>NC_069504.1:552704064-555456564 GCF_027579735.1 Bombina bombina | reverse complement strand
AATGGTCAGAGACAGGCAGAGGTCAGCAACAAAAGGTAATCCAGTAGTTTAGCAGTTCAGGGGTAAAACAATAGAATGGTCAGGAACAGGCAGAGGTCAGCAGCAAAAGGTAGTTTAGCAGTTCAGGGGTAAACCAGGCAGAGTAGTCAGACAGGCAGAGTTCAGCAATGATAAGGCAATCCATCAATTCAAGGGTTAAACAGGCAGAGTAAACAGACGGCAGAGTTCAGCAGTTCAAGTAATAAAGCACCTAGGAGCACACACAGTAACACCTATACTTGGGCAGTGAATGTAAGTTATGCAGGTACTTACATAGGCGCCGATTCACGCCAAGGAGGACTTTAAAGGATCTGGCTTAGCCGCACGCTCACAGCAGCCACTGTGTCCCTGGCAACATAGCCCCCCACTCATGGGTTCCCTCCGGTCTTCAAAGGGTGAGCAGCATGGAACTTGGAGACCAAAGATGGAGCATGCACATTATGGGCAGGAACACAGGAACGCTCTGCCACAGAGTATCCCTTCCAGTTTATGAGGTATTGGAGATGCCTGTGCCTGATTCTGGAATCCAGGATTTTGGCAACCTCATACTCTGGTTCCCCATGAATCAGGAGTGGAGGAGGAGGATGTCTGAGTCGAGTATACTCATTAGTGACGTAGGGTTTGAGCAAAGAGCTATGAAAGACTGGGTGAATGTGCAAGGTCTTAGGCAAGGCCACTCTGTAGGCAACATGAGAAAGTATTTTGAGGACTTTATAAGGACCAATATACTGAGGTCCTAATTTGTGACAAGGTTGGCGTAAGGGGATGTGTCGAGTAGAGACCCAGACACGATCACCTGCAACGGCATGAATACTGGCTCAATGATGATCGGCAAACCTCTTATATCTGGAGGTGGTTGAGTGTAACTGAGAGCGTATTCATTGCCAATTGGTAGTGAGGTCAAGTGAAGCGACGTTCTGCAGCAGGGACTCCTGTGGATTGAGCAGAAAGAGGAAAAACATGAGGTTGATAACCAGCTGCGGCCTGGAAAGGAGAGCATCATAGCGAAGAATGCCAATTAGTGTTCTTTGCAAGATCAGCTAGGGTTACAACCCAGACCAATTAGTATGCTGGGAATTGACATATGCTCTGAGATAAGCTTCAATATCCTTATTGGTTCTCTCCGTCTGCCCGTTAGTCTGGTGATAACCAGAGGACAAAGAAACAGTGGTTCCAAGCAATTTGCAAAAGCTTCTCCAAAAGGTATAAATATATTGAGGTCCTCTGTCAGAGACAATATTTACGGGTATACCATGTAGCTGTACCACGTGTAACAGAAAAAGAGTGGACAATTCTTGGGCTGTAGGTAACTTTGTTAAAGGTACAAAATGAGCAAGTTTGGAGAACCGTTCCCCCACCACCCATATGACTGTATGATGATCAGAAGGAGAAAGGTCTACAACAAAATCCATGGCTATGTGTGTCCATAGTTGTTTAGGTATGGACAATGGTTGAAGTAGGCCATGTGGTAGGGAATGGGGAGTCTTATTAACAGCACAAGTCTGACAAGCTTTGACATAATCCTGAGAGTCCGAATTCATGGTAGGCCACCACACGTGTTGGGAAAGGAGTTTAAAGGTTCTTGTCAAACCAGGATGACCTGACAGCTTGCTGTCATGATCCAGGATAATACAGGAGAGCAAAGGTTTGGAGGAACATAAAGGATCTCAGAATCCGCAGGGGCTTCAGAAGGTTTTTTTGACTTTGTTGCAGTCTTTGAAGAAAAGAGGTGTTGAGCTGAGCAACTACACAAGAATGGGGTATGATGTGTTCGATAGGAGCTTCAGAAGAGTCACTGGACTGAGTAAACTGATGGGAAAGGGCATCAGCCTTTTTATTCTTGGTCCCAGGAAAAGGTAAGAGAATAAAAGGTAAGAGAATATAAAGTTATATTCTCTAGGTAAGTCAAATTCTTGTGAGAATCTGAATGGGGTTGGGGGTACCCTCTAGCCAATGACGCCATTCCATCAGGGCCATCTTAATGGCTTAGAGTTCACGATTATCCACATCATAATTCCTTTCTGCAGGAGTGAAGTGTTGGGAGAAAAAGGCTACAGGGTGTAACTTGGAGGTTAAAGGGTCCCTTGGGTTAAGACCAACTCCTATCTCAGAGGCATCAACCTCTAAAGTGAACTGCAGGTCAGGATCAGGATGGCGGAGCACAGGAGCAGAACAAAAGGCTTTTTTTCAGATGAGAGAAAGCATCCACAGCCACAGTAGGCCAATTCTTGCAGTCTCTGTTTCGTTTTGTGAGCTCAGTGAGTGGAGCAACGATTTGGGAGAAGTTCTTTATGAACTTGCGACAATAGTTAGAGAATCCCAAGAATCTCCGTAGTTCCTTTAATGAGGTGGGTTGAGGCCATTCCAGAACTGCGGTTAGCTTTGTAGGATCCATGGCAAAACCTTCCTTCGAGATGACATAGCCAAGGAGCTGGATCTGAACTTGATCAAACTCACATTTCTTTCATGTAAGTGGCAAGAGTCCATGAGCTAGTGACTTATGGGATATACATTCCTACCAGGAATGGGCAAAGTTTCCCAAACTTCAAAATGCCTATAAATACACCTCCTACCTCACTCATAGCTTAGTTTTACAAACTTTGCCTCCTTGTGGAGGTGGTGAAGCAAGACGTGCTTGATTTTCTTCTGTGATAGGCGCTTCTAAGCATATTAAAGCCTAGTTCCTCTCAAAGTACAGTGTTTGTCTGAGGGATGTGAAGGGAGTATTGCCTGATGATGCCATGTTTTCACCTATGGGAAATCTATTCTAAGGCTCCCTATAATCAGTCGCAGGGATTCATCTGCTTCCTCCCTTTATAGATCGACATTATACTCCTCTATCATTACCTCTGCTGATATGTTTCAGTACTGGTTTGGCTGTCTGCTTTATGTGGATGGGTGTCTTCTGGTAAGTATATATTATTTTTTAAGACACTCTCAGCTATGTTTGGCACTTTATCTTTTAAAGTTTTAAATGTATATTGTATATATTTGCCATGAGTCAGGTCTGTGTATTTCCCTTTGCAGTCTAACAGTTTCAGCATGGAAATTATGTTTACGGGAGTTTTTTAGACTTACCTGGGGTTCCTAGTTAGTTGTAACTTGGAGTCTGTTTCTCTCAAAATTTTCGTGGGCTTAGGCTCGTGATGATGCTGAATGTTACTTTTTATTGCGACATTTTTGGCATGAAGATTTTTTGGCGCAAAGTCCTGCCTGTCGTGACACAAGTCGCGTCATTTCTTGCGACTTTCTTGTCTCAAATTTTTTCACTGCAAAGTCGCACCTGTTATGATGCAAGTCGCATCATTTCACTTGTTAAAACTTTGGCGACAAAAGTTTTTTTCTGCAATTGCGCCTTTTTTGGCACCAAATTCTTTTTATATTAAGGCTCTCCCTCTGTCCAGTCGATCTAAGGATTGTGTTTACGTAGCCAAGGAAGACCAAGGATAACTGGTTGTGCAGGAGAATGAATGACATTGAACTGCAATAGTTCGTATGTAGCACTCCCACAGTCATGGTTAGGGATGCTGATTCGAAATGAATTAAACCTGATCCAAAGGGAGTGCCATGCAGGGTAGTTATTTTAGGGCATTGTTTTTTCTGAAGAAGAGGCAACCCTGCATGAATCATGAAACAGTGATCCCGAATATTTCCAGCTGCCCCTGAATCAATAAAGGCTTGAGCATGGACATAATTCTGAAGAAAGGTAAGGGTAAGGTACCAGGATCCGAGAAGGGTGAAGGGAATTAGTAGTGGCTATGCTTAGAGGTACCCCACATTTATCCTCTAAGCGTTGGCTTTTCTCATTAGTATATCAAAATCCTTAAGTTGGTGTGAAGTAGAACCACAATAGAAACACAGTCTCAACCTCCTTCTTCTCTGTCTTTCAGATTCATAGGGCTTAAGGGAAGAGAGATCCATGGGTTCTTCTTCAGAGGTAACTGGAGGTGCTGAAGGGGTAGAGGATAGTCTAGAGACTGGACAAGTAGGAGGATGAGAGGGAAGGATTCTGCAAGTTCTTTCTCTCTCAGCTTATCTCTCCTGAAAGCGAGAATCCAGACTGATGTAAAGTGTTATGAAGTCATCCAAGGAAGATGGAACATCACGATAAGTGAGCTCGTCCATGATACGCTCATGCAGGCCTCTCCTGAAGGCTGCTTTGAGAGCACTGCCATCCCAACTGGTCTCATGTGCCAAGGTGCGGAACTCAATGGCGTATTGTGCCACAGATCTATTGCTCTGGCGGAGATCCAAGAGAGAGTACTCTGCAGCAGAAGTGCGGCCAGAGGTACCAAATACGGAAGATAATGCCGAAATGAAGGCATCAGCATCGTTCAGGAGTTGAGCGCTCTGTTCCAAAAGGGGAGAGACCCAGGCTAGGGCCTTGTCTTTTAATAAAGAAATGATAAAAGTGACCTATGACTGATGAGACTGGAGAGTGTAAGGATCATTGCGGAAGTGTAGCCTGCACTGGTTGAGAAAACCCCTACAGTCGGTAGTACCATCCTAATTGTCAGGCAACTGTATCCGGGGTATACTTTCAATAACGGGGGGGGGGGGGGGGAGTTGCAGCACTAGCAGCAGGGGCCGGCTGTGTAACAACAGGAGTAGCATTTTTTTTTCTGTAACCAGTGAAGAGAGCATAGCCAATATAGCCTCAATTTTAGAATTCACATTCTGTAAGTGTATGGCGTGGGTTCCCAGGGTCTGTCCCTGAAGAGAGACTGCTCTTACTACCTCATTTGGGTCCATGGCCCAAGTATAATGTAATGCTCGTGGGTTATTTCCCTATCAGACCAAACTTGGCCAGTAGTATTCTTATTACAAAGTGAGTGTAAGAAAGGAGGTAAGCAGTACTTACAGTAGACAGGGTAGTACTTCATGGCAATAAGATTAAGGTAGAGAATGGTCAGAGACAGGCAGAGTTTGGCAACAGAAAGGCAATCCAGCAGTATAGCAGTTCAGGGGTAAACCAATAGAATGGTCAGGAACAGGCAGAGGTCAGCAACAAAAGGTAATCATGTAGTTTAGCAGTTCATGGGTAAAACAATAGAATGGTCAGGAACAGGCAGAGGTCAGCAGCAAAATGTAATCCAGCAGTTTAGCAGTTCAGGGGTAAACCAGGCAGAGTAGTCAGACAGGCAGAGTTTAGCAATGATAAGGTGATCCAGCAATTCAAGGGTTAAACAGGCAAAGTAGTCAGACAGGCAGAGTCCAGCAATGATAAGGCAATCCAGCAATTCAAGGGTTAAACAGGCAGAGTAGTCAGACAGGCAGAGTTCAGCAATGACAAGGCAATCCAGTAATTCAAGTAATAAAGCACCTAGGAGCACACACAGTAACACCTATACTTGGGTAGTGAATGTCAGTTATGCAGGTACTTACATAGGTGCCGATTTGCGCCAAGGAGGATTTAAAAGGATCTGGCTTGAGAGGGGAATAGACGTGCAGCAATGACATCATCGCTGCATGCTCACAGCAACTGCCGTGTCCCTGGCAACGGTCAAAATGGTGTGACACTCAGAGAGAGACCCACAGAAAAAAAATACATACACACTCATAGAGACACCAACAAAAGCACAAAGACATAAACACAGACACCCACAGAAACACTCACAGGAAGTAAAATTTCTGCACATTGCCATCCCCTAAATCAACAGTGTGTGACATGCATGATAAAAAAAAAAACAGAAATTAAGAAATCATATTTGTAAATGTGCAAACTAAAATACTTCTGACAGAATGGGTAGATGAAAAAAGTACTTTTGAAAGGTTGACATATGTTCCCCCCCATTTCCCCCAACCAAGAGCACCACTTCAAATTTGGTGTACAAATGTTCCCATCTGTCAGCTGTACTTATGGATTTTGAATATGCTTTACTCTATATGGTCTTGATGGAACCATAAGCTGTGGTACTCAGTCTCATATCATTAGATTTGGTTAATGCAGGATTTAGGTTTGTTTGTATGTATTTCAAAATTAAGTCAATTGTAGTGTAAACTAAAATTTTATGCAGGTGTAAAAATCTTAGATAAAATGTCTCCTGGCATCTTGAAAGTCCTTGCATAAAGGGGCAGTAAACTGGAATGTAATTAAAAATATATATAAATAAAAAAAATCATATCTGCCAAAAGGGCAGCTGTCATTTGTGTATTAAGGAGGAAACATTTTTGCATGGTTTTAAATATAGATTTTCTACAGCAAGTCCTACCTCTTCTGCAAATGAAAGTGATCTCCTGTCTGACTCAGGAACACACTGTACAAACTGAAGTGCCAAGTCTGTCTTGCACTGTGCATAGTGGTTTAGTGCATACTCAGGAATTCTCTCAAATACTAATGTTTTACTCCTTGTAATGACATTTCCCGTTCTCAATAGCACTCCGCTGTAGCGCCCTCTCTTGGCTGCCAAAATGTAAAAAAAATGAATAAAAAAAAAAAATATATTTTTTTAATAATAGTTGTGCTTTACCCTGATGGTGGCCCTGCTTCCCCCACCAGTGATAGGCCTCTCACATGCCTCCCTCCTAACCCTCCCACACCACTGACGATCGGCACCACTGCTACCCGATGCAGAGAGGCACACAAAGTGTTAGTGAGATTGTTTAACAAAGAGTCCCAGGGCAGGGTACGACTCTGGTGGTGAAGGGGTTAGGATTGCATACTCTGAATCATGAAAGTTTATATTTGGCTTTCATGTCCCTTTAATTAAATAAAAAAACTTTTACAAATAATTATATCGCTTAGGTTTGTACCAAACTCAGAATTAAACTACTGGAAAATGGTTCAAAATAAATATTGAATGTATACTCCAAACTGTTAGTGCAAATTATTACACATTTTACAGGGAATTAAAAATGTCTTTTATGTCCCTGTTTGCAATTCATGAAATTAACTCAACCTTATTATATAAACTGATGTTTGATATTGCTCCTATATCCTAGAAAAGCTAAAGACTTCAATGGCGCTTGATGAAGACTGTTTTAATGTGAAAGTATAACATGATCAGTGGCTTTCATATGTCATTTGCTTGCAACTATCCATTCTTTACATAAAATGTAATGCCCACAAATGTATCATGATGTTGAAATATATAGTTTTTATAGCCCAGTGTCTCGTCCCTTTGCTACCCTATTTTTATGCTTGGTCTGAAAATTGCTGAAGCAATATACAACAAGATAGCTGCAATTTTGTAGTCAAACTTGAAAGTGTTGTAAAAGGCAATAACAAAGACATACTCTCATACAACACTCTCATACAACACGCACACCATACACACACTCTCATACAACACACACCACACGCACACTCATATAACACACTCACACACACCACACACACTCTAATACAACACACACACCACACACTTTCATCAACACACACCACACACACTCACATATAACACACACGGTCCTACAACACGCACACACACGCTCCTACAACATGCACACACACACTCACATATAACACACACGCTCCTACAACACGCACACACACGCTCCTACAACATGCACACACACACTCACATATAACACACACGCTCCTACAACACACACACACTCCTACAACACATACACAGAACACACACTCTCTTACAACACACAGACAAGTTGTGACTCAGTAAATATTGTGTTTTGCAACCCAGTAATGGGTCCTGACCTGTGGTTTGAAGAGCCCTGGCCTAAGATATATTTGCACCTTTGGAGAAAACTGTACCAGATAAGAGGCAACATTATAAGGTCTGTCAAGTTTCAGAAGACATAGAATAGATGTTGTGGGAAAATAATAATTATTATAGGTATACAGTTATACCCTTTTTATGTGATTCTTCATCTTGATCAACAATATTGTATGTGAAATAATCTGTATAGTTTACCAATAAAACTCAAAGAGACCCTGAAACATTTTTAACCACAGATAAAGCTCGCTACCTTTCTTAAAAAAAATAAAAAAAAAAAAATACTAGCCATACTGATTACATTTGTATAAATTATAAATTATACTTACATTTGCATACATAATTATACAGCATAACTCAGGAGATATCACCATCATGGGGCCTTTTATTTATATATTTATTCTTTATTTTCTATATTGACCTAAACCTTAAAAATAGTCATGTTAGTGAAATACTGGTGTTCTTTCGAAAATAGCTACTTTGTCGTGATTTGCTACCTTGACATGCGCATGCTTACAATTATGTAATCACACTCCACATGTGTTTGAAAGGAATGTGTGGAATGCGATTATGTAACAACCAGAATGCGCAAATGCAGATAGCAAATCTCAACGGGGGAACTGATCCGCTGCTTCCATTGTATGAGTTGTTAATCACACATATATGTGCTGCACTGTAATTCCTCCATCTTTACTATGCTTTTTGCCTCCACATGGGGGGTTCAAGGGGGGCACCACAGATCCTCTGGCATCCACCCCAAGTGAACCTCTGCGAATGAGGTTTTAAAGGCCCCCTTTGAACCCCCCAGACAGAGGGGAAAAATATATTGGACATGGGGGAATTACAGTGCAGCGTATGTGTGATCAACAAAGGCTACACTGGGCATCTTATTGTGTGAGTTACGAACTCCCCCACCAGTAATTACAGGCAATTAGCGCTCGTCGAGATTTGCTACCTGCATTTGCGCATGCTGGTCATTACAAATACGCATTCCACACATTCCTTTCACGCATATGTGGAGTGCGATTACGTAATTCTGAGCATGCACTCATCAAGGTAGCATATCTCTACAAGGTAGCTATTTTCAACAGGACATCGGCTGGGTGGTAACTATAGCATGGTCTGGAATTTTATTTAGTTGTATAATATTAGTTTTGGCTTGATCTGTAAAAGCAGATAATGCTTATATACAATATAATTAACACATTCAGTTTGATTTATCACAGTGGTATATAATATAATAGATGGATATATTAGGTATAAAGGATCAAGTTCCATCTGCTTAGCAGAAAGTTATTAGTATTGAGATGTTGTAAAGAGAAAATATATATGTATTGTGTTTGGAGAAATCCTTTACTCAGAGAACAAAAACAACAGATATTTATTGATGACTATCAAACTGACTTATTTGTATTCTGTTCAGAATAGATATAGATGAAGACTTTGTAGATAAACAAACTAAAGTGGATGATGGCATAACAAGGTCAACAAGGAACATAACATTTCCTGTGTAAAGGTGTCTGGAGAAAAAACTTCCATATGGCAGATATTACAAGCAATATGTTTCTGTGGTGAGTGCAGTAAATATTTCAGTGTTAATGTTTGAGAGATATATGTTCAGATGTTAGTCTACGATTGCTTGAAACAGTAGCATATATAAAATTGCCAATAGAATTTGCAACAGAAGCTACTGCAGATGCACTTTAATTAGCATCCAAATATTGTCTCTCTCTGTGACTGTTTATAGAGCCTTTTGGCTACAGACTTGTACAGTATATCTGACTCTGATTTTAAAAGGAACATATGTAGATTTGACGCTGATTGGAATAATTAATGGCTCCTTTTAAATGGGTCCTTCATTTTTTAGCTGATCAACATATAAAGACTTGAAGATTTAACAAAAAAAAAAAATCAAGCAGTAGAGTCATGTATTTGTGAAAGTAGAAGCTAAAATAGAGATGAGACAACATGGCAGTAAATGACTAGGGAAAGTCCTTCTCAGATAAAACCTATTTGGATACAAAAGGTGTGAGACAGAATCATGTTTTGTTGGATAGTTCCTTAGCCTACATACTTGATTGCTTTATGGAAAAGGGACCATGTTGGAAGCTAAGTGTACACAACCATTATCAGAGGTATGGGTTATACAGGAGACAAGACATGATTTTCATCTACAAATATTTTTTTTCAAAACTTGTTTTTCAATGACTTTTAAATTTCCAGAAGGCCTATGTAAAATTATTATTTTGTTATTTTCTTTCTGTCTTTAATGGTTTAGTCTATTGTTTGTTTAACAATTCTTTACCCTTTGGCTATAATAGTGATTTGGCTGTCAGTATTATGAGGGAATACATGGAATTCAGGTACGCTCAGTATCCTGGTCAATATTTCAAAGAAAGTATTAATAGAAAAGAACTCGGTGAGAAATGATTATATCTTTCAGGCAAGTAAGGAACGCCACGACGATGAGCCTTGTGTAGCCTTCTCTATCAAATTTCTGCCTGTCTATACTGAAAATGGTAAACACTGGAAAAAAATGAACAATAACAGTTATGACTTTTTTTTTTTATCATTATTGAGAGTGGTTAAAGCCACCTTTAAAACAATAACACATAATATTCTCAAGCCAATTTAGCACAGCTATACAAATCAGTGTTACTAAACAAAGACATTTTCTTCATGTTCCGTGTCTCTGTCTCCTTCACCCCGATTCCTCTTTCCTTATTGTTCGTTTATCTCAGATTTATAGTCATGACAAATAGCTTGACAAATCTATTACTGGTTGATTATTTATATTCATGAAGGGAATATAACAACTAAAAATGTTCACTATTCAGATTGAGCAAGGTCATTCAAGCCAAAATTGGAATGCACACATGTACATTACCATTTTGAATAGAAACATTTTTGCAATAGACACGTATTAGCAAAAATTCTTCTTGCAAAAGCTATAGCTATTTCAAGAGTGTACTAAAGTATGCTCCGTGCACCAGCATTTTAAACACAGCACTTGCTCAGAGCCTAAACTGCTTGTATCATTTGGCAATGACAAAATTGCATTATTGCTGACATGACACAGGCCACATTGGCTCTCTGAGCAGCTGCAGTATTTAAAATGCTAATGCACTGAGAATAGCTATGCTTCATATGCACGTGCAGAGAAAAAAGCTAGAACTAAAACTTTTACCAGAAGCATTTTCTTTCATGTAATTAACAAGAGTCCATGAGCTAGTGACGTATGGGATATACATTCCTACCAGGAGGGGCAAAGTTTCCCAAACCTTAAAATGCCTATAAATACACCCCTCACCACACCCACAAATCAGTTTTACAAACTTTGCCTCCAAGGGAGGTGGTGAAGTAAGTTTGTGCTAGATTCTACGTTGATATGCGCTCCGCAGCAAGTTGGAGCCCGGTTTTCCTCTCAGCGTGCAGTGAATGTCAGAGGGATGTGAGGAGAGTATTGCCTATTGAATGCAGTGATCTCCTTCTACGGGGTCTATTTCATAAGGTTCTCTGTTATCGGTCGTAGAGATTCATCTCTTACCTCCCTTTTCAGATCGACGATATACTCTTATATTTACCATTTCCTCTACTGATTCTCGTTTCAGTACTGGTTTGGCTTTCTACAAACATGTAGATGAGTGTCCTGGGGTAAGTAAGTCTTATTTTCTGTGACACTCTAAGCTATGGTTGGGCACTTTATTTATAAAGTTCTAAATATATGTATTCAAACATTTATTTGCCTTGACTCAGAATGTTCAACTTTCCTTATTTCCAGACAGTCAGTTTCATATTTGGGATTATGCTTTAATTATCATATTTTTCTTACCTCAAAAATTTGACTTTTTCCCTGTGGGCTGTTAGGCTCGCGGGGGCTGAAAATGCTTCATTTTATTGCGTCATTCTTGGCGTGGATTTTTTTGGCGCAAAAATTCATTTCCGTTTCCGGCGTCATACGTGTCGCCGGAAGTTGCGTCATTTTTTTGACGTTATTTTGCGCCAAAAATGTCGGTGTTCCGGATGTGGCGTCATTTTTGGCGCCAAAAGCATTTAGGCGCCAAATAATGTGGGCGTCTTATTTGGCGCCAAAAAATATGGGCGTCGCTTTTGTCTCCACATTATTTCAGAATCATTTTTCATTTGCTTCTGGTTGCTAGAAGCTTGATGTTTGGCATTTTTTCCCATTCCTGAAACTGTCTTATAAGGAATTTGATCTATTTTGCTTTATATGTTGTTTTTTCTCTTACATATTGCAAGATGTCTCACGTTGCATCTGAGCCAGAAGATACTACAGGAAAACCTCTGCCTGCTGGATCTACCAAAGCTAAGTGTATCTGCTGTAAACTTTTGGTAGCTATTCCTCCAGCTGTTGTTTGTATTAAATGTCATGACAAACTTGTTAATGCAGATAATATTTCCTTTAGTGATGTACCATTGCCTGTTGCAGTTCCCTCAACATCTAAGGTGCAGAATGTTCCTGATAACATAAGAGATTTTGTTTCTGAATCCATAAAGAAGGCTTTGTCTGTTATTTCTCCTTCTAGTAAACGTAAAAAGTCTTTTAAATCTTCTCTCTCTACAGATGAATTTTTAAATGAACACCATCATTCTGATTCTTTGGACTCTTCTGGTTCAGAGGATTCTGTCTCAGAGATTGATGCTGATAAATCTTCATATTTATTTAAGATGGAATTTATTCGCTCTTTACTTAAAGAAGTACTAATTGCTTTAGAAATAGAGGATTCTAGTCCTCTTGATACTAATTCTATACGTTTGGATAAAGTTTTTAAAGCTCCTGCGGTTATTCCAGAAGTCTTTCCTGTTCCTAATGCTATTTCTGCAGTAATTGCTAAGGAATGGGATAGATTGGGTAATTCATTTACTCCTTCTAAACGTTTTAAGCAATTATATCCTGTTCCGCCTGACAGATTAGAATTTTGGGACAAAATCCCTAAAGTTGATGGGGCTATTTCTACCCTTGCTAAACGTACTACCATTCCTACATCAGATGGTACCTCGTTTAAGGATCCTTTAGATAGAAAAATTGAATCTTTTCTAAGAAAAGCTTATCTATGTTCAGGTAATCTTCTTAGACCTGCTATATCATTGGCTGATGTTGCTGCAGCTTCAACTTTTTGGTTGGAAACCCTAGCGCAACAAGTAACAAATCGTGATTCTCATGATATTATTATTCTTCTCCAGCATGCTAATAATTTCATCTGTGATGCCATTTTTGATATTATTAGAGTTGATGTTAGATTTATGTCTCTGGCTATCTTAGCCAGAAGAGCTTTATGGCTTAAGACTTGGAATGCTGATATGGCTTCTAAATCAACTCTACTTTCCATTTCTTTCCAGGGAAACAAATTATTTGGTTCTCAGTTGGATTCTATTATTTCAACTGTTACTGGTGGGAAAGGAACTTTTTTACCACAGGATAAAAAGTCTAAAGGTAAAAACAGGGCTAACAATCGTTTTCGTTCCTTTCGTTTCAACAAAGAACAAAAGCCTGATCCTTCGTCCTCAGGAGCAGTTTCAGTTTGGAAACCATCTCCAGTCTGGAATAAATCCAAGCCTGCTAGAAAGGCAAAGCCTGCTTCTAAGTTCACATGAAGGTACGGCCCTCATTCCAGTTCAGCTGGTAGGGGGCAGGTTACGTTTTTTCAAAGAAATTTGGATCAGTTCTGTTCACAATCTTTGGATTCAGAACATTGTTTCAGAAGGGTACAGAATTGGTTTCAAGATGAGACCTCCTGCAAAGAGATTTTTTCTTTCCCATGTCCCAGTAAATCCAGTGAAAGCTCAAGCATTTCTGAATTGTGTTTCAGATCTAGAGTTGGCTGGAGTAATTATGCCAGTTCCAGTTCCGGAACAGGGGATGGGGTTTTATTCAAATCTCTTCATTGTACCAAAGAAGGAGAATTCCTTCAGACCAGTTCTGGATCTAAAATTATTGAATCGTTATGTAAGGATACCAACGTTCAAGATGGTAACTGTAAGGACTATATTGCCTTTTGTTCAGCAAGGGAATTATATGTCCACAATAGATTTACAGGATGCATATCTGCATATTCCGATTCATCCAGATCATTATCAGTTCCTGAGATTCTCTTTTCTAGACAAGCATTACCAATTTGTGGCTCTACCGTTTGGCCTTGCTACAGCTCCAAGAATTTTCACAAAGATTCTCGGTGCCCTTCTGTCTGTAATCAGAGAACAGGGTATTGTGGTATTTCCTTATTTGGACGATATCTTGGTACTTGCTCCGTCTTTACATTTAGCAGAGTCTCATACGAATCGACTTGTGTTGTTTCTTCAAGATCATGGTTGGAGGATCAATTTACCAAAAAGTTCTTTGATTCCTCAAACAAGGGTAACCTTTCTGGGTTTCCAGATAGATTCAGTGTCCATGACTTTGTCTTTAACAGACAAGAGACGTCTAAAATTGATTACAGCCTGTCGAAACCTTCAGTCTCAATCATTCCCTTCGGTAGCCTTATGCATGGAAATTCTAGGTCTTATGACTGCTGCATCGGACGCGATCCCCTTTGCTCGTTTTCACATGCGACCTCTTCAGCTCTGTATGCTGAACCTATGGTGCAGGGATTACACGAAGATATATCAATTAATATCTTTAAAACCGATTGTTCGGCACTCTCTAACGTGGTGGACAGATCACCATCGTTTAATTCAGGGGGCTTCTTTTGTTCTTCCGACCTGGACTATAATTTCAACAGATGCAAGTCTCACAGGTTGGGGAGCTGTGTGGGGATCTCTGACGGCACAAGGAGTTTGGGAATCTCAGGAGGTGAGATTACCGATCAATATCTTGGAACTCCGTGCAGTTTTCAGAGCTCTTCAGTTTTGGCCTCTTCTGAAGAGAGAATCGTTCATTTGTTTTCAGACAGACAATGTCACAACTGTGGCATACATCAATCATCAAGGAGGGACTCACAGTCCTCTGGCTATGAAAGAAGTATCTCGAATTTTGGTTTGGGCGGAATCCAGCTCCTGTCTAATCTCTGCGGTTCATATCCCAGGTGTAGACAATTGGGAAGCGGATTATCTCAGTCGCCAAACGTTGCATCCGGGCGAATGGTCTCTTCACCCAGAGGTATTTCTTCAGATTGTTCAAATGTGGGGGCTCCCAGAGATAGATCTGATGGCCTCTCATCTAAACAAGAAACTTCCCAGGTATCTGTCCAGATCCCGGGATCCTCAGGCGGAGGCAGTGGATGCATTATCACTTCCTTGGAAGTATCATCCTGCCTATATCTTTCCGCCTCTAGTTCTTCTTCCAAGAGTAATCTCCAAGATTCTGAGGGAATGCTCTTTTGTTCTGCTAATAGCTCCGGCATGGCCTCACAGGTTTTGGTATGCGGATCTTGTCCGGATGGCATCTTGCCAGCCATGGACTCTTCCGTTAAGACCAGACCTTCTGTCACAAGGTCCTTTTTTCCATCCGGATCTGAAATCCTTAAATTTAAAGGTATGGAGATTGAACGCTTGATTCTTGGTCATAGAGGTTTCTCTGACTCCGTGATTAATACTATGTTACAGGCTCGTAAATCTGTATCTCGAGAGATATATTATAGAGTCTGGAAGACTTATATTTCATGGTGTCTTTCTCATCATTTTTCTTGGCATTCTTTTAGAATACCGAGAATTTTACAATTTCTTCAGGATGGTTTGGATAAGGGTTTGTCCGCAAGTTCTTTGAAAGGACAAATCTCTGCTCTTTCTGTTCTTTTTCACAGAAAGATTGCTATTCTTCCTGATATTCATTGTTTTGTACAAGCTTTGGTTCGTATAAAACCTGTCATTAAGTCAATTTCTCCTCCATGGAGTTTGAATTTGGTTTTGGGAGCTCTTCAAGCTCCTCCGTTTGAACCTATGCATTCATTGGACATTAAATTACTTTCTTGGAAAGTTTTGTTCCTTTTGGCCATCTCTTCTGCTAGAAGAGTTTCTGAATTATCTGCTCTTTCGTGTGAGTCTCCTTTTCTGATTTTTCATCAGGATAAGGCGGTGTTGCGAACTTCTTTTGAATTTTTACCTAAAGTTGTGAATTCCAACAACATTAGTAGAGAAATTGTGGTTCCTTCATTATGTCCTAATCCTAAGAATTCTAAGGAGAAATCATTGCATTCTTTGGATGTTGTTAGAGCTTTGAAATATTATGTTGAAGCTACGAAATCTTTCCGTAAGACTTCTAGTCTATTTGTTATCTTTTCCGGTTCTAGGAAAGGCCAGAAAGCTTCTGCCATTTCTTTGGCATCTTGGTTGAAATCTTTAATTCATCTTGCCTATGTTGAGTCGGGTAAAATTCCGCCTCAAAGAATTACAGCTCATTCTACTAGGTCAGTTTCTACTTCCTGGGCGTTTAGGAATGAAGCTTCGGTTGACCAGATCTGCAAAGCAGCAACTTGGTCCTCTTTGCATACTTTTACTAAATTCTACCATTTTGATGTATTTTCTTCTTCTGAAGCAGTTTTTGGTAGAAAAGTTCTTCAGGCAGCGGTTTCAGTTTGAATCTTCTGCTTATGTTTTTTGTTAAACTTTTATTTGGGTGTGGATTATTTTCAGCAGGAATTGGCTGTCTTTATTTTATCCCTCCCTCTCTAGTGACTCTTGTGTGGAAAGATCCACATCTTGGGTAGTCATTATCCCATACGTCACTAGCTCATGGACTCTTGTTAATTACATGAAAGAAAACATAATTTATGTAAGAACTTACCTGATAAATTCATTTCTTTCATATTAACAAGAGTCCATGAGGCCCACCCTTTTTTGTGGTGGTTATGATTTTTTTGTATAAAGCACAATTATTCCAATTCCTTATTTTATATGCTTCGCACTTTTTTTCTTATCACCCCACTTCTTGGCTATTCGTTAAACTGATTTGTGGGTGTGGTGAGGGGTGTATTTATAGGCATTTTAAGGTTTGGGAAACTTTGCCCCTCCTGGTAGGAATGTATATCCCATACGTCACTAGCTCATGGACTCTTGTTAATATGAAAGAAATGAATTTATCAGGTAAGTTCTTACATAAATTATGTTTTTGCCAATATTTGTATATTGTAAATATGTTTCTATCCAAAAATGTAATTAATCTATGTGCATTTAAATTTTTACTGGAATATCCCTTTAAACTAGGGGTTGGAGTCCCAGTGTAGGTCCTAGAACTTACTATTTGGTAGGCTAAACAGCACACATAATATATAGAGATCTTCACAGCTTAACAGTGGGTGCCACACGTGCATTTGGAGGTGCAAAGCACCCCTCAATACCCCCATAGAACTGCCACTCATCTGTAAGTGTATGTGTGTTGTGTGTCAGTGTGTTTGTGTTGTGAGAAAGTATGTGTGTGTGTATTAGTGTTTGTGTGTGTATAAGTGTAATTATTGTGTGTATGAGTGTGTGTGTGTGTGTGTATATTAGTGTGTGTGTGTATTAGTGTGTGTGTGTGTATGAGCGTAATTATGACTGAGTGTGTGTGTGTGTGTGTGTATGTGTGTGTGTGTATGAGTGTGTGTGTATTAGTGTTTGTGTGTATATGAGTGTGTGTGTGTATTAGTGTTTGTATGTGTATGAGTGTGTGTGTGCGTATTAGTGTTTGTGTGTGTATGAGTGTAATTATGACTGAGTGTGTGTGTGTGTGTATGAGTGTGTGTGTGTATTAGTGTTTGTGTGTGTATGAGTGTGTGTATTAGTGTTTGTGTGTGTATGAGTGTGTGTATTAATGTTTGTGTGTGTGTGTATGAGTGTGTGTATTAGTGTTTGTGTGTGTATGAGTGTGTTTGTGTGTGTATTAGTGTTTGTGTGTGTATGAGTGTGTGTATTAGTGTTTGTGTGTGTATGAGTGTGTGTATTAGTGTTTGTGTGTATGAGTGTGTGTGTGTATTAGTGGTTGTGTGTGTATGAGTGTGTGTATTAGTGTGTGTGTGTGTATTAGTGTTTGTATGTGTAATTATATCCCTTTAAACTAGGGGTTGGAGTCCCAGTGTAGGTCCTAGAACTTACTATTTGGTAGGCTAAACAGCACACATAATATATAGAGATCTTCACAGCTTAACAGTGGGTGCCACACGTGCATTTGGAGGTGCAAAGCACCCCTCAATACCCCCATAGAACTGCCACTCATCTGTAAGTGTATGTGTGTTGTGTGTCAGTGTGTTTGTGTTGTGAGAAAGTATGTGTGTGTGTATTAGTGTTTGTGTGTGTATAAGTGTAATTATTGTGTGTATGAGTGTGTGTGTGTGTGTGTGTGTATATTAATGTGTGTGTGTATGAGTGTGTGTGTGTGTATTAGTGTTTGTGTGTGTATGAGTGTGTGTATTAGTGTTTGTGTGTGTATGAGTGTGTGTATTAATGTTTGTGTGTGTATGAGTGTGTGTATTAGTGTTTGTGTGTGTATTAGTGTGTTTGTGTGTGTATTAGTGTTTGTGTGTGTATGAGTGTGTGTATTAGTGTTTGTGTGTGTATGAGTGTGTGTATTAGTGTTTGTGTGTATTAGTGTTTGTGTGTGTATTAGTTTTTGTGTGTGTATGAGTGTGTGTATTAGTGTTTGTGTGTGTATGAGTGTGTGTGTGTGTGTATTAGTGTTTGTGTGTGTATGAGTGTAATTATGACTGAGTGTGTGTGTTTGTACCTCTTCAAATGCATGGGTGTTGCTCATCACTACACGCAGGGAAGAAGCCTACATGGAAGGTACATAGAGTTAGACAATGGGTCTCATCATTAGTGATTATAAATGGCTGAATTTACTTTTCACTAATAATCCCCTCACTTGTGTGGTATATTTTTGTATATAATTTTTTTTATATATCCACATGACAAGGGGTGTGTTTTGGACTATATTATTATAATGAGGGTCGCAAAAAAGTTTCCAGTGCAAAAAGGGGTCCCTGGTGAAAAAGGTTAAGAAGCTCTGAGATAGAGCATGCAATTTTAAGAGACTTGTCAATTTACTTTTATCAAATTTATCTCACAGTGGGCCAGATTACGAGTGGAGCGCAAACATTTGTGCACAAGCAATAAGGGGTATATCGAGAGTGTTTATGCTCATCAGGCTTACCGCCAGTATTATGGAATTGAAAGTAAATGCGATCGCTGGAAAGCAATCATGATTTACACTAGAATAATTACCACAACTTCAGAGCTCTTGTTAACTGTTTTGAAAAACAAAAAGTTGCACAAAACACATCAAAAATACATTACAAAGTATAGTTACACTCATAATAACACCATCCAATAAAAATTATTCACAGACAATACTGCACAAAAAAGTTATAAGGCTTAAAGATATGAGATACTATATATATATATATATATATATATATATATATATATATATATATATATATATATACATGTGTGTGTGTACATATGTATTTATGTATTCATATGTTTTTATATGACATATATACACATAAATGCATATGTACACACACATATATATATACTGTATATATATATATATATATATATATATATATATATATATATATATATATATACATACACACACAGAGAGAAGCACACTCACAGGAACAAACAACCGGCTCAATACCATTGTTAGCCTGTTCTATGGCGATTTCCACCTGGGTGCAGCTTCTTTTAGCCCAGTAATGCTTTTCACAGAGTAGAACTTTCCTGTAGTATATCAGTCTGATCCTGCCTATTACGGTCAGTACAGCGCTGAAATACCAGGCAATTCCTCTCTGAACAAGGAACAAAGCAACCCCAGACGATCGTTTCGGCATTCATTGGGCCTGGTCAGTGAGGTGTAGCCATATTCCTCTAAGCACACTGAGCAAGGAGTCCACGTCTGGATTCCCCTTTTCCCATAGGGAGACTAAATACACACAGAGAGAAGCACACTCACAGGAACAAACAACCGGCTCAATACCATTGTTAGTCTGTTCTATGGCGATTTACCACCTGGATGCAGCTTCTTTTAGCCCAGTAATGGTTTTCACAGAGAAGAACTTTCCTGTAGTATATCAGTCTGATCCCGCCTATTACGGTCAGTCCAGCACCAAAATAAAAGGCAATTCCTCTCTGAACAAGGAACACAGCAACCCCAGACGATCGTTTCGTCCTTCATTGGGCCTGGTCAGTGAGGTGTAGCCATATTCCTCTAAGCACACTGAGCAAGGAGTCCACGTCTGGATTCCCCTTTTCCCATAGGGAGACTAAATACACACAGAGAGAAGCACACTCACAGGAACGAACAACCGGCTCAATACCATTACTCAATACTCAGTGTGCTTAGAGGAATACTGCTACACCTTACTGATGAGGCCCAATGAAGGCGGAAACGATCATCTGGGGTTGCTGTGTTCCTTGTTCAGAGAGGAATTGCCTGGTATTTCGGTGCTGGACTGCCCATAATATATAGGATCAGACTGATATACTACAGGAAAGTTCTACTCTGTGAAAAGCATTAAAGGGCTAAAAGAAGTTGCACCCAGGTGGTAAATCGCCATAGAACAGGTTAACAATGGTATTGAGCCGGTTGTTCATTCCTGTGAGTGCACTTCTCTGTGTGTGTGTGTATATATATATATATTATGTATGTATGTATGTGCATAGGATCCCTTTTGCAATTAAAGGGATATGAAACCCCAACATTTTATTTTATGATTCTGACAGAGCATTCTATTTTAAAAAAAGTTTCCAATTTACTTCTATTATCAAATTAGCTTCATTCCCATGATATTCTTTGTCAAAGAGGTAATTAGGTAGGTGTCTGGCGGCACTACATGGCAGGAAATGGTGCTACCATCTGGTGTTCTTGAAAATTTATACCATTCTTACAACACTGCTGCCATGTAGTGCTCCAGAAATGGGCAGGCTTATGGGCTTATGGCCATGCTTTTCAACAAAAGATACCAAGGGAACAATGAAAATGTGATAATAGAAGTAAATTGGAAAGTTGTTTAAATCGAATGCTCTATCTGAATCATAAAACAAAAATGATCCAATGCAATTTGGATGATTGACACCCATTGGCCGCGAATGTGCAGGGGCTGCATTGCACAAGCATTTCACCAGCATTTCAATGTTAACTGCTGACAGCGTATGCTGTTGGCATTTAGCGATTTTGGGTGGACATGATTTGCTACAGAGAATCGTGTCCGCCCAACATTTGATAAATTGACCCCTTAGTCCTTTCTTGTATACCATCCTGGGATGTCTCCTACCTTTAAACAGTAAAGACAGATATTTGTCAATTAGTGACCAGTTTTTTGTTAGAATCTTCTGTATTGCCAATTATACATAGTAACATCTATAGCCTCTAAAATGTAAAACTATTTGACATGACAGGTTATTTCCCGCTGCAGCTATGGGAAAGCTGTGACATGGCATAAGCCCCGCCACGTGACAAAAATAGTGACGTCACAGCTAATAACGGTCTTGAGTGGGTATTTAAACTGCTATAGTGAGTGAACAAGGTAAGGAGGTTACATATGACGCTGCAGCACGCCAATTAATCAGAAGAAAGTTTGATCAAAACAACAGCTAAAAAGTATTTCTTCTGTCTAGTTTGCATTGTTCATTGTTTGTATCATAATGTCTTTGTTTAAACATGACAGCAATAGTCATGAAATACGGGCACCGTAATAATGAGCTAGCTATTGGGCTTTCACTGCTAGATGATTTTAAAGCACAATAGACATTTTTGCACATGAGCACATGTGGGAGTTTTTTTTATATGGAACGTGTAATGACTGTACATAAATGTGTATTAGGATGTTGTCTTGATAAAGGCTTTAATGTAAGCTGAAATGTCGAAAATATCTTAAAGAATTTTGAATAAAGTTTAATATTTTTACCAAAGACCAATGAGTGGCCATCTATTGCTATATATATATATATATATATATATATATATATATATATATATATATATATATATATATATATATGGAAGAGTGTGAGACAAAACAAGCGCCCAGAGGCACACTTCGTGTAGTACGTTTAGATAAATAACTTATACTTTAACAGTTGGAAAAAATCCGCTCTCACCTGATTCAACCTCAGCTTATGAGGTATGTAATAAGCGCTTCTGTTTATATACTCAGGTCTCGTATCGCCCTCCTATAGGTCCTCAGGTCTCCAGTTCCTCCTTGGAGTCTGCAGAGTGTTCCTGGATCTCCCCTTTGGTTACTGCACGCCACCCAGCCCAGACGGAGCAAAGTCTTCATCCAGGCGGATCCATCTTCCTCTATCGCAGGGTCACATTCTATCTTCTTCCCGGAGGTGCAGAGCAGTCTTCCGGCGGGGGGCAGTCTTCGGCAACAAGGAGGTCCTCTTCATGTGATCGTCCAAGATTGAATGCAAGTCCCCTTCTAGATATAGGCTGCAGAGATCCAGGAACACTCTGCAGACTCCAAGGAGGAACTGGAGACCTGAGGACCTATAGGAGGGCGATACGAGACCTGAGTATATAAACAGAAGCGCTTATTACATACCTCATAAGCTGAGGTTGAATCAGGTGAGAGCGGATTTTTTCCAACTGTTAAAGTATAAGTTATTTATCTAAACGTACTACACGAAGTGTGCCTCTGGGCGCTTGTTTTGTCTCACACTCTTCTAGATCACTAAGAGGAACCTTGCCCTGCGGGGGATCTTTCTTCTTCTCTCAGACGAGCAGCCTACTCCTCCACAGCACACAGGAACTAGCATTGTGGATATTAATGAACAATATACATCCATAGACTTGCCATACTTGACTGAATGAGACTGTTTGATGCTTAACTAGCAAGGGTCCTGCATATACATATATTTTCCAGTAGTGGATGGGAAGATATATTAAGACCAACAGCACACTCATAAACTTCTAGCGCTGATCTTTTTTATTTCTATCATATATATATATATATATATATATATATATATATATATATATATATATATATATATATATATATATATATATATTATATATATATATATATATATATATATATATATATATATATATATATATAGTGAGTACATTAATACAAACACACAATGTAGAAGGGAATAGGCTGCTCTGTAACACTCTGTATATATGAATACTAGTTTATTGCTAGCCTATCATGCTTCTTTAATACACATTTGAAAGATATTTTACATTAGGAAAGAATCTTCACAATACAAATGTGTAATGCATTTATTTTACTCTGAATACACGCTGTCATGGACTTGAATTTATCATTAGGTAAAAAAATAATTGTATGGGCTTGGAGGAGACAGACCATGTAGGGACTCATTTTGTTTGTGTATATTCATTCTGCCAGGAAACATGCTTCTCAGGTATACGAGATTATACTGTCATTGGTATAATTTGATGTGATACAATCGCACAAGGCATGTCAAAGTATGTGGAGGCAGCCAAAGAAATAAGAAAAGCTACTTAAAGAGAGCAGAAATCCAGTCCTAACAGAATATGTGTGCTTAATTTATTTTACTTATATGACTGCTGACAGCTTTTTAATTAGAAAAAGAATTATTGCATGTTGGATATTCATTAAATTGTAATAATTTGTTCTGCTTTAAATTAGAGAAACTATAAAATATAACTTGCCCATCTGATTTAACTGTAAGAAATTCTTTCTTTTTTTTTTTTTAAACAAATGATATGCTTTGTATCCTTCCTTGTAATGATGAAATCATTCTTCTTTGCTGAGATACATTGAAATTGTAGTAAAGATGTTCCACGAGACAGTCATTACACAGGAAGAAACAATGCTAAAGCTGCCATTATTTGCTTTATAGTCTGAAACAACAATGTTCAGAGGCAGGCAGTTCTACAAAAATTGCTTTGGGATTTAGAACGAAGGATCATTGTTATTGTAACATTTCTGATGGCTATATATTTTTTTAAGTGTCTGTCAGGTAGCTTCAATTTATATTTGTGCAGAAATGCGTGTTTATGTCTGTAATTCAAAGGTGAAAGTTTTTTGCAAATGTTCTATAAATAAAACTTTTAAGATGTATGTGTTAATATATATATATCTATATATATATATATATATATATATATATATATATATATATATATATATATATATATATATATATATATGTATATATACAGTATATATACAGTATATATATATATATATATATATATATATATATATATTTATACACTGTATATATACAAAAGCACAAAATACCTAGGAATCCATCATACATCTAGTGACAACACAATCACATCTTCCATGTTACATATGCAACACACATGCAGTCTTGCAACCATGTTCATGACACACACTTCCTAAACTCCATTTAGTATTCAGACATTTTAGAAGTACATGCATACTCTTTTGGTTCATAAATGTTATGTTATGCTTTTCATGTTTGTTGTTTATTGCATAATAATCATAAAATATTCTTATGCTTGTTTTGTGGGTAATAATCATCTTTTGGTTTCAGTGTTGTTATTTCATTACTGCCTTTCTATGATAATTATATTTGACTGATCCTTTTCAGCATTATGCAATAAATATTTGCTTTACACAGTGTGGATATTATTGCTGTTAAATACAAAATAGGTATCATTACACGTTATCTGTGAGATCATTAGCATTACAGAAAGGGTCTATAATTTGTACATCACTTAACCTGTATGTGTTAATGAAATAAACTGTGCAACTCAGCTAAGTATCTAGCTGCTGTATCTTTTAAAGGGACACAAAACACCTACGGCTAGATTACGAGTTTTGCGTTAAGGTAAAAAAAGCAGCGTTAACAGGTTCTTACGTTGCTTTTTTACGCCCGCTGCTATTACGAGTCTTGCAGGTTTAGGGGCACCGCACACTTCTTTGGCCTTACCTCAAAACGACTTATGTAAACATTGTAAAGTCTATTTTCTATGGGACTTCCATAGAGCCGGTATTACGAGTCTGTCCTGGGAGGCCAAAAAGTGAGCGGTACACCCTCTACCTCCAAGATTTGTAATGCATTCTAAAGTCAGTAGTTAAGAGTTTTATGGTACAACGTCATAGCATAAAACTCATAACCAAAGTGCTAAAAAGTACACCAACACCCAAAAAACTACCTATTAACCCCTAAACTGAGGCCCTCCAGCATCGCAAATACTAAAATAAAATTTTTAACCCCTAATCTGCCGCTCCGGACATCACCGCCACTATAATAAACATATTAACCCCTAAACCGCCACAATCCCACCTCACAAACACTAGTTAAATATTATTAACCCCTAATCTGCTATCCCTAACATCACCGCCACCTACCTACATTTATTAAACCTAATCTACCATCCCCAACATCGCCGCCACTATATTAAATGTATTAACCCCTAAATCTAAGTCTAACCCTAACACCCTCTAACTTAAATATAATTACAATAAATCTAAAGAAAATTACTATAATTAACTAAATTATTCCTATTTAAAACTAAATACTTACCAATAAAATAAACCCTAAGATAGCTACAATATAACTAATAGTTACATTGTAGCTAGCTTAGGGTTTATTTTTATTTTACAGGCAAGTTTGTATTTATTTTAACTAGGTAGCATAGTTATTAAATAGTTATTAACTATTTAATAACTACCTAGCTAAAATAAATACAAATTAACCTGTAAAATAAAACCTAACCTAAGTTACACTAACACCTAACCTTACAATTAAATAAATTAACTAAATTAAAAACAATTAAATAAATTAAAATAAATTAGCTAAATCACAAAAAAACACAAAATTACAGAAAATAAAAAACAAATTACAGATCTTTAAACTAATTACACCTAATCTAATAGCCCTATCAAAATAAAAAAAGCCCCCCCCCAAAAGAAAAAAACCCCTAGCCTAAACTAAACTATCAATAGCCCTTAAAAGGGCCTTTTGCGGGGCATTGCCCCAAAGTAATCGGCACTTTTACCTGTAAAAAAAAAATACAAACAACCCCCCAACAGTAAAACCCACCACACACACAACCAACCCCCCAAATAAAATACTAACTAAAAAAACCTAAGCTCCCCATTGCCCTGAAAAGGGCATTTGGATGGGCATTGCCCTTAAAAGGGCAGTTAGCTCTATTGCAGGCCCAAATAAAACCCACCCAATACACCCTTAAAAAAACCTAACACTAACCCCCTGAAGATTGACTTACTGTTCTTAAGACTGGACATCCATCCTCAAGGTAGCGGCAGAAGTCTTCATCCAACCGGGCCGAAGTCCTCAACAAAGCCAGGAGAAGTCTTTATCCAAGCCGGGTGAAGTGGTCCTCCAGACGGACAGAAGTCTTCATCCAGATGGCATCTTCTATCTTCATCCAACCGACGCGGAGCGGGTCCTTCTTCAAGACATCCGATGTGGAGCATCCTCTTCATCCGGTGTCTTCTTACTGAATGAAGGTACCTTTAAGTGACATCATCCAAGATGGCATCCCTTAGATGCTGATTGGCTGATAGAATTCTATCAGCCAATCAGAATTAAGGTAGCAAAAATCCTATTGGCTGATGCAATCAGCCAATAGAATTGAAGTTCAATCCTATTGGCTGATCCAAATAGAATTCTATCAGCCAATCGGAATCTAAGGGACGCCATCTTGGATGACGTCATTTAAAGGAACAGTCATTCAGTAAGGAGACTCCGGATGAAGAGGATGCTCCGCGTCGGATGTCTTGAAGATGGACCCGCTCCGGGTCGGATGGATGAAGATAGAAGATGCCGTCTGGATGAAGACTTCTGCCCGTCTGGAGGACCGTTTCGCCCAGCTTGGATGAAGACTTCTCCAGGCTTCATTGAGGACTTCGGCCCGGTTGGATGAAGACTTCTGCCGCTTCCTTGAGGATGGATGTCCGGTCTTCAGAACAGTACGTCGATCTTCAGGGGGTTAGTGTTAGGTTTTTTAAGGGTGTATTGGGTGGGTTTTATTTTTAGGTTAGGGTTTGGGCCTGCAATAGAGTTAAATGCCCTTTTAAGGGCAATGCCCATCCAAATGCCCTTTTCAGGGCAATGGGGAGCTTAGGTTTTTTTAGTTAGTATATTATTTGGGGGGTTGGTTGTGTGTGTG
This sequence comes from Bombina bombina, assembly GCF_027579735.1. Classification (NCBI taxonomy): domain Eukaryota; kingdom Metazoa; phylum Chordata; class Amphibia; order Anura; family Bombinatoridae; genus Bombina; species Bombina bombina. The sequence continues at coordinate 555,429,804 of NC_069504.1, read as the reverse complement.
GTGGGTTTTACTGTTGGGGGGTTGTTTGTATTTTTTTTTAAAAGGCCCTTTTAAGGGCTATTGATAGTTTAGTTTAGGCTAGGGTTTTTTTTCTTTTGGGAGGGCTTTTTTATTTTGAAAGGGCTATTAGATTAGGTTTTTTTTAGTTAGTATTTTATTTGGTTGGTTGGTTACAGGTAAAAGAGCTGATTACTTTGGGGAAATGCCCCGCAAAAGGCCCTTTTATGGGCTATTGATAGTTTAGTTTAGGCTAGATTTTTTTTTTTTTTTATAGGGTGTACCGTAATTAGTTTAAATATCTTGTAATTTGTTTATTATATTATTTGTACTTTAGCTAATTGTATGTAATTTATTTAATTGTATTTAATTTAGGTAAGTTATTTAATTGTAGTGTAGTGTTAGATGTTAGTGTAACTTAGGTTAGGTTTTATTTTACAGGTACTTTTGTATTTCTTTTAGCTAGGTAGTTATTAAATAGTTAATAACTATTTAGTAACTATTCTACCTAGTTAAAATAAATGCAAACTTGCCTGTAAAATAAAAGTAAACCCTAAGCTAGCTACAATGTAACTATTAGTTTTATTTTACAGGTAAGTATTTAGTTTTAAATAGGAATTATTTAGGTAATAATATAAATTTGTATTTAGATTTATTGTAATTATATTTAAGTTAGGGGGGGTTAGGGTTAGACTTAGGTTTAGGGGTTAATACATTTAGTATAGTGGCAGCGACGTTGGGGGTGACAGATTAGGGGTTAATAAATGTAGGTAGGTGGCCGCGATGTTAGGGACGGCAGATTAGGGGTTAATAATATTTAACTAATGTTTGCGAGGCGGGAGGGCGGCGGTTTAGTGGTTAATATGTTTATTATAGTGGCAGCGACGTTGGGGGCAGCAGATTAGGGGTTAATAAGTGTGGTTAGGTTGAGGCGACATTGGGGGAGAGAGATTAGGGGTTAATAAGTATAATGTAGGTGGCAGCAATGTCCGGAGCGGTAGATTAGGGGTTAATAAATATAATGTAGGTGTTGGCAATGTCGAGGGCGGCAGATTAGTGGTTAATAAGTGTAAGATTAGGGGTGTTTAGACTCGGGGTTCATGTTAGGATGTTATTTCCCCATAGGAATCAATGGAGCTGCGTTACGGAGCTTTACGCTGCTTTTTTGCAGGTGTTAGACTTTTTCTCAGCCGGCTCTCCCCTTTGATTCCTATGGGGAAATCGTGCACAAGCACGTATGACCAGCTCACCTCTGACTTAAGCAGCGCTGGTATTGGAGTGCGGTAAGGAGCACAATTTTGCTCTACGCTCACTTCTTGCCTTTTAATGCTGGGTTTGTAAAAACCTGTAATACCAGCGCTGCAGGTAAGTGAGCGGTGAGAAAAAACTGCTCGTTAGCACCTCATAGCTTCTAACGCAAAACTCGTAATCTGGCCGATAATTTTTCTTTCATGATCCAGGTAGAACATACAATTTTAAACAACTTTCCAGTTTACTTCTATTATTAATTTTACCTTATTCGCTTGGTACCCTTTGTTGAAAGAGCAGCAATGTACTACTGGGAGCTAGCTGAATGCGTTGGCTGAGCCAATGAAAGCAGGGTATTGTTGCATCTGAGCATACCTAGGTATGCTCCTCATCAAAGGGTACCAAAAGAAAAAAACAACTTGATAATATAAGTAAAATAGAAAGTTATTTAAAATTGCATGCTCCTTCTGAATTATGAAAGTTTAATTTGGACTTTTTTGTCCCTTTAAGCTATCCCTGAACTAAAAGCTCTGTATGAATATTTGATTTTCTTCAGATTTATTTGTTTGTAAACCATACATGAAATAAAAACTAGTTTATTTCCTTAATTTCGATCTTCTTATTAACAATTTTATATGTTCCCTAATAAATGGACAGTCAAGTCCAAAAAAGACTTTTATGATTTAAATAGGCATGTCATTTTAAACAACTTCCCTATTTACTTTTATCACCAATTTTGCTTTGTTCTCTTGCTATTCTTAGTTGAAAGCTAAACCTAGGAGGTTCATATGCTAATTTCTTAGACCTTGAAGACTGCCTCTAATCTGAATGCATTTTGACCACTAGAGGGCATTAGTTCATGTGTTTCATATAGACAACATTGAGCTCATGCACTTGAAGTGACAGAGGAATGAGCACTGATTGGCTAAAATGCAAGTCTGTTAAAAGAACTAAAATAAGCAGCAGAAGCGTAGATACAAGGTAATTACAGAGGTAAACCCTGTATTATTATAACAGCGTTGGTTATGCAAAACTGGGGAATGGGTAATAAAGGAATTATCTTTCTTTTTAAACAACAAAAATTATTGCGTTGACTGTCCCTTTAAATTGTTTTTCAGAATAAATAGCCTCTCTCTGTATATCTCTCCCTCAAGCCTGCATACAGTTTTCCAGGTTTTGTTAAATGAAGATCTCTTACATAAGGATGTAGAGTCTTATTACTCCTGTCTTCACATTAATATATTATTATTGTTTATCTGTCTGTCGTCTGTCTGTCGTCTTTCTGTCTGTTGTCTGTCTGTCTGTTGTCTGTCGTCTGTCTGTCATCTTTCTGTCTGTTGTCTTTCTGTCTACCTATCGTGCAAGGTAAACACAACTAAGATATCTGGGCATACTATAATTGATTTTAAAAGCATCACATATTTTAATGTTTTAGAATCGGACTTATTTATATATTTGTCTTAAAATTGGCTGGTAAGCTACATCTTTTGTCCAAAATATTGTACTTACAACCCCTTTTTCTCATATACATTTGAGGCCTTATTGGTTGCCTGTGTCCCTCTCAATTCTTCATTTAAAGGGACACTGAACCCAATTTTTTTCTTTTGTGATTCAGATAGAGCATGCAATTTTAAGCAACTTTCCAATTTACTCCTATTATCAATTTTTCTTCTTTCTCTTGCTGTCTTTATTTGAAAAAGAAGGCATCTAGGCTTTTTTTTGGTTTAGAACTCAGGATAGCACTTTTTTATTGGTGGATACATTTATCCACCAATCAGCAAGAACAACCCAGGTTGTTCACCAAAAATGGTCCGGCATCTAAACTTACAGTCTTGCATTTCAAATAAAGATACCAAGAGAATGAAGAAAATTTGATAATAGGAGTAAATTAGAAAGTTGCTTGAAATTTCATGCTCTATCTGAATCACGAAAGAAAGAAAAAAAATTGGGTTCAGTGTCCCTTTAAGCATCTTACATTCTTTGTCTGTTTCATTCTAAAAAATAATGTCAACTTGTTAAGCATAGCTGGTTCCACTTTGAAAATGAAGGAGTTCCAAATTTGTTGTTTTTATAATTTTCAAAATATGACCATTGTTAATGATACGCAATTAGCCCATTTCATATAATAATGTGACATTGATGTATTAAAATCTATTTTGGATACATATAGTGCAAATATCTTTCTAATTTTGTTAACATTTGGACACTTTTGATATAATAAAGCCATATTTTATATAGTATGAACATTTGAGAATGTTATCTAAAGATAGTTTTGCCAAATTTCCTCTTTAAGAGGGGGGTATGAAAAATACATATGTCAGGGTTCTTATAATGGAACATTATTTAAAAAATGTATTTAAACAGCCCCTGACATATGTATTTTTCATAATTGTCCTCCCTTAAAGCTGCAATTTTGCAACCCTGACTGAAGAACAAGAAAAGTATTTAAGGAAAAGATCAGAGTTTTTTTTCTAATAGATTTTAAAATGAGCAAAAATCATTTTGCAAAAAAGTAACAGCAGGAAGAAGGGACCTCAGTGTCCTGATAGCTTGCACTTGTATCCCCTGATCTGAACATTGCTTTTATTATTTATTTCTAAAGTCATTTTTGCTTTCTTTGATTACACTTACCTAGATTACGAGTTTTGCTTTAAACAGGGTGTGAAACTAACGGCAAAAAATCTGCGTTATTGCACTCTCCATAGCGCTGCCATTACGAGTTACTGAAAGGTCTCCTTGTGCTGTACATTATGGTGCGTTAAGCTCCATACCACACAAAAGCCAAGGGCTGAGTTTACGTGCTCGTGCGCGCTTTCCCCTATAGACATCAATGGGGAGAGAGTGTTAGAAAAAAACCTAACACCTGCGATCGCGGAATGGAGATGTCTATGTGGAAAATAAAGTAACGTTTAAACCTAACACCCTAACATAAACCCCTAGTCTAAATACCCCTAATCCGCCGACATCGCTGACACAAAATAAAGTTATTAACCCCTATTCCGCCACTCCCCAACAATACATAATACAAATGTTGCGATTACACGCTGCAAATTGATATTTTGGCAGCCTCATATCTTCAAAAAAAACACATAACTTCTCGATACGGAAAAGATAATAAACAATTATCCCTTCCTTTATTTTAATCATGAATACACAAGTCTCTTATGTGGTTTAATATCAATCATACTCATAAATACAACATATATTACAAAACAGGTTTTAATTTGCTCCTCTGTTTTACTTTTCCCTTTAAAAACAAATGCAACACAATGTATTTTTTAGATACATTTTTATTGTATAATCACTATGGAGATAGAATTAAAATTGAATGCAGACAACACTGACAAAAAAAATTTATATATAGAAAAAATATTTTCACATTAAGGCCTAGATTTGGAGTTCGGCGGTAGCCGTCAAAACCAGCGTTAGAGGCTCCTAACGCTGGTTTTGGCCGCCCGCTGGTATTTGGAGTCAGTGATTAAAGGGTCTAACGCTCACTTTTCAGCCGCGACTTTTCCATACCGCAGATCCCCCTACGCCATTTGCGTATCCTATCTTTTCAATGGGATCTTTCTAACGCTGGTATTTAGAGTCGTTTCTGAAGTGAGCGTTAGAGCTCTAACGACAAAATTCCAGCCGCCTGAAAATAGCAGGAGTTAAGAGCTTTCTGGCTAACGCCGGTTCATAAAGCTCTTAACTACTGTACCCTAAAGTACACTAACACCCATAAACTACCTATGTACCCCTAAACCGAGCTCCCCCCACATCGCCGCCACTCGATTAAAATTTTTAACCCCTAATCTGCCGACCGCCACCTACGTTATACTTATGTACCCCTAATCTGCTGCCCCTAACCCCGCCGACCCCTGTATTACATTTATTAACCCCTAACCTGCCCCCCACAACGTCGCCGCCAGCTACTTAAAATAATTAACCCCTAATCTTCCGACCGCAAAGCGCCGCCACCTACGTTATCCCTATGTACCCCTAATCTGCTACCCCTAACACCGCCGACCCCTATATTATATTTATTAACCCCTAATCTGCCCCCCTCAACGTCGCCGACACCTGCCTACACTTATTAACCCCTAATCTGCCGAGCGGACCTGAGCGCTACTATAATAAAGTTATTAACCCCTAACCCGCCTCACTAAACCTATCATAAATAATATTTATCATAATAATATTAACCCCTAATCTGCCCTCCCTAACATCGCCGACACCTAACTTCAATTATTAACCCCTAATCTGACGACCGGAGCTCACCGCTATTCTAATAAATTGATTAACCCCTAAAGCTAAGTCTAACCCTAACACTAACACCCCCCTAAATTAAATATAATTTTAATCTAACGAAATTAATTAACTCTTATTAAATAAATGATTCCTATTTAAAGCTAAATACTTACCTGTAAAATAAATCCTAATATAGCTACAATATAAATTATAATTATATTATAGCTATTTTAGGATTAATATTTATTTTACAGGCAACTTGGTATTTATTTTAACTAGGTACAATAGCTATTAAATAGTTAAGAACTATTTAATAGCTACCTAGTTAAAATAATAACAAATTTACCTGTAAAATAAATCCTAACCTAAGATATAATTAAACCTAACACTACCCTATCAATAAATTAATTAAATAAACTACCTACAATTACCTACAATTAACCTAACACTACACTATCAATAAATAAATTAAACACAATTCCTACAAATAAATACAATTAAATAAACTAGCTAAAGTACAAAAAATAAAAAAGAACTAAGTTACAAAAAATAATAAAATATTTACAAACATAAGAAAAATATTACAACAATTTTAAACTAATTACACCTACTCTAAGCCCCCTAATAAAATAACAAAGCCCCCCAAAATAAAAAATTCCCTACCCTATTCTAAATTAAAAAAGTTACAAGCTCTTTTACCTTACCAGCCCTGAACAGGGCCCTTTGCGGGGCATGCCCCAAGGATTTCAGCTCTTTTGCCTGTAAAAAAAAAACATACCATACCCCCCCCCCAACATTACAACCCACCACCCACATACCCCTAATCTAACCCAAACCCCCCTTAAATAAACCTAACACTAAGCCCCTGAAGATCTTCCTACCTTGTCTTCACCATACCAGGTTCACCGATCCGTCCTGGCTCCAACATCTTCATCCAACCCAAGCGGGGGTTGGCGATCCATCATCCGGTGCTGAAGAGGTCCAGAAGAGGCTCCAAAGTCTTCCTCCTATCCGGCAAGAAGAGGACATCCGGACCGGCAAACATCTTCTCCAAGCGGCATCTTCAATCTTCTTCCATCCGGTGCGGAGCGGGTCCATCTTGAAGCAGGCGACGCGGATCCATCCTCTTCTTCCGTTGTCTCCCGACTAATGACGGTTCCTTTAAGGGACGTCATCCAAGATGGCGTCCCTCGAATTCCGATTGGCTGATAGGATTCTATCAGCCAATCGGAATTAAGGTAGGAATTTTCTGATTGGCTGATGGAATCAGCCAATCAGAATCAAGTTCAATCCGATTGGCTGATCCAATCAGCCAATCAGATTGAGCTCGCATTCTATTGGCTGATCTGAACAGCCAATAGAATGCGAGCTCAATCTGATTGGCTGATTGGATCAGCCAATCGGATTGAACTTGATTCTGATTGGCTGATTCCATCAGCCAATCAGAAAATTCCTACCTTAATTCCGATTGGCTGATAGAATCCTATCAGCCAATCGGAATTCGAGGGACGCCATCTTGGATGACGTCCCTTAAAGGAACCGTCATTCGTCGGGAGACAACGGAAGAAGAGGATGGATCCGCGTCGCCTGCTTCAAGATGGACCCGCTCCGCACCGGATGGAAGAAGATTGAAGATGCCGCTTGGAGAAGATGTTTGCCGGTCCGGATGTCCTCTTCTTGCCGGATAGGAGAAAGACTTTGGAGCCTCTTCTGGACCTCTTCAGCACCGGATGATGGATCGCCAACCCCCGCTTGGGTTGGATGAAGATGTTGGAGCCAGGACGGATCGGTGAACCTGGTATGGTGAAGACAAGGTAGGAAGATCTTCAGGGGCTTAGTGTTAGGTTTATTTAAGGGGGGTTTGGGTTAGATTAGGGGTTTGTGGGTGGTGGGTTGTAATGTTGGGGGGGGGTATGGTATGTTTTTTTTTACAGGCAAAAGAGCTGAAATCCTTGGGGCATGCCCCGCAAAGGGCCCTGTTCAGGGCTGGTAAGGTAAAAGAGCTTGTAACTTTTTTAATTTAGAATAGGGTAGGGAATTTTTTATTTTGGGGGGCTTTGTTATTTTATTAGGGGGCTTAGAGTAGGTGTAATTAGTTTAAAATTGTTGTAATATTTTTCTTATGTTTGTAAATATTTTATTATTTTTTGTAACTTAGTTCTTTTTTATTTTTTGTACTTTAGCTAGTTTATTTAATTGTATTTATTTGTAGGAATTGTGTTTAATTAATTTATTGATAGTGTAGTGTTAGGTTAATTGTAGGTAATTGTAGGTAGTTTATTTAATTAATTTATTGATAGGGTAGTGTTAGGTTTAATTATATCTTAGGTTAGGATTTATTTTACAGGTAAATTTGTTATTATTTTAACTAGGTAACTATTAAATAGTTCTTAACTATTTAATAGCTATTGTACCTGGTTAAAATAATTAAAAAGTTGCCTGTAAAATAAATATTAATCCTAAAATAGCTATAATATAATTATAATTTATATTGTAGCTATATTAGGATTTATTTTACAGGTAAGTATTTAGCTTTAAATAGGAATCATTTATTTAATAAGAGTTAATTAATTTCGTTAGATGTAAATTATATTTAACTTAGGGGGGTGTTAGTATTAGGGTTAGACTTAGCTTTAGGGGTTAATACATTTATTATAGTAGCGGTGAGGTCCGCACGGCAGATTAGGGGTTAATAATTGAAGGTAGGTGTCGGCGATGTTAGGGAGGGCAGATTAGGGGTTAATACTATTTATGATAGGGTTAGTGAGGCGGATTAGGGGTTAATAACTTTATTATAGTAGCGCTCAGGTCCGCTCGGCAGATTAGGAGTTAATAAGTGTAGGCAGGTGTCGGCGACGTTGAGGGGGGCAGATTAGGGGTTAATAAATATAATATAGGGGTCGGCGATGTTAGGGCAGCAGATTAGGGGTACATAGGGATAACGTAGGTTGCGGCGGTTTACGGGGCGGCAGATTAGGGGTTAAAAAAAATATGCAGGTGTCAGCGATAGCGGGGGCGGCAGATTAGGGGTTAATAAGTGTAAGGTTAGGGGTGTTTAGACTTGGTTGAGAAAAAGAGAGAATGGCACTAGCACTACACTAATGTTAATACAGGGTTGCTCGAATTAGATTAGATTAATATGTGTTTGTGTACGTATATATTTATCTGTGCATATGCATATCTCTGTACACGCGTTCTAATCTGAATGTATATCAATTTTAATAGTGTGGCTTTGTGATGAGCTGGGGTGCTTGTGCACAAGAACAACTTTTAGGATTGAGTCTAGAGCCCAAAGGAAGGGATCAAGACTGGAAATAGTGCACTTGAGTAGCACTCCCGTCCCTGATTTGAGTAAAGGACAATAATGAACTCACATTCAGGACCAAAAAGTTTCTATTCAAAAAGGATTTACTTAAAACATAACTTTTATTGAACAATAACTATAAAATCAATATATGTATGTGTGTGCTTTAAAAACACATAGGAACTGGATTGTAAATATTGGCTAATCGTCAATTGGCAACCTAGTTATACTGTTATAGGGGGCACCTCTAATGGGTCCCACTTTATTTGTATATATATATAGGTACTTGTTTATATTTTGTATCATACGCTGGGGGTGGATTGGGGTGCTTCACAATGCGTTCACACCTAGGCGCTGTATATAGCACTTGCTGGGTTTGTGGTTAGGCTAGTCAAATGTGTAATTCAGGTTTTGCGTCTGGAATGTCTGATATAATAGTTGTCAAATTGACTTTTTCCAGACCCTCTACTCCGGTCTGGTTTAGTATATTAGACTTCAGACTCTCTGGTAATATAATAAATTATACGTTGGTTATTAGGCTTCTGTGAGTGTCCTAATATCTCATAAAATACTTTTAGACTTTATGTCTTATGGGTAGAGATATATGAGCCAGGAATTAAATTAGAGTATCTTTTACAACTTATTAAGGCATGTAATACTAATGGTGCCTAGAGGTCTTTGTCACTTTTATTTCAAGTGCAGTCAGTTAATAATAATACCAATGGGTTTGATAGCAGATTTTGTTGAAATAATTATAATACTAGCTTCCAAATGGTACACAGGGTCTATGTTATGCTTTATTTGCAGCTGTAAAACGTATACATTTTAGGATGAAGGATTGGATTTACTTAATTGAACTGGAATTTGCTTGGTGCAATATAATTTTTCTTTCTTTTTTCTTTGTATATTATGTATCAATTTCTGGTTTTAATATCTATTAACATATATGATCTAAATTGACCTGTTATTTGATCCGCATCTTAGGGTGTTTGGTGTAAAATTTTTGATTTTGAGTCTTATATTTGACTGTTGTAAAACTGTAATGATTTTATTTTGTATTGTTTTATTTTTTTCCCCTTATTTTTGTATAGGCGATTTAGTGATTGCCTTATTTTGGCAAGTGTGCTTACAGGTTGAGTCTGTGTGACATCACCTGACATTCACCTCATAAATGTGGCTTGATTCAGATTACCCACATACAATACCCTTTGTTTGTTTAGCTGTTATTGAATTAAAGATACAATACTGTTACAGCTAAATCTTACAGTAATTATTTGTGCGTGTTATAACTGGTCTAGGTGGCTGTTTAGCTTATATGTTAATTTTTTTAAGAAATAGGAAAAGAAGAAACTGTATCTTGAGAGAGGCCTTATTTTGGCCTTGTTGATAATAAATTTACTCTAAATTCCAGTTCAAATTTGTGTGTCCTTTACATCTGTTCTATCACTGATATGTAGCACAACTGTCAGAATACCACAGGAGTCAGTGTACGATTACTTGGATATAGTATGCTAAGTTAAGTTTGTAGTTAGCATTGACTTGATATCATATAGTATTTGTACTGTTTAGAGTGCTGTATGCTAAAATAGAGTGATACAAGTCTTGTAGTGATTCTCAAACAGTATCTGTAGTCAATGTGACTATATATATATACATTGAACTTTGCCGGATTACCAACTTATAGAATTAAGTAAATTGTGAAACCTCATACACACAGTATCTATTAGAGTTAGGTGTCGGCTTGTTTGGTAAATCGGAAGAAGTATCTTATTTAGCCCTCTGTTGTTTGTGGTTTGCGCTTCTACAGTTTACCTAACCACTTTTGCTTATTGGCTATCCCCAAATTGTCTCCCCCCTTCCCCGGCGTGTCACCGAATTGCGGAGTGAAATTCTGACCGTTCCGGTCAATACGCTAAGTTTGCTTTTTAGCTAAAGTGATTATATATATATGTATTTTTCGATCTTTGCCGGATTGCCAACTTATAAAATTAAGTAAATTGTGACACCAGTTCCTATGCAATTAAAAGAACTAACTGATTGGGGTGTTTGTTAGACTATACCCCCCCTGACATGTTTCGCCGTTTCTATTTCGGCTTTCTCAAAGGTGTTTAGACTTGGGGTACATGTTAGAGTGTTAGGTGCAGACGTAGGAAGTGTTTCCCCATAGGAAACAATGGGGCTGCGTTAGGAGCTGAACGCTGCTTTTTTGCAGGTGTTAGGTTTTTTTTCAGCTCAAACAGCCCCATTGTTTCCTATGGGAGAATCGTGCACGAGCACGTTTTTGAGGCCGGCCGCGTCCGTAAGCAACTCTGGTATCGAGAGTTGCATTTGCGGTAAAAATGCTCTACGCTCCTTATTTGGAGCCTAACGCAGCATTTGATTAAACTCTCGATACCAGAGTTAAATTTATGGTGCGGCCAGAAAAAAGCCCGCGGAGCGTTAACAGCCCTTTTACCGCCAAACTCCAAATCTAGGCCTAAGTATAGAGAGGGTTAAGTCTACCTTTGTAAACAACCAAACCAATCAATGACACCTGAGATTTGTTTGACTGGAAAAGTTTGCATATTTTCGGATCCAAGCACTGCCTATTTGTTTGTTTTAATTGTGACAACTTCTGTTTTTTAATCACAAGTGTATTTAATGTTGTTAATGAAGACATTTTTTATCTGTTTTGTATTGCCTGAAGAAACGACCTGTATGAATGGTTGAGAAACGCGTTGCAAAAACAGATTCAAGCGTTGTTTGTAACTATATATTTTGGAAATTGTCCTTTTTTCCTTTGAGCAAGCTTGGTGCACTCCAAGGTTTGCTACTACTCACAGCCGATTCCCGCAGAGTGGTTTAAACGAATCACAGCAGAGATCACTACTAAGGATCCCCTGGAACAGCTGACTCTTGGGTCGGACATCATCCTATTTCAGTGTACTAACCACTGTTGAACGTTAGTCTGCCTGCTGGCACCGGTCAGAGCACGGTGCAATTTTTTCCGGTAAGCCTAGCTATTTTTCACCATATCTCCATATTGTGAATGTACTACACTATGAGGCGCCCTCTTTCTTATTTTTTGCCATCAACTAAAAATTTTTATTAACCCCTATTCCGCCGCTCCCTGACATCACCAACAAGAAATAAAGTTATTAACCCCTATTACGCCGCTCCCCAACACTAATAAAAATTATTAACCCCTAAACCGCCGGTCTCCACATCGCCAAAACTATTATAAAGTATTAACCCCTAAACCTCCAGCCCCCACATCGTAACTACTAAACTAAACCTATTAACACCTCAACCACTGGCCCCCTAACCGCAAAACACTAAATTGAACTCTTAACCCCTAAACCTAACACCCCCTTAACTTTAAAATAAAATTACAATATTACTATCTTAAAATAAATAAAAACTTTCCTGTGAAATAAAAAAAAACTAATTTAAACTATAAATTAACTTGACATAACTATTCTAAATCATTTTAAAAAATACCAATTAAAAAATCTAAATTACAAATTTAAAAAAACCTAACACTACGAAAAAATTAAAAAAACCTTTAAACTTACAAAAAATAAACAAAATTATCAAAAATAAAACCAATTACACATAATCTAATAGTCCTATAAAAATAAAAAGCCCCCCAAAATAAAAAAAAAACCCCTAACCTACAATAAACTACCAATAGCCCTTAAAAGGGCCTTTTGTAGGGCATTGCCCTAAGTTAAACAGCTCTTTTACCTTAAAAAAATTACAAAGACCCTCCTAAAAGTAAGCCCCCCCACCCAACCAACCCCTTAAAAATAAAAAAAAACCTAACTCTAAAAAAATCCTAAAATACCCATTGCCCCTAAAGGGGCATTTGTATGGGCATTGCCCTTGAAAGGGCATTCAACTCTTTTACAAGTGCCCATCCCTAATCTAAAAAAAAAAAACACCAAAAAAATTTAAAAGAAACCTAACACTAACCCAATAAATTCGGTTCCTGAAGTCCGGATATACATCTATATCTAGGCGGCGACATCTTCATCCATCTCAAGGACGTCTTCCATCTTCATCCCGGCAGCGCGGAGCGGAGCTATGCTGGACGGCGAAGACATCCTGTGCGGAGCGTCCTCTTCATATGGTGACTGCCGTACACTGAAGTTGAATGCAAGGTAGCTGTTTCAAAATAGGTTACCTTGCAATCCTATTGGCTGATTTGATTCTTCAAATTCAAATCAGCCAATAGGATGAGAGCTACTGATTTTTTAATTTTTTTTCGTAGTGTTAGGTTTTTTTTAAATGTGTAATTTAGACTTTTTAATTGGTAGTTTTTTAAATTTTAGTAGAATTGTTATGTTAGGTTAATTTATAGTTTAAACTTAGTTTTTTTTATTTCACAGGTAAGTTTTTATTTATTTTAAGATAGTTATATTTTAATTTAAAGTTAGGGGTTGTTAGGTTTAGGGGTTAATAGTTTAATTTAGTGTTTTGCGATGTGGGGGCCGGTGGTTTAGGGGTTAATAGGTTTAGTTTAGTAGCTACTATGTGGGGGGCTGGATGTTTATGGGTTAATACTTTATTATAGTGTTGGCGATGTGGGGGGCCGGTGGTTTTGGGGTTAATAGGTTTAGTTTAGTAGTTACGATGTGGGGGGCTGGAGATTTAGGGGTTAATACTTTATTATAGTGTTGGTGATGTGGGGAGCTGGCGATTTAGGGTTTAATAGGTTTTTTTAGGTGTTGGCGATTTTGGTGGGGGTGGCGGATTAGGGGTTAATAACTTTTATTAGTGTCAGCGATGTTGGGAGCAGCAGAATAGGGATTAAAAATTATATTTAGTGTCGGCAATGAGGAGCGGTGGATTTGGGATTTATTTAATAGTTGCGATGTGGGTGGGTGGCAGATTAGGGGTTAATAAGTTTAATATAGTGTTTGCGATTCGGGAGGGTGGCGGTTTAGGGGTTAATAGGTTTATGGTTGTTAGTGTACTTTGTAACATTTTAGTTATGAGTTTTGTGAAACATTTTTGTTTCACAAAATCCATAACTACTGGTCTCGGATGGCAGTATGGATCATGTCGGTATAGGCTGTAACGCAAGAATTTTAGCCAGACCGCACAACCTATAATATGGCGCTATGGAAAATCCCACACTCTAATGTCATTTTTTTGAGTGCGGAATGGATATTGCGTTACAGGTTAAAATGCTTGCGGTATAGCTATACTGCCACAACTCGTAATATGCATTACTGGCCATTCCAGCGCAATGGTCAATTTTTCAGCATTAATAGAACTATCGCAAAACTCGTAATCTAGCCGACTGTTAGCATGTTACTATCTTTTTTCTGCATCAACATGAGCTGAAAAAAAAGTGTGATTATCCATAATTGTGCTATTTTTTTAAAGGACCATTCAGTAAAATGTGTGATAAGAAGACAATGTAACAGGGTTCTTTTGGGGGATAAATTGCAATATGTATTTCAATTTGCCGGCTCCCCAATATCATGTGACAGCCATTTAATTACAGACTCATATACGTATACCATTAATTTTTGCACATTCTCAGTGGGAGTTGGAGCCTCAGAAAGTGGGAACATAAAAAGACTGTACAATTTGGTAATGGAAATAAAATGCAAAGTCTCTTAAAACTGCATACTCTATCTGAATCAGGAATGTTCAATTGTGACTTAGTGTTCCATTAAACTCAGCATGCACAATAACATAACTATTAAAAATATCCATGCAAACAGCCAAAATTTACCAGTTGAAGAAGCCAAAATGTGTTTGTAAGTGGCCATTATTGATGAATTAGAAACATAAAAAAATAATGTCTAAAGTTGCTCAAGCAATAACAAAATCAAGCTGTCCCCCGGTGAGATGTAGGAAGTATTAAGATGATACAAATACTCTTGAAAAGCAAATGATAAATGTGTTATCACTGTTTTTGAGATGGATTGGAATTTGAAAACCCTGCACAGAAATTCTGATAAATTGGATTGGAGCAAATATTTGAGAGCTATTGCAATATGAAGCCTGTGTAAAAGTACTTCTTCATTCCTATGATCCAGGCACAACTTCATAATTAATATACTGAGAGGAAACTAATTTCAGAAGAAATAAAGGGAGAGTCCCGATGAAAAAAGCCACTAACATGTTTTCATAAGAATAAAGATATTTCTTGCAAAGATCCAAAAGGTTGATGATTAAGAACATGCCAAATCCTAGTTATATCGCAATTAGAAATTTAATATCTGAAGAATAGACTAATTATTTACAGTAGACATGTGCATTCTTCTTCAGGGAAATTGTTATTTGTCTGAATTTTGGCCCATTTGTCTGCATAACAACTAGCAGAATGGACTGGGGATCGAAATAGACGACCAACTAAAAAAGTCATGTTTGTTAGTTTAATTTGTTTTGTTTTTATGTTCAGTGCTATCCCCCCCCTCCCTAAAAAAGGGGCAGAGAACAGAGGAAAGGGGGAAAGAGCTGCCTTTGTTGGGAGAAAACAGTTTTCATTTAAACCCTTTGTCTACAGAATCATTTTTTTTCCTGCAGTGAGTGCACATTACTGCATATGTTTTTGTATTATTATTTTTTATATCGTTAGAATATATATATATATATATATATATATATATATATATATATATATATATATATATATATATATATTAGAGATATTCTATAAATATTAATAGTACCCCTCATCCAACTGAAACAATATTTACAATATTTTTGTAATTGCAGTGGGGGCACAGTGGGTTCCTGTGAGTTTGCTATAGGCTCTCTAGCACCATAGCATCTTTTTATATTTTTTGATTTGGGTTAAAATATAAAGCAACAGCAATAATAATAATTTCTCAGTGGCTGGCTATATTTTGCCTATACTGTTACTAGTATACCATCTTCATTATATACTGTACATCGTAGTATAGTGTACTCCTCATCTAATTGAAATTATATTTGTTATTGCAGTGGGGGCAATGTGGGTACCTGGCAGTTTGCTATAGGCTCTCTACAGCTCTATCAGCTAGATTACGAGTTTTGTGTTATGAGTGAAAAAGCTTCATAATGATGCTTTTTCACTACCGCTGCTATTACGAGTCTTGCAGGTATACCTGTATCGCACACTTTTTTGGCCGTAATGCAACGTAAATATCGCAGCTTTCAAAAAGTTCTATTTCATTCGGACTTCCATAGCGCCGGTATTATGAGTTTGCCTGTCCGGCTAAAAAGTGAGTGGTACAGCCCATAACTACAAGATCAGTACCGTAAACTGAAAGTCAGTAGTTATGGGTTTTATGTTACAAAGCCGTACCATAAAACTCATAACTAAAGTGTAACAAAGTACACTAACACCCATAAACTACCTATTAACCCCTAAACCGAGGCCCTCCTGCATCGCAAGCACTAAAATACAATTATTAACCCCTAATTTGCCGCTCCCGACATCGCCACCACTATAATAAACATAATAACCCCTAAGCCGCTGTACTCCCGCATCACAAACACTAGTTAAATATTATTAACCCCTAATCTGCTGTCCCTAACATCATCACAACCTACATTACTGTTATTAAATCCTAATCTGCTGCCCCCAAAATCGCTGCCACTATACTAAAGTTATTAACCCCTAAACCTAACCCTAAGTCTAACCCTAATCCTAACACCCACTAAATTTAACATAATATAAATTATTCCAAATAAAAATTACAATTACTACCTAAATTATTCCTATTTAAAACTAAATGAATACCTGTAAAATAAAACCTAAGCTAGCTACAATATAACTAATAGTTATATTGTATCTATCTTATGTTTTATTTTTAGTTCACAGGTAAGTTTGTATTTATTTTAACTAGGTAGACTAGTTACTAAATAGTTATTAACTATTTATTAGCTACCTAGTTAAAATAAATACAAATTTACCTGTAAAATAAAACCTAACCTGTCTTACAGTAACACTTAACCTTACAATAATTAAATACAATGAACTAAATTACAAACCCCCCCCACTAAATTACACAAAATAAAAAAAAATGATCAAATATTTAAACTAATTACACCTAATCTAATAGCCCTATCAAAATAAAAAGCCCCCAAAATAAAAAAACCCTAGCCTAAACTAAACTGCCAATAGCCCTTAAAAGAGCCTTTTGCGGGGCATTGACCCAAATAAATCAGCTCTTTTACCTGTAAAAAAAAATACAAACAACCCCCAACAGTAAAACCCACCACCCACACAACCAACCCCCCCAAATAAAATCCTATCTAAAAAACCTAAGCTCCCCATTGCCCTGAAAAGGGCATTTGGATGGGCATTGCCCTTAAAAGGACATTTAGCTATTTTTCAACCCAAACCCTAAGCTAAAAATAAAACCCACCCAAGAAACCCTTAAAAAAACTAACACTAACCCCCGAAGATCCACTTACAGTTTTTGAAGACTGGACATCCATCCTCAACAAAGCCGGGAGAAGTCTTCATCCAAGCGGCAAGAAGTGGTCCTCCAGGCGGGTAGAAGTCTTCATCCAGACGGCATCTTCTATCTCCATGCTTCCGACGTGGAGCGTCTCCATCTTCAAGACATCCGGCGTGGAGCATCCTCTTCTGTTGATGGCTACTGAAGAATGAAGGTTCCTTTAAGGGACGTAATCCAAGATGGCGTCCCTTGAATTCCACAAACAGTGATAATAAATCACAAGAGGGCGCTATATACCTTTAAATGCAATGTCACAGTTCTAAAATTAAAAAAAAGCAAAAAATCATAATGTATCGAATAAGCTAATGGATCGAAAACTCTCAATAGGCTTCATAAACATTTACACATCTATGATATGAGAAAGAGTCCTTAGAATAGAGTTCAAATGGTAAACGGCAAGATGGAGATTCCCGCAAGCAGACTTCACCATGTATGTGGTAGGCAGCACTCTCCTTTTCTCCTTACCAGGTAGACTTTCTGTAATATATCCAAACGCAAAGAGGCGCAAACATGTGTGTATCAATAGTATATGAACAGCACGCATACAGCGTAATTAAGCACAGGGTACTCACATTTCGGAAGAGCACACCAATGTGCTTATAGATACGGGCTGGTTATTACAGCTAACCAGCTGGCTATTCCCGGTCTCTGAACTGGGAACCCAACGGTCCATTTGTCTAGTAGTGACAAGCTCACACAAGGATAATTAAAACAGCGGTGTCAAAAAGCAATGCAAAACAACTGAAAAAAGACACCTTTAAAACATTCCTATTCGGAGAGCATAAAAACAATGTCATACTTTTGCTACGCGTTTCTCGGCTCCTGGGCCGTTTTATCAGGCATAAATCACAATTATACTTTAACCAGCTTTTAATGCCGTTCACTACCAAACAATTGTTAGCTCCTCCCCTACTGGGAGTGAACTCAACTACCAATCCCTGTCCTCCTAGTCGTAGGTGTGTATAGACATTTACACCAATGTGGTCAACTTGTCAACTCCTGCATCAGTACATATATTAAAAATGATAACATGAACTAATAAGTATTTGTTTGAGTGTCTCGGATAAATAAATAAAAGCGGAATGCAGCTAGAGCTAAAAAAGGTATATATATATATATATATATATATATATATATATATAAATCGATAAACTGCGTTATCTGGAAACCATATAGCTCATGCGCTGTTGGAATTAATCTAAATCAATATAAAAATAAAAATAAACTTAATATTGTGAGAAAATTGTATCATAAATTAGTGAATTGATACGTAGTGACCACAGTCCACATGCAATACTGGACAATTTTGGTGTGAATGAGTATCATAGTACTTGTAGATGCATCATGAAGCTAAATTGTAGAACATTATGTTTATACATAAAAGAGTGATGTGGAAAGTGTTTGTGAAACCTATTTAAGGATTGCCAGAATAATTGATATATGAACAATTATGTGACTAATATCAGAGAGCTCCAAATAATTAATGCTCATGTAAATATGGAGGAAGAAGTTGTGACTCTATTTAAATACTAAATGTGCAACTAGTCTAGTGACTAAAACTAAAATACACCACTATATGAGGATGTCAATGTGATGTAATGTGTACATAGTGTTGGGTGAATTAAGTGCTTTATACCTATATGTAGTATGTTGGATGAAATATAATGTATAAGATAAAATATAAAATATAAATTCAGGAGGTTGTTACAATGAAAAATATAAAATGAAAAATATAGTGATGGTGGAAATAGGACACTCAAACAAATTGCAAATGGGAGATGTGTCAAATATATAAATAAGGGAAAAAAACAAAATCAAAATACATATAAATATGTATATACATATAAGTATAAAAATATTTAAATTATGGTTAGGATAGTAAATGATCTCTACCCACCAATACCACATAACCATATAATTTCGAAATATGTACTATATGCTAGGGGAGACGGTATGGCAATTGCCATATAGGAGGACATGGGACTGAGATATATAATGATGATTCTAATATACAGATAATAAAATATCTAAAAAAAAATCCCATAAAAGATGAAAACATTAATATATAAAAACATAATAAATTGATAAAAAACAAAACAACTTATCTACTCTAAAAGAACCGTTGATATTAGATGACTAGACACTATCTTCTTTCCACGGCGACTGAAGAATGAAGGTTCCTTTAAGTGACGTCATCCAAGATGGCGTCCTTTAGATTCCGATTGGCTGATAGAATTCTATCAGCCAATCGGAATTAAGGCAGAAAAAATCCTATTAGCTGATGCAATCAGCCAATAGGATTGAAGTTCAGTCCTATTGGCTGATTGCATCAGCCAATAGGATTTTTTCTACCTTAATTCCGATTGGCTGATAGAATTCTATCAACCAATCGGAATCTAAGGGATGACATCTTGGATGACATCACTTAAAGAAACCTTCATTCTTCAGTCGCCGTGGAAAGAAGAGGATGCTCCATGTCGGATGTCTTGAAGATGGACCCGCTCCGCAGCCCCATTGATTCCTATGGGGAAAGAAAAGTTATGTTTACGCCTAACACCCTAATATAAGCTTCAAGTCTAAACACCCCTAATCTGCCGCCCCCGACATTGCCGCCACCTACATTACACTTATTAACCCCTAATCTGCTGCCCCCGACATCGCCGCCACCTACCTACACTTATTAAACCCTAATCTGTCGCCCCAATGTCGTCGCTACCTACATTACACTTATTAACCACTAATCTTCTGCCCCCAACGTCGCCGCCACTATACTAAAGTTATTAACCCCTAAACCTAACCCTAAGTCTAACCCTAACCCTAGCACAGACTAACTTTAATATAATTAAAATAGATCTAAATAAAAATTACAATTAATACCTAAATAATTTTGATTTAAAACGAAGTACAAATACTAGAATCTTTGTCCCAAGTCAAGACTAAATCTAAAAATTCTATGGTTTCTATTTGTATATAAGAGGTGAACTGTATACCCATAATATTATCATTCAGATGTGCACAGAACTGTCTAGCCTTTTCAACAGAGCCCCTAAAAATAAAAATCAGATCATCTATGTATTTGCAATTTGTTTGAGTGTCCTATTTCCACCATCACTATATTTTTCATTTTATATTTTTCATTGTAACAACCTCCTGAATTTATATTTTATCTTATATATTATATTTAATCCGACATACTACATTTAGGTATAAAGCTCTTAATTCTTCCAAAACTATGAACACATTACATCACATTGACATCCTCACATAGTGGTGTATTTTAGTTTTAGTCACTTTCCAGATAACGCAGTTTATCGATTTTTTATATATATATATATATATCTTTTTTAGCTTTAGTGGCATTACGCTTTTATTTATTTATCCGAGACACTCAAACAAATACTTATTAGTTCATGTTATCATTTTTAATATATGTACTGATGCAGGAGTTGACAAGTCGCATTGGTGTAAATGTCTATACACACCTACGATTAGGAGGACAGGGATTGGTAGTTGAGTTCACTCCCAGTAGGGAAGGAGCTAACAATTGTTTGGTAGTGGGCGGCATTAAAAGCCTGCTAAAGTATAATTGTGATTTATGCCTGATGAAACTGCCCAGGAGCTGAGAAACGCATAGAAAAAGTATAACATTGTTTTTATGCTCCCCGAATAGGAATGTTTTAGTTCTTTCAGTTGTTTTGCAATAAAGCATTGCTTTTTGACACCGCTGTTTTAATTATCCTTGTGTGAGCTTGTCACTACCAGACAAATGGACCGTTGGGGTTCCAGTTCAGAGACCGGGAATAGCCAGCTGGTTATCTGTAATAACCAGCCTGTATCTACAAGCACATTGGCTTGCTCTTCCAAAATGTGAGTACCCTGTGCTTAATTACGCTGTATGCGTGCTGTTCGTATACTATTGATACACACATGTTGGCGCCTCTTTGTGTTTGGATATATTACAGAAAGTCCCTTGAATTCCGATTGGCTGGTAGAATTCTATCAGCCAATGGGATTAAAAGTTGAAAAAATTCTATTGGCTGATGCAATCAGCCAATAGGATTGAGCTTCAATACCTATTGGCTGATCCAATCAGCCAATAGGATTGAACTCACATTCTATTGGCTGATTGGCATTTTAGTTTAGGCTAGGTTTTTATTTTTATTTTGGGGGAGCTTTTTATTTTTATAGGGCTATTAGATTAGGTGTAATTAGTTTAAATATTTGATAATTTCTTTTTTATTTTGTGTAATTTAGTGTTTTTTTTTGTAATTTAGTTAATTGTATTTAATTAATGTATTTATTTAATTGTAGTGTAAGGTTAGGTGTTAGTGTGAGACAGGTTAGGTTTTATTTTACAGGTAAGTTTGTTTTTATTTTAACTAGGTAGTTAGTAAATAGTTAATAAGTGAGAAAGAAGAATGACAGGCACTGCAGACCAGGTTTTGTTGCACATAAAAAATCCCAATTTATTTTAAATAAAAACGGTAAATACCAATCCAAAAAGTAGGGACCTGGGTAAAGGTGACTCACAAGCAGGCTAAGGTGGTGCACAGATGACTGTCTGACGCGTTTCATGCCCCCTATATATATATATATTCATATATACAAAATATTAGATATATTAGATATATATATATATATATATATATATATATTAGAATATTTTGTATATATGAATTGTTGCGGATGTGTGTATGAGTGAGTGTTTCTTATATTGAGACGTATTCAACTAATTTCTGCTATGGAATACTTCACCTTGGTTACATGAAGAGCCCTGCATATAACTGTATTCAAAAGTAATCATTGCAAAACATTGTAACAGCGGCACAGTGGCTAATTGTGATTGACATGGATTCCATCAAATAGGAAAGATGTTCAAAGCCGGTATCCAATAAAAAGGATGGTAATCAAGGTGACGGTAGCACCTGGAAGAAGCTCCACACTGCACTGACTGAAGGAGCGAAACGAGCATTTGGACTCGTCGTGCTTAGCAGCCCTCTCTACAGCAGATTCCCTGCTCATTGTGACTTACCCCTGGAGTTTGGACGCTTTGGGAGTGATGCAGATAGGAGGAGCGACCGCGTGAACAAATACAGGTAGAATATGCAATATTCATCTGTGCACTAAGTATTACCTTCTGAAGAAAAAACAGAACCTGTGAATAAAGACGCGTGTTTTCCCTGCTCCTCCTATGCTATGCTCTAACGCAATTATTTCACTCAGTGATACTTGGGGTTAAAGTCTGAAGTGACTGGTCTCATTACACCGGGGACTGTATAACTGCATTAACTTTGCATTAAACGTTGCACTTGTTGGATTACAAATATCAGCTATTTTTTTAAAATGGACTGAATATCGTTCATTTTCCCTGGTGCACCAGATATCTTTGGCCAGTACTTCATACCATTTTTAGTGCGGGATCCCCTGTATGAATGTGATTGTGTGTTTTGTGCATGTATTTAATTAATAAACATTTGTATCATTTTGACATATAGGATTTTGTGTATTTATTCTATTTTACAGTTGTGCTGGATTTACCTAGACTTTTGGGAATTTCTTATTGTGGAGCTCCCACTTCCTTTTCTATGTTGTTTCATATGTACTTTTTCTAGGAAGCACCTGTTTTTAAGTGATTTAAATCTATTAACTCAGTAGTGTGCAACTTCTTTCCTGTTTTTTTGGTCACAATAGGGTGGTTGGAAAAGGTAGTACTAGTGAATAATTGTTATTAATGTAATTATCAGATGCTTTTAATTTAAATTTATAGTTTGAATTCTCTTTGTAAAAATTGTTCTGGTTCCTTTATGTTCTCGTGTCAGTTAGCACTAAATCTTTTAATTGTTGACATTTTGTATCTGTGTAATTTTTTTGTTAAAAAATGAATGTCATGTGGGCTTCCCATTGGCATTAATAAAATTAAATTGATTTAGTTTTGAATTAAATTCTTATTCGAATATTTAGATGAACCAAACATGACCATGAATGAAATTCTGATGACCCGAATTAACTGCAAAATCCAAACTGAATGTTTCAGACTAAGCAATTTTGTTTTTCCCGTGCGCATGTCTACTTTACAGAGCCCAAAACAATGTCAAACCTTCAGAATGTAGATCAATATTCTTCTGATAAAGGCCTGAAAATATAAAAAGTGAATCTTCATAGCACTAATTTATAATCTTATTTCTATGCCATTTTAGAGAAACTACAAAATCTGTAAAATATGGAAGTTTAAAGTAAATTCCTTCTTTCGTAAGATTTGCCAAATATGTTATAAACCTTATAGTATGCCTTACCTGTAACAGAATGTGAACCACATTATCTTGAAAATCCAAATTCTATTTTTCACTATTAAGGCCAGATTATAAGTGTAGCGATATTTAGCGCTTATGCAAGAGCACTAATTGCGCTAGAAGTGTATTTTTGATGCGTTTTGTGACACTTTTTAGCTTTGTTAAACAGTGAATCAGAGCTCTAAAGTCGCAGTAATCAATAAGTTGTGGCTTGGCTATATGTGAGATTAGATGCCTCAAGCAGGAATAGGAGGGTTATATGAGGGTGGGGGCAGAGACTCTTTAGACTGCTGCATATATACCAGACTTTTTTTATCTCAAACCTCACAATTTAGCCCCTTTTGCATGAATTTTACCTGGCTCTCCACTTCTCACAACAAAGTACTGTCTCCTAACCAGGATGAGCATTTGAATGATTTTACAATATTATAACATAAATATTATGTTTTTAAGCAGTAAATGTATGCTTATCTACGTATATATGGAAGATGAGAAGTGTCTTTGAATCATTAGTTATCATGTAGATATCAACTCTAGTGTAAAAATTTGACGTTTGGTAATATATAAGTAGGTTACATAGATTTTTGACTAAATATTTTACCAGCTCTCCGATGGAAAAAAAATCTAATGTGGCCCTCCTGTGAAAAGGTTGGACACCTCTTTTATACACCTACCAGAATAGAATATGGATCTACTATGAGTAATTATCCGTGAGTATAAATTTGGTTGTTTGTCTACATTGATGTAATTGTAGCTGGGATTATTCTTCGCCCTCTCCACCCCCCCACTAGAACAATTGATGACCCTAAGTCTCAGACATCACACACTCACTGTAATGAGAATTCATTGCTGCAGTAAAAAATGGCTAAAGATACTGCAAAAAATAAGCTTGAACATTTTATCTGGTTTCATCTCTTAAACACGTTTTATGGTAACTAAAATTGTTCATAAATAAGGTGTTACGGGATGTCATGAATCTCTTGCACATTAATTCTCTCCATAGCCTTATGCTATCATTTCTTAATACTTTTTAGTATACTTCCAGGCAAAGTGCTAGTCAAAAAATATTACACTATTATGGGTCTGCTCATGCAGTAGATTTCTACTTGAGAGAACTCCACTCAAGCAAAATGTAAACTCTCTAGCAGATCTCAAGTTTAATAACAGGGAAATGTGCATGAAAAGGAAATGAATCACATAACTTCATTATATGAGGATACTGTCCTTTTTGCATCAGCCTAAACAGAGTGGGGAAAACACAATTCAGATCTCTATGCAGGAGGTAAAATATGACCCTCTGCATTATTAAGCAGTAGTTATTATGACTTATGTGCTGAATTAGCAATAGTAAAAAATATTATAAGTTTTCCGTCTGGTGTAACACATGGATTACCATTCTAAAATACAGACTGAGAGTTCCTGTCTGTAATTCTTGGATACTTGCTTCTTGTGTTACTAGTTTACCTAATGGCTGCTTTAAATAAGGCATGTAGAATTCTGTATTTATTATCTATGTTACTGTTAGTACCTAAGACCTTGTATACTGTATTAATGAATACTCAAAATAGCATCAATAGGAATACAGCAACTTTCAATATCAGTTCAGTTGTTTTGTTCAAAATATATCACATAAACCAAGCAAGAGCTTAGGAGAGTGTGCTTTTAGTTCATAAAGCTTGTTCACCTATGACATGCTACAAAAAATGTACATGTAAATCTAAAATTCCAATGTTTATATATGTTGCAATGCAAAAACATTATATGCAAGTTCTGGTGGTTTTTCTAAACTATTCCAATTCATTTGACTTTCCAACATTTGGATTAATAAAGCTAACTAAATTGTGTATAAGACATAGCATTAAAATCTGACTATATATCTAAAACAAATTAAGAAACATGTATTTCTGTTGTCACAGACCTTTAAGGAAGCAGAAGACACAATCAACGCTAAAACATGCCAGCTAACTGATTCAACATGGATGATGACTGCCTAATGTGTTTGAATCAAGTTTTTTTCAATTAATATCAATTCATGACTTATGTGTAATTAACAATTTATATATATAATCCTGAGTAACTGTATAATTAATGGGATACTGTAATGCAAAAATGACATGTTCTAATTTGTTAGAACATGTAAGTTTAGCACTACTGACCCTTTAAGTCTATGGGGCTAATTTATCAATGTTTGTCCGATATGATACGCTATCGGCATTTAACATTGCACAAGCAGTTCTGGTGAACTGTTTAGCAATGTAGCCCCCTGCAGCCCCCTGCAGATCATATAGGATCAGGCAGATTGATGTCCGCAACCTCAGAGGCAGCAGATCAATTAAGGAGCAGCGGTCTCAAGACCGCTGCTTCATAACTGCTGATTCCGGGAAGCCTGAAGGCTCGCACGGAAACAGGGGCTTGAGGGGCCATTCAGCCCTTGATAAATTTGCCCCTATGTGTTTAAACCCCACAAAGGGAGCTGCGTAGAACTACTGGCATACAATTTTTTGTACTTTAATGTCCCTTTAATAATTCTTAAATCTCTAAACACTTCACTGCTATAATAAATTAACATTTATATTCTCACCCCTTGGCTATGAAGTAAGGCTTCAGTGTAATTCTATACAATAAATTGCAAGGTTCTATAGCATCTAGGTGTTAAGTTATTTGCTTATTTGTTAATATTGCAAAGCTTGATAAATTATCTGGAGTAAAGTTTTAATGGTTATGAAACTTCCAAGCCAAAAATGAATATATGTTTGTGTATAGATTATAAACAGAATATGGAAAAAAAATAGACGCAAGAGATAAAATGTTAGGTACTGTTTAAGACAGAAGTTACGGGGCTCTTTGTGGAGATAATCTGAGCTGTGGTTTAAGTGACGACACCTGTGCTCCTCTTCCATTAGGCACAATTACATTGTAATGCTGTTCTTATGTTGTGCACTGATCTGTAAATACACTCAAAGTACTTGTTTTTTAGAGGCAAGAGAGTGTAAAATGATAACATTACACAGAGCAATGTAAAAAGAAAAATGTCTCTCCCTGATGCCTATAAAATGAGCTTACTGCTCAGGAGTTGGAATAAACTGAGAAATTGCATTCTTAGTAAAAGCTCTTTAGATTTAACTGCCAGAATAATTTATTTTTTTGTGGGAGGTCTAAACCATGTTTTACAATCATATGTATCCACAAAGGGAGAATAAAGTACCATTCCCCTGTAAATTTGCCTATTTTTTAATCTTGTCCCAAAATAAACACCTTGGCAAACAAACTGCTCTTTTAATTACTGCATAGTTACATTTTGTAATTGATGAGCACCTCTCCTGCACTGCACTAGATATTTATATATGTGTTCCATTAGCTTCTGGCTGACAACATAAGCTCCTCTGTGCTACTCTCTCATACAGTCCATTACTATGGAGATTTCATTCCCCCCCCCCCCCCCTATGGAAGTGTGGCCTGCAGCTTGATGAAACTACAGAATCAAGGAACATGTCTTGTCTTCATTTGCAGCCAAACTGAGGCTCTGATATAACAGAAGAATCAGGAAGCAGTGGAAATGTAGGATCTCTTGAAAGCTACATAAAGCTAATCAGTAGAGTTGACATTTTACTTGCTTTATTATATGCTAGATATTTCTGCAGACCTCTGCTCAGCCATGGCAAGACTACAAGCTCTTTAGGATAAAAAATAACCAGCCTGCAGAGTGTCATTTGGGCTACAATAACCATTTTGCTGCATACTGCAGATAGATTTTACAGATCTAATAGTGGCTGCAGTAAGAATTTAAATGGACCAGGATTATACAAAGTTAATAGTGTGTGTACTTATACCTGCTATTATTTGTTGAACTTTAACTTGTAGATGTTTTACCAGAAATAAAAATACATTGAGATTTCTCTGGTTTTCAAGTGTGTCCTGGGATATGCCAGCAATACATTACTTATTGTATAAATAGTTACATTTTTACATATCTATACACAGATATAAGGTAGGTTATTTTATAATTTACAGTCTTTACAAGATTTATTTGTTTGTAAAGATAGAAAGATTTTTTTTTCTCAAGGATCTCAGGTTGCTGGAGGATTTGGTGGTTTCTTGGAAGTTATTCCACAGTTGATGAGCTCTGAATGAGAATGCTGACAGACTAGCTTCCTTGTTGTAACAGGGAATGAAGAGTAGAGTGGAATATATCCATGCCAACTTAGAGCTTTAGACACTTTGCTTTTCATTTATATGTTACGGCTTCACAAGGGGACTACCTAAATAACACCTATAAATGCATTAAAATACCCATGCATTGCACGGTCCTCCCGGTCATGTTTTAGATCATCTGGACTTAGCTACAATGACAAAAATGAGGATTTAGCACTTCAACAAGTGTTGCAATATAAAGTAACTGCATAGGCAATAAATATAGAAGTGACATTAACACATGGGCTACATTATAAGTGGCACTGTATTTTTATTTTTTTGCAATTTGCAAAAACTCTACCAGGATTTTCCATTTTTGCACTTCTCGGGTTGTGTTCATATTACAAGTACCAAAATTTTTATTTTGCGCTAGCGTTAACCTGAATAGCGTGAAAAAACTAACTTAAGTTTTCGTGTGTGCATGCATGTATTCCCCCATAGAGATTAATGGAGGAAAAAAAGCCAGAGATCGTGCAAACTCCATCGCCTTTTCGCATTGTAGGCAATAGAGAAAAATTGTTGAAAAAAACCCAAACACCCATCGCGCAAACAACATAGCATATTCGCATTAGTATATGGGAAATATTTACAGTAAATACATAGTTAAAATCTTTATTAAATAAGAATATTGCATAGATATGTTTTATCATGTTTTCATCCATTAATGGGAAAGGGATATAATGCACTTATATATATATATATGTCTATATATGTGTACATATATATTAATGTTATACAGAAATACATTAATATTAATATATATAATATATGTACATATATATATATATATATATATATATATATATATATATATATATATATATATATACATACAAATACAGCTTTAACAATGTATGTGTCTCAATGTTAAAGCCATGTGCCTTCCTTTTTTTTTTTTTTTTCTAACACCCAATCTTTTTTCTAACACCCAATCTTTTTTCTAACACCCGATCTTTGAGCCCTTATAACTGTTTTGTGTAATATTTTTTTTTAATTTTTTTTATTGGACAGTGTTAATATAAGTGAAACTGTAATGTGTAATGTATTTTTGAAGTGTTTAGTGCAACTTTTTTTTTGTTTAGGAAAATAGTTAACCACAGCTCTGAGATCGAGGTAAGGATTGAAGCGTAAAGGGCGATTGTGCTAGCGTAATCGCGATTTCGCTCCACTTGTAATATCAGCAAAATGAAAAAGGTTCATAAAAACAAGATTGCGCTAGCGCAAAACCTTTGTGCCTCACTTGTAATCTAGCCCAAAAAGCACTTTTTAATATTGTTTTATCATTTACCTCATAGACAAATCTCCTAACATGAAGCTAAGGCTTCAGCAATTATAAATAAACACAACAAAGTTAGAAGCAGGAGGGTTTATTAGATTGATATACTGTATATATATATATATATATATATATATATATATATATATATATATATATATATATATATATATATATATATATATATATATATATAAAATCCAGAGGGTTTTTGCCTATTCAATTGATATATGCTACCATGCTGGCACCTTAAAAGATGAAAGAAGTGAGAGTGTGCTCCTTTCTTGTATTGATATATATGGTAAATAAATTCCTCTTCCACAATCTTTTATTTAATAATTTTTGAAAATCAAACATATATTGTATTTCTCACATAAATATAATCATATTCACTATAAAAAAGTAAAAAATATGTTTGTTAGATAAAGAGCTACAGAAGTTTGTGGTGCTCTACAAATAAATAATAATAAAAATCATAACTCTGTCTGGCATCGATTCTATAAATTTATGCAGAATTTTTCAATCCACATTATTCCAGCACTATTTTATAGAGTATTGAAGAAAGTGTCTAGAGATGTCAGTGTGTTTCACCTTCTCCTTTTTCAAATTTCCCTAAAGATGCTCAGTGGAGTTGAGGTCTGGTGATTGTGGAGAGAAAGCTATTCAGCAAATTTTAAATTTATATGTATATATATATATATATATATATATATATATATATATATATATATATATATATATATATATATATATATATATATATATATATATATATATATACTGTAAATGTATGTGTTTTGGGTATTTACACATATTAACACATAAATATATATGTATATGAATATATACATATATATAAAAATGTATGTGTTTGTGTATTTACACATATTAACACATACATATATACAGTATATATATATATATATATATATATATATATATATATATATATATATATATATATATATATATATATATATATATATATATATATATACTGTAAATGTATGTGTTTGGGTATTTACACATATTAACACATAAATATATATGTATATGAATATATACATATATATAAAAATGTATGTGTTTGTGTATTTACACATATTAACACATACATATATACAGTATATATATATATATATATATATATATATATATATATATATACTGTAAATGTATGTGTTTGGGTATTTACACATATTAACACATAAATATATATGTATATGAATATATACATATATATATATAAATGTATGTGTTTTTGTATTTACACATATTAACACATAAATATATATGTATATAAGTATATACATGTATATTTCAAGCGAAATTACAGTAACTCATAGACTGCAATGTAAAGGCACTTTTCAGTGCTGATTTTTTTCTAACAACCCACACCGGCTCACTTTAACCCCTTAAAACTGCTTTGTGCAGTTATTTTTTACAAAAATAAAGATGCTGATATTTGTTTATTTTATAAAGGAACTATCCACTTTATTTTTGTGGTAAATTTGGGGACATTTTTTTTAATTAACCAGAGGTCTGACCTTTGGATAATTCAATGAGCACTAAGTGCTACCTTGTAATGGCTGGGTTTTTATTGTGTGCTTGTAAAATGGGTGAATTTGCATGTTTACAGATGCACGATAATTTAGTGCTCCACTTATAATCTAGTCCTAAGGATGGTGGGCCACTACAGATTAGAGATGTACTTCACTTTGGTCAGAGTATATTTGATCTTGTGCAAGTAACCAACTCTAGAATAGGAAAAGCATCCAGACGGCTGTGCCATATGTATTTGTAGGTTTTACACAATGTGTTAAAGGGTAAGTAAATTCCAAATTAAACTTTCATGATTCAGATAGATCATGTCATTTTAAACAACTTTCTAATTTACTTTTATCCTCAAATTTGCTTTGTTCTCTTGGCATTCTTTGTTGAAAGTTAATCCTAGGTAGGATCATATACTAATGTCGAAACCCTTGATGGCCACCTCTAAAATTAATGCATTTGATAATTTTTTCACAGCTAGAGGGCGTTAGTTCACGTGTTTCATATAGATAACATTGTGCTCACGCACGTGAAGTTATTTAAGAGTCAGCACTAATTGCCTGAAATGCAAGTCTGTCAAAAGATCTGAGAAAAGGAGGAAGTCAGCAGAAGCTTAGATACACGGTAATTACAGGGGTAAAAAGTATATTAATATAACAGTGTTGGTTATGCAAAACTGGGGAATGGTAAATAAAGGGATTATCTATCTTTTTAAACAATAACATTTTTGGTGTTTACTATCCCTTTAACCTCTCATGCTGCTGTCTTTTCGTGCTTCAACTCTGCAATTGCAAACATTTTTCAGCACGCAGGAGAATAACTTGTCCTTTAATTGCTTCACTAAGCTCCTTTGACATGTTTACATAATGTATTTTAATTAATGTCCTATAAATACCCCAACAGGAGCACTTGCATTAGTAGAAGATTTAGCAGGACCGTACTTAGAATTAATATCATTAAAAGACAACTCACATAATTGCTAGGGTGTTACTGTTTGAATGCAATATAAAGTGTAACAGAGTTTTTTTTTGTGTAAATGTTTTTTTTTAAGAGGTTATTTATATAAATGGAAATATCAAATAAAGATTTGACAAAGAAACAACTTATTTATCGCAGTGTTGAATAATGTATTCTTAAATATAAGTATTAATCAATCACAGTATTTTACTACTTTTTAATAAATTATCAAATAAAACCATTACACAAGTGCAGACGGGTAACAGTACATAAAGCACTATAAATAAATAAAAGTCCAGACCAGCATGTACTATAGGCAGATAGCAGGCAGATAACCATATAGGCAGGTTACAAACCTGCAGGTACAATAGGCAGATAACAGATATCATACGGCAACATGGTCTAAGCTATCATTGCTATGCAGATGACATGCAAATATACATTTTCTTCAAACTTAACTCAAATATTTAAGTATAAACAGTCAATATATAGTTTGCTGATATTCTGGGATGGATGAGCACTAGTTGAATGGACCTAAACAAAACTAAGTACTTGGAATGGCTAGAGGTTGCATGGTGACCACTAAGCGGCAACAAGATCAACAAACTGGTCTAGAATGGGGAGGATCAAAACCTCAGGACAATTAAGAAGTCTTGTTGTTTTGCTGAAACATCATATGTTGCCACAGTCCAAGCCTCATTGTTTCATTTAAAAAAAAATAATCCAGGATCAAGTATCTGATTCATGCAGAGGACCTTCATGCAATCATACATTTTTAGTGACATTGCATTTGGACTATTGCAATGTACCTTTTTAGGGTCTCACTGAAATACTACCCCATTGCCTTTAGTTGATTCAAAATGCTGCAGGAAGGCTGCTGATTGTCCAGTCAAAATTCTACTATGTGACACCCATCCTCCACTTCCTGCACTGGTTGCCAATAAAATGGTTCATACTATGCAAGATAGGCTGATTGTCTTGCAAAGCTTTTCATGATCAGGGAGCAAGTTATCTTATAGAATTGCTTGTGCCTTATGTCCCTACTCCCACTCTTTGATCAGTTAAATGTGCCAAGTAATACGTTTTGTTATTATTATTATTGTTATGAGGACAGCAGGTACTAAGGATCAGATATCCAAAACAGCTCCAGCATAGAGAGAACTTATTGTACAAATCTCACAGGGGCAGATCACAGTGAATTCTCTAAGTAAAAGGATAGAACAACATAGAAGTTGAGTAAGTTGCAATCTACCTTCCCTTAGAAAGTAATGAAGCTCTCTTGAATGCAGACTCTTACCTGGCATTGCTGTAAACTAACAGTCTGAAGCAAATTCAAATTAAACTGAAATGTTTTCATTACAGTTTAACTCTTATTTGCTTCTTGTTTAGTAACATTACTTTTCTGTAAGTTAAATAAGCATATTGTGAATTTTGAACACCGACAGCTGGTCAGATAAATCAGTGAGAGCTGCAGATGTAAAATGCTTATAGAATATAATGCCTTTTTCCAGTCTGAGAAACTTCCTGTCCAGTCTACTTTAATTAGATTGTAGTGAAGTTTGTAAAATATATTCAGAAGTATATATCTGTATAAGAGACTCTAATGAAAACACTGATACTGTGTCGCTGCAGACACTAAGGTCCTGGCTTGACATAAAGTAACATGACATTTTTTTCTCCTGTGCAGATTCCTCAGTTCTTTTATGTTAAAATATAATTTAAGAGGGCTCATTCAGAGCATCTTTGCAATAGCCACCAAGTCTGTGAGGCCTATTTAGTGTCCTAGAATGGACTGCAAGCAGCAGTTATAAGCATTTTTTTCCCTTTGAATCTTTTGCAGAATGGGGTTGTATTAATCATGGATGGGGGAGTGAAGGATTGAGGCTTGAAATAAAGCCCAATGTATTACTGTACACGTGAAAACCCACTGTGTGTGTGTGTGTGATGGGCCCTCCTTCTGTTGTGGGCTCTGAAGCCATTACACCAGCTGTACCACCTCTGCCTCAGATATATACTTATAGTGTGTGTGTATTTGTTACACACACACACTATATATAAAAAATTACTGAAAAAAATGTTCACACCAATAAACTGTCATCTTGTCAGTATTCCAAAGTTGAAGACTAATAAGAGCTGGTTTCTTCCTTTCTGTATGTACATGTGTGTGTTAGTGTAAGTAAAATTCTACTAGCTATGCCTCTTCGGCTCTCAGAAATTGCCAAGCCCTTGTTTAATACATTGTGATACCATAGTTTAACAAATAATAAATTGCTAAGATGGTAGGCAATGATCATTTGTAAACACTAGATGGCAGTAGCTAGTTTCTAATAAATGCAATGTCAATGTAGTAAAATGTGCAGTCATTTTGTTTAATGTCCTTTGCATTTTAATGTGAATCCACATCCTAAATTGATAGCATTATTTGAATAGGATAGATAAGAATATGCAGTAGAAATTATATATGTAAAAAGCTGTGTCTTTTAAAATCACACCAAAAATCAAATAATAAGTAGTTGTCATGAGAGCCTACATGACTATATAATGGCAACAGCGTTTGAAAAAGAATATCCCTGTAGCAGAATTTTTTTAAAAAAATATTTGTAGTTATATATAGTTAATGGATAAAATAATATTTATCTGTCATAAAAATACAGGCAAATAATTGAAGTATGTCATGCAGAAATGTATATAAATACTGTATATATATATATATATATATATATATATATATATATATATATATATATATATATATATATATATATATATATATATATATATATATATATCCCAATGTTTATGTTCCTTTGTGAATCACAGTTTAATTTTCTTGATAAATATACACCAGTAATTAAAAAAAATATGTTTGTAGTAATGCCTGTAAAACTATAATGAGGTATTGCGTGTAGCTTGATATAAATGTAGGCTACAGAATGTCTTAGACTATTGTAGCAAGAAATTGTATTAATGTTTAGTGATGCTGCAGCATTCTGTCCTATCTGACTTCTGACATTGCAGGCTAAATATGACAGGCTTATACTAAAGTTCTTTTATTCCAAGAGCTAATAGCCAGCGATATTTCCTCCATTGGCAGTTTAAAGTCTTTCATTTTGTAAAAATTTAAATTTGTAATAAATACAGACTACTATTAAAAAGATATAAACACTTGTAGGTTTTACAAATCAAATGGATATTAAACAGTTATTGGTAGCTGACAAACAATAGCTGTTATTGCTTAAGTTAATCATTTCTATTTTACTGATTCTGGAAGAAGGACAGACTGGATGAGTCCTGTCAGGATTTGAACTTGCAACCAAGATGTTTAAAGAAGTATTTGAGCAACTTAACAAACTGATCATATATACCCAATGTCATTGGCAGCACTCTCAAAATAAATTGGGATACATATGTAAGAAATTACACTTAAACACAGAAGGATATTATTGTAAAGAGCTATTCACAAAACTATATAACGATACTTTTCTTCATAATAATCAGTCACCCATTTATTAAAGAAAGATAAATAACAAGATTAACTTATTGCTTACAAGGTTACAAACACAGAGAAAACAAGACAAAGAAGTAGTAAATAAAATTATATAACCCCGTTTGCTTCAAAGTGTGGGAGGCCTTAGGTCATGGAGTGTCCTGATCTTTCCCTTCTTCTGGATAGGCTCTCTGAATAGCATATTCTTATACTGAGCTATATACCCTTTAAAACTGCTGACAAACAATATTGGCTACGTTCCAAACAAGGTATTGTAAGTTATTGTGAGCTTCTGTTACTTAGTAGTCACTCCCAGATATCTTATATGTTATATGCTTGCTTACTGACTAGGTCAGCATTACATCATGCCTGGTGTTAAAATAGTCAGAGGGACACACTAACAAGTAGTGACACAATTTTTATACATACAACCTTACAGTTCACCCCTTTGGTAAGCCTCATAGTGTAACAGAAAGGTTTAGCACATTACTTTATAAACTATTCTCTTAATACAAAAAAATTAACATAAACAAAACAATTATAAATTGAACAACAATTAACATCTTAAAAGTAAATTGTACAATCGGATGTTGTAAAGTTCTTTTGTTCCCAAAATAATAGCATTGTCCTTGACTTTCATAATTCATTTGCAAAAAACAGACGTAAAACTAGATGTTTCTTTGCCACATTTAACCCACTCTGTTTAACATTATAACATTAGACTGGATCCTTTGTCCAATGCCATGTTATTATGTGCAGGATCATAATTATCATTTCAATGTTGTTGATTGTCCTTATCATCCTCCGAAATATAGCTCAGTTACATACATTGATTTGATACAACAATCAGGATTTCAATCTTTAAGTTGTCTTTTAGTTAAACCCAAAGTACCTATGCTGTCTTCTGATACTGCAATATAATTTCATCTAGCAAAACCCCCCATTACCAGCCATAACAACAATAGGACATGGATTTTCCCAACTTGAAGATAGGTTGTCATCTTTATGACATTTCTTTTTTTTTTTTTTTACTTCTTTCAAGGAAAAAAATCAAATGCAGTATCTGTTAATTCACATATTTTTAAAATTGTTCATTTAAAATAGTCTTTTGTTTTCTTATTAATTTTTTTAAAACTAATAAAACAGCAAGATTAGCTTTATCTAATACAAAAAAGGTACACGCCATTTTAGGAACAAATGAGCGACTTTCTAGACATAAAATCTCTTATCATTACTAGAGCTATTACATTATATTAAAAAGGTCTAACCTTTTGTCAAAATATGTTTTTAATTGACTCCTTCCAATATTTTGAGCTACCAACATCTTTACATTGTCAATATGCTGTGATACTTGTTTTATTCAAATTTCTATTATTGCCCCTTGGAAATTTGGTGTATCAATTGGAAGTAAAGTCCTTCCAGGTGTTTTCCTCAGTCTACCAGTAATTACTTGATATGGCGTGACACCTGTAGTAGAGTGTGGAGTTGATCTTATTGTCATTAAACATAAAGTAATGCTTTTGCCTATGTTGAAGTTTAACACTGCAAATTTTTAGCGTTCTGTTACCCCTTTCTACCGCTCCTGATGATTGCATCTATAAGCAATATGTAATTTAGGCTTAATTCCCCATAACTAATTATTTGCTTGAAATATTTTCCCACTAAATGCAGGTACATTATCACTTTCTACTACACATGTCATTCCTCATCTAGAGAAAAGCTCAAATAAATGAACCTTTGCAGTTGTAGGAACTATTTGATTTGTTTTTGGAAACACCTCAATCCATTTTGTGAATACATCTATTACCACTACACAATACATGTATCCTTCTGGCGTTCTAGGTAAAAAAACAAAACTATAAAATCTATTTATATTTGTGACCATGGTCCTTCAGAGGGAAAGGTGAAAACCTTAACAATTATCGATTCATATTGGCTGGAGGATTAAACTGCAGACAAGGCAAATATCTTGAACATATTAAAACAAACAAAAAACATTCTATTTTATCGGTGGCCACCATACAGATTCTTGTATTTTTTTTCAAATGTTCCATCTGCAGAATAATGTATGCCTATAGGAAGCGAATGACAATTATGAAAAAAAATAATCTACACATTCTTGAGGAATACAAACAACTGAAATATTTTACTTATTTAAACACATCAAAGTTCCATTTTCTTCAGATGTTATAAATGTGTAATTTGCCCATAATACTGGCATTGGTAAAAGTTTCCCTGCTAAATGCCATTCTTTTACCATTACATAAGGAATATAAAAATTTGCAATGACACCAAATTAGCTTTAGTATTTAATGTAATTGCAGAAATGTCAGGTACCTCATTGAAATCCCATAATTTTGCTTCTTTTGTAGATTTCTTAGCACAAACATTAGCTAAGCTATTTTGTTCATTATGTTTATCACCTTTAATGTGAGCTTTTACTTTAAAGGGACAGTCAACACCAGAATTTTTGTTGTTTAAAAAGAAACATAATCCCTTTATTACCCGTTCCCCAGTTTTGCACAACCAACACAGTTATATTAATATACTTGTTACCTCTGTAATTATCTTGTATCTAAGCTTCTGCTGACTGCCCCCTTATTTCAGTTCTTTTGACAGACATGCAGTTTAGCCAATCAGTGCTCAGTCCTAGGTCACTTTACGTGCATGAGCTCAATGTTATCTATATGAAACATGTGAACTAAGGCCCTCTAGTGGTCAAAATGCATTCAGATTAGAGGCAGTCTTCAAGGTCTAAGAAATTAGCATATGAACCTCCTAGGTTTAGCTTTCAACTAAGAATAGCAAGAGAACAAAGCAAAATTGGTGATAAAAGTTAAATGGGAAGTTGTTTAAAATTGCATGCCCTATTTAAATCATGAAAGTTTTTTTTGGACTTGACTGTCCCTTTAATTATTGCACATGGTATCTTACATTTATTTAATAAATCCCAAATGTATTTCAACAAATTTGTATGTACAAATGGTTTACCCTCGCATTACTTAAAATCATTATATACATACAAATGAAGCATTGTAAGTGTGTTAACCACATATGCACTGTCACTAAACTGTTAATAGCCATATCTGCACAGTGTTCCAATCTACAACAAACATCAGCCAAATTAGCATATTGAGAAGAATGTATCTCACATGAATGCATAACTATTTTATCAGGTAAAATTACTGAAAAACCTCTATACGCTTTACCATCCTCATGATAAGAAGAACCATCACAGTAAAGGTCTGCACTTTGCACCAACATTTTAAAAAAATGGATTGAGAGGAAAAGGAGAACACAAAAGGAAATTAATATTTATGTGGTTCGCCTTCATATAGCAAACCTACTGGCAACAAAGTTGTTTTCTTTGGTATAATGTCTATTTTTCTTTACATCAACATCAGCACCCATGTTGATAATCTTATAGACAAAATAATACTGTTTCCTGGTTTCACAAGTAAGTTCAAAGAAGAATGTAAAACCTTTTGAAATCCTGTTATGTAAAATGTACTAATGTCCAGAATACTGACAACAAATGCTTCTCACACATGGAATACTTTTTTTCAGATATTTCCAAAGGTCATGATGCATAGGTCACTGGTCTCAGTTTTCCAAACTTCTCTTGATACAGCACTGCAGATAAAGTTTTGTCTGTAGCAGCAACTTTCAAGTGAAATATTTTTCCTGGGTCTAAAGGAAGCAACAATTTAGTATTGAATACAGCATTTTTAAGTTCACAAAAGTGACACTCTGTCTGTTGTGCTTTTATATCATCCTCTGAAACGTCTTTCTTTAGAAAGTCATACAATGGTCTAGCCAAGTCTGTAAACTGTGGAATAAAGTCTCTTTAGTATTGGAGCAATTCCAAAATGATCTTAAAGCAGTCTGTAACACAGGTATACTCAGTCTTTTTATGACATCAACTTTTGTTGATCTGGAGTCTTTATTTCAGCTGATATTGTCACTCCCAGAAAGTTCACTGTTATCTGTAAAAACTGGCATTTTCTTGGATTCACCTTTAGTCCAACATTTGCCAATAAGTTCAACAATTCTGTAAACAATTGAAGGTGTTCTTCTGTTTCTGTAGCAAGTCAGAAATCATCAACATATTGCAGAAGTGCTGATGGTCTTGAAAATATTGCTAAAATAACAGCCATCCTTTTATGGAAGATTGTTGTAAATTGTTCAAGCCCATAGGAAGACAGGTAAACATGTCTTTTGGGGTGCAGAGGTACATACCAATAACTGTTTGCTGTATCAAGGCTTAAATAAAACTTTGCATTGGGAGGGATGGATGAAAAAAAAAAAACAGTAGGAACTTCTCTGACAATTGGTGCATAAGCAGGTGTCACTAGATGTAATTTCCCATAATCAACTGTTAAACGCAATGTCCATCAGGTTTCTATACAGGCCAAATAGAAGAATGAATAACAAATTCACATTTACTTAAAGTGAAGGCTAATTTTCATCAATGAGTGCCCGGTTTTTAAAAATACTTTTAAAAACAGGGGCACTTTCATTGATGAAAATTTACATTGCACTGGATTTGAAGAAATACTTACCTTTTACTTCTGCAAAGCCGGATCGCCGATCTCAGCCTCAGTTCCTCTGTACTGACGTCAGAAATGACAAAACAGGCTTCCTCCAATCATGGCTTGCACCCCAGAGCGTCCCATCTCGTGATGCCCGGCTGTGATTGGAGGAAGCCAGTTTCATCATTGCTGTGGTCTACAGCAGGAAGAAGAAAGAGGGGGATCGTCGATCCGGCTTTGCAGGAGTAAAAGGTAAGTATTTCTTCAAATCCAGTGCAATGTTAATTTTCATCAATGAAAGTGCCCCTGTTTTTAAAAGTATTTTTAAAAACCGGGCACTCATTGATGAAAATTGACCTTCACTTTAATACACCTTGTTCAAGTAAATAATCTATTGTCTGTTGTACAGATGGCTCACTTTTCTTAGAAATTAGATATTGCTTTTAAGCTATATATACATTTCTTTCATGTAATTAACAAGAGTCCATGAGCTAGTGACGTATGGGATATACATTCCTACCAGGAGGGGCAAAGTTTCCCAAACCTTAAAATGCCTATAAATACACCCCTCACCACACCCACAAATCAGTTTTACAAACTTTGCCTCCAAGGGAGGTGGTGAAGTAAGTTTGTGCTAGATTCTACGTTGATATGCGCTCCGCAGCAAGTTGGAGCCCGGTTTTCCTCTCAGCGTGCAGTGAATGTCAGAGGGATGTGAGGAGAGTATTGCCTATTGAATGCAGTGATCTCCTTCTACGGGGTCTATTTCATAAGGTTCTCTGTTATCGGTCGTAGAGATTCATCTCTTACCTCCCTTTTCAGATCGACGATATACTCTTATATTTACCATTTCCTCTACTGATTCTCGTTTCAGTACTGGTTTGGCTTTCTACAAACATGTAGATGAGTGTCCTGGGGTAAGTAAGTCTTATTTTCTGTGACACTCTAAGCTATGGTTGGGCACTTTATTTATAAAGTTCTAAATATATGTATTCAAACATTTATTTGCCTTGACTCAGAATGTTCAACTTTCCTTATTTCCAGACAGTCAGTTTCATATTTGGGATTATGCTTTAATTATCATATTTTTCTTACCTCAAAAATTTGACTTTTTCCCTGTGGACTGTTAGGCTCGCGGGGGCTGAAAATGCTTCATTTTATTGCGTCATTCTTGGCGCGGATTTTTTTGGCGCAAAAATTCATTTCCGTTTCCGGCGTCATACGTGTCGCCGGAAGTTGCGTCATTTTTTTGACGTTATTTTGCGCCAAAAATGTCGGCGTTCCGGATGTGGCGTCATTTTTGGCGCCAAAAGCATTTAGGCGCCAAATAATGTGGGCGTCTTATTTGGCGCCAAAAAATATGGGCGTCGCTTTTGTCTCCACATTATTTCAGAATTTTTCATTTGCTTCTGGTTGCTAGAAACTTGATGTTTGGCATTTTTTCCCATTCCTGAAACTGTCTTATAAGGAATTTGATCTATTTTGCTTTATATGTTGTTTTTTCTCTTACATATTGCAAGATGCCTCACGTTGCATCTGAGCCAGAAGATACTACAGGAAAACCTCTGCCTGCTGGATCTACCAAAGCTAAGTGTATCTGCTGTAAACTTTTGGTAGCTATTCCTCCAGCTGTTGTTTGTATTAAATGTCATGACAAACTTGTTAATGCAGATAATATTTCCTTTAGTGATGTACCATTGCCTGTTGCAGTTCCCTCAACATCTAAGGTGCAGAATGTTCCTGATAACATAAGAGATTTTGTTTCTGAATCCATAAAGAAGGCTTTGTCTGTTATTTCTCCTTCTAGTAAACGTAAAAAGTCTTTTAAATCTTCTCTCTCTACAGATGAATTTTTAAATGAACACCATCATTCTGATTCTTTGGACTCTTCTGGTTCAGAGGATTCTGTCTCAGAGATTGATGCTGATAAATCTTCATATTTATTTAAGATGGAATTTATTCGCTCTTTACTTAAAGAAGTACTAATTGCTTTAGAAATAGAGGATTCTAGTCCTCTTGATACTAATTCTATACGTTTGGATAAGGTTTTTAAAGCTCCTGCGGTTATTCCAGAAGTCTTTCCTGTTCCTAATGCTATTTCTGCAGTAATTGCTAAGGAATGGGATAGATTGGGTAATTCATTTACTCCTTCTAAACGTTTTAAGCAATTATATCCTGTTCCGCCTGACAGATTAGAATTTTGGGACAAAATCCCTAAAGTTGATGGGGCTATTTCTACCCTTGCTAAACGTACTACCATTCCTACATCAGATGGTACCTCGTTTAAGGATCCTTTAGATAGAAAAATTGAATCTTTTCTAAGAAAAGCTTATCTATGTTCAGGTAATCTTCTTAGACCTGCTATATCATTGGCTGATGTTGCTGCAGCTTCAACTTTTTGGTTGGAAACTCTAGCGCAACAAGTAACAAATCGTGATTCTCATGATATTATTATTCTTCTCCAGCATGCTAATAATTTCATCTGTGATGCCATTTTTGATATTATTAGAGTTGATGTTAGATTTATGTCTCTGGCTATCTTAGCCAGAAGAGCTTTATGGCTTAAGACTTGGAATGCTGATATGGCTTCTAAATCAACTCTACTTTCCATTTCTTTCCAGGGAAACAAATTATTTGGTTCTCAGTTGGATTCTATTATTTCAACTGTTACTGGTGGGAAAGGAACTTTTTTACCACAGGATAAAAAGTCTAAAGGTAAAAACAGGGCTAACAATCGTTTTCGTTCCTTTCGTTTCAACAAAGAACAAAAGCCTGATCCTTCGTCCTCAGGAGCAGTTTCAGTTTGGAAACCATCTCCAGTCTGGAATAAATCCAAGCCTGCTAGAAAGGCAAAGCCTGCTTCTAAGTTCACATGAAGGTACGGCCCTCATTCCAGTTCAGCTGGTAGGGGGCAGGTTACGTTTTTTCAAAGAAATTTGGATCAGTTCTGTTCACAATCTTTGGATTCAGAACATTGTTTCAGAAGGGTACAGAATTGGTTTCAAGATGAGACCTCCTGCAAAGAGATTTTTTCTTTCCCATGTCCCAGTAAATCCAGTGAAAGCTCAAGCATTTCTGAATTGTGTTTCAGATCTAGAGTTGGCTGGAGTAATTATGCCAGTTCCAGTTCCGGAACAGGGGATGGGGTTTTATTCAAATCTCTTCATTGTACCAAAGAAGGAGAATTCCTTCAGACCAGTTCTGGATCTAAAATTATTGAATCGTTATGTAAGGATACCAACGTTCAAGATGGTAACTGTAAGGACTATATTGCCTTTTGTTCAGCAAGGGAATTATATGTCCACAATAGATTTACAGGATGCATATCTGCATATTCCGATTCATCCAGATCATTATCAGTTCCTGAGATTCTCTTTTCTAGACAAGCATTACCAATTTGTGGCTCTACCGTTTGGCCTTGCTACAGCTCCAAGAATTTTCACAAAGATTCTCGGTGCCCTTCTGTCTGTAATCAGAGAACAGGGTATTGTGGTATTTCCTTATTTGGACGATATCTTGGTACTTGCTCCGTCTCTACATTTAGCAGAGTCTCATACGAATCGACTTGTGTTGTTTCTTCAAGATCATGGTTGGAGGATCAATTTACCAAAAAGTTCTTTGATTCCTCAAACAAGGGTAACCTTTCTGGGTTTCCAGATAGATTCAGTGTCCATGACTTTGTCTTTAACAGACAAGAGACGTCTAAAATTGATTACAGCCTGTCGAAACCTTCAGTCTCAATCATTCCCTTCGGTAGCCTTATGCATGGAAATTCTAGGTCTTATGACTGCTGCATCGGACGCGATCCCCTTTGCTCGTTTTCACATGCGACCTCTTCAGCTCTGTATGCTGAACCAATGGTGCAGGGATTACACGAAGATATATCAATTAATATCTTTAAAACCGATTGTTCGGCACTCTCTAACGTGGTGGACAGATCACCATCGTTTAATTCAGGGGGCTTCTTTTGTTCTTCCGACCTGGACTATAATTTCAACAGATGCAAGTCTCACAGGTTGGGGAGCTGTGTGGGGATCTCTGACGGCACAAGGAGTTTGGGAATCTCAGGAGGTGAGATTACCGATCAATATCTTGGAACTCCGTGCAGTTTTCAGAGCTCTTCAGTTTTGGCCTCTTCTGAAGAGAGAATCGTTCATTTGTTTTCAGACAGACAATGTCACAACTGTGGCATACATCAATCATCAAGGAGGGACTCACAGTCCTCTGGCTATGAAAGAAGTATCTCGAATTTTGGTTTGGGCGGAATCCAGCTCCTGTCTAATCTCTGCGGTTCATATCCCAGGTGTAGACAATTGGGAAGCGGATTATCTCAGTCGCCAAACGTTGCATCCGGGCGAATGGTCTCTTCACCCAGAGGTATTTCTTCAGATTGTTCAAATGTGGGGGCTCCCAGAGATAGATCTGATGGCCTCTCATCTAAACAAGAAACTTCCCAGGTATCTGTCCAGATCCCGGGATCCTCAGGCGGAGGCAGTGGATGCATTATCACTTCCTTGGAAGTATCATCCTGCCTATATCTTTCCGCCTCTAGTTCTTCTTCCAAGAGTAATCTCCAAGATTCTGAGGGAATGCTCGTTTGTTCTGCTAATAGCTCCGGCATGGCCTCACAGGTTTTGGTATGCGGATCTTGTCCGGATGGCATCTTGCCAGCCATGGACTCTTCCGTTAAGACCAGACCTTCTGTCACAAGGTCCTTTTTTCCATCCGGATCTGAAATCCTTAAATTTAAAGGTTGAACGCTTGATTCTTGGTCATAGAGGTTTCTCTGACTCCGTGATTAATACTATGTTACAGGCTCGTAAATCTGTATCTAGAGAGATATATTATAGAGTCTGGAAGACTTATATTTCATGGTGTCTTTCTCATCATTTTTCTTGGCATTCTTTTAGAATACCGAGAATTTTACAATTTCTTCAGGATGGTTTGGATAAGGGTTTGTCCGCAAGTTCTTTGAAAGGACAAATCTCTGCTCTTTCTGTTCTTTTTCACAGAAAGATTGCTATTCTTCCTGATATTCATTGTTTTGTACAAGCTTTGGTTCGTATAAAACCTGTCATTAAGTCAATTTC
This sequence comes from Bombina bombina, assembly GCF_027579735.1. Lineage (NCBI taxonomy): Eukaryota > Metazoa > Chordata > Amphibia > Anura > Bombinatoridae > Bombina > Bombina bombina. The sequence goes on along the minus strand of NC_069504.1, from coordinate 555,385,195 downwards.
TCCTCCATGGAGTTTGAATTTGGTTTTGGGAGCTCTTCAAGCTCCTCCGTTTGAACCTATGCATTCATTGGACATTAAATTACTTTCTTGGAAAGTTTTGTTCCTTTTGGCCATCTCTTCTGCTAGAAGAGTTTCTGAATTATCTGCTCTTTCGTGTGAGTCTCCTTTTCTGATTTTTCATCAGGATAAGGCGGTGTTGCGAACTTCTTTTGAATTTTTACCTAAAGTTGTGAATTCCAACAACATTAGTAGAGAAATTGTGGTTCCTTCATTATGTCCTAATCCTAAGAATTCTAAGGAGAAATCATTGCATTCTTTGGATGTTGTTAGAGCTTTGAAATATTATGTTGAAGCTACGAAATCTTTCCGTAAGACTTCTAGTCTATTTATTATCTTTTCCGGTTCTAGGAAAGGCCAGAAAGCTTCTGCCATTTCTTTGGCATCTTGGTTGAAATCTTTAATTCATCTTGCCTATGTTGAGTCGGGTAAAATTCCGCCTCAAAGAATTACAGCTCATTCTACTAGGTCAGTTTCTACTTCCTGGGCGTTTAGGAATGAAGCTTCGGTTGACCAGATCTGCAAAGCAGCAACTTGGTCCTCTTTGCATACTTTTACTAAATTCTACCATTTTGATGTATTTTCTTCTTCTGAAGCAGTTTTTGGTAGAAAAGTTCTTCAGGCAGCGGTTTCAGTTTGAATCTTCTGCTTATGTTTTTTGTTAAACTTTTATTTGGGTGTGGATTATTTTCAGCAGGAATTGGCTGTCTTTATTTTATCCCTCCCTCTCTAGTGACTCTTGTGTGGAAAGATCCACATCTTGGGTAGTCATTATCCCATACGTCACTAGCTCATGGACTCTTGTTAATTACATGAAAGAAAACATAATTTATGTAAGAACTTACCTGATAAATTCATTTCTTTCATATTAACAAGAGTCCATGAGGCCCACCCTTTTTTGTGGTGGTTATGATTTTTTTGTATAAAGCACAATTATTCCAATTCCTTATTTTATATGCTTCGCACTTTTTTTCTTATCACCCCACTTCTTGGCTATTCGTTAAACTGATTTGTGGGTGTGGTGAGGGGTGTATTTATAGGCATTTTAAGGTTTGGGAAACTTTGCCCCTCCTGGTAGGAATGTATATCCCATACGTCACTAGCTCATGGACTCTTGTTAATATGAAAGAAATGAATTTATCAGGTAAGTTCTTACATAAATTATGTTTTTCTGTGATAAACTTTTCCCACAATCATGTTTATGTTTAGCAAATGCTTGTGCACACTGCTGTAAATTTGTAACTTTAGCATTTTTCATGTATAGGTAAACTTTACTTGTTAGGTTTCTTTAAACTATAAACACATTGTGAAACAGAAATAACACAATGGGGTCGATTTATGAAGCAGCGGATGCTGCTTCAGACCCACTCTGCTTCAGGAACGTCTGAAGCGGAAGTTTAGAAGCAGCTGTCCTAAGACTGCTGCCCCTTAACTTGTTCGCCACCTTTGAGGTGGCGGACAGCAATCAGCCCGATCGAATATGATCAGGTTGATTGACACCCCCTGCTAGAGGCCGATTGGCCGCGAATCTGCAGGGGGCGGTATTGCCCCAGCAGTTCACAAGAACTGCTGGTGCAATGATAAATGCAGACAGCATATGCTGTCAGAATCTATCGATGTGCAGCGGACATGATCCGCAATATCGTATCATGTCCACTCGCACCTACATAAATTGACCCCAATGTTTATCATCTGTATTAAACTATAGATTCTCATTAACATAATCAAGTACATTATATTTTGTGAGAAAATTATGACCCAAAATTGACATTAAATCAGGCTAATTCATTAAACATGCTTCTAAAACCAAGTACCATTATCAATTAAAATCATACGGCTAGATTTGGAGTTTTGTCGGTAACGACCCGAAAATCTAACGCCGGCTTTTTTCTGGCCGCACCATAAAAATAACTCTGGTATTGAGAGTCCACATAAAGGCTGCGTTAGGCTCCAAAAAAGGAGCGTAGAGCATTTTTAACGCAGCTTCAACTCTCGATACCAGAGTTGCTTACGCAAGCGGCCAGCCTCAAAAACGTGCTCGTGCACGATTCTCCCATAGGAAACAATGGGGCTGTTTGAGCTGAAAAAAAACCTAACACCTGCAAAAAAGCCGCGTTCAGCTCCTAACGCAGCCCCATTGTTTGCTATGCGGAAACACTTCCTACGTCTGCACCTAACACCCTAACATGTACCCCGAGTCTAAAAACCCCTAACCTTACACTTATTAACTGACCCCTGCATATTATTATTAACCCCTAATCTGCCGCTCCGTAAACCGCCGCTACTTACATTATCCCTATGTACCCCTAATCTGCTGCCCTAACATCACCGACCCCTATATTATATTTATTAACCCCTAATCTGCCCCCCACAACGTTGCCTCCACCTGCCTACACTTATTAACCCCTATTCTGCCGACCGGACCTGAGCGCTACTATAATAAAGTTATTAACCCCTAATCCGCCTCACTAACCCTATAATAAATAGTATTAACCCCTAATCTGCCCTCCCTAAAATCGCCGACACCTAACTTCAATTATTAACCCCTAATCTGCCGACTGGAGCTCACCGCTATTCTAATAAATGTATTAACCCCTAAAGCTAAGTCTAACCCTAACACTAACACCCCCCTAAGTTAAATATAATTTACATCTAACAAAATTAATTATCTCTTATTAAATAAATTATTCCTATTTAAAGCTAAATACTTACCTGTAAAATAAATCCTAATATAGCTACAATATAAATTATAATTATATTATAGCTATTTTAGGATTAATATTTATTTGACAGGCAACTTTGTAATTATTTTAACCAGGTACAATAGCTATTAAATAGTTAAGAACTATTTAATAGCTAAAATAGTTAAAATAATTACAAAATTACCTGTAAAATAAATCCTAACCTAAGTTACAATTAAACCTAACACTACACTATCAATAAATTAATTAAATAAACTACCTACAATTACCTACAATTAACCTAACACTACACTATCAATACATTAATTAAATACAATTCCTACAAATAAATACAATTAAATAAACTAGCTAAAGTACAAAAAATAAAAAAATATTTACAAACATAAGAAAAATATTACAACAATTTTAAACTAATTACACCTACTCTAAGCCCCCTACCCTATTCTAAATTACTAAAGTTCAAAGCTCTTTTACCTTACCAGCCCTGAACAGGGCCCTTTGCGGGGCATGCCCCAAAGAATTCAGCTCTTTTGCCTGTAAAAAAAAACATACAATACCCCCCCCCAACATTACAACCCACCACCCACATACCCCTAATCTAACCCAAACCCCCCTTAAATAAACTAAGCCCCTGAAGATCTTCCTACCTTATCTTCACCATACCAGGTTCACCAATCCGTCCTGAAGAGCTCCTCCGATGTCCTGATCCAAGCCCAAGCGGGGGCTGAAGAGGTCCATGATCCGGCTGAAGTCTTCATCCAAGCGGGAGCTGAAGAGGTCCATGATCCGGATAAAGTCTTCATCCAAGCGGGAGCTGAAGAGGTCCATGATCCTGATGAAGTCTTCTATCAACGGCATCTTCAATCTTCTTTCTTCCGGATCCATCTTGTAGACCTCCGACGCGGAACATCCTCTTCTCCCAACACCTACTAGCCGAATGACGGTTCCTTTAAGGGACGTAATCCAAGATGGCGTCCCTCGAATTCCGATTGGCTGATAGGATTCTATCAGCCAATCGGAATTTAGGTAGGAATATTCTGATTGGCTGATGGAATCAGCCAATCAGAATCAAGTTCAATCCGATTGGCTGATCCAATCAGCCAATCAGATTGAGCTCGCATTCTATTGGCTAGAAGAGGATGTTCCGCGTCGGAGGTCTGCAAGATGGATCCGGAAGAAAGAAGATTGAAGATGCCGTTGATAGAAGACTTCATCCAGATCATGGACCTCTTCAGCTCCCGCTTGGATGAAGACTTCATCCGGATCATGGACCTCTTCAGCTCCCGCTTGGATGAAGACTTCAGCCGGATCATGGACCTCTTCAGCCCCCCGCTTGGGCTTGGATCAGGACATCGGAGGAGCTCTTCAGGACGGATCGGTGAACCTGGTATGGTGAAGATAAGGTAGGAAGATCTTCAGGGGCTTAGTGTTAGGTTTATTTAAGGGGGGTTTGGGTTAGATTAGGGGTATGTGGGTGGTGGGTTGTAATGTTGGGGGGGGGTATTGTATGTTTTTTTTTACAGGCAAAAGAGCTGAATTCTTTGGGGCATGCCCCGCAAAGGGCCCTGTTCAGGGCTGGTAAGGTAAAAGAGCTTTGAACTTTAGTAATTTAGAATAGGGTAGGGCATTTTTTTTATTTTCGGGGGCTTTGTTATTTTATTAGGGGGCTTAGAGTAGGTGTAATTAGTTTAAAATTGTTGTAATATTTTTCTTATGTTTGTAAATATTTTTTTATTTTTTGTAACTTAGTTCTTTTTTATTTTTTGTACTTTAGCTAGTTTATATAATTGTATTTATTTGTAGGAATTGTATTTAATTAATTTATTGATAGTGTAGTGTTAGGTTAATTGTAGGTAATTGTAGGTAGTTTATTTAATTAATTTATTGATAGTGTAGTGTTAGGTTTAATTGTAACTTAGGTTAGGATTTATTTTACAGGTAATTTTGTAATTATTTTAACTATTTTAGCTATTAAATAGTTCTTAACTATTTAATAGCTATTGTACCTGGTTAAAATAAATACAAAGTTACCTGTAAAATAAATATAAATCCTAAAATAGCTATAATATAATTATAATTTATATTGTAGCTATATTAGGATTTATTTTACAGGTAAGTATTTATCTTTAAATAGGAATAATTTATTTAATAAGAGTTAATTAATTTCGTTAGATTAAAATTATATTTAATTTAGGGGAGTGTTAGTGTTAGGGTTAGACTTAGCTTTAGGGGTTAATACATTTATTAGAATAGCGGTGAGCTCCGGTCGGCAGATTAGGGGTTAATAAGTGTAGGCAGGTGGAGGCGACGTTGTGGGGGGGCAGATTAGGGGTTAATAAATATAATATAGGGGTCGGCAGTGTTAGGTGCAGCAGATTAGGGGTACATAAGGATAACGTAGGTGGCGGCGCTTTGCGGTCGGCAGATTAGGGGTTAATTATTGTAGGTAGCTGGCTGCGACGTTGTGGGGGCAGATTAGGGGTTAATAAATATAATATAGGGGTCAAAGGTGTTAGGGGCAGCAGATTAGGGGTACATAAGGATAACGTAGGTGGCGGCGCTTTGCGGTCGGCAGATTAGGGGTTAATTATTGTAGGTAGCTGGCTGCGACGTTGTGGGGGGCAGGTTAGGGGTTAATAAATATAATACAGGGGTCGGCGGTGTTAGGGCAGCAGATTAGGGGTACATAGGGATAATGTAGCTGGCGGCGGCGTGCGGACGGCAGATTAGGGGTTAATAAGTGTAGGTAGCTGGCAGCGACGTTGTGGGGGGCAGATTAGGGGTTAATAAATATAATATAGGGGTCGGCGGTGTTAGGGCAGCATATTAGGGGTACATAGGGATAATGTAGCTGGCGGCGGCGTGCGGACGGCAGATTAGGGGTTAATAAGTGTAGGTAGCTGGCGGCGACGTTGTGGGGGGCAGATTAGGGGTTAATAAATATAATATAGGGGTCGGCGGTGTTAGGGGCAGCAGATTAGGGGTACATAAGTATAACGTAGGTGGCGGTCGGCAGATTAGGGGTTAAAAAAATGTAATCGAGTGGCGGCGATGTGGGGGGACCTCGGTTTAGGGGTACATAGGTAGTTTATGGGTGTTAGTGTACTTTAGAGCACAGTAGTTAAGAGCTTTATAAACCGGCGTTAGCCCAGAAAGCTCTTAACTACTGACTTTTTTCCTGCGGCTGGAGTTTTGTCGTTAGATGTCTAACGCTCACTTCAGACACGACTCTAAATACCGGAGTTATAAAAATCCCATTGAAAAGATAGGATACGCAATTGACGTAAGGGGATCTGCGGTATGGAAAAGTTGCGGCTGAAAAGTGAGCGTTAGACCCTATTTTGAGTGACTCCAAATACCGGAGGTAGCCTAAAACCAGCGTTAGGAGCCTCTAACGCTGGTTTTCACGGCTAACGCCAAACTCCAAATCTAGGCCATAGTCTTTTTAGCTTTATAAACATCAGTATACGAACCTTGAAAAACTTTCAAAACAATTTGTTTTGCCCTGTGGACAATGGATTAGATTGAGGCTTTGTGAGGTATAAATAATGAATACAGGCACACCAGTATTTATTAAAAATACATCCTGTTGTGCACCCCCATTCACAACTCCTTTTAAAACTAGGTGACTATATACATTACATCTGAACCTCACTCCAGACAAAATTGGAGGCAATTATCCCTTATTACCCATTTTCAGAAATGGTAATTTTATTTGTATTTTGAATCAATTTAACTCTTTCCAGTACCATTTTTTAAATTTTCCAATTTGTGTCTTATTTCAATTTGGTCAGCAGATGTTGCTGCAGCAGAATTGTTTCTTTGTACAAATTGGGCATTAATATGTCCCCATTTTTTACAAAGATAACACTTAATCAATTTTACAAATCTTTTCTTGTTAGACATGGTATTAGTACATTGTCTGTTATCTGGGGTTGGCTATTCAACTGCAGACATTCTCTGTTTTACCCCCCTGTTAGTTTCATTATACAACATTTCTGCTCTTTTTAGACATTTGATTATTTTGTTAAAAGTTTTCTTTGAAGACAATCAATTTCTTAATTTATGTATTAATGCAGTTTATTATCTCATGCTTATATATTTTATTCTTATGGTCCACTTCAGTATTTTCAGGCAAAGTTAGTTGGTAAATTTCAAAGAGTTTACCTTCAAACCCTTGCACTGAATTATTCTTTTCCTGCATGCAATTCCCATATGATGAATGAGCATTAATTTCATCAATACCCAATGTTTTTAGTAACTCATGCACTATTTGTTTAACTCTTGGGCTAAGAATTACATCTGAAGGCATGCTTGTTTTTAATCCATTATCCATGCGCAATACAATTATGTCAAATACAGGTAGCCCTCAGTTTACGCCGGGGATAGGTTCCAGAAGGAATGGTTGTAAATCGAAACCGTTGTAAATTGAAACCCAGTTTATAATGTAAGTCAATGGGAAGTGAGGGAGATAGGTTCCAGGCCCCTCTAAATTGTCATAAGTAACACCTAATACATTATTTTTAAAGCTTTGAAATGAAGACTTTACATGCTAAACAGCATTATAAACCTAATAAAATAATCACACAACACAGAATGTATAATTAAACTAAGTTAAATGAACAAAAAATTTGCTAAACAGCATTATAAACCTAAAAAATTTAACACACAATACAGACTTCACTTGCATTTTTCTGCAAACGGTTATTTCTATGCATTTCAATCTGGACTGATTTATAGACAGGAAGATCTTTGAAATCTGCTCGATAGCTCAGGTCTGGTTAAACTGATTATTTTCAGCTTGCTTGGATTTGCTGCAACACAAGCGGACAGCTCCACCTACTGGCTATTTTAATAAATGCACTGCTTCTCAATGCTTTTCAATAGCAGTCACATGACTGGAAAAAAAGGTTGTTATTCTGAAACGGTGTAAATTGAACAGTTGTAAAATGAGGGCCACCTGTAGTTTACTTAAAGTGAATGTAAATTTTGATGCTAAAGTGCCCGATTTTTCAAAATTTGATTAAAAACAGGGGCACTTTAATTCAACAAAATTTATATTTCACTCGTGTTGTGAAAAAAACATACCTTTTGATCTTGACAGCAGATCCAGCTTCTTCCACCCATCGCAAAACCTCTTCCTGGGTCTAAAATGAGGAATCCGGCTTCCTCCAATCACGGCATTGAATCAGACACTGATTCCCCCAGGGGGGAAGCCGTAATTGGAGGATGAACCATCCATAATTTCTGACATCAGAAACGGCTTGCAGCAACCGGAGGAAGCTGGAGCAGCTGTCAAGTTTAAAAGGTACGTTTTTTTTCACAACAGGAGTGAAATGTAAATTTTGATGAATTAAAGTGCCCCTGTTTTTAATCAAATTTTTAAAAACCGGGCACTTTAGCATCAAAATTTACATTCACTTTAACATAGCATTTTCCATGATAGACAAAAAAACTGGTTAAATTTACACACATTAAATCAAAACTCCTGCTTTATCAAGTGCTTCTTCAAAAATCAAAAGTGCAATCTTTACAATTTCCACATTCTTCATGTCAAATATATTTTCTATAGACTCTAAATTTATAAAATCAACTGGTATACACATGCAACAAGCAATGCATTAACCTCTCCCAGTTTTATTTACAATTCCTTAATATTTTGACACAAAATTATCCTCAGAGACACACATTTGTCCTGACTTTAAAACTCTGATTGCTCAACAAGCATTCAGTCACTTTTTGTAAAGAAACATTTACACCACTTATTTTTTAACAAAACATCTCTCATTTCATTGACTGACAGAAGCATATGTTGCATTTGCTAGACTCCAAAAAAATGTAAACTCAGCTATTGTAAGTTCTGTAATTCTCCAGTTACCTGAGTAATATCTTTCTGCTATGTTACAGTATATGCACTAAACATTAATGCTTTTTTCTTCAGATTTAGAAAATATCTTATTTTCAATAGATTTATTAACATTTTTTTTTTTTTTAAATCTTTATTTAAGCTTAGCCATTCAAAACACAAAGGAAATTACCAAATTCTAAACATGGTTACTGTCACACAGGACAGCCAAGCTATCATCAAATGAAAAATGTCTCAAATGAAATGTAGGTAATTCACTCATAACACTGAGTAAAACAAAGTTTTCGGCCTATAATTTGGCCATATCCAAAACTCCACATCAGCTAACATCATAATGGCTAATATTTTATACGCATGTAAACAACAAATAAGACACCATGAAACAAAAATAACCATATAACACACAAGATAATAAAAAAAAAAAAAAAAAAAAAACAACCAAAAAAAACAAACAAAAAAAGGAGGGAAGCCCCCCCCCCAATGAATCAAATGCACTAGGATATATTGGTTATCTTATAGAGTATCTATTAACCCCACTTAATCTATATCACGAGCATTCTTAAGCCAAGTCTCAGGAAATACCTGCAGTATAACCAGCTCTGCAAAACTCACCGATGATAGGAATGGCAATAAGATCTGCTTCTGGAGACTAGAGGTATAGGTTTTAATTACCGGAGCCCAGCCTACCAAAAATTCTCTAATTCTTTTTTCAGATACCTGCTGCATATGAAAGGATTCGAAAATGATATGAGCTTGAATATCCCTCAACACTGAGTGGAGAGAGGGGGGAGACTTTGACACCCATTTTTTAAAGATATTATATCTCACCGTCATTATAATAGTGTTTACGACCCGCCGAGTAAGGCTAGTTCCCTCCTCTGTAAAAAGTAACACTACATCTTTAAAGGAGAGGGAAATAGTACTTTCGAATACTCTGTTATAAACGTGGTTTAGAAAGGTCTGGTGCGGTATAGGTGTGGAAATATGGTATTCTGTCTGAGAAATTGTATAGCGCTATAGCTCAGCTACAATTATGGTAGTTGTGCTGTATAGATGTGTAGGTTTTGATATCTAGATATAAGATCTAAGAGTGGCACAGTTGATACATAAAAGCATTTAATACATATTAAACATATAAAACAAGGGTGTCGTTTAAAATATATTTTAACAGAACGGCAAGAAATAATGTGTAAAAACACATAAACACATAAATATCTATAAAAACACGCGTGTTTTGCTTTTTAGCTGTATGTATAATGTCTCATAAAATTCGTCTCATATATAGTTGTGTTGGCATAAATCTGAAAATAATAAACAATAAAAAATAATAAAAAACAATGAAAAGTGATTAACTATATTCTAACGCACAACTATTTCCACCACGATGGGAAATTTTATAGACAGCTGTGCGGCACCGCCATGGGGACTAGGTTCGCGCCGAGCTATGCGAACCTTTACATGGGCAAATGGGAACACATATTTTGGGAGTCGTGCCCAGCCGGCGCGGACCTAGTCTCCTACTACAGGTACATAGATGACATCCTCCTGATATGGAAAGGCTCCAAAGAAGATTTAGAACACACTATAAGGGTTATGAATAACAACACCAACAACCTGAAATTTACCTACGAGATCAGTGACAAGGAAATCACATTCCTCGATCTAAAAATTACCATCAAAAATGGGAAACTTCAGACTTCAACATTTTTTAAACCTGTGGATTGTAACAACTATGTCCACAGGGACAGCTGCCATCATTTCAAATGGAAGGAGAATATACCAAAGGGACAGTTACTAAGATTGAAAAAGAACTGTTCGGACCCCATTTTATGGGAAACCCAGGCGGAAGAACTGAAAAAACGCTTTCTTGAGAGAGGATATGAAGAGGAAAAACTCCACAAAGATATAGAAGAAGTCAGGCAAAAGGATCGCAAGGAACTTCTCAAGTATAAAGACAAGAGAATTAGGAGAGACATGAACACCGACTCCATAGAGGTTGCCTTTATCACGCAGTACAGCGAAAACAGGAGAACCATCGAGAAAATAATAGAAAAGCACTGGCATCTACTGAAGGATGACGACACAATTGGCGAAACACTCATCAACAGACCGAAATTTATCTATAGAAAATCAGACAACCTTAAGAACATTCTATCTCCTAGCATTCCACGCCCAACAACACCTCAGACGAGAGATATATCCGGGAAACCCATAAAAGGTTTTTTCCCATGCCCGAGCTGCAAGGCGTGTAAGAGAGGCTTGAAAATCAAAAACTTTTCACCGCACAACTCCAGTATCAAACATGAAATAAAGGATCTGATCAGATGCAGCAGCAAGGGGGTAATTTACATAATACAATGCAAATGTGGACTACAATACGTCGGACAAACCTCGAGATGCCTAAAAGACAGAATACGGGAACATGTGCTACAGATTGAACATGGCAGCACAGACACCGCACTGTATAGACACTTTTCTATTAAACACAAAGGAAACATCAAGGATCTAAACTTCTATGGTATCCAGACAGTAAAGCCTAATTGGAGGGGAGGCAACTATGAAAAGAAGCTCCTAATCGCGGAATCCAGATGGATATTTGAGCTGGATTGTCTCTACCCGAAGGGTCTGAACAACAAGGAAGACCTCTCACATCTTTTAAGCTTGAAACACACATAAATTTGACTTCTGAATATCTATTCGGAAAACACTGCTGCCCTCATACAGAAGGAAAACAATAAAGAATACATAACGAGGTCAATATATGACACGACAAGAACAAAATATATCTAATGAAGATGTCCTGCATAGATCCACAAAAAAGATCTATATTAGGATCTCTAAAGCCAATCTAATCATCTTTATTTTTATTGCTCTACTCAAATAGCCATAAGATGAGTTCCAACAAACCTTATTACACATACAGAGAGACTATAGAGATGCCAATAACATTAACAAGATATGATCCCCTAATATGTCAACAGCATATGAGATGCCAATAATATTAACAAGATATGATCCCATAATATGTCAACAGCATAAGAGACACTTGACTTAGCAACCTCTCCATCTGGGAAATATCTAACGGAATAAGTTAGAAAGTAACCGAAGCCTGACTCTTCATAAGAATATAAACACAATTTAAAATGTGTATAGAGGTAACATAATCCCAATACCAACAACATGATTACACCTCATAACAAATTTAAATTCACAATTCCCCAAAAGACAACTAATCAATTAGATCGATAAAAGTACCCATTGATCTCACAATCTACATAAATACATTCATATACTTGTATGAGACAAGTTTCCTTCATATCCACATCAGATTTCAAAAAACTCCTATCATAGTGCGCACATGGTTAACTAATTTTTATACCAGGCACATTTAGATAGAAAATAAGACTTCCAATACCCAATATTGCACATGACAAAAAGAGAATACAGGTTGATACAAATGTACTCCTTCTATAGATTTTCTAACCAATCATAGATGCATTGTAAAAAAGTTTTTCTTTATACTACATATCTTTTATATTTTTATCCTAAAAAGTTTTTTAGAAAGTTTCCAAAAGTTCCTTTAAGGTTTTTAGATCTCTATTTATTAGATTATGTATTTTTCGATATATATATATATTTTCCAATATATATAAACTGTGTATTTTACAATAAACACTCTCTGTACCGTGATCCCTACATTGATTTTGTTCACTAGACAAATACCAAGGTTAACACTTTTTGTCCCTTTGAATTTGAATAGGCTAGGATACACACCACTTCCGGTTTAACCATGACCGGTAAGGTGCAACATCCGGCTCAATCTTACCGGATGTTAAAGTATCTTACTTTTTCCGGCTACTTCCGGTTCAGAAACGTACCGGTATTTTGTCATATATTTCATGCCAAGTTGTAAAACTGGCTCTACATGTGGGATAACTGCTTTCTGCCCCTCCGGATCTGATTGGTACAGAGTAAATACCACTTCCGCCTCACCCATAACATCCGATATAGCTTAACCGGATGTTTACATCTCAGCGGCCATTTCTGGTTAAAAAAAACACCGGCAAACCATAACATTTGACCCCACAGCTAACTACTAAGGCACATAACACGAATAAACACATTAGGAACAACATAGACAATGTTTAATAAACATAAACATAGACAAACTCTAAATAAAAGCCTTATCTAAATGATACAGAGACAAATGTGAACTTTTTTTTATTTTATTTTTTTTTTTATACAGATGAGCACTTCCGGCTCAACACTTCTGGTACCACATTTTTGGCGCGAAATTTTGGCGCGAAATTTTGGCGCAAAAATTTGGCGCAATTTCAATGCAATTTGATTGGTTAGAGAAAGGTATAAAGTCCTCAGCTCACCCACACCATACTATAGTCTTGATAAAGGCCTCTCTTGAGGGCCGAAACGCGTTGACAGAGCTATGGTGAGCTATTTATTCCTTGATTGTTGAATTATAATACAGTATTACACTATTGTTATTATCTTTTATTTTCAGGGTTTGAAGATTCCCTAGGATTATTTTTATTTATATTTTTGTATTTTTGCTTATTTTTATTTTTTATTTTTTATTTTTATACAGCAAATAATTTTTCTACATGGAAACATAACCCCTCCACATAAGCCCCCTTTTTGGGATCACTCTCACTAGTTTGTGCACATACTAATCATTTATTTTTTGTTTTTTATCTTTTGTATATTTTACATCTTTTTTGGACTTATTTTTATCACTATTTTGGATTGACTTCACGGATTATTCTTTGTCACCATATTTTGATAGACCTTTTTTTCTACCTTCATTTTGATGTTTTTTAAATGTCTCTTTGAAATGTTTTTTGCAAAGCTTTTTTAATAGAACTTTTGAATCTGCTGGATTTGCACTATTCATTTATACCACGTTTTTGGACAACACTTAAATTTGGACAGTTTATTTTTTGGATACACATGTGAAAATCTATTTATATCTCTTAACTTTGAGAAGGGATTTTTGGACACTACTTAACCTTTTTTTATATATCTCTTAACTTTGAGAAGGGATTATTGGACATTATTTACTTTTCATTGTTTTTTATTATTTTTTATTGTTTATTATTTTCAGATTTATGCCAACACAACTATATATGAGACGAATTTTATGAGACATTATACATACAGCTAAAAAGCAAAACACGCGTGTTTTTATAGATATTTATGTGTTTATGTGTTTTTACACATTATTTCTTGCCGTTCTGTTAAAATATATTTTAAACGACACCCTTGTTTTATATGTTTAATATGTATTAAATGCTTTTATGTATCAACTGTGCCACTCTTAGATCTTATATCTAGATATCAAAACCTACACATCTATACAGCACAACTACCATAATTGTAGCTGAGCTATAGCGCTATACAATTTCTCAGACAGAATACCATATTTCCACACCTATACCGCACCAGACCTCGCCAAGATTTGGCGCTCCTTTCTAAACCACGTTTTGACACATATTTTCTAAAAGTGGGCACCTGGGGACCCACTATAGACAGGAGCTATAGGTCCACACTTTCAGCGCTGTAAGAAAACATTGAATCTATCATCTAATCTTCCCCACATATCTTTCAGCTGCAGAAAGGGTAACACGAGTGTCATCCCATAACCATAATAATAATGAATTTCACTAAATCATTAAGGAAAGAAATCACCCTAGAGATTAATGACACATCGATGTCTATAAATCAGGAGGGAACAGGGCGAATCGATTACACATCCATATTCAAAAATTTAGAGAGGCTGCTAATTCAAGAAGTGAAATATAAGGCTGAAATTATATTCTTAAGGAAATGTCTAGAATTAAACATCATCCCGAAAGGGCTGCTAATCAAAAAAGAATGTGCATTTCAATCAGATAACCCAGAGTTTATTAACAAATGGGGTAACATACTTATCACAGCATCAAAGTCCCTCATGGAAGCCATCATCGAACATAGAGAATCTATCCTGAAACAGGTAGATATAGAGATAAAAACAAATGAAGATGATCTGATTGGACCAGAAGGCCAATTAATAGAAACCACAGAGATTCTAGAGAAAAAAGAACACCTAGATAAGAAAATATCGAAAATTAGAGAGGACATCACAAACAAAAAAAGTAAGAAATTGAACAGAGAACTAAACCTCATCAGAAACAAGGACACTAATGAAAACAACACCATTGAGGACAACAACATGGAAACCCCTTGCCCCGATAACTCGAACCAAAGACCATCAGCTAACGAAGAAGAATGGACAACAGTTTCCTACAAAAAGAACAGACAAAAACCGAGATTCCACAATAGAGGGGAACATACTTATGAATATGAACCACATACCCCAAAAGATAAAAACAATGAATATGGACAAAGACAATATAACAACTACCAGAGGTGGAACCCGGAAAGACGCAACCAAGCATATGGCAATGAGGGTCAATGGGGATACCACTATCGTCCAAATGGAGTAATGAATCACAGGAATAACCGAAAAGAGGATCCTTTTCTTCACAAGGAATCGGACTACCATCATTCCCAAAGACCACATCAGTTTAAGGAAGGTTTCAACTCTCCAAGGTGGAATTTCAATGAAAAATTCACATATAGAAGAAACCAATATCCAAGATGGAGAAACTATGATAGACCATACTACAGAAGGGACTATGACCAACAACATTACAGGAGACAACACAACTTTGGATATGAGGAGCAAATGCACACACCAAATAGAACTTACGAGAATAAATTTCAGCCCAACCACACCAACTACTCCCACAATTCCTATCACAATAGGATGGAACATAACTTCAGAATGGAACATCAAGGGTATAGAAATACACCCAACACCAACAGGTCGAAGCCAAGTGACAACAAAGAAAACCGGGCAAACAAACAAGTCGACCAAAGACAGTTAAACCCTACATCCACTAACATTATTTCTAACGTCAACCACAATGACGTTCCCACAGCCTCCAATTCCAGTCATTTTTTAGTGAATCACCAATTGACGACCAAAGAACTAGAAAGAACCTCCATAAAGAGGAAGAATTCCAACACAGACGAATTCCAACACCCTATGGAAAAAAGAATAAGCACAGAGGAAAGAGGGGCGGAAGGAGAATAAATGGCAAAATTGAGAAAGAACATACAAACAGTCCAGAGAATGAAGTGAATACCAAGGGAATATACAACCTCAGCTCTATTACTCTAACGGACAAAGAAAAATCTATTTTAAGCTACGGCCTCTCCTTTGCCCCATCCAAAGGCCTCAACAAATTTGACACATTTGTCAACATCAAACAATTCACAAGAAAGCTAACACTGAAACGGCATTTTATGAAGTCACCTCTCGAATATGACAATAGACCCACAGATTCATACCAACACACTGACTTAAAACCCAATTCATCCTTCTACCCTACATCCAGCAAGGGCAACGCCATCGAAATCTTTGAGACGATGGTATGCAACGACTTGAAGAAAATCAGTCAGAATCAACTAATGAAACACAAACAAAATCTATCTAAGAGCCAGATGCTAACCATCAAAGCACTGGAAAAGAACAGAAACTTAGTGATCAAACCCGCCGACAAGGGGGGCGGCATAGTAGTCCTGGATAAAGAAGACTACTACACAGAATGCAGACGAATCTTGTCAGACACCAAGACCTACGAAATTATGAGGAACAACCCCACAGATGGTTTCAAGAAGGAAATGGACAGGATTCTAGGAGAGGCACATAACAACAAAATACTGAACCATAAAGAATTCAGATACATAAGCGTGGAGCATCCCATCACTCCCGTCTTCTACTACCTCCCGAAAATCCATAAGACCCTCCACAACCCTCCGGGAAGACCCATCATATCCGGCATAGGGTCTCTAACCAGTAATCTGTCTGAATATCTAGATAAGAACTTACAGAAATATGTGACACAACTACCATCGTACGTGAGAGATTCCACACAGATTCTGAACAGTCTGGAGAATACAGAATGGAAAGAGAACTACCTACTCGCCACCTGTGACGTCACCTCCCTATATACCTGCATACCACACAAAGGAGGTCGAGAAGCTGTAGAGTACTTTCTCAAGAAGGACCACACAGTGCCGGCACTACAGAAGACATTCATTCTGGAAGGGATTAACTATATTCTAACGCACAACTATTTCCACCACGATGGGAAATTTTATAGACAGCTGTGCGGCACCGCCATGGGGACTAGGTTCGCGCCGAGCTATGCGAACCTTTACATGGGCAAATGGGAACACATATTTTGGGAGTCGTGCCCAGCCGGCGCGGACCTAGTCTCCTACTACAGGTACATAGATGACATCCTCCTGATATGGAAAGGCTCCAAAGAAGATTTAGAACACACTATAAGGGTTATGAATAACAACACCAACAACCTGAAATTTACCTACGAGATCAGTGACAAGGAAATCACATTCCTCGATCTAAAAATTACCATCAAAAATGGGAAACTTCAGACTTCAACATTTTTTAAACCTGTGGATTGTAACAACTATGTCCACAGGGACAGCTGCCATCATTTCAAATGGAAGGAGAATATACCAAAGGGACAGTTACTAAGATTGAAAAAGAACTGTTCGGACCCCATTTTATGGGAAACCCAGGCGGAAGAACTGAAAAAACGCTTTCTTGAGAGAGGATATGAAGAGGAAAAACTCCACAAAGATATAGAAGAAGTCAGGCAAAAGGATCGCAAGGAACTTCTCAAGTATAAAGACAAGAGAATTAGGAGAGACATGAACACCGACTCCATAGAGGTTGCCTTTATCACGCAGTACAGCGAAAACAGGAGAACCATCGAGAAAATAATAGAAAAGCACTGGCATCTACTGAAGGATGACGACACAATTGGCGAAACACTCATCAACAGACCGAAATTTATCTATAGAAAATCAGACAACCTTAAGAACATTCTATCTCCTAGCATTCCACGCCCAACAACACCTCAGACGAGAGATATATCCGGGAAACCCATAAAAGGTTTTTTCCCATGCCCGAGCTGCAAGGCGTGTAAGAGAGGCTTGAAAATCAAAAACTTTTCACCGCACAACTCCAGTATCAAACATGAAATAAAGGATCTGATCAGATGCAGCAGCAAGGGGGTAATTTACATAATACAATGCAAATGTGGACTACAATACGTCGGACAAACCTCGAGATGCCTAAAAGACAGAATACGGGAACATGTGCTACAGATTGAACATGGCAGCACAGACACCGCACTGTATAGACACTTTTCTATTAAACACAAAGGAAACATCAAGGATCTAAACTTCTATGGTATCCAGATAGTAAAGCCTAATTGGAGGGGAGGCAACTATGAAAAGAAGCTCCTAATCGCGGAATCCAGATGGATATTTGAGCTGGATTGTCTCTACCCGAAGGGTCTGAACAACAAGGAAGACCTCTCACATCTTTTAAGCTTGAAACACACATAAATTTGACTTCTGAATATCTATTCGGAAAACACTGCTGCCCTCATACAGAAGGAAAACAATAAAGAAAACATAACGAGGTCAATATATGACACGACAAGAACAAAATATATCTAATGAAGATGTCCTGCATAGATCCACAAAAAAGATCTATATTAGGATCTCTAAAGCCAATCTAATCATCTTTATTTTTATTGCTCTACTCAAATAGCCATAAGATGAGTTCCAACAAACCTTATTACACATACAGAGAGACTATAGAGATGCCAATAACATTAACAAGATATGATCCCCTAATATGTCAACAGCATATGAGATGCCAATAATATTAACAAGATATGATCCCATAATATGTCAACAGCATAAGAGACACTTGACTTAGCAACCTCTCCATCTGGGAAATATCTAACAGAATAAGTTAGAAAGTAACCGAAGCCTGACTCTTCATAAGAATATAAACACAATTTAAAATGTGTATAGAGGTAACATAATCCCAATACCAACAACATGATTACACCTCATAACAAATTTAAATTCACAATTCCCCAAAAGACAACTAATCAATTAGATCGATAAAAGTACCCATTGATCTCACAATCTACATAAATACATTCATATACTTGTATGAGACAAGTTTCCTTCATATCCACATCAGATTTCAAAAAACTCCTATCATAGTGCGCACATGGTTAACTAATTTTTATACCAGGCACATTTAGATAGAAAATAAGACTTCCAATACCCAATATTGCACATGACAAAAAGAGAATACAGGTTGATACAAATGTACTCCTTCTATAGATTTTCTAACCAATCATAGATGCATTGTAAAAAAGTTTTTCTTTATACTACATATCTTTTATATTTTTATCCTAAAAAGTTTTTTAGAAAGTTTCCAAAAGTTCCTTTAAGGTTTTTAGATCTCTATTTATTAGATTATGTATTTTTCGATATATATATATATTTTCCAATATATATAAACTGTGTATTTTACAATAAACACTCTCTGTACCGTGATCCCTACATTGATTTTGTTCACTAGACAAATACCAAGGTTAACACTTTTTGTCCCTTTGAATTTGAATAGGCTAGGATACACACCACTTCCGGTTTAACCATGACCGGTAAGGTGCAACATCCGGCTCAATCTTACCGGATGTTAAAGTATCTTACTTTTTCCGGCTACTTCCGGTTCAGAAACGTACCGGTATTTTGTCATATATTTCATGCCAAGTTGTAAAACTGGCTCTACATGTGGGATAACTGCTTTCTGCCCCTCCGGATCTGATTGGTACAGAGTAAATACCACTTACGCCTCACCCATAACATCCGATATAGCTTAACCGGATGTTTACATCTCAGCGGCCATTTCCGGTTAAAAAAAACACCGGCAAACCATAACATTTGACCCCACAGCTAACTACTAAGGCACATAACACGAATAAACACATTAGGAACAACATAGACAATGTTTAATAAACATAAACATAGACAAACTCTAAATAAAAGCCTTATCTAAATGATACAGAGACAAATGTGAACTTTTTTTTTTTTTTTTTTATATTTTTTTTTTTTTTTTTTTTTTTATACAGATGAGCACTTCCGGCTCAACACTTCCGGTACCACATTTTTGGCGTGAAATTTTGGCGCGAAATTTTGGCGCAAAAATTTGGCGCAATTTCAATGCAATTTGATTGGTTAGAGAAAGGTATAAAGTCCTCAGCTCACCCACACCATACTATAGTCTTGATAAAGGCCTCTCTTGAGGGCCGAAACGCGTTGACAGAGCTATGGTGAGCTATTTATTCCTTGATTGTTGAATTATAATACAGTATTACACTATTGTTATTATCTTTTATTTTCAGGGTTTGAAGATTCCCTAGGATTATTTTTATTTATATTTTTGTATTTTTGCTTATTTTTATTTTTTCTTTTTTCTTTTTATACAGCAAATAATTTTTCTACATGGAAACATAACCCCTCCACATAAGCCCCCTTTTTGGGATCACTCTCACTAGTTTGTGCACATACTAATCATTTATTTTTTGTTTTTTATCTTTTGGATATTTTACATCTTTTTTGGACTTATTTTTATCACTATTTTGGATTGACTTCACGGATTATTCTTTGTCACCATATTTTGATAGACCTTTTTTTCTACCTTCATTTTGATGTTTTTTAAATGTCTCTTTGAAATGTTTTTTGCAAAGCTTTTTTAATAGAACTTTTGAATCTGCTGGATTTGCACTATTCATTTATACCACGTTTTTGGACAACACTTAAATTTGGACAGTTTATTTTTTGGATACACATGTGAAAATCTATTTATATCTCTTAACTTTGAGAAGGGATTTTTGGACACTACTTAACCTTTTTTTATATATCTCTTAACTTTGAGAAGGGATTATTGGACATTATTTACTTTTCATTGTTTTTTATTATTTTTTATTGTTTATTATTTTCAGATTTATGCCAACACAACTATATATGAGACGAATTTTATGAGACATTATACATACAGCTAAAAAGCAAAACACGCGTGTTTTTATAGATATTTATGTGTTTATGTGTTTTTACACATTATTTCTTGCCGTTCTGTTAAAATATATTTTAAACGACACCCTTGTTTTATATGTTTAATATGTATTAAATGCTTTTATGTATCAACTGTGCCACTCTTAGATCTTATATCTAGATATCAAAACCTACACATCTATACAGCACAACTACCATAATTGTAGCTGAGCTATAGCGCTATACAATTTCTCAGACAGAATACCATATTTCCACACCTATACCGCACCAGACCTCGCCAAGATTTGGCGCTCCTTTCTAAACCACGTTTTGACACATATTTTCTAAAAGTGGGCACCTGGGGACCCACTATAGACAGGAGCTATAGGTCCACACTTTCAGCGCTGTAAGAAAACATTGAATACTCTGTTATACCAATATTGGACCTTCTTCCATAGTTGGGAAATTTTAGGACAGGTCCATAACATATGGCAGATATCCGCCCGGACATACGAACAGTGTTCACATATAAATAGTTTACAAGGGTAATATTTAGCTAATGTTGCCGGAAAATAATACGAATTGTTCAATAATTTTAAGTGAGATTCTTTCCAACTCTCTACCACCGGGTATCTGGCCACTGTCGCCAGGCTTTTGGATATTAACTCAAAATCTAGAGCTGGGATATAGGATAGCCAGGATTGACTCAATTTATCCTTCTCCCCTATACCTTGTTTGGAAAGCATAATATCATATAATAGAGAGATTGATGCATCCCCTCCAATAAATTTTCTGATACAGATCTTGATCTCGGGCCACTCCCATCTTCTAATCGCATACCAATTTTGAGCACAAAGAAAATGGCGAATTTGAAAATATGCAAATCGGTTAGAACTGGGTAGAGAGAATTTCTCCCTAATGGTCTCCCACGGGAGTATCTGAAGATCATTATCGAGTAGTTGATACAGATATTCAAGCCCTTCAGCCATCCAGACCTGAAAACATTTTTGATCTATTCCTGGTCGAAAAAGGGGGTTCCCTCTAATAAGTAAATAGTCAGAAAAAGAAGGGTCTGTTTTAGCCAGTTTACAAAATTTATGCCATATCACCACTATATTCCTAACTGAACTAAGGGAGGATACCTTCGTCGGTAAAGCCTTCAGCGGGCAATGCAAAAGCGCAACTAAGGACCATGGTTTAACCATATGCGATTCCAACTCATATGTAGTAACCAGGTTGGACTGAGCAATCCAATCCAATGCTATTTTAATCAGAGCTGCCCAATTGTACAATTTAATACTGGGCAGAGCTATGCCTGCCTCTGTATATTTCTGAGTTAGCCTATTAATCGATATTCGGGGTTTCTTCGATTTCCAAAGAAACTTCGAAAACCAAGAAGATAAATTCTTCAAATCCCTATTAAGTATCATAAGAGGTAGATTCTGAAGATAATAAAGAATTTTAGGAAAGATTATAGATTTGATTAGATTGGCCGAAGTTGAAAGCGATAAAGGAAAAGCCGCCCAGAGCTTAAGATCCTCCTGAATTTTCTGAAAAAGTGTCCTAAAATTGGCCTGATACCACTGTTTCGGATTTCTATTAATTTCTAACCCAAGATATTTAATAGCATTGACACTACGAAATAACGTATTGGGGCGCTCCCTATGCTGACGCCCGAGCCACATCAAGTCACTCTTCCCCATATTAATCTTATAACCCGCAAATGTACTAAAAAGCTTTATCGTGTCAACAACTCTCGGGATGATAACTGATGTTTTATTCAAAAATAGTAAAATATCATCAGCATAGAGGAGAATTTTCAAGTTCTGCCCACCTAACGGGATCCCGGGCAGGACCTCTCGCAATCTAATCGCCAATGGTTCTAGGACAATATTAAACAAGAGAGGCGAGAGAGGACATCCCTGCCTTGTACCTCTCTGCAAGCGAATGCCGGGGGAAGTCCTGCCATTCACTAGCAAGTAAGACACCGGATTCCGGTATATTTTGGCAACAAAATTAAAAAAACTACCCCCAAAACCAAATTTCGTTAAAGTTGCAAAAAGATGTCTCCAAGAGATGCAGTCAAACGCTTTGACCGCATCTAATGTAAGGACCGCTATGTCCTTGAATTCCGGCTTCTCTTCCGGTTGCTCTATATTCCAGGTATAATCCACTAAGGTTGTTAGTTTTCTTATATTTTTAGAGGAACTACGGTTTGCCATAAAACCCACCTGATCCACATGGATCAGCCTATCCAAACATGACACTAGTCTCTGGGCTATAATGGAAACTAAGATTTTATAGTCCGCATTGAGGACAGAGATAGGCCTATAGGAGGATGGATCCTCCGAATTTTTCCCTTTTTTTAAGATCAGGGAGATGTTAGCCGCGGCGAAGAGAGAAGAAATTGTGTTATCCGATATATAATAATTATTAAACAATCTCTCCAAGATGGGTATAACCTGATCAGATAAACTTTTATAAAACTCAGACGGGAATCCATCTGGACCTGCCGCTTTGTTGAGTTTGGCACGTGCAATAGCTTTACTTATTTCTTCCACCGTAATTGGTGCATTTAGCACTTCTAATTCCTCTTTTTGAATTTTGGGAACTGAAATAGAGGACCAAAATTCCAGCTGATTATCTAGACTAAATTCCCCTTCAGAATATAAATGCTGATAAAATCGGAAAAAGGTTCCGGAAATTTCATCAACATCCGAGGTACAACCATCTTCTGTCTGTATTACTGGGATAAGATTCTTCTTGTTCCTAGCTTTAACCAATCTGGCTAAGTGTTTAGCAGAGCTACCATGGATACCCCTAAACCGCATATTAATTTTTGTCTCCTCTTGCTGGTGTTTTTGTAGCAGGAAGGCATCTCTTACTCTTCTACTATCTATATAAACGTTCAAATTAACCTTAGAACGATCCCTGCAATATTTCTTAAAGGCATTTCTAACTTGATTGGACAGCTGAATATCCCTACACCGAGCTTTCCTGTTCCTCGTGACCATATACCCCTTAATATCACCCCTTAAAACAGCCTTGGCCGTCTCCCAAAAAACCTCGATTTTATGCAGGTGCCCCGAATTGAACCCACAGAACTCCTTCCACTTAACTAATAACCAGGACAAAAATCTTGGATCTTTATAAAGATACCTCGGGTAGACAAATCTAGGAGATAAAATATCCCTCCTATCCTGGAAAGAAATACCTAAAGAAATGATAGCGTGGTCCGACACCAAGATCTCACCAATCTCAGCTTCCATTTTTACCGCTGGTAGAGACTCTGCAACTAAAAATAGATCTATACGTGAAAATGTTCTATGGGCTCTAGATTCGCATGTAAAGTTCTGAATATCTGGATTCAGCCTGCACCATATATCATGGACCTGTAACTTCTGGCAGAATCGCAGGAAAAGTTTTGCGCTTCTCCTATTCTCTAAAAGGTTTCTACCTACCAGACGATCCAATTCCGGGTGTAAAGTCATGTTAAAATCACCTCCAATGACCAAATTTTCTTTTACCAGCGGAAACAATTTACCCTTAATCTTGTCCCAAAATTTCCTATCGAATTTATTAGGGCCATAAATATTACAGAGAACAAATTTTATGCTATTTATAAAAATGTGCAAAATAATGAATCTGGCTTCTGGGTCCACTTCTGTCTGAGTAATCCTATAGTCTAGGTTCTTATTTATGAGAAACAGTACCCCACATTTCCTACCTCCAGCGTTAGAGGAGACCACCTCACCTACCCATTTAACCTTAAGTTTTTTAGCCTCCCGTTCTTCTAGGTGGGTTTCCTGTAGGAAAGAAATGTCGGGTTTATGTTTAGCTAGGAGTTTTATAATTAATTTGCGTTTAGCGGGTGACGTGATCCCCCCCACATTCCACGACGTTAACTTCAATTCCATGTACTACAACACGATAAAAACCCTAGCAATCCTGAGGGGGGAGGAGAGCAAGAGGGACATAACAAAAAAAAAAAAAAAAAAAGGAAAAGAAAAGGGGTGGGGGGATAAAAACATGTATGAGAGTACCTGAAACAAAAGAGATACAAATTTGAAGTACCAAACCATATTTATATAACCTGGGGTGAGAGGGAATGAACTAGATCTCATTTATCTTTGAGGAACTCTTTCACCTCCCCCACCTCCGTAAA
The DNA here is from genome assembly GCF_027579735.1 of Bombina bombina. Classification (NCBI taxonomy): domain Eukaryota; kingdom Metazoa; phylum Chordata; class Amphibia; order Anura; family Bombinatoridae; genus Bombina; species Bombina bombina. Next base: position 555,360,393 of record NC_069504.1, on the reverse strand, counting down.
GACTAGGCGAGCTCCCCTGTACTCAACTATTATTTTGGCCGGATAAACCATCCGCGCATTGATTCCTTTATCAATAATTTGGGTACAGAGGGGGGCCATTGTCCTTCTCTTCGTCGAGGTTTCAACAGAAAAATCCTGAAACAGTAAAACTTTACTATTCCCAAACATTAGAGGTTCATGCAGCTTCTTGAACAGTTTCATCATTTCAATTTTATCCTGAAAATTCAACACCTTGCATATACACATCCTACTCCTACTGTGTCCTGTACCTACATTTTTTTTTACCCCAATTCTATGAGCTCTCTCAATTATAATCGGTAACATTGATTGTGGGACACCGAGTTTCTGCGGGAGCGTGACCGAAGCGAACTTCAGTAGATCTTCAAACTCCGCTTCTTCCGGGAGACCCACAATTTGAATGTTGTTACGTCTCGCCCGATCCTCAAGGTCGTCGAGACGGCCCTGAAGATTGGTGATTTTAATATCCTGTTGGGATATTATATTTTCCTGCGTGCTGACTTGATCTTCCAGGTCAGAGATCCTATTTTCTGCCTCTTGCATTCTATGTGCGAACTGTCTTACTTCAACTGACAGGGCAGTGATCTCAGATGAGATAGATCCTAACTCCTTTCTAATTAGATCAAATTGCGGTGAAAATAACTCAGAGAGCTGCGAAAATAGTGAGTGAGAGTCCACCAAGTTGGTCACAGGTTCTACTGAAGTATCTAAGCCGAACTCAGCGGCTTTAGCTTTTTTATCCTTGGCTTTGACCGGCATTTTGGGAGAGGATTTCCCTTGCAGAAACTTATCCATATAACTTTATGTGAAAAAGCGCTTGACACACGTGAGTGAGAGCAAGAAGAGGAGAGAAAAAAAAGGGAAAAAAAGGGAAAAAAAAAAAAAAGTTGAAGGGGGAAATACACACGTGAATATAAGGGTAAGGGTAGAGAACCCAGCCCTCCTGTGTCGACAAAGATAAAGCCCTAGGAGACCCCGGGGAATTGGAGGTGCACACAGTGAAAAAGTAAGGAAGGGGAGAAAAAAAACCAAAAAAAAAAACCAAGCCACACAGTGCAAAATCTGAGGGGGGGCCCGTGCCCCTCCTTGGTTAAGTGGAAATAGGGCCCATACCATAGAGCTAACCTGGAAGTTCTATGTCGCTGAAAAGAGCGGTGTGCGGGTAAATAGATGGCCGGAGCAAGGCTAGAAGTACACACAAGCACAGCATAAGCGACGGAGCACACACGGAGGCTTGCTTCACTGTAAGGCTTGGTCCCGGATTACCGGACACCCCCCCTGGTGGGGAGTTTAACAGCGTGGGAAGGAGTAGTGGAGCAGTGCAGCCTCTGTGCAGATGCCTTTGATCCCCGGTGTGCCGGCTATGTTTATGTTAAAGCCGAGGCTGTGACTCAGAAATCTGCAGCAGCCGAGTTTCTTCAAGAAGGCGGGCCAGCTTTATCCCAGGCTGTCAAGAGAATTACCATTGGAAAACAGGTTACTCTATGTGTACTTTTTGCCCTGGTTGATGTCACTCAGGCATCTGGCTCTCCGCAAAAGTTTCTTAGTGCCTATACTCTTTATCTAGTCCTATAAGGCTGTGGTGTTCAGAGAGCCTGGCTTGTAGCGGTGGCACTCCATGCTAGCCAGGGTATTAATGCCGTGCTAAAATAAGTTGTATCTTCCTGGGATAGATGGTCCTGGACTAGTGTGTGTGGGAAATTTATCGTACTTTGTTTACTTTGACTGCTGCCTGGTAAAATTGAAGGAGGCTCTGGAAGGAAGCTTTTTGGCGGAAGAATTATAACTCTTTATGCGGGAGACCGACTAAGCTAATTTCTTTTGCCAAGATAGCTAGAGAGAGACTGACCCGGCTGTCCATGGACCCACAACAATAATGTTACTTGCATTGATCAGTCTTATTGCATAGTTTCTGTTCTGCCTCAAAGTTATCTCTATTGGTAGATGTCTTTGTAAAGCAGTCATTATATCTTAGAATACTATTACTTGACTTGGTGACAGTATGTTACCTGGGTAATGAATGACTGTTGCACTGTCTTTTTCTTAAAAAAAGTGCCTGCTTTATTTAACTTTGGTTTGGAGAGTGAAGTGTGTATAGTTCTTTATTTTCAGGAATACTCTTTCGATATGAGGGTTATACTTAACCTAGTTCAACCTATGTTTTCCCTTCCAAAGGTTGCTCTCTGTTTAATTGTGGTATGAGACACCTGGTTAATTAGTTTTAGGGCATAAAAATCTATTAAAGTCGGGCCAGGCTGTATTTGTGTAAGGGATAGGAGTAGAGTCGGTAGAGAGATTGTTCCTCTGATACAGGGGTGGTTTCTTGTTAAGTATTAAAGTCAGTTTCTGTAATTTAAATTGTTAGAGGGCTCTGCCGGGCTGGGCAGAGTTGAATTTTTCCTGGCAGTTGTATTAACTCATTCATATAACGTTTCCTTTCTAAAGGGGTCTTTTTTTGCTATTCCCCTTTCTATACACTCTGTATGCGTGGACGCATACTCCTAAAAAGTATTAACATAATCTTGTACTCTAAACTATGGATTACAAACACCCTCTATTCAATTTATATATATATATCAATAAAGAGCATTGTGCAAACGGATTTATATACAACTCTTATATATCTGTCAAATCCGTCAAGAATAGATAACAATACTTTCCTTCATAATAATCAGTCACCCATTTATTAAAGAAATATAAATAACAAGATTAACTTATTATTGCTTACAAGGTTAAAACACAGAGAAAACAAAACAAAGAAATAGTAAATAAAATTATATATACCATTTGTTTCAAACTGTGGGAGGCCTTAGGTTATGAAGTGTCCTGATCTTTCCCTTCTTCTGGATAGACTCTCTGAATAGCCTATTCTCATACTGAGCTACATACCCTTTAAAACTGCTGACAAATCATATTGGCCATGTTCCAAACAAGGTATTGTAAGTTATTGTGAGCTTCTGTTACTTAGTCACTCCCAGATATCTATATATGTTATATGCTTACTTACTGACTAGGTCAGTATTACACCATGTCTGGTGTTAAAATAGTCAGAGGGACACACTAACCTCTAAATACATGTAGTAACACAATTTTTATACATAGCATCTTACAACAAATAGTAAAGTATTGAGTTTCAGTAATTGCCCAAGGGATGGTAAACCTAAGCTCAACTCAAAGGGTCCTTCAGTATCTGGGTGCTAAAGCTTTATAGTTGCTTTTTAATAATAATGTTTTCTAACTGCACCTCTGAGTGTGCTCTAGCTAAGTTGCTAAATTGTTTAAATTAATTTCTTTAAAATTATTTATTTGAAATATACTGTATGAAAATATTTGTATGTAAATATTACTTAAAGGGACATTATACACTAGATTTTTCTTTGCATACATGTTTTGTAGATGATCCATTTATATAGCCCATACAGTTTTTAAAAAAGAAAAAAACAAATGGATAGTTTTGCTTATTTTTAAATAACATTGCTCTGATTTTCAGACTCCTAATCAATCCCCAAAGTTTTAGGAGATTACTGATGTATACCTACTCCAGCTTGCTCCTGTTTGTGTAAAGAGACTTTTCATATGCAAATGAAGGGGGGAGTGTCTGCTTTTTCCCACTTGCAGTGTGTGTTCCAGCTACCTTTTTAACAGAGCTAAACTGAAAGCTTCTAAGTAAGTTTTTAAACGGTTTTATACTGGATTTTTAGACCAGTATCTGTGCATATTATTCTTTATAGTATTGTCTATTACATGCAGTTATATGAAAATTGGTGTATACTGTCCCTTTAATGATGGCTGATTTACTATATATATATATATATATATATATATATATATATATATATATATATATATATATATATAACTAGCTTAAGCACGCCTATCCCATTTCCTTACAATAAACTCCCTCCTTGACCCATTGCAATCTGGATTTCGTTTCCATCACTCTACAGAGACAGCAATTTTTAAGGTTACCAACGACCTACTTACAGCAAAATCAAAAGGCCACTTCTCTCTGCTTATCCTCCTTGATCTGTCCGCAGCCTTTGACACTGTTGACCACCCTCTCTTGCTCCAAACCCTCCAATCCTTCGGCATATGTGACACAGCCCTCTCGTGGCTCTCTTCCTACCTGTCAAACCATACCTTCAGTGTAGCCTTCTCTGGGGCCTCCTCTGCCCCGTCACCACTTTCTGTCAGAGTACCGCAAGGCTCTGTCCTCAGTCCCCTTCTCTTCTCAATCTACACATCATCACTAGGTTCCCTAATAAAGTCCCACGGTTTACAATATCATTTGTATGCCGATGACACCCAAATCTACTTCTCTGGGCCAGACCTTTCTCCTTCCTTGCTAACCCCTGTCACTAACTGTCTTTCTCACATCTCCAACTGGATGTCCTCTCACTACCTCAAGCTAAATCTCTCCAAAACTGAGCTCCTTATTTTCCCCCCTTCTTCTAAACTCTCCACCCCCAATCTCTCTATAACTGTCGACAACTCCATCATTACCCCTACCCCGCATGCCCGATGTCTCGGGGTCACATTTGACTCAGATCTTTCTTTCACTCCTCACATTCAGTCATTGACTAAAGCCTGCCGCTTCCACCTTAAAAACATCTCTAAAATTAGACACTTCCTTACACAAGACACAACTAAGATTTTAATCCACTCTCTCATTCTCTCCCGCCTCGATTATTGCAACTCTGTCCTCTCTGGTCTCCCCACCTACCGCCTAGCTCCTTTACAATCCATAATGAATGCCTCTGCTAGACTCATCTTCCTTACACGTCGCTCTTCATCTGCTGCACCTCTCTGCCAATCTCTTCACTGGCTTCCTCTTGCCTCTAGGATCAAACACAAAATTCTCATTCTGACATACAAAGCCCTCAATTGCACTGCTCCCCCCTATATCTCAGACCTTGTCTCCAGATACTCTCCCTCCCGTCCCCTTCGCTCTGCTCATGACCTCCTCCTCTCCTCCTCTCTTGCCACCTCATCACACTCCCATTTACAGGACTTCTCCAGACTGGCTCCCATCTTGTGGAACTCTCTGCCTCGCTCCACAAGACTCTCTTCTAGTTTTAAAAGCTTCAAGTGCTCCCTAAAGACTCTACTGTTCAGGGATGCATGCAACCTACGCTAACCTTTTTTTATACCAGTTCCTCTCCTCCATTGCTATCCCTTGAACCCCCTTAGCATGTAAGCCTAAGAGTCCAGGTGTTTGTTGATCACCTTCTCAAGAGTTGACTACAACAGTGCAACTCTTGGCAGGGCCCTCTACCCATTTGATCCCTATAATTATTTTATTGTACTCCGCCTTTGTTAATAGCGCTGTGGAATCTGTTGGGGCTCTACAAATAACTGATAATAATAAAAATAATATATATATATATATATATATATATTGTAAGATGGTAAAGGCTCAGGCAGCAGTGAACAAGTGTGTTTTTCACATGAAACACGTATGCGTTGGGTTTGCATCACCTACTCGTAGGGTGTTTTTTTTTTTTTTTTAAATAATTTTTATTGAGGTTTAATGTGTAACATTACATACATACAATACTTCAAAAGGCATGCATAGAATCCAAAAAGGAAAAATACTATCAATTACATTAATACAGATACACAGTCAGGTCTTTTACATCACAGATAAATTCCTACAGGCAAAAGATAAACCTCACATTTTTCTAGTGGTTTAAGAGATGGGAAGGTTCTCCTCAATTTTTAGAGGCCTCTCTTGGACCTCAACATACTAGTATCATATTGTGTAAGTAGGAGAACCAAACTAATAATGTTGAAACAGTGTTAGATAAAATATATAAAATGAAATAATTAAACCAGTAGAAGGAACCAGTATACCATCGTCCTGTACCTACCAATTATATAGATGAAATATGTTTGACATATATGGATATACAAATGAATACATTGGTAAACTCTATTCCATATATTCAGCAGATAAAACCAATACAATAATATAAATATAACAGTGGAATAATTAATCTTAAGATATCCTACAGTTATTATAAGCAAACTTTCAGATAGTAATATTAATAATATATGTGTTATCAAAGTTATTCAGTACCTGTATATTTGAGGTAGACAAGAGGAAGATATCTATTACAGCGCAACCAATTATAGGTGATGGAAGATTAGAATAGTCTAAATGAGTGATATTCTCAGAACCCTATGCCACCCAGGGCCCTTGGGTTGGCACCAGCTTCCAACACTAACTAAATAGAGAAACATACGATACACCCATTCAGAGACCTGTATCCTTTGCTGTAGTTGTATTAAGACTGAAAATTGTAGATCCTTTTTTTTTTATCTGTCTTCCCTTATCTAATAAGTGGCTGCATAGTCTCTATCTATAATATTACAGGCTATAGTATAAATAAATATAACTGCAGGAGCTGAAAAAAAGGTAAATTAAATGTGGTGCATATCAAGGGAAACTGCAAGTTAGCCTCTGGTTATTGACTAGGTAACCAGAGTACTTTTAGATGGGGGGGGGGGGGGGAGTGAAAGATGTGGAGCCAACCTAGAATTTGGAAGCTATGACATAATTAAATCAGAATTTTAGAAACATCTCAGATATTATCTATGTGTATGTGGCATAACATGTACAGACTGAACCTAAGTCTTTGACTATAGGGGTCAGGATACTTCATTGAAATTGTTGTGGCTGGAGTACGGAAAAAATGAATAAAATAAAAATAAAGAATCTGGGTATAATAAATAATATAATATATTTTATATGCTAGTTCAACATGCCTGGGGAGTGTCGCTAAAGTTCCCAATTATGACCTAAACTATACATATATAATGTGTTTGTGTGTAGCAAATCTAGATTCACAGGGCTGGGAGTCTTGAAGGAGATAAGAGAAATAAAGTGACTTAGCTTGCAAGATCACATAAGTTTGCTGTGTAAGTCAAGCTGTAACTAAACTATAACTCCCCTCCAGTGGTGGTAGATGGTATATACATCTTCTATCGGGATATTTTGTTTTTAACCCACATTCTGCAGTAAATAAGTAGCTGAAAATCAGAGCATATACATAATTCAGTGAACATTTCCTAACAGCATATTAACTTGTAAATGATTATAACTATACAAACAAACCTTGGCATTGGTACTAGAGAATAGGGAACAACATTTCTCGAGCTAATAAAAAACTGCATAAAGATAAACTTAAGTGGATGTGATGTGCCATTATAGGGATACATATTACTTTGTTTAATGAAAAGTTACAGCTGGGGCTTAAGTAAACCCAAATTTAAACCTAGCTAAACTCCAAGAGGATCCAGAGCAATAAAATGTTCCTGGTAAGAAAAGGTGAAAAGACTACTCAGGTTCCACCTAAATATTGTGCCAAGTTAAAATAGAGCAATATCAACACACAAGACTTAGGGTAATCGAACCACCATTATTCAAGCCATAGGGCCATCATGTTAAGGCAGGACAAAAGTCTTGTGAAGGGAGCAGGAGAAAAGTTAATCAACCTACACCAAATCTTGGAAACATCTCACCAGAAGCCACCATCAGATGTGTACCTGTATCTTACAGGTAAACTGGGAATTGTAATGCTGACTCCCTCCAGACAAATCCATAGGGAAGTGAACAATAAGTTCTGGACTCATACTTAGTGCCCTCACTGCTGCGGTATTAGGCACTGTAGAATTGTCGTTTCGATCATATAAATAACATAGGTCTAGCGCCTGAGGTTTAGTCTCATTCACCACAGCACTGGCACTGCAAAGTGGAGGGAGAGCTTTCAAAACATGGCAGTTATCTGTGGAAGTTGTGCACACTGTGTCCAAGGATAAGTTTGGTAGTGAGCTATGGTCTTTCATGGGACATGTCGGCTGGTCAGACAACCATAATATAGGGTTCATATCAGGACAGCCCTTTACTTCAGTTCCCATAATAATGCATATATTGCAGCTTATCTATTCTCTGCTGTGATAGGTAGGAGCATCCACTTACTGCAGGGAACTAAAATGGCAGCGTGAGGTCCCGGGAGCTGGTATATCAATGTAATTACCCTGAAAAATTGTAGTACCAGTATTGTGCAGATTAAGAGCAACATGCCGATCAGCCATTCTTTCAGGCTTGTCATTTCCCGCCACTGTGACATCACAACACTCGCGCAGCACCAGCGCTAAGCTGGAAAAATGATCTTGGAGGAGAAGCGCCACAGCCAACCCCTAGTCATCCAGGGCCTCCATCCTTGCTAAACTTCTGACACACTCACAGAGCCAAAAAAGTCCACACAAGAGCTTCCAAGGTCTCCAGTATTGCTATGTATTAAAATATCCCTTTGTAATGTATAAAGGATTGTTTTAAATGCAAATAAACATTATTTATATCATGTTAGATCCAGGCGCTCCTCAAACACATATCTGATTCCTTTGGTATTTGGCTCCGCCCACCATGTTTTTTGTTTTTTTTCAATTGCCTGGTTTTATTTTGATACAAATAAAAAACTTGTTGATACTTTTTTTAAGCCATTTGTTTATGATAAATGTGGATTTCTGGTGTTTGATGGTATGGAGGTGACACTTCAGATGGCTCCTTGCTTCTTTGTGGAACACATAGATATGGTGTTAATGCTGAAGAGATGCAGGACTGTGTTTTACCCATATGGTAGCTCAGTGCTATGGTGTAAGTTGTGACTAGCTAAATGTATTCTTTCTAGAAAATGAAAATATGACTGCATATGAAACTAGTATTCAAATATTGGAGGTTATATATATGAAAATAAGTAGAACATTAAAATGATGTTTCAGGGATAACAATCCCCTGCCTCAGATACAAAACCACATATGTGAGCAAACCACAATATAAATGAATTGGAGCACAAAAATCTCCCATTGCACGTGTCAAAATGATAAAAACAGTCGGCTAGATTATGAGTTTTGTGGTAAGAGGGGTGCGGTGCTAACTTGCACGTTATTTTCATCGCTCACTTACCTACAGCGCTGGTATTACAGGTTTTCCTAAACCCGGCGTTAAAAGCCAAGAAGTGAGCGTAGAGCAAAATTGTGCTCCATACCGCACTCCAATACCAGTGTTGCTTAAGTCAGCGGTGAGCTGGTTGTACGTGCTCGTGCACGATTTCCCCATAGACATCAATGGGGAGAGCCGGCTGAAAAAAAGTCTAACTGTCAGGGTGCGAGGTATCAGACTGAGACGAGAAGTGCAAAAATAATCATACCTTTATTAATAGCAAAAAATTATAAAAAGTCCACAAGTCAAATAACAAGCCAGGAGTCAAAACCAGAGCTGGTAGTAAGACGAGCCGAGTCAGGAGCCAAAGCGAATAGCCAGGCGAGCCGGAATCAGGAACAAGGAAAACAGCAGAGTCAGGAACAAGCCAGGGATCAGGAACCAGGAAGGACATCAGGAAGCCAGGTAATACACAGGAACTCTCACGAACAGGTCTGAGACAATGCAAAGACAAAGCATACTGAACAGAGGCCCTTTAATTAATAAGTGATAACATCACAATTCTGAGACTGCATCCTGTCTCACATGGATGATGCACACCAGTCTGGCCATAAAAGGAAGTGCAGGAATTGAGCAGCATCCCCCACAATGCACCATAGTCAGGAAGAGAGGTGAGTAAAATGGCTGCCAGCAGCACATGTCAAACACAACAGGGAAAAAACCCTGACAGTACCCTCCCCTCAACGACCCCTCCCCCGCAGGAGGACAAAAGGCTTATTGGGGAAACGGGCATGGAAGGCACGGAGGAGGGCAGAAGCATGAACATCAGAGGAGGGAACCCAAGAACGCTCCTCCGGACTGTAGCCTCGCCAGTGAACCAAATACTGTACACGGCCCCTGGACATACGAGAGTCAATAATGCTGCTGACTTCATACTCCTCATGGTTGTCAACAAAGATAGGATGGGAACGAGGCAACACAGTGGTAAACCAATTACAAACCAATGGTTTCAAGAGGGAGACATGAAAAACATTTGAGATGCACATAGCAGGAGGAAGGTCAAGAGCGTAGGCCACAGGATTAACCCGTCGGAGTATTCGAAAAGGACCAACATAACGGGGAGCCAATTTATTGGAAGGCACACGAAGGTTCAAGTTGCGGGAGGACAGCCAAACTCTCTCACCAACCTGGTAGGAAGGCGCAGGCAGACGCCTACGATCAGCCTGGAACTTTTGGCGCTGCATAGAACGATTAAGGCAATCCTGAATCTGCACCCACGTGGAACAGAGTTGCCGGAGATGCTCCTCCAAAGCCGGAATACCCTGAGACATGAATGAATCAGGCAACAAGGATGGTTGAAACCCATAATTCGCCATGAACGGGGATATCTTGGAGGAAGCATTAATAGCACTATTATGAGCAATTATTGTGGTGATCTGAGACATAGCAACGGAGGAACTGTTCCAGAGCTTGATTAGACCGTTCCGCAGCCCAATTGGATTGAGGGTGATATGCCGAGGAGAAGAAAAGCTGGATCCCCATTTGAGCACAAAAGGAACGCCAAAATCTGGAGACAAACTGGCTACCCTGGTCCGACACTATCTCCTTAGGCAACCCATGTAAATGGAAGACCTCCCGGGCAAAAATTGAAGCAAGTTCCTGAGCGGTAGGCAGCTTTATCAAGGGAATGCAATGTGACATTTTAGAAAAACGGTCAACCACCATAAGGATAACAGTATTGCCATTGGAAACAGGGAGCTCGACAATGAAGTCCATGGCAAGATGTGTCCAAGGACACTCATCATTAGCAATAGGTTGAAGAAGACCCACAGGAAGACGTCGAGGAGTCTTATTCTGTGCACAAACTTAGCAGGAGGCAACATACGCAGCAACATCAGAACGAAGACCTGGCCATCAGAATTGTTGAGTGACAGACCAAATCATTTGGTTCTTGCCTGGGTGACCTGCGGCTTTAGGATAGTGGTAAGTGTGTAAGTTTAGTTCGAAGATTCTCAGGAACAAAACACTTACCACTAGGTTTCTCAGGAGGTGCATTGGTTTGTGCAGCCAGGATCTCCTCCCCCAAGGGAGAAGTCAAATTAGTACGTATGGTAGCCAAAATATGGTCAGGAGGTATAACAGGAGTAGGTACATACTCCTCCTTGGACAGAGGCGAAAATTGTCGAAAGAGGGCATCAGCCCTAACATTCTTACTACCAGGCAGGTAGGAGACCACATAATTAAACCAAGACAAAAATAGTGCCCATCTGGCCTGTCGGGGTGAGAAACGTTTTGCTTCAGATAGATAAGTTAAATTCTTGTGGTCAGTAAGAATGAGCACTGGCCCTCGAGAAGATGCCTCCATTCCTTAAGTGCCAAAATTATGACCAGTAATTCCCTGTCACCATTTTCATAATTGCTCTCCGCTGGAGACAATTTCTTAGAGAAGAAACCACACGGATGCAAGGAACCATCAGACATAGGATGTTGAGACAAGAGGGCACCTACTCCATTCTCAGACGCATCGACCTCAAGAACGAAAGGCAGGACAGGGTTAGGATGACCCAGAACTGGAGCAGCAGCAAAGGTAGTCGTAAGACTATCAAAGGCCTTAATGGCAGTAGGTGACCAATGGAGTGGATCATTCTCTTTATGGGTCATGTCTGTGATAGGTTTGACCAAGGAAGAAAAGTTTTTAATAAACTTTCTATAGTAATTGGCGAACCCCAAAAAACATTGAATAGGCCGAAGACCAACTGGGTGAGGCCACTGCAGAACTGCAGATAACTTGTCAGGATCCATGGAGAACCCTGCAACGGAGATAACATAACCTAGGAAGGTTACTTGAGTCTGATGGAACTCACATTTCTCGAGTTTACAAAACAGGCCATTCTCATGTAGTCTCTGAAGAACCCGTGTAACATCAGAACGATGAGCCTCAAGTGTGGGTGAGTATATGAGGATGTCGTCTAAGTACACCACAACACACTGTTGCAACATATCTTGTAGGGCATCATTAATAAATTCCTGAAAAACAGCAGGAGCATTACATAGGCCAAAGGGCATTACAAGATACTCATAATGCCAGCTCCTGGTGTTAAATGCTGTTTTCCATTCGTGACCCTCCTTAATCCTAACGAGATTGTACGCTCCTCTGAAATCAAGTTTAGTAAAGACCGTAGCTCCCTTGAGGCGGTCAAAGAGTTCCGTAATGAGCAGAATAGGGTAAGCATTCTTAATGGTAAGACGAATAAGACCCCTATAATCGATACATGGTCTTAACTCGCCACTCTTTTTCTTCACAAAGAAGAAGCCAGCCCCTGCAGGAGAGCAGGATTTGCAGATGATCCCTTGTGACAGAGCATCGGCAACATACTCCTTCATAGCACAATTCTCTGCAACAGACAGAGGGTACACCCGGCCCCAAGGAGGAATGGCTCCAGGTTGCAGGTCTATGGCACAATCGTAAGACCGGTCAGGAGGCAACGTACCGGCACGCACCTTGTCAAACACGTCTAGGAACTCTAGGTACTCCTCTGGCAATTGAAAAACCGAAGAAGTGCACAAGACTTTAACTGGTTTCCGAAGACAAGTGAAAATACATTGCGGGGACCACGACAAAATTATGGACCTGCGCCAGTCGAGATTGGGATTGTGCTTTTGGAGCCAGGGATAACTCAGAACAACCCGAAAATGCAGAGAGTTTATCACCTGGAACTGGAGGGTTTCAAAATGGAGAGCCCCAACAGCCATGGACAACAGAGCAGTTTCGTGAGTAATGATTGCGGGCTGAAGGGGCCTGCCATCAATGGCCTCAATAGCAAGCAGAATGGACCGAGGCAAAACAGGAATGGAGTGCTTTGATACGAAAGCACTGTCAATGAAATAGCCCACAGCACCGGAGTCAACAAGAGCCTAGGTGACTATGGAGGAGTCAACCCAGGAAAGGACAACCGTGACCAATGGTTTCTCCTTAAGCGGTTCCAGGGACGAGGATAAACCACCCAAGGTCTGCCCCTGACAGGACCTTAGTTGTGAGCATTTCCAGGCTGTGTAGGACAAGACTTCAAAAGGTGGCCCTGTAACCCACAATAGAGGCAGAGCCCCTCCCTCCTCCTAAAGGCCCTCTCCGCCGCGGAGAGATGCGTGAATCCCAGCTGCATTGGCTCAGCAGTACCTGGTGACTCGGGACCAGGAGGCATGGGAGGAGAGGGAGGCATGGGTGAGAACGAACACGTAGGAGACAACGGAACAGGAGGCTTCCGCAAGCGCTCCTTGAACGAGGGCCTCTCTCTGAGTCTGATGTCAATTAGGATAAAAAAAGACACCAATGCCTCGAGATCCTCTGGTAAATCTCTGGCAGCAACTTCGTCTTTAATTGGATCAGAGAGCCCATGAAAGAAGCCGGCAACAAGGGCTTCATTGTTCCAACCAACCTATGCGGAAAGCGTACAGAACTCAATAGCATACTGAGCAACAGATCTTGTACCTTGCTGAATGGACATGAGTCGTTTAGCAGCAGAGGAGGAGCGAGCCGGAACATCAAATACCCTTCGAAAGGAGGCCACAAATTCAGGGTAATTTGAAATCACAGGTTTATTAGTCTCCCACAAGGGATTAGCCCAGGCAAGAGCTGTGTCAGAGAGTAACGAGATGAGAAATCCCACCTTAGCTCTGTAACATCTCAAAGTAAATGCCCACTGGGTTCAAAAACCCTCTGCACTGAATAGGATCGCCTCCATATCGCTGAGGTAGAGGTGCAGAACCGGACATCCTCCTGGTAGGCATAGGTGCAGCAGTGGAAACAGGAGCAGCCATAACTTGCGGAACACTTTGGTCCAAATGTGCAGTGCGAGTCAGCAGAGTTTGCAGGGCTAGTGCAAATTGATCCAAGCGGTGATCCTGTTCATCCATCCTGGAAATGATGGCAGGTAACGGTGGATTATTAGCACCATCAGGATTCATGTCCTTTGTATAATGTCAGGGTGCCAGGAATCAGACTGAGACGAGAAGTGCAAAAATAATCACACCTTTATTAATAGCAAAAAATAATAAAAAGTCCACAAGTCAAATAACAAGCCAGGAATCAAAACCAGAGCTGGTAGTCAGACGAGCTGAGTCAGGAGCCAAAGCTAATAGTCAGACGAGCCAGAATCAGGAACAAGGAAAACAGCAGAGTCAGGAACAAGCCAGGGATCAGGAACCAGGAAGGACGTCAGGTAGCCAGGTAATACACAGGAACTCTCACAAACAAGTCTGAGACAACGCAAAGGCAAAACATACTGAACAGAGGCATCACAATTCTGAGACTGCATCCTGTCTCACATGGATGATACACACCAGTTTGGCCATAAAAGGAAGTGCAGGAATTGAGCAGCATCCCCCACAATGCACCATAGTCAGGAAGAGAGGTGAGTAAAATGGCTGCCAGTAACACATGGCAAACACAACAGGGAGAAAACCCTGACACTAACACCTGCAATAAAGCAGCGTAAAGCTCCGTAATGCAGCCCCATTGATTCTTATGGGAAAACTAAATTTATGTTTACACCTAACACCCTAACATGAACCCCAAGTCTAAACACCCCTGATCTTACACTCATTAACCCCTAATCTGCCGCCCCCGACATCGCCGACACCTACATTATACTTAATAACCCCTAATCTGCCGCTCCGGACATCGCCGACACCTAAATTATACTTATTAAACCCTAATCTGCTGCCCTCAACATCGCAGACACCTACACTATATTTTTCAACCCCTAATCTCCCGCCCCCAATGTCGCCGCAACCTACCTACACTTATTAACCCCTAATATGCCGTCCCCAACATCGCCACCACTATATTACATTTATTAAACTCTAAACCTAAGTCTAACCATAACACCCCCTAACTTTATTATAATTAAAATAAATCTAACTAAAAATACCTATCATTAACTAAATAATTCCTATTTAAAACTAAATACTTACCTATAAATAAACCCTAAGATAGCTACAATATAACTGTTACATTGTATCTAGTTTAGGGTTTATTTTTATTTTACAGGCAAGTTTGTATTTATTTTAACTAGGTAGAATAGTTGTTAAATAGTTATTAACTATTTACTAACTACCTAGCTAAAATAAATACAAATTTACCTGTAAAATAAAACCTAACCTGAGTTACACTAACACCTAACCTTAAAGTACAATTAAATAAATTACCTAAATTAAATACAATTAACTAAATTAAATACAAATATCTAAATTACAAAAACCAAACAAACACTAAATTACACAAAATAAAAAACAAATTACGAGATATTTAAACTAATTACACCTAATCTAATAGCCCTATCAAAATAAAAAAGCCCCCCCAAAAAATAGAAAAACCCCCATAGCCTAAACTAAACTACCAATAGCCCTTAAAAGGGCCTTTTGTGGGGCATTGCGAGAAGTGCAAAAATAATCACACCTTTATTAATAGCAAAAAATAATAAAAAGTCCACAAGTCAAATAACAAGCCAGGAATCAAAACCAGAGCTGGTAGTCAGACGAGCTGAGTCAGGAGCCAAAGCTAATATTCAGACGAGCCGGAATCAGGAACAAGGAAAACAGCAGAGTCAGGAACAAGCCAGGGATCAGGAACCAGGAAGGACGTCAGGTAGCCAGGTAATACACAGGAACTCTCACAAACAAGTCTGAGACAACGCAAAGGCAAAGCATACTGAACAGAGGCCCTTTAAATAATAAGTGATGACATCACAATTCTGAGACTGCACCCTCTCTCACATGGATGATACACACCAGTCTGGCCATAAAAGGAAGTGCAGGAATTGAGCAGCATCCCCCACAATGCACCATAGTCAGGAAGAGAGGTGAGTAAAATGGAAAAACAACAGGGAAAAAGCCCTGACACTAACACCTGCAATAAAGCAGCGTAAAGCTCCGTAATGCAGCCCCATTGATTCCTATGGGAAAACTAAATTTATGTTTACACCTAACACCCTAACATGAACCCCGAGTCTAAACACCCCTGATTTTACACTTATTAACCCCTAATATGCCGCCCCCGACATCGCCGACACCTACATTATACTTAATAACCCCTAATCTGCCGCTCCGGACATCGCCGACACCTAAATTATACTTATTAAACCCTAATCTGCTGCCCTCAACATCGCAGACACCTACATTATATTTTTCAACCCCTAATCTCCCGCCCCCAATGTCGCCACAACCTACCTACACTTATTAACCCCTAATATGCCGTCCCCAACATCGCCACCACTATATTACATTTATTAAACTCTAAGCCTAAACTAAACTACCAATAGCCCTTAAAAGGGCCTTTTGTGGGGCATTGCCCCAAAGAAATCAGCTCTTTTACCTGTAAAAAAAAATACAAACAACCCCCCAACAGTAAAACCCACCACCCACACAACCAACTCCCCAAATAAAACCCTAACTAAAAAAACCTAAGCTCCCCATTGCCCTGAAAAGGGCATTTGGATGTGCATTGACCTTAAAAGGGCATTTAGCTCTATTGCTGCCCAAACCCTAACCTAAAAATAAAACCCACCCAATAAACCCTTAAAAAAACTTAACACTAACCCCTGAAGATCCACTTACAGTTTTGAAGAGCCGACATCCATCCTCAACGATGCCGGGAGAAGTCCTCAGCAAAGCGGAAAGAAGTCCTCAACGAAGCTGTGAGAAATCTTCATTCAAGCCGGGAGAAGTAGTCCTCCAGACGGGCAGAAGTCTTCATCCAGACGGCATCTTCTATCTTCATTCATCCGGCGCGGAGCGGGTCCATCTTCAAGACATCTGGCGCGGAGCATCCTCTTCTGCCGACGACTACCCGACGAATGAAGGTTCCTTTACGTGACGTCATCCAAGATGGCATCCCTTAGATTCTGATTGGCTGATAGAATTCTATCAGCCAATCGGAATTAAGGTTGAAAACATCCTATTGGCTGATCCAATCAGCCAATAGGATTGAGCTTGCATTCTATTGGCTGTTCCAATCAGCCAATAGAATACAAGCTCAATCCTATAGGAATCAATAGGAATCGGCCGCTAGCAGGGGGCGTCAATCAACCTGATCGTATTCGATCGGGTTGATTTCTGTCCTTTGCCTCAGAGCAGGCAGACAAGTTATGGAGCACGTTCTTTAGACCGCTGCTCATAACTTCTGTTTCTGGTGAGCCTTCAGGCTCGCCAGAAACAAGGGGCATCAAGCTCCATACATAGTTTGATAAATCGGCCCCATAATATAATCTGAATACAGGGAGTGCAGAATTATTAGGCAAGTTGTATTTTTGAGGATTAATTTTATTATTGAACAACAACCATGTTCTCAATGAACCCAAAAAACTCATTAATATCAAAGATGTAGTTTTTAGTTTGTTTTTAGTTATAGCTATTTTAGGGGGATATCTGTGTGTGCAGGTGACTATTACTGTGCATAATTATTAGGCAACTTAACAAAAAACAAATATATACCCATTTCAATTATTTATTTTTACCAGTGAAACCAATATAACATCTCAACATTCACAAATATACATTTCTGACATTCAAAAACAAAACAAAAACAAATCAGTGACCAATATAGCCACCTTTCTTTGCAAGGACACTCAAAAGCCTGCCATCCATGGATTCTGTCAGTGTTTTGATCTGTTCACCATCAACATTGCGTGCAGCAGCAACCACAGCCTCCCAGACACTGTTCAGAGAGGTGTACTGTTTTCCCTCCTTGTAAATCTCACATTTGATGATGGACCACAGGTTCTCAATGGGGTTCAGATCAGGTGAACAAGGAGGCCATGTCATTAGATTTTCTTCTTTTATACCCTTTCTTGCCAGCCACGCTGTGGAGTACTTGGACGCGTGTGATGGAGCATTGTCCTGCATGAAAATCATGTTTTTCTTGAAGGATGCAGACTTCTTCCTGTACCACTGCTTGAAGAAGGTGTCTTCCAGAAACTGGCAGTAGGACTGGGAGTTGAGCTTGACTCCATCCTCAACCCGAAAAGGCCCCACAAGCTCATCTTTGATGATACCAGCCCAAACCAGTACTCCACCTCCACCTTGCTGGCGTCTGAGTCAGACTGGAGCTCTCTGCCCTTTACCAATCCAGCCACGGGCCCATCCATCTGGCCCATCAAGACTCACTCTCATTTCATCGGTCCATAAAACCTTAGAAAAATCAGTCTTGAGATATTTCTTGGCCCAGTCTTGACGTTTCAGCTTGTGTGTCTTGTTCAGTGGTGGTCGTCTTTCAGCCTTTCTTACCTTGGCCATGTCTCTGAGTATTGCACACCTTGTGCTTTTGGGCACTCCAGTGATGTTGCAGCTCTGAAATATGGCCAAACTGGTGGCAAGTGGCATCTTGGCAGCTGCACGCTTGACTGTTCTCAGTTCATGGGCAGTTATTTTGCGCCTTGGTTTTTCCACACGCTTCTTGCGACCCTGTTGACTATTTTTAATGAAACGCTTGATTGCTTGATGATCACGCTTCAGAAGCTTTGCAATTTTAAGAGTGCTGCATCCCTCTGCAAGATATCTCACTATTTTTGACTTTTCTGAGCCTGTCAAGTCCTTCTTTTGACCCATTTTGCCAAAGGAAAGGAAGTTGCCTAATAATTATGCACACCTGATATAGGGTGTTGATGTCATTAGACAACACCCCTTCTCATTACAGAGATGCACATCACCTAATATGCTTAATTGGTAGTAGGCTTTCGAGCCTATACAGCTTGGAGTAAGACAACATGCATAAAGAGGATGATGTGGTCAAAATACTCATTTGCCTAATAATTCTGCACTCCCTGTATATGGTACTATATTATTATTGGTACACTTGTTTTTTATTCACAGAAGTCTGAGGATGGAGGTTGTTCCCCGAAAACGTTAACTCTCTTATTAAACACGTTTGTGCTCTCTTTGGACTTTCATTTCTACATAATTCTGGGTAGCACCCCGACTTTGTGCATTTGCAACAGTGAGTGCTGGTATTTACCATTGAACAATATTACTATTATTATATGAAAGGTTGACAGCTCTGATATAACCCTTTGTGGGGTTAAACAAATAGATTTGTGGGGTTAATAGTGATAAAATTAAGAAGTCAAGAATGAGGGAATATATTGGTTTTCACTATAATGGCCAATTAAGGGCCAGATTATTAGTGGATCGCTAAGAGTTACACGCAAGTGAAAAGGGGTTTATCGCTGGTGTTTCAGCACGTCGGGTTTATCGGTCTTATTACAAGTTGAAAGTAAATGCGATCACCTGAGCCCAATTATGTTAATGAGCGTCGGGATAGCGCATCCTCAAAATACATCACACAATACAGTTAGGCTCATAATAACACTATCTGATAAAAATTATTAATAAAAATATCACACAAACAAGTTATAAGGGCTAAAAAATGTAGGTCTCAGGTGTTAGAAAAAAAAGACTTTAACATAGAGATAAATACATCGAAATGTCTAAAAAAGGGCTTTAACATAGAGATAAATACATCGAAATGTCTAAATATGTATATGCATATATATATATATATATATATATATATATATATATATATATATATATATGTCTGTGTGTGTGTGTGTGTATTTATATGTGTATTTATGTATTTACAGACATAAATACACATAAAAACACATGAATACACATGTACACATATATAGACATATACAGGTATATATACGTGCATTGGAGCCATTTGCAGTCAAGTAGATGAAAACATGAAAAAGCATATTTATGCAATATTCATATTTAATAAAGTGTTTAACTATGTATTTACTATAGATATTTCACATTCCAATGTTCTTCACATAAGGAAATATGTTCTAATAAATAGATATTCCTATATATATCTGTATATATCTATAACTATATGTTATCTTGTATGTATATATATATATATATATATATATATATATATATATATATATATATATATATATATATATATATATATATATATATATAGTTATAGATATATATTGTACCAACATACCATCAGATATATATCAAAGGGTAAACAGCGCTTATAGATATTCCTAATTACGGATTATATTTGAGTCTCAGAGGTGATAATTAGCCCTATATAAAATGACAAACGAAGTGTATGAGTATATAAGTATATAAATATAAAAGAGTCTTTGACAAAGTTGATGAGATCCAAGTGTCGTGTATGAGTATTAGATACCCTTACCAAAAGTTACCTCAATCCTATGAGGTAAGTTTGCCGCATTGGAGGATGTATCTAGTGGTTGGTGGGTCCTGGATTGTATGATCTGTATGATTCAACTGCCTCTTGGAGTAACACAAGATGTGGATCCCCCTTATGCTGATCTCTTTAGGAAACTTCCTGTGCTTGTTGCCTCTTGGAGCTTGGTTCTCTTGTCTTGGTATGAACTTTCTTGTCCCGATTTATACCCAGAAAGACAAAAAACAGCAGAGATAGTGTAATACCGTTTTATTCAATAAAAGTATAAAAAATGGCATATATCACACTCACATTTTATGTCCTCACTGATATGAGGTATAGTGACAGCACATAAGTTTAGAGGTGAATTCACAAATGGTTGTGTCCCAAGCCAGTCAGAGAGTAAATATATAGTCAATATTTCTTTGGTGTCATAGGCAATAGTTCCAGCCAAGTCGATTTATGTAGTAGATAATTAATCCAATTATTATCGCTTGTTGGGTTAGTGACTAAAATGGGATAGTCTGTTCCTATATCCAGACTTATCCAGTATATTTGTGTTAGTCACACTAATAGCGGTTAGCCAGATAAAAGCTGTTAATGCAGTTTGTAATGCTGCTGAATGTGAAAACAGGTTAATATAGCAGCGGTATGGCCAGTCAGGCAGTCACACCAATAGTGATTAGCCAGGAAAAAGCTGTTAATGCAGATTGTAATGCTGCTTGAATGTGAAAACAGATTAATATAGCAGCAGTCTGGCCAGTCAGGCAGTGAGTAAAGTTAGTAGCAGATCATAAACTCAATGCTTGCATAAAAGGCAAGCATTCAAAATAAACAATTTAAAAACAGTTATAAAAACAATAAAAAAGCAATATTGTGATACCCTGACGCGTTTCAAAGGTTTCTATGTCCTTCTTCCTCAGAGGGGTTTGTTGTCCATCAGATATGTAGAAATATTTATTGATGAAAAATAGAACATATTTTGCTATGTGAAGAACATTGGAATGTGAAATTTTCATATTTTCATGTTGGGTTAGCGCACTTAAGAATATGCGATCGGGTTTGCTTGTGAGTAGGGTGTTCATTTCTTTTATAACCTTTTTTGCTCCATTGACTTTTAATGGGGATTACGTTAACGCGCACACAATATTCTAACTTCATTTTTTTTGCGCGCATCTGGTTAGCGCTCGTGCAAAAATAGTTTATTTTCAACTTGTAATACGAGTGCTACTCGACACGCGCAATAAACACTTCTAGCGGAGTTAGCATCTAGTGAGCGCATTAAATACTGCTTCACTTCTAATCAAGCCATAAATGAATAACAGAAATGTATTTGTCCATTTAAGCTAGCAGATTTGCAAACGCCATTCACTTTAAAATCCACATTTTGACCTAAATTACAAGTGGGGCTCTCACTGCGCTCATGGTAAACCAATAGAGCTCTAAAGTTAGTGCTGGCATTACAAGTTGAAATTAAAAGGTTGGCACTAACATCTGGAGGTCAGGTATCTTGACCACGCTAACTTCCTCTCCCCATAGACTTCTATGGGATGTGCTAGAAAAAACTTTTCTTTCTATTGCTTGTTCGTTAACCCGAAGGTGAGCTAAGTCAACTGTGCTAAAGCTGAAGGTGCGTTGGGAATACTTCCGATGCCTATGTTCTTCAATTAGCAGAAAATGTTGTTTTTATTTTTAAATATATATATATATACCTGTGTATATATACACACTCTGTTAATCCGCATCTCTGGGTTAAAAGAAGAAAAAAATTGAAGTTATATAAAAAATTTTAACACAACTTTATTATGAAGAGAAAAATATTTTAAAAAATATTTTAAAAACATGAAGATTCAGTTACAAGCCTGTAACTGAATGTAACAGCAGCCAAATATATATATATGATTTTTTTTGTCAAACATTTATCTATACATCTATATGAATATATATATATATATATTTATGTCAGAGTATATGAATATTATGATGAATATTACATATGTATACATATATATGTATATATATATGTATATATATATATATTATACACTGTATATATATGTTAGATGAGACCTCAGGATTAATTGAACATGAGTTTGTTGAACACAGCTTCTAATCCACTGTGGGTCTCAACCCCCTACCAGATGGGTTTAGCTGGGTGAATGCACGTTTATCAGGATTGAAAATCAGCATAGCTTTGAAGCACCACCTCCTGCTGTGTAAGCACACAAACAAATTTGCCTAAAGGAACTATAACTCAGTGACCCTATTCATTTGACTATATATGCAGAGTTTTATAACTCCAAGACATTTGGTGATGAGAGAAAAGAATGTGCTCGGGAGCCCTCTGGAATTTGTCACCTAAATCTTTGTGATTTCAAAGGAAGACGTATTGCAGACATACGGCTGGGGGGAAGGTGACACAAATAGAATTAAATACATTTTGCAAAGGGAACAATGCCAGTTTTCCATATATATTTGAGATGATTCAAATAGCCCATATATGTATATATATATGTTGAAATGATACATATTATACTAAATAAATAGTTGCTGCAGTGAATAGATATATGAAAAATAGATTCAAACTGTAATAATCCCATGGTTTAATTATGTGTAACATAATTTTTCTATTTTTCAGATGGAGTGACTGCATGGGATACCTGAATCATGTCATATGATTATATACAAGATGGTTATGAAAGTTTAAACACAGCTCTGAAAACATATTAGATATATAAATGCCATTAATTCCAGAATAATTAACAGGATAAAGGATTTGAATGTGATATAATGTTAAGGGCATACTGTGTTTCATATCAAAACGATCAGGGAATTGATCTGATGCTGCTCCATCTATGATTAATATTGGGAAAGATTAATACAAGAAATGATGGCAGTTATTACATAGTTTAAAGAAATATTTCACTGTCTAAAAATGTTTAGAAATGTTAAGGATGAATTTGTTTTGTGCTGTCTGCTACCACCTAAGGGCCAATACCGGTATAGCAGTTAAAGGATTTAGCTGTTAAAAAAATGGGATGGTCAGATCTCATAGGGCCACTCCCATGGTTTCATAAATGAGTGAAAAAGTTATTTAAGTAAATGCAGGAAGAGAAGTGAGGACAGATTTTGCTGACTTGAATGATATACTGCTGGGCGTCCAAAATACATTCATTCTGAACAAGCTAATCTACCTTTTTCTCAGTGATTGCAAAAATTTACTTATATATTTTCTGAGATGAAACAAGGAATCCTTGGTAACTGAACTATCAATTTTGGTAACGTATATATATGAAAAGAAAAAGGGTTGCAATTAATATTTTAACACAGATATATGCATAATAGCTGTAGTTTATATTCAGTCTGTATATTGTTAAATACATATCTTTGATGCTAAATTGTTTTATCTATACAACTGTAGAGTTATAACTCAGAATTGGGTCTTTACATAAATAATATATACAATTTCTGATGTTTTAATGGAAGTATAGATTGTCCTATTGTTTAAATTAGCACTGTAAATCATATTGCTGAATATTGGTAGCTTCTATTTTAGGTCTCATTGTAATATTTTAAATGTAGCTCTGAATGAAAGGTTGGTTTTAAAGTAAATTTACATGAGCTTTGCATAGCATATTTTAAATAGTTTTTGCTTTAACGCATATAATATTGACTCATATTCTAATTATTACAAATATTTAAGTATCAACATGCTCATAGTTATTTACTAATAATAAAGAATTCAGATATTCATATTAATTTTGTTGTCTTAGTAGACGTATATTGATTGTGGGTTCAGTCTAAAGAAAGATTGTTAAATATATTCCCTGCCATATACTCACACATTGTTTGGAGAATACTGCTAAGATTCTTATAAATATACTGACATATATATATAGTATATAGTATATATATAGAAACTTCTCAAAAGAAGAGGCACTCACAGGTCTTAATAAGCATAAAGTTTTTATTATTTCATATATTCAGTCAACGTTTCGGTCCTCGCAGGGACCTTTGTCAAGACTGTTCTCAGTAATCCTCTGTATGGCGGTCAGCCATACAGTGGAGGAGTGCTTATTCAAATTATTAAGTGTCAATAAAGTGGGTGAGGATGGGCAAATGTGGATAACAAACTGGAGCATTAAGGAGCAATATTGCAAAAATGCAGTAGTTGCATGTCCCGAGCTCTGTACGGGTCTGGATCCCCCAAGAGAAAGGAAATCCGGAATCACAGGGAGCTATGGACTCAACCACGCCATCTGCTGCCTGTCGCAGCACTAGCGTCGGTAAGTAGCTGTCCTCTGTCTGGACCTTACACTCTTCTTTTATGGGAACACTGTTACAGGATCCAGTACGGCTGCACATCTCATCTGCACCTCTCGTTTCTGATCAAGTTCTGTCTGCACCGATTAAGTGTTTGCGTGCCAGTCCGGCACTTTCCCTCACATGTGATCACTTAACCACCAATGATTGAGGAAGGATAGTGATCAGTTCCCAATCAAAAAACCAAAGGTGCTATGCTTCGTAGGGAAATGTTTCCAAGAAATTAGATTAGAAATAGCCAGCACTGACTTTGTAAAAAATTCAAAATTTTATTTAGTTAATTTAAAAAAGGTTACAAACAGCTTCAGGTAGAATAACTCTGTCTGATATGTTTCGGCCTGTGGCCTTAATCATAGACATGCTATTGGTTAAAACTATTAAAAATATATACTTGCTCCTAACCCTTAATCATGTGATTTAAGGTGTGTACAACTTAGATTAACCCTTGCCTGTCTGTCTAACAGAGAACTAAATGAAGAAAAAAAGATATATGTTATAGAAGTTATGCATTCCACTTTTGAAACAAATAATCAATAAATACTTTAAGTTTTATGTCAAACTTATGTGAAAAACGGTTTTGTCAAAAGTAGAAAACTTATATAGATGACTCTGTTCATATGTAATTATGCTTTTGTTACCACTGCTTATTGTTCAGCCTCTGGTTAAATGCCGAAATAATTTCAATAACCATTGTTTTTATCTTTTTGACAAAAAGTATAGACAATCTTTGCATAAGTAATTGTGCATCTACTAACACTTAAGTCTAGATCCTAGCTAGATCAAACAAATATATTCTGCAAATGTCTATAATGCCAATACACATAAAATTTAATTATTTAAATAGAGATGCATACAGTGTATATAATAATTTTCAATAGTGACAAATGTAACACTTTTTGCAATTAATATATATATATCATATTGTCTTATGTGTTTAGCCAAATCTGATCTTTTGATGCCAGAGAGAGGATCCGACAACACCTCTCTGACATCAAAAGATCCGATGCACGCTCAGAATTGGCTAAACACTTTATTTTGCAACATGCTAGTTCCAATTACACTTTCAAGTGGATGATAATTCAAAGAATAAGATAACCCAAAAGGGTAGGTGATATGAACAAATTACTATTTAAAATAGAAGCTTTTTGGATCTTCTCTTTGGCCACCCGGATCCCTAAAGGTTACAACTCAATCTATGATATCATAAACTTTTGGGAATAAGAACCATTGTCAATATCTGAAGGTAGAGTAGTATTATTCTTATTCTCCAGATACCTACGGGTGGTCATAAATGACTATAAATTACCATAAGATTCACTTCTATCTGTCATGATTTGCACCAATACATACATTTATCATCACTACTATAGTTGTGACTACCCATATAATGGAGTGTTTATAGTTTATAATTAATGGAGTGGTTTTGTATTTAAAACAATTTGTATTTTGTTTTATATATTGTATTTATTTTAAGGAGAAGACAATATGATATATATTATTTGCAAAAAGTGTTACATTTGTCAATATTAAAAATGGTATTTTCCACTGTATACATCTCTATTTAAATAATGCAATGTTATGTGTCTTGGCATTATAGACATTTGCATAATATATTTGTTTGATCTAGCTAGGATCTAGACTTAAGTGTTAGTAGATGCACAATTACTTATGCAAAGATTGTATATACTTTTTGTCAAAAAGAGAAAAACTTAATGGTTATTTAACCAGAGGCTGAACAATAAGCATTGATAACAAAAGCATAATTACATATGAACAGAGTCATCTATATACGTTTTCTACTTTTGACAAAACCGTTTTTCACATAAGTTTGACATAAAATTTAAAGTATTTATTGCTTATTTGTTTTAAAAGTGGAATGCATAACTTGTATAACAAATAACTTTTTTCTTAATTTATTTCTCTGTTAGGCAGACAGGCAAGGGTTAATCTAAGTTGTACACACCTTTAGTCACATAATTAAGGGGTATCAGGTATATATTTTTTAAATGTTTTAACCAATAGCATGTCTATGATTAAGGCCACATGCCGAAACGTGTCAGACAGAGTTATTCTACCTGAAGCTATTTGTAACCTTTTTTAAATTATCTAAATAAAACTTACATTTTTTACGAAGTCAGAGCTGGCTATTTCTAATATATATATATCTCAAAATCCAAAAAAGGATAAGCACAATCCTTCATTATTCAGCAACTGTCAGGGTGCACACAAAAATCATGTAGTCTATCAAGCTGAAAAAATGTCACTCTCTGGACTTAAATAAAAAATTACCTTTATTAATACCAATTAAAAAAACGGCATAACGTTTCGGGATTCTTGTAATCCCTTTGTCAAATGCCCCCAATGGTCCACCTCAGTGAACCTAAGAACATATGTCAGCATGTACACCTAACCATGTTTAAATGTACCTCGGTCAACAACGAACTCCAATTGCGTTACCCCATGTGTGTGATGTCATCACACTACGTCACTCACGTTAGTGCACGCATGGAAGACTTTTTTTTTACATTTTTATTTGATTAATCTCCACACTATATACATCCAAACTTAAACATAAACCGGCAAAGCATTCCAATCATATTTAAATATACAGAAAAACAACAAATTAAATTTCATGCATTTTGCGGTAACAAACTTAATCTTGTTGGAGTTTTCGTTGTATCATAAGACAAAACCGACAACACAAAATAAACAAAAAAACAAAAAACAAAAAAGAAAACAATCAAACCACCACCGCCGGACCCCTTCCGAACGCCTTTACCAACATCAGCAGAGTTATAATCTTACATAAACCATGAGGCGGGGAATTTGTTCAAAAGTACTAATTCCGCAAAACTAATTGATAGGCGGAGTGGATAGAGAATCTGTCTTTGCACCGGGAGCGGATAGGATTTAATAATTGTAAGCCATCCTAGGAGAAAATCTTTGATTCTCTTCTCGGAGGCATCTTGTAAATGAAATGATTCAAATATGATTTGTTCTTTTATTTCTTTTTTAACTACCGAAAAACTCGGCACTCTACTCGCCTTCCAGTTCTTAAGAATAAGATGGCGAACCGCAAGAATAATTGTATTAAGAATACAAATCGTACGAGGGTAGCAATTGTTAAATGTGGGAAACAATAGGACTACGTCTTGTAACGAGATAGAAACATTTAGATCATATAGAGCATTAAGCCAGAAACAAACTTTAAGCCATAGTTGATTTATTTTGGGACACCACCAAAACAAATGGAATAAATCTGCTTTAAGCTTAGAACAGCGAGGACAGATCCCTGAACTTACAGGAAAAAACTTTTGAATTTTAAGTGGATGTAGGTAAAAATTATTCAACACCTTCACGTGTGACTCTTTCCAGCTCAAGGATAACCTACATTTATTTAACATTTAACTTAAAACTCTGAATGATACTCTCATTGTCAATTCCAGGAATAACTGGACACAACCAGTTACTCATCCTATCCAAGTATTTTTCACTTTGCTTTGACAACATGATGTCATACATCAGAGAAATAGATGTACTTCCTGAATTAAACTTTTAAATTAAAGTTCTGATATCTGACCATGCTACCAAACTCCCGACCTGCCAATTCTGACCATGTATATAATGTCGTATCTGAAAGTAGGCATACATATCCGATCTAGGTAGCTCATAAGATTGGAATATAGATTCAGCTGTATATACCTGACAATTTTCATCCATCACTTGCTTTACTAAAAAGAGACCTTTATCTGCCCAAGATTTAAATATCTTTTGATGAATACCCGGAATAAATTGGGGATTACCCTTAATAGGGAGAAAGTCTGACAGAGAGGAATCTACTCCTAAGCAGCCACAAAACTTATACCAAGCTATAACGATATTTTTAAATGGTATCATTCTACAGATATTGGAAGGGAGTTGTTTAGGTTTACAATGTAAGATAGCTTTTAATGAAAAAGGACGTATATAAAATGCCTCTTCCTGACCCACTGCTATAACATTAGTTTCAGTGATCCAGTCTAGAGCAAATTTTACCAGGGCCACTATATTATACAACTTGATATCAGGCAGAGCCAAACCCCCTGAGTTCTTCTTCTGCATAAGCTTAGCCAGATCTATTCTAGGTTTTTTATCCTTCCAGATAAATTTGGAAAAATAGCCGTAAAGCTTCTTCATATCTAGATTAGATATGAAGATAGGTAAATTTTGCACAACATACAAAAGTCGCGGAAAAATAATCATTTTTATTAAATTTACCTTTGCAGAGATCGAAAAAGGATAAGATGCCCAGAGCTGAAGATCCCATTTAATTTTTGCAAACAAAAAGGAATAGTTTGCAGCGTACCATAACTTTGGATTTCAATGCAACTCTAACCCCAAATATTTGATTACATTCACTATTTTAAATGGGAAGATCCCAGTGTAGGGGAAACTTTTACCCACATACATGAGTTCGCTTTTATCCAGGTTAACTAAGTAGCCCAAAAACGAACTGAACTCAGCAAGGATTTGTACAATTACTGGAATAGTTAAATAAACATTGTCCACAAATAACAAGATATCATCTGCATATAGCAGGGACTTCAGGCGGTTGGAGCCAAGTAATAACGCATGGAAGACATTTACCATAGTAGCTATATAAACAAAACAAACCCACCTGAGCACATTACAATGTTATACGCAACGCGTACATGAAACAGCTACACCCCCACCGACACACCAGCCTCCTAATCGACGTAAAAAATGTGACACCCCAGGGGATGAAAGTTCAGTGTTAGGATGGTCGTCATGACAACATAATACACAGAAGCCGTCAGTAACGGTTAAGAAGTATAGAAATTCACAGATATATACATATGTATATTACTTTGTACATCATCTAATTTATACACATAGTGAAATATGCAGCATCAGCATGTATGTTACCTATTACGTATACTATGTCTATCTAACATCATAGCAAACATATGACCTTACATCATTAACATCTTTTTAAAGCAATTGAATAAAGTT
Organism: Bombina bombina; assembly: GCF_027579735.1. Classification (NCBI taxonomy): domain Eukaryota; kingdom Metazoa; phylum Chordata; class Amphibia; order Anura; family Bombinatoridae; genus Bombina; species Bombina bombina. The sequence continues at coordinate 555,330,886 of NC_069504.1, read as the reverse complement.
TTAAACTATCAATTCTTAGAACATATACACCCCTTCTATGTTATAATAATATCCTAACACAGAACCCTTTACGATAAATCACCAACTAGTGCTCCATCGTACCAGGTATGTCCATATGTCTGAATGATTCAATTGCCATAAAAGGGACTGAAGTCCATAAACGTGTTTAAACCTTTGGGTATCACTGTGTCCAAATCACGAATCCCTCTTGTCTCTCGGCATAATAATAGGTTACCTCTATTGCCACCACGCACCAATGGTGGCACATGATCAATGATCATTGTACGTAGACTAGACACACCATGTTTCAGTGGTAAAAAATGTCTTGATCTGATTCACCTTCTTTATAGGCCTTACAAATGGTGGAGCGATGATTCACCAATGTATACCAAGGCACACAGGCACATGAGGATATATACAATGTGATCACTGGTATAGGTGAGTCTGTGGCAAATAGTATACCTCAGATTCGCATGTGGATGCTGAAATGTTGCATCTTTCAACATACTGCTGCATGTAATGCAGCTACCACATGGGAAGCATCCCTTCTTCGATGAGTGTAGCCATGTATCCTTCTGATAACAAGCCCTTGGGTCTGTCTTGACCAGCAAGTCTCTAAGATTCTGAGCTCGTCGATATACCTTCCTCAGTGCCTTTATGTTGCAAAATGGTAAGGATGAATCAGATTTAACCAGTCCCCAGTGCTTACGTACTGAATGGGTCAATTTCTGATACGATACTCCATAAGTAGTCACAAAGTTGACTGAAGCTTGTTGTAGTTCCATATCACTCCTCAGTGGTTGTTTCAAAGGCTTCTTTATTTTGTATCCAAAACCAGCTGGGTGTCATACCCTCTAGCCATAAGTTTATCAGATATTCATCAAGCTGAATCATCATAGTAGAATATTCACTGTTGTTACGTATCACTCGAGTGAGTTGAGAGGTGACTATACTTTTCTTCTAGTGGTACGGATGAAAGCTAGTGGCTAGCAATAGTGAATTTCGGTCAGTGACCTTACTATATAATGAGGTACCAAATCTAGACTGATTGCCCTCCATTACTTTAAAGATATTTAGATCCAAAAAATGTATGATCTTATCATCAAATTCTAATTTAAAGCATATGTGACTTATGAATTCATTGAAATGGTTAACCCATTCTGTCAATTCAGTTGCAGTACCCCTCCATATCTGAAAGATATCATCTATGTATCTGGTATAGTATCTAATATGAACATACCATGCCATGTAAATGTTCGCATAGCTAGGGGCCATATTAGAGCCCATAGCTGTGCCAGATACCTGTAGGTAATAGCCCCTTTCAAATTTAAAATAGTTATTTTCCAGGCACAGCTGGAGCAGCTCACACAAAAACTAGGTAGGAGGACCTTCATATACATCACTATTGGACAAAATAAATCTGACAGCCTCCACATTCCCCTCATGAGGAATGGAGGTGTAGAGACTGTCAACGTCCAGTATGTCATCTTGGTCCAAGTCAGAAAAATAATTTCAGAATATGTATTAGACTAGCAGAGTCCTTCAGATATTAGGGGGTAGTTTTTACAACTGGTTGTAGAAAATGATCGATATATTTGGCCGTATTGGACAGCAAAGAATCCCTAGCAGAGAGAATTGGCCTCCCTGGTGGTTTTACCATGCTCTTATGTATTTTATGTAGTAAATATAAAACCGGGATCTTCGGAGTGTCACATGTTAGAAAATTTATATCATTATCACTCAGAACGCCCATCTCAAAACCTCTAAATAAGTACTGATCCACTTGTTTTTTGAAGACCACCTTAGGATTATTTCTATGTTTAATGTATATATTAGAATCTGAAAGTTGTCTGAGAGCTTCCTCACGATAATCAGCATAATACTGTACGACATTAGCACCACTCTTGTTTGCAGGGCGGACAATGATGGTGTCATCCTTAGTAAGATCAGTGAGGGCAAGACTCTCAGCTTTAGTCATATTTGAATATATTTTAGTATCTTGCATAGCACTATAATCATGACATAGTATACGTGTAAATTGTTTATTGGACGCATTAGTTGTGTTTGGTTCAAATGTGGAGGCTTTCTTAAAAAGTGTTTATGTATGTCCACAATTGTGTTAAATGTATCTTCCTTAGATATAGGCACAAAAGTTAACGCTTTATTGAGTAAAGACATTTCATCAGTGCTAAGATGTCTACTGCTTAAATTGTGGACAATATTCTCTTCTTTCTTGTTGAGTTTTTTGCGGTTTGTGTCTACCTCTTCTACTGTGTGGGCGTCTATGCCTCTCATATTTTGGGGTAAGGGCGGGGGTTTTGCTGTTGATCTGGTGGTTATCCCAGAAAAAGACTGGGCATTAGAGAGACCTTGGTTTTTAGGGACATTGTCAACATTACCATCTGCAGTATCTAGTTCAGAGGAATCACCCCCACTACTTTCTACTATACTTAGTTGGTTTTTAGCTCTCACATATCTGTGTTTCTTTCTATAGGACTCATCATCCATACCATTGAGCCACCTATAAACCCGTCTCGCCCTATAATTATTCTCTACTGCTGTTAACTTTTTATTTTTAAAGCTTTCCAAATAATTTCTATACTTAACAACCAAATTGTCTAATTTAGATATCCAATCCTGAGTAGTATCCCTTGTCAGAACATGTATGCTTTTATCCTTTATAGTGTCTATCTCTTGTTTGATTTTCTTTTCTAGCCTGTTTACTTCCTGTATCACCAATAACATTAGACCATACGAACATTTACACGTCTCAACAATTTCAAAACATCTCTGAAAAATCAGTTCACAATTGTGTGGAGTGTTATATCTTAAAACTAATAGAAATCAAAATCCAAAAAAGGATAAGCACAGTCCTTCGTAAGTCAGCAACTGCCAGGGTGCACACAAAAATCATGTAGTGTATCAAGCTGAAAAAATGTCACTCTCTGGACTTAAATAAAAAATTACCTTTATTAATACCAATTAAAAAATGGCATAACGTTTCAGGATTCTTGCAATACCTTAGTGAAATGCCCCCAATGTTCCACCTCAGTGAACCTAAAAACATATGTCAGCATGTACACCTAACCGTGTTTAAATGTACCTCGGTCAACAATGAGCTCCAATTGCATTACCACGTGCGTGTGACATCATCACGCTATGTCACTCGTGTTAGTGCACGCATGGAGGACGGTTACCGTAGTAGCCATATAAACAAAACAAACCCACCTGAGCACATTACAATGTTATACGCAACCCGTACATGAAACAGCCACACCCCCACCGACACACCAGCCTCCTAATCAACGTAACAAACATGACGCCCCAGGGGATGGAAGTTGAGTGTTAGGATGGTCATCATGACAACATAATACACAGAAGCCATCAGTAACGGTTAAGATGTATAGAAATTCACAGATATATACATACAGTATGTATATTACTTTGTACATCGTCTAATTTATACACATAGTGAAATATGCAGCATCAGCATGTATGCTACCTATTACGTATACTATGTCTATCTAACATCATAGCAAACATATGACCTCACATCATTAACATATTTTTAAAGCAATGGAATAAAGTTTTAAACTTTTCTTAGAACATATACACCCCTTCTATGTTACAATAATATCCTAACACAGAACCATTTAAGATAAACCTATCAAACCTGTATATGTTCTAAGAATGGATAGTTTAAAAAAAAGAAAGAAAAAAGTTTAAGTTGCGTTATTTCACTCTCCATAATGCTGCCATTACGAGTTTCTAAAAAGCCTCCTTGTGCGTGTTATATGGTGGCATTAAGCTCCATACCGCACAAAATCCAAGGGCTGATTTGACGTGCTCGTGCACGCTTTCCCCCATAGACATCAATGGGGAGAGAGTGTTAAAAAAAACACCTGCGATCGCGGAATGAAAAATTTCTGTAACGCAACCCCATTGATGTCTATAGGGAAAAAAAGTTACGTTTAAACCTAACACCCTAACATAAAGCCCAAGTCTAAACACCCCTAATCCACCGCCCCGACATCGCCAACACCAAAATAAAGTTATTGAGCACTAATCTGCCGCTCCCTGACATCGCCGCCACCATAATAAAGTTATTAACCCCTAAACCGCCGGCCCCCCACATTGCAAAACACTAAATTAAACTATTAACCCCTAAACCTAACACCCCCTAACTTTAAATTAAAATACAATAAAACTCTATTTAAATTAATAAAATCTTACCTGTGAAATAAATATAAACTTAAAATTAAACTATAAATTAACCTAATATAACTAATCGAATAAAATAAAAAATACTACCAATTAATATATCTAAATTACACCCACAGCGCGACTATTCAATAATGTTATTAACCCCTAATCTGCCGCCCACCCACATCGCCACCACTAAATAAAGTTATTAACCCCTGAACCTCTGGCCTCCTACATCGCCGCCACTAAATAAACCTATTACACTAAATTAAACTATTAAACCCTAAACCTAACACCCTTCACGCAGGATGTCTTCGGCTTCCAGGATGGCTCCTGTCCGCGCCGCCGGGATGAAGATAGAAGACACCCCCAGGATGGATGAAGACCTCGCCACCTGGATGAAGACCTTGCCGCCTAGATGGAGATGGATGTCCGGACTTCAGAAACCGTGAGTAGATATTCTGGGGTTAGTGTTAGTTTTTTTTTTAAATAGAGTTATATTGTAATTTTAATTTAATGTTAGGGGGGGTGTTAGATTTAGGGTTTAATAGTTTAATTTTGTGTTATGTGATGTGGGGGGTCAGCGGTTTAGGGGTTAATAGGTTTATTTGGTGGCGGAGATGTAGGAGGCCGGGGGTTTAGGGGTTAATAACTTTATTTAGTGGTGGCAATGTCGGGGAGCGGCGGAATAGGGGTTAATATATTTAAATAGTGTTGGCGATGTGGGTGGGTGGCAGATTAGGGGTTAATAACTGTATTGAATTGTCGCGATGTGGATGGGCAGTAGATTCGGGGTTAATAGGTTTAATATAGTGTTTGTGATGCGGGAGGGTGCCGGTTTAGGGGTTAATAGGTAGTTTATGGGTGTTAGTGTACTTTGTAACACTTTAGTTATGAGTTTTGTGAAACATTTTTTGCTGTCCCCTCAAAATAACTCAACACATAGCCATTATTGGCAAAAAAAGTGAGTACACCCCTAGGTGGAAATGTCCAAATTGGGCCCAATAAGCCATTTTCCCTCCCCGGTGTCATGTGACTCATTAGTGTTACAAGGTCTCAGGTGTGAATGAGGAGCAGGTGTGTTAAATTTATCATTTTCACACTGGTCACTGGATGTTCAACATGGCACCTCATGGAAAATAATTCACTGAGGATCTAAAAAAAAAATTATTGCTCTACATAAAGATGGCATAGGCTGTAAGAAGATTGCCAAGACCATACAGTGGTTTCACAAGATAGGTTCCACTCAGAACAGGCCTTGCCATGGTTGACCAAAGAAGTTGAGTGCACATGATCAACGTCATATCCAGAGGTTGTCGTTGGGAAATGATGTATGAGTGCTGCCAGCATTGCTGCAGTGGTTGAAGGGGTGGGGGGTCAGCCTGTCAGTGCTCAGACCATACGCCACACACTGCATCAAATTGGTCAGCATGGCTGTCATCCCAGAAGGAAGCCTCTTCTAAAGATAATGCACAAGAAAGCCCAAAAACAGTTTGCTGAAGACAAGCAGACTAAGGACATGGATTACTGGAACCATGTCCTGTGGTCCGATGAGACCAAGATAAACTTATTTGGTTCAGTTATTGTGAAGCGTGTGTGGTAGCAACCAGGTGAGAAGTACAAAGACAATTGTGTCTTGCCTTCAGTCAAGCATGGTGGATGGAGTGTCATGGTCTGGGCCTGCATGAGTGCTGCCGGCACTGGGGAGCTACAGTTCATTGAGGGAACCTTGAATGCTATCATGTACTGTGACATACTGAAGCAGAACATGATCCCCTCCCTTCAGAGACTGGGCCACAGGGCAATATTCCAACATGATAACGACCCCAAACACACCTCCAAGACGACCACTGCCTTGCTAAAGAAGCTGAGGATAAAGATGATGGACTGGCCAAGGATGTCTCCATACCTAAACCCTATTGAGCATCTGTGGGGCATCCTCAAACGGAAGGTGGGGGAGCGCAAGGTCTCTAACATCCACCAGCTCCGTGATGTTGTCATGGAGGAGTGGAAGAGGACTCCAGTGACAACCTGTGAAGCTTTGGTGAACTCCATGCCCAAGAGGGTTAAGGCAGTGCTGGCAAATAATGGTGGCCACACAAAATATTGACACTTTTGGCCCAGTTTGGACATTTCCACTTGTGGGTGTACTCACTTTTGTTGCCAACAGTTTAGACATTAATCGTTGTGTGTTGAGTTATTTTGAGGGGACAGCAAATTTACACTGTTATACAGGCTGTACACTCACTACTTTACATTGTAGCAAAGTGTAATTTCTTCAGTGTTGTCACATGAAAAGATATAATAAGATATTTACAAAAATGTGAGGCGTGTACTCACTTTTGTGAGATAATGGGGGGTAGTTATCAACGTGTCTACTTTTCCTGCCTTCGCCGGCCCAATACGCCCGCCTAAGCTCGCCTCACATCGCCGCCGCAGACCTGCAAAAATTCGCCTAAGTTATCAAAAAAGCTGTCAAAAAGCTGCGCACCAAGTACGGGGCGATGAGCAGCGGACTGTGAGAGTTATCACTCATCCGATTTCGCTGCTCTTCGGCTTTTTTACAGCTTTCTTGCTAGCCTGTCACTAAGCACCCACACTAACTACACTGTTCTACCCCCTATACCGGTCAGCCAATAGAATGCGAGCTCAATCTGATTGGCTGATTCAATCAGCCAATCAGATTTTTCCTACCTTAATTCCGATTGGCTGATAGAATCCTATCAGCCAATCGGAATTGAAGGGACGCCATCTTGGATGACGTCCCTTAAAGGAGCCTTCATTCGTCGGTAGTCCGTCTGTAAAGAAGGATGTTCCGCGTCGGCGGGATGAAGATTGAAGACCCCGCTTGGAAGATGACATCGCCCGGATAGAAGACTTCTTCAGCGCCTCTTGGAAGATGACATCGCCCGGATGGAAGACTTCTTCAGCGCCGACTGGAGGATCACTTCATCGGATGGAAGATTTCTTCAGCGCCCCTTGGATGATGACTTCTGCCGCTCTGGATCTCCTCTTCGGTTCCATCGCTGCTCGGCTGAGGGAAGACGACTCAAGGTAGGATGATCTTCAGGGGATTAGTGTTAGGTTATTTTAAGGGGGGTTTGGGTTAGATTAGGGGTATGTGGGTGGTGGGTTTTAATGTTGGGGGGGGGTTGTATTTTTCTTTTACAGGCAAAAGAGCTGAATTCTTTGGGGCATGCCCCACAAAAGGCCCTTTTAAGGGCTGGTAAGGTAAAAGAGCTTTGAACTTTTTAAATTTAGAATAGAGTAGGGCATTTTTTTATTTTGGGGAGGGCATTTTTTTTATTTTGGGGGGGTTTGTTATTTTATTAGGGGGCTTAGATTAGGTGTAATTAGCTTAAAATTGTTGTAATATTTTTTAAATGTTTGTAACCGTTTTTTTTTTATTTTTTGTAACTTAGCTTTTTTTTTGTACTTTAGTTAGTTTATGTAATTGTATTTAATTGTAGTTATTTGTAGTTAATTTATTTAATGATAGTGTAGTGTTAGGTTTAATTGTAACTTAGGTTAGGATTTATTTTACAGGTAATTTTGTCTTTCTTTTAGCTAAGTAGTTATTAAATAGTTAATAACTATTTAATAACTATTCTAACTAGCTAAAATAAATACAAAGTTACCTGTAAAATAAATATAATTCCTAAAATAGCTACAATGTAATTATTAATTACATTGTAGCTATCTTAGGGTTTATTTTACAGGTAAGTATTTCGTTTTAAATAGGAATAATTTATTAAAGTATAGTGTAGTGTTAGGTGTAATTGTAACTTAGGTTAGTTTTTATTTTACAGGTAAATTTCTCTTTATTTTAGCTAGGTAAGCTATTAAATAGTTAATAACTATTTAATAGCTATTGTACCTAGTTAAAATAAATTGAAAGATGCCTGTAAAATAAAAATAAATCCTAAGATAGCTACAATATAATTATTATTTATATTGTAGCTATATTAGGGTTTATTTTAAAGGTAAGTATTTAGTTTTAAATAGGATTAATTTAGTTCATAATAGAAATATTATTTAGATTTATTTAATTAATATTTAAGTTAGGGGGTGTTAGGATTAGTGTTAGACTTAGGTTTAGGGGTTAATAAATTTATTACAGTGTCGGCGGTGTAGTGGGGGGCAGGATAGGGGTTAATAAATGTATTATAGGTGGCGATGGAGTAGGGGGGGCAGATTAGGGGTTAATAAATTTAATATAGGTTGCGGCAGGGTCCGTGAGCGGCGGTTTAGGGGTTAAACTATTTATTTAGTTGCGGCGAGGTGCGGGATCGTCAGGATAGGGGTTAATAACTTTATTATAGAGGGCGGCGGTATAGGGGGGGCAGGATAGGGGTTACTAGGTATAATGTAGGTGGCGGTGGGCTCCGGGAGTGGCGGTTTAGGGGTTAATACATTTATTATAGTTGCGGCGGGGTCAGGGAGCGGCGGTTTAGGGGTTAATATGTATAGAGTAGCTTGCGGTGGGCTCCGGGAGCGGCGGTTTAGGGGGTAATAACTTTATTTAGTTGCGGCGGTGTAGGGGGGACAGATTAGTGGTGTTTAGACTCGGGGTACATGTTAGGGTGTTAGGTGTAGACAGCTCCCATAGGAATCAATGGGATATCTGGCAGCAGCGAACTTGTACTTTCTCTATGGTCAGACTCCCATTGATTCCTATGGGATCCGCCGCCTCCAGGGTGGCGGTTTGAAAACCAGGTACGCTGGGCCGGAAAAGTGCCGAGCGTACCTGCTAGTTTTTTGATAACTAGCAAAAAAAGTCAGATTGTGCCCCACTTGTGTGCGGAACATCTGGAGTGATGTAAGAATCGATCTGTGTCGTACTGAGTCCGGTGGATCGAAGTTTACGTCACAAAATTCTACTTTTGCCGGTCTCTAGCCTTTGATAACTAAGGCGAATCAGCCTCGCCACAAATACGCTGCAGAATTCCAGCGTATTTGAGGTTGACGGCTTGATAACTAGGCCCCAATGTATATATATATACTGTATATATTTATATGTGTGTGTATGTGTATATGTGTTTGTATGTATTTAAACATATAAATACATAACTAGGCATGTATACACATAAATACATACACACATTGTCATATACTATATCCCTTTTTAACCCTTTAAAAAAATTCTATAAAAAATATTTTTTTATTAAAAATGTTTATATATGAGTGTAATACTTTATTTTAAAGTGATGGTAAACCTAAGCGTGTTTTGAAATTCTAGCCTACATCTAAGGATTAAATTAAGTGGATCTTTATTCATGATTTAAACTGAAAATTCTATAAAACGCTCCTTTCTTTTTTACTCTCTCAACTAAAATAACCCCCTCCGGCCGCCCACCACAAAGGTCATTTTTTTCATGAGGTGACCTTTCCACCTCTTCTCCAATAGCTGTGCAAGCCAACTTTTGAGTGCCGTATGGTAGCCTTCGCTATCATTGGTGCTTCACTTGTAATCTCAGCCTTCATGCTTTGCACATACATAGCTATGGTTAAGCTCTGTGGACAAAAATCATAGTTTACAAAAATATGCATTCATTATTACAAAGTTTGAAGTGATAAAATGACATCCACTGTGTCAGTTGTTTTTATTATTATTACAGAAGTTCACTATATTCCCATTGTCACTTCATATCTCTCTCACTATGTTTTTCTCTCTTTCTGTAAACATTCAGATTTCTCCAGGGTCGACATCCCTCTCAGACTGAGAAGCTAAGTGTGATACATCTCGCTGCCAATTCCCATTTAGGTAATGTCACTAACAGGCTTCCATAGGACTACTTAACAGACTCTTTAAATGCTAATAAATGTATTCTTTTTTAAGCATTCTGTGTCTTTTCAAGTATAGATAAATACATATAAATGCACATATAAACCAAGTGTAAACAGTTTTTATCTCTTGACATCTGATCACACCAAGAGCAAAAAGTATTATACATTTTTTTTCCATTTCAAATTTAGATTAAGACTAGGGGTTATGAAAGATATATACAAATTCAACATTTCAGTTTCCAAAAGATGCAAACTGTATTGAATATGTTGAAGACATTCAGCTAGATTTGGAGTTGTGTCGGTAACGACCCGAAAAACTAACGCCGGCTTTTTTCTGGCCGCACCATAAAAATAACTCTGGTATTTTGAGAGTCCACAGAATGACTGCGTAAGGCTCCAAAAAAGGAGCGTAGAGCATTTTTAACGCAGCTTCAACTCTCGATACCAGAGTTGCTTACGCAAGCGGCCAGCCTAAAAAACGTGCTCGTGCACGATTCCCCCATAGGAAACAATGGAGCTGTTTGAGCTGAAAAAAAACCAAACACCTGCAAAAAAGCCGCGTTCAGCTCCTAACGCAGCCCCATTGTTTGCTATGCGGTAACCCTTCCTACGTCTGCACTTAACACTCTAACATGTACCCCGAGTCTAAACACCCCTAACCTTACACTTATTAACCCCTAATCTGCCGCCCCCGCTATCGCTGACCCCTGCATATTATTATTAACCCCTAATCTGCCGCTCTGTAAACCGCCGCTACTTACATTATCCCTATGTACCCCTAATCTGCTTCCCTAACATCGCCGACCCCTATATTATATTTATTAACCCCTAATCTGCCACCCACAACGTCGCCTCCACCTGCCTACACTTATTAACCCCTAATCTGCGGACCTGAGCGCTACTATAATAAAGTTATTAACCCCTAATCCGCCTCACTAACCCTATAATAAATAGTATTAACCCCTAATCTGCCCTCCCTAACATCGCCAACACCGAACTTCAAACATTAAACCCTAATCTGCCGACTGGAGCTCACCGCTATTCTAATAAATGTATTAACCCCTAAAGCTAAGTCTAACCCTAACACTAACACCCCCCTAAGTTAAATATAATTTACATCTAACGAAATTAATTAACTCTTATTAAATAAATTATTCCTATTTAAAGATAAATACTTACCTGTAAAATAAATCCTAATATAGCTACAATATAAATTATAATTATATTATAGCTATTTTAGGATTTATATTTATTTTACAGGTAACTTTGTATTTATTTTAACCAGGTACAATAGCTATTAAATAGTTAAGAACTATTTAATAGCTAAAATAGTTAAAATAATTACAAATTTACCTGTAAAATAAATCCTAACCTAAGTTACAATTAAACCTAACACTACACTATCAATAAATTAATTAAATAAACTACCTACAATTACCTACAATTAACCTAACACTACACTATCAATAAATTAATTAAATACAATTCCTACAAATAAATACAATTAAATAAACTAGCTAAAGTACAAAAAATAAAAAAGAACTAAGTTACAAAAAATAAAAAAATATTTACAAACATAAGAAAAATATTACAACAATTTTAAACTAATTACACCTACTCTAAGCCCCCTAATAAAATAACAAAGCCCCCCAAAATAAAAAAATGCCCTACCCTATTCTAAATTACAAAAGTTCAAAGCTCTTTTACCTTACCAGCCCTGAACAGGGCCCTTTGCGGGGCATGCCCCAAAGAATTCAGCTCTTTTGCCTGTAAAAAAAAACATACAATACCCCCCCCCAACATTACAACCCACCACCCACATACCCCTAATCTAACCCAAACCCCCCATAAAAAAACCTAACACTAAGCCCCTGAAGATCTTCCTACCTTATCTTCACCCTGCCAGGTTCACCGATCCGTCCTGAAGAGCTCCTCCGATGTCCTGATCCAAGCCCAAGCGGGGGGCTGAAGAGGTCCATGATCCGGCTGAAGTCTTCATCCAAGCGGGAGCTGAAGAGGTCCATGATCCGGCTGAAGTCTTCATCCAAGCGGGAGCTGAAGAGGTCCATGATCCGGATGAAGTCTTCTATCAACGGCTTCTTCAATCTTCTTTCTTCCGGATCCATCTTGCAGACCTCCGACGCGGAACATCCTCTTCTCCCGACGCTTACTAGCCGAATGACGGTTCCTTTAAGGGACGTCATCCAAGATGGAGTCCCTTGAATTCCGATTGGCTGATAGGATTCTATCAGCCAATCGGAATTAAGGTAGGAATATTCTGATTGGCTGATGGAATCAGCCAATCAGAATCAAGTTCAATCCGATTGGCTGATCCAATCAGCCAATCGGATTGAGCTTGCATTCTATTGGCTGTTCCGATCAGCCAATAGAATGCGAGCTCAATCTGATTGGCTGATTGGATCAGCCAATCGGATTGAACTTTATTCTGATTGGCTGATTCCATCAGCCAATAAGAATATTCCTACCTTAATTCTGATTGGCTGATAGAATCCTATCAGCCAATTGGAATTCGAGGGACGCCATCTTGGATGACGTCCCTTAAAGGAACCTTCATTCTTCAGTTGGACGTCGCTGGATGAAGATGGGTACGCGTCGGAGGTCTTCAGGATGGAGCCGGTCCTCATCGGATGAAAATAGAAGATGCCGCTTGGAAGATGATGGTTGCCGGTCCGGATCTACTCTTCTTCCCGGATAGGATGAAGACTTTGGAGCCTCTTCTGGACCTCTTCAGCCACCGGATAATGGATCGCCAGCCCCCGCTTGGGTTGGATGAAGATTTTGGAGCCAGGACGGATCGGTGATACCTGGTGAGGTGAAGACAAGGTAGGATGATCTTCAGGGGTTTAGTGTTAGGTTTATTTAAGGGGGGTTTGGGTTAGATTAGGGGTATGTGGGTGGTGGGTTGTAATGTTGGGGGGGTATTGTATGTTTTTTTTACAGGCAAAAGAGCTGAACTTCTTGGGGCATGCCCCGCAAAGGGCCCTGTTCAGGGCTGGTAAGGTAAAAGAGCTTTGAACTTTAGTAATTTAGAATATTGTAGGGCATTTTGTTATTTTGGGGGTCTTTGTTATTTTATTAGGGGGCTTAGAGTAGGTGTAATTAGTTTAAAATTGTTGTAATATTTTTCTTATGTTTGTAAATATTTTTTTATTTTTTGTAACTTAGTTCTTTTTTATTTTTTGTACTTTAGCTAGTTTATTTAATTGTATTTATTTGTAGGAATTGTATTTAATTAATTTATTGATAGTGTAGTGTTAGGTTAATTGTAGGTAATTGTAGGTAGTTTATTTAATTAATTTATTGATGGTGTAGTGTTAGGTTTAATTGTAACTTAGGTTAGGATTTATTTTACAGGTAAATTTGTAATTATTTTAACTATTTTAGCTATTAAATAGTTCTTAACTAGTTAATAGCTATTGTACCTGGTTAAAATAAATACAAAGTTACCTGTAAAATAAATATAAATCCTAAAATAGCTATAATATAATTATAATTTATATTGTAGCTATATTAGGATTTATTTTACAGGTAAGTATTTATCTTTAAATAGGAATAATTTATTTAATAAGAGTTAATTAATTTCGTTAGATGTAAATTATATTTAACTTAGGGGGGTGTTAGTGTTAGGGTTAGACTTAGCTTTAGGGGTTAATACATTTATTAGAATAGCGGTGAGCTCCGGTCGGCAGATTAGGGGTTAATAAGTGCAGGCATTTGGAGGCAACGTTGTGGGGGGCAGATTAGGGGTTAATAAATATAATACAGGGGTCGGCGGTGTTAGGGGCAGCAGATTAGGGGTACATAAGGATAACGTAGGTGGCGGCGCTTTGCGGTCGGCAGATTAGGGGTTAATTATTGTAGGTAGCTGGCTGCGACATTGTGGGGGGCAGATTAGGGGTTAATAAATATAATATAGGGGTCGGCGGTGTTAGGGGCAGCAGATTAGGGGTACATAAGGATAACGTAGGTGGCGGTCGGCAGATTAGGGGTTAAAAAAATTTATTCGAGTGTCGGCGATGTGGGGGGATCTCGGTTTAGGGGTACATAGGTAGTTTATGGGTGTTAGTGTACTTTAGAGTACAGTAGTTAAGAGCTTTATAAACCGGCGTTAGCCCAGAAAGCTCTTAACTACTGACTTTTTTCCTGCGGCTGGAGTTTTGTCGTTAGATGTCTAACGCTCACTTCAGAAACGACTCTAAATACCGGAGTTAGAAAGATCCCATTGAAAAGATAGGATACGCAATTGACGTAAGGGGATCTGCGGTATGGAAAAGTCGCGGATGAAAAGTGAGCGTTAGACCCTATTTTGAGTGACTCCAAATACCGGCGGTAGCCTAAAACCAGCGTTAGGAGCCTCTAACGCTGGTTTTCACGGCTAACGCCAAACTCCAAATCTAGGTCATTTTGATTAATTGCCCTTGATGTCAAGAAGTTTTACTTTAATATTTAAATTCTAATACTATTTTGCCTTAGTATCATAAATTGAAAGGATAATAATTGTTATAGCCCTGCAGTGTCTGTTGTAATAATATTATTAGTCTTTTGGCTGGCTATCTTTTGAAATGTGTGAATAATCAGGCATTTATATTTTATTGAAGAAAGTTTATGAACTGTTATTATTAAAGAATTAATAAAATATATATTTTGGCTGGAGAAACATTTCTAACAAAGTATTATCTGCATTTTATTAATCCTTAAAAAAGGATAGAAATATATTTTTACGTGATTAAGCAGCTTCACAAAGCTAAAAATTAATCAGAAAATAAAATATCCTGGAGCTATTTGAGCTCAGCCAGATCAATGAATACTAAACGACTTTACAAGTTAATATATTATATTGTAGCTGCAGTTGGCACAACTAGGTCTAATTGCTAAAATGCATAATCAAGAAACATTATACAGTAGGATTGTGCATGGCTATGCTGTCATAATATACTAATTATACTAATTATGCATGGAATCTCTATGGCATAAACGAAAACATATTTGAAAAATGACTCTCAAACAAAATCACCTAGATTTAGAGTTCTGCGTTAGCCTTAAAAAGCAGCGTTAAGGGGTCCTAACGCTGCTTTTTAACGCCCGCTGGTATTATGAGTTTGGCAGGTACAGGTGTACCGCTCACTTTTTTTCCACGACTTGAGGCTACTGCAAATCCCCTTACTTCAATTGCGTATCCTATCTTTTAATGGGATTTGCCTAACGCCGGTATTACGAGTCTTGGAAGAAGTGAGTGGTACAGTCTCTACTTCCAAGACTCCTACCGCATAAAAAAGTCAGTAGTTAAGAGTTTTATGGGCTAACGCCGGAACATAAAGCTCTTAACTACAGTGCTACAAGGTACACTAACACCCATAAACTACCTATGAACCCCAAAACCGAGGCCCCCCCCACATCGCAAACCCTATAATAAAATAATTTAACCCCTAATCTGCCGACCGGACATCGCCGCCACCTACATTATAGCTATGAACCCCTAATCTGCTGTCTCTAACATCGCCGACACCTACATTATATTTATTAACCCCTAATCTGTTCCCCCCAACGTCGCCGCCACCTACCTACACTTATTAGCCCCTAATCTGCCGACCGGACATCACCGCCACTATAATATATGTATTAACCCCTTAACCGCTGCACTCCCGCCTCGCAAACACTATAATAAATTTTATTAACCCATAATCTGCCCTCCCTAACATCGCTGCCACCTACCTACAATTATTAACCCCTAATCTGCTGCCCCCAACGTCGCCGCTACTATAATAAAGTTATTAACCCCTAAAACTGAGTCTAACCCTAACCCTAACACCCCCTAAGTTAAATATAATTTAAATAAAATGAAATAAAATTACTATAATTAAATAAATAAATCCTATTTAAAACTAAATACTTACCTATAAAATAAACCCTAATATAGCTACAATATAACTAATAATTACATTGTAGCTATTTTAGGATTTATATTTATTTTACAAGCAACCTTGTATTTATTTTAACTAGGTACAATAGCTATTAAATAGTTAATAACTATTTAATAGCTACCTAGTTAAAATAATTACAAAATAACCTGTAAAATAAATCCTAACCTAAGTTACAAATACACCTAACACTACACTATCAATAAATTAAATAAATTAACTACAATTATCTAAACTAAAATACAATTCAATAAACTAAACTATATTACAAAACGCCCCCCACTAAATTACAAAAAATAAAAAAATATTACAAGAATTTTAATCTAATTACACCTTATCTAAGCCCCCTAATAAAATATAAAAGCCCCCCAAAATAATAAAATTCCCTACCCTAAACTAATTTACAAAAGTAATCAGCTCTTTTACCAGCCCTTAAAAGGGCTTTATGCGGGGCATTGCCCCAAAGTAATCAGCTCTTTCACCTGTAAAAAAAAATACAAGACCCCCCAACATTACAACCCACCACCCACATACCCCTACTCTAAAACCCACCCGATCCCCCCTTAAAAAAACCTAACACTACCCCATTGAAGCTCACCCTACCTTGAGCCGTGTTCACCCAGCCGGCACCACTGGTCATCCGATCCGTCCAGAAGTCTTCATCCCATGGGGCAGAAGAGGACATCCAGACCGGGAGAAGGCTTCATCCAAGCGGCATCTTCTATCTTCATCCATCCGGCGCGGAGCGGGTCCATCTTCAAGACATCCGACGCGGAGCATCTTCTTCTTTCCACGGCCGACGACTGAATGAAGTTTCCTTTAAATGACTTAATCTAAGATGGGCGTCCCTCGAATTCCGATTGGCTCAACGCTCACTTTTCTGAGAGTAACGCAGCCATTCAGAAAACTCGTAATACCACCGTTGTCTTAAGGGTGCACTGGAAAAAAAGGCTTGTTAGCACCGCACGGTTTTACAGACAAAACTCCAAATCTAGGCGAATATTTGGTAAAAATGTATAATTAATAATTTAATCACATTAATAAAGAAAATATGATAAGAAGAATATTTGAAATGTTTCTGTGCATTCAGTGACGGTTCTAGAACTTAATATATGGGATGCTAACAAAGGTGCTGAAAAGTTGAAAGACACAGCACACATAATGGGGCCCATTTATCAAGCTCTGAGCAGAGCTTGTGGGCCCGTGTTTCTGGCGAGTCTTCAGACTCGCCAGAAACACCAGTTATGAAGCAGCGGTCTAAAGACCGCTGCTCCATAACCCTGTCCGCCTGCTCTGATGAGGCGGACAGGAATCGCAGGAAATCAACCCGATCGAGTACAATCGGGTTGATTGACACCTCCCTGCTGGAGGCCGATTGGCTGCGAGTCAGCAGGGGACGGCGTTGCACCAGCAGCTCTTGTGAGCTGCTGGTGCAATGTTAAATGTGGAGATCGTATTGCTCTCCGCATTCGGCGAGGTCTTGCGGACCTGATCCGCACTGTCGGATCAGGTCCGCAAACCTTTAATAAATAGGCCCCAATATATGGAGCATTTCTCAGCTCAATGGCGGTGCTACAAGTGCATTTAGGAGGTGCATAGCACCTCTCAGCTCCCCCATAAACCATTGCTTGCATCAAGACCTTGGTGACATCATGTTGGATGTCCTGGATGTGGGTAATCATTTTGGAGACTGATTATTTTCAGTTTGGGTGAAATTATTTATCACCATTATTTCAGGAACATCATCATCCTTTAGCCACTGATGACTTAATCTTTGCTCACTCAAGGAAAGTTTTTTAAATCTAATTTCTCTCCAGTCCTACATTTTGGAAAACCTTGTTTTGCATCATTTAGAAATGTTAAAAGATAAGTTTTATCAGAAAATAGTTAAGGATGCTATTTAAACGGACATAAAAGCCAAAATTTTCCTTTCATAATTCATATACAGCATGCAATTTTATACAACTTTTTAATTCTATTATCTAATTTCCCTTTTTCACTTGGTATCCTTAGATGAAAAGCATACCTAGGTAGGATCAGAAGCAGTAGGGCACTACTGTAAGCTAGGTGCTGATTGCCGGCTGCACTTGGCTTGCTCAATGGGTTCAGCTAGTCTTAATAGTGCATTATGAAATTTTGATAACAAAAGATAATTGGAAAGTTGCTTAAAGTGGTTGAAGAGATAAGATACATACACACTTGATGATTTATATTTAGAAATGAATGTTTAGTGAATGGTAGTGATCCAATGCTGGTTTTAGAAATAACTGCAGTCATAGCTTTTTTTAAAAAAATTTAAATTTTTTATTGAGGTTTAAAAAAATCATTACAAGCAATCATTACAAGCAAGAAATATGGGATTTGCCACATAAATACAGTAATATGGGTACAATAATTGGTGAACATTACTCAAAGTTGATCAACAAAGTTTAAACAAAAAACTTAGATATCATAAGACCACTGTAATATAGCAATACAACCCTGTTGCCCATAGAGAAAGAAAACCTCTTTTATTTATTTGTATATATACCCCCATAGGTTATAAGACGATATGAACTAAAGTTAATTCCCCCAAAAGATAGAAAGGGTCTCTTTTTTCTATTTTTTTATTTGAGGTTCAATACAAGGCATACAAATATCATAAGACAGTAGGGTACAGAGATAGTACAATACATGTTTGCAATAAGCATTTCCAAAGAACAAAAAAAAGAATTCAAAAAAGATATTGTACCAGCAGTATGCCAAATAATGCACAGACCTCCTGGATGACATAAGAGGCCACTTTTGGACCTTTTGGACCTTGCAAATATGGAAGAAGCTTACAGGAGGTTATCATGATCAAAGGAGACCACTCTTGGGTCTCGTACTACTAACATCTATTTTGACAGGTACAGAACCCTATTTGGAGCATATCATAAAATACTTTGCAGCTATTGAGCTTGCTAGACTACTAGATCTGAGTATCATTGCTATCCCTATATCTATATGAATAGTTAGTTTGGGCTCAAGAACTGCAGGAATTGGATAGAAAAGCTACCATGTAAAATTGAGCTTATTATTACCATATCATACTAGGGATAGGTCTATAGCTAACCAACTCTACTACTAGGCAGGGGTGGTTTATGGCCAATGTATTAGTAAATACAACAATTATATGAGATACACATATTTGCCAGCATGTGAGAATACTATTATATATAAGAGTTAGTCGATAGACTATTACAACATGGCTCAGCATCTGGTGTGTTTCAGGAGAGCTTGGTAATGGTGTCAAGCCAAACATGGTGTGAATGAGGATTTCATTAGGAGGGCAGTAGCTGCTCTTGGGATGAGTGTGTCTATGGGTCAAGGTGGAAACGTAGTAGGGGGCCCATCAGGGGCTCACTACTTTGCACAGAGTACTCCGCAAAATGTTTTATTTTAACAGAGCATTGCAGTGGATAGGGAAATGGTTTCCACAAGCAGGCAGGAGGCTGCAGCACCATACGATACCAACCCCTCCACATCTGCATCTACGCTGCAGTCACAGTCAGCAGGAGCTGCACTGCCATTGGCCCCTAGTGGTAAGTACCTTTTGGGCATGTCTACACATGTAGAGTTAGGTACATCATCTAGTGAGTCAGGCTCTGAGAGTGATGGTGACCTAGGTTTATTGGGAAGAGGTCAAAAAGAAATGTGTAGGATGATTAAAAAATTGGTTCATCCCAAGCGCCGGGGCAGGGAATGCTGGAAGTTTCAGGATAAGCAATGCGACAGGGGGGCGAGTTGCTCCTTTCATCACATTTGCAAATTCTGCAGTGGGCCACATCCAGGGGCTGAATGCAGTAAAAAGAAAGAGTTGGGATTAGAGAAACAAGCCTCCCTAGGGGGCCTTGGCAACAAGGGCGCAAACGCCCCTTAAGCTGGAGGCCATGATGCCATGGCTGGCACACTACCCTGCTGTGGAGGTGGCTGGGCTTCTCAGGTCAGAGTTAGAGGAGGGATTTAGAATTCCAGTTGATGGTAGGGTTGAGGGTTCTATGGTGCACTGTAACTTAAAGTCAGCATACAAATTCCTAAGTGGTTAGGGAAAAACTAGGTAAGGAAGTAGCATTGGGCAGGGGGGCTGGACCTTTTTGGGAATGGCCATTTTCAGACTTGGTGTTATCCCCTTTGGGGGTTGTTCCCATGAAGGACACTGGCAAGTTTAGGTTAATGCACCACTTATCATACCCAAAAGGGGCGTCGGTGAATGTCGCCATTGACCCCTCTTTAAGCTCAGTACATTACGACTCCTTTGACGATGCACTGATGCTTGTCAGGAATAAGGGATTGGGAGCTCTAATGGTAAAGCTGGATATAGAATCAGCTTTCAGGTTCCTTCCCATGCATCCTTTAGCATTTAGGCTAACGGGTATGAAGTTTGAGGGGGCATTCTATGTTGATAGATTTCTACCCATGGGGTGCTTATTGTCCTGTGCTCTGTTTGAAAGTTTTAGCTCCTTTTTACACTGGGTAGTGCAGAAGGCGTTGGGCGGTGGGGCCGTGGAGTACCCTTGGCAGCCAACAAGACACAAGGGCCTTGCACATGTCTCACCTTCTTAGGTATTGAAGTTTACAGACGGGCAGCTGTTTGTAGACTCCTACTAGACAAGGTTAACCGCCTGCTACAGGTGGTTCTGTCAGTGGCAGGAGCAGATTATATTTCCCTTAAGGAGCTACAATCTCTGCTGGGCCTCTTAAATTTCGCTGGTAGGGCCATACCAATGGGGAGGATTTTTAACAGGAGATTAGAAGGTCAACTAAAAGGGCTAAATAGGGTACGAAAGCAGATTAAGGTTACACTTGAGATGAAGGAAGATCTCAGAGTGAGGGAGGAATTTCTGAAGAAATTTAACGGGATCTGCTTATGGAGAAACGACCGAATCTCTAACCAAATTTATTTACTGATGCAGCAGGAGGGTTTGGCTATGGGGCTTACCTAAACAGAGAATGGAGTGTGGCTCCTTGACCTCTAGACTGGATTACATCTGGTCTAACGAGGAATTTGACACTATTGGAGCTTTTTTCAATTATCGTGTCTGTTGAATTGTGGGGACACAAACTAGCCAATAAAACTGTTATTTTCTGGTCGGATAATATGAGTGTGGTGTACGCCATAAATCGTTTATCCACATCATCACCTAGGGTCGTCACATATTTGAGACACCTAGTGTTGCGCTGCTTGCAATTGAATATTTGTTTCACCGCTAGGCACTAGTCTAGGTTTAAGTGGGATCAATTTAGACAGGCTGCCCCCAAGGCAGAACAGACAGGCCTAACATGCCCACATTTTCTTTGGCAGATGGCGGAGACTAGGAAAATATTATCCCCCTATCCCGGGCATCTCTGGCTCCAAAAACTTGGCGAACTTAGGAAAACCACTAGAGGGGATGGTAAAGTTTTGCCAAGCAGTGGGGGTTCATGGTTCATAAGGCCTTGCAGGTACATTTGCTTGAATGGTTGGCATGAGGGAGTTACTAGATTTGCAGCACAGAGTAGGTTATCTGCAGTCTCATTATTTAACAAGACATTTAGCATAGCCAATTTCTCAGGGACATTCCTGGTCAGACAGGTCCTGAAAGGGTGGGAGCGGCTGGACCATAGAAACATAGAAACATAGATATTGACGGCAGATAAGAGCCATAGGCCCAGCAAGTCTGCCCGACCTTACCTAACAGTATAAACTTATCTAGTTCGTAGGATAGCCTTATGCTTGTCCCATGCATTTTTAAAGTCCCCCCACAGTGTTTGTTGCTACTACCTCTTGAGGATGTTTATTCCATAAATCAATCACTCTTTCTGTAAAGAAGTGCTTCCTCAAATTACTCCTGCATCTACTACCCTTTAGCTTGAGCTCATGACCCCTTGTTCTTGAATCTTCAATTTTATGTAAAATACCCACAGCCTCAGTTTTACTAAGCCCTTTAATGTACTTGAAAGTTGTTATCATATCACCTCTTTCCCTTCTCTCCTCTAAGCTATACATATTTAGGTCATTGAGCCTATCCTGGTAAGTTTTATTTTTTAGACCATGTACCATTTTGGTAGCCCTCCTTTGCACAGATTCAAGTTTGTTAATATCCTTCTGAAGATATGGCCTCCAGAACTGCACACAATACTCAAGATGAGGCCTAACTAATGATCTATAAAGTGGCATAAGAACCTTACTATTTCTGCTGCAAATACCTCTACCAATACATCCAAGCATTCTGCTAGCCTTACTCGCTGCATTACTACATTGTTTACTAAGTTTTAAATCATCTGAAATAATAATTCCTCATCTGTATCAGTCAGTAAAGTGTCATTGAGTCTGTAATTAACATTTGGATTTTTCTTCCCTAAATGCATTATTTTACACTTTGCTGTGTTAAACTTTAGATCCCAGTCGTTTGTCCAATCCTCCAATTGTTGTATATCACTTCTCATTTTGTCTACCCCCCCCTGGAACATCCACTCTGTTACAAATTTTTGTATCATCTGCAAAGAGACATACTTTCCCCTGTAGCCCTTTGCTGATATCGCAGATAAATATGTTAAACAAAACAGGCCCCAGAACTGACCCCTGAGGAACACCACTAGTAACAGCCCCCTCTGCTGAATGAACTCCATTTACTAACGCCTAGATTTAGAGTTCTGCGGCCAAAGTGGTGCGTTAGCTACGCATGCTTTTTTCCCCCTGCACCTTTTAAATACCGCTGGTATTTAGAGTTCACAGAAGGGCTGCGTTAGGCTCCATAAAGGGAGCGTACAGGCATATTTACCGCCACTGCAACTCTAAATACCAGCGGTGCTTACGGACGCGGCCAGCTTCAAAAACGTGCTTGTGGGGGCGGAGCTAGCCGCTGAAACGACAAGACGTGTTAGTTAGCAGCTCTATCCAGGATTTTACAAAATTAAGATATAGAGTGCATAAAACTGTAAAATCTGTATATGTTTTTCTTGCTTAATACCTGCATCTGTGACATCGACCACTGAAGGCCCTGTTGATAGTACTAGTGGACTCTCTACATACAACCCTTACGATACCTGTGTGCCTGAGGAGACGCTGCACTCAATAGCAGGGGGGCCTGCTCTCCGGAGGGTCGGGGCTCCGCTCCGGAGGCTGAAGCACTTACCCCAGTGGAGATCGAGGGTTGCAGCAAGAGACTTAGACACAGCAAGATTACACCGGAGTGTAACTGACAGTTTCTATGCGCCTGGAGCCTCTGGACCTACCCCGCTGCCACAGCTCTTACATTGCCGCCAAACACTGGTCACATTCTGTAGGGTGGGTCGGGGATCCACTCTGGTGCCCTGGTCAGCTGCCCGGTGCCGGCTGGGAACAGAGTAAGACTAGCGCTGCTTGTCAGAGAGACTGCGGGTTTTGACCCACAAGGCGGTGCAAGCTGACTGCGCGGCACCTTGAGGGCTTGATGGAGATCGGTGGGCACATATAGACCGGCCCGAGCGAGGAGGAAGACCAACTGCTTATCCGCAGGGAGACTGTCAGCAAAAGCCTTGGGATTTGTTGCCCAGCTCCAGCCTGAGGTTAGATAAAAGAACCAGTCTACCCTGCAGAGCGGAAGAAAAGGGCGCGAACAGCGGCCATCTTCGGCCTCCACATATTTCCCTAAGGAGACTATCCGGCTACAGAGGGCCTGCAACGTGGGGGGTTTGGTGATCCCTCCACCTGACTCTAAGTTTCAGCGGTGCCATCACTGAGGTAGTCTGCGGGCAGGAAATCCATTACCTGTCAGTGAGTACAGACGGCATCTTGCAGGTCCCCATTATTCTCAGGTACCCTTCTCCCTCCTGTGCCCTTAAAGCCGGCTCCAAGAAGATACTCCAGCTGTGATCTCTACTCTGAACCTTCCCTTGTGATCTGGTGAGACTGTATGTAAACACACCACATATGACTTATTGATATTTGGGGACACACACATAATAACTGTGTACTCTGGGATTTTTATCTTTACCCCCTAAATATCAGGAAATAAGCAGCATCTAACCTTTGCTGCAATATTCTGGTGGGCTCAATTGGGGCCACACACTGCTTACCAGTTTAGACTCTGCATAAGGGACTGTGAGCCTTGTACTTTGATAACTGGTCTAAAGGTTTCCCTGTCATTTATTCCAGGCCCAGGCAGCCCTCTAGGAGAATGTTTCAGATTAGCTGGGCGAGAGAATGATTCTTTAATGTTATACAAAGCACAAGTCCTAAGCCTGGTCCCTACATAACCTGACTTTTCACATTTGTGGGTCCTACTGTATTGTTAATATACTGCTGCTGTGCCAGCTTATGTCTCTTTGGGTTCTTAAACTCAAAGTGGAGCGCACTTAATTCTAGCCCTCTATTAGTACATCTCAGACTAGGATCTAGATTCCCTTACCTGGACCACACATATCTACTTAGCTCTATACCTCTATCTGAGTGGTAAAGCCCAGTTCCTTAACCCACATACTTGCTTCCCCCCCCCCCCCCAGAATAACATTTTGGCTGAGTTAGCTACATAGGTGATTACAGTAATCTGCCACATTTGTGATTTCCCCTCACCTCCCCACCCTCATCCTGCTAACCTGATTCTTAGGTCTTCACTCAATATACTAAGAGATAACCCATTGGCTCTGGCCTTGGATTGCTTAATCCCCAACACTCGAGGCGTAGTGCTCCCCATCATTTTAACCTAGTTATCTACTAGAGCCTTTGCTACCTAGAGTTGTTCTAAACATTGAAGCATATTTCTGTGTGTCCTTATTGCTCTGTGTTTTTGTGATAATCCTGTAGGTCCCGCTGCACGGGATGGGCTGCATTGGTCCCCCTCGCGCCTCCTCCACTCCGGCCCAGCTTGTCTGGGTTGGTCACTTCCACTTCCCCTTTTCCCTTCCTCTTGGTCGTATCCCTCTCCCTGAGGTGCGTGGGGGCTCTTTGGAGCCGTCAACATTACTGAGGTGTAGTACTATGTGCTAGGTGTCACTCCTTATGAGGACAGTGCGGGCCCCGCTCTTACAGTATACCATATAATGCTAATGTATTAACCAGGTGTTGAAATTTAACCCTTCTTTCTCTCTGAGTTTAATCTTCTCTGTGGGAACGTGGTCAGGGTGGACCTTATCTCCACCATACCGACAAACTCCTTGGTCTCTTTTAACTATCAATCATGTCACACTCAGCTAGAAAAAAATCCAAGTCCCAAGCGGCCTCGAAGCAGACTGTTCTGGACCATTTCTCTCAACCGTTCAAGAAACCTCCCTCTGTGAGCAAGGACATTAGCGACCCAGAATCTCAAGATGAGGGTTCGCAATCAAGTTCTCAGTCTGTTGCGCATCTCAACCACTACATCACTGAAAGTACTCTCCAGAAACTCCTCGCAGCTCAGACTAAATCTATTACTGCTGAGATCCAGAGAAGTTCGGCTGAACTTAAGAAGGAAATCCAAGAAATAGGAGATAGGGTTGATTCCCTCAAACAGCAACAAAACGACCTGGCCACTGATAACTCGAACCTCCTGGCCTACGCAGAAAATCTAGCCGAACAAATCTCCCAGCTGGAGCTGAAGCTGGCAGATGTAGAGGACAGAGCTAGGAGGAACAATATAAGATTTAGAGGCATACCTGAGACGATAAATACGGGTGGTTTACAGGAATTTCTCACAGCTTTGTTCACCGCATACTTAGGCCCCCTGGAGGGCAACATGCATGCTATGGAGAGGGCCCACAGGGCTCTCCGGCCACGTTCCGTATCATCGGATAGACCGAGAGATGTGGTCGTCTGCTTCCACCACTTTACCTTCAAAGACCGGTTGATGCAGGCAGCATACAACAGACCTACTTTGCCCGAGAATCTCAAAGATATCCAACTCCTACCTGACCTCTCCTCACATACCTTGCAACAACGAAAGCTCTATGCTCCAATTACTACTCAGCTGAGGAAAGCAGGGATCAAATATAGGTGGGGATTCCCCACTAAGCTGATTGTGACTAAGGACAATCAAACCCACACAGTCTCTTCACCTTCTATGGGAGGTACTCTACTAGCTAATTGGGGCCTTCAAGCTGCCCCCAGCAACCAGCAGGAGTCTCGCTCCAGATTGAGGGTTACAGCTCCTGAATGGTCTGTCAAAGAACAAAGACCAAAGCGGTCAAAACCGAACCCCCCTGACCACACCCTGAGGCCTCAAGCCTCACCCACTTGAGATTGTCGGCATGCATTTCAATACCACTGTCAGGTTCATATATTGTGATTTGTTTCCATTTTCAATATTTATTGTAACTAATTTAAGTTAGAGTTTAAGTTGTTATATATGGTTAATTAACTATTCTGTGATTTTCCTATAGTTGAGCGGGGCTACTTGCACTAGTCCCTCTGTCTTATAGACAAGGTTAACTCCCCCCCCCAATTTCTGGTGCCCATTCTAGGGCCCCACATAGGTGGACTACTTCCACTTGCTATCCTTCATCCTTCATCCCCCCTCCAACCTACCTTTGATACTACCCTCCCCACCCCCAAGAATTCTAAATGGCCTCCCTCAGATTCCTCACTCATAATGTCAGAGGCCTCAACACTGTGGGCAAGAGATGCCTTCTATCATGATCCCTCCATCACCACGGAGCGGACGTGGCCTTCCTTCAGGAGACACACCTCCTGGCGGACTCTTCCCCCCCCACATTTCCAAGGACTTCCCAGTTTTTGAGGCGGCTTCCTTCACAAAGAAAGCCAGAGGGGTAGCCGTCTTAATACACAAAAGAGTGGCTTACGAGCCCCTCTTTATATTCAGAGACCCTCAGGCTAGAAATCTCATCCTAATATGTAATTTAGATCATGTCACATATACCCTTGTTTCGGTCTATCTCCCAAACTCACTTCAACCCAGATACCTCAGGAAAGTCCTTCTGCATGTGGAGAAGGTCAAACAAGGTAGAGTTATCCTCACCGGTGACCTGAACATGGTATGGGACGAAAAGATAGATAGGAAAACAGGCCCCTCTAAGAGACTCCCCTCCAACCATGACCCTACCAGTCGTAGGTTCCGGGAACTCATTTGCCAGTTCACGTATTTTGACATTTGGAGGTCCCTACATCCTCTAGACAAAGATTTCACCCACTTCTCCCACCCTCACTCTACACACTCTAGGCTTGATTACTTTTTCTGCCACCCCACTGACCTGGATCTGGTCCGCTCCGTGAATATTCACCTTACCCCGTGGTCAGACCATGACCTTATCACCTTAGACATTGACTCTAGTCATACTACTAAAACCAGAGCCCCATGGAGACTGCCACACCATCTCCTTTCAGAAGTCCCGTTTAGGGAAGAGATCAGGAAGGAGATTTGCTTTACCCTCCAGACCAATGATACCCCAGAAATTAGTGAGAATACTATCTGGGGGGCATTTAAGGCTACTCTACGAGGCCTTTTCATCTGAAAGCAAGCTCATCTCAGGAGACAAGCAGGCCTTTCCCTCTCCCAAGCACATTGCAGACTGCGGGTGCTTGAAACCTAACGGCGGATCCCGGACTCGGTAGCCTACAAATCTGAGGTGGAAGACCTTAGGCGGCACATATGCCAATTAGAATTTCGTAAAACACAATCCAATCTCCTCCGTCTGAAACACCTCCTATACTCAAAGGGCAATAAAGCAGATTCTTTACTAGCCAATAAAATCAGACAGCGTGCAGGTGCCACTCGTATCCATGAAATCAAACAGAGTGGCTGTTCAGTCCGACTTCCTTCCCAGATTGGCCAACAGTTTCATAAGATTTACTCTGAACTCAATAATATCGGCAATACCGTGATGCCCGAGAAAGCCCCCTCGGAAAACATAGATTCTTTCCTTCACTCCCTTGAGCTTCCCACCCTCGATGACTCCCATAAAGAGTGCATTGACTCCCCGATTACTAGCCAGGATGTTAAATCGGTTATTAAAAAACTAAAATCCCTTAAAGCCCCTGGACCTGATGGCTTCACGGCCATTTTCTACAAGACATACCTAACAGAACTCGCCCCTATGCTTACCAGATTTTTCAATAAGGCTATGTCCACAGGGAAATTCGAAAAGGAATTCCTTGAGGCCTCCATCATCACCATTCCCAAACCCAACAAAGATCCTACCCTTTGCGCTAATTATCGACCCATTTCACTCATCAACACTGACGTTAAGCTCTATGCCAAAATCCTGGCTAATCGGCTAGCAAAATTACTCCCAACACTTATTAACCCAGACCAGGTCAGGTTCGTACCAGGAAGAGAGGGCCCAGATAACACCAGGAGGCTCCTTAACATACTCCTAGAGACCAAGAGACTGAATAGGCCACTTGCGGTGCTCTCTCTGGATGCCGCGTCAGATGGGAATACCTCTGGCGGGTCTTAGAGAACTTCCAGTTCCCTGCACGAATTGTCTTGGCAATCAAAGCTTTGTACTCCTCCCCAGTGGCCTCGGTGAGAGGACTGGGATTTGACCCCACTCCCTTCCCTATATCTAATGGCACCCGTCAGGGTTGCCCCCTTTCCCCGATTTTGTTCGCACTGGCCATGGAGCCTCTGGCTGCGGCCATCAGGACAGATAACGAGATTTCGGGAATCACCCTACACGGTACGGTCCACAAAGTAGCCCTATTTGCAGATGATACTACCCTGTTCTTCTCCAGTCCCTCTCGAGAGATCCTGAGACTCCTGTCCATCTTAGAGACATTTAGTTCCATGTCGTACTATAAATTAAATCACTCGAAATCTGAATTGTACACCTCTGGGTTTCCCAAGGAGGTCTCCAAAAACTTATGTAAAAAATATAAGTTTAGCCCCAGCCATAAGTACGTATCCCATCTCGGTGTTAAATTATCCAATTCTCTCCCTCAAATTCTTGAAGATAACCTCAAACCACTTTTGACCGAGCTAAGGTCCCTGCCCACACGTTGGAACTTCAAATGTGTATCCTGGTTAGGACGCATAGCAGCTCTAAAGATGAGCTATCTTCCTAAACTCACGTATGCACTCCGGTGTCTACCAATAAGAGTTCCCAGAACCCTTTTAGTACAGTTCCAGAGTGCCTGTACCAAATACATTTGGCAGGGTAAACCCCCTAGAGTTGCTCATAACGCCCTGCAATACCCTAAAATACACAGAGGGGTTGCTTCTCCCTCTATTGTTAGGAATGCGGATGCCGATATGCTCACCCACATCTCTCAATGGGGTGTCAAAGACTCAGACAGCAAATGGAGGTCTATTGAACAAGCCTCCCTGCCACATAAC
Organism: Bombina bombina; assembly: GCF_027579735.1. Taxonomy (NCBI): domain Eukaryota; kingdom Metazoa; phylum Chordata; class Amphibia; order Anura; family Bombinatoridae; genus Bombina; species Bombina bombina. Next base: position 555,301,710 of record NC_069504.1, on the reverse strand, counting down.
CTTACGTTACGGGACCTAATATGGACACCACCCCATTGCAGAAGGAATCTGGGTGCCTCTAATCCGATTATACAGGAATGCCTATTCGCCTGGGACCGCCTAAGGCATAACCCCAAGGTAGCCCCTCACCCTTCCCCAATTACCTCCGTCTTCTGTCCGGTTTACCGGACTCCCATCCAAACGCTTGGGCTCGGCTGGGTATTACGAAGGTGGGTGACCTTTGGTCAACCCCGCCACATACAACCTTCCCCCCCTACACTCATCTCAACGTAACCCCATCTACACCCTTGTATATGAAATTTGAATACTCCAGAGTTACAAGTTTCTTATCTAGGTGGGGTTTCAAACCATCTCTGCCTCGACAGCCTACCATCTGGGAAGCTAGATGGCAACAGGGGCTCAGACTGGGCAAACCATTGTCCTTACACTATTCCCTTATGGAAGGCGCTGCCCCAGCTGACAAAGCCCAACATATTCTAAAATGGGAACGGAGGTTAGACTTTACGAAACCCTCTTTGGAGTGGCAACGCACGCTCCTTTTTACAAAGAAAACCCTTCATTGCATCACCATCCTTGAAACCTACATCAAGGTGCTCACACACTGGTATTATGTCCCAGCTAGGCTTGCGAAGATCTTTCCAGAGGCCTCCCCCACTTGTTGGAGAGACTGCTCGCACATAGGAGATATGATCCACATTTTGTGGAGCTGTCCCAGACTCAAACCTCTTTGGAATAAATGTTTCTCCACATTAACCAGTTTGGGTATCAACCTACCCAGAACTCCTGAGACGGCTCTTTTTCACTTAGGCGTATGTAAAATACCCAAACATTATGGTGCACTCTGTATTTACCTTCTATCAGCTGTTAAACTTTATATAGCGAGATCTTGGAAAAGATCCCTTCCCCCAGCCTGGTCGGATATTGTATCCACTATGGCATACATGTACTCTATGGAGAAGAGTATCTATTATGCCTCGGGTAGGACTGATCTCTTTGAGCTGATCTGGTCCGATTGGAAAAACAGATTTGATACTCTCTGGCTTCCAACCTTTAACACCTAAATGGCAGTACACCCCTAACCACATAAGCAGTAGATCTGACCTCACCCTTGCACATCTGAATTAGCCCCCTTTTAAAGTCATCTTAGCGTATCTTCCTACCCTTTTCCCCTTCCCTTTCCCCCCCCCCTCCCCACTTATCCTATGTCCTGTCAAGACACTGACTCCCTTTTCATAGAAATTTACATTATGTCTGAAATGATTACGTAAATGCTATGATGTATTTGTACTTGATGTACGATTGTCTCGTACAGTTGTTGTATCTATCATTCTTCTATTCTATCAAAAATCAATAAAAATTAAATTTATAAAAAAAAACAAAAAAAAAAAACAACGTGCTCGTGCATGATTCCCCCATAGGAAACAATGGGGCAGTTTGGGCTGAAAAAAAACCTAACACCTGCAAAAAAGCAGCGTTCAGCTCCTAACGCAGCCCCATTGTTTCCTATGGGGAAACAGTTTCTAAGTCTACACCTAACACCCTAACATGTACCCCGAGTCTAAACACCCCTAACCTTATACTTATTAACCCCTAATCTGCCGCCCCCGCTATCGCTGACCCATGCATATTATTATTAACCCCTAATCTGCCGCTCCGTACACCGCCGCAACCTACGTTATCCCTATGTACCCCAAATCTGCTGCCCCTAACACCGCTGACCCCTATATTATATTTATTAACCCCTAATCTGCCACCCCCAACGTCGCTGCCACCTACCTACACTTTTTAACCCCTAATCTGCCGACCGGACCTCACCGCTACTATAATAAAGTTATTAACCCCTAATCCGCCTCACTCCCGCCTCAAAAACCCTATAATAAATAGTATTAACCCCTAATCTGCCCTCCCTAACATCGCCGACACCTAACTTCAAGTATTAACCACTAATCTGCCAACCGGACCTCGCCGCTACTCTAATAAATGTATTAACCCCTAAAGCTAAGTCTAACCCTAACACTAACACCCCCTAGGTTTAATATAATTTTTATCTAACGAAATAAATTATTTCTTATTAAATAAATTATTCCTATTTAAAGCTAAATACTTACCTGTAAAATAAACCCTAATATAGCTACAATATAAATTATAATTATATTGTAGCTATTTTAGGATTAACATTTATTTTACAGGCAACTTTGTATTTATTTTAACCAGGTACAATAGCCATTAAATAGTTAATAACTATTTAATAGCTACCTAGTTAAAATAATTACAAAATTACCTGTAAAATAAATCCTAACCTAAGTTACAATTAAACCTAACACTACACTATCAATAAATTAATTAAATAAAATACCTACAATTACCTACAATTAAACCTAACACTACACTATCAATAAATTAATTACATACAAATACCTTCAAATAAATACAATAAAATAAACTAACTAAAGTACAAAAAATAAAAAAAGAACTAAGTTACAAAAAATAAAAAAATAATTTACAAACATTATAAAAATATTACAACAATTTTAAGCTAATTACACCTACTCTAAGCCCCCTAATAAAATAACAAAGCCCCCCAAAATAAAAAAATGCCCTACCCTATTCTAAAATAAAAATTGAAAAGCTCTTTTACCTTACCAGCCCTTAAAAGGGCCTTTTGCGGGACATGCCCCAAAGAATTCTGCTCTTTTGCCTGTAAAAAAAAACCATACAATACCCCTCCCCCAACATTACAACCCACCACCCACATACCCCTAATCTAACCCAAACCCCCCTTAAATAAACCTAACACTAAGCCCCTGAAGATCTCCCTACCTTATCTTCACCACGCCGGGTATCACCGATCCGTCCAGAAGAGGGTCCGAAGGCTTGATCCAAGCTCAAGCGGGGGCTGAAGAGGTCCATCATCCGGCTGAAGTCTTCTATCAAGCGGCATCTTCAATCTTCTTTCTTCCGGATCCATCTTCATCCCACCGACGCGGAACATCCATCCTGGCCGACGACTTCCCGACGAATGACGGTTCCTTTAAGGGACGTCATCCAAGATGGCGTCCCTCGAATTCCGATTGGCTGATAGGATTCTATCAGCCAATCGGAATTAAGGTAGGCAAATTCTGATTGGCTGATGGAATCAGCCAATCAGATTCTAGTTCAATCTGATTGGCAGATTGGATCAGCCAATCAGATTGAGCTTGCATTCTATTGGCTGATCGGAACAGCCAATAGAATGCAAGCTCAATCTGATTGGCTGATCGGATCAGCCAATTGGATTGAACTTAAATCTGATTGATCAGAAGTTATCAGATCAGTTTGAATATTTAGGCCTTCAGGTACCCTAGTCTTGAGTTTAAAGATCCAAAATGCCTCCCTAGTGTGAAAAATTTTGTCTCTGTCACCTCCTCTTTTGGGGATCCTAACCCATTCAATAGCCTGCCATAGTAGTTTATCGATTTTGCTATCATGTGTAGACTCGCAAGTAGTACGACATTTTAAGTTTACACATGAAAGCAAAATCGATAAACTACTATGGCAGGTCTTTGAATGGGTTAGGATCCCCAAAAGAGTAGGTGACAGAGACAAAATGCTTCGCACTAGGGAGGCATTTTGGATCTTTAAACTCAAGACTAGGGTACCTGATAGCCTAAATATTCAAACTGATCTGATAAATTGTTGGCGATAGATTGTAGAAATTATGTCGCGAATTATCTCTATCTATACTTTTTATATAAGTAAGGGTATTTTTAACTAATTATGTCTAAATCTATATCACAGAGAAATATATTTGAATTGACAATATTCAGACCTAAGGTACAGAATTTAATTCCTAGGACATGTTACTAAGTAAAGACTATGAGTAGTTGTTGTTGTAATCAATAACAATACTCTGGGAATTATAATGATGGCCTAATATAATGATGATTTTTGTATTAATGTAGCTATTGTGATCTTTATGTAAATGGTATATAGGAGATTTACTGTTATGAAAAGTTTGTTGGTTGTTAACATCAATATGTTAAATAAGATATGCTTTATATGCATTTTTACTTTTCACTTAATAGTGAGTTCAGTTAGTAAAGTCCTTTTATTTATGTAATTTACCTAATGGGTTTCTTTGAGGCTTATTTGCAGCAAAGTATATATATAAAAAATAATTGTTGATGTATATAGGCTACTAAACATAAATATAACTAAAGTGTTGTATTAACTTTAAATGTTAAAGTAACAAATTAACATAAGTGTTGTATCTATTTTAAAAGTGTAAGCAACTATCCAACAATGGGTAAATTGGTCTCTATTCACCATATTTATGTGCCAAACAAATTATTGCTATGATATTATATCTAATATAAATGCATTATATACATTTGCTTAATACTGTCATGTTCATTGTAGTAGTAGGTTCCAGAATGTGAAGAGTTAACATTTGTGAGGCTGTACCACATGCTAGAGTAATTTCTTAATTTAAGAGGGCTGTGAGCTAGAGACAGCACGGTCTATGAGTAAGGCAGGAGCTGAAACATGTCAGACCGCAGCTGTCCTAGCTCTCTTTGATTTTACTATTGGAATGTTATTTTACATACGTACTGAGGTATGGCAATAAATGTTATGTTTTAAGATTTGTAGCTGTGGCCCCGACTCGCCTTTTTTCTATTTGGCAGTTTTTAATATTTTGGCAGACATTCAGATAGTCTGCAGGTGGTTTGCGGGGAGTGCCTTTCAGGCTGCTGTGTACTGAGTGGTAACTATTGGTCATATCCGTGGATGACGTCAGGCTGAGGAGGAGACACCCGAAGAAGCAAACAGACCGGGACCGAGACCTGTGTGTACGGAGCTACTGAAGGAGACCGGTTGGATTGAGGTACTGTTTGGCTACACCGGGGTGATTGTTTGTATATACCATTCTCACTGAGGTTATATGTCGATCCTGCCTGTTATATCACACTCTGCAGAGCGCTATAATGGGAAGTGTTTGGGAAGTGGGATTGTAAGATTGTGCTTATCACTTCTGGAAAGCTTTCTATATATATATATATATATATATATATATATATATATATATATATATATATATATATATATATATATATATATATATAAATAAAAAGAGAGAAGCGCTCAACCTGGGGACGAACAATAGCATAATAGCTTGTTCTATGGCTAGTTACCACCCTAGAAGCAGCCTCTTTTTGCTCAATATGTGCCTTTCACAGAAAAGAACTTTCCTGTAGCATATCAGTCTGATCCTGACTTCACAGTACAGTCCAGCCCCAAAATACCAGGCAATCCCTTTCTGAACAAGAGAAACAGCAAAACCCCAGACCTACGTTTCGGCCTATTGTGGGCCTCGTCAGTGAGGTGCAGCCATATCCCTCTAGGCACACTGAGCAACGGGTCCACGTCTGGATTCCCGCATCACACTTAGGGAGACTTCCCTAAGTGTCATAATTTGCATAAATAAAAAGAGAGAAGCGCTCAACCTGGGAACGAACAATAGCATAATAGCTTGTTCTATGGCTAGTTACCACCCTAGAAGCAGCCTCTTTTTGCTCAATATGTGCCTTTCACAGAAAAGAACTTTCCTGTAGCATATCAGTCTGATCCTGACTTCACAGTACAGTCCAGCCCCGAAATACCAGGCAATCCCTTTCTGAACAAGAGAAACAGCAAAACCCCAGACCTACGTTTCGGCCTATTGTGGGCCTCGTCAGTGAGGTGCAGCCATATCCCTCTAGGCACACTGAGCAACGGGTCCACGTCTGGATTCCCGCATCACACTTAGGGAGACTTCCCTAAGTGTCATAATTTGCATAAATAAAAAGAGAGAAGCGCTCAACCTGGGAACGAACAATAGCATAATAGCTTGTTCTATGGCTAGTTACCACCCTAGAAGCAGCCTCTTTTTGCTCAATATGTGCCTTTCACAGAAAAGAACTTTCCTGTAGCATATCAGTCTGATCCTGACTTCACAGTACAGTCCAGCCCCGAAATACCAGGCAATCCCTTTCTGAACAAGAGAAACAGCAAAACCCCAGACCTACGTTTCGGCCTATTGTGGGCCTCGTCAGTGAGGTGCAGCCATATCCCTCTAGGCACACTGAGCAACGGGTCCACGTCTGGATTCCCGCATCACACTTAGGGAGACTTCCCTAAGTGTCATAATTTGCATAAATAAAAAGAGAGAAGCGCTCAACCTGGGAACGAACAATAGCATAATAGCTTGTTCTATGGCTAGTTACCACCCTAGAAGCAGCCTCTTTTTGCTCAATATGTGCCTTTCACAGAAAAGAACTTTCCTGTAGCATATCAGTCTGATCCTGACTTCACAGTACAGTCCAGCCCCGAAATACCAGGCAATCCCTTTCTGAACAAGAGAAACAGCAAAACCCCAGACCTACGTTTCGGCCTATTGTGGGCCTCGTCAGTGAGGTGCAGCCATATCCCTCTAGGCACACTGAGCAACGGGTCCACGTCTGGATTCCCGCATCACACTTAGGGAGACTTCCCTAAGTGTCATAATTTGCATAAATAAAAAGAGAGAAGCGCTCAACCTGGGAACGAACAATAGCATAATAGCTTGTTCTATGGCTAGTTACCACCCTAGAAGCAGCCTCTTTTTGCTCAATATGTGCCTTTCACAGAAAAGAACTTTCCTGTAGCATATCAGTCTGATCCTGACTTCACAGTACAGTCCAGCCCCGAAATACCAGGCAATCCCTTTCTGAACAAGAGAAACAGCAAAACCCCAGACCTACGTTTCGGCCTATTGTGGGCCTCGTCAGTGAGGTGCAGCCATATCCCTCTAGGCACACTGAGCAACGGGTCCACGTCTGGATTCCCGCATCACACTTAGGGAGACTTCCCTAAGTGTCATAATTTGCATAAATAAAAAGAGAGAAGCGCTCAACCTGGGAACGAACAATAGCATAATAGCTTGTTCTATGGCTAGTTACCACCCTAGAAGCAGCCTCTTTTTGCTCAATATGTGCCTTTCACAGAAAAGAACTTTCCTGTAGCATATCAGTCTGATCCTGACTTCACAGTACAGTCCAGCCCCGAAATACCAGGCAATCCCTTTCTGAACAAGAGAAACAGCAAAACCCCAGACCGACGTATCGGCCTATTGTGGGCCTCGTCAGTGAGGTGCAGCCATATCCCTCTAGGCACACTGAGCAACGGGTCCACGTCTGGATTCCCGCATCACACTTAGGGAGACTTCCCTAAGTGTCATAATTTGCATAAATAAAAAGAGAGAAGCGCTCAACCTGGGAACGAACAATAGCATAATAGCTTGTTCTATGGCTAGTTACCACCCTAGAAGCAGCCTCTTTTTGCTCAATATGTGCCTTTCACAGAAAAGAACTTTCCTGTAGCATATCAGTCTGATCCTGACTTCACAGTACAGTCCAGCCCCGAAATACCAGGCAATCCCTTTCTGAACAAGAGAAACAGCAAAACCCCAGACCTACGTTTCGGCCTATTGTGGGCCTCGTCAGTGAGGTGCAGCCATATCCCTCTAGGCACACTGAGCAACGGGTCCACGTCTGGATTCCCGCATCACACTTAGGGAGACTTCCCTAAGTGTCATAATTTGCATAAATAAAAAGAGAGAAGCGCTCAACCTGGGAACGAACAATAGCATAATAGCTTGTTCTATGGCTAGTTACCACCCTAGAAGCAGCCTCTTTTTGCTCAATATGTGCCTTTCACAGAAAAGAACTTTCCTGTAGCATATCAGTCTGATCCTGACTTCACAGTACAGTCCAGCCCCGAAATACCAGGCAATCCCTTTCTGAACAAGAGAAACAGCAAAACCCCAGACCTACGTTTCGGCCTATTGTGGGCCTCGTCAGTGAGGTGCAGCCATATCCCTCTAGGCACACTGAGCAACGGGTCCACGTCTGGATTCCCGCATCACACTTAGGGAGACTTCCCTAAGTGTCATAATTTGCATAAATAAAAAGAGAGAAGCGCTCAACCTGGGAACGAACAATAGCATAATAGCTTGTTCTATGGCTAGTTACCACCCTAGAAGCAGCCTCTTTTTGCTCAATATGTGCCTTTCACAGAAAAGAACTTTCCTGTAGCATATCAGTCTGATCCTGACTTCACAGTACAGTCCAGCCCCGAAATACCAGGCAATCCCTTTCTGAACAAGAGAAACAGCAAAACCCCAGACCTACATATATATACAAGATTCTGGGATCCAAGCACTCACTGTTAGTGGTATGCGCCTGGGTGCACTCTATGGTAATTAGGTAGAAACTTCTCAAAAGGAAGAGGCACTCACAGGTCTTAATATGCACAAAAGTACTTTTATTGATTCATAAGTTCAGTCAACATTTCGGTCCTCGCAGGGACCTTTGTCAAGACTGTTCTATATACAAAAGATACAAAAGAGTACAGACAATGTGAAAATTCATCAAAGGGGAAGAGACACATTACAGAGCTTTAAGGCTTATGTATACAGTCCCAAACGGGACAGCGAGAGAAAGAGAGTATATACAACAAGAGATACCATGTAGAACAAAAGATATCATGTAAAACAAAAGATATCATTTAAAACAAAAGATAACCAGCATATGTTAAACACATAGACACAGTATTCGTATGGTGCATTGGCTCAGGGAGGTGTGATAAGTGTTGAAGGCCAGGGACAGATCACATTTCATGATACAGGACAGCAGATAACTGCACAAGGGAATCAAATGCCTCTCCCTGTATATTACATACATTAGAACAAAACTGTCACGTTCCCAATAAGAATGTACCAAATTGACTATAGTTTATATGGCAAGCATGAGACGTGTCTCTTATGTGGCAAGGAATCAATAAGTCAAAAGGGTAGAATGTGACACAAAGGTAAAATAATACTGCAAACACAGATCAAAACAGTTATCAACAGTGGCGGTTACTATTTGTGATTTAAAAACAGACAAAAGGGTTCACGTACCAAATGTGTGCCCAACCCCATTATGTGCAAGCGGTATAGCTAAACAATATATACTATAAGCGATACTGAAAGTTCCACAGAGGTGTCAGAGGCCTGTAGTGAAAGTTCTGTCTATGGTGCACGTATGCAAACATTAAGGGCGGCGTTGCAACTCAATCAGCTCACCGCTGACTGCCAGACGCTGTAAACACAGGAGTAAGTACTTGAGCCTGCAGCCTACCACTGCCTTGTAACGTTCCTTATAACGGGACATAATCCTTGCAAGCTCATGTTTCCATACGTGCACCATAGACAGAACTTTCACTACAGGCCTCTGACACCTCTGTGGAACTTTCAGTATCGCTTATAGTATATATTGTTTAGCTATACCGCTTGCACATAATGGGGTTGGGCACACATTTGGTACGTGAACCCTTTTGTCTGTTTTTAAATCACAAATAGTAACCGCCACTGTTGATAACTGTTTTGATCTGTGTTTGCAGTATTATTTTACCTTTGTGTCACATTCTACCCTTTTGACTTATTGATTCCTTGCCACATAAGAGACACGTCTCATGCTTGCCATATAAACTATAGTCAATTTGGTACATTCTTATTGGGAACGTGACAGTTTTGTTCTAATGTATGTTATATACAGGGAGAGGCATTTGATTCCCTTGTGCAGTTATCTGCTGTCCTGTATCATGAAATGTGATCTGTCCCTGGCCTTCAACACTTATCACACCTTCCTGAGCCAATGCTCCATACGAATACTGTGTCTATGTGTTTAACATGTGCTGGTTATCTTTTGTTTTAAATGATATCTTTTGTTTTACATGATATCTTTTGTTCTACATGGTATCTCTTGTTGTATATACTCTCTTTCTCTCGCTGTCCCGTTTGGGACTGTATACATAAGCCTTAAAGCTCTGTAATGTGTCTCTTCCCCTTTGATGAATTTTCACATTATCTGTACTCTTTTGTATCTTTTGTATATAGAACAGTCTTGACAAAGGTCCCTGCGAGGACCGAAACGTTGACTGAACTTATGACTCAATAAAAGTACTTTTGTGCATATTAAGACCTGTGAGTGCCTCTTCCTTTTGAGAAGTTTATATATATATATAAATAATAAGAAAAAAATATAAATGGTTTTATTGTGTTCTTAAGGTAATTATTAGAGCCCAGTTGGTTGTAGTGGCGGAAAGAGTAGTTTGTCTTTTCCTCTTGTGGTGGTCATTCAGGGCCCTGAGAGTGGGCAGGGAGAGAGAAGAGTGATGCCCTAGGATGGGGGAGGTGACACCCGCTAGGTGCCGACCTAGATATTACTCCCCCCTATGAATCGTACGACAAACAGCTCTACTAATTGCAACTCTCTCTATCTGCTATTTGAGCGTGAGCAATCCGTGCCATGCTGCAGATACCTAACGGGGCCCTGGCCGTCTGACAGTAGGGGTTAAGTTAGTAGTTAGATCCCGCCACCAGTTAATGAACTTGATACAAGTTCTAATGTTATTTATTAAAACAATTGCCTAATATTGGCACATTAGCCGTGATTAAGGAGTTTATATATAATAAACGCGACCGTGACCAGTCTTTCTCCCTTGTCTTTCTGTTGTGTGTTTATTGTTAAGTTATGCTAGTTAACATCCTATAATATAAAAGGCCAAGTGTGTTTGTCAAAAGCTGTCATGCGCAGTAGAGACTGCACAAGAACAAACACACCTGTCCTTCAACAAACTGACCTGGGCTGGCTGCTGGCACCTAATCCGTGAAGGGGGCGGAGCTGACTGCCCGTGAAGGGACAGAACCGTGTCCTAAAGGGGGCGGAGCTGTGTGTAAAAGGGGTGGAGTCTGAGTGTGACAGGGCGGGGCTGGGCAGGAGCTTCCATGGCTGTCTGAGTGTCTGCATGAGAGACAGAGCAGTACAAGAGGGGAGATATAGTGCAAAAGAGAGGGAGAGAGAGAAAAAGAGAGGGGTGCAAGAGCAAAAGAGAGGGGTGAGAGAGAGCAAAATAGAGGGGTGAGAAAGTGCAAAAGAGAGGGGTGAAAGAGAGTAAAAGAGAAAGGTGAGAGAGAGCAAAAAAAGAGGGGCGAGAGAGAGCAAAATGCAGGGGAGGGAAAGAGCAAAAGAGAGGGAGAGAGAGAGCAAAAGAGGGGGAGAGAGAGAGCAAAAGAGGGGGAGAGAGTGTAAAAGAGGGGTAGAGAGAGAGCAAAAGAGAGGGGGAGACAGAGTGAGCAAAAGAGAGGGGGGAGACAGAGAGAGAGAGCAAAATAGAGGGGAGAGAGTGCAAAAGAGAGGGGGTGAGAGAGAGAGCAAAAAAGAGGGGGAGAGAGAGAGCAAAAGATAGGGGGAGAGAGCAAAAGAGAGGGGGAGAGAGTGAAAAAGAGAGGGAGGGAGGGAGAGAGAGCAAAAGAGAGGGGGGAGAGAGAGAAAAAGAGAGGGGGAGAGAGAGAGCAAGCAAAAGAGAGGGTGAGAGAGAGAGCGGGCAAAAGAGAAGGTGAGAGAGAGAGTACAAAAGAGAGGGGAAAGAGCGCAAAACAGAAGGGGGGAGAGAGAGCAAAAGAGAGGGGGGAGAAAGAGAGCAAAAGAGAGGGGGGAGAGAGAGAGCAAAAAAAGAGGGGGAGAGAGAGAGCAAAAGATAGGGGGAGAGAGAGAGCAAAAGATAGGGGGAGAGAGAGAGCAAAAGAGAGGGGGAGAGAGTGAAAAAGAGAGGGAGGGAGGGAGAGAGAGCAAAAGAGGGGGGGGGGGGTAGAGAGAAAAAGAGGCTGGGGGAGAGAGAAAAAGAGAGGGGGAGAGAGAGAGCAAGGAAAAGAGAGGGTGAGAGAGAGAGAGCGGGCAAAAGAGAAGGTGAGAGAGAGAGTGCAAAAGAGAGGGGAGAGCGAGAGAGAGCAAAAGAGAGGAGAGAGAGAGCAAAAGAGAGGGGGATAGAGAGCAAAAGAGAGGGGGAGAGAGAGCAAAAGAGAGGGGGACAGAGAGCAAAAGAGAGGGGGAGAGAGAGCAAAAGAGATAGGGGAGAGAGAGCAAAAGAGAAGGTGTGAGAGAGAGCAAAAAATGGGAGAGAGAGAGAGAGCAAAAGAATGGGGGGAGAGTGCAAAACAGAAGGGGGGAGAGAGAGAGAGCAAAAGAGAGGGGGAGAAAGAGAGCAAAAGAGATGTGGGAGAGAGAGTGCAAAAGAGAGTGTCTGCATGAGAGACAGAGCAGCACAAGAGGGGAGATATAGTGCAAAAGAGGGGGAGAGAGAGCAAAAGAGAGGGGTGAGAGAGCAAAAGAGAGGGGTGAGAGAGAGCAAAAGAGAGGGGTGAGAGAGTGCAAAAGAGAGGAGTGAGAGAGAGTAAAAGAGAAAGGTGAGAGAGAGCAAACAAGAGTGGCGAGAGAGAGCAAAATGCAGGGGAGGGAGAGAGCAAAAGAGAGGGAGAGAGAGAGCAAAAGAGGGGGATAGAGAGAGCAAAATAGGGGGAGAGAGTGAGCAAAAGAGATGGGGGAGAGAGAGCAAAATAGAGGGGGAGAGAGAGCAAAAGAGAGGAGAGAGAGCGCAAAAGAGAGGGGATAGAGCAAAAGAGAGAGAGCAAAAGAGAGGGGGAGAGAGAGCAAAAGAGAGGGGGAGAGAGAGCAAAAGAGAGGGGGAGAGAGAGCAAAAGAGAAGGGGGTAGAGAGAGCAAAAAATGGGAGAGAGAGAGCAAAAGAAAGGGGGGAGAGCCCAAAACAGAAGGGGGGGAGAGAGAGCAAAAAGAGAGGGGGGAGAAAGAGAGCAAAAGAGAGGGGGGAGAGAGAGAGCAAAAAAGAGGGGGAGAGAGAGAGCAAAAGATAGGGGGAGAGAGAGCAAAAGAGAGGGGGAGAGAGTGAAAAAGAGAGGGAGGGAGAGAGAGCAAAAGAGGGGGGGGAGAGAGAGAAAAAGAGAGGGGGAGAGAGAGAGCAAGCAAAAGAGAGGGTGAGAGAGAGAGCGGGCAAAAGAGAAGGTGAGAGAGAGAGTGCAAAAGAGAGGGGAGAGAGAGAGAGAGCAAAAGAGGGGAGAGAGAGAGCAAAAGAGAGGGGGATAGAGAGCAAAAGATAGGGGGAGAGAGAGCAAAAGAGAGGGGGAGAGAGAGCAAAAGAGATGGGGAGAGAGAGCAAAAGAGAAGGTGTGAGAGAGAGCAAAAAATGGGAGAGAGAGAGAGAGCAAAAGAGTGGGGGGAGAGCACAAAACAGAAGGGGGGGGGAGAGAGAGAGCAAAAGAGAGGGGGAGAAAGAGAGCAAAAGAGATGTGGGAGAGTGCAAAAGAGAGTGTCTGCATGAGAGACAGAGCAGCACAAGAGGGGAGATATAGTGCAAAAGAGGGGGAGAGAGAGCAAAAGAGAGGGGAGAGAGAGCAAAAGAGAAGGTGTGAGAGAGAGCAAAAAATGGGAGAGAGAGAGCAAAAGAATGGGGGGAGAGTGCAAAAAAGAAGGGGGGGGGGAGAGAGAGAGCAAAATATAGGGGGAGAAAGAGAGCAAAAGAGATGTGGGAGAGAGAGTGCAAAAGAGAGTGTCTGCATGAGAGACAGAGCAGCACAAGAGGGGAGATATAGTGCAAAAGAGGGGGAGAGAGAGCAAAAGAGAGGGGTGAGAGAGCAAAAGAGAGGGGTGAGAGAGAGCAAAAGAGAGGGGTGAGAGAGTGCAAAAGAGAGGAGTGAGAGAGAGTAAAGGAGAAAGGTGAGAGAGAGCAAACAAGAGTGGCGAGAGAGAGCAAAATGCAGGGGAGGGAGAGAGCAAAAGAGAGGGAGAGAGAGAGCAAAAGAGGGTGAGAGAGAGAGCAAAATAGGGGGAGAGAGTGAGCAAAAGAGAGGGGAGAGAGTGCAAAAGAGATGGTGGAGAGAGAGAGCAAAAGAGATGGGGGAGAGAGAGCAAAATAGAGGGGGAGAGAGAGAGAGCAAAAAAGAGGAGAGAGAGCGCAAAAGAGAGGGGATAGAGCAAAAGAGAGAGAGCAAAAGAGAGGGGGAGAGAGAGCAAAAGAGAGGGGGAGAGAGAGCAAAAGAGAGGGGGAGAGAGAGCAAAAGAGAAGGGGGTAGAGAGAGCAAAAAATGGGAGAGAGAGAACAAAAGAGAGGGGGGAGAGCCCAAAACAGAAGGGGGGGAGAGAGAGCAAAAAGAGAGGGGGGAGAGAGAGAGCAAAAAAGAGGGGGAGAGAGAGAGCAAAAGATAGGGGGAGAGAGAGCAAAAGAGAGGGGGAGAGAGAGAGCAAGGAAAAGAGAGGGTGAGAGAGAGAGCGGGCAAAAGAGAAGGTGAGAGAGAGAGTGCAAAAGAGAGGGGAGAGCGAGAGAGAGCAAAAGAGAGGAGAGAGAGAGCAAAAGAGAGGGGGATAGAGAGCAAAAGAGAGGGGGAGAGAGAGCAAAAGAGAGGGGGACAGAGAGCAAAAGAGAGGGGGAGAGAGAGCAAAAGAGATAGGGGAGAGAGAGCAAAAGAGAAGGTGTGAGAGAGAGCAAAAAATGGGAGAGAGAGAGCAAAAGAATGGGGGGAGAGTGCAAAACAGAAGGGGGGAGAGAGAGAGAGCAAAAGAGAGGGGGAGAAAGAGAGCAAAAGAGATGTGGGAGAGAGAGTGCAAAAGAGAGTGTCTGCATGAGAGACAGAGCAGCACAAGAGGGGAGATATAGTGCAAAAGAGGGGGAGAGAGAGCAAAAGAGAGGGGTGAGAGAGCAAAAGAGAGGGGTGAGAGAGAGCAAAAGAGAGGGGTGAGAGAGTGCAAAAGAGAGGAGTGAGAGAGAGTAAAAGAGAAAGGTGAGAGAGAGCAAACAAGAGTGGCGAGAGAGAGCAAAATGCAGGGGAGGGAGAGAGCAAAAGAGAGGGAGAGAGAGAGCAAAAGAGGGGGATAGAGAGAGCAAAATAGGGGGAGAGAGTGAGCAAAAGAGATGGGGGAGAGAGAGCAAAATAGAGGGGGAGAGAGAGAGAGCAAAAGAGAGGAGAGAGAGCGCAAAAGAGAGGGGATAGAGCAAAAGAGAGAGAGCAAAAGAGAGGGGGAGAGAGAGCAAAAGAGAGGGGGAGAGAGAGCAAAAGAGAGGGGGAGAGAGAGCAAAAGAGAAGGGGGTAGAGAGAGCAAAAAATGGGAGAGAGAGAGCAAAAGAAAGGGGGGAGAGCCCAAAACAGAAGGGGGGGAGAGAGAGCAAAAAGAGAGGGGGGAGAAAGAGAGCAAAAGAGAGGGGGGAGAGAGAGAGCAAAAAAGAGGGGGAGACAGAGAGCAAAAGATAGGGGGAGAGAGAGCAAAAGAGAGGGGGAGAGAGTGAAAAAGAGAGGGAGGGAGAGAGAGCAAAAGAGGGGGGGGGGAGAGAGAGAAAAAGAGAGGGGGAGAGAGAGAGCAAGCAAAAGAGAGGGTGAGAGAGAGAGCGGGCAAAAGAGAAGGTGAGAGAGAGAGTGCAAAAGAGAGGGGAGAGAGAGAGAGCAAAAGAGAGGAGAGAGAGAGCAAAAGAGAGGGGGATAGAGAGCAAAAGATAGGGGGAGAGAGAGCAAAAGAGAGGGGGAGAGAGAGCAAAAGAGATGGGGAGAGAGAGCAAAAGAGAAGGTGTGAGAGAGAGCAAAAAATGGGAGAGAGAGAGAGCAAAAGAGTGGGGGGAGAGCACAAAACAGAAGGGGGGGGGGAGAGAGAGAGCAAAAGAGAGGGGGAGAAAGAGAGCAAAAGAGATGTGGGAGAGTGCAAAAGAGAGTGTCTGCATGAGAGACAGAGCAGCACAAGAGGGGAGATATAGTGCAAAAGAGGGGGAGAGAGAGCAAAAGAGAGGGGAGAGAGAGCAAAAGAGAAGGTGTGAGAGAGAGCAAAAAATGGGAGAGAGAGAGAGAGAGTAAAAGAATGGGCGGAGAGTGCAAAAAAGAAGGGGGGGGGAGAGAGAGAGCAAAAGATAGGGGGAGAAAGAGAGCAAAAGAGATGTGGGAGAGAGAGTGCAAAAGAGAGTGTCTGCATGAGAGACAGAGCAGCACAAGAGGGGAGATATAGTGCAAAAGAGGGGGAGAGAGAGCAAAAGAGAGGGGTGAGAGAGCAAAAGAGAGTGGGTGAGAGAGAGCAAAAGAGAGGGGTAAGAGAGTGCAAAAGAGAGGGGTGAGAGAGAGTAAAAGAGAAAGGTGAGAGAGAGCAAAAAAGAGGGGAGAGAGCAGAATACAGTGGAGGGAGAGAGCAAAAGAGGGGGAGAGAGAGAGCAAAAGAGGGGGAGAGAGTGTAAAAGAGGGAGAGAAAGAGAGCAAAAGAGAGGGGGAGACAGAGAGAGCACAAGAGAGGGGGAGACAGAGAGAGAGAGCAAAATAGAGGGGAGAGAGTGCAAAAAAGAGAGGGTGAGAGAGAGATCAAAAGAGAGGGGTAGAGATCAAAAGAGAGGGGGGAGAAAGAGGGGGAGAGAGAGAGAGCAAAATATAGGAGGAGAGAGAGCAAAAGAGAGGGGGGAGAAAGTGAAAAAGAGATGGGGAGAGAGAGCAAAAAAGAGGGGAGAGAGTGCAAAAAAGAGGGGCAGAGAAAGCAAAAGAGAGGGGGAGAGAGAGCAAAAGAGAGGGAGAGAGAGAGAGCAAGCAAAAGAGAGGGTGAGAGAGAGAGTGCAAAAGAGAGGGGGTGAGAGAGAGATCAAAAGAGAGGGGGGGAGAGAGAGAGCAAAAAAGAGGGGGAGAGAGAGAGAGCAAAAGATAGGGGGAGAGAGAGAGCAAAAGAGAGGGGGGAGAGAGTGAAAAAGAGATGGGGAGAGAGAGCAAAAGAGAGGGGAGAGAGTGCAAAAGAGAGGGTGGAGAGAGAGCAAAAGAGATGGGTGAGAGAGAGCAAAATAGAGGGGGAGAGAGAGAGCAAGCAAAAGAGAGGGTGAGAGAGAGAGCAAGCAAAAGAGAAGGTGAGAGAGAGTGCAAAAGAGAAGGGGAAGAGAGAGAGAAAAAGAGAGGAGAGAGAGTGCAAAAGAGAGGGGGATAGAGCAAAAAAGAGAGGGATAGAGAGCAAAAGAGAGGGGGAGAGAGAGCAAAAGAGAGGCGGAGAGAGAGCAAAAAAGAGGGGGGAGAGAGAGCAAAAGAGAAGGGGGAGAGAGAGCAAAAAATGGGAGAGAGAGAGCAAAAGAGAGGGGGGGAGAGCGCAAAACAGAAAGGGGGGGGGAGATTGAGAGCAAAAGAGGGGGGGAAAGAGAGCAAAAGAGAGGGGGGAGAGAGAGAGCAAAAGAGATGTGGGAGAGAGAGTGCAAAAGAGAGTGTCTGCATGAGAGACAGAGCAGCACAAGAGGGGAGATAGGGTGCAAAAGAGGGGGAGAGAGAGCAAAAGAGAGGGGTGGGAGAGCAAAAAAGAGGGGTGAGAGAGAGCAAAAGAGAGGGGTGGGTGAGTGAGTGCAAAAGAGAGGGGTGAGAGAGAGTAAAAGAGAAAGGTGAGAGAGAGCAAAAAGAGGGGCAAGAGAGAGCAAAATACAGGAGAGGGAGAGAGCAAAAGAGAGGGAGAGAGAGAGCAAAAGAGGGGGAGAGAGAGCAAAAGAGGGGGAGAGAGAGCAAAAGAGGGGGAGAGAGTGTAAAAGAGGGGGAGAGAGAAAGCAAAAGAGAGGGGGAGACAGAGAGAGATCAAAAGAGGGGGGAGAGAGCAAAAAAGAGGGGGAGAGAGAGAGCAAAAGTTAGGGGGAGAGAGAGAGCAAAAGAGAGGGGAGAGAGTGCAAAAAAGAGGGGGGAAAGAGAGCAAAAGAGAGGGGGAGAGAGAGCAAGCAAAAGAGAGGGTGAGAGAGAGAGCGGGGAAAAGAGAAGGTGAGAGAGAGAGAGTGCAAAGAGAGGGGGGGGGAGAGAGAGAGAGAGCAAAATAGAGGAGAGAGAGCACAAAAGAGAGGGGGATAGAGCAAAAGAGAGGGGGAGAGAGAGCATAAGACAGGGGGATAGAGAGCAAAAGAGAGGGGGAGAGAGAGCAAAAGAGAGGGGGAGAGAGAGCAAAAGAGAAGGGGGGAGAGAGAGCAAAAAATGGGAGAGAGAGAGCAAAAGAGAGAGGGAGAGTGCAAAACAGAAGCGGCGAGAGAGAGAGAGAAAGAGAGAGAGCAAAAGAGAGGAGAGAGGGGGAGAAAGAGAGCAAAAGAGAGGGGGGAGAGAGAGCAAAAGAGATGTGGGAGAGTGTAAAAGAGGGGGACAGAGAGAGCAAAAGAGAGGGGGAGACAGAGAGAGCAAAAGAGAGGGGGGAGACAGAGAGAGCAAAAGAGAGGGGGGAGACAGAGAGAGAGATCAAAAGAGAGGGGGGAGAGAGAGAGCAAAAAAGAGGGGGAGAGAGAGAGCAAAAGTTAGGGGGAGAGAGAGAGCAAAAGAGAGGGGGGGAGCGAAAAAGAGATGGGGCAGAGAGAGCAAAAGAGAGGGGAGAGAGTGCAAAAAAGAGGGGCGAAAGAGAGCAAAAGAGAGGGGGGAGAGAGAGAGAGCAAGCAAAAGAGAGGGTGAGAGAGAGAGCAGGGAAAAGAGAAGGTGAGAGAGAGAGTGCAAAAGAGAGGGGGGAGAGAGAGAGCAAAAGAGAGGAGAGAGAGCACAAAAGAGAGGGGGATAGAGCAAAAGAGAGGGGGAGAGAGAGAGCATAAGATAGGGGGATAGAGAGCAAAAGAGAGGGGGAGAGAGAGCAAAAGAGAGGGGGAGAGAGAGCAAAAGAGAGGGGGACAGAGAGCAAAAGAGAAGGGGGAGAGAGAGCAAAAAAATGGGAGAGAGAGAGCAAAAGAGAGGGGGAGAGCACAAAACAGAAGGGGGGGGAGAAAGAGAGCAAAAGAGAGGAGAGAGGGGGAGAAAGAGAGCAAAAGAGAGGGGGGAGAGAGAGCAAAAGAGATGTGGGAGAGAGAGTGCAAAAGAGAGCGGGGAGAGAGAGCGCAAAATAGAGGGGAAGAGAGAGCAACAAATAGAGGCAGAAAAGAGAGCAAGAGAGGGTTGAGAGAGAGAGAAAAAGAAGGGTGGGAGAGAGAGCAAGAGAGGGGGAGAGAGAGCAAAATAGAGGGGGAGAGAGAGCAAAATACAGGAGAGGGAGAGAGCAAAAGAGAGGGAGAGAGAGAGCAAAAGAGGGGGGGAGAGAGAGCAAAAGAGGGGGAGAGAGAGCAAAAGAGGGGGAGAGAGTGTAAAAGAGGGGGAGAGAGAAAGCAAAAGAGAGGGGGAGACAGAGAGAGATCAAAAGAGGGGGGAGAGAGCAAAAAAGAGGGGGAGAGAGAGAGCAAAAGTTAGGGGGAGAGAGAGAGCAAAAGAGAGGGGAGAGAGTGCAAAAAAGAGGGGGGAAAGAGAGCAAAAGAGAGGGGGAGAGAGAGCAAGCAAAAGAGAGGGTGAGAGAGAGAGCGGGGAAAAGAGAAGGTGAGAGAGAGAGAGTGCAAAGAAAGGGGGGGGGAGAGAGAGAGAGAGCAAAATAGAGGAGAGAGAGCACAAAAGAGAGGGGGATAGAGCAAAAGAGAGGGGGAGAGAGAGCATAAGACAGGGGGATAGAGAGCAAAAGAGAGGGGGAGAGAGAGCAAAAGAGAGGGGGAGAGAGAGCAAAAGAGAAGGGGGGAGAGAGAGCAAAAAATGGGAGAGAGAGAGCAAAAGAGAGAGGGAGAGCGCAAAACAGAAGGGGCGAGAGAGAGAGAGAAAGAGAGAGAGCAAAAGAGAGGAGAGAGGGGGAGAAAGAGAGCAAAAGAGAGGGGGGAGAGAGAGCAAAAGAGATGTGGGAGAGTGTAAAAGAGGGGGACAGAGAGAGCAAAAGAGAGGGGGAGACAGAGAGAGCAAAAGAGAGGGGGGAGACAGAGAGAGCAAAAGAGAGGGGGGAGACAGAGAGAGAGATCAAAAGAGAGGGGGGAGAGAGAGAGCAAAAAAGAGGGGGAGAGAGAGAGCAAAAGTTAGGGGGAGAGAGAGAGCAAAAGAGAGGGGGGGAGCGAAAAAGAGATGGGGCAGAGAGAGCAAAAGAGAGGGGAGAGAGTGCAAAAAAGAGGGGCGAAAGAGAGCAAAAGAGAGGGGGGAGAGAGAGAGAGCAAGCAAAAGAGAGGGTGAGAGAGAGAGCAGGGAAAAGAGAAGGTGAGAGAGAGAGTGCAAAAGAGAGGGGGGAGAGAGAGAGCAAAAGAGAGGAGAGATAGCACAAAAGAGAGGGGGATAGAGCAAAAGAGAGGGGGAGAGAGAGAGCATAAGATAGGGGGATAGAGAGCAAAAGAGAGGGGGAGAGAGAGCAAAAGAGAGGGGGAGAGAGAGCAAAAGAGAGGGGGACAGAGAGCAAAAGAGAAGGGGGAGAGAGAGCAAAAAAATGGGAGAGAGAGAGCAAAAGAGAGGGGGAGAGCACAAAACAGAAGGGGGGGGGGGGGAGAAAGAGAGCAAAAGAGAGGAGAGAGGGGGAGAAAGAGAGCAAAAGAGAGGGGGGAGAGAGAGCAAAAGAGATGTGGGAGAGAGAGTGCAAAAGAGAGCGGGGAGAGAGAGCGCAAAATAGAGGGGAAGAGAGAGCAACAAATAGAGGCAGAAAAGAGAGCAAGAGAGGGTTGAGAGAGAGAGAAAAAGAGAGGGTGGGAGAGAGAGCAAGAGAGGGGGAGAGAGAGCAAAATAGAGGGGGAGAGAGAGCAAAAGTTAGGGGGAGAGAGAGAGCAAAAGAGAGGGGGAGAGCCAAAAAGAGATGGGGCAGAGAGAGCAAAAGAGAGGGGAGAGAGTGCAAAAAAGAGGGGCGAAAGAGAGCAAAAGAGAGGGGGGAGAGAGAGAAAGCAAGCAAAAGAGAGGGTGAGAGAGAGCAGGGAAAAGAGAAGGTGAGAGAGAGAGTGCAAAAGAGAGGGGGGAGAGAGGGAGCAAAAGAGAGGAGAGAGAGCACAAAAGAGAGGGGGATAGAGCAAAAGAGAGGGGGAGAGAGAGAGCATAAGATAGGGGGATAGAGAGCAAAAGAGAGGGGGAGAGAGAGCAAAAGAGAGGGGGAGAGAGAGCAAAAGAGAGGGGGACAGAGAGCAAAAGAGAAGGGGGGAGAGAGAGCAAAAAAATGGGAGAGAGAGAGCAAAAGAGAGGGGGAGAGCACAAAACAGAAGGGGGGGAGAAATAGAGCAAAAGAGAGGAGAGAGGGGGAGAAAGAGAGCAAAAGAGAGGGGGGGAGAGAGAGAGCAAAAGAGATGTGGGAGAGAGAGTGCAAAAGAGAGCGGGGAGAGAGCTCAAAATAGAGGGGAAGAGAGAGCAACAAATAGAGGCAGAAAAGAGAGCAAGAGAGGGTTGAGAGAGAGAGAAAAAGAGAGGGTGGGAGAGAGAGCAAGAGAGGGGGGAGAGAGAGCAAAAGAGAGGGAGAGAGAGAGAGCAAAAGAGAGGGGGAGAGAGCAAAAGAGGGGGGAGAGAGAGCAAAAGAGAGAGGGGAGAGAGATAGAGCAAAAGAGAGGGTGGAGAGAGAGAGAAAAAGAGAGGGGGGAGAGAGAGCGCAAAAGAGATGGGAGAGAGTGCAAAAGAGAGGGGGAGAGCGAGAGCAAACAAGAGGGGGGAGAGAGAGAGAGCAAAATAGAGGGGGGGGAGAGAGGGCAAGGGTGGAACTGCTGTAATTAAAAAAATGGCCCGTGTACACAGGCTTTAGGACTAGTAAAGACATAATAGGATGTTTATCTCTTAAGGATTATTAGAGACAAGGGAGAAGTTGAGTAGAAATAATGCATTTAAGTGAGAAATTGTAGAAGAATAAGGGAACAAAGAGGGAGCTAAAAAGGGGAAAACATTGGCAAAAAGTAGATGATAAAAACCAAGAACTCAGGGAATTGGACATACTGAGGGCAGACCTGACAAATGGAAATAAATGCAGTGAATGGACAGGCAGTGAGTGACACATCTGTATAACCTGAGGAGAGACAAAGCGAATGCTTTACACAAATATTAAGGCCTAGATTTGGAGTTTGGCTGTAAAAGGGCTGTTAACGCTCCGCGGGCTTTTTTCTGGCCGCACCATAAAATTAACTCTGATATCGAGAGTTCAAACAAATGCTGCGTTAGGCTCCAAAAAAGGAGCGTAGAGCATTTTTACCGCAAATGCAACTCTCGATACCAGCGGTGCTTACGGACGCGGCCAGCCTCAAAAACGTGCTCGTGCACGATTCCCCCATAGGAAACAATGGGACTGTTTGAGCTGAAAAAAAACCTAACACCTGCAAAAAAGCAGCGTTCAGCTCCTAACGCAGCCCCATTGTTTCCTATGGGGAAACACTTCCTACGTCTGCACCTAACACTCTAACATGTACCCCGAGTCTAAACACCCCTAGCCTTACACTTATTAACCCCTAATCTGCCGCCCCCGCTATCGCTGACACCTGCATATTATTATTAACCCCTAATCTGCCGCTCCGTACACCGCCGCAACCTACGTTATCCCTATGTACCCCTAATCTGCTGCCCTAACATCGCCGACCCCTATATTATATTTATTAACCCCTAATCTGCCCCCCTCAACGTCGCCGACACCTGCCTACACTTATTAACCCCTAATCTGCCGAGCGGACCTGAGCGCTACTATAATAAAGTTATTAACCCCTAATCCGCCTCACTAACCCTATCATAAATAGTATTAACCCCTAATCTGCCCTCCCTAACATCGCCGACACCTACCTTCAATTATTAACCCCTAATCTTCCGAGCGGAGCTCACCGCTATTCTAATAAATGTATTAACCCCTAACGCTAAGTCTAACCCTAACACTAACACCCCCATAACTTAAATATAATTTACATCTAACGAAATTAATTAACTCTTATTAAATAAATGATTCCTATTTAAAGCTAAATACTTACCTGTAAAATAAATCCTAATATAGCTACAATATAAATTATAATTATATTGTAGCTATTTTAGGATTAATATTTATTTTACAGGCAACTTTGTAATTATTTTAACTAGGTACAATAGCTATTAAATAGTTAAGAACTATTTAATAGCTACCTAGTTAAAATAATAACAAATTTACCTGTAAAATAAATCCTAACCTAAGATATAATTAAACCTAACACTACCCTATCAATAAAATAATTAAATAAACTACCTACAATTACCTACAATTAACCTAACACTACACTATCAATAAATTAATTAAACACAATTGCTACAAATAAATACAATTAAATAAACTAGCTAAAGTACAAAAAATAAAAAAGAACTAAGTTACAAAAAATAAAAAAATATTTACAAACATAAGAAAAATATTACAACAATTTTAAACTAATTACACCTACTCTAAGCCCCCTAATAAAATAACAAAGCCCCCCAAAATAAAAAATTCCCTACCCTATTCTAAATTAAAAAAGTTACAAGCTCTTTTACCTTACCAGCCCTGAACAGGGCCCTTTGCGGGGCATGCCCCAAGAATTTCAGCTCTTTTGCCTGTAAAAGAATAAATACAATACCCCCCCCCCAACATTACAACCCACCACCCACATACCCCTAATCTAACCCAAACCCCCCTTAAATAAACCTAACACTAAGCCCCTGAAGATCTTCCTACCTTGTCTTCACCATACCAGGTTCACCGATCCATCCTGGCTCCAACATCTTCATCCAACCCAAGCGGGGGTTGGCGATCCATCATCCGGTGCTGAAGAGGTCCAGAAGAGGCTCCAAAGTCTTCCTCCTATCCGGCAAGAAGAGGACATCCGGACCGGCAAACATCTTCTCCAAGCGGCATCTTCGATCTTCTTCCATCCGGTGCGGAGCGGGTCCATCTTGAAGCAGGCGACGCGGATCCATCCTCTTCTTCCGTTGTCTCCCGACTAATGACGGTTCCTTTAAGGGACGTCATCCAAGATGGCGTCCCTCGAATTCCGATTGGCTGATAGGATTCTATCAGCCAATCGGAATTAAGGTAGGAATTTTCTGATTGGCTGATGGAATCAGCCAATCAGAATCAAGTTCAATCCGATTGGCTGATCCAATCAGCCAATCAGATTGAGCTCGCATTCTATTGGCTGTTCCGATCAGCCAATAGAATGCGAGCTCAATCTGATTGGCTGATTGGATCAGCCAATCGGATTGAACTTGATTCTGATTGGCTGATTCCATCAGCCAATCAGAAAATTCCTACCTTAATTCCGATTGGCTGATAGAATCCTATCAGCCAATCGGAATTCGAGGGACGCCATCTTGGATGACGTCCCTTAAAGGAACCGTCATTCGTCGGGAGACAACGGAAGAAGAGGATGGATCCGCGTCGCCTGCTTCAAGATGGACCCGCTCCGCACCGGATGGAAGAAGATCGAAGATGCCGCTTGGAGAAGATGTTTGCCGGTCCGGATGTCCTCTTCTTGCCGGATAGGAGGAAGACTTTGGAGCCTCTTCTGGACCTCTTCAGCACCGGATGATGGATCGCCAACCCCCGCTTGGGTTGGATGAAGATGTTGGAGCCAGGACGGATCGGTGAACCTGGTATGGTGAAGACAAGGTAGGAAGATCTTCAGGGGCTTAGTGTTAGGTTTATTTAAGGGGGGTTTGGGTTAGATTAGGGGTATGTGGGTGGTGGGTTGTAATGTTGGGGGGGGGTATTGTATTTATTCTTTTACAGGCAAAAGAGCTGAAATTCTTGGGGCATGCCCCGCAAAGGGCCCTGTTCAGGGCTGGTAAGGTAAAAGAGCTTGTAACTTTTTTAATTTAGAATAGGGTAGGGAATTTTTTATTTTGGGGGGCTTTGTTATTTTATTAGGGGGCTTAGAGTAGGTGTAATTAGTTTAAAATTGTTGTAATATTTTTCTTATGTTTGTAAATATTTTTTTATTTTTTGTAACTTAGTTCTTTTTTATTTTTTGTACTTTAGCTAGTTTATTTAATTGTATTTTTTTTTAGCAATTGTGTTTAATTAATTTATTGATAGTGTAGTGTTAGGTTAATTGTAGGTAATTGTAGGTAGTTTATTTAATTATTTTATTGATAGGGTAGTGTTAGGTTTAATTATATCTTAGGTTAGGATTTATTTTACAGGTAAATTTGTTATTATTTTAACTAGGTAGCTATTAAATAGTTCTTAACTATTTAATAGCTATTGTACCTAGTTAAAATAAATACCAAGTTGCCTGTAAAATAAATATTAATCCTAAAATAGCTATAATATAATTATAATTTATATTGTAGCTATATTAGGATTTATTTTACAGGTAAGTATTTAGCTTTAAATAGGAATCATTTATTTAATAAGAGTTAATTAATTTCGTTAGATGTAAATTATATTTAAGTTAGGGGGGTGTTAGTGTTAGGGTTAGACTTAGCTTTAGGGGTTAATCAATTTATTAGAATAGCGGTGAGCTCCGCTCGGAAGATTAGGGGTTAATAATTGAAGGTAGGTGTCGGCGATGTTAGGGAGGGCAGATTAGGGGTTAATACTATTTATGATAGGGTTAGTGAGGCGGGTTAGGGGTTAATAACTTTATTATAGTAGTGCTCAGGTCCGCTCGGCAGATTAGGGGTTAATAAGTGTAGGCAGGTGTCGGCGACGTTGAGGGGGGCAGATTAGGGGTTAATAAATATAATATAGGGGTCGGCGGTGTTAGGGGTAGCAGATTAGGGGTACATAGGGATAACGTAGGTGGCGGCGCTTTGCGGTCGGAAGATTAGGGGTTAATTATTTTAAGTAGCTGGCGGCGACGTTGTGGGGGGCAGGTTAGGGGTTAATAAATGTAATACAGGGGTCGGCGGGGTTAGGGGCAGCAGATTAGGGGTACATAAGTATAACGTAGGTGGCGGTCGGCAGATTAGGGGTTAAAAATTTTAATCGAGTGGCGGCGATGTGGGGGGAGCTCGGTTTAGGGGTACATAGGTAGTTTATGGGTGTTAGTGTACTTTAGGGTACAGTAGTTAAGAGCTTTATGAACCGGCGTTAGCCAGAAAGCTCTTAACTCCTGCTATTTTCAGGCGGCTGGAATTTTGTCGTTAGAGCTCTAACGCTCACTTCAGAAACGACTCTAAATACTAGCGTTAGAAAGATCCCATTGAAAAGATAGGATACGCAATTGACGTAAGGGGATCTGCGGTATGGAAAAGTCGCGGCTGAAAAGTGAGCGTTAGACCCTTTAATCACTGACTCCAAATACCAGCGAGCGGCCAAAACCAGCGTTAGGAGCCTCTAACGCTGGTTTTGACGGCTACCGCCGAACTCCAAATCTAGGCCTAAGTATATATTAAGGATTTATTATGCAAAGGAGAGGTCAGACTCAGTGCTGGGAGCAGAGAAACAAACTGGCATAAATGTGGCCGAGATTATAAGATTATATTTAAAAATATGTTGATTATCAGGAACAGAATGTGGCTGATTTAAAATGTTCATGTACAGACACTGGACACAAACTACAATACATTAATTATCTCACAAATAAGAATCTTATTGGTTTGTTGGCCCTGGTTCCTTCTAATTGAAAGTCTGAACAGTTCTTTCTTAGAGATTGCCTCAATTTTACAATATTTATGTGTTCAATAAAGTAGTAAAAGTACTATTCATAATTTACACATTATTTAAAAAGTCATATGAACTGTATGTTTGGATATCTAATATTTACACTAAAACTACAAGTTTTACAGCTGTATGTTATTTTTTTTACATAAAGAAATGTAACAGAGCAATATTTCCAAAATTAACCTCAAAGTGCTTTTATAGGTCACAGTGCTGTGGCTGGAGTCTTTAGAGATGGAAACAATTTAAACAATAAATTATAGGATTGTTGATTATTTTACCTTAATTGCCAACAGAAGCCCTGTGTAGAAGATTAAAAAAATCTAATTAATTAACAGCGGCAGTGAGATTTTCACATTTACATCAAGTTTTATATCCTTACTGCTCAATGCCGATCAATAACAGGTGGCGAATCATCATTTGCAGACATTATATGGCATTTATTATTAAATTGATAGACGTGACAGAGCTAGAGTGTATGCAATTTAGATGTCTGCAGGCAACAATTTTCAGTTAAAAACTACTTAAGGCAGCAGCACCATTCAGTACATACATAACTATGACAACATACATTTAAATGGCTTTAATTCATTAGCAAAAATTCTGTGCAGAACATAAATTCACAACTTTATGTATATTAATAGTATAATTCGCATGGGTAGCAGTTGCTGGTAACATAAACTTCCAATCAGAACTCACAAATAACATAAAAGAACAGAAGCGCCACATGGCCCAATATTGTTTGATACAAATGAAAATAATAGATTTGGTAAGTACACTCACATTTGGTGTGGCACCCCTAGTGGTGCAGATGGAACAGTCTGGGATCAATAACAGTCACCCAGAAGACTGACCTCCGATAGATGTTCAGTAGTCTGTAGAGAGTAATACAGAACACAAAGGTGCCTATATGGCCTAGTATTGTTTGTACAAGCGAGGTATAATATGGTATAAAATACAATCACATTTGGTGGAGCATCTTCCTTGGTGCAATAGAGGCTAGCTGGGGTCAATACAGTCACCCAGTAGATTAATATCCGGCAGTCAGGAAATCCCAGAAATCTAGAAGTAAGGTTTAGGTGCAGAGGATAAAAATTGTCCGGCAGCAAGTGGTAAGTATAAAAAACTTACTTTAATAAAATGTTAAAATAACTAGCTACGCGTTTCCCAGCCCACCAATGGCTGTTTCATCAGGCTCACAGAACTCACAAATGATTCTCTCAGCGAAGAATGGCATCAACTTTGTGGCAATTTTTCCAAAGTGTTTTTATTAGAGAGTAGAAGATACTATTACAATGTTTGCTTTCTCACCAACATTACATAATGGTTGTTAATATAGAGATCTTTACTAATCCATTACTTATATGATATTCTTTGTATGTGTTTTTGTGAGTTCTCAAATATGAGGCTATGGGGCCGATTTATCAAGCTCCATATAGAGCTTGATGCCCCTTGTTTCCAGCGAGCCTTAAGGCTCGTCAGAAACAGAAGTTATGAAGCAGCGGTCTAAAGACCACTGCTCCATAACTTGTCCGCCTGCTCTGAGGCCGCGGACAGAAATCAACCCGATAAAATACGATCGGGTTGATTGACACACCCTGCTAGCGGCCGATTGGCCACGAATCTGCAGGGGGCGGCATTGCACCAGCAGTTCACAAGAACTGCTGCTGCAATGATAAATGCCGACAGCGTATGCTGTCGGCATTTATCGATGTGCAGTGGACTTGATACGATTCATCGTATTATGTCCACTCGCACATTAACAAAAGAAAAAGCCTGCCCCTGCTAAAGAATAAGAGGGGAGGATAGAACCTTTCTTCAAGTTGTCCTGGAAATACTCCTCCAAAGCTTTCTTCTCAGTTTGTGACAGCGGATACATCTTCCTTTTAGGAGGAGGTACCTCAGGAACTAGGTTGATTGAACTGTCATACGAAGGATGGGGGGATAGAACATCTGCCTTTTTTCTTGCAAAATACATTGCAAATTATTGGTATTCTTGTGGCAAAGTAGGAAGTATCTCCACAGAGTCCAAAAGACTGGGGTGCAGCTTAATGGGACAATATATGCAGTTTAGCTGACAAGAAGACCCCCAGGAGGTTAATCCTCCAATAACCCAGTCAAAAGATGAATTGTGTCATTGCAACCAGGGATACCCAAGTATGACAGACATGAATAGAATATTGATAAGGGATAGGACAATATCTTCCACACTAAGTGCCCCAATTTTAAGTGTGACTAGTTTTATCTCAAATTCCACAATGCCTTTCCCCAAAGGCTGACCACATATACCTGTGGCTTCGGATTCCACAAAAGCCTCACATTATACAGAGTGCAATTGAAGGTAGAAAAGCACAGGTACCATAATCTTGGTCTTGGAGGAATGGCTTGCAAAGTCTAACCTGTCTCCTTTAACACAGAACACCTAGTCGGACACATAACTCTATGAATTTTTCAACATCTTCTGGAAGATCTTTAAACACCAGTTCATCTTTTATGCAATCTGTGAGACCTCTGTTTAAACCTGCACCGACAGCATCAGCATCCCTGGCTTTCACTTGGGCGCTAACTTGAAGGTGTGCTAAGCCAAAGTGCACTAAAGTTGAAGATGTATTAAGAAATAGTTTAAATAGCAATCGGCGAGATTACGAGTTTTGCATTAGGAGCTGTGCTGTGCTAACGAGCAGTTTTTTCTCTCCGCTCACTTACCTGCAGCGCTGGTATTACGGGTTTTTATAAACTCGGCGTTAAAAGACAAGAACTGAGCGTAGAGCAAAGTTGTGCTCCATACCGCATTCCAATACCATTGCTGCTTAAGTCAGCGGTGAGCTGGTCTACGTGCTCGTGCACGATTTCCCCATAGACATCAATGGGGAGAGCCGGCTGAGAAAAAGTCTAACACCTGCAAAAAAGCAGCGTAAAACTCAGTAACGCAGCCCCATTGATTCCTATGGGGAAACACATTTTATGTTTACACCTAACACTTTAACATGAACCCAGAGTCTAAACACCCCTAATCTTACACTTATTAACCCCTAATCTGCCGCCACCGACATCGCCGACACCTGCATTATACTTATTAACCCCTAATCTGCCGCTCTGGACATCGCCGCCACCTACATTATACTTATTAACCCCTAATCTGCTGCCCCAACATCGCCAACACCTACATTATTTTTATTAACCCCTAATCTGCCGCCCCCAATGTCGCCGCAACCTACCTACACTTATTAACCCCTAAGCTGCCGCCCCCAACGTCACCGCCACTATATTAAATTTATTAACCCCTAAATCTAAGTCTAACCCTAACCCTAACACCCCCTAACTTAAATATAATTTAAATAAATTTTTATTTTACAGGCAAGTTTGTATTTATTTTAACTAGGTAGAATAGTTATTAAATAGTTATTAACTATTTAATAACTACCTAGCTAAAATAAATACACATTTACCTGTAAAATAAAACCTAACCTAACTTACACTAACACCTAACACTACACTACAATTAAATAAATTACCTACATTAAATACAATTAAATAAATAAAATAAAAAGCCCCCCCAAATAAAAAAAAAACCCTAGCCTAAACTAAACTACCAATAGCCCTTAAAAGGGCCTTTTGCGGGGCATTGCCCCAAAGAAATCAGCTCTTTTTCCTGTAAAAAAAAATACAAACACCCCCCAACAGTAAAACCCACCACCCACACAACCAAACCCCCCAAATAAAACCCTAACTAAAAAAACTAAGCTCCCCATTGCCCTGAAAGGGGCATTTGGATGGGCATTGTCCTTAAAAGGGCATTTAGCTCTATTGCAGGCCCAAAGCCCAAACCTAAAAAATAAAACCACCCAATACACCCTTAAAAAATCCTAACACTAACCCCCGAAGATTCCCTTACCGGTAGAAGTCTTCATCCAAGCGGCAAGATGTCCTCAACGAAGCTGGCAGAAGAGGTCCTCCAGACAGGCAGAAGTGGTCCTCCAGACGGGCAGAAGTCTTCATCCAGACGGCATCTTCTATCTTCATCCTTCCAGAGTGCAGCGGGTCCATCTTCAAGACATCCGACGGGGAGCATCCTTTTCCAACGAAGTCTTCTTGCTGAATGAATATCTTTTTAAGTGACGTCATCCAAGATAGCGTCCCTTAGATTCTAATTGGCTGATAGAATTCTATCAGCCAATCGGAATTAAGGTAGAAAAAATCCTATTGGTTGATTGGATCAGCCAATAGGATTGAACTTCAATCCTATTGGCTGAGCCAATCAGCCAATAGGATTGAGCTTGCATTCTATTGGCTGTTCCAATCAGCCAATGGAATGCGAGCTCAATCCTATCAGCTGATCCAATCAGCCAATAGGATTTTTTCTACCTTAATTCCGATTGGCTGATAGAATTCTCTCAGCCAATTGGAATCTAAGGGACGCCATCTTGGATGACGTCACTTAAAGAGATATTCATTCAGCAAGAAGACTTCGTTGGAAGAGGATGCTCCACGCCGGATGTCTTGAAGATGGACCCGCTCCGCGCCGGAAGGATTAAGATAGAAAATGCCGTCTGGATGAAGATTTCTGCCTGTCTGGAGGACCACTTCTGCCCGTCTGGAGGACCACTTCTGCCGGCTTCGTTGAGGACATCTTGCCGCTTGGATGAAGACTTCTCCCGGTAAGTGAATCTTCGGGGGTTAGTGTTAGGATTTTTTTTAAGGGTGTATTAGGTGGGTTTATTTTTTAGGTTAGGGCTTTGGGCCTGCAATAGAGCTAAATGCCCTTTTAAGGGCAATGCCCATCCAAATGCCCTTTTCAGGGCAATGGGGAGCTTAGGTTTTTTTAGTTAGTATTTTATTTGGGGGGTTGGAAAAAGAGCTGATTTCTTTGGGGCAATGCCCCGCAAAAGGCTCTTTTAAGGGCTATTGGTAGTTTAGTTTAGGCTAGGGTTTTTTTTTATTATGGGGGGGCTTTTTTATTTTGATAGGGCTATTAGATTAGGTGTAATAAGTTTAAAGATCTGTAATTTGTTTTTTATTTTCTGTAATTTAGTGTTTTTTTTGTGATTTAGCTAATTTAATTTAATTTATTTAATTGTATTTAATGTAGGTAATTTATTTAATTGTAGTGTAGTGTTAGGTGTTAGTGTAAGTTAGGTTAGGTTTTATTTTACATGTAAATTTGTATTTATTTTAGCTAGGTAGTTATTAAATAGTTAATAACTATTTAATAACTATTCTACCTAGTTAAAATAAATACAAACTTGCCTGTAAAATAAAAATAAACCCTAAGCTAGCTACAATGTAACTATTAGTTATATTGTAGCTAGCTTAGGGTTTATTTTATAGGTAAGTATTTAGTTTTAAATAGGAATAATGTAGTTAATGATAGTAATTTTATTTAGATTTATTTAAATTATATTTCAATTAGGGGGTGTTAGGGTTAGACTTAGGTTTAGGGGTTAATAAATTTAA
This sequence comes from Bombina bombina, assembly GCF_027579735.1. NCBI lineage: Eukaryota > Metazoa > Chordata > Amphibia > Anura > Bombinatoridae > Bombina > Bombina bombina. Next base: position 555,270,044 of record NC_069504.1, on the reverse strand, counting down.
TATAGTGACAGCAACGTTGGGGATGGCAGATTAGGGGTTAATAAATATAATGTAGGTGGCGGCGATGTTAAGGGCTGAAGATTAGGAGTTAATATTATTTAACTAGTGTTTGCGATGCGGGAGTGCGGCGGTTTAGGGGTTAATATGTTTATTCTTGTGGCGGCGATGTCCAGAGCGGCAGATTAGGGGTTAACATTTTTTAATATAGTGATTGAGATGCGGGAGGGCCTCGGTTTAGTGTTTAATAGGTAGTTTATGGGTGTTAGTGTACTTTTTAGCACTTTAGTTATAAGTTTTATGCTACGGCGTTGTAGTGTAAAACTCATAGCTACTGACTTTAAAATGCGTTAGGGATTTTGGAGGTAGAGGCTGTACCGCTCACTTTTTGGCCTCCCAGGACAGACTCGTAATACCGGCGCTATGGAAGTCCCATCGAAAAAAGGCTTTACGAAGTTTACGTAAGTCGGTTTGCGGTAAGGCAAAAAAAGTGTGCAGGGCCCCTATACCTGCAAGACTCGTAATACCAGTGGTAGTGAAAAAGCAGCGTTAGGACCTGTTAACGCTGCTTTTTCATCTTAACACACAACTCATAATCTAGCCGATTGTTTTGTACTAGGAAGAAAATGAGCAAAACCTTGCAAAACACAAGTGACTTTATTTTATTTAATACATTTGATTTAAACCATGTTTATATTGAAGAGAGAAAGGAACAAGAAAAAAAAATACAGAGGTACAAACAAAATAGAGGGCAATAAATATGTTATACCCTTCAGCATCTCCATTCTATCAAACACGTCCATGGAAAACTTGGCTTTTCCCAGTATATTTGGTAATTTCTGATTTAAACTAGATTGGTGTAATCTTGACCAAACATGAAAGTTCTTGGAATCAAACGGCGAGATTACGAGTTTTGCGTTAGGAGCTGTGCGGTGCTAACGAGCAGTTTTTTCAAACCCGGGCGTTAAAAGACAAGAAGTGAGCATAGGGCAAAATTGAGCTCCTTACTGCACTCCAATACCAGCGCTGCTTAAGTGAGCGGTGAGCTAGATTTACGTGCTCGTGCATGATTTCCCCATAGACATCAATGGGGAGAGCCGGCTGAGAAAAAGTCTAACACCTGCCAAAAAGCAGCGTAAAATTCAGTAACGCAGCCACATTGATTCCTATGGGGAAACTAAAGTTATGTTTACACCTAACACCCTAACATGAACCCCGAGTCTAAACACCCCTAATCTTACACTTATTAACCCTAATCTGCCACCCCAGACATCGCGACACCTACATTATATTTATTGACCCCTAATCTGCCGCTCCGGACATTGCCGCCACCTACATTATACTTATTAACCCCTAATCTGCTGCCCCAACATCGCTGACACCTACATTATATTTATTAACCCCTAATCTGCCGCCCCCAACGTGGGCACCACTATATTAAATGTATTAACCCCTAAACCTAAGTCTAACCCTAACACCCCCTAATTGAAATGTATTTTAAATAAATCTAAATAAAATTACTATCATTAACTACATTATTCCTATTTAAAACTAAATACTTACCTATAAAATAAACCCTAAGATAGCTACAATATAACTAATATTTACATTGTAGCTAGCTTAGGGTTTATTTTTATTTTACAGGAAGTTTGTATTTATTTTAACTAGGTAGATTAGTTATTAAATAGTTATTAACTATTTAATAACTACCTAGCTAAAATAAATCCAAATTTACCTTTAAAATAAAACCTAACCTATCTTACAATAACACCTAACACTACACTATAATTAAATAAATTACCTACAATAAATACAATTAAATAAATTAAATTAAAATAGATAAATCACAAAAAACAACAACACTAAATTACAGAAAATAAAAAACAAATTACAGATCTTTAAACTAATTACACCTAATCTAATAGCCCTATCAAAATAAAAAAGCCCCTCCAAAATAAAAAAAAACCTAGCCTAAACTAAACTACCAATAGCCTTTAAAAGGGCCTTTTGTGGGGCATTTCCCCAAAGAAATTAGCTCTTTTACCTTTAAAAAAAAAATACAAACACCCCCCCAACAGTAAAACCCACCACCCACACAACCAACCCTACAAATAAAATACTAACTAAAAAAACCTAAGCTCCCCATTGCCCTTTTAAGGGCATTTGGATGGGCATTGCCCTTAAAAGGGCATTTAGCTCTATTGCAGGCCCAAAGCCCTAACCTAAAAAATAAACCCACCCAATAAACCCTTAAAAAAGTCCTAACACTAACCCCCAAAGATCCACTTACCGGGAGAAGCATCCTCTTCAAACGACGTCTTCTTGCTTAATGAATATCTCTTTAAGTGACGTCATCCAAGATGGCGTACCTTAGATTCCGATTGGCTGATACAATTCTATCAGCCAATCGGAATTAAGGTAGAAACAATCCTATTGGCTGATTGGATCAGCCAATAGGATTGAGCTTGCATTCCATTGGCTGATTGGAACAGCCAAAAGAATGCGAGCTCAATCCTATTGGCTGATTGGATAAGCCAATAGGATTGAAGTTCAATCCTATTGGCTGATCCAATCAGCCAATATGATTTTTTCTACCTTAATTCCGATTGGCTGATAGAATTCTATCAGCCAATCGGAAACTAAGGGACGCCATCTTGGATGACGTCACTTAAAGAGATACTCATTCAGCAAGAAGACGTCATTTTATGACCATCTGAGAGCTAAGGATGGTCTATACACCACAGAACACCAATAAAATAATAAAAGTAATTTGAGAACATTTTAATAAAAAATAATATTTATGATTATTTGCAATGTACAAGTTCATAATAGAAAGTGCAAATAAGATTATTGCTCCCTTGTGTCTTTTGAGTAAATGACCTATTTAGGGCCAGATTACAAGTGGAACACAAAGGTTTGCGCCAGAGCGATAAGGGTTTTTCGCAGGTGTTTGCGTTTATCAGGATTACCCCTGGTATTACAAGTTGAAAGTAAATGTGATGGCTTGAGCTCAATCACAATTTATTCTAGAATTATTACTGCAACTTCAGAGCTCTGGTTAACTGTTTTGCGAAAAATCAAAGTTGCACAAAACACATCAAAAATACATTACAAAGTACAGTTACATTCACAATAACATGATCTAATAAAAAATATTTTAAAAAATATTGCACAAACAAGTTATATAGACTTAAAGATATAAGATCTCAAGTGAAAAAAAAGGCAGGCAAAGGAGTTTAATATTGAGATACATACATATACATGTCTAAAGATATACTGTATATGTATGTATACAGCTATGTCTATATATGTATTTATATGTGTATATATATGTATTTACAGACATATATATATATATATATATATATATATATATATATATACATACACATATAAACACATAAATACATATGTACACATATATAGACAGATATACAAATTAAGTAGATGAAAACATGTTAAAGCATATTTATGCAATATTAATATTTAATACAAGTTTTAACTATGTATTTACTGTAAATATTTGACATTTCAATGTTCTGCACATAGCAGATAACATAACAGATATTTCTATATACAGTATACCTACAGTATATATAATCATCTATATATAGGTATAGATATATATTTTACAAAAAAACATTAGATATATGTAGAAATATTTATTTATGAACAAATAGAACATGTTCTGTTATTTGAAGAACATTGGAATGTGAAATGTTCATATTTTCATGTTGGGTTAGCACAAATGAGAATATACAATCGCGTTTTCTCCATTTACTTCTATGAGGGAATACGTAAATGCGCGCACAATATTCTAACTTCAGATTTTTGCCCTCATCGGGTTAGTGCGAGAGTGAAAACAGTTTATTTTCAGTAATATGAGCGCAACCCAACAAGTGCAAAAAGCTTACTTCTAGCACAATTAATGCTCAAGCTGAAGCGTAAATTTGTGCTCCACTCGTTATCTGACCCTAAGGTGGATTCATTAGTAACTAGTTTTTTTGTTTTTTTTAAAGGTTGCAGTTATATTGTGTAGTCAATAAAATACTCCCACTGGTGTCTTATAAATTGTGCTGCCCAATTAAATTAGTGCTGAGAGAAAACAAATCCCAGATTACTCATTGAAGTCTTTTTAGTGACTATAGATGTTTTATTACAAAGTATTTTTCATTTTGTCTTAAATCATTGTTTTACATTCAGAAAGTAATTGGAGTGTTACTTATATGTGAAAAATAAGTTAAAGGGACAGTATATGTGTGATATTGAGATTATCAGTTGGTATGAACCATATCAACCTGTTGTTATGTGCACAATGGTAGAGTTAGGAAGCGCCTCTAGCATTGTGTGTGTGTGTGTGTGTATAGCATTCTTAATAAAGTTTACAGTTATAAAGAACTGTGCTTGATCTCCTTATATAAATAAGATAAAACATGGTGTCAGAATAAGGAGTTCCCTGCTTCCATCTCAACTGACAAGCAAGGACTCTGAGGAATCCATAAGAAATCTTTGCAGCAAATTGAAAGTGTGAGAGTCAAGGCTCTGGCAGAGTGACTACAGCTTCCTCTCATGAACTGAGTAAGTGCATCATAACTTGTACAACTGACTGATTCTAACAGCACTACAGACTTTTATATTAATACTGCATAATTTACAACAAAAAGAAATCTAGAGTCAGTAACATTAAGATGGAAAAGTTAATTCCTCCACCAGCATTGAAAATAACTGGTAATATGGAAGATGCATGACAGAGGTTTAAGCAAAGATTCCAGCTATATGTTAGAGCTATAGGAGCTCAGGAGCAAGATGATGAACAAAAGATTGCACTCTTTATGACTGTAGCAGAATCAGCAGCAATAGATGTATACAACACCTTCACATTTACAGATGAAGAAAGGGATGATTATCAGGTTGTTTTAGACAAATTTGAACAGTACTGTGTAACTAGACGCAATGAAACCTATGAAAGGTATCTTTTCAGATGTAGAATGCAGAATGAAACAGAGACTATTGAGGAGTATGTAACTGACTTAAAACTGAAAAGTAGATCATTTAATTATGGAGCAATGTGTAACTCATTAATCAGAGACCAGATAGTCATGGGCTGCAGAAATATAAGGGTTAAAGCACGCTTGCTCAGAGAGAAAGATTTAACACTGGAAAAGGCAGTAGAAATGTGTCAAAGTTCAGAGGCATCACAGGAACAAATGCGCACACTCTGCCACAGTACAGCAGCAACACCAGTAATGGCAGTTACAGTGGGGAAAAACAAAGTGCATCCACATTATGAAAATAAAATGAAAGGAAAAAGTTTTATCACACAAACATCAAATTCTCAGCCTGTATCAGACTGGCTATGTACGAGATGTGGAAAGCAGCATGGTATAAGACAATGTCAGGCTTATGGGAAACTCTGCAGAAAATGTGGAAAAAGGAATCACTTTCAAAAGATGTGTAAAGCTAAAAAAACGGTTCACATTGTTGACCAGTCAAAAAGTGAGGAATCAGAAGAATTATTTATTGGAATACTTGACTTAACCAAAGCTACAGATAAGGAGTGGGTCATTGAAGCTATTACAAATGGCACTAATATTGCTTACAAAGTAGATACAGGTGCACAAGCTAATTTGATGCCCGAGAGCAAGTATCACCAACTGAAGAACAAACCAGAACTGCTGAAAAGCTCAGTTAAACTAGACATATAATGGGGATTTTATCCCAGTGTTTGGCAAGTGCAGTGTGTTCCTGGAATATGGAAATCAAATGCATAAAATGAACATTCTGGTAGTACCAGGAAACAAACCAGCTCTACTGGGTCTTCAAATGTGGGAAACTTTAGGACTGATTAAAAGGGTAAATGCCATTGATGGAACTAATAAAGAAGAGGACATAGAACATTTATTAACAGACTATTCTGAAGTATTTGAAGGAATAGGATGTCTTCCAATGCAATATAAAATACAACTAAAAGAAGGTTCTCGTCCAGTAGTGCATGCCATGCGAAATGTTCCAGTTGGTCTAAGGGATCGTCTTAAACGGGAACTTGCCAGGATGGAGGATAAAGGTATTATAAAGAATATCAAGACACCTACTGAATGGGTTCATTCTATGGTGTTGGTGGAAAAACCGGATGGGGGTCTCAGAATCTGTGTTGATCCCAAGGAACTGAATTAAAGCATCTTAAGAGAACACTTCCACTTACCAACAAAACCAGAATTGCTTGGGGAGCTAAGTGGAGCAACTGTATTCAGTAAACTAGATGCATCCTCAGGATTTTGGCAAATTCCTCTGGAGGAGAGAAGCATGAAACTCTGCACTTTCAATACTCCTTATGGGATGTACTGTTACAAACGACTGCCCTTTGGCTTGTGTTCAGCACCAGAAGTGTTTCATAGTACCATGCAGCAACTTCTTGAACGAAACCAAGCAAGAACATGATGAAAGGCTAAAGATGGTCTTAGATGTTGCTAAGGAGAATAATTTGAAGTTCAATAAGACAAAGGCCTCTAGTTATCAAGCTCCGTACGTACCTGCCTTTGCCGGCCCCAATACGTTCGCCTAAGCTCGCCTTACATTGCTGCCGCGAACCTGTATACGTTCGCAAAAGTTATCAAAAAAGCTGTCAAAAAGCTGCGCACCAATTACGGGGTGATGAGCAGCGGACTGTGATAGTTATCACTCATCTGATCTCACTGCTCTTCTGCTTTTCTACAGCTTTATTGATAAGCTGTCACTAAGCACCCACACTATACTATACTGTTCTACCCCCTATACCGCCGCCCCCAGAGCCCCCCGCAACTAAATAAAGTTATTACCCCCTAAACCGCCACTCCTAGACCCCGCCACAACTATAATAAATGTATTAACCCCTAAACCCCCGCTCCCGGACCCCGCCGCAACTATAATAAATGTATTAACCTCTAAACCGCCACTCCCGGACCCCTCCGCCACCTACATAATACCTATTAACCCCTATCCTGCCCCCCCATACCGCCGCCACCTATAATAAATTTATTAACCCCTATCCTGCGGATCCCGTACCGCGCCGCAACTAAATAAATTGTTTAACCCCTAAACCGCCGCTCCCGGACCCCACCGCCACCTATATTAAACTTATTAACCCTTAATCTGCCCCCCTACACCGTCGCCACCTATAATAAATTTATTAACCCCTATCCTGCCCCCCCTATACTGCTGCCATCTATATTAAACTAATTAACCCCTAAACCTAAGTCTAACACTAACCCTAACACCCCCCTAACTTAAATATTATTTTAATAAATCTAAATAAAAATTACTCTTATTAACTAAATTAATCCTATTTAAAACTAAATACTTACCTATAAAATAAACCATAAGAAAGCTACAATATAACTAATAATTATATTGTAGCTATTTTAGGATTATTTTTATTTTACAGGCAAATTTAAATTTATTTTAACTAGGTACAATAGCTATTAAATAGTTATTAACTATTTAATAGCTACCTAGATAAAATAAAGACAAATTACCTGTAAAATAAAAACTAACCTAAGTTACAATTACACCTAACACTACACTATCATTAAATAAATTACTAGCCAATACCTACAAATAAATACAATTAAATAAACTAAACTAAATTACAAAAAAAAAAACACTAAATGACAGAAAATAAAAAAATATTACAAGAATTTGAAACTAATTACACCTAATCTAAGCCCCCTAATAAAATAAAAACCCCCCAAAATAATAAAAGTCCCTACCCTATTATTATTATCAGGTATTTGTAGAGCGCCAACAGATTCCGCAGCGCTGATTGGATCAGCCAATCGCATTGAACTTCAATCTGATTGGCTGATTGCATCAGCCTATCAGATTTTTCCTACCTTAATTCCGATTGGCTGATAGAATCCTATCAGCCAATAAGAATTCGAGGGACGCCATCTTGGATGACGTCACTTAAAGGAACCTTCATTCGTCGGGTAGTCGTCGGTAAAGAAGGATGTTCTGCGCTGGAGGTCTTGAAGATGGAGCCGCTCCTCGTTGGATGGATGAAGATAGAAGATGCCGCTTGGATGAAGATGTCTGCCGGTCCAGATGTCCTCTTCTGCCTGGATAGGATGAAGACTTCTGCCGGTCTGGATGTCCTCTTCTGCCCCATCGGATGAAGACTTCAGCCCGGCTGGGTGAAGACGACTCAAGGTAGGGATATCTTCAGGGGGGTAGTGTTAGGTTTATTTAAATGGGGTTTGGGTGGGTTAGAGTAGGGGTATGTGGGTGGTGGGTTTTAATGTTGGGGGGGTTGTATTTTTTTTTACAGGCAAAAGAGCTGATTACTTTGGGGCATGCCCCGCAAAAAGCACTTTTAAGGGCTGATTACTTTGTAATGTAGAATAGGGTAGGGACTTTTATTTTATTTTATTTTTTTATTTTATTAGGGGGCTTAGATTAGGTGTAATTAGTTTAAAATTCTTGTAATATTTTTTATTTTCTGTAATTTAGTGTTTTTTTTGTAATTTAGTTTAGTTTATTTAATTGTAATTATTTGTAGGTATTGGCTAGGTATTGGCTAGTATTTTATTTAATTAATTTAATGATAGTGTAGTGTAATTGTAACTTAGGTTAGGATTTATTTTACAGGTAATTTTGTATTTCTTTTAGCTAGGTAGTTATTAAATAGTTAATAACTATTTAATAACTATTGTACCTAGTTAAAATAAATACAGAGTTGCCGGTAAAATAAATATAAATCCTAAAATAGCTACAATGTAATTATTAATTACATTGTTGCTATCTTAGGGTTTATTTTACAGGTACGTATTTAGTTTTAAATAGGAATAATTTATTTAATGATAGTGTAGTGTTAGGTGTAATTGTAACTTAGGTTAGTTTTTATTTTACAGGTAAATTTGTCTTTATTTTATCTAGGTAGCTATTAAATAGTTAATAACTATTTAATAGCTATTGTACCTAGTTAAAATAAATTTAAATTTGCCTGTAAAATAAAAATAAATCTTAAAATAGCTACAATATAATTATTAGTTATATTGTAGCTATATAAGGGTTTATTTTATAGGTAAGTATTTAGTTTTAAATAGGATTAATTTAGTTAATAAGAGTGATTTTTATTTAGATTTATTAAAATAATATTTAAGTTAGGGGGGTGTTAGGGTTAGTGTTAGACTTAGGTTTAAGGGTTAATTAGTTTAATATAGATGGCAGCGATATAGGGGGGCAGGATAGGGGTTAATAAATTTATTATAGGTGGCAACGGTGTAGGGGGGCAGATTAGGGGTTAATAAGTTTAATATAGGTGGAGACGGGGTTCGGGAGCGGCGGTTTAGGGGTTAACATATTTATTATAGTTGCGGCGGGGTCCGGGAGCGGTGGTTTAGGGGTTAATAAGTTTATTAGAATGGCGGTGGGCTCCCGGAGCGGCAGTTTAGGGCTTAATAACTTTATTATAGTTGCGGCGGGGTCCGGGAGCGGTGGTTTAGGGGGTAATACATTTATTTAGCTGCGGCGGTGTAGGGGGGGGACAGATTAGGGGTGTTTAGACTCAGGGTACATGTTAGGGTGTTAGGTGCAGACATCTCCCATAGGAATCAATGGGATATCGGGCAGCAGCGAACATGAACTTTCACTATGGTCAGACTCCCATTGATTCCTATGGGATCCGCCACCTCCAGGGTGGCGGATTGAAAACCAGGTACGCTGGGCCGGAAAAGTGCTGAGCGTACCTGCTAGTCATTTGATAACTTCCAAAAGTAGTCAGATTGTGCGTTCGGAACATCTATAGTGACGTAAGAATCGATCTGTGTCAGAATGAGTCCAGCGGATCGTAGCTTACGTCAAAAAATTCTACTTTTGCCAGTGTGTAGGGCTTGATAACTTAGGCGAATCAGCCTCGCCACAAATACGCTGCAGAATTCCAGCATATTTGAGGTTGACGGCTTAATAACTAGAGGCCAAAGTGTCAATTCAGAAATACTTCAATTCAATATTTGGGAGAACAACTCACTGGATGTGGTGTTTAACCAGACATGAAAAAGATTAAGGCAATTACAGAAATGCCACAGCCAGAAAATAAGCAAGATATACAACGCTTACTAGGAATGGTGAATTACCTTGACAAGTTCATACCTAATTTTACCAGACAAAACTGTGCTAATGCGACAACTACTTAGAAAAAACTATGCCTGGGAATGGTCAGAGAATCACCAGAAAGAATGGAAGTTTTTGAAGGAAATGCTTACTACTGCACTAACTCTGCAATTCTTTGATCCAACAGCCAAAACAAAGTTGTCAACTGATGCTTCACTGAATGGATTGGGAGCAGTTCTATTTCAAAATCAAGGCTCGGGATGGATGCCTGTGGCTTATGCATCTAGGTCATTGACAGATACTGAAAAATCATATGCTCAAATTGAAAAGGAAACACTGGGACTGGTTTACGGATGTGAAAAATTTCATGTTTATTTGTATGGGAGAGTATTTTCAGCAGAAACTGATCACAAACCTTTGATTCACATCTACCAAAAGGGCTTGATAGATGCACCTCCAAGAATTCAACGTTTGTTGCTAAGACTTCAAAGGTATGACTTCACCTTGGATTTAATACCTGGCAAGGAGTTGGTGGTAGCGGATGCTCTGTCACAAGCTTACTTACCATTTAACAATGAGGACTTACAGTTGCAGAAAGAGGTGACTGTTAACAACAATCTGATCTTGAAGACAGCCCCGTTTAGTCATGCAATGTGGGCAGCAATAGAACAGGCTAGGAAAACAGATGCTCTTTTAAGTCAAGAGAAGAAAGCAGTTTCTAGTGACAAATCTAAGACACTAATGCCATCACTGTATAGACCATACATTTCTGAACTTTCTTTGATAAAAGGGGTACTTTTGAAAAGACAAAAGATAATTGTACCAGCGAGTTTGCAAAGTCAAATACTGAAAAGACTACATGAAGGTCATTCAGGTATAGAAAAGACAAAAAGATGAGATAGAGACATTTTGTACTGGCCAAACATGAATGAAAACATTGAGACAATGATCACTCAATGCCGGACTTGCCAAAAATTCAGACCTCAGTTACCAAAAGAGCCTATACTGGATACGGACTTCCCGTTGGCACCCTGGGAAAAGTTAGGAATGGACTTGTTTGTTTTAAAAAATCAGCATTATATCTTAGTAATGGATTACTTCTCTAATTACCCAGAAATAGCATTATTGGAAGATGAGTCAGTAAGTACAGTGATCAAAAAAGTAAAAGCAATTTTGGCGAGACATGGCATTCCAAGAGTAATAATATCAGACAATGGTCCTCAATTCAATTATAGAGAGTTTAGGGTTTTTGCCAGTACCTATGAATTTGAACATCAAACATCCAGCCCGGGAAATCCACAAGCAAATGGATTAGCAGAAGCTGGAGTAAAGATAGTGAAAAACATACTTCATAAAGCAACAGATGCAGACGAAGCTATAGAGCTACTCCTTTAAAATGTGGGAATTCACCGGCAGAATTATTGTTTGGCAGACAGCTGGTCACACGAGTACCAGTTGTGAAATCTTGGAAAAGGTTCCCACAAAAACATGTAATAGAAACCAAATTGAAACTCAGAGAAAAAAGGAATGAATACTATGACCGAGCTGCAAAGCCTTTGGAGAATCTTCAGGTACAAACTCCTGTGCGAGCACAAGGTTCAAACAGCTGGAATACTGAAGGGACAGTTATCCAGCAATATTCTCCAAGATCGTATGTAGTTCAAACCAATGAGGGGCAATGTTTACGTAGGAATCGTAGACATTTGATGGCTATTCCATCAGTTCATAACAATTCGACAGTGAAGGAAACCTGTGAGGATACATTGAACACTCCATTGCAGCTGGAGAATGAAGATGCCAGAGAAACTTTGCAAAGCTTGACTGACTTGCCTGCCAGTGATGCAATGCAAACAAGGTCAGGTCGATATATCAAAAAACCTAATCGTCTCATTGAACAACGTTAAAAGGGACAGAAGTTTTTTCACATAGACTACAGTTTTTTTTCTGTTGATTAAAAAGAAAAGAAAAAGGGAAATGTGTGACATTGAGATTATCAGTTGGTATGAACCATATCAACCTGTTGTTATGTGCACAATGGTAGAGTCAGCAAGTGCCTCTTGCATTGTGTGTGTGTGTATAGCATTCTTAATAAAGTTTACAGTTATAAAGACCTGTGCTTGAACTCCTTATATAAATAAGATAAAACAGTATACACCAATTTTCATATAACTGCATGTAATAGAGACACTACTATAAAGAAGAATATGCACAGATGATGACATAAAAATACAGTATAAAACCTTTTAAAAACTTACTTAGCAGTTCCTAGTTTAGCACTGTTGATGAGGTTTGGCTGGAACACCCAGTTAAAGAGGCTGGGAAAACAAGAAGAGCAGACTGCCCCCCTTCCCTGCAGATAACATAAACTGGAGCCAGCAGTAGTCTGTAAACGCGTGTATACATCTGACATTGTAGGGCTTGGCTAGGAGTCTGAAAATCAGCACAATGTTATTAAAGAATAAGCAAAACTATACACTGTTACAAAAATACTCCCAGATGGGCTATATAAATGGATCAATTACAAAACATTTATGCAAAGAAAAATCTAGTGAACAATGTCCCTTTAAAGGTTGCACAAACATTTCAAATATACACCTGACATGTCACACAGCGTGTAGACTGCATTTAATTTTTGGAGCTCCATTTAATCTTTGAAATATGCAGAAATGGCAGCCCTTGTCCAGAAAAGCAAACATGGATAGACTTAGCTAGAGGTCAATTGTAGCTAAGACATAATAGTGTTGATTATAGTCTATCAGCAGCAGCAGCAGCCTTTTTAGCAGATATTCACTCGCAAACAAGTTTTCAGATTCCTGATAAAAGCTCTATTTCTGGTATGGGGCCAAAAAGGTTTTTTATCAATTACAATCCATTTTTGAGTTACTTTCCAACAATTTTTTGAGCCCAGTTTTGCTTTTTTGGGGTCGAATTATAAGCTCCGAACAGAGCTTGATGCCCCGTGTTTCTGGCGACCGCTGCTCCATTACCTGTCCACCTGCTCTGAGGAGACGGACAGACATCGCCGGAAATCAACCTGATCCAATACGATCGGGTTGATTGACACCCCCTGCTAGCGGCCGATTGGCCGCGAATCTGCAGGGGACGGCATTGCACCAGCAGTTCACAAGAACTGCTGGTGCAATGATAAATGCCCAGAGCTTATGCTGTCAGCATTTATTGATGTGCAGCGGACATTATACGCAATATTGGATCATCTCCGCTTGTACCTTCTTAAATATGCCCCTTTGAGTTCAAAACCTCTAGGCACTTGATATGTCCCTGAAAGGGCATTTTTGGACATTTTTAACACTATTTTAACAGCTATTTGCAAACAGAATAACTTAAAAGCACTGTTTTTCAAACCTATCCTCAAGCCTCCACAACAGGCCAGGTTTTCAGGATTACCTTGGATGAGAGCAGGTAAAATAACCGTTTACTAATCAGCTGATTATTTCACCTGTGCTCCAGTTCAGATAACCTCAAAATGTGTCCTGTTAGGGAGGCCTGAGAACAGGTTTGTTAACCAGTGCTTAAAAACGATGCATTAAAATCTGTATACAAAATATGACATGAGAATGTCCCCGTGCAAAAAAAGGAAAATATTTTAAATAAAAAAATTCTCACTAGCCACATCCCAATGTAGGGCTAGATTATAAATGGCGTGCTAACTGCACGCAAGCGATATAGTTTTTGTCACGGAAATAGTAATTCAGACAGAGCATACCATTTCCCAATTTTGGTTGATGATCAAATTTGCTTTCTTCCCATGATATTCTGTGTTGAAGAGATACCTTGGTAGGCATCTGAAGCAGTACATGGCAGGAAATAGTGTGGTCAGCTTGTGCTCTTGCAAATGGATAATCTTCTTGCAAAACTGCTGCTATATAGTGCTTCATGCTAATGTCCCTACTTTTAAGCAAAAGATACCAAGAGAAGCAAGAAAAATTGATAAAAGAAGTATAATGGAAAACTGTTTAAAATTGCATGCTCTGTCTGAATTACAAAATAAAAATGTGGTGTTTCATATCCCTTTAACATTTAAAACTGAGTGCTTAAACACGGTGAAGTGTTTTAAATCTATTTAATGGGAACACCACATCATTGCACAAACCCCCTCTTACAGTATAATGCTAAACCTCTTTCACTATATAGATATTTATTGTGGTTGTCTGACAGAGTATCAAGATCCTCCTTTTCTTTCTCCTCCTGATATATACACACTTGTCTCCTTGTATTATTTAGTCATCTAAACAAGCATTAAGTAAGCAGTACAACTTGATTTAAAGGGACACTCTACAGTAAAATCGGTTTCTCCTTAAAGTAAACACCTTTAGATTTGTATATGAAATGTTTAGAATCTATACTATAATCGCATTTGTAATGCATCCATCAGTGTCGCCAGTTTCGTATGCATCCTCAAAGGAATGTTGGCAGTGCGAGGCAGCCAAAAGAATCTTTCACCACCCTGCCATTTTCAGAATCCACCTGGATGCAACGAAGGCAAACGGAGCATTACAAAAACAAAAACCTAACCGCCAGCAATAAGTATTAAAAAGAACCTAACCGCCCCGCAATAAGTATTAAAAAAAAAACCCTAACCCCTCGCAATAAGTATTAAGAAAAAAAAATACCTAATAAAATTATTAACCCCTAAATCTGCCAACGCCAATATCGTAAACTACCTAATACATCTATTAACCCCTAAACCACCAAACTAATCACTAAGCCCCCTAACCACCTAAATTAATCCCATTATATAAATTAAAATAATCCTACATTACAATTAAAATAAAAAAAACTAAAATTACTTTAAAAATAAAGAAAACTAAGTTTAAACTAATCTAAAATTACAGAAAATAAAAAAGTCTAACATTACAGAAAATAAAAAAGTCTAACATTACACAAAATAATAAACCACATTATCCAAAATAAAAAAATTAAACCTAATCCCTATGAAAATAAAAAAGCCTCCCTAAATAAAAACACTCCCAATCTAAGAATAAACTACCAATAGGCTTTAAAAGGCATTTTTGTAGGGCATTGCCCTAAAGATATCAACTCTTTTACATTAAAAATAAAAGTCCCCCCTAACAGTAAAATCACCCACCCACCAAACCCCCCAAAATAAAAAAACATAACACTAAAAAAACCTTACCTACCCATTGCCCCTAAAGGGGCATTTGTATGGGCATTGCCCTTAAATGGACATTCAGCTCTTTTACTGCCCTTAAAAGTGCATTCAGCTCTTTTACAGCGCCCAAATCCCTAATCTTAAAAATAAAAAAAACAAAAACAAAAAAAACCCCTAACACTAAGCCCCAAATAGGTACTCACGGTTCCTGAAGTTCGGCGGAGAAGGTCTTCTTCCAGGTGGGTCCATCATTTTCTATCTTCATCCACAGCAAAGGTGGCATGGAGCGAAGGGACGGACCGGTCTTCCCAGATGTGGTGCTCCTCGGCGGCGGCACTCCTCGGGGATGTGGAGGCTCCTCTTCATGCGATTGTCCGCCGCACACTGAAGATTGAATGTGAGGTACCCCATATTTATTGGGGTATCTTGAATTCCTGTTGGCTGATATTTTAAAATCAGCCAATAGGATGAGAGCTAATGAAATCTTATTGGCTGATTTAAACAGCCAATAGGATTTCAGTAACTCTAATCCTATTGGCTGATTTCAAAATTTCAGCCAATAGGAATGCAAGGTACCCCAAATTCATTGTGGTACCTTGCATTCAATTTTCAATCTACGACGGACATCGGATGAAGTGGATCCTCCATGCCACAGAGGAACACCTCCGCTGATGACCGCCACCGAGGACCGCTGATGACCACCGCCAAGCACCGTGGCTGAGAATCCAGGCATCGGGAACACAGCTCTGCACCTCCACTCTGTGCTGCCTTCACTCCGGATGAAGATAGAAGATGATGGATCCGTCTGGAAGAAGACCTTCTCCACCTGACTTCAGGATCAGGAACAGTAAATATCTATTTGGGGCTTAGGTTTAGGCATTTTTATTAAAAATTTTGGGGTGTTTTTTTTAGATTAGGTTTTTTTTGGGCTTGAACAAGAGCTGATTGCTTAGATTAAGGTTTTTTGGGCTTGAAAAAGAGCTGAATGCCTTTTTAAGGGCAATGCCCTTTAGGGGCAATGGGTAGTTTAGATTTTTTAGTGTTAGTTTTTTTTTTGGGGGGGTTTTCACTGTTGGGGGAATTTAGTATTTTTTAAAGGTAAAAGAGCTGTTTAACTTAGGGCAATGCCCTACAAAAGGCCCTTTTAAGGGCTATTAGTAGTTTAGTATTAGATTAGGGGGTGTTTTTATTTGGGGGGGGGTTATTTTTATAGGGGTATTAGTTTAGGTTTACATTTTTTATTTTGGATAACTTTGTTTATTTTTTTTGCAATTTTTTATTTTTTGTAACTTTAGCTTGGGGGGCTGTAGTTTTTAAACATAGACTGCCCTCTGGGCAGGCGTATTGCCTAGTGTGTAATAAAACAAATTTTAATATACTTTCATTATTTATTTTACTCCTTTTCATGAGCTAACCCTGCTGATTATCTTTCCCTAATTTGATTTATGAGCTAACAACTGCAAAACAATGTATTTATACTAACATTATGATAGTGGCTAGCCTTATCGGCTGTACACTAAAGGCCAGATTGACTCCTCCAAAAAAGGCAGATGGTGGGTGGAGTTTGGCTTTAAAAAACAATTGCAGTAAAACAATGTTGCTGACCAATACAGGAGGAGTAACCTCTGTACCTTATCTCTCTATAATACTGAAATTTTCATTTTCAAATGCTAGATTTAACCTAAAGGTGAGATATCCAATACATTTAATGCTATGTGGCTGGTATAAGAAGTAATTGGAGAAACAATAACGGCACAATGTACTCAGGCAATTAGTTAATAATAGTTTATTGTATTCCAAGAACTGGGAACAGTTCCCACTGGGGTCTGATTTCTAGTTTTGCATTTTTTTCATATAGCTTTTCTAATAGAGAATACTGCAGTATTAATATTTTCAGTATAGGTTGACCAAATGACCAAATTTGATACTAGAATTAAATTGGAAACTTTTTAAAAAAATTGTATTCTCTAGCTGAATCATGAAAGAAAAATGTGGCGTTTCATTTCCTTTTGATCAAAAAAACATTAAAAACATAAAATTTTCACTTTAATTATAAAATTATATAAAAAGAACATCAAGAGGGCAGGGTTTCCAAGATGAACACCACAGTGTTGCTGCATGGAAAAACCTGACACTATATTTGTACAGGCTGAGCATATTCACTGATATAGACTAACCAAGGGGGAATATTGACTTCACGTTCGTGGAGAAGCAGCTCCTTTATTTCTCCTATGTGGATGCTCAGTTTCTGTTGAGTGCAAAAAGCCAGACAGGGAGCTATTGAAATGAGGGTCCTGCTACAACCTTTGGTCTTTGGGGCCAAGAGTTATGCCCCTGTTTATAGTGTTTTAAATAAAAAATAAAATAAAATGCCTAAGTGAGGTGGGACTGTAAGGTAACTAGTAGTTTTTAGTTGTTTTTATTTCAGGAGTTTTTTTTCAGGAGGGGGTGGGGCAGTGGGTTTGTTTAAAATACTAATGAAAAAGCTTATAGTAAAAGAAAACAGTGTTAGAAAATACTGTCAGGATCTAAGGTAATTTGTGGAAAGCCCTACCTGAAAGCACTTTACACATGCTCAATCTGCTCCTGTAAGATATTTCTAACTTCTCACATTCAGGCCTCTACTTATCAAGCCGTCAACCGCAAATACGCTGGAATTCCGCAGCGTATTTGTGGCGAGCCTGATTCCCCTGAGTTATCAAACCCTACAAACTGGCAAAAGTAGAATATTGTGACGTAACATACGATCCGCCGGCCTCAGTCCGACACAGATCGATGCTTACGTCATTACAGATGTTCCAAACGCAAATTCGGCACTATCTGACTACTTTTGCTAGTTAACAAATAACTAGCAGGTACGCTCGCCACTATTCCGGCCCAGCGCACCTGGTTTTCAATCCGCCGCCCTGGAGGCGGCGGATGCCATAGGAATCAATGGGAGTCGGAAAGCAGCAAAGTTCATGTTCGCTGCTGCCCGATATCCCATTGATTCCTATGGGAGAATAAAGTTATGTTTACACCTAACACCCTAACATGTACCGCGAGTCTAAACACCCCTAATCTGCCGCCCCGACATCGCCACCACCTACATTATACTTATTAACCCCTAATCTGCCACCCTACACCGCCACCACCTACATAACACTTATTAACCCCTAATCTGCCGTCCCCAATGTCGCCGCCACTATATTAAATTTATTAACCCCTAAACCTAAGTCTAACCCTAACACCCCCTAACTTAAATCTAATTTAAATAAATATAAATAAAATTCTTATCATTAACTAAATTATTCCTATTTAAAACTAAATACTTACCTATAAAATAAACCCTAACGGCTAGATTTGGAGTTTTGTCGGTAACGACCCGAAAAACTAACGCCGGCTTTTTTCTGGCCGCACCATAAAAATAACTCTGGTATTGAGAGTCCACATAAAGGCTGCGTTAGGCTCCAAAAAAGGAGCGTAGAGCATTTTTAACGCAGCTTCAACTCTCAATACCAGAGTTGCTTACGCAAGCGGCCAGCCTCAAAAACGTGCTCGTACACGATTCTCCCATAGGAAACAATGGGGCTGTTTGAGCTGAAAAAAAACCTAACACCTGCAAAAAAGCCGCGTTCAGCTCCTAACGCAGCCCCATTGTTTGCTATGCGGAAACACTTCCTACGTCTGCACCTAACACTCTAACATGTACCCGAGTCTAAACACCCCTAACCTTACACTTATTTAAGATTTAAGTATACAAATTGACAATAACTCCATCATTACTAAAACATATAGAAAGCCAACAGCAGGCAATACTATCTTGCATTCCAACTCACAACATCCACAACATCTCATACATTCAATTCCGAAGTCACAGTTCTTAAGAATCAGACGGAACACACGATCCAATGATATTTATGATAAACAATCTATCGAATTGAGGGACAGATTGGCCCAAAGAGGGTACAAATTTAAAAATTTGGAAGAAGTGAGAAACAATGTAAGAC
Source organism: Bombina bombina (assembly GCF_027579735.1). Lineage (NCBI taxonomy): Eukaryota > Metazoa > Chordata > Amphibia > Anura > Bombinatoridae > Bombina > Bombina bombina. The sequence goes on along the minus strand of NC_069504.1, from coordinate 555,250,841 downwards.
ATCATGATGATACTATGGTGGTTAATAAACAAGACAAAAAAACAAAATGTGATGATGCTATAGTGTTTTCCACACCCTATAGTCAGCAGTATGATCAGATAATCAATATCATAAAAAAACATTTAGATCTTTTGAAAGCAGATGAAATTTTACAACCATTTATCAAAAATTGCAAATTTGTATCGAGAAAATCTAAGACCTTAGCACAAATGTTGTCTCCAAGTTTGGTGAAATCGGATACAGTATATTCCCACCATACAGGTACTTGGCTAAATAAAAAAGGAAACTTTAAATGTGGAACAAGAAATTGTTTAGCCTGTCCTAATATATTACAGGATGACCATTTCGTATGTAAATCTAATAAAAAAGTTTATCCAATTGACTTTTATGCCAATTGTGGCTTTAAATTTGTTGTGTACCTGCTGACCTGCAATTTTTGTTTTTTGCAGTATGTAGGTAAAACAACAAGAACAGTAAGAACACGATATAATGAGCATGTCAGAGACGTTAAAAATTACAGTAAGGATTCTGCAGTAGCAGACCATTTCAATAATTTTCACTTCACAAATCTAGCAAATCTCTCATTTCAGGTTATAGACATAGCTAGAATACCCCCACGGGGTGGTAATAGGGATAAGATTTTGGAAAAAAAGGAACTCTACTGGATCCTTAAACTGTGTACTCGCTCACCATATGGAATGAATCGTGAATGCGATATAAATTATTTTATTGATAATTGATACATATGGTTAGCGTATATTGGATTATTATACATACACATTATTTACTTGTATTACTCTGGATATCTAATTCAATTTAAATGTAGATCATGTTTTCACTTTTTTTTCACTTTTTTAGTATCTGTATGTAGTTTAACAATTAATAATATATCTTCATTATCTATATTGTCAACAGGTTTCTATACATTTCTTTTATGTTTTACTATAAGGAAGAGTTAATCTAAGTATACTACCTTTTTGTATTATGGCAAATTAACTTCAGTGTCACACCAGGTTGTAGTTGTTTTTATCCTTCTTTTTTTGAAGTGGTTAATCTTGGCTGCTTCCTGCCCTATAAAGGGCTGGAGTTTAAACACAGACATTAGTCTATGAGTAAGCACCCCTGGTGGTGCGAAACATGTTAGACCTTTTTGTCCACCTTGCCTGTCTGCATGTATAACTTTTTTTATGAAGTACTAATAAAGCACCTTCTGTTTTCAATTCAAAGCGGTTTTCCAAGCTGTGCCTGCCTAATTTTTCCCCTTTGTATCTTTTTGCGGTTTTGATCCGCTGCAATTGGCTACGGCACACCAGTTTGTCAGGTTGAGTCCACTCTGTGTTTTGGACTTCCAGCTTCAACACTGCCTGTTCCGGTTGCGTTTTTTTTTTTTTTTTTTTTTTCTCCTTTCACGAATACACGGATCTCCCTCACCGCCTGACCGGACACTGACAGTGGATATCGGCAAACAGTTTCATCAAGCTTATGCGGTACAGACGGAACTGATCATGACGAGAAAAGTAAGAGGTTTTCTTTCCTTTTTTTTTTCTAATTGTCATGAAACACTTCCGTTACAGAATTTGCAAATAACCTTTTTTTGGGAAACAAAAGTTACAGCAATGATCATTGCATACCGCTCTTTGTTATTAATGGTTGCTGATAGGACTGTTTAAAAATATACCCACCGGACTAAAAAATATAATTATCCTGACTACTGTATTAAATACTGCATACTTAGCAGACATGGCAGGTGTAGACACTGATGCCAGTAACTTAGCTGCAATTACTCTTTTAAACAATGATATAGAAACCGCTGATAATGAGCAGTTTGCATGGGATACACAGTATCAACATGCAGTTTTTGATACTAAAACTAGACAAACATTTTTTGACAATATCTTTGCAGAGGAGTTGGAGGCTGAGCAAAGAGACCAACAAGACATAAGAAAACCTTTAAAAGACTGGAACACTTACTATGCACTGACTTAAGACTTATGTGGGATGTCATAGCTTTTCAAAAATATAGGGATTGTAAACGCATTCCCAGAGGCCTACGTATAAAAAAATATCCCTCTTTTGAATTTGAAGATGAACAAGACCTAGAGGACTGGAATATGGCACTTACACAATGCTCCCTAACATTAATTGATATCCTTATAAGAGTTAAAGAAAAGAAGCGCATCAAATTGGAGGACCCATTGAAAATAGCTAAAGAGGGTTTAAAAAATTATGAGAAAAACACCAAATTCATCACATATAAAAAGAAAATGGATGAATCAATTGATACATTTGATGGAGATCAGGCTACCAGAAAGGGTAAAAAATTCTTGCGAGATAAGGAGGATTATGAACAAAATCAAGTATACAATTGGGCAGCAGTACGCAAACAAAATGTGCATAGAAGGAATACATATAATAACAAAAAAGGCAAAAGAAATATTGGAAATAAGAGTCCACATGATACACAACAAGACCAGGGACAACCCAAATCCATACTAAAAAATAAAGGCAATCGCAAGGTGGTGTTTAGCACTGATGAGGGTGAATCCACGGACTCTGATGCCAGTGCTAGAAGCACATGTATTTCTACCAGCTCCATGTCTCCTTCTTCTTCCTTTTCTGTTTCCCCTTCCTCCTCTTTTTTACAGGAATCCTCCGTGGAAGAAGTAGACGAGGAACTCCTGAAGGACAAACCGAAGACGAGAAGAAACTCACAAAAAAATAAAAAAAACAGAGAAGAAGGAGAAGATGGAGGAACAAGAGGAAAAGAAAAGAGCAAGAAAAAGAAGGGACACTAATTACTGATAATTCTTTGAATAATATTCAACCTATTGCAGGTTGTAAAAAACATGGACTGAGTATTGTTAATATATCTGACTATGTTTTGAATGAGCATGAAAAAAATGTTCTTTCAAAAGGTTTGGGATTTGCTCCAACAAGCAATTTCTCTGGTTTTTCCACACTCCTAGACATTAATAAATTTGTGCGCAAATTAACCCTGAAGAGGTTTTTTGCCTTAAATAAACATAGTGATGATTTCTTACTAGGAGAAGTGGAAAATCCACAGCAATTCAATAGGAATATTCATGTTAACTTTGAGGATGCATGTACCATTACAACATTAGTTAACATGTATAGTGATGAGAATCAACAATTCCAATCATCTTCTTTCCCAAAACCTAGAAAAAAACATTCAAGTTTCTATCCTACTAATTATAGGGGACTGTTAATTAATGCTTTTCAGAAAGCAGTGCAAAAAGATATCAGGGCACTAGAGGAAAATGTAGGGACAAGTACTGCCTCCTTAAATCTGACTATTAAAGAGCGAAAAGCTGTTAAATCTTTACAAAATAATAATAATATAGTAATTCGCAACTCAGATAAAGGAGGCAGTATTGTCATTATGAATAAAACTACTTATTTTGATGAGGCATGTAGACAACTATCTGATGATAGGACCTATCAGAAACTTCAAAGAGATCCTACTTTACCCTTTAAAAGAGAATTGGAAAAACTTGTAAGGGATGGTATATTGTTGGGCATCTTTGAAGAAAGTGATATCGATACATTAGTTCCTGCTAATCCCATATGTCCCATATTTCATCATGTGCCAAAGATTCATAAGGATGCGAGGTGTCCTCCGGGTAGACCGATTGTGGCTGGAATTGGCTCACTATTTGAACCTATAGCTGAATGGATAGATTCTATTTTACAACCCATTGCCATATCACAGCTGAGCTACCTACAGGACACCTTGCATCTTATTCTAACTTTGGAGAATACTCAGTGGCACCCCAACTTTTCTTGGGGCATTATTGACATCACCTCTCTTTATACCTCCATCCCACAGGGTCAGGGTATAACAGCTGTCAAATATTTTATGCAGAGGGATTCTCTTTACACACAGGAGCAAGTGGATTATATTTGTGAGATCTTAAAGTTCTTGTTGTCTCACAACTATTTTCTATTTGATAATGAGTTTTACATACAGACATGCGGCACGGCGATGGGGGCAAAATTTGCCCCCTCGTTTGCCAATATTTATGTAGCATGGTGGGAGCAACTTTACCTTTATTCACCAAACACCATCTGGAGCGACAAAATTGAATTGTATACACGCTATATTGATGATTTGCTTTTTATTTTTAAGATCCCTTTAGATGATAATAGTTTCAAAGAATTTCTTCGTTTTTGTGACAATAATGAATTAAATTTAAAATTTACAGGGGAATACAATTTGAAAGAAATCAACTATTTAGATTTAAGTATACAAATTAACAATAACTCCATCATTACTAAAACATATAGAAAGCCAACAGCAGGCAATACTATCCTGCATTCCAAGTCACAACATCCACAACATCTCATACATTCAATTCCGAAGTCACAGTTCTTAAGAATCAGATGGAACACACGATCCAATGATATTTATGATAAACAATCTATCGAATTGAGGGACAGATTGGCCCAAAGAGGGTACAAATTTAAAAATTTGGAGGAAGTGAGAAACAATGTAAGACATCATGATGATACTATGGTGGTTAAAAAACAAGACAAAAAAACAAAATTTGATGATGCTATAGTGTTTTCCACACCCTATAGTCAGCAGTATGATCAGATAATCAATATCATAAAAAAAACATTTAGATCTTTTGAAAGCAGATGAAATTTTACAACCATTTATCAAAAATTGCAAATTTGTATCGAGAAAATCTAAGACCTTAGCACAAATGTTGTCTCCAAGTTTGGTGAAATCGGATACAGTATATTCCCACCATACAGGTACTTGGCTAAATAAAAAAGGAAACTTTAAATGTGGAACAAGAAATTGTTTAGCCTGTCCTAATATATTACAGGATGACCATTTCGTATGTAAATCTAATAAAAAAGTTTATCCAATTGACTTTTATGCCAATTGTGGCTTTAAATTTGTTGTGTACCTGCTGACCTGCAATTTTTGTTTTTTGCAGTATGCAGTATGCAGTATCAAGTTCAATCCGATTGGCTGATCCAATCAGCCAATCAGATTGAGCTCGCATTCTATTGGCTGTTCCGATCAGCCAATAGAATGCAAGCTCAATCTGATTGGCTGATTGGATCAGCCAATCGGATTGAACTTGATTCTGATTAGCTGATTCCATCAGCCAATCAGAATATTCCTACCTTAATTCCGATTGGCTGATAGAATCCTATCAGCCAATCAGAATTCGAGGGACGCCATCTTGGATGACGTCCCTTAAAGGAACCGTCATTCGGCTAGTAGGCGTCCGGAGAAGAGGATGTTCCGCGTCGGAGGTCTGCAAGATGGATCCGGAAGAAAGAAGATTGAAGATGCCGTTGATAGAAGACTTCATCCGGATCATGGACCTCTTCAGCTGCCGCTTGGATGAAGACTTCATCCGGATCATGGACCTCTTCAGCTCCCGCTTGGATGAAGACTTCAGCCGGATCATGGACCTCTTCAGCCCCCCGCTTGGGCTTGGATCAGGACATCGGAGGAGCTCTTCAGGACGGATCGGTGAACCTGGCAGGGTGAAGATAAGGTAGGAAGATCTTCAGGGGCTTAATGTTAGGTTTATTTAAGGGGGGTTTGGGTTAGATTAGGGGTATGTGGGTGGTGGGTTGTAATGTTGGGGGGGGGATTGTATGTTTTTTTTTACAGGCAAAAGAGCTGAATTCTTTGGGGCATGCCCCGCAAAGGGCCCTGTTCAGGGCTGGTAAGGTAAAAGAGCTTTGAACTTTAGTAATTTAGAATAGGGTAGGGCATTTTTTTATTTTGGGGGGCTTTGTTATTTTATTAGGGGGCTTAGAGTAGGTGTAATTAGTTTAAAATTGTTGTAATATTTTTCTTATGTTTGTAAATATTTTTTTATTTTTTGTAACTTAGTTCTTTTTTATTTTTTGTACTTTAGCTAGTTTATTTAATTGTATTTATTTGTAGGAATTGTATTTAATTAATTTATTGATAGTGTAGTGTTAGGTTAATTGTAGGTAATTGTAGGTAGTTTATTTAATTAATTTATTGATAGTGTAGTGTTAGGTTAATTGTAGGTAATTGTAGGTAGTTTATTTAATTAATTTATTGATAGTGTATTGTTAGGTTTAATTGTAACTTAGGTTAGGATTTATTTTACAGGTAAATTTGTAATTATTTTAACTATTTTAGCTATTAAATAGTTCTTAACTATTTAATAGCTATTGTACCTGGTTAAAATAAATACAAAGTTACCTGTAAAATAAATATAAATCCTAAAATAGCTATAATATAATTATAATTTATATTGTAGCTATATTAGGATTTATTTTACAGGTAAGTATTTATCTTTAAATAGGAATAATTTATTTAATAAGAGTTAATTAATTTCGTTAGATGTAAATTATATTTAACTTAGGGGGGTGTTAGTGTTAGGGTTAGACTTAGCTTTAGGGGTTAATACATTTATTAGAATAGAGGCGAGATTGGGTCGGCAGATTAGGGGTTAATAATTGAAGTTAGGTGTCGGCGATGTTAGGGAGGGCAGGTTAGGGGTTAATAAATATAATATAGGGGTCGGCGGTGTTAGGGGCAGCAGATTAGGGGTACATAAGGATAATGTAGGTGGCGGCACTTTGCGGTCGGCAGATTAGGGGTTAATAAGTGTAGGTAGCTGGCTGCGACGTTGAGGGGGGCAGATTAGGGTTTAATAAATATAATATAGGGGTCGGCGGTGTTAGGGGCAGCAGATTAGGGGTACATAAGGATAACGTAGGTGGCGGTCGGCAGATTACGGGTTAAAAAAATGTATTTGAGTGTCGGCGATGTGGGGGGACCTCGGTTTAGGGGTACATAGGTAGTTTATGGGTGTTAGTGTACTTTAGAGCACAGTAGTTAAGAGCTTTATAAATCGGCGTTAGCCCAGAAAGCTCTTAACTACTGACTTTTTTCCTGCGGCTGGAGTTTTGTCGTTAGATGTCTAACGCTCACTTCAGACACGACTCTAAATACCGGAGTTAGAAAGATCCCATTGAAAAGATAGGATACTCAATTGACGTAAGGGGATCTGCGGTATGGAAAAGTCGCGGCTGAAAAGTGAGCGTTAGACCCTATTTTGAGTGACTCCAAATACCGGCGGTAGCCTAAAACAATCGTTAGGAGCCTCTAACGCTGGTTTTCACGGCTAACGCCAAACTCCAAATCTAGGCCTAAGATAGCTACAATATAACTAATAGTTACATTGTAGTTATCTTATGGTTTATTTTTATTTTACAGGCAAGTTTGTATTTATTTTAACTAGGTAGAATAGTTACTAAATAGTTATTAACTATTTACTAACTACCTAGCTAAAATAAATACAAATTTACCTGTAAAATAAAACCTAACCTGTCTTACACTAACACCTAACCTTACACTACAATTAAATACAATTACCTAAATTACAAAAAAAAAAAAACAAACACTAAATTACACAAAATAAAAAAAGAAATTATCAGATATTTAAACGAATGACACCTAATCTAATAGCCCTACCAAATAAAAAATCCCCCCCCAAAATAAAAAAAACCCTAGCCTAAACTAGACTAAAATAAAAATAAAAGTACAAGTAAAATAAAACCTACCCTAAGTTACAATTACACCTAACACTACACTATAATTAAATAAATTAACTACATTAAATACAATTAACTAAATTAAATTAAATTATCTAAAGTACAAAAAACAAACAAACACTAAATTACAGAAAAATAAAAAACAAATTACAAGATATTTAAACTAATTACAGCTAATCTAATAGCCCTATCAAAATATAAAAGCCCCCCAAAATAAAAAAACCCTAGCCTAAACTAAACTATCAATAGCCCTTTAAAGGGCCTTTTGCGGGGCATTGCCCCAAAGTAATCAGCTCTTTTACCTGAAACAAAAAATACAAGCAACCCCTCCAACAGTAAAACCCACCATGCACACAACCAACCCCCCAAAGAAAAAACTAACTAAAAAAACCTAAGCTCCCCATTGCCCTGAAAAGGGCATTTGGATGGGCATTGCCCTTAAAAGGGCAGTTAGCTCTTTTGCAGCCCAAACCCTAAACTAAAAATAAAACCCACCCAATACACCCTTAAAAAAACTTAACGCTAACCCCCTGAAGATTACCTTACTGGGAGACGTCTTCATCCAATCCGGACAGAAGTGATCCTCCAGACGGGCAGAAGTCTTCATCCAAGCCGGGGCGAAGTGGTCCTCCAGATGGGCAGAAGTCTTCATCCAGATGGCATCTTCTATCTTCATCCATCTGGCATGGAGCGGGTCCATCTTCAAGACATCCAACGCGGAGAATCCTCCTCGACGAATGAAGGTTCCTTTAAGTGATGTCATCCAAGATGGCGTCCCTTAGATTCCGATTGGCTGATAGAATTCTATCAGCCAATCGGAATTAAGGTAGAAAAAATCCTATTGGCTGATGCAATCAGCCAATAGGATTGAACTTCAATCCTATTGGCTGATTGGAACAGCTAATAGAATGCGAGCTCAATCTTATTGGCTGTTCCAATCAGCCAATAGGATTGAAGTTCAGTTTTGATAGATTAGTTTAGGCTAGGGTTTTTTTATTTTGGGGGGGCTTTTTTATTTTGAAAGGGCTATTAGATTAGGCGTAATTAGTTTAAATTTCTGTAATTTGTTTATTATTTTCTGTAATTTAGTGGGGGGGTTTTGTACTTCTGATAATTTAATTTAATTTAGTTAATTGTATTTAATGTAGTTAATTTATTTAATTATAGTGTATAGTGTAGTGTTAGGTGTAATTGTAACTTAGGTTAGGTTTTATTTTACTTGTACTTTTGTATTTATTTTAGCTAGGTAGTTATTAAATAGTTAATAACTATTTAGTAACTATTCTACCTAGTTAAAATAAATACAAACTTGCCTGTAAAATAAAAATAAACCATAAGATAACTACAATGTAACTATTAGTTATATTGTAGCTATCTTAGGCCTAGATTTGGAGTTTGGCGTTAGCCGTGAAAACCAGCGTTAGAGGCTCCTAACGCTTGTTTTAGGCTACCGCCGGTATTTGGAGTCACTCAAAATAGTTATATTGTAGCTATCTTAGGGTTTATTTTATAGGTAAGTATTTAGTTTTAAATAGGAATAATTTAGTTAATAATAGGAATTTTATTTATATTTATTTAAATTAGATTTAAGTTAGGGGGTGTTAGGATTAGACTTAGGTTTAGGTGTTAATACATTTAATATAGTGCCAGTGACGTTGGGGACGGCAGATTAGGGGTTAATAAGTTTTATGTAGGTAGCGGCGGTGTAGGGGGGGGCAGATTAGGGGTTAATAAGTATAATGTAGGTGGCGGAGGTGTAGAGGGGGCAGATTAGGGGTTAATAAGTATAATGTAGGTGGCGGCGGTGTAGGGGGGGGAGATTAGGGGTTAATAAGTATGATGAAGGTGGCGGCGGTGTAGGGGGGTCAGATTAGGGGTTAATAAGTATGATGTAGGTGGCAGCGGTGTGGGGGGGCAGATTAGGGGTAATAAGTATAATGTAGGTGGCGGCGTGTAGGGGCAGCAGATTAGGGGTTAATAAGTATAATGTAGGTGGCTGCGGTGTAGGGGGGCAGATTAGGGGTTAATAAGTATGATGTAGGTGGCGGCGGTGTAGGGGGGTGCAGATTAGAGGTTAATAAGTATAATGTAGGTGGCGGTGGACTCCGGGAGCGGCAGGATAGGGGTTAATATGTTTATTAGAGTGGCGGTGGGCTCCAGGAGTGGCGGTTTAGGGGTTAATAACTTTATTTAGTTGTGGCGGGGTTCGTGAGCAGCGGTATAGGGCGTAAACAGTTTAGTATAGTGGCGGTATTTAGTGACAGGGTACCAATAAAGCTGGGAAAAAGCCGAAGAGCAGCGAGATCGATGACTGTTAGTTAACAACAGTCTGCTGCTCATCGCCCCGTACTTGGTGCGCGGCTTTTTGACAGCTTTTTTGGTAACTTTGGAGAACGTATTCAGGTCCGCGGCAGCGATGTTAGGTGAATTTAGGCGAGCGTATTGGTGCCGTTGAATGCAAGTAAGTTGACGGCTTGATAAGTAGATGCCTCAGTCTCCATTACCATTCCTAAGCAAAAACACACTTAAAAAAAAAAAAAGGTTCCTAACCTCCCGGGAGAACAGGGTTACACATTCAGCATGGATGTCATGGGACAACCCTCATGGTCTGCCCAGCACACAGCTCCTCTCTTCTTCCTATGCTTTTATTATGCCTTTTACCCCTCAGGAGAAACTTGTTGATATTGTTCCCAGAACTGTAAAGTCACTGTTTTATGGTGTTTCACACATTGCAAGCACTATTTATTTGAATAATAGCTATAAATGAATTGCCTTTTTAATTCATATGCTTCACCCCCTCTGTAAACTGTATTGCTACTGACTCTCCCTAGCAGTATTTCAAGCTGTTTGCAGTGCTGATTTTATACATGCATGTACATCACAGTCTGTTCATTTTATTTTTTTTCTTAGCAGTTTGTTATGTAAGCCGCAGACTGCATTTACTTGTAAAAATGTATCAAGATTCCATATGTGCAGAAGAATTGCCATGCCAACATACTAATCATCTCCAGAATTCTGTTTTTCTGGGGTTTTTTTAAAGAAATAATCAGCTTTTTTTCTTTCGAGACACCTGATTTCAGCTATATATAGGCAACAAAAAGGCATTACAAGTGATGGTAAATCAGAGCGTTTAACAAACGCTAGGATTTACCATCACTAAAAATAAAATGGAGTTTAAGTCGTCAGTTGAAAATAGGTGCTAAACTCCCTCTGACTTTGCAGCTGCAGCTTGCTAAACTCAGCGGCTCTGGCTGCCCACGGCACAGCGCTCTTCTACCAGTGAGGTGATGTTTGCACCTCCAAACCAATAGCCGTACTATTATATATAAATATATATAATGTATTCTTATTTTTTTTTCCTAATGAAAGTCCACCAATAGGAAAATGCTCACTGACACAATTTGGGAATAGGTATATAGTTATTATGCATTTTACTATTGCCCTTTTGCTGAAATATATAAATATGCCTTACCCTTGTGTTATATGCCAGCAACAGTGCAATAATAAAATAATCTATGTGTTTTAACCTTGTAAAAAGGTTAAATATATAGTTAAAGTGACATTTAACTACCATATGAGAGGCGGGGCTTTATTTAAATGGGTGTGGTCTAGCACCCCACCATGTTCAAAATTCACCAGCCGCCACTGATTTCCTTAAATATGTATTTGCCTAGTTTGTGAGGAGAATGCCTCTCTCCTTTGAAGCTCAGCCACAGCCAAATATTTAATATGTTCTACACACTGCTGAAAAAGACCTCTGATCAGATAGATAGATAGACAGATAGATAGATAGATAGATAGATAGATAGATTTCTCAGTATAGTGACAGTTTTACTCAAGGGGTATCAAACTGTATATGGTAGCAGGAAGAGTGTGGTAAGGAATACTTGCAAAACTAACAGGTGGCTGAGCTTTTACATGGTGTGGAGTAACAGTGTCTGTGCATGCCACAGAGGGGTCAGATGTTAAAGAACCTATTGTTGGAAGAGCCATGGATTGCAAAATACTAAAATACTAAAATCACAGATCTTCAATTAATACTAAAATCACATATCTCCAATTGTAATCATGTATCATTTTGAGATGCTTTATATTTTATTAAACTTTATAAATAAAAAACAAACAGCTAGATTACGAGTTTTGCGTTATGAGGGGTGCGGTGCTAACTTGCACGTTATTGTCACCACTCACTTCCCTACAGCACTGGTATTACAGGTTTACAAAAACCCGGCATTATCAGGCAAAAAGTGAGCATAGAGCAAAATTGAGCTCCATACCGCACTCCATACCGCACTCCAATACCAGTGCTGCTGAAAGATGTGGGGAGCTGGTTTTACCTGCTCGTGCACTATTTCCCCATAGACATCAATGGGGAGAGCCGGCTGAAAAAAAGCCCAACACCTGCAAAAAAGCAGCGTAAAGCTCCGTAACGCAGCCCCATTGATTCCTATGGGGAAACAAATTTTATGTTTACACCTAACACCCTAACATGAACCCAGAGTCTAAACACCCCTAATATTACACTTATTAACCCCTAATCTGCCGCCCCCGACATCGCCGATACCTACATTATATTATTAACCCCTAATCTGCCGCTCCGGACATCGCCGCCACTATAATGAACATATTAACCCCTAAACCACCACACTCCCACATCACAAACACTAGTTAAATATTATTAACCCCTAATCTGCCGCCCCTAACATCGCCACCACCTACCTACATTTATTAACCCCTAATCTGCCGCCCCCAACATCGCCGCCACTATACTAAATTTATTAACCCCTAGCCCTAAGTCTAACCCTAACACCCCCTATCTTTAATATAATTAAAATAAATCTAAATAAAATCTACTATCATTACCTAAATTATTCCTATTTAAAACTAAATACTTACTTATAAAATAAACCCTAAGATAGCTACAATATAACTAATAGTTACATTGTAGCTAGCTTAGGGTTTATTTTTATTTTACAGGCATGTTTGTATTTATTTTAACTAGGTAGAATAGTTACTAAATAGTTATTAACTATTTACTAACTACCTAGCTAAAATAAATACAAATTTACCTGTAAAATAAAACCTAACCTGTTTTACACTAACACCTAACCTTACACTACAATTAAATAAATTACCTAAATTAAATACAATTACCAAAATTACAAAAAAACAAACACTAAATTACGCAAAATAAAAAAAGAAATTATCAGATATTTAAACGAATTACACCTAATCTAATAGCCCTATCAAAATAAAAAAGCCCCCCAAAATAAAAAAAAACCTAGCCTAAACTAAACTACCAATAGCCCTTAAAAGGGTCTTTTGCGGAGCATTGTGTAATGCTTCTATCATAGCCTGTCATAAATGACATCATGGCTCCTTCTATTTTTCAGCCTATTTAAACTTCACATCTCAAGCTATCATTGCTTGATTATTTTGTTCACATAGAGTGTAGTTGTTACTGCACCTGCTTGCTCTACGACAACTTCCTGTGATTACTTCCTGTTTCCAGTTCAAGTCAAGCCTCTGCTGTATCAGGATCGCTTCACTTACTGAAGCTGCTTTTCCTTTCACTATAATCCAGCTCACAGCTCCTCTGCATGCTTCCTCTCACAGCTGATCATCACTGAATCTCCTTCTGCTAATTAGAAGAAATCTCTCTCTAAAGTCAATCCGGATCCTTTCTGCGTAAAGCTCTCACAGCAGCTGTTTGTTACCTGCATTTTCAAGGACTGCAACTAAATGCAAGTATTTTCATTTTATACAATGAACTGTGTTAATATTATTTGTCTTCCTTTGAATAACTTGCTACTAATTAATTGTTGCAAACTGAAGTTAAAGTTTGTTTCTGATTCAAACTGCACCGCTTATTATTTCAACGTTAAGAAAAGGAACTGTATTTATTTCTCTAACTAAAGGAATTGTTTAATCATTTCTAAACTAACCTACTTGGGAACTTTTTACACAAACTGGATTGTGATATCTTTTTCTTGTACATATTTGCCTTTTTGATTACAATAATCTTTGGACTGCCTCATTTTTACAGCAAGATTAATTTAAAAAAAGTTACTAAATAATTCACTTATCCTGCTTAATCCAGTTTAATCAGGATAATCTCATTCCTTAACTGTTCTCAGGTGTTGCTGGAAACTGAGAATATTTCTGTATTAACTGCAATATTAATGAACCCACTGATTCATTATTAACCTCTGGGTATCAAATATTGCTACAAAACCATATTTGTATTTACTAAGATCAAACTCTTACATAATAATCAAGCCATTTGTACTAATTTAAATGGATCCAAATGAAATAAATAATTAAGTTACCACATTAAATCAGAAAATAGACTATTTAGCAAGAGGTGTGACAGAAGTTCAGGTTGAAAACAACACACATAAAACACCAGATGTACCTGAGCCACATATTAATCCACCTCAAGTCTTTTCTGGAAAGAGGTCTGAATTTAGAGATTTTTAAAATTCCTGTTATTTACTATTCTCTATGAAACCCAAAACTTACCACACAGATAAGATAAGAATATGTACTACCATGTCCTATCTGTCAGGAGAACCACGTGCTTGGACAAATAGGTTTTTTGAAATGAATGATCCAATTTTAAATTCACTGGATGATTTTTTTGCCACTATGTCAAGTTTATATGAAGACACAAACAAACAGTTAAATGCTGAAACCAAACTGCATTCAATGAAACAGGGTAAAAGAAATGTAGAGGACTATATCACTGAGTTCCATTCAACTGATACTATTCAAAAAGATCTCCACTGTATAATGATAGACAACCTGCAGGATCCACACCAATGGAGATTAATGTCATTAAAGGACCACTGAGCCAAGAAGAGAAAATTAGAAGGACAGCCAACTTGTGTCTCTACTGTGACAGCAAGGAACACACTGTGTCCACATGCCCTATACTAACCAGACAAAAGAGGAGTAGATAACAGTAATCAATACCATATCTCCAACAAATATTCCTACTCATCTAACTATGTCTCTATCATTACAGTGGGATCAACAACAAGCCATGACTGAAGCCATAGTAGACTCCGGAGCATACGGTTGTTTCATTGATTCAGATTATGTAAAGTTAAATAAAATACCCCAAGTGTTGAAGCATAATCCATTATATGTGAAGGTTATTGATGGTTCTTTAATTCATAAAGGTCCAATCATACATCATACAATACCACTCCTTGTTAGTATTGATAATGGTCATACCGAATTTATCACATTTGACATAATTCCAAAATCACTTCACACTGTTATTATAGGATATCCCTGGTTTTCTAAACACAATCCTAACATCAACTGGAACACTAATAAAATCAGCTATACATCAGAATATTGTAAAACTACTTGTTTTCCACAACATTCCATATCCTCAATTCAAACATTGTTACCACCTGAATATCAGGATTTATCAGATATTTTCAATTTAAAAGAAGCTGAATCACTCCACCCACATAACCTCACAAATCCCTTTTGGAAAAAAATTTCCGTTGTCCCAAAAGGAACTCCAGTATCGGCGAGATTATCTAGATGAAAATCTTAAAAAAGGTTTTATTGTTCCATCAACATCACCAGCTGCTTCAGGCATATTCTTTGTTACAAACAAAGATAAAACAATCAGGCCCATTATAGATTACAGGGCATTAAATTCGGTAACCATTAAAAACAGGTATCCGCTTCCACTCATTCCCGAACTTCTAGAATGCCTGAACTCAAGGCTCTGTCCTTGGTCCCCTTCTCTTCTCCATCTACACGTCGTCACTAGGTTCCTTAATAAAGTCCCATGGGTTTCAATACCATTTGTATGCCGATGACACCCAAATCTACCTCTCTGCACCAGACCTACCTCCTTCCTTACTAACCCGTGTCACTAACTGTCTTTCTCACATCTCATCTTGGATGTCCTCTCACTACCTTAAGCTAAATCTCTCCAAAACTGAACTCCTTATTTTTCCCCCTTCTTCCAATGTCTCCACCCCCAAAATTTCTATAACTGTTGATAATTCCATCATTACCCCTACCCCACACGCCCGATGTCTTGGGGTCACACTTGACTCAGATCTTTCCTTCACTCCTCACATCCAGTCCTTGGCTAAAGCCTGCCACTTCCACCTTAAAAACATTACTAAAATTAGATATTTCCTTACACAAGATACAACCAAGATTTTAATCCACTCTCTCATCCTTTCCCGCCTCGACTACTGCAATTCCGTCCTCTCTGGTCTAACTAGCTGCCGCATAGCTCCTTTACAATCCATTATGAATTCCTCTGCCAGGCTCATCTTCCTTACTCGTCGCTCTTCATCTGCTGCACCTCTCTGCCAATCCCTTCACTGGCTTCCTCTTGCCTCTAGGATTAAACATAAAATCCTCACCCTGACATATAAAGTTCTCAACTGCACTGCTCCCCCCTACATCTCAGAACTTGTCTCTAGATACTCTCCCTCCCGTCCCCTTCGATCAGCTCAGGATCTCCTCCTCTCCTCCTCTCTTGTTACTTCCTCACATTCACGTTTACAGGACTTCTCCAGACTGGCCCCCATCTTGTGGAATTCCCTGCCTCACTCCATAAGACTCTCCCCTAGTTTTAACAGCTTCAAGCACTCCCTAAAAACTCCACTATTCAGGGATGCATACAACCAACACTAACCTTTCCTAACACCATTGCTTTCCCCTTGAACCCCTTAGATTGTAAGCCTATGGGCCCAGCTGTTTACAGATCGCTTCATAAGAGCCGACTACAACAGTGAAACTCTCAGCAGGGCCCTCTACCCACTTGACCCCTACAAAAGCTATCCTGTACACCGACTATGTTTACAGCGCTGCGGAATCTGTTGGCGCTCTACAAATACCTGATAATAATAATAATAATAATAATAATAATAATAACGGTGCGACAATCTAAACTAAACTAGATTTAAAAGGTGCTTATAATTTAATAAGAATGAAGGAAGGGGATGAGTGGAAGACAGCATTCAGAACAAGATATGGCCTGTTCGAATATAAAGTAATGCCTTTCGGCCTTTGTAATGCCCCTGCTACATTTCAACATTTTATAAACGACATATTCAAAGATCTTATAGACATATGTGTAATCATCTATCTCGATGATATTCTGATCTACTCGAGAAATACAGAAGATCATATTAAACATGTACGATGGGTTTAAGAGATCACAGATTATTTGCTAAATTAGAGAAATGCCAATGGATCCAGATAAGGTTTCAACTATAGTTAATTGGCCTATTCCCACATCAGTTAAATATTTACAGAGATTTATTGGATTTTCAAATTTTTACATAAAATTTATTTTCAATTTCTCTGCAATAACTAAACCTTTAACCAGCTTAACTAAGAAAAATCTGAAATTCAAATGGACTCCCACTGCAGAAGAATCTTTTCATTTACTTAAACAAAGATTCATTACAGTACCTATCCTAAGACAACCGAATCATAATAAGGAATTTATTGTTGAAGTTGATGCCTCAGATTCAGGTATTCGAGCAGTTCTATCCCAATATAGCTATGAAACATCCAAACAACATCCAATAGCCTTCTTTTCTCGAAAACTACTACCAGCAAAAACAAATTATACTGTTGGAGATAAAGAATTACTGGCGATTAAATCTACTCTCGAACAATGGCGTCATTTATTAGAAGGAGCTACAATACCTTTTAAGATCTGCACCGATCACAGAACAAGACCTTGACTTCCCGTCAAGTTAGATGGGCCCAATTCCTAGATAGGTTTTGACTTTTCAATTACTAATAAACCTGGAACTCAAAACATCAAGGCAGATGCCCTCTCCCGGATACATGATTCACATCCAAATATAAAGGAATCAACTTATATAATAGCACCAAATAAAATAATTGGATTTGCAACACCCTTTGAGGAAGACATTCTCAAGGCCTTAACTACAGATTCCTTTCCGGACAACGAATCATTGGAAAAAGCACCCTATGGATTGTACTACCGCAATAACAAATTGTATATTCCTAAAACACTCAGAGGATTAATTTTGTCTCAATTTCATGATAATCCACTTTTTGGACACCAAGGAGTTAAGAAAACAATCAAATTAATTAGAAGAAGCTTTTGGTGGCTGCTCATGGATGACACTATTCACGAATATGTGGTCTCATGCGAGACTTGTGCCAGGAACAAATTAGAATGAAGGAAACCTTTTGGTTACTTAAATCCACTACCTATTCCTGATACGCCATGGTCATTAGTCTCAATGGATTTCATAGTCGAACTGCCACCATCAAACCAATAAACAACTATTCTAGTTGTAGTTGATCATTTAACCAAGCTCGCACACTTTATTCCACTAAAACATCTTCCTACCGCAAAGAAGACAGCTACAGCCTCCCTTACCAATATAGTGAAACTAAATGGATTGCCAAATACTATTTTGACTGATCGTTATACCCAATTCACTTCGAACTTCTGGAAAGCTTTGTGTAAAATCCTAAAAATTGATTCACGCCTTACAACATCTTACCACCCACAGACAAATGGGCTTACGGAAAGGGTGAATCAAATACTTGAACAGTATCTGAGATGCTATGTGTCACACCTACAGGATGACTGGTTCACATATATAGCAATGGCCAAATTCTCCTATAATAATACCATATCTATTTCTACCAAAACTACTCCATTTTATGTAACCTAAAAGTATCACACTATTCAATGTAGATTAGATGAAGACTTTTCCCGGCTTCGTTGAGGATGGATGTCTGGTCTTCAAAACTGTAAGTGGATCTTCGGGGGTTAGTGTTAGGTTTTTTTAAGGGTTTATTGGGTGTTTTTTTTTTAAGTTAGGGTTTGGGCACTTGCAAAAGAGCTAAATGCCCTTTTAAGGGCAATGCCCATCCAAATGCCCTTTTCATGGCAATGTGGAGCTTAGGTTTTTTTATTTAGGATTTTATTGGGGGGGGGGGTTGGTTGTGTGGGTGGTGGGTTTTACTGTTGGGGGGTTTTTTGTATTTTTTTTTACAGGTAAAAGAGTTGATTTCTTTGGGGCAATGCCCCGCAAAAGGCCCTTTTAAGGGCTATTGGTAGTTTAGTTTAGGCTAGGTTTTTTTTTTATTTTGGTAGGGCTTTTAGATTTGGTGTAATTAGTTTAAATATCTGATCATTTCTTTTTTCATTTTGTGTAATTTAGTGGGGTTTTTTGTAATTAAGGTAATTGTATTTAATTTAGGTAATGTATTTAATTGTAGTGTAAGGTTAGGTCTTAGTGTAAGACAGGTTAGGTTTTATTTTACAGGTAAATTTGTATTTATTTTAGCTAGGTAGTTAGTAAATAGTTAATAACTATTTAGTAACTATTCTACCTAGTTAAAATAAATACAAACTTGCCTGCAAAATAAAAATAAACCCAAAGCTAGCTACAATGTAACTACTAGTTATATTGTAGCTAGCTTAGGGTTTATTTTATAGGTAAGTATTTAGTTTTAAATAGGAATAATTTAGGTAATGATAGTAGGTTTTATTTAGATTTATTTTAATTATATTAAAGTTAGACTTAGGTTTAGGGGTTAATAAATTTAGTATAGTGGCGGCAACATTGGGTGTGGCAAATTAGGGGTTAATAAATGTAGGTAGGTGGCGGCGATGTTAGGGGTGGCAGATTAGGGGTTAATAATATTTAACTAGTGTTTGTGATGCAGGAGTGCGGCGGTTTAGGGGTTAATATGTTTAGTATATTGGCGTGTAGGGAGTGGCAGATTAGGGGTTAATAATTTTATTTTAGTGTTTGCGATGCGGGAGGGTGGCGGTTTAGGGGTTAATAGGTAGTTTATGGGTGTTAGTGTATTTTTAGCACTTTAGTTATGAGTTCTATGTTACAGCTTTATAGCGTAAAACTCATAACTACAGACTTTAGATTGCATTACGAATCTTGCGGTATAGGCTGCACCGCTCACTTTTTGGCCTCCCAGAAAAAGCTTGTAATATCGGCGCTATGGAAGTCCCATTGAAAAAAGACTTTACGCAAAGTGCGTAAGTTAATTTGCGTTATGGCCAAAAAAGTGTGCAGTACAGCTTTTTTGACAAGACTCATAATAGCAGCGGTAGTGAAAAAGCAGCGTTATAACCCATAACGCTGCTTTTTCACTCATAACGCAAAACTCGTAATCTAGCCAAAAGTTAAATAAACCACTCCATAAAACAACATAGTACAAACAATATATGATGGCTGAGGATAATACGTGTATAGAGAATGCGTAATTATAATATAACAATATAACATGTTAAAATACTATTGAAACAAGAATTCCAATTCTGTAAAAGTGTTGTTATGATTTTTTTTTGTGTCTATATGATTTGAAATGAACCAACCAGAGGGAAAAATAAAATAAAATTACATAGTAAATACAAAGATAAATGATTTCTGAACAAAAAATTAAAAATATTAGTATTTGCAAGAGGTCTTCCCTGTTTTTAGAATTGTTCAGTCTAATAGATTGTATATAAAAGGCAAAAATAATCAAGGATATTATGAGGTTGAATTCATTTACAACACAATTAAAAACTTGTCAAGAAAATAAAAAGAGACACAATTATAAAACCTCAATGAGACCATGTGGTAAGCTATAGAACCAGCAGGAATGATATAAATAGATATAGCCTTTGACATAATTTGAGTCTAAACTATGTGTGTTTTATGTTCACTAATAGTGCAAGTAAGGGATTTTAATTGACTGCTTTTTAACTGAATTAAATTGTATTACACTATTGGCATTCCTGTCTTTACCCTAATATATTGCCTGTCATATTGATCTAAAGAAGATTTTATGGAGAAGGAATACCTGACTTGAATATTAAGACACTGTCTGCAGGCCCTTTGAGCTTAGCTTAGCTCTATGAGATGTATGTTTTTTACCTACCCTTTTCATAGATTGTATATCTAGGTTACTTCACATGTTTAGCATATGTGACACACACACAAACACACACACAAACAAATAAACACACACACACATACAGGCACACACATACACTCACATGCGCACACACACACAAACACACACATACGCTCACATGCACACACACACAAATAAACACACATAGACTCACATGCACACACACACAAACAAATAAACACGCACACATACTCACCTGCACACACACACAAACATAAACACTTCACACTATATGTACACAATCACACGTAAAGACACTTTTATTACATTTCAAACAATTCGTATTCAGGTGTAGATTTTTTTTTGAGCCACTGTATCTGGTTTGCATTTTAAGTGATAGCACACACACACACACACACACACACACACATATATATATATATATATATATATATATATATATATATATCGCAAAAAGGAAGGCACTCGCCGGGTTTAATAAGGATAAAGTTTTATTCCTTATGAAGTAACGTTTCGGAGTTTTACCTCCGTTTTCAGGTAAAACTCCGAAACGTTACTTCATAAGGAATAAAACTTTATCCTTATTAAACCCGGCGAGTGCCTTCCTTTTTGCGATATGTTGGATCTGTGAATTATGCAGGATCTCTTTGATGTGCACCCCGGTGGTTCAAAGGTTACCGTGAGTACTAGGCCATGCTATAAAGACTATATATATATATATATATATATATATTTAAAATATTCTAAATAATCTATAGAATTTATCTATATATTTTACAGTAAGTTTAACAATTATAAAATATTTTAAAATTAATAAAAAATATTTAAATGTAATATTTCAATAACGTGACTTAAGAATACTGTTTTCATGTGCGCTAACCCAACTGCGTTTAGATCTAAATTGTGAAACAAAATACGCAATACGCATATTTTACATTCCTGTTCTTCAAATAGTAAATAATGCACTTTGTATTATTAAATATATATTTATATATACATCTGTTCATGTAAAATACATAGCAGTATATATATCTATAGGAATACTGTAGATATTCAGGTATAGGTATATACACATATATAAAGAAATATATATTTAAGAATAAAAAGTACATTATCCTGTAAATGAAGAACATTGGAATATGAAATATGTACAGTAAATATACAGTAAAACACATATAAACACACATATATATATATATATATATATATATATAAGTACATTGTAGACCTTTGCAGTCAAGTAGCTGATTTTTTTATGTAAAACCATATTTATGCAATATTCATATTTAAGTGTTTAACTCTGAATGTGCTCTATTTCAGATTCCAATGTTCTTCACATACAGGAATATGTTCTAAGTATTTCAAAATATATATTCATATATATATATATATATATATATATATATATATATATATATATATATATAAAATAAACAAAGAAAGTTTCCTTATAAGTTGCTCCCAGACCAAGTTAGTCCACTATTTAAGGCACAACACAGACACATGAGTCAAAGTAAAGCAAATTGATCATACCTTTATTGTGGCATGTCGGACAAACACTCAGCAAATACTAGCGGTGTGACTACCAGGAGACACAGGTGT
Source organism: Bombina bombina (assembly GCF_027579735.1). Classification (NCBI taxonomy): domain Eukaryota; kingdom Metazoa; phylum Chordata; class Amphibia; order Anura; family Bombinatoridae; genus Bombina; species Bombina bombina. Next base: position 555,228,728 of record NC_069504.1, on the reverse strand, counting down.
ATGGAGTGTGACGTCATCTATCCGACATGCCACAATAAAGGTATGATCAATTTGCTTTACTTTGACTCATGTGTCTGTGTTGTGCCTTAAATAGTGGACTAACTTGGTCTGGGAGCAACTTATAAGGAAACTTTCTTTGTTTATTGTATACCTGGAACAGTCAGCCTGGTCTGCAGGTCTGGGTTTGTGCCGGGAGAGGCGCCGACGCAGTATTTCCTGTGTGTTCCCGTATAGACCTTACCGCTCAGTATCCTTGAACTCTCACTCACCTGTGTATATATATATATATATATATATCTTCATATATCTATACCTATATATAATCATATAAATATATATATATATATAGTTAGAGATATATATTTTGCAAAAAAAATCATATATATATATATATGTAGAAATATGTATTTTTGAATGAATAGAACATATTATTCTATGTGAAGAACATTGGAATGTGAAATATTAATATTTCATGTCGGGTTAGCACACTTGTTTAAAAATGATCAGGGTTGTGCGACTTGTAGAGTGTTAGGTTTTTTCCACTTTTTGCACTCTATGGGAGAATACATTAACGCAATTGCGATATTGTAACTTAGGCTTTTTGCGTGCGTTGGGTTAGCGCGTGAGTGAAAAGTTTTTACTTTCACCTTGTAATACGTGCAGTATCCGATGCGCGCAAAAAGCTGAAGTCGAGCACAGATAACGCCATAAATAGCGCTCCACTCATAATCTGCCCCAAAGAGGGAAATAATATATGCTAATTTTGCAATAAAATGAAGCACAGCAAAACATCATTTATATCCCTTGTGTATTAGCCAAAGCATTATGTGTGGAAATCCCAGATAATATTTGTTTTTGTTGCATATAATCTGGAAGCATTTTACAATAATGATTTGCATGGAGTTCTTTCCCCAAAGGCCTATTAGAGATTGCTGACAACAGAAAAAAACAATTTATTTACCCCATATCAAACAGAGCTGGTGTAAAACCAGAAGTGTTTAATGCTTTCTGCCACTCCTCATCATTGTATTTGTAGCAACAGTTTTGTCTGTAAATTATACAGCTGCGGTGGCATCACTATGTAACTGATAAAGGTTTGACAGTACCCTCATGGAAATATTTGCTCATTAAAACACATTCATAACCTTTGTCATGCCCACCCTTGCCATACCAATCAACATGCTGAACATTATCTGCCTTATGCTACAGAAAACACTTGGCAGTTTTCCCAAAACATAATTGTTACCTCCTGCTGAGATGTTAACTGCTTTGCATAATGGGCCGTCTCTACTGTGTTTTTGAGGCATTAATTCGACTATAGACATGGTGATTCTTTCCCCAGTGATTCAGTACACCTCAATTATTCCTTATTTTGTAATTCATAAACATATCATTTGACACAACATCATAAAATGTGTTTTGCCGCAAATATACATTTTCCAAAGGACTTTAGTAGCCACAACAAGATAAATGCCACTCTGCCAATTAGTGATACAGAGTAGAGCAGAACAGATAACAACCTACATGCTTTGCTGAGCAGCACTGGCTGAAGTGTTCTAGTTGGTAATGAATACTTAGAACAACAAACAAGTTACAGCTACGATATAATGACAACGAATGCTATAAACTTTTACCCTTTCGTATTATGCATGTATTTTTATACATATTTATTTCACTATACTGCACTTCTTAGGTCAAGCATGCTATGCTTTTAAATAAGCATAATACTATATTATATTTGCACATCTAGACAAACAGACATATAAATAGATAGATAGACAGACAGACAGACATATAAATAGATAGACAGATATATCAATAGATAGGTAGACAGACGACATATAAACAGACAGACATGCAGACATATAAATAGATAGATAGACCGACAGACAGAGAGACATATAAATAGATAGACAGACAGACATATAAATAAATAGAAGGACAGACATCATTGGATTTATGGATATAGAATTAAGCCCTGTAATAATAATATAAGTGGAAATGAAGGTTGGTAAAATATCTTAGAAAGAGCTGCCTTTATTAGAATTTTTTACCGCACTAAATTGACCAATTATCCTAACTAATTACAACAAACAGAACTTGTACTAAGTATGAGTTGCCCTAATTATCACTAAATCAAACAAATGTGCTAAAAAAAGCATCAGTGCGATTATTAAGCCGCTCTATTCATGCTTGATTGTTATTGGTGACAGCAGTGGTTATGAACAGAACCAAAGGGAGTTACAAGAGGTTCAAAAGTGGAGATATATTAAAGGGATAGGAAAGTCACAATTAAACTTGCATGATTCAGATAGAGCAGGTCATTTTAAGACACTTTTAATTTCACTTCTATTTTCAAATGTGTTTCCTTCTCTTAGTATCCCTTGTTAAAAAATGAATATGCACATATCATACACCAGTGGGAGCTGCTGCTAATTGGTGCCTGCACACATTTGTCTCTTGTGATTGGCTAAATAGATATTTTCAGCTTCCTGTCCGTAGTGCAATGCTGTCCCTTCAGCAATTGATAACAAGAGAATGAAGACAATTTGATAATATAATTAAATTGGAAACTTGTTTAAAATTGTATGTTCTATCTGAATCCTAAAAGAAAAATGTGGGGGTTTACTATGCCTTTAATTTTCTTTTAAGCTGCTTTTTATGTATAGAGGCAAGAAGGTTAAAAGTGAACATTTTTAAAATAAGTAGTAATTTCAGTTGTAAATAGACATTAAGCAGTTTGAGACTGTAATATAAAATATAATTATATGTGGTAATGGTATTTGTAGTAAACTTTCATTATTACTTTCCCCCCCTATTTTCTTAACTCTGAAAATGTCTGTTAGAATTTTAAGTCCAGACCCCGGACTCTAGACTTAGCAGTATTATATTGCACAACGCCGTTGGTTGCACACTTTAGTAAACCCATTCACAATAGTCCCTAAGCTGCAGAGAAGAAAACGGTGGCCATTGCCTTATGGACACTGAAACTTTCTGCTTATTCTTTCACTATTTTAAAAAAACTATTATAATTAAAAAAGTATGTCTGCATATATATATCTGTGTGTTTTTTATACTAATTTGTTCAATGTGTTGTAGTCAGCAGTATATTATTTACAAATATTATTTAATGTTTGCACTTAAAGGGACACTCAGGTCAAATTAAACTTTAATGATTCAGATAGAACAGCAATTTTAAACAACTTTCCAATTTACTTCCATTAAAAAAATGTGCACACTCGTTTTATATTTACACTTTTTGGGGCATACTTAACAATGTGCGAGTGAACATGATACGAAGTAACGTATCATGTCCACTGCACATCGCTGCCCACCGATAAATGCAGATAGCATACTCTGTCGGCATTTATCATTGCACCAGCAGTTCAAAGCAGGTGGACTAGTTATGGAGCAGCAGTCTTTATAACTTCTTGATAACTTCTGGCGAGCCATACAGAGCTTGATAAATATGCCCCTTTGAGTTCCCAGCTCCTACTGAGCATGTGCAAGATTTCACAGAATAAACGTATATGCATTTGTGATTGGCTGATGGCTGTCACATGATACAGGGGGAGTGGAAATAGACATAACTTTCAAATTTGTCGGAAAAAAATCTACTACTTATTTGAAATTCAGAGTAAGTGCTATTGCATTGTCTTTTTATCATGTATTTGTTGAGTATGCAAATCTACTGTATTTACTGTTCCTTTAAAACAGTATTAGAAAAAAATTAAATTTTTATGTTATCACTGGAACACAAATTTAGTGCCAGATTATGAGTGGAGCACAAATATTTGCACGCGAGCGATAAGGGGTTTATCGCGGGAGTTTATGCTTGTCGGGCTTACTGCTGATATTACGAGTTGAAAGTAAACGCGATCGCTTGAGCACAATCTCTATGTACGCTAGAATGATTACTGCGACTTCAAAGATCTGGTTAACTGTTTCACGAAACTAAAAGATTGCACAAAACACATCAGAAATACATTACAAAATATAGGTAAACTCATAATGACACTATCTAATAAAAATTATTTAAAAAAAATATTGTACAGAAAAGGTATAAACGCTCAAAGATTTGAGATCTCTGGTGTTAGAAAAAAAATGCAGGCAAAGGGCTTTAACATAGAGATACATACATGTTTATATATGTGTACAGATGTATTTATGTATTTAAAGACATATATACACATATAAACACATAAATACATATGTACACACATATAGACATGCAGTATATAGAAGTGCATTGGAGCACTTTGCAGTTAAAGGGGCAGTAAACCTAGAAAATATTGTTATATAATTCTGCACATAGTGTAGAATTATATAATAGCTTAGCGCCAGCTTTGTAAAGCAAAGGGTTAGATAGATATTTTACAACAAAAATAAAACGCCGCTCCTGGCTCTACTGAGCGGGTCTGTTTTCTTCTCCTAAGCACATCGTGGCATGCTGTCTACTCAAAGCCGTCCCGATCGCGCTATTTAAAGGGACAGTCTAGTCCAAAATAAACTTTTATGATTCAGATAGGGCATGTAATGTTAAACAACTTTCCAATTTACTTTTATCACCAATTTTGCTTTGTTCACTTGGTATTCTTAGTTGAAAGCTAAACCTAGGAGGTTCATATGCTAATTTCTTAGACCTTGAAGTCCTCCTCTTATATGAATGCATTTTGACAGTTTTTCACCACCAGAGGGCTTTAATTCATGTGTGTCATATAGATAACACTGTGCTCACGCACATGGAGTTACCTAGGATCCAGCACTGATTGGCTACAATGCAAGTCTGTCAAAAGAGCTGAAGTAAGGGGGCAATTTGCAGAGGCATAGATACAAGATAATCACAGAGGTAAAAAGTGCATTATTTAACAGTGTTGGTTATGCAAATTTAGGGAATGGCTAATAAAGGGATTATCTATCTTTTAAAACAATAACAATTCTGGTGTTGACTGTCCCTTTAACTCAATGTAGCTCGCTCTCGCTAATAGACCAGAGCGGGAGTGAGCTACATTGAGTTTAATAGCGCGATCGGGCGCACTGTACATAGACAGCATACCCGCGATGCGCTTAGGAGAAGAAAACAGACCCGCTCAGTAGAGCCAGGAGCGGCGTTCTGTTTTCATTGTAAAATATCTATCTAACCCTTTGCTTTACAAAGCTGGCAATAAGCTAATGTTATATAAATCTGCATCATGTGCAGAATTATATAACATTATTTGCTAGGTTTGCTGCCCCTTTAAGTAGATGAAAACATGAAAAAACATATTTATGCAATATTAATTTTTAATAAAGGTTTTAACTATGTATTTACTATAAATATTTCACATTCCAATGTTCTGTACATAGCATGTTCTAAGTATTTTTAAATAGATATTCCTATATATATCTGTATATATCTATACCTATATATAAGCATATATAGGTATAGATAAATATATATAGGTAAAGATATATATTCTACCAAAATATCATCGGATACATGTAGAAATATGTATTTATGAATAAATCGAACATATTGTGCTATGTAGACAACATTGGAATGTGAAATATTCATATTTTCCCTCCCAACCCAGTCATTCTCTTTGCCTGTGTTAGTGATAGGAAGAGGTAAAGTGAGGTGTTTAGATTCTTCAATCAAGAGTTTATTATTTTTGAAATGGTGCCAAAGTGTACTATTTTTCTATAGGGTGTAGCCGTATTCCTTGTCAGCCTCTAGAGTAGAGCTACAGACGGCTTTAAGGCAATGGGAACTGGTGGGGTTTTAGCCTCACTGCATCTCCCATACTTGTGCTGCCCTTCTGTTGATGGTCTTAGAGAATGTTAACTAATACCCTTCTGTCTTCACAGGACCCCAGGAGGAAGAAAGAATCCTCTTGATGCTGTGAGACTCTCATGGTGTTCTTCAGCATGGAGGTAAGTGCAGTCTTTTATTTCTGGGGCTCTGCAGCATATCTCAGAATTGGCTGTACTCTGCCTTTCTGTTGGTGGTTATGGGCTCGGGTAAGGGCTTCCCTCCTAACAGATGTGGGTTATCATTATTTTTAAGAAAATGGGATACCGACATATTGATTATTTCCCCAAGTCATTCTGGCATTTATCAAATTAAGCCTAGAAACGCTGGGGTCTGTATGGGGTTCAGTTGCTCTGGACTTTGCAACGGGCGATTCTCTAATTATTTTTATTTATTGAATGTGGGACTGACGCTGGGAGAGTGCCGGAGTTGGAGGGAGATTAAGTCTCTAACGGACTCCGGTGTTTGGCGTGGGCCTAGTTTTCGGTGTTTCAACTTTTCACGGGTTGTGTTGTTTACCGCCCACGAAGGGCGGGGCTTAGTATTCGTGCGCTTGAGCTACGCAGTTGTTTACTGATAGTGTTCCGGTCAGCAGTTTTTCATTACGGCTCCTAAGTCTGCTTGTTGCTAATATCTCACAAGCGATCTTAGGCACGCCTGTTAAGAGGGGATAGTCTTGGTCCGTGGAGGCAGGTAGGAGCCGCAGCAGAGCTGCGGCGAGGTGACTGATAATTTTGGTGTGCCAGTGTTTTTTTCTTTTAGGACAGTGTCCACTTGCAGGGAGTGTGGGGGTATAACTTAAACCATATTTCTGCTTAATTGAATTTAAGTATCGTTTTTTTTATAAACTGCTACAGTTTGTTTTTAAAGAAACAGTGCACACTTTTTCTATATATATTGGGGCTGATTATCTCTTTGGATTTCTAGCCATATATTTTCTGTTACACGACCAAGCTAGTTTTTGCTTACTGTTATCATGGATGATCTTGAACACAGTACATGTCCTATGTGTTTAGATGCCATTGTGGAACCCCCTGTTACGCTTTGTTCCTCCTGTATTAGGGCTTTACAGTGTAAAGAGCAAATTTTCTTTAATAAAGATATATCTATGGAAGGTTTTCAGACTGATGAGATTCAGGGTATGCTGCAACTTTCCCCCCAAGTGTCACAGCCTTTAACGCCCGCTCAGGCGACGCAATGTTCTTCAACTGCGTCTGCTTCATTCACTCTGCAGGATATGGCTGCAGTTATGTCATCCACTCTTTCAGAAGTTTTATCTAAATTACCAGTGTTACAAGGCAAATGCAGTAGGAAAGAGGCCCAGGTGGTCCCTGCAACTTCTGATGCTTTGATGTTGATCTCCGATGTACCCTCCCAGGGCTCTAAAGTGGGGGGTATGGAGGCTCTGTCTGAGGGGGAACTTTCTGACTCAGGAAGTGCATTGCCCCTGACTGATTCGGACGTGATGTCTTTCAGATTTAGGCTTGAACACCTCCGCCTGTTGCTTCGAGAGGTTTTGGTGACTCTGGACGACTATGACTCTATTGTAGTCCCTCCAGAGAAATTGAGTAAGATGGACAAATATTTGGAGGTTCCTTCTTATTCTGATGTTTTTCCTGTTCCTAAGAAAATTTCGGAAATTATTGCTAGGGAATGGGAAAGACCGGGTATCCCGTTCTCCCCTTCTCCTATGTTTAAGAAAATGTACCCTATAGCTGACACTGTTTGGGATTCTTGGCAGATGATCCCTAAGGTGGAGGGAGCTATCTCTACCCTGGCTAAGCGTACAACTATCCCTATCGAGGACAGTTGTGCTTTCAAAGACCCCATGGATAAGAAGTTGGAGGGTCTTCTCAAAAAACTCTATGTTCATCAAGGGTTTCTATTGCAACCGGCGGCCTGCATTGTAACAGTCACGACTGTGGCTGCTTTTTGGTTTGACGCCCTAGAAGAGTCTCTTAGGACTGAGACTTCTTTGGAAGAAATACAGGATAGAATTAAGGCTCTTAAGCTGGCTAATTATTTTATTACGGATGCCTCCTTTCAGATCACCAAATTGGCGGCTAAGAGTTCAGGATTCTCCATCTTAGCATGAAGAGCCTTATGGTTAAAATCTTGGTCTGTGGATGTGTCCTCTAAATCCAAGCTCTTGGCTATTCCTTTGTGTTTGCATGTATCCTGTTCCTGTATTGGAACGGGGAATATTACTCCCATGGAGGAGAACTCTCTTACACAGCGTAAGAACGCCTCTCTTTTTATCTGGTCGACAGATAATCATGAAAGAAGAAACCTTCCTCTGGGGAAGGAATTTTTGAACTCCAACTGATACCCTTGACACACGATTTCTAGTGTCCAGGGATCCTGAACTTCTCTTATCCAAGCCTGGACAAAGAGAGAAAGTCTGCCCCCGACTAGATACCGTCCCGGATCGGGGGCCGCCTCTTCATGCTGTCTTGGTAGCAGCAGCAGGCTTCTTGGGTTGTTTACCCTTGTTCCAAGACTGGTTGGGTCTCCATGTGGACTTGGCTTGTGAATAATTTCCTTCCTGTTTAGTGGAAGAGGAAGTGGGGACTCCCTTGAAATTTTGAAAGGAACGAAAATTACTCTGTCGTCCCCTTTGCTTAGATGTTTTATCTTGAGGGAGGAGGTGACCCTTACCTCCCGTAATGTCAGAAATTATCTCTTTCAAGTCAGGTCCGAACAGTGTGTCTTTGGGCTTTTTCACTGTAATTCCTATGGAGGTGTTTTCCCAACTAATTCTGTTTGTAATCAGGTGTTTAATCAGTTTTAATTATACGGCTATAAGAAGGTGCTGGGCTGATCTCCAGGTAAGCAGTGAACAAGTGCGCATGGGCACGAAACGCGTCTGCGTGGAGATCAGCCCTAACACCTGATGTGTACCTGTGCTGGCTCTTTCTGTCAGGATGTGACTTCTAGCATCCGTTTTATTCAATAAAATTTGGAACCGTTTTTTATCACAAGCTTGCCCGGAATTTACTTTCATCACTTCAGAGGGTGCTACGTCGATCCTGTATTTGTGCGCTATATCTCTACTTTGTGTTTGCATGTATCCTGTTTGGGGCGTGTTCGGCAGTTCCGCCCGGAGTGGCAGCCATTCACAGGATCAATCCTAAGGGGGTGTGTCCCCGCCCACGCTCCATTGTGTCGGCTCCCTGTCTGTGCATTGGAGCTATGTGTAAAAATACAGGAACAGGGGCATGGGTTTTACTGAAATCTCTTTGTAGTTCCCAAAAAAGAGGGAACATTCCAAACTATTTTAGATTTCAAAAGTCTAAACAAGTTTCTCAGAGTTCCATCCTTCAAGATGGAAGCTATTCGGACCATTCTTCCATTGATCCAGGAGGGTCAATATATGACTACCGTGGATCTAAAGGATGCATATCTTCATATACCTATCCACAGAGATCATCACAAGTTCCTGAGATTTGCCTTTCCGGACAAACATTTTCAGTTTGTGGTCCTTTCTTTTGGTCTGGCCATGGCACCCAGAATTTTCACAAAGGTTCTAGGGTCTCTGCTGGCGGTTCTCAGGCCACGGGGCATTGCAGTGGCGCCTTATCTGGACGATATTCTGATCCAGGCATCATCTTATCAGCTAGCAAAGTCTCATACAGACATTGTTCTGTCCTTTCTAAGGACTCATGGGTGGAATGTGAATCTAGAAAAGAGTTCACTAATTCCACAGACAAGGGTTCCTTTCCTGGGAACTCTAATCGACTCTCTATCCATGAAGATCTTTTTGACTGAAGTCAGAAAGTTAAAGATTCTGAATACATGCTGATCCCTTCAGTCCGATCCTCGGGTGTCAGTGGCTCAGTGCATGGAAGTAATTGGATTGATGGTGGCAGCAATGGACATCATTCCGTTTGCTCGTTTTCATCTCAGACCTCTACAACTGAGCATGTTCAGGCAGTGGAATGGAGATTATGCCAATTTGTCTCCTAAAATAGATCTAGATCAGGAGACAAGGCACTCTCTTCTGTGGTGGTTGTCGCTGGATCATCTGTCCCAGGGGACATGCTTCCGCAGACCCTCATGGGAGATAGTGACAATGGATACCAGTCTGATAGGATAGGGAGCAGTCTGGAATTCCTTGAAGGCTCAAGGTGTGTGGACTCGATCGGAGTCTCTACTTCCCATCAACATTCTGGAGTTGAGGGCAATAGTCAATGCGCTTCAGGCTTGGCCTCAGTTGACTTCGACCAAATTCATCAGATTCCAGTCAGACAACATCACAACTGTAGCTTACATCAATCATCAGGGAGGAACAAGGAGTTCCTTAGCGATGACAGAAGTAGCCAGGATAATTTAGTGGGCAGAGACTCACTCTTGCAATCCACATCCCAGGAGTGGACAATTGGGAGGCGGATTTTTTGAGCAGACAGACGTTTCATCCAGGGGAATGGGAACTCCACCTGGAGGTATTTGCCAACCTGATTCTCAGATGGGGCAGGCCAGAGCTGGATCTTATGGCATCTCGTCAGAATGCCAAGCTCCCGAGATACGGATCCAGGTCGAGGGATACTCAGGCTGAACTGATAGATACCTTGGCAGTGCCTTGGTCGTTCAACCTAGCTTATGTGTTCCTTCCATTTGCTCTCCTTCCCAGGGTGATTGCTCGAGTCAAACAGGAGAGGGCTTCGGTGATTCTCATCTCCAGCGTGACATCGCAGGACTTGGTATGCCGATCTGGTGGACATGTCATCTCTGCCACCGTGGAAGCTTCCATTGAGGCAGGACCTTCTCATTCAGGGACCCTTCCATCATCCAAATCTAATTTCTCTGCAGCTGACTGCTTGGAGATTGAACACTTGATTTTATCTAAGCGAGGGTTCTATGATTCGGTCATTGATACCTTGATTCAGGCACGTAAACCTGTTACTAGAAAAATTTACCATAAGAAATGGCGTAAATATCTCATGGAGTAAGGGTAGGATTCCCAGGATTTTATCTTTTCTCTAAGAAGGATTGGAGGAAGGGTTGTCAGCAAGTTCCTTAAAGGGACAGATTTATGCTTTGTCTATTTTGCTACACAAGCGTTCCAGATGTTCAATCTGACTAGAATCAGGCCTGTGTTTAGACCAATTGCTCCTCCTTGGAGTTTGAATTTAGTTCTTAATATTCTTCAAGGGGTTCCATTTGAACCTATGCATTCCATAGATATGAAGTTATTATCTTGGAAAGTTTTATTTTTGGTTGCTATTTCTTCTGCTCGCTGAGTTTCTGAGCTTTCGGCATTACAATGTGATTCTCCTTATCTTATTTTCCATGCAGATAAGGTAGTGTTGCGTACCAAACCTGGTTTTCTTCCTAAAGTGGTTTCAAATAAAAATATTAATCAGGAAATTGTTGTTCCTCCCTTGTGTCCTAACCCTTCTTCTAAGAAGGAGCGACTGTTACATAATTTAGACATGGTCCGTGCCTTGAAGTTTTACTTACAGGCAACTAATGAGTTTCTTCAATCTTCTTCCCTGTTTGTTGTTTTTTCTGGGAAACATAGGGGTCAGAAAGCAACGGCTACCTCTCTTTCTTTTTGGCTGAAGAGTATCATTCATTTTGCATATGAGACTGCTGGACAGCAGCCTCCTGAACGAATTATGGCTCATTCCACTAGGGCTGTGGCTTCCTCTTGGGCATTTGAACATGATGCTTCTGTGGAACAGATTTGCAAAGCTGCGACTTGGTCGTCTCTTCACACTTTTTCCAAATTTGATACTTTTGCCTCGGCTGAGGCTGCTTTTGGGAGAAAGGTTCTTCAAGCAGTGGTGCCTTCCATTTAGGTTCCCTGTCTTGTCCCTCCTGTTTCATCCATGTACTATAGCTTTGGTATTATATGGTAAGGATGAAATCCGTGTACTCATCGTATCTTTTAAAAGAAAAGTGAAATTTATTCTTACCTGATAAATTTGTTTCTTTTACGATATGATGAGTCCACGGCCCTCCCTGTTTTTTATGAGACAGGTCTTTATTTTTGTTAAACTTCAGTCACCTCTGCTCCTTGGCTTTTCCTTTCTCTTCCTAACTTTGGTCGAATGACTGGTTTGGGAGGGAAGGGAGGAGCTATTTATGCAGCTCTGCTGTGGAGCTCTTTGCCTCCTCCTGCTGACCAGGAGGCGATATCCCACAAGTAAGGATGAAATCCGTGGACTCATCGTATCGTAAAAGAAACAAATTTATCAGGTAAGAATAAATTTCCCTTTTTTGTCTCACTCTTGTGGGTCACACGGTGGTATTTCTCAACATCAATAAACTATGGGGTGGATTTATCATAGTGCGAGCGGACATGATATTATATAGCGTATCATGCCCGCTGCACATCGATAAATGCTGACAGCATACGCTGTCGGCAATTATCATTGCACCAGCAGTTCTTGTGAACTGCTGGTGCAATGCTGCCCCTGCAGATTTGAGGCCAATAGGCCGCTAGCAGGGGTGTCAATCAACCCGATCGTATTCGATTGGATTGATTTCTGTCCGCAGACTCAGAGCAGGTGGACAAGTTATGGAGCAGTGGTCTTGATAAATCGGCCCCTGTGTATCATTCTTAAAGCTTGACAACTGTAGAGTTTGTTTATATGTATTTTAATTTAAACACTTTGACATGGTCAATACAAGGATCTTTAATATTCCTAGACCCATATAATACTTTTGAACCTTATGGTGTCTTTGCAAATTTACATTAAATTAGTCTTTTATTTTGCATGTTAATTGATTGTACTTCAGTACTGCATTGTTACATTTGAAAATGTTTGATACATATGTAATAGAGATAAAGCAATAATGTCATTGTTAAAATACATTTTCTAGGGTGATAACATAAATGTATTGTGATATATAAGTGCAATTAGTGCAGAATCACTAGAGCTTGACATAATCAATAAAAAATAAATAAGATAAATAAAAAAGTTTATTTTATTTTATGATTTTTGAATAATTACTTTTCAACATGTCAGTATGACAGTATTTATCTTCCAATATGTGTTCATATAAAATGTGATTTTAATTTTCTTAAAAAAAAATTAGTATATATATATATATATATATATATATACTGTATATATATATATATATATATATATATATATATATATATATATATATATATATATATAAAAATAAAATGTATTTAATTTGTGATAACACTTGAACATGAACATGTCTTTATGATGATGTATTATATTATAGGTATATTAAAGGTACCTTTCTGATACAGTTTGGAAGCTTGGTGTGCAGTGTCCTACTGGGTGGTGTCTTTTATATATTTCAAAGTCTTGAGTGTGAAGAACAAGGAGTGTTGTACTCTGTGGTATGTCCAGTGACTTCCTGTCTTTTAAATTAGACCTTTTCATCTATTTTCACTGTATCTTTTGTGCCTACAGGACTTTCAGGTTATGTGTTTCTGGATAAAATAGAGGCACAATCTTTCTCTGATTAACTGACAGCAACACAGGGTGATTCACTTTCTCATGATGTACTTCTGAACCTCTGATGTTGTTTGCTCATAGACTGCTTGTATGTGATAAGAAATACTTTATCTGTACTAAAAAAAAAACAAAAAACATTTGTTCTACATGTCAAAATGTGCAGGTTGCACCTTTGAAAAAACAGTTAAAGTGGTATGAAACAATGTTTTATTATATATATATATTAGAAACAAAACTTTGTAGTATACTTTAAGTATATGCTTTATTTTCCTGTAATTCAATTCTGAAATACCTGTAATAAATAGAAGTTCAAACGCCATGATTGCAACCCAACTACATTCTACACTGTAATTGTTGGCTCACTGTAGTAGCTAATTTATAACTGGAGAAAAGCTAGCATAATGATAGTATCTAGTTTTGTATAATCCAGTTACATGAATGGAGGGTGGATTTTGGCCGTAGATAAAATAATTGCAGCCAACTGTTTTTTTTTAATATATTCCAAACATTGTTATGCTCAGTTGATATGTTAAAGGACACTAAACACAGTAGAATAGCACATTCAGTAAATGCATAATAAAAAGACAATGTACTTAATTTGAATTTCAATTGAGTTGTAGATTTCTTCCTTACAAATTTTAAAGTTAGTTCTTATGTCAAAACATATACTTTAACCCCTTAGTGACCAGAGCACTTTTCCATTTTCTGTCCGTTTGGGACCAAGGCTATTTTTACATTTTTGCTGTGTTTGTGTTTAGCTGTAATTTTCTTCTTACTCATTTACTGTACCCACACATATTATATACCGTTTTTCTCGCCATTAAATGGACTTTCTAAAGATACCATTATTTTCATCATATCTTATAATTTACTATAAAAAAAATGATAAAATATGAGGAAAAATGGAAAAAAACACACTTTTTCTAACTTTGACCCCCAAAATCTGTTACATATCTAAAACCACCAAAAAACACCCATGCTAAATAGTTTCTAAATTTTGTCCTGAGTTTAGAAATACCCAATGTTTACATGTTCTTTGCTTTTTTTGCAAGTTATAGGGCCATAAATACAAGTAGCACTTTGCTATTTCCAAACCATTTTTTTCCAAAATTAGCGCTAGTTACATTAGAACACTGATATCTTTCAGGAATACCTGAATATCCCTTGACATTTATATATTTTTTTTTAGTAGACATCCCAAAGTATTGATCTAGGCCAATTTTGGTATATTTCATGCCACCATTTCACCGCCAAATGCGATCAAATACAAAAAATTGTTCACTTTTTCACAAATTTTTTCACAAACTTTAGGTTTCTCACTGAAATTATTTACAAACAACTTGTGCAATTATGGCATAAATGGTTGTAAATTCTTCTCTGGGATCCCCTTTGTTCAGAAATAGCACACATATATGGCTTTGGCGTTGCTTTTTGGTAATTAGAAGGCCGCTAAATGCCACTGCGCACCACAAGTGTATCATGCCCAGCAGTTAAGGGGTTAATTAGGGAGCTTTTAGGGAGCTTGTAGGGTTAATTTTAGCTTTAGTGTAGTGTAGTAGACAACCCCAAGTATTGATCTAGGCACATTTTGGTATATTTCATGCCACCATTTCACCGCCAAATGCGATCAAATTAAAAAAAACGTAAAATTTTTCACAATTTTAGGTTTCTCACTGAAATCATTTACAAACAGCTTGTGCAATTATGGCACAAATGGTTGTAAATGCTTGTCTGGGATCCCCTTTGTTCAGAAATAGCAGACATATATGACTTTGGCGTTGCTTTCTGGTAATTAGAAGGCCACTAAATCCTGTTGCGCCTCACACGTGTATTATGGCTAGCAGTGAAAGGGTTAATTAGGGAGTTTGTAGTGAGCTTGCAGGGTTAATTTTAGCTTTAGTGTAGAGATCAGCCTCCCATCTGACACATCCCACCCCCTGATCCCTCCCAAACAGCTCCCTTCCCTCCCCCACCCCACAATTGTCCCCGCCATCTTAAGTACTGGCAGAAAGTCTGCCAGTACTAAAATAAAAGGGTTTTAAAAAAAAATGATTTTTTTTTTAGCATATTTACATATGCTACTGTGTAGGATCCCCCCCTTAGCCCCCAACCTCCCTGATCCCCCCCAAAACCGCTCTCTAACCCTCCCCTCTGGCTCTCTCTGCACCGGATTACTTAAAAAGGTTATTGCAGGATGCCTCCATATCGAGGCATCACTGCAATAACCGGAAAGCAGCTGGAAGCGAGCAGGATCGCTTCCAGCTGCTTTCCACACTGAGGACGTGCAGGGTACGTTCTCAGGCATTAACTGCCTTTTTTCTGAGGACGTACCCTGCACGTCCTCAGTCGTTAAGGGGTTAAAACAAATTTTAAAGTATAATTACTTATGTCAATGTTTGCTAATGGCTATGGCCATTTTCTTTTTAAGAGAGGCGGTAACCCTAGTGTGAGATTGTGTGTAATGTTATATGTTGATAAAAAACAAACATGATATTTCTTCCAGATCTATATTTAGTAATTACATGGTTAAAATTCAACTCATTATAGGGGGCATAAGATCAATACAGCATAACTACTCTCTTTACTGCCCTCATTCTTGGGGACTTCAATATTACCATTGACATCCCTTGCGCTCCTGGAGTTTCAAAGCTAGCGCCTGTCCCCACTGCAGTCCATGATGAATGCCTCTGCCAGGCTCATTTTCCTTGAGCATCGCTCCCCATCTGCTGCACCTCTTTGCCAACACCAACACTGGCTTCCCTTAGCATTCAGAAGAAAATTCATAAGTTTGACCCTGACATACAAAGCACTCACCAACACTGCACCCTCCTATATCTCTGCCCTTGTCTGCAAATACTCCCACCTGCCCTCTCAACAGTGCCCAAAACCTACTTCTCTCCTCATCTCTCATTACTTCCTCACACTCTCATCTGCAAGGTTTTTCTAGAACTGCACACATGATATGGAACTCCTTGCCTTGCTCAGTCAGACTTCCCTCTAGTCTCAAAAACGTAAGTGTTCCTTAAAAACATATCTGTTCAAGGACACATACAACTCCCTTTAAGATGTCTCTACTACTTATGTTTTCCTCTCCCTCAAATTCCCCATTTAGATTGCAAGTTTGAGGGCCTCTCTAACTGTAGCTCACTTTGTATAAAAGTGCATCTACAGCATTTTACTTATTTTTGTCAATGTGTAGTGATGTACATTGTATAGTCTCACATAATCTCTCATTGTAAGCTATTATTGTACCCATATCATGTACCTTTGTATAGCACTGTGTAAAATGTTGGCGCTTTATAAATAAAGAATAATAATAATAGTTTAATTAAGTTTTTTGGTACCTAATGCTGGTGCCAATCTTAGGGCCTACATAAGCACAGGCATCCGCAGGATTTATTCCAGAGGGAAGGCAAATAAAAATTAAACACATGTTTGTGTAGAGACTCAATGCACTGCATTGTGTCACCAGTGCATGCTGCTACAAGTTATCCCAGTTCCAGTAACAGTGCACAGTGCAAGCTCAGGCTGGGTAGTTTTGCTCACTGGAGAATGGTGAGGACTTGGAGTTAAGGCGGGATACTGTAATTTTGGGGGGATTTGTATGAATAATCTTGTACAACATGTTGCATTAAGGTGTGTATCAAGATTTGTTCTAATTTATGCTGCAGTGTTTTTTTGGCAGGGTAGAGGTACATAAAATCACTTATTCAAAATAAAAAATATACAGACTAAGATGGCGGAGGGGGCAATTACCTCCACTCCAATATTCTGGTATAGCAGTCTATGTGTCACTCTCCCTTGGCTCTCTTAAGAGGATAAACTCTCAAACAACTTCCCCTATATTTATACAAACTATAAAACCAAAGAGGGTCAAAATAGTTAAGAAACAATTGGTTACATTTATTTACATAAAAAGACAAAAACACAAATATATTCAACAAAATGTCCTTCAAAAACCACTAGTGGTAAAAAAATCTAAATTCTGGTTATAATAGAGATGCAAATTCTCTTAAAATCCTTGTGTTGGACCTGACATTATTAGTGCATTTTCTTTTTATACGTTCTGATCTAGTTAAGCCCAAATGCCACTTACATGATAACACACACAGAACTACACATATGCTTTTACCACTTTCCTTTCACGGAGCCCAAATCTGATATATTCCACTCTAGTGCCTACCTTGCACAGCGCCCAGTGTTCCAGCTGTTTTCTTACCCTTTGGGTGTATGAGCCACATTCCTCGTCATCTCCTGTTCAACAAGGTAGCACTCCTGCTTGGTATAATTGATTGTCTCCATCAGCGTTCTGTGTACTTGCTGCGTTTGCTGTGTGTCTGAGTAGGTCACGTGATCCCTCCGTCTACGTCAGCTGTCCAGTGGGTGTGTTACCTGCTTCTGGCTTGGGATTTCCCTGTAGTCTTTGCTGGCTGATATGGAATCAGATGGATCAAATGTATAACAAAAATGCAATATAAAATATGTAGATATTCACCTGCACCATGCACTCTCCAGTCAGTCAATCTTAAATGGACAGTCAAGTCCAAAATAAACTTTCATGATTCAAATAGGGCATGTCATTATAAACAAATTTTCCTATTTACTTTTTGTTCTCTTGGTATTCTTAGTTGAAAGCTAAACCTAGGTAGGCTCATAGACCTTGACGGCCACCTCTTATCTGAATGTACTAGACAGTTTTTCGCCACTAAAGGGTTTTAGTTCATGTGTGTCATATAGATAATATTGAGCTCACGCAAGTGAAGTTACCTAGGAGTCAGCACTGATTGGCTAAAATGCAAGTCTGTCAAAAGAACTGAAATAAGGGGGCAGTTCCCAGAGGCATAGATACAAGGTAATTACAGAGGTAAAACGTGTATTATTATAACTGTGTTGGTTATGCAAAACTGGGGAAATGGGTAATAAAGGGATTATCTATCTTTTTAAACAACCACAATTCTGGTGTTGACTGTCACTTTAAGCATACTAACCAATCAGTGCCTAAGTACACCCTAAAAGTGGCAATTTGGTTTGTGTTAAGAAGGATAAATCATCCTTTTTAACACCTTCTATGGGGGACTGTATTTTTAATTAAATATATATGTATATAAGCATATACAGTACATATATATTTAGTGTTAATATGTGTATATACACACATATAAATATATATATATTCATATACATAAAAAAAAAATTGTTACCCAATGCTGTGCGAATTGCCCCCTGTGCTGCGTTAGGTGGTTTGTTGTGTCTGACGGCATGAGAACGAAGCTCCCATTGGAGCCTATGGAAGTATGCAAGGCTTCCAGGCAATGCAAACGCCAGGTCGCATTCGCATTGCGCCTCACTTGCAATACCAGCACACATTTACATGCGCTGGTATTACTGAGTGGAGTGGCAATATCACGCTTTCATAACCACAATATTACGCTCCACTCATAATCTAGACCAAAGTGTGCTACTTTAGTAAAATTGGGCTGTACCTCGCTAGCATATTAAAAACTTGTTTTATCCCTAAAAAATTGGTTTATAATTTTTTGATGATATAGCATACACTGTTTTGCATATCAAATAGTTTGCTCACATTAGCCTACTATATTAACTTTGTTTTTTTTTTAAACTACCTTTTCATGTTGTTAATAGCTTATGTTAAAAATAGGGAAACATCAGTCTATAACATGGCTGAGTGGTAACAAAACAGCTGCCAATTTTCTCCCCAGTGCTAAATATGTGAGTTAATGTAATATGTTTAGCTCTTATGTCGCAATCGCTTTTCTGGTTCACCTATTGTGAAGTACATTTCAGCATAAAGGAAGCATATTCCCATTCTATCACTTATATACTTGTTCGCTGTCTCCCTTGTGAGTTTAATCACATATATTTCTTCTTATCCGTGACACCTTGTCTTTGTAATTGGTACCTGTCATACATAACCTACAGCCACTACGGTTCTGACAAAGCCAATGGATAACTTGAATACTTTCTGAAGAGATAAATTGTACAGTACATATAGAAACAATTAAACATAAGAGATGCTAATTGTGGGCTTTCTGAGACATGTTTTTGCTGACAGTGTATATACAAGTTTCCTAAATAACTCCTCTGTGTGAATGTATCTTAAAATGCTGATAGACACAGTATTAAATATATTTATACTCCTGTTTAACTAATGGATCTTTATGCATTCAGTAAAAAAAAAGATCCATGATGTTGATTTTAGATTTTATCGAGTATAAACATAAATAAATGTGAAAAAGAAAATAATAAAAGCTTTGGTGCATTATGAACAGCTTTTGACCGTGTGAGGGGAGACTGCTTTGCTAAGGTAGAAGACCACTCATAAAATGGTACAGACTAGTATCTTACAAGTTGGGGCAACATTTTTCATGTTATTGTTGTTTCTATCAAAAGTTGCAAATAATGTTTTTGTTTGTAATCTGCAACTGACTATCAACGTAAATGGTTTATTTTATTCCAAAACATAATGACATTCGGTGGTAGGGGGTGTAATATAATTATCACAATACTCTCTGCATTTGAAATATGTGTTGTTTTATAGCATATTATTGGTTTGGCTTTAAATATATTGTTTACACAAGATCAAATTAGATTCCTCCTACACCCTTTATATTACCATAACATTCTTTATAATCAATACGTAACTAGATTTCCAAACAGCTTCTGAGAATTGTTTGTATACAAATGTACCATTGTGTAAGTTTTTATGAAGTATGTGATGCATCTGCAGAATTTTGCAGTATGGAAGATAACTAGATTTTATTTGGCTACATTCCTTACATTAAGTTTTAGAGTATTTTTATACTAAAAAAAGAAAATCACAAAAAGTTTTAAAGAGACATGATACTTATTTTATTCATTGATGAAAATAAAAAATAAATTTAATATAGAGCCTAAAACCTCAAAAACTGTTTTACCAATTTTTTTAAAGTAAATAAGTAAAGCAATATTTAAAGAGACAATAAACACCTTGTAATTACAAAAAAATCTGCTTTCTTCCAACAGATTAACATATCAGCAAAGTCTGTAAATTATTAAAACAGATTCAAACTTTCGGCTAGATTACAAGTTTTGTGTTATGAGTAAAAAAGCAGCGTTATGGGTTATAACGTTGTTTTTTCACTGCCGCTGCTATTACGAGTCTTGTAGGTATAGCTGTCCCGCACACTTTTTCGGCCGTACCGCAAATTAAATTACGCAATTTGCGTAAATTCTTTTTTCAATGGGACTTCCATAGCGCCGGTATTACAAGCTTTTTTTAGGAGGCCAAAAAGTGAGCGGTACAGTCTATCCCGCAAGATTCATAATGCAATAAAGTCAGTAGTTATGAGTTTTACACTACAAAGCTGTATCATAAAAGTAATAACTAAAGTGCTAAAAAGTACACTAACACCCATAAACTACCTATTAACCCCTAAACCGAGGCCCTCCCGCATCGCAAACACTAAATTAAAATTATTAACCCCTAATCTGCCGCTCCCGACATCGTCACCACTATAATAAACATATT
Source organism: Bombina bombina (assembly GCF_027579735.1). Taxonomy (NCBI): domain Eukaryota; kingdom Metazoa; phylum Chordata; class Amphibia; order Anura; family Bombinatoridae; genus Bombina; species Bombina bombina. The sequence continues at coordinate 555,207,964 of NC_069504.1, read as the reverse complement.
AACCCCTAAACTGCTGCACTCCTGCATCGCAAACACTAGTTAAATATTATTAACCCCTAATCTGCCGCCCCTAACATTGCCACCACCTACCTACATTTATTAACCCCTAATCTGCCGCCCCCAACGCCGCCGCCACTATACTAAATTTATTAACCCCTAAACCTAAGTCTAACCCTAACCTTAACACCCCCTAACTTAAATATATTTAAAAGAAATCTAAATAAAAATTAATATTGCATCAGCCAATAGGATTTTTTCACCTTTAATTCCGATTGGCTGATAGAATTCTATCAGCCAATTGGAATTCAAGGGACGCCATCTTGGATGGCGTCATTTAAAGGAACCTTCATTCGTCGTTAGCCGTCAACAGAAGAGGATGCTCCGCGCCGGATGTCTTGAAGATGGACCCGCTCCACTCCGGATTGATAAAGATACAAGATGCCGTCTGGATGAAGACTTCTGCCAATCTGGAGGACCACTTCTGCCGGCTTGGATGAAGACTTCTTGCGGCTTCATTGAGGACTTCTTGACGCTTTGCTGAGGACTTCTCCTGGCTTTGTTTAGGATGTATGTCCAGTCTTCAAAACTGTAAGTGGATCTTTGGGGGTTAGGGTTAGGTTTTTTTTAAGGATTTATTGGGTGGGTTTTAGTTTTAGATTAGGGTTTGGGCAGCAATAGAGCTAAATGCCCTTTTAAGGGCAATGCCCATCCAAATGCCCTTTTCAGGGCAATAGGGAGCTTAGGTTTTTTTTTAGTAAGGATTTTATTTGGGGGGTTGGTTGTGTGGGTGGTGGGTTTTACTGTTGGGGGAGTTGTTTGTATTTTTTTTACAGGTAAAAGAGCTGATTTCTTTGGGACAATGCCCCACATAAGGCCCCTTTAAGGGCTATTGGTAGTTTAGTTTAGCATAGGGTTTTTTTATTTTGGTGGGGCTTTTTTATTTTCATAGGGCTATTCTATTAGGTGTAATTAGTTTAAATATCGGATCATTTGTTTTTTATTTTGTGTAATTTAGTGTGTTTTTATTTTGTAATTTAGGTAATTGTATTTAATTAATTTAATTTATTTAATTGTAGTGTAATGTTAGGTGTTAGTGTAAGGCAGGTTAGGTTTTATTTTACAGGTAAATTTGTATTTATTTTAGCTATGTAGTTAGTAAATAGTTAATAACTATTTAGTAACTATTCTACCTAGTTAAAGTAAATACAAACTTGCCTGTAAAATTAAAATAAACCTGAAGCAAGCTACAATGTAACTACTAGTTATATTGTAGATAGCTTAGGTTTTATTTTATAGGTAAAGTATTTAGTTTTAAATAGGAATAATTTAGGTAATGATAGTAGGTTTTATTTAGATTTATTTTAATTACAAGACTTCCTCAATTCACATAATGAGTTACTATTCTTGTTAAATGATGCAAGGAGGGAAGGTTTACTAACAGGGTAAGAATTCAGTTTCCTCTATAATGATAACCTAAACCTAAAGTTCCAGTTTTTTTACTGGATACCTAAATTGCATAAATCTGCTTAAAAAAACCCAGAACGCCCCATTATTTTGGAGATAGGGGGACCTACAGATGGTATAAGTAAATACGTGGATACTTCTTGCAGCCTTTTGTGTCTGAATTACGAACTTTTACACAAGATTCCATAGACATAATTAAAAAATTGGATGGGGTCTCTGTCTCTTGTCTCTCTGGATGTTGAATCTCTTTATTCATCGATACCACACGAGGTAGGAATATGTGTGTGTGAAAATTTTCTAAAAACTCGAGGGAACGATTATGATAGACATACCAAATTTGTGACCAAGTTGTTGGATTTTGTACTTAACAATAATATCTTCATGTTTGATGGAATATATTATAAACAAATTTGAGGTACTGCCATGGGGGCTACGTGTGCACCCACCTACGACTGCCTACACCTGGGTCTTTGGGAGAACCAGGTGGTATTTGGAGATCTGGCCGTGTGGGTGGATGCACATGTGTCCCTATGGATTCGGTACATGGACGATATTCTAATACTGTGGGAAGGATCAAGTGCCGAATTACAGGAATTTGTAGGTATTCTAAATCAAAACAGTTTCAATATTTTCCTCACCTGTACTAGTGATATCCATAGTATTAGCTTCCTGGACCTCTTGATCAGCAAGGATAAAGATCAAATCCATACTGAAGTATATAGAAAGAAAACAGCCTCAAATAGTGTATTGTTGGGAAGTAGCAATCATCCTGAAAATTTAAAAAGAGGAATCCCTTATGGCCAATTCCTCAGTTTACGTAGAACCTGTTCAGACCTGTATACCTTTAATAAACAAGCCAAAGGAATATCAGAGAGATTTTATGAAAGAAGTTATTCGAAAAGAGCAGTGAAAAGAGCAAAGTATAAGGCTAAGATTCAGGATAGACATGACCTCATATGGTCAAAGAGATCGACCAAAAGAGGACAGCAAAATAAGATTTATTACCAGGTATAACTCACATTGGCAAAAATTGAGAACAATATTAAGTAAAAACTTGCTGTCCCAGGATAATAATCTTTCTGAATCTGTGGGACAGTATCCTTCAATGACCGCACGGAGAGTAAGCAATCTTAAAGACCTCCTGGTAAAAAGTGAATTTGTGAAGACAAAACAGAAAAACTGGCTAACAGATCAAGCTCAGAATATAGTGGGATGCACTCCGTGCAACCATTGTGTAGCATGCTCTTTTGTTAAAAGAACCAAAACTTTTGAAACAACCACTGGTAAAACTTTTCGAATAAAATCTTTCATTAATTGATCTACTACTGGAGTCATTTTTTTATTATCATGTTCGTGCCCATGCTTCTATATAGGAAAAACTTATAGGGAGTTTAGAAAACACATTTACGAGCATAGGGATGACATTAAAGATTTGAAAATTGACAGCCCAATTGCTAGGCATTTTGTCCAGTTCCATGAATCCAAATTGGACGGTTTGAAATTTATAGGTATTGAACACGTTAAGCAGCATAGACGAGGTGGTAAAATTGATACCATCCTGCTTCAAAAGGAGACAAGGTGGATGTTTAACTTAAAAACATTGTCTCCCACAGGTCTAAACGAGAAATTGGAGTTTGCCTCCTTTCTGCCAAAAAATTGATCATATTAGTGATCATTAATATATAAGGTTAGGACATGGTATTTGTCCATTGTACTATAATGCACATAACTCTGAGCAAATGTCACTGTTCCCCGACATATGAAATTGTATTTATAAAGGGTTCATTTATTTATTTACTATTTATTACATTTTTGAAAGCATTAATGACACAGATTATCATTTAATAATGTATATAGGATTTCTTGTATTAGATAATATCAAATTAGTATTAAATTAGGTTGTTTATTTTTGTTTTTTTGTTGTCCGTCTTGTCTTGTGTTTTTGTGGTGTATGTGCTCATTTGAAAAGACATGTAGTATTTATATGAACCATACTTATGGACTTTGCAAATGGAAATAATGACTAAGGAAGTGCCGCTTTAATGCTTTCTGTTTAATAAGTGGAACCATACAGAGCACCTTGGTATCACCCGGAAGAAGCTCCTTGCTGCTCTGCTACAGAGCGAAACGCGCAGAAGGACACGTCGGTGCGCAGCACTACAACCGTGGGATCCCCCCACTCTTACCCGCTATTTTTCTACATTTCCCTGTGTGAAGGAGAAGTGAGTTGAACGTCCAGCTTCCGTACACTCATTAAGGAGAGGTCCGTTTGCCTCCTGGATATGGTAGGATTACCTGTTTGTCTGATGAACGGATATTGATCACGAACATTCACATTCTCTCAATTGCAATAGAACTCATGTGGATACACCACACAGGGTTATATCGGGAGTGTTTTATTTACTCTCTTCAAGTGTCTTGTCATGTGTGTTGTCACTTCATTAACGCTTTACTAACAGCATAACATTAAAATAATGACTTGCTGCTTTTTCTACCCTTGAATGCAGTTATTGCTATATGTACATGAGATGAACTGTGACCCTTGAACTGACCATTGTTTTGTCTATAGTAATCGCCATCCAGCAGTTTCACTTGGATAACCATCTCCATGCTTTATATCTATTGACCATTTTGCTGCTTATTATTTGCTACATCAGCTGATACTGCTGTGTTTTTGGCCGGCTTAGTCACTTTTAGGGTTGTGTGTGGGGCCCATGGGTTGTCTCTCATGTGTGTTTCTGTGTCAATTTTTGTATATGTAATTATTTATTAAATTATGACTGAATTAATATATATATATATATATATATATATATATATATATATATATATATATATATATATATATATATATATATATATACTATTTTAATTTGCATATATACCCTAGTGTTGTGTTTTTTATTTATGGAGGGTGCAAGTCTCCTGGTCTTTTTGGTTATACCTTATAACGGCATAGCCACTTTTCTATTTAACAGTTGTGTATATCTACTTACCAGGCTGCACCTCCTCATGTATAGATTGGCAAAAGTATTAATACATATTTAATATCATGCATAGTTGAGCTCACTATTTCCTTTTTCTTTTGTAAAATAAATACAAACTTGCCTGTAAAATAAAAATAAACCCTAAGCTAGATACAATGTAACTATTAGTTATATTGTAGCTAGCTTAGGGTTTATTTTACAGGTAAGTATTTAGTTTTAAATAGGAATTATTTAGTTAATCATATTCATTTTTATTTAGATTTCTATTATTTATATTTAAGTTAGGGGGTGTTAGGGTTAGGGTTTGACTTAGGTTTAGTGGTTAATAAATTTAGTATAGTGGCGGCGACATTGGGCGCAGCAGATTAGGAGTTAATAAATGTAGGTAGGTGGTGGCGATGTTAGGGGCAGCAGATTAGGGGTTAATAATATTTAACTAGTGTTTGCGATGCAGGAGTGCAGCGGTTTATGTTTTAATATGTTTATTATAGTGGTGGCGATGTCCGGAGCGGCAGATTAGGGGTTAATAAGTGTAGGTAGGTTGCAGCGACATTGTGGGTGGGAGATTAGGGGTTAATAAGTATAATGTAGGTGTCGGCGATGTCGGGGGTGGCAGATTAGGGGTGTTTAGACTTGGGGTTCCTGTTAGGGTGTTAGGTGTAAACATAAATTTAGTTTCCCCATAGGAATCAAAGGAGCTGTGTTACAGAGCTTTACACTGCTTTATTGCAGGTGTTAGGCTTTTTTTCAGCCGGCTCTCCCCATTGATGTTTATGGGGAAATCGTGCACGAGCACGTAAAACCAGCTCACCGCTGACTTAAGCAGCGCTGATATTGGAGTGCGTTATGGAGCTCAATTTTGATCTACGCTCACTTCTTGCTTAATAACGCTGGGTTTATGAAAACCTGTAATACCAGCGCTGTAGGTAAGTGAGCGGTGACAATAACTTGCAAGTTAACACCGCACCCCTCATAATGCAAAACTCGTAATCTAGCCGTTTGTTTGCTGCAGTTGTTTTTAAATGGTCAAACTCTACCCACCGCATTTCTTATTTAGAGTATCAAATCTGCAGGATTCAACATGCAAAATATATAAGGAATATAACAAAGCATGCAAAAAAAGCAATCAAATCAGCCAAAATCAAAAATGAAAGATTAATTGCAAATGATTTTAGTCAAACCCTAAAAAGTTTTATAAGTACATACATGGTAAAAAGTATAAGAAAGAAAACACAGTGCAGGTACATTGAAATGTGTTAAGGGTAGCATGATTAAAGGGATAGAAAGGTCAAAAATAAAATTTGCATGAGTGCATTTCAATTTGAAATATAAGCATTTTTGCAATATGCTTTCATCAGCAAAAAGGTTCTAGTAAAAGCTATTATTATTTTTCTGCGGCATACACACATATCCTGTGAGGCTCGTGCACCAGTATTTAAACACAGTACATCTTTTCTGGCGTGGTGTGTATAGCTTCTGAAGATATAGGGGCCCATTTATCAAGCTCCGTAAGCAGACTCACCAGAAACAGCAGTTATGAAGCAGCAGTCACAAAGACCGCTGCTCCATAACCCTGTCTGTCTGCTCTGAGCAGGCGGACAGGAATCGCCGGAATTCAACCCGATCGAGTACGATCGGTTTGATTGACACCCCCTGCTGGCGGCCCATTGGCCGCGAGTCTGCAGGGGGCGGCGTTGCAGCAGCAGCTCTTGTGAGCTGCTGGTGCAATGCTGAATACGGAGAACGTATTGCTTTCAACATTCAGCGAGGTCTTGCGGACCTGATCCGCACTGTCAGATCAGGTCCGTAAGACCTTTAATAAATAGGCCTCATAATAAATGTCTTACAAGCCACTGCTGAGCAGGCATGGGGGTAGCTTTATTAAGCAGCGGATGCTGCATTCTAAGCCCATCGTTTTAAGCTCGCCTGAAATGGAAGTTAAGAAGCAGCGGTCGTAAGACCGCTACTCCTTAACTTCTCTGCCACCTTTTAGGTGGTGAACTTAAATCCTCCCGATCCGATCGGGATGATTGACACCCCCTGCTAGCGTCTTGTGCAATGTTATGCTTGACATACTTGTGCAATGTAAAATGCAGACAGTGTATGCTGTCAGCATTTAGCGAGGTCGAGTGGACATGATTCACTACAGCGAATCATTTCCGCTTGACCTGTGATAAATCTACCCCATGGTGTTTGAATACTGGTGCACATACCCTCGCAGGATATATGCGTATTCCACTTAAAAACAATAATAACTTTCATTAGAAGCATTTTTGATAATGAAAGTATATTGCACACATGCTCCTATTTTTAATTGAAATACACCCATGCCCTTATTATTTTCTACCTTTCTATCCCTTTAACAGTGACAGGGAGATGGTTGAGGTACAAAGCCAGTTAGTTTCTGCAGTATACACAAGAGAGGAACCAATGGATGGATACTTTGAAACAAACTAGAAACCCATACCATTAACTGGGTTATCTCTAAAGGATATCAGGAAAAAATTGGATAATATTAAGGTAAATTAAACCTCAGGTGGAGATGCAGTACACCCAAGGGTTTTACGGGAACTTAGCACTGTTATAGCCAAACCCCTACTCTTACTATTTCAAGACTCATTATCCTCAGGTGTACTACCACAGGTCTGGCATAAAGCTGATGTGGTGCCACTTTTTAAAAAGGGAAACAGGGCTGATTTAGGAAGCTATAGACCAGTTAGCATGACATAGATAGTAGGTAAAATACTTGAAGGGATTATAAGGGAAAATATTGATGAGTATATTTGTGTAAACAAAATTATGAGTTCAAATTCACATGGTTTATGAGAAATAGATAATGTCAAACTAATCTAATTAGATTCTATGAGGAAGTAAGTACAAATATAGATAAAGGGGAATCAGTTGATGTGATATACTTATATTTGGCCACACAAGAGATTAATGTACAAAATAAAGGCAATGGTAATAGCTGAAAATGTTAGCTCATGGAAAAATAACTGGATAAAAGACAGGGAGCAACGAGTAGTAGTAGACAGATTCTACTCATATTGGACAAAGGTAATCAGTGGAGTCCCCCAGGGATCAGTACTGGGCCCTAATTCTTTTTAATATTTTAATTAATGACTTGGAGCAAGGAATTAATATCTATTTTTGCAGATGATACAAAGTTGTATAAGGTCATTAGATCAGTGCAGGATGAAATTACATTAAAAGGGGTTTAGAAATTAGAAAAATTAGATTTAATACTAGAAAATTAGACTTGTGCAAGGCCGAAAAATTTGTTTCATTTCGTATCGATTCGGATGTTTTTGAATTTCAGTTCGGATCGATTCGAATTCGGAAACATTTGAATGAATTTGTTTCGGATTTGAATAATTTCGGCTGGATTCGGTTCGGTTCGGAAATTCGGAATTTCGGTATGTGTTAGGTGGGATGTGCTGTGTATTAGACTAGTATTATGTACTGTATATTAGGTGTAACCCATAGCAGAGTGATATAACCTAATATACTGTACAATACTAGTGTTATCCATGCCCATCCGAATATAACAAATAAATCCGAACTAATTCGGATTTATTCGGTAGATTCGGTACTACCGAAATTCGGAAATTCGAATCGATCCGAATCTCCGAATTTAACAAATTTGTCCGAATTTCGATTCGGAACAAATCGAAATGCACATGTCTATAGAAAATGTAAAGTTAATTTTGAAAGTAAAATTAAGCCGGCAACCTATTATTTAAATGGGACTGAGGAGGAAAGGGATTTGGGAGTACTTATAGATAACAAACTAAAGATGGATGCACAATGCAGGACAGTGGCTTCTACGGCTAATAAGATACTAGCATGTATAAAAAGATGCATTGATGCAAGGGAAGAAAGCATAATTATGTCACTATATAAATCCCTGGTAAGACCTCACCCTGAGTATGGAGTGCAGTTCTGGGGACAAATATTCAAAAAAGACATTGCAGACTCAGAAAAAGTTCTGAGAAGGGCCACAAAAATAATGGAGAATTTAAGCTACGAGTAGAGGTTAGCCAACTGGGTCTGTTTTCTCTAGAAAAAAGGGGCTTGAGAGGTGACATGATTACTTTATATAAATATATTTAAGGCCCATATACAGAGATGGCGGAAGCCCTGAAAAAAGTCTGGAGGAAATAAGATTTAATCTCCATCAACGTTATTTTTTTTCACTGTAAGAGCAATTAAATTGTGAAACTCATTACCTCAGAAAGTGGTAAATGCCAATATCTTATATACATTTCAAAATGGTTTAGATACATTGCTAGCTAGAAACAGAATTCAGGGATATGATTGCTGGTGTTAAATGGGTCACCTATTTAGTGGGATTAATTTAAGATCAACTGGAGCTTTTATTGTAGATTAAGATTTGTATAGGTTGAACTTGACTGACTTTTTTCAACCTTATCTACTATGTTACTATGTTTGCAACAAACTGCAAATTAAAAACCTGATATGTGTCAAGGTTAAGCCTGCCTGATGCTTTTTCAGTGTTTAAAATCTTCAATTTTCAGACATAAATTGCAGGAAAATGGGGCAAAATAAATAATGTAAACATATTGAAAAGTTGTTCTACTATTCATATTTAGGCATTTTATATTGCAATTGCAAAGAGTTTACTGTCCCTTTAAATTACTTCCCAAGAGGGAGCAATTAGTAGTATAGATAATATTTAATCTTCAAAATTAATTTTTGACACAGCTTTGATTACAAAACTTTGAAAATAGATTACACTTGCCCTTTGATGAAAGTATCAGATAACAAACTAGTAAGCTAAATGCTCTAAATCTCTTTACGCTTATGGCTTGTTAGCATCTCAGCAAGACTATCTGAGCAATACAAATAAAAAATGTATTAATGATTTTTCTCAACTGTTAGGTATTTCATACACACTTTTGTAGACTCATAATCACATAGGGTATAGGGTATTGGCCCATTTACTTATTGAACAAGGTAGAAACCTCTTAGAAGCCTAAGCTTTAAAGAGTAATGAGTCATTCTTGAAAAAGCCCCGAGTGAGGGGCGAAACATGTCGAACTGAATTGCTAAATTTTCTACTCAATGCCAACAACTGACAAGCAGCAGTGATATAATACAGTGCACCTTACGGATTTACAGACCCTCAACCCGGATTGATCATAAAGAGGGATATAACCGGTGGAAACCAGCCCATCCTAAAGTTGGACACAGCCTATAAAAACTTGCTACCAGAGAAGAAGGGCCAACTACTAAAAAGCTTGACGTTAGGACTTACGTCACAAGAAGAAGACAAGGGCTCACCACTAAAAACTGCCCTCTGCTACAGGTGGATCAGATCTGCAACGCCGGAATACAACAGAGGCATGATTTTAGAATACAGACCGCATCACCGAAGCAGTAACACCTCGACGCTGGAAGACTACCTGGGCCCAGAAAAAGTTTCAGAGACTTTGAATCCGCGAAGTACCAGTACAGTGACAGCGTGATATTCCAAGTACAATTTAGTGAGAACCGGATCCATTCGTATCAACACTGTGGCACATTAATATCCTCTCTCTAGACGTAGAGAGAGGCATTAAAAACTTTTAAGGTACTGCTTAAAAACTTCTTATCTACGTACTCTATGCCTACACTGCATCTCAGCAGGTTATTTATATGTGATTTCTAATCTGAATTTTAGTACTCTATTTTTTTAACTATTGGACGTCCAATTTTAGTTTTACCCCATTTCCATTTTATAAGCAACTGTATATGAATATTTTATAAGTGTTTGTGTAGATTTTTTGTATAATAAATGTTATTTATCAATCACTTACAGTCTGTTATATAGATTGGTATATGTTTGAGATTAACCCTATTCTCCTACACTTTTGTAACCTGCTTATATCGAGCTAGTCTCAAGTGATAGGGAGCTTTAGTCATCTAAGAATTTAACATATAATTGTTATACCGATCCACACAACTGATTAATACACATGAGCTTATAGCTATATTGAATTATCTCAGTACAACTTATATTTATTGTCTCCTTTACCGAACCTAAAAAGGGTCCTCTGAGAATATATTAATGTATTTTATATTGATCTAATCAATACTCATAATCACTTTATGAAATCATTTTTTCCTTGATATAACTATCTAAAGGTCCTTATTTATATTGAGAATATTTATGATTTATTAATTATTACAAAAACAATACTCATTAACCCTTAGGCTTCCAAGCGCCAGTACTACCTTGCCAAATCTGTCCTCACTAACCCCTGGATCTTTGTATGAGGGATCCTTTTCGTACTTGGCATATAAGGGGTCCTTAGCGCCACTTCTTTCCCTACTTCGGTACAGAAACCTCTAAGAAGAGTTTTAAGGAGCACTTTATTCCTTTCCACATCAGTTTTACCTATCTGGAACTAGGTAGGTTGGGCTTTACATGATCAAAGAATATGTGACCCCATGATAATACACATACTAATTTTTAAAAAGTCAGCTTGTGGCCTGTTGGTAGTGTCATACAGACCTGTGCATACCCAAGTACATTTAATTCCTTGAGAATGGGAGGTGCCAATTTGCTCTTCACATGTGCTGAATCCTGTCATGTCCATTTGGTCTAATCCAGCTCCATATACACACGTGACATATCGGATGTGCTCCTATTCTCTTGCCCTTTCTCCCTCTCTCTTTGTTATACATATAAATACATAAAATTAAGAGATATTTACTTCCGTCATGAATCAGCAGTTTACGTAACAGTAGATCAATACCACAGCCAGCCATTGTATTCTCAAAGTGCAACCTTAAATCTCTGGTTAGTATAAAGGCCTTAGCTGTTGTAAAAATTGGGTAGTATAGTAGGCATTGACGATTATTGGTCTTTCATTTGTGTCTATGGGCCCCATTCTAATCCAGTTTGTTATATGTAAGCATTGCATGAAGCTCAGGTAATTTGGGCTTTACATCATCATATTTTAAGCCATTCCAAGCCATCTGAATAGATGCTGTTTGTACTCGTAATTGCTTTGGTTGTATAAACAATATAATTCAGATCATCAAAAATTTTGCTTGTGATTGTCCTAAACACGTGAAAATGTGTGTGTTAAAGGGACATAGAAACATAGATATTGACGGCAGATAAGAGCCATAGGCCCAGCAAGTCTGCCCCACCTTACCTAACAGTATAAACTTATCTAGTTCGTAGGATAGCCCTATGCTTGTCCCATGCATTTTTAAAGTCCCCCACAGTGTTTGTTGCTACTACCTCTTGAGGAAGTTTATTCCATAAATCAATCACTCTTTCTGTAAAGAAGTGCTTCCTCAAATTACTCCTGAATCTACTACCCTTTAGCTTGAGCTCATGACCCCTTGTTCTTGAATTTTCCATTTTATGTAAAATACCCACAGCCTCAGTTTTACTAAACCCTTTAATGTACTTGAAAGTTGCTATCATATCACCTCTTTCCCTTCTCTCCTCTAAGCTATACATATTTAGGTCATTGAGCCTATCCTGGTAAGTTTTATTTTTTAGACCATGTACCATTTTGGTAGCCCTCCTTTGCACAGATTCAAGTTTGTTAATATCCTTCTGAAGATATGGCCTCCAGAACTGCACATAATACTCATATGCTAAATCACTTAACACTGATGCAGTATAACTGTAAAAAGCTGACAGGAAAATATCACCTGAGCATCTCTATGTAAAAAAATTAAGATATTTTACCTCACAACTTCCTCAGTTCAGCAGAGTAAGTTCTGTGTAAAAACATATACTTCCGCTGTTGCTCAGCTGCAGGTAAAAAAAATTAAAAAAATGAAGAAATGAACAGCAGCCAATCAGCATCAGCAGTGCTGAGGTCATGAACTCTTTTACTGTTATCTCATGAGATTTGACTTAAAGGGACAGTTTACTCAAAAAATTTCTCCCCTTTAATTTGTTCCCAATGATCCACTTTACCTGCTGGAGTGTTTTAAATTGTTTACAAGTAGCTCCTTTACCTTTATATTGGCATTTGAAATAGTTGATTTAGCATGTGGTATCCCCACCTATTCTGAAAGTTTGTGGCCACGCGTACCAGCTATAGATAAGCTTTGTAAACACAGCCAGCAGAAGAAATTACACTCCCAGTGCGATATAGCAGAGATAAGGTAATACAATGTTGATTTTCCATTGTTCTCTCAAAGTACTGGTGATTGTTTTAAGGACAGATATAAGATAAAGAAGCAGGTATATTTGCACAATGTGATACAGTAATGAGATCGGATTATACCTACAAGCTCAACCCATTTTATTAGGTTGTGGCTTCAAAACACAAAATAAGAGCTTTAATATACACAAATAAACCTTCAAAAGCTAATTTTCATACATTTTTACTCTGCAGTTGGTAAAAAAAGCAATTGTAAACACATTAAGGGAAAAACTATTTTACAGTATACTGACTCTTTAACTCTCATGAGATTTCAAGTAAACTTCCTTAAACTGAATAGGGAAATAAGATGAATGTGCACGAATGCTCGCTCCTTTCGCTGTCCCGGGACAGACATACTGGTTTGCTGCTTAAAGTCCTTTACAATGGGATGTGGCTACTGAGGAACGTTTGAGGTAAAATATCTTTCTTTTTTACATAGAGATGTTTAGGTGATATTTTCTAGTCAGCTTTTTACAGCTATACTGTATCACTTTTAAGTATTTCAACATTTGGGTACCATGGCCCTTTAATGTTATGTGTGTGTTAATGGGGTTATTGAACTCTTTACAGTGGCCTTCATGGGGTTTTCTTTGGCTTTTTCTAACTTTTACAGAAGGAAGTTATAACCAGAAAACAGCATAATAAAATAAATGATTTATAATTGTGCCCTAAATATGTCCATGTTAATAATATTCATTTTGGCTTTGTAGTTGGAGTTGAAAAAAGAGGGACAACCAGGCCACATTTAGGAAATAAAAAACTGACGGCTAGATTACGAGTTTTGCATTAGAGGCTATGCGGTACTGATGAGCAGTTTTGTCTCACCGCTCACTTACCTGCAGCGCTGGTATAACAGGTTTTTACAAACCCGTCATTAAAAGGCAAGAAGTGAGCGTAGAGCAAAATTGTGCTCCTTACCGCACTCCAATACCAGCGCTGCTTAAGTCAGCGGTGAGCTGGTTGTACGTGCTTGTGCACAATTTCCCCATAAGAATCAACGGAGAGAGCCGGCTGAGAAAAAGTGTAACACCTGCAAAAAGCAGTGCAAAATTCAGTAATGCAGCCCAATGGATTCCTATGGGGAAAGAAAATTTATGTTTACACCTAACACCCTAACATGAACCCCGAGTCTAAACACCCCTAATCTTACACTTATCAACCCCTAATCTGCCACCCCCGACATCGCCGACACCTACATTATACTTATTAACCCCTAATCTGCCGCTCAGGACATTACCCCCACCTACATTATATGTATTAACCCCTAATCTGCTGCCCCTAACATCACCGACACCTACATTATATTTATTAACCCCTAATCTGCCGCCCCCAATGTCACCGCAACCTACCTACACTTATTAACCCCTAATCTGCCGCCCCCAACGTCGCCGCCACTATAATAAACATATTAACCCCTAAACCGCCGCACTTCCGCCTTGCAAACATTTGTTGAATATTATTAACCCCTAATCTGCCGTCCCTAACATCGCCGCCACCTACCTACATTTATTAACCCCTAATCTGCCGCCCCCAATGTCGCTGCCACTATACTAAATGTATTAACCCCTAAACCTAAGTCTAACCCTAACCCTAACACCCCCTAGCTTAAATATAATTACAATATATCTTAATAAAAATTAATATTATTACCTAAATAATTCTTATTTAAAACTAAATAATTACCTGTAAAATAAACCCTAAGCTAGGTACAATATAACTAATAGTTACATTGTAGCTAGCTTAGGCGTAATTTTTATTTTACAGGCAAGTTTGTATTTATTTTAACTAGGTAGAATAGTTATTAAATAGTTATTAACTATTTAATAACTACCTAGCTAAAAGAAATACAAAAGTACCTGTAAAATAAAACCTAACCTAAGTTACAATAACACCTAACCTAACTCTACAATTAAATAAATTAACTAAATTAAAAACAATTTAATAAATTAGCTAAAGTACAAAAAAACCCACCACCCACACAACCAACCCCCCAAATAAAATACTATATAAAAAAACCTCTTTTGCGGCCCAAACCCTAATCTAAAAAATAAAACCCACCCAATCCATCTTTAAGACATCCGACGCGGAGCATCCTCTTCAAACAAAGTCTTCTTACTGAATGATGGTTCCTTTAAGTGACGTCATCCAAGATGGCGTCCCTTAGATTCCGATTGGCTGATAGAATTCTTCTGCCGCTTCCTTGAGGATGGATGTCCGGTCATCAGAACAGTCGATCTTCAGGGGGTTAGTGTTAGGTTTTTTTAAGGGTGTATTGGGTGGGTTTTATTTTTTAGATTAGGGTTTGGGCCGCAAAAGAGCTAACTGCCCTTTTAAGGGCAATGCCCATCCAAATGCCATTTTCAGGGCAATGGGGAGCTTAGGTTTTTTTAGATAGTATTTAATTTGGGGGGTTGTTGTGTGGGTGATGGATTTTACTGTTGGGGGGGTTGTTTGTATTTTTTTTTTACAGGTAAAAGAGCTGATTTCTTTGGGCCAATGCCCCGCAAAAGGCCCTTTTAAGGGGTATTGATAGTTTAGTTTAGGCTAGGGTTTTTTTTTTTATTTTGGGGGGCTTTTTTATATTGATAGGGCTTTTAGATTAGGTGTAATTAGTTTAAATATCTTGTAATTTGTTTATTATTTTGTGTAATTTAGTGTGTTTTTTTGTACTTTAGCTAATTTAATTTAATTTATTTAATTGTTTTTAATTTAGGTGTTATTGTAACTTAGGTTAGGTTTTATTTTACAGGTACTTTTGTATTTATTTTAGCTAGGTAGTTATTAAATAGTTAATAACTATTTAATAACTATTCTACCTAGTTAAAATAAATACAAACTTGCCTGTAAAATAAAAATAATCCCTAAGCTAGATACAATGTAACTATTAGTTATATTGTAGCTAGCTTAGGGTTTATTTTATAGGTAAGTATTTAGTTTTAAATTGGAATTATTTAGGTAATAATATTAATTTTTATTTAGATTTATTGTAATTATATTTAAGTTAGGGGATGTTAGGGTTAGGGTTAGACTTAGGTTTAGGAGTTAATACATTGGGGAGTAGTTATCAAGCCGTCTACTTTACCTGCCTTTGCCGGTTCAATACGCCCGCCTAAGCTCGCCTACCATCGCCGCTGCAGACCTTCAAAATTTTGCCTAAGTTATCAATAAATCTGTCAAAAAGCCGCGCACCAAGTATGGGGCGATGAGCAGCGGACTGTGAGAGTTATCACTCATCCGATCTCGCTGCTCTTCGGCTTTTCGACAGCTTTATTGATACCCCTGTCACTAAGCACCCACACTAACTACACTGTTCTACCCCTTATACCAGCGCCCCCGGAGCCCCCCGCAACTCAATAAAGTTATTAACCCCTAAACTGCCGCTCCTAGACCCCGCCGCAACTCTTATAAATGTATTAACCCCTAAACCGCCGCTCCCGGACACCACCGCCACCTACATTATACCTAGTAACCCCTATCCTGCCCCCCCATATCTCCGAAACCTATAATAAAGTTATTAACCCCTATCCTGCGGATCCTGGACCTCGCCGCAACTAAATAAATAGTTTAACCCCTAAACCACCACTCCTGGACCCCGCCGCAACCTATATTAAACTTATTAACCCCTAATCTGCATCCCCCTACACCGTCGCCACCTATAATAAATTTATTAACCCCTATCCTGCCCCCCCTACACCGCTGCCACTGTAATAAAATTATTAACCCCTAAACCTAAGTCTAACACTAACCCTAACACCCCCCTAACTTAAAAATTAATTAAATACATCTAAATAATATTTCTCTTATTAACTAAGTTAATCCTATTTAAAACTAAATACTTACCTTTAAAATAAACCCTAATATAGCTACAATTTAAATAATTATATTGTAGCTATCTTAGGATTTATTTTTATTTTACAGGCAACTTTCAATGTATTATTATTACTAGGTACAATAGCATTTAAATAGTTATTAACTATTTAATAGCTACCTAGTTAAAATAAAGAGAAATTAACCTGTAAAATAAAAACTAACCTAAGTTACAATTACACCTAACACTACACTATACTTTAATAAATTATTCCTATTTAAAACTAAATACTTACCTGTAAAATAAGCCCTAATATAGCTGCAATGTAATTAATAATTACATTGTAGCTATTTTACGATTTATATTTATTTTAAAGGTAACTTTGTATTTATTTTAGCTAGTTAGAATAGTTATTAAATAGTTATTAACTATTTAATAACTACCTAGCTAAAAGAAATACAAAATTACGTGTAAAATAAATCCTAACCTAAGTTACAATTAAACCTAACACTAAACTATCATTAAATTAATTAAATAAATTACCTACAAATAACTACAATTAAATAAACTAACTAAAATAAAAAAAATAAAAAAAGCTAAGTTACAAAAAATAAAAAAATAAGTTACAAACATTTAAAAAATATTACAACAATTTTAAGCTACTTACACCTAATCTAATCCCCCTAATAAAATAACAAAGCACCCCAAAATAAAAAAATGCCCTAACCTATTCTAAATTAAAAAGTTACCAGCTCTTTTACCTTACCAGCCCTTAAAATGGCCTTTTGCGGGGCATGCCCCAAAGGATTCTGCTCTTTTGCCTGTAAAATAAAAATACAACCCCCCCAACATTAAAACCCACCACCCACATACCCCTAATCTAACCCAAACCCCCCTTAAATAAACCTAACACTACCACCTTGAAGATCATCCTACCTTGAGTCGTCTTCAGCCAGCCGACCACCGATGGAACCAAAGAGGAGATCCGGAGCGGCAGAAGTCATCATCCAAGGGGCACTAAAGAAGTCTTCCATCCGATGAAGTCATCATCCAGGCAGCGCTGAAGAAGTCGATGATGTCATCTTCCAAGCGGCATCTTCAATCTTCTTTCTTCCAGGTCCATCTTCATCCCGCTGATGCGGAACATCCTTCTTCCCAGACGGCCGACAACTGAATGAAGGTTCCTTTAAGGGACGTCATCCAAGATGGCGTCCCTTCAATTCCGATTGGCTGATAGGATTCTATCAGCCAATCGGAATTAAGGTAGGAAAAATCTGATTGGCTGATTGAATCAGCCAATCAGATTGAGCTCGCATTCTATTGGCTGTTCCAATCAGCCAATAGAATGCAAGCTCAATCTGATTGGATGATGGGATCAGCCAATCGGATTGAACTTCCATCTGATTGGCTGATGAAGATGGACCTGGAAGAAAGAAGATTGAAGATTCCACTTGGAAGATGACATCGCCGACTTCTTCAGCCCTGCCTGGATGATGACTTCATCGGATGGAAGACTTCTTCAGCGCCCCTTGGATGATGACTTCTGCCGCTCCCGATCTCCTCTTTGGTTCCATCGGTGGTCGGCTGAGTGAAGACGACTCAAGGTAGGATGATCTTCAGGGGATTAGTGTTAGGTTATTTTAATGGGGTTTTGGGTTAGATTAGGGGTATGTGGGTGGTGGGTTTTAATGTTGGGGGGGTTGTATTTTTATTTTACAGGCAAAAGAGCAGAATTATTTGGGGCATGCCCCGCAAAAGGCCCTTTAAAGGGCTGGTAAGGTAAAAGAGCTGGTATCTTTTTAATTTAGAATAGGGTAGGGCATTTTTTTTATTTTGGGGGGCTTTGTTATTTTATTAGCGAGCTTAGATTAGGTGTAAGTAGCTTAAAATTGTTGTAATATTTTTTAAATGTTTGTAACTTTTTTTTTTTTGTAACTTAGCTTTTTTTATTTTTTTGTACTTTAGTTAGTTTATTTAATTGTATTTAATTGTAGTTATTTGTAGGTAATTTATTTAATTAATTTAATGATAGTGTAGTGTTAGGTTTAATTGTAACTTAGGTTAGGATTTATTTTACAGGTAATTTTGTATTTCTTTTAGCTAGGTAGTTATTAAATAGTTAATAATTATTTAATAACTATTCTAACTAGCTAAAATAAATACAAAGTTACCTGTAAAATAAATATAAATCTTAAAAATAGCTACAATGTAATTATTAATTATATTGTAGCTATCTTAGGGTTTATTTTACAGGTAAGTATTTATTTTTAAATAGGAATAATTTATTAAAGTATAGTGTAGTGTTAGGTGTAATTGTAACTTAGGTTAGTTTTTATTTTACAGGTAAATTTCTCTTTATTTTAGCTAGGTAGCTATTAAATAGTTAATAACTATTTAATAGCTATTGTACCTAGTTAAAATAAATTGAAAGATGCCTGTAAAATAAAAATAAATCCTAAAATAGCTACAATATAATTATTATTTATATTGTAGCTATATTAGGGTTTATTTTAAAGGTAAGTGTTAGGGGTAATATGAACCTGACGGCAGCCATCTTGTTCCTCGCAGCCATCTTGTGATGATTAGCATCCATTTTGTAATGATTAGACTTTTATTATACTGGGTTATTCTGTAGTGAGAACTATGTGCATGTTATGATAGTTTCCTTAGCTGTTCGGCCTTGTCAATGTACCCTGGCCCGACGCCCAGAATAAGATGGTTCAGAAACCTTGCTGTCTCCGCAGAAGTTAGCCTGTTATGACTATGTAATTATTGTTATGAGAAACTCATGTTCCAGTTTTACCTTGTATTTTGCTCTGTATAACTGTGTAAGATGACGCGGTCCTAACGTGTCATCCCCTTAACCCTGTATGCTTTTATAAGAAAGGCTTGCACTGTGCAATAAACAGAATTGGCTTTCGATCATAATGCTGCGTGGTCTGAGTCATTCTAAGGGGCCCTTATCAGGTAATCTACATATGCCTCAGGTGGTACACTGGCCCCGTGGCTTCGGCCTGACCTGACACTTACCCCCCTGGGGGGACACTTAACAATTTTGGCGTCAGTTTGTGGGATTCGCAGTGAGTAAGTATGAGTGCTTTTACCATGCTTTCCTTCTGTGAATCTGAACCTAAATTTAGTCTGGTAATAGGTGTTGATAATATATGATAAAGGGTTAAAGGGGTTCCTGTGGTTGAAGCACAGGTTTGCGGAGGTTATAGTCCTACCGGCAGTTGTGATACCCCTCCAGACAGGTAATCAGTCCTGTGCTGGGATACGACAGGTATTGTGAGTCCTGTCTGTGATAAGCGCGCAAGAAATATATGAATGCCAGTTGACGGGAGGATATTTTAAGATAAGCTCCCACGGGCAAAGGTGGCAGTGAGTGAGTCTCACGTATGTTAAAGTTTCCCATATTCATTCCCATAATAGAGTTTTGTTACCCACCTGAAGCTCATGTTGATATCTGATGCTTGCTTTGCTTTGTTTTGTTTGTGTTTTTTGATGCTGTGCGTAGAAAATATTAAGTGGCTGTGCATGTTATTATTGTGGCTATTATTGTGTTGAGAAATGGGAACTGCTTATAGATAAGAATGCACAGAGAAAATTACATTTATAAGGTAAAAGAAAAGGAGAGTTAATAGTTTCTGCAAAAGACAGAAATATTGTTAAAACACTGTCAGTGAGTACTGCTGTGTGATAAATAGAGAAATCTCTGTGTTAAAAAATGTAGCAGGCAAAGAAGGGGGGCCACCACTGAGCGCGCACATAGATCAGAAGAAAAAAAAAAAAAAGAGAGAAGAAACTGTTACAGCAGCTCTGTTTGACTTTTGTTTGCTTGCAGTAATGAAAAGGAAATTTAGGAAATTTTGTATATTGAGATGCATAATGTGTGATGGTCTGTAGGTTCTCACTGTGGTATGAGTGTAACAGATTTGCTTTAAACCAAAAACAGAATGTGTTATTTGAAAATGATTGTCCCAAGCCGTGCAAAAATGGCCATTTTGCGGGGTTTTGGAAAAAAAAAAAACATTTTGGACTTGGTGACAGGGTAATCTAGTGTTTTTTTATATATATATATGTATGTCGTACGCTATGAAATAGATGTTTTTCTGAGAAAGGAAAAAAGGGAGTGAATCTCTGGTATGCGAGATTAAATGAGCTTGTCTGTATCGCTGTAAAAAATGTAAAAATGTTTCTTTCTGTTTCCCTGCTGGGAAATCAGACGTTTTAAGAAGATATCTTGTAATGTTATTTTATAAACCTGTATTTTAAAGTCACCAGCATGTTTTAAGTAGGTGGTATTCATATGCAGTTTTAGTTTTAAGGGATAATTGTTTTTCGGCATGTAAAGATATGATATTGTTTTTGAAAGTGGCTTCGAAAGTGCGATGGTGTGTGTGATTTTTTTTGTCACGCTCTGGTAAATATGAAATTGTTTCTGGTATGATTAATGGGTTAACATATGTTGTATTTGTAAGGTCTGTGCACGGAGTTAGTGCACCTAATGAGATATAGTTGTAGGCTGTAGTTGAAAATGTATCTAAAAGTGCGTCCGTTTTTGTTGCAAGTAAATTAATCTGCATGTCATGCTACAGTACAGAGGTGAAATTTGTGTGGTAAATCATACAAGCAGCCTAAATTATGGTTGGGATATACATATGTAATTTACGTGATGAATGGTTAGTCCTTAAAGGGACAGTTCACTGTAACAAGGTGTTGCTATTAATGTATTGTCCATGACTTGTTATACAAGCTGCATAGTATAACATATAGGAGAAATTGCATTTGCAAGTTTATTTGTATATATATGAAGTAGCTGGTTTTATGCTTTCAAAACACAGTTGATTGCAATGGGTTGAATTTTAGATAAGAATATCTCATTATCTTATATTTGTCTGTAAAATCAGAGCTCAGTGCGTAGACGGAGCAATAGAAAATTGTCATTTTATTATTTAAAGAACCAGTGCAATAACACTGTATTAGTAGTTTGCTAAATATATTTTAAGAGACCTTTCTTTGTATATGTTTATTTTAAATCTGCTGTTTAGATAGCAGATATTTCTTTGTGCAGTACAGCTTAATTCTCTCTGTAATGCAAACTGAAGTGATAAGTTGTCTACAATTTTAGTGTAGGGATCCGTGAGACTAGCGGACAGGAAAAAAAAAAACGAGAAAAAACAGAGGAGTGAAAATATTTAAAGGGATACAGGCAAACTGATATAACATCTGAGAATTTAAGGGAATATTTACATAAAAGACGATGAGGTTTACTGTAAGCCTAACACTAGTATATTTCACTGTGTTAGCAGTTCAGTTTCAATTAAAGATTATTTTTAGTTTGGGTAAAATGTCCCTTTAACTAGCCTGCATCCCACTGTGAGTGCGTTCTTATGCTGCTTATGCTTGTTTAGGCTATTTAATGAACGTCAGTATGCATTTTTTATTATAAGGATCATTGGGAATAATTTAAAAGGGAAATTGTATTAGTATTCTTTTGTAGAAAGCTTATTTTTGTGTTATATACGGTTGTTATATTTGGCTGGACAACTGCAGAATGGTGAATATCAATTTATACACAATATTAAATCCAATAATTTTGTTGTGGTTAAACTAATTAGCATTTATCAAGTTTTAGTGTGAATTTTATATTTTTAAGCAGTAAACAGTGTTTCTCCTTTAAGTAGAAATGAAACTTTGAGCTTGCCTTACTATCTTTGAGAGGAATGATAACACTGTGCATGTTTTGCTTTTCTTTAAAAAAAAAAAAAAAAGTTTCTCTGTTTGGCTTTGTTGCAGAGAGAACGATTTGCACTTTACATTTAAAGCGGCAGTACTGGTGTTCTATGTTATAAAAAATGATAACTATAAATTGCTCACTACAAAGAAACACGTATTTATATTATATTCTGTCACAGAATATAGCTTAAAAATGATAATTTTATTTCTGTGGCTGTCAAACTGTATCTCACAGATAGTTCAGAACTCTTTGTTATTTAAAATAACCCTCACTGCGTTCAATAAATAAATGAGATATTATTTAATGAAGTGATTTCAGTGACACTTTAAAATATATATAGTTTTTTGGTTATTAACTAGTCTACCACTATTATTGCAATGACTTTGATTGCTGCTTAACAGCTAAGCCGTGGTCTATAAGGTGTCTACAAATAAACACCCCTAAAACAAATGATGCACATTTTATCTGATTCTACTGCATTTATATAACTTGCTAATTTATCTGATCACAGTTTTAGTTTTATTTATATGGCTAACGTGTATTTTGTCTCTTGGTGTTGTAATGAGATTTATACAGCCTGTGATAAGAGGCAGCCCTCAAAGGCTTAAAAATTAGCATATGAGCCTACCTATGTTTGGTTTAATCTAGGAAGGTTGGTTAACATTAAAAGTCCTATCTGAATAATGAAATTTTCATTTATCCTAGAATGTCCCTTTAACAGTGGCTACCATGGTTATCTGATCATTCCCAAATAAGCGCAATTTTATTTGTGCAATCTGCAACTGAAGTTTCTTGGGCATCTGCTGTGATTGTTTTCTTTATGTGATATCAAAGTTTTGTACATAGTGGATGTTTTTAATTGTTTGTAGTGTTCTGAGAGTGTTGCATTCCAGTGAATGTCAGAATATGTGTTGCGTTCTAAGTTAATTGTGGTTGTTTGAAATTTGTGTCAGCAGCTAATGTTTTGTTTTGTGAAAGACAAGAACGATTGGTTTTCACTGTTTGTTTGTTATGTTTTTCTCTTTTGTGACTACGTGTGGAAGCGTGCTGTATGGACAGCATATTGAATAGTGAAGTGTATGTCATTTTGCTTGCTATTGAGATTTGTCTCTGCATGAGGGGAGTGCATGATTTGCCGTTTAGTTTCTTGTTATCTTGTGTTTGCGTTGCACATGAGATGTTTCACGCAAACATGGGGGAAGTATTGATGAGTATTGATGAGTATCTTTATGTGATGGGGGTGATTGTTTTTAGGAGGTGAACCTAAAATGTTTTGAATCTCCTCTTACAATGTTATTGTCTAACCACCAGCTGTGCCCTAAATTTCCTTGTCTTACCCCTATGCAGGATGCACTACGTCCCTAGGATTGTCTAGAACTTTCCTTCATTGGGAATCTGGCCACGGAAAAGCATCTACCTTGCTGGCCACCCCGGTCGTAGCCTGTACACCCACACCCCACTCCTTTTTTTTCCCTCCCTGGTGGATTAGATCTTTTTATTGTCTTTCTGTGTTAATTTCAGATGCCTAAAATGTTTTATTTTTCTATTTGGTTCTTAACACTATATTTGTATTTGCAGGATGAGAGTATGCAGCTATCTTCAGAGATTGAAAGATACTAACTGAATTATTTTTGAGTTTCCATATTTAGGTAAAATCTGTACAGGCAAAATTCCATAAGTGCACTCTTTAAAAGATTAAAGATTGAAAGCAAGTAAACCTTTAAAGAAAGAAAAGATGAAGATGAAAGACCTTTTGTCAAGCTTGTTTTAACCACCATACTGCAGTAAAAAAAGTTGCTGAACTATCTTTGGATCCATTCTTTGCTTTGCATGCTGGTACCAGCCCCAGAACTGGACTCTGGGTAATCCATGACTGTTTCCTCTGATGTGTGTCTTCAGGACATAAATACTATCCTTCTCTGGACTATGCCTTACCGCTCGATATGGAGGTCCTGTTATGCTGTTACAGGGTCAACCAATTAAATTAGGGGAGTATTGTTTTAACTCAATTCCTTATATTGCTTGTTTTGTATTCTCTTGTATTTGTTTTATTTTTTGATCATATTGGGTATAAGACATCATATGCTTCATTGGTATTAGTGCACATTGTAGTTTATGCGCTTAACAAAGTAACCCTTTAGATAAAGGTAACTGTGAACTTCGCAGTATTATACCCTATTGAATGGCCCACTGAGTATAAAAATATGTTTAAAGAAAATGCTGCAATATATCATAATATTTTAGACCCTTCACCCTTTAGAACATAAGGAGGACACGTCTAAGCTAGAAGTTTATAGTAAATATACAGAGAAATGTTTGTTCAGGGAATAGCATAATTATAGTTTAGGAATGAAAATGTATTTTTCCCTTTTATTAATTAGTATGGTATCTGCAAAGTGAATTTGGTCATTCCTGATGTTTGTCAAAGAGAGTAATTCTTACCATAAAGATGTGTTTACCTTTAACCCCTTAACGACCGAGGACGTGCAGGGTACGTCCTCAAAAAAAAGGCAGTTAATGCCTGAGAACGTACCCTGCACGTCCTCGGTTTGGAAAGCAGCTGGAAGCGATCCTGCTCGCTTCCAGCTGCTTTCCGGTTATTGCAGTGATGCCTCGATATGGAGGCATCCTGCAATAACCTTTGGTAGCCATCCGGTGCAGAGAGAGCCACTCTGTGGCCCTCTCTGCACCGGAGATCGGTGGCTACCTGCGTTGGTGGGTGGGAGCCGGACCGGGAGGCGGGTGGCGGCCATCGATGGCCCTGGTTATGTGCAGGGGGGGCGGGATCGTGGGCGGGGACGAGCAGGGGCGCGCACGGACGCGCGCGCGTGCACGGGAGGGCGGGGGCGGGCGCGTGCACGGGGAGGGAGCGGGTGGGAACCGCTACACTACAGAAAATGATTTAATAAAAAATGTATAAATATCGAAATCTGGAAAAAAAAAAAAGATCAGCAAGGTGGTGGGGGATTGTCTGTGTGGGGGGGGGAAGCTACACTACAGAAAAAAGCCCCAAAAAAATAAAAAAAGCACTTTTTTTTGCAAACTGGGTACTGGCAGACAGCTGCCAGTACCCAAGATGGCCCCCAATGAGGCAGAGGGGAGGGTTAGAGAGCGGTTTTGGGGGGGATCAGGGAGGTTGGGGGCTAAGGGGGGGATCCTACACCCTAGCATATGTAAATATGCTAAAAAATTTTTTTATTTTTTTTAAAAAACCCTTTTATTTTAGTACTGGCAGACTTTCTGCCAGTACTTAAGATGGCGGGGACAATTGTGGGGTGGGGGAGGGAAGGGAGCTGTTTGGGAGGGATCAGGGGGTGGGATGTGTCAGGTGGGAGGCTGATCTCTACACTAAAGCTAAAATTAACCCTGCAAGCTCCCTACAAACTCCCTAATTAACCCCTTCACTGCTAGCCATAATACACGTGTGAGGCGCAGCAGGATTTAGCGGCCTTCTAATTACCAGAAAGCAACGCCAAAGTCATATATGTCTGCTATTTCTGAACAAAGGGGATCCCAGACAAGTATTTACAACCATTTGTGCCATAATTGCACAAGCTGT
Organism: Bombina bombina; assembly: GCF_027579735.1. Classification (NCBI taxonomy): domain Eukaryota; kingdom Metazoa; phylum Chordata; class Amphibia; order Anura; family Bombinatoridae; genus Bombina; species Bombina bombina. The sequence goes on along the minus strand of NC_069504.1, from coordinate 555,182,226 downwards.
TTGTAAATTATTTCAGTGAGAAACCTAAAATTGTGAAAAATTTAACTTTTTTTTCAATTTGATCGCATTTGGCGGTGAAATGGTGGCATGAAATATACCAAAATGTGCCTAGATCAATACTTGGGGTTGTCTACTATACTACACTAAAGCTAAAATTAACCCTACAAGCTCCCTAAAAGCTCCCTAATTAACCCCTTAACTGCTGGGCATAATACACTTGTGGTGCGCAGTGGCATTTAGCGGCCTTCTAATTACCAAAAAGCAACGCCAAAGCCATATATGTCTGCTATTTCTGAACAAAGGGGATCCCAGAGAAGAATTTACAACCATGTATGCCATAATTGCACAAGTTGTTTGTAAATAATTTCAGTGAGAAACCAAAAGTTTGTGAAAAAATTTGTGAAAAAGTGAACGATTTTTTGTATTTGATCGCATTTGGCGGTGAAATGGTGGTATGAAATATACCAAAATTGTCCTAGATCAATACTTTGGGATGTCTACTAAAAAAAAATATATACATGTCAAGGGATATTCAGGGATTCCTGAAAGATATTAGTGTTCTAATGTAACTAGCGCTAATTTTGGAAAAAAGTGGTTTGGAAATAGCAAAGTGCTACTTGTATTTATGGCCCTATAACTTGCACAAAAAGCAAAGAACATGTAAACATTGGGTATTTCTAAACTCAGGACAAAATTTTGAAACTATTTAGCATGGGTGTTTTTTGGTGGTTGTAGATATGTAACAGATTTTGGGGGTCAAAGTTAGAAAAAGTGTGTTTTTTTCAATTTTTCCTCATATTTTATATTTTTTTTATAGTAAATTATAAGATATGATGAAAATAATGGTATCTTTAGAAAGTCCATTTAGTGGCGAGAAAAACGGTATATAATATGTGTGGGTACAGTAAATGAGTAAGAAGAAAATTACAGCTAAACACAAACACCGCAAAAATGTAAAAATAGCCTTGGTCCCAAACGGACAGAAAATGGAAAAGTGCTGTGGTCATTAAGGGGTTAAAAGAACTTGTAGTTTTAAATGATGTTCTGTTGGTATGCTTTCCTCATACAGGAGTGTGAGAGAATTTAGGTTGGAGAATTATAAACATTATAGATAGCAGCCATCCAGAATAAAGCAACACGAGGTTCTTTTATTTTTAGAAGTTCAAAGTGACAGTGTAAAGAAATTCATTTATTTTCATTGACTGTTTTCTTTTTTCCATTCTTACTACAGGGCAGGCCTTAGCATAAGTTTTAGCATAACCATTCAGGCCCTTGATGAAGTCTGACAGGTTTTCACTTGCGTAGTATTCATGAAGTATCATTTAAAAGTGTATAGGGAAGTTGTAAATTATTCTCTGAGAAATATCAATGTATTTAGTTTGTATTATATATCAACAATGTTTTGTTTGATTTTAAATGAAATAGGATGAAAGTGACGTTTTATTTGGACATAATTGTGATTGTATTGCGGTGTGTACTCATCCTGTACTGTTTCTGTTTGCTTCCTAGACTCCCTGTGACTCAAGTGTTTGCTTGCCATGGGTATCCACTGGTTGCCTTGTCTACCCCATGAACAAACCATCAGATTTCCAGTATCTCCCTGCGGAAGAACCGTGGATAAGCACCCCTACTGCAAATGAACTGTTGGAGAACTGTATTATAGCAAAGTGTCAAGGTGCAGCGCTCTCAAATGGACAAAGACTGTTCTTAAAGTGTTCAGAGGCCACCTAGAGACAGTTGTGCTGTTGCTATGTCATGCTTTACTGTGGAAAATGAACTGTTGGACATATTGGGGGGTGCTAGCAATGCAGGTGGAGAAATAAACGATGCAGCGTTGTTTGGGGGTAGATGGGGGGCTGGTTGGGTCTCTGTGCCGGTGGACCGGTAGTTTTGGGAAGGCTGGAAGATAGATGGAAGGTATTGGAGGGACTGTACCTATATGCAGTGACAATTAGCCTATAAAAGTATATCACGACATGCAAATATTTTTCTCTTTAGTATTCTCACAGAGTTCTGTTACCATAATATAAGGCTTTATTAATTTTCTATGCCTGTCTATTTTTATGTTATTCTGTTAGAATAAAAGGATGGTATGTTAGGGGAAATATGAACCTGACGGCAGCCATCTTGTTCCTCGCAGCCATCTTGTGATGATTAGCATCCATTTTGTAATGATTAAACTTGTATTATACTGGGTTATTCTGTAGTGAGAACTATGTGCATGTTATGATAGTTTCCTTAGCTGTTCAGCCTTGTCAATGTACCCTGGCCCGACGCCCAGAATAAGATGGTTCAGAAACCTTGCTGTCTCCGCAGAAGTTAGCCTGTTATGACTATGTAATTATTGTTATGAGAAACTCATGTTCCAGTTTTACCTTGTATTTTGCTCTGTATAACTGTGTAAGATGACGCGGTCCTAACGTGTCATCCCCTTAACCCTGTATGCTGTTATAAGAAAGGCTTGCACTGTGCAATAAACAGAATTGGCTTTCGATCATAATGCTGCGTGGTCTGAGTCATTCTAAGGGGCCCTTATCAGGTAATCTACATATGCCTCAGGTGGTACACTGGCCCCGTGGCTTCAGCCTGACCTGACACTTACCCCCCTGGGGGGACACCTAACAGTAAGTATTTAGTTTTAAATAGGATTAATTTAGTTAATAAGAGAAATATTATTTAGATTTATTTAATTAATATTTAAGTTAGGGGGGTTTTAGGGTTAGTGTTAGACTTAGGTTTAGGGGTTAATAATTTTATTACAGTGGTGGCGGTGTAGGGGGGCAGGATAGGGGTTAATAAATTTATTATAGGTGGCGACGGTGTAGGGGGGGCAGATTAGCGGTTAATAAATTTAATATAGGTTGCGGCAGGGTCCGGGAGCAGCGGTTTAGGGGTTAAACTATTTATTTAGTTGCGGCGAGGTCCGGGATCCGCAGGATAGGGGTTAATAACTTTATTATAGGTGGTGACAGTATAGGGGGGGCAGGATAGGGGTTAATAGGTATAATGTAGGTGGCGGTGGGCTCCGGGAGCGGCGGTTTAGGGGTTAACATATTTATTAGAGTGGCGGTAGGCTCCGGGAGCGGCGGTTTAGGGGCTAATACATTTATTTAGTTGCGGCGGTGTAGGGGGCAGATTAGGGGTGTTTAGACTCAGGGTACATGTTAGGGTGTTAGGTGTAGACAGCTCCCATATAAATCAATGGGATGTCTGGCAGCAGCGAACATGAACTTTCGCTATGGTCAGATTCCCATTGATTCCGTTTGAAAACCAGGTACGCTGGGCTGGAAAAGTGCCGAGCGTACCTGCTAGTTTTTTGATAACTAGCAAAATTAGTCAGATTGTGCCGCACTTGTGTGTGGAACATCTGGAGTGACGTAAGAATTGATCTGTGTCGGACTGAGTCCGGCGGATCGAAGCTTACGTCACTAAATTCTACGGTATCTGTGGAATTCCAGCGTATTTGAGGTTGACGGCTTGATAACTAGGGGCCATTTAGTATAGTGGCAGCGACGCTGGGGGCGGCAGGTAAGGGGTTAATAAATGTAGGTAGGTGGCGGCGATGTTAGGGATGGCAGATTAGGGGTTAATAATATTTAACTAGTGTTTGCTAGGCAGGAGTGCGGCGGTTTAGGGGTTAATATGTTTATTATAGTTGCGGCGATGTCCGTAGCGGAAGATTAGGGGTTAAAAATTTTATTTTAGCGTTTGTGATGCAGGAGGGCCTCGGTTTAAGGGTTAATAGGTAGTTTATGGGTGTTAGTGTACTTTTTAGCACTTTAGTTATGATTTTTATGTTACGGCGTTGTACCATAAAACTCTTAACTACTGACTTTTAAATGCGTTAGGACTCTTGACAGGGTAGGGTGTACCGCTCACTTTTTGGCCCCCCAGGACAGACTTGTAATATCAGCGCTATGGAAGTCCCATAGAAAAAAGACTTTACGAAGTTTACGTAAGTCGTTTTGCGGTAAGGCCAAAGAAGTGTGCGGTGCCCCTAAACCTGCAAGACTCGTAATAGCAGCGGTAGGGAAAAAGCAGTTAACGTTGCTTTTTCAGCCTAATGCACAACTTGTAATCTAGCCGTGAGTTTTTTCTTTAAACTTCCATCTTTATCCAGTCACAGCTTTTTGTCACAGGGCCATCGGTATACTCTTTCTAGTGTATGATCATAGGGTAATTATGGTGAATTTACATAAAGGGACAGTCAAGTCAAAATTAAACATGATTCAGATAGGGAATGCAATTTTAAACAACTTTCTAATTTACTTTTATCATCAAATTTGCTTTGTTCTCTTGGTATTCTTTGTTGAAAGCTAAACCTAGGTAGGCTCATATGCTAATTTCTAAGACATTGAAACCACCTCTTATCTCAGTGCATTTTAACAGTTCTTTCACAGTTAGACAGTGCTAGTTCATATGTGTCATATAGATAACATTGTGCTCACTCCCGTGAAGTAAGCACTGATGGCTAAAATGCAAGTCTGTTAAAGAACTGAAATAAGGGGGCAGCCCCCAGAGACTTAGATACCAGGTAATCACAGAGGTAAAAAGTGTATTAATATAACAGTGTTGGTTATGCAAAACTGGGGAATGGCTAATAAAGGGATTATATTTCTTTTTAAACAATAAAAAAAACAATAACAACTGTCCCTTTAAATATTAACTACTGGAAGAATTTACATATACTCCTATGGCAAATTGACTCAGACATCTTAACATAAGTGCAAGTATTTAAACTATGGTTTCAGTTATAATGAATGTTTTTTTCGCTGACACACATACAGACAAAAATGTAAAACTCACACACACACACAATCTCACTCTCTTACACACAGGCACAAATTCTCTCTCTTTGGGGTCAGTATGGAGCTTGATGCCCTGTGTTTCCGGCGAGCCTTCAATTTTGCCGGAAACAGAAGTTATGAAGCAGAGGTCTAAAGACTGCTGCTCCATAACCTGTCGGCCTGCTCTGAGGCGGCAGATAGAAACCAACTCGATCGAACACGATCGGGTTGATTGACACCCCCTGCTAGCGGCTGATTGGCCTTGAATCTGCAGGGAGCAGCATTCCACCAGCATTTTAGAAGAACTGCTGGTGCAATGATAAATGCCGACAGCGTGTGCTGTCGGCATTTATCGATGTGTGGCGGATATGATACATCGTATCATGTCCGTCCGCACTATCATAAATAGACCCCTTTATCTCTCTCTCTCTCACACACACACTCTCACTGTCTCACACACACAGACATGTTTAATCATGCTCTCTCTCTCTCTCTCTCTCTCTCTCTCTCACACACACACACTCACTTTCTCTTACACCTACTCACACAGAATCTCACACTCTCACAATTACTCTCTCTCGCTCACATACTCTCTAACACACTCTCAATCTGAGACCTAAATTAACAATTACACCCTGCAGCATGTGTAACTCATAAGTGTCCAGGAAACCATGGCTGAGGTGGCAACCCTACCTCAAGACCCCTAACCTAAAACCCCCTCAGAATAAAAAAAACATTAACAAAAAATCAAAGCACTACCAAAAATACCCCCCCTGTTATGCCTATCCTAAAACTTTATTTTTATGACTAATCTGGCTTCTACTAAACCCATTAAGATTACGGGCGAGATTACATTTGCGGCATAAATTTCAGCGCAACTGCTGAAACCCACGTCACCCGTAAGTTCACCTTGCACATCAGATAAATCACATAAACGCAGCCGGCAGATGCTATACTGCCATTAGAAAATAATTAATAATAAAATAAAAAAAACCTAACATTACAGAAAATAACAAATGAAATTATTCAAAATAAAAAAAAATTATTCCTAATCTGGGCCTCAATCCGATATGCAGCGTCGCCCGCAAAAGCTGGCGATGACAAATTTTGCCCTGGTTTGGTATCACATATACGGCGTAACATAGAAGTTACGCTCGTATATTTCTGCCTTCGGCCGTAGTTTTTTGGCCCATAGACAGGTATACCAAACCAGCGCAGTTTGGTATCCAATATACAGCGTAAGGACTTACGTGGCAAAAATGGAGAAATCTTACTCCATTTTCACCTCACCACAAATTGCAGGTGTAGTAAGCCTTACGCTGTGTATTGGAGCCCCGTAACTCCCTAAACTACCTGCAAAATAAAACCTAACACCTAACGCATGCGCAATGTCTATCTACCTGTCAACCGCAATCCCCCGCCGCAATCCCTAATAAAGTATTTAACCCCTAAACCGCCACTCCCGGACCCAGCCGCCACCTACATCAACTACCCCCTAATGTGAGCCCCTTACTCCGCCGCCACCTACATTATCTACCCCCTAATGTGAGCCCCTTACACCGCCGACACCTATATTAAAATTATTAACCCCTAATTTAATCCCCCTACCCCGCCGCCAGCTATATTAAAATTATTAACCCCTAATTTAATCCCCCTACACTGCCGCCAGCTATATTAAATTAATTAACCCCTAAAATACTAAAATTTCCCTACCCCTAAACCTAAGTCTAACCCTACAAATAGCCCTGAAAAGGGCTTTTTGTGTGGCATTGCCCCAAAGTAAACAGCTATATTGCCAGCCCTTAAAAGGGCTTTTTGCGGCCATTGCCCTAAAGTAACCAGCTCTTTTACCAGCCCTTAAAAGGGCTTTTTGCGGGGCATTGTCACAAAATAATCAGCTCTTTTGCCTCTAATCTAAATCCCCCTACACCGCCGCCACCTATAATAAATGTATTAACCCCTAGTCTAATCCCCATACACCACCGCCACCTATATTAAATACATTAACCCCTAATCTAATCCTACACCGCCGCCACCTATATTAACCCTAATTATATTAGGGTTAATATAGTTAATATAATTATTATATTATATATATATTAACTATATTAACCCTATCTAACTCTAACACCCCTAACTTAATTATTATTAAAATAAATCTAAATAATATTAATAATATTAACTAAATTATTCCTATTTAAATCTAAATACTTACCTATAAAATAAACTCTAAGATAGCTACAATATAATTAATAATTACATTGTAGCTATTTTACGGTTTATACTTATTTTACAGGTAACTTGGTATTTATTTTAACTAGGTACAATAGCTATTAAATAGTTAATAACTATTTAATAGCTACCTAGTTAAAATAATTACCAATTTACCTGTAAAATAAATCCTAACCTAAGTTACAAATACACCTACACTATCAATAAATTAAATAAACTACAAATATCTAAACTAAAATACAATTAAATACACTAAACTAAATTACAAAAAAAAAACACTAAATTGCAAAAAATAAAAACAGATTACAAGAATTTTAAGCTACTTACACCTAATCTAAGCCCCCTAATAAAATAATAAAGCCCCCCAAAATAAAAAAAATGCCCTACCCTATTCTAAATTAAAAAGTAACCAGCTCTTTTACCAGCCCTTAAAAAGGGCTTTTTGTGGGGCATTTCCCCAAAGTAATCAGCTCTTTTGCCTGTAAAAAAAACCCCACAATACCCCCCCAACATTACAACCCAACACCCACATATCCCTACTCTAAACCCACCCAAACCCCCCTTAAAAAAACCTAACACTAACCCCCAGAAGATCTCCCTACCTTGAGTCATCTTCACCCAGCCGGGCCGAACTCTTCATCCAAATGTGGTCCTCCATCCCGGCGATGTCTTCATCCAAGCGGCAAAGAAGAGGTCTTCCATCCCGGCGATGTCTTCATCCAAGCGGCAAAGAAGAGGTCCTCCATCGGGGCGAAGTCTTCCTCCAAGCGGCATCTTCAATCTTCTTTCTTCCGGCTTCTTCCGACCTCCGACGCGGAACATCCAGCTGGCCCGACGACTGAACGACGAATGAAGTTTCCTTTAAATGACGTCATCCAAGATGGCGTCCCTCAAATTCAGATTGGCTGATAGGATTCTATCAGCCAATCGGAATTAAGGTAGCCAATAGAATGCAAGCTCAATCTGTTTGGCTGATTGGATCAGCCAATCAGATTGAACTTGAATCTGATTGGCTGATTGAATCAGCCAATCAGATTTTCTTACCTTAATTCCGATTGGCTGATAGAATCCTATAAGCCAATCGGAATTCGAGGGACGCCATCTTGGATGACGTCATTTAAAGGAAACTTCATTCATCGTTCAGTCTTCGGGCCAGCTGGATGTTCCGCATCGGAGGTCGGAAGAAGCCGGAAGAAAGAAGATTGAAGATGTCGCTTGGAGGAAGACTTCGCCCCGATGGAGGACCTCTTCTTTGCCGCTTGGATGAAGACATCGCCGGGATGGAAGACCTCTTCTTTGCCGCTTGGATGAAGACATCGCCGGGATGGAGCACCACATCTGGATGAAGAGTTCGGCCCGGCTGGGTGAAGACGACTCAAGGTGGGGAGATCTTCTGGGGATTAGTGTTAGGATTAGCGTAGGGGTATGTGGGTGGTGGGTTGTAATGTTGGGGGGTGGTATTGTGGGTTTTTTTACAGGAAAAAGAGCTGATTACTTTGGGGAAATGCCCACGCAAAAAGCCCTGGTAAAAGAGCTGGTTACTTTTTAATTTAGAATAGGGTAGGGCATTTTTTTTATTTTGGGGGGCTTTATTATTTTATTAGGGGGCTTGATTAGGTGTAAGTATCTTAAAATTCTTGCAATCTTTTTTTATTTTTTGTAATTTAGTGTTTGGTTTTTTTTGTAATTTAGTTTAGTGTATTTAATTGTATTTTAGTTTAGATATTTGTAGTTTATTTAATTTATTGATAGTGTAGGTGTATTTGTAACTTAGGTTAGGATTTATTTTACAGGTACATTGGTAATTATTTTAACTAGGTAGCTATTAAATAGTTATTAACTATTTAATAGCTATTGTCCTAGTTAAAATAAATACCAAGTTACCTGTAAAATAAGTATAAACCGTAAAATAGCTACAATGTAATTATTAATTATATTGTAGCTATCTTAGGGTTTATTTTATAGGTATTTAGATTTAAATAGGAATAATTTAGTTAATATTAGTAATATTATTTAGATTTATTTTAATAATAATTAAGTTAGGGGTGTTAGAGTTAGATAGGGTTAATATAGTTAATATATATATATATAATATAATAACTATATTAACTATATTAACCCTAATATAATTAGGGTTAATATAGTTAATATATATAATATAATAACTATATTATCTATATTAACCCTGATATAATTAGGGTTAATATAGTTAATATATATAATATAATAACTATATTAACTATATTAACCCTAATATAATTAGGGTTAATATAGGTCGCGGCGGTGTAGGATTAGATTAGGGGTTAATGTATTTAATATAGGTGGCGGTGGTGTAGGGGGATTAGACTAGGGGTTAATACATTTATTATAGGTGGCGGCGGTGTAGGGGGATTTAGATTAGAGGCAAAAGAGCTGATTATTTTGTGACAATGCCCCGCAAAAAGCCCTTTTAAGGGCTGGTAAAAGAGCTGGTTACTTTAGGGCAATGGCCGCAAAAAGCCATTTTAAGGGCTGGCAATATAGCTGTTTACTTTGGGGCAATGCCACACAAAAAGCCCTTTTCAGGGCTATTTGTAGGGTTAGACTTAGGTTTAGTGGTAGGGAAATTTTAGTATTTAGGGGTTAATTAATTTAATATAGGTGGCGGCGGTATAGGGGGATTAGATTAGGGGTTAATAATTTAATATAGGTGGCGGCGGTGTAAGGGGGTCAGATTAGGGGTTAATATAGTTTAAATAGGTGGCGGCAGGGTAGGGGGCTCACATTAGGGGTTAATATAGTTAAAATAGGTAGCAGCGGGCTCACATTAGGGGGTAATATAGTTAAAATAGGTAGCGGCGGGGTAGGGGGCTCACATTAGGGGGTAATATAGATAATGTAGCTGGCGGCAGAGTCTGGGAGCGGCGGTTTAGGGGTTAATGCATTTATTGTTAGGAGTGAGAGGGGGATTGAGGATAGAGGGGTATACGTGTCGGGCTATGTTTGGGAGGCGTGTTAGGCAGTACGGGTTATTTAATAACTTAGTCAGGTTTTTTATGCGGCGGCAGTTTCTAAAGTGCCGTAAGTGACTGGCGACTCCAGAAATTTATACTTACGCAGATTTCTGGACATTTCTGGTTTGTCAGACTTACGGCACTTTAGCCTCTGAATGAGCCGTATATGGGATAGCTCAAGTTGTGAGCTGAAACTACGGGCGGTGCAGGTTTCCACGCTTGCGCCGAAACCTGAGCCTTATATCGGATCGCGCCCCTGATACCCACTTAAAAACAAAAAAACTCTTTTACTGCCCAGAAAATAAAAAAAAAGACCTAATCTAAAAAAAACAAAAAAACCCCCCCAAAAAATAAAAAAGAACCTAACACTAACCCCAAAATCGGTACTCATCATTGTCCGGAGATCCATTTTCTTCATCCAGGCAGATCCAACTTCATCCACAGTGGGACTATCTTCTATCTTCTTGTCGGAGGTGTGGAGCGGTTTTCAGAGGCGTGTATCTGGAGCAGTGGTCCTTGTTCTCATTGGCAGTCATCTTCGACGTGGAGGTCCTCTTCATTTGATCAACCAATAGGATGTAAGCAGCTCTCATCCTATTGGCTGATTTGAAATTTTCAGCCAATAGGAATGCAAGGTACCCCAATATAAAAGGGATACATTGCATTTAATCTTCAGTGTGCCGCGGACAGTCACCTGAAGAGGACCTCCACATTGGATGACCGTGCTGCCTCTGCACCACCAGGATGAAGATGGTCCCGCACTGGATATAGACGGAGCTGCCTGGATGAAGACCTTTTGCTGGACTTCATCAATGGTAAATACCTATTTTGGGGTTAGTGTTAGTTGTTTTTTTGGGGGGTGTTTTTCTTTTTTAGATTTGAGCTTTTTTATTTTTAAGAGCAGTAAATGAGCTGAATGCCCATGCAAATGCCCCTTTAGGGGCAATGGGTAGATTAAATTTTTTTTTTAATTTTGGGGGGTTTTGTTGTAATGTTAGGGGGTACTTTTTTCAGGGAAAAAGAGCTGTTTAAATTTTCAAGCGCTATTGGTAGTTTATTGTTAGAATAGGTTTTTTTTTAATTTTGGAGTGTTTAATTTTTTAAGGGGGTATTAGATTAGGAGTAACATTTTTTATTTTGGATAATTTTGATTGTCATTTTCTGTAAAAAATTTTTTGTAATGTTACGGCTAGATTACGAGTTTTGCGGTAAGCTGAAAGAGCAGCGTTAACAGGTCCTACTGCTGCTTTTTCACTACCGCTGCTATTACGAGTCTTGCAGGTTTAGGGGCCCTACACTTTTTTGGCCTTACCGCAAATCGTCTTACGTAAACTTCGTAAACCCTTTTTTTCAATGGGACTTGCATAACGCCGGTATTACAAGTCTGTCCTGGGAGGCCAAAAAGTGAGCGGTACACCCTCTACCTCCAAGATTCGCAATGCATTCTAAAGTCAGTAGTTATGAGTTTTACACTTCAACGCTGTAGCATAAAACTCATAACTAAAGTGCTAAAAAGTACACTAACATCCATAAACTACCTTTTAACCCCTAAACCGAGGACCTCCCGCATCGCAAACACTAAAATAAAATTATTAACCCCTAATCTGCCGCTCCGGACATCGCAGCCACTATACTAAACATATTAACCCCTAAACCTCCGTACTCCTGCCTCGCAAACACTAGTTAAATAATATTAACCGCTAATCTGCCGCCCCTAACATCGCCGCTACCTACATTATATTTATTAACCCCTAATCTGCCGCCCTCAAAGTCGCCACCACTATATTAAATTTATTAACCCCTAAATCTAAGTCTAACCCTAACACCCCCTAATTGAAATAAATCTAAATAAAATTACTATCATTAACTACAATATTCCTATTCAAAACTATATACTTACCTATAAAATAAACCCTAAGCTAGCTACAATATAACTAATAGTTACATTGTAGCTAGCTTAGGGTTTATTTTTATTTTACAGGCGAGTTTGTATTTATTTTAACTAGGTAGAATAGTTGCTAAATAGTTATTAATTATTTAATGACTACCTAGCTAAAATAAATACAAATTTACCTGTAAAATAAAACCTAACCTAAGTTACACTAACACCTAACACTACAATTAAATAAATTACATACATTAAATACAATTAAATAAATTAAATAAAACAAACAAAACAAAAACACTTAATAACAGAAAATAAAAAACAAATTACAGATCTTTAAACTAATTACACCTAATCTAATAGCCCTATCAAAATAAAAAAGTCCCCCAAAATAAAAAAAAACCCTAGCCTAAACTAAACTACCAATAGCTCTTAAAAGGGCCTTTTGCGGGGCATTGCCCCAAAGAAATCAGCTCTTCCTGTAAAAAACAAATAGTGTTGGGATTTATTTAAGGGTGTATTGGGTGGGTTTATTTTTTAGGTTAGGGCTTTGGGCCTGCAATAGAGGTAAATGCCCTTTTAAGGGCAATGCGCATCCAAATGCCCTTTTCAGGGCAATGGGAAGCTTAGGTTTTTTTAGTTACTATTTTATTTGGGGGGTTGGTTGTGTGGGTGGTGGGTTTTACTGTTGGGGGGGGATTTGTATTTTTTTTTACAGGAAAAAGAGCTTATTTCTTTGAGGCCTCTTTAATGGCTATTGGTAGTTTAGTTTAGACTAGGTTTTTTTTTATTTTGGGTGGGCTTTTTTTATTTCGATAGGGCTATTAGATTAAGGGTATTTAGTTTAAAGATCTGTAATTTGTTTTTTATTTTCTGTAATTTATTGTTGTTTTTTGTGTGATTTAGCTAATTTAATCTATTTAATTGTATTTAATGTAGGGAATTTATTTAATAATAGTGTAGTGTTAGGTTAAAAAAAATAAAACCTAACCTAAGTTACACTAACACCTAACACTACATTATAATTAAATTAATTCCCTAAACTAAATATAATTAAATACAATTAAATACAATTAGCTAAAGTACAAAAAAATAAAACTCTAAATTACACCTAATCTACATCCCCCTAACAAAATAAAAAAGCCCCCCAAAATAAAAAAGCCCTACCCTACACTAAATTACAAATAGCCCTTAAAAGGGCCTTTTGTGGGGCATTGCCCCAAAGTAATCAGCTCTTTTACCTGTAAAAAAAATTACAAATCCCCCCCAACATTAAAACCCACCACCCACACAATCAACCCTACTCTAAAACCCACCCAATACCCCCTTAAAAAAAACTAACACTAACCCCTTGAAGATCACCTTACCGGGAGAAGTCTTCATCCAACCGGGCCGAAGTCCTCAACGAATCTGGCAGAAGTGGTCCCCCAGACGGCATCTTCTATCTTCATCCATCTGGCCCGGAGCGGGACCATCTTGAAGACATCCGACGCGGAGCATCCTCTTCTTTCCACGGCGACTGAAGAATGAAGGTTCCAAGATGGTGTCCCTTAGATTCCGATTGGCTGATAGAATTCTATCAGCCAATCAGAATTAAGGTAGGAAAAATCCTATTGGATGATGCAATTAGCCAATAGGATTGAACTTCAATCCTATTGGCTGATCCAATAAGCCAATAGGATTGAGCTGGCATTCTGTTGTTTGTTCCAATCAGCCAATAGAATGCCAGCTCAATCCTATTGGCTGATTGCATCAGCCAATAGGATTTTTTCTACCTTAATTCCGATTGGCTAATAGAATTCTATCAGCCAATCGGAATTGAAGGGACACCATCTTGGATGACGTCACTTAAAGGTACCTTCATCAGCCAATCAGATTTTTCCTACCTTAATTCCGATTGGCTGATAGAATCCTATCAGCCATTCGGAATTTGAGGGACACCATCTTGGATGACGTCATTTAAAGGAACCGTCATTCGTCGTTAGTCCGTAGGCCAGGAAGGATGCTCCACGCCGGAGGTCTTGAAGATGGAGCCGCTCCTCGTCGGATGGATGAAGATAGAAGATGCCGCTTGGATGAAGATGTCTGCCGGTCCCGATGTCCTCTTCTGCCCGGATAGGATGAAGACTTCTGCCGGTCTGGATGTCCTCTTCTGCCCCATCGGATGAAGACTTCGACCCGGCTAGGTGAAGACGACTCAAGTTAGGGAGATCTTCAGGGGGTTAGTGTTAGGTTTATTTAAGGGGGGTTTTGGTGAGTTAGAGTAGGGGTATGTGGGTGGTGGGTTTTAATGTTGGGGGGGTTGTATTTTTTTTATAGGTAAAAGAGCTGATTACTTTGGGGCAATGCCCCGCAAAAAGCCCTTTTAAGGGCTGGTAAAAGAGCTGATTACTTTGTAATGTAGAATAGGGTAGGGACTTTTATTATTTTGTTTTTTTTTAATTTTATTAGGGGGCTTAGATTAGGTGTAATTTGTTTAAAATTCTTGTAATATTTTTTTATTTTCTGTAATTTAGTGGGTTTTTTTTGTAATTTAGTTTAGTTTATTTAATTGTATTTACTTGTAGGTATTTGTAGCTAATTTATTTAATTAATTTAATGATAGTGTAGTGTTAGGTTTAATTGTAACTTAGGTTAGGATTTATTTTACAGGTAAATTTGTATTTTTTTTAGCTAGGTAGCTATTAAATAGTTAATAACTATTTAATAGCTATTGTACCTAGTTAAAATAAATACAAACTTGTCTGTAAAATAAATATAAATCCTAAAATAGCTACAATGTAACTATTAGTTATATTGTAGCTATATTAGGGTTTATTTTATAGGTAAGTATTTAGTTTTAAATAGGATTATTTTAGTTAATAAGAGTAATATTATTTAGATTTATTTAATTAATATTTAAGTTAGGGGGGTGTTAGGGTTAGTGTTAGACTTAGGTTTAGGGGTTAATAATTTTATTATAGTGGCGGCGGTGTAGGGGGGCAGGATAGGGTTAATAAATGTATTATAGGTGGCGGCGGTGTAGGGGGGCAGGATAGGAGTTAATAGGTATTATGTAGGTGGCGGCGGGGTCTGGGAGCGGCGGTTTAAGGGTTAACATTTTTATTATAGTTGCGGCGGGGTCTGGGAGCGGCGGTTTAGGGGTTAAACAATATATTTAGTTGCGACGGGGTCCGGAATCCGCAGGATAGGGATTAATTAGTTTATGTAGGTGGCGGCGGTATAGGGGGCGGCAGATTAGAGGTTAATATGTATAATGTAGGTTGCGGCGGGGACCGGGAGCGGCGGTTTAGGGGGTATTAACTTTATTTGGTTGTGGCAGGGTAGGGGGGTAGATTAGGGGTGTTTAGACTCGGGGTACATGTTAGGGTGTTAGGTGTAGACATTTCCCAATGGAATCAATGGGATATCGGGCAGCAGCGAACATGAACTTTCGCTATGGTCAGACTCCCATTGATTCCTATGAATTGAAATCCAGGTACGCTGGCCCGGAATAGTGGCGAGTGTACCTGGTAGTAGTTTGATAACTACCAAAAGTAGTCAGATTGTGCCGAACTTGCGTTCGGAACATCTGTAGTGACGTAAGCATCGATCTGTGTCGGACTGAGTCCGGCGGATCAAAGCTTATGTCACTAGATTCTACTCTTGCCGGGCAGTAGGGCTTGATAACTAAGGCGAATCAGCCTCACCACAAATACGCTGCGGAATTCCAGCGTATTTGCGGTTGACGGCTTTTATCAAATTATGGACAGACAAGTTTCCCAACTAGAGAATTTGTCTGCCTGTGATTGTGGTCAGTGGGCAGTGTATGATGTACATTTGCTGCCCACATTTAACATTGCACAAGTAAATCCTTGGCAGTGCCACCCCTACTCCTATGTGGCCAATCGTGCGAGAGCAAGGTCTGTCAATCACTCTGAATGAACAAGCTTATGCTGCTTGATAACTGAAGCCCTAAGTTTACAGTCTGAATTTTCAATAATTCTGGCTTTTTTCCATTTGACTGAAATCTGGCATCTTTCATTTATTTATTTATTTATGTATATTATCTGTCCCGTTCTTTTGTAATTTTATCCCCATGTATTTTACTTGCTGCTAACAGTGACCTATCAAAAGTCACTCTTTAATTAAAGTTCCTTAAACTGCTTTACACATTAAAAGTAGGATATTCTGCATGGTCTGGAAACAGGTTTTGGTGTTGGTTATAATCTCTCCTCAAATGCTCTTTTTGGAGAAACTGAACCTCTATTTAGGTATTCATTTTATGTGTGAGTAATGGATACTACTGATCTGTATATGCCATGTGTTAATGTGATGGCACCCTAGTCTTAGTAGCCTTTTATAATTATCTAGAGGGTAAAAACCAGTAAGATAAAGTGGAATTATACACTCCAGAATTCAACAGCTGAGAGCTTCCAAGTTCTATTTGGTATAAAAATAAAAAAGTTAGAGTGATGTAGAAATATCTGTTTATTTAATACAACCTTTAACACTGGTTTGTCATTATGAATGTTATATTACTCAGTTAACATAATTGACAGTGGCAATGGTATCCTCAGGTAAAGATTTGTTATCACTACAATGCCTTCTAGTCTAAGCTAGAAAAGAGGAAGAACATTGAGCTCTATCTATGAGATTTTGTCTTTAAAACAAATTGATTAAAAATGAACAACTGCTCAAAATGACTGTGTGGAATTGCTCTTTTAGTGTTGGAGACCTGAAAATGTAATTGGAGCGTTAATTATATGCCTGCAGCTTATAATTAAAAAGTAGTTTATACCAGTCTATTCAAGGTCGAAAAAGGGCGTAAGAGCTTTCTGATCAGGAATACTAAAAGATGTATTTGTTTTCCACTTATTCTGTAATTTTTTCCTAAATGGAATACACCATGGGCTAGATTACAAGTGAAGCGCAGCCAATAGAGTATAGTGTTATCCTTATGGCGACCCTGTGCTAAGAGCTGTGCGCAATCTGGTATCAAAAAATGTTTAGCAGAGAAACTGAATGTGGACATCATTTTTTTAGTGAGCCCTATACTTTGAACGGGCAGGGTGCGCTATTTATTGTTCATTTTAAGTGTTAACGTTTGAATATACGTATAACAAAACACATGTATAATATATTAAAATAATCAATTTTACTCATATGTGTGTATATATATATATATATATATATATATATATATATATATATATATATATATATATATATATATATATATATATATATATAAAAGAGGGGCCTTGTAGGTGTTTATGTATGTGTGTATATATTTGAGTGTATGTATATATGTGTATGTATTTATGTGTGCAGTGCTTTAGACATATATTTCAATAGAAAATCATAGTTTAAAAGTTATCAAAGAACTCCAATATTTGTCTTTCAGATTAGTGCATCTTCTGTTTAGTGAACCTTTCGTCTTAGCACTCAAGCAATATCCAACATGAATTTTTCAGCACGCCCCATAGAAATCTTTATGTTAGGAATTTAGTGCACCCACACTATGCGACATCTAGATGTCAGCACACCCTTTTGCTTGAGCACTAATATGTTAATCTTTAAAATCTAGCCCTATATGTAATACATTAATACTCTAATGGGTACATTTATTATTGTGCGGATGGACATGATACGATGTAGTGTATCATGTCCGCCGCACAACGATAAATGCTGACAGCATAAGCTGTCGGCATTTATCATTGCACCAGCAGTTCTTGTGAACTGCTGGTTCAATACCGCCCCCTGCAGACTAGCGGCCAATCGGTGTCATAAATCGACCCCTAAGACTGAAAACCTTTAGGGCAAGATTACATGTGGAGTGCTAAATATCACTTTCTTGAAAGTGATATAAGCTCCCCACTTAGTAATACCAGTGCACGCTAATGTAAGTTCCCAGCAATGCGAACACAACCTCCCGTTCGCAATTGCTGGGAAGCATTGTGCTCATGAGCGTGTGCTTCCATAGGCTCTAATGGGAGCCTCGTTGTCACATGGCATGAGAAACTTGCACAGCAAAGGGGGTAAGTAGTGCAGCGATGGCAGTAATTTGTAAATATATGTGTATATAATTATAAACATATATGTTTATGTGGTAATATGAATATTTATAAGCATATCCATATATATTTACTGGGAACATACAGTTACCCATAGACCGCAATGTTAAGGCACTTTTCAGTACTGTTTTGTTTTCTAACACCCCACTCCCGCCAACTTTAAAGCCTCAAAACTGCATAGTGCAGTTATTTGTTATAAAAAAATGGTACATTTTTTTTTAATTAAAAACTATAATTCCCTCCAATTTGAGGGCATTTTGGGCACTTTAGGAAAATTAACCAGAGCGCGTACCCACAAATGGGCAAATTTGCCCATTTGCGGGTACACAATAATTTAGCACTCCACTTGTAATCTAGCCATTGGGGGATATTTATCAAAGGTCTGGCGGACCTGATCCGACAGTGCAATACGCTCTCCGTATTCAGCATTGCACCAGCAGTTCTTGTGAGCTGCTGGTGCAACGCCGGCCCCTGCAGATTCGCCAGCAGGGAGGTGTCAATCAACCCGATCATATTCGATCGGGTTGATTTTCAGCGATGTGTGTCCGCCTGCTCAGAGCAGGCGGACAGGGTTATGGAGCAGCGGTCTTTAGACCGTTGCTTTATAACTGCTGTTTCTGGCGAGCCTGCAGAGCTTGATAAATGATCCCCATAACATGTTTATAAGGAGAATTAAGTATTTCTTAGCTCAGTTTAATTAAAGGGCATCATTCAAAAGTTTATATAAATTGCAAACTATACAGATTATTTTTAAAGTATATTTATTAATATTCCATGAAAAAAAAGAATAACACTGTGCTTCAATAATGTGTGGTAAACATACTTGTGCACTAACTTTATATACCACTAAGGGGTGGGGATAATGAATAACACTGACAGCTGAATACAATATATTGCACAATAGCACTGTTCAGTTTTGCTACACCTATTTTTGAGGAATGGAATATTTTCCTTTCCCTTTTTTTTAGATCAACATCAGCAATCCCAAAGGAAGTGTCAGATTCTCACAATATACACCTCAACATTATCTCCAACACATTAAACAATATTGTTACTACTGTATTTCTATACCATTTTATTTTTGTATATTGAACATAATGTATTACAACCCCGTTTTTACACATTAGAGTAGGTTAATAGATATTCACTAAGTACACTTATCTATTGCTTAATACATACATTTCATATCGCTTAGATCAAGATATTACCACACTTCCCTGAATGTACCTGATCCTGTTTGATCTTGGAAGCTAAGCAGGGCCAGGCCTGGTAAGTACCTGGATGGGAGACTGCCTGGGAACACCAGGCACATTAGACTTAAAATATGTATGTATGGATATATATATGTAGATATGGATGTATATATATATAGTTTCAATAAGGCCTGCATAATATAAAGGGCTCTCTCCTATAGAAAGTCTTGCTTATACATATTTGACCAAAGGCTGTTAACATCAATAGGTGCTTTAATAAAACTTTAACTTATTTAGACTAACTGACAACATACTAAGACATTTGGTATGAACACCAAGAATTAGAATATCATGTACCTTTTATATATGTATGTGTGTATATATTTATTTATTTTTTTAAAAAAGGGTGGGGAACAATTTTTTAATGTTACTATTTTAGAATACCATAATAATATCCCATAACATATGAAGCTGACATGATATCCACCATAAGATAATGTTTGGCTATGGTTGTTGTTTTTTACATCCTTTATTAACCAATTTGTACAGTACTTGTTTGTTTTTTAGTATAATGTGAATTATTTGTAAATGGTTTTAATCATTGTATTCTAACTATGGTCTGATTGAAACAGGTGTGCACTCTCACACCTGAGGAGGCAGGTTCACTTCCATACCTGAATAGGTGTGGTTATGTTTCACTCTTAGAGTCGTCATTTAGCACTTATAAGCCAGAGCTCTCAGTCTTTGGATAGAAGCCTGAGGAAACAGACAGAGATCTGAGAAACTAGTTGCTTGTTTATCCATTGTTACAGTCACATTTGTGACATTTTATATTGTATTTTACTGCACCATTAAACTATGGTATTTTAACTCTTCGCTGAGAGCCTGAGCTTGATTGAAATCTACCCTGGAGTGATTTGTTGCACTGCCTTGGTCAGTGAACTGGGACACTGTGAACTCCCAGTCTGCCTCTATAAGCACAACAGAGTGCTGCTTTACTTGTGAGTATAAAATCTGTATTCACCTTTTTTTACATTTGTCCAAACTGTATCACACGAGGAGGCGCCCTTGTCTTTGTGATTTTCTTTGCACAGAGAGAAAATTATAATCTGTTTATCTGAGGTTGGGTAGGAAAGGAGGGATTGATAAAGAAATAGTTCAAGTTGAGTGAGTATTCAGAAACAGAGAAAGGAAACTGATGTAAGGTTAAAAAGGATAGGGGGAAATGTGGGACAAATGATGTAGGAAATGATGTAGGAATTAAGGATATCATCCACCTCATACTCAGGTACAGCATCCAGTATAGCAGAAAAAGACAAAGATGAATACTTGGAAGGGCTGGTAATGAAAAGTGTAAGAAGGAAGTCAGTAAACAAAAGATACATCAGACAGGATACTGTTAGACTTACATTGAATCTGACAGAGTTAATCTGAGTTGAAAGCCAAACAACCTAGGCAATCAACTTCTTACAGAGATAGTCTATATGAGCAGTGTGTTCAATCTTTATATTAGTCGTGTGATCTTATTGTTTCACATTGTATACAAGTTCAATAATTTTCATGGAAATAAAGATTTTTGATTTCAAGTGTAAGTTAAAGAAACCATCAGAGTAACCTTATATATATCCCATGTACTTATGCAATTCTTTATTGCTTCTATTACTTGTGTCATGAGGTCATTCCACCCATTAATCAACCTTGCTGAAAAGAACTGTTTTTTACAAATGACCTGATCATAATGCTACCCTCCAATTACAGTTCTTGATCTATCATTTTGTTATTCATTTGACCTCAAAATATGTTTACCCCATGATCACTTTTCCCTTTATTCACCAACATATTCATAAAATGTATGAGATTTGTGGTATGTTTTTAATTTAATAAACGCACCATTTATTAGTTCCCCATGCAATGCTTTTGTGTTATTTGCACCCTTTTAGATGAATTCTGATGAGTAATTAATTAAGTAAAAGTAATCTCATTCTTTATAAACGCTAAACGGATTTCATATACAGTTATAAATGTATCTGTCTTTCCTAAAGTTTTGCTTTAACGTTTATCCCTTTAGCTCCTTGAAAAAGGAAAAATGACATAGGCCTAGATTCAATAAAACCTATTTATGAAACTAAATATCTCACTTAAAAAACTCACCTCAACATCGCCACATTTGTGAAAATCATAAATATTTTATTTTATATATTATTAAAATGGTCCATGCTAACTTTTGCACAAAATAAAATCTTGAAAACAATTAAAGTAAAATAAAAATAAGACAACTCGATCCATTTCAAAATAGCAAGAGATGACTGTAAGATGAGCTATTTCACAGGGACAATAGATTCTTCATAAATTCTGCACACTGGGCAAATTCAGACCACACCATGAGAACTCCCTTAAATGCCCATGGCCACACCTTGGAGACACCTTTAATTCTATTTGGCAATACTACTTTACCATAACAAAACAGACATACACATATTTTACATTCAGCAAAATGTACATAAGCATTTTTCTTGCAAGTGTGTTTCCAAAGCGTTGCGCATATACTTGTTGTCTGTCAATATTGCTAGCGGTTCTTACTTGGGCCCTGATATTCAAAGGTTCTGCAGCTTGGAGAGAAATTGCAGTTCAGACTTCACAAATTAATTTTCAAAGAAAAAGGGTGGAACCCTCCATTGCAAGACCAGCGCAATACAGCACTGCATGATATGAGAGTTTTGTTATGCTTGGTGCATTGTATTTTATATTACTATACATTTCAAATTGGGTTCTTTCAGTATTATTGCAATTAAGCTTTGCACTTTCACATTTGTATTTTATACATTACAATTTTGATCTAGCAGTGATTTTACACATTTTGATTTTCGGTTACTTTAATAACTTAGGTTCTTTTACAAATTACGTAGTGCTTTGTATTTTCTCCATTGTAAAATGACAGTTTCAGAAAGTGGGAGGGACAGGGCAGTTCCATGGGCTTAATAGTGGAGTGCCAGGGTATGTCTGAAACTTTCTCACTAGTCTTGTGAAATTTTGTAATAATTTTAAACAAGCTGGTCTCACTGATTTGTCTTGTCAGCTGTATGCAGGTGAAGATTGCTCAAAATTCACAATACACTAATTTGAACTAACAGAGAAGTAATATATATTAAAATATAGACAAAAGCAAGTTAAATTGTAGTGAAAACAGTTCAGTTTAATTTGGAATTGGTGCAAAGGGAGCATTTATATCCACCCAAGGATTTCCCCAGCTATTTTATCTCTCCCAATTGAAATTTTGTATCCCAGAGAGCTTCATTACTTTCTATGGCATCTGTCATCTCTCTGGGATTTCCAGGTTCCTCCCATTTTCTTAGAAAATTAGAAAGTTCTGCCCCTGTGCAGTCAGCACTTTAATCTCTCTCCAAACTAGAGAATGTTTAATGATCTAGCCCATAGAATGTAATGAAGCTCTTTGGGAAACTGAAGCTGACACATTTTAATTGAAATAAAAGACATTAAAAGTGCAATCTAATTTGTAAAATATACACAGGGCTGCCACTAGAAATGTTGGGGCCCCTTACTTAACCATTGATCACCCCCCCTTTGACAATTTGCAATTTTTGACTAAGTGACTAAAACATATATGCACTTTATTATTAGGTGTAGTCAAACTTGGAAATGCTGTAAAGGTAGTAACACACAGAAACACACAGACACACTTATACACTGAAACACACACTCACACATAAGGATTCACATATAGACACTCTTAGCAGACACGCAAAGAAACACACAAACACACTCAGACACAGACACCCACACAGACACTCAGCACTTGTATACACGTAATGACACAGGTAGACTACAGTTTTGTCAATTAAGGAGATTTACAAGACAAAATATGGAATTCTGATTATCTTTTTGTCAAGGAAGATGACAACTATATGATGACAACAACATGCAGTGGCTGGAAGGAAGGACCCTGAACTGCCTAAAAAATTATTTAAAGGTTAAGTGGTGCTTTGGTGACTTCCAGAAAGGTCTCATTAGTCTCAAAGTCTGTAGAAAGATGTGAATAATCAGTAGTAAGGTCAAAATGTCCTAAAAATGAACAGACAATGGACACACACACACAAACTCAAACATAAACTTGCATATACACCCAAGGAAACATGCACAGAGACAGCCTCAGAAAACACACAAAGACATACACACTCACAGACACCCACAGAAAATACACAAAGACATACATACACACAGAGAGAGAAACCCACAGAAAACACACAAAGACATACACACGCACACACCCTCACAGAGACATGCACAGAAAATGCACAATGACAGACACACTAACCCTCACAGAGAGATCAAAAGATAAAAATACATACACTCATAGAGACACCAACAAAAGCACAAAGACATAAACTCAGTCACCCACAGAATATATATATATATATACATATATATATATATATATATATATATATATATATATATATATATATATATATATTTATATATGTCTGCACATTGCCATCCCCTAAATCAACAGTGTGTGACATGAATGATAAAAAAAATAGCATAAATTAAGGGATCACTTTTTAAAGAATCATATTTGTAAATGTGCAGACAAAAATACTTCTGTGATTTCAAAATTGTACATTATTGATCTGTCAGAATGGGTAGATGACGAAAAGTACTTTTGAAAGGTAGACATATGTTTGGGGTCCCCCCCCATTTCCCCCAACCAAGAGTACCACATTAAATCTGGTGTACAAATGTTCCCATCTGTCAGCTGTACTTATGGATTTGGAAAATGCTGTACTCTATTTAGTCTTGGTGGAACCATAAGCTTTGGCACTAGGTCTCATACCATTAAATACTACCTCACTACCTGTCCCCTCGACCCCATCCCCTCACAACTACTCCCCTCCCTCTCTTCTACCCTTACCCCTATACTCACACACATCTTCAACCCCTCCCTCAGCACTGGTATAGTTCCCACATCTCTTAAGAATGCATTAGTCACACCTATCCTCAAAAAAACCTTCTCTCGATCAAACCTCCCCATCCAACTACCGCCCTATTTCCCTAATACCTCTTGCCTCAAAGCTTCTTGAAAAGCTAGTATATGCACGTCTATCCCATTTCCTTACACTAAACTCCCTCCTTGACCAACTGCAATCTGGATATCACCCCTTCACTCAACAGAGACAGCAATTGTTAAGGTTACCAACAACCTACTTACAGCAAAATCAAAAGGCCACTTCTCTCTACTTATCATCCTTGATCTGTCTGCAGCCTTTGATACTGTCGACCACCCTCTTTTGCTCCATACCCTCCAATCCTTCGGCATCTGTGACTCAGCTGTCTCCTGGTTCTCTTCCTATCTGTCTAACTGTACCTTTAGTGTAACCTTCTCTGGGGCATCCTCTGCCCCGCTACCTCTTTCTGTTGGGGTACTGCAAGGCTCTGTCCTCGGTCCCCTTCTCTTCTCAATCTACACATCCTCACTAGGTTCCTTAATAAAGTCCCACAGGTTTCATTATCATTTGTATGCCAACGATACCCAAATCTACCTCTCTGCACCAGAACTACCTTCTTCCTTGCTAACCCGTGTGACAAACTGCCTCTCTCATATCTTATCTTAGATGTCCTCTAACTACCTCAAGCTAAAGCTCTCCAAAACTGAGCTCCTTATTTTCTCCTGTCTTCAAAAATCTCCACTCCCATGTCTCTATAACTGTTGATAACTCCATTACCCCAACCTCACATGCCCGATGTCTTGGGGTCACACTGGACTCAGATCTTTCTTTCACTCCTCACATTCAGTCCTTGGCTAAAGCCTGCTGCTTCCACTTTAAAAACATCGCTAAAATTAGACATTTCCTTACACAAGACGCAACAAAGATTTTAATCCACTGTCTCATCCGTTTCTGCCTCGACTACTGCAACTCTATCCTCTCTGGTCTCCCTAGCTGCCACCTAGCTCCTTTACAATCCATAATGAATGCCTCTGCCAGGCTCATCTTCCTTGCACGTCGTTCTTCATCTCCCGCACCTCTCTGCCAATCTCTTCACTGGCTTCCTCTTGCCTCCAGGATTAAACACAAAATTCTCACTCTGACACACAAAGCCCTCAATTGCATTGCTCCCCCTATATCTCAGACCTTGTCTCCAGATACTCTCCCTCCCGTCCCCTTCACTCCTCTCATGATCTCCTACTCTCCTCCTCTCGTGTTACCTCCTCACATTCTCGTCTTCAAGATTTCTCCAGATTGGCTCCCATCTTATGGAACTCTCTGTCTCGCTCCACAAGAATCTCCCCTAGTTTTAAAAGCTTCAAGTGCTCCCTGAAGACTCTACTATTCAGGGATGCTTACAACCTACACTAACCTTCCTATCGCCACTGCTATCTCCTTAAACCCCATAGCATGTAAGCCTATGAGCCCAGCTGTTTGTAGTTCACCTTCATAAGAGCCGACTACAACAGTGCAACTCTCAGCAGGACCCTCTCTCCCATTTGATCCCTGTAATCATTTTTATATACTACCTACAGTATGTTCATAGTGGAACCTGTTGGTGCTCTAAAAATACCTGATAAGAATAATGATAATAATAAGCTTTGGCACTAGGTCATACCATTAAATGTGGTTAAATGCAAGATTTAGGCTTGTTTGTATGTATTTCAAAATCAAGTCAGCTGTAGTGTAAACTGAACAGTGTTAAGTTAACCTGTCTCATTTCAAACACTGAGCAATCTTAGCCTGAGCGTATAACATTTTATGCAGATGTAAAAATCTCAGATAAAATGCCTCCTGGCATCTGGAAAGTCCTTGCATAAAGGGGCAGTGAACTGTAATGTAATTTAAATAAATATATATATATATCTATCATATCTGCTAAAAGGGCATCTACCATTTGTGTATTGAGGAGGAAACATTTCTGCATGTTTTTCAATATAGAATTTTTACAGCATTGTCAAATAATCATAAATACATTGCTGCATATTGCTAAGAAAAATTGTTTTTAAGGACCCCTGGCCCCACCACACAACTACCACACTGAAGCTACAATCTGAAATTGTACAAATAAATAAAAATTTACTAAGTAAGTCCTACCAACTCTGCAAATGAAAGTGATCTGTCGCCTTACTCTGGCACACACTGTACAAACTGAAGTGCCAAGTCTGTCTTACACTGTGCATAGTGGTTTAGTGCACACTCAGAAATCCTCTCAAATGCTAATGCTTTACTCCTTGTAATGTCATTTCCCGCACTCAATAGCACTCTGCTGTAGTGCCCTCTTGTGGCTGCCAAAATGTAGATTTTTTTTTTAAATAATAGCTGTGCTTGTCTCATGGGGCTCCCTCGCCCACTGGGCCCCTGACAGGAGTCACTCTATTTACCCCTTGATGGCAGCCCTGAATATACACATAAATATACAAAGTAAGAACCTAATTTTTTAAGGTTACACAGAAACTGTGAAGGCATGGCCAGAATTTGTAAAATCACAATCCTAAATACACTGCTGCATACTAAATAAAATACATAATAGGAAGTGCAAATTTTAAATGTAATAAAATGTAATCTGAAGTGTAAAGTGATATAAAATAGACATCAAAAAGTGTAAAGTCAGCAGAACTGTGATGTCATGCAGTGATATATTGCGCTAGGCTTGTCTCTCCTTCACATACATAAATGCAGGGAACGCCCCTTGGAGAAGTAAAGCAAAATCTGCCTTTTCACTATTTCACTAGGGATCTTGCAGTGCTGGAGGATCGTTTTAGAATATCACACCTGAGCAGAGAGGTTTTGAATGGTCAACTCACTCAGCTATAGATGTTAATGGAATTAACGCCCACTAATGAAATACTGGAATACATAGGTGAAACGAGGCCCAATGATTCTGAACAGGATCTCGCCTTTACAATGAGGCCCCACAACCAGGGCCGCCACTAGAAATTTTGGGGCCCCTGACTTAACCATTGATCAGGACCCCCCCTTTGACATGTGCAATTTTTAAACAAATGACTAAAACATATATGCACTTTATTCTTAAGTGTAGCCAAACTTTTAAATGTTGTAAAGGTAGTAACCCACAAACACAGAAACACACAGACACACTCATACACTGAAACACACACTCACACATAAGGATTAACATATAGACACTCTAGCAGACACACAAAGAAACACACAGACACACTCATACACTGAAACACACACTCACACATAAGGATTAACATATAGACACTCTAGCAGACAAGCAAAGAAACACACAAACACACTCATACACTGAAACACACACTCACACATAAGGATTTACATATATACCCTCTAGCAGACACTCAAAGAAACACACAAACACACTCATACACTGAAACACACACTCACACATAAGGATTCACATATAGATACTCTAGGAGACATGCAAAGAAACACGCAAACACACTTAGACACAGACACTCAAACAGACACTCAGCACTTGTATACATTGACCTGACAAGTAATGAGGTAGGCTACAGTTTTGTCAAAAAAGGAGATTTATAAAACAAAATATGGAGTTCTGATTATCTTTTTGACAAGGAAGATGCCAACTAAATGATGCCAACAGCATGCAGTGGCTGAAAGGAAGGGCCCTGAACTGCCTAAAAAATAATTGAAAGGTTAAATGGTGGATTGGTGACTTCCAGAAAGGTCTCATTAGTCTCAAAGTCTGTAGAAAGATGTGAATAATCAGTAGTAAGGTCCAAATGTCCTAAAAAGAAACAGACAATGGACACACACACAAACTCAAACACAAACTTGCACATACACCCAAGGAAACACTGACAGAGACAGCCTCATAAAACACAAAAAGACATACACACACTCTCACAGAGACAACCACAGAAAACACAGACACACATACACACACCCACCCTCACAGAGATATACAAAGAAAGCACACATAGACATACACACCCTCACAGAGGCATCCATAGAAAATACACAAAGACATACATACACACACTCTCACAGAGACACCCATAGAAAAAACATAAAGACATATGCACACACCCTCACAGACATCCACAGAAAATGCACATAGACATACACACCCACCCTCACAGAGAGATCCACAGAAAAAAAATACATACACACTCATAGAGACACACTCATAGAGACACAAACAAAAGCACAAAGACATTAACACAGACAACCACAGAAACACTCACAGGAGGTAACATTTCTGCACATTGCATCCCCTAAATCAACAGTGTGTTACATGCATGATAAAAAAATTGCAGAAATCAAGAGATCACTTTTTAAAGAATCATATTCAAATGTGCAAACAAAAATAATTCTGTGAATTCAAAATTGTACATTAATGATCTGGGTAGATGGCTAGATGAAGAAAAGTACTTTTGAAAGGTTGACATATGTTTGTTTTTGTCCCCCATTTTCCCCAACCAAGAGCCCCACTATAAATATGGTGTACAAATGTTCCAATCTGTCATCAGTACTTATGGATTTTGAAAATGCTGTACTCTATATGGTTTTGGTGGAACCATAAGCTGTGGTACTCAGTCTCATAACATTAGATCTGGTTAAATGTAGGATTAAGGCTTGTTTGTATGTATTTCAAAATTAAGTTAGCTGTAGTGTAAACTGAACAGTGTTAAATTAACCTGTCTCATTTAAAACACTGAGCAGTCTTAGTCTGAGTGTATAACATTTTATGCAGATGTAAATCTTAGATAAAATACCTCCTAGCATCTGTAAGTCCTTGCATAAAGGGGCAGTAAACTGTAATGTAATACAAAAAAAAAAAAAAAAAAAAATATATATATATATATATATATATATATATTTACAAAAAAACCCACATATCTGCCAAAAGGGCACCTACCATTTGTGTATTGAGGAGGAAACATTTCTGCATGGCTTAAATATAGAATTTCTACTGCATTGTCAAATAATCATAAATACACTGCTGCATATTTTTTTTTCAAAAATGTGTTTTTATGGACCCCTGGCCCCACCATACCACTACTACCACACTGAAGTTTCAATCCAAAATTGCACAAAGAAATACAAAACATTTACCTCCTCTGCAAATGAAAGCGATCTTCCATCTGACTCAGACACACACTGTACAAACTTAAGTGCCAAGTCTCACACTGGTGGTTTAGTGCACACTAAGAATTCCTCTCAAATGCTAATGCTTTACTTTATAACGTTTCCCACACTCAATAGCACTCTGCTGTAGTACCCTCTTGTGGCTACCAAAATGTAAATTTTTATTTTTTATTTGTAAATAAGTTGTTCTTGCCTCATGGGGCCCTCCTGGCCCATTGGGCCCCTGACAGGAGTCACCCCTGTCACCCCCTGATGGCGGTCCTGCCCACAGCAACCTGAGCATCCAGGGATGGTACAACATTTTTTGGGATCCCTTATTAAACCATTGATCAGCTTCCCCCTTTAACATTTTGGATAAGTAAATGGTTAAAATGAAATGTTTGAGCACTTTATTATTGAGCGACATCAAAGTTGAAAATGTTGTGAAGGTAATAACAATAATACACAAACACAAAAACCCTCACAAACTGTAAGGGTTAACATCTTGTGCTAAGGAATAGGGTCCTCTCTCTTAATGATCCTGCCTACTTATGCAGATTTCTCCCAGCTAACTTTTCTGGTTGATTGAGAATTTCACTTAATTTCTCAGAAGCTCAAGCCTCCTGCTGTTTGCTGTATACAACGTACCTTCAGACTTTCTTGCTCAAAGACCTTACCGCAACTTTGGCGGATTACTTTAACTTCTGAGGGATTCCTTAGATCTAAAGAAATCCAAAAAGAGTAGCAGCAAAAATTAGTGTTTATTAGGCACAACACAACATTGTCAGCAACGTTTCGGTATTGCTACCTTATTCATGCTAAACATCATACTCAAATGATTCTATTTATACCTTAACACCACTAGGTGGCGCTGCACATGCAGCTACCTATTAACCCTTTATATACAAAATGTATTATATTTCCAAGCAATTAAAAACAATGTATTAATTAAGATCTAGTTACAATCATAATAACACATATAATACAATGTATTCATAGAATCATATTACAATCTCAATAACAGACTTATATAGAGATAGATAACTGCTTATAGAAAAACAGACATATCCAGATCCTTATTTAACCCATTCGGTTCCATAGTGCCTAGTTTCCAAATACAAAACACTCTCTCTGTTTAAGGAGGAGTTCTCTATTACCTAACCTTCTTGGCATGAATATTTTCTGAATAATTTGAAAACGCAATTGCCCAATTGAATGGCCCTTTTCCACAAAATGCTGTGCTACTGGTGCTTTTAAGTTCTTAGTTCTAATGGAGCTTTTATGTTCAATTATCCTATCTTTGATAGTTCTAGTCGTCTCGCCGACATAGCCCCGCCCACATGGGCATTTGATTAAGTAAACTACATAGGTAGTTAAGCAGGTGTGAAAGCCATTGATTTTAAACTTTTTTCCAGTGGTTGGATGAACAAATATGGGCCCTTTGGTCATGTTATTGCAGCATGAGCATCCCAAACAGGGAAAACAACCCTCATTCTTACCTTTGATGTATTTTTGTTTTAATTTGATATTTGTCCCTATGTCTGCTCTAACTAGTTGTTGTTTTAAATTAAAACTTTGCTTATAAGCTGGCATAGGTAAATTTTTAAATTCCTTAATTTGGGGGTTACATTCTGATAATATTGACCAATATTTCCTCATAATGCGTTGGATTTGGTTAGACTGGGAATTAAATTCAGATACAAATATTAGGCGCTCCTCTTTATTATTTTGTTTCTGTTTTACACTCAATAAACTTTCTCTAGAGACTGATAGCGCATAATTAATTTCAGCTTCTAATATATCTGATGGGTATCCTCTCTTAGTAAATCTGTCAGCCATTTCTATCATTCTTATTTTTAATAGATTATCATCAGTAATAATTCTGCGGGCTCGTAAAAATTGACTACGGGGAAGGGCCTTAAGGAGAGATCCAGGGTGAGCACTATCAAAGTGCAATAAACTATTTCTATCTGTCTCCTTCCTAAACAGATCTACCTTCAGCTCTCTTCCATTTTTAATAATCTTAGTGTAAAGAAAAGTAATGTCACTTTCACTCCAAGTCAGCTTGAATTTAATATGACCAGATGCTCCATTTATGTCTTCAACAAACTTCAATAGGGATCCAACGTCGCCCCACCATATCCCAAAGATATCATCGATATAGCGCCACCAACAGGCGCCATACCGATGAAACCTAGGATTGGAAAAGATAAATTTCTCCTTGAATACATTCATAAAAATGTTAGCATAGTTTGGGGCGACGTTGGACCCCATTGCTGTGCCCTGTATTTGTAGGAAATACTCATCCCCAAATAGGAAATAGTTACAATAAAGAATCAATTCCAATAGCTGAAGAAGAAAGTGAGTCTGGGCTTTAGAATAGTTTTTATCCATATCTAATACCATCTTAACTGCTCCCATACCACTCGTGAGTAATTGATGTATATAAACTTTCTACATCTAAGCTATATAGAATGAACTTATCAGATACCAAATCCAAGGTGTCTATCTTTCTCAAAAAATCACTAGTATCCTTCAAAAAGGAATTGGATATTTCCACAAATGGTCTAAGAATACGATCCAAAAAGATAGACACATTGGTTAAGATAGATTGAGTGCTTGCCACTATTGGGCGGCCTGGGGGGGTCTGTAAATTTTTATGCACTTTTGGCAATGTATAAAGCACTGGAGTGCAAGGATGTTCTATATACAAAAATTTAAACAGATCTCTATCAATAAGGCCAAGATTCAACGCTCTCTGGCATAACTTTTTCAACTCATTCTGAATAGAAAATACAGGGTTATTTGGCAATTTCTTATACACATCAGAGACACTTAATCGTTGTTTTATTTCTTCCACATAGTAATTTCTATCTAGGGCAATAATAGCACCACCCTTATCGGCACGCTTCAAAATGATGTCATCCCTGGCTTTTAAAGTTTTTAAAGCAGCTACATTGTTTGCATTAAAGTTACATTTTTGGTTTTTAATATATACATTTCTATTAAATACAGGCGTATCTTTTACATTATGTTTCATTTTGTTAACCTTAACTTGCAGTTTAGCTATATCCCTTTCAACAAGATTAATGTATGTCTCAATGCTATGATTATTTTGTGGTGGTAAAAAAGTGCTCTTTTTCTTTAAACCAAGCTTAGATAGATTAAATGCAGCTTGCTCTGATTCTGATTTAACATTCTGTTGCAAATTGCACATAAAGCCTTTTAACCTTAAGTTACTATAGAATCTAAATAGATCCTTACTAAGCTGAAAAAAGTCACAGTCCCGGCTGGGACAAAAGGAAAGTCCTTTATTGAGAGTACCCAGTTCGTCTTGAGAAAGTTCCACATTAGAAATGTTAATCACTGTATCTTCCGCCTCTTTATAACTAGCAAACAAGTTAGCTGCTACCTTTACGGTCTTACCCGATCCGACATCTATTTGCCCCTTCTCGGTCTCAGCTGCCTTTGCTGTTTCTTTTTTGGAGCCGCGGTGCTTCCGACCACCACACCGATGTCGGCCTCGGAGTCCCCCGGTGACGTATCTGAGGATCCGGTACTGCTTCCACTCTTCACAGGGTAACGATTCCTCCGCCTTTGGAAACCGGAAGTCTGCCCTCGCCTCGCTCCTTCCGGATCATACTTCCACCGGTAAACCCTATTTTGGAGATAGTCGTTTTCATCTCTTGAAAACTTTGTTCTTTTCCGTTCTTCTATCACTTTTATTAGGTCTTCAATTTTGGTATTCACCTCCTTCAACAATTTCGTAGCTTCCTCCAGGGACAACCCACTCTTGATCTCAGCTTCCATGGACGCCAACTTCTCATCTTGCTCTGCGATCTCTGCATTCAGGCAATCAACGGTAAGTACCATTAAATCCATAGAACACTTATTCAAGATGTGTTCAAATCTCTCACAATAGGCAGTATTTTCTTTCATTAGGGTTGGACGTGTGCTCATTCTGAGCCCCCTGGGGATTCTTTTAACCCTGTGATATTCCGCCAGGGTTGCAGCGTGCAGGTCATAAGCAACTCTTTTTTTCTGTAATCTTTCAAAGTCCTTTGCAACCGATTCAGTAGGTGCTGTTTTTAGGAAATCTCTTGACCCTTTAGTAAGAGTTGTGATACGAGCCGCTTCTAAGTCTGTATATGAGAGTCTTTAACTCCTGTTGTGTAGTTTCCATATTTAAACCAAAGGTAAATTCCTTTTAAGGGTCTAGGTGCATGAGTCTGAGTGGACACAGTATCCAAAGTTCAAAGTTAATGACCCAGCACACAACGACCCCTATTGCCAGCCACTCAAGAGACCCACTCCAGTCTCTGAAACATCAATCCAAAGAAATCCAAAAAGAGTAGCAGAAAAAATTAGTGTTTATTAGGCACAACACAACATTGTCAGCAACGTTTCGGTATTGCTACCTTATTCATGCTAAACATCATACTCAAATGATTCTATTTATACCTTAACACCACTAGGTGGCGCTGCACATGCAGCTACCTTTTAACCCTTTATATACAAAATGTATTATATTTCCTATCTATCAAAGATAGGATAATTGAACATAAAAGCTCCATTAGAACTAAGAACTTAAAAGCACCAGTAGCACAGCATTTTGTGGAAAAGGGCCATTCAATTGGGCAATTGCGTTTTCAAATTATTGAGAAAATATTCATGCCAAGAAGGTTAGGTAATAGAGAACTCCTCCTTAAACAGAGAGAGTGCTTTTGGATTTGGAAACTAGGCACTATGGAACCGAATGGGTTAAATAAGGATCTGGATATGTCTGTTTTTCTATAAGCAGTTATCTATCTGTATATAAGTCTGTTATTGAGATTGTAATATGATTCTATGAATACATTGTATTATATGTGTTATTATGATTGTAACTAGATCCTAATGAATACATTGTTTTTAATTGCTTGGAAATATAATACATTTTTTATATAAAGGGTTAATAGGTAGCTGCATGTGCAGCGCCACCTAGTGGTGTTAAGGTATAAATAGAATCATTTGAGTATGATGTTTACCATGAATAAGGTAGCAATACCGAAACGTTGCTGACAATGTTGTGTTGTGCCTAATAAACACTAATTTTTGCTGCTACTCTTTTTGGATTTCTTTGAATTGATGTTTCAGAGACTGGAGTGGGTCTCTTCAGTGGCTGGCAATAGGGGTCGTTGTGTGCTGGGTCATTGACTTTGAACTTTGGATTCCTTAGATCTGCCTGGAGCGCTCCGAAGACATCAGTTGTTCCCTCAGTCTCGTAGCTGCCGATACGTCATCAGCTACGGCCCGCAGTTCCTCTCTGCGTCTCTCATTCACACAGCCTACCTGCTCAAGACACTGTGCTGCCGCTTGCTGCATATACTGACTGCCCTTCAAGGATAAGGTTTGACTGATCTAATACTTACCTATATGCCTGTATATCTTTGTGCAAGTAACCTTAAGCTTTAGTTAAAAGTCTTGTCTCCGCTAACTGCCTTATTCTCTCTGAGCATATTATCTCAGTTCATTTTGCTAAGATCTCGCCAATATACTTATAGCCATAAGTGTATAAGTTATGTATTCTCACTTGCATAATGATATGCACTTAAGGCTAATATCAAATCTCACCAGGGTCACCTTTACCCATACTTGGTAACCCAGGTGAGACAAAAACACATTTTATACCTACTTGTTTAGTGAAGTTAAGATAATCTCTCCTATAATTGAGGAAGTTTATTAGAAAATGTTATAACATTTTCTGTGACTTACACAAACTTACAGACACAATGAAACACTCACACACTTACATACACTGATACAATCACACACACTCACAGACACACTAAAACACTCACATACATTCAGAGACAAACACACACACTCACTCACTCACAGACTCACTGAAACACTTACAGACAAATACACTTACGTACACATAGTTCTAACTCCTTTACTCATGCTTTCATCTTTTCAATTCCTTTTTATTATCACCTTTTCAACCCCAATGCTTATCACCGTCTCTTACACCAACTCTCTCTGTCTTTGCATCTATCAAACTCCTCTATCTCCAGTCAGACCATGAAACTCAAAAGTAACTTCACCTTCCAAATTTGTCTTAGGAGGGGCCCTAAATAATGTGCATTGTGGCTAGCAATACTGTCTACTTAAGATTATTTAATACTCTCATGGCACCTTAGTTAATCTCAACAGACACAGATCTACAAATATTAGAACACAACCCCCGCCTGCACAGATTTCTAGTCACAAAAGTCTCACTCAGCCATCTACAGGCTCATTTGCTACCACTAGCTAGCCCCTCTTTTTCCCAGAAAGATCAGTGTGTGGGGAAGAAAGTGTCCAAAAGGGGGGAGTCTGCAGCTTATTGGTGATGAACAATATGACATCACACTATGGGGGTCTTTAAGCCCATTGGGAACATACAACAGCAGCCTGGCAATAGGATTGAGCTTGCATTCTATTGGCTGATCCAATCAGCCAATAGAATTTTTTCAACTTTAATTCCGATTGGCTGATAGAATTCTATCAGCCAATCGAAATTCAAGGGACGCCATCTTGGATGTGTATGTAGGTGGCGATGACATTAGGGGCAACAGATTAGGGCTTAATAACAGTAATGTAGGTTGCGGCGATGTTAGGGACAGCAGATTAGGGGTTAATAATATTTAACTAGTGTTTGCGATGCGGGAGCACAGCGGTTTAGGGGCTAATATGTTTATTATAGTGGCAGCGATGTCCGGAGCGGCAAATTAGGGGTTATTAATTTTATTTTAGTGTTTGCGATGCGGGAGGGCCTCTGTTTAAGGGTTAATAGGTAGTTTATGTGTGAGTGTACTTTTTAGCACTTTAGTTATGAGTTTTATTTTACAGCTCTGTAACATAAAAGCCATAACTACTGACTTTCAGTTTACGGTACGGATCTTGTAGTTATGGGTTGTACCGCTCACTTTTTGGCCGGACAGGCAAACTCCTAATACTGGCGCTATGGAAGTCCCATTGAAAAAGGACTTTTTGAAAGCTGCGGTAGTTACATTGCGTTACGGCCAAATAAGTATGCAGTACAGATATACCTGCAAGACTCGTAATACCAGCGGTAGTGAAAAAGCATTGTTATGAAGCTTTTTCACTCATAACGCAAAACTCGTAATCTAGCTGAAAGTTAATTAGGGACAGATATGCAGCAGTGTTATCTTTAAGAAATCAGCAGGGTGCATTCCATGTTCTTAGAATTAGACATTGTTCAATTTCCAGAGCTAAATTACATGAAAGGGGGGATAAATCATGAAAATATACTGCAAAGTTGTTTCATTATGCATAACTAAACATTTATATATCCTATATAATAAAAGGCCAAGTGTGTTTGTCCGAAGCTGTCATGCACAGTAGAGACTGCGCGCGAGGACAAACACACCTGGCATTAGAGTCCCTACCTGAACAGCTGATGCGGGCGAAAGTGGACGTGGCCGGGCGTGAGTGGCGGGGACGTGGCCAGGCATGGTCACACACGCAAGAGGGATAAAGGGGAGAGAGATAGAAAGAGAGGGGGAGAGAACAAAATAGAGGGAAAAGAGCAAGAGAGGGTGGGAGAGAGAGCAAAATAAATGGGAAAGAGCAAGAGAGGGGGGAGAGAGAGCAAAATAGAGGGGAGAGAGCAAAAGAGATGGGAATAAGCAAAATAGAGGGAAGAGAGAGCAAGCAAAAGAGAGTGCAAGAGCAAAAATAAGAGGGGGAAAGAGAGAGCAAAAAAGAGGGGGGAGAGAGAGAGCGCAAAAGAGAGGGGGAGAGAGAGAGCGCAAAAGAGAGGGGGGAGAGAGCGCAAAAGAGAGGGGGGAGAGAGAAAGCTCAAAAGAGAGGGGGGAGAGAGAAAGCTCAAAAGAGAGGGGGAGAGAGCACAAAAGAGAGGGGGAGAGAGAGAGCGTGCAAAAGAGAGGGGGAGAGAGAGAGAGCGCAAAAGAGAGGTGGGAGAGAGAGAGAGCGCAAAAGAGATGTGGGAGAGAGAGAGCACAAAAGAGAGGGGGAGAAAGAGCAAAAGAGAGGGATGGAGAGAGATAGCAAAAGAGAGGTAGAAGAGAGAGCGCAAAACAGAGGGGGGAGAGAGAGAGCGCAAAAGAGGGGGAGAGAGCGCAAAAGAGAGGGGGAGAGAGAGCGCAAAAGAGAGGGGGGAGGGAGAGCTCTAAAGAGAGGGGTAGAGAGAGAGCACAAAAGAGAGGGGGAGAGAGAGCACAAAAGAGAGGGGTGAGAGAGAGCGCAAAAGAGAGTGGGAGAGAGTGCAAAAGAGAGGGGGGAAAGAGAGAGCGCAAAAGAGAGGGGTAGAGAGAGAGCACAAAAGAGAGGGGGAGAGATAGAGAGCGCAAAAGAGAGGGGGGAGAGAGCGCAAAAGAGAGGGGGGAGAGAGAGCACAAAAGAGAGGGGGGAGAGAGTGCAAAAGAGAGGGGGGAGAGAGAGTGCAAAAGAGAGGGGGGGAGAGAGAGTGCAAAAGAGAGGGGGGAGAGAGAGCGCAAAAGAGAGGGGGGAGAGAGAGCGCAAAAGAGAGGGGGGAGAGAGAGCGCAAAAGAGAGGGGGGAGAGAGAGCGCAAAAGAGAGGGGGGAGAGAGAGCGCAAAAGAGAGGGGGGAGAGAGAGCGCAAAAGAGAGGGGGGAGAGAGAGCGCAAAAGAGAGGGGGGAGAGAGAGCGCAAAAGAGAGGGGGAGAGAGAGAGCACAAAAGAGAGTGGGAGAGAGTGCAAAAGAGAGGGGGGAAAGAGAGAGCGCAAAAGAGAGGGGGGAGAGAGAAAGCTCAAAAGAGAGGGGGGAGAGAGAAAGCTCAAAAGAGAGGGGGAGAGAGCACAAAAGAGAGGGGGAGAGAGAGAGCGTGCAAAAGAGAGGTGGGAGAGAGAGAGAGCGCAAAAGAGATGTGGGAGAGAGAGAGCACAAAAGAGAGGGGGGAGAGAGAGCGCAAAAGAGAGTGGGAGAGAGTGCAAAAGAGAGGGGGGAAAGAGAGAGCGCAAAAGAGAGGGGTAGAGAGAGAGCACAAAAGAGAGGGGGAGAGATAGAGAGCGCAAAAGAGAGGGGGGAGAGAGAGCACAAAAGAGAGGGGGGAGAGAGTGCAAAAGAGAGGGGGGAGAGAGAGTGCAAAAGAGAGGGGGGAGAGAGAGTGCAAAAGAGAGGGGGGAGAGAGAGCGCAAAAGAGAGGGGGGAGAGAGAGCGCAAAAGAGAGGGGGGAGAGAGAGCGCAAAAGAGAGGGGGGAGAGAGAGCGCAAAAGAGAGGGGGGAGAGAGAGCGCAAAAGAGAGGGGGA
This sequence comes from Bombina bombina, assembly GCF_027579735.1. Lineage (NCBI taxonomy): Eukaryota > Metazoa > Chordata > Amphibia > Anura > Bombinatoridae > Bombina > Bombina bombina. Next base: position 555,143,721 of record NC_069504.1, on the reverse strand, counting down.
GAGAGAGAGTACAAAAGAGAGGGGGAGAGAGAGAGCACAAAAGAGAGTGGGAGAGAGTGCAAAAGAGAGGGGGGAAAGAGAGAGCGCAAAAGAGAGGGGGGAGAGAGCGCAAAAGAGAGGGGGGAGAGAGAAAGCTCAAAAGAGAGGGGGGAGAGAGCACAAAAGAGAGGGGGAGAGAGAGAGCGTGCAAAAGAGAGGGGAGAGAGAGAGCGCAAAAGAGAGGTGGGAGAGAGAGAGAGCGCAAAAGAGATGTGGGAGAGAGAGAGCACAAAAGAGAGGGGGAGAAAGAGCAAAAGAGAGGGATGGGGAGAGAGACAGAGCAAAAGAGAGGGATGGGAAGAGAGACAGAGCAAAAGAGAGGGAGGGGAGAGAGAGCAAAAGAGAGGGATGGGGAGAGAGACAGAGCAAAAGAGAGGGAGGGGAGAGAGAGCAAAAGAGAGGGATGGGGAGAGAGACAGAGCAAAAGAGAGGGATGGGGAGAGAGAGCAAAAGAGAGGGATGGGGAGAGAGAGAAAACACAAAAGAGAGGGATGGGGAGTGAGAAAGAACAAAAGAGAGGGGGGGAGAGAGCGCAAAAGAGAGTGGGGAGAGATCGCAAATAGAGGGGGAGAGAGTGCAAAAGAGAGGGGGAGAGAGAGAGCACAAAAGAGAGGGGGGAGAGAGAGCCAAACGAGAAGGGGATAGAGAGAGAGAGCTCAAAAGAATGGGGAAGAGAAAGAGAGCGCAAAAGAGAGGGGAAGAGAGCACAAAAGAAAAGGGGAGAGAGCGCAAAAGAGAGGGGGAGAGAGCGCAAAAGAAAGGGGAGAGAGCGCAAAAGAGAGGGGGGGAGAGAGCTTAAAAGAGTGGGGGCAGAGAGAGAGCACAAAAGAGAGGGGGGAGAGAGAGCGTGCAAAAGAGAGGGGGTAGAGAGAGAGCGCAAAAGAGAGGTGGGAGAGAGAGAGCGCAAAAGAGAGGTGGGAGAGTGAAAGCACAAAAGAGAGGGAGAAGAGAGAGAGCGCAAAAGAGAAGGGGAGAAAGAGAGAGCGCAAAAGAGAGGGGGAGAGAGATTGCAAAATAGAGGGGAAGAGAGAGCAAAAGAGCAGGAGAGAGAGAGTGCAAAAGAGAGGGGGGGAGAGAGAGCACAAAAGAGAGGGGGGGAGAGAGAGCAAAAGAGAGGGGGAGAGAGTGCGCAAAAGAGAGGGGGAGAGAGCGCAAAAGAGAGGGGGAGAGAGAGCGCAAAAGAGGGGGAGAGAGCAAAAGAGAGGGGGGGAGAAAACCAAAGAGGGGGTAGAGAGAGAGCCAAAGAGAGGGGGTAGAGAGAGCAAAAGAGAGATGGAGCGAGAGAGAGCATAAAAGAGGGGGGGAGAGAGAGAGCAAAAGAGAGGGGAGGGAGAGAACGCAAGGGGTGTGACTGCTGTACTGCAAAAAATGGCCTGTGTGAACAGGCTTTAGGACTAATATATAAAAGAGGAAGTCCTGACTGACTCATCAACGCCCAGCTCAAACTGTTTAACCTAGGAACGTGAAATTTGGAAGTTACGTTGCTTTTATGACGTAGGCACCCACTAAGGAAGGATTTTTGGAATTTTCGTCCCTAAGGGCGTGAAAAAGGGGGTGAACTTTTTATGAGGATACCTATATCTCAAAAAACGACGATGTTACAGACGTGAAAATTAGTATTTAAATTCTCCTTGAAAAATAAAGAAACACTTGTTTTACCATTTCCCCAAAATCCACTTAAGGGAGGTCAAAAGAGGGGGGCTGCTATATGAGGAAACCTATATCTCAAAAACTGACAATGTTACATACGTGAAAATTGGTATTTAGATTCTCCTTGAAAAATAAAAAAACGTGTTTCACCAATTACCAAAAATTACCTTAACAGGGGTCAAAAGGGGGTCTTATTTATGAAGATACCTATATCTCAAAAAACAAAGATGTTATGGACACGTAAATTGGTATTTAGATTACAAGAAGGCACAGAGAATTAACGAAAACTCAAGACGTTCATGTCAGCAAGTGTGCAACCCAAACGGGCACGCACGTTGTTGCAAGTGGTCGCGTTTTTCGCTATTTTTTACAAATTACAAAATAAAGAAACACGTGGTTTTACCATTTTCCCAAAATTTACTTAAGGAGGGTCAAAAGGGGGGACTGATTTATGAGGATACCTATATCTCAAAAACCGACAATGTTACAGACGTTTAAATTGGTATTTAGATTCTCCTTGAAAAATAAAGAAACATGTGTTTTACCATTTCCCCAAAATCCACTTAAAGGGGGTCAAAAGAGGGGAGCTGATTTATGAGGATACCCATATCTCAAAAACCAACAATGTTACACACGTGAAAATTGGTATTTAGATTTTCCTTGAAAAATAAAGAAACACATGTTTTACCATTTCCTCAAAATCCACTTAAGGGGGGACAAAAGGGGGGCTGATATATGAGGATACCTATATTTAAAAAAATGAAAATTGGTATTTAGATTCTCCTTAAAAAATAAAAAAACTAATAAAATTATTGGAGAGACCTCTCATTAACACCAGCAAAATGGAGCTAGAAACCGCGCTGCACAGGTTTGAGGATCATGTTGGTAAGATCCTGAAAAATCACTTTTCGGAAATGAGCTTATTATTTAAGCAACTTTTAGATCTGTTTCCCACCACCTGTGACAGGCAAGACTGCGGCAAAGATTCTGGAACTACTTTAGTTACCGGTATACAGCTCTCATACAACCTAGATCCCATTGTCCCCCAGAAAGCAGCTACGGTCCAAGCAGAGACAGATAGGATTTCTTGAGATCAGAGCTGGGAGAAATTTCAACACAGCCTGTCAGTGCCGTACTCAAACTTACTATGCACACTCACCTGGAGGATCCCATGAGAGCTACACTAAGTAAGCTGCTCTGTGAAACGGCCTTGGGTTCTCTACTTCCCAGAGGGGCGAATCCTTGCGACTCTCTAGCCTACAGTCTCGGAGACACTGAGAGGTGCTGCTTTACTGGGTCACATGCTCCCTTTACTCCAGGGCAGCTGTCAGAGTCAGAAGCGACAACGGCCACAGGAGTCGGCTAGAGGACGGTCATTGTGGGGGTTCATAGCAGCTGAGAACGTCTCTTGGGGTTCGTGAGATGAGACCCTTATGTCTATGTCACAGCCTATTTCATGATGCCTTGCACGTTGAGTACGATCTGTGTGCGTGTACACCAGGTACATTATATGACAGCTTGTAATTTTATCGCTACAGCAGCTGAGGATTCAATAGACACTTACTAGCTTCAGGAGACGTTTATGAAGACTATTCAGTTGGATGCAGCTGTTACCCCGATCAGTTTGGGACTTTCATTTTGGTCTCGGCTGTTTCCTCAGTTTACATACATATTCCGGACTGGCCCTCACAAGTGTAGTTTACCATAGATTCTGCATAGCTTGCATCAATTGTGTTGTTAGCTATGTTGTTTGCTTATGTTGTTTGCTAGTATGCAGTTGTTAATATCTACATGTAGGGCAGTGACATTGACGTACATAGAGCTTCAGACACTGTTACCATTCATGCCTGCCTTGAGTGTGACTATAGCAAATGGGTTATTGCTTACTTGCTTAACTTTAGTATCATGAAGTTCTTATATGCCATATCGTTCACTGCTTCTGCTACCCTTTATACAGCACAGTGTACAGAGATACTTCTACTGTCTTAGTCTTTTTATATTGATGTATTAATATGTTTGGAGAACTGCAGATCTATTGACTAAGTTGTATTTAGCTCATAATTATGGGGATATCTGAGCTCTTTTTCAACTCATACAAGTATATAGTTTAGCGTGCAGTCTCTTTTCTATACTGTGTTATGCCCTGAAGATTGATTTACTCTGCTCTAACATACTAGAAGATATATTTGAGGTCATGACCAATGCCAGCAGTTTAATGTTATATTGATATCTAAATGCCAGTTAACTCTGTCTCATCTTGAAGGTTTAAAGTCATTTTTATCGCCATTACCTGCTATTTTTATATACTAGAAATCTCTCAACCACGCATCTTACACGAGAAATGTCTGTTGAAGCACTACTTTCTACTTCCCTACTGTGCATATATTTTTTTTTTTTTTTTAAATGAGCTTTATTAGCGAAATTCGAAAAAATAATACAGAAGTATATTGCATCACACAAAATTACTGATTACATAAGTGAATACAACTTGTTGCAAACATTTCGCTTGCATTGACAAATTCTGCTAAATCAGTACATTGTAGTATGTCAGATGTCCTATAAGGCCAACCGGATAACTAACTGAAACATATATCTTATTCTGATTTGCGAGAGAAGCTATTCTTCCATAGTTATATATTCTAGTGATACAGAGTGAACTTATAAACAGGTAAGTCATTTATTAAACCTCGGGAGTGAATCAGTATAAGAGGTAACTTTACACGGCATTACCTAATACATCTAGCCGTGGATTGTGGTCTTCCCGAAGTGACCGTGATTCCTTGACAAAAGAGAACTGTCAAGGTGGTAAAGGTAAAGGGATACAGTAAAAGAGGAGAGCAGGAAGACTCTGGAGGAAAGCGGAGAGGGGAGAGGGGAGGACAGAACAACAAGGCGGGGAGGGGGGAAAAAAAAAGAGGAAAAAAAAAAAAAAGGGGGGGGGGAGGAAGAGCAGAGGGAGGGGGTATGAGCATTATCGGTGAGTAGTTATTTTGTTTTCCAATGAGTTATAATCCTCGCCCCTCCCATGTGAGCAACATCAGTTCATGTGTGCACAGTTTCCCAGATCTGAGGTAATGATTCCTCTCCAACCTCAAAAGGTCAGCAATTTTGTTTTTCCATTCTTGAATGGTGGGGATAGTTTGTTTTTTCCTTTCGCTCCGTTAAGTATCAACAAGAGGAGCAGGTACTTATCCTCTCCCACCATCTTTGCTCATCTCAGCCAAAATGCCATTCCAGTAGGGCTGAATTAATGGACAAGTCCACCATATGTGAAGGAGGGCACCCTTGCTTCCACATCCTCTCCAGCATCCCCCTCCAGTTTGAGGGTAAATGTGTTTCAGTCTTTGGGGAGTCAAATACCACCTACTCAGCAGTTTATATTGAGTTTCTTGGACCCTAGCCGAGACAGAGGCCTTTTTAGTCCTTTCAAAGATTTTGTTCCGTTCCCCGCGACTTATGTCTAGACCTAGGTCATCTTGCCATGCTTGTGTGTATGTTGGGAGGGGTTGATCATTCCCCAGCAATAAAAGTTTGTATAATTGCGAAATCAAGTGGGATGGGTGAATTGTCGCTGTGCATAGGCTTTCAAAATGGGTTCTACGTCTTGTCAAGTCAGGTGTCTCTTTATGTGTGTCAAAAAAGTGTCGAATCTGTGCTACTCTGAACCATGAGGTGAAAACCTCACGGTCCCATTTAACCAGTTCCTCCTGGGTCCTCAGATTGTCTTGGCTGAGGATGTTAAAGATTGCCGAGTCAGCCAGGCTACAACACCTATCCGGATGACGCGCACTAATGACAAATCCCAAGTCAGGGTTTTCCCTGATAGGGGTGACCGGTGAGCTCGGGGTGGATACGTGAGAGGCTCTTTTAAGTAGTTTATCCCAGCCCGATAAGACTTCATCCACCAGAGGGTAGAGCCTGGCCACTTGGGGTCAGCGGGGGGGAGAGACCCAGGCCAAAGCACCCACATTACCTCTTTTCAGGATATTATTATCCACCTGAATCCAGGCTTTATGGGGAGAGTTTTGACACCATTCAACCAATCTTTGAAGTGATATAGCTTTTTGGTATGTTCGTAGGTCTGGTATTCCCAATCCACCACATTCTCGGGGAAGATATATCGTTCTCTTGTTAATTCTCAGTTTCGTGTCTTTCCATATGTACGATTCTATTGTTGATTGAATTTGGTGGATCAAGTGGGATGCAGCAGCAGAGGGAATAGTCTGCATGATGTAGAGTACTCGTGGGAGCACGTTCATTTTAACTACACCAGTGCGGCCCAACCAGGAGATGGTTTTATTTCTCCAATTCGATAAGTCCCTGGCTATAACATCTCTGACAGATTTGTAATTCAGATCTACTATCCCCTTTATGGTGGGTACCAAAAATATACCGAGGTATTTTAGTTTCTCATGGGCGATCTTTAGGGGGCATTCTTCTTCTAAGGCTCAAAACTCATTCAGAGGGTCTGTGAGATTCAAAATTTCAGATTTTAGGGGGTTTAGAAGGAAATTTGACACTCTCCCATATGCGGAGAACTCCTCCAGGACTGTCTTCAATGATTGTTCCACGTCTGATATGAAGAGCAGGACATCATCGGCGTACATGGCAAGCTTATGCTCGGTGCCCTCCACCGTGAGTCCTCTGATCTCCTTGTTTGAGCGTATCTTGCTTGCCAGAACTTCAATCGTGAGAACGAATAGTAGAGGGGACAGGGGACAACCCTGTCTAGTCCCGTTTCCAATCGTGAAGGCATCAGAGAGAGTGCCATTCACCCTCACCCTAGCGTTTGGGGATGAGTACAGAGACATTATCCTGTTGATAATCTTCGGACCAAAACCGAATTTAAGTAGGGTATGATAGATAAATGACCAGCTAACCCGGTCAAATGCTTTCTCAGCATCTGTTGAGACCAGGGCTAGTGGCAGGTTATTATTGTGGGCGTATGTGATCATCTGGAGGACCTTGAGGGTGTTATCCCTCGCCTCTCGTCTTGGGACAAAACCCACCTGATCCGGAGAGATCAGCTGAGGGAGATATTTATTGAAACGGTTGGCCAGCAATCTGGCCATGATCTTAACATCCAGGTTGAGCAAAGATATAGGACGATAGTTTTCAGGTCTGGAGTCTGATTTGCCCGGTTTAGGGATCACAGTGATGTGAGCCTCTAACATCGAATGAGGCAACAAGGGAGAATCCGAGAGTAGATTAAAGAGCTTTAGCATTTCCGGGGCTAATATATCCCTTAAAACTTTATAGTATTTGGCTCCAAAGCCATCTGGGCCCGGGCTTTTGCCGGATGTCGTATCTTTGATAGCCTGATTGATCTCCTCCATGGTGAATGGAGCGTCCAAAGCTTCAGAGTCTGATTGCGAGAGTTTCGGGACTTCTATTTTATCAAGATACTCCTGTATCTTTCTCGTCTCTTGCTCCTGACCCTCCGGATCTTTTTGAATGTTATAAAGATTTGTGTAGTAAGACCCAAATATCTCCGCTATCGACTTGCCATCCTCTCTGGGCCTCCCATCTGGGTGCATCATGGAATGAACATAATGCTTCTTTTTTTTTGCGTGCGATGGCCCTGGCGAGCAGGCGTCCTGCCTTATCGCCTTGTTCAAAAAATTGCTGTCTCAATATTAAGGCCATTTTTTGCTGGTCTTCCTGCAGGAACCTCAGGAGTGCTGTTCTCGCCTGGGCCAAGGCCTTGTTGAGTGGGTCGTCAGCTGGTGCCGCTTTGTGTGCCTTTTCAGCCGTATCCACCTCACTCAACAATCTCTGATACAGCTCTCTCCTCCCCTTAGCTATCCTAGCCTTTTGTTTCAGAAATATGCCTCTGATTGTGCATTTGTGGGCTTCCCATACCCGTGTGGGCTGAATCTCTGATCTTTCATGTATTTGGAAATATTCTATTAAGGCTTTTTCAGCTTCCAACCTCAAAACCAGGTCGTCAAATAGGGTATCGTCTAATTTCCAGACAAATGGTGTGGTGGGTGTGTCAGACCATGTCACCGAGCACGTGACCGGGGCATGGTCCGACCAGGTGATAGGGAGTATATTACTATTCGTGGTGATAGTCAGTCCTGTTGTGTCTGTAAACCAATAATCTATTCTGGAGTACTTTCTGTGGGGGTGTGAGTAAAATGTATAATTTTTAGTGGTAGGGTGCTGTACTCTCCATATGTCATGAAGTGCTGTTTCTTTAAGCAATGATGATATGCGTTTGAGAACTATCTAGGGTTGGGTCTAGAGAGGTATTCATATCACCCCCCAGAAACAAAATACCAGATTGCATCTCCAGGACTTTATGGATCACACCTTGGAAGAAAGTGTGTTGAAGTTGATTAGGACAGTAAACATTAACCAGGGTAATGGGTCTACCGTAAATCAATCCAACTAGTAATAAGTACCTGCCCTCCGGGTCTCTGTGCACAGATGAAAGTTGGAACGGTGTTGAAGAGCTAAAGATAATACCGACTATTGCTAGGGCCTGATGCAAAAAAGGCGGTGGGATAATTTTGGTTAGACCAGCGTGGTTCATGACCCGATGCAAAGTGTGTTTCTTGTAAATAGACAATATCCCCCCCATGTCTATGTAGGTCCCTGAAGACCATAGAGCGCTTAGCTGGGCTATTCAGGCCTTTCACATTTATGGAGATCAATTCAATGGGGCGGGACTTAACCCGCGAGCTTACCATTTTATGGGTGGGGTAAGGAGAGGGGGAGAGAAAAAAAAAAAAAAGGGGAGGGGGGAGGAGGAGGGTAAACAAGGGAAGATGGAGAGAAAGGTGGAAGGGAAAAGGAGAGGTGTAGAGTAAAGGATTAGATATTAGGAATGAGGAGAAAATCGACCTTGGTCGTAAGGAGGTGAATAGAAAATCAGTGATACCTGTGTTACATCAGTCAGTTTTTTGCTAACATAATTTGATTGAAACACGTAGGTATGTGCTAACACTCTATTCAAATAACAAAAAATCTAAAGTACCAAAGCAGGGGTAGTGTTCCCTGCTATCTTACACTATATAACAACATTTCTTTTGAATAAACTTATAACAGTAAACAAGTACACATATGGGTTGCGGCTTATCTAATTTTTTCCCCAGGAGTTGTAGAAAAAAAAAAAAAAAAAAAGGGGGGGGGCCTCAGTCTCGTCATCTTATAAGGAATAAAAACGGGGGTTCTTAATCTATTGATGACAGGTGTTATGAATCGAGTTACTAAAGACCTGGGAGGTAAAAGATCTTCCCTTGGTGATGTTAAGGGCCAATAGCTGTCCAGAGGCTCCTTGATATCTGTACAAGCCTATTGGGCCTATGGTTAATGGTCTTATTGTCAAATCTATACTATAACTAACATATAATAAATTAACTAGATTAAGATATTTAACTTTGATATGGGTTATAGGCTGAGGCTAGGAGAGCCGGTGCCTTCCACCCTCTCAATGTTCCAAGGGAACCTCCCCTCCTCTAAATTGGTCTTAAGTTATACATGTTTCTAAGGTGTGGATGTATTTAAAGTGCTTTTCCCCCTTTTAAAATTTACAACATCATATTCACTTGAGGACTTTTTTCATTGATCATTTTGTCTGAATATCACATTGACTACCTAAACTTGGGAGAAATGTAAACATTCAAATAAACAGAAAAAAAAACAAAAAAAACCAAGAATGATTCAAACAGTTATATAATCAAGTTCTTTCAGCACTGTTTTGAAACTTAACTAGGTCTAAATCGACCCTCCTCTATTGTTAAGTGAACTTTTGTCCATGGGCAAAGTGCAAAAGAAGACAGTACCTAAACTTGGGAGAAATGTAAACATTCAAATAAACAGAAAAAAAACAAAAACAAGAATGCTTCAAACAGTTATATAACCAAGTTCTTTCAGCACTGTTTTGAAACTTAACTAGGTCTAAATCGACCCTCCTCTGCTGTTAAGTGAACTTTTGTCCATGGGCAAAGTGCGAAAGAAGACAGTACAATACAATGTAACAAAGTAGAACTATAAGTCTCTCACCACTCAACCTGGGGGATGATGAAGTCCGTGGATTTATCCAGCTACCTGGTCCAAGGGGGCTGCGGGGACTTTATCAGGGAGCCTTATATTGAGGCCCAGAGCCTGATTAAAGGATGGGAGGTCAGCAGGAGTCTTGAGAACATGTGTTGTGTTGTCCTTGGTGACAATGAGACTTGTAGGGAAGCCCCACCTATATGAAATCCTGTTGGTTTTTAATGTGGAGGTGACGAACTTAAGGTCCCTCCTCTTTTGGAGAGTAGTCGGGCTAAGATCTGAATAAACCTGTATTTCAGTCCCTCTGAATTCAATCAGCTGCTTGTTCCTGGCCATTCTCAGTATATCCTCTTTTTCTTTGAAGGAAAGTAACTTTAGGATAATGTCTCTTGGAGGGGCTCTGTTTGGGGGTTTAGGACGCAATGCCCTAAGGCTCTTTCTATCTTAATTTCTCGGCTCATTTCATCATTCCTGAGGTACTTGACAAAGTCCTGAATATATGCTTGTATTGCAGGAGGCTCCACAGTTTCAGGGACCCCTCGCAGCCTGAGGTTGTTCCTTCTGCTGCGGTTCTCTAGGTCTTCCACACGGTCTAGAAGTGAATGCACTGTGTTCTCTTGCGCCTGCAGGAAACTAGCTTGATTTTGAAGGTCAGAGCTTAGGGCCTCCTGTTTTTCCTCCATCTGGGTGACTCTACGACCAACAGCTGTGATGTCTCTTTTAAGCTCATGGAACATTGATTTAAAGTCCCTCATAGCTTCCTTTATATCTTCTTTTGAGGAAAGAAGCCTGAGGTCTTCTTCAGTCACGCAATTCAAATGAGTGGGCATTTTAGGAGTATCAGGAATTTGTGCTGGAGTTGACTTCAGCTGGGCGTCTTGTTTCCCCGCTGACGCTACAGGCTCACTTGCTATCAGGTAGTTTTCCATTATAGAGGATTGCGTGTTTTTAGGTAATCTAGTTTGTCTTTTGCTGGACATCACATATATATAGCCAGTTTGGTTGTGTTTGATAAAAAAGGAAGATAGATGTGAAGAAAAAGGGGGAAGGTCCAGCTATTAGCAATTTATCAGTCTGTTTATCCCTTTTTTTTATTTTTTTATTTTTCCCCTTTGCAGGTATAGCTTCTCTACTCCCTCTCTCTATACAGATCAAAAATTAAAAGTATCCCAGGGATAAATGTTGTCCCAAAAAAGGAGATATACTGTTTATAAAAACGGATGTTTAGAGTCCAACTTAGTTCCAATGTTATTGGCCTTTCAGATCTGTAGCAAAGAAACTGTTCCCCAAGTTATTTTAAAGCTCCCTTTGATGTGATTTATCAGATATTCCAGGGAGAATAGCCTGTTGCGTCTGCAGTAGTGTTTATCAATAAGCAAGCAGGGCTTAGGTTAGAACTGTGGTAGCTGTGATGCAGACCGGATCAGTCAAATCTTTAGGTATGTTAGTCTTTTTTTATGCTTTGTTAGCCTTCTCCCCCTTCCCCCTATTTTACCGGGATAGGTGGTAGCTCAGGTCCCCAACCTTGTATGTTGCTGGAGTGGTTATGTCAGTAACTGCTTACCCGGTGCGGTCTGTATGTGGTGCGGCCTTCAGCCACGTGGCCGCTCTTAGATTGCAGAGGTGGAAGAAGCTTTGCGGTGGGAACTTCGGTCTCCTGACCACTCCACACCCTAGGTCCGTATCGTGGGGCACCGCCACCTGAGGTGTTCTCTGTGAGCAGGCCGTGGTTGATTACCGATGGCTAGGTGCGCGGTCCCACACCTCCGTTGCTGGGTGCGATGGCGTCTCTGCCGTGAGTGATAGCGGTGGTACCGCGGCTCTTCTCAGTTGGTGATTCCGCTCCTGCTCTGACAGCTAAGGCTCCGTGGGCAGTCCGGTCAGTTCCCACGAGGTGGAGTGTGTGGCCAGACCTAGTTGTTTTTCTTTAAGCCACGTTGAGTTGTTTAGTTGGGCCTAATGCAGGTGACGGGTGTTCCGGAATCTCCCAGAGCAGCAAATTTTCCAGCTCCTAAGCGTTAGTGAGATGGGTCCGGTTTGGGCTTCAGGGTTGGGGGATTAAAAGCTGCAAGTTATGGTGATTATTCTTAATTATATAGTACTTGTTAGCAGTGTAAGCTTAGCAGGGACAACGGAGCCTTTTTAGAACGCAGCCATTCTCAACAGTGGCTAGGCTCCGCCCCCCCCTACTGTGCATATTTTTATTGTATGTAACGATCGTCTGGGGTTGCTGTGTTCCTTGTTCAGAGAGGAATTGCCTGGTATTACGGCGCTGGACTGACCGTAATAGGCGGGATCAGACTGATATACTACAGGAAAGTTCTACTCTGTGAAAAGCATTACTGGGCTAAAAAGTTGCACCCAGGTGGTAAATCGCCATAGAACAGGCTAACAATGTTATTGAGCCAGTTGTTCGTTCCTGTGAGTGCACTTCTCTCTGTATGTATTTAGTCTCCCTATGGGAAAAAGGGGCAACCAGATGTGGACTCCTTGTTCAGTGTGCTTAGAGGAATATAGCTACACCTCACTGACGAGGCCCAATGTAGGCCGAAACGATCGTCTGGGGTTGCTGTGTTCCTTGTTCAGAGAGGAATTGCCTGGTATTTCGGTGCTGGACTGACCGTAATAGGCGGGATCAGACTGATATACTACAGGAAAGTTCTACTCTGTGAAAAGCATTACTGGGCTAAAAAGTTGCACCCAGGTGGTAAATCGCCATAGAACAGGCTAACAATGTTATTGAGCCAGTTGTTCGTTCCTGTGAGTGCACTTCTCTCTGTATATATTTAGTCTCCCTATGGGAAAAAGGGGCAACCAGACGTGGACTCCTTGTTCAGTGTGCTTAGAGGAATATAGCTACACCTCACTGACGAGGCCCAATGTAGGCCGAAACGATCGTCTGGGGTTGCTGTGTTCCTTGTTCAGAGAGGAATTGCCTGGTATTTCGGCGCTGGACTGACCGTAATAGGCGGGATCAGACTGATATACTACAGGAAAGTTCTACTCTGTGAAAAGCATTACTGGGCTAAAAAGTTGCACCCAGGTGGTAAATCGCCATAGAACAGGCTAACAATGTTATTGAGCCAGTTGTTCGTTCCTGTGAGTGCACTTCTCTCTGTATATATATATATATATATATATATATATATATATATATATATATATATATATATATATATATATATATACATAGATATGCAGTTTATAATTATGACTACAAAGACAAACTCCAATCCTATAGAAATCATCTAGAGAACCAAATGGACAGGTCTAGATGTAAGGGTTTAGAATATGTATCCATCAGACCATCTGTTATGGCACCCACTCAAAAGTAGGCACTCATTTTACGCATATTAGGATGTGGGGATCTGTATATATTTACATAGGATACATGAGGCTATACAATCTATGCATAGTTCAAGCATGTCTTCTGTGCTATTCTCCGTTAATCTACTTCCGCTGTTGCACAAACAGTTAAATGAGCACGTTGCCCTGCATAAGGATCGGTGTCATATGCTGAGAATTACAGAGCAGAACCATGTCTCCAGTTTATGTAGTGTCAGAGAAGCAAAGTGCCTATAAACCTCTTTTTATCGGCGATAAGCAAAGATGTTGTTAAAAATTTTGGTAAGAATTAATGCTAAGCATCAAAGTGATATAACCAGTATTCATACTCAAACACAAGCAGCAGTATAAGCTTCTAAAGGATAAACCTTAAATATGGCCTCCATCATGTCTTGCGTGTATGTAACTTTAAACTAGATGAGGAGGTTACCTGAACATTGCTATAGTATGTTTACAACGCACACTACAAACTGTATCAGTCATGCTAGGACCCTATTAAGAATATTTACAAACATAGGGACTATAATCATTTATAAACAAGGTATAGAATTGTATGCTATGAGAGAATATATGGGGACTAGATATACACAATAGGGCATAGTAAGTTTACTATCTTGAGAACTGTGTGCAGCAGCAAAACTGTAAACAACAACGAGAGACCTAAGTGCCCATTATCGGCCTTCAAATACCAAATCCCAATAGATTTGGGAATAGTGAACACAAACTCACTGGTGGAACTGTCTATCTCTCAGGGGCTACAATATTAATTATGCCTCTTGTGGCATAGTGAAGTCATCTATATCCTGCTAGAGTGTAATGTGAGTCTAGTAAGATGAGCATACAATATAGAAACAATATTGAGGCACATAAAGTATACCTACCATGATAATAATAGCACATGCATTAGATAGACATACACTCTGTAGTGCACATAAGTGGAAATTCTTATTGCCTCATATTAAGAACTTATATACTTTGTTTGGAGCACAAAAGGTAAGATAATGTTTTTCTATAGGCCATTATTCCAGAAAGGTTTTGAATACAGTGATGTATATACAGATCTATAACTGAGTAGTAAAGTCTCAGAGACCAGTAGCATACCAGTACAGTGCAGTACAGTATGAAAGAGCAAAATCTGCTATTTTAGGACTGCAATATATGAAGTAGCTATTCTATTGACATTTAAGGCATATATCTTCAAACATTAGAACTAGAAAAGAAACAGTGCTTATGAAAGTAAGCAATCACAGTACATCCATCCATAAAAAAAAGGAAAAATAAAAAGAATATTATTATGCTAGGGCAAATGTTCTGGAACATTAACGCCTAGATTTAGAGTTCTGCGTTAGCCGTCAAAAGCAGTGTTAAGGGGTCCTAACGCTGCTTTTTACCGCCAGCTGGTATTTAGAGTCAGCTAGGAAAGGGTCTAACGCTCACTTCCAAGCCACGACTTTTCCATACCGCAGATTCCCTTACGCCAATTGTGTATCTTATCTTTTCAATGGGATCTTCCTAACGCCGGTATTTAGAGTCCCGGCTGAAGTTAGCTAGAGCCTCTACTGACAAGACTCGAGCCGCAGAAAAAAGTCAGTAGTTAAGAGCTTCCTGGGCTAACGCCGGTTTATAAAGCTCTTAACTACTGTGCTCTAAAGTACACTAACACCCATAAACTACCTATGTACCCATAAACCGAGGCCCCCCCCCACATCGCCGCCACTATAATAAAAATTTTTAACCCCTAATCTGCCGACCGCACACCGCCGCCTACATTATCCCTATGTACCCCTAATCTGCTGCCCCTAACATCGCCGACACCTACATAATATTTATTAACCCCTAATCTGCCCCCCCAATGTTGCCGCTACCTAACTACACTTATTAACCCCTAATCTGCTGACCGGATCTCGCAGCTACTCGAATAAATGTATTAACCCCTAAACCGCCGCACTCCCGTCTCACAAACACTATAATAAATAGTATTAACCCATAATCTGCCCTCCCTAACATCCCCAACACCTAACTTCAAATATTAACCCCTAATCTGCCGACCGGACCTCGCCGCTACTCTAATAAATGTATTAACCCCTAAAGCTAAGTCTAACCCTAACCCTAACACCCCCCTAAGTTAAATATAATTTTAATCTAACGAAATAAATTTAATATTATTAACTAAAGTCTTCCTATTTAAAACTAAATACTTACCTTTAAAATAAACCCTAATATAGCTACAATATAACGAATAATTATATTGTAGCTATTTTAGGATTTATATTTATTTTACAGGCAACTTTGTATTTATTTTAACTAAGTACAATAGCTATTAAATAGTTATTTACTATTTAATAGCTACCTAGTTAAAATAATTACAAAATTACCTTAAAATAAATCCTAACCTAAGTTACAATTAAACCTAACACTACACTATCAATAAATAAATTAAATCAATTAACTACAAGTACCTACAATTAAATAAACTAAACTAAGTTACAAAAAACCCCCCACTAAATTACAAAAAATAAATAAAGATTACAAGAATTTTAAGCTAATTACACCTACTCTAAGCCCCCTAATAAAATAACAAAGCCCCCCAAAATAAAAAAATTCCCTACCCTAATCTAAATTAAAAAAGTTAACAGCTCTATTACCTTACCAGCCCTTAAAAGGGCTTTTTGCGGGGCATGCCCCAAAGAAATCAGCTCTTTTGCCTGTAAAAACCCCCCACAATACCACCCCCCAACATTACAACCCACCACCCACATATCCCTACTCTAACCCAAACCCCCCTTAAATAAACCTAACACTACCCCCCTGAAGATCTCCCTACCTTGAGTCGTCTTCACTCAGCCGAGCACCAATGGACCAAAAGAAGATATCCGGAGCAGCAGAAGTCTTCATCCTATCCGGGCAGAAGAGGACATCCGGACCAGCAGACATCTTCATCCAAGCGGCATCTTCTATCTACATCCATCCGATGAGGAGCGGCTCCAACTTCAAGACCTCTGGCGCGGAACATCCTCTTCCTACCGACTACTACTGACGAATGAAGGTTCCTTTAAGTGACGTCATCCAAGATGGCATCCCTCGAATTCCGATTGGCTGGTAGGATTCTATCAGCCAATCGGAATTAAGGTAGGAAAAATCTGATTGGCTGATTGAATCAGCCAATCAGATTCAAGTTCAATCCAATTGAATCAGCCAATCAGATTGAGCTCGCATTCTATTGGCTGATTGGAACAGCCAATAGAATGCAAGCTCAATCTGATTGGCTGATTGGATCAGCCAATCGGATTGAACTTGAATCTGATTGGCTGATTCAATCAGCCAATCAGATTTTCCCTACCTTCATTTTGATTGGCTGATAGAATCCTATCAGCCAATCGGAATTCGAGGGACGCCATCTTGGATGACGTCACTTAAAGGAACCTTCATTCGTCCGTAGTCGTCGGTAGGAAGAGGATGTTCCGCGCTGGAGGTCTTGAAGATGGAGCCGCTCCTCGTCAGATGGATGAAGATAGAAGATGCCGCTTGGATGAAGATGTCTGCCGGTCCAGATGTCCTCTTCTGCCCGGATAGGATGAAGACTTCTGCCGCTCCAGATGTCTTCTTTTGGTCCATCGGTGCTCAGCTGAGTGAAGACGACTCAAGGTAGGGAGATCTTCAGGGGGGTAGTGTTAGGTTTATTTAAGGGGGGTTTGGGTTAGACTAGGGATATGTGGGTGGTGGGTTCTAATGTTGGGGGGTGGTATTGTGTGTTTTTTTTTACAGGCAAAAAAGCTGATTTCTTTGGGGCATGCCCCGCAAAAAGCCCTTTAAGGGCTGGTAAGGTAATAGAGCTGTTAACTTTTTTAATTTAGATTAGGGTAGGGAATTTTTTTATTTTGGGGGGCTTTGTTATTTTATTAGGGGGCTTAGAGTAGGTGTAATTAGCTTAAAATTCTTGTAATCTTTTTTTATTTTTTGTAATTTAGTTTAGTTTATTTAATTGTAGGTACTTGTAGTTAATTGATTTAATTTATTTATTGATAGTGTAGTGTTAGGTTTAATTGTAACTTAGGTTAGGATTTATTTTACAGGTAATTTTGTAATTATTTTAACTAGGTAGCTATTAAATAGTAAATAACTATTTAATAGCTATTGTACCTAGTTAAAATAAATACAAAGTTGCCTGTAAAATAAATATAAATCCTAAAATAGCTACACTATAATTATTCGTTATATTGTAGCTATATTAGGGTTTATTTTACAGGTAAGTATTTAGCTTTAAATAGGAAGACTTTAGTTAATAATATTAAATTTATTTTGGTAGATTAAAATTATATTTAACTTAGGGGGGTGTTAGGGTTAGGGTTAGACTTAGCTTTAGGGGTTAATACATTTATTAGAGTAGCGGCGAGGTCCGGTCGGCAGATTAGGGGTTAATAAGTGTAGGTAAGGTAGCGGCGATGTTGGGGGGGCAGATTAGGGGTTAATACTATTTATTATAGGGTTTGCGAGGCGGTTTAAGGGTTAATACATTTATTATAGTGGCGGTGAGGTCCGGGCGGCAGATTAGTGGTTAATAATTGTAGGTAAGATAGCGGCGATGTTGGGGCGACAGATTAGGGGTTTATTAAATATAATATAGGTGTCGGCGATGTTAGGGGCAGCAGATTAGGGGTTCATAAGTGTAATGTAGGTTGCGGCGGTGTCCGGACGGCAGATTAGGGGTTAATAATATAATGCAGATGTCAGCGGGGGCGGCAGATTAGGGGTTAATAAGTGTAAGGTTAGGGGTGTTTAGACTCGGGGTACATGTTAGGGTGTTAGGTGCAGACTTAGAAACTGTTTCCCCATAGGAAACAATGGGGCTGCGTTAGGAGCTGAACGCTGCTTTTTTGCAGGTGTTAGGTTTTTTTTTCAGTCCAAACTGCCCCATTGTTTCCTATGGGGATATCGTGCATGAGCACGTTTTTCCAGCTAGCTTCTACCATAAGCAACGCTGGTATTGAGAGTTGAAGTCGCGGTAAATATACCTGTACGCTCCCTTTTTGGAGCCTAACGCAGCCCTTCAGAGAACTCTAAATACCAGCGTTGTTTAGAAGCAGCGCTAGAAAAAAAACACGCGTAGCTAACGCACCCCTTTGGCCGCAAAACTCTAAATCTAGGCGATAGTTATTTAACCAATGCCACATCTGATCCTATGCAGCAAGCTGAAATCTACCTCTGGTATATGGGTCAACAGAGAGGCCAATAACTGTGGAGAGTCAATCAGTCTTGGCTGAATAATGTCTGTGTGTAGAGAAACATGCGATCCAATTATTACTCTGCCTCAGGCTTGATAGCGTGTTGTTGCGAGTCGCCTTGACCCCTCTGTGTTGAAAGACCATCCTCCATGTCAGGCTGAGTGAGCGGCACCTGTACAGCAGCTCTCTGCATCTGAAAATGCGGGACAATGTCACAGTTTGTGGTTGAATGCCAGGTAGCACCATCAGCGGCATGTAGATACAGGAGTCCCATCTGTGTGCTTTCCCATATTGGTGCTTCTATTAAACGCTCGAAGCTCTCAGAAGTATGACTTCCATATTCTCTACTCATTCCAGTGCTTGTCTCTGCAGCATTGTCGTCTGTAGTTAGGGTCTCCACAGATGGCAGGTTGGCAACCTCGATATTAGCTATGTTGTCGTCAGGAAGCTCTGTATAGCCTACCAACAGGCCCTGCGTGAGTTCGCAGCCAGCCCTCATCTCTTGAATCAGGGTGGAATGGTAGAGATCTATTTTCCTGCTTAATGCGCATAACGCGCAGACAATCTGTGTCTCCATAGCCATGTCTCAGTCGCAAGATCGCTAAAGCGTTTTCCCCTGTTGAGGGTGAGGCGCTGACTCTCACTTGCTATTTTTTCCTTCTTCTCTTCCTTCCCCTCTTCTCTTCTTTCTCTTTTTTTTTTTCTTTTTAAACACTAGAAGTGCAACTTCTTTTCCCGGAGAGTTAACAAAACTAGATTAACCAAGTTAGCGCTAGGATCTGTGGCGCAGCTAGAAATCACCGTTGCATATGATTCATTCTGTGTCCTTCAGGCAGTATATATATCACTGGGTTACAGCTTTGAAGTAGTCATACAATGTGTGCCTCTGTACAGCTGTCAGGCTTAGGCTCTCACCTCTTATCATATCAGTCAAATTATTCGGATTTAGTATGTACTTTAGGCTCTATTTTGATAATCTTTGTATGGACCTCCTCTTTTGAGCAGCCATCTCCATTGGCGGTTAGCTCCGCCCCCCCCGTGTTTTCGCTATTTTTTACAAATCACAAAATTTACGTGAGCGAAGTCGCGGGCAACAGCTAGTTTTATATAAAAATCTCAAGGTGTTTACTGTCCCTTTAAAGTAATACTCAAAATATCAAGGCAGTCATAGCTCTTTTTTTTTTTTTTTTTTTTTTAATGCTGTCAACAAAACTTTTATACGTTCAAAATACAAATAATTGTAAGTTTTCTTTATTGGCTTCCTGCTAAACTTAACCTTATTTTCTACAGACCTCACAAAGAGATTATTTGATCAAGATGCTGCTGTGTCCATAATTAACAAACACTGCCTATGCCAAAAAATATAACATTCAGGCTTCTTTTCTTTTTTGCTTTTCTTTCTTTTTTTTAATAAGTAAAAGATACAAATATAAACAGATCCACATAAATTAATGTGCTTCAATAATTTTCAATAAATTTCAGGGAAAGTTTAAAAGAAAAAGAAGAGAAATAAAAAAGCAAATGAAGTACCCCCGTAAGGGCTAGATTACAAGTGCAGCGCTAATTTAGTGTGCGCCCCTAAAATGGCTAGTTAATGGTCAAACCTCTGGTTAATTTAAAAAATGTGCCCCAATTGCCCCCCAAATAAATTGCACAGTTCCTTTATGAAAATATCAGTATCATTTAAAAAAAAAAAGAATAACTGCATGAAACAGTTATAAGGGGTTAAAGTGAGGGGATGCGTGGTTGTAAGAAGAAAAAAACGGCACTGAAAAGTGCCTTTACATAGCTGTCTATAGTGACTGTGTTAAAACTGTAATTATATATGTATATGCTTATATATATATATTTTTATGTGTTAATATGTGTATATGTAACAAATGTAGGTAGCAAGAGTATTCACTGTAAGTTTGTCCTGTACGCTAATAGTTGCGTTGTGTTAGTGAAGCTTCTTAGCCTTAAGGTACAGTTAGGATGGCGGTCTTAGAGCAACTAATTAATAGTATGGTAATCAGTCCTGTTTATCAAACAGCAGATACACTGTTTACACAAAGTTCATAGGTGGGTCGGTATGTAGCGGACACAAGCTCATGTGCTGGCTGTAACAAACAAATCCCAAAATTTGGGCTCGGCGGCCCTCCCGGATAAATGCAGTTATCAAGCGCTGTGCACCATACAGAGATATATTGCCACGGCAGGCCCTCGCTACATACCTGTTCCCATACTTCAGTTCCGTGTCAGGATCCTTCTCTAGGTAGCGTGTACGGGTGTTTGCCGGAGACTCGCAGGGAAACCAGGTTCCGCTCCTTGACCCTTCCACTTGCTTACGCTCCTGAGCCCCAGATTCCTCTGTTCGATCCAACTTGCGGTACGTCAGTGACGTCACGGACAGGTGTGTGCTTGCCAGCCAATCCTATTGCGACTTCGATAGACCTGATTCGGCGTGGTGCAAATGGCAAGTAGATAATTTTCAAAGAACAAGAGAGCACCAACGCCGTTAAGTAAAACAAAATTCTTTATTTCAAAAGGTTAAAAAATGTTACAGGACAGCAGTACCCTGTAATTAGTTAGATCAAGTGTAGAAAAATTGGCTCAATTAGCCAATTTTTCTACACTTGATCTAACTAATTACAGGGTACTGCTGTCCTGTAACATTTTTTAACCTTTTGAAATAAAGAATTTTGTTTTACTTAACGGCGTTGGTGCTCTCTTGTTCTTTGAAAAATATGTGTATATGCACATATAAACACATAAATATATATGTATATATTCATATATATTTTAAATATATATACAGACAAATTGCGTCTGATAAACTAACCCTTTGGAGTCCTATTTCAGTAGTTTATAGGTGTCAAAGGTTAGTAATATACACCGTACCCAAGTGTGTATAAATAGAGTCTCTTATTCACAGTTATCAGTGTCTCTTTCTCAGGTATATGATATGTAACACCTGTATAACTGTCCAGTATGTTTCTCTCATGTAGTTGCTATCACCTTGTAATTGTAGGCAAGTAATGTGATACTGTTCCTTTAAATGTGAACTTTAGCAACATTCGGTAAGTATGTATGTTAGAGACGCTCACTCACCATATTAAATCCGTGTTTATGGTTACCGTAGACGTATCTGTGACTGAGGCTCTGGAGATAACACGTCCTGTTTCTCTGCTCCTGCAGCTGTCTCTGCCGTGTCAATGTCGGTTGGATGAGTGAGAGCGTGTAGCTACAGCTGTAAGCAGATATTGCCCGTAAATACCGCTTGTAAAAAAGGGAGAAAATATCAGCATATAATCACATTCAGTGAAGGTCCAGCTCCATATCCATGGATATGGGTGACTTGTACATGGGCTGCTTCACTGGCTGTGATATTTAAATGTTTTTACCCGCATTATTAATAAATGTTACATTTTATCCGTACGGACCATTGTCAGCTGGACCACTTCACTGAATGTGATTACATGCTTATATTTTAAATATGCTGCCCAACGCTGCGCTACTTACCCCCTTCGCTGCACTAGGTTCTGGGCCATGTCTATCAGCATCAGAACGAGGCTCCCATTGGAGCCTATAGAAGCTCCATTCAATTGTGTTTAACTTGTAATACCAGCGCACATTTGCATTCACCGGTATTACCGAGTGCAGTGCAAATATCACACTTGTAAAAGCACAATATTCCGATCCACTCGTAATTCAACCCTAAGTATTTAGGGTCATATTATGAGTGGAGCGCAAATTAATGCTCCCGCTTGAGCGTTAATTTAGCTAGAATTAAGATTTTTGCATTCTTTGGGTTGTGCTTGTATTATGAGTTGAAAGTAAACTGTTTTTGCTCTTGTGCTAACCCAACGAGTGCAAAAATCCAAAGCTAGGATTTCATGTGCATGTGCACGTATGCCCTCATAGAAGTCAATAGAGAAAAAAAGTGGAGAAAAAAACACCTTACTCTCTCGCAAACACAATCGCATATTCTCAATTGCGTTAACCCGACATGAAAATATGAATATTTCATATTCCAATGTTCATTACATAATATGTTCTATTTATTTATAAATACATATTTATATATATATATCATGATTTCCTACCTGTTCTATGTTAAATTTTGTATGTATTGTGTATTAATATTGTTTTTGTATTTTAGTGTACCCTATTGTATCAACGCAATGTTTTGTGGATCCAGGTGGACCCTGGTAAAATATTTTGTAAATAAATAATATCTTGGTAACATATATATCTATACCTACATTACTGTGAATCTGCTGGCGAGTGCCAGGTTTTCTGTGTGTTGATAATGTTTGTAATGCTTCCCTGCGGGCCTGTCACCCAGGCTGCTCTGGGGTTAACTGTCTGGGTTGATGGGAACTTTGCAGCTGTCTGTCAGTGTTCAGGGCTGTGGAGTTTGCTGTGGCTTAGGATGTGTACCCAGTCCAGTCTGTGAGTGCGGTCCATTCCTGTGTTTTGTATTTACATAGGGGAGGTTACAAAAGGAGGTTACAAAAGCCTGTGCCACGCAGTTGGTTTGCTTGGAAGTATGCATTGTGTGGGTGCTGGTTTAGGGTCCCAGGAAGGGGGAGACCTTGTTGTGGTCCTGGGCTTGATCCTTTGGTGCCAAATGTAACTGACTTCCCCCAGTTTTGCTTTTAAACATTAATGTGAATCTGTTGGCGAGTGCCAGGTTTTCTGTGTGTTTTGTTGATAATGTTTGTAATGCTTCCCTGTGGGTCTGTCACCAGGCTTCTCTGGGGTTAACTGCCTGGGTTGCTGGGAACTTTGCAGCTGTCTGTCAGTGTTCAGGGCTGTAGAGTTTGCTGTGGCTTAGGAAGTGTACCTAGTCCAGTCTGTGAGTGCGGTCCATTCCTGTGTTTTGGTTTTATATATATATATATAAAGTAGCAGGGGTGAACGGCACTCACGAATAGATCAGCTACCTGGTGCTCTCGCTAGGGAGAAACAAACAGTAAAGCAGGTATGAATCCCACGGACGGACTCCGTGTTGTAGCCAGGATCCAAAAAAAGCAGGCACACAGGTTTTTTCATAAACACTCCGGTTTATTGGAAATGTTGTTTACCAAACGTTTCGGCTCAAACACGAGCCTTTGTCAATGGTGTACAAAACCAAATGTGAAGACTTAAACAGAACCACACCTTAAATACCCACCCAGCCCCAGTGATAAACCAATCAGAGTGTGTATCCGCGGCACACCCACTCACACAAACATTTTTACCGGGCTCAAAATAGGCGTGAAATGACGTCATCACGTTGCCGCTGTCCTAAGCGAAACCAAGGAAGCATGCGTAACCATGGAGACAACGCATAAACATTGGTGTGATGCGGGTGCGCAGACGGTTAAGACTCTGACAGGAAACAATTTAACAATCGATCAAAAAGTGATCCAAAATCCCCTACATAAACATACAATAATAGAAAAGGTATCTATCTATATGCAACATAGAAACAAACCTTATATATAGGTTGTAAGATAAATAACGCTACCGGAACCCAAAGTATAAATAACTAATAACACAGCCCTCTATATAAAAATAGGTATACATTGCATCATGTCTGAGGAGTAGGTAGAGCTTAAGATCTTGATGACTCCCGATAGTTCACAACTCACTTGTGTTTATACCAACAGCCAAAGTCTATGTTAACATTCAGGCCTCGAGGGGCAACTGTGTCCAATGTAAAAATCCAGCGGGATTCCATTCTTAGTAGTGCCAGTCCTCTATCACCACCACGTCTGTTGTAAGGCACATGATCAATCAACATCACTCGTAACGAGGAAACAGAATGTCCCGCAGTTGCAAAATGTCGTGCAACCGGTTGTCCTTTTTCAATCGCCTGACGAATAGCTGTTTTATGGTTAGCCAAACGTTCCTTGAATGTTGAATGCTGTCACCAGCGGATAAGGGTGGTGCCACGGTAATACTCGACTATGTACAGTATAGAGGTGAGGCTTTTAAACAACTCCATGATCCTAATACCTACCGCAAACTACAATCGAATCCTACTAAAACTTTTAAAAAAGAAATCGATGAATTCCTGGGCATGGCATACCAAGCTGGGGTAATTGATGATGATGTATTGGGTTTTCTTTCAGTTGATCATGCAATATGCCCAATACTATAGCTACTGCCCAAGATCCATAAGTCTCTCAAAGATCCCCCTGGCAGACCTATTGTGTCTGCCAGGGGATAATTGATGCAGCCGTTAACAGAATTCATTGATTTTTACCTACAACCAGTGGTACAAAACACTCAGTCCCACCTCAAAGATTCCTCTGAACTTATTAAACTACTGAAAGAGTTTGATAGTCTGGCCCCTACTGACATTTTAGTCACTATGGACGTAGTGAGTTTATACACGGTGATACCTCACGGGCATGATATAAACATGGTGCGACAGATCCTGACTGACAACCCACTATACAATGGTCCTCCTGTGGAATTTCTGCTGCATCTGATGGAGTTCTGCCTGGAGAAAAATTATTTTCGATTTGAAAATGAGTATTTCCTACAAATTATGGGCACTGCGATGGGGTCAAATATGGCCCCTTCGTATGCAAACATTTATATGGCAATGTATGAAAAATATAATATCTTCTCCAGGCAGAACCCCATCAGAATGTATCGCAGATATATTGACGATGTGTTTTTGATTTGGGGTGATACCACTGAAAATCTTATTGAGTGGGTTGAAGGACTGAATATCCTTGACTCCACGATCAGATTTAAAATGGAACATAATAACAACCAGATTCACTTCCTTGATCTGGAAATCTTTAGGGTAGAAACACCTAATGGTGATAAACTACACACCACCTTGTTCAAAAAACCCACAGATAAAAACTCCATACTTCATTACCAGAGTTTCCACCCTAGATTTCAGAAAGATGGTGTTAGCTCCTCACAACTCCTGCGGGTCGTCCGGAACAACACGGATGACTCCCGAAAAGAGAAACAACTTGAAGAAATGTCACAAAAATTCCTGGGCAGAGGATATCCACCAATGCTAATAGATCAACAAAAGAGTGAAGCAATAAAACTCACTCAGAATGACACTATCCAGAAACGGACAGTCATGGAACAACCAAAACGAATGAACTTTATAACCACTTACACTCCGGGATCTGGGATGCTCCAGAATGTGATTAAGAAAAATTGGATGATACTCTCCAAAGACACCAGCCTACCTTTTGTGGATGCTCCGGTACCCCGGGTGGTATATAAGCGAGCAAGTAACCTCAGAGATCTACTAGTACTCAGTGATCCCATACATTGTTATGAAAAACAGACATGGCTTACAAGAGGGAAAGCTGGATGCTACAAGTGTGGCAATTGTGTCACTTGCAATAATCTTATTGCTGGGACATCCTTTCAACACCCTCATAACAATAAAAGGTACAAAATAAGGCATAGATTATCTTGTACATCGGAATATGTGGTTTATGCCATTATTTGCCCATTCTACATAGGCAAAACGGTGACAGCATTCAAGGAACATTTGGCTAACCATAAAACAGCTATTCGTCAGGCGATTGAAAAAGGACGATCAGAACAACCGGTTGCACAAAATTTTGCAACTGCGGGACATTCTGTTTCCTCGTTACGAGTGATGTTGATTGATCATGTGCCTTACAACAGACGTGGTGGTGACAGAGGACTGGCACTACTAAGAATGGAATCCTGCTGAATTTTTACATTGGACACAGTTGCCCCTCGAGGCCTGAATGTTAACATAGACTTTGGCTGTTGGTATAAACACAAGTGAGTTGTGAACTATCGGGAGTCATCAAGATCTTAAGCTCTACCTACTCCTCAGACATGATGCAATGTATACCTATTTTTATATAGGGGGCTTTAGATTGTTTTTCGCCCTCACCAGCTACCTCCCCACATGCCTTGATACCATGAGTATAGAGGGCTGTGTTATTAGTTATTTATACTTTGGGTTCCGGTAGCGTTATTTATCTTACAACCTATATATAAGGTTTGTTTCTATGTTTCATATAGATAGATACCTTTTCTATTATTGTATGTTTATGTAGGGGATTTTGGATCACTTTTTGATCGATTGTTAAATTGTTTCCTGTCAGAGTCTTAACCGTCTGCGCACCCGCATCACACCAATGTTTATGCGTTGTCTCCATGGTTACGCATGCTTCCTTGGTTTTGCTTAGGACAGCGGCAACGTGATGACATCATGTCACGCCTATTTTGAGCCCGGTAAAAAAGTTTGTGTGAGTGGGTGTGCCGCGGATACACACTCTGATTGGTTTATCACTGGGGCTGGGTGGGTATTTAAGGTGTGGTTCTGTTTAAGTCTTCACATTTGGTTTTGTACACCATTGACAAAGGCTCGTGTTTGAGCCAAAACGTTTGGTAAACAACATTTCCAATAAACCGGAGTGTTTATGAAAAAACCTGTGTGCCTGCTTTATTTGGATCCTGGTTACAACACAGAGTCCGTCCGTGGGATTCATACCTGCTTTACTATATATATATATATATATATATATATATATATATATACATGATTATATATATAGGTATAGCTATATACAGATATATATATATATATATATATATAGACATATCTATTTACAAATACATAGAACATATTCTGCTATTTGTAAAACATTGGAATGTAAAATATTTACACTAAATACATGGTTAAAGTCTTTATTAAAAATAAATATTGCACAAATATGCTTTTACATGTTTTCATCTACTTAAAGGGACACTGAACCCAAATTTTTTTCTTTTGTGATTCAAAAAGAGCATGCAATTTTAAGCAACTTTCTAATTTAATCCTATTATCAATTTTTCTTAGTTCTCTTGTTATCTTTATTTGAAAAAGAAGGCATCTAAGCTTTTTTTTTTGGTTCCGAACTCTGGACAGCAGTTTTTTATTGGTGGATTAATTTATCAACCAATTAGCAAGGACAACCCAGGTTGTTCACCAAAAATGGGCTGGCATCTAAACTTACATTCTTGTATTTCAAATAAAGATACCAAGAGAATGAAGAAAAATTGATAATAGGAGTAAATTAGAAAGTTGCTTAAAATTTCATGCTCTATCTGAATCACAAAAGAAAAAAATTTGGGTTCAGTGTCCCTTTAACGGCAAAGGGCTGCAATGCACTTCTATATATGTCTATATATGTATACATATGTATTTATGTGGTTATATGTGTATATATGTCTGTAAATACATATTTACACATATAAATACAAAAATATACACACACACAAATATACTGTATATATACATATATATATATATATATATATACATATATATATATATATATATATATATATATATACATACATACAAATACATATTTAGAGATGTATATGTATGTGTCTCAATGTTAAAGCCTTTTGCCTGCCTTTTTTTCTAACACCTGAGAACTCCTTTATTTAAACCTTTATGACTTTTGTGTGCAATATTTTTTAAAATATTTTTTAATAGATGGTGTTATTATTAGTGTAACTGTACTTTGTAATGTATTTTTGATGTTTTTTTACACTTTTATGTTTTGCAAAACAGATAACCAGAGCTCTGAAGTTGTGGTAACCATTCTAGCGTAAATCGCGATTGTGCTAACGCGATCGCGTTTACTTTCAGCTCGTAATACCAGCGGTAAGCCCAATGAGTGCAAACCCTTGCGATATACCCCTTATCGCTCGTGTGAAAACGTTTGCACTCCACGTGTACTCTGGCCATTTAGTCTAAAGAGTAGCAAGAACAATACGCAATCAGCCAGATTACGAGTTTTCCGTTATGAGGGGTGCGGTACTAACTTGCACGTTACTGTCACCACTCACTTACCTACAGCGCTGGTATTACAAGTTTTTCTAAACCCGGCGTTAAAAGGCAAGAAGTGAGCGTAGAGCAAAATTGAGCTCCATACCGCACTCCAATACCAGCGCTGCTTAAGTCAGCGGTGAGCTGGTTGTACGTGCTTGTGCACAATTTCCCCATAGACATCAATGGGGAGAGCTGGCTGAAAAAAGCCTAACACCTGCAAAAAAGCAGCGTAAAGCTCCGTAACGCAGCCCCATTGATTCCTATAGGGAAACTAAATTTATGTTTACACCTAACACCCTAACATGAACCCCAAGTCTAAACACCCCTACCACCTACATCATATTTATTAACCCCTAATCTGCTGCCCCCAACATCGCTGACACCTACATTATATTTATTAACCCCTAATCTCCCCCAATGTCGCTGCAACCTACCTACAATTATTAACCCCTAATCTGCCGCCCCCAACGTCGCCGCCACTATAATAAACATATTAACCCCTAAACCTAAGTCTAACCCTAACCCTAACATCCCCCTAACTTAAATATTATTAAAATAAATCTAAATACTATTTGGAACAGCCAATAGAATGTGAGCTCAATCATATTGGCTGATTGGATCATCCAATAGGATTAAATTTCAATCCTGTTGGCTGATTGCATCAGCCAATAGGATTTTTTCAACCTTTATTCCGATTGGCTGATAGAATTCTATCAGCCAATCATAATCTAAGGGACGTCATCTTGGATTTTTAGGTTAGGGTTTGGGCCGCAATAGAGCTAAATGCCCTTTTAAGGGCAATGCCCATCCAAATGCCCTTTTCAGGGCAATGGGGAGCTTAGGTTTTTTTAGTTAGTATTTTATTTGGGGGGTTGGTTGTGTGGGTGGTGGGTTTTACTGTTGGGGGGGGTTGTTTGTATTTTTTTTTTTCAGGTAAAAGAGCTGATTTCTTTGCGGCAATGCCCCGCAAAAGGCCCTTTTAAGGGCTATAGGTAGTTTAGTTTAGGCTAGGGTTTTTTTATTTTGGAGGGACTTTTTTTATTTTGGAGGGACTTTTTTTTTATTTTGATAGGGCTATTAGACTAGGTGTAATTAGTTTAAATATCTTGTAATTTGTTTTTTATTTTGTGTAATTTAGTGTTTTTTTGTAATTTAGGTAATTGTATTTAATTTATTTAATTGTATTTAATTTAGCTAATTTATTTAATTGTAGTGTAGTGTTAGGTGTTTGTGTAACTTAGGTTAGGTTTTATTTTACAGGTAAATTTGTATTTATTTTCGCTAGGTAGTTATTAAATAGTTAATAACTATTTAGTAACTATTCTACCTAGTTAAAATAAATACAAACTTGCCTGTAAAATAAAAATAAACCCTAAGCTAGATACAATGTAACTATTAGTTATATTGTAGCTATCTTAGGCCTAGATTTGGAGTTCGGCGGTAGAAGGGCTGTTAACGCTCCGCGGGCTTTTTTCTGGCCGCACCATAAATTTAACTCTGGTATCGAGAGTTCAAACAAATGCTGCGTTAGGCTCCAAAAAAGGAGCGTAGAGCATTTTTACCGCAAATGCAACTCTCGATACCAGAGTTGCTTACGGACGCGGCCAGCCTCAAAAACGTGCTCGTGCACGATATCCCCATAGGAAACAATGGGGCTGTTTGAGCTGAAAAAAAACCTAACACCTGCAAAAAAGCAGCGTTCAGCTCCTAACGCAGCCCCATTGTTTCCTATGGGGAAACACTTCCTACGTCTGCACCTAACACTCTAACATGTCCCCCGAGTCTAAACACCCCTAACCTTACACTTATTAACCCCTAATCTGCCGCCCCCGCTATCGCTGACCCCTGCATATTATTTTTAACCCCTAATCTGCCGCTCCGTAAACCGCCGCAACCTACGTTATCCCTATGTACCCCTAATCTGCTGCCCTAACACCGCCGACCCCTATATTATATTTATTAACCCCTAATCTGCCCCCCACAACGTCGCCGACACCTGCCTACACTTATTAACCCCTAATCTGCCGAGCGGACCTGAGCGCTACTATAATAAATGTATTAACCCCTAATCCGCCTCACTAACCCTATAATAAATAGTATTAACCCCTAATCTGCCCTCCCTAACATCGTCGACACCTAACTTCAATTATTAACCCCTAATCTGACGACCGGAGCTCACCGCTACTATAATAAATGGATTAACCCCTAAAGCTAAGTCTAACCCTAACTCTAACACCCCCCTAAGTTAAATATAATTTAAATCTAACGAAATAAATTAACTCTTATTAAATAAATTATTCCTATTTAAAGCTAAATACTTACCTGTAAAATACATCCTAATATAGCTACAATATAAATTATAATTATATTATAGCTATTTTAGGATTTATATTTATTTTACAGGCAACTTGGTAATTATTTTAACCAGGTACAATAGCTATTTAATAGTTACGTAGTTAAAATAATAACAAATTTACCTGTAAAATAAATCCTAACCTAAGATATAATTAAACCTAACACTACCCTATCAATAAATTAATTAAATAAACTACCTACAATTACCTACAATTAACCTAACACTACACTATCAATAAATTAATTAAACACAATTGCTACAAATAAATACAATTACATAAACTAGCTAAAGTACAAAAAATAAAAAAGAACTAAGTTACAAAAAATAAAAAAATATTTACAAACATAAGAAAAATATTACAACAATTTTAAACTAATTACACCTACTCTAAGCCCTCTAATAAAATAACAAAGCCCCCCAAAATAAAAAATTCCCTACCCTATTCTAAATTAAAAAAGGTAAAAGCTCTTTTACCTTACCAGCCCTGAACAGGGCCCTTTGCGGGGCATGCCCCAAGAATTTCAGCTCTTTTGCCTGTAAAAAAAAACATACAATACCCCCCCCCCCAACATTACAACCCACCACCCACATACCCCTAATCTAACCCAAACCCCCCTTAAATAAACCTAACACTAAGCCCCTGAATATCTTCCTACCTTGTCTTCACCATCCAGGTTCACCGATCCGTCCTGAAGAGCTCCTCCGATGTCCTGATCCAAGCCCAAGCGGGGGGCTGAAGAGGTCCATGATCCGGTCAAAGTCTTCATCCAAGCGGGGCAGAAGAGGATCTTCCATCCGATTGAAGTCTTCATCCAAGCAGCATCCATCCGGAGCGAAGCGGCAGGATCCTGAAGACCTCCAGCGCGGAACATCCATCCGGCCCGACGACTGAACGACGAATGACTGTTCCTTTAAGGGACGTCATCCAAGATGGCATCCCTCGAATTCCGATTGGCTGATAGAATTCTATCAGCCAATCGGAATTAAGGTAGGAATTTTCTGATTGGCTGATGGAATCAGCCAATCAGAATCAAGTTCAATCCGATTGGCTGATCCAATCAGCCAATCAGATTGAGCTCGCATTCTATTGGCTGTTCCGATCAGCCAATAGAATGCGAGCTCAATCTGATTAGCTGATCGGATCAGCCAATATTGTATGTTTTTTTTTACAGGCAAAAGAGCTGAAATTCTTGGGGCATGCCCCGCAAAGGGCCCTGTTCAGGGCTGGTAAGGTAAAAGAGCTTTTACCTTTTTTAATTTAGAATAGGGTAGGGAATTTTTTATTTTGGGGGGCTTTGTTATTTTATTAGGGGGCTTAGAGTAGGTGTAATTAGTTTAAAATTGTTGTAAGATTTTTCTTATGTTTGTAAATATTTTTTTATTTTTTGTAACTTAGTTCTTTTTTATTTTTTGTACTTTAGCTAGTTTATGTAATTGTATTTATTTGTAGCAATTGTGTTTAATTAATTTATTGATAGTGTAGTGTTAGGTTAATTGTAGGTAATTGTAGGTAGTTTATTTAATTAATTTATTGATAGGGTAGTGTTAGGTTTAATTATATCTTAGGTTAGGATTTATTTTACAGGTAAATTTGTTATTATTTTAACTACGTAACTATTAAATAGCTATTGTACCTGGTTAAAATAATTACCAAGTTGCCTGTAAAATAAATATAAATCCTAAAATAGCTATAATATAATTATAATTTATATTGTAGCTATATTAGGATGTATTTTACAGGTAAGTATTTAGCTTTAAATAGGAATAATTTATTTAATAAGAGTTAATTTATTTCGTTAGATTTAAATTATATTTAACTTAGGGGGGTGTTAGGGTTAGGGTTAGACTTAGCTTTAGGGGTTAATCCATTTATTATAGTAGCGGTGAGCTCCGGTCGTCAGATTAGGGGTTAATAATTGAAGTTAGGTGTCGACGATGTTAGGGAGGGCAGATTAGGGGTTAATACTATTTATTATAGGGTTAGTAAGGCGGATTAGGGGTTAATACATTTATTATAGTAGCGCTCAGGTCCGCTCGGCAGATTAGGGGTTAATAAGTGTAGGCAGGTGTCGGCGACGTTGAGGGGGGCAGATTAGGGGTTAATAAATATAATATAGGGGTCGGCGGTGTTAGGGGCAGCAGATTAGGGGTACATAGGGATAACGTAGGTGGCGGCGCTTTGCGGTCGGAAGATTAGGGGTTAATTATTTTAAGTAGCTGGCGGCGACGTTGTGGGGGGCAGGTTAGGGGTTAATAAATGTAATACAGGGGTCGGCGGGGTTAGGGGCAGCAGATTAGGGGTACATAAGTATAACGTAGGTGGCGGTCGGCAGATTAGGGGTTAAAAAATTTTAATCGAGTGGCGGCGATGTGGGGGGAGCTCGGTTTAGGGGTACATAGGTAGTTTATGGGTGTTAGTGTACTTTAGGGTACAGTAGTTAAGAGCTTTATGAACCGGCGTTAGCCCAGAAAGCTCTTAACTACTGCTATTTTCCTGCGGCTGGAGTTTTGTCGTTAGAGCTCTAACGCTCACTTCAGAAACGACTCTAAATACCGGCGTTAGGAAGATCCCATTGAAAAGATAGGATACGCAATTGACGTAAGGGGATCTGCGGTATGGAAAAGTCGCGGCTGAAAAGTGAGCGTTAGACCCTTTAATCACTGACTCCAAATACCAGCGGGCGGCCAAAACCAGAGTTAGGAGCCTCTAACGCTGGTTTTCACGGCTAACGCCAAACTCCAAATCTAGGCCTTAGGGTTTATTTTACAGGTAAGTATTTAATTTTAAATATGAATTATTTAGTTATTAATTGTAGGTTTTATTTAGATTTAATTATATTTAAGTTAGGCGGTGTTAGGGTTAGACTTAGGTTTTGGGGTTAATAAATATAGTATAGTGGCGGCGACGTTGGGGGGCGGCAGATTAGGGGTTAATAAATGTAGATAGGTGGCGGCGATGTTATGGACAGCAGATTAGGGGTTACAAATATTTAACTAGTGTTTGCGAGGCAGGAGTGCGGCGGTTTAGGGGTTAATATGTTTATTATAGTGGCGGCGATGTCGGTAGCGGCAGATTAGGGGTTAATATTTTTATTTTAGTGTTTGTGATGCGGGAGGGCCTCGGTTTAGGGGTTAATAGGTAGTTTATGGGTGTTAGTGTTCTTTTTAACACTTTAGTTATGCGTTTTATGCTACAGCTTTGTAGTGTAAAACTCATAACTACTGACTTTAGAATGCGTTACAAATCTTGTGGGATAGGCTGTACCTCTCACTTTTTGGCCTAAAAAAAAAAGCTTGTAATACCAGCGCTATGGAAGTCCCATTGAAAATAGACTATAGACAAATTGCGTAAGTTGATTTGCGGTAAGGTCAAAAAAGTGTGCGGCACAGCTGTACCTACAAGACTCGTAATAGCAGCGGTAGGAAAATAGCAGCGTCATGGGCGCCATGTACTAAGGCGTAAATTTTTTCGCACAGACCGTATCGAAATAACCCGCCGGCATTCGCACCATGCGGATGGCACTTCGTTACATGAATGTACTAAAAACCAAGCCGTAAAATTTCGCGTCTATTGTGTGTCGAAGACAATCGGATTATTGATAACTTTGAAGCTTCGTTCGGCGCGAAAGAGCAAAGTTAAGAAGCAGTCTGCGAACTGATTGGTCTAGTTCTTTACCCATGTGACGATCTAGGTGTTATAATCGCCTTCTGGAGTCGATGGAAGGCACACGTACCTTGGAAAGACGACCATCAAAGCATCAATAACTTTGGTTAGGTGCCTCGAAAAAGCAGACTGGCTGATGCCAATTATAACGCTAGACACAGCTTGGAATGAACCGGTGGCAAAAAAGTGTAAGGCTGCCAACAGTTTTAATAGTCCGGGTATGGCTTGTGAACGCGCTGTCATTGGTTCAAGGTATTCTGCTATTTCATTGTAAAGTTGCATAATAGCTTCTCTGTCCAAACGGAATCTCTGGATAATCTCTCGATCAGAAATGCTTTCCAAACCCATACGTGGAAGGAAAACTCTAGGGACTCTAATTCTTCTACCTCTCCTTCTTTGCAAGTTGTTAACCGGTGCCTGTATAGCCCTTCTTCCTCGTAATTGAATTAATCGGAAAAGAAACATGTGTAAAAGTGTCTCCATCTTCATTCACTGATCCAAAAACCAATAATGCT
Organism: Bombina bombina; assembly: GCF_027579735.1. Taxonomy (NCBI): domain Eukaryota; kingdom Metazoa; phylum Chordata; class Amphibia; order Anura; family Bombinatoridae; genus Bombina; species Bombina bombina. The sequence goes on along the minus strand of NC_069504.1, from coordinate 555,109,109 downwards.
ACAATAGTAGTCTAGTCCTTTCACTTAAGTACTTCTACCTGGCGTCAGGTTGATAACCCCTATAGTTTTCTATTGTATTCGCTACCTAAATGGTCGCGAAGGAAATCACGCGAAGTTACAGTGAAAGTTGGAGCGGGCGGATTAGTTGTAACATTCATAATTTCCGATTACAGCGATCGAACATGTAGTAAGTGGAAAAAGGCTTTGGAACGATGAGTTGAGTAAAATTACGATCGCTGATGAAAATAGTGGTTTTTCGAGCAGATCGCAGATTGATACATACGAGAAGCAGATCGTGAGCGAATTTTGACACGGAAATACAGACGGACGGTCACTTCGAAGCTTAGTACATGGCGCCCATAATGCTTAATGCTGCTTTTTTACTCATAATGCAAGACTCGTAATCTAGCCATAATGATTGCTAGAGTAATAATTTGACAAAGTACTTAACCATAGCATAAAATAAAAATATTTAAATTATATTCATGGGGGTGCTAGTTTTTAGGCTATATAGATCATATAAATTCAATATGGCTAAAACTCTAACTTAAATGGAAAAACACATAAATGGAATAGGGTATACTGAGATGACACTTTGCAAAAAAAACCCAGAAGATATTAGGCATTAGCAGCAATTATTTAAACAGATTTTTCTTCTCAGATAAAGGACAAAGCTAGTAACAACAATAATGTTTGTCTTTATTAATAATCCAAGCAGGAATCACAAGAGATAAAGAATGTGAGTTCTGTAGTTTAAGATGTTACTTATTGACATTCTCGGGACAAAAACGTATATAATTCATCATATTGAAGAATATATAATTTAGATAAGAACAATATGTAATCTTTGTTAGATAAAAGGTGTGGAGCAGAATGGGCAATACAGTAATGTAAGCAAATTATTGTGTCTTTTGGTAAATTAGGTGCTGCACATTAGACTTTTAGGGGCCGATTTATCAAAGTCTGTCGGGCATACGCTGTCGGCATTTAACATTGCACAAGCAGTTCTGGTGAACTGCTTGTGCAATGCTGCCCCCTGCAGATTTGTGGCCAATCGGCCGCTAGCAAGGGGTGTCAATCAACCCGATCGGATTGATGTCTGCAGCTTTAGAGGCGGCGGACCAGTTAAGGAGCCGCAGTCTTTAGACCGCTGCTTTATAACTGCTGTTTGTGGCGAGCATGAAGGTTCGCACGGAAACAGGGGCATCGGGAGCCATTCAGTCCTTGATAAATCGGCCCATATGAATCTTATAATATTGCAAGTCAGGGCTGTATCTTTGGTTGATTGAAGGTTTAAGGTATATAAGAAACTCTATTAGCAGATTACCTGAAACCTCCATACCCTAAGATCATTCAATTTGGGAACAGTTCAACTGGGCAGAAACTTAAAGGGACATTTTACACAAAAAATTTTACACTTTGAATTGTTACCAAGTATCCAGCTATAGTGTATTTTACCAGCTATAGTGTATTAAATTGTTTGCAAGTAGCTTCTTTACCCTAATATAAATTTGAAATAGTTGATTTAGCTTGTGGTAATCCCCCAGCTATATTGAAATTGATTGATCTTACGTCTAGACTGTTGGCATGCAATGTAAACACACCCAGCAGAAGAAATTACACTCCTGTTAGGGTGCACGATAGTTAAAGGGACAGGATACCCAAATGTTGAAACACTTTAAAGTGATTCATCATAGATGTAAAAAGCTGACTAGAAAATATCACTCTATGTAAAAAAGAAAGATATTTTACCTTAAACTTTCCTATGTATATTCACAACCCATTGAAAAGGACTTTAAGCAGCCAGTCAGTATGCCTGTCCCGGGACTTGCAAGGGAGAGTACCTCATGCACATGTTATTTCCCTATTCAGTTTAAGGAAGTTTACTATAAAATCTCTTGAGATCACAGTAAAAGAGTTCATGGCCTCAGCACTGCTGATGCAGATTGGCTGCTGTTTATTTCTTCCCCTTTTTTTGTTTTTACCTGCAGCTGGGCAGTACCTGAAAGATTACTTTTTACAGAGCATTTATTCTGGTGAGCTGAGGAAATTGTGAGGTAAAATATCTTCCTTTTTTACATAGAGATGTTCAAGTTAATTTTACTGCAGCATTTTACAGTTATGCTGCATCACTTTTAAGTGATTTAGCATATAAATGTTATTTCCTTTTAAGTAATAATTTAATTGTCCTTTCTAAGTACTGAGCTTTGGTTTTCCAGACAAATATATTAAGGAAGCATGTGATAACATAATGAGATCTGATATTACCTGCAAGCTCAACCCATTTCAATAGGTTGTGGTTTAAAAGCACAAATCCAGCTAAATCATATACACAAATAAACCTGAAAATGCAATTTCTTATACATTTTATACTCTGCAGGTATAACAAGTCTTTGAAAATACATGAAGGGAAAAACTATTTAACAGTATACTGTCCCTTTAAAGGACCATTAAACTAGATATTTCAACAACGCATACAATGTTTCATTATTGTTCAACTTTATTGCAATATACATTATTTATTTTGTTGCCTTTTATTGTAAAATACGTGCTTGATTTACTTTCTCCCAGGGAGGTTTGGGTTCATAATTTTAGGCAATTTATGTGAGCTTTTGTTTACTTCACCCCCCCCCCCAAGATTCTCAGTAGTCACATGTTTGTAAAAGGTGGATTATCAGTATTGCATCCACAATCATGATAGGAGAATCATTCTTTGCAATAGTAACTACGTTCTAAACCACCTTAAAGGAACAGTACACTGTAAAATTGTTTTTATATTAATGTATTTACATTGACTTGTTATACCAGCTGCAGAGTATAAAATGTATGAAACATTTTCAGGTTTATTTGTGTATATGAAGTAGCTGGTTTTGTGCTTTTAAACCACAGCCTATTACAATGGGTTGAGCTTCAGGTAATATCAGACCTCATTATATTATCTCTTTGCGTACACACATTTGCTTCCTTATGTTATATTTTTCTGGAAAACTAAAGCTCAATACATAGAGAGAACAATGGAAAATAATAATTTTATTACTCAACTATCCTGCACCCCACTGTGAGTTGAATTTCTTCTGCTGGCTGTGTTTACGTAGGCTATTCAATAGCTGATACTCCAGTATCAAAACTTTCAGTATAGGTTGGGAAACCACAAGTTAAATCAACTATCTCAAAGGCCAAAATAGGGCGTAAAGGAGCTACTAGACTAGTAAACAATTCAATACACTTCAGCAAGTAAAATGGATCATTAATAAAAAATTAAATGGGAGAAATGTTTTGGGTGAACTGTTCCTTTAAGTGAAGAGATAAGGACAGGCTTCCCCAGTCTCTCTCAACTGTAAATGTGCAAACAGAGTGTGTGCTAGATCTGAATATTAGTATGTGATTGGTTAGCAATGATTCCTTTGTTCTGAGAGACAGGGCAATAAGTGAAATTAACAAACATAAAACAATATACTCATTTGACAAAATAAAGCTGCAGTTTGTAAAATTATTCTCAGATATGAAGGTTTGAAAATCATGTAGTTTACAATTTGTGCTTAGTGGCCCTTTAAGCCCCAATAGATCATTAGCACTAACTAATCCCTCAGCAATTAAAGATAAGTACATCGGGCTCGATCACATATGCAGCGTCTCCTGCAAAATCCTCCACCGCCTGTTTTTACGCAATTTTGGTATTACATATACGGCGTAGCATACAAGTTACGCGCGTATATTTAACCGTCGGCCGTATTTTTTTCTCCCATAGATTAACATAGAACAGCCGCGCAATTTGGTATCCAATATACAGCATAAGGACTTACGCGTGGAGAATTAAAAAAATCGACTCCATTCTCATCTCGCCACATTGCAGGCGCAGCAACCCTTGCACTGACTAAAAAAGCAATGTAACTCCCTGGAAGCCTTAACAAACACATACATTTAAGCAGCATCTCAAATAGTTAAAGGGACAGTATACTATGATATTGTTTTTTTAAGGTTTATTTGTGTATTTGAAATAGCTGATTTTGTTGTTTGAAGCCACAACCTATAATCAAATGGATTGAGCTTGTAGGTATAATCAGATCTCATTACTTTATCACATTGTGTACATAGACTTGCTTATTTACTTTATATTTGTTCTTAAAACAATCACCAATACTTGGAGGAGAGAACAATGGGAAATCATGATTGCATTACCTTTATCTCTTTAGAACGCACTGGAGTGTAATTTATTCTAATGTTAACACAGCTTGGCATTGATGCCAAAATATATAAAGGAACAGTCAAGTCCAAAGAAAACCTTCTTGTTTCAAATAGGGCATGTCATTTCAAACAACTTTCCAATTTAATTCTAACACCAATTTTGCTTTGTTCTCTTGGTATTCTTAGTTGAAAGCTAAACCTAGGATGGCTCATATGATAATTTATAAGACCTTGAAGGCTGCCTCTTTGCAATTGTGAGATACATTGATTTAAATCTTAGAAGTGAATATTACTATATGTACCCTTCATAAACAACTATGTGGATGTGAGTTACAGTACAAGAATATGTCATAAACATGATAATATTACCTGTTTTTATTGCCATTTCGACACAGGTCATATATATTTTAACAATATTAGTGTAATAAAACATACCTCACATGCATGTGTATGACAAGTACATGGTTAATAACAGAGGACCAGGTTTATGGTGAACTATAATAATATTTATTTATTTTTTGGCTGAGGTGACTGTAGTAGATTCCTTGTTCTCCTGGTTTTAGAAGATTCTGGTGTTTATGATGGTGGGCTGGCCACAGATGATAGGCTGGAGGCAGAGTCCTGTTGGTGTGTAAAGTGCTCAACCAACACACCCAAGAGTTAATTTTGTTCTCTCCATCTATTGTCCATTTGTATCTGCATATCAGACAAAATTTGCATCATCTGTGACTGGTTCAGAACACGTGCACTTAACGATGCTGCCATGTCCCTCTGCAGCTCTATGCTACGTTGTTGTATCCTCTCTTGGCTCCTGATAAACCTTTCTTGGTTCCTGATGAACCTTTCTTGGTTCCTGAAGAACCTCTATTGGCCTCTTTGTATGCTCTCTGTGCTTGTTATGAGCCTCCTCTGGAGTGCAATGTATTCCTCATCCAGGGGAGAATACAATACATCCACAGGCTCTTGAGCAGCAGGGCTTCTAGTTGCTTGTGGGGCAGGGTCACCTGCATCTGCTGGTGCTTGTGGGGCAGGGTCACCTGCATCTGCTGGTTCTTGTGGGGCAGGGTCACCTGCATCTGCTGGTTCTTGTGGGGCAGGGTCACCTGCATCTGCTGGTTCTTGTGGGGCAGGGTCACCTGCATCTGCCGGTTTTTGTGGGGCAGGTTCAGCTGCATATGATGGTTCTTGTGGGGCAGGTTCAGCTGCATATGATGGTTCTTGTGGGGCAGGTTCAGCTGCATCTGATGGTGCTTGAGGTGCAGCTGTAGTTTCTGCTATATTTCCATCTGCAGATATATGTCCATGTGGGTATACAATGTACATTGATACATGCTAGGGCCTATACTGATTCTCATGTCATACATGTGCACATTGTGAGTTGTTCTCTGATTTACATATGAGCAGTATACAGGGATGTGTTTCATACAATAGTTATGTGTCCATTCAATGAAAACTCTACATGTGGCTTGTGGCCTGTGTTACTCTGAGACATGTTAGTATTGCAATATTCCATCTCATATCATGAATTGCATTGTGTTAAGTAGCAGTAATATCAAGTATAATTGTAAATGTTTTTGTTAGTATGCCAAATACCATGCTCCTCATTGTGTACATGAATGTGTAATATTAAAGGATGTTATATCTCAAATACATATAATACTGGTGTGTGGGATGTTACTCACCAGCATGATGTGCTGTGGTTGCAGCCCCTGAGTCACGAGCCCCTGGAAGTCCACAAACTGCTGTAAAACTCAGGGACCTGCGTATCATCTCCTGCCAGGTGTTATACTCTATTTCCCGGGATGGACCACCACCTGTTCCCTTCTGGTGCATAGGTTCCTGCCCCATCTTTTCTTTGACCCGCCTCTTGCAGTCATTCCAGCGCTTTTTCAGGCCCTCAACAGTCCTACTCAGCGGGGCCACACTGTTGACGGCATCCTATACAGCCAACTATGCCGTTTTTCTCTTTTTGGCAATGCCTTTGCCCTTCTCCTGCCCAAAGAGGTCACTGTAATTGTCCATGATGGCCTGGACAAGGGCAACATTTTCAGCAAATGAGCAGTTGGCACATCTCAGCCTCTCATCCTCCCTGGTGTGGGTTCCTCCATATCCTCTCCCTCCTCCACCCTTCTATCCCCATGTGCATCCTCTGTCCCTCTCCTAGATGTGCCTGCTCTCTGGGGCTCTCAGGCATCTCCCCTCCCATCATCCCTTCTAGCTCTCCCTCTCCCCACTCCACTTATTCCCTGACGGGGGGCCCACTGCTCCTCCTGTCCTCTCCTATAGTCCTCTCCCTGCCACTCCTCTCCCCTCCTCCCTACCTCTCCCTGCCATCCTCACACTAAATCAAACTACACACACTCACACTCACTCCCAGTTCAATCACACACAATCACAACCAAACACTCAGAATATCACACTGTAAAAATCAAATAAAATATGTGTGAGGTGTTAGAAAAAAAAAGTGTGGTGTATTTGTATATGTATGCAAATGTGTGCAATATGTAAGAATATGAGTAAGTGTATTACTCAACAACAATGCGACCTAACTAACTCCTCTGTTTGCACCTCTCTCTCTACTCTGACTAATCCTCCTCTCCAGTGTAGTGTGTTGTAGCTCAATGAACAATCCATACACACTGAAGAAAATGGCAACTGCGCCTGGGCTTACATATGAATTCTGAATAGCGTAATTACGTGTCGCATTTTTATTTGAAATCGGTTTCATTTTTACGAGTGTTAGCCTAATTTGCATAAAGCTACTCTTTATTGACACTTTCCGTGGACACAATACTGGCGTAAGTTACTTGCAACGACTAAAATGTGTATTTGGGCACATTTCAGATGATCGCCAGTTTGTCCTACTTACGCCAGTCTAGCATCTAATGGCGCCCTATATGTAATACCCTGATGAGCGAGGTGAAATTACGGGCTGCGCGGGTTTCAATGCTTGCGCCGAAGCCTGCACCGTATATGTAATTGCGCCCATCACTTCTACTGCAGAATCTCCAGCTCTTGAAAAAATGCAATGAAGCAACAATTTCACTGAGTATTTGCAACCATTGACCTTCTTACTTATTAAACATTTGTTATGTACTTTTTAATTGATTTAGCTGGTTACAAACAAGGGGATAGTAGATCAGACAAAACAAACACCACCATTATCTAACAATCAATATCATATATTTAATTGATTTTGTCTGACAATAAATGTTTTAGATTGTACATAAGGTTATTTTGTGATTTATTAGCATTTTGTTTTTCATTAATGACAAATATAAAGTACTATTTTTTTTACATTGTAATAGGCAGATTTAGTTTGTCTTTAATACAAAAATCATTGGGTACATTTTCCCCCCTTTGGCAATTCTTGCCTTTGAGAGGATTCCATTTTATTCTGAAGTGTGTTCCGCTTTTCATGTAAGTAATAGACTTTGTGGATGAGAGTAGTAGATGAGACCTTGCTACAAGTGTCTTTTGTACATTTTAGTACACGTCTGCTATGATCTAAAGAGATGAAAAGGTGCTTTAAAGACTAACATTTTCAGTTTTCTTCTTATTTTATATAAGACTCCTAGCTGGTGATGCTCTTCGGCAGAACAAAGGCACAATGAGTAGTGCAAAGCGTACAGAAGTATTATTCATGTGATGCAACGGTAAAGAGATAAAAATTGTTTTACTCCATATCTGCTAATGGTAGGGTACTTACATTTATAAGGCTAAGCATACATATAAATATATAATTGTGATATATATATATATATATATATATATATATATATATATATATATATATATATATATATATATATATATATATAAAAAACACGGAAGGGGACTGCACTCTCAGACCGGACCGGGTACACATCCCATGACCCTGCAACATGCTCAGCCCTGGGTGCTCACTGGCACTCACAGGAAGCTGTGCTGTCCCCAGAGTCACAGGCAGTTAACCCCAGACAGGTCTGGGTGCAAGAACCATAGGGACAATTACAAAACAAATTAATACAACACACAGAGAAAGTCCAGCACTCACAAACTCTCAGCTAAGATTAAAAGCAAAAATGGAAAGGTTAGTTACCGCATTTGGCTAAATGGAACAAGCCCAGGTACCACGTCAAGGTCCCTATATAAATATAGCAGCAATTTTAAGAGAAATGCCAAACCATCCTTATGGAGGAACTGTTAAGAAAGTTAAGTGAACATTTGTACTAGCATTTGGTATTAAAGTATTATTATTTTTCATTTACTTTGACATAGATTTGTTTTACAGATTAAAATTAAAGGGATATTAAAGGGATATTGCAGCCAAAATTGGAATCCACATGGATGCATTTCAGTTTTGGATAGAAGCATTTTTGTTATATACACATATTATCAAAATGCTTCTAATAAAAGCTATAGCTGTTTAAAATGTGTATTTAAGTATGCACCGTGCACCAGCATTTTAAACACTGCACTTGCTCAGAGAGTCTAAAGTGCTTGTATCATATGGTAATGACTCAATTTGTTAATTGCTGACATGATATGAGCCCCATATGAAACAGATTAAACAATGGCACTATTAAGGCGTTCCCCACTATAATCTATATAAGTGTATTTAGAATTTTATACACTTCTATATGAAAGTATTGTGGGTGGGTTGGTGCTATGCATAAATGGAATTCAAACTAGAAATGTGGAAGTATAGACACTTACCACGGGACAGTATGCATCTCCAGCACTCTAGCCCAGACTATAGGGTGTTGCTTTATATGAGGAATTTTAAAATATAACTTTTATTCAATTTAGTTAAAAACTGTGGACAAATAACACGTAACACACAAAATTAAATTTCTCAAAGTCAGCTCTGTTTAAGCTAATGATAGTGAACACAAATATTATATAAATGCCTTGATTATATTATCTCTATGTGTCACAAGGATTGTAACAACCTGGAATAATATAACTAATATGCTAAAATTATTTTCGTTTGAAAGCTGTTGTATGGTTGTGTAAGTGCCCAATAGCAGTAAATTCACCAGTTATTACATGCTGAGGATCACAATGGAAACAACAACTTGGTATAATCGCTTGATTCTGTGTGAGTACAGGTATGACAGTATCAAACGTATCTGGATGATAACAGAGTCAGTCACAAAGGTTATAACTATCACATCCATACAAGTATACAGTTAATCTGAGAACAATGTTCATATGGTACTGCAAGCCGTTTCATATAATAGGTACAGATTATGTAGCAAAATTACTCAATGGTTATAGTATCAATAGGCTAAGTTGTGACTCTAGTATATAAATAATTAAGGCACCATACTGTGATGTGTTATATGTTTATACTGTATTTAGGTGACAGGTATATAGCCCCTAAATATTATGTGATCACCTGTGTATCAAGGTTATTGTACACTCTCACACCTGCTTGATCTTAAAAAATGTTTGTGTGATTATTGTTAGTGTATGGACATTAGGACCGCTATTGATATTAATAAAGTAACCTAGATATGCCAATCACCCCTTGGTTTTGTAACCTGCTTTCTCAAGCCCTCTATGGGTGAAACGTGTCAGTAGTGACAGACGCCTTTTAATTAATGTCAAAGTAAAGTTCTGAGCTAACCTTATAACACGCTCCATGCTATAGAACCTATGTTAAGCTGTTAAGTAAGCCCGCTAAGTGAGCACCACCAGTGCACACGGGTGAAATATTCAGCCACAGGCTATGGGGATAATGCAACAGCAGAATTTAATAAAAACAGGAGAAAATGACAGCGCTACACTGAATCAGGTGGGGCACCCATAGAACTTCCCCTTTAAAAAAATAATCAAAAAGTAAAAACGGGGTGTATCTAATATCTGTTTCTCAGAAGACACACAACCACTCCCCTATAGTATAAACATATGGGACATAAATACAATCACCGACGTACACAACAGATATGTGAAAATACAACAGTCCCAAAATAAAACAGTCCCAAAACCGTAGCTGGTTTAAGTCACACAAAAAGCATATAGACTGATTGTAGCAGGATTGGTGTGTTAACTTAGCTGAACCAGATGGAGGCAAAGTTTGTTCAGTAAATGTGCATACACGGCAAATCTGACGTGGTAATGTCCAGTTGGTCTGATGGAATATATGCTGAAGGATCCTTACAGGAGCAGCTGATAAATCACGGAACTCCAGCTATGTGTATCCCGTTGCAGCAAGCTGTATAAGAAATGACAAGAAGAAAACAGCGCATCCACGAATCACAGCAGCGTTTATTCAGGTAAATGACACACACAGAAAATTGCACACTTACAAGATGACAGTAATGTATGAGCGGTAATGCCCTCTGGCTAGTTGTCTTTCGCCTGTAGCAAATCTCAGCGGGAACACCTCAGACGCCGACCAGCAGCACCAAGAGACCCACTTCCTGTCACATACGGCAGGTGCCAAAGAGAAACTCAAAAGAGCAGCAGTCCTAAACACTTTGATGGTAGGAATTAGTTACCCTACGAGTTTCCTCTGCACACGGGCAGACTTCTTCAGGGGTATATGAAAATACAAGCTAACAAACTACCTGTAGGACTGCAATTTATACACACACCTCTGACATACTTCCTCTCAGGAAGGGATTTACCTTTTTACCACATATATCCTAATACACTCGTATCTGACAGATTACTTGGATTATATGGGCACTAGTGGTTAAAAAAGGCTCACACATATATAACTACACTAAAATAGCAACATATCTAAACAAGTATTAAATGCATTTAGCTGTATAAAAATAGTATTAAATGCATTTAGCTGTATAAAAATATATATATATATATAAATATATATATCTATTTTTATACAGCTAAATGCATTTAATACTTGTTTAGATATGTTGCTATTTTAGTGTAGTTATATATGTGTGAGCCTTTTTTAACCACTAGTGCCCATATAATCCAAGTAATCTGTCAGATACGAATGTATTAGGATATATGTGGTAAAAAGGTAAATCCCTTCCTGAGAGGAAGTATGTCAGAGGTGTGTGTATAAATTGCAGTCCTACAGGTAGTTTGTTAGCTTGTATTTTCATATACCCCTGAAGAAGTCTGCCCGTGTGCAGAGGAAACGCGTAGGGTAACTAACTCCTACCATCAAAGTGTTTAGGACTGCTGCTCTTTTGAGTTTCTCTTTGGCACCTGCCGTATGTGACAGGAAGTGGGTCTCTTGGTGCTGCTGGTCGGCGTCTGAGGTGTTCCCGCTGAGATTTGCTACAGGCGAAAGACAACTAGCCAGAGGGCATTACCGCTCATACATTACTGTCATCTTCTAAGTGTGCAATTTTCTGTGTGTGTCATTTACCTGAATAAACGCTGCTGTGATTTGTGGATGCGCTGTTTTCTTCTTGTCATTTCTTAAGCAGAATTTAATAGTTAACGTTTAATTATACATGTATAGAGTGCAGGCATACGGCTCAAATTCAAGTAACATCCGGGTACTATTAACCGGCTAATGAGACCGTTTGAAACTGACACAGTGCAATATAGAACTCACTACATGAGTTGAACCATTTACAATTCATTATTTAACAAGGTAACGGGAATCTCATAATATAGCCAACACTCAGACTGTGGGACTATATAGTATTTGAATAACTAATAAAATTGGGTAATTTCGGATAACATCCGGGCTATAGTTGAGACAGACGCCTTTTAATTCAAGCCAAAATGCTATAGAACCTATGCTAAGCTGTCACACAAGCTAGCTAAGGGAGCACGGGTGTAATATTTAGCCGTATGCTATGTGGATAACGTAATAGCAGAATCCAATATTTAATGTTAAATTTTAAATATTAAGAGTACAGGCATACGGCTCATATTTAACTACAGCCGGGTACTATTAACCGGCTTATGAACCCGTCTGATACAGACACAGTGCAACATAGAGCTCACGATAAGAGCTGAACCATTACCAATTCATTATTTAATGTGTTAAAATATAGCCAGCATACCGGTTGTGGGGTAATACAGTATTTGAATAACTAAAAATTGTGCAATTTTGGATAACATCCGGGCCATTTATATAAGACTGACGGCTCCACTACAAATACAAAAAGCCTAGCTAGCTCCCCAATAGAAGCCACACAGATATAAGGCTTCTATATATTATCTCAAACCTGCTGGTTTACATATAAACAGTCATTACAAGGATACAAACTCATTTTCAGTCTGCTAACAACTACTACTTCAGTAAATTTAAGATTAATACTACTGATTAACAGAGATTAATAACCCGGCAACAAATGAGGGGCTATGGAACTGTTTATATATACTAAGTAACTATTGTGGAATAATTAACCTAGAATTACAGCGGCTCACAAGAGTGCCTATAGTTATTAAAAAAGCAGGTTACAAAACCAAGGGGTGATTGGCATATCTAGGTTACTTTATTAATATCAATAGCGGTCCTAATGTCCATACATTAACAATAATCACACAAACATTTTTTAAGATCAAGCAGGTGTGAGAGTGTATAATAACCTTGATACACCGGTGATCACATAATATTTAGGGGCTATATACCTGTCACCTAAATACAGTATAAACATATAACGCATCACAGTATGGTGCCTTAATTATTTATATACTAGAGTCACAACTTAGCCTATTGATACTATAACCATTGAGTAATTTTGCTACATAATCTGTACCTATTATATGAAACGGCTTGCAGTACCATATGAACATTGTTCTCAGATTAACTGTATACTTGTATGGATGTGATAGTTATAACCTTTGTGACTGACTCTGTTATCATCCAGATACGTTTGATACTGTCATACCTGTACTCACACAGAATCAAGCGATTATACCAAGTTGTTGTTTCCATTGTGATCCTCAGCATGTAATAACTGGTGAATTTACTGCTATTGGGCACTTACACAACCATACAACAGCTTTCAAACGAAAATAATTTTAGCATATTAGTTATATTATTCCAGGTTGTTACAATCCTTGTGACACATAGAGATAATATAATCAAGGCATTTATATAATATTTGTGTTCACTATCATTAGCTTAAACAGAGCTGACTTTGAGAAATTTAATTTTGTGTGTTACGTGTTATTTGTCCACAGTTTTTAACTAAATTGAATAAAAGTTATATTTTAAAATTCCTCATATAAAGCAACACCCTATAGTCTGGGCTAGAGTGCTGGAGATGCATACTGTCCCGTGGTAAGTGTCTATACTTCCACATTTCTAGTTTGAATGATATGAGCCCCACTGGTGCTCTGAGTAACTGCAGTATTTAAAATGCTGGTGCAATGAGAATATCTAGCTATACCTCACATGCACGTGCAGAGAAAAATGTTATCATTAAAACAGTGACTACTTTTACTAGAAGCATTTTTGCCAATACCTTTATATTGCAAAGATGTTTCTATTCAAAGATGTAATTCATCTATGTGCATTTACATTTTGACCAGAATGTCCCTTTAAACACAAAGATTTTCATTTGTGATTCAGACAGAGTATACAATTTAAAACAATAAATAAATCCAATTTAGTTCTATTATTAAATTTGCTTGGTTCCCATGATATTCTTTGTTGAAGAGATACCTAGGTAGATGTCTGGAGTACTGCATGGCAGGAAATAGTGCTGACATCTGGTGCTCTGTGAAATGGGATAACGTCCGCGCAAAAATGCTGCCATATAGTGGTCAAGACTACATGCATGCTATTGAGCTTACCTCCCTTCTTTTCAACAAAAGATGCCAAGAGAATGAAGATAATTTGATAATAGAAATAAATTAGAAAGGTGTTTAAAATTGCATGCTTTCTCTAAATCATGAAAGAAAAAATGTGGGATTAATATCCGTTTAAGTTTGGACGTACCTGCAGACATGAGAACATACTCTACAGTTATAAGTAAAATTATATATTTTTATTGTGTAAGGTACAAAAATAAGGCTGTTGATATTAAAGTAAAATTATAGAAATGTTTTATTGCTCTTTTATTTTCCTTTAATAACAAGCAATGTCTTTTGAATGTGCTTGAACATATTATTATTGCCCTTTAGCTTGCACTGAACTATGCAAAAGGTTTTAAACACATAGCTAAAGTGAGTCCTGGAGCGCAAAATACACTTCTGCTCCTGAACTGAACATGAGTAGTGATTGGTAGCTATGCATATATGCAGACTGACTGAAATTATGTGTTTAACCCTTTGCAGAACATCAGAGCATTTTATTATTCATCTTTATGTACCATTAAGAAAATGTCCTTTTTCTTAAGTTTTATACATTTCCTTTCATCTTGAATTTTATTTGAATCATTGAAGTAACCTACTAAACCATAGGTTTTTTTTGTTAATTAATTTTAAAGGATTTGTTTATTCATTACATGGATAAATAATCTTCTAAATAATTTATTGCAACTAGTAAAAGAGGCTGCTTTAAAATTTGATTTGAACATACAATCATTACCGGCACAGTCTACTTAAAAATATTTATTGCTTAAAAAGATAATCCCTTAATTACCCGTTCCCCAGTTTTGCATAACCAACGCGGTTGTACTTTTTACCTCTGTGATTACCTTGTATCTTTGCCTCTGCAGACTACCTCCTTATCCCAGTTGTTTTGTCAGACTTGCATTTTAGCCAATCAGTGCTGACAGAGCTGATATGGCAGGCATTAACTAGCACTGTCTAGCTGTAAAAACTGTCAAACACTGAGTTAAGAGGCGGCCTTCAAGGGCTTAGAAATTAGCATATGAGCCTACCTAGGTTTAGCTTTCAACAAAGAATACCAAGAGAACAAATTCAATGTGATGATAAAGTAAATTGGAAAATTGTTTAAAATTGCATGCCCTATCTGAATCATGAAAGATTCATTTTGACAAGACTGTCCCTGCTGCCATGAAGTTTGGTATTTTATAGCCTATTTCTGAAACTAAGTGGTATTGAAAATGCTCCCAGTACTAAAATGATATAGTCAGCCATTTATCCAATTTTGTTCCAAGACATTAGAGGCATATTCCTTTATTCTTCCTTATGGTATATTTCTGTTACATCAGCGCATCAGTAGTTCCATTTGTCACACTGAAAGTAAGAAAACAGAAACAAAATGTTAGCATGAATGCCTATGATAAACCATCACTTTCAATAGAAGTGGAAACATAGAGGAAGCATAATAATATTAGATATTATGCTATGGACCCTACATACTAAGGTTATAACAGCTAAAAGATATAAAGGACATTAATGCTTTTTTTTACAGTACATTGTCATTGCCTGAATATGACAATCCACTCTGCTGAGTAGACAGCTCCTATGCAGCAGGGGCTTAGAAGGTTGCCATGGTTTCTTTCCTGCTGCTGTTTCAATGATTGCTGCATGTCCATCTGTTACTTGAGCAGTGAAATGGAATTACCTATTCCATCTTCAGAGGGAGAGAGATATTAGAAACCCTTTCACTGCTGGTTAGCAGAAATAGCATTGCAAATTCTACACTTAACTTTGTTTTCTTTAAACATAAAACAGATTTAATTATTTTATTTCCTTAATGTTTAACTATATGAGAAAGAAGTGATTAAAAGACAAAAAATAACCCCAACATAACATAAATTAAAAAAGTATGATGAACATCAACAAAAAACAATCTTTAAAATGATAAATGGATGAGTAAATGTACGTACCAAGGGTTAACTATTGCTACTAAAATGTTATGTTTTTGATCATTTGTAATGTCACTATTAACAACCAAAGAAAATTGAGATTTCATCCTTCACAGGAATTTTAGATCACAAATACGTAGCTCTGTAGAAATATGCGGTCTTCATAAATATCAATAATATACATTTAATTTAATTTTCATTACCATACATTTTTTATTAATTGCAATTTTTTTTAATCACTTATATCTAGTAATACTAATTCTTCATCCCAGGGATCTTTATAGACATGTGCCAGCCATTGTAAAATATATTAAATATAAAGGGTAGATGCCAGTGAATTATATTACAAACATAGAGGTTGTTACTTGACATTACCTCAAAGATACAAAATGTAGCAAAATAATATTATTATGTTGTGTTTCTAAAGTTTTAACAATTAATTATCTTGTGTGCCTAACAAACTTACATTCTAGGTAAGGACACATAATAAATACCTTATATTATAAAATACAACATTACTAGCAGTGTATTGATTTCAAGATATGCGTCTGTTGAACCAATTTGTATAGACAATGTCATTATTTTATTTGAAACCACTGTCTGTGTAAAAAAAACAAAAACAAAAACAAAAAAAAAAACCAAAAAACCCCACCCAAAACACATTATATTGCCTCAATGGGTAAGGGAATATCTAAATTACTTTAAATGTCACATTATTTAAAATATTATGGGCTAGATTACAAGTGGAACGCTAATTTATTGTGCGCCGGTAAACAGGCACATTTTCCCATTTACGGGTGCGTGATAAATAACCAGCCATTACAAGCAATTAGCACTCATACAATTAAATAGAGATCAGATCTCTAGTTAATTTTTATAAATCTCTCCCAATTGGCCGTAAAATTATGTATAGTATGCCTTTATTAAAATAATAAAATGTAGCATTTTTAATTGTATTAAAAATAACTGCACAAAGCAATTTTTTGGGCTTAATGTTGGCTGGTGTGTGGTGTTAGAAAAAAAAAACTGCACTGAAAAGTGCCTTTACATTGCGGTCTACGGGGACTGCGTGCTCCCTGTAAATATTTATGCATATGCTTATATACTGTACATATATATTTATGTGTTAATATGTGTGTTACACATATAAACACATAAATATATATATGTATATAACCATATACATATATAATTAAATCTGCTGCCCATTGCTGCGTGAATTATCCCTGGCATGAAAAGCGAGGCTTGTATTGGAGCCTAAGGAATCTCTCTCTCCTGTTGCAAAGCTTCCCTGCAATGCGAACGCGACCTCGCATTCGCATTATGGCTAACTTGTAATACCAGCGCACATTTATGAGCTTTGGTATTACTAATTGGAGAGCAAATATCTCTGTCGCAAAAGCGATATTTTGCACTCCACTCTTAATCTAGCCCAATATTGGAACTACTTTAATTAAAAAAAAGTTTTGTGACCAAATTCAAGCTGTCTATTTTTTGTTTCTTAGCCATATGATATGCACGTACATTTCCCTAAAGATAATTTTTCTGTCAGCTTAGTGTTATTTAAAACATTCTTTTAGCATCTGCCTTGAATTTTTACTCTTATGAATTCCTATAAAATAACAAATTATGTGCATGACAGGTGTCAGCAAATTTGTTTGATGAAGTTAATTTAAAGTCCTTTAAGTTATGATGTGTTTGTTTTAACAGCTGTCTCTCAGCTCATACCAAATCTTAAAAGACAACAAATCCCTTGTAATTTACAAGGAAAAGACCTGATTTCTGCTGAAAAAGTTTGAGAATTCAAATCTCATGAACATTGATTTTTTTATATTCTTATATATGACAAAAAATATGTAGACACTTGACCATCACACATATGTGAGCTTGTTGGACATCCAATTCCAAAGCCATGGGCATTAATAAGGAGTTGCCCACGTCATCCCCTTTACTGCTTTAACAGCCACCACTCTTCTGGTAAGCTTGCCACAAGATTTTGCCCATTCAGCCAAATGAGCATTTGTGAGTTCAGGCTCTGATGTTGGGTGAGACGGTCTGGCTTACAATCAGCATTACAATTAACCCCAAAGGTGATCAATGGGATGAAGGTCAGGGCTAGTTGCAGGTCACTCATATTCCGTCACACTAAACTTTTCAAACCATGAGCCTCGCTTCACACAGGGGCACATTCATACTGGAAAAGGGGAGGAACTGTTTCCACAATGTTAGAAACACCCCATTGTCTAAAATGTCTTTTCATTCTGTAGTATTAAGATGACCCTTCAGTGGCACTAAGGGGCCTCGGACAAACCATGAAAAACAGCCCCAGACCATTATCCCTCCTCACCAACTTTACAGTAGGCACTATGTATTCTGGTATGTAGCATTCATCTGGCATCCACTACACCCAGATTCTTCCATTAGGCTTCCAGATAGTGAATGGTGATTCATCACTCCAGAGTACACATTTCCACTGCTCCAGTGTCCAGGGTGCTTTACACCACTACTGCTGACACTTGGCATTGCATATATTGATGTGAGGCTTGTTAATGAAGCTGCTTGGCCATGAAAACACATTTCAAGAAGCTCACAACAACCAGTTCTTGTGCTAATGTTACTTCCAGAAACAGATTGGGAATCTGTAGTGAGTGATGCAACATATTATAGGCAATTTTGGAAAGAATATTACGGTAAATTTCCTTTGACTGAATATTTATCTGCTGCACTATGTGGTATTCATTTAGTTTATTTGTGGAACATCTAAATTATTTTTTGCTAAACAAATGTAAATGTTAATTTGCTACAGATGAAAACCACAATCCTTCTTCTTAGAGCCCTGGGCCGCGTGAAGCCTCCTATTAGGTGGATCCCTTGGGTCTGTGGTAAAAGAACTTCTTCTTTAATGCAGGCGTTGGGACCAGGTTTAGCACGGCTCTCCGGCATGCTAGAGGTAATTCTTTTACAAGGAATGTATACTGACAAATTTCCCCAGTATTTATTCCTTTTCTTTAAATTTCGTTTGTACATTCATTTGGATATTCGTTTTGTGAAAACTAAACAAATATCAATTTTTTGTTACAAATTTGCATTCATAATGAAACAAATGCATGTCTCTACTGGCTTCCAGTTATTTAGAGACATTTAGTGGTGCTTCCTAGCATTGTCTGTAAGTATTCGTATCTAATCTGTTTCTACAGGCTAATTTATGTTACTATTCTCTGTGATGTTATTTTTCATTGCTTTGTCTTTAGTTTAAACTTAGTTGTATGTATAGTCAGTTTCTCAGTACAATCGTCAGTTATTATAGCCTCCATTTGTTGTTATGTATCAGTCAGCCTGAATCTCTATGCCTTTATACTTCTTGTATGTAAATATTAGGGATGGGCGAATGTGGAAATTTTCGAATTTCGAATGTAGAACGAATGTTATTACCGAAATTCGAATTCTAAAACCGAATGTCGATAAGAACGAATATTCTTAAAAATTCAAAAATCGAATGTTATTTACAGTTTTCGAATGTTTATAATTATATCGAATGCCCACATTCGAAATTTCGAATTTAACATTCTATTTAACAAATACTATTCAGAAGTTCAATAGTTCATATGGTAGGGTGGGAATTTAGTAAATTTATACATAATAGATACAAATATATAATTTCGAATGTTTCCATATAGAATATTGCATAATTCGAATATTACATTTAAAGAAAGCATTAGAATACTATTACAAACATATAAATTCAAATTTTTCAAATTCGAATATAAATTCGAAATTTTCGAATTCGAATATTACATTTAAACAAAAAGCATTAGAAATACTATTACAATCTAAATTCGAATTTTTTTTAATTCGAATACACGTATAGCATAATTCGAATATTACATTTAAAGAAAAAGCATTAGAAATACTATTACAATCTAAATTCGAATTTTTTGAATTTGAATATTGCATAATTCAAATATTACATTTAAAGAAAAAGCATTAGAAATACTATTACAATCTAAATTCGAATTTTTCGAAAAGAATATTTTCGAATGTAATCGTAAAATTCGAAACTGAACATTCAAAAATCGAATGTTAGAATCTTATGTAAACATTCGAAATTTGATTCGAACGAACAAATGTGTTAAAATTCGTGCCGTTTTTCGAATGTTGCGAAACATTCGCCCATCCTTAGTAAATATGCAATCCTGTATTATATTTAAGTCCTTCATCTTAGTTATTTTACTGCTGATGTAAGCTATTTATTTGTGATCTTAGCTTACATTATCTTTGTATTTCAGGTTTACTTTCTTCAATATGCTGCACTGAATTCAGTGATGTGTGAATATAGCCTGGATCTACATTTACCCTCTCATGTGTGTGGAAAGAGTTTAGCTCTCTATCAAACTTTGTAGGGAAAACAAAACTCATGTTGGAACACATTCACCTGACTTTTCAAATGTTCTGAGCAAGTAATCATCTTTTTTAGCTAAAGCTAATTGTCATGCAATATGGCACGGAAATAGATCTAATGGTGAAGCTTTATCCTATTTTGTTATTGTTAATAAAAAAATAAAAAAAAAACAAGAGTAGGTTCAGAATGGAAAACTGTTCATTTTCTCTCTGTGTTCTATATATTAAAAGTATAAATTATGTTAAGCTGATATTGTATTTCTGATTTGATTTAATACATTTCATTCTTGTTACTTTGGCTAGTGACCTGACAACAAAGACTTCTTACTTTAAATGGGGGAGTGTAGAAGTTTGGGAATTAGATGAGTTGATTGGAAAACTAAAATATATTTTTACAGGGCCATTACATACAGTAGAATTGCATAATCTATAAAGCACAGTAAAACAAACCAATGCAATAGGACTTACTCTGAATTTCAAATTATCAGTAGATTAATTCTTCTAGAACATTTAAAAAAACTGCTTCTATTTCCCTGCCCACTGTATCATGTGACAGTCATCAGCCAATTATAGACTCCTATACATATACACTGTGAACTCTTACACAATTGGAGCTGGTGCCTCAGAAAGTGTGCAAAAAAGTTTAGTTTTTCTTTTTACATTTCATGCTCTATCTGAATCTTGAAAGTTTAACTTTGACCTTAGTGTCCCTTTAATGCCAAACAAATTTCTCTTGAAGAAAATGTGCATAGGAACTTGTTAACACCCTCTCACCAATGCCTATGATGAACCAAAGATTTTACTATGTAACTGATTTCATTATAATATGAAAAACTGCAAAAAGAATTGCTAAATATCTAAATAATGCAAGGGTTCTTGCTATGGAACTAAACTTCACAGGTAAAATATACAAATAAATGTGCAGTAAAACTAATTTAGAAACATTCATCTATGAATCCTACATAACGTCTGTAGTAAAACCGCTACTTTTTTTTTTTTTTTACTTCTTACTCATATTTTTTTTAGTAATTTTGGTTTAGTTTTGCGCTAGTGATATCTCCTTTTACGATTTAATCCTTACCGCAATCTCAGAGCTGTGTTTAACTGTTTTCCGAAACAAAAAATGATAAAGGCCGACAGCCTCTAATGAAACGTTTGTGCAATGATATATGCCGATAGCGTATGCTGTCAGCATTTATTGACGTGCGGTGGACATGATCTGCTACAGCGGTTCATGTCCGCCCGAACATTGATAAATCTACCTCTTGGTGTTAGGAAATGAAAACTACTGAAGTACTTCACAAAAGCTCAAGAGTTATAGTACCTCATTTTCATGTTGAAATTCACCGGTTCAAAACATCAATATTATTATTTATTTTAATAGTCATGTGTAGGAGCTCATTCAGGTATGATCAAAACAAGTCTTGTAAGTTTAGGTAGCTAAACCATGATCTTTTTTTAGAAAAGAAATTGCATTTTAAAAATGTGTTAAAATATCCTACTTATCTCAGTAAAATGGAAGTTCTGCCTTCCAAGTTCCACAGGTCATCAAATATTGTGCATTAAAAAGTAACCTATGTTGGAACATAGATAACATTTTGTAGTTTTACTCTCAACCCCAAAGCTGTGTGCAAATAACTCTCTACCTGCTAGATTATGAGTGGAGTGCTATTTACCGCACCTGCTCGAGTGTAAACTTCGCTAGAAGAAAGCTTTTTGTGCTCCCCATAGAAGTCAATGGAAAATGCAGAAAAGAAAAACCTAACACCTATCACTTGCGCACTAACCCAACAGTAGTTATGAACATTTCACATTCCAATGTCCTTCACATACAGAACAATGTAATTATTATTATAAATACATATTTCAATATATAAATAAAAAGAGAGAAGCGCTCAACCTGGAAACGAACAAAAGCATAATAGCTTGTTCTATGGCTTGTTACCACCCAAGAAGCAGCCTCTTTTTGCTTAACAAGTGCCTTACAAAGAGAAGAACTTTCCTAAAGCATATCAGTCTGATCCTGACTTCACAGTACAGTCCAGCCCTGAAATACCAGGCAATCCCTCTCTGAACAAGAGAAACAGCAAAACCCCAGACGTACATTTCTGCCTATTGTGGGCCTCGTCAGTGAGGTGCAGCCATATCCCTCGAGGCACACTGAGCAACGGGTCCACGTCTGGATTCCCGCATCACACTTAGGGAGACTTCCCTTAGTGTCATAATTTGCATAAATAAAAAGAGAGAAGCGCTCAACCTGGAAACAAACAAAAGCATAATAGCATGTTCTATGGTTAGTTACCACCCAAGAAGCAGCCTCTTTTTGCTGAACATGTGCCTTACACAAGAGAAGAACTTTCCTAAAGCATATCAGTCTGATCCTGACTTCACAGTACAGTCCAGCTCTGAAATACCAGGCAATCCCTCTCTGAACAAGAGAAACAGCAAACCCCAGACGAACGTAACTAGCCATAGAACAAGCTATTATGCTATTGTTCGTTCCCAGGTTGAGCGTTTCTCTCTTTTTATTCATGCAAATTATGACACTTAGGGAATTCTCCCTTAGTGTGATGTGGGAATCCAGACGCTGCACCTCACTGACGAGGCCCACAATAGGACGAAACGTATATGTCTGGGGTTTTGCTGTTTCTCTCGTTCAGAGAGGGATTGCCTGGTATTTCGGGGCTGGACTGTACTGCGAACTCAGGATCAGACTGATATGCTTCAGGAAAGTTCTTCTCTGTGAAAGGCACATGTTGAGCAAAAAGAGGCTGCTTCTTGGGTGGTAACTAGCCATAGAACAAGCTATTATGCTATTGTTCGTTCCCAGGTTGAGCGCTTCTCTCTTTTTATTTATGCAAATTATGACACTTAGGGAAGTCTCCCCAGTCCCTAAGTGTGATGCGGGAATCCAGACGTGGACCCGTTGCTCAGTGTGCCTAGAGGGATATGGCTGCACCTCACTGATGAAGCCCACAATAGGCAGAAATGTACGTCTGGGGTTTTGCTGTTTCTCTCGTTCAGAGAGGGATTGCCTGGTGTTTCGGGGCTGGACTGTACGGTGAAGTCAGGATCAGACTGATATGCTTCAGGAAAGTTCTTCTCTGTGAAACGCACATGTTGAGCAAAAAGAGGCTGCTTCTTGGGTGGTAACTAGCCATAGAACAAGCTATTATGCTATTGTTCGTTCCCAGGTTGAGCGCTTCTCTCTTTTTATTTATGCAAATTATGACACTTAGGCAAGTCTCCCTAAGTGTGATGCGGGAATCCAGACATGGACCCATTGCTCAGTGTGCCTAGAGATATATGGCTGCACCTCACTGACGAGGCCCACAATAGGCCGAAACGTACGTCTGGGGTTTTGCAGTTTCTCTCGTTCAGAGAGGGATTGCATGGTAATTCGGGGCTGGACTGTACTGTGAAGT
The DNA here is from genome assembly GCF_027579735.1 of Bombina bombina. Taxonomy (NCBI): domain Eukaryota; kingdom Metazoa; phylum Chordata; class Amphibia; order Anura; family Bombinatoridae; genus Bombina; species Bombina bombina. The sequence goes on along the minus strand of NC_069504.1, from coordinate 555,085,453 downwards.
CAGGATCAGACTGATAGGCTCCACGAAAGTTCTTCTCTGTGAAAGGCACATGTTGAGCAAAAAGAGGCTGCTTCTTGGGTGGTAACTAGCCATAGAACAAGCTATTATGCTTTTGTTCGTTTCCAGGTTGAGCACTTCTCTCTTTTTTATTTATGGAAATTATGACTCTTAGGAAAGTCTTCCTAAGTGTGATGCTGGGAATCCAGATGTGGACCCGTTGCTCAGTGTGCATAGAGGGATATGGCTGCACCTCACTGTTGAGGCCCACACTAGGCCAAAACATAAATCTGGGGTTTTGCCATTTCTCTCGTTCAGAGAGGGATTGCCTGGTATTTCGGGGCTGGACTGTATTGTTAAGTCAGGATCAGACTGATATGCTTCAGGAAAGTTCTTATCTGTGAAAGGCACATATTAAGCAAAAAGAGGCTGCTTCTAAGGTGGTAACCAGCCATAGAACAAGCTATTATGCTATTGTTCGTTCCCAGGTTTAGCGCTTCTATGCAAATCACAAAAGAGGAATTACAGTTCAGGCAACTACCAATCTCAAGTACTTTGTTTGTTACATAGGAGGTGAATTTATTTGTAATATGAGCAAAATCACAGGGTTAGCATTTATTATGGCCACAGCTATACATGCCCTTATGGTGTAACCAAGATGTATTTGCACTTTCTGTCAGCAATTGTGAAGGAGATACTATATTACCAATAGTTTTACAGCGTCTGTAAGAGCATCTTAAACCCTTACCCACTACCGACACAAGTTTGTCATCAGCTTTGAGGACTGGTAGATGTTTTCTAATAATTTTACAGACCTCTGTATACTGCTCATTATAATTGGTAATAAAAGTAACTCCTTCAAAATCCTTGTTCTTTCGTTGTTTGGCATTGCCTGAAAGTAGGGTTTGTCTACTCATCTTAAAGGTTTCCCCTTTTGGCTCTGCTTATGTCAAGGTCCCTGTAATCACATTGTTTCAGACGTTGTTTCAAAAATGATGCCTATTTTTCAAAGACAGCATCATCAGAACAATTACATTTTTCTTGCTTGACATATTCTTTGTCCATGGCATATATATATATAAACATATATGAAACAACACAAATTTCAAAACAAATTGACCTCCTTGTTACAGTCTGCAGTTATAGGTTGCAGCACCATGTATAAAGACATTGCAAGTTAAATTTGCTTCCGTAACTGTGCGGAGTGCACAGGTGTGTCAAAACCTTGTACACCCCTCACATTTTTGTAAATATTTTATTATATCTTTTAATGTGACAACACTGAAGAAATAACACTTTGCTACAATGTAAAGTAGTGAGTGTACAGCCTGTATAACAGTGTAAATTTGCTGTCCCCTCAAAATTGCTTAACAAACAGCCATTAATGTCTAAACCGTTGGCAACAAAAGTGAGTACACCCCTAAGTGGAAATGTCCAAATTGGGCCAAATTAGCCATTTTCTCTCCTCGATGTCATGTGACTCGTTAATGTTACAAGGTCTCAGGTGTGAATGGGGAGCAGGTGTTTTAAATTTGGTTTTATCACTCTCACACTCTATCATACTGGTCACTGGAAGTTCAACATGGCACCTCATGGCAAAAAACTCTCTGAGGATCTGAAAAAAGAATTGTTGCTCTACATAAAGATGGCCTAGGCTATAAGAAAGTTGCCAATACCCTGCAACTGAACTGCAGCATGATGGGCAAGACCATACAGTGGTTTCACATGACAGGTTCCACTCAGAACAGGCCTCATCATGGTTGACCAAAGAAGTTGAGTGCACGTGCTCAGCGTCATATCCAGAGGTTGTCTTTAGGGAATAGACGTATAAGTGCTGCCAGCTTTGCTGCAGAGGTTGAAGGGGGGGGGGGTCAGCCTGTCAGTGCACAGACCATACGCCGCACACTGCATCAAATTGGTCTGCATGGCTGTCATCCCAGAAGGAAGCCTCTTTTAAAGGTGATGCACAAGAAAGCCCGCAAACAGTTTGCTGAAGACAAGCAGACTAAGGACATGGATTACTGGAACCATGTCCTGTGGTCCAATGAGACCAAGATAAACTTATTTGGTTCAGATGGTGTCAAACATGTATGGCGGCAACCTGGTGAGTAGTACAAAGACACGTGTGTCTTACCTAAAGTTAAGCATCGTGGTGGGAGTGTCATGGTCTTGGCCTGCATGAGTGCTGCCAGCACTGGGGTGCTACAGTTCATTGAGGGAACCATGAATGCCAACATGTACTGTGACATACTGAAGCAGAGCATGATCCCCTCTCTTCAGAGTCTGGGTCGCAGGGCAGTATTCCAACATGATAATGACCCCAAACACATCTCCAAGATGAACACTGCCTTGGTGATGGACTGGCCAAGCATGTCTCCAGACCTAAACACGATTGAGCATCTGTGGGGCATCCTCAAATGGAAGGTAGGGGAGTGCAAGGTCTCTAACATCTGTGATGTCGTCATGGAGGAGTGGAAGAGGACTCCAGTGGAAACCTGTGAAGCTCTGGTGAACTCCATGCCCAAGAGGGTTAAGAAAGTGCTGGAAAATAATGTTGGCCACACAAAATATTGACACTTTGGGCCCAATTTGGACATTTTGTACACTCACTGCTTTACATTGTAGCAAAGTGAAATTTCTTCAGTGTTGTCACATGAAAAGATATAATAAGATATTTACGAAAATGTGAGGGATGTACTAACTTTTGTGAAATACTGTGTGTATATATATATATATATATACAAGCCTTCTAAGCGTATAAAGTCAACAATTTATTAGGAGACTTCAGGAGAACATAAAATGTGATAAACAAAGGTAACCCATGTCAATCCAGGACAGGAAAGAACACAAGTCCTATGCGTTTCGGCAACCCATTGCCTTAATCATGGACACTACAGTATAGTAGAAAAATAGCTACTTAAATACACCTGAGTGCACAGGTGTGTCAAAACCTTGATTGATCAATTAAAGGGGACATATTTAAACAATGGATAGGGCAGTACTGACAATGAAACTTATAGAGTTACAAAATATGTAGGAGAATAAAGAGGGATATGGCATATGATCTGAAATATAATATTATGAAAAGTTATATATATCAGCTCAAATAATGATCATGCTTATGTTATTAGATAAAAACTTAGAGCATAATATCAAATACATAGGGTGACGTAATGTAAATCATTTAGACTTAAAGGTTACCCATAATATAAAAAGCAGAGACCTGTATAAATAACTATAAATGGACAACACATGTAAATTAGGTCTAACATCCATACATGGGCCTACTCATCTAAGGAGCCACTAATCATTAGTCTATGAAAATATTATAAAAGGGCTACACTTAGAAATTTCCATTGTTTCAATATGTCCCCTTTAATTGATCAATCAAGGTTTTGACACACCTGTGCACTCAGATGTATTTAAGTAGCTGTTTTTCTACTATACTGTAGTACCCATGATTAAGGCAATGGGTTGCCGAAATGCGTAGGAGTTGTGTTCTTTCCTGTCCTGGATTGACAAGGGTTACCTTCGTTTATCACATTTTATGTTCTCCTGAAGCCTCCTAATACATTGTTGACTTTATACGCTTAGTAGGCTTGCCAGGCATTTTTTCTGTTTGCTGCATACTTTCTGTTCCCAGCTAAATCCTCAGCGTATCCCAGACCCGTAGAGGATTCCTGCACCGTCTACGTCACCAATTCTCAGTCACCCAGAAGTGACGGTCAGTACAGCGGATGGCTCATGCCGCTTGGATGTTTGCATTCGCGCTCACCCCGAAGAGAGCGGAGGTCTCAGTGCTTGAGAAGAGGCGGTTTGTGCAGGGACCCAGGCTGTTTAGAGGATTCACAGCTGTTTCCTGGTGAATGATCCATTGCCTCCAGTTTGCCCTAACCACACAAATACTTGCTGCCTGGGTGAGTGCAAATTAAGTTTTATTACAACGACTAGACGAGTGACTTTTGCCTGGAGCTGTTGGGAGGGACGTTTTGTATATATTGAAATATTTTCCTTTTCCCTCATACGGCTCGGCTTACTGACTTACTAGTTAATTATCCTCTGTGATTTGGGTACCGGGTATCCCAGCTTAAGTAACGATACACAGCTTTTGGGACTATTATTTAAAATCGGGACTTATTCTCTTTAAGACCATTGGCAATTATGGATTTGGACAGGCTGACTATAGAGGACACTTTTTTTAATCAAAAGGAGACTTTATCCATCAGTGACATCTTTCTTCTTATGGAAAGGACTCTTATTAAAGAATATAAAATCTGGTGGGATAAAAGGGCCTTGGAAAAATATCTGTTACTAGATTTAATCCCTAGAGGGCTCCGTATGAATAAATATCCCACCTTTCAAGTGGATGATCCTGCTTTTGTCACAGAATGGAATAATATATTCATTCTGGAGTGTTCCAGAAAGCTTATGGAATTAATAATAACTTTTAAAGATACAGCTCTTCAATCAACACGTGAAGAGTTAGTGGAGTTACAGAATCGTCTGAATGACTATACTATGCACCCTAAATATGGGGAGATGGACTTGCTGTTGAAAGATTCTGTGAATAAATTCTGTGTTGAGCTTGATAACTTTAAACTCAAGAAATTTATGAGGGATAGTGAAGACCACACACATAATAGGGTTTACACATGGCACATACATAGTAATATCACTAATAATAGGTCTAGATCTAGATCATGATCAAGAGGCAGGAATACAGCTCGGACAATAGACAAACATGTGTCTTTTTCAGCCCCTCTACCTATAGAGCAGGCACCTCTACAACAGGTTGCCATTATTATTTCACCCCCACTTCCTACAGTATCACCTGAGCAAACAGTCAGATCTAAAGCTGACAGTAATGCCCGTTATGATCCAATAATAACTAGAAATGCATCTAAGAAAAATTCTAATGATACTAGTGTATTACCCTATTCTGAACAAAGGAAACAAGTATTTCTCAGTGAGAATGGAGGAGAGTCAAGAGATATGACCCCAGAGATAGCCCCTCCCATTGTAAAAAAAGGATCAACAGGTTTTTTTACAGGGATCCCATTCCAGGAGAGGGGTGGAGGAAGCGGAGGAAGAGGTCAAAGAGGCAGAGGGTCAGGAAGGTACAGAAGAGGAGGCAGGAACAAATATGAAATTTGAATGTAGTTAACCTCTCAAGTACTGTACTTACTAAAGCTGAATGTGAAATATTTGGTCTAGGCCTAGGCTTTATTCCTACAAATAAGTTTTAATCTATTTAACACTATAGTGGACTTGAATAAATTGGTTCATGACCTGAACTTGAGAAAATTATTTTGGAAAAATGAGCCAACAGGGGTTATGATAGACACTGATGTCTCTAGCATTAATACAGAGCTTCCTAAGATATATGATATGGTTGACTTTAGTGAAGCCTGTGACTATTTACAACTCCATACCCTAGCCCAAGAGGTTCCAAATGATTAATCTAAAAATTACACATGGGGGTTTTAAACCAAAATCTATCTTTTACCCCACGAAAGAGAGAGGCCCCTTCTTAGAGGCATTCCACCACAGGGTGGAGGAAGAACTTATTAAACTCTCTGTTGACTGCAGACACCTCGCCCTAATCTTACCAGTGCCCAGAGTTTGGCACTTGAGTCCCTCAGATGTAGGGATGATATTATCATTAAACAGGCGGATAAGGGCGGGTTTGTTGTGGTGCAAAATAAGGCATCTTACATACAAGAAGCGAATAGACCGCTGGGGGATACAGATGTATACCAGGTGTTGAGATGTAATCCCACTGATGAGTTTAAGAGGGAACTAGTGTCACTTCTTGATGATGGTATGGAGAATTAAATCTTGGATCAGAACACTGTGGATTTTTTGTATGTCTCAAACCCAATTACTCCAATTTTTCATCACCTCCCCAAGGTACACAAGTCCTTGGAGGAGGTGAAGGGGAGGCCAATTGTGGCCGGAATTGGCTCTATTTTTGAGAATATATCTACCTGGGTGGAATCTCTGCTCCAGCCCATAGTGTTCAAACTCCCCTCATACATCAGGGATACTAAGCATTTACTGAATTGTTTGCAGCAAATGACTTGGGATGAAGGATCACAATGGTTAACGGTTGATGTGGTGGGTCTGTATTCAGCCATCCCACACACCAGTGGTATTTAGGCTATAAAATACATGTTGGATAATTTTAGTAATTATGGAGACAGTCTCAAACAGTTTTTGCTGCAGACACTTGAGTTCTTGCTATCCCATAACTTTTTTCAGTTCAGCGGTAATTTTTATCTACAGAGACGTGGCACATCTATGGGGGCCAAGTCTGCCCCTGCCTACGCCAACCTATTTATGGGTTGGTGGGAGGTGTGCCACGTCTTTGTCGATGAAAATCCATTTAAAGCTGATATAAAGATGTACAAAAGAGTCGGAGGCGGAGCGTAGCCATGCAGGAACATGGCCGCATGTTAAGCTAGCTCCGTGACATGCCTTAGGTCGCCGGCTTATATACCTATTTCTGAGTTGAGAGACATCACCAAAATTATAATGGACTGAAAAGTTAAATCATGAGAGCCCTTATCAGTAACGGATAATGCATCTTTGAATGGCTATAGGATAATATTGAAGTCAGCCGGAGTCGCCCCACGCACCTGAAGGGCACTGAATGACTAAGATCGCATGGTAGGCTGAACCCCATAGCGACTTAAACAGCCTTTACAGTGAAAAGGAGGCCGGCAGAGATCATCTGGTTAAGTCGGGTGAATGCACAAGAGACCACCGCCATCGCGCCACTCCACGTGGTAAGTGATAAGACCGCAGCTGGCTACAAAACCTACACATTAATACAGTATCACACGACCCTAACACTCTACAAACCAGACAGTGCCCGGGACCTTCCATCCTCTAACACCCAGAAGCTTTACTGCCAGAACAACCAAACAAAATAACACGCAGTAAAAAACCCACAAACAGCAGGGCAAAAGGCGAATCCTAATTAAAACGGTTGCAGCGCTTTTATGGACCTTGTTCATTAAAATACATGGGATAAAGGTGTTAGTACCCAGTTTATCTGTTATACATATACAACTCGTACTTTATTGTATCAGTGGGGTTCACAGGTGATATTCAGAAGCTGGAATTCACTTTTTATCTAAATGGCCTCCAGAAGAAACACCAAACCAGAAAAGAAACTAACTACTTCAGCCACCATGAACTCCTTTTTTCCAAAGCAAGATTCAGAGGGGCTAGATCTCACACAGACACTCAATAATAGTGACGCCTCACAACTAAACTCCAATCCAGACAACCGAAGTTCACATATAGACCAATTAAGTCAGATACAGTCCAATATCTCACTTCTCCCATCTAAATCGGACCTTGCAGAATTAAAATCTTTTATTAAAAATGAGATGTCCACACTGAGAAGGGATATCAATGAAATGGGGTCCAGACTGGAGTACCTGGAAGAAGGACAGGATACTTTAAATAATATGGTAACAGACGTAGACCACCAACTGACAAGACATGAAACAGTTATACAGGCATTGCAGTTAAAGGTGGAAGATTTGGACAATCGAAATAGAAGGAGCAACCTGAGGATCCGAGGAGTGCCAGAAGAAGCCACCAAGGAATCTCTGACCTCATATTTGCTGCAACTATTTGAATACATCATACCAAATCTTAAACTCTCAGAATCTTTAATGGAGAGGGCCCATCGGGCATTGAAACCAATACCGACCCCACCAAAACCTCCCAGGGATATAATCATAAAGTTTACCAACTACTCAGATAAAGAAGCTATTTGGAAACACGTTAGAACACAGCGAGAACTTAAATTCCAAACTTACAGTATCCAAATTTTCCAGGATATTACCCCCACAACCATAGAAAAAAGAAAAGAAGTCCGCTTCATCACTCAAAGTCTACAAGAAAGAAAAGTGAGGTATAGATGGGGGTTTCCTTTTAGTCTTATTGTGCAGAAAGAAGGCAGAACACATATCTATAAAGACTCCAATGACTTGGACTCATTTTCTAAAGGTTTGAATATGGAGTTTCCACAACCTAACCTACAGGCCTCAACATCACGCAGAGAGGCCGCTCCTTTCCCTCAAAGACCACAATGGTCTACCGTCCAATACAAGAAAAAAAAGGTTGAGCTGCCCACAGACACTATCTGAACTCTCACCATACTACCATATAGTGGCTTCAATTCATTATTTCCAGGCAGATGGAAATTCCATCAAGATACCTATGGACTGATAAGTATATTTAACGTTTTGTTTTAGTTAACATGAATATGTTTATTATTGGTTATACTGATAGATAAGTAGTTGTAATGTTCTATTGCATTTTGTTGACATCTATTGAAATGATGACCCTATGCTCCACAAGAATACCCTATTTGTGATTCCTGCACTCTTATTAAAGGGTAATGACAGAACCTGTATACAGACACATCAGGTATTAAGACGAATATAATACACTGTTATATGATAAACTAATATGTTTGATAAATCATTATGGCCCGCAACTTCTTAAATCAATGATAAGCCATTGTTAGACACAGATCTTACCTTAATAAAGGCCTAACCTAGTGACTAGACTGTTTTTATGTTGACGAGCTAACCGCTAATGAGAATGGTTGACCTGTTAGATACCAATTAGGGGCACCTCACCATACCTCGAAATATATAAATTATGTCACCCCCACTACTCTGACAAAGCCATAGTAGAAAATACTCATATAACAGGTATATGACAATGTTCTTGTAATGTTTTCTCCTCTCTTTGTTCATGATTGTTTTTTTGAAAGTTCATAGAAGCAGATAGTAAGTAAAAATGTTAGATGGTGTTTCTCTAATTTATAATGTTTTAAATACACCGGTGACCTAACCAGAGACATGCTACCTCATCCTCAAAACATGATATGTTTCGATCTATACTTTCTCTCTTTTTTTTCCCCCCTCCCTGTACCCATAACGCCCCACCCTGTTCTACCCGATGTTCACAAACAAAACATTAGTTTTCACTCCCACGCGCATTATCTACACTCCACGCACATTAGATTAAATACTCAATACGAACATGGCTAAACCCCAAGCTCAACTCATAAATACAAATGACCTACATCTATATTCAGTGAACGCCAAAGGTCTCAACATTCCGAACAAGAGATCAACAGTTCTAAGGGAATGTCGCAGCCAGGGGACTGACTTGATGTTTCTCCAGGAAACTCATTTTAGAAAAGGGAGGGAACCCACATCATTCGCTCGCGTGTTTGGCACATGCTACTGGGCCTCACATAACAAACATAAAAAACAAGGGGTTGGCATTATAATTAAAAAAGGGATTCCCTTAATAGAATTACAAAATATAAAAGACAAAGAAGGAAGATATATCATCCTAGTTGGCTTATTATACAACAGACCGGTAACCCTTGTCTCAGTATACGCACCAAACGTAAATCAACAAACATTTCTTAGAAAGCTATCTAACCTATTATTAGATCACCAGAAAGGGGTACTCATCATGTGTGGGGATTTTAACATAGCACTGAACCCCGAACTTGACTGTTCTTCCGGTCACTCCTCACTCCCATCTTCCCACCTGAACAAAATTAAACACTATTTCAGAAACATAGTAGCACAAGACGTATGGAGGATACTACACCCTCAACTTCGGGATTATTCCTTCTTCTCATACCCACATGCAACATACACTAGGATAGATTATGTGTTTACTGATGTGGGAGGTTTGTCCCTATTTAAATATGCCCAATGACATGGTCTGACCATTCTGCACTAACTAGCTCTTTTTCTTGGCCATCTAAACCCATAAAGAACTTCATATGGAAATTAGATGAATCCATCCTTTCAGACCCCAAAAATGTTATAAAGATAGATAAAGTAATCACAGAATACTTTCAAATTAATACCAATGCGGAGACTTTGCCGCAAATGCTCTGGGAAGCACATAAAAGCGTAGTTCGAGGAAAATTGATGGCCATGAAAGCATACATAAATAAAACTAAAAGAGAATCTGTTCAATCATTTTTACTCAAAATTCAACAACTTGAGACTGCGCACAAAAGACTCCCCTCAGACAGAGATATATTAACAGAACTCACACTAGAAAGGAAAAAACTGGCCTCCCACCTATCTAAAGACCATAAACGAAGGGCTTTACACAATCGCCAAAAACACTATGAGGGGCGTAATAAATTTGGACGTCTGTTAGCACGCTATCTTAAACAAAAAGCACATAAAAAATATATTCTACATATAGTGGATGAGAAAGGACGGTCACAGTACTCCACACATACTATAGCTCATACATTCAAAACATTCTTCCAAAAACTTTACAACATCAAACCAGACTCCCAATTAAATATAAGCGACCATAGGTCACGATCGCAACTAATAGATGACTTCTTACAACACCTGAATCTTCCCACTATCACGACTGAGCAAAGAGATAACTTAGAGAATGACTTAACAATTGAGGAAGTAAATCAGGTTATTAAAGATTTACCGACTGGAAAAGCACCAGGCCCAGACGGTTTTAGCCACAAATACTATTCGATTTTTCGAGAAACCTTGTCCCCACACATATTAGCTTATTTCCATTCTATTGACTCTTCTAAGGCCTTCTCAGCAAGCACTTTAGAAGCCCACATAACATTATTACCAAAGCCAAATAAATCATTAATTCTCCCCGCAAATTATCGCCCGATCTCGCTATTAAACGCAGACATCAAAATCTTTGCTAAAATAATAGCCCACAGACTAAACAAAATCTTACCTGACATCATACACCCGGATCAAGTGGGCTTCATCCCAGGTCGTGAAGCAAAAGACAACACGGTCAGAGCCTTACATTTAATACATTATGTTAAAAAAAATAATATACCATCTATACTTTTATCAACAGATGCCGAAAAGGCTTTTGATCGTGTTGCCTGGGATTATTTAAAAGCCACTTTGTCACATTTCGGTTTTGGCCCCCAAATACTAAATAGGATTTTCTCTTTATACTCCCAACCCAGTGCACGAATAATGATAAATGGATGCTTATCCAATCCCTTTATGATCATGAACGGGACGCGTCAGGGATGCCCCCTATCACCTCTCTTATTCACATGTGTAATAGAGACGCTGGCTGCGAGCATTAGACACAACCCACAGATACACGGCATTAATCTAGGCCCTCAAAAATATACGGTCTCCCTTTTTGCTGACGACATGCTCTTCTCCCTTACAAAACTAGAAGAGTCCATACCACACTTGAAAATGAGTTTGAGAAATTTCGACTACTCTCTAACTTTGTCATAAACAAAAGTAAGTCAGAAATCCTGAACATCAATCTGACTGACATTGACAGACGATCCATCAAACAACACACCACATTCACATGGTGCCACTCAGCATTAAATTATTTGGGAATTAAACTTGCTCCAACATTTACAGATATATATACCCTAAACTACATCCCAATTAAACGTGCAATCATTAATGATTTATCGTCGTGGAGATCTAAACAAATTTCCTGGTTAGGCCGCATAGAAGTAATTAAGATGAATGTCTTCCCGAGAATACTCTACTACCTGCAAACTTTACCTATCCCACTCCCGACGAACTACTTACACAATATACAAAAAGCATTTGGTGACTATATTTGGAACAAGAAACCCCCAAGAATCAATCGCCAAACAATGCAATCCCCCAAATCTCAGGCAGGGTTGGGAGTTCCAAACCTTGAATTGTATAGGCAGGCCATATTTCTACAACGGATTGTGGATTGGAATATTCACTACCACCACAAACGTTGGGTACCTCTAGAACATCTCATAACACAAAAACCACATCTTGGTCGAATGTGTTGGAGTAACATAAATACACACAAAACAGCAACATATGATAACCCAATAACACAAGAAACATTTCAAATATGGAAGAAGGCCATCAACACATCACTGTTTATCTCCTCTATCCCTTCTCCCCTGACATCTTTGATAGAGAATGGGGAATATACACTGAGGCCTTACTCTCACTTGTCAACTACAGATACGGTTAATAGAGACTTTGGAGTTCACTGTGTAGTAGCAAATGAAACCATACGCACACAATCAGAACTAATAGATGAAGGTCATGGGTGTTTTGTCAATTGGTTTACATACAGACAAACGAGAAACTACATACTCAAGCACAAACAATCTAACAACATGACTAGACCAATGACAAATTTTGAAAGTTTATGCGTACAAGCTCCTCCACTTAGACACACCCTGTCGAGAATATACAAACTATTACTCCAAAAACCACCAGGATATATACCCCCATACTTAGAGAGATGGGAAACTGACCTCGGAATTATAATCACCCCTCAGACAGGTCAATCTATACTCCAGGCCACCATGAAATCCTCCATTTCCTCCTCCATTTTGGAAGTTAATTTCAAATTGTTACATAGATGGTACTTTACCCCTCAGAAATTACATAGACTATTTCGCACACAATCCAACAAATGTTGGAGATGTGGACATGTAAACAGTAATACCGCACACATGTGGTGGTGGTGTACTACCGTTCAAAACTATTGGAGACAAATAATCACAGAAATAGAATCTATATTAAACACCGAGTTTCCACTAGACCCATTGATATGGCTATTAAATAGACCCCCCCACATTAAATACAAACCCTATCTCCGTTTATTTAGGATCATGACTAATGGGATCAAATCACTGATCGCAAAAAATTGGAGAAGTGGTGAAGTCCCCTCCTTAGATATGTGGGTCAGAAAGGTTACAGATTTAATTGATTTAGAGGAATATTACTATCTCAAAACCGAATGAATGGAGATTTATGCCGAGATTTCCTGCACGTGGGAAGCCTATGTACAGACATATAAGAAACAATACATTGAAAAAGAATAACAATGAATATATAATCTGAACATTGTGAGACGCAGGGATGGAACAGGTCTACCCCCCCCCCTCACCCTCTTTACCCTACCTTCCTCTCTTACCTCCCCACTCCTGAATACTTACCCCTTTACAATTCTTTTTTCTCCTTCTCCTCTTATATACTTCTTCACTTTCTATGATTTAAGTATACTATTAAGACCCTTAATTAAGGGCTGCAAAAATGTTTTTCCTTAACCTTATGCTTAATTAAACAGTTAACAATGATATTAAGGACTTGTTATGTGAACCTGTAAAAATAACAACTGTTGAAATTAAACTACTGAGGAGCTTTGTCTCCTACTGTTTGTAATGTTTTATTTCACTTTCAATAAAGTTGTTTGAAAAAAAAAATAAAAATAAATAAATAATGATGTACAAAAGATATATTGATGACCTCCTGTTCATTTGGACGGGAGGTCACGATAGACTGATACAATTTGTGGATTATCTCAATGCGAATAATGTAAACCTTTAATTTACATATGCTTGTGATCACACTTGTATACCATATTTGGATCTCCTCCTGATAGGGGATAGTGGTACAGGTGGTGTTAAAACTACCTTATACCAAAAGCCCATTGCTTCTAATGCCATTTTACATGGCAGAAGCAATCACCCTAAGCATACGGGTTTTGGAGTAGCAAAGGACCAGTTCATCCGTGTGAAACGTAATTGCACGGATGAACAGGACTTTGAGAAAGAGAGCCAAATTTTGATGGATAACCTCCTTGATAGGGGTTACCACAGAAAAGTGGTAAGCCGTGCATTGTTGGAAGTCAATTGTATGGATAGAAAGCAATTACTCATTGAACATGGTTCACAAAAGAGTAATAAGAATCAATTTGATGCTTCTAAGCCACTTTTTGTGACCTCCTACAGTGCTCAGTTTGATGCAATATGTGATATAGTGAGAAAGCACCTCCCCATTCTTGTGGCTGAGGATAGTTTTAGGGATATTGTATCAGAAGGCTGCAATTTTGTTTCAAGGAGGGGTTGTACACTTGGTAACACCTTGTCCCCTAGCTTATTGCGACAATCCTCCATACCTAGGAGCAGTTGGCTGGAAGTCAAGGGGCATTACAGATGTCACTACAGTAACTGTATATCTTGTGGCCATACTCGAACTACACAAAATTTTCAGTCATCAGTTAATCAAAAAGTTTATTACCTTGACTCATATACCAATTGCCGTTCGATTTTTGTCATTTATATGGTTGATTGCACACAATGTAATAAGCAGTATGTAGGGTGCACTACCAGAGAGGCCAGAAGCAGGATCAGGGAACATCTAAAAAATATCGAGAATGGCACTGAATGTTCCTATCTTGCTAGGCACTTTATTTTTTATCATGACAAATTGGTCACCACATTCAAATGGCAAGTGATAGATCATATCCGACCCTACATAAGAGGGAGTAATAGATCAGCCAAATTACTCTACAGGGAAGTCTTCTGGATTTTCAGACTGCAGACCAGAAGACAAAAAGGATTTAATATAGATGGCGACATCATTAATTTTTGGTGTCGCCAAAAATAGTTTCTCTATATGGTCTGCTATGGATCTGTATATCTTTTGAGTCAAAGTTTTCGTATCGTCATTGTTAGTTAAAATCCTTTATTTTAGTGTAGGCTTATATATACCAGATAGGTTTCAGTGCAGCCTGTATACAATAATGGTTAAAAACAAATGAATAGTGGTTTCTTAAGATTAATAGGGCCAAGCATTGATGTTAGATCTAATCTATATGTGCTCTTGAGTGTAAGTTCCTGAATCATCAAAAAAGTATAGCCCTTTTATAATATTTTCATAGACTAATGATTAGTGGCTCCTTAGATGAGTAGGGCCATGTATGGATGTTAGACCTAATTTACATGTGTTGTCCATTTATAGTTATTTATACAGGTCTCTGCTTTTTATATTATGGGTAACCTTTAAGTCTAAATGATTTACATTATGTCACCCTATGTATTTGATATTATGCTCTAAGTTTTTATTTAATAACATAAGCATGATCATTATTTGAGCTGATATATATAACTTTTCATAATATTATATTGCAGATCATATGCCATATCCTTCTTTATTTTCCTACATATTTTGTAACTCTATAAGTTTGATTGTCAGTACTGCCCTATCCATTGTTTAAATATGTCCCCTTTAATTGATCAATCAAGGTTTTGACACACCTGTCCACTCAGGTGTATTTAAGTAGCTGTTTTTCTACTATACTGTAGTGTCCATGATTAAGGCAATGGGTTGCCAAAACGCGTAGGACTTGTGTTATTTCCTGTCCTGGATTGACAAGGGTTACTTTCATTTATCACATTTTATGTTCTCCTGAAGTCTCCTAATAAATTGTTGACTTTATACGCTTAGAAGGCTTGCCGGGCATTTTTTCTGTTTGCTTATTTGCCCTCAAACTGGATTGCATTTGCTTTTGCTGCACCCTGGTCCCAAAGATTAAGGTTCGTGAGAGTGCAATATATATATGCAGTTCCCTTCCATGTTTTGTATTTTCTATGGGTGATTACAGTCACCTGTGCACCCCTTCTTTGTTCTCAGTTTGTTTAGCTTTGTGAGCTCGCATGATGGTGTGCCTGTGTTAGGGACTCAGGCAAAGGAAAGGACCTTGACGTGGTGCCTGAGCTTTCCCATTTGGCCAGATGCGGTGACTAACCTTTCCAGTTGTGATTTTATCTTAGCTGTGAGCTAGCTGGTGAGTGCTGGGTGTTTCTATGTGTTGTATTACTTTTTATTTGTAATCTCCCTTGTTTCTTGCACCCATTCCGGACTGGGGTTAACTGCCTGTGGCTCTGGTGACATCACAGCTTTTTTGGAGTGCTATTTAGCACCCAGGGCTGGATGTTACTGAGTCACAGGATGTGTACCTGATCCGGTCTTGGAGTGCAGTTCCCTTCCATGTTTTGTATTTTCTATGGGTGATTACAGCCACCTGTGCACCCCTTCTTTGTTCTCAGTTTGTTTAGCTTTGTGAGCTCGCATGATGGTGTGCCTGTGTTAGGGACTCAGGCAAAGGAAAGGACCTTGACGTGGTGCCTGAGCTTTCCCATTTGGCCAGATGCGGTGACTAACCTTTCCAGTTGTGATTTTATCTTAGCTGTGAGCTAGCTGGTGAGTGCTGGGTGTTTCTATGTGTTGTATTACTTTTTATTTGTAATCTCCCTTGTTTCTTGCACCCATTCCGGACTGGGGTTAACTGCCTGTGGCTCTGGTGACATCACAGCTTTTTTGGAGTGCTATTTAGCACCCAGGGCTGGATGTTACTGAGTCACAGGATGTGTACCTGATCCGGTCTTGGAGTGCAGTTCCCTTCCATGTTTTGTATTTTCTATGGGTGATTACAGCCACCTGTGCACCCCTTCTTTGTTCTCAGTTTGTTTAGCTTTGTGAGCTCGCATGATGGTGTGCCTGTGTTAGGGACTCAGGCAAAGGAAAGGACCTTGACGTGGTGCCTGAGCTTTCCCATTTGGCCAGATGCGGTGACTAACCTTTCCAGTTGTGATTTTATCTTAGCTGTGAGCTAGCTGGTGAGTGCTGGGTGTTTCTATGTGTTGTATTACTTTTTATTTGTAATCTCCCTTGTTTCTTGCACCCATTCCGGACTGGGGTTAACTGCCTGTGGCTCTGGTGACATCACAGCTTTTTTGGAGTGCTATTTAGCACCCAGGGCTGGATGTTACTGAGTCACAGGATGTGTACCTGATCCGGTCTTGGAGTGCAGTTCCCTTCCATGTTTTATATATATATATATATATATATATATATATATATACACACAGTATTTCACAAAAGTTAGTACATCCCTCACATGTTTGTAAATATCTTATTATATCTTTTCATGTGACAACACTGAAGAAATTACACTTTGCTACAATGTAAAGTAGTGAGTGTACAGCCTGTATAACAGTGTAAATTTGCTGCCCCCTCAAAATAAATCAACACACAGCTATTAATGTCTAAACCGTTGGCAGCAAAAGTGAGTACAACCCTAAATGGAAATGTCCAAATTGGCCCAAAGTGTCAATATTTTGTGTGGCCAACATTATTTTCCAGCACCGTCTTAACCCTCTTGGGCATGGAGTTCACCAGAGCTTCACAGGTTTCCACTGGAGTCCTCTTCCACTCCTCCATGACAACATCACAGAGCTGGTGGATGTTAGAGACCTTGCGCTCCCCTACCTTTCATTTGAGGATGCCCCACAGATGCTCAATCGTGTTTAGGTCTGGAGACATGCTTGGCCAGTCCATCACCAAGGCAGTGTTCATCTTGGAGATGTGTTTGGGGTCATTATCATGTTGGAATCCTGCCCTGCGGCCCAGACTCTGAAGAGAGGGAATCATGCTCTGCTTCAGTATGTCACAGTACATGTTGGCATTCATGGTTCCCTCAATGAACTGTAGCACCCCAGTGCTGGCAGCACTCATGCAGGCCAAGACCATGACACTCCCACCACAATGCTTAACTGTAGGTAAGACACACTTGTCTTTGTACTCCTCACCTGGTTGCCGCCACACATGCTTGACACCATCTGAAAAAATTAGATTATCTTGATCTCATCGGGCCACAGGACATGGTTCCAGTAATCCATGTCCTTAGTCTGCTTGTCTTCAGCAAACGGTTTGTGGGCTTTCTTGTGCATCACCTTTAAAAGAGGCTATCTTCTGGGACGACAGCCATGAAAACCAATTTGATGCAGTGTGTGGCGTATGGTCTGAGCACTGACAGGCTGACCCCCACCCCTTCAACCTCTGCAGCAAAGCTGGCAGCACTTATATGTCTATTCCCTAAAGACAACCTCTGGATATGACGCTGAGCACGTGCACTCAACTTCTTTGGTCGACCATGGCGAGGCCTGTTCTGAGTTCCTATGAGTGCAAATTATAGCGCTCCATTTGTAATCAAGCCCTAAATGAGTTACATAGAATTCACTCCCTTTGACATAAAAATTAACTCTTTTAATTAAAATCATTAAAAGCATATCCTACAAACTTATTAGAATATTTAATGATTTCCTTGTGTAAACTATGGTACACACCTTACATTTTAATTTACTTAGCATATTTCAAAAGCCAACAGTATTGCACAAACTATTTTAAACATGTACAACTATCTCCAGAACATTACTATGCCCGTTCAACAACAATATAGTGTACTAAATGGGACACAAAGCAATATTCTTCAAAGCCTTCAGACATATACAGTACTCACAAGCATAGTGGCAAAATAGATCATTCTGACAAAGGGTTAGATTACAGGTGGTGAGCTAAATATCACAACCATGCTAATGTGTGTCTTAAGCACGACTGAAGACCCAGGGACTGATGATAAGACTCTAAGCTGGCGATGGCTCAGTCTATGAGCTGGTGAGATTATTAAAGAATGCTCGCCAGTCCTATTTTCAACACCATACAAAACAAATAATTGAGACAAAAAGAAGCATGAGATGATTGTGTTGTTAAGGTGCATAAAAAATCATAACGCATTTGTTCACCAGAAATCGTATTTTATCAAAAAGCATAAAATTTGTAGGTAAATTACACAGGAATAAATTGTATTAACTATACACGTAATTTAAGTACACTGGATGGAAAAAGCAAGAAATTCGTACTTAAAAGTACAAAATACAAAGCGTAATTGTTTTTTTTCTGTAAAATGGGCTAAACATGGGCGTTCCAGGAGCGTATATGAAATTGTCTCACTAATCCCAGCGTAATTCTGTAAAGATTTTCGCACTGCAGATCTCACAGTTTTTTCTCACCAGCTAAAAGTGCTTTTTCTCAAAACACTTAAAATACTTATAACCCTAATAGGAAAACATATACATACAAAAATATAGGTGATTGTAAGATACTATATGCAGAAAGTAATGTAATTTATATTGACTGCAGGATTTCATTTTTAAAGTGCGCCCCCTGCTCACTGCTAACTTTGCTCCAAATTGTCCCTTTTCAGCAACCTCCAATACTTTTAAAAGGAGACATCTCCCCACTTGCAGGGACTGACAATTTTTAATTATAATTCCACCAGGGCAGCCCCTGTGACGGTTGGCGAGAAAAACCATGCCTGAAATTGTGAGGTTTAGATCAATGGGCCCCAAGAGTAAAGTGTAAAGAATAAAAAAAAAAATGTGCACTAAACACAACATAAGTATATTAAAATAAAGTGTTACACTCATATATACAGTTTCTGATAAAAAAAATATTCAAATAAACATTAATACAAAATATGTTATATATTAATGGGAATATGCTTTAAATATGTGTTTCTCATATGAATTCCTAGGGGTGCCAATAATTGTGCCACACATATATTAAACCATTTTTTTGGGATAAACCTGGGTTGTGTTTGTAATTGTTTGATATCTATAAGAGCAGAGTATTTTTGTGTATTAAGATCAAAAGGTTAAACAATTCAAGACACTTTTTTCACAGCCTTCTTTGCTCATTTTTACCAAGGATGCCAATGTTAGTGGAGAGCACTGTATACACACATGTAAATATATACGGTATATATATATATATAAACACATATATATACACACTTTGGAGCCCTTTCCAGTCAAAAGTTAAAAGTTGAAAAATACTTTTTAATCAATTGTGATATTAAATAATGTCTTTTAATGTGTTTTTACACTAAATATTTAATATTCCAATCTTCCTCTCTTAGAATAAATACTTTTTAATCAATTTTAATATTTAATAATGTTTTAATGTGTTTTACTGTAAATATTTAAAATTACATTACCCGCTTAGAAGAAATATTCTTTGTATTTCAAAATATATATGTGTATATATATATATCTGAACCTATATATTCATGTAGCATGTGTGCTACCCATGATTAGAATGTCATATGCCCCGCTAAAGATAAAAGATGTAGGAAGTGTAACCGAATGGGTCATTTTGAAGTGGTGTGTAAAACTGAATACATTAAGGAGATGCAGGTGGATAGTGACCAGGAGGGTCAAGAAGTGTCATTTGTAGGGTCTGTTGTTGAACGGTCTGCTTCAGATGAAGATTGGTGGATTACTCTTACTGTAATGGGAGCCAAGGTTGCCTTCAAAATTGACACAAAAGCAGATATTACTGTTATGTCCCTTGCAGCATTCATAAAACTACCTTGACAGCCATAGCTGGCGAACGTTACAACGAAAGTTTATAGTCCTGGTGGCTGCATCGATTGTGTGGGGAAATTTCTTGCCAGTACAAGCAGAGGAAATTCACCATTTGGGTACATGTAATTAGAGGTCAGTGTGTTAATAACCTATTGAGCAGGAAAGCAGCTTGTGGTTTGGGCCTTGTCGCCAGAGTGAATGAAGACATTTCAGAAGACATGTTTGATGAATTGGGCCTACTGAATTGCAACCCAGTCCGTATATCACTTAAAAGTGATGCAGTTCAATACAGCATTACCACTCCTCGTAGAATTTCGTTCCTGCTCATGCCTCAAGTGGAGAAGGAACTTCTGCATATGAAGAATATGGGAGTTATTGAAGAGGTGGTTGAAGCAACTGACTGGTGTGCCCCCATTGTGCCTGTTGCAAAGGAAAATGGGAATGTACGCATCTGTGTAGACTTGAAAAGGCTGAATGAGGTGGTGAAGAGAGAGAGATACGTGCTGCCGACGCTTGAAGACATAGCTCAGAAACTGGCTGGGGTGAAGTTCTTCTCTACACTGGATGCTTCCAGCAGCTTATGGCAGATACCTCTAGGTCCACAGTGCCGCAAACTGACTACCTTCATTACACCGGAAGGTCGTTTTTTCTTCTGTAGACTCCCCTTCGGGATATCCTCTGCTCCTGAAATCTTTCAAAGAGATATGAGTTCCCTCCTAAGGGACCACAAGGGCATGACAGTCATCATGGACGACATTTTAGTGTATGGTTCTACATTGGAAGAACATGACTAGCGATTGAGCTGTGTGCGGCAGACCATTAGAGAGTCCGGGCTAAAATTAAATAAAGAGAAATGCCATTTTGGAAAATCTCAAATATGTTACTTTGGGCATATCATCAATGGAGATGGCATCAAACCGGACCCTGATAAAATCCTTGCTATTGAACAGATGAAAAGTCTTTCTGATGTACACGAGCTCAGAAAATTTTTGGGCCTTCTGAATTGTGTGGGCAGGTTCCTTCCAGATTTATCCACAGTACTACACTCTATCACAGAGTTGTTGAAGAAAGATGCTGCCTGGGTCTGGAGTCCTTTACAGGAAGAAGCTTTTGTAAAGGTCAAGTCCTTGCTGGGGTTTGCCCCAGTGTTAGGGTTCTAAGACCCTTCTAAAAAGACTGTGGTTAGTGCTGATGTGAGCAGTTATGGGCAAGGGGCCGCCCTCCTGCAGCTGAATGAGAACAAACCATTGCCTACTGTTCCTGTACACTGACAGCTGCTGAGTCAAAATATGACCAAATTGAAAAAGAGTGCCTGGCTGCAGTTTGGGCCTGTGAGCGCTTCCAGCGTTACTTAGTGGGTTAAAAGAAATTTAGTCTGGAGACTGACCATAAACCGCTAGTTCCTCTAATCAACTCCAATGATATTGACAAAACACCCCTAAGATGCCAGAGACTTCTGATGAGGCTGCTAAGGTTCAACGTTCAGACTGTTCATGTGCTGGGGAAACAACTGGTAGTGGCAGATACACTTTTCAGGCTCCCCCTGACTGCTGCTGAAGAATCTTCAACAGAATCAGATGTGAAAGTGTATGTAGATTCAGTTCTGGCATCCAAGTCCATTTCGTCAGGGAAGCTAGCACAAATAAGAAAGGAGACACGTTTAGATACGGACCTTCAAGAAGTTATTAAGTACATAAAAGAAGGTTGGCCTGAGAGCTGGGCAGCCTGGATATCTTTCAGTTCTTACCAGTCAGAGGTTGCAGCTCACGGAGCTGGATGGGTTGGTGCTGTTTCAGGACTGCATTGTTATTCCTGTTAGCATGCGGCAGCCGATGTTAAGCAGGATTCATGATGGCCACTTGGGCATTACAAAGTGGAGAGAAAGGGCAGCTGCAGCAGTATGGTGGCCTGGGATCAGTTTCTGACATTGCAAGCAAAGTGTCAAAATTTACCTTTTGCCGGGAATGCCGGCCTACTCAGAGAAGGGAGCCCTTGATTTCTACTCTGCTACCTGCAGGCCCATGGCAGAAAATAGCTGCTGATTTGTGTGAACTGCACAGGAAAAAGAATATTTGGAGATTGCACCCTTGAATTAGATCACCAGTCAAGCCATTATCACTCGTCTCAAGAGTTTGTTCGCCCTGTGGGGCATACCAATGAAGTTAGTGAGTGATAACAGAATACAGTTTGCTTCCATGGAGTTCAGTTCTTTCAGCAGTGAATATGATTTATCCATTCTACGTCAAGTCCACATTAACCGCAGGCCAATGGAATGGCTGAAAGGGCAGTTCAAACAACAAAGTTAATTTTGAAGCAATCTAAGCTGTAACTAGCTCTCTTGGCCTACAGGGCGACTCCCATCCAAGCCATGGGTTTTAGCCCGGCACAGCTGATGTTAGGACGTCAGATTTGCACCACTTTACCCTCTGTGGGTATCTTCCAGCCGACCAACTCTGTTCCTCGGGACGAGGTCCTTAGGAGGGATGAAGAGGCAAAAAGGGGTTATCGATTCTTCTACGACAGAAAACTCTGTGAGGCCCTTGCTGGAGCTGAATGTGGGGCAAAGTGTTAGAGTTAAACTGGATGAAGAGAGGAAATGGAAGATGCCTGCTACGGTAATTGGATGCTCTATAGAACCAAGGTCTTACGTAATCCTTACTGATGGAGGGACAGTCACACATCGAAATAGAAGACATCTTCAGCCAGTACCTGAGAGTTTGGGACTGGATGCCTCAGAGCCACCGCCGTTGAGATCAAATGTTTTAAGAGGGGTGCCTTCCCCTCAGCAAAATCACAGCGAGGAGACTTCTTGGCTTCCAGCAGACTCTCAATCACCTTCTTCTGTATCAGAGGACAGTTCCTGTAAAATTACGTCAAGTGGAAGAGTGGTGAAACTTCCAGCCCGATATCGGGATTAGCAATAGTTAGAGCAGCAACCAGAAGAATGGACAGAATAATCCCATGGTCACTGTGGGCTAGGGTAATTCCCACAATGTTCAAGTCAGGATTATATTTCTTGTTGTTCATATTTAATATCTTTAACTTGTTATATGTTATACACTAAACAAAACTATTTTTGTATGCTTCTTGTTTACCTTGTTATTTGAGGTACTCTAAAAAAATGTATGCTTTGTCCTTTGAAAAAGGGGAAGATGTGATGATAGTGGAAGGTGACTTCACCGGATGGGGGCGTAGTTAATGGCCGTTATTGTCTATGTCGCAGTTACCAAGTTAGATGTGTTGTGCAAGCTGTATACTTCTATGCTTTGCAATAAAATAGCATTGTACCTTTCTGCATCTCATGACAATATAATTTGGTGTTGAGGCCAAATAATTCAATTTTAATCTCATCTTACCATAACACCTTTTTCCATGTAGCCTCAGACTCTCCTAGGTGTGTTAAGGCAAAGTTCAGTCGTGACAGCATGTGGCTTTTTTTGAGGAGTGGCTCTTTTCTTGCAAATCTCCCTTACAAGCCACATTTTTTGAGACTTTGTGATATTGTTGTCACATACACAATGACCACTTTTTGTCATAAATTCCTGCAACTGCTTCAGAGTTGCTGTGGCCTCTTGGTAGCCTCCCTGACCAGTTTCCACCTGGCTCTTTCATCCAGTTTGGAGCAACGTCCTGATTCAGAGAGGGTCTGTGTTGTACCAAATACCTTCCACTTCTTAATAATAGACTTCACTTTGCTTCTAGGCATTGATAAAGCCTTTGATATTTCCTTGTGTCATCTCTGGACTTGTGCCTGTCTACAACATTATCCCAGAGATCTTTTGACAGTGTCTTGCCATCCGTAGTTGATGGTTTGCTTTAGTTGCACTACCAGGGACTGAGATGCTCCAGGAAAGTTTTTTCATGCTGAGCTAATCAATATGCCAACAGCTGATCACAGTTGAAGGTAAAATGGCTTTGTGTTGCCATTGAGAAAGGGATTAGCTACACCTGATTGAGTTTACAAGTAATTTTAGGAGTGATCCTTTTTTTGAATTGTTTTTATTTTTGCCTGACATGTTGTTGCTATATCTTTCACTTGGATGTTATAAGTTGCATTGAGTAATTAAAACTGGATAAACAAAAAACGGTGCCTGTCTTTATTTCAGACTGCAAAGCAACAAAATGTGATTATTTTCAAGGGGGTGATTCTTTTCAATACCCACTGTATGTAGGAAAGTATCAGATCTATAACATACTTAAACACAAGGAACATCCTTAACCATATCGTTTTATTAATAACCATTGGATTGAAAATATAAAGCATAATATTATGGAGTCATTAAAAATTTAACTTGCAAATCCAGTATACTTTGTTTTGTTTTAAAACATGCAAATTTATTGTATTTCCATAATTAAAGGACATTTTATTCTTACATAGTAACATAGTAACATAGTAGATGAGGTTGAAAAAAGACCGAAGTCCATCGAGTTCAAACTATACAAATCTAAAATATATACAAAAAGCTCCAGTTAAACTTAAATAATCCCACTAAAAGGTGACCCATTTAATACTAGCAATCATATCCATTAATTTTGTTTATAGACAGAAATGTATCCAAATAATTTTTAAATGTATCTATGGTATTGGCATTCACTACCTCCTTTGGTAATGAGTTCCACAATTTTATTGCTCTTACAGTGAAAAAACGTTTCCGTTGCAGGAGATTAATTCTCCTTTCCTCCAACCTTAAATTGTGACCTCTGGTCACAAACAATTTTCTTGGAATAAACAGAGCTTCTGCAATCTCCTTATATGGGCCTTGAATATATTTATATAAAGTAATCATCTCACCTCTTAAACGCCTTTTCTAAAGAAAACAGACCCAGTTTGGCTAGCCTCTCCTCATAGGTTAAATTCTCTAATCCCCTTATTAGCTTTGTGGCCCTTCTCTGAACTTTTTCTAGTTCTGCAATATCTTTTTTTGCAATTGGTCCCCAGAACTGCACTCCATACTCAAGGTGAGGTCTAACCAGGGCTTTATATAGTGACAGAATTATGCTTTCCTCCCTTGAGTCAATGCCTCTTTTAATACATGCTAGTATCTTATTAGCCTTTGAAGCTACTACCCCCAAATCCCTTTCCTCCTGTGTTTGGCTAAGTCTTGTCCCATTTAAATAATATGTTGCCTACTAATTTTTACTTCCAAAATGTAGAACCTTGCATTTTCCCGTATTAAATCTCATTTTCCATTTACCTGCCCATACTTCTAATTTTTGCAGGTCCCTTTGTAACGAAAGTTCATCCTGCTCTGACCTAATGACCTTACTTAACTAAGTATCATCTGCAAAAATAGAGATGTCACTATTTAATCCTAGCTCCAAGTCATTTATAAAAATATTAAAAAGAATTGTTGCCCAGCACTGATCCCTGGGGTACTCCACTGATTACCTTTGTCCAATCTGAGTATGATCCATTTACTACTACTCATTGCTCCCTATCTTTTATCCAGTTATTTATCCACAAACTAACATTTTCAGCTATTCCCAGTCCCTTAATTTTGTGCATCAATCTCTCATGTGGCACTGTATCAAACGCCTTTGCAAAATCTAAGTATATCACATCAACTGATTCCCCTTTATCTATATTTTTACTTACTTCCTTACTTCATAGAATCTAATTAGATTAGTTTGACATGATCTATTTCTCATAAAACCATGCTGATTAGAACTCATAATCTTGTTTACACGAATATGCTCATCAATATAATCCCTTATAATCCCTTCAAATATCTTCCCCACTATTGATGTCAGACTAACTGGTCTATAGCTTCCTGGATCATCCCAACTTCCCTTTTTAAAGAGTGGCACCACATCAGCTTTACGCCAATCCTTGGGTACCATGCCTGAGGATAATGAGTCTTGAAAAATTAAGAGTAGAGGTTTGTCTATAACAGTGCTAAGTTCCTTTAACACCCTTGGGTGTATTACATCTGAGCCTGGAGTTTTATTTACCTTAATATTATCCAATTTGTTCCTGATATCCTCTATACATAACCCAATTAATGGTATGGGCTGGCATGTTCTATTTTGTTCCAAAGTATCATCCAATGGTTCCTCTCTTGTGTATACTGAAGAAAAAAACTGGTTTAGTATCTCAGCCTTCTCCCTGTCACTGTTAATCATGCTACCCTCCCCGCATTTTAATGTACCTATATTGTCTTTCTTAGATTTTTTGCTCTGTTGTTCTGTTATTTTCTATTACAATTATGGTATTTTTTGACAAGGTCTAGATATATTGTGCATCCTGCATCCTTTTTTATAAATATATATATTTCAGCATTCAAGTAATTTATTATTTATATTTATTGTCCTTATACTAACAAAAACAACCACAGAAATACAATTTTAAAGTTAAACCACTCTTGTGTTAAAATGATATATTCCTTTCATATGTGAGCATTAAAAATGTAACCTTCCAAGGTAATAAAGTAAGATACAATTCATACATCACATTGTTAAAAACTGGCAACTACTTCATAAACTTTTTTACCACTAATTAAAATAGAAAACAAGTACAATTTATCAGTAATTTCAATTAAAGGGACAGTCAAGTCCAAAAAAAGCTTTCATGTTTCAAGTATGGTATGTTATTTTAAACAACTTTCCAATTTACTTTCATCACCAATTTTGCTTTGTTCTCTTGGTATGCTTAGTTGAAAACTAAACCTAGGAAGGCTTATATGATAAATTTCTAAGCTCTTGAAGGCCGCCTTTTATCACATGCTTTTTATTTGCTTTTCACAACAGGGGAGAGCTAGTTCATGTAAACCATATAGATAACATTGTGATCACGCCTGTGAATTGTGGCAGACACTGCATTAATTGGCTAAAGTCAATAGATAATAAATAAAATGTCATGTGATCAGGGGGCTGTCAGAAGATGCTAACTTTTGTTTTTTCATTTCAAAACGGACCACATATTTTAAACAACATCAATCAACACAAACCAATCTACCTTATTTTTTCTTAAAACAAAGCTCCATATCTTTATAAAATAAAATGTTATTGTCCCCTCATAACATCACTTCTTCCAACCCTCAAATATGGGCCATACATAGTATACCTTAATTGCCAATCTGATTGCTTGTATTTGCATATAATTATAATAACAGTTCGTCAACCTACGCATGCGCAATTGGATTTGTCTATTCGCGCATACGCAGATTATGGCACTGATGCCTACATTACCCACAACGTATTCATAAAAACGCATGCGCATTTCAATTTGAAATTGCTTATATCATCACTCCAGTCTTTTTACAATGTTTTAGGTGTCACAATTCTTTTTTTCTTTTCTTTTTTCTAACAAAATATTATAAAAATATTTTTTTAAGTTGCTCATTAATTCTAGGGAGATTCTCTAAGCTCTAGTACACAAGCTACTTACATTTCCTGCGCAGCAAAGTCTTCTAATCCACGATCGATAGAGCGTGTGTACTGCATCCAGAACTGACCTGAAGATGGTGACGTATGACGTTTACCAATATCGGAGATGAGCATCGCGTACAACAGTCGTTATCTTCCACTATCTTCCACGACTATTGTCCGCCCACATTGGAAAGAGAAAACCGATAGCAAAGCAGTGGGTTTGGAAAAGCTAGAAAATTCGGAGCAAGATTTCTTACAAACGGTAAGTATTTGGAACATGATGGGCATTGAAAATGTATTAATATAGATGCATATTTTTTAACAAGAGTTAATTATTTTGTGACTACAGTGCCCCTTTAATCTCAGCGGTAAAAAGTATATTAATATAATGGTGTTGGTTATGCAAAACTGGGAAATAGGTAATAAAGGGATTATCTATCTTTTAAAACAACAAAAATTCTGGTGTTGACTGTCCCTTTAACTAGCACTTCAACATTAGAAAAAAAACACATTTATTGGAATCTATTGGATCCTCATTTTAATTTAGACCATGTTTACAAAACAGGGATCAACCCAATCTCATTACAGTACTGTTACAATAAATTTTACTGTATAGTGCCTAAAAACGCTTGTATAGTAGCTATAATGTAGATTCTTTGAAAAAAGTAGCAAACTCCATTTTGTGTGAAACAGCTCATGGCTAGCAGTTTGGAGTTTACTGAATCTATTGGATCCTCATTTTAATTTAGACCATGTTTACAAAACAGGGATCAACCCAATCTCATTACAGTACTGTTACAATAAATTTTACTGTATAGTGCCTAAAAACGCTTGTATAGTAGCTATAATGTAGATTCTTTGAAAAAAGTAGCAAACTCCATTTTGTGTGAAACAGCTCATGGCTAGCAGTTTGGAGTTTACTGAAAGAAAAATTAACACAAATTAAATGTTGCCGAACTACACATTACAGTCCCTATAAAGGGCCAGATTACAAGTGGAGTGCTATCGTTAGCCCTAGGAGGGTAAATGCGATAGCAATATCGCTGTGTTCTGTACTCTCAAATCCATTTTACAAGTGCTGCACAGTTCAAATTACAGTAAAGAACTTGCTGTAATTTACGCTACCCATATTTTGTATGGGTAACGTTGAGCCGTAATATACGCTCATATTACAAGTTGATACAATCGCATTAACCACTCAACAGTTTGTCTGGATAAAACTTCTGCACTAAACTTCTCTATGAACCTCTAGAACGCCACCCCCCCACCGCATAGTAAGCTTCTACACTATTATCGCTGCGGAATCTGTTGGCGTTCTACAAATAACCAATAATAATAATATTAACCTCTAAACCACCACACACCCACATCGCAAAGTCTGCACTACACTATTAACCCCTAAACTACCATCCCCCCACATTGCAAAGTCTGCACTACACTATTAATCTCTAACCATCAGACCCCACCGCAAAGTAAAGCACTACACTATTAATCCCTAAACTGCCAGCTCCCACCACAAAATAACCCACTAACATCTAAACCCCTTAACCTAACAACCCCTAAATTAATCCAAAATAGACTAACCCTAACTTTACAAAAAATAACTAACTACATTTAAAAAATATAAACTTACCTGGAAAAAAAATAAAAAAATCTAACCTTACCTTTAAAAAACAAACAAAAAAAACTACTATTACTGTTAAAAAAACATAACATTACATTTTTTTAAAAAACTAACATTACAATTAAAAAAATCTAACATTAAAATAACATTACAAAAAAACATAATTTATGTAAGAACTTACCTGATAAATTAATTTCTTTCATATTGGCAAGAGTCCATGAGCTAGTGACATATGGGATATACAATCCTACCAGGAGGGGCAAAGTTTCCCAAACCTCAAAATGCCTATAAATACACCCCTCACCACACCCACAATTCAGTTTAACAAATAGCCAAGCAGTGGGGTGATAAAGAAAGGAGTAGAAAGCATCAACAAAGGAAATTTGAAAATAATTGTGCTTTATACAAAAAAAAATCATAACCACCATAAAAAGGGTGTGCCTCATGGACTCTTGCCAATATGAAAGAAATTAATTTATCAGGTAAGTTCTTACATAAATTATGTTTTCTTTCATGTAATTGGCAAGAGTCCATGAGCTAGTGACATATGGGATATCAATACCCAAGATGTGGAGTCTTCCACTCAAGAGTCACTAGAGAGGGAGGGAATAAAATAAAAACAGCCATATACCGCTGAAAAAATTAATCCACAACCCCAAAAAATAAGTTTATTTTCATTTTTGAAAGAAAAAAACTTAAATCAAAAGCAGAAGAATCAAACTGAAACAGCTGCCTGAAGAACTTTTCTACCAAAAACCGCTTCCGAAGAAGCAAATACATAAAAACGGTAGAATTTAGTAAATGTATGCAAAGAGGACCAAGTTGCCGCTTTGCAAATCCAATCAACTGAAGCTTCATTCTTAAAAGCCCACGAAGTGGAGACTGAACTAGTAGAATGAGCTATAATTCTGTGAGGCGGGGCTTGACCCGACTCCAAATAAGCTTGAAGAATCAAAAGCTTTAACCAAGAGGCCAAGGAAATAGCAGAGGCCTTCTGACCTTTCCTAGGACCAGAAAATATAACAAATAGACTAGAAGTCTTCCTGAAATCTAAATAGTTTCAACATAATATTTCAAAGCTCTCACCATCATCCAAAGAATGTAAGGATCTTTCCAAAGGATTCTTAGGATTAGGACACAAGGAAGGGACACCAATTTCTCTACTAATATTGTTAGAATTCACAACCTTAAGGAAAAATTCAAATGAAGTCCGCAAAACCGCCTTATCCTGATGAAAAGTCAGAAAAGGAGATTCACAAGAAAGAGCAGATAGCTCAGAAACTCTTCTAGCAGAAGAGATAGCCAAAAGGAACAACACTTTCCAAGAAAGTAGTTTAATGTCCAAAGAATGCATAGGTTCAAATGGAGGAGCCTGTAAAGCCTTCAGAACCAAATTAAGACTCCAAGGAGGAGAAATTGATTTTTTTTTTATTTATTTTTTTTAATTTAATTTTTTTATTGAGGTTTGATATACAACAAAATATAAACAAAACATCAACCACTGCAATGACACAGAAATAAGAATCACATCAGATGTCTTAAGAGAAGTATTATACAATCATACTTATTACATCACAGGGTAGTTGAAAGTGTGCAGAAAATGAACCTCACATTTTCAAATATTTTTCTTTGTTTTGCAATAATTAGAAATAAAGCTCACAAAGTACATATATATTCTATAACGTATACAGATATAGTAAATGAACAATAAGCTCTAAGGTAGAGCAACCATAAAGAAATAAAAAAATATTATGTTGTTGACACCAACTAGTATCTCTTATATGAAAATGCAGACTTTTTACAATATTAGTTCTAGATATTACAATTATTGGAGTAGCTGGAAGTTTGTGAACACAATATTGATTATATATACTGCTTAGAGATATAAATATTAAGACCATAGTTTAATTGCGGTTTTGTTACGAGAGAAACCGCTTTAAAGACTCAGGATGAATCCAGCCTATCCTGAGTACTATAATATGGGGGGGGGTACGGAGGTCATTGTGTATGCTTAATTGGAACTCCTCTTTTTATAAGTACTTAACGTTAATGATGTCTTACCCAGTAATTGTGGTATGTGGGGTACACCCTATAATTGCAGTCAACTCAAAATACTGAATGATGGGTAAAATGAAGCCATACAAGCACTAAAACAGTAAGGGTTCGCACTGGACAAGAGCCGAAACTTAGGTGCACTGAAACCATGCTAGATGGGGGTTCGTGTTTAATTATCCTAAATAACCAACTGTTCCCTGTCGCTTGGGCATGGGCCCTATGCCCGGCGACAGAGGGAACAAACAAACCTCTGAAGGCACTAAAATATCTTTTAGAAATAAAGATCTGTGTTGGAATTGGGTTTGGGGGTAAATCTACTATCCATTCCAATGCCAGTCCCTATAAAAGTGCGGGCTTAGTACAAATTCTATATGGATGAAATTAACTCAGCTCTATAAAATACTAGGCCAAAACATAGCCATCTTGTGATGGCAAGTTATTGGAGCAAGACACTATACTCACTAAAAACAGTGTAAGGTGCAACATGATAATAATCTAAATAGTCATCCCCACCCTTACTAGGCATTCTGAAGTTTAACCATGTTAAATATAATACTGGACAATACAAAAAAAATAATAATAATAAAAAAAAAAACCTGTAACTATATTCATGTGGGTATTACCCTAATATATAAGATTTAACTAAACACAATATTAAACCAGAGTAGCAAGTGTTACTTGTCACTGCAACGGCACCACAATCCTAACAGTATAAATATGACAGACCAGTTCCAATGTTAACTGGAATTGTGGCCTAAGAGGCCCTATATATAAACAGTAAGCCTAATGTAAGTGGGCGTCTATATCCCTCATCTTATTACATAGCATTAATAAGAGTTTAGTAAAAACCCCTCATTGTGACAATTTCAAAGTGTGTATGTGATAATATTTTGATAGTGAGTAAACACGCTATATATACATCTACTAGGAATGCACATGGGGAGATGGAATAATGTCTGCCTAGAATATAGTGCAGTGGCAGCAAACTCAATCAGCATCAAGTAATCATTCAAATAAACACATACAATTCTGTGTAAACCAGAGCATAGAGAGCTTCAACAACAGTAACGGTTATAGTAATTAGGACCCATTAACAAAGCTAAAACTTTAATAATTTTTAGAACACAAAGTCTTCATATACAGTTCCTGATACTGGGGTAGTATCGTAATGAGTGTCAAGAGGAAGGTATTGGGAGAATGTAGGGACAATGAAAAAACGCTGCCCTACCCCACACCAACTCTCCACATCTTAAGTCTCATGTTAGCCCTATACCGGTTCCCCTTTACAAAACGGAGCACCACTGTTTGAGCAGGGAATCGTTCAGAATTTCGTATCCTTAGGATGGTAAGTCTCACCAAATTACAGTAATCCTGCAGCAGGACCCGGTCTAAGTGCGAAGCAAGGTAGGTTCCCATATCTGTTTCAGGAGTATGCCGCATGGATTTCTTTAAGCATAACACTAAGTCATGAGGTTTATCAAGATGATCTCCTCCGTGAGAAGCTGCCATGTGGTTCGTGTCGTCTATCTCACAGGGCACCAATTTTTCACTCACTAGAGCCGAGGATGTCGGGGGTCCAAATAGATCCCCCACACCGCAAGGGCTTCCACAGGCCGACAAAAGTAAGAGCTCCAACCTCCCGAAATGTACTTGTAGCATCTGTGTAATTTCCTCTTGCAGCGTAGAAGGCAGCATGATGGCCCCCTGCTCTGGGATATTTCCACAACGGTCTAGTTTGCACTGCCGCCAGTATGCTGAGAGTCATAAACATCAGATATCCAGGGTCCAGTTAGTAAGTCGGTTATGGCAGTGTCTCACTACACGCTGCGGTCTGCTCCATTAAAAATATGCAATGTATCTGAAGTTTTCAGACTCAATAGTTACAACATGAAGTATACCAGTCTCCTCTGGGCTATTTCCATTCCTCTATATAAAGTTTTTACAAGTAAGAGGCAGCAATAAAGTTTGTTAGATAATTTGTACCACAGAGCTCCCATGTGATGCGACCATCTTGATCGCTAGTTGGCTCCGCCCCCCGGAGAAATTGATTTAATGACAGGCTTAATACGAACTAAAGCCTGTACAAAACAGTGTATATCAGGAAGTATAGCAATCTTTCTGTGAAATAAAACAAAAAGAGCGGAGATTTGTCCTTTCAAGGAACTTGCAGACAAACCCTTATCCAAACCATCCTGAAAAAACTGTAAAAATTCTAGGAATTCTAAAAGAATGCCAGGAGAATTCATGAGGAGAACACCATGAAATGTAAGTCTTTCAAACTCTATAATAAATCTTCCTAGAGACTGATTTACGAGCTTGTAACATAGTATCAATCACTGAGTCAGAGAAACCTCTATGACTTAGTACTAAGCATTCAATTTCCATACCTTCAAATGTAATGATTTGAGATCCTGATGGAAAAATGGACCTTGAGATAATAGGTCTGACCGTAACGGAAGTGGCCAAGGCGGGCAACTGGACATCCGAACCAGATCCGCATACCAAACCCTGTGTGGCCATGCTGGCACTACCAGCAACACAAATGATTGTTCCATGATAATTTTGGGAAACACTCATGGAAGGAGAACTAAAGGCGGGAAGATATAAGCAGGATGATAACACCAAGGAAGTGTCAGCGTATCCACTGCTTCCGCCTGAACATCCCTGGACCTGGACAGGTATCTGGGAAGTTTCTTGTTTAGATGAGAGGCCATGAGATCTACCTCTGGAGGACCCCACATCTGAACAATCTGAGAAAAAAACATCTGGATGGAGAAACCACTCCCCTGGATGTAAAATCTAGCGGTTGAGATAATCCGCTTCCCAATTGTCTACACCTGGGATATGCACCGCAGAGATTAGACAGTAGCTGGATTCCGCCCAAACAAGTATTCAAGATACTTCTTTCATAGCTTGGGGACTGTGAGTCCCACCCTGATGATTGACATATGCCACTGTTGTGATAATGTCTGTCTGAAAACAAATGAACGGTTCTCACTTTAACAGAGGCCAAAACTGAAGAGCTCTGAGAATTGCACAGAGTTCTAAAATATGTATTGGAAATCTCGCCTCTTGAGATTTCCAAACCCCTTGTGCTGTCAGAGATCCTCAAACAGCTCCCCAACCTGAAAAACTCGCATCTGTTGTGATCACAGTCCAGGTTGGCCAAACAAAAGAAGCCTCTTGAACTAAATGATGGTGATCTATCCACCATGTCAGAGAGTGTCGTACATTGGGATTTAAGGATATTAAATTGAGATATCTTTGTATAATCCCTGCACCATCGATTCAGCATACAAAGCTGAAGAGGTCTCATGTGAAAATGAGCAAAGGGGATTGCGTCCGATGCTGCAGTCATGAGACCTAAAACTTCCATGCACATAGCCACTGAAGGGAATGACTGAGACTGAAGGTGCCGGCAGGCTGCAACCAATTTTAAACATCTCTTGTCTGTTAGAGACAGAGTCATGGACACTGAATCTATCTGGAAGCCTAAAAAGGTGACCTTTGTCTGAGGAATCAAGAAACTTTTTGGTAAATTGATCCTCCAACCATGTTTCCGAAGAAACAATTCTAGGTGATTCGTGTGAGATTCTGCAGTACGTAAAGATTGAGCTAGTACCAAGATATCGTCCAAATAAGGAAACACCGCAATACCCTGTTCTCTGACTACAGAGAGTAGGACACCCAGAACCTTTGAAAAGATTCTTGGAGCGGTTGCTAGGCCAAATGGCAGAGCAACAAATTGGTAATGCTTGTCTAGAAAAGAGAATCTCAGAAACTGAAAATGTTCTGGATGAATCGGAATATGAAGGTATGCATCCTGCAAGTCTATTGTAGACATATAATGTCCTTATAGTCACCATCTTGAAAATTGGTACTCTAACATAACGATTCAAAATTTTCAAATCCGGAACTGGTCTGAATAAATTTTCCTTCTTTTGGACAATGAATAGATTTGAATAAAACCCCAAACCTTGTTCCAGAAGAGGAACTGGCATGATTACCCCTGAAGACTCCAGGTCTGAAACAAAGTTCAGGAAAGCCTGAGCTTTTACTGGATTTTACTGGGATACGTGAGAGAAAAAATCTTCTCACAGGAGGTCTTACTCTGAATTCTATTCGATACCCTTGAGAGACAATGCTCTGAATCCATTGATTTTGAACAGATTTTATCCAAATATCCTTGAAAAACCTTAATCTGCCCCCTACCAGCTGAGCTGGAATGAGGGCCGCACCTTAATGCAGACTTAGGGGCTGTCTTTGGTTTCCTAAAAGGCTTGGATTTATTCCAATTTGAGGAAGGTTTCCAATTGGAGGCAGATTCCTTGGGGGGAGGATAGAGTTTTCATTCCCTATTCCGACAAAAGGAACGAAAACGGTTAGAAGCCTTAGATTTACCCTTAAGTTTTTTATTCTGAGGCAGAAAAACTCCTTTATCCCCAGTAACAGTTGAAATAATAGAATCCAACTTAGAACGAAATAAATTATTACCTTGGAAAGAAAGAGATATTAATCTAGATTTAGATGTCATATCAGCATTCCAAGATTTAAGACACAAAAGCTCTTCTAGCTAATATAGCTAAAGACATGGATCTAACATCACAAATAAAATGATTAGCATGTTGCAGTAAGCAAATAATGCTAGATACGTCACAATCCAATTCTTGTTGCGCTAAATTTTCCAACCAGAAAGTTGATGCAGCCGCAACATCAGCCAAAGAAAAAGAACTTTTAAAATTTGAACAACATGAGGAGTTCTTAGAACAAAAGAAACACATGAAGGAACGTGTTGACAAGTTGAATTCTATCCTGGCAGAACGTAACGGAGAGAAGTTTAATCGAGACAGATTGGACTATGAGACCAACAAGGTTTATATTTGGCCACAGCTCCAAAAGAATTCCTGGAAGTCCTTTCCTGGTAAAGGAAGAAGATGGAATAACAATAACAACAAAAACAAGGCTAAGAAGGATGAGAATAAAAATCCAAAGCCAATTTTGAAAAATAAGCAGTGGTCTTCTCCTCAACAGAAGCAGAGTCCTCAGACCAGGAATCAGCAGATTCAGCAGAATCTTCATCTTTCTCCCTCTCTTCTCCTTCTTCTGTTTCTTCATCTATCTCTTCCTCCATTTCCTCTCACTCT
This sequence comes from Bombina bombina, assembly GCF_027579735.1. Taxonomy (NCBI): domain Eukaryota; kingdom Metazoa; phylum Chordata; class Amphibia; order Anura; family Bombinatoridae; genus Bombina; species Bombina bombina. The sequence goes on along the minus strand of NC_069504.1, from coordinate 555,049,176 downwards.
CTGCAGGTAAACAGCAATGAAGACACGGAGAATGAAGGGCAGTCCACAAGGACCAGAGATTCAAGAAAAGAGCGTAACAAAGAGCCCAAGAAAGGATCCAAAGTCCCTTTAGACGGGTCAGGAGATCCAAAGGCAAAAAGAAAAAAGAAATGAGAAAACAAAATGTGGGACAATTAGATTTAAATGTGATCAATTTATCTTCATATGTTCTCAAGAAAGATGAAATAAGTTTGCTTAGCAGAGGGTTAGGATTTGCACCTACCAGGGATTTCTCCCCCTTCAACACATTAATAGATATTAATAGGTTTATACGTAAGTTAACTTTAAAAAGGTTTTTCTGCTTACAACCTAATGTTGGTGCTGATAGGGAGGTGAGATCCACTGATACTAATATAACATCACATACACAAGATGTCTCCTTTCAGGATGCCTGCACACTTAGCACAATGATAGATCTGCAAACAGGTCATGATACACTATGTCAACAAGCTATACCACTAGGGCCTAGGAAATATGGCTCAGATTTCTATCCTATACAATTTAGGGGACAAGCGATTAATTTGTATAAAAAAACTGGGGAAAGAGATATATTACATCTGTCTGCAAACAAAAAAAACAGTTAGGAGTAATGTTAACAAATCTGAGAAATTGGCGATGGAATCACTCAAAAATAATCAAGAAATTGTAATTAGGAACTCCGGTAAGGTAGGGAATATTGTTGTTTTAAACAAACAAGATTATTTTGATGAAGCCTCTCGCCAATTAAGTGATAGAACTACGTATACACTGCTTAGCGGAAATTCAACTTTGATCTTTAAGAGAGAATTGCTATCGCTACTTGAGGATGGTGTACATTTAGGGCTATTTAGACAGGAGGATATAGAGTTACTTGTTCCAGAGTTTCCAATAGTACCACTATTTCACTATTTGCCCAAGGTCCATAAGAATCCTTTGCGACCACCAGGTAGGCCCATTGTATCGGGCATTGGGTCACTACTTGAGCCCCTCTCTGAGTGGTTGGACCAGATTTTGCAGCCAATAGTGAAAAGTCTATTTAACTATCTAAGAGATTCTGCACATTTGCTTGAATATTTGAAAGATTCGTGGGTAGTAGTGGATATAGTATCATTATATACTGTTATCCCACACACTCTAGGGATAATGGCTGTGAGATACTTTCTTGATAAATTCTCTGCATATGAAGACAACATTAAAGTTTATATATGTGCTGTTTTGGAATTTGTCCTTACCCACAATTTTCTAATTTTTGATGGCAGATATTATTTGCAATGTTGCGGCACAGTAATGGGGGCAAAATTTGCCCCTTGCTTTGCAAATTTGTATGTGGGTTTCTGGGAAATTAAGTACCCATACAATTATGCATTTAAAGATCACACTGAGAAAATACTGTATTATAAAAGATTAATTGACGATCTGATTATGATCGTAGATGAACGCTTGGATGAGACTAGATTTAAGGATTTTGGCAATTTTTTGAACGACAATGAAATGTTTTTGAAATTTGTAGGAGGTTATAATCATAAATGTATTGACTTCTTGGATATAACCTTGGAGGGGAATGTGGAGGAGAGAAAGATTGTTTCCAAAACTTTTCGCAAAAGCACCGCGGGTAATACAATCTTACATGCGAGTTCCTGCCATCCCCCTCATTTGGTTCGAGCTATTCCGAGAGGCCAATACATTAGATTAAGGAGAAATACTGAGGATGATGCCATTTACAATCAACAGGCAGATGAATTAACAAAAAGGTTGATAGCCAGGGGTTATGATCAAAAGAAATTGGATAAGACTAAGTTGGAAATCAGCAAAGTGAAAATAAGAAAAAAAGCTGATACAACTAATCCTTTACAATTTAATGAAGATACGATTGTATTCACAACAGAGTATACTAATCAGTTTTCTGACATAGTTAAAATCCTAAAGAAACATATGCCAATACTTGGTGGGGATCAAACACTCCAGAATTATATACCTGGTTGCAGATTCGTACCCAAGAAACCAATGACATTGGCGGCCCAGCTAGCTCCCAGTTTGGTTCCAAGTGTGAGAGCCAATAGAGGAGATAACTGGCTAAGAAAGGTAGGGTGTTTCAAATGTGGAGCTAAAACATGTTTAACATGTCCTATGATGGATGTAACAAATATTTTTCAATCCACAGTGGATAATAATGTTTATCCCATAAAGTCTTATGCAAATTGTAAAACTACGTTTGCGATTTATTTATTGGAATGTAGTCTTTGCAAGATCCAATATGTTGGAAAAACGACCAGAGAGGTCAATGTGAGGGTCAGGGAACATGTCAATGATGTGAAAAATTATTGCAAGGACTCAACTATTGACAGGCACTTTAATCTGATACATTTCACCCATGAAGGGAAATTTAGAGTGAAAATTATAGATGTAGCAAAGGTCCCATTAAGAGGGGGTAATAAGTATAAGATTTTAGATAAAAAAGAATTATACTGGATCTATCAGTTGAAAACTAGAACCCCCAATGGCCTCAATTTGGAATGGGACATTAGCTATTTTGTATAGGATATCAATCATTAATCATTATCATTCCTTTTGTATATATAGTTGAGGGTAAGTAAGTCATCAATACAAAATTAGACCAAAGAAATAAACAAAATAAAATTAAAAATAAAACTAATTAATAAAATTACATTAAAACAAAATAAATAAAATCGGATAATTTGTAACATCTGGAACTGTGAACATTTGTGCTTACACATGAACATGTATACATCTATGTTCGTGTGTATTTTAAAATTATCAGTGATTCGTTTGGATACTGATATATACATATGAGCATATTTACATATTCTCCTGTATATACAGTGAGTGCAGAATTATTAGGCAAATGAGTATTTTGACCACATCATCCTCTTTATGCATGTTGTCTTACTCCAAGCTGTATAGGCTCGAAAGCCTACTACCAATTAAGCATATTAGGTGATGTGCATCTCTGTAATGAGAAGGGGTGTGGTCTAATGACATCAACACCCTATATCAGGTGTGCATAATTATTAGGCAACTTCCTTTCCTTTGGCAAAATGGGTCAAAAGAAGGACTTGACAGGCTCAGAAAAGTCAAAAATAGTGAGATATCTTGCAGAGGGATGCAGCACTCTTAAAATTGCAAAGCTTCTGAAGCGTGATCATCGAACAATCAAGCGTTTCATTCAAAATAGTCAACAGGGTCGCAAGAAGCGTGTGGAAAAACCAAGGCGCAAAATAACTGCCCATGAACTGAGAAAAGTCAAGCGTGCAGCTGCCAAGATGCCACTTGCCACCAGTTTGGCCATATTTCAGAGCTGCAACATCACTGGAGTGCCCAAAAGCACAAGGTGTGCAATACTCAGAGACATGGCCAAGGTAAGAAAGGCTGAAAGACGACCACCACTGAACAAGACACACAAGCTGAAACGTCAAGACTGGGCCAAGAAATATCTCAAGACTGATTTTTCTAAGGTTTTATGGACTGATGAAATGAGAGTGAGTCTTGATGGGCCAGATGGATGGGCCCGTGGCTGGATTGGTAAAGGGCAGAGAGCTCCAGTCCGACTCAGACGCCAGCAAGGTGGAGGTGGAGTACTGGTTTGGGCTGGTATCATCAAAGATGAGCTTGTGGGGCCTTTTCGGGTTGAGGATGGAGTCAAGCTCAACTCCCAGTCCTACTGCCAGTTTCTGGAAGACACCTTCTTCAAGCAGTGGTACAGGAAGAAGTCTGCATCCTTCAAGAAAAACATGATTTTCATGCAGGACAATGCTCCATCACACGCGTCCAAGTACTCCACAGCGTGGCTGGCAAGAAAGGGTATAAAAGAAGAAAATCTAATGACATGGCCTCCTTGTTCACCTGATCTAAACCCCATTGAGAACCTGTGGTCCATCATCAAATGTGAGATTTACAAGGAGGGAAAACAGTACACCTCTCTGAACAGTGTCTGGGAGGCTGTGGTTGCTGCTGCATGCAATGTTGATGGTAAACAGATCAAAACACTGACAGAATCCATGGATGGCAGGCGTTTGAGTGTCCTTGCAAAGAAAGGTGGCTATATTGGTCACTGATTTGTTTTTGTTTTGTTTTTGAATGTCAGATATGTATATTTGTGAATGTTGAGATGTTATATTGGTTTCACTGGTAAAAATAAATAATTGAAATGGGTATATATTTGTTTTTTGTTAAGTTGCCTAATAATTATGCACAGTAATAGTCACCTGCACACACAGATATCCCCCTAAAATAGCTATAACTAAAAACAAACTAAAAACTACTTCCAAAACTATTCAGCTTTGATATTAATGAGTTTTTTGGGTTCATTGAGAACATGGTTGTTGTTCAATAATAAAATTAATCCTCAAAAATACAACTTGCCTAATAATTCTGCACTCCCTGTATATATATATTTTTGGTAGGTCTAACAATCTGAATAAGAGTTAATTGACTCTAATAAAATAATATTGAATTCTTCTTTTTTGGACATCTATACTAATGGATACAGTCATAGGCTTACCTAATAAGTACTTTTAGTGAACTTAAAAGAAAAAGAATTGTTAAAGGTTAAATATTTAAATATTCAAACAATTTTCTTTCCTTGATAAGGGTTATATGAGGGTTGTGTGACATTGTGAACTGTAGCATATTTTGTCATTAAGTATCCTTTTTAATGTTTACTGTGTTTTATTGTGACATTGAAGGGTTAAAATATGTACCTGCCCACTACCTGTGTATAAGAAGGTTGTGGCTAGAACACCTGTTGTCTCTGATGAAGCGCCACTAGGGGGCGTGAAACGCGTCAGACGTTCGGTCCATGATGTACCTGTGTGCTTGTAATATTGTTTAATAAAGTGAAAAATTTTATCACTACTATGTGCTGCCAGAACTTTTTCTTTAAAGAAATTGCAGGTCTGAGAAGATGACTTGAATATAAATAGGCCTTCCTTAGATAAGATTCAAGCTTCCTATCTAAAGGATCCTTAAAGGAAGTACTATCTACCATAGGAATAGTAGTACGTTTAGCAAGAGTAGAAATAGCCCCATCAATTTTGGGGATCTTTTCCCAAAACTCTATAAATTTTGCGAGCAAAGGATACAATATTTTAAACCTTAAAAAAGGAATAAAAGAAGTACCTGGCTTATTCCATTCCTTAGAATCATATCAGAAATAGGAAAAAACTCCTGGAGAAACCACAGGAGGTTAAAAAACAGCATTTAAACGTTTATTAGACTGAACGTCAAGAGGACTGGTTACCTCAATATCCAAAGTAATTAACACTTCGTAATAAAGAACACATATACTCAATTTTAAATAAATAAGTAGATTTGTCAGTGTCAATGTCTGAGGAGGATCTTCTGAATCTTCTGAATCAGATAGATCCTAATCAGAAGAGGAGAAATTATCATATTGTTGGTCATTTGAAATTTCATCAACTAAATGAGAAGTTTTAAAAGACCTATTACATTTATTTGAAGGTGGAAATGCACACAAAGCCTTCAGAATAGAATCAGAAACAAAATTTACAGGTATATTATGCACATTAGAAGTTGAAGAAACTGCAACTGGCAATGTACTATTACTGATGGACACATTATCTGAATGTAAAAGTTTATCAAAACAACTATTACAAATGACATTCGGCGACATAATTTCTACAACTTTACAACAAATGCACTTAGCTTTTGTAGAACTGATGTCAAGCAGCAATGTTCCAGCAGAAGCTTCTGAGGCAGGGTCAAAGTGAGACATCTTGCAAAATGTAAGAGAAAAAAACAACATATAAAGCAAAATTATCTATTTCCTTATATGACAGTTTCAGGAATGGGAAAAAATGCAAATAGCATAGCCCTCTGATAGAGAAAAAATCAAGAGGCAAACATCAATGGGGTATTGAAATAATGAAAAAGTTTGGCTCCAAAAAATGACGCACAACGTAACTAAACTTTTTTGGCGCCAAAAAATAACCAGAAATGACACACTTGCGCCACTAATGACGCAACCGTGTGAAAGGTCTCGGTGTCAAGTATGACACCGGAAATGACGAACTTGTGTCATAGACGTACCTTTTCGCGCCAAAAAAATTTTCGCGCCAAAAAATTACGCAATAAAGTTTAGCATTTGTCGCACCCGCGGGCCTAATACCGCCCGCAATTTGTAAGAAGTAGTCAATTGAAAAAAAGACTAAACCCCAGGTAAGAAATAAATTTCATTTTTAAAAGATGTTTATATTCCCCAAATATGAAACTGACAGTCTGCAGAAGGAAATACATGAACCTGACTCATGGCAAATATAAGTACAATACATATATTTAGAACTTTATATAAATGCATAAAGTGCCAAACCATAGCTGGGATGCCTTAAGTAATAAAAAACATACTTACCAAAAGACACCCATCCACATATAGCAGATAGCCAAACCAGTACAGAAACAGTTATCAGTAGAGGTAATGGTAATTTGAGAGTATATCGTCGATCTGAAAAGGGAGGTAGGAGATGAATCTCTACGACCGATAACAGAGAACCCATGAAATAGACCCCCATTAGGGAAATCATCGTATTCAATAAGTGATACTCCCTTCACGTCCCTCTGACATTCGCTGTACTATGAGAGGAATCGGGCTTCAACAATGCTGAGAAGCGCATATCAACGTAGAAATCTTACCACAAACTTACTTCACCACCTCATAGGAGGCAAAGTTTGTAAAACTGAATTGTGGGTGTGGTGAAGGGTGTATTTATAGGCATTTTGAGGTTTGGGAAACTTTGCCCCTCCTGGTAGGATTTTATATCCCATATGTCACTAGCTCATGGACTCTTGCCAATTACATGAAAGAAATAAAAATAAAAGAGTTATGCCTTTTCTAACACCTCAAAATGAAAAAAACCCTATTCTAAAAATAAACTAAGAATAGTCCTTAAAAGGGCCATTTGTAGGGCATTGCCCCAAAGTGATCCAGCTCTTTTATTGAAATTATAAAAAAACACCTAACATTAACCCCCTACCCTCCACAAAAATAAAAAAAAACTATCTAAAAAATAACTAATCTAAAAAGTGCCCAAAAAGGGCATTTACCTGGGCATTGCCCTTAAAAGGGCATTTAGCTCTTTTGCCTTCCAGAGAAAACCCTAATCTATCTTTATATCGGCGGCAGTTTATCTTCAGCCCGGAAATCTATCTATCTCCCAGCGCTACAGAATTTGGTGGCGCTATACAAATAAATTATAATAATAATAATATCTTCTTATCTTCATTCCGATTGCGGCGCCGGAGGTGGCGGATACAGTGGTCCACATCTTGCGACCTTGAACACAGAGTTTCTCTTCATGCGGCCACCGGCCACACTCTGAATTTTGAATGTGAGGTACCCCTTTCATGTTGGGGTACCCTTGCATTCCTATTGGCTGATTTTCATGTTCAAATTCAAATCAGCCAATAGAATGATTGGCCGGGATGAATATAAGAAGATTGACTGCTGCCAGGATGAAAATAGGGTGCCGCCACCATGATCTTCGGTTAATACCATCCTGGAGTTTAGTGGTATGTTTTATTTGTCTTTTATTTTTTTTAAATTAGCGCCCAGCCAAAAGCCCTCTTCAGTAAATTTTTTAGATTATTTTTTTTTTCGGGGGGGGGGGGGGGAAGGTTAATGTTAGAAGGTCTTTTTTTTAATTGAACAAAATAGCTGTATCACTTTGGGCAATGCCCTACAAACGGCTCTTTTAAGGTAGTTTATCTCTAAAATTGTTTTTTATTTTGGGGTGTTTTTTTATTTTGGGGTGTTAGGGTATTATTTGTTTGTTATTTTTTGTAATGTTTCTGTTTTTTATTTTTGTAATGGTATTTTTTTTATTGTATTGTTAGTTTTTTTTAAGTAATGGTAGTTTTTTTTAGAGGTAAGGTTACATTTATTTTTTATTTTTCAGGTAAGTTTTTATTTTTTTAAAGGTAGTTTTTTTTGTAAAGATAGGGTTAGTCTATATTGGGTTACGTTATTGGTTTTTAGGTTAGGGGTTTAGATGATAGTGGGTTATTTTTCAATGGGGGCTGGCAGTTTAGGAGTTTATAATGTAGTGCAGACTTTGCGATGTGGGGGCTGGCAGTTTAGGGGTTAATATTGTAATGCAGACTTTACAATGTGGGGGGCAGACTTTGTGATGTGTGAGGCTGGCGGTTTATGGAGTTAATGGTGTAGTGCAGACTTTGCGATGTGTGGGGCTGGTTGTTTAGGGGTTAATAGTGTAGTTAGAACTTTGCGGAGGGCCATGTGGCGGTTTAGAGTAGGTGTCTTATGGCAATTCGAGTTAGATCGCGAGTAGGGTGTTAGGTTTTTTTGGGACTTTTTTGCTCCATTGACTTCAATGGTGCAGTAGGTTATCGGGCACGTGATAGTGTAAGTTCGTTCTTGTATGTGAGACAGGTTAGCGCTGAAGCAATACGTTTTTACTTTCAACTCGTAATACCAGCGCAACCTGACTCACGCAAAAGGTTTGCACAGTTAGCGATCTAGCGAAAGCGTTAGTTAGTGCTCCACTTGTAATCTAGGCCACAATGTTGGAGAATGCACCATTTTCTTCATTTTCGACTTAGCTTTTTTCTAAACATGCACAAATTTCACTGAACATTTTTACATTTAATAAATACATTTGTACCAATAATATTTTGAATTTTAAATTCTTGTTAGATAAATAAGAGAAGCAAGGGTAGTAACAGAAAGCAAAGCAATATTAATACATTGTAATTGATGCTAAAAACACAGAATAGTGTTATTTAAAATTGCAGTATGATATTGACAAGGTTACACATACAGTTCACCCAAAAAATGCAATTTTCATTATTCTTAAAAACCCTTTATTCATTCATTAAACTGTACAGCTCAATTTCAGCTTCCAAACGTTATTTGAATCATTCAACAAATCCAAGTTTAATGTGTTTTCCCTTGTCGCCTATTTTTTCCTTACCTCATTTTCTAACATATGAACTTGCATTTATCAAACATCTATCTTAAAAACGAAATAACTATTGGGTAAGTGCAATTGAAATAAAAATCCAGACTAACAAAAGTTGAGAGATTTTGCAAATACCCAAAGGAGAAGAGGGTTAAAGAATATTTACCTCTGAATTCATATTTTAGTTAGCCAGAGGGTGATAATTAATAAAAAGACAGAAGATTAACAAGGGAGCAAAGACATAGCTTGTGCTTTGGCAAGTCAATACTACAGGAGCAGACACTTTTAGGACAAAATGTACCATACACAGAGAAGAGCATTCTTGTACTATATTAATTTGTTCCTACCTAAAAAAGACTGTCTAACTGAAAAATACCAGGCAATCCCCCTGAATGAGAAACAGGTCCAAGTCTGGTTGCCTGCATGAGATATAACACCCTATGATATAAAGCACTGCCAAATTTATCAGCACTGCAAGGTTCCTTAAAACAATTTAGAAAGGCAAATTTTAGCTTGAGAGCTGTTTATGTACAGTATTACTTTCTCTCTCTCTATGTCTCTCTCTGTCCTTTTAATGTCACCACTTTCCTCTAGCTTTTCCGTTTGTGAATTATCCTGTTTTCTGATTTAGATTTCTAGTTTTCTAGAATATTTTTTATGTTCTATTTAATATGCATTCAATTATTAGTCAAATTTAAAAAAAAAAAAAAAAAATGTTGGAAGAGTTTACCTTTTCAAATTTATGATTACCATAGATGTTCCAATTAACGTCTATAATTAATATGCATAGTGGGAGAGGAGCCAGAAGTTGGGTGACAGGAATCTGGAAATGTTTTTGTTTTCAAAGAGAAGCAGAAAGAAAAATTAAGAACTCAAAATTAAAGCAACTGAAATGTTGCATTAAAATGACTTTCAAAATAATTAAAGATGTAAGAAGACAACACAATGTATCCAGAGTAGATTTATTTCCAAAAGGTGCAAAATTGCAAAATGAACACATAAATAAAAAAATCTGCAATTAACTAAACATGGAGCTGCACCTACTAGAAGACCAGAACTACATTCTTAGAGGACTATTTATTAATGTCCGCGGCACATCGATAAATGCCGTCAGCATACACTGTCGGCATTTATCATTGCCCAAGCATTCCAACCGGCCGCTAGCAGGAGGTGTTAATCAAACCAATCATATCAAATTGGGCTGATTGCTGTCCCTCGCCTCAGAGGTGGTAGACGAGTTAAGGAGAGGCGGTTTTAAGACCGCTGCTTCTTAACTCCTATTTCCGCGCGAGCCTTCAGGCTCCATATGGGGTTGTTAAATTGGCCCCTTAGAATAGTCAGAAGTTGTGTATATTTGAGTGTAATCTGGAGAAAATATGAAGATCATTCAAATGTTTTCCCTGGATTTAGATTATCAATTGGAGTCACTATGGGGAAGTATATTGTGTAGGGTGTGCTTAGTGTATGGGGGTGTCTTGTTGTGGGGGATTTATATCAAAGGAGTTTTATGGTGGATAGGTTCAGAAATTCTTTGATAGATTGTCATCAAGACCAACAATTAGGAACAACTATTATTTAATGATCTTCATAAGGTAAACTATCACTTAATCATAATTGTGTGACTTGATAAGGGTTTCCTGAATGACAAAAAAATAACAAATATAACAAATAATTAACTGATATCTTTTGTGTTTTTGTTAGCATTATTCTTTATATAAATTAGCTATGGTACATTGGTTAAATTTAAAAAAAAAACAAACAAAAAAAAAAAAAACTTCAGACTATTCTCTTCATTAAAGGGACAGTCTACACCAGAATTTTTATTGTTTTAAAAGATAGATAATCCCTTTATTACCCAGTCCCCAGTTTTGCATAACCAAGACAGTTATAATAATATACTTTTAACCTCTGTGATTATCTTGTATCTAAGCCTCTGCAAACTGCCCCTTTTTCAGTTCTTTTGACAGATTTGCAGTCTAGCCAATCAGTAATGGCTCCCAGATAACTTCACGTGCATGAGCACAGTGTTATCTATATGAAATACGTGAACTAACACCCTCTAGTGGTGAAAAACTGTTAAAATACAATCTGAAAGAGGTGGGCTTCAAGGTCTAAGAAATTAGCATATGAACCTCCCAGGTTAAGCTTTAAATTAAGAATACCAAGAGAACAAAGCAAAATTGGTGATAAAAGTAAATTGGAAAATTGTTTAAAATTACATGCTCTATCTGAATCATGAAAGTTTATTTTGGCCTAGACTGTCCCTTTAAATTAAAAAGAAATGTTCAAAATGCATTGTTCTTAAAGATAAAAATAACTAATATGATCATACACAAAATATTGTTTGGGTGACATTTAAATTGTGCTTGGTTTTGTTAGTCAGCAATTGTTTCATTGAAACAGGGAAAACATTATATTAAATTGAATCAAAAAATGGTGCAGTCTTAATCAAAACGTCAAATCAAATCAAATTTTGACAGGCTGAGAAGATGTGCTGTGTGAATAGTATAAAAAGAGTAATAATGCTGAGGAATGATATGGGAAAGTTAGAGAAAAAAAGAACAGAACAGTAGGTCAGAGAGCAGGAAATTGTAAGACTAGAAGGATAAAGGCAGCACATACAATGAACTAGCTATGGAAGTCATAGACCTATTTATTATACAGCTTGTTTTGCAATTTCCACTGCAGATTTTTGCAATGTGCAATGGGTAATTATGTGGTAGATCTGGATGCTTTTTGTTAATTCTGTCCATCAAACTCTTGTGGAAATAAACACACATGGATTTTTTTTTTATAATAAGGATAGCCATTATTTTATGGCTTTGTGCAGTTGACTCTTACACTTTTAGTGCCAAATTACATGGTGGTACACTATTTAGAGCTTTGGCTCAAGGGTAAACTTCGCTAGAAGTAAGTTTTTTGCTTGTGTCGGGTTGTATACATATTACAAGTTAAATGTAAAAAGTTTGATTGCGAGAGAAATTTGATGCATGCTAATGAAATATTTTTAAAAATTAATAATAATCATTAAAAATTATTATACAAACTTTAAAAAAATAAAAATAAATCTTTTTTCAAATACAATGATTGTGAGGCGTTTCCCTCAGGAATATGGTTCTATGTTTAATAATTTAGCATTTCAATGTATAGATTTAAATATCAAAAACAAAAATAAAATTGAAATGCACACGTCTGTTAAATTGATCACACAGTATGTTGTGGGAGGTTTTCACAATTAGAGGAATTAAAAAAAAATATTGGCCAATATTAAAGGGGCACCCATTGTTGAAGGCAAATTTAGATGAATGCCCCAATATAGTCTTTAAGAAGAGTGCAAGCTTGAAGAATTATTTAGCACCAAGTAAAGTTAGGGATATTGGAGCATAAAAAAATAAAGGGGAAGATAAGATTTTTTCAGATTTAAAGGGAACATACAAGTCTTACCAAAGCAGATGCACAATTAGTGATGTGGCGAATAGTTTGCGGGCGAACATAGCTTGTTCGCGTTCGCAGCGGCGGGCAAACATATGCAATGTTTGATCCGCCCCCTATTCGTCATCATTGAGTAAACTTTGACCCTGTATCTCACAGTCTGCAGACACATTACAGCCAATCAGCAGCAGACACTCCCTCCCAGACCCTCCCAGCTCCTGGGCAGCAGCCATTTTAGATTCATTCTGATCCTGCATTGTTAGTGAGAGGAGGGACAGTGTAGCTGCTGCTGATTTTTTAGGGAAATTGATAGCTAGGCTAGTGTATTCAGTGTCCACTACAGTCCTGAAGGACTCATCTGATCTCTTCTGTTTGGATGGCACTCCAAAAAGCCCTTTTTAGGGCTAGAACATCTGTCGTTTTTTTTTTTTTTTTTGCCTGTGTAATTTTGACTGTGAAACATCAGGCTGCTAGTGTAATCTAATTGCAGTTGCCTGCCTGCAGTGCCACCACTCATATCTGTTGTAACAGTAGGGTAAATTTAAAAAAAACAAACTTTTTTGACTGTGAAACATCAGACTGCTAGTGTAATCTAATTGCAGGAGCCTGCCTGCCAGCATGTGTGCCAGGCGCACTTGCCAACTAGTGCCACTACTCATATCTGTTGTAACAGTAGTTTAAATATTTAAAAAAAACTTTTTTGACTGTGAAACATCAGTCTGCTAGTGTAATCTAATTGCAGTTGCCTGCCTGTCAGTGTGTGTGCCAGGCCCACTTGACAACTAGTGCCACCACTCATATTTGTTATAACAGTAGTGTAAATATTTTAAAAAAATTTTTTTTGACTGTGAAACATCAGTCTGCTAGTGTAATCTAATTGCAGTTGCCTGCCTGCCAGCGTGTGCCAGGCCAATTTGCCAACTAGTGCCACCACTCATATGTGTTTTAACAGTAGTTTGAATATTTAAAAAAAAAACTTTTTTGACTGTGAAACATCAGTCTGCTAGTGTAATCTAATTGCAGTTACCTGCCTGCCAGCGTGTGTGCCAGGCCCACTTGCCAACTAGTGCCACCACTCATATTTGTTGTAACAGTAGTGTAAATATTTAAAAAAAAAAACTTTTTTGACTGTGAAACATCAGTCTGCTAGTGTAATCTAATTGCAGTTGCCTGCCAGTGTGTGTGCCAGGCCCACGTGCCAACTAGTGCCACCACTCATATCTGTTGTAACAGTAGTGTAAATATTTAAAAAATAAACTTTTTTGACTGTGAAACATCAGTCTGCTTTTTTGTGTCAGGCTCACAGCGTATACTGTGCCCACTTGCCCAGTGCCACCACTCATATCTTGTTTAATAGTAGTGTAAGTGTACATTTAAAAAAAATAAACTTTTTGGATTGTGAAACATCAGACTGCTTTTTTGTGTCAGGCTCACAGCGTATACTGTGCCCACTTGCCCGGTGGCACCACTCATATTTTGTTTAATAGTAGTGTAAGTGTACATTTAAAAAAAAAATGACAGGCAGAGGCAGGCCACCCCGCAGGTGCCGTCGTGGTCGTGGTGCTGTGATTCCCTTTGACCCTACAATAATGCCCAGTGTTCAGAGGCCACGTACCATGAACGCGAAAAGTTCTGAGGAGGACTTAGTTGACTGGCTAACACAGGACACCCAATCTTCTACAGCTTCCACTCCGAACCTTGAAGCACCATCCACCTCCAGCTTAGCTTTGGGCACCTCTCAAGTGACCACTTGCCTGCCTGCCTGCTTCCACCACCAACACTAGCACTACAACCGCTTCACTTGATCTGTCAGAGGAGTTATTGACACATCAGTTTGAAGAAATGAGTGATGCGCAACCATCATTGACAGAGGATGTAGATAACAGTGATATGTCTCAGTCAGGCAGCATTACAGACATGGACGTACGGTGTGATGATGATGATGTTGTACCCGCTGCTGCTTCCTTTGTTGATTTGTCGGATACAAGTGAAGCGGTTGATGATGATGCATCCGTGGATGTCACGTGGGTGCCCGCTAGAAGAGAAGAAGAAGAGGGGGAAAGTTCAGATGGGGAGACAGAGAGGAGGAGGAGGAGACGAGTTGGAAGCAGGGGGAGGTCATCGCAAGGAGCTAGTGGCACAGTCAGACAGCATGCATCAGCACCCGGGGTCAGCCAGACAGCACGCCAATTGACGCATGCTGTTGCAACCACCAGAATGCCGTCATCGCAGAGCTCAGCAGTGTGGCATTTTTTTTGCGTGTCTGCCTCTGACAACAGTGATGCCATTTGCAACCTGTGCCAAAAGAAACTGAGTCGTGGGAAGTTCAACATCCACCTAGGTACAACTGCTTTGCGAAGGCACATGATCTCACATCACAAATGCTGATGGGATGAACACATGAGTAGAAGCAGCACACAAACTCAAAGCCGCCATCCTCCTCCTGGTCCAGCATCTTCAGTCATGTCAACCACTGCTGTCCTCCTTGCCCCCTCTCAACCACCTGCCACTCCGTCTCTGTTCCGTAGCAGTTCCTGATCATCGGCCCACAGTCAGGTGTCTGTCAAGGACATGTTTGAGCGTAAGAAGCCAATGTCCCAAAGTCACCCCCTTGCCCGGCGTCTGACAGCGGGCTTTTCTGAACTCTTAGCCCGCCAGCTTTTACCATACAAGCTCTTGGAGTCTGAGGCGTTCAAACAATTTGTAGCTATTGGGACACCGCGGTGGAAGGTACCCGGCCGAAATTTCTTTGCACAAAAGGCAATCCCCAACCTGTACTCGATTGTGCGAAAGGAAGTAATGGCATGTCTGGCACACAGAGTTGGGGCAAGGGTCCATCTGACCACTGATCTGGTCTGCAAAGCATGGTCAGGGCAGGTATATCACCTACACTGCGCATTGGGTAAACCTGCTGACGGCTGCCAAGCATGGAATGCGTGGCTCTGCAGAGGAGTTGGTGACACCGCCACGACTTGCAGGCAGGCCTGCTGCCACCTCCTCTACTCCTCCTACTCCATCCTCTTCCATAACCTCTTCCTCGGCTGGGTCCTCTTCTGCTGCTGCGTCTTGCTCCACATCAACGGCACTCCCCCAGCTCCGCAGGTACTATTCCACATCCTGGATACGGCAGTGTCATGCCGTCTTGGGGTTGACTTGCCTGAAAGCAGAGAGTCATACCGGAACAGCACTCCTGTCCACCCTGACTCCGCACCAACTGGAGATCGGCAAAGTGGTTTCTGATAACGGAAGTAATTTGTTGGCGGCATTGAAATTGGGCAAGTTGACACATGTGCCGTGCATGGCACATGTGTGTAATCTGATCGTACAACGCTTTGTGTATAAGTACCCAGGCTTACAGGATGTCCTGAAGCAGGCCAGGAAGGTGTGTGGCCATTTCAGGCGTTCCTACACGGCCATGGCGAATTTTGCAGATATCCAGCGTCGAAACAACATGCCAGTGAGGTGCTTGATTTGCGACAGCCTGACACATTGGAATTCAACACTCCTAATGTTCGACCGCCTGCTCCAACAAGAAAAAGCCGTTAACGAGTATTTGTATGACCGGGGTGCTAGGACAGCCTCTGCGGAGCTGGGAAATTTTTTGCCATGTTACTGGACGCTCATGCGCAATGCCTGTAGGCTCATGCGTCCTTTTGAGGAGGTGACAAACCTAGTCAGTCGCACCCAAGGCACCATCAGCGACATCATACCATTTGTTTTCTTCCTGGAGCGTGCCCTGCGAAGAGTGCTGGATCAGGCCATAGATGAGCGTGAAGAGGAAGAGTTGTGGTCACCATCACCACCAGAAACAGCCTTATCAGCATCGCTTGCTGGACCAGCGGCAACGCTGGAAGAGGATTGTGAGGATGAGGAGTCAGAGGAGGAATGTGGCTTTGAGGAGGAGGAAGACCAACCACAACAGGCATCCCAGGGTGCTCGTTGTCACCTATCTAGTACCCGTGGTGTTGTACATGGCTGGGGGAAGAAAATACCTTCAGTGAGATCACTGAGGCTGAGGAACGGGACATGAGTAGCTCGGCATCCAAACTTGTGCAAATGGGGTCTTTCATGTTGTCGTGCCTGTTGAGTGACCCTCGTATAAAAAAGCTGAAGGAGAAGGACCTGTACTGGGTGTCCACGCTACTAGACCCCCGGTATAAGCATAAAATGCCTGAAATGTTACCAATTTCCCGAAAGTCGGAAAGGATGCAGCAGTACCAAAATAAATTAAAAAGTATGCTTTACACAGTGTATCAGAGTGATGTCACAGCACAATGGGAATCTAACAGGGGAAGAGGTGAAAGTAATCCTCCTACTCCCACGACCACGCTGGCAAGGACAGGACGCTTAACAGACGTGTTGTTGATGGAGGACATACAGAGCTTTTTAACTCCTATGCATCGCCACAGCCCTTCGGGGTCCACCCTCAGAGAATGACTCGACCGACAGGTAGCAGACTATCTCGCCTAAACTGCAGATCTCGACACTCTGAGGAGTGATGAACCCCTTGACTACTGGGTGTGCAGGCTTGACCTGTGGCCTGAGCTATCCCAATTTGCGATAGAAATTCTGGCCTGCCCCGCTTCAAGTGTCCTGTCAGAAAGGACCTTCAGTGCTGCAGGAGGTATTGTCACTGAGAAGAGAAGTCGCCTAGGTCAAAAAAGTCTAGATTACCTCACCTTTATTAAGATGAATGAGGGATGGATCCCGAAGGGACTGACAGTGGGCGATACATTAGAGTAAAAAAGGCCTAATGAGATGATCTGCCTTGGGCTATAAATGGTCCACAAGCTGCTGTATGTTATCTTTGAATGCCGGATGACTTGCGTGACTTATCCGCAACCAACTAGGGTTCAAGCCGCAATGTTTTAGGGCACTTTCTGCCAGGGAAACAAATATCAATTTTTCTGGCCGCTGCTACAGCAGCGGCTGCAACAATACCTAATTTTTCAGGCATGTGTACATACCAAATTTTTCTGGCCTCTGGTGTTGCACTGTGGTTTCAAAAAACAAAACAAAAAAAAGGCAGGTAACAGGGATTAAAGTGATAGGAATAGTACTACTTAACACACCACTCATATCTGGTGGCACAGTAGATTGCACGCGCAGTGCCCCAAATTTAAAGTAGGAGGACCGACCAAGCATCTTTTTCCATCTCCTGGTTCCTAAAATCCATGCCATATACACGTACCCTGATAGGGGACTTAACAGGTATTAAACTGATAAGAATAGTACTACTTGACAGACCACTCATATCTGTTGGCACAGTAGATTGCACGTGGTGCTCTGACAAAATGCAGAAGGACATTTGGCAGACGGACATTTGGCAGACGGACATTTAGCCGACAGATAGAAAGCTAAAGAATGTTCCGATTTCGGCTGAGGGCAGATACGTTCCAGAGTGCTCTGTTCTAATCAGAGCCTCGGGTGCCGCAACTGCCTCTGGGAACCTTACCATGGGTCTATCTATCAAATCTATCTATTGATCTATCAAATCTATCTATCTATCTATCTATCTATCTATCTATCTATCTATCGTATCTATCAAATGTATCTATTGCACCTATTGATCTTTCTATCTAATCTATGTATCTATCTATCAAAACCTGTGTTTGTTTTTAAATATTTTATTAAAACTCTTTTAATCTTATACTGGAGTCCTTCTCTATATTCATCTGACGTTCATCAGCAGTTGTCCTGGGGCATTCATCTCACTGCAACAACATAGCCTTGGTATACATGTGCACTAGGTCACCGCAATATACCTAGTACGCCCCATTTGCACTACAGTGTGCAACACAATCTGTGAGTATTCCTTCGTGACCACAACTTAACATCCACTATATCTTCATAATTGATTTGCACTAGGGGTCGCCCTCTTGTTCTCTATATCTCTATTGCTACAGATCATCACTCTGTTTTGGGAGGAGCAGCCACAGTAAAGTGCACAGTTTGCTGGGACACTGTGAAGTTCCCAGACCGTTCTCCTAGTCATTATCTCTGACTTTCTATATTGTGAGTATGTATATTGTTATATACTCCTCATTTGTGATATATTGGCTACACTAGGAGGCGCCCTTTTTCTCTGCTTTGTATCTATCAAATCTATCTATCTCGTGGCAATGGGGAGTTTGCGGTTGTGCAAATGGACTGTTTGCGGTTGTTTGCGGTGCGTTAAACGGGGAGTTTGGTCTGTCACTGTGCAGCGGGCGTAACCCTTACACTACCCGATCGATACAACATCATACCTGATGTTTTAAAGCACGTTATTCCAAACAATTTAGGAATGTTAGGTGATTTCTGCCCTTTATGGATTAAAACCAGACTATGCATCAACTATGTAATTTTCCGTGGGAGTTTTGCCATGGATCCCCCTCCGGCATGCCACAGTCCAGGTGTTAGTACCCTTGAAACAACTTTTCCATCACTATTGTGGCCAGAAATAGTCCCTGTGTGTTTTAAAATTCGCCTGCCAATTGAAGTCAATGGCGGTTCGCCCGGTACACCCGTTCGCGAACAGTTTTGGAAGTTCGCGTCCGCCGTTCGCGAACCGAAATTTTTAGGTTTGCGACATCACTATGCACAATGTGTAAACACCTTGATTACCAAAGACCCTCTTTCATATACCACAGGGGAAGTATTTAAGATCAGACAGTTCATCACATGTAAAAGCACTTATGTGGTTTACCTCTTACAGTGTGGGTGTGGCCTACAGTATGTAAGTCACACCAATCGTAAACTATGCAAATGTTTTAGTGAACACTATGCTAATATTATAAGCCTTTACTTAAATATAGTGTTCAAATTATTTTTATGACCCTCACAATTGTGACCCTATTAAATTTATTAAATGTATTTTTAATAATATTTTTTAATGCTATTTGAAGAGTACTATTATTATTATTGTTAATTATTTATGTATTAAATGTAATCATTTTTATTTTTAGAGCTATTAAGTATTATATATATTGTATCCTTATCATAATGGATTTGTATTTATATTATTGCAAGTTTAATTGTATTTATATACAATATTTGGCCACTAGATAGATTGGGATCGCAATAAATAAGGAATATTGACTTCACACACTATATCCTCTTGAAAAAGCGGCCAGTAGAGGCTGGGATATGCGTTAGGACAAATAGTGTTTGCTGTGGACTTATACGGACAGGGAGAGGAGGCGGGTCACATCAGGAATTTGCCTGGTGTTGACGTCACACGCCGACACGGATGACTGCTAATTGAGTGACCCATACAAGCTCCGGGCTCCTGCAGTACTTCTGTTAATCCTTGCTCAATTTTAATCTGTTTGTGAGTAGAAGATAATGTTTTATTAAACATTGGCGTTATTGATTTCACCCTATTGTAGGCTTTTTCTCCCTTTGCGCTTCTAGAGTGGTGACTATGTTTTATTTTTCTGGCTGTAGAACAAGCACTAGGAAGCCTGTTCCAATCAGCCAATAGAATGCAAGCTCAATCCTATTGGCTGATTGCATCAGCCAATAGGATTGAACTTGGCTGATTGCAGATTAGGGGTTAATAAATGTAGATAAATGTCGGCAATGTTAGGGGTTAATAAAATTTAACTAGTGTTTGCAAGGCGGGAGTGTGGCGGTTTAGGGGTTAATATATTTATTTCAGTGGAGGCGATGTCCGGTCGGCAAATTGGGGGTTAAAAACTTTATTAAAGTGTTTCCTATGTGGGGAGGGGAGGCCTCGGTTTAGGGGTTAATAGGTAGTTTATGGGTGTTAGTGTACTTTTTAGCACTTTAGTTAAGAGTTTTATGTTACGGCGTTAGCCCATAAAACTCTTAACTACTGACTTTTAAATGTATACAAAGAGAGAAGCGCTCTACCAGGAACGAACAACAGCTCAGTGGCTTGTTCTATGGCGATTTACCACCCGGAAGCAGCCTCTTTTAGACCAGTGTGCTTTTCACAGAAGAAAACTTTCCTGAAGTATATCAGTCTGATCCCGCCAACTAAGGTCAGTCCAGCCCCGAAATACCAGGCAATTCTCCTCTGAACAAGGAACATGACAACCCCAGACAATCGTTTCGGCCTCCTATGGGCCTCGTCAGTGAGGTGCAGCCACATTCCTCTAAGCACACTGGGCAAGGAGTCCACGTCTGGTTTCCCCCATCACCCATAGGGAGACTTCCCCAGGGTCATAATAATTTGCATACAAAGAGAGAAGCGCTCTACCAGGAACGAACAACAGCTCAGTGGCTTGTTCTATGGCGATTTACCACCCGGAAGCAGCCTCTTTTAGACCAGTGTGCTTTTCACAGAAGAAAACTTTCCTGAAGTATATCAGTCTGATCCCGCCAACTAAGGTCAGTCCAGCCCCGAAATACCAGGCAATTCTCCTCTGAACAAAGAACATGATAACCCCAGACAATCGTTTCGGCCTCCTATGGGCCTCGTCAGTGAGGTGCAGCCACATTCCTCTAAGCACACTGGGCAAGGAGTCCACGTCTGGTTTCCCCCATCACCCATAGGGAGACTTCCCCAGGGTCATAATAATTTGCATACAAAGAGAGAAGCGCTCTACCAGGAACGAACAACAGCTCAGTGGCTTGTTCTATGGCGATTTACCACCCGGAAGCAGCCTCTTTTAGACCAGTGTGCTTTTCACAGAAGAAAACTTTCCTGAAGTATATCAGTCTGATCCCGCCAACTAAGGTCAGTCCAGCCCCGAAATACCAGGCAATTCTCCTCTGAACAAGGAACATGACAACCCCAGACAATCGTTTCGGCCTCCTATGGGCCTCGTCAGTGAGGTGCAGCCACATTCCTCTAAGCACACTGGGCAAGGAGTCCACGTCTGGTTTCCCCCATCACCCATAGGGAGACTTCCCCAGGGTCATAATAATTTGTATACAAAGAGAGAAGCGCTCTACCAGGAACGAACAACAGCTCAGTGGCTTGTTCTATGGCGATTTACCACCCGGAAG
The DNA here is from genome assembly GCF_027579735.1 of Bombina bombina. NCBI lineage: Eukaryota > Metazoa > Chordata > Amphibia > Anura > Bombinatoridae > Bombina > Bombina bombina. The sequence goes on along the minus strand of NC_069504.1, from coordinate 555,027,817 downwards.
CAGCCTCTTTTAGACCAGTGTGCTTTTCACAGAAGAAAACTTTCCTGAAGTATATCAGTCTGATCCCGCCAACTAAGGTCAGTCCAGCCCCGAAATACCAGGCAATTCTCCTCTGAACAAGGAACATGACAACCCCAGACAATCGTTTCGGCCTCCTATGGGCCTCGTCAGTGAGGTGCAGCCACATTCCTCTAAGCACACTGGGCAAGGAGTCCACGTCTGGTTTCCCCCATCACCCATAGGGAGACTTCCCCAGGGTCATAATAATTTGCATACAAAGAGAGAAGCGCTCTACCAGGAACGAACAACAGCTCAGTGGCTTGTTCTATGTCGATTTACCACCCGGAAGCAGCCTCTTTTAGACCAGTGTGCTTTTCACAGAAGAAAACTTTCCTGAAGTATATCAGTCTGATCCCACCAACTAAGGTCAGTCCAGCCCCGAAATACCAGGCAATTCTCCTCTGAACAAGGAACATGACAACCCCAGACAATCGTTTCGGCCTCCTATGGGCCTCGTCAGTGAGGTGCAGCCACATTCCTCTAAGCACACTGGGCAAGGAGTCCACGTCTGGTTTCCCCCATCACCCATAGGGAGACTTCCCCAGGGTCATAATAATTTGCATACAAAGAGAGAAGCGCTCTACCAGGAACGAACAACAGCTCAGTGGCTTGTTCTATGGCGATTTACCACCCGGAAGCAGCCTCTTTTAGACCAGTGTGCTTTTCACAGAAGAAAACTTTCCTGAAGTATATCAGTCTGATCCCGCCAACTAAGGTCAGTCCAGCCCCGAAATACCAGGCAATTCTCCTCTGAACAAACAACATGATAACCCCAGACAATCGTTTCGGCCTCCTATGGGCCTCGTCAGTGAGGTGCAGCCACATTCCTCTAAGCACACTGGGCAAGGAGTCCACGTCTGGTTTCCCCCATCACCCATAGGGAGACTTCCCCAGGGTCATAATAATTTGCATACAAAGAGAGAAGCGCTCTACCAGGAACGAACAACAGCTCAGTGGCTTGTTCTATGGCGATTTACCACCCGGAAGCAGCCTCTTTTAGACCAGTGTGCTTTTCACAGAAGAAAACTTTCCTGAAGTATATCAGTCTGATCCCGCCAACTAAGGTCAGTCCAGCCCCGAAATACCAGGCAATTCTCCTCTGAACAAGGAACATGACAACCCCAGACAATCGTTTCGGCCTCCTATGGGCCTCGTCAGTGAGGTGCAGCCACATTCCTCTAAGCACACTGGGCAAGGAGTCCACGTCTGGTTTCCCCCATCACCCATAGGGAGACTTCCCCAGGGTCATAATAATTTGCATACAAAGAGAGAAGCGCTCTACCAGGAACGAACAACAGCTCAGTGGCTTGTTCTATGGCGATTTACCACCCGGAAGCAGCCTCTTTTAGACCAGTGTGCTTTTCACAGAAGAAAACTTTCCTGAAGTATATCAGTCTGATCCCGCCAACTAAGGTCAGTCCAGCCCCGAAATACCAGGCAATTCTCCTCTGAACAAAGAACATGATAACCCCAGACAATCGTTTCGGCCTCCTATGGGCCTCGTCAGTGAGGTGCAGCCACATTCCTCTAAGCACACTGGGCAAGGAGTCCACGTCTGGTTTCCCCCATCACCCATAGGGAGACTTCCCCAGGGTCATAATAATTTGCATACAAAGAGAGAAGCGCTCTACCAGGAACGAACAACAGCTCAGTGGCTTGTTCTATGGCGATTTACCACCCGGAAGCAGCCTCTTTTAGACCAGTGTGCTTTTCACAGAAGAAAACTTTCCTGAAGTATATCAGTCTGATCCCGCCAACTAAGGTCAGTCCAGCCCCGAAATACCAGGCAATTCTCCTCTGAACAAGGAACATGACAACCCCAGACAATCGTTTCGGCCTCCTATGGGCCTCGTCAGTGAGGTGCAGCCACATTCCTCTAAGCACACTGGGCAAGGAGTCCACGTCTGGTTTCCCCCATCACCCATAGGGAGACTTCCCCAGGGTCATAATAATTTGTATACAAAGAGAGAAGCGCTCTACCAGGAACGAACAACAGCTCAGTGGCTTGTTCTATGGCGATTTACCACCCGGAAGCAGCCTCTTTTAGACCAGTGTGCTTTTCACAGAAGAAAACTTTCCTGAAGTATATCAGTCTGATCCCGCCAACTAAGGTCAGTCCAGCCCCGAAATACCAGGCAATTCTCCTCTGAACAAGGAACATGACAACCCCAGACAATCGTTTCGGCCTCCTATGGGCCTCGTCAGTGAGGTGCAGCCACATTCCTCTAAGCACACTGGGCAAGGAGTCCATGTCTGGTTTCCCCCATCACCCATAGGGAGACTTCCCCAGGGTCATAATAATTTGCATACAAAGAGAGAAGCGCTCTACCAGGAACGAACAACAGCTCAGTGGCTTGTTCTATGGCGATTTACCACCCGGAAGCAGCCTCTTTTAGACCAGTGTGCTTTTCACAGAAGAAAACTTTCCTGAAGTATATCAGTCTGATCCCGCCAACTAAGGTCAGTCCAGCCCCGAAATACCAGGCAATTCTCCTCTGAACAAGGAACATGACAACCCCAGACAATCGTTTCGGCCTCCTATGGGCCTCGTCAGTGAGGTGCAGCCACATTCCTCTAAGCACACTGGGCAAGGAGTCCACGTCTGGTTTCCCCCATCACCCATAGGGAGACTTCCCCAGGGTCATAATAATTTGCATACAAAGAGAGAAGCGCTCTACCAGGAACGAACAACAGCTCAGTGGCTTGTTCTATGGCGATTTACCACCCGGAAGCAGCCTCTTTTAGACCAGTGTGCTTTTCACAGAAGAAAACTTTCCTGAAGTATATCAGTCTGATCCCGCCAACTAAGGTCAGTCCAGCCCCGAAATACCAGGCAATTCTCCTCTGAACAAGGAACATGACAACCCCAGACAATCTTTTCGGCCTCCTATGGGCCTCGTCAGTGAGGTGCAGCCACATTCCTCTAAGCACACTGGGCAAGGAGTCCACGTCTGGTTTCCCCCCATCACCCATAGGGAGACTTCCCCAGGGTCATAATAATTTGCATACAAAGAGAGAAGCGCTCTACCAGGAACGAACAACAGCTCAGTGGCTTGTTCTATGGCGATTTACCACCCGGAAGCAGCCTCTTTTAGACCAGTGTGCTTTTCACAGAAGAAAACTTTCCTGAAGTATATCAGTCTGATCCCGCCAACTAAGGTCAGTCCAGCCCCGAAATACCAGGCAATTCTCCTCTGAACAAGGAACATGACAACCCCAGACAATCGTTTCGGCCTCCTAAGGACCTCGTCAGTGAGGTGCAGCCACATTCCTCTAAGCACACTGGGCAAGGAGTCCATGTCTGGTTTCCCCCATCACCCATAGGGAGACTTCCCCAGGGTCATAATAATTTGCATACAAAGAGAGAAGCGCTCATAGAAGGCCGAAACGATCGTCTGGGGTTGTCATGTTACTTGTTCAGAGGAGAATTGCCTGGTATTTCGGGGCTGGACTGACCTTTCTTGGCGGGATCAGACTGATATACTTCAGGAAAGTTTTCTTCTGTGAAAAGCACACTGGTCTAAAAGAGGCTGCTTCCGGGTGGTAAATCGCCATAGAACAAGCCACTGAGCTGTTGTTCGTTCCTGGTAGAGCGCTTCTCTCTTTGTATGCAAATTATTATGACCCTGGGGAAGTCTCCCTATGGGTGATGGGGGAAACCAGACGTGGACTCCTTGCCCAGTGTGCTTAGAGGAATGTGGCTGCACCTCACTGACGAGGCCCATAGAAGGCCGAAACGATCGTCTGGGGTTGTCATGTTCCTTGTTCAGAGGAGAATTGCCTGGTATTTCGGGGCTGGACTGACCTTTCTTGGCGGGATCAGACTGATATACTTCAGGAAAGTTTTCTTCTGTGAAAAGCACACTGGTCTAAAAGAGGCTGCTTCCGGGTGGTAAATGGCCATAGAACAAGCCACTGAGCTGTTGTTCGTTCCTGGTAGAGCGCTTCTCTCTTTGTATGCAAATTATTATGACCCTGGGGAAGTCTCCCTATGGGTGATGGGGGAAACCAGACGTGGACTCCTTGCCCAGTGTGCTTAGAGGAATGTGGCTGCACCTCACTGACGAGGCCCATAGAAGGCCGAAACGATCGTCTGGGGTTGTCATGTTCCTTGTTCAGAGGAGAATTGCCTGGTATTTCGGGGCTGGACTGACCTTTCTTGGCGGGATCAGACTGATATACTTCAGGAAAGTTTTCTTCTGTGAAAAGCACACTGGTCTAAAAGAGGCTGCTTCCGGGTGGCAAATCGCCATAGAACAAGCCACTGAGCTGTTGTTCGTTCCTGGTAGAGCGCTTCTCTCTTTGTATGCAAATTATTATGACCCTGGGGAAGTCTCCCTATGGGTGATGGGGGAAACCAGACGTGGACTCCTTGCCCAGTGTGCTTAGAGGAATGTGGCTGCACCTCACTGACGAGGCCCATAGAAGGCCGAAACGATCGTCTGGGGTTGTCATGTTCTTTGTTCAGAGGAGAATTGCCTGGTATTTCGGGGCTGGACTGACCTTTCTTGGCGGGATCAGACTGATATACTTCAGGAAAGTTTTCTTCTGTGAAAAGCACACTGGTCTAAAAGAGGCTGCTTCCGGGTGGTAAATGGCCAAAGAAAAAGCCACTGAGCTGTTGTTCGTTCCTGGTAGAGCGCTTCTCTCTTTGTATGCAAATTATTATGACCCTGGGGAAGTCTCCCTATGGGTGATGGGGGAAACCAGACGTGGACTCCTTGCCCAGTGTGCTTAGAGGAATGTGGCTGCACCTCACTGACGAGGCCCATAGAAGGCCGAAACGATCGTCTGGGGTTGTCATGTTCCTTGTTCAGAGGAGAATTGCCTGGTATTTCGGGGCTGGACTGACCTTTCTTGGCGGGATCAGACTGATATACTTCAGGAAAGTTTTCTTCTGTGAAAAGCACACTGGTCTAAAAGAGGCTGCTTCCGGGTGGTAAATCGCCATAGAACAAGCCACTGAGCTGTTGTTCGTTCCTGGTAGAGCGCTTCTCTCTTTGTATGCAAATTATTATGACCCTGGGGAAGTCTCCCTATGGGTGATGGGGGAAACCAAATGTGGACTCCTTGCCCAGTGTGCTTAGAGGAATGTGGCTGCACCTCACTGACGAGGCCAATAGAAGGCCGAAACGATCGTCTGGGGTTGTCATGTTCCTTGTTCAGAGGAGAATTGCCTGGTATTTCGGGGATGGACTGACCTTTCTTGGCGGGATCAGACTGATATACTTCAGGAAAGTTTTCTTCTGTGAAAAGCACACTGGTCTAAAAGAGGCTGCTTCCGGGTGGTATATCGCCATAGAACAAGCCACTGAGCTGTTGTTCGTTCCTGGTAGAGCGCTTCTCTCTTTGTATGCAAATTATTATGACCCTGGGGAAGTCTCCCTATGGGTGATGGGGGAAACCAGACGTGGACTCCTTGCCCAGTGTGCTTAGAGGAATGTGGCTGCACCTCACTGACGAAGCCCATAGAAGGCCGAAACGATCATCTGGGGTTGTCATGTTCCTTGTTCAGAGGAGAATTGCCTGGTATTTCGGGGCTGGACTGACCTTTCTTGGCGGGATCAGACTGATATACTTCAGGAAAGTTTTCTTCTGTGAAAAGCACACTGGTCTAAAAGAGGCTGCTTCCGGGTGGTAAATCGCCATAGAACAAGCCACTGAGCTGTTGTTCGTTCCTGGTAGAGCGCTTCTCTCTTTGTATGCAAATTATTATGACCCTGGGGAAGTGTCCCTATGGGTGATGGGGGAAACCAGACGTGGACTCCTTGCCCAGTGTGCTTAGAGGAATGTGGCTGCACCTCACTGACGAGGCCCATAGAAGGCCGAAACGATCGTCTGGGGTTGTCATGTTCCTTGTTCAGAGGAGAATTGCCTGGTATTTCGGGGCTGGACTGACCTTTCTTGGCGGGATCAGACTGATATACTTCAGGAAAGTTTTCTTCTGTGAAAAGCACACTGGTCTAAAAGAGGCTGCTTCCGGGTGGTAAATCGCCATAGAACAAGCCACTGAGCTGTTGTTCGTTCCTGGTAGAGCGCTTCTCTCTTTGTATGCAAATTATTATGACCCTGGGGAAGTCTCCCTATGGGTGATGGGGGAAACCAGACGTGGACTCCTTGCCCAGTGTGCTTAGAGGAATGTGGCTGCACCTCACTGACGAGGCCCATAGAAGGCCGAAACAATCGTCTGGGGTTGTCATGTTCCTTGTTCAGAGGAGAATTGCCTGGTATTTCGGGGCTGGACTGACCTTTCTTGGCGGGATCAGACTGATATACTTCAGGAAAGTTTTCTTCTGTGAAAAGCACACTGGTCTAAAAGAGGCTGCTTCCGGGTGGTAAATCGCCATAGAACAAGCCACTGAGCTGTTGTTCGTTCCTGGTAGAGTGCTTCTCTCTTTGTATGACTTTTAAATGTGGTAGGAGTCTTGACAGGAGAGGGTCTACAGCTCACTTCTTCCAAGACTTGTAATACCGGCGTTAGGCAAGTCCCATTGAAAAGATAGTATATGCAATTGACGTAAGGGGATTTGCGGTAAGCTCAAGTCGCTGAAGAAAAGTGAGCGGTACACCTGTACCTGCCAGACTCGTAATACCAGCGTTAGAAAAAAAGCAGCGTTGTCAACGCTGCTTTTTACGGCTAACGCAAGACTCGTAATCTAGCCAATTGTGATTGATTTTCAGACTCCCAAACAAGTCCCAAAGTTTTAGATGTATACTGATGTATACAGACTTCAGACCGCTTCTGTTTATATAATAGATCTTTTCATATACAGGGGAGGTTCTGCTATCAGTCCCTTTCAGTGTGTGTCCCAGGCTAATCTTATCAACAGTGCAAAATTGGGAGTGTCTAAGTAAGTTTTTGAAGGTTTTATACTGGATTTTTAGATCAGCATCTGCGCCTATAATTCTTTATAATAGTGTCTATTACATGCAGTTAAATGAAAATTGGTGTATAATGCCCCTTTAAGACACAGGCTGTAATTTTAGTAAATAGTGAACACAATTTGTCCCCCTCATAATGAATAATTTTGAATTACCTGCTAAAATATAGACTCAATTTTTTATTACCTCATTTTGTTGAACAAGCTGAAAATAAAATATATACCATAACCATAACGAATGAGACATTCTTGTTTTGGGAGTTGCCACAATTAATACGAGACACTCTTGGTTAATATAATACTACAGAGTTGAAGATTGAGTGGACACTTGCAATGGTTCTTGATCCTTTGAGGTCCTGAGTGGGTGGTGTCGTAATATTCACTCTCTGGGGACGCCCTGGGAGTGACATTGCATTTTTTTTTCTGATGATTGTTTTTGCTTTGATGTTTTTCTTTATTTTGCTGAGGGTTAGATACGAATGTGTTTGGTGGATGGGGTATGTGTGGATTTGAGTGAACTTACACCTGATGTTTCCTTGATACTCATGATTGCTTTTTGTGAAAGATCAATTTTGATCATATCTTTTGTTGAAGAATAAAACTTTTTGACTCTAAGACTCAGTGGCTGGGATTTTTGTAATTTTGAAAATAAAATATGCTCACTATAAGATTTATCTTTTTTCTTCAACATAGTATTTTTTTAAAAAAAGTTCAGGACCGTTATCCTGTGTCAGGTGTTACTTCATAGATCTCAAGACACTTGGTATTGTTTCTAATATTGTTTCTGCATTGTGCACTAATTTGCAATATGTGCTGTATGTCACACAATGTTCTTCAATTTAGCATTGCTTCTTGAAATGTAGTTATAACTTGACATACTGCGTATTTTCCCCATTACCTATATTAGGAACAATTTCAGCTTGCCATATTAAGTGCTATGGTAGAAATATGTTTTTTTTTCCTTCTTTTTTTGCAGGCGAATAGTGTAAATATATAAAACCTTTTTTTCCCCCAATTATGAATTTTCTCTTTAGAGATAGCTTTAAAAATATATTCCTGATTTTCTTTATTTTAATGATAATCCTTAAGGCACAATAATAAATGGTTACAAAAATATATTTAGTTATTTTCAATTCTTACAATTCTGTAAAATTCGCAATTGCGATTTCGCAAGTCACTTTCATTCCGCTGTTATTACAAGTCAGGAGAAATCGCAATTGCGCTAGCGCAATCTACTTTTCCACTTTAATCCTTACCACGATATAAGAGCTGTAGTAAACTGGGTTCCGAAAATACAAAGTTGTTCAAAACACTAAAAAATACATGTAAAATTACACTTACACTCATAAACGATACTATTAACCCCATAAACAGCCACCCCCGACAATGCAAACACTGAATAATACTATTAACCCCTAAACCACCATCCCACACATCACAAACACTAAATAATACTATTAATCCCATAACCGCTATTCGCAAAGTACCTAAATAAACTATTAACCCCTAATCCACCTGCACCCCACATCGCAAAGTTATAAACTAATATCTAAACCCCTAACCTAACACCCCCTAACTTAACCCAAATTAAAATACCCCTAAATTAACTAAAAAAAATCCTAACTACCTTAAAATAAGAAAAAAAAAACTTACCTGTAAAATTAAATAAAAACCTAATCTTAAAGGGAAACTGAACCCAAATGTTTTCTTTTGTGATTTAGATAGATCATGCAATTGTAAGCAACTTTATAATTTACTCCAATTATCAAATTTTCTTCATTATCTTGCTATGTTTATTTGAAAAGCAAGAATGTAAGTTTAGATGCCGGCCCATTTTTGGTGAACAACCTGAGTTGTCCTTGCTGATTGGACAGCACCAATAAACAAGTGCTGTCCGTGGTACTGAACCAAAAATTTGCTGGCTCCTTAGCTTAGATGCATTCTTTTTCAAATAAAGATAGCAAGAGAACGAAGAAAAATTGAAAATAGGAGTAAATTAGAAAGTTGCTTAAAATTGCGTGTTCTATCTGTATCATGAAAGAAAAAATTTGGGTTCAGTGTCCCTTTAACTTTAAAAAAAAAACTACCATTACTGAAAAATAAAAATTCCTACCATTACAAAAAAAATAAAAAAAAACTACCATTATAAAAAAGAAACTACCATTTACAAAAAATAAAAAAACTACTATTACAAAAAATAAAAAATGAAATTACAAAAAATAAAAAATGTAATCCTATTCTAATACCCCTTAAAAAACATCCCACCCCCCAAAAAACAACAACCTTTATTCTAAAAATGAACTACCAATAGCCTTTAAAATGGCCTTTTGTAGGGCATCGCCCTAAATGGATCAGCTCTTTTGGTGAACTAAAAAAAAAACTTAATTACCCATTGCCCTGAAAGGGCATTTGGATGGGTATTGCTCTTAAAAGGACATTAAGCTCTTTTGCTGCTCAAATAAAAAAAAAAAAAAAAAAAATTAAAAAAAAAGACACCCAAAAAATAACTAGCAAACCTCAAAGTTGTTACTCACTAATGATGATGGGCGGTGCTCCATCTTCATCGCGGCAATCCTCAATGCTCAATCTTCATCTCAGTGGCGGTCCATTTTCTATCTTCATCCGGTGGCAGCGGCAAGGTCGGCGGCGATGTCAGTGGTCCTTTTCAGATCTTTAACAGGGAGCTCCTCTTGATGCAGTCTCCAGCCGCACCTTATTGGCTGGTTTGCATTTTTTTATTTTCTGTAATGGTAGTTTTTTTATTTTTCAGTAATGATAGGCTTTCTATTTTCTGTAATGATAAGTTTTTTATTTTTCAGTAATGGTAGGCTTTTTATTTTCTGTAATGATAGTTTTTTATTTTTCAGTAATGGTAGGCTTTTTATTTTCTGTAATGATAGTTTTTTATTTTTCAGTAATGGTAGGCTTTTTATTTTCTGTAATGGTAGGTATTTTTTTAAAGTTAAGATTAGGTTTTTATTAAATTTTACAGGTAAGTTTTTATTTTTTATTTTAAGGTAGTTAGGATTTTTTTTTAGTTAATTTAGGGGTATTTTAATTTGGGTAAAGTTAGCGGTTAGGTTAGGGGGTTTAGATGTTAGTTTATAACTTTGCCTTGTGTGGGGATGGTGGTTTAGGGGTTAATAGTTTATTCAGATACTTTGCGATGTGGGGGAGTGGCAGTTTAGTGTTTAATACTATTTATTTAGTGTTTGCGATGTGGGGGATGGTGGATTAGGGGTTATTAGGCTAGGGACTTATGGTAGGATGTTTTCTTTTTCTCCATTGACTTTTATTGGGAAGGTGAAAATGCGTGGTCGTTTGCGCAAAAAGGGTGTTAGGTTTTTTTTTCTCCATTGATTTCTACACATGCATACACACGCGAAAACTCTGCTTAGGATTTTTGTACTTTTCAGGTTACCACTAGCACAAAAACCCTAACGCTAGTGATAAAACAAAATTGGGCTGTAATCTAGCCCAATGTGTTATATCCCAAACCATTAGAAGAGTCATGTGATTTACTTTGCCTTTTTGTGTGGTTTTATCATACCAACCCATAACTTGTTTATAATGTGCTTTTTTAGTGCCTTTGCATTAGTTTAACTCCCTATGTAACTAGTATGAAGATAATTGAACCACTGCATCCCAGACAATCAGAAAATACTTTTTCAAACACTTTATTGAAGAATTTTTATGCTTTTCAGTTTCAACAACCTTGACATTTTGAAAACACATTTTATCTGATCTTGCTTTTTAGCCTCTTTAGGTAGTGTGGGAAAACATTTTTACACAACTGCAGGAGGTGTTTAATATCCCTCTAAGACAATTGATTTCAATGTTTACATATTTGCACATGAAATATAAAAAATATAAATAAATACCTTTAAAAAGTTATTTATACAAGAGGGTGCTCTATGCACTCTAATCAACACACACAGACACAAAATAAAAATGTTTCATAAACCATATAGTTTATTTAAAGAGACATTAAACCCAATTTTTTTCTTTCATGATTCAGATAGAGAATACCAATTTAAACAACTTTCTAAGTTACTTCTATTAACTAATTTGCTTCATTCTCTTGATATTCTTTCCTAGAAAGCATATCTAGATAGGCTCAGTATCTTCTGGTTGGTTGCTGCACAATTTTGCCTCATGTGATTGGCTCACCCATGTGCATTGCTTTCTCATTAACAAAGGATATCTAAAGAATGAAGCAAAAAAGATAATAGAAGTAAATTGGAATATTGTCTAAAATTGTATGCTCTACCTGAATCATGAAATCATTATTTTTTTTTGGGTTTAATGTCCCTTTAATGCATCAATCAAACTTAACATTAACTTTTCTAATGACTTTCTTAACTTGCTGGGTACAACAATAGCCATCACAAATGGCAAACTGCACTCATCTGTATACAGGAACCCAACAGATAGATGCAGCTACCTCCACAGCTCCAGCTCCCACCTCAGTTACATAAAAATAATCATAATCTACAACCAGGCTACCAGATACCATAGAATTTGCTCAGATACCAAGGACTGAGACAAACACCTCATCGCACTGTCCAAACCATTCGAATAAAAAGGTTACAAAACAAGGTTTATAAATAAAAAAAAAAATTACCTCTGCTCTCATTACCCCCACAAAAACACAATACAATACAGGGAGAAGAAAAATATATCACATATCCCACTAGTAGGCAAATGCAACTCTACTCTAGAGGGGATATAAAAAATCATAAAGACTTATAACCACTACTCACAACCCCAAACCTGGCATTCAGACAACCACCTAACCTAAATCAGAAACCGTTTCCACAGAAAACTACCCCGTGAGAAAGAGAACTCTCAGATTGGCACCAGGTGCTGCAATTAATCTCTATGCAAACTATGTCAACACATTTGAGAAAACAGCACAGCAAATCACAATATTAAATCCTATAACATTATAGGGTAAAATTCATGTATATCTGCAAATGTAGTATGCATTATACATTGCACTAGGGTTGCCACCTGTCCGAGAATGACCCTAACATTTCGAGATTCCATTTATGTGTCCGGGTTTAAAGCCGAGTCAAGCCCGGACAAGCAAATATCCGGGTTTGGTTGGAAACAGCCACAGCCATAACTGTGACATTGTGCATTTACAAAATACTGCACATGCCTATAGTTATTTCTCTTGTGTGTGTGTGTGTGTGTATGTCTATGTGTGGGAGTGTTTCTGAGTGTGCAAGTGTGTCTGTTATTGTAAGTGTCTCTGTGTGTGAGAGAGTAGGTGTCTTTGTCAGTGTCTTTCTGTTCGTGCAAGCCTGTATGTGAAAGAGTGTATGTGTGTGGGTGAAGTGGGATGTTATATTGGAGAAATAAGCAAAAAAATGGCACCTTTAAACTAACACACTCAATCAAAAATCACTGTGAAACAAAATACTGCACTCCTGTTTGTCCCCCAACCTGACTACTCCATCCAAAACCAAAATCTAGATTCTCCAAAGCCACTTCAAAAACACCCTGCAAAGAAAAACATTTGAAATGATAATGATAATACACTTCAACACTTTAAATACTGGACTAAACGCTGACTCTTGGATCCTGACACATTATTAATTGTTTTTGTAATATTCTTTAATATGGTCGATTACATTTTATATTCCACACTCCTTATACATAGGTACACAGGTAAGACTATATCCACACCTATACCATTATACTATATATATATATATATATATATATATATATATATATATATATATATATTACAAAAAGTCACTTAGAATAGGCACTCCATTATCCAATGTTCACATTGGATTATGGAGTGCTTATTCTAAGGAACTTTTTTGTTGTAAATGTTTTTGGACTGTGCACCCTACGCTTTGCTGCTATATATGGATACTTATTGAATTTTTTGCATTTGTTTATATCAGAACTGTTTTCATCCTTTTAACCTTGTTTTTAAAGTGAGCCCATGGAAGGCACATCTAGTATTGCAATTAAATTGGCTACCAACATGGAATCGTTGGATGAGGATGAAGTTAACACTGACACATTCGTGTATACAGAAGAGGACGCCAATAGGATTCGCACACTGACAGACCTGAGTGAGTTGAGGGGTGACACCTCTATTAATGTATACCATAAGCTATTGAATCTAAGGAAAAGGGAAATAGATTTTAATTTGCACGCATTTTACCTCTCTAATTATCATAAAAACAAACAGATCCCAAGGGGGTTTAGAATAAAGAATTTACCAACAATAGGGAGAGCCAATCCTGAGTTTTGCCGTAAATGGTGCTCAATATTGAATAAGTGCTCTTATGATCTTGTATTGTTAGTAATTGAGGAGGTAAACAGACTGAAGAACAAGATGACATTTGAAATTGATATGCTGAAACAGCGCAGCTACCAGACTATAGTCGATGACAAAACTCAAGACTGGGTTAACAAATTAGAAACATTAGTGAAGAAATATAAGAATAATCTTATTTTATTCAAAAATAGAAAATTAACTACTGTAGAAGGAGACTATAGGGAGAAACGGATGTATAGGTTGCTCTATGGCAAGGATCAGGATATACCCAGGAGGATACGTAGATACACAAAACCTAAAAGTATTCTAGACACAGTTGTCACTAGTGGTTGTGACAATACCAATGACAATTTGGTTGTTGTACAACCCTCACAGTTGAATGCAGCTTCTTTTTCTGGAATCAAGACCAGAGCAGCAGCAAAACCGCCACTAATGCCAAATGGTGTAAAGATGGAAAAGATCACATATTAGAAGGGGGGGGGGGGGGGGGAGGCTATAGAAAAAAAGAGAACCATGAAGAAAAAGTGAGCATTGTATTCTCACTGGGGATGAACACAATGTATTGAATCGCAGTTTGTCCTTCATACCAACACCTAGGAAGGACAAATTTCACAAGATAGTTGATACACCTGTTCTACAGAGGAAATTAAATTGAAAGATTTCTTCAAAGATAAGGAGAAAGAAAAAAATGACGATTCCAAGCATAAATTTAAACCACAGTCAACTTTTGAACCTACTATTACTAACCCTTCTATTAGGAGTTTCACACACATGATATGTAATAAATTAAATTCTGATCAAGAGTCTACTTAATTTCCTAACTTGTCTAAACAGGAATATAAAGCCATAAAGGATCTAAGTAATGATAATTCAATAATAATACGCGCTGCTGATAAGGGGGGCGGTATTGTAATAATGAATTACAGTGACTATCATCAGGAAGCCAAACGGCAGTAAGCTGACACCAGTGTTTACATCCGCTTAAGAGGTAACCCTACTCTTTCATTCAAAAAATTGACCGATCAGTCCCTGAAAACTGCACTACAAGCATGCAATCTTGATGAAAATGAGCACGCCTATTTGACCACTTATTTTCCTAAGATACCGGTCTTATACTTATTGCCTAAAGTACATAAAACTTTTAGTAATCCCCCTGGCAGACCTATTGTATCAGCCAGTGGATCATTATTCTCTAAGATAGCGAAGTACATTGACCATTATCTGCAACCAGTGGTCAAAGACACTTTTGCATAACTACAAGAGTCCCCTAGTCTGATTAGAATTTTGAATGCATTTGATATACTACAGAATGATTATATATTGGTCACCATAGATGTTGACAACCTGTACACCTCCATTTCTCATGAGGGGGGTGTGCAGGCTGTCAGGACCATGGTGACTGAATCCAAATGTTACACAGGTCCCCCTGTTGAGTTTCTATTGGAACTACAACAATTATGTCTTGAGAAAAATTACTTCATATTTGAAAAATATTACTACTTGCAGATTTCAGGGACTGCAATGGGTTCAAATATGGCACCCACTTATGCCAACCTCTTCATGTCCTGGTTTGAACAGATGATCATGAAACCTCAGACATGAATGAGGTTGTATACTATACACTGTACATTAATGACATGCTTTTGGTCTGGCAAGGGACAGAGGAGAGCCTCAACAACTGGGTAGGGATGTTAAACGCTTTGGATACTCGTATCAACTTTAAAATGGACAATGATGTGCATCTGATCCATTTTTTGGATCTGAATATATTTAAAGTTGACAGAGAGGGGGTATGCAGATTTGGTACTTCCCTATACACTAAACCCATGGACCGTAACTCCCTATTAGAGGCCCATAGTTATTATCCTATACACCAAAAGAGGGGCATTGTTGCCTTCCAACTCACTCGGGTTCTGCGCAATAATAAAGAGGCATTAGTCAGGGAGAAGCAACTTGATGAGATGTCAAACTAACTTCACAAGGATATGACAGTAAAATGGTTATGGACACTAGGATCAAAGTAGTTAAACGATTCAGGGAAGGAATTACAAATGACAAGCGCATTAACGTGAAGGAGGATAATATTAAATTTATCACCACCTATGATACAATGCATCGTCAGGTGAGCTCCGCGGTCAGGAAACAATGGGATTTCATGAAAAACCGACAAGACCCTGCCATTCTAGGACACACAACATCCAAGGATGGTATACCATTGTGCTAACAACCTAAGAGATCTGCTTGTTAAAACATACCCTGTAAAAAATGAGGGACACACTTGGCTAAAGTCTATAAAAAAGGGCTGCTTTAAATGTGGGGACTGCATTACATGTGACAGTATGTTAAAAGGTGACACGTTTCAACACCCACATCAAAACAAGAGATATAAAATCATTCATAGGTTGACCTGCACCAGTACCCATGTCATTTATATCCTAATTTGCCCATGCTCCCTAGTTTATATAGGTAAAATGGTCAGTACGTTCCGGGAAAGAATGGCTAACCACCGCTGTGCGATCAGGGAAGCCCTTGACAAAGGGGACTCTAATCGGCCAGTCGCACGCTACTTTGCCACTGTAGACATTGTGTCTCAAGTCTAAGGACTATGTTAATTGACCAGGTACCCCCACTGCTAAGGGAAGGCAATAGGGTTAATCAGTTACTGCGTTTGGAGACCAAATGGATTTATATTCTGGATAACATAGCCCCTAAAGGGTTGAACACAATACTGGATTTTGAGCCATTTTACTCAGGGGACTGAGATATACATGATTGTCATCTAGTATGTTCTAATAAATTGTACTTATATCAACCCAATTAGATTCCTTGGCAGCTTGACCATTATTACTGTCTAACTCATCATTGTAAAAAAAACTGTGCATTATAAAATGTGCATACCATTGGATATACCTGACTGCTTAAGCCCTCTGTTATAAGGTTTCTACCAAATTCCGTGATAAGTGATTGCTATATGCCACATTATTATGTATGCAATGTAATATAGATTGATGATGCAGTTTACATGAGATCACTATTATTATGGTTTTATTGATTGATGCTTTTTATTAATTGATCATTTTTAATTTAGTCTCTGCGCCATGATTAGTGTCACTCTGATTGACGGGTCACATAATCTTTATGACTTCGATTTCATGATGTGCTTGTTGTGATTCTAAGTTTAGAATGGCAAAAGATCGGTGAGGTGTGTTTGGTTACAGGGCTGTCAATACATAACAAGCCCCCTAAATGTACACATCAGCTTGAGTCGTGTGCTGATGAGATCATCAGTATTGGACACAGCACATGGGCCGCAGTTGCGGTTCAGCGGTCAGAGACTTCACATACTGGGTATTTAAGGTAACGATTTTAGAAGGTTGTCATATAGCTCTGAATAGACCTTTTGCTATACCTTGCATTTGATAAAGGGAACGTAATGTTCTTGAAACGTTATGATTTTTACTTTTAATTGATGCTATTAAAAGTTATATTTTATTATGATTAACCAGTGAGTGCCCTATTTTGTAACCTAGGCTTTTTTCCCTAAATGCTGTAAATCTGTAGCTTATTTTGGCTTTTTGGCCCATTTAGAGAGATTTGGGCAAGCACATTTTTTACACAAAAGTAAGAGGTGTTAAAGTCCCATTAATTCATATTAATTGCCTGTTTGTGTCAACTCAATTTACTGCCACCCTCAGCTACTATTAGAATCTTATCCATATACTAGCACATTATCATCCTACAGTTTTTACTGCACACAAGCAAGGTAAACCTCAATGTATCTTGCCCTTCTGAGAGGAAGACCAGAAGACTTGTGCCCTTCCGCCTGTGATTAGGGATCGGCCCTCTATTACTGACCTTTATAAAAATAGATGGTATTTTGTAGAAAAAGGGCAATACTGTGTTAGCCAGTGTATTCAAAGAAAGTAAAATTTCTTTTGTAAGAAAATAACAAAAGTGATGTACAGTCAATAACTTTAATAGCTAACTAATAGTGGATACAAATAGTGGATACATTTGAAAGCTTTCAGAAAACTGAGGTCCTGCATGTGTGTGTGTGGGGGTGGTTATGTGTATACATAGAAAGACAGATAGATACATATATATTGATAGACAGACAGACAGACAGAGATGGATGAGAGCTAGATAGATACACAGTTAAATATCCCTCTTGCAAATGTATCAGGTAGATTACGAGTTATGCGCGCTATAGGGAATTTAACGAACGCAACAAAAGTTGCGTTATTTCACCCCCTATAGTGCAGCCATTACAAGTTTTGAAACAGCCGCCTTCTGCGTGGGATATGGTTGCGTTGAGCTGAATACCGCACACAATAAAAGCACTGTTTTGACGTGATTGTGCATGCTTTCCCCATAAACACCTGCGATCGTAACGAATCAGCCAATAGAATCAGAGCTGCTTAAATTCTATTGGCTGATTTGAACAGCCAATAGGAGTTAAGCAGCCCTAATTCTTATTGGCTGATTCAAATTTTTCAGCCAATAGGAATTTAATGGTACCCCCAGTATAAAAGGGGTACCTTGCATTTCAAACCTCAGTGTGCAGGGGACGATCGCATGAAGAGGACCTCCACGTCGGATCGATGGACCTCCATCTGGACCTCCGCCTCTGCGCATCGACTGCTCCGCCTCTGCAGGGATGAAGAAGATGCCAGCTCCAGAAGATGGAGCCGCCTGGATGAAGATGCCGCCTGGATGAAGATGGAGTCGCTGGGATGAAGATCCTTCAAGCGGGACTTCAGCAACTGTAAGTGGATCTTCGGGGGTTAGTGTTTTTTTGGTTGTTTTTTGTTTAGTTTAGGTTTTGGGCTTTTCGTAAAAGGGTAATGCAAAAGAGCTAAATGCCATTTTAAGGGAAATTCCCATACAAATGCCCTTTTCAGGGCAATGGGTGGGTAGCTTAGGTTTTTGTTAGAGTTAGGTTTTTTTATTTTGGGGGGCGGGTGGTTGGGTGGTCTTTGTATTTTTTTTTTACAGGTAAAAGGGCTGTTTAACTTAGGGCAATGCCCTACAAAAGTCCCTTTTAAGGGTTTTTGGTAGTTTATTGTAGGCTAGTTTTTTTTTATTTTTATAGGGCTATAAGATTAGGTGTAATTCTTTTTTTTTTTATTTATTTATTTTTTTTAAAATGTATTTTTATTGAGGTAAAATTAGCTTTTACTAACTATACACATCCTGTAGGAATAACACATATCAAGCAAGTACAATACATCATATGGAAACATCAACACTCATCAAATCAACAGGATATAATATTCTGGTTACCTCATTTATTTAAGGTTGTTGGATCGTAATGTCCTCCAAGCAAACAGGCCCACTTAGGGGGCCAGAAACCTTAGCCAGTCACTGAGGACCCAAAAACAAAGCGAAAATCAGAGAATCTAGTGTCAATGTGAATGAAATAGCTTCAAAGTTGGGAGTCCATAGATACTATTGAAGTATAGAAGTACAGCAGTGTACTTAAGTTATTCCTAGTTAATGTATTATAGTCTACTCGACAAACTGATAGAGGAGATATATTGATATGGGCTTCTGTTACTACTGCAAACCTGGGTAGACACAAACATTGAACATTATTAAGTACCCAGGATCGCCACTCTGAGCTAGAAAAATAAGACTGTAGTGACTGTGTCTTGCATAACTCTGTAAATTAGTAGGAGAGTAAATGTAGCTAGTCATCCTAGATCAGCTAGTACAAGATGAGTAGGGTCCGCATCTAAGGTTGCAAGCTTAGGAAAATGAGTAATCTATCTGGAGAAATACATGGGGATCGCATATATTAATCACTCAAAATCTTCTAACTTAGATCATCACATCAGCAGTTCTAACACATTTGTCAAACATATAAACAAGCTAACATCAACATTAAGATTATGATAGCAAACAGTCTGTAAACATTAGACACATAAAACAATCCTAACGAATCTATTTATTGTAAAGATCCGAAGAGCCCTTTTTTCACGCTCATATAGGTGCAGGATGCGGTAAGGGCTCTGCGAACAGGGCAGAGACTACCTAACTCTGCCAAAAGGGGTGTGGAGGATAAGGTGATTATCCCTTCCCACACAGTTTTTTTTTTTCCCCCTTTTTTTTTTTTTTCCTCCCTTTTTTTAAAAAAAAGAAAAAAAAAGGGGGGGGAAGAGGGGAGGGGAGGGGAAAGAAAAGGTTGGAGAGGAAGGGAAGGAGGGAGTGGAAGAGGGGAAAGAAGGAGGGGGAGAGGGGAAAAGAGAGGGGAGGGAGAAGAGGGGGGAGAGGGGGGAAGAGAGGGGAGGGAGAAGAGGGGGAAGAGGGAAGGAGGAAAGGAGGCAAGAAAGGGAAAGGGGGGGTGAAAGGGAAGGAGGGTAGAAAGGGAGGGAAGGGAAGGTTGGGGAGGGAGGGGGAGAAGGTGGGAAGGGAGGGGGGGAAAGGAAGGAAGGGGGGGAAAGGGAGGGCGGGAAGGGAAAGGGGTGCGGAGCCTAAAATGATAATAAAGTCCCACTTAATAAGCAAACAGTGGTTCTCAAGTCGTTTTCAGATGGAAATACTTTCTCTCTCCTCAGTGCATAATCTCAGAGAGGGGCCACAGTAGAGATGAGGGGTTTGTCTTTCTACAGGGCATATATGGAAAAGGGATCTTAACCAGACCTCTAATAGGGCCCTAAGGTTATTAAATTCGATGTTAACCTGAGCACAAATCAAAATTAACTAGGTAAGTTCTATATTGTTGGTTATATGCTATAAAAGCATCACTCTCTTCAGCTCTCAGGGTGTCCACTTTAACACTAGACTGGCCCCTATTTACATAAATTTGGCTACTGTGATCTAGAATTTATCGTATTCATTTTACTTAGTGTAATAACTATAAGAATTATCTGTTTCTCACCAGGTCAATCTCAATAAAATATTGTTTACTCTAATATAGTTGGGTTTGTGACTTTTCATTATAAATCAAAGGATGGGTAACGGGTCACAGGATATTCAAACATAACTCCACAATGTGAGGTGGACTAAAAGATATAATCTTTATAAAAGCTCGTGTGCAGTATTAGACTGAGATGGTTGGCTTGCATGTGTACATTTAAATGTTGTATAACGCATATCCCTGTGAAAAAGTGAAGTTAAGCGCTCAAAGCACGGGTATATCTAAGAGATGTGTATTTAAATAAAGGGACCAGTGTCCAGTATGTAATCAACGAAAAAATATATTCATCAAAGTATTTATATGTAATAATATATAGAAAGGAATATATATATATATATGTACCAGAACAGAGACAGAGGCGTAAATATCGTTCAAATGGAAAATTTCCAAAGGCAATTTATAAAACAGAGGTGTCAAGATGTCTAAAATGATACAAAATGATACAATGTAAAACAAAAGGGACGTCTCCCTTAATAAATGTATAGATACATAAAATAAGCATAAAAGAACAATAAGAAAAAGTACTTGCGCTTTAGCGAAAAATGTACTGATATCCCAATATATTGACTTGCCAAGTGACAAGAAAGTAACTGTCCAGTTGTAGGCTTAAATTGCCTGTATATGGTGGTTGGCGTTACTGGATGAGAGAAAAAGGGCGCCTTTTTGTGTAAAGGTGACGTGACGTCACGTTTTAAAATGGTAGGTGATGTTGCCGTGGCAACCCATATTCCTAAATCTGTAAGGAAATCCTGGGGGATCTAAAGATAA
Source organism: Bombina bombina (assembly GCF_027579735.1). Classification (NCBI taxonomy): domain Eukaryota; kingdom Metazoa; phylum Chordata; class Amphibia; order Anura; family Bombinatoridae; genus Bombina; species Bombina bombina. Next base: position 555,006,882 of record NC_069504.1, on the reverse strand, counting down.
TCTTTGCGTTCACGCCAAATATCCTTCCCTTTCACCCCCCCCTTTCCCTTTCTTGCCTCCTTTCCTCCTTCCCTCTTCCCCCTCTTCTCCCTCCCCTCTCTTCCCCCCTCTCCCCCCTCTTCTCCCTCCCCTCTCTTTTCCCCTCTCCCCCTTCCTTACAGATTTAGGAATAGGGGTTGCCACGGCAACATCACCTACCATTTTAAAACGTGACGTCACGTCACCTTTACACAAAAAGGCGCCCTTTTTCTCTCATCCAGTAACGCCAACCACCATATACAGGCAATTTAAGCCTACAACTGGACAGTTACTTTCTTGTCACTTGGCAAGTCAATATCTTGGGATATCAGTACATTTTTCGCTAAAGCGCAAGTACTTTTTCTTATTGTTCTTTTATGCTTATTTTATGTATCTATACATTTATTAAGGGAGACGTCCCTTTTGTTTTACATTGTATCATTTTGTATCATTTTAGACATCTTGACACCTCTGTTTTATAAATTGCCTTTGGAAATTTTCCATTTGAACGATATTTACGCCTCTGTCTCTGTTCTGGTACATATATATATATTCCTTTCTATATATTATTACATATAAATACTTTGATGAATATATTTTTTCGTTGATTACATACTGGACACTGGTCCCTTTATTTAAATACACATCTCTTAGATATACCCGTGCTTTGAGCGCTTAACTTCACTTTTTCACATTGCTTTTGCCACTTTGTATTCTTGGAGGGGAATTCACTAGTTAAGCTGGGTACTGTCCTTTAGCGCCTATAATTTCCTTTTTTCTACGTAAGGCATATCCCTCCCACACTGGTTTCACTCATCAAACTAAGCAGATTTCATTTATAGGACCGAACATGTATTATGGACTCTCTTCTAGGAAACATATTAATGAGGGGGATCAAGGAGGCAGGAAACACCACAACTGCACAATAAACTTATAGTGAAAATTAGTAAGATGACGCACAGCTAATATGTGAGCCCTGTCAGCCTCTGACTCCCCACCCCAGTCCCAGGATATATATGATAAAATCGAAGGCTTAAGTTGCACAGACCAGTACAGTTCAGTACTATTATAGAATGTTTAAACATGAGTGTATTGAATAAGACATACAGTATATTATAAATTTCCTATCCTGAAATGTATATGGAGCCCATCCAAGTTCAGACCTCGTGGCTTCATACAAACAGGCTCCCCACACCTAGGTACGATCGCTACCCCCCACACCACAAACCCGTTCCATATATACAAAAAATGGGTGCACAAAGGAGGTAAATTTGTAGGTGTCTACCCTGTCTCAGTTGCTTTACATTTATGAGAGCAAAATCCTCCGCTTCAACTAAAGCAGCCAAGGCAACAGTGTTCAAGACTCAGTGCGGGGTAAACGGCAGGGACCAAGAGCTGTACTAGTCCTGAGCAGACCGCATCCCCGTTTGTGACCAATACCTCACCCGACTCCGACTGGGTCATGAATGTTAGACAGCCAAGTGCCCCCAAGCAGTATGGTCCCAAGCTGTAGGGCTATATCCAGATCTAAAGCGGCTGCGGGACTAAGGTCAGTAAAATGGCGGCAGACCACTTTCTCCTTACTCACGTCGGCAGTGTCATGTCCGTGGGCGCTGGTCACACACCAACCCACATCTCCACCAGTAACCTTAACTGCTTCCGTTACCTCACTGCCATAAGCGGGGGCTTCCTTGTACACATAGACACTGTGCTTGAGTGCCCATAGGTCACGATGCAGCCCACCAGGTGATCCACTAGCGCTGCCGAAGCTATCCACCACAGCTGCAGCCTGCGACCGCGACTCCTGAGGGTAGGTAGGCATATCAGGAGCTTCCGCCATGTTTAGCTGAATGATGTCGAGCTGTACTCTGGGGCTTGTCTCCTCCTTCACAGCAGGCTCATGTCGCCTTACACCGGTGTGCTCCGCTTCTACAGCTGCTATTAGGGTGTCAAATCTATTGAGTATCAGCAGCTCATGCCTCGCAAACAGGGCTTGAATCTCAGAAAAGATGGCTCCCTCCATGCTATTGATGAGATCTTCAGTGCTGAAAAAGGCTGCAAGCTTGCAATCATTAGGTCCCCAGCTAAAGTCCTCGGCAATATCCCACTGCAGGGTGCAATTATCTTTAGGATCCTGTTGGAAATCTTCCTAGAGGTTAGATTAATATAATTTAAAGCAAATAAATTCAGGAGCCTCTTTAGCAGGGCCGCCATCAGGGGGTGACAGGGGTGACTCCTGTCAGGGGCCCCATGGGCCAGGGGGGCCCCATGAGGCAAGAATTTAAAAATTTTTTTTTTTTTTTTTTAATTTTGGCAGCCACCAGTGGGTACTACAGCAGAGTGCTAATTGAGCATGGGAGATGTTATTACAAGGAGTAAAGTATTAGCATTTGAGAGGATTTCTGAGTGTGCACTCAACCACTATGCACAGTGTGAGACAGACTAGGCACTTTGTTTGTACAGTGTGTGCCTGAGTCAGACGGCAGATCACTTTAATTTGCAGAGGAGGTAGGAGTTACTTAGCAAATGTTTTTTTTATTTCTTTGTGCAATTTCAGATTGTAACTTCAGTGTGGTAGTAGTTGTATGGTGGGGCCAGGTGTCCATAAAAACACATTTTTAGCAGCAGTGTATTTATGATTATTTGACAATACTGTTGAATTTCTATATTTAAAACCATGCGGAAATGTTTCCTCCTATATATATTACATTCCAGTTTACTGCCCCTTTATGCAAGGACTTTCCAGATGCAAGGAGGCATTTTATCTAAGATGTTTACATCAGCATAACATGTTATACTCTCAGACTAAGATTGCTCAGTGTTTGAAATGAGACAGGTTAACTTAAAACTGTTCTGTTTACACTACAGCTAGCTTAATTTTGAAATACATACCAACATGCCTAAATCCTGCATTTTGTGGTATGAGTACCACAGCTTATGGTTCCACCAAGACCATATAGAGTACAGCATTTTTAAAATCCATAAGTACAGCTGACAGATGGTAACATTTGTACACTATATTTGAAGTGGTGCTCTTGGTTGGGGAAAATGGGAAAAGTACTTTTCTTCATCTAGCCATCTACCCAGATCATTAATGTACAATTTTGAATTCACAGAATTATTTTTGTTTGCACAATTACAAATATGATTCTTTAAAAAGTGATCTCTTAATTTCAGCAATTTTTTTTTATCATGCATGTCACACACTGTTGATTTAGGGGATGCAAGGTGCATACATGTTTCCTCCTGTGAGTGTTTCTGTGGGTGTCTGTATTTTTGTCTTTGTGCTTTGGTTTGTGTGTCTATGAGTGTGTATGTATTTTTTTCTGTGGGTCTCTCTCTGAGGGTGGATGTGTATCTCTTTGTGCATTTTCTGTGGATGTCTGTGAGGGTGTGTGCATATGTCTTTGAGCTTTTTCTATGGGGGTCTCTGTGAGGGTGTGTGTATGTTTGTCTTTGTGTATTTATTTTCTCTGGATGCCTCTGTGAGGGTGGGTGTGTATGTCTGTGTTTTCTGTGGATATCTCTGTGAGGGTGTGTGTGTGTATGTATGTCTGTCTGTCTGTCTGTCTGTGATTTCTGTGGATGTCTCTGTGAGGGTGTGTGTTTTCTGTGGGTGTCTCTGTGAGGGTGTGTGTATGTCCTTGTGTGTTTTCTGTGGATGTCTCAGTGAGGGTGTGTGTATGTATGTCTATCTATCTGGGTTTTATGTGGTTGTCTCTCTGTGTGTGTGTATGTCTTTGTGTGTTTTCTGTGGGTGTCTCTGTGTGTGTGCGTATGTCTTTGTGTGACTTCTGAGGCTGTCTCTGTCAGTGTTTCCTTGGGTGTATGTGCAAGTTTGAGTTTGTGTGTGTGTCCATTGTCTGTTCCTTTTTAGGACATTTTGACCTTACTACTGATTATTCACATCTTTCTTCAGCCTTTGAGACTAATGAGACCTTTCCGGAAGTCACCAATCTACCATTTAAGCTTTAAATTATTGTTTAGACAGTTCAGGGCCTTTCCTTTCAGCCACTGCATGCCGTTGGCATCATTTAGTTGGCATCTTCCTTTACAAAAAGATAATCATAACTCCATATTTTGTTTTCTAAATCTCCTTTTTTGACAAAACTGTAGTTTACCTCATTACTTGTCAGGTCAATGTAAACAAGTGCTGAGTGTCTGTTTGGGTGTCTGTGTCTGAGTGTGTTTCTAGAGTGTCTATATGTGAATCCTTATGTGTGAGTGTGTGTGTGTGTTTCAGTGTATGAGTGTGTCTGTGTGTTTGTATGTTACTACCTTTACAACATTTCCAATTTTAAATAGACACTTAAGAATAAAGTGCATATACGTTTTAGTCACTTGGTCAAAAATTGCACATGTGAAAGGGGGGGGGGGCCCTGATCAATGGTTAAGTCAGGGGCCCCAAAATTTCTAGTGGCGGCCCTGCTCTTTAGTATGCGTCTTGCTTCTTCAGCTACAGGCTCCGCCCCCCCTCTTTTTTATTTTTGATCATTTCATTTGTTATTTTTTGTAATTTAGCATTTATTTTCTGTAATTTAGTATTTTTATTTTTTGTAATTAGTTTGTAATTTTTATAGTAGTGTTAGTATTTTTTTAATGTGTAATATAGTTTTATTTAATTAGTAGTTAGTTTAATTTTAGCTTAACAGTTATATTAGTTTAATTGTTAGTTTCAACTTAGTTTTTTTAATTTGACAGGTAAGTTTTAATTTAATTTACGATAGGGAAATTGTAATTTTAATATAAAGTTAGGGGTTGTTAGGTTTAGGGGTTACTAGTTTTGTTTATTTTGATGTGGGGGCTTTCGGTTTAGGGGTTAATAGTTTAATTTAGTATATTTCGTTGTGGGGGGCTTGCGGTATAGGGGTTAATAGGTTTATTAAAGTGGTGACAGTGTAGGGCTTAATAACTTTAGTATAGTGGTGGCGATGTTGGCGGACGGCAGATTAGGGGTTAATAATATTTAAATAGTGTTTGCGGTGTGGGAGGGTGGCGGATTAGAGGTTAATAACTTTATTATAGTGGTGACGATGTCGGGAAGTGGCGGAATAGGGGTAAATACATTTTTTAGTGGTGGCGATGTTGGGAGCGGCAGATTAGGGGTTAATAAGTTTATTATAGTGTTTGCGATGCGGGAGGGCCTCGGTTTAGGGGTTAATAGGTAGTTTATGGGTGTTTAGTGTACTTTGTAGCAGTTTAGTTATGAGTTTTATGTAACAGTTTTTTTGCATAAAACTCTTAACTACTGCTTTCAGATGGCGTAGCAGATCTTGTCGTTATAGGGTGTAACGCAAGCTTTTTAGCCAGAATGCAAAACTTGTAATGGCTGTGCTATGGAAGTCCCATGGAAAAATGTAATTTTTTCGAGTGCGGGACTGACGTTGCGTTACAGGCTAAAAGGCTTGCGGTACAGCTATACCAACAAGACTTGTAATGGCTGCAGTGCTGTTTTAATGCTGAAATTACCATTTTTTCAGCGTTAAAAGACGAACACACAATCCGTAATCTACCTGTTAGTGCGTTAAATTCCAGCTATACAACTAATTTAATTAAAAGACTCTTATATAGTGTAAAACAATGTACACATTTTTTGATAATGCTGCATTTTATCCGTTCGCTGAATACAAGTTCCTTTAGAGAAGGTCTGTAAAACAATGGGATAATTACATGAAGGTAAACGATGCAATAATGCATTTATTATACAAATTTTTGAAAATGGTGATGTCAAGAACTTGACTCAAATGTTTTTCTTTCATAATAAACAATAGATTAGGACTTAATTAAATAGATTGCAATAGTTTTGAAAACAAGCCAAAAAAAATAACAAAATAATAACCCAGATGTGCTATATGATGTTTTGTCTCTGCCTTTCTAATATAGTGGAATGGAGCAAGTGGCTGTAAGCTTCTGATCTAGCTTAAAGTAATAAAAACTGGTACGTGTACGTGGATCAGGATTTTTTTTTTACTAAACCTGTGGTGCTGAATCATTTGTTGCAAACACATGCAGGACTGGATGCTACTTTATACAAGTATTGAAATATATCAAAGGAGATAAGCTGTGTAGCTATATATATATATATATATATATATATATATATATATATATATATATATATATATACATATATATATACATATATATATACATGTTCATTTCTAAGTTTGTGTAAAATAAATTTTAATGCAATATAAATTGCTTTTCAAAGATATAAAAACCTGTGTGCAGCGTTACTGCCCTTTTATCAGTGCGGAGAAGAAAATAATGTTCTTAAAATAGGCAATACTAATTTAATCTCTAATTGATTTAAGATAGTGAGGTTCCAGAAGAAAATGAAGGCAAATTAATTTTAAGGAGCTCTATTCTACTACTGGTAAATTTTAACTTTTCATTTTGATGGTCACAAAAGCAGTGTTTCTATTCAGTTGGGATTATCTTAATCATCCTTTTATGGGAAAAAGTTCAAAGAATTGTTTTATAAATATTTCCAAGTAGCATGCAGAACAATAGTAGGTATTTAATATTTTCATTTTCTGTGCATAAAATCTTATTAGAAATCAAATTTAAAGCAATGATAAATCCTAGCGTTTGTGAAATGCTAGGATTTATAATCGTAACAAATAAAGGGGACTTTCATTCATAAAGTATAAAATACTTAATTCTGAAAGCCCCTTTAATTGTTAGCAGTGTTCGCTGCGCATAGCTGCTAAAGGCAGCCCATGGCAGAATGCTATTTGGCTGAGAGGTGAAGTTTCCACCTCTTAGCCAATACCCAAGCGGGAAATCCAGCTTGGTGCCGTGTTTTGTGGGAAATCCAGCTTGGTGCCGTGTTTTGCGGCGCCAAACTGGATTTCCCGCTTGGGTATTGGCTGAGAGGTGAAGTTTCCACCTCTTAGCCAATACCCAAGCGGGAAATCCAGTTTGGCGCCGCAAAACACAGCACCAAGCTGGATTTCCCACAAAGCTATTGTATACTTCATGAATGAAAGTCCCCTTTATTTGTTACAATGGTAAATCCTAGCGTTTCAGAAACGCTAGGATTTACCATCACTTTAAGATTAGATACAACTTCTGTATTCCCTTAAAATGTTACCAAAGTGGTTCTAATTTTAGTTTTAACATAAGCCCTTGAGTGAGAAGAACATAATGTTGTCCTCCTCACTGAGTGCCTTCATCCTGGGGGTCCCCTTTCTAGTCCGGAACTAAGGGATCCTCTGCACTCCAATTGAGGTGGAACTTGCATTATTGTTGCTATGTGGGCATGTGATGATGTCACATGGCATAATGGAACCCTTGCAGATAAAGGCATTTCCTTGCTAGTGAATCAAGTGTCTGGGGAAAGGGTGATAAACGCCAACATTTCAACCCCCAGATCACTTACAAAAGACCCATCCTTTAAAATTTGAAAGAGGGGAGTATGCCCTGATTTGTGTGCACCTGTACAATGCAAGTAAAATGGCAATATGCTGCAGCAACTTTTAAAGTGCTGTTTACTCTGTGGGGTAAAGGGGGCTTTAAATGAACTTTTATCTTTTTTGTGCTTAAACCCCCCAACAAGAATCCCCTTATTTGAAAAATGAGACTCCACTTTTTAAATGAGGGGGTCACCCTCCTAATTTTCAGGTGATATATACACCTCTGTAGTGTTTGATGAGAGGTACTTTTAGAGCCCCCATTCACCCCCAAAGAAAACAGGTGGGTACTCGAACAACAGAGGACTTCTGCTGTCATTAAGGGTTGAAATAATTTATTTTTCAAATTCATGATAGAGTGTTAACTTCACAATGACTTGTAGATTTTTGTTTTGACCTGCACTATGACTTTTTTTTAAAGGTACAGTTTTACAGCTCTTATTTTCCTTTCTAATTGTTAAGGCATATAGAAGAAAGTTTTATTGTTTGTCTGTAGATTATGAGCAACAGTACCTATATTACTCAGGAAATAGGTGCATGACAAAAATTAAGCAACTAAAGTGAAAATTAACAAAGTACAGTCAATATAGTAAATCTTATATTAACCCTTTGGCTGCTAAGCCATTTCCCACCTGGGTGCTAAGCTAGTTTTGAGCTTTTTGTTGCAGTTCAAACACTTTTAAAAGTAAAGTTTGTGTGAATAAACTATACAAACTATATATTGTTTTTTCAGCAGACCTAGCAGATTCCAAATATACCATTATTATATGTGTATGTCTCAAAAGGTTTTAAAAATAAAGCATAACATGAAAAAAAGTGTATTTTTGTACTCCACAATCAATAAAAATTAGTTTGTAATTTTATTATTCTAAACTCTATCATCAAAACCTGTGTTGCTAAATATTTGCAGAAGGTAACCTGTCTAAAATAAGCAGAAATTGAGAACATTTCACTGTGTTTTTCTACTGTTTTATTGCCGACGTGTCAATTTAATAGACCTTAACAAAAAACATCTTTAAATTTAATGTATTGTTGCCAGCAATTAAACAGCTTTAGCTGCCTGGAAAATTAGGATATGACAACAAAACTATATATTTTTAGAAACTACACCCCCAGCTGCATCAAATGAGGTCTTATTTGTATTTGTATCACATATCTGAAGTGTGCAACAAATAAGCGAACATCACACTTGTGTAAAAAAATTTTTTAACAAAGTGGCATGTTCATTTATATCTTACACACTCCAAATTTGAGCTAGCAATACATGCAGCCTCTCATTTGATGCGCCAAGGGGTGTACTTTCTAAAACTGTGTACCTTGTATACTGTATCTTAAATTCCCAGGTGGTTACAGCTGTCTAATTATAGATATCACCCCAAATGTTTAAAGACAATTTTTAAATAAGATTTGATTTTCAAGGTTGCCATATCTGAAGTTAAACAGCTCTAGCTACCTGGGAAGTTAAATTAGGGTACATAATGTACACATTTGTAGAAAGTACACCCCCTGACGCATCAAATGAGGGGCTGTATGTACTTCTAGCACAAAAGTTGAGTGTGCAAATATTCATGGAATATGGTGCTCTGATTAGAAAATATTTTTTTTATAAGCAAAGTGACATGTTAATTTATGTCTTACGCACTCCAAATTTGTGCTAGCAATACATGCAGCCCCTCATTTGATGCCCCAAAGGGTGTACTTTCCAAAACTGTGTACCTTGTATACTGTATCTTAAATTCCCAGGTGGCTACAGCTGTTAAACTGCAGACATCACCCCTAAATGTTTAAAGACAATTTTAAATAAGATTTTCAAGGTTGCCAAATCTGCACTTAAACAGCTCTAGCCACCTGGGAAGTTAAATAAGGGTACATAAAGTACACATTTGTAGAAAGTACACCCCCTGACGCATCAAATGAGGGGCTATATGTACAGTTATTGGAATATCCCCTGAGGAGAGAAGGCTTTTAATAATAGATTCCTGAAATTTCAGGAAACGTAGCCCTCTTCCTTGGGTAGCCTGATACAGGACAAATGCATTAAGCATTGACAATTGTATCAAGTGGGCTGCCAGTTTCTTGTACCAGGTATATGCTTTGCGAGAAGCAGAGTATAGTTCAAGCACCTGGTCAGTCTTATCTACCCCTCCCATATGCTGATTGTAATACAGGACACATATGAGTTTCATAGTTGGAGTGCTTTGCCCCCTGACATAAACAGGTGATGTGCTCTCATCATGTATAGTTGTGAGAAGATGCACATCCTTCTTGTCTGTGAATTTCACAGCTAGCAGCTCATCAGAGCGCAAAGCTGAGGTCTCTTCTCTCTTTTGCTTTCTGAACATGTGAGTCGGAAAGCCTTTGCGATTGGCACGGATTGTGCCGCACGCAACAGTCCCATTGCTATATAGAAATTTAAATAATGGCACACCAGTGTAAAAGTTATCCACATATACATGGTAACCTTTATTAAATATTGGGTGGAGTAAGTCCCACATTATTTTTTCACTTGCAGCAAGGGAGGAGGGACAGTCAGGGAGTCCTAGAACAGAATCCTTGACCAGTGTATACCCTAAAACGATAGGTGTATCCACTAGAGCTCTCGCACAGCTTATACAGCTTGATCCCATAGCGAGCTCTCTTAGAAGGAATCTATTGTTTAAAAACAATACGTCCCTTATATAAGATCAAGGATTCATCAACCAATATGTTCTGGCCTGGAGTATAGCACTCTTGAAATTTTCCCAATAAATGGTCAAGAACAGGCCTTATTTTAAACAATTGGTCATGTTCTGGGTTGACCTGTGGCAGAGCATTTGCATTATTATTATAATGCAAAAACTTGAGCAGTAACATATATCTGTCCCTGCTCATTGTAGCAGGGAAGATAGGGGTCATCTGAGTTGACTGCTTTGACCAATATGAGGCTATGCTTTTTTTGCACAATTCCCATTAGCAGAGTGAGGCCCCAGAATTTCCTCATCTCTTGCAAATTGGTCGCAGTCCATCGATGTGCTGTGGCATGGCGGCTCAGTTCTGCACCAGCATTTTGAAAAAATTGCTCACCATACAGGATTTGTCTGCTGAACAATAAATTCTAAGAACTCATCATCCACAAACAACTGAAAGTAGTTGATGGGTTCAAAATTTGCAGTGCCCATCAAGAGGCCAGAATTGCCAGTAAATGGTGGCAACACTGGCTGAACCATATTAGTAGAGGTCCAGTTGTAGCTTGGAACAGGCCTGCCCATGACTCCCACAGTATGCTGTGCAGCCACTGCGGATGTTGTTGCAACATCCCCCATGCCCCTTACTTCCACAGTATGCTGTGTGGCCACTGCAGATGTTGTTGCAACATCCCCTATGCCCATGACTCCCACAGTATGCTGTGGGGCCACTGTGGATGTTGTTGCCATCCCTCTGCCACAAGAACTGACAGCTCTGAACTGTCTGCAGCCACGCCGTGGCTCAGTTGGTTCATCTGTCTTACTTGAACTGTCACTATATGATGACATCCCAGGGAAAAAGTCGCTGTCAGAATCTTCTGCAGCAGATGTGTCATCAGAGAAGGAATCAGAGTCTAAGTTCATAAGAATCTCAGCTGCTTCCTCAGCACTCATCAGACGCTTAGCCATAATTCTCTTAACAAAAATAAAGATATTTTCAAAGAAATTATGCTGCTAGAAATATGATATAAATTTTACTGCAAAAAATAAGCTTTTTGCAGCAAAAATTAAAGGATTTTAGACTATGGGGAGAGCTGAGCAAAGAAGATGCTTACTCACCTAACACACAGGCCAAAAGGCTGATAATAAAAATATTATACATTTTTCATAAAAAGTATCCCTCTACCATTGGTAATTTGTAACCAAATGATCTAGGTGATCGTGGGATTACAAATATAATATCAGGAGCCATACTGGAAAAGGGAATATGACATTTTATAGCTAAGTGATCACTGCATTTACACTGATTACTACAGTGATCAGTTAGTTAGAATATATAAAGCAATATTTTTTTTTTTTTTTTAAATATATTAGTTAATTTTTAGAAAATATATTTTGGGGGTCTCTAGGCAGTTTTGATTTTTATTTATGAGCCCCTAAAGACCCCCACATCTTTTTTTTTTTCCGAATTTACTCCCATTATCAATTTTCTTTGTTCTCTTGCTATCTTTATTTGAAAAAGAAAGTCCAGAACCTTGGACAGCACTTGTTTATTGGTGGATGAATGTATTCACCAATCAGCAAGAACAACCCAGGTTGTTCACCAAAATGGGCCGGCATCTAAACTTACATTCTTGCTTTTTAAATAAAGATACCAAGAGAATGAAGAACATTTGCTAATAGGAGTAAATTAGAGCAGTGTTTTTCAACCAGTGTGCCGTGGCACACTACTGTGCCGTGAGAGATCCTCAGGTGTGCCACGACAGACTGACAACAGTGTGACATATTTTTTAAACTTTGCTTGTTTTTTACTCCCAGTGCAGGGGTAGTTTGTAGGAGGCATGGCATAACAGCACAATACATACAGTATGTGTGTGTTTGTGTGTATGTGTATATATATATATGCTGTATTAGGCTACAATGTGTGATTTTTGGGATGGTGGTGTGCCACAGGAATTTTTTATGTAAAAAAGTGTGCCACGGCAAAAAAAATGTTAAAAATCACTGAATTAGAGAGTTGCTTAAAATTCCATGCTCTATCTGAATCACAAAAGAAAAAAAAATTGGGTTCAGTGTCCCTTTAAATTATTAACCAACATCTTATGTTTAATTAATGCACTTGAAGAACCAGAAGGTGTGAGATCAAATATACATTGTTTCTGCTAATCCTTTAACTGCTTTGCATATGCTCATAATATGTTGCATTCATCTGAAACCAGTACAACTGCACATATAAAGAATGCTTTCTATATTTTATGTTATCAAGGCTGGTTTTATTGCAGTTGTATTCATGTGCTCAGTCTGGCTTTAGAAATCACACTTTCATTTATTTCATTTCTGTGCTTTCTGATACAAATATTTTCTTTGATACTTTTTTTTTAAAGAAAAGAAAATAACCACAAGTAAGCTGATGCCAGACAATTCATTCTTTTTCTTATCTTTTTTTAACACATTTCTAATATTAAGGTCTGTATTACAATGAGTTGGAGAAAGTCTTTAGAAGCAGGTCATTAATATCAAGAGCCTGTGCTTTTATCATAAAACCACATTCCCTATTGGGTTCACCTATCAGCATAACATGCACACAATATATTTAATCAAAGTAAGGTGTTTAGAATCAGTCTTGTTTTGACTGTTAGATCTTGAAAAATAAAATCAGCTGCCTTCCCTGTGCTATACTGTGCATATCTTACAAAAGACTTAAAAGCATATGTAGCTCTGTGGGTTTCAGAAGAATTTTGTAAAAATATGTTCAACTTTAAGGAAGGGGCTGCTTCACATCTTTCAAATATATTAGTAAAAATAAACAGGTTTATAGGAACAATCACTTAGTACCCATTTAAAAAAAAAACCTGAAAATCATTGAGAAAATTCATCAGCTTATTTTACTCAGCATATTGTAAAGTAAGTGTATCCACATAAAGCATATTAGCAAGCCGCACTTAAAGGGATATGAAACTCATTTTGTTGTTGTTCATGATTTAGAGAGAGCGTGACATTTTAAACACCTTTCCAATTTACTTTTCTTTCATGTAATTAGCAAGAGTCCATGAGCTAGTGACGTATGGGATATACATTCCTACCAGGAGGGGCAAAGTTTCCCAAACCTCAAAATGCCTATAAATACACCCCTCACCACACCCACAAATCAGTTTTACAAACTTTGCCTCCTATGGAGGTGGTGAAGTAAGTTTGTGCTAGATTCTACGTTGATATGCGCTCCGCAGCAGGTTGGAGCCCGGTTTTCCTCTCAGCGTGCAGTGAATGTCAGAGGGATGTGAGGAGAGTATTGCCTATTTGAATTCAATGATCTCCTTCTACGGGGTCTATTTTATAGGTTCTCTGTTATCGGTCGTAGAGATTCATCTCTTACCTCCCTTTTCAGATCGACGATATACTCTTATATATACCATTTCCTCTACTGATTCTCGTTTCAGTACTGGTTTGGCTTTCTACTACTTGTAGATGAGTGTCCTGGAGTAAGTAAGTCTTATTTTCTGTGACACTCTAAGCTATGGTTGGGCACTTTTATATAAAGTTCTAAATATATGTGTTCAAACATTTATTTGCCTTGACTCAGGATGTTCAACGTTCCTTATTTCAGACAGTCAGTTTCATATTTGGGATAATGCATATGGATTAATCAATTTTTTTCTTACCTTAAAATTTGACTTTTTCCCTGTGGGCTATTAGGCTCGCGGGGGCTGAAAATGCTTCATTTTATTGCGTCATTCTTGGCGCTGACTTTTTTGGCGCAAAATTTTTTTTCTGTTTCCGGCGTCATACGTGTCGCCGGAAGTTGCGTCATTTTTTTGACGTTTTTTTTGCGCCAAAAGTGTTGGCGTTCCGGATGTGTCGTCATTTTTGGCGCCAAAAGCATTTAGGCGCCAAATAATGTGGGCGTCTTTTTTGGCGCTAAAAAATATGGGCGTCACTATTGTCTCCACATTATTTAAGTCTCATTATTTATTTCTTCTGGTTGCTAGAAGCTTGTTCACTGGCATTTTTTTCCCCATTCCTGAAACTGTCATTTAAGGAATTTGATCAATTTTGCTTTATATGTTGTTTTTTCTATTACATATTGCAAGATGTCTCCGTTTGTCCCTGAGTCAGAAGCCACTTCTGGAAAAATGCTTAACTGAGTTTCAGTTCTACCAAAGCTAAGTTCATTTATTTTAAATGCTATAAATGTTTATCTTTAGCTATGGTTTGTATTAAGTTATTATGATATACTTTTACATGCAGATTCCATTAGTATTTATGCTTTATACATTTCCATTCTTAAGTACAAGAAATGTTTAGAAGATTTATAAGAAATATTTTTTCTGATTAAGGCTTTGTCTGACTTCGTGCCTTCTAATACAATTTTTAGGTCTTTTTCACTTCTTTTTTAATTATTGAAGTTTCAAATGACCAACAACATACTGATTTATCCTTCTCTGATGATGTTTTTTTCTCTTTCAGAAATTCTCTTCATCAGATATTGACACTAACAAATCTACTTTTTTATATAAATTTTTTATTATTAAAGTACATTTGTTCTTTGTTGAAGAGGTGTTGATTATTTTGGATATTAAGGTAACTAGTTCTTTAAAACTAGCTGACACTATTTCTGCCTTTTTATTCTTCTGTGATTTCAGAGGTTTTCCTTCCAATTCCCCATACTAGGGAATGGAATAGGCTGAGAATTTTCTTTTATTTTTAAACTATATTCTTTGTCAGCAGTTAAATTTAATTTGGAGGGTTCTCCAATTTATTGGAGCTATCTCTACTCCTACTAATTGTGCTATTGTTGTTATAGCAAAATAGTATTTATTTTCCTTTATATAGTTATATCTTATTTATGGAAAATTATTTAGTTTCAGGTACTTTTCTAAGTATCAGATTATGATTTATTTTAGCATTGTTAAAGGGACAACATTTACTAGACTAGGTGCTGTTGCATTTGTCTTGTTGTTTTGCATTTTGCAAAAAAAAAACAAAAAGAAAATCTATATTGGATTCAATTCTTAACTGTTACTATGGGCTTCAAGATTGAGTTCTAAGACTAAACTTTAAGCTTATATTAGTTTGGTTGTTCTTATTAAGGAACGAATTCCTGAGTCCTTTCCCAAGTAACATGTTTATAATTGGGGTTCGAAATCAGCTCCCTAATATTGCGATGTACGTGCCGTATCCCAGCTTGGCTGGTAAAGGGCAGGTTAAGACTTCTTTGAAATTTATTTGGTTCTATTCTGTCCAAATTTCTTTGATTTTATTACAGTAAGGCTAACACTTTCTTTCAGTGTGTTTCTGTCCTATATATTTTGGATACTGTTGAAGCATGGCTCTAGCGCTGCTCAGACCTGGAATTTTCTGGGGTATTTCTTCCAGTTCTTTTTCTAGGAACTGGGTTTTGGAGTTTTATTCAAACTATTCTGCCTTTTTTATGGTCATTGATAGCATTATTTGTTTTCATTAGATACAATAAATGCATATTCTTCATTTTTCTGTTTTCATTCAGATTATTTCCTGTGGATGCGGAATCTCATATGTTTCTCTTGCTCTTCAGGACATAGTTAGAGGATCTTTTTTTTTCAAAAGCTCTTGATTCCTCACGCAAGGGTCACCTTTTTTAGGTTTCCAGATGGTTTATGTCACTATCTTTGTCTCTATCAGACAAGGGACAATTTGATTTGGGTTCCGTCTGTCGGTACCTTTAGTCTCTATTATTTCCTTCAGTTGCTATAGATGCATAGAAGTTTTAACAGCATTGGATTCAATTCCCTTTGCTCATTTTCAATGGAAAGATCCTTTCCAGCTTTTTATGAGTGTTGTTTCTTCAAGAACATGGTTGGAGGATCAATTAACCAAAAAGTTTGTTGATTCCTCAGACAAGAGTAACCTTTTTTAGATTTCCGGATAGATTCAGTGTCCATGTCTCTGTTGGATTAGAGACGTCTGAAATTGGTTTCAGTTTATCGAAACCTTCAGTCTCAATCATTCCCTTCGGTAGCCTTATGCATGGAAATTCTAGGTTCTTATGACTGCTGCATTGGACGTGTTCCCCTTTGCTCATTTTCACATGCGACCTCTTCAGCTCTGTATGCTGAACCGGTGGTGCCGGGATTATTCAAAGATATCTCATTTAATATCTTTAAAACCGATTGTTCGACACCCTCTGACGTGGTACAGACCACCATCGTTTAGGTCAGGGGGCTTCTTTTTTTCTTCCAACCTGGACTGTGATCTCAACAGATGCAAGTCTGACAGGTTGGGGAGCTGTATGGGGGTTTCTGACAGCACAAGGGGTTTGGGAAATCTCAGGAGGTGAGATTTCCAATCAATATTTTGGAACTCCGTGCAATTTTCAGAGCTCTTCAGTCATGGCCTCTTCTAAAGAGAGAATCGTTCATTTGTTTTCAGACAGACAATGTCACAACTGTGGCATATATCAATCATCAAGAAGGGACTCACAGTCCTCTGGCTATGAAAGAAGTATCTCGAATACTGGTATGGGCGGAATCCAGCTCCTGTCTAATCTCTGCGGTTCATATCCCAGGTATAGACAATTGGGAAGTGGATTATCTCAGTCGCCAAGCGTTACATCCGGGCGAGTGGTCTCTTCACCCAGAGGTGTTTCTTCAGATTGTTCAAATGTGGGGACTTCCAGAAATAGATCTGATGGTTTCTCCTCTACACAAGAAACTTCCCAGGTATCTGTCCAGATCCAGGGATCCTCAGGCGGAAGCAGTGGATGCATTGTCACTTCCTTGGAAGTATCATCCTGCCTATATCTTTCCGCCTCTAGTTCTTCTTCCAAGAGTAATCTCCAAGATTCTGAAGGAATGCTCGTTTTTTCTGCTGGTGGCTCCAGCATGGCCTCACAGGTTTTGGTATGCGGATCTTGTCCGCATGGCTTCTTGTCATCCGTGGACTCTTCCGTTAAGACCAGACCTTCTGTCATAAGGTCCTTTTTTACCATCAGGATCTCAAATCCTTAAATTTAAAGGTATGGAGATTGAACGCTTGATTCTTAGTCAAAGAGGTTTCTCTGACTCTGTGATTAATACTATGTTACAGGCTCGTAGATCTGTATCTAGGATGATATATTATCGAGTCTGAAAGACTTACATTTCTTGGTGTCTTTCTCATCATTTTTCCTGGCATTCTTTTAGAATTCCGATAATTTTACAGTTTCTTCAGGATGGTTTGGATAAAGGTTTGTCTGCAAGTTCCTTGAAAGGTCAAATCTCTGCTCTTTCTGTTCTTTTTCACAGAAAGATTGCTAATCTTCCTGATATTCATTGTTTTGTACAAGCTTTGGTTCATATAAAACCTGTCATTAAGTCAATTTCTCCTCCTTGGAGTTTGAATTTGGTTCTGGGGGCTCTTCAAGCTCCTCCGTTTGAACCTATGCATTCACTGGACATTAAATTACTTTCTTAGAAAGTTTTGTTTCTTTTGGCCATCTCTTCTGCTAGAAGAGTTTCTGAATTATCTGCTCTTTTCTTGTGAGTCTCCTTTTCTGATTTTTCATCAGGATGAGGCGGTGTTGCGAACTTCTTTTTAATTTTTTTCCTAAGGTTGTGAATTCTAACAACATTAGTAGAGAAATTGTGGTTCCTTCATTATGTCCTAATCCTAAGAATTCTAAGGAGAGATCATTGCATTCTTTGGATGTTGTTAGAGCTTTGAAATATTATGTTGAAGCTACTGAGAATTTCCGAAAGACTTCTAGTCTATTTCTTATCTTTTCCGGTTCTAGGAAAGGTCAGAAGGCCTTTGCCATTTCTTTGGCATCCTGGTTGAAATCTTTAATTCATCATGCTTATGTCGAGTCGGGTAAATCTCCGCCTCAAAGGATTACAGCTCATTCTACTAGGTCAGTTTCTACTTCCTGGGCGTTTAGGAATGAAGCTTTGGTTGTTCAGATTTGCAAAGCGGCAACTTGGTCTTCTTTGCATATTTTTACTAAATTCTACCATTTTGATGTGTATTCTTCTTCTGAAGCAGTCTTTGGTAGAAAAAATACTTCAGGCAGCTGTTTCAGTTTGATTCTTCTGCTTATAATTTCAGTTTTCTTCATTATAAGATTTAAACTTTATTTTGGGTGTGGATTATTTTTCAGCGGAATTGGCTGTCTTTATTTTATCCCTCCCTCTCTAGTGACTCTTGCGTGGAAGATCCACATCTTGGGTAGTCATTATCCCATACGTCACTAGCTCATGGACTCTTGCTAATTACATGAAAGAAAACATAATTTATGTAAGAACTTACCTGATAAATTCATTTCTTTCATATTAGCAAGAGTCCATGAGGCCCACCCTTTTTTTGTGGTGGTTATGATTTTTTTGTATAAAGCACAATTATTCCAATTCCTTGTTTTTTATGCTTTCGCACTTTTTTCTCATCACCCCACTTCTTGGCTATTCGGTAAACTGATTTGTGGGTGTGGTGAGGGGTGTATTTATATTTATTTTGAGGTTTGGGAAACTTTGCCCCTCCTGGTAGGAATGTATATCCCATACGTCACTAGCTCATGGACTCTTGCTAATATGAAAGAAATGAATTTATCAGGTAAGTTCTTACATAAATTATGTTTTATCTAATTTATTTTGTTCTCATGGTATACATTGTTGAAAGCATACCTAGATAGGATCAGGAGCTGCTAATTAGTCGCTGCAGATATATGCCTCATGTTTTTGGCTCAAGCAAGTGCATTGCTGTTTCTTCAACAAACGATACCAAGAGAATGAAGCTATTTAGAAAATAAAAGTAAAATGGAAAGTTGTTTAACATTGTATGCTCTATGAATCATGAAAGAAAAAATATGGGTTTCATGTCCCTTTAACCCCTTCACTACCGGGACTTTCTGAGAAGAACTTGCCCAACATTTTTTAGCATTTTTGCTATCAGTCCGTTTAAACAGAACTAGAGCCTTGTTTTTTTATTTACCTGTCAAAACTATATATTTTTTAATTAGAGAAGCTAAGGTATTGATCTAGGCCCATTATGGCATATTTTATCCCACCATTTCACAGCCAAATGCGGTCATATAAAAAAAAGTTAACTTTTTCACAAACTTTTTTTTTTACTGAAATTATTTACATACTACTCCTGGAATCATGGAACAAATGATTGTAAAGGTTTCTCTGGGATGCCCTTTGTTCAGAAATAGCAGACATGCATGGCTTTGCCATTGCTTTTTGGTAATAAGAATGCCGCTAATTGCAGCTGTGCACCACACTTCTATTTTTCCAGCAATGATGGGGTTAATCAGGTAGCTTGTAAGGTTAATTGTAGCTTTAGAGTAGAAATTACCCTCCCACCTGACACTTCCCACTCCCTGATCCCTACAAAACACTTCTCTCCCTTCCCTCACCCCCCACTGCTCATCACCATCATAGATACTGGCAGACAGTCTGCCATTATTACATTTTAAGACATTTTTTTTTTATTTATTTTTTATTTTCTGTAGTGTAGGATGCCTCCTTACCCTATAAACGTCCCTGATCCCTCCCAAACAGCTCTCCAACCCTGCCCCCGCTCTAAATATTGTCCACCCTCTTAGGTACTGGCAGCTGTCTGCCAGTACCTATAAAACACTTTATATATTTTGTATTATTTCTCTTTAAAAAGTTATGTAGCGTAGTGGTCCCACCACCTCCCCCCTTTAGCAATAGTTGGTTAGGGACGCCCCCACCCACACTCCCTCTCCCTTTATTTTCTGTAATGTAAAGCAGTGCCACAAATGTTTATATAAGCAGCAACTCACAAAATACACACAGTGATAAAATAGACCGGCATTCTGTGAGCTCCTCTATGCTGCATTTCATTTCAGGTGTTTATGCCTGTTCAGTATCTTTAACTGCTAACTCATGTTCAATAGTGATGTCGCAAACCTAAAATTTTGCGTTTGCGAATGGCGGACGCGAACTTCCACAACTGTTCGCGAACGGGCGAACCGGGCGAACCGCCATAGACATCAATAGGCAAGCGAATTTTAAAACCCACAGGGACTCTTTCTGGCCACAATAGTGATGGAAAAGTTGTTTCAAGGGTACTAACACCTGGACTGTGGCATGCCGGAGGGGGATCCATGGCAAAACTCCCATGGAAAATTACATAGTTGATGCAGAGTCTGGTTTTAATACATAAAGGGCATAAATCACCTAATATTGCTAAATTGTTTGGAACAATGTGCTTTAAAACATCAGGTATGATGTTGTATCGATCAGGTAGTGTAAGGGTTACGCCCGCTTCACAGTGACAGACCAAACTCCCCATTTAAAGGGACAGTCTACACCAGAATTTTTATTGTTTTAAAAGATAGATAATCCCTTTATTACCCATTTCCCAGTTTTGCATAACTAACACATTTATAATAATATACTTTTAACCTCTGTGATTATCTTGTATCCAAGCCTCTGCAAACTGCCCCTTTTTTCAGTTCTTTTGACAGACTTGCAGTCTAGCCAATCAGTGCCTGCTCCCAGATAACTTCTCGTGCACAAGCACAGTGTTATCTATATGAAATACGTGAACTAACACCCTCTAGTGGTGAAAAACTGTTAAAATGCAATCTAGAAGAGGTGGGCTTCAAGGTCTAAGAAATTAGCATATGAACCTCCTAGGTTAAGCTTTCAACTAAGAATACCAAGAGAACAAAGCAAAATTGGTGATAAAAGTAAATTGGAAAATTGTTTAAATTTACATGCTCTATCTGAATCATGAAAGTTTATTTTGGCCTAGACTGTCCCTTTAACGCACCGCAAACAACCGCAAACAGTGTATTTGCACAACCGCAAACTCCCCATTTGCACAAGGTTGGATACCAAGCTAGCCATGTCCCGTTCCTTGTCCTCACTGATGTCATTGAAGGTCTCTTCCTCCACCCAGCCACGTACAACACCAAGGGTCCCCAAAAGGTGACAACAAGCCCCCTGGGACGCCTGCTGTGTCTGGTCTTCCACCTCCTCAAAGCCACATTCCTCCTCTGACTCCTCTTCTTCAGACTCCTCTCTCTGCGTTGCCTCTCTCTGCATTATTATAAGGTGTGTTAAGTAGTACTATTCCTATCAGTTTAATCCCTGTTACGTCCCCTATCAGGGGACGTGTATATGGCATCGATTTTAGGAATCGGGAGATGGAAAAAGATGCTTGGTCGGTCCTCCTACTTCAAATTTGGGGCATTGCGCGTGCAATTTAATGTGCCACCATATAGGAGTGGTGTGTTAAGTAGTACTATTCTTATCAGTTTAATCCCTGTTACGTCCCCTATCAGGGAATGTGTATATGGCATCGATTTTAGGAACCGGGAGATGGAAAAAGATGCTTGGCCGGTCCTCCTACTTCAAATTTGGGTCACTGCGCGTGCAATCTAATGTGCCACCAGATAGGAGTGGTGTGTTAAGTAGTTCTATTCTTATCAGTTTAATCCCTGTTACGTCCCCTATCAGGGGACGTGTATATGGCATCGATTTTAGGAACCGGGAGATGGAAAAAGATGCTTGGTCGGACCTCCTACTTCAAATTTGGGCACTGCGTGTGCAATCTGATGTGCCACCAGATAGGAGTGGTATGTTAAGTATTCCTATCAGTTTAATCCCTTTTATGTGCCTTTTTTTTGTTTGGTTTTTGAAGCCACAGTACAGCACCAGAGGCCAGAAAAATTTGGCATGTACACATGCCTGAAAAATTAGGTATTGTTGCAGCCGCTGCTGTAGCAGCGGCCAGAAAAATTGATGTTTGTTTCCCAGGCAGAAAGTGCCCTAAAACATTGCGGCTTGAACCCTAGTTGGTGGCGGATAAGTCACGCAAGTCATCCGGCATTCAGAGATAAAATACAGCAGCGTGTGGACCATTTTTAGCCCAAGGCAGCTCATCTCATCAGGCCTTTTTTAGTCGAATGTATCACCCACTGTCAGTCCCTTCAGGATCCATCCCTCATTCATCTTAATAAAGGTGAGGTAATCTAGACTTTTTTGACCTAGGCGACTTCTCTTCTCAGTGACAATACCTCCTGCTGCACTGAAGGTCCTTTTTGACAGGACACTTGAAGCGGGGCAGGCCAGAAGTTCTATCGCAAATTGGGATAGCTCAGGCCACAGGTCAAGCCTGCACACCCAGTAGTCAAGGGGTTCATCGCTCCTCAGAGTGTCGATATCTGCAGGTAAGGCGAGGTAGTCTGCTACCTGTCGGTCGAGTCGTTCTCTGAGGGTGGACCCCGAAGGGCTGTGGCGATTAGTAGAACTTAAAAAGCTCTGCATGTCCTCCATCAACAACACGTCTGTACAGCGTCCTGTCCTTGCCGGCGTGGTCGTGGGAGGAGGATTACTTTCACCTCTTCCCCTGTTAGATTCCGTTGTGCTGTGACATCACCCTTATACGCTGTGTAAAGCATACTTTTTAATTTATTTTGGAACTGCTGCATCCTTTCCGACTTGTGGGAATTCGGTAACATTTCAGGCACTTTATGCTTATACCGGTGGTCTAGTAGCGTGGACACCCAGTACAGGTCGTTCTCCTTCAGCCTTTTTATATGAGGGTCCCTCAACAGGCACGACAGCATGAAAGACCCCATTTGCAAAAGGTTGGATGCCGAGCTACTCATGTCCCGTTCCTCGTCCTCAGTGATCTCACTGAAAGTATGTTCTTCCCCCCAGCCACGTACAACACCACGGGTACCAGATAGGTGACAACGAGCACCCTGGGATGCCTGTTGTGGTTGGTCTTACTCCTCCTCCTCCTCAAAGCCACATTCCTCCTCTGACTCCTCTTCCTCACAATCCTCTTCCAGCGTTGCCGCAGGTCCAGCAAGCGATGCTGATAAGGCTGTTTCTGGTGGTGATGGTGACCACAACTCTTCCTCTTCACGCTCATCTACGGCCTGATCCAGCACTCTTCGCAGGGCACGCTCCAGGAAGAAAACAAATGGTATGATGTCGCTGATGGTGCCTTCGGTGCGACTGACTAGGTTTGTCACCTCCTCAAATAGTCGTTAATGGCTTTTTCTTGTTGGATCAGGCGGTCGAACAATAGGAGTGTTGAATTCCAATGTGTTGGGCTGTCGCAAATCAAGCACCTCACTGGCATGTTGTTTCACCGCTGATTATCGGAAAAGTGCGCCATGGCCATGTAGGAACGCCTGAAATGGCCACACACCTTCCTGGCCTGCTTCAGGACATCCTGTAAGCCTGGGTACTTATGCACAAAGCGTTGTATGATCAGATTACACACATGTGCCATGCACGGCACATGTGTTAACTTGCCCAAAATCAATGCCGCCACCAAATTTCTTCCATTGTCACTAACCACTTTGCCGATCTCCAGTTGGTGCGGAGTCAGCCACTGATCCACCTGTACGTTCAGGGTGGACAAGAGTGCTGGTCCGGTGTGACTCTCTACTTTCAGGCAAGTCAACCCCAAGATGGCGTGACACTGCCTTATCCAGGATGTGGAATAGTACCTGGGGAGCTGGGAGGGTGCCGTTGATGTGGAGCAAGACGCAGCAGCAGAAGAGGACTCAGCCAAGGAGGTTATGGAAGAGGATGGAGTAGGAGGAGTAGAGGAGGTGGCAGCAGGTCTGCCTGCAAGTTGTGGCGGTGTCACCAACTCCTCTGCAGAGCTACGCATTCCATGCTTGTCAGCCGTCAGCAGGTTTACCCAATGTGCAGTGTAGGTGATATACCTGCCCTGACCATGCTTTGCAGACCAGGTATCAGTGGTCAGATGGACCCTTGCCCCAACACTGTGTGCCAGACATGCCATTACTTCCTTTTGCACAATCGATTACAGGTTGGGGATTGCCTTTTGTGCAAAGAAATTTCGGCCGGGTACCTTCCACTGCGGCGTCCCAATAGCTACAAATGTTTGGAACGCCTCAGACTCCACCAGCTTGTATGGTAAAAGCTGGCGGGCTAAGAGTACAGACAAGCCAGCTGTCAGATGCCGGGCAAGGGGGTGACTTTGTGACATTGGCTTCTTACGCTCAAACATGTCCTTGACAGACACCTGACTGTGGCAGATGAGCAGGAACTGCTCAAGGTGAGACACGGAGTGGCGAATGGTTAAGAGGGGGCAAGGAGGACAGCAGTGGTTGACGTGGCTGAAGATGCTGCACCATGAGGAGGATGGCGGCTTTGAGTTTGTGTGCTGCTTGTACTCATGTGTTGATCCCATAGGCATTTGTGATGTGCGATCATGTGCCTTCGCAAAGCAGTTGTACCTAGGTTGTACCTCAGTTTCTTTTGGCACAGGTTGCAAATGGCATCGCTGTTGTCAGAGGCAGACACACAAAAAAATGCCACACTGCTGAGCTCTGCGATGATGGCATTCTGGTGGTGGCAACAGCATGCGTTGATTGGCATGCTGTCTGGCTGACCCCGGGTGCAGACGCATGCTATCTGACTGTGCCACTAGCTCCTTGCGACGACCTCCCCCTCCTTCCAACTCATCTCCTCCTCCTCTCTGTCTCCCCATCTGAACTTTCCCCCTCTTGTTCTTCTCTTCTAGCGGGCACCCACGTGACATCCACGGACGCATCGTCATCATCAACCGCTTCACTTGTATCTGACAAGTCAACAAAGGAAGCAGCAGCGGGTACAACATCATCATCATCACACCGTACGTCCATGTGTGTAATTCTGCCTGACAGAGACATATCCCTGTTATCTACATCTTCTGGCAATAATGATTGCGCATCACTATCACTCATTTCTTCCAACTGATGTGTAAATAACTCCTCTGACAGATCAAGTGAAGCAGCTGTGGTGCTAGTGTTGGTGGTGGCGGCAGGCGGGCGAGTGGTAACTTGAGAGGTGCCCGAAGCTAAGCTGGAGGAGGATGGTGTGTCAAGGTTCCAAGCGGAAGCTGTAGAAGATTGGGTGTCCTGTGCTAGCCAGTCAACTATGTCCTCAGAGTCAGAAATGTTCGAGTTCGGGGTACGTGGCCTCTGAACACTGGGCATTATTCTAGGGCCAAAGGGAATCACAGCACCACGAACACGACGGGGCCTGCCTCTGCCTGTCATTTTTTTTTTGATTAGTGGTACTATGCGTGCAAGCTACTGTGACAACAGATATGAGTGGCACTGTGCACTGGCAGAAGTTGGCAGAGTAGACGCTGTAGGCCTGACACACACGCTTGCAGACAACTAACTGCTATTCAATCTATTACAGTCAAAATTGTATTTTTTTTTTTAATGTACACTACTGTTACACCAGATATGTGTTGCACTGGTGTGACACTGTGCCCTGGCAGGCACTGAAACGCACACGTGTGAAGGAAACTGACTGCTATTATTTAACACAGTCAAAAAAGTGTTGTTTTTTTAAATCTACACTACTGTTACACCAGATATGAGTTGCACTGGGGTGACACTGTGCCCTGGCAGGCAGGCACTTAAACGCACACGTGTGAAGGAAACTGACTGCTATTATTTAACACAATCAAAAAAGTGTTTTTTTTTTTTAAATCTACACTACTGTTACACCAGATATGAGTTGCACTGGGGTGACACTGTGCCCTGGCAGGCAGGCACTTAAACGCACACGTGTGAAGGAAACTGACTGCTATTATTTAACACAGTCAAAAAAGTGTTGTTGTTTTTTTAAATCTACACTACTGTTACACCAGATATGAGTTGCACTGGGGTGACACTGTGCCCTGGCAGGCAGGCACTTAAACGCACACGTGTGAAGGAAACTGACTGCTATTATTTAACACAGTCAAAAAAGTGTTTTTTTTTTTTTAAATCTACACTACTGTTACACCAGATATGAGTTGCACTGGGATGACACTGTGCCCTGGCAGGCAGGCACTTAAACGCACACATGTGAAGGAAACTGACTGCTATTATTTAACACAGTCAAAAAAGTGTTTTTTTTTTTTTAAATCTACACTACTGTGACACCAGATATGAGTTGCACTGG
Source organism: Bombina bombina (assembly GCF_027579735.1). Taxonomy (NCBI): domain Eukaryota; kingdom Metazoa; phylum Chordata; class Amphibia; order Anura; family Bombinatoridae; genus Bombina; species Bombina bombina. The sequence continues at coordinate 554,980,872 of NC_069504.1, read as the reverse complement.
GGTGACACTGTGCCCTGGCAGGCAGACACTTAAACGCACACGTGTGAAGGAAACTGACTGCTATTATTTAACACAGTCAAAAAAGTGTTGTTTTTTTTAAATCTAAACTACTGTTACACCAGATATGAGTTGCACTGGGGTGACACTGTGCCCTGGCAGGCAGGTACTTAAACGCACACGTGTAAAGGAAACTGTCTGCTATTATTTAACACGGTCAAAAAAGTGTTGTTTTTTTTAAATCTACACTACTGTTACACCAGATATGAGTTGCACTGGGGTGACACTGTGCCCTGGCAGGCAGGCACTTAAACGCACACGTGTGAAGGAAACTGACTGCTATTATTTAACACAGTCAAAAAAGTGTTGTTTTTTTTAAATCTATACTACTGTTACACCAGATATGAGTTGCACTGGGGTGACACTGTGCCCTGGCAGGCAGGCACTTAAACGCACACGTGTGAAGGAAACTGGCTGCTATTATTTAACACAGTCAAAAAAGTGTTGTTTTTTTAAATCTACACTACTGTTACACCAGATATGAGTTGCACTGGGGTGACACTGTGCCCTGGCAGGCAGGCACTTAAACCACACGTGTGAAGGAAACTGACTGCTATTATTTACACAGTCAAAAAAGTGTTGTTTTTTTTAATCTACACTACTGTTACACCAGATATGAGTTGCACTGGGGTGACACTGTGCCCTGGCAGGCAGACACTTAAACGCACACGTGTGAAGGAAACTGACTGCTATTATTTAACACAGTCAAAAAAGTGTTTGTTTTTTTTAAAATCTACACTACTGTTACACCAGATATGAGTTGCACTGGGGTGACACTGTGCCCTGGCAGGCAGGCACTTAAACGCACACGTGTGAAGGAAACTGACTGCTATTATTTAACACAGTCAAAAAAGTGTTTGTTTTTTTTAAATCTACACTACTGTTACACCAGATATGAGTTGCCCTGGGGTGACACTGTGCCCTGGCAGGCCGGCACTTAAACGCACACGTGTGAAGGAAACTGACTGCTATTATTTAACACAGTCAAAAAAGTGTTGTTTTTTTTAAATCTAAACTACTGTTACACCAGATATGAGTTGCACTGGGGTGACACTGTGCCCTGGCAGGCAGGTACTTAAACGCACACGTGTAAAGGAAACTGTCTGCTATTATTTAACACAGTCAAAAAAGTGTTGTTTTTTTAAAATATACACTACTGTTACACCAGATATGAGTTGCACTGGGGTGACACTGTGCCCTGGCAGGCAGGCACTTAAACGCACACGTGTGAAGGAAACTGACTGCTATTATTTAACACAGTCAAAAAAGTTTTTTTTTTTTTTAAATCTACACTACAGTTACACCAGATATGAGTTGCACTGGGGTGACACTGTGCCCTGGCAGGCAGGCACTTAAACGCACACGTGTGAAGGAAACTGACTGCTATTATTTAACACAGTCAAAAAAGTGTTGTTTTTTTTTAAATCTACACTACTGTTACACCAGATATGAGTTGCACTGGGGTGACACTGTGCCCTGGTAGGCAGGCACTTAAACGCACACATGTGAAGGAAACTGACTGCTATTATTTAACACAGTCAAAAAAGTGTTTTTTTTTTTTAAATCTACACTACTGTTACACCAGATATGAGTTGCACTGGGGTGATACTGTGCCCTGGCAGACAGGCACTTAAACGCACACGTGTGAAGGAAACTGACTGCTATTATTTAACACAGTGAAAAAAGTGTTGTTTTTTTTAAATCTACACTACTGTTACACCAGATATGAGTTGCACTGGGGTGACACTGTGCCCTGGCAGGCAGGCACTTAAACGCACACGTGTGAAGGAAACTGACTGCTATTATTTAACACAGTCAAAAAAGTGTTTTTTTTTTTAAATCTACACTACTGTTACACCAGATATGAGTTGCACTGGGGTGACACTGTGCCCTGGCAGGCAGGTACTTAAACGCACACGTGTAAAGGAAACTGTCTGCTATTATTTAACACAGTCAAAAAAGTGTTGTTTTTTTAAAATATACACTACTGTTACACCAGATATGAGTTGCACTGGGGTGACACTGTGCCCTGGCAGGCAGGCACTTAAACGCACACGTGTGAAGGAAACTGACTGCTATTATTTAACACAGTCAAAAAAGTGTTGTTTTTTTTAAATCTACACTACAGTTACACCAGATATGAGTTGCACTGGGGTGACACTGTGCCCTGGCAGGCAGGCACTTAAACGCACACGTGTGAAGGAAACTGACTGCTATTATTTAACACAGTCAAAAAAGTGTTTTTTTTTTTTAAATCTACACTACTGTTACACCAGATATGAGTTGCACTGGGGTGACACTGTGCCCTGGCAAGCAGGCACTTAAACGCACACGTGTGAAGGAAACTGACTGCTATTATTTAACACAGTCAAAAAAGTGTTTGTTTTTTTTAAATCTACACTACTGTTACACCAGATATGAGTTGCACTGGGGTGACACTGTGCCCTGGCAGGCAGGTACTTAAACGCACACGTGTAAAGGAAACTGTCTGCTATTATTTAACACAGTCAAAAAAGTGTTGTTTTTTTAAAATCTACACTACTGTTACACCAGATATGAGTTGCACTGGGGTGACACTGTGCCCTGGCAGGCAGGCACTTAAATGCACACGTGTGAAGGAAACTGACTGCTATTATTTAACACAGTCAAAAAAAGTGTTTTTTTTTTTAAATCTACACTACTGTTACACCAGATATGAGTTGCACTGGGGTGACACTGTGCCCTGGCAGGCAGGCACTTAAACCACACGTGTGAAGGAAACTGACTGCTATTATTTACACAGTCAAAAAAGTGTTGTTTTTTTTAATCTACACTACTGTTACACCAGATATGAGTTGCACTGGGGTGACACTGTGCCCTGGCAGGCAGACAATTAAACGCACACGTGTGAAGGAAACTGACTGCTATTATTTAACACAGTCAAAAAAGTTTTTTTTTTTTTTTTAAATCTACACTACTGTTACACCAGATATGAGTTGCACTGGGGTGACACTGTGCCCTGGCAGGCAGGCACTTAAACGCACACGTGTGAAGGAAACTGACTGCTATTATTTAACACAGTCAAAAAAGTGTTTTGTTTTTTTAAATCTACACTACTGTTACACCAAATATGAGTGGTGGCACTGGGCAAGTGGGCACAGTATACGCTGTGAGCCTGACACACACGCTGGCAGGCAGGCAGGCAGGCAACTGCAATTAGATTACACAGGAAAAAAAAAAAAAAGCAGCCCTAAAAAGGGCTTTTTGGGGTGCTGTCCTTACAGCAGAGATCAGATGAGTCCTTCAGGACTGTAGTGGACACTGAATACACTAGCCTAGCTATAGATTTCCCTACTAAATCAGCAGCAGCTACACTGTCCCTCCTCTCACTAACAATGCAGCTTCCGAATGAATCTAAAATGGATGCTGTCCAGGAGGTAGGAGGGTCTGGGAGGGAGGATCTGCTGCTGATTAGCTGGAATGTGCCTGCTGACTGTGAGGTACAGGGTCAAAGTATTACTCAATGATGACGAATAGGGGGTGCATCGAACATCGCATATGTTCGCCCGAGGGGGCAAACGCGAACATGCTATGTTCGCCGGGAACTATTCGCCGACGAACAATTCTTGACATCACTAATGTTCAACTTACGAAAAAGCAACATCAACCAATCTTACTACTCAGATCACTCATAATGTCAACACCTTAATAGTTTAATCATTTTAAATCATTTTACACCAGTGGCTTATTTAGGTTTTGAGCTGCCCTAGACCGGTTGTAGACTTTTTTAGCAATAATATTTTTGGTCAGGGTGTAACATGACATTTTTTTAATTTTTCATGGCATTTCCAAAGTAAATATTCACCAGGGCTTACAAAACACAATCGCCTAGATTACGAGTTGTGCGTTAGAGTTAAAAAGCAGCGTTGAGAGGTCCTAACGCTGTTTTTGAACGCCCGCTGGTATTACGAGTCTTGCAGGTACAGGTGTACCGCTCACTTTTTTTGCCAGACTTTGAAATACCGCAAATCACTTACGTAAATTGCGTATCCTATTTTTTCAATGGGACTTGCATAGCGCCGGTATTACGAGTCTGACAAAAAGTAGACCCTCTCCTATCAAGACTGGTACCGCATTTTAAAGTCAGTAGTTAAGAGTTTTACACTACAACGCCATAGTATAAAACTCTTAACTAAAGGGCTAAAAAGTACACTAACACACATAAACTACCTATTAATCCCTAAACCGAGGCCACCCCACATCGCAAACACTAAAATAAATATTTTAACCCCTAATCTGCCGAACCGGACATCGCCACCACTATAATAAATATATTAACCACTAAACCGCCGCACTCCCGCCTCGCAAACATTAGTTAAATATTATTAACCCCTAATCTGCCGTCCCTAACATCGCTGCCACCTACCTACATTTATTAACCCCTAATTTGCCGTTCCCAACGTCGCCGCCACTATATTAAAGTTATCAACCCCTAAACCTAAGTCTAACTCTAACCCCCCCAACTTAAATATAATTTAAATAAATATAAAAAAAAATACTATAATTAACTAAATTATTCCTATTTAAAACTAAATACTTTATACTAATAGGATTTTTTTCTACCTTAATTCCGATTGGCTGATAGAATTGTACTTTTTTTTTCAGGTAAAAGAGCTAATTACTTTGGGGCAATGCCCCGCAAAAGGCCCTTTTAAGGGCTATTTATAATTTAGTGTAGGGTAGGGCTTTTTTATTTTGAGGGGGCTTTTTTATTTTGTTAGGGGGATTAGATTAGGTGTAATTAGTTTAAAAATCTTGTAATTTGTTTATTTTCTGTAATTTAGTGGGGGTTTTTTGTACTTAGGTAATTGTATTTAATTGTATTTAATTTAGGGAATTAATTTAATTATAGTGTAGTGTTAGGTGTAATTGTAACTTAGGTTAGGTTTTATTTTACAGGTACTTTTGTATTTATTTTAACTAGGTAGTTATTACATAGTTAATAACTATTTAATAACTATTGTACCGAGTTAAAATAAATACAAACTTGCCTGTAAAATAAAAATAAACCCTAAGCTAGATACAATGTAATTATTAGTTATATTGTAGCTAGTTTAGGGTTTATTTTATAGGTAAGTATTTAGTTTTAAATAGGAATAATTTAGTTCATTATAGTAATTTTATTTATATTTATTTAAATTATATTTAAGTTAGGGGGTGTTAGGGTTAGGGTTAGACTTAGGTTTAGGGGTTAATATGTTTATTATAGTTGCGGCGACGTTGGGGGCGGCAGTTTAGGGGTTAATGTGGGTGGCGGCGACATTGGGGGCGGCAGATTAGGGGTTAATAAATATAATGTAGGTGTCGGCGATGTTGGGAGCAGCAGATTAGGGATTAATACATATAATGTAGGTGGCGGCGGTGTCCAGAGCGGCAGATTAGGGGTTAATAATATAATGTAGGTGTCGGCGATGTCGGGGGCGGCAGATTAGGGGTTAATAAGTGTAAGATTAGGGGTGTTTAGACTCTGGGTTCATGTTAGGGTGTTAGGTGTATACATAACTTTTATTTCCCGATAGGAATCAATGGGGCTGCTTTTTTGCAGGTGTTAGACTTTTTTTTCAGCCGGCTCTCCCCCATTGATTCCTATGGGGAAATCGTGCACAAGCACGTTCATCCAGCTCACCGCTAACGTAAGCAGCGCTGGTATTAGAGTGAGATGTGGAGCAAAATTTTGCTCAACGCTCACTTTTTTGTGGTTAACGCCGGGTTTGTAAAAACCCGTAATACCAGCGTTGTCTGTAAGTGAGCGGTGAGCATAAACTGCTCGTTAGCAACGCATAGCCTCTAACGCAAAACTAGTAATCTAGGCATTGGTTTTGAATATACAGGTGAAACTCGAAAAATTTGAATATTGTGCAAAAGTCCATTTATTTCACTAATGCAACTTAAAAGGTTTGTCATAATTGTGATGATTATGGCTTACAGCTCATGAAAACCCCAAATCCACAATCTCAGAAAATTAGAATATTACATGCAATCAATAAAACAAGGACTGTAAATAGAACAATATCGGACCTCTGAAAAGTATAACGCCTAGATTTAGAGTTTTGCGGCCAAAGGGGTGCGTTAGCTACGCTGGCTTTTTTCTGGCCGCACCTTTTAAATACCGCTGGTATTTAGAGTTCACAGAATGGCTGCGTTAGGCTCCAAAAAAGGAGCGTAGAGCATATTTACCGCAACTTCAACTCTCAATACCAGCGGTGCTTACGGACGCGGCCAGCTTCAAAAACGTGCTCGTGCACGATTCCTCCATAGAAAACAATGGGGCTGTTTCAGCTGAACAAAAACCTAACACCTGCAAAAAAGCCGCGTTCAGCTCCTAACGCAGCCCCATTGTTTTCTATGTGGAAACACTTCCTACATCTGCACCTAACACTCTAACATGTACCCCGAGTCTAAACACCCCTAACCTTACACTTATTAAGCCCTAATCTGCCGCCCCCGCTATCGCTGACCCCTGCATATTATTTTTAACCCCTAATCTGCCGCTCCGTACACCCCCGCCACCTACATTATCCCTATGTACCCCTAATCTGCTGCCCTAACATCGCGGACCCCTATATTATATTTATTAACCCCTAATCTGCCGCCCCCAACGTCTCCTCCACCTAACTACACTTATTAACCCCTAATCTGCCGACCGGACCTGAGCGCTACTATAATAAATGTATTAACCCCTAATCCGCCTCACTCCTGCCTCAATAACCCTATAATAAATAGTATTAACCCCTAATCTGCCCTCCCTAACATTGCCGACACCTAACTTCAAGTATTAACCCCTAATCTGCCGACAGGAGCTCACCGCTACTCTAATAAATTTATTAACCCCTAAAGCTACGTCTAACTTTAACCCTAACACCCCCCTAAATTAAATATAATTTAAATCTAACGAAATAAATTAACTCTTATTAAATAAATTATTCCTATTTAAAGCTAAATACTTACCTGTAAAATAAACCCTAATATAGCTACAATATAAATTATAATTATAATATAGCTATTTTAGGATTTATATTTATTTTACAGGTAACTTTGTATTTATTTTAACCAGGTACAATAGCTATTAAATAGTTAATAACTATTTAATAGCTAAAATAGTTAAAATAATTACAAAATTACCAGTAAAATAAATCCTAACCTAAGTTACAATTAAACCTAACACTACACTATCAATAAATAAATTAAATAAAATACCTACAATTACCTACAATTAAACCTAACACTACACTATCAATACATTAATTAAATACAATACCTACAAATAACTACAATTAAATAAACTAACTAAAGTACAAAAAATAAAAAAGAACTAAGTTACAAAAAATAAAAAAATATTTACAAACATTAGAAAAATATTACAACAATTTTAAAGTAATTACACTTACTCTAAGCCCCCTAATGAAATTACAAAGCCCCCCAAAATAAAAAAATGCCCTACCCTATTCTAAATTACAAAAGTTCAAAGCTCTTTTACCTTACCAGCCCTGAACAGGGCCCTTTGCGGGGCATGCCCCAAGAAATTCAGCTCTTTTGCCTGTAAAAAAACACATACAAACCCCCCCCCCAACATTACAACCCACCACCCTCATACCCCTAATCTAACCCAAACCCCCCTTAAATAAACCTAACACTAAGCCCCTGAAGATCTTCCTACCTTATCTTCACCTCACCGGGTATCACCGATCGGTCCTGGCTCCAAAATCTTCATCCAACCCAAGCGGGGGCTGGCGATCCATAATCCTGCGGCTGAAGAGGTCCAGAAGAGGCTCCAAAGTCTTCATCCTATCCGGGAAGAAGAGGCGATCCAGACCGGCAACCATCTTGATCCAAGCGGCAACTTCTATCTTCATCCGATGAGGAACGGCTCCATCGTGAAGACCTCCAGCGCGGATCAATCTTCTTCCGACGACGTCCAACTGAAGAATGACGGTTCCTTTAAGGGACGTCATCCAAGATGGCGTCCCTCGAATTCTGATTGGCTGATAGGATTCTATCAGCCAATCGGAATTGAGGTAGGAAAATTCTGATTGGCTGATGGAATCAGCCAATCAGAATCAAGTTCAATCCGATTGGCTGATCCGATCAGCCAATCAGATTGAGCTCGCATTCTATTGGCTGTTCCGATCAGCCAATAGAATGCAAGCTCAATCTGATTGGCTGATCGGATCAGCCAATCGGATTGAACTTGATTCTGATTGGCTGATTCCATCAGCCAATCAGAATTTTCCTACCTTAATTCCGATTGGCTGATAGAATCCTATCAGCCAATCGGAATTCGAGGGACGCCATCTTGGATGACGTCCCTTAAAGGAACCGTCATTCTTCAGTTGGACGTCGTTGGAAGAAGATTGATCCGCGCTGGAGGTCTTCACGATGGAGCCGTTCCTCATCGGATGAAGATAGAAGATGCCGCTTGGATCAAGATGGTTGCCGGTCTGGATCGCCTCTTCTTCCCAGATAGGATGAAGACTTTGGAGCCTCTTCTGGACCTCTTCAGCCGCAGGATTATGGATCGCCAGCCCCCGCTTGGGTTGGATGAAGATTTTGGAGCCAGGACTGATCGGTGATACCCGGTGAGGTGAAGATAAGGTAGGAAGATCTTCAGGGGCTTAGTGTTAGGTTTATTTAAGGGGGGTTTGGGTTAGATTAGGGGTATGTGGGTGGTGGGTTGTAATGTTGGGGGGGGTATTGTATGTGTTTTTTTACAGGCAAAAGAGCTGAATTTCTTGGGGCATGCCCCGCAAAGGGCCCTGTTCAGGGCTGGTAAGGTAAAAGAGCTTTGAACTTTTGTAATTTAGAATAGGGTAGGGCATTTTTTTATTTTGGGGGGCTTTGTAATTTCATTAGGGGGCTTAGAGTAGGTGTAATTAGTTTAAAATTGTTGTAATATTTTTCTAATGTTTGTAAATATTTTTTTATTTTTTGTAACAGTTCTTTTTTATTTTTTGTACTTTAGTTAGTTTATTTAATTGTAGTTATTTGTAGGTATTGTATTTAATTAATGTATTGATAGTGTAGTGTTAGGTTTAATTGTAGGTAATTGTAGGTATTTTATTTAATTTATTTATTGATAGTGTAGTGTTAGGTTTAATTGTAACTTAGGTTAGGATTTATTTTACAGGTAATTTTGTAATTATTTTAACTATTTTAGCTATTAAATAGTTCTTAACTATTTAATAGCTATTGTACCTGGTTAAAATAAATACAAAGTTAGCTGTAAAATAAATATAAATCCTAAAATAGCTATAATATAATTATAATTTATATTGTAGCTCTATTAGGGTTTATTTTACAGGTAAGTATTTAGCTTTAAATAGGAATAATTTATTTAATAAGAGTTCATTTATTTTGTTAGATTTAAATTATATTTAACTTAGGGGGGTGTTAGGGTTAGGGTTAGAATTAGCTTTAGGGTTTAATCCATTTATTACAGTAGCGGCGAAATTCGGTCGGCAGATTAGGGGTTAATAATTGAAGTTAGGTGTCGGCGATGTTAGGGAGGGCAGATTAGGGGTTAATACTATTTATTATAGGGTTATTGAGGCGGGAGTGAGGCGGATTAGGGGTTAATAACTTTATTATAGTAGCGGTGCGGTCCGCTCGGCAGATTAGGGGTTAATAAGTGTAGGCAGGTGGAGGCGACGTTGAGGGGGGCAGATTAGGGGTTAATAAATATAATATAGGGGTCGGCGGTGTTAGGGGCAGCAGATTAGGGGTACATAAGGATAACGTAGGTAGCGGCGCTTTTGTGGTCGGCAGATTAGGGGTTAATTATTGTAGGTAGCTGCGGCGACGTTGTGGGGGGCAGGTTAGGGGTTAATAAATATAATATAGGGGTCGGCGGTGTTAGGGGCAGCAGATTAGGGGTACATAAGTATAACGTAGGTGTCGGTCGGCAGATTAGGGGTTAAAAAATTTTAATAGAGTGGCGGCGATGTGGGGGGACCTCGGTTTAGAGGTACATAGTAAGTTTATGGGTGTTAGTGTACTTTAGAGCACAGTAGTTAAGAGCTTAATAAACCAGCGTTAGCCCAGAAAGTTCTTAACTACTGACTTTTTTCTGCGGCTGGAGTTTTGTCGTTAGATTTCTAACGCTCACTTCAGCCAAGACTCTAAATACCGGCGTTAGAAAGATCCCATTGAAAAGATAGGATACGCAATTGACGTAAGGGGATCTGCGGTATGGAAAAGTCGCGGCTGAAAAGTGAGCGTTAGACCCTTTAATGACTGACTCCAAATACCAGAGGGCGGTAAAAACCAGCGTTAGGAGCCTCTAACGCTGGTTTTGACGGCTACCGCCCAACTCTAAATCTAGGCCTAAGCATGCATACTGTATGTACTCAGTACTTGGTTTGGGCCCCTTTTGCAGCAATTATTGCCTCAATGCGGCATGGCATGGAAGCTATCAGCCTGTGGCACTGCTGAGGTGTTATGCAAGACCAGGATACTTCAATAGCGGCCTTCAGCTCTTCTGCATTGTTCGGTCCCATGTCTCTCATCTTTATCTTGGCAATGCCCCATAGATTCTGTATGGGGTTCAGCTCAGGGTAGTTTGCTGGCCAATCAAGCACAGTAATCCCACGGTAATTGAACCAGGTTTTGGTGCTTTTGGCAGTGTGGGCAGGTGCCAAGTCCTGCTGGAAAATGAAGTCAGCATCCCCATAGAGCTCGTCTGCGGAAGAAAGCATGAAGTGCTCCAAAATCTCCTGGTAGACGGCTGCGTTGACCCTGGACTTAATGAAGCACAGTGGACCATTACCAGCAGATGACATGGCTCCCCAAATCAACACAGACTGTGGAAACTTCACACTGGACCTCAAGCATCTTGCAGTGTGTGCCTCTCCATTCTTCCTCCATACTCTGGGTCCATGGTTTCCAAATGAGATGCAATATTTGCTCTCATCAGAAAAGAGGACTTTGGACCACTGAGCAACAGACCAGGTCTGTTTTTCTTTAGACTTGGCTACTAGCGCCATCCTCCATACACTAAATCCTATTTCTTTAGCCCAGGTAAGACGCTTCTGATGTTGTTTGTTGTTCAGGAGTGACTTGACAAGAGGAATACGACATTTGTAGCCCATGTCCAGGATCCGTCTGTGTGTGGTGGCTCTTGATGCACTGACTCCAGCCTCAGTCCACTAATGGTGAAAGTCCCCAACACTTTTGAATGGCCTTTTCCTGATAATTTTTTCCAGGCTGTGGTCATCCCTGCTGCTTGTGCACCTTTTTCTTCCACACTTTTCCCTTCCACACTACTTTCTATTAATGTGCTTTGATACAGCACTTTGGAAATATCCAACTTCTTTTGCAATTAACTTATGGAGGGTGTCAATTATGGTTTTCTGCACAACTGTCAGGTCAGCAGTCTTTCCCATGATTGTGATTCCTACTGAACCATGACTAGTACTGACCTACTGAGAGAGACCATTTAAAGGCTCAGGAACCCTTTGCAGGTGTTATGGCTTAATTAGCTGATTAGAGTGGGACACTTTGAGCCTAGAATAGTGCACCTTTTCACAATATTCTAATTTTCTGAGATTGTGGATTTGGGGTTTTCATGAGCTGTAAGCCATAATCATCACAATTATGACAAATAACCGCTTGAACTATCTTGCTTTGCATGTAATGAGTCTATCTCATATATTAGTTTCACCTTTTAAGCTGCATTAGTGAAATAAATTAACTTTTGCACGATATTCTAATTTTTCGAGTTTCACCTGTATATATACTATATATATATACACATACACTGAGTATAGAGGATTCCCTTATCCTACTAAACCTGGTGAGGGTACAAAATATTGGCAAAGGAGTAGGATAACGCTAGAAAAGGCTGTACCTAATGCAGAACCCAAAAGAAAAAGCAACAACAATAAAGGTCATATGCTAAATGCAGCAAATAATCACATCTAGATATCGGCAAATAGCAGTTATCACAATAAAAAGCATAGAAAAAGCATAAAAAACCCAGTTCATGTGTGAGCACAAATGTTCGCTAAAACTGAATTTAGGAACAAAAAGTCCCAACCATAGACACAAGGTGTCTGCCTCTTAATAAATCCAATGGATGAAATTCTAACTTACAGGAATTTACCACAATCGATTTAAAGTAAGTAGATGGCAATCCTCAAGGGCCTCAGGTAGGCTTGTAAGGTATCCGCCGCTGGACACGTGTGGAAACTCTGTATTCTGCCTTCTGTGCTTCCTGGAGTGAAATGATAGCGCTAGAAACTTTCCTCCATGCAACGGTAGTGGATATGTGGAAAAGGGGCAGAAACAATAGTGCAATACTGTATGTTTAATGTAGCATAAAAATACAAATACACTACCCCCAGTGTGTATTATGCTCACATTTAGCAACCTCAATACTACTTGAGGCTTTTCAGGATTGCCATCTACTTACCTCATATTGATTGGGGTAAAATCCTGTAAGTAGGACTTTCACACATTGGATTTATTATCTTTGCATTTTAAGAGTCAGACTCTTCGTGTCTATGATTGGGACGTATTGTTCCTAAATTCAGTTTCAGCAAACATTTGTGCTAAGAAATACTCACACATGAACTGGGCTTTTTATTGGGTTTTTTTATATTTTTTATGCTTTTTTCTATGCTTTTTATTGTGATAACTGCTATATATATACATGTATATATATATCTATATATATATATATATATATATCTCTCTCTATATATATATATTTATATATATAAATAAATATATATATATATATATATATATAATAAATATATATAAAACACAGAAGGGAACTGCACTCTCAGACTGGAATGGGTACACATCCCATGACCCTGCAGCATGCACAGCCCTAGGTGCTCAATAGCACTCTCAGGAAGCTGCACTGTCCCAAGAATACCAGGCAGACAGGTCTGGGTGCAAGGCCCTTAGGGAAAATTACAAAACAAATCAATACAGCACACAGAGGAAGACCAGTACTCACAAGCACTCAGCTAAGATTAAAAGCAAAAATGGAAGAGTTAGTTACCGCATCTGGCCAAATGGGACAAGCCCAGGTACTACGTCAAGGTATCTCCCAAAACCTGGGTCCCTAAACAGCCATACAATGCAAGCTCTCAATCAAACAAACTGGGAACAAGTAAAGGGTGCACAGACTTATGTAATCACCCTAGACACATAAAAAACACGCAAGGGGGCTGCACTTTTTTCCGTGATAGTGACATTTCAGAGTTTCACCTCCGTCTTCAGACTTTAAAAATAAGTGTTACAAATATCCACCTTATATACAAGTAATAAAACAATTATTTACCGAGCACCATGCAAAATTCCTCGGCAGTCACCATGGGCATTGCATGCATCACTAGAGGGCACAGTACAGTATGTTGCCATAGTAACCCGCCGCTAGAAAGTAAACAACAATATTACATGTTTAATTGTGCAAATATGAACTTATCTAAAACCCTTTTACATATAAATTTAAAAACAGCCTAATAGTCTACAACTAATCTGAGAAATATAAGTAAGTCTATAATGCTAAACTAGCAATAAATCAAAGCAGTCTGATTCTATCTGGTAATGATGCGTTGACCAAACCTGTCTTTAATGCTATTACCTAGATCAGTCTAACATTAGACAATTAATTAGTTACTTAATTACTTAAACTATTGTACTAGGAGCACAGTAAAGAGGGGCATAGGATAACAGATAATACGACATTATATAGTATCTATCAAATTAGCTAGCATCTACCATATTAGCTAGTAGTCATTAAAAGGTAGGAACACAAAGCAAAGGAATAGCTGTCACATTACGTAAAATATACATTATGCTCTTTACATGAAACTATGCCATTCAATTTTGGTATTCAAGCCCTTAGGGCTTAGCGTCTCTAGTTCAAACGTCCATCTAGCCTTTCTTTGCATGAGTATTTTATTTCGATCTTTGTAAGGAAGGTATGTGGTCGATTATGGTGTACCACAAATCTGCTACATTGTGTCCACTCTGCAGAAAATGCCTGGCAACGGGTTGATCGGTTTCATTGTTCTTAATGGCTGTGCATACTGCACTCCTGTGATTTGCCATTCTAGTTCTCAGGTCGCCGCTTGTTTTACCGACGTAAAACAAACTGCATGGACAGTACAGTAGATAAACTATGTAATTTGTGGTGCATGTCATCCTGTGTTTATGAAAGTATTTATTTTTATGTCTGGGGTGATGGAAGAAGTGTCCTGCTTGTAACCCATTACAGGTGGTACATCCACTACATTTGTAGCAGCCTGGTTTAACTTCTCCGAGCCAAGTTTTTGAACTGTAGCAGTGTACAGGATCTTTTAGTGACCTGCCCCGTTTAAAACCCACCCTAGGGGCATCCATCCCTTTAAAGGTTAGTGTGTCGTCTGAGCAGAGTATTTGCCAGTTTTTCTTCAGTATCATTGAAAACTCATTCTTATCCGCTGACTATATAGTGGTCATAGTCATTTTTTCTTTGTTCTGTCCATTCTTCTTCTCCTTATAGTTTATACTCTCTTTGACTGTAGAGAAATGTTCTCTAAGTAATTTGTTGTGATATCCCCTTTGTATAAACCGGTTCCTCATTTCTTTGGTTTTCTAATCTGCTCGCTCTGTGTTTGTGTTATTTCGTTTTACCCTGAAGAATTGCGATTTCGGGAGGGCCTTTTTAAATGCCAGGGGATGATAACTTGAAGCATCCAATAACAAATTCCTGTCTGTTGGCTTTCTGTATAGGGTTGTGCCTAATTCGTTTCCTTCTTTATATATTTTTAGGTCCAGGAATTCTATTTCTTTTCGGCTAGAACTCATTTTAAACTTCAGGGTGGTGTGTTCAGCATTCAATTCATTGAACCATCTCTGTAGGTTTTCCTCATTGCCCCTCCAGATCATCAGCAGATCATCTATATATCTTTTAAAATAAATGATCTCTGGTCTTTTGAAACAGTCTCTCCCATTATTCTCAAATTCTGACATAAATAGGTTAGCGTATGATGGGGCCACACTGGACCCCATCGCTGTACCCATAAGCTTTAAATAGAACTGTCGTTCAAACCAAAAGTAATTCTTTCTCAGGCATGTTCCCAGTAGGTCTAAAATAAACTCCATTGGTGGGCCTACGTATGGATATCTCAGTATTTGTCTTCTTATCGCTGCTCAGCCCTCTTGATGGGGGATCACTGTATATAGGCTAGTGACATCAAGTGTCACTAGCATATCATTATCCTCTATATTTATTGGACGTTTGAACTAGAGACGCTAAGCCCTAAGGGCTTGAACACCAAAATCGAATGGCATAGTTTCATGTAAAGAGCATAATGTATATTTTTACGAAATGTGACAGCTATTCCTTTGCTTTGTGTTCCTACCTTCTAATGACTACTAGCTAATACAGTAGATGCTAGCTAATTTGATAGATATTATATAATGTGGTATTATCTGTTATCCTATGCCCCTCTCTACTGTGCTCCTAGTACAATAGTTTAAGTAATTAAGTAACTAATTAATTGTCTAATGTTAGACTGATCTAGGTAATAGCATTAAAGACAGGTTCAGTCAACGCATCATTACCAGATAGAATCGGACTGCTTTGATGTATTGCTAGTTTAGCATTATAGACTTACTTATAGCCCTATTTCTCAGATTAGTTGTAGACTATTAGGCTGTTTTTAAATTTATATGTAAAAGGGTTTTAGATAAGTTCATATTTGCACAATTAAACATGTAATATTGTTGTTTACTTTCTAGTGGCGGGTTACTATGGCAACATACGGCGTCCTCTAGTGACGTATGCAATGCGCCTGGTGACTGCCAAGGAATTTTGCATGGTGCTCAGTGAGTAATTGTTTTTATACTTGTATATACAGGGAGTGCAGAATTATTAGGCAAGTTGTATTTTTGAGGATTAATTTTATTATTGAACAACAACCATGTTCTCAATGAACCCAAAAAACTCATTAATATCAAAGCTGAATAGTTTTGGAAGTAGTTTTTAGTTTGTTTTTAGTTATAGCTATTTTAGGGGGATATCTGTGTGTGCAGGTGACTATTACTGTGCATAATTATTAGGCAACTTAACAAAAAACAAATATATACCCATTTCAATTATTTATTTTTACCAGTGAAACCAATATAACATCTCAACATTCACAAATATACATTTCTGACATTCAAAAACAAAACAAAAACAAATCAGTGACCAATATAGCCACCTTTCTTTGCAAGGACACTCAAAAGCCTGCCATCCATGGATTATGTCAGTGTTTTGATCTGTTCACCATCAACATTGCGTGCAGCAGCAACCACAGCCTCCCAGACACTGTTCAGAGAGGTGTACTGTTTTCCCTCCTTGTAAATCTCACATTTGATGATGGACCACAGGTTCTCAATGGGGTTCAGATCAGGTGAACAAGGAGGCCATGTCATTAGATTTTCTTCTTTTATACCCTTTCTTGCCAGCCACGCTGTGGAGTACTTGGACGCGTGTGATGGAGCATTGTCCTGCATGAAAATCATGTTTTTCTTGAAGGATGCAGACTTCTTCCTGTACCACTGCTTGAAGAAGGTGTCTTCCAGAAACTGGCAGTAGGACTGGGAGTTGAGCTTGACTCCATCCTCAACCAGAAAAGGCCCCACAAGCTCATCTTTGATTATACCAGCCCAAACCAGTACTCCACCTCCACCTTGCTGGCGTCTGAGTCGGACTGGAGCTCTCTGCCCTTTACCAATCCAGCCACGGGCCCATCCATCTGGCCCATCAAGACTCACTCTCATTTCATCAGTCCATAAAACCTTAGAAAAATCAGTCTTGAGATATTTCTTGGCCCAGTCTTGACGTTTCAGCTTGTGTGTCTTGTTCAGTGGTGGTCGTCTTTCAGCCTTTCTTACCTTGGCCATGTCTCTGAGTATTGCACACCTTGTGCTTTTGGGCACTCCAGTGATGTTGCAGCTCTGAAATATGGCCAAACTGGTGACAAGTGGCATCTTGGCAGCTGCACGCTTGACTTTTCTCAGTTCATGGGCAGTTATTTGGCGCCTTGGTTTTTCCACACGCTTCTTGCGACCCTGTTGACTATTTTGAATGAAACGCTTGATTGTTCGATGATCACGCTTCAGAAGCTTTGCAATTTTAAGAGTGCTGCATCCCTCTGCAAGATATCTCACTATTTTTGACTTTTCTGAGCCTGTCAAGTCCTTCTTTTGACCCATTTTGCTAAAGGAAAGGAAGTTGCCTAATAATTATGCACACCTGATATAGGGTGTTGATGTCATTAGACCACACCCCTTCTCATTACAGAGATGCACATCACCTAATATGCTTAATTGGTAGTAGGCTTTCGAGCCTATACAGCTTGGAGTAAGACAACATGCATAAAGAGGATGATGTGGTCAAAATACTCATTTGCCTAATAATTCTGCACTCCCTGTAAGGTGGATATTTGTAATACATATTTTGTAAAGTCTGAAGACGGAGGTAAAACTCCGAAACGTCACTATCACAGATTAAAAAATAATCCTATTGAGGGGAACTTCCGGGCGGCGGCCATAACAGGTTGCAAGTCTGTTCACTGCTTCAAACTCTCACAAAAATCTGCACATTCAACTCTATACTGCAGAGAAAGCTCTTTCAACCAGTGTCACCCTATTTCGATTCAAAGCCAGTTTCAGCCTACCAGAATATTACAAAGGTTGCGGCGTACTTCCTAAACCCCCGGCAGGGGACCTGTGTGCCTCTGTCGTTATGGAGAAGAGATACCACGCAAGGCACTGAAAAAACGTTTATATACCTGAGATCATACACATATGCTGGCTTTACATTTCCTGTGAGAGCTTGCTATGGAGACCGCTAAGGCTATTATTGAAGATATATGCTGCCTGCTGGAAGGCTATATAAATACATATGAAGCAACACTATGTAAAGAACTCAAGTGCGGTAGTGCTAGTGCCTTCGAACAGCCCAACTCAAAAGACCCAACTTCACACCATAAGGGGAGTGGTGGTGCCTTGGGGCCCCGGTGCCGCCACTCACCATTATTGGACCCTTAACAGATCCTGAGATTGGCTCGGAAGAGCTGGAGATGCGATGTAGGGAGGAGACAGCTAAAATTGCAGTGAATACCGCAGGGCATCATGCATACCTAACAGACGCAAAACAATGCCTAACTACGAGCTGCTCCTCCTGCGTGCTGACACAAGTATTCTGGACACCCAGTTCTAATGGCACCACCACTGGAGATCCTATTCAAAATATTGAAAGCACACCGCTACAGTCACTAACTTCACCAGGATCCGACAATGCACAGCTGGGTAGTTTCTCTGTCGCAGCTCCATTCACAGCCCGGCTGCAGGTGGCTAAAGGGACAACAAAATGGCGTCTAATTGGAACACCTTGAAGAGATTTTGATTGCCTCATCCCTGCTGAATATCACAAAAGAACAGTAAAATCCAGAATTAGGTGACCTGTACTTTATTTCCTGACTGATATCAGATTCCCAGTCTGCAGATATCACCATGTGAGGTCCACCGCACAGAGGCAAATTTCATAAAGTGTCGCGTTTACTGCAATTTTAGGTTTTATTTTCTAACATATTATTAAGGTTAGTTTCCACTAGCAACTCTAGATGGGAGCGAGATAACTGGACTGTATAAAGGAGATGCTCAGAGTCATTTTTTATTTGGCTCCAATGCTAATGTCCTGATTACTTCTGATATTGATTAACTATATGTTGAGCCTTTACATTGGGACTTACAGTTCATCATGGAGTCATAAGGGCAAATATTTTCCAGCAGCCAATCTACATTTTATTAATATGTTAATAAGAATTGCATAGTTCATAGATGCATATTGTCTAGGTCAAGGTGCCACAATTCCCACTGATGTTGAGCCAGTACAGTTAAACATGTATTTGTTTAGGCAGAACACAGCACACCTCATGATCTACACACAATATACTCTAGTAAAGGTATGATACGATATTGTTTCATGAGGGTTATTACCATTTTCCTGCCTGCGGCCGGGGCAGAAATCTCGGTTCACACTGCAATTGACAGCACTAAGCTGCTAGATTCCCTTTTTTACCTATATTCCACTAAATCTAATTAGCTTACTTAACTTTGCAATAGAAAGCCCTATGCTACCATGACCCACCATTATATTTATATATCTATATTCTATAGATTTTAACCAGTTAACAGATATACATGTTTTTGCTTATAGGTCCAGGACGTTAAGAATTTGTTAAGCTTAGTCTATGTATTCCTATTTGTATATACTACTGATGTTGACTATCTAATGTCCAATTCTTAGGCTATAAATATATTTACTAGTTGTTCTCTAATATGTGACCTAACTAATAAGAGAGGTATTTGCCTATCTTGTAGTGTAACCTGACTTCTATCTCATACAGGTCTTCAACACTTATCTGAGAGTCTTCACTTAATCATACTTGATATAACAAGAATTAGTTCCCACCCTTTATAGGAAGAATGTGGTTGGTCTAACTATATGCATAATTATATTCTGCACCATACTTTAGAATATAATTTCCTATACCATACCTTGTGACAAAACTGAAATTATGTGAGATTCATATTATTGCTTATTTTAGGCAGTATATGGCAAAATAGTAATGAGCCTCAGCAGCATACCCCTATGAAGTCTAGGTCCCTAATGGTAAGCTCATCCAACTGTTTTATAATCTACCAGCATCCACTTTTACAGCTACTAAAAATGTTAATGAGGTTTTTCAGTCAGGATCCAAAAGTGGTCCTCTTTGTTGGCACCTGCCTCCCTTAACTTGATTTATTAGAGAAGAGGTCCAAAAGTGGCCTCACTTATCATTCTGGAGGTGTACAGAATATTAGGCATAATATCTACATATAGGCCTCTATGTATCAAAGGTCTTGCGGACCTGATCCGACAGTGCGGATCAGGTCCGCAAGACCTCGCTGAATGCAGAGAGCAATACGCTCTCCGTATTCAGCATTGCACCAGCAGCTCACAAGAGCTGCTGGTGTAACGCCGCCCCCTGCAGACTAGCAGCCAATCGGCCGCAAGCAGGGAGGTGTTAATCAACCCGATTGTACTCGATCGTGTTGAATTGTGGTGATTCCTGTCCGTCTGCTCTGAGCAGGTGGACAGGGTTATGGAGCAGCGGTCTTTAGACCGCTGCTTCATAACTGCTGTTTCTGGCGAGCCTGCAAGCTCGCCAGAAACACGGGCCCTCAATCTCCATTCGGAGCTTGATAAATGGGCCTCATTGTCATCTTTTGTTTTGTCTTTTTTCAGATATGTATGTTACCAATTAATAGTATCACTTGTTTGTATTCCAACATTACCATTGTGTTATGAGATTACATATCCAATGTATGCCTTTTTTCAAAACCTCAAATAAAAACTATAAAAAATAAAAAAAAAAGGAAAAGAAAAAAAAGAATCCTATTTCAAACATTCCGTCGAGTGCCTGCTTTTCTTGGAGCGTATATATATATATTGGGTTCTGTCTCTAAATGCATCCACTTAAGATTATTTAGTTTATAAGATTTAAGTATACCCACAACTAGTACATCTGCAGAAAAATAAATGCTTCACACAGTGTAACATGTTTGCTCTAAGATTCCTTACAATGTATATACTAGATACCCCCACCCCATTTTTTTATACAGTTATATATTTTTTTAATTAAAATCCCAAATAAACACCTATTAGAAATATAAATACAATTAGCCCTATACAACATAAAATAAAACATGTAGGTAAAAAGTCTGCATATACTTTCCACCTTTTGAAACCAAGGGTTAAAAAAAAAAAAAGATTGCTTGAAATGTATGTCAGGCCTTGCTCACCTCCGTTAGCACACAGCACATACAGAAAGTTGTAACAGCAGGAGTCTGACCTGACACTTGGCTTGCATAAGCCTCTTTTATTGATCGGTGGAGGGGAGTGGGCAGATCAGCATGCTGCGCCTCTCCAGAAGACATCAAAAGCTGAAGTGACAGATATTACATCCGACATCTCTGCCCTCCTATTCCTTCTCCATACAAAAGCCCTCGCCAGTACAGGCATATAACACTCCCAGGGTTAAAGGGACAGTATACACCAATTTTCATTTAACTGCATGTAATAGACACTACTATAAAGAAGAATATGCACAGATACTGATCTAAAAATCCAGTATAAAACCTTTAAGAACTTACTTAGAAGCTCCAAGTTTAGCACTGTTGATTAGATAAGGAGGAACACCCAGGGAAAGTGGCTAAATTGCCCCACCCCCCTCACCTGCATATGAAAAGAGAGATTATACAATCAGAAGCCAGCAGTAGACTGTAAACGCACGTCTACTTCGTTCTGACACTGAGGGGCTTGGTTAGGAGTCTGAAAATCTGCACAATGTTATTAAACAATAAGCAAAACTATACATTGCTACAAAAACACTCCCAGATGGGCTATATAAATGGATCATCTACAAAACATTTATGCAAACAAATATTTGGTGTATAATAATAAATAAATGCAAACGGGTCAGGCAAGTATGCAAAAACTGCCACCCCTCCTCCCTAAATCTTCAGCATAAGGCCTGTTGGCCTAAGTCAATCTCTTCTTAAATTTTCATCTTCAAAATATTGCAGAAAAATATTGCAGAAAATGCAGCAACACGTTTACAGCATGTTAATTTTTTTACACAAATTAAAAAGGTATCAAATGTCAATGCTTTATATACAGTATGTTATCTTTGATATATGTTTTCTGTAAATTACTTTTCATGTTTTGCTAAAATGTTAGCCAATGCGCTGCTTAAGGATATTCGCCTATTGCCATAGTCTAATAATGTATGTGTTATGCTACGTTCTATAAAGGACACAGAGTTTAGTGGGCTTAAAGGGCAGTACATATTAAATTATAAACTTAAGAAATTGTAGACACTTGAGACTTTGGGGCCGATTTAACAAGATCCGTATTGGCCCCAATGCCCCTGTTTCCGCACGACCTTCAGGCTCCCCAGAAACAGGAGTTAAGAAACAGCAGTCTTAAGACCGCTAGTCCTTAACTCATCCGCTATCTCTGAGGCGGCGGACAGCAACCTGCTGATTGCATACGATCGGGTTGATTAACACCCCCTGCTAGCGGCCGATTTGCCGTGAATCTGCAGGGGGCGGCATTGCACAAGCATTTCACAAGGAAAACGTATGCGTATGCTGTCGGCATTTATCAATGTCTGGCGGACATGATCGCTACATCAGATCATGTCCGCCAGACACATGGTAAATCTGCCCCTTTGTTTCAGTTTTGACGAACTTGTTCTTTAGGGGCAATTGATATGCCAGCTTTTACACAAATTCTACTTTGACAATAGTCTAGTAAAGCACAATAGCTGGTCACTAATTAAAGGGCCGTTTATAGTTAAAAATTTACATGCTGTAATTCAAAAGTGGTTTTAAAAACATAGGGCCTGATATTCAAACCTTGCTGCTCATGTGAAATATTCTTAGAAGTCTCATCGGTAGGACGAGACCCTTAAAAAAAAAATGTAGTAACACAAATTTTAACTTGAGACATGTTTATGTTGCTATGTAGAGTTCTTTACGTGAATCAGAGACTCCAACATTACAATACAAGGTCTAAAAAAAAAAAAAATCGCAAAGATTTTGCGTGATTTCTCTCCATGTCAGTAGAAGTACTGTTCAGGACCCACAGAGCACTGCAGGTTCTGATCAGAATCTGTTTCTGATCCAATCAGCACTGCTGGTCCCACAAGAAATGGAAGTGCAAAATCCAGACCAAACAAACCTAATCCTGATATATTCTACATAGCAATTATTTGATCAGTGCATGAGCTCATTTATATCTGTCTCTAATTCGCCCCAGCAGAAAATACAAGAGGCCTTTAAAATGGTATGAGACTTAAAGGGATATGAAGCAGTGGTCATTTAGTAGAAAATATATGTTAAATAAAAGTAAACATAAAAAGAAACCGATTGGGGGCGGAGCTTGGCCACGCAGGCGTATGGCCGCATTCTAGAAGAGCTCCAAGTCCCAGAGGCAAAGCGACACATATCCATGGCTTAGGAGACCCCTCAAACGTATCTTTATGCATTGGGGAAACAGTGATAAGATCCCAAGCGCACCCCTGACCCTGTATGTTGAAGACTTCAAGCGCACCAGAGCAGAGACTTATCTTCACTCAGTGAGGCCTGGCCTGCGCAGCGCCGCACGCGACCCAGCTAGTAAACCGGAACAAGAGTAGTTGAAAGCTGCTGATTAGATCGAACAGGCGGTGAAGGACAAACTTACAGCTTTGAGAAAAAATCTTCAACACTTAAGGAATCCCGTAAGTGAGACACATGCAGCCTTCTCATAAACAGATATAAAGGTGACTGGTGCTGTATGCGCTAATACCGGTGGATTTGCAGGGCAATACTGGGGTTCATATGGTGGCTAGCAGGCAGCATTAATAGCCCTTGCACTTGGAATGCAATAATCTTTTTAATAACACAGAGGTGGGCAAAAAATATGGCATAAGCATCACACTATCAGTTCATGCAGCAAGATATATTTTGAACGCAGCTTGCACGCTCCCGCCCTCCTGGCTACCATACACTAAACACTAAACTGAGCTCACTATACACGAAAGCTTTTACCCTATTTGATAGGGAATGCCTAACAAAAGTCAGAGCAAAATAAATAAGAGAACCTTTCAGAAATCTCAAAAACCCTTGAACAAATATTTAAAGCCCATTGAGCAACCAGCTACTCAGGACAAGGGAAATATGGATATCCCCTTGCATATGGACTCTACAAATGCTCCTATTGTAGAAGCCCATCTACAAACTAATATTACCAAAGGAGACCTGCAGCATCTCTCATCTAAAGAGGATATTCAGAATGTGTTACATGAGATGCGTAGCTTATTTCAAGACCTCCGTAAAGACATCAACACCCTTGAAAACAGAGTTGCTATGACAGAGGAAGCTCAGGTCTCAATGGACACTAAAATACATGACAACACTTCAAAACTGCAAGAACAATAGATGGTCATACAATCTTTATCGGACAAACTAGAAGATCTAGATAATAGGGGGCGCCAAAATAACTTAAGAGTCAGAGGGGTTCCTGAATCTGTGCACCCCCCTGCTATAGAGGGCTACCTACAAAGTTTGTTCCGTACTATAAAAGGAACGCCTTCCTCAGCAGAGGTATTAATGGAGCGAGCACACAGGGCCCTGAGGCCCAGGCCCCCTCCCAAAGCTCCCCCACGGGACATTATAATTCAATTCCTTAATTTCAAGGACAAAGAGGAGCTTTTACGCTGTGCAAGGGCTAAGAATCCTATTCAGCATGCAGGCTTTGATATACAATTGTTCTCAGATCTATCACCTGTTACGCTGCAGAAAAGGCGCGATCTCACGCACATCACAACTCAACTACGAAACCGCAAGACCCAGTACCGCGTTGGGGATTCTCAGTGTCTTTAATTGTCACACATAACAATAAGACATTGGTCTACAGGCCAGGAACTGACATCCAAGCATTTTTACAGGACCTTGGCGCTGAGGAGAATCAACCCCGGAGACATCCGGAATGCCCCGAGGAGGATTACCAGATACCCGCACCTAATAAACTATAGGTCTGACAGATTTACAAGGCTCATATATGCCCTAACAAGTGGACACTGGGTCCCTACCCTTTGGAATGCTTGTCCATACCCCAAGCAAGGGGATGAGGAAGAAGGTAAAAAAAGCTGGACCTGCTGTTAGAAGAAAAGTTGACATACCTTACGAAGACCTTATACATCAAAAGACACTAACTTAATAACTGTATTCGCTAAATTAAGGTTTGGCATTTCCTCTACCCATTACCTTGAACAATACATACAGGTAACAGTCAGTTATTGTTGAGATTGTTATGTCACAGTTAATATGACGCTGTTTTATGTTTTCATTCTGATGTTTACGAAGACCTTATGCATCAAAAGACACTAACTTAATAACTGTATTTCCTAAATTAAGGTTTGGCATTTCCTCTACCCATTACCTTGAACTATACATACAGGTAACAGTCAGTTATTGTTGAGATTGTTATGTCACTGTTAATATGACGCTGTTTTATGTTTTTATACTGATGTTTACTTCATGTATCTTCTCATTATCCCATTATTTGCCCCATACCTCACTACTCATTCTCAACACCATTCTGCTCATATAAGCAGCAGCTCACTAGGGCTATACAGTAGGAGTCCCCCCCCCCCCATGTAAAATGAGCTCTTTTAATGAGTCACGTCTGCTGCTTATACCTCACTAAACTATAGAGCGCAATATTAGCTAAGTTAACAGTAGCAAACTTGCTCATTCACATAATGCTTTTAGAACACTTCCTACTGAACAAAATAAAGGGCCCATGGCCCAGAAAAAGAGCCCTCTTGAGCCAGTTATGGGTGCACTCAATCAATAGCAGGCTGAATGCCCACTGGTAATCTGCTGCGGGCGGGCGCAGTACTGTACTCTTAAGATAACTAGAGACAGGTGTACCCCACTAGGTCCTTCTTCTCTACAGAGGTTACCCCCCCTCTTAGCTGGTTTAACCCTCCTTTGCATAACTGGGTCTCCTTGGCCTTCCAAATACCCGGGATCCCTCACCAGGGTTCACTGGGACAGTTATATCTTATTGTGTTGCAAGTCCTCATGGATTACTACCCTCTGTGATTTTTTGTAAGTTTCTTTTTTTCCTTTTTAGGTTTTTGTTCTTAGGTTATATTGTTACAATATATTACCTGTTATAATTGTTTTCTGAGAACATAGTGACTAAATCATTTTGAACTATTTAATCACCTAGTGTGTCAGGTGATAATATTAGTATTATCATTTATTAAATCCTAAAGAAGGTTTTTTTTATTTTTTTTATTTATTTATTTTTTTTAATTTTTTTTTCTCTTCCCAACCTCTAAATTCCTCCTCACACTCCTTGCTCTTCCCAAATGCCCTTCTCCCCGACATAATGACTGCTCAAACAAGCAAATTCCATACACATAGCCTTACCTTCACCACAATTAATGCCAAGGGCCTAAACAGCCCAGGAAAGAGATCCATCGCTTTCCGAGATCTCAAAAGCTTACACAGCCACGTTCTATTCCTACAGGAATTGCATTTCCGAAAGGGACAAGAACCTAGGTGGCATAACATACAATACCCTAAAGCATACCTAGCATCAGGTTCATCAAAAAGATGTGGAGTTGGAATCCTGATTCATCACTCGGTCCCCTTTAAACTCAAGCACGCGGAAAAAGACCCAGAGGGGCGTTATATAATATTAACAGGTACACTGTATGAACACCCAATAACACTCATGTCGATATACGCGCCGAATATTAACCAACATCTATTTCTTAAGCGACTCTACAAAACACTTCTGGACTGCGCAAAGGGCCCGGTGTTTATGGCAGGTGACCTTAATGTCCCGCTCGTAGATTGACACTTCTAATGAAACTTCTAGTGTTGGCGGTAAAACGCTTAAATCTCTTAAGACAAAACTTTCTGACCTGACTCTGCATGATACCTGGTGTGTTATGCACCCGACATCTAGAGACTTTACCTATTACTCGCCCCCATGTAATAAATATTTGCGCATCGACTATATATTTGCTGGCTCAGTAGGCCTGGACATGGTTGGCGATTGTAAAATTGGACACA
Source organism: Bombina bombina (assembly GCF_027579735.1). Taxonomy (NCBI): domain Eukaryota; kingdom Metazoa; phylum Chordata; class Amphibia; order Anura; family Bombinatoridae; genus Bombina; species Bombina bombina. The sequence continues at coordinate 554,954,106 of NC_069504.1, read as the reverse complement.
TAACATGGTCTGATCATTCCCCGGTCACCTGCGAGGTATATTGGCCTGACATCCCACCTACATCCTACATCTGGAGACTGGACGACTCCCTCCTTGACAAGCCTCTTATTAAAACTGATTTGCAAAAATAGTTGACTGACTACTTTTTGCACAACATCCCTGACCACACCTCATTAACTAACACATGGGAGGCTCATAAGTGTGTCATACGGGGCGAATTCCTCAAACACGCAGCTAGATTGTGCAAGCAATACAGGACTAAACACAAATCTCTGTTACATGAGGTTACCAAGCTAGAATCCCAACACAAACAAAACACCTCAGATACAAACATTAAGCAGCGCTTATCACAGGCCAGAGCGGATCTTAAACAACATCTTGCTGAGGCCTACCAAAGTAGAATGTTATCAATTAAACAGCAATATTATGAAAGTAGTAATAGACCCGGGAAGTTGCTGGCCCGATCCATTCGCAGACAGCAACTCAGATCGCACATATACTGCATCACGGACAAGGAAGGCACTAAACTAAAGGGCAATAAACAGATAGCTAACGCTTTCAATGCATACTACACAGCTTTGTACAACATCAACAAGGAAGCAAACACACAAGCACAATCCCTAGCCAAAGAAAAAGCCATAGACACCTACTTGGCTTCCCTAGACTTACCAGGCTTAAAAAAAGCAGACTCCGACAAATTAGATTTAACTATATCCTACAAGGAGCTCTCACAAGCAATTAAAGATCTTCCAAACGGTAAAAGTCCGGGCCCAGATGGGCTCACGATTAAATATTATAAAATATTTTTTAAATCACTGGCTCCAATGATGCTCCAACTTTTTAATAGTCTAATGGACTCCCCCCAGCTCCCTGGCCCAATGCTAGAGGCATACATCTCAGTAATACCTAAACCGGGTAAGCCCCCTACTGCCCCTGAAAATTTTAGACCAATTTCGCTATTAAACGCTGATATTAAAATACTTGCAAAAATACTCTCTACTTTCTACCCGACCTTGTTTCCACTGATCAAGTGGGGTTTGTCCCAGGGAGGAAGGCAAGAGACAACACCTGCAAAGTCCTACAACTTATACAATATGCCCGTAGCGAAGGACTACCCATGGCACTTTTTCGACTGACGTAGAGAAGGCCTTCGACCGTGTTGATTGGCTTTTTCTGCGTTGGTGTAAGGATCATATCACAGTTTGCATGTACCTTTAAATTTCTACCTGCTTCCTTTTAGCCCTGCCTACAGAGTCTTTAAATCACCTGTTTCTGCAAAGCGCAGGTGCTTAGTATTTTGTTGATTGTCTCGAGTAACTGCTGCTCATACTGAGCTCTCCTATACTTTTCTGAATAATTGCTTACTGCAACTAACTGTGGATTACAATATCTTCACTGTGAAAACTATTGGATGTTGTTTCCCTACAAACGGAATAATCAATTGTTTGTATTCCTCTGCCTGAAAGAAGAAATAATAAGAGATCTTTCCTCCTGGAAGAACAAACCCCTATCTTAGCTGGGCAAAATTGGGATAATTAAAATAAATATTCTCCCTCGCATATTATACATACTACAAACACTCCCAATACTACTCCCCAAGGACTTTCTCCCACAACTACAGAAAACACTAGAGCAGTTCATTTGGAATAACATAAAACCGCGTATCCCAAGAAAGACGTTATACATGCCATGGGATAGGGGAGGGCTGGGCTTCCCCGAACTAGCAACATACAGACAGGTGATCTTCCTACAACAAATTATAGAGTGGGCCCACAACTCAACCCATAAAGCGTGGGTACGACTGGATGGGCAAATCCTCAATCTTAACAATGTGAGCGTACTAGCTTTTACGCCACCAGCACAACACCCAAAGACTATTAATAGGTAAATTATTTTAGCCGAAACACTTAAGGAGTGGGACAGAACAGTTAATACTAGCACACATCTCTCTTCCAGATATTCACCCTTTCTGCCTATTATTGAAAACCTGGACCTTACATTTTTTCACTTGGGAACGCGCATGAGTGAGCCTTACAGCCTCCGCGAAGGCTCTTTGCATTTTGCAATGCGGAAGGGAAACTGCTTTCCCACCAGACCATGGCTGAGAAATACAGTGGAACTTACCACTCCTGGATGAGATACAATCAACTTCAGCACTACCTTACACACCATAAGCATAAGGAACACTTTATGAGAGAACTCACCACCTTCGAACATCTATGCACAGCAAACAAACCACTAAGGCGCCTAATATCTTTGATTTATAAACTTCTACTCTTGCCCCGTGACATGCCCCTGCCCACTTACACTATAGCCTGGAGCAAAGACCTTAATAGAGACATAGACCATGACACCTGGACTAGGTCCTTTAGGCTAGCAAAGCGTTCATCAATCTCCGCCAATGTCCAAGAAATACATTTGAAACTTACATATAGGTGGTACTTAACGCCAACGAGATTACACAGATGCTATCAAACTGTTAGCCCTATGTGCTGGAGAGAGTGTGGGGAACACGGCATGCTCCTGCACATATGAAGGGCCTGCCCAAAATTAAAAGAATATTGGAGCAGAGTGACAAGTCTAATGTCAGACAAATTGCAAACTATCGTCCCAAACACCCCGGAGGCGACCCTTCTCTTTCACCTGCCCGAACTCAAAGTGGCACATAATTGGGCCCTTATGTTGTTAATGCTCACAGGAGCTAAGAAACTGATCCCTAGAAAATGGAAATTAGGAGTTGTCCCAACAGTGGAGGAGTGGGTCGGTGCAGTTGACGATCTGCTTTTGATGGAGAGGTTCCACTATTACAAAATTAACCAGATTGATACCCATGAAATGATGCTGGCCACATGGAAGGGCACTGGCATTTAGGTAAACTCGGATGAGATGAGGCATAATGTGACGAATGCCCCCCTACTTCACCCTCTCCCTCCCACCCCCAGGCCCCTCCCCTCCCTTTTTTTTTTTGTGTGACACACAATTTTATGTTAATTACAGTTTTATTTGGTAAATAAAAAAATGAAAAACATGGCAAGCTTTGTTTATAATAATGTTAGGAGCGATGTGTTTGGGAAGGAGGCTGACAGATGACTGAGATTTTTTGTTAAATACGTGCAACTGTTGATTTATCTGTGCAGCATTTTGTACTGAGCAAAAATTATGTAATGTTGTATATGCTTCCCCTTTGTATACACAATTTTTCTATGAATCAATAAAGCTTGTTCTAAAAAAAAAAAAAGAAACCGATTGTGTTAAACAACAGCAAACAATTTACTTGTTTTTTTGCTAAATGAGCCCTAATAGATTCTCATTGTAGTTACTGCCTAGATAAAAGAGCAGACAATACAGAACTTAGGTTCTTTTGTTACATTGTTTTTTACAGCAAAAGTATTTTATTGAACATGGGCAATAAACTAATTACAGCTAGATTAGATGTCTCCTAGCACCGCTTCAAAGGAAAAACTGCTACTTTGCTTTCATGTAGAGACCCCAGCTCCAATTTATGGCTGTGGCAGGAAGTAATAGACTCAGAAATTAAGAAAAAAAAGAAAGAAAAGGTAAAATCCTTATCTTAAATATTCACGTTTTTTAGCTTTTGAGTAGCCATTTTGAGTATTTTTGCCCTTGTGAAACTGTTAATTTATTCTCAGCTAGATTACGAGTTTCGAGCGCTATAGGGAAATTAACGACCGCCACAAAAGCGGCGGTATTTAACCTCCCTATAGTGCTGCTATTACAGGTTTTGTAAAACCTGGCTTGCGCGGGCGATATGGTTGCGTTGAGCTCCATACTGCACCCAAAAACTAGAGGTGTTTTGACGTGATCGTGCACGATTTCCCCATAGACATCAATGGGGAGAGTCGGCTAAAAAAAAAGCCTAACACCTGCGATCAAGGAAACAAAAGCTCAGTAACGCAGCCCCATTGATGTCTATGGGGAAAGAAAAAGTTACGTTTAAACCTAACACCCTAACATAAAAACCAAGTCTAAACACCCCTAATCTGCTGCCCCTAACATCGCCGCAACCTACAAAATGTTATTAACCCCTAATCTGCTGCCCCTAACATCGCCGCCACCTAAATAAAACTATTAACCCCTAATCTGCCGCTCCCGATATCGCCGCCACCTACATTACACTTATTAACCCCTAATCTGCCGCCCCCAATGTCGCCGCCACTACAATAAAGTTATTAACCCCTAAACCTCTGGTCTCCCACATCACTAACACTAAATAAATATATTAAGCCCTAAACCTAACCCTAACCCTAATGTAACCCTAACACTAAGCATAACCCTAACGTAACCCTAAGCCTAAGTCTAACCCTAACCCCCCCTAACTTAAATATAATTAAAATAAATCTAAATAAAACTTACAATTATTACCTAAATAACTCCTATTTAAAACTAAATACTGACGTATAAAATAAAACCTAAGTTAGCTACAATATAACTAATAGTTATATTGTAGCTAGCTTAGGTTTTATTTTTATTTCACAGGTAAGTTTGTATTTATTTTAATTATGTAGACTAGTTAGTAAATAGTTATTAACTATTTAATAACTAAATAGTTAAAAAAATACAAACTTAGCTGTAAAATAAAACCTAACCTTACAATAAAATAAATTGAATTAATAAAATACAATTATCTAAATTACAAAAAAAAAAATAAACACTAAATTACACAAAATAAAAAATGGAATTATCAAAAATAAAAACAAATTACTCCTAATCTAATAGCCTTATCAAAATAAAAAATGCCCACCCAAAAAAAAAAAAAAACCTAGCCTACACTAAACTGCCAATGGCCCTTAAAAGGGCCTTTTGCGGGGCATTGCCCCAAAGAAATCAGCTTTTTTACCTGCAATTTCAGTCCGAGGACTGGATTCTGATTTGCTTATCAGTTTAAGAAGAAGGCAGCTACGTTATAGTGGGGGGAGTTCGGCATCCATATTGACCGGGTATTAGAGTAGTTAGCGCCGCTGATTAGGACAGAAGCAAGGCGGCAAGGGAGGAGGGGTATAGTGTAGGCGGACCTCCGTTTCTTAATTTACTATATAAAAACCTGTTACACTAAGTGTTGAATGTCCCTTTAAAGCAGCATATATATTATGAAGTGAGAAAGGAGACAGTGATTCCCCAGTATGAAATAGTGTGCAGAGTAATTTAGAAAACTGCAGCGCCTGTCAGCTCCAGTTAAATTAAGAGTGATGCTGTAAGTGTACAATAACAATTCAGCAGTTAAGTTCTCAAATAGTATGCATGGAATAAAATTAAGAGGTAACTTAGCTGTAAGTCCAAGGATGCAAACAGGATATTTCAGGGGATGTAATCCTTGTAGAAAATAGTCCAGAGTAATCCAAGCAAACAGTCCTTTGTGAAAGCAGTTGGTTTGAGAAAAACAATGCAGCTCAGAGACTGTGTGTAAGCTGTTACTCCTGCTAATGAAAATAACTAAGCACCTGTTTGCTGACAGGTGGAGCCTTAAGTAACATGAAAGTGAGAGAACCATGTGATGAGAAGTGAGAGAAGTAAAACATGAAATGGAATCCTGACAGAAGTTGCCGTCTGGATGAGGACTTCTGCTCGCTTGGATGAAGACTTCTGCCGCCTGGATGAGGATGGATGTCCGTTTTTCGAAAACTGTAAGTGGATCATCGGGGATTAGTGTTAGGTTTTTTTAAGGGTTTATTGGGTGGGTTTAATTTTTAGAGTAGGGTTTTGGGCAATGTAAAAGAGCTAAATGCTCTTTTAAGGGCAATGCCCATCCAAATGCCCTTTTCGGGGCAATGGTTAGCTTAGGTTTATTTAGATAGGTTTTTATTTGGGGGGTTTGGTTGTGTGAGTGGTGGGTTTTACTGTTGGGGGGTTGTTTGTATTTTGCTTTACAGGTAAAAGAGCTGATTTCTTTGGGGCAATGCCCCGCAAAAGGCCCTTTTAAGGGCTATTGGCAGTTTAGTGTATTCTAGGTTTTTTTTTATTTTGGGGGGGCTTTTTTATTTTGATAGGACTATTAGATTAGGAGTAATTTGTTTTTATTTTTGATAATTTCGTTTTTTATTTTGTGTAATTTAGGGTTTATTTTTTTGTAATTTAGATAATTGTATTTTATTATTTTTTTTTTTTTATTGTAATGTTAGGTTTTATTGTAAGGCAGGTTAGGTTTTATTTTGCAGTTAACTTTGTATTTATTTTAACTAGGTAGTTAGTAAATAGTTAATAACTATTTAATAACTAGTCTACCTAGTTAAAATAAATACAAACTTACCTGTGAAATAAAAATAAAACCTAAGTTAGCTACAATGTAACTATTAGTTATATTGTGGCTAGCTAAGGTTTTATTTTACAGGTAAGTATGTATTTAGTTTTAAATAGGTTATTTAGGTAATAATTGTAAGTTTTATTTAGATTTATTTTAATTATATTTAAATTAGGGGGTTAGGGGTTAGGTTAGGGTTAGGGTAAGACTTAGGCTTACGGTTACGTTAGGGTTAGGTTTAGGGGTTAATATATTTATGTAGTGATGCGGGAGGGCGGCGGTTTAGAGGTTAATAGGTTTATTATAGCGGCAGTGTGGGCGGACGGCAGATTAGGGGTTAATAATATTTAAATAGTGTTTGCGATGCGGGAGGGTGGCGGTTTAGGGGTTAATAAGTTTATTATAGTGGCGACGATGTCGGGGAGCGGCGGTATAGGGGTTAATACATTTTTTAAGTGGCGGCAATGTCTGGAGCGGAAGATTAGGGGTTAATAATTTTATTTTAGTGTTTGCAATGTGGGAGGGCCTCGGTTTAGGGGTTAATAGGTAGTTTATGGGTGTTAGTGTACTTTTTAACAGTTTAGTTATGAGTTTTATGGTACAGCTTTGTAACGTAAAACTCATAACTACTGACTTTAGATGACGGTACGAATCTTGTGGTTATAGAGTGTACCGCTCACTTTTTGGTCTCCCAGGCAAACTTGTAATACCGGCGCTATGAAAGTCCTATTGAAAAAGGACTTTTTTAAAAGAGCGGTACTGACGTTGCATGATGGCCAAAAAGGTGTGCGGTACACCTATACCTACAAGACTTGTAATAGCGGCGTTAGGGAAAAAGCAGCGTTATGAAGCATAACGATGCTTTTTCACTCATAATGCAAAACTCATAATCTAGCTGTTTGTTTGCTATAATAAAACTGCACTATCAGATATTAAATTGCTTTTATGTCTCTTTTTGTTTAGATTGGTTGTGTTGGTGTTTCTGTTTCTTAGCTAATATAGCCTTCAGGTCATCATTCAGTGTAACACTTTTGTTTGCTATTTTTTGTTTACTCTGCAAAGTGATCAGTTACTCATGAAAATATTGAGATGAGACTGCCAGCACTTGATCCTTCTGCCATTTCTTGGTCACTGTAATGTATTTTACTTTAGGGACTGCACTTTTGCTCTTCTGTATAATTTTGAATCGCTGGAGGTATCCAGAGTTAAGTTCCACATTTTTTTTTCTTTCTGTTTAAATATAAAAGAAAAATATATTCAGTAAAAGAAATAGTTACATTTTAAAATATGAATACAGTTTGCTAAAATATAATACTGTAATGCTGCGTATTTTACTATTTTACTAGCTTTCATACAAAGAGAGTCAATTTGTTGAACCTGCTTAAACATATTTATAAAATCAGGGAGTGCTGGCCTATTGTTTTCTGATATATGGATTTAACCTGCAGGCACATTGGACCAACACTTTGACGTGAGAGTGCGCTTTCTTGCTGATTATTAGGTGAGCCCATATACATTTGTATATTTACTGTAGGGTGTTAATTAAAAAACAATATACTGTATGTAATAAATTGGGGGGGGGTCTAGTCAGGGCCGGCCTTAGGTGTTCAGGCACACTGTGCGGGCTACCCCCATGGCGCCCCCCCCAACGTTCACCTAAACATCAACAAAAAAGGAGAGGGACAGATGGATAAGTACAGAGGGATAGGAACAGGGACATCAGCACCCCCTGTAAGATCCATCAGCACCCCCTGTAAGACCCATCAGTACCTCCTGTAACCCCCATCACCACCCTATGTAACACCAATCAGCACCCCCTGTAACCCCCATCAGCACCCTCTGTAAGACCCATCAGCTCCCTCTGTAAGACCCATCAGCTCCCTCTGTAACACCCATCAGCACCCCCTGTAAGACCCATCAGCTCCCTCTGTAAGACCCATCAGCTCCCTCTGTAAGACCCATCAGCTCCCTCTGTAAAACCCATCAGCTCCCCCTGTCACACCCATCAGCACCCCCTGTAAGACCCATCAGCTCCCTCTGTAACACCCATCATCTCCCCCTGTCACACCCATCAGCACCCCCTGTAAGACCCATCAGCACCACCTGTAACACCCATCAGCACCCCCTGTAACACCCATCAGCACCCCCTGTAACACCCATCAGCTCCCCCTGTAACACCCATCAGCTCCCCCTGTAACACCCATCAGCACCCTCTGTAAGACCCATCAGCACCCCCTGAAACACCCATCAGCAACCCCTGTAACACCCATCAGCACCCTCTGTAACACCCATCAGCTCCCCGTCACACACATCAGCTCCCCCTGTAAAACCCATCAGCTCCCTCTGTAACACCCATCTGCTCCCCCTGTCACACCTATCAGCTCCCCTGTCACACCCATCAGCTCCCCTTGTAAAACCCATCAGCTCCCCCTGTAACACCCATCAGCACCCTCTGTAACACCCATCAGCACCCTCTGTAAGACCCATCAGCACCCCCTGTAACACCCATCAGCACCCCCTGTAACACCCATCAGCACCCTCGGTAAGACCCATAAACTCCCTCTGTAAGACCCATCAGCACCCCCTGTAGCACCCATCAGCACCCCCTGTAACACCCATCAGCATGACCCATCAGCACCCCCTGTAACACCCATCAGCCAAAGTGCACCCCTTTTAACCGCCTTAGTCACCCCCTGTAACCTGCATCAGCAAAAGTGCCCCATGGTAACTCAGCACGATGGCGCAATTTGGATGTAGGTGTATGCGGGCAAATTAAACGGACTACGAACCAATCAGATAATATATAGGAAATAGGCATTAATGCATTATCTGATTTAATCTGTGAAGTCACTGGCAGGACAACCAATCGGTTCATGTTGCCAGTGTGCTGCTAACGCCTTGTGCTCATACCCCAAGCCTTCCACTGTAGTCTGTAGTACCTGTACTGTGTACTTACATATTACACTTGATCGTGCACCCGCCGCCCTCAGTAATAAAAAAAACTAAAAAAAATTGCCTTCAACCCTGCAAATCACCGCCTAATAAAAAAAAACTGCTTTAAACCTTGGAAATTAGGCGCCCTCTGGGGTATTGCGCCCTGTGCCACCGCCCTGGGTCTAGTATATAAATTGTAAAGAATAAGAGCAGAATGTTACACTGTGTGAAATATTAATTTTTCGGCAGATGTACTAGTTGTGGGTATAATTAAAGCTTATAAACTATAATCATAACTGGATGCATCTAGAGACAGAACCCAATTTATATATTTACTATATGGCTGAAAGTATATGGACACCTGACCATCACACGTATATGAGCTTGTTGCAAACCATGGACATTAATATTGAGTTGTCCACCATCCCCTTTACAGCTATAGGGCCAGATTACACGTGAAGTGGAAATTAAAGCTGCCGCTTGAGAGTTAATTGCGATAGAAGTAAGATTTTTGTGAGTTGAAAGAAAACTGTTTTCGCTGTAGTGGAAACCCGACAAGCGCAAAAATCTGGAGTTAGAATAATGAGTGTGTGTTCACATTTTCCCCCATAGAAGTCAATGGAGAAAAAACACCCACTCTCGTGCAAACCTGATCTCATATTGACCAACATAAAAATATGATTATTTCACATTCCAATGTTCTGCACATAACAGAATATGTTCTATATATTCCTAAATAAATATTTTTACGTATATATGATGGAATTTTGGTACACTATACATCAGGATTGTATATATATATATATATATATATATATATATATATATATATATATATATATGTATGTTGTTGGTTGGTGTGTGCACTCTCACCATCTATATACAACTGCCAGGGTGCTATCTATATAATGGATAATTTCAAAGATCAAATAAGCACTCGCTGGGCTTCAGTCATCAGTGACAACACGCTTTATTCTGTGACGTTTCGGGACAACACACAGTCGTCTGAGGAAGGGACTGTGTGTTGTCCCGAAACGTCACAGAATAAAGCGTGTTGTCACTGATGACTGAAGCCCAGCGAGTGCTTATTTGATCTTTGAAATTATATATATATATATATATATATATATATATATATATATATATACACACCTTTATTAAATATGAATATTGGCTATACAGTATATGCTTGTGCTCACGCAATAGCATTTACTTTCAACTTGTAATATGAGCAGTAAGCCCGATGAGAGCAAACCTTTGTGATATACCCCTTATTGCTCGGGCGCAATCATTTGTGCTCCACTCGTAATCTAGCCCATTATGTTATAACAGCAGCTACTCTTCTGGGAAAGCTTTCCACAAGATTTTGCAGTGTATCTGTGGGAATTTGCAGACCATTTGAGTTCCCCCACACTAAACTCTTCAGACCATGTCTTCAGATTCGCTTTGTACAGTTGGGTGCATTCATGCAGGAATGGACCTTCCCCAAACTATTGACACAAAATTGGATGGACCCAATTGTCTTAAATGTCTTTGTAATATGTAGCATTAAGAGGACTCTTCACTGGAACTAAGGAGCGTAGCCCACACCATGAAAATCAGACCCCTGACATTATCTCTCCTATATCAAACTTTACAATAACCACTATGCATTCAGGAAGGTAATGTTTTCCTGGCATCCACCACACCCAGATTCTTCCATCAGAGTTCCAGATAGTGAAGCATGATTCATCACTCCAGAGAACATATGTTCCCTGCCCCAGAGTTCAGTGGCAAATATGCATTACACCACTGTACAAAGTAGTGCTCCACAGGTAAAGGGTTAATGATCAAAAAACAAAGTCACCAAAATTAATAATATGTAGAAGTACTTCCAGAGAATACAATCACTAGATAGAATTCCTCTAAACAACCGGTGAAGAAATCATATATCCAACAAGTCTTAGAGTGGGAGCTGCTTTCTTTAGACCTTGGTAGTGTCTTGAGGCCTGATTATCTAAGATTCGCCAGACCAGTCGTTTTTAACTCTGACCCTCACATGGGCTGCCCTGGTGGGATTATCATAAAAAAGGGGCAGTCCCTGCGAGTGGCGAGATGCCTCCTATATAAAGTAATGGAGCTCTCTGGAAAGGGATACTTCGCTCCATAGAACAAAGTAAGCAGGGGGTGCATTTTAAAAATGAAGTCCTGTAGTCAATATAAATCTCATTACGCTGCTTTCTGCATATAGCATCTTGTTTATGCATATGTTTTTTTACTAGGGTAATAAGTATTTTAGAGTTAAGTATGAATTTCTAGGCGTTTTTTGCACATCCAGTCTATAAAATTTAAATTTACGCTGTGTATATTTAATACGATTCATTCATGTGTAATTTATATACACGTTTTGGGCCAGATTACGAATGGCGCATAAGCAAAAAGGGGTTTATCACGGGTGTTTGCGTGCATTGGCTTTAGCGCACATAATACAAGTTTAAAGTTAATGCAAATGCATAAGTGCAATCGCGATTTACACTAGAATGATTACTGAGTCTTCAGAGCTGTGGTTAACTGATATGCAAAACAAAAAAGTTGCACAAAACACATCAAAAATACATTAAAAAGTACAGTAACACTCATAATAACACTATATAATAAAAAATATTAAATATTGCACAGAAAATTTCTAAGGGATCAAAGATATGAGATTTAGAAATAAAAGGCAGTCAAAGTGCTTTTACATTGAGATACATACAGATACATGTCTAAATATGTATATGTTTATATCTGTGTACATATGTATTTATGTATTTACAGACATATATACACATATAAACACATAGATACATATGTACACTGTGATAGTGTGCCACTGCAGGGTTTATTTCAGAAGGACATGACAGAGTTTTAAGTAAATCAAAATTTATATATTTTTTTAATTTTCCACAAAGCAGTACTCTTTCATTCAGAGACCTAAACAATGTAATAAATAAAGACAATATTTAGAAACTTTAACATAAACTAACAAGTATAATACTTAACAGTGTCAGACAGTAAAAGAACAGTTTTCTTACTAGGTAGTTTAGCTCTCTGCCACATTAACTGCAGGTTTGGGATCTCTCCCATGTCTGTGGTAACCTGAGAGCATTGCAATCAAGATCCTAATTTGAAAAATCTCTACTAAATACATTTTTTTTTTTTTTTTGTAAACAGTATATGGCAAAAAGAATGTGGAACCCTGAATCACACATAAAACATATTTTTTTGATGTTAAAACATCTGTATAAGAGAACTGGACAAAATCCTAGTCAAATATATACTGTACATTATTTTAAGATTGTTTATCACAATTATATAAAATTAACAAACTGAATGAGTTTTTCACCTTATTTGATGTGAGGACAACAGTAATTTCCCTTATTATGCACTATATGGGGTTGCTTATATTTTATTATTTTTAACAAATGTTAAACATGTTTTATAAACTAGATATACGTAATTTATCCATGAACCAAAACACTGAAGTACTAAATCTAGAAGATGTACAAAATACTCATTTTCATACTTAAGCTATTCCTTCATTTCTTTAGGGTATTGTTGGTGTAAATGCAGTCTACATTTTAAATACAGTCAGTAGGACTGTATACCTGTATATACAGTATGTAGAAATCTAAAAGGTAGGCGCGAACCTTATTTCACTGTGTTTTGAGTAACGGTTTGTTTAGCAACATTGTTTGCTATTTGGAACTTTTTGTTATGATTGTGAAACAGACGAGAATACTGAACTATGCTGCTTACATCCGGATTTGGGATCCCGTATCTAGACAGCTGATACCTTTGAGGACTGAAGCCTGGGTTCATGTTCTGTGGCAGGATTTTGTGTGATTGTATGCTGAACTTACCTCATATGATTGAGATTCTTCTGGTGAGTAGCCACCTATTGGGGCTTTGCTTTTTTATCTTATTTGTAATAATAAACATATTACGCTATGAAGAGGTTATCTGTGCATTTCTTTTAGATTTATACGTTACTGCACTTGGATCTGGTGCCGGTCAATTTTCCTGAGAAACAGCTGTTCCTCCCTATAGAGTTTTTTAATCTTTTTGGACTGAAAATTGTTCATACAGATAAGACTATTATTATCATATTTATATCCTTTTGACAGGTGTGAACAGCTTTTTTCTTGTTTATTTACAGTACTAAGCAAAAGTCTTAGGCCTCCATTAGATTTGTTGTTTTAGCAATGGTATAATGACCATATATAATTATTTCTCAGTCTCTTTATTAGAATACAACCTAAAATACAGGATATTTGTATGCAGTAGTAAAAAAATCTGAAAAAAAAAATCTGAAAAAAATGCTTTTATAGGCTCAAATTGCAAGTGTTATGTATGACCTCCCCTTACACTATAGCAGGAACCTGGAGCTTGTAAACTTAAATGTAATGTAACCCTAATTAATGTCATTGCTAACACCTGTATTTGTCTTACTATTTCATGTCAAATCACTGCTGTGAAAAAGCTCTATTACACCAGGTTTGTGCAAGACATGCTTGACACATGTGGTGTGAGTTTAATTCATTGGAAGCTTGCTAAAAAGACCAACTTTCAATCACATCATTCCATTCAAAATGCCAAAGATCACAGAATTAGACATACAATCATACTTTTGCATCAGCAAGACCACTCTCAAAAGGAAATCAGCATACAAACTGGATACTCAAGATTTGGTATTCAAGAAATTTGAAGAATCAAGAGAGGTCAAGGACAAAAAAGCACTGGAAGGCCAAAAAAACTTTCAAAATCTAATGAGAGGTTTCTCAGAGTTTCTTTTTTGAGAGAACCAAAGAAGTCCAGCAAGGACCTGGCTCAGTATCTGGCATCATTGGGAAGCTTGATCAGGAATGGTCTTTGTGGAAGGGTAGCAGTTAAGAAACCACTTTTCTGGAAGTGGAACAGGGTTAAAAGGCAAAGATATGACAAAGCTCACAAAGATCGGAATGAAGATCAGTGGAAAAGAGTATTATGGAGTGAAGAATCAAAGTTTGAAACTATTAGGTCCAATCCTCGACAATATGTGAGAAGAATAGTTGAAGAGAGATGGAAGAATGAGTGTTTGCGGCCTTCAGAGAAAGATGGAAGAGGGTCTGTCCTGGTTTGGGTCTGCATTTCTGCTAGTGTTGTTGGCGATATTGTCCGAATTGATGGGACCATGAATGCTGAAAAGTACAGACAAGTTTTAATTCATCATGCTATTCCTTATTGTGAATGGTTTTATTTTTTAGCATGATGATGATCCCAAGCACACTGCTAATGCAGTGAAATCATATTTGGATAGAAAAGCAGTTGATAAAACGCTGACAATCATGGACTGGTGTCCACAGAGTCCAGACCTGAATATTAAAGAGGAAGTATTGGATCACCTAAACAGAGAAAGAAATAAAATACAACCTAAATCTAAAGAAGAACTTTTGGAAGTGCTGAAAGAAGCCTGGTATAATATACCAGAAGATTACTTCAGAAAACTTCAGGGCAGTCTCCCCAAAAGAGTTCAAGATGTGCTTAGTGGCAACTTAGGGAGGTCACACTAAATACTGACTTTTGCCTTAAGAAACCATTTTTTCTGAAAAACTGAGCAAAAGTCTTAGGCCTCCATTAGATTTGTTGTTTTGGCAATGGTATAATGACCATATATATATTTTAAATGCATATTTTATCACCATTATGTCTGACCATTATGTTAAAAGTTAGTTTAACCAGCTAAGGTCCATATATCTTTTTTGTACTTTGTTTAAAGGTTTTATTCCCCTACATGAATACCTCTGTCTTATCGCTGTAATTTTCAACTCTCCCTGTGTTTTGCTTAAATGACCCTTAGCTCAAATGTCTATAGACATACCCTCCCCATTCCTTTAAACCTTTGCAGGCCAATCTGACGCTAATATATCTCTCTCCTTCAGCCTGATTTTAAAGCATATCTACCTTAGTCTTAAAAGAAAATACACAGAACTTCATTTCAGCTGTTCCACTGCTATGCAAACAACAGGTAGCCTCTGGAAGATAGATAGACATACTACTGCTCAAACTAAAAAACTCTGGTATTGCTGATCATCCATTAACCTGGTTTCGTTTGTATGTATCGGATCGATCACAATATGTCTCAATTTCTGACAGTGACTCCCTCCCTCTCCCAGTCACATGTGGTGTTCCCCAAGGTTCCATTCTTGGCCCCCTACTATTCACATTATTTATAAATGATCTGCCTAATGTCTGCAAATCCTCAACTGTACACATGTACGCAGATGACTCGGTAATCTATGCAAACAATTCCGATCTGCCGCAGCTAGAAGCAGTGCTCCAAGACCAGTTCACAGAGGTAGAAAAGTGGATCTCAAAATACAAACTCTTCCTAAACACTGACAAAACTGTCACAATGATCTTTGGAACAGGACCTAAATTAAACAAATTACAAAATTCCCATCTTCACATCAAAACAAAATCCAATTGCACGCTGACCGCAGTCCACTCTTTCAAATACTTAGGTATGTTGTTAGACCCCGATCTATCTTTTGGCCTCCACATAGAAAAACTTGCATCTAAACTTTATCCAAAACTAGGTGCCCTGTAAAGAAACAAATCCTGCCTCAGCCCTACAATAAAGGAAATGATTGTACAGCAAATGCTGATGCCTATTATGGATTACGGGGACATAGTATATGCACCTGCACCGCAAACTCACCTTAATAAACTTAATAAATTGTATAACTCATTCTGCCGCTTTGTGCTACAATGTAACTACAGGACCCACCATTGTGACATGCTAAAAGAACTAAACTGGCTGTCGCTGGAATCCAGACGCACCCTCCATCTTTCCTGCCTTGTGTTTAAGAGCCTTTCTGGGAAGCTCCCACCCTACCCGAGCAGAATGCTCTCCCCGGCTATTCCCACCTCCTATAACCTCCGATCCAATAACAGCACATTATTTAGCTTGCCTCAATACAAAAAGAAAGCAGCTAGATAATCCTTTTCCTACAGAGCACCACAATTATGGAATAACCTCCAACACACTTTCAAAACTTCCCCAAGCCTAATATCCTTTAAGAAATCCCTCTCTACATATCTCAAAACAGAATGCACCTGTCATGGTTGATTAAATATTTCCTACCTGTTCTATGTTAAACTTTTGAATATATTGTGTATTATTATTGTTTTTGTATTTTATTGTACCCTATTGTATCAATGCAATGTTTTGTGGTCCCAGGAAAACGAGAGAGATCTCAATGTATTCTTCCTGGTAAAATATTTTATAAATAAATAAATTAATTAATAAATATATAATTATTTCTCAGTCTCTTTATTAGAATACAACCAGAAAATACATGATATTTGTATGCAGTATTAAAAAAAAAACAGAAAAAAATGCTTCTATAGGCTAAAGTTGCAACTGTTATGTATGACCTCTCCTTACACTCGAGCAATAGCAAGAACCTGGTGCTCGTAAACCTAAATTTAATGGAACCCTAATAAATGTCATTGCTAACACCTGTATTTGTCCTACTATTTTATATCAAATGAATGCTATGAAAACGTTCTATTACACCAGGTTTGTGCAAGACATTTTTGAGCATTACATACACATGTGGTATGAGTTTAATTCATTGGAAGCTTGCCAATAAGGCCAACTTTCAATCGCATCATTCCATTCAAAATGTCAAAGAATGTCACAGAATTTGACAGACATAAAATCATACATTTGCATCAGCAAGGCCAATCTCAAAAGGAAATCAGCATAAAAACTGGATACTCAAGATTTGGTATCTAAGCTATTAGAAAGAAATTTGAAGAATTAAGAGAGGTCAAGGACAAAAAAGGACTGGAAGGCCAACTTTTTTTTAAAAATCTAGTGAGAAGTTTCTCATAGTTTCTTTTTTGAAAGAACCAAAGAAGTCCAGCAAGGACCTGGCTCAGTATCTGTCAGCTTCATCGGTATGTCAAGTTGACCCTTCTACTGTCCGAAGAAGCTTGATCAGGAATGGTCTTTGTGGAAGGGTAGCAGTCAAGAAAACACTTTTCCGGAAGAGGAACAGGGTGAAAAGGCAAAGATATGCCAAAGCTCACAAAGATCTGAATGAAGATCAGTGGAAAAGAGTATTATGGAGTGAAGAATCAAAGTTTGAAACTTTTAGGTCCAATCCTCGACAATATGTGAGAAGAATAGTTGGAGAGCGATGGAAGAATGAGTGTTTGCAGCCTTCAGTGAAACATGGTGTAGGTTTATTTACAATTTCAACATAGAAGTTGACTAGGATACTATTATAGCACTCTTCCCTCGATTGGAGAGTCCATGTATGTATGAGTATGAGAAATTTAAAATTTAAACTTTATTATGACCTTTAAAATTGGGCTACAATCGATTTAAAAACAGTTGCAGCAAGATAGCCTAAACTTAATATGCAATATAAAGTACAAATATTACCGTAATGTTGGATCACATATGTGAGTACATTTAATAATTCAAACACTAAAATATTGGTATATCTTTTGCACTGAATTTTATTAAATGTCTGACAGATTGTTAGATATACCATTAGTGTTGATTGAATATAGCGTGTACATATGTGTATTGGTGGTTCACCGAGATTAGGGTAGACTGCTGTCAAAGATAGTAGCACCCAGGAGATATACAATATAATAAGATTATCAGTTGCTTGTATAATATGCCAGTTGTAAAGAAATGATGTACTATGCCTCACTCACATATGTGATCCAACATTACGATAATATTTGTACTTTATATTGCATATTAAGTTTAGGCTATCTTGCTGCAACTGTTTTTAAATCGATTGTAGCCCAATTTTAAAGGTCATAATAAAGTTTAAATTTAAAATTTCTCATACTCACACATGCATGGACTCTCCAATCGAGGGAAGAGTGCTATAATAGAATCCTAGAAAACTTCTATGTTGAAATTGTAAATAAAGTTTTGTTTTGATACTAAGCACCAGTACACTTATACATATATAACTAACATAGTATCTGAATAGTGTTCCCTCTAATACAATAGAGTAGTGCCATTTCTTCTCTATTTTTTTCTAAAAACATGCTGTAGGGTCTGTCCTGGTTTGGGGCTGCATTTCTGCCAGTGGTGTTGGCAATATTGTCCGAATTGATAGGACCATGAATGCTGAAAAGTACAGAAAAGTTTTAATTCATCATGCCATTCCTTTTGGAAAGTGCCTGATTGTGAATGGTTTTATTTTTTTAGCATGATAATGATCCCAAGCACACTGCTAATGCAATGAAATCATATTTGAATGGAAAAACAGCTGATAAAACACTGACAATCATGGACTGGCATCCACAGAGGTCAGACCTGAATATTATAGAGGAAGTATTGGATCACCTCGACAGAGAAAGAAATAAAAGACAACCTTAATCTAAAGAAGAACTTTGGGAAGTGCTGAAAGAAGTCTGGTATAATACACCAGAAGATTACTTCAGAAAACTTCAGGTCAGTCTCCCCAAAAGAGTTCTAGATGTGCTTAGTGCCAAGGGAGGTCACACTAAATACTGACTTTTGCCTTAAGAAACCATTTTATTCTGAAAATCCCATATCACTCATGACTATGATAATTGAGGTCAATTAGACATACTTCAACATGTGACTAGTTGACGTAACTGTTAAGGAACTAATGTGACAGGAATACCAATGGCACTCACAACGTTTAATAAGTAAATAGATTGAATGGGCAAAGAATAAAACTTAACTTTTATTAATAATACTAATAATAAAAAGGGTAAAGGGATAAGTTTTAAAAAAAGGCATATGCTTCTCCACAGGGTAAAATGACAGAGATCCAGTTGGAACAAGATAGAAAAACACAGGATCTGTATTGTACCTAAATAGTAGGTGACCCTAAGAGATTCTATCTGTTACAAAATCTCACTATGTTACCCTGGAAAAAAGCGTGGTGAACTAAATGATATCTGGGATCTATACCATAGTATTACCAGAAAGTAAATAACTGGCTGTCTATACTAATGCCTTATTATCATGGGTAATTAACAGGTATAGGTCTCTGGTATCACCAGAGAGCCAAATGACGACTTACGAGAGAAACCAGTCTTTGCTTGTAATGCTTTATGATTATTAAATATGTCACTACTAGCATTAGACTGGGTTATACTAGTTATATTCTCGTTATATTCTGTTACTTTAACGGCAGATTCTCTCTTTAGATTTCTAACTGGTCATTTACGGTATAGTCTAGAACCTGCTCCCTATATTGTACCAGTACGGTAATTCTGAGGTATAGGTTTCCCACAGCAATTCTATGGTATAGATCCCAGATATCATTTAGTACACCACAGTTATTTCCAGGTTAATATAATTGAATTATTTAACTTTGCAAATAATAGGAACCAACCTCATATATTACCTGATAAATAAAGATTACTCATTTTGGACATTTTTGTCCCTATCTAGTGTATATCACATAGAGGTCATTTCAGCAATCATTTGACACAAGATTACTACTCTTGGGCCTAGATTTAGAGTTCGGCGGTAGCCGTCAAAACCAGCGTTAGAGGCTCCTAACGCGGGTTTTTTACGCACTCCGGTATTTAGAGTTTATTTACCGCGACTCAAAATACACCTAACGCTCAACTTTCTACCGCCACCTCAGACCCAGTAGTAAACATATACCGCACAAAAAAACATCCACGAATCACAAAACAAATATTACACAAAGTACACTTACACTCATACAAACACAACACTATCTTTATTTTTCGTATTTTTTATTTTTTCTTTAAAATACAAAGGATTAAAGTTGCGAGATCTCGGGTGTTTGAAAAAAATCCACACAAATCCATTTTCCCATTGACTTACATGGACATACGGGAAAAGACCCTCATATACCTACATCTAACGAATAACATTATCACAAACATACACTCATCGATGCATACAAACAATATACACCACATTACATACACAAAATATTTATTTATTACAAAAAGAACACGATTTAGTTACTTTTTCACACAAGCTCATGACGTCACTCACTTTACGAGGAAAACCAGTCTTAGAAAAAAAAATATAGAAATCTTTGGAGCCTCCATTGACTTCTATTGGGAAGACGTGCTCGTGCACGCGAAACCCTCATTTCCCTAACGCACGCAAATAGCGTAGACTGAAAAACTCCAAATACCAGCGCTAGAAAATACATGATTTCATGCGTTAGACCCAGCTATGATAAATAGATCAAGAAATGACTATTTCCCTATGGTGGACTTATGTTTTTTAATATTAAATATTCACCACACCATAAATATTTTTAACACTTTTAGATTACATCAACTACAAATCCCCATCACTAGTAACACATTATTATTTCAATAAAATTACATTTACAATTAAAATAAAATTCAATACACATTTCTGGATTCACAAACACTACACAATGGGAAACATCTCTCATTTACCTTTATTATTGCATTTCTGTTATTCAACTCATATGCTTGCAGCAACTGCATATCTACATAGGCTTAACACATGATCACTCATGGATGCACATACATTACTTTTAACATTCAATCATACATGTGCATTCAAATGATGGGGGAAAAACACATTACATTCTCTCGAGGAATCACAAAACACAACATATGGATTTTACTGTACTTTTAACATCATGATTCCATCACCAGAAACCATTAGGAATTACGTACAACAAGAACATCATTACACCAGATTACAGATGTCACTTTATGGGAAGGAACAACAATGCCAGACCGCTATATAGAAGTCAGCATATGTGGGACACAATCACAATATATACGTACATGTACATAACACGCATCACCCATCACGCAACCACAAAGCACACATTTAGATTTTATTCAGCACACAATAACAATGTAGCACAATACAACAACACAATGAGGATTTCACAACTACATAGGCAGGTTAATAATATCATGACGTCATTAGAAGATTCAACCATACACATCACAGATTCACCACTGTACCGCCCCTTTAGGAACTTTAACACTCAATACTACAATACAACATATACGTAAAACACACTTTTGAACAGCATTATTATGGAGATTTCAATGGGACAATTCAGAAATATTGTCAGATCGCACATCAATTATATATATAATACTACAGATGACAGCCGGAAGTTATTCAGTATTCGTGCAATTTTTATGGGACGCATACAATATCGTCAGATCGAAAATCACTTATATATATAATACTACAGATGACAGCCGGAAGTTATTCAGTATTAGTGCGATTTGAAAGGGACGCGTACAATATTCACATCTCGGCAATCACTTATATATACAATACTACAGATGACAGCCGGAAGTTATTCAGTATTAGTGCGATTTGAAAGGGACGCATACAATATTGACTGCTCGGAAATCACTTATATATACAATACTACAGATGACAGCCGGAAGTTCTTCAGTATTATTGCGATTTTACAGGGACGCATACAATATTGACATCTCAGCAATCACTTATATATACACAATACTACAGATGGCAGACGGGAAGTTATTCAGTATTAGTGCGATTTGAAAGGGACGCATACAATATTGACAGCTCGGCAATCACTTATATATACAATACTACAGATGGCAGACGGGAATTTCGGAATTATTATTGCGATTTGAAAGGGACGCGTACAATATTGACAGCTCGGCAATCACTTATATATACAATACTACAGATGGCAGACGGGAAGTTCGGAATTATTATTGCGATTTTAATGGGACGCATACAATATTGACATCTCGGCAATCACTTATATATACAATACTACAGATGGCAGACGGGAAGTTCGGAATTATTATTGCGATTTTAAAGGGACGCGTACAATATTGACAGCTCGGCAATCACTTATATATATAATACTACAGATGACAGACGGGAAGTTCTGAATTATTATTGCGATTTTAAAGGGACGCATACAATATTGACAGCTCTGAAATCACTTATATATACAATACTACAGATGTTACTTTATAATTTACAAACAATATTGCAGCAACATTGATCGATCACATTCGATGCACATTATACACAACTATGCACTTTCATTCATGTTAGCCTGGACGTGTGCTTGTTACTATAACATCGCGTTTAGGAAATATTGATTACGCATATGATCAAACATTACAAACATGCACTGTATGTGTGATATTTGACACTTTCACATTGAGAATCATTGTTTGAAACTAACATTTCAGCAAACAACAAATAAACGCCCACTGTGAAAGCATTCGCGCCGCTCACATACAAACAGGTGAATACAATCAGCAATCATTACAAACTCACTACCATTGGACTAATTGTACTATAAATCCCCCAAACAACATGGCCAATGCATCACTTGTGATCCACATCAGATCAAGTGCATACCTTGTTACGCTGTTTTGAAAGATGGATGACGATGACATGGTAGACGCTGCTGGTGGTGCTATTGGCGAACTAGCTGTTGGTCGAATCAGGCAGCCTCGGCGGCTCAGACCGAGACGAAGGGGTCGTCTGGTTCGAGGTCCTCGTGTCTACAGGGTGAGACCCACCTTGGAAAACATGAGTGACTTTGAGGTTTTTGATAAGTATCGGCTCGATCGCGAACAGCTCATTGGCCTTTACGATCTTCTTAAACCTCATTTGGAGCCACATATACAAATAAGGACTGCTGTTCCCCCCATGAGTAAGATGCTAAGCTGTCTATACGTCCTGGCCTCCGGGAGTTTTCAATCCGGAGAACTGTACATGCATGGCCTGGCTCAAGGTACATTCTCTGGGGTGTTTGATAACTTTCTGAACGCCATGGTACGTATCAGTAAGCAATACATAGGATTCCCACAGAATGATGGTGATTGGAGGCGCCTGAAGCGGGAATTCTTTGATATTGCTCAATTGCCCAATGTCTTGGGAGCCATTGATTGTACCCACATTGCGCTGCGTGCTCCAATTGATGACTTGCCCTTCAGAAATCGCAAACATTTTCATAGCCTCAACGTGCAGTATGTTTGTGACGCACGGATGAGGATTATGCATGTGTATGCGAATTTTGGAGGTGCTTGTCATGATGCCCGCATCCTCTCTCTGTCGTCCCTGTGGAGACAGTTTGAGGAAAGACAAATGCCCCCTGGTTATCTCGTTGGTGAGTATTTGTGCACAACATGGTTAATTATTTTGACAATTGCCCCTGTATTTTTTAACTGTTAGCGTCATGTTCAGCTATAGGATTAAATTTAACCATTTGTTATTTACCGACGCTAATGTCTATTTTTATTGAAATGCAGATATGTAGCATGTCTTACCTTAAGTGTTCAGATAGAGAATGCAATGTAAACATGTAGTTAGCATTTTACACAAGGTTTGTTTTAGGAGAAATACGCATATGTAGCATGTCTTAGATGAAATGGCAAGATATTATCTCATGCAATTTAACCCTGTCATTGTCTTTTTCTGCTAATGTCTAGTTTTATTGAAATGCAGATATGTAGCATGTCTTACCTTAAGTGTTCATATAGAGAATGCAATGTAAACATGTAGTTAGCATTTTACACAAGGTTTGGTTTAGGAGAAATACGCATATGTAGCATGTCTTAGATGAAATGGCAAGATATTATCTCATGCAATTTAACCCTGTCATTGTCTTTTTCTGCTAATGTCTAGTTTTATTGAAATGCAGATATGTAGCATGTCTTACCTTAAGTGTTCATATAGAGAATGCAATGTAAACATGTAGTTAGCATTTTACACAAGGTTTGGTTTAGGAGAAATACGCATATGTAGCATGTCTTAGATGAAATAGCAAGATATTATCTCATGCAATTTAACCCTGTCATTGTCTATTTCTGCTAATGTCTAGTTTTATTGAAATGCAGATATGTAGCATGTCTTACCTTAAGTGTTCAGATAGAGAATGCAATGTAAACATGTAGTTAGCATTTTACACAAGGTTTGGTTTAGGAGAAATACGCATATGTAGCATGTCTTAGATGAAATGGCTAGATACAGATTTATATATAATTTTTTTTATTTTTTTTATGTTTCTGACAACTTTTAATATGGATTATGGTTTTTAAAAAATATATTTATACAACAATATACTAGTTTAAGTATTCTGTTTGAATTATGTTCTGTTCTAAATTTATAGGTGATTCTGGGTACATGAGCCGGCCTTGGCTCATTACCCCCTTGCGTAGCCCAACTGATGTGTCTGAGGAGCGCTACAATAGGGCTCATAAGAGAACCAGGGCGGTGGTTGAAAGGATGTTCGGGCTCCTGAAGATGAGATTCAGGTGCCTGGACCGTTCTGGAGGAGCACTCCAGTACAACCCAAAGAAGGTGGCTAAGATCGTTGTAGCCTGTAGCGTCCTGCATAATATTGCACAGCGGGCTGGGGTGCTGCAGGCCGTCCCGGTGGACAGAGACCTCCTCAGAGATGAGGAGGATGATCCTGTTCTAGAGGGGGAATTCCAGGACGAGGGACTTGATGTCAGAGCAGACGTCATCAACCGCCACTTTAGACGGTAAATAATAGAAGTTACACTGGAGTATTTTCAATAGATGTGAACTCTAGGGAAATGGCAAGTAGAGAATTGTGCAAACATGTTAGTATTGATCAAATGTTATAATAATATTTATTTCTCATAATATAGGTGATGCTCTGGGCATTGGGTCCTATAGCGAGTCTTTGCCACCTGGTTTTTATAGAGGACATCAGATGGTAAGTAGAAATGTATGGACTGTTGCTGGCATGATTTGTACACAAATACATAATATGGCATACATTTTTAAAAATATAACTTTGTTTACACATTACTTATGTACATAATCAGAAAGGGATACTCTAGAATGACTATGGTTCAATGTCACACAGAGGTTTGTTCTGCTCAATATGACTCATCTTCACACTTGATAGAAAATAACACAGGTTCATACACAGGCTTAGTAAGCTAGTGATAGATATTTATTATGAAATGGGGGGTGGGAGAGGGGTACAGAACTGATTCACACACTTGTATGAAATCTTTATATATAATTTCTTACATTAGGGAGATGACTTAATATAAAGACTGAAAGGGAACAATTTGAAGCCTGACAGTGAAGATTTCCAAGACTGACAGTGGGGAAAAAGCCAAGATTGAAATTGAAGTATACCAATGGGATCATGTCTGGCATATTTAAATTCTGCTGACCTTGAAAACCATACAAAGACATGTTCACATGGTAAGTGCAAACTATTTGATAGAATAAGGCTGTGGAGACATCCTATTGGAGACACTTAGATGATTTTCTATTTTGTAGATGGTATTTCCCAGTCCTCTATTTAATGAACTGATGAATAAGACACCTATTGAAGATCAACTGTTTACCCCTGAATTGACATTCAAAGACCATGCATTGTCCAGGTTGGTGTACCAATGCATGCTAGTGAAGACTGTAGAATATTAGTAGCTTACATACATTAGTCATATTTAGTTCTTAATTAGATATTTAGGGATCACAATCAGACACTTAGATGATTTTCCTTTTTAGATGGTATTTCCCAGTCCTCTATTTAATGAACTGATGAATAAGACACCTATTGAAGATCAACTGTTTACCCCTGAATTGACATTCAAAGACCATGCATTGTCCAGGTTGGTGTACCAATGCATGCTAGTGAAGACTGTAGAATATTAGTAGCTTACATACATTAGTCATATTTAGTTCTTAATTAGATATTTAGGGATCACAATCAGACACTTAGATGATTTTCCTTTTTAGATGGTATTTCCCAGTCCTCTATTTAATGAACTGATGAATAAGACACCTATTGAAGATCAACTGTTTACCCCTGAATTGACATTCAAAGACCATGCATTGTCCAGGTTGGTGTACCAATGCATGCTAGTGAAGACTGTAGAATATTAGTAGCTTACATACATTAGTCATATTTAGTTCTTAATTAGATATTTAGGGATCACAATCAGACACTTAGATGATTTTCCTTTTTAGATGGTATTTCCCAGTCCTCTATTTAATGAACTGATGAATAAGACACCTATTGAAGATCAACTGTTTACCCCTGAATTGACATTCAAAGACCATGCATTGTCCAGGTTGGTGTACCAATGCATGCTAGTGAAGACTGTAGAATATTAGTAGCTTACATACATTAGTCATATTTAGTTCTTAATTAGATATTTAGGGATCACAATCAGACACTTAGATGATTTTACTTTTTTAGATGGTATTTCCCAGTCCTCTATTTAATGAACTGATGAATAAGACACCTATTGAAGATCAACTGTTTACCCCTGAATTGACTTTCAAAGACCATGCATTGTCCAGGTTGGTGTACCAATGCATGCTAGTGAAGACTGTAGAATATTAGTAGCTTACATACATTAGTCATATTTAGTTCTTAATTAGATATTTAGGGATCACAATCAGAAAAAGGAATACATATTATAGTTGATATAGAGGTATTTGAATGGACATGAAATATTACATTTATGTTCAGCATACATATATTGTTTACATGTGATATACATTATTATGTATAAATTTAATTTTTGAAATTTAAATATTATTTTTAATCAACAATATAATGGTGTATGTATTTCATTAATTTAAAATGAATGTAATGATTATCTTTAAAAAATGTTGATCAAAGTTAGAGCATAGACACCATATGATTTTAAATGTATTTTATGAATATTTTACAACGTGTGTATTAACTTTGTTCCATTTTTATTATTTGTCATTTCAGATTGGCATCTGATGACTTCATGGAATATTTAATTATTTTCTATTAAATATATATTTTTTTTTAGCAGATTCTAATATATATCAATATAATCTGTAAATAAATAAAACTTGGACTCCCATGACTGGTAGTTGGCTATTTGACAAGCACATGCATAAGAGAAAATAATGCATTAATAGTAGAAAATAAAATTCTTCAGAGAATATTAAAAGATATATTTTAACATTAATTGGGGAGTCATATTCTTCAATGCTTTTATATTGAAAAAGTATATATTAAAAATATTTAGGATATGTATTAATATTATGATTGTTTTAACATTTAATAAGGTGAAGTGGTTCAATTACATGAAAGTGACAGTGTTGTTGAATGTAAAAAGAATTGTATAAGATCATGTATCTTCCTTAGGTATCTCAAAACATTATTAGAAAATATTTTACAATTATTACATTTATAAATGGTAGGTCATTTAACTTTATAATTTTTAATAATTAGTTATTGGATGCCAGGTTAATCTATGTAATTTTCTAGTGGAGTCATTTAACTATACTTAGTAATATTATGTATTTATTACAATCTTACCTCTTGGGTTAGACATCAAATATCTATATAGAATGTAATTTCCCCTTTAGTTTATTTTGTCAATGTTAAATCAAAATACAATATGTTTGGGTCCTTAAAGGGGTCATTCAAAATGTATATTTTGTATACATTGTTACAAATATCATACAAGAATTTAAACATATTTAGAATGTACTATAGAATTACATTCAGTCTTTAAATATACTTGTTAAAATAAAAATAAATGCACATATCTTAGTCAATGATATAAGGCATCTATATGCAAACAACAATCAGCATCAAAATAGCCTATGTAGAGATGTATTTAATCCACGAATATATATAATTACAATATAATGATTGAATAACAAAACATATTAAGTTGGTCAAATATAAGATTATGATACAAAATGCATACATAACATATAGCTTAATGTCCCTCTACGCTGAAGGCTAAAAAAGACCTCATTTAATAAATATATTTCAGTCAGTGTGTAAAACAATCTAGAAGTTAATCTAAATTTGCTTTACTCATATGTTAGACTCATTTAGCAAAAGGAAGGTGCCTAGGTTTATGATATATTAAGCATTATTGTGAAATGTTTATTTAAAGGGACATGAACTCAAAATATACTTAAAGGTAGCCATTTAAAAAAACAATGATTTATACATTCTGAATGAGTATTCTATTTTAATCAACTTTAAAACTTGTCTCATATTATGAATGCTCATTGTGATGTTGCTATCATTACTTTAGAAATAAGGCAGTAAATAGCTAATTTATTTGCTTCAGTACTCTGGACAGAACTTGATTGTTTGGAATAATTGATGCAACAATCGTCAAGGACAACCCAGGTTTTTATTAAACAATTGTCCGTAATATAAAATATCATTATTGATTTTCAAAGAAACATAACAAGATAACTTAACATTTGATAATCGTATTAAATAATAAAGTTGATTAACATTTCATGCTCAATCACCAATGGTAAATTTGTTTGGACAGTGTCCCTTTAAGAGCTTGAAATAGTGTATTTACTTCTCTTCCTATCTTGACATACTTTGCTTGAAAAGCATATCGAGATAGGCTCAGTAGATGAAGATTGGTGGATGCACAGAGATGCCTTATGTGATTGGCTCAACCATGTGCATTTAAATTTCTTATGTTGAGGATATATAAATACTAAGAGAAAATGATTTACATTTTAAAGTCTAAACAATCTTCTATCTCTACAGATCATTTGATACAATTGTTTGTAATGTCTCTTTAAAACTAAAGACGCCATTGCACAATAACATATATGAGCACTTCAGAGAAATACAAGCTCGAGGTTTATTTGCGAATAACAAAGCTGTAGTTTAACATTTATAAACAGATTATCAAAGTTACTGACATTCTTCCCGGAATTTTAACATTAATAAATATTGCGTGGGAAACGCATCTTCAAACACCAGATTAGCATATTTAAACATTAGTGTAATGTCACGCAATAGCACACAATCAATGTGCATTATAAATACATTTAATAGAGCAATGTCAATACTTCACAATAAATTTATTTAAAGAACAATAAAGACATACAATATTAAATGTGTATTTGTATTAAAGAAACAGACCGTTATTAAACCGAGAAATGTCTACAACATTAATAATGTGACAGGATTAGATTTTAAAGAGTATTTAATCATTAATATTTCACGGATCACGGATATTAAATCTGCGTCACACATATCCGCATGACAGGCCCATGAGTTACAAATAAGTCTACATGAAAAATGAAGTTACAGCACCACCAAGCGGTATGTGTAAGGAAGTTACTAAGATATGAAACATTAAGGAACGGCCAATCAGAGTTCATCACACAAACACAACTTGAGTCAGGATGGTCTCACAGACATTATAACAATATTTCAAACTTTTATCCAATCAGATGTACAGATAAATTGTCCCATGGTGCATCTCATGTTTACTTCACCATATAAAAGTCCATTACACGTTGCCATCTTTGTCAGTTCTCTAATGCCTGCAGGCGTACTAGATATATTTTTATATATATATATATATTTGAGAAGACAACCCAGCAGGCATGTCAGTTCCCAGGTTCACCAAGGAGGAGAGCGCTGCACTGGTCCACGCCGTCAAGGACTTTTATCCCCAGCTGTTTGGGAACAAGAGGAGCTCGACAGATGCGCCTGTTAAGAAGGCCCTCTGGGAGTCTATCACCAATGCGGTTAGATTGGTGTGTGACGTCCAGAGGACCCAGGATCAGATCATGAGGAGATTCGGAGATATGAGGTTGCGTTTATCGAAAAAAGTCAACCTCATAAGGGACTGGGTACAAGCCCGTAAAAGAGGGGGCCAAAGAAAGGCCCCGCGGAAACTGTACCTACTCCCTTATGAGGTGACTTTATGCGAGCTCCTCAATCTCCGGGTCCCCAAAAGATTTAGATCCTCGCCATCCTCGGCCTCCTCTTCTTCCCTCCCAGCTGCGGGATCTGAAAGTCCTGACGCGGGGGACCGGGCAGATGCTTCTCCGTCCGGTGGCCTGGGAGGACCCGATAGAGAATCTGAACCAGGTAATTATCCAACTTCATATAATATTTATAATGTTAAAAATCCAAAATGTGTATTTAGTCAGATACTAAACCTATACAGATCTCACAACATACACTACATATGATGTTTAGATATCTGATTTTACATTAGTGATACATGAAATTGGAATGATGTTTCTTGCGCTCTACAGAATATGCGTCACAGAGCGGAAATGTAATTTCGCATCCACGTTAACATGGGTTTGCGGAAAGTGGCATTGCTTTATACATGTTGGTCAAATGACGGATGCGTAATTCCGCTTGGAATCATTGCGCAATGATCGCGAAAATGGCATTTCTCATCCACGTTAACATGGGTTTGCGGAAAGTGGCATTGCTTTATACATGTTGTTAAAAATTAAATGGAAAATCTTAGATTAGTGAAGAATACAGTATTCTTATTTTAAATATTATATCTAATAAAAAACGAATAATACTAATAAATTATAACATATGGCCATCAATTGATGATTATGTAATAACAAGCATATATTCTTAAAGATACAGTAAACAACACAACTGATTGAAAATAAGAGTCCAGGATATATTTATCATTCATTTAATTGCGGAAACTATTAACTCATGGGACTACCAAAGGATTAATATTTTTCTATTGATTTGTTATTAATGTAAATATTTTAAACATGGCATGATTAGTATTAATGATATGCAATCCTCATTTAATATATTACAGATATGGATGTGGCTGCTGGATCCTCAAGCCAGGGCTTGTCACAGTATGGTATGTCTCATTTTAATTGACATTTGTCTTAGAAACATGGAATGAACATTACATACTAAATACACATTGTTCTATATTTATATGTAATGTCTATTTAATAGATGAAAATTATATAATTATTCGGATATACTTAAATAACATATTTGATTTTAATTGCATGCTCAATACCATTCATTACATCAACATATGGAGTAGATAATTCATTAACAAACAACAACATTGTGGAATCTATTTAATTTTAGATTAAAGGGATACTGAACTACAATTATTAATATTGTCTTTCACATACAGTATGCAATATTAATAAACATAAAATATAATACTATCATCATATGTGACATATTCTATTGCTAAATGTATTTTAAAATAAAGAAAGTACGTTTATGTGCATCTAAATATTTGTTGACCAACCTGGGTTTATATTGATGATTGGTGGATACCTTCAACAAACAATATTTATTGAATCCAATATTCCTTATCTGCCTTTAAGATTAATATCGAACAACATTCGAATTATAATAGGAGTCAATGTTAAATCATTTTTTACAGTTTGAACATAGAAATCAATTATTTAAATTAATCATGTCAGTGTCCCTTTAAGACAAAATAGATTCATTCATCATTACATTATTTTTATTAAAAACTATTGATATATAAATCTAATTATCTGTTGGAGTTACTTTATATATATCTGCATACTCTAACAGCACCATGATTACATATTTGTAATAATAAAGTTTGTTATGTATTGTGATAAATATGTGTTGTGTCCTAAACAAGATTACTGTACATTGAAAAAATGGCTCGATGTGACACATGTTTGTTTAGATTTGTCAACAGATGCTCCTCAATATGTGGTTTGTGTGTATTCTTGTAACTTCTTAAGGACATATGACGGAATTATTCCGTCATAAAACAATTGAGCTAAGTGAAAGCTGTGTCCTTAAAGGGTTAAGAACATTGATCATTGGGTATATTTAGATATGCAATAGCAGCATCTGAGATGAATTTGATGTCTAATGTAGTCTGCCATTAAACATATGTTGAATACAGATATGTTTACAGAATCCCCTTGATTCAATCAAGCATTTTCTGGTGTAATGACTGCTCTATTCTTCACATTTTAAAGTTGATTAATGTTAAAATTCTAGACAGATGTGATTTAGTGATATCCAAAATGTGTTTAATAATATATATCTATATCATTCATAGAGAGAGTTGGTGTGGGGAGCCCACAGGAATCCAGCAGTGACATAGAGCCGCCTTTGCGGTCTCCTGGTAAGTCCATTGACTCATTTATATGTAATTGAAGGTGTATTGCTAATCAATATTATGATCATGATTCCGATGAAGCATAACATTATAAAAAATCATAGAATTTATCTTCTGATTATATATTTATTTTTTATATTGAGCGATTAATAATTTCTACTTTATTATTCTACACATTTGTTATTCATAAGATGTCTAACATATGTTTTTTTCATTTTTTTTTTTTTTTAACAACAGTCATCAAGTGATACACACATGAGAAATCTTAAATGTTCTATGTACTATGCTTTTATGAATTTAACATTAAGACAAACAATACATTAATATTCTGATTTATTGACAATAACAAATCTATTGTCATTTGTATGCTCCATCAAAATGATGTAAATCATAACTTTGTGTGTGTATATCTTTAATGCAACATTGATGTGCGTATTTGAGCAACAGTAACATATGTTATAATATCTGATCTTAAGGTGTACACAACATGTTATGTTTTACAGAGATTGATGTCACATGTGGGATGGAGGAGGAAGAGGCTGCCTTGGAGTCTGATGGTATGTGAAATATATCTATCATGTTTCCAACATGTTTCTTTTTTTGAAATCATTTTATTGAAGACATTCAAAGTCTACAGCTTTTTCCCTTTAAAAAGGAATATTATTTGTCTGTTCAAATACACTACTGCCCCCTTTCTATATCAGGCAGCATGAAAATCTGCTTGTATATATTTTTTTAAGAATATATAATTCATGCCATCATTATGTCACATGCATATTCCATGCCAAAACACAATAATAAGTTTCACATTGTACAGACAGTCATTGAGATTCATCTGAGTGCCTATATAGATACCATATCCTCATTTCAGAATAGTTTACAGATTCAAACACACTTCGAGGTATATTGAAAACATAATCAATTTTAAATGCGTTGATTTGATGTCAGGATGTATGAGATGTTAATATATTTCTTTTACATTTTCAGATGGATCCACCACTTCTGGTCATCTGGATTCCGCCCCTGCCCAGTCACAGACCCCTCCCCGTGCACACACCCCTGACCATGGCCACACCTCTGCACACACCCAGAGCCCTTCCCATCACCAAACCCATGACCATGCCCCGACCACTGCCAGCCCTTCCCATATTTCATATCCTGTCCCTCCCAAAAAACGCCCATACACCCCCCTTCGCCGCTCTCCCCGTATTCTGGCCCGTACAGCTGCCCAGACCCAAACTCCCCACTCCCCAGCTGTACGGCCTACCCTGGAGCAGCAGCTCACCACTCCCCAAGCCATTCCCATCCCTCCCCGAGCCAATCCCATCCCTCCCCCCTGTTTAAACCTTCATTGTCCTGGGTGTCAGATTGTCCTTCCCAGGCACAGCTGTAAGTATCATTCTAAATACACTTTATAAGATACTTAAAGGTACAGTGAAGTTAAATTGGTTAAATTGTGATTCAAATCCAGCATGCAATGTTAAGCCAATGTATAATAGAATACTCTTATGAATTATTCGTCATTCTCTTGATATATTTATTGAAAACAACTTATTCCTATAATTAGTTTAAACAATAAAATAAATGTGGCCATCATTTCTTTATTGTTGGATGAATGTATCCATCAACCAGCATGCACAAACAAGGTTCATCAACAAATATTGGCTTCCATAAAAACCAACATTCTTGCATTCAAAATATAGCTTGACAATTAAAACATATAATGAATATGTGTAATTTCTAAAGATTTGTCATGTCATGCTCTATCTGAATCAGTCCATTAAATATTTAGGTTCAGTGTCCCTTTAATTGGATATCACTACATATACCAAACACCACTACTTGGATCCAAAATTTTATGTCCAAATGTGGATACATTATCTCTTGTCTAACCCAGTGGGAATGTAATTTCTTCTGGTTGCTATGTTTACACAGCTTGTCCTCAATGCCAAAATGTTTAAGGATAGGTGTGCCTACCACAGTCTAAATTGAATTTTTAAATTGCTGATGTAAGTACAATGTAAATCCTTTAACAAGATTTGATACACTCAAGCTGTATAAGTGGATCATCTAAAACCAATTAAAGGGTTCAACATGTTTGAGTAACATGAGCCTTTAATGATTTCTGTCTGTCTGAATAACCTAATTCATGTGTAAAGAATATATGAAAAATAATTGATGTAAATAATTATTTGTCTTTATGATGACAATGTATGTATTAAAATCTTTTATTCTGTTGTGTAATTATCCTTAATATTAATTTTTATTTTATTTTAGGCTGTGACTCAGCATGGCTCATGCTAGAAGGGATAGCAAGAGTAGAGCAGGCCGTGTTGAGGAACGCAGCTGTCCTGAGAGGGATGAACGACACCATGCAGGCCCAGCTCCGGGTTCAGGACTTGACTCTGCGTGAAATTATGCAATTACGTTCAAGGCCTGAATCTGGAGCTGGACATGCACAGGACAATGAAGAGGATGACCAGTAAGTGGAGGATCTGGATATGCTCCATGGTGGCAGATAATAATCCTCCGTCCACATGTTGAATTTGTATTTATATTGTTGCCATTTGGCCTTTTTATCAGTTTTTTGTTGTGCCTGTTGCACTCTTTTACCTTGTCATGTGTCTCCAATGAGGCTATGCTGGCCCTTGGCAACTCTCTTCATGGACTGTGATGCACTGTGTTACCTTGTCATGTGTCTCCAATGGGGCTATGCTGGCCCTTGGCAACTCTCTTCATGGACTGTGATGCACTGTGTTACCTTGTCATGTGTCTCCAATGAGGCTATGCTGGCCCTTGGCAACTCTCTTCATGGACTGTGATGCACTGTGTTACCTTGTCATGTGTCTCCAATGAGGCTATGCTGGCCCTTGGCAACTCTCTTCATGGACTGTGATGCACTGTGTTACCTTGCCATGTGTCTCCAATGAGGCTATGCTGGCCCTTGGCAACTCTCTTCATGGACTGTGATGCACTGTGTTACCTTGCCATGTGTCTCCAATGGGGCTATGCTGGCCCTTGGCAACTCTCTTCATGGACTGTGATGCACTGTGTTACCTTGTCATGTGTCTCCAATGAGGCTATGCTGGCCCTTGGCAACTCTCTTCATGGACTGTGATGCACTGTGTTACCTTGTCATGTGTCTCCAATGAGGCTATGCTGGCCCTTGGCAACTCTCTTCATGGACTGTGATGCACTGTGTTACCTTGCCATGTGTCTCCAATGAGGCTATGCTGGCCCTTGGCAACTCTCTTCATGGACTGTGATGCACTGTGTTACCTTGCCATGTGTCTCCAATGGGGCTATGCTGGCCCTTGGCAACTCTCTTCATGGACTGTGATGCACTGTGTTACCTTGTCATGTGTCTCCAATGAGGCTATGCTGGCCCTTGGCAACTCTCTTCATGGACTGTGATGCACTGTGTTACCTTGTCATATGGCTCATATATTCCTTATTTTTACAAGATTATTTATAAACGTTGTGTATGTTTTCTTACATACTAATAAAATAAATTTTATTTCACAAATCTTTGTCCTCATTCTTCCTGTTATTTTTTGCAAGTTCTAGTTTATGTTTTTTATCCTTAAAGGGACCTAACAAATCTATTTGTTATAATGAAATCATATATGTAAGACAATAGTAAATGACTTTAAGATTAACATCTCCAATGTAATCTTATTATTTGTGTTTATATTATTTTCTCTTAGCTCTATCATTGCCTGATTATGATTAGCAGAGTAATTTCTTTATATATGTATATATATTTTTGTATTTGTGTATATATGTATATTTAAATGTTCATATCCATGTGTGTATTTATAAACTCTGCATGAATTGATGCACCTTTACCAAATGATCTGAGTATTGATACAATGATATAATCCCTGTAAAGTGTTCATTTTATTTAAATAGTATTGACTATGTGTATGCTCTTTTTAAAAACAAAATAATGTCCCTTTAAGTGATGTTGATCACTATTGTAAATTAATGTATTTCCATTTGTAAAGCGTTTTTGTCCTTTTTACAAGAACAAGGACATATAATTTTATTAATAAACAATCTTATTGTAATGTTGACAGCACCTGTATTTCATTTTCAAATCTATATTATTGTCAAAGTGTAACCAAATCAATCTCTGTGTGTAATACAAATAATGTAGATGATGAATATTAGTTAACTAATATGTTAACAAAATACATCTCCTCCCATATATGGCTATAGGTAGGCTGACCATAATTAAACTTGAATAAATGACACGTTTAATCAATACATGTATAACTATTGTTATTCAACAACAATCCAAACATATCTTAAAACATCAATGGCATATGTATTTCTCATGTGTATCTTTTAAATGTTAAAGATATACACCATAGCTATAGTTCAAGGGACAGTCAAGTCCGAAAAGATGATTCATGATTTGGTGACATTCCTAGATAGCAATCTACACACATACTAGTTCCTAAAATATAAATACGTTTCTTAATGATATGCCAAGATGTCACTGAGTCCTTGTATTGTCTGCGGTTTTTCAGCGATCTCGGATGCGCCATGTTGCTTAAGACGTCACCTGCCAGGCTGTCCAATGATTCCTTGTATTGACTGACGTTCTTACGTGATCAGGAATATGCCTTTTATTGGATTGCGTTTTGACGCGATCAAGGATGCGCCTTTTTTTTTTGGGCGTTCTTACGTGATCAATAATGTGCCTTTCATTGGATGGCGTTCTTACGTGATCAAGGAAGCGCCATGTTAAGACGGCACATGTAAAGTTAAAAAAACGTGTGATTGGATTGCGTAGTCCCGCAATATTTGTGCACGTTAAAAACGTTTGTGACTGCATGCAATTTTAAAAAGCTTGCGAATATGTATTATTTGCATCATGTTACATTGTTGACCCGTAGCTGATAAAGACCAACACATTCTCTTTTGCTGGATGTCTGGTTGAATCAACGAACGAAAGCAAAATGTTTTCATGCATAGGATATTTCTAGGCAAGTGCAAATCTCTACAGTCCATGTTTAATATGTTTGTCAACAATGTTCCTTTTTCTTAAAAATTAATGTTGTGTTTAATGTTGAACATATCTAATTAATAAATATGCGCTATTGTGTTTGAATAAAGTAATCAATATGCATTTATCATATGCTAAATATATGATGCCGACTTCTTCTAAATGTAATTTCGTTGTATATTTTATGAAAGGTTCATTAGACACTCACATTATAAATAAAAATATTTGATTTTGTCTCTAGTTAGATAGTCCATTGTTTAACCAATAGGTTTATTTTGTCTTGTGTTGTAAGAAAATGTAAGTAATTTTCTTACTCCTCGCAAAGCCAATGAGTTTCATGTGAGTACCATCTCCAGCTTTGTCCAGTTTGTGTAAAGGTTCTTTTCATATGTTAATGATGGGGTATTGTGTTTTACGGTTGTAATGGTGGTTCATCTATATTTAAAATATAGCTAACCCTATTTTATTTGCAAGTGTTTGAAGCTTTTTAATATTGCTATCAGTATATGTTAATCTTGTTGTTTGTAGTAGTGTCTATTACATACAGTTATGTAAAAAATATAGGATACTGTCCCTTGAATGCAAATGTTGTTTTTTGTATCATGTATGAGATCCACATAGTTTAATCTTCAAATATATTTTTGTTAGCATATTTCACCCCCCAACTCCTAAAAGGACTTTAAACCATATTCATTGTTAAAATAAAAATAGTTACAATAAAATATTAACACAATAATGTCTCTTAAAGAAAATAGACTTTATTTAACACGTCAATATAAATGTGATTTTCAAATTTTTTTTTTGACAAAGTACATGTAGATATAGCAACAAGCTTAAAATGTGTTAGCATATGTAATGTTGTTAAAGGGACAGTTTCGAAAAAAATTTTTTTAACATTATTCGAAAAGTCAATTCTGTAATAACAAGGATATCAAATGTTTCTCAACAATTGAACATTTGCTATCTAAATTTGCTATCTAAACCTATGAGGTTGGTGTGCTCATTTCTTAAATCTTGAAGAGTGCTTGTAATCATTATACAATTTGAGCACTAGAGGGCATTTGGATAGCATTTGTATATGTAAAATCTTGTGCTCATACAGCATATTATTGACCATGTATTGATCATTGATATCTAAAATGTTGTTATGTCAGAACAACAAATAAGTGGTCATTTTTCATAGTCATAGATACAAGGGTAAGCACATAAGTCACACATGTATTTCTCCATGTTTTGTTGTTTCAAACTTTATAATGCGTAATACAGTGTTTTCTTTGTAATCAATAATTTTCTGACTGTCCCTTTAAGCTGTGTTATTGGCATTCAAACAGTAATATGCCATCATGGATAATTGTTATGGTAATTTAGTTAGCGATTCGGGAAACAGTTTGGACATCACATCACAGAAACCAATCAATATCATGAACAAGGATAGGTATGTGATGATGTGGTTTTCACACACTTATAACCCACACTCTGCAAAGAATCTTCCTCCATGGACCCGGTCCCATAGAAGTCGATTATATACAGAGTGTGGTCCACAAGTGTATGAAAACCACATCATCACATACCTATCCATTACCCAAAAAAAAAAATTTAAGATGGAAAAAAATACTTACTTCCTCTTCCTTCCCCTCTTCCCACGGGGCTGAGGCTCTGGGAGAGGCAACTGCCGACTCCGAAGAGTCCTCCTTGGAGCTGTTGTGGGAGGAGTGGAAGGAAGAGTACTGGGACGACCAAGGTGAGGAGTAGATGGCTGAGGAGGAGGAGGAGAAGATGGATGAGGAGGAGAAGATGGCTGAGGAGGAGGAGGAGTAGATGGCTGAGGAGGAGGAGGAGTAGATGGCTGAGGAGGAGGATGAGATGGGCCGGCAGGAGGAGATGGCCCAGCAGCAAGAGGCCCAGCAACAAGAGGCCCAGCAACAGGAGGTAGACCAGCATGCGCCTCCCGGAAAAATGTGA
This sequence comes from Bombina bombina, assembly GCF_027579735.1. Classification (NCBI taxonomy): domain Eukaryota; kingdom Metazoa; phylum Chordata; class Amphibia; order Anura; family Bombinatoridae; genus Bombina; species Bombina bombina. The sequence continues at coordinate 554,914,996 of NC_069504.1, read as the reverse complement.
ACATTTCCTGATGAAGATTGAACATTCTTGTTTGTCCTTCTTGTATTGTATTCAGTATACTGATTATTTCATTTTGGCCTTGAATTATTTGATTCTGCCCATCAAGTATTCTGCGTCGTCCTTCTATGTTTTCTATCCGGGAGGTACGCATCTGGTCTATGTACTCCAGTAGAACCCGCACCTCCGCTATTTCTTCTTGTTGTGCCTGTTGAACCCGTGCACGGCGGGGTGCCCGTGCACGGCGGAGTGCGGGTCTTTGAGGGACCTCGGGTTCCGCGGGTTCAGCGGGATCCTCCTGTGCTTCCGGGGCCTCTTGATCATCTCCCGTGCGCTGTTCGTCACGGGGGGCCTCTTCCCTCCGAAGTGGGAATTCCTCACCACCACTCTCATCCCGGGGAGATGCAGGAGGCTGTGCTGCCTCGTCCCCAGACTCTGTATATTAAAAAAAAAAGAAAAAAAGAAATGTATATATTAGCATATTTGCAAATAAAGGTTTAAATGACTTAGCTTACGATACAATTACAAATGCAGAATCATTAATCCACTTTGAAATCTAACAAACAATCAATTCTATTTCCGCTTTTTCTAAACAGTGTTTGTGATATCTGGTCAATGTGAATGTTTTTGCGTTTGTTTTCAGTCTGTTTAAATGCACACCTAACCTATAGCCTAGATACTGATGTAACCGCTAAGTAATAGAATGCGTGTAAACAGCGTAATAGCATTAATCTGATCCTTAACACATGAAACCCAATGTTTTATCTTTCATGATTTATAAGCATACATTTAGTATCAACTTTCGAATGTACTTTTGTTATCTAATTAGCTTCATTCTCTGGATATTCTTTGCTGAAAAGCATATCTAAATATGTTTATAAGATTCTGATTGTTAGCTGAATATAGCTGCCTCCTGTGATTGTTTCACCGTGTGCATGGCTATTTCTTCATTAAAATATATCTCAAGAATGAATCAAATTATGTAATATAAGTACATTTGAATGTTTTGTCAAATTGTATTCGCTACCTCAATCATGAAAGTAAATGTTTGCGTATAGTGTCCATTGAAATACATTCGTATGTGAAATTATTGTTCAATGAGCTTACCGTCAGATGAGAGTGGCAGGTTCCCGGTATCGATTCCTCCGATACCGACTACTTCCACCTCGGAGATGCTGGGCCGCAACATTTCCTCCCATCTGCAGTACTCCATTTCAAGGGCAGGGCCGCCACCAGTCCCTGCGGCATGTCGGGCCTCCAGGCTTAACTTTTTTTTAAGTTCAAGTTTACAGTCCCGGTACCGATGTTTGATGGAATCCATATCCCGGTTCCGGCCACCCACTGCATTGACTGCATTCCGAATCTCGTTCCAGAGCCTCCTCCTGTCAGTCGGGGTAGTCTTCTGGTGCTGCAGCATCCTATACCTGGCCATATAGGCCTCTACGAGGGCCTCCTTCTCCTCCATCGTAAACCTCGCCTCCCTAGTCGCCTTGGCCTTCCCCTGTGACGATGCCCTCTGTTTCCCGGACTGTGAAGCCCTACTCTGACCGCCACTGGGCCCAGCCACTTGGTCATCTTGAACCAAGTGGCTGGGTCCACCCACCGCTTCCACCCCCGCTTCCTGCCCCCCTTCCTGCCCCCCTTCCTGCCCTGTTCCTCTCCCCCTCCCTCTACTCCCCCCTCTACCTGTCCCCTGCCTGGCCTCCATCTCCTCCCTAAACTAAACCCCAAATAATCAAAAAAAAGTGAGTGTGATGAAATGAAAGGGGGTCAAAATAAAGAACTAAAAAGACAAAAAAGGTGCTTAAAGTGTGAGGGATGTAAAAAAAAAAAAGAGGGTAAGGAGTATTTAAATAAACGAAAAGAATAAGACTAAAAGGAGGATATGTAAACTAAATGTAACTAGGGGATGGGTATGGGATGGGTATGGGGTATGGGATAAGAGTAAATGGGATGAAAGGGAATGGGACTACAAGGAATGGGGTATGGAGTGTAGTATGAGGGGGTAGGGGGTATGGAGTGTATGTAGTGTTATTGATAAGTGTATGTATGTATTGAATGTGTTTGCGTGTAAATGTGTTAAGTGTACAGATAAATCACTCGCTCGCTAACTAACACTACTTCTAATTCTCAATAACAAACACTCCCACTAACGCTCACTAACTACCACTAACTGACGCTCACACTAACAACTATCACTAATAACTCCCACTAACTCACTCACGCTCCCACTAACAGACTCTCTCCCACTCCCGCTAACTCCCACTAACTCACTCACTCTCTCACGCTAACACTACCAACTGACTATCTCACGCTAACACTACCAACTGACTATCTCACGCTAACACTACCAACTGACTCTCTCACGCTAACACTACCAACTGACTCTCTCACACTAACACTAACTCACTCTCAAAAATTCGCAAAATCTCTATTCTTAAATCTCCAAAGACCCACCAGCAACACAGTCAAAGAAGCCCTGCTTGTGTGGTGCTTATATACCCTGTGTAAATGTTTAATGATGTCCCAATTTCCATTGTAATTAGTGTTCAGGTGTGCTTTATTAGCAATTAATATTATTGCAATGTGTATTAGGTGTGTTAATTTGCGCATGCTCATTTTGAGTTGGTATTTGTGGAATGTGTAGAATGCGATGATGTCATAGTGGTCGTTTTCTCTAACATTGTCCAATAGTATTCTTTTTAAATGTGAATTTGCGATGGTGTGTTCTTCGTGAAGTGTTGTATATGTATGTTTTTCATAATATATAATGATATTGAATGCGATTTTTTTTTTAGTGTATGTATATATTTTTTAATCCTTGTTGTTATTGTGCGATTTTCCGCATCTTAAAGTATATGCGTATTCCCCGTATAAATAGTATTAAAACTTCCCCCGCTTGTGAATGTGTAATGCTTGTGTGCTTTGTTGATTGATTGATTGATGTTGTGACATTTGCGGCGTGTTATTGTTGTGCATGATGTGGTATGCGTCATATGACCGAGCTGTGCGTATTCTCGCGAGATCGAGTGTTAGGTAAAAAAAGCTATTTTTTGACTTTCCCATTGATCTCTATGGGAGACTGTCTAACGCGGGCAGGATTACGCGTGTGACATACACGCGTTAGGAGCATCGTTAGATGGTCTTATATTAACTCTAAATACCGGAGTCAAACAATGACGTGCGTTAGACATAAAACACGCGTGGCGTTAACAGCCCATCTACCGCCGAACTCTAAATCTAGCCGTTGGTGAGCTCGTACATTCACACTGATATTTTGTAACAGATAGAATCTCTTAGGGTCACCTACTATTTAGGTACAACACAGACCCTGTGTTTTTCTATCCTGTTCCAACCGGATCTCTGTCATTTACCCTGTGGAGTAGGCATATGCCTTTTTTAAAACTTACCCCTTTACCTTTTTATTATTAGTATTATTAATAAAACTTAAGTTTTATTTATTCTTTCTCATTCTTTGCCCATTCAATCCCAACTTTATTTATAACCTGTCACTAAACACTGTCACTACAGGGAGTGCAGAATTATTAGGCAAGTTGTATTTTTGAGGATTAATTTTATTATTGAACAACAATCATGTTCTCAATGAACCCAAAAAACTCATTAATATCAAAGCTGAATAGTTTTGGAAGTAGTTTTTAGTTTGTTTTTAGTTATAGCTATTTTAGGGGGATATCTGTGTGTGCAGGTGACTATTACTGTGCATAATTATTAGGCAACTTAACAAAAAACAAATATATACACATTTCCATTATTTATTTTTACCAGTGAAACCAATATAACATCTCAACATTCACAAATATACATTTCTGACATTCAAAAACAAAACAAAAACAAATCAGTTACCAATATAGCCACCTTTCTTTGCAAGGACACTCAAAAGCCTGCCATCCATGGATTCTGTCAGTGTTTTGATCTGTTCACCATCAACATTGCGTGCAGCAGCAACCACAGCCTCCCAGACACTGTTCAGAGAGGTGTACTGTTTTCCCTCCTTGTAAATCTCACATTTGATGATGGACCACAGGTTCTCAATGGGGTTCAGATCAGGTGAACAAGGAGGCCATGTCATTAGATTTTCTTCTTTTATACCCTTTCTTGCCAGCCACGCTGTGGAGTACTTGGACGCGTGTGATGGAGCATTGTCCTGCATGAAAATCATGTTTTTCTTGAAGGATGCAGACTTCTTCCTGTACTACTGCTTGAAGAAGGTGTCTTCCAGAAACTGGCAGTAGGACTGGGAGTTGAGCTTGACTCCATCCTCAACCCGAAAAGGCCCCACAAGCTCATCTTTGATGATACCAGCCCAAACCAGTACTCCACCTCCACCTTGCTGACTGGAGCTCTCTGCCCTTTACCAATCCAGCCACGGGCCCATCCATCTGGCCCATCAAGACTCACTCTCATTTCATCAGTCCATAAAACCTTAGAAAAATCAGTCTTGAGATATTTCTTGGCCCAGTCTTGACGTTTCAGCTTGTGTGTCTTGTTCAGTGGTGGTCGTCTTTCAGCCTTTCTTACCTTGGCCATGTCTCTGAGTATTGCACACCTTGTGCTTTTGGGCACTCCAGTGATGTTGCAGCTCTGAAATATGGCCAAACTGGTGACAAGTGGCATCTTGGCAGCTGCACGCTTGACTTTTCTCAGTTCATGGGCAGTTATTTTGTGCCTTGGTTTTTCCACACGCTTCTTGCGACCCTGTTGACTATTTTGAATGAAACGCTTGATTTTTCGATGATCACGCTTCAGAAGCTTTGCAATTTTAAGAGTGCTGCATCCCTCTGCAAGATATCTCACTATTTTTGACTTTTCTGAGCCTGTCAAGTCCTTTTTTTGACCCATTTTGCCAAAGGAAAGGAAGTTGCCTAATAATTATGCACACCTGATATAGGGTGTTGATGTCATTAGACCACACCCCTTCTCATTACAGAGATGTACATCACCTAATATGCTTAATTGGTAGTAGGCTTTCGAGCCTATACAGCTTGGAGTAAGACAACATGCATAAAGAGGATGATGTGGTCAAAATACTCATTTGCCTAATAATTCTGCACTCCCTGTATACTAAAAAGATTTAACCCCTATCCCTCTGCTCCCGGAACCCACCGCAACTCTAATAAAGTTATTAACCCTTATCCCTCCAGTCCTGGAGCCCACCACAACTCTAATAAAGTTATTAACCCCTATCCCGCCGCTCCTGGACCCTCTCAGCAACTAAATAAATGTATTAACCCCTGGCCTCCCACATCACTACCACTCAGGTATATATTATACCTATCTTATAATAAATTTTAACTTTCCTTTAGAATTAAAATAAACTATATTAAATTATTAATTAACCTACCCTAAATATTATATTAAAACTACATTAAACTAACAATTAAATTAACTATATTACATATTTAAAAACCTAACCCTACTCAAGTTATTTAAATCTACTATAAAGAATTACTAAGTTACAAAAAAATAACAACTAAGTTACTCAAAATAAAAAATAAATTATCAAATATTTAAACTAATTACACCTAATTAGTTTGGAATAGCCAATAGAATGCAGCTCAATCCTATTGGCTTATTGGATCAGCCAATAGGATGAAAGCTCAATCCTATTGGCTGATTGCAACAGCCAATAGGATATTTTCCCCTTTAATTCTATTAGCCAATCGGAATGTAAGAGACGCCATCTTGGATGATGTCATTTAAAGGAAACTTCATTCTTCAAGAGACATCGGAAGAAGAGGATGCTCGGCGCCGGATGTCTTGAAGATGGAGCCGCTCCGCGCCGGATGGATGAAGATAGAAGATGCCGTCTGGATGAAGACTTCTGCCGGCTTGAATGAAGACTTCTGCCCGCTTGGATGAAGACTTCTGCCGGCTCCGCTGAGGACTTCTGCGGCTTGGATGAGGATAGATGTCCGGTCTCGAAAACTGTAAGTGCATCTTTGGGGGTTAGTGTTAGTTTTTTTTAAGGGTTTATTGGGTGGGTTTTAATTTTAGGTTAGGGACTTTGGGCTGAAAAAGAGCTAAATGCCCTTTTAAGGGCAATGCCCATACAAATGCCCTTTTCAGGACAATAGGGAGCTTAGGTTTTTATTTGGGGGGATTGGTTGTATGGGTGGTGGGTTTTACTGCTGGGGGGGTGTTTGTATTTTATTTTACAGGTAAAAGAGCTGATTTATTTGGGACAATGCCCCGCAAAAGGCCCTTTTAAGGGCCATTGATAGTTTATTTTAGGCTAGGGTTTTTTTATTTTGGGGGGGCTTTTTTATTTTGATAGGGCTATTAGATTAGGTGTATCATTGAAAAGGACAGCTTTTTTGCAGCTACTTTCACACATACTTTGTGTATGTGACCCGGGTTACACGAATACACTGTCTTGTAGATGAAATATATCTGCGTGTTCTTTAACACTAAGTGCAAAGGATCTATGAGAAGTAGTTCAAAATATTATTACCACCTTGGAATAAAATAAGGGCCAGTGGTTTCCAGCCAATCAACTAAGAGAGGACTGGCAGGCTTGATGATTCTAAGTGAGAGCGGTTTTCTCCAATCGTGATGCTATCAAGCACCATCATGTGACCGGATACCAAGTGCAGATGCCAAGAGGGAGCAGTAACAGTAAGAGCTCCGTAACTTAAAGAAAGCGACTTCGGACTAAATGTCAGCTATTGGAAAATAAAGCCTGAGAAACTGTAAGTCCCTTTGAAGTTTCAATTTCACTTCTAGACCGACCTGCATAAGTGCTGTGGTATCTATCACTTGTATTCGACGACTGGTGGTATATGCATACAGCTTTTTAGGGCTCTTTGTACAACACTTGTTCATACTTCTTGGACTTTTGATCAAAATATTTTTATTTTGCCACATTTTATTCCATATTTTTAGGATTGCCAACATTTCCTTTATTTTAAAGTTTTACTAGAGTTTCATGGGAGACGTCCCAGTTTCTACTGCATCTGTGTTTAACTACAATTTTACTTTTTATGGATATGTTACATATATGTGAATAAATAATTATATAGCTTATCTCTACAATTATGTATCTTTAGCTTATGAGCACACTCAATCACTTTTTACGTCAGTTATTTGTATCTTCTCCCTGATAGAGAAGGTGTTGGGGCTTTTTGAATCGTTGAAACTTTGAACCTAGCTTACACTTTTAGTGTTTCTTGTAACTCAAGGGTTTTTCTCAACCTGCCTTCTCAGAAATCTGGTTGCAGCCATTGATAGCTTCCTTTTTCTGCCACATCCATGTAGTTTAACCACCGTTCCTTAAACTTTGAACTTGCGAACTATGCTTCCAATGGTGTCTCTAGGAACATTTAGTGCCTTTGCTATCTTTTTGTATCCTGTTCCTTTTTTGTGAAGGGCAGTGATCTCTTCTCTTAACCTTTTGGCCTATTCTTTTTACTTAGCCATATTTCTAACATGCAGTCAAATGTGACACTCAACAAACCCCTAGCCAGTTTAGGTATTTCATGTGTTCTAGCTCAAGGAGCACACCTTTTTTAACTAATTTTTCAACTAATGAAGTTAGGGGCTTTCGGTTTAGGGGTTAATAGTTTTTTAGTAAAGTTCATTGTGGAGGGCTTGCGGTTTAGGGGTTAATAGGTTTATTATAGTGGCGGCGGTGTAGGGCTTCATAACTTTAGTATAGTGGGGGCGATGTGTGCGGACTAGGATTAGGGGTTAATAATATTTAAATAGTGTTTGCGATGGTGAGGATGTCAGTGTCAGATTCAGCCGTCTCAATACCTTCTCTCCTAGCCACACCCATTATTTCCTGATTGGTTGGCCCTTCCTTAAATAAGCTGTTCACCTTTCATTCCCTGCTCAGTATTGAAGTTCTCTGCCACAGTGAGGATTGCTTGCCAAAGTCTCTCCTAATTTCTCCTTGAAGAAAGGATTCTCTGAGCCTCCGGTTCTACTACTGATTTACACTGGATTCCTTACATAGGACACTCTCTCACTTTCATGGGGTAAAGTACCTTGTCTAACTTTGCATAATTCTCCTCCTTGCCTCTTGCCGCAGCTGCAACCTTCTCTGCTACGCTTCTGCTTGTCAGCAAGATTCAGCGCTGTTCCCAAAACAGCGTGACGTCACTTCCGTGTTCTCCGGTCTCAAACTAACTACACTCAGACGCCACCGAAGGGATTGCTGCTAGCTCTCCACGCTTCACTTTGCTCCAAGGTATTTTCTACTTGTTTATGCAAATACCATATCTACCTCAGGCACTATATTGTTACATGTACGCTAAGCACATACCTTATCCTTTGTAATGGCTCTTTTCTACAATCTGCATATTTAATCTGGGAATCTGCCTGTTTAAAATCTCTATCTGTCTCTGCATAAACTGTTGTTATCTGAGTGTGATATTAACAGTTGTAGTCCACATTATCCAGTTCCATTCTGTATGAGCTTATCATACTTGATATAGTATATCCTAATCACTACACTGAAGGAAGCCTTTCCAGCGATAAGGGTTTCAGACAGTTTTGTGATACATACATACATTTATTCAGTATTCTGCAGTTGTGTTCCACTCCTACTTTTATAGACTGAGTCTGATATATATTGTTTCTAACAGTCAGGGAGCGGCAGAATAGGGGTTCACATTTTTTAAAGTTGCGGCGATATCGGAAGCGGCATATTAGGGGTTAATAACTTTAATATAGTGTTAGCGATGTGGGAGGGCCTTGGTTTAGGGGTTAATAGGTAGTTTATGGGTGTTAGTGTACTTTTTAACACTTTAGTTATGAGTCTTATGTTACAGCTTTGTAGCGTAAAACTCATAACTACTGACTTTAGATGGCGTTACAGATCTTGTCTTTTCAGGCTGTAATGCCTGTTTTTTATCCAGAACGCAAAACTTGTAATACCGGCGCTATGGGAATCCCATGAAAAAAATACATTTTTAGGAGTGCGGAACTGACGTTGCGTTTTAGGCTAAAAGGCTTGCGGTACAGCTATACCGACAAGTTATGGGCCACAGCGGTGCTATTTGACTCTTAACGCACAACTCATAATCTAGGTGACTAGGTCTAGGTCTAGGTGACTAGGTCTTCAAAGTGAGTTATTTGATGGTAATCTTCAATGAAGTCCTGCAAACCTGATTTTGTTTTCTTAAATGCACTACACAGACATGAAATATGAATATTTCACATTGCAAAGTTCTTCAAATAGAATATAGATATACATATATGATTTTTTGTGTGTGAAATATATATATAAATATATATATATATATATATATATATATTATAGATAGGTATAGATACATACAGATACTGTATATATAGTAATATCTATATAAAAATAATTAGAACATATTCCCCTATGTGAAGAACATTGGAATGTGAAATATTTACAGTACAAACATTCACCTAGATTACAAGTTTTGCGTTTGTGTTTTAACGCTGAAAAAATGGTAATTTCACCGTTAAAACAGCAACGCAGCCATTACGAGTCTTGTCAGTATAGCTGTACCGCAAGCCTTTTTAGCCTGTAACGCAACATCAGTCCTACACTTGAAAATATTACGTTTTTTCAAGGGATTCCCATAGCGCTGCCATTACGAGTTTTGCGGTGAGGCTAAAAAACTTGTGTTACACCCTATAGTGTCAAGTTCCGTACCCCCATCTGAGAACAGTAGTTATGAGTTTTACGCAACAAAACTGTTACATAAAACAAAGTACACTAACACCCATAAACTAGCTATTAACCCCTAAACTGAGACCCTCCCGCATCTCAAACACTATATTAAAGTTACAAACCCCTAATCTGCGGCTCCCGACATTGCCGCCACTAATAAAATGTATTAACCCCTATTTCCCCGCACCCCAACATTGCCTACACTATAATAAAGATATTAACCCCTATTCTGCCGCTCCCCGACATCGCCACCACTAAATAAAGTTATTAACCCCTAAACCTCTGGCCTCCCATATCACTACCACTGAATAAACCTATCAACCCCTAAACCGCCAGCCCCCCACATCTCCAAAACTAAATTAAACTATTAACCCCTAAACCTAACAACCCCCTAACTTTAAAATAAAATTACAAGATCCCTATCTTAAAATAAATAAAAACTTACCTGTGAAATAAAAAAAAAACTAAGTTTAAACTATAAATTAAACTAACATTACTATTATACTAAAATTAAAATAACTACAAATTAAATTAATTAAATTACAAATTACAAAAACCTAACCCTACTAAAAAAATTATATCTAGTTAAAAAAAAAATACAAAAATGGGGGTGGAGTCTGACCAAGCAGGGGAATGGCTGCTGGTTGCTGAAGCTCCGTGTACAGATACCATTCCTGGAGCTGTAATTTACAGTGAGATGGAGCCTGACGCTCACAAATTATAGGAGGCAGCTAGAGAAGCTATACAGCCTGCATGTAGGTGAGAAAAATTAAAGGCGACTGCGTGGATCACTGTTTTAAAGCAGCAGAAGACGGAGAAGGTAAACCCCCGCACAAGCGCAACGCCGCAACTACTGAATCCCCAATCCGGATTAAAACAAGCAAAGAGGAGAAATGCGAGCCACAGAACAAGGCATCGTATTTACTCACTTAGGGGGCACATAACTAGACTGGCAGCGCTTTCCTTTTTATGCGGCCTCCGTAAGCTGGACGGCGCCATCTTGATCCACGTGGCCAGAAGCGAGACGGTCTCAAGAGAGCTGAGTATAACAGTGTGGGGTGATAAAATATGTGAACGGGGGTGGTCTGTTTGCTAAATAGAAAATGTAAATGAGGCATATGACTACGATAAACGGCTGGCAGCAACTAATAGATGGATGAAAGTTGTACTTAAGAGGTTAACTTCTAGGGGTGCCCTACACAGGGTTTATATGCAGCCATAAGCATAAGGAACTTGAATGTCTGGCACACACCGCTGTTACAAATTGGAGCATATAACAAATATAAGGTATTGACGCAAACATATAACATTATCCTCATTTATACCTGATTGTCTCTGGCGTAAAACCCACCTATATAGCTACGTGTGTTACAGGCACAACAGCACTAAAACAATGGCTGCAAAGTCTAAATCGAAAGGAGAAAAAGGAACTAAAAGCCAAGCTCCGTTGACAACTTCTGTTAGTAGCTTTTTCCAGAGCTCAAATACCAATAACCCTGATACAGACACCCCAACCCCATCAATTAATATTTCTACACCCTCTCAAAATGCCATACCTGAAATCCCTGCAGATTACGCATCACAGATTAAAGCAGATATTGCGAAACTACCCACTAAAGCAGATTTTGACGCTCTTAAGGATATCATAATATGAATATGAAGAGGGACCTTAATGACATAGGGCAGAGGATTGAAGATGTGGAAGAATCACAAGACACCTTGAACTCCCTATTTGACAATGTTACTGCCCAAGCAAATATTCAATATAGCCAAATAGAGACACTGCAAGAGAAATTTGAAGAGTTAGACAATAGGGGGCGCTGAAATAATTTGAGGATCAGGGGGGTCCCGGAATCTGTATCACACACGGACATTCTCAATTATCTTCAAGGCCTCTTTAGGTTTTTGCTTAAAGATCATCAGATTCCCGATATAGAACTAGATAGAGCACACAGGGCTCTGAGGCCCCCTCTCCCTCCGAATGCTCCACCAAGATAAAATAAGGATAAAATATGGCAAGCAGCCAGAGCAACCCCTAATATTCTCTATCTAGACCATAACTTACAGATCTACCTGGACTTAAGTCCCTCAACAGTACAAAGAAGAAAGGAGGTTTGTTTCATCAGTAAAGTCCTGCAAGACAAACACATCAGGTATAGGTGGGGATTCCCGTTCAGCCTAAATGTGACACATGAAGGTCGCTCAGTGGTCTACAGAACTGAACAGGACCTGCCTCTTTTGTCAGAGGCTCTGAATCTTTCTTTTTCAAAACCTCATCCCTCTGATGTTCGATCAGGGGGACCTGAGCCTCCATTTCAAAAACCACCATCCAAAGGACCATCGCAGAGCTGGTCGAAAGTTTCTCCAAAACGGAAGAAAAATCGAGATCTCACTGATATGACTGTAACCGGAGATAAAACCACTTCTTAACTTTCCATCCTGGACTGGTAAGGTTGATGAAGACTCCTACGGGTCACTATTGGTATTTTCTATATGGAAAGGATGCTACACATAACAGAACTATTCCAGGGGCAAGAACCCAGACTTGAATAGCTGCATAATCAGTGCCTAACCATGTCTGTATATGACTTGTTATGAGACTATTGACTTCTTTATACTGCATAGAAAAGTTAACAGGATACATAGTCGTATTAATTTATTACGATAGGGGGTAGCTAAATTACCTTAGGTTGTTTGCAACGTTTATAAAACGTTATGCCTTTATCTCACAAGATTGTTATATCTTTTGTTAAGCAGGAATAGGTATTGTACAAACTCCTCAAGATGATGTTTACCTCAATTGGCGGGTTTGTCCAAGAGGTTATATGTTCATTTATGTTATTATGTCTTTTTTGTTGTTATTGTTTTTTGTCTTGTTCTCTTCATAATTGCAGTCTAAATTCGGAATGCAGACACAGAGATGCAATCTCATGGATACAGTTATGTCTTCTCCCACAGTCAAGTCAGTATAGCTCACAGAACACTCTACTATCTAGACAAGTCTACAGGGGCTATGCCCACCACCGATTTTCAGGTATTGGGGTTTTTTTTCTCACACCACATAGGCCAGTAAAAAATGGAAAATGCAGGCGCAAAGGATAAGTAATTTGAATTTAATTACAGCTAACACAAAGGGTCTTAACAACCAATATAAACGAAACCTGGCAATGAAAGATTTTAAACAGAAGAAGAGGGACATAGTTTTCGTTCAGGAAACACACTTTCTCAGGGGACGGGAACCTAAAACATTTGCTTATAAATTTGGTCCTACATACTACGCATCTAACAACATAAAGACAAATGGTGTGGGTATCCTTATAAACAGAAAGATCCCATTCACTCTAATTAAGAAATACTCAGATAAACATGGACGTTACCTAATATTGATAGGGAAGATATATAATTCTATGGTCACCCTTGTGAACGTGTATGCCCCAAATACTAAACAGGATATATTTTTCAAACATTTAGCTAATCTGATCCTAGAGGCCTCAAAAGGATCAATCATAGTGGGGGGTGATTTTAATCTGACATTGAATCCCACTTTAGACAACTCGAACCAGACCTCCTCTGTTCCACACAAAGTGATTAATTCGGTTAAAGCATATATGAGAGATCTGACTCTGCACGATGCGTGGAGAATAACATACCCGGAGAGTAGGGAATACACTTTCTACTCCAATCCACATAATAGACACTCTTGCATTGACTATTTCATGGTAGATGTTACTAGTTTGGCTATGGTCACACGGCTGAGGATACTTCCTAACTCGTGGTCAGACCATTCAATGGTTAGATGCGAGTTTCACTGGCCTCACATTCCGAGATGTCACAGAGTCTGGAGAATGGAAGATAGTATAGTTGAAGATCCTATACACTATCAGCGCATTGAGAAAACCATGATAGAATATTTTACTCTTAACGCAAACACACACCCCAAAGTAGACAGTAGAACTCTGTGGGATGCGCATAAGGCAGTTATAAGAGGAGAACTGATTAGCATTCATACTTTTCAGACCAAACAGACCAATATAATCCTAAATGATGCACTAACCTCACTCACACTTCTAGAAGAACAACTGACAAAGCACCCAACACAGACAGACATTCTTCAAAAACTAACAGATTGTAGAACACGGGTCAATCTTTTAATGGGCAAGGAATGTAAACAACAAGCCCATAAGCCAAATCAGAAATACTATGAGGGTGATAACAAGAGTGGTCCAATATTAGCTAGGAAGCTAAAAAGAAGGATTAACAGGAACTATATCTTAACACTACTTGATAAACAGAATAAAGAGATCCACACTTCCGAACAGATAGCGGAAAGCTTCAGGTTATATTATGAACAACTTTATAATTTAGACAGGGGGCAGCACGGCAGTTGGATAAAAACAAAAGCATCAATGAGTTCTTGAAGAACATATCCCTTCCACAAATAACAGCAGAGCAGAATCAAACTCTAGAGGAACCAATAACTTATAACGAAATTAAAAATGTCATATCTCAGCTCCCTACTAACAAGGCCCCAGGCCCCGACGGCTTCACTAACCATTATTTTAAAAAGTTTAAAGATATATTGATACCCCATATGCTATCCCTCTTTAACGATACCACAGAGGAGTCACCTTTCACATCATCAGGACTGGAGGCTCATATAACAGTCTTGCCAAAACAAGGCAAACCTCAAATAAAACCGAAAATTTTCGTCCCATCTCTTTCCTGAATGCGGATATAAAACTATACGCGAAAGTGCTTGCAAACAGATTAAAGTTAATTCTGCCGCATATTATATCTAATGACCAGGTGGGTTTTATACACTCGCGGGAAGCAAAAGATAATACGGTTAGAGCTTTCCATCTGATCAATCACATACAAACACATAGGATACCAGCGGTGGTGGCCTCAACCGACGCGGAGAAAGCTTTTGACCACGTCGGTTGGGCCTTTTTATGTCAGACACTCCAGAAATTTGGGATGGCTGACTCTTTTCTATCTAAGGTGTTTGCTCTTTACACGTTACCAGTAGCAAGGGTAAGGGTGAATGGTATTCTATCAAATAAATTTCACATAACTAATGGGACTAGACAGGGTTGCCCCTTATCTCCCCTGTTATTTGCCTGTGTGGTGGAAGTCTTAGCATCAAAAGTAAGATCCAATCGGGATATTTCGGGCATTAAAATTATATCCACAGAACATAAAACCTTATTGTATGCCGATGACATCCTGTTTTTCCTTACAAAGCCGTCGGAATCAATCCCACATTTACTACAGGAACTAGATAGCTTTCAATTAGTTTCTAATTTTTTAGTGAATAAAGGTAAATCAGAGATGCTGATTCTGCAATGCAATGATAAAATCACGACACGCATAACAGAGATATGTTCATTCAGAGTACAAAACTCTGGTTTAAAATATCTGGGGGTTGTGCTAGCCCCCACCTCACAAGAGATGTTTCAACTTAATTATAAACCTATGCAGAAAGCCTTTATTGCAGATATGTCATCTTGGAGGTCACAACACATAACATGGCTAGGTCGAATTCATGCCATAAAGATGAATATCCTGCCACGCCTTCTTTATCTACTACAGTCCTTGCCCATCCCGCTCCCTCTAAACTATCTATCTAACTTGCAGAAACACATATTTGACTATATTTGGGACAAACGCAAGGCTAGAATTAATAGAAAACTTATGTTTCTACCTTTAAAAAAATACTAACCCCTCTTTAGGTACTCACAGTTGCTGAAGTCCGGCTTGAACGATCTTCATCCCGGCGGCTCCATCTCCAGGCGGATCCATCTTCATCTATTGCGGGACCGGCATCTTCTTTATCCCTGTGGAGTGGTCGATACGTGGAGGCGGAGGTCCAGGTGAAGGTTCATGGCGGAGGTCCAGGCGGAGGTCCAGGAAGAGGTCCAAGATGGAGATCCTCTTCATGTGATCGTCCGCCACACTCAAATTCAAATGCAAGGTTTATACTGGGGGTACCATTGCATTCCTATTGGCTGAAAATTTTAAATCAGTCAATAGGAATTAGGGCTGCTAAAATCCTATTGGCTGATTTGAACAGCCAATAGGATTTTAGCAGCTCTAATTCCTATTGACTGATTTACATTTTTTGGAGTGGGTTTTGTTTTTAGAATAGCCAATTTATTTTATTTTTAATGGGCAGCAAAAGAGCTGAATGTCCTTTTAAGGGCAGTGCCCATACAAATGCCCTTTTCAGGGCAATGGGTAGATTAGGTTTTACTTTATTTTTATTTTGTGGGTTTGGGGGGTGTGGGTTTGTATACTGTTAGGGGGTGTTTGTTTTTCTTTTGTAGAAAAGAGCTGATTTCTTTAGGGCAATGCCCTACAAAAGGCCCTTTTAAGGGCCCTTGGTAGTTTATTATAGATTAGGGTTTTTTATTTTGGAGTGTTTTTTTTTAAACAGGGTATTAGAATAGAAATAATTCTTATTGTTTTTTAAAATTTAGTTTGTTATTTTTTGTAATGGTAGTTTTTTTTTAGTTTTTTTTGTAATTTTAGTGTTTTTTATTTTTTGTAATGGTAGTTTTTTATTTTTGTAAAAATAAATACAAACTTACCTGTCAAATAAAAAATAAAAAACCTAATCTAGCTACAATATAACTATTAGTTATTTTGTGGTTAGCTTAGGCTTTATTTCACAGGTATATTTGTATTTTTAAATAGGTATTATTTAGTTAATAAATATAACTTTAATTTTGCTACAGTTATGTTATAGTTAGGGGGTGTTAGGTTTAGCGTTAGGGTTAGGTTTAGGGTTAGGGTTAGGTTTAGGGTTAGGGCTAGGTTTATGGTTAGGTTTAGGGGTTAATATAGTTTAATTTAGGTTGTTGTGATGTGGGGTGCTGGCGATTTAGGGATGAATAGGTTTATTTAGTGGTAGTGATGTGGGAGGCCAGAGGTTTAGGGGCTAATAACTTTATTTAATGGCGGCAATGTCGGGGAGCGGCAGAATAGGGGTCAATATCTTTATTAAAGTGTGGGTGTTGTTGGGGTGTGGGGGAATAGGGGTTATTAACGTTAGTATAATGGCGGCGATATTGGGAGCGGCAGATTAGGGATTAATAGATTTATTTAGGTGGCGGCGATGTCGGGAGCGGTAGATTAGGGGTTAATAACTTTATGTAAGTGTCGGTGATGTCGGGAACGGCATTTTAGGGTTGTTTAGATGTGGGATTTATGTTAAGGTGTTAGGTTTAAACATAACTTTTTTTCCCCATAGACATCAATGGGGCTGTGTTACGGAGCTTTTTATTCCACAACCGCAGGTGTTAGTTTTTTTTCTAACGCTCCCTATTGATGTCTATGGGGAAAGCATGCACAAGCATGTCAAAGCAGCGCTTGTATTTTGTGTGGTATGGAGCTCAACGCAACCATATCGTACGCACAAGCCGGCTTTTTCAAAACTCATAATGGCAGCGCTATGGAGGGTGAAATAACGCAACTTTTGTTGCGTTCGTTTCACACCCTCTGTAGCGCAAAACTTGTAATCTAGGTGATAGTTAAACACTAGATTATGAGTGGAGCTCAAAATTGCGCTTTTGCAAGCATGATATTTCTGCTCCATCCAGTAATAATGGAGCACACACATGTGCACTGGTATTACAAATTGAGCACAATGCGAATAGGACCTCACATTCACATTGCCTGGAAGATTTGTGCTCACATGAGTGTGATTCCTTAGGCTTCATTGGGAGCCTTATTCTGATGCCGTCAGACACGGCAGAGGACCTAGGGCAGTGCAGGGGGTATGTTGCAAGCTTGCAGTAGCCTTAACCAGTCTACTTTTAATGACTGGTTTTTTAACGTGCGCCTGTAAACGGGCAAATTTGCCCCATTTACAGGCGCACATTAACCTAACCTATATATATGTCTATGTATGCATATGTATTTATGTGATTATGTTCATATTTATGTCTGTAAATACGTAACATATGTACATATAAATACATATATACAAACATATACTGTTTATATATATATATATATATATATATATATATATATATTTACATACACATACACATACATATTAAGACATGTATATGTATGTATCTCTATGTTAAATCACTTTGCAGCCCTGAGACCTTATATTTTTAAGCCCTTATATCTTTTCAATGCAATTGTTTTAAAATTATTGTTATTAGATGGTGTTTTTATGAGTGTAACTTTTGCAACTTTTTATTTGAGCGACACGTAACAGTTAACCAGAGCTCTGAAGTAGTGGACTATAAGGAGTTAAAGCTGTGGACCAATAGTATAAAAGAAGTGAGGACCAATAGGAATGGAGGGAGGTCTTTAAAATGGACAGTAACTGGAAGTGAATTCCTTAAAAAAAACTGCATTTGGCAGTGAAACGTGCATTGGATGGGACTTACCTGGCAAGGGAGAAAGCTGGTGAGAATGAGCAACACAAAGGGGAATAGCCATAATATAACAAAGACTTTAGCAATTTGGATGTGTTTGTGAACTATATGTAACCAAGTGTTTGTTCTAAGACTTTAATATATTAGAGCGTATGATAAGAACTCCAGTTTGTTTGTATATGATTGTATTGTAATTTTATATTATCATAATATAATTATTATTATATTTATAATAATTTATTATAAAAAGAAACAAGCTTCCAGTGGCCAGGTGGGATTGCCTATGGTAATTGATTTAAAGTGGCCTATACTCAGAGATATAGGGGCATATTTATCAAGTTCCGAATGGAGCTTGATGTCCCGTGTTTCTGGCGAGCCTTCAGGCTCGCCAGAAACAGCAGTTATGAAGCAGCGGTCACAAAGACCGCTGCTCCATAACCTGTCCGCCTGCTGAGCAGGCGGACAGACATCGCCGGAAATCAACCCGATCGAGTACGATCGGGTTGATTGACACCCCCCTGCTGGCGGCCCATTGGCCGCGAATCTGCAGGGGGCGGCATTGCACCAGCAACTCTTGTGAATAAATAGAGGCCATAGTGGCTCTGAGAAATTTGAGTATTGTTTGTACTTTGATACAGTATTATGCTTTAGAATTTTTCTTCTATGTTATTCATTTTGAGAAAAAGAAAATATTAAGAAAACTTTACCTCAATAAAAGGAGTTGAAACATAACCCATTTTGGGGAACCTATTGATTTCTGTGCACTGTGTATAATCACAATTTTTTTTTACTTTTTATCATATTTAAAAAAAAATAAAAAAATAAAAAAAAAAATATATATATATATATATATATATATACACACATTTTAATATGTATATATTTATATATATATACTTGATATATATATATATTTATATATATCAGTGTAATACTTTAATATGTTTTACATGTGTTTTGTGATACGTTTATTCACAAACACTTTACTTCAGGTCTCCAGTATTGGGGGTCAAATTGATTAAAAATAAAATAAAAATTCAAAAGTTTTGGAAAGCAGAGCGCATCCAATATCTTTCAGGCAGGCACAGAATACAGGATTGCCACATCCCACTCAATCACAAATAATGTAGTTTGATTCCAGCCTTGCTTAAATTCATTCAGAATCCATAAGGAACAAACATTTTGGGCCTACTATAGGTCCTTAGTCATGTCTAAATAATTATATACAGGTTTGTGCTTTTTATACCTGTCCAAAGTTTACACCCAGCCTGATACACAATAGCACCATCATGTGGTCAATTAAAATATTGCACAAAAGTTTTCTTTTTGCAATTTTACTCACAGAATGGTAAAATAAAATATTTAAAAATGATATACACAATAAAGTCCTATATAGAAAAAAAATAAAAGAAGAGGATTTTGCAAACACAAGTTTATTCAAAAGAATAAAGCTCAATTAAAGTCGCTATTTATTCATTTAGGGGTTAATATTTCTAATTGATAAATCCAATACATCTCTCTAATTTTTAACACATTTTCTCTGTCCTCCCTCTTCTTGGCCTAACGACCTTTTTAATAAGTTGAAAAAGTTGGCTGAAATTGTGTCCTACAGCCAAAAAATGGGAGGAGATTTCTTATTACCTTTTCTAAAGTTGTATTTATGTCCGTTCATCCTCTCACGTGCTTCACGTGTAGTTTCCCCCACTGTAAATAAGGCTACATGGGCATTTGATAAGATTAATAACATAGGAGGACTTGTAGGTCAAAACATTTTTTATCTTAAATTTGGTCCCCTTTGTGAGGTGATAAAAAAATTCCCCTTTAATCATTGAATTACAGTTGTTACAATTTAGGCAAGGCAATATCTGCATTAACCAACATATCTTTAAAATGTATTTTCCTTTTATATACCTCCATTGGATAATCCACAAAACTACCCACATACGGCTTACATTCCTTTAAAATATAACAATGTTTCTTTGTCGATAAAATTGACACCATCCAGCAGTTTACCAAATTATCACATTTTTTTTTTCTTTTTGGTTGTCAAACTATGGCAATGGAAGGCTGTTTTAGGCTTCCATTTAAGTCTGTAGTAGCTGAAAAGCTGTAATTATTGCACACTTTACATTGAGCTCGTTGAATGCTGTCATTAATGTGGTCAACTTTACAGCTCACTCTCCAAAAACAGAATTTATGCTTACCTGATAAATTACTTTCTCCAACGGTGTGTCCGGTCCACGGCGTCATCCTTACTTGTGGGATATTCTCTTCCCCAACAGGAAATGGCAAAGAGTCCCAGCAAAGCTGGTCACATGATCCCTCCTAGGCTCCGCCCACCCCAGTCATTCGACCGACGGACAGGAGGAAATATATATAGGAGAAACCATATGATACCGTGGTGACTGTAGTTAGAGAAAATAATTCATCAGACCTGATTAAAAAACCAGGGCGGGCCGTGGACCGGACACACCGTTGGAGAAAGTAATTTATCAGGTAAGCATAAATTCTGTTTTCTCCAACATTGGTGTGTCCGGTCCACGGCGTCATCCTTACTTGTGGGAACCAATACCAAAGCTTTAGGACACGGATGAAGGGAGGGAGCAAATCAGGTCACCTTAATGGAAGGCACCACGGCTTGCAAAACCTTTCTCCCAAAAATAGCCTCCGAAGAAGCAAAAGTATCAAATTTGTAAAATTTGGCAAAAGTGTGCAGTGAAGACCAAGTCGCTGCCTTACATATCTGGTCAACAGAAGCCTCGTTCGTGAAGGACCATGTGGAAGCCACAGCCCTAGTGGAGTGAGCTGTGATTCTTTCAGGAGGCTGCCGTCCGGCAGTCTCATAAGCCAATCGGATAATGCTTTTAAGCCAAAAGGAAAGAGAGGTAGAAGTCGCTTTTTGACCTCTCCTTTTACCAGAATAAACAACAAACAAGGAAGATGTTTGTCTGAAATCTTTAGTAGCCTCTAAATAGAATTTTAGAGCACGGACTACATCCAAATTGTGTAACAAACGTTCCTTCTTTGAAACTGGATTCGGACACAAAGAAGGTACAACTATCTCCTGGTTAATATTTTTGTTGGAAACAACTTTCGGAAGAAAACCAGGCTTAGTACGCAAAACCACCTTATCTGCATGGAACACCAGATAGGGCGGAGAACATTGCAGAGCAGATAACTCTGAAACTCTTCTAGCAGAAGAAATTGCAACCAAAAACAAAACTTTCCAAGATAATAACTTAATATCTACGGAATGTAAGGGTTCAAACGGAACCCCTTGAAGAACTGAAAGAACTAGATTTAGACTCCAGGGAGGAGTCAAAGGTCTGTAAACAGGCTTGATCCTAACCAGAGCCTGAACAAATGCTTGAACATCTGGCACAGCTGCCAGTCTTTTGTGAAGTAAAACAGATAAAGCAGAGATCTGTCCCTTCAGAGAACTTGCAGATAATCCTTTCTCCAAACCTTCTTGTAGAAAGGATAGAATCTTAGGAATTTTTATCTTGTTCCATGGGAATCCTTTAGATTCACACCAACAGATATATTTTTTCCATATTTTATGGTAAATTTTTCTAGTTACAGGCTTTCTAGCCTGAATCAGAGTATCTATTACAGAATCTGAAAACCCACGCTTTGATAAAATCAAGCGTTCAATCTCCAAGCCGTCAGTTGGAGGGAAACCAGATTCGGATGTTCGAATGGACCCTGAACAAGAAGGTCCTGTCTCAAAGGTAGCTTCCATGGTGGAGCCGATGACATATTCACCAGGTCTGCATACCAAGTCCTGCGTGGCCACGCAGGAGCTATCAAGATCACTGAGGCCCTCTCCTGATTGATCCTGGCTACTAGTGCATCTACTAGGGTCGCCTTGGGATCCCTGGATCTGGACCCGTAGCAAGGAACCTTGAAGTTCTGACAAGACGCCATCAGATCCATGTCTGGAATGCCCCATAATTGAGTTATTTGGGCAAAGATTTCCGGATGGAGTTCCCACTCCCCCGGATGGAATGTCTGACGACTCAGAAAATCCGCTTCCCAATTTTCCACTCCTGGGATGTGGATCGCAGACAAGTGGCAGGAGTGATCCTCCGCCCATTGAATTATCTTGGTCACTTCTTTCATTGCCAGGGAACTCCTTGTTCCCCCCTGATGATTGATATATGCAACGGTCGTCATGTTGTCTGACTGAAACCTTATGAATTTGGCCTTTGCTAGTTGAGGCCAAGCTCTGAGAGCATTGAATATCGCTCTCAGTTCCAGAATGTTTATCGGGAGAAGAGACTCTTCCCGAGACCATAGACCCTGAGCTTTCAGGGATTCCCAGACCGCGCCCCAGCCCACTAGGCTGGCGTCGGTCGTGACAATGACCCACTCTGGTCTGCGGAAGCTCATTCCCTGTGACAGATTGTCCAGGGTCAGCCACCAACGGAGTGAATCTCTGGTCTTTTGATCTACTTGAATCGTCGGAGACAAGTCTATATAATCCCCATTCCACTGTCTGAGCATGCACAGTTGTAATGGTCTTAGATGAATTCATGCAAAAGGAACTATGTCCATTGTTGCAACCATCAATCCTATTACTTCCATGCACTGCGCTATGGAAGGACGAGGAACAGAATGAAGTACTTGACAAGAGCTTAGAAGTTTTGATTTTCTGACCTCTGTCAGAAAAATCCTCATTTCTAAGGAATCTATTATTGTTCCCAAGAAGGGAACTCTTGTTGACGGGGACAGAGAACTTTTTTCTTCCTTCATTTTCCATCCGTGAGATCTGAGAAAGGCTAGGACGATGTCCGTATGAGCCTTTGCTTTTGACAGGGACGACGCTTGAATCAGGATGTCGTCCAAGTAAGGTACTACTGCAATGCCCCTTGGTCTTAGAACCGCTAGAAGGGACCCTAGTACCTTTGTGAAAATCCTTGGATCAGTGGCTAATCCAAATGGAAGTGCCATAAACTGGTAATGTTTGTCCAGAAAAGCGAACCTTAGGAACTGATGATGTTCCTTGTGGATAGGAATATGTAGGTACGCATCCTTTAAATCCACGGTAGTCATAAATTGATTTTCCTGGATAGTAGGTAGGATCGTTCGAATAGTTTCCATTTTGAACGATGGTACCCTGAGAAATTTGTTTAGGATCTTTAGATCCAAAATTGGTCTGAATGTTCCCTCTTTTTTGGGAACTATGAACAGATTGGAATAAAATCCCATTCCTTGTTCTCTTATTGGAACTGGATGTATCACTCCCATCTTTAACAGGTCTTCTACACAATGTAAGAATGCCTGTCTCTTTATTTGGTTTGAAGATAATTGAGACCTGTGGAACCTTCCCCTTGGGGGTAGTTCCTTGAATTCCAGGAGATAACCTTGAGAAACTATTTCTAGCGCCCAAGGATCCTGAACATCTCTTGCCCAAGCCTGAGCAAAGAGAGAAAGTCTGCCCCCCACTAGATCCGGTCCCGGATCGGGGGCTATCCCTTCATGCAGTTTTGGTAGCAGTGGTAGGCTTCTTGGCCTGCTTACCCTTGTTCCAGCCTTGCATTGGTTTCCAGACTGGTTTGGGTTGTGAAGTATTACCCTCTTGCTTAGAGGATACAGAATTAGAGACTGGTCCGTTTCTGCGAAAGGGACGAAAATTAGGCTTATTATTAGCCTTAAAAGACCTATCCTGTGGGAGGGCGTGGCCCTTTCCCCCAGTGATGTCTGAAATAATCTCTTTCAAATCAGGTCCAAATAATGTTTTACCTTTGAAAGGAATGTTAAGCAATTTTGTCTTGGAAGACACATCCGCTGACCAAGACTTTAGCCAAAGCACTCTGCGCGCCACGACAGCAAACCCTGAATTTTTCGCCGCTAATCTAGCTAATTGCAAAGCGGCATCTAAAACAAAAGAGTTAGCCAATTTAAGTGCTTGAACTCTGTTCATAACCTCCTCATACGAAGATTCTTTACTGAGCGATTTTTCTAGTTCCTCGAACCAGAAACACGCTGCCGTAGTGACAGGAACAATGCATGAAATTGGTTGTAGAAGGTAACCTTGCTGTACAAAAATCTTTTTAAGCAAACCCTCTAATTTCTTATCCATAGGATCTTTGAAAGCACAACTATCTTTGATAGGAATAGTAGTGCGTTTGTTTAGAGTAGAAACCGCCCCCTCGACCTTGGGGACTGTCTGCCATAAGTCCTTTCTGGGGTCGACTATAGGAAATCATTTCTTAAATATAGGGGGGGGGACAAAAGGTATGCCGGGCCTTTCCCACTCTTTATTTACTATGTCCGCCACCCGCTTGGGTATAGGAAAAGCGTCGGGGGGCACCGGAACCTCTAGGAACTTGTCCATCTTACATAATTTCTCTGGAATGACCAAATTGTCACAATCATCCAGAGTAGATTAAGCAGTGCGCGGAGATGTTCTAATTTGAATTTAAATGTCACAACATCAGGTTCAGCTTGATGAGAAATTTTTCCTGAATCTGAAATTTCTCCATCAGACAAAACCTCCCTCATGGCCCCTTGAGATTGGTGTGAGGGTATGTCAGAACAGTTATCATCAGCGTCCTCTTGCTCTTCAGTGTTTAAAACAGAGCAATCGAGCTTTCTCTGATAAGTAGGCATTTTGGATAAAAGATTTGCTATGGAGTTATCCATTACAGCCGTTAATTGTTGCATGGTAATAAGTATTGGCGCACTAGATGTACTAGGGGCCTCCTGTGTGGGCATAACTGGTGTAGACACAGTAGGGGATGATGTAGTATCATGTTTACTCCCCTCATTTGAGGAATCATCTTGGGCAATATCATTATCTGTTGCATTACTGTCCTTACTTTGTTTGGACACTATGGCACAATTATCACATAAATTTAAATGGGGAGACACATTGGCTTTCATACATATAGAACATAGCTTATCTGATGGTACAGACATGTTAAACAGGCTTAAACTTGTCAACAAAGCACAAAAAACGTTTTAAAATAAAACCGTTACTGTCACTTTAAATTTCAAACTGAAAACACTTTATTACTGAATATGTGAAAAAGTATGAAGGAATTGTTCAAAATTCACCAAAATTTCACCACAGTGTCTTAAAGCATTAAAAGTATTGCACACCAAATTTCAGAGCTTTAACCCTTAAATTAACAGAACCGGAGCCGTTTTTACATTTAACCCCTATACAGTCCCAGAATGAGGCTCTGTCTATAACTAGAAAGGCCCCCATCTGAAAAAGGTGTCCAACACAGTGCCTGCCGTTTTTCTAAACGTTCCCCAAGATTATAATACCAATAATTAGTTAGAATCTGCATAATATGCCTAGTAAAGCAATTGTTTTAGCCCAGAAAAATGTCTACCAGTTTTTAAGCCCTTTTTGAAGCCCTTTATTCTTTTATGTTTAACTAAGAAAATGGCTTACCGGTCCCCATGAGGGGAAATGACAGCCTTCCAGCATTACATGGTCTTGTTAGAAATATGGCTAGTCATACCTTAAGCAGAAAAGACTGCTAACTGTTTCCCCCAACTGAAGTTACTTCATCTCAACAGTCCTGTGTGGAAACAGCAATCGATTTTAGTTACTGTCTGCTAAAAATCATCTTCCTCTTACAAACAGAAATCTTCATCCTTTTCTGTTTCAGAGTAAATAGTACATACCAGCACTATTTTAAAATAACAAACACTTGATAGAAGAATAAAACTACAAAAAACTCTTAACCATCTCCGTGGAGATGTTGCCTGTGCAACGGCAAAGAGAATGACTGGGGTGGGCGGAGCCTAGGAGGGATCATGTGACCAGCTTTGCTGGGACTCTTTGCCATTTCCTGTTGGGGAAGAGAATATCCCACAAGTAAGGATGACGCCGTGGACCGGACACACCAATGTTGGAGAAATGCCCTTTGCAATTGGTATTTCAAAATGTTCAATGGCCACATATTTAATAAAATCATAGGAATAATGACAAATTATTCTAACATGATGTTATCACAGAATCCAATCGCTATCTTCTTCCTACCATGAGCACCTACACAATATTTTCAAAATTTGTCAGTTCTGAGTGCTGACACCACAGAGCAATTAATCAACTGCCTTCTAACTTCCCGACTTGACCACTGCAGTGACCTACTCACTGGTCTACCTCTCTCCCGCCTCTCCCCCTTCAATCCATCCTAAATGCCTCTGCCATGCTAATCCACCTCTCAGTCACTCCATATTTGTTGCACCTTTCTGTGAGTCCCTTCACTGGCTCCCCATTCACAGCAGAATTAAATTCAAAATTCTCACCGTGACCTACAAAGCCCTTACCAATGCCGCTCCCCACTACTTTTCTTCACTAATCAACAAATACACTTCAGCCCACGCACTAAGATCCAACAATCTGTTACTTTGATTTTCACCTCCTGCCACCTTTTAGTGTGTGAGAAAAAACTGAGATATGAAGTAAGAAAATTTCATATAGGCCCCTGTTTAGCCCATTTTACAAAAAACAACTATTCCACTTTGTATTTTGTACTTGTTAGTATGAATGTCTGTGTGTTTTTTGTTCATCCATTGTGCATATTTATTACAATTTATTCCTTTGTAATTTACATTCAAATTTTATGTATTTGATATTTTGTGAAGAATTTTGTTACAATTTTTGATGCACCTTAATAGAATTTGTTCCTGCATATTTTTGCGTGAATGGTTCAATTATTTGTTTTGTAAGATTTTATTATTATTATTATTATTATTATTATTATTATCGATTATTTGTAGAGCGCCAACAGATTCCGCAGCGCTATAAACAAAGGGGAGTACAACAAAACAATTATAGGGTAGAGGGCCCTGCCAAGAGTTGCACTGTTGTAGTCAGCTCTCAAGAAGGTGATCCACAAACAGCTGGACTCTTAGGCTTACATGCTAAGAGGGTTCAGGGGATTGCAGTGGAGGAGAGGAACTGGTAATAGGAAAACATAATTTATGCTTACCTGATAAATTTATTTCTCTTGTAGTGTATCCAGTCCACGGATCATCCATTACTTATGGAATATATTCTCCTTCCCAACAGGAAGCTGCAAGAGTCCACCCACAGCAAAGCTGCTATATAGCTCCTCCCCTAACTGCCATATTCAGTCATTCGACCGAAAACATGCAGAGAAAGGAAAAACCATAGGGTGCAGTGGTGACTGTAGTTCAAATGAAAAAATTACCTGCCTTAAAGTGACAGGGCGGGCCGTGGACTGGATACACTACAAGAGAAATAAATTTATCAGGTAAGCATAAATTATGTTTTCTCTTGTTAAGTGTATCCAGTCCACGGATCATCCATTACTTATGGAATACCAATACCAAAGCTAAAGTACACGGATGATGGGAGGGACAAGGCAGGTACTTAAACGGAAGTTACCACTGCCTGTAAAAAACCCTTTCTCCCAAAAATAGCCTCCGAAGAAGCAAGGTATCAAATTTGTTAAATTTGAAAAGTATGAAGCGCAGACCAAGACTCCGTCTTGTAAATCTGTTCAACAGAAGCCACATTTAAAAAAGGCCCAAGTGAAAACCACAGCTCTAGTAGAATGAGCTGTAATCCCTTCAGGAGGCTGCTGTCCAGCAGTCTCATAAGCTAAATGAATTATGCTTTTTAACCAAAAAGACAGAGAGGCTGCTGAAGTGAACGTTTGATGAAAACTGTAGTAGCTTGTAAGTAAAACTTTAAAGCACAAACCACGTCCAATATTGTGTAATAGACGTTCCTTCTTTGAGGAAGGATTAGGATACAAGCATGGAACAACTATCTCTTGAGTGATGTACTTGTTAGATACCACCTTAGGAAAAAAACCCAGGTTGGTACGCAGGACTACCTTATCCGTACGAAGGACCAGATGAGGAGAATCACATTGTAACACAGATAACTTGGAGACTCTACGAGTCGAGGAATTAGCTACCCAAAAGGAACTTTCCAAGATAAAGATTGATATCTATGGAACAAAAAAGGTTCAAACGGAACTTCTTGAAGAACCTTAAGAATCAGGTTTAAGCTCCATGGCGGAGCAACAGTTTTAAACACAGGCTTGGATCTAACCAAAGCCTGACCAAATGCCTGAACGTCTAGAATACCTGCCAGACGCTTGTGCAAAAAAATAGACAGAGTAAAAATCTGTCCCCTTTTAAGGAATTAGCTGACAACCCTTTTCTCAAAAACATCTTGGAGAAAAGATAATATCCTGGGAATCCAGACTTTACTCCATGAGTAACCCTTGGATTCATAACAATCAGATATTTACACCATATCTATGTTCAATTTTCCTAGAGACAGGCTTTCATGTCTGTATTAAGGTATCAATGACTGACTCGGAGAAGCCATGCTTTGATAACATCAAGCGTTCAGTCTCCAGGCAGTCCATCTCAGATTGATTCTATTTAGATGGTTGAAAGGACCCTGAGGTAGAGGGACCTGTCTCTGAAGCAGAGACCGTGATGGAAAGGATGACATGTCCACCAGATCTGCATACCAGGTCCTGCGTGGCTACGCAGGCGCTGTCAAAAACACCAAAGCCCTCTCCTGCTTGGTCTTGACCTCCGGAGGAAATCCCACTCCCCCGGAAGAAAAGTCTGACGACTTAGAAAATCCACCTCCCAGTTCTCAACACCTGGGATATGGATAGCTGATAGACAAGAGTGAGTCTCTGTCCAGTGAATTATTGTAAGACTTCTAACATCGCTAGGGAACTTCTGTTCCCCCTTGATGGCTGATGTAAGCCACAGTCGTGTATATTGTCCGACTGAGTATGATGTACCTCAGAGTTGCTAACTGAGGCCAAGTCTGAAGAGCATGGAATATCACTCCCAGTTCCAGAATATTTATTAGAAGGAGGGTCTCCTCCTAAGTCCACTATCCCTGAGCCTTCAGGGAGTTCCAGACTGCATCCCAACCTAAAAGGCTGGCATCTATTGTAACAATTGTCCCATCTGACCTGCGGAAGGTCATACCCTTAGACAGATGGACCCGACATAGTCACCAGAGAAGAGAATCTCTGGTCTCTTGGTCCAGGTTTAACAGGGGGACAAATCTGTGTAATCCCCGTTCCTCTGACTGAGCATGCATAGTTGCAGCGGTCTGAAATGTAGACGTGCAAACGGTACTATGTCCCTTGCCGCTACCATTAAGCCGATTTCATTCATGTACTGAGCCACCGAAGGGCGCGGATGGGATGAAAAAAACACGGCAGAAATTTAGAAACTTTGACAACCTGGACTCCGTCAGGTAAATTTTCATTTCTACAGAATCTATCAGAGTCCCTAGGAGGGAAACCCTTGAGATTGGGGATAGAGAACTCTTTCCTTGTTCACTTTCCACCCATGTGATCTCAGAAATGCCAGTACTACGTCCGTATGAGACTGGGCAATTTGGATGTTTGACGCCTGTATCAGGATGTCGTCTAAATAAGGGGCCACTTCTATGCCCAGCGGTCTAAGGACCGCCAAAGCGACCCCAGAACCTCCATAAAGATTCTTGGGGCTGTAGATATCCCAAAGGAAAGAGCTACAAACTGGTAATGCCTGTCTAGAAAGGCAAACCTGAAAAACGATGGTGATCTTTATGCATCACAATGTGAGGATAAGCATCCTTCAAATCCATTGTAGTCCTCTATTGACTCTCCTGGATCATAGTTAAGATGGTACGAATAGTTTCCATCTTAAATGACGGAATTCTGAGGAATTTGTTTAAGATCTTTAGATCCAAAATAGGTCTGAAGGTTCCCTCTCCTTGGGAACCACAAACAGATTTGAGTAAAAACTCTGTCCCTGTTCCTCTCTTGGAACTGGATTGATCTCGTACACAATGTAAGGATGCCTCCTTCTTTATCTGGTTTGCAGATAATTGTGAAAGGCGAAATCTCCCCTTTTTTTGGGGGGGAATCTTTGAAATCCAGAAGATATCTCTGAGATATAAATTCCAATGCCTAGGGATCCTGGGCATCTCTTGCCCACGCCTGGGCAAAGAATGAAAGTCTGCCCCCTATAGGATCCGTTACCGGATAGGGGTCCGTTCCTTCATGCTGCCTTAGAGGCAGCAGCAGGCTCCTTGGCCTGCTTATCTTTGTTCCAGGTCCGATTGTCTCCAGACCGCCTTGGACTGAGCAAAAATTCCCTCTTGTTTTGCCTTAGAGGAAGAGGATGCCACACCTGCCCTGAAGTTTTTAAAAGGTACGAAAATTTTTTTTTTTTTTTTGCCCTTGATTTAGACCTATCCTGAGGAAGGGCATGACCTTTTCCTCCAGTGATATAAGCAATAATCTCCTTCAAACCAGGCCCGAATAGGGTCTGCCCCTTGAAGGGAAGTTAAGTAGCTTATTTATTAAAGTTACGACAGCTGACCATGATATAAGCCATAGCGCTCTGCGCGCCAGTATAGTAAAAAACAGAATTCTTAGCCGTTAGTCTAGTCAAATGAACAAGGCATCAGAAAACAAAGGAATTGGCTAGCATAAGCTTGTCAAATATATTCATCCAATGGAGTCGCTTAACTGTAAAGCCTCATCAAGAGACTCAACCCAGAACGCCGAAGCAGCAGTGACAGAAGCAATGTATGCAAGGGGCTGCAGGATAAAAACCCTGTTGAATAAACATTTTTTATCCATTGGATCTAAAAAGCACAACTGTCCTCGTCAGAGGTAGTGGTACGCTTAGCTAGAGTAGAAACTCTTCTCTCCACCTTAGGAACTGTCTGCCAGAAGTCCCGTGTGGTGGTAACTATTAGAAAACATTCTTCTAAAAAATAGGAGTGGAAGAGAACGGCACACCTGTTCTATCCCATTCCTTATTAAAAAAATTTTTAGTAAACCTCTTTAGGTATTGGAAAAACATCAGTACACACCGGCACTGCATATTATTTATCCAGTCTACACAATTTCTCTGGCCCTGCGATTGTACACATTCATTCAGAGCAGCCAAAGCCTCCCTGAGCAACAAGTGGAGGTTCTCAAGCATAAATTTTAAATGTAGAAATATCAGAATCAGGTTAAATCATCTTCCCTGAGTCAAAAAAAAAAAATCACCCACAGACTAAGCATATTGTGAGGTAGTATCATACATGATTCTTAAAGCGTCTGTATCTACCCCCAGAGCTAACTGCTTTCCTTTAATTTCAGGTAGTCTGACTAATACTGCTGCCAGAATATTATTCACCACCTTTGCCATGTCTTGTAAAATAAACGCTATGGGCGCCCTTGATGTACTTGGCGCCATTTGAGCGTGAGTCCCTGAAGCGGGAGTCGAAGGGTCTGACACGTGGGGAGAGTTAGTCGGCATAACTTTCCCCTTGACAGAATCCCCTGGTAAAGAAACGCTATGGGTGCCCTTGATGTACTTGGCGCCATTTGAGCGTGAGTCCCTAAAGCGGGAGTCAAAAGGTCTGACACGTGGGGAGAGTTAGTCGGCATAACTACCCCCACGACAGAATCCTCTGGTGATAATGTTTTTAAAGACAAAAAAAGATCTTTATTGTTTAACATGAAATCAGTACATCTGGTACACATTCTAAGATGGGGTTCCACCATGGCTTTAAAACATAATGAACACAGAGCTTCCTCTATGTCAGACATAGAACAGACTAATAATGAGACTAGTAAGCTTGGAAAACACTTTAAATCAAGTTAACAAGCAAATATAAAAAACGTTACTGTGCCTTTAAGAGAAACAAATTTTGCCAAAATTTGAAATAACAGTGAAAAAAGGCAGTTAAACTAACAAAATTTTTACAGTGTATGTAACAAGTTAGCAGAGCATTGCACCCACTTGCAAATGGACGATTAACCCCTTAATACAAAAAAACAGATTAACAAAACGAAAAATATGTTTTAAACAGTCATAACAGCTCCTACTTTTGAAGCCCTTTTGAGCCCTTCAGAGATGTCCTATAGCATGCAGGGGACTGCTGAGGGAAGCTGAATGTCACTGTTTGTAATTTTAACTGTACCAACTGTAACTTTTATACTATAACAGTGGAAAGCCTCAGGAAACTGTTTCTATGCAAAATTTAAGCCAGCCATGTGGAAAAAACTTAGGCCCCAATAAGTTTTATCACCAAACATATGTTAAAAAACGATTAAACATGCCAGCAAACGTTTTAAAACACATTTTTACAAGAGTATGTATCTCTATTAATAAGCCTGATACCAGTCGCTATCGCTGCATTTAAGGCTTTACTTACATTACTTCGGTATCAGCAGTATTTTCTTAGTCAATTCCATTCCTAGAAAAATATTTTACTGCACATACCTTATCTGCAGGAAAACCTGCACGCCATTCCCCCTCTGAAGTACCTCACTCCTCAGAATGTGTGAGAACAGCAAATGGATCTTAGTTACGTCTGCTAAGATCATAGAAAAACGCAGGCAGATTCTTCTTCCAAATACTGCCTGAGATAAACAGCACACTCCGGTGCCATTTAAAAATAACAAACTTTTGATTGAAGAATAAACTAAGTAGAAAGCACCACAGACTCTCACAACCTCCTATCTATGTTGAGGCTTGCAAGAGAATGACTGAATATGGCAGTTAGGGGAGGAGCTATATAGCAGCTTTGCTGTGGGTGGACTCTTGCAGCTTCCTGTTGGGAAGGAGAATATATTCCATAAGTAATGGATGATCCGTGGACTGGATACACTTAACAAGAGAAAGGTCAGCGTAGGTTGTATGCGTCCCTGAACAGTAGAGTCTTTAGGGAGCACTTGAAGCTTTTAAAACTAGAAGAGAGTCTTGTGGAGCGAGGCAGAGAGTTCCACAAGATGGGAGCCAGTCGGGAGAAGTCCTGTAAACGGGAGTGTGATGAGGTGACAAGAGAGGAGGAGAGTAGGAGGTCATGAGCAGAGCGAAGGGGACGGGAGGGAGAGTATCTGGAGACAAGGTCTGAGATGTAGGGGGGAGCAGTGCAGTTGAGGGCTTTGTATGTAAGAGTGAGAGTTTTGTGTTTGATCCTAGAGGCAAGAGGAAGCCAGTGAAGGGATTGGCAGAGAGGCGCAGCAGATGAAGAGCGACGTGTAAGGAAGATGAGTCTGGCAGAGGCATTCATTATGGATTGTAAAGGAGCTAGGCGGCAGGTGGGGAGACCAGAGAGGACAGAGTTGCAGTAATCAAGGCGAGAAAGATTTGTAAAATACAAATTTTGTTGTGCACTTTTGTACATGCATCTCCTTCCCATATGAAAATGCAGTATACCGACATGAACACTATTTTTATTTTGTGATTCAGATAGAGCATATCATTTTAAACAACTTTACAATTTACTTCTATTGTCAATTTTGCTTCATTTTCTTTGTATCTTTTATTGAAGATTAGTGAAGAATTTTAAGAATATTGAAGATTATTGAAGAATTTTAAGAGGTTTATAGACGCAGCCACCAATTAGTAGCTTGGTATATGGTGATAGCAGTTGGATCCTACCTAGTTATGCATTTCAACAAATGCATATTAGATAATAGAAGTAAATTGGAAAGTTTTTTTTTTAATTGTATGCTCTATCTAAAGCATGAATTTTTTTTTCGGGTTTCATGTCCCTTTAAGTAAGAATTGTCTTTTCCAGGCCAGAGCTTCAGTCATCTTGGAAGCTGCTAATGTACTCAAATCATTTTATGATCACCTGTTAGGTGCAACAAACAATCTTTTGTTAAAACCAATGAAGACCTTTTTACACCAGAGTTTTGACAAGCCGGGTAGTTGCTTATACACCTGGAATTAGCTCTGGGCACCCTATTTGTACATGTTTCTTGTGAGTATTTTGGTATATATGATAATACATTGAAAACTGAAATAATGTATATTAACCACTTAACGACAGGTCGTTAAGGGTTTTTTAGGTCATGTTAGTGCGGGTCTTGCCGTAAGAGGCAGGAAAGCGCTATTATGACCTTCCAGCTGCAAACATCCTGGAATAGTGCGGTTTCGCCACTGGCGGCGAGACTGCGCTATCAAAAAACTTCTATGCATATCAATGGCTAAGACTAAAACATCATGGGTTAGATTACGAGTGGATCGCTAACAGTTCTACGCAAGCGATAAGGGGTTTATCACAGGTGTTTGTGCGTGTTAGCTTTACCACTAATATTACAAGTTGAAAGTAAGCGCGATTGCTTGAGTACAAACATGATTTATGCAGTTACACTCATAATAACACTATCTGATAAAAAAATATAAAAAAAAAATATTGCACACGAAGGTTACTCAAAGATATGAGGTCTCAGGTGATTGAAAAAAAAAAGCAGGCAAAGGGCTTTAACATAGAGATACATACATAAACATCTCTAAATATGTATATAAATATGAACAAAGATAAAGCACTCTCACAATCCAACTGCTATCACCATATACCAGGGTGCAAAGACATATGTATAAGAATCCGATGCACTCTATGGATTTGAAAAAACAAACTCTTTACTGTGTGACGTTTCGGGGCTTTCACCCCTTCCTCTGACAAAAAAAACCCTGTGAAATGTGGACAAATTGACACAAAATACAAACCCCTCCCACTCTGTGCACAACCAATCAATCATTTGGCAATACATATGGTCAAAAAATATTGCTAAACAAAATTGTGACATCATCTCTAAACATTATTCATGTGCTTATCATCCATTATGTGTGGTATCAATATCTTTATACATTATAATAATTTGTGATGACCATATTGTTATACGTTATATGCATTATAGTGCAAAAACCTTATGTGATGTTAATATACGTTGCTAATAAGTAAGCAGAGGACTCTATACCATATCTCATCAAACAAATAAAACGTACTAAGCAGAGCTGCTCATATTTACATTGAGAGAAGAAATCCTCTTTAAAAGCAGTATCCTATTTAACGATTAGCAGGCATACCTGTCATGGCGAAACAGACATTGTACAGTTCGCGGTCTGCAGGGGGAGAAGACCAGACTAGACTAACTGTCATTGCCGCTACTAAATAAAGCTATTAACCCCTAAACCGCCAGCCCCCCCCCCACATCTCAAAACACTAAATTAAACTATTAACCCCTAAACCTAACACCCCCTAACTTAAAATCAAAAGTACAATATAACTATATTTAAATAAATAAAAACTTACCTGTGAAATAAAACTAAACCTAACATTAAACTATAAATTAAGCTATCATTACTATTCTAATAAAAGAAAAAATAATACCAATAAAAAAAAACTTACACTACGAAAAAAATTAAAATCAATAAGCTTACCAAAAATAAAAAACGAAATTATCAAAAATAAAAACAATTAAACCTAATCTAATACCCCTATAAAAATAAAAAAGCCCTCCAAAATAAAATACTCCCTAGCCTACAAAGGCCTTTTGTAGTGCGTTGTCCTAAGTTAAACAGCTCTTTTACCTGTAAAAAAAAAAATACAAAGTCCCCCCAACAGTAAAACCCACCACCCAACCAACCCCCCAAAATAAAAACCAAACTCTAAAAAATATTTAAGCTACCCATTGCCCCTAAAGGGGCATTTGTATGGGCATTGCCCTTAAATGGGCATTCAGCTCTTTTCCAAAAGCCCAAAGCCCTAACCTAAGAAACAAAAAACACCCAAAAAACAAAACAAAAAAAACCCTAACACAAACCCCAGAATATCTACTCACTGATTTGAACAACCAATAGGATTTCAGTAGCTCTCATCCTATTGGCTGTTTTGAAAAGCCAATAGGATTTTAGAAGCTCTCATCCTATTGACTGATTTGAATTTGAAGAATCAAATCAGCCAATAGGAATGCAAATCCATTTTGAAACAACTACCTTGCATTCAACTTTAGTGCACGGCGGTGACCATATGAAGAGGACGCTCCGTGCAGGATGCGATGGATGAAGATATCACTGCCTGGATGAAGACTTCGTTCTCACCACCTGGATGCAGATGGATGTCCGTACTTTAGGAACCGTGAGTTGATGTTATGGGGTTAGTGTTATTTTTTTTTTTTTTTTTTTGGGTGAGTTTTTTTTAGATTAGGGCTTAGGGCTTTGGGCTTTTGGAGAAGAGCTGAAAGCCCTTTTCAGTGCAGTGAAAAAGAGCTGAATGCCCTTTTAAGGTCAATGCCCATACAAATGCCACTTTAGGGGCAATGGGTAGCTTAGGTTTTTTTAAAATTAGGTTTTTTATTTTGGGGGGTTGGTTGGGTGGTGGATTTTACTGTTGGGGGGACTTTGTATTTTTTTTTACAGGTAAAAGAGCTGTTTAACTTAGCTCAATGTGCCACAAAAGGCCCTTTTAAGGGCTATTGGTAGTTTATTGTAGGCTAGGGGGTGGTTTTATTTGTTTTATTTTTATAGGGCTATTAGATTAGGTGTAATTGGTTTTATATTTGAGAATTTTGTTTATGATTTTTTGTAAGCTTAGTGTTTTTTATTTTTTGTAATTTAGTGTTTATTATTTTTTGTAATTGTAGATTTTTAAATTTTGTTCGTAGTGTTAGTTTTTTTTTAATTTATAATTTATATTTATTTATTGGTAGAATTTTCTTATTATTTTTTTGTTTTTTTTATAAATATTTTTATTGAGGTTTAAACAATACAAAGAATAATAGGTACCAAATATGCACAGTACAATACAGACATCCACAAACAAGTTCGGAATTAAACATCTGTAAAGAAAGATATACATTATGTCACTCTAACATTCAAAATTAAGAGATTCTATAGACTACTGTAGACTCCTTAGTTTGCCCTCCAAGATATTATAAGCATCTGTATAACCCCAAGTTGCACATACACCTAATGCAAGGGATTACATATTTTAACCTCCAAACTGTACACAGGCTTCACTAAAGCCGTAAGCAGCCACTTATAAATCACAGGAGGTTCATATAACTACAGCAGTATAAACCCCTTCAAATTTGCATAATGCAACACTTTATAATGCATATTTTCAAATAAGTTGAGGATACAACATTTAAAAGAGAGAACAAAGAAAAGTGCTGAATTAGGAAGATGTTTAGGGTGCAAACAAATAAACCTCTTATTTTGTCCTCTAAGATATTATTGGCCCCTGTTGGACCTCACGCTGTCTAGGTACACAATATGAGGTATTAAATAGAATGGTCTTTATTCTGACCTCCTAAGAATGTAGAGGCCTCTCTTGGACCTTATGCAGCAATTTACAGAACATAGGAGGTTTATATAATTACAACAGCTAGTGCTTAGGGTAGGGCAGAGACTTCCTAATTCTGCCTAGGTTTGCGGAGGGTTTAAGTTACCCCTATCCGCATAATTTCCATATAAGGGGGGGGTACCTAGCAGGGCTTTTGGACCTTCGAGTATAAGAAAACAATTGAATATACTAACTTCAACAATAAGTGACACATCAAGAAAGTTGTTAGGTATGAACAAAGGTTATGCAGTTTGATTCCTATCTGATAACAAAGCTGAAAAGGTATTCACTGAGAGAAGACTAGTACCTGCATAAAATCAGATAACTCTAGGCGATCTTATGTGTAGGACAGATTAACAAAATCATATTTGGCTCAATCTATACTCCAATATTATAATAAAAGCCTGTGTTGCCCCTAGAGTGAATTAAGTAAAAAAAATAGTATAATATATGCCTTAGCAACCGGAACGTAAAGTTGCCATCTCTAGATGCAGAAATGCCCTGCTGCCTCAGCCGCTGACCGCAGAGCAACTGCCACTAGATCTAAAGGCTGGTGAAAGGGAAAGGGGAGGAATTGAAACAGGCCTATATGTAGAACTCTTACAAAGTAAAAAGCCACCGTATAGGAATTTAAGAGGAGTAGTATTATAGACATAGGTTCTGTGGAATATGAAAATTGCAGCGTCCTACAATGAAAACCACTCACTATATATAGAGCTGTTCTGAGAAACTATAGCTATCCAAAGCTGGCTGAAATGCTGCAGAGCAACTAGTTAGAGAGATGGAAGTTTACTAGAAGGGTTATAAACGTGCACACAACACTTTTCTACAGGGAAATATAGGTTCCAGGATATTACAGCTCTAGATTATTCTTCCCTATTGCAATGTAACAAGTACTATAACATGTGAAAAATTTGCCATATGCAAGTATAAACAGCAAATAGGCTATAGAGCCTTCATAGCATACCCCCCTGTACAGAGCAAAATACGATACTATCATACTAACACACTAGCAAGGGTAGATAGAAAAAATGTTGAATGCATTTCAATAGCACAGGCACAGTTCCAAGTCTACTCAGTAACATAGGTAAAATACCAGTTCTCATCCAGTGCCCTATTCAAGCCTCTCAGAAATTAGCAGCCGTTGCCAAGTGTCCAGCACTATTGCTGCTGCCAAACAGTCCCACATTATGGAGATTCTCATTCTGGGAATAATACAGTGCTTGAGCACCCCAATCTTTACACCTGGTGGCCCAGGACAGTGAAATAAAAGAGAAAATTGCCATGCAAAGTTGGGGAGACAGAGAGAGCTCCTGTTAAAACAGTACCCACTTGTAAGCTGATGACACTCCTCTCTGACTATGTTATTGCAGTTCCAAAATATCCCAGCATCGGGAGAGTCCATCATCCCCCTAGGAGAGCCGGCCGCATCCCCCCCAGGCAGCTGACAGGGCCAATCCCGGATCAGGTCGCCACACTTGTTTAGATGGTGGGAGGCTCTGTGCACTAGCCGTGACTGTGGATCGCTGGTGTACAGTAGTGTTGCTGCGATCCGTCTAGGCAAACTTAATGAGCTCCTGATCATGCTTCCACGAGATCAGGGAAGGGAACTCAGGACTAGATATGCTTCATACCAGTGTCCCACTGTCTCCTTTACTCAAACTATTCACAGAGCTTAATTGCTGCAAAGGAGATAGCTGCAGTTTGTTCTGTAATACTCCTGTCTTTACCACTGTGCTACAGATTAATGGTAGTGTGGGCAGTTGCGAGAGGATTCTATCTATTCTTATATTAATGAGATCTTCACGTTCCTCCAGCAATGTTTTAACGGCCAAGTATAGCTCCTCCATAGTAGACAAGCAAAGTTGGTATTGGAGTAAATCCTCAAATATTAAGTAACAGCCCCTATATACTGAATCAATGCCGGTATATACGTGCCAGGTATTAGGCTCACCAGATACCTCTAGATATGTCTCCGGTCCTGGTCTGATTCCCAATGCTGCGTGTGCTTGTTTTCGCACTAACCACCCACGAAGGGGTCTGATATTACAGTCCTCCAATCTTTTCACTAGCTTGCCGGGTTACTCAGCAACTTTCTCCCAGCTGAAGTCTCTTGGAGTGCTTTTATCCTCCGCTTTCCAACATTTATAGGCAATGCTGGGATCAGCACAGGGCTCAGCCTTTCTCTCGTAGCGAGTGGCTCGCAGCGTACTGCCTCCAAGGCTCTAAATCACAGGTAGGCTCTTAGCTGCGTCATAGGTGGAAGTCTCTTTGTCAGCCAATTTACCCTGCTCCCGGGTCAACAGGCCATGTCTCCTGTGTCCCTCAAGCCTCATCAGGTCACTCCGGGTCCTACAATTTAAATTTTGCTCCTGATTCACAGCTAAATCAAACACTTTGAGCCGGAGCTTCTAAACTATACAGCTGCTCTGTTTGATGGTTAGTTCCACCCCAAGGATTATCTTATTTTATTAGAATAGTGTTAGGTTAATTTATAGTTTAATGTTAGGTTTATTTTTATTTCACAGGTAAGTTTTTATTTATTTCAATTTATATTGTAATTTTAATCTTAAATTAGGGGGATGTTAGGTTTAGAGATTAATAGTTGAATTTAGTGTTTTACGATGTGGGGGGGCTGTTGGTTTAGGGGTTAATAGGTTTATTTAGTAGCGGCAATGTGGGGGGCTGGTGTGGGGAGCTGGAGGTTTGAGGTAAATAGGTTTATTTAGTGTCGGTGATGTCGGGGAACTGGGGAATAGGGGTTAATAACTTTATTTAGGTGTCAGCGATGTGGGAAACGGTGGAATAGCGGTTAATAACTTTTATTAGTGTTGACTATGTCGGGGGTGGCAGATTAGAGGTGTTTAGTCTTGGGGTTTATCTTAGGGTGTTAGGTTTAAATGTAACTTATTTTCCCCTATAGACATCAATGGGGGTTGCGTTACAGAGATTTTTCATTCCGCACTTCAGGTGTTAGTTTTTTTTCGAACACTCTCTCCCCATTGATGTCTATGGGGGAAAGCGTGCATGAGCACATCAAAGCAGCCCTTGGATTTTGTACGGTATGGAGCTTAACACCACCATATCGCACGAACAAGGAGGATTTTCAGTAACTTGTAATGGCAGCGCTATGGAGAGTGAAATAATGCAATTTTTTTGGTGTTAGTTTTGCACCCTGTTTATTGCAAAATTAGTAATCTAGGTGAATGATAGCAGCATCTTTATTTTTTAATAAAATAACTGCACTAGGCAGTATTTTGGGGCTAAAGTTGGCTGGAGTGGGGTCTAAGAAAAAAAAAGCATTTTTAAAGGCAAAGTGCCTTTACATTGTAGTATTCTTGGCAACCAAATGCTCTTTATTAGGATGACATCCTAAAAAAAATTGCGCCGTTTCTGGTCACAATGTCCCCTTAATCATGATTAATATGGGTATATACACATATTAACACATAAATATATATGTATATAAGCATATAGATTTACAGGGAGTGCAGAATTATTAGGCAAATGAGTATTTTGACCACATCATCCTCTTTATGCATGTTGTCTTACTCCAAGCTGTATAGGCTCGAAAGCCTACTACCAATTAAGCATATTAGGTGATGCGCATCTCTGTAATGAGAAGGGGTGTGGTCTAATGACATCAACACCCTATATCAGGTGTGCATAATTATTAGGCAACTTCCTTTCCTTTGGCAAAATGTTTCAAAAGAAGGACTTGACAGGCTCAGAAAAGTCAAAAATAGTGAGATATCTTGCAGAGGGATGCAGCACTCTTAAAATTGCAAAGCTTCTGAAGCGTGATCATCGAACAATCAAGCGTTTCATTCAAAATAGTCAACAGGGTCGCAAGAAGCGTGTGGAAAAACCAAGGCGCAAAATAACTGCCCATGAACTGAGAAAAGTCAAGCGTGCAGCTGCCAAGATGCCATTTGCCACCAGTTTGGCCATATTTCAGAGCTGCAACATCACTGGAGTGCCCAAAAGCACAAGGTGTGCAATACTCAGAGACATGGCCAAGGTAAGAAAGGCTGAAAGACGACCACCACTGAACAAGACACACAAGCTGAAACGTCAAGACTGGGCCAAGAAATATCTCAAGACTGATTTTTCTAATGTTTTATGGACTGATGAAATTAGAGTGAGTCTTGATGGGCCAGATGGATGGGCCCGTGGCTGGATTGGTAAAGGGCAGAGAGCTCCAGTCCGACTCAGACGCCAGCAAGGTGGAGGTGGAGTACTGGTTTGGGCTGGTATCATCAAAGATGAGCTTGTGGGGCCTTTTCGGGTTGAGGATGGAGTCAAGCTCAACTCCCAGTCCTACTGCCAGTTTCTGGAAGACACCTTCTTCAAGCAGTGGTACAAGAAGAAGTCTGCATCCTTCAAGAAAAACATGATTTTCATGCAGGACAATGCTCCATCACACGCGTCCAAGTACTCCACAGCGTGGCTGGCAAGAAAGGGTATAAAAGAAGAAAATCTAATGACATGGCCTCCTTGTTCACCTGATCTGAACCCCATTGAGAACCTGTGGTCCATCATCAAATGTGAGATTTACAAGGAGGGAAAACAGTACACCTCTCTGAACAGTGTCTGGGAGGCTGTGGTTGCTGCTGCACGCAATGTTAATGGTGAACAGATCAAAACACTGACAGATCCATGGATGGCAGGCTTTTGAGTGTCCTTGCAAAGAAAGGTGGCTATATTGGTCACTAATTTGTTTTTGTTTTGTTTTTGAATGTCAGAAATGTATATTTGTGAATGGTGATATGTTATATTGGTTTCACTGGTAAAAATAAATAATTGAAATGGGTATATATTTGTTTTTTGTTAAGTTGCCTAATAATTATGCACAGTAATAGTCACCTGCACACACAGATATCCCCCTAAAATAGCTAAAACTAAAAACAAACTAAAAACGACTTCCAAAAATATTCAGCTTTGATATTAATGAGTTTTTTGGGTTCATTGAGAACATGGTTGTTGTTCAATAATAAAATTAATCCTCAAAAATACAACTTGCCTAATAATTCTGCACTCCCTGTATATTTAAATTGGCTTTCATCGCTGCACTATTACCACATTCGCTGCGCCTAGGTTCTGATGCCATCTCTGAAGGCATCAGAGCAAGGCTCCCATTGGAGCTAATGGAAGTGTGTTCTTGTGAGCGCAATGCTTCCCAGGAATGCAAATGCGAGCTTGTGTTTGCATTGCTGACAACTTGTAATACCAGCGCAGTGGTATTACAAAGTGGAGCTCAAATATCTCTTTCATAAAGGCGATATTCAGCGCTCCACTTGTAATCTGGCACTATATGTGGGTGTTTTTTAGATATATAATGAAAAAACTGTGAAGAGTTAAACATTTCAACATAAAAGCAAAGTGGGATCCTAAAATAGTATATATCAGTGAATGGAGATGTAACTGTTAGCAACTAGGCTCCATTACAAAATCACTTATTTATTTGGCTTCATGAAGCTTTGTTTAAACAGAGCATTTTCAGCTCTGAGGATGCTTCAAAGGTTGCTATAGCAACCATTGCCTGTGTGATCACTCAAGCACGCATGCAGAGGGGTTGTGTCAGAGTTGGAGTGACAGATTGACTTTACGCTGCAGCCAGTGTCCTGTAAAGAATAGCTACCTTGTCAAGATGTGCTACCTGGAAGTGCACATACTCACAATTATGAAATCACACTCCACATATGTTTAAAAGGAATG
Organism: Bombina bombina; assembly: GCF_027579735.1. NCBI lineage: Eukaryota > Metazoa > Chordata > Amphibia > Anura > Bombinatoridae > Bombina > Bombina bombina. The sequence goes on along the minus strand of NC_069504.1, from coordinate 554,872,110 downwards.
TGTCAAATGCCATTATGTACTGACCAGCATGCGCAGATGCAGGTAGCAAATCTCGACGAGCGCTGAATGCCTATAACTGCTAGTTGGATTTCTAATTCACATAATAAGATGCACAGTGTATGTGTTGTTAATCACACACATATATACGCTGCACTGTAATTCCCCCATGTCTACTATCCTTTTTGCCCCCACCTTGGAGGTTCAAGGGGGGGGTAAAGCAGCAGATCAGTTCCCACGTTGAGATTTGCTAACTGAGTTGCACATGCTAACTGAAATGCACATTCGCCTACTTATATGTCTTGTCTCAGTAAATAATTGGAGCCTGAAGCAGTACTTTTTATGGGCAGTGAAAGCAATACATATGTGTTTGTACTTAAACAGCACAAATAACTTTTAATGCACATATAAATATATATATATATATATATATATGTATTTATTAAAATAAATAAATAGAATTTAATATGGCAAATTGGCAATTGATTATGAAAGTGGAGGGCCCTCTAGTGGGTCTGTAACAACATTAAGGGCTTACCAACTTGAAGTCTGGAGAATGTGAGATTGTGTTTTTGTTACAAAGGAGGCGGTGTTTGTGCTTACCTTTATAGGGTCCTGCAGTGGAGTATCCGGCCTCTTTTCGGTTCCAGACTTCAAGAGGAAAGTTTCTGTGTCCCTGAAGGAAGAGTGTTGAAGATGGATAGGTCTAGGAGGAAATCTCTGCCACCCAAGAGATACAGGGAGGTTGTTGAGATGACGTCCAGGAAAAAAGGACCTGCAAGACAGACAGAGGAGCATGGATCAGATGATGTGGTACCCCCAACCCCTCAAAAAACGCCTCCCCAGAGAAGTTTTAATAAGGAAAAAGTGCCTGCAAAGGGGGGTAGGAAGGGTACTGGGCCCAAATCGAGTCCCATAGTGAGGCCTGGGTTAATGTCCGGATCGCAGCCGGGGGGAGTGGGCTGTGGGGAGGCTTAGGCTGGGCCTAGTGGGGGGCAGGAAGGCCCGTGGGTGCTGGCGGCCCCCCTTATGGGTCCTGGGGTTGATTTGGGTAGTGAGAGTGCTGGTCCCTTGCAAGCTTTGCTACCGGCAGCCATGGCGGCGGTGCTGGCCCTGGCCCAAACTTTGGCCTCTGCCATGGCTCCTTCTGCCCAGGCGCAGGGCCGGGCCGCGGCCCAGGCTGTCGGTGGTTCGGTGGTGACACAGCAGGCCGATGGGGCAGGGGGCCCGGTATCGGCAAATGCAGAGTGCGCAGCGGGGCCTTCCCTCTCAGATGGCGGGTCACGCGAGATCTACTCCTCTAGTTCGTCAGAGGAGGAGGATCTCGGCCGCCATCTTGGAGGGAGGCCCGATGCAGGAGAGGATCCACCGCGCGACCGGAGTGGCCCAGGTAACTTGGGGAGGATTCCGGTCGTGGGTGGGGCGACAACAGGCGGCAGTGGAGTGAGGCAGGAGCACTTACCTAGGGAGGCCAGGGTGCATGGTGCGGTTGAGGCTCGGAGGTGCAGCATGGAGGAGAGGCCCAGCACAAGTGCGCAGGCGTGGGCTGAAGGGCAGAGAATGACCGCGCATGCGCGCATGGCTGTGGCGGCTGGTAGTCAGAGGTGTGAGGCTGTGACTGATGGTGCGGAGGGGCCTTCAACTTTGGTGGCAGCGCGTCTGGGTGTCAGCAGTTCCTGTGCAGCTGTGCATGCGCACACGGGGACTGGAGTTTGTGAAGGTACAAGTGAGTCTGGTGCTGGGGGGAGCAGGAACGTTGTTGCATGTAATTTAAGGCTCACGGATGCTAGAGGTGGCATGTTTGTGGGGAATGCTGCTAGGGGCTCAAGGGGGCCGCATGCGGGGATAACGCATGGCGGAGCTCATGGGGCACAGTATGGCATCAGTGGGGAGACAGTGCTTGGCGGGCATGGTTGTGGAATGTCTGCAAATGAGGAGTTAGGGGTTGCTGAGGGTGGGCCAACATTAGGACAGGTTAATACGATGCAGGTGCAGGAGGAGGTCATTAAGAGGGCTGTTGAATCTGCGCTGCGTGAGATGGCAAGGCAGCAGGCACCTCCCGGGTTGAGTGCACACGCCCAGGGGGGGTCTGAGCAGGAAGTTTTGATTAGAAGAGCTGTGGCTGCGGCTCTAGGGATGAGTGCTGGTGGGGACCATAGGATGGAGGGGAGGAATGTCTCTTTTGGCGCACCACCTGTTGGCCAGAGTACTCCCCAAGTTGCTTTGTCTCCACAGGTACAGATTAGGCCTGCTTCAGCTATGGCGACTGAGGCTGGGGCACTGGTGGTGGCGAATCAGAGCAGCGAGCAGCTGGATCAGACAGGATCGTCGGCACCAGCACCCAGCGAAGCAAGCCGCCCTGGAAACGGTGAGTACTACGCACCTCACACACTACATGCTGACACGGGTTCCTCATCTAGTGGCTCAGGGTCAGACAGTGGGGAGGACCTGGGACTAGTGGGGAAAGGCCAGCGTAGAATGTTTAGGTGGATCAAGAAGATGGCGGCAGGGCATGCGAAGAACAGGGCCAGGGGGTCGGGGCCCTTGGACGGGGAGCCTGGGGTCGCAAGACCTGAGGGAGGTGCCCCCGGGGCTGCCGTGCCTTGTAAGGTGGCGGCACAGGGGGACACTTACCCGTGCTTGGTTCATTCGCTTTACGGTCACCTTAAGATGAAAACAATTACGAAAATACAGGAGGGTCGCTACGTTAATGTTTTCGACCTCTCACTGGACGCGTTTAGGGCGAAAGAAAGGGCCCAGGATGGATCCGGCCCTAAAAAGGTATGCAGGCCTGAAACATACGAAGAATGGCTTAAATGCTTCAGAGTACTAGCGGCCTGCTACGTGGATAGGTGGCCGTTGCAAGGACATAACCTCTTTAAGTATCAGGATACTATTGAGGATATCCACAACAGATTTAAAGAGGGTGCATGGCGGGAGTATGACATGGCCTTCAGGAGGAAGATGGTGGGGAACCCATTACTGCATTTCGGCACTCAGGATATGCACCTGTGGTCGAAATTAGGGCTGGAAGGCGGAACCCCACCCCCGGAGCAGGCACGGCAGGGACTTCAGCGACAGGGGGCAAGAGTCAGTAGGCGGGGGCGCGAGTGCTGGAAATTCCAGGACAAGCAGTGTGACAGGGGGAGCAATTGCTCCTTTCGGCACATATGCAGATACTGTGGCGGTCCCCACGCCGGAGCGGATTGCGGTAAATGCAAGGACCATGGGCAGCTTAAACCAGCTCCAAAACCGGGAGTTGGGGACAAGGGCCCCAACCCCGCTTAAGCTGCCTCCTATGCTAGCATGGCTGGCACACTACCCAGACCGGGAGGCAGCGGCGCTGCTCAGGGACGGCCTGGAGTGGGGTTTTGTGATCCCTGTGACGAGAAATGTCCAGGGGTCTGGGTTACACAAAAATTTGAAGACGGCTTATGAATTCCCGCATGTGGTACAGGATAAATTGGCGAAGGAAGTCGCGTTGGGTAGGGTGTCCGGCCCATTCGCGGAGCTCCCAATGGCAGATCTGGTGATCTCGCCTTTGGGGTGGTGCCAAAAAAGGAGCCGGGGAAGTTCAGGCTGATTCATCACCTGTCTTTCCCAAAAGGGGGATCGTTCAATGACGCCATTGACCCCGAAATCAGCTCGGTGCATTACCAATCGTTTGATAATGCTCTAGAGGTGGTTAGGTCGTGTGGCCCGGGGGCACTGATGGCTAAGCTTGACATAGAATCGGCGTTCCGTCTGCTGCCCCTCCATCCCTCGGCATTTAGGCTCATGGGGATGAAGTTCGAGGGGTGTTACTACGTGGACAGGTGCTTACCAATGGGTTGCTCCTTGTCCTGCTCATTGTTCGAGTGCTTTAGTTCATTCTTGCACTGGGTGGTGGAAACGGCGTCAGGAGGTGGGGCGATTGCTCATTACCTCGACGATTTCCTACTGGTGGGAAGAGTGGGTTACGCAGAATGCGACCAGCTCATGAAGGTCATGAAGGAGCTGATGGCTCGTTTTGGGGTCCCCCTGGCGGATGAGAAGACGCAGGGGCCATGTACGTGCATAACATTTCTTGGGATAGAAATTGACACTGTGCATGCGGTTTGCAGATTGCCGGATGACAAAGTGCAACGAATGCTGCAGGCCGTCAGGGCATTTATGGGGCGGTCAAGGGTTCCCATTAAGGAGGTCCAATCTTTGCTTGGCCTTCTGAATTTTGCAGGGCGGGTGATCCCAATGGGAAGGGTCTTCAACCGCCGCCTGGAGGGGCAATTGAAGGGCCCTCGGGGCCATGCAACATGGGCTCGGGTCACGGATGAGGTGAAGGAGGATCTAGAGGTGTGGTATAGGTTCTTGGTTAACTTCAACTGGGTTTGCCTGTGGAGGCACCCGCCAGTTTCCAATCAAGCCCTTCACCTCTTCACGGACGCAGCAGGCAGCTCGGGTTACGGAGCATACCTGGATGGGGAGTGGAGCTCCATGGCCCAGAGACTGGATAGAGGCTGGGTGCATCAGGAACCTGACGCTACTGGAGCTGTTCCCAATAATAGTAGATGTGGAAATATGGGGTGTCCGGCTGGCAAACAGGTCGATGGTGTTTTGGACGGACAACCAGAGTGTGGTGTACACCATTAACAGGTTGTCCGCGACTTCGCCTAATGTCGTGTGCTATCTGAGGCACTTGGTGTTGCGCTGCTTGCAGCTCAACATATGTTTCACCGCCAAACATGTCCTGGGAGTGCAGAACGTCATAGCGGACGCACTCTCTCAATTCAATTGGGGGCAGTTTAGAAAAGCAGCGCCCAGGGCGGCAAAGGAGGGTCTAATGTGCCCTTCTTATCTTTGGCAGTTGATGAAGGTTGGGAGAGCATCCTCGGTTTAGTTAAGGCGTCCCTGGCCCCGAAGACTTGGGTGAACCACCTGGGCCACTGGAACAGATGGGATACTTTCTGTCATCAGAGAGGCGTTCAGGTACAAGGGGCCAATAGGGTTCATGTGTTGGAATGGCTGGCTTGGATGTGAAAAGAGGGCGTTAGCAGGGCAGGAGCTGCAGGTAGGCTGGCGGCAGTGTCCTTCTTTAACAAGGCGCTCGGTTATGCGGACCACTCTCTGGCTTTTCTGGTTAGAAAAGTGCTGAAGGGTTGGGGGAGGATGGTTCCCCTGGTTAAGGACCATAGGGAACCTATCACAGCAAGTAGGCTGAGGCAGTTGGCACTTGGCTTACAAGAGGTCTGCAAATCGGAATACGAAACGTTGCTCTTTTCAAACAGCGTTTGCGTTAGCGTTTGCAGGAGCTCTGCGGGTGAGCGAATTGGTATCATCTGCAAAAATAAATGGCACAGGGGGGGTTTTGGCGGAACATGTGCGGCTAGCCCAAGGGGGCGCCTTACTATTCGTTCCAAGGTCCAAAACAGATCAAGAAGGTAGGGGCACGTGGCTTCCCCTGGTGAGACAGGAGGAAGCAGTATGCTGCCCTGTGAGGTGCATGGAGGAGTTTCAGAAACTCCGCCCGCAACATTGTTCTCAGTTCCTCGTGCACGAGGATGGAACGTCATTGTCAGTATTTCAGTTCAGAAAGGTCCTGGGGAGAACGGCGGGGTTTGCAGGGTTAGACCCCAAGAGAATAGTGGCCCATTCCTTCAGGATTGGCGCGGCTACCTGTGCAGCGGAGAAGGGGGTGTCAGCGTCGGAAATAAAGCGCTTGGGTAGATGGAGGTCAGCCCAATATAAAACGTACATTAGGCCCGCCCCTAGTCCACATTCCTAGGAGGGGATGTGGTTCAATGGCGCTTAGTCAGGTAAAGCGGGCACCAACGGGGCCCCCATGGGGGGATTAGCGGGTTGGTGCAAGGGATGGGGGCGGCGTATAAGGGAGCTTGACAGTGGGGGGGCTGTGTTGTGGGCCAGTGTGGCTCAGGCTAATGGGATATCGTCTGTTTTACCAGGTGTTTTGAGAAGTTCACCCCCTGTTCGAGTGTGGATAGTTGGACACTCATTTATCCATTGGGCGTCCATCAGGGCGCTGCGGACGCCGGAAGGGCAACAACTTGGATTCCAAACATCCAGGGCCAACTTCCGGTGGTTAGGACGCAGGGGCCTTGTGTGGAGCGATTTGCCAGCTTTGTTGCAGGAGGCGCATAGGAGGTGGGGGCAGCCTAATGTGATAGTGCTGCATTTGGGTGGTAATGACTTGGGGGCATTACCGGCCCTGGATTTGATTAAGAGGATGACAGCAGATATTAGGTGGATTTACACCTGGTTGAAAGAGGTCAGAATTGGTTGGTCCAACGTGGTTGCTCGGCTGCATTGGCGACACATTGTAACCCAGAGAGCCGCTTATAACGTGCGGAAGAAGGTGAATAGAGAGTTGGGGAGAGCGGTCACGGCCCTGGGGGGCTTCGTGATTAGACACGATGGGATAACGGCCGACAAGAAGGACCTATTTCGTCCTGATGGGGTCCACCTGACCGACGTCGGTCTGGACTTGTTCTTGAAAGACCTTAAGAATGGGTTGTTAAGGGTGTCATAGAGTTAAAAAAAAAAAAAAGGGTTTTAATTGTTAACTGTTATTAAGGTTATATTTAAAGTTGATGTTAAGTTATTATAGGTGCCTGTCGGTTTTGTGTGTGGCGGTAAGAGAACGCCTGGCTCTTGTGGCGGGTGGTCAGGGCCCTGGGGAGCGGGCACGGGGAGAGAAGAGTGACGGTCTAAAAAGGGGAGGGGTTACGCCCGCCAGACGCCGGTCTTGGGGTCCTCTCCCTTGCGAACAAGACCGAAGATCTCTAACCTTCACAGCTCTCTCTCAGTGCCATTGGGCGTGACAGCCGGGTGTCACGCTGCAAACATCGAAAGGGGCCTTGACCATCTACCTAAAGGGGCTAGGTTAGGGAAAGATGCCGCCAACTGATATTTCGGTATACGAACTTGTTGCCAAGTTTGGAAATAAGATTAAGTGCCTAAGGTAATTCGAATAACATTAGGCACTAGTTATTCGTTTATTTGAATAAACGTGACCGTGACTGACCGGTCTTTTCCTCCCAACTTGGTGTGCTGTCTTATTTATTCATGGTATGCTACACGACGTAGGACGTAATAGGGGGTTTAGACCTTAAATAACTGAAGCCTTTGAAGCACCAGCCCTGACTGCAAATAATGTGTGCAATGCACAGCTCTCTCTCTCTCTCTCTCTATATATATATATATATATATATATATATATATATATATATATATATATATATATATATATATATATATATATATATATATATATACATATACATACACACACACAAATATACATAGCAACCATCTTCAAAACCAGCTGCCACTGCACTCTACTAATCTGAACCAGTACGTTTAATATGCCAGTTGTAGACTGTGAGTTAACAGTTGCTAAATCATCTAGACGTAAGTTTATACTTGAATCTTTGCAAGGAGAATTACTTGAACAACTGATAAAGGAACAAACATGTAAAGGAGCTATATTAGATTTAGCATGTACAGTGATATAGTGTCTGTGGGTGAGAACTTAGGCTCTAGTGATCATCAGTCTATGATGTTTAATATTCAGGCAAAGGTACTGTGTAACCATAATAAAACAAATGTTTTAGATTTTAGAAAGGCTAATTTTAGCAAATACCTAAATGATTCTCTAAAAGGAATGGCGCAGGTTACAAGAGCACAAAAACAGTGGGTATATTTTAAGAAAGCTATTTTAGATGTGACTAAACACTGCATTAGGACTGTTTGTAAAAGTGACAGAAAAAGAAAACCAATATGGTTGTCAAGAAAAGTAGTACATGCAGTTAAAACAAAAAAGTCAATGTATAAAAAACACAAACACACAGGCTCAGAATAGGATAGGGAAAAATGGAGAACACAAGAGTTAATCAGAAAGGCAAAGCTGATGCAGAAGAGAAAATAGCACAGTCAGTAAAAAGTGGTGACAAAACCTTCTTTAGATATATCAGTGAAAAGATAAAAAAATCGAGGGGAGGGACTTCTTTAGATATATCAGTGAAAAGAGAAAAACTAGGGGACGATATTAAGGGGTCGATTTATTAAAGGCTTTCACCAGTCTTTGACACCCTATGACTACAGGTTCTCACAAGAGAACCTGCAGACCATATTTAAGCTTTCACCACCTCTTAGGTGGTGAATTTCAATCTTCCCAGTCTCGTCCCATTGGGGAGATTGACAGTTCCTGTCCACGCGTGATTGGTTGTACGCAGGCAGGGGGCGGGATTGCACACTCATGTGCAATGCTGAATTCTGGCAGCGGAATTCAGCCTGTCAGAGGCGAGCTGTGGTGGACATGGGCATGAAAAGAGATAAACAAATAGAAAACTGTTTCAATCAAAATTAAACTTTCATTATTCAGATAGAGCATGCAATTTTAAACAACTTTCCAATTTATTTCCATTAACAACATGTGCACAGTCTTTTTATATTTAAACATTTTGAGTCACCAGCTCCTACTGAGCATGTGCAAGAATAAGTGTGTATGCATTTGTGATTGGCTGATGGCTGTCACATGGTACGTGTATGCATTTGTGATTGGCTGAGGGCTGTCACATGGTACAGGGGGAGTGGAAAAAGCATAACTTTTAAAATTGTCAGAAAAAAATCTACTACTCAGTTGAAGTTCAGACTAAGTGCTATTGCATTGTCTTGTTATCTTGCATTTGTTGATTATGCAAATCTACTGTGTTGACTGGTCCTTTAAATGATTACTTTTGTTCAGTCTTCACAACAGATTGTAAAGATAGTGAAAGTATATTAAGGTATACTACTTTAAATGATAATGTGGGTAGTACTTCTATTTTTGCAGTGGAAAAGGTTTATCAAAGGCTTTATCAAAAATAAAAGCAAATAAGTCTATAGGTATAGAAAATTCATCCAAGGGTTCTAAGAGAACTTTGATCTATGATAGCTCCTACATTAGCCTATTTATTTAATCAGTCACTGATAACAGAAGCTGTTCTAGAAGAAAAAAATAGCTAATGTAGTCCCTCTTCATAAAAAGGGTAGTAGGGAAAATTCTGCATGAAGAGGAGGACTTCCTGAAGAGAGCCCAATACAATATATCCAATATTAAGGTATAAATAATTAAACTTTGCACTATAAGGTATATGTGTTTCTTTTGCATGCCCATTAGTGAGATACACCGCTTTCAAGGTAAAAATGTGTCTTTAGAGAATCATTTGATGGCTCTTGTATCACTGACAAATCTTCCTAATCTAGCCTGAGTGTAGAACCATAAGTAAGTTTGTACAGGGAAAGGAGCATGCATGTATTGTCAACATGCATTTAATCACCTCTTTGGGAAATAGCTTAAAATTTATGTTATATTTTTAAGATTGGGTATTGGGCCTTTTGCATAAATTGTAATATAGTGTATCTTCTAATTTTTTATGAGAAATGCTTATAGAAAATTGGTATAAAATCCTAAGTTTGTTGCTTTGGAGAAGGTTTATTTATGCTTGATGTGAAATCAGAAAGTATAGATGTTCATGAACAAAAAAAAATTAGTTTTGGACAAATCATTCATTTTACAATTTTAAAAATGTTCGTTTTGTCAGCAATTCGTTATTCGAATGATTCAGCTCATCTGCAATTCGATGAAAAAAATTGTTCATTAAAGAAATTAGTTCATTTTACGCTTTTTTTTTTGCAGATTCTTTCTATTTTTCCTTTACCTGAAGATAATCAGCTATAGCTTTTTAAAATTGCTATTATTTTGCCTTTCATTCCATACAAACGAACACAAGCATTAGACCAACTCACATGTACAATGCAAGCATGATGATACAGTTATACACAGTCAGACAGCAGGCAGGCAGTCTGTCACATACACACACACACACACACACTTTGATTATTTTAATTTAATCAATGGCAATCTTACAAATGGTTGAATTAGCATATGATTAATATGGTACAAGACTAGTTGTGACTTGTGGTCGAAAACTGTGAGGTCAGGTCACTGCCAAAGAGACAGAGACACTGTACTAGTAGTAAACTAGACACAGGCAGTAGCACAGTGAGTCACACTTTAGTCCACAATAGTATTATAGTGTGTGTGGTGTAGTACCACCATATTTGCTGTACTATTATAATGTTGTTGTCGTGAAATACAGTGTTTCTCAACTACTGTCCTCAAGTACCCCCAACAGGCCTGGTTTTCATTATAGCTGAACCAGTGCACAGGTGACATAATCAGCTGATCAGTAACCAACCTGCTCTCATCCATCAGCTGATTATTTCACCTGTCCTCTAGTTCAGGTATAATGAAAACCAGGACTGTTGGGGGTATTAGAGGACCGTGGTTGAGAAACACTGGTGTAATATATGAGATATTAAGGGTGTGATGTGTTTACTAAAAGTGTATGTATGTAGTGTACTATAGTATATGACTATGGATAGATTGTGTGTGGATATGCAAGTATGTTAGCTCAATACTACTACAAAAAGTAACAAAAACAATTGTGTTACTGTAATCCGGTCCACTACTTCTACTACTGATAATTCTTCAACTCATGTGAGCAGTAACTCCACATCATGTTACTGTCAATTTATACCCCTATCATTACATTCACGCACCTTTTATATCTCCATTCACACTAAGGTCCCAAAATATAAATCATTGACAGACCGACAATAAACTGCCTGCTTGGGTTTGCCAGGCTGGCAGTCCGTTTGTCGATATATTAAAATAAAAGGAAATAATGGGGATCACTGCTTCTGCTCAACTCCGCTGACACCATTACTTGTCGTCACTTTCAGCGGGTAGGCGGTGTATTTGAAATGTTCCTACACAGCACAGACAGTATGCGCACTGAAACCAGAAATGGAAAACCTCGCCACTGAAAAGTTGGTGAGACAAACGTGGCTGAAACCCTATACCTAACCTGCAGGCCTGTCCTTGGAATATACTGTATCTCACTACTGGCAATGTATCCCAATAAAAATGCAGCTTACTCCCCTGGAACACCCAGCTAACTCCCACAGAATGCCTATCTCTTCATCATGTCTTTGCTATACCTGACTAATAAATTAAAAAAAAAAACTTCCAATTTTAACTATATGAGCTATGTTGATACATTTATATAGAATGTTTAAATGATATACATTTTCTTGTATAATAGAATAGAAAAAACTAATTTATTCGCCAAGTAAAAAAAAAGAAAATTATTCAAGGAATTTTTCATGGTGCAAAGGTATCAGATGACAATGAACAAACAAATAAAATCAGCAGTGTTAAAATCTAACTATCAAATATATTCACAAAGAGTAAAGTGACATAAAAGAAGTATATCTGTTTGCTGTTTTAATAGCCTGGGGAAAAAACTATTCAGAAAACGGATTGTTCGGGTTTGTAATATTCTAATCCTTGGCCTACAATAAAATGATTAACAATTAAAAAAACAAGGCCAGGCTGAGATGAATCAGATAACATGTTTCAGACTCTTTTGTTCATCCATGAAAAGTAAATGTCCTTAAGAGAAATAAGTTGACACCCAATTATTTATTTTTATATTATTTTTTCAGCAGATCTCACAATTCGGTGTAGTTCCTTATTTAATGATAATATAGCAGAACTATACCAGGTTAAAATAGAGGATGATAAATTTGATTAGATGATGGCTTAATAAAAACAAGTTAACAGTTTTTGAGACAGGCCCATTTTTTTAAGTTGCATTAAGAAGTACAAACATTGTTAAGACTTTTTAATTATAGTAAAAATATTAAAGAATATTAATAACGCATATTATTTTGATAATTGAATAGAAATGAAAATGCTTTTTTTGCATGACTTTGACTAAATAAATATATATTTACAATTATATATTTATGTTTTAAATCATAAAAAGAACATACAAAAAATCACTTTAATTTATATGCAATGATTAAAATGATATGCTTTATACGTAATGTAATGTGTAGAAATGTAATGTTACTCAAAACTATTAATCCTTTATGTGCCCTCACCCCAGCGCAATCTAACCTCGGTACACTATTGACCTCTAATCTGCCAAAACCTACATACTTTACAGCTAACCCCCAGACCTCTAACCTGACACCACCAAAATGATATGAAATAACAAACACCAAAGTTACAAAAACACATTACATAATAAAACATACTGTATAATAAACCAAAACCTACTCTAACATGTACCCTTAGAAGGGCATTTTGTAGGGCATTGTAATTACAGTTCTTTTACATTTAAAATAAAAAAATACTATTCTTGAAATTTTTTATCTAACAATTGCCCTGATAAGGGCATTTTGTAGGGCATTGCCCTAAAGTGATTAAGCTCTTTTACATTAAAAAAATCTATTCTAAAAAAAAATAAACCCTAAAAAAAATCCCAATCCTAAAAAGGTTACCCTGATAAGGACATTTGGTAAGGCATTGCCCTTAGAAGGACATTTGGTCGGTCATTGCCCTAAAATCAGCAAGCTCTTTTGCCCAAACAAAAAAAAAAACTATTCTAAAAAAATCACTAATTAAAAAGCAACAACAACCCTATGTTAAAAAAGGTGCTCTGAATTGGGCATTTGGTAGGACATTGCCCTTAGAAGGGATTTTGGTAGGACATTGCCCTAAAGTGATCAAGCTATTTTGCCCACACAAAACAAAACCCCCAAAAAACCCTACCTATTCTAAAAAAAATCACAAAGTTAAAAAAATTAAAAATAAACTATCTTACAAAAAAGTTGCCCTTAAAAGGGCATTTGATAGGGTATTGCCCTAAAGCAGAAGATACACTTTTGTGAATAAAACATAAAATACCCTATTCTAAAAAAAAAAACTAGGGGAAAAAACCCTATCCTAAAAAAAAAAACTGACGCCAAAAAAGACTCTCTAAACCACAAAGTTTCTACTCACTCAACTTGTATCCGGCTCCTACATGCTCAGCTCCAGTGGTGCTCCTCTTCATCCATGCGGCGGGCCCTCAGCCATCTTCTTCAATAGCACCACTCTGCTGGGGAAGGTTTCACCCATCTTCCATCCGATGCTTCTTCTTAGCTTCTCATCTTCTTATATTTGGATCGTCCATCCCCTACATATTCTTAATGTGGTCACAGCCGGTAAAAGAAATTTGACTGTGAGGTAACCCCTTTATATAGGGGTACCCTTGCATTCCTATTGGCTGATTTACATTTTTTGAAAACCAGCAAATAGAAATGCAAGGGTACAGTGCGTGGCAGTGACTGCATAAAGAGGACGTTGGGGACAGAAGATCTGAAGATGAGAAGATGAAAAGCTAAGAATGAAGATTGACCGCCGCCTGGGTGAAGAGGCACACCGCCAGAGCTGAGCATGTAGGAATGTTTTTTTTTATTTTTAGGATATGTTTTTTTCCCCTTAGGTTTTATTTTTAGTTTTGGATTTTTTTTTAGAATATGTTTTTTTTGTTTGTTTTATTCACAAAAGAGCTTGATCTGCTTTAGGGCAATCCCCTACCAAATGCCCTTCTCAGTGTAAACTTTTTTTGGGATAGGGAAATTTTTATTACATGTAAAAGAGCTAAATTACTTTAGGCAATGCCCTAGAAAATACCCTTATCAGGGTAATTGTTAGTTTAAGTTTCTTATTATAGCTTTTTTTATTTGGTAGGGGAGGGGTGGGGGCTACTGTGATAAAAGAATAGGACATTTTTATTTTAAATATAAAAGAGCTGTAATCACTGTAGGGCAATGCCCTACAAAATGCCCTTCTAAGGGCAATTGTTAGAGTAAGTTTCAGTGTTAGTAAAGGGTTTCTTTATTTTGGGGTGGTCTTTTTCTTAAGGGGAACTTTAGTTTTAGAATAGGCATAAGTGTGTTTTTTATTGTTTAATGATCTTTTTATTTTTGGTAATGTGTTTTATTTGTAATGTTAATATCTTTTATTTTCTGTAATTTAGGGGGTGTTAGGTGAGGGGTCTTGGGGGTTAACTGTTAGGGGGTTAAGTAGAGATGGGGTGATTGCAGTGGGCTTGTGACAGTTTAGGAGTTAAGTAGAGTATGGGTGTTTATGGTGGACTTGTGGCGATTTAGTGGTTTAGGGGTTAATAGGTTAGGGAAAGTTTGCAGTTGGCTTTTGGAGGTTTAGGGGCTAAGCAGATTAGAGGTGTTTGCGTAGTATTGTTACAGTGTAAGTGTAAAGTAGAGTAGGGGTGTTTGAGGTGGACTTGTGGTGGTGTAGGGGTTTAGGGATTAATAGATTAGGCAGTGTTTGTAGTGGGATTGTGGTGGTTTAGGAGTTTAGTAGAGTAGGGGTGATTGCAGTGGGCATTTGGCTGTTTAGGGGCAAATAGGTATATTATTTAGTCTCTGTGCTATATATCAAAGGGATCCTTTACTAAACATTGTCATGGCGGTGGTGATGCTGGCTGGAATATATCACCAGCATTGCTACCCATTGGTAAGTATAATAAAATGCCTCCCAGCTATGCTGCCTGTTAACAATGATGTCGGCATCTTGGAATCTTTCGCTAAACATTGTGGCATAAACCTTTGGAATATTCCCTACACTTTTGATCATCAGGGTCTTATCCCTTTCATCACATCTCCTCTCCAGTACAGTCACACTCCTTTCACATCTTCACACTCTCTATTCTCACACAAGCGATAGACTTACTTTAACAACTAGAAGGGATGGTATATTGGGGGTAAGGTAGAGGAGGTGGGAGGACAAGTAAAGGTAGAATAATGGGATTAGTAGATAGACAGAAGAAATAGAGAGAAGAGAAGAAGAGAATTGAGGAAGTATTAGCGAATAAGGGACTAAGGATTTAGGAATGAATAAGACAAGTAGGGATAAGTAGAAGGAATTTGAAAGAAGAACAAGACAGGTTAGCAGGGATAGGCAAGGTGTCCGTACATGGACACTGGTGTCCGTGACTAGCCCATGCAGTGTCCGCCACAACCTTAGTATATCTTTTCTTTCTGATTAAATAATAGGAATAAAAAAAAATATGTAGTGTGAATAAAGTTAGTGGCTTATCAAGAGACTGCTTGCGATATTGGGTGATAAGTTATGGAATAAATGCAGCCTGAGTGAAATACTGGATGTGTATCTGTATAATAACACCAAGCTCTATACAAAGACACAGTAGTGACACTGGCACATGCGTATAGCCAGAGGAGGGCTGGTTATAGGATCAGTGGTATCTGCACCAGTATAATAATACCCAGAGCTATATAATGACACATTAGTTACAGTGGCACATGGGTATAGCCAGACAAGGGCTGGTTATAGGATCAGTGATATCTGTATCAGTATAATAACACCCAGCGCTATATAATGACACAGTAGAAACACTGGCACATGGGTATAGCCAGAGGAGGGCTGGTTATAGAATCAGTGGTATCTGCATCATTATAATAACACCCAGAGCTATATAATGACACAGTAGTAACACTGGCACATGGGTATAGCCAGAGGAGGGCTGGTTATAGAATCAATGGTATCTGCATCAGTATAATAACACTCAGCGCTATATAATGACACAGTAGTGACACTGGCACATGGGTATAGCCAGAGGAGGGCTGGTTATAGAATCAGTGGTATCTGCATCAGTATAATAAAACCCAGCACTATATAATGACACAGTAGTGACACTCGCACATGGGTATAGCTAGAGGTGGGCTGGTTATAGGATCAGTGGTATCTGCATCAGTATAATAAAACCCAGCACTATATAATGACACAGTAGTGACACTGGCACATGGGTATAGCCAGAGCAGTGTGTGTTTTAAATCTTTAAGAGAAATTGATCCACCATACTGTAGTTCAATAAAATATGAAAATGGTTAGTATTTTTAAATAGTGCTTGGTCTGCTAAAAAAAAAAAGTTGGAATGTGTAAATGCAACAACTGCAAAAGAGTAAAAATGGCACAGGGATTTTAAATGGTTCAGCACTGAAGGGGTAAAAGCTACCTCATACCTAATTTGACCTTATATTTTAGAGTAGCTGCCACAAAACACTGTATATAAATGATATTTCCAAAACTACAAATTACTCATAAATGTTAGATGTTCCTAAAGTAATAATTAATTTGATAAATTTGAGCATCTGGGTTGTTCGGATAAATAAATATACAGTCACATTTAAGATAAGGGCTACACAGTCCTTACATTAATGTAATGGGACAGATTAAATGATAAATCAAACAATAAGCACAGCAGAAAAAAAGTGTTTATATTTGCTGGGGTGAAACAAATTGCAGCAGGACTCTAAGTAATAAATATTTATAGCATAATCAAATAGACCTTTATATAATTTGTTTGTTTGTTGACATTTATATAAAACCAGATCAGAATAATGCATTGAACTCATTAATTTTAAACCTACAGCTTCATTTATATTCTTCCAAGGTTACATCCTGCCTACGTGAATCAATTATGTACCACCAACAACACCAAATATATAATGTACAAAAGAAGTGAGAAAAAAAAGCATATAAACTGGCAGGCGGAAAAATTAGAACAATGCAAAAAAAAGACACATCACTGTATTTGGATATTAAGGAGGAATTGACACTGTAAAATTCTTTCTACAGTTACTGCAACAAGGTCAATGCAAATAGAAAAGACACGAGCCTTGTACATTATTTATACTTCTAATCTTAGAAGGTGCATCGTTAGATCTCAATTTAGAGTTTGTCAGAGAAAAATAATTGCCACACTTAAAGGCTGTAGTAATTTCCTAGCTTCTGGTAATTATCTTGGCCAATCTTTTCAAGGTGTGGAGTCCATTAGTACATTGCTGGCACCATACACATTTTGTACAGCAGAAAGGCAACTTTTTAACTGAAATATAGAGGCTGCTGTAAAAACAAATTCCCACAAATTCCGCAGCTGCACTCTTGCTTGTCTTCAATTCCCACTGATGATCTTATCAGTTTGCTCATTACATTTGATTATTTTAAAATCACTACAGTCACATTTCCATGAGCTTTAGGAAAAGAGAGAGCTGGATCTTATGCAAGTTGCTATAATAGAGTCATATTTACAGACAACAGATTTCTCATTGTGGTTTCATTTTACTGATCTGCTCTGTTATGTAATGACAGCTCACTAATATGGGTCTCAATAAACAATAGTAGCATCTAACGGCAGGTTGCCATACACACTGAAAACGATATTATAAACACACCAGTGTTATTGGCCATTAGACCTTATTAGGACTCTTCAGGCAATTAAACTGAACTGCTGATGATCTGGTCCACCAAATTGAATTTAACCCTATTCACCACTAACCCTAAGTGTAGTGCAAGCATCGTAGCACTACTGTGTGTTAGCATCACTCAAGCACAATCAAGAGTGCTTATATTTTGGTGCTTAAAGGGATGGTAAGCAATACCATTTTTAAAATCAGATTTGGAATGTTAGTGATTTTTTAATTTATCAGTTGTAATGAAGTTGCGCTATAATTTGAATTTCATAGCTATATTAAAAAGTAAGTTATAGTGCATCTTTGTTACAACTGATTAATTAAACTCCATCTAAAATGTCACTAACATTCCAGATCCGACTTTATAAAAGGGAGAGTTTACCATCACTTTAAGTCCAAAGTTATTTTTTTATTACTTGAGCAAAAGTATATAAATGTACATATATTTGAGTAGAGGCTCATGGGAGCACCTATGTGTACAAAAAAGTTTAAATAACTATACCCAAAGACCCTTTTTTATATGAGAATAACGCCTTATTTTACTATTGAATGTTGGCAAAAAAAACCTTACATACTATGTTTTGCAATATTGTTTATTAAAATGTTTACAAAAATATAATTCCCCCCCCCCCCACATTTTGTTATAGAGTTCTGATGTGTCATGAAATATACATAAAATAATATATATAGTTTGAATCTGCTGAAAATTGATTGGATGGGACCAGATAGTGGGAAAATCACCAATAGGATGCATGGACACAGGGCAGAACTACCACTGGTGCAGCAGGTGTCATTAGAGTTTCCATCTATCCTCAAAATCCTTATACAGTGCATCATGTATATTATTACTATTGTTTACTATTGAATTTCTTTTGAGGGGCCCAAAAAAATGTTTGCACCAGGGCCCTCTGTTAAGTAGGTCCGCTACTGCATGGACATCAATGGCTTTGGTGATCACAATCCTCCCAACAACAGGAAACACAAGAAAACAGAAATCATGCCCACAACATCTAGAAATGTCATTTTGCATTCGTGTTCTTAAAATGATTTTATTTTACAGTCGCATTTTCGTGATTATAATTTACAGGAATTTTATCTTTTCAAACTGGATTTCAGTCGTTTTCCTTTCCATCCTGTTTACTGGCAAACTAGATCAGTTGCACAGATTTTTACATTAACCCCTTAGTGACCAGAGCACTTTTCCATTTTCTGTCCGTTTGGGACCAAGGCTATTTTTACATTTTTGCAGTGTTTGTGTTTAGCTGTAATTTTCCTCTTACTCATTTACTGTACCCACACATATTATATACCGTTTTTCTCGCCATTAAATGGACTTTCTAAATATACCATTATTTTCATCATATCTTATAATTTACTATTAAAAAAATGATAAAATATGAGGAAAAATGGAAAAAAACACACTTTTTCTAACTTTGACCCCCAAAATCTGTTACATATCTAAAACCACCAAAAAACACCCATGCTAAATAGTTTCTAAATTTTGTCCTGAGTTTAGAAATACCCAATGTTTACATGTTCTTTGCTTTTTTTGCAAGTTATAGGGCCATAAATACAAGTAGCACTTTGCTATTTCCAAACCATTTTTTCCCAAAATTAGCGCTAGTTACATTAGAACACTGATATCTTTCAGGAATCCCTGAATATCCCTTGACATGTATATATTTTTTTTTAGTAGACATCCCAAAGTATTGATCTAGGCCAATTTTGGTATATTTCATACCACCATTTCACCGCCAAATGCGATCAAATACAAAAAATTGTTCACTTTTTCACAAATTTTTTCACAAACTTTAGGTTTCTCACTGAAATCATTTACAAACAGCTTGTGCAATTATGGCATAAATGGTTGTAAATTCTTCTCTGGGATCCCCTTTGTTCAGAAATAGCACACATATATGGCTTTGGCGTTGCTTTTTGGTAATTAGAAGGCCGCTAAATGCCACTGCGCACCACAAGTGTATCATGCCCAGCAGTTAAGGGGTTAATTAGGGAGCTTGTAGGGTTAATTTTAGCTTTAGTGTAGTGTAGTAGACAACCCCAATTATTGATCTAGGCACATTTTGGTATATTTCATGCCACCATTTCACCGCCAAATGCGATCAAATTAAAAAAAAAACGTAAAATTTTTCACAATTTTAGGTTTCTCACTGAAATCATTTACAAACAGCTTGTGCAATTATGGCACAAATGGTTGTAAATGCTTGTCTGGGATCCCCTTTGTTCAGAAATAGCAGACATATATGACTTTGGCGTTGCTTTCTGGTAATTAGAAGGCCACTAAATCCTGTTGCGCCTCACACGTGTATTATGGCTAGCAGTGAAAGGGTTAATTAGGGAGTTTGTAGTGAGCTTGCAGGGTTAATTTTAGCTTTAGTGTAGAGATCAGCCTCCCATCTGACACATCCCACCCCCTGATCCCTCCCAAACAGCTCCCTTCCCTCCCCCACCCCACAATTGTCCCCGCCATCTTAAGTACTGGCAGAAAGTCTGCCAGTACTAAAATAAAAGGGTTTTAAAAAAAAAAATGAAAATTTTTTTTAGCATATTTACATATGCTACTGTGTAGGATCCCCCCCTTAGCCCCCAACCTCCCTGATCCCCCCCAAAACCGCTCTCTAACCCTCCCCTCTGCCGTATTGGGGGCCATCTTGGGTACTGGCAGCTGTCTGCCAGTACCCAGTTTACAATAAAAAGTGCTTTTTTTTTTGTTTTTTTGTTTTTTTCTGTAGTGTAGCTTCCCCCCCCCACCCCCCACAGACAAACCCCCACCACCTTGCTGATTGTTTCAATTTTATTTTTTTATATATTTTTTATTTCCCCATTTTCTGCAGTGTAGCGGTTCCCACCCGCTTCCTCCCCGTGCACGCGCCCGCCCCCACCCTCCCGTGCACGCGCGCGCGCCCATGCGCGCCCCCAGCCACCCCCGCCCACGATCCCGCCCCCCTTCACATCCACATGGCCATCGATGGCCGCCACCCGCCTCCCGGTCCGGCTCCCACCCACCAACGCAGGTAGCCACCGATCTCCGGTGCAGAGAGGGCCACAGAGTGGCTCTCTCTGCACCGGATGACTTAAAAAGGTTATTGCAGGATGCCTCCATATCGAGGCATCACTGCAATAACCGGAAAGCATCTGGAAGCGAGCAGGATCGCTTCCAGCTGCTTTCCACACTGAGGACGTGCAGGGTACGTTCTCAGGCATTAACTGCCTTTTTTCTGAGGACGTACCCTGCACGTCCTCAGTCGTTAAGGGGTTAATCAGAAGTACCAAATTTCGTGTTTTGAAAAAAAAAGTGATTTATAGTATATAGAACCTCACATCTCAACCTTCTTACAGTAATAGATATTACACCAGTGAGCTTTAAAACTTTTGCCAATATTTTAAATCTCTTTTTAAATCATGCAGTCATTTCATAATTTATGGGGGGATATTTATCAAAGGTCTGGCGGACCTGATCCGACAGTGCGGATCATGTCCGCCAGACCTCGCTGAATGCGGAGAGCAATACGCTCTCCGTATTCAGCATTGCACCAGCAGCTCTTGTGAGCTGCTGGTGCAATGCCGCCCCCTGCAGATTCGCGGCCAATCGGCTGCCAGCAGAGGGGTGTCAATCAACCCGATCGTACTCGATCGGGTTGAATTGCAGCAATGTCTGTCCGCATGCTCAGAGCAGGCGGACAGGTTATGGAGCAGTGGTCTTTAGACCGCTGCTTCATAACTGCTGTTTCGGGCGATTCTGACGGCTCGCCAGAAACACGGGCCCTCAAGCTCCATCCGGAGCTTGATAAATGGGCCCCATGGTGTGAGAACAGTTAAAGGGACGTGAAACTTAAAATTTTCTTTCAAATTTGTTAGAACATACAATTTTAAACAACTTTCCAGTTTACTTCTAATATCAAATTTGTTTCATTCTCTTGTTATCATTTCTTAAAAGAGTAACAATGTATTACTGGTTTCTAACTGAACACATGGATGAGCCAATGACAATCGGTGTATATATAAATGCAGCCACTAAGCAGCAGCTAGAACCTAGGATCTTTGTTGCTCCCTATCTTTCCTAGATAAAACTTTCAGCAAATGATAACAAGAGAAGGAAGCAAATTCAATAATATAACTAAATCGGAAAGTTGTTTAAAATTGTATGTTCTGTCTAAATCATTGTTTGATTGTTTAATTATGACTTTACTGTCCCTTTAACATCTAGAAGATGAAATAATTTTTGGCCATTTTTTTTAACGGATATTAATATACTGCAGTTTTCTTCTTGATTTTAGAAAATCTTGCCAAAACGGAAATTGAGCTTTTTCTTAAAGGGACAGTGTACTGTAAAATTTGTTTCTCCTTTAATGTGATCAGATGACTTGTTTGTATATGGAATAGCTGCTTTTGTACTTTTAAACCACAACCTATCAAAATTGGTTGAGCTTGTTAGGGAATCAAATATCCTTATTTTTACTTTCTGTACACACATACTTCTATAGATTATCTCTGTCTGTATACAAAAGCCCAATACTTAGAGAGAAAACCCCCAGCCGGGAGTGTAATTTCATATGCTGGCTATGTTTACACAGCTTTTCTATAGCCAATACTTAAGTATAGAAAACTTCAGTATAGGTAAGGCAAAAACAGCTATTTAAAATGCCATAATAAAGCAAAACTAGCTATTTATAAGCAATTTAATACACTCCCGCAGGTCAAATGGATTATTGGGAGCAAATTAAAGGGGGGGGGGGGTGAATTTAAATACACTGTCCCTTTAACAAAATCAATGGTCACAAATACTAATTCTAGTTTACAAGTTCCATAATTTAGGTGCAAGCACTTTAAAACTTACTCCCATTAATGAGTTTTGACTTAGCTTGCATGGGGCGCGTCCCCTATAAAACCTGGTCACAAAAAAGTTCATTCTTCTTTAAAGGTACAGTCTACTCCAGAATTTTCATTGTTTAAAAAGATAGATAATCCCTTTATTACCTATTTCCCAGTTTTGCATAACCTCTCAATTACCTTGTATCTAAGCCCCTGCAGACTGCCCCCTTATTTCAGTTCTTTTAACAGACTTGCATTTTAGCCAAGCAGTGCTGACTCCAAGGTATCATCAAAGATGATACAATGGCCTCTAGTTATCAAGCCATCAACCTCAAATACGCTGGAATTCCGCAGCGTATTTGTGGCGAGGCTGATTCGCCTAAGTTATCAAGCCCTGCTGCCCGGCAAAAGTAGAATTTTGTGACGTAAGCTTCGATCCGCCGGACTCAGTCCAACACAGATCGATTCTTACGTCACTCCAGATGTTCCGAACGAAAGTTCGGCACAATCTGACTACTTTTGGTAGTTATCAAATAACTAGCAGGTACGCTCTGCACTTTTCCGGCCCAGCGTACCTGGTTTTCAATCCGCCGCCCCATAGGAATCAATGGGAGTCTGACCATAGCGAAAGTTCATGTTCGCTGCTGCCCGACATCCCATTGATTCCTATGGGAAACGTCTGCACCTAACACCCTAACATGTACCCCGAGTCTAAACACCCCTAATCTGCCCCGATACACCGCCGCAACTAAATAAATGTATTACCCCCTAAACCGCCGCTCCCGGAGCCCACCGCCACTCTAATAAACGTATTAATCCCTAAACCGCCGCTCCCGGAGCCCACCGCCACTATAATAAACTTATTAACCACTAAACCGCCGCTCCCGGACCCCACCGCCACCTACATAATACCTATTAACCCCTATCCTGCCCCCCTATACCGCCGCCACCTATAATAAATTTATTAACCCCTATCCTGCTGATCCCATACCCCGCCGCAACTAAATAAATTGTTTAACCCCTAAACCGCCGCTCCCAGACCCCGCTGCAACCTATGTTAAACTTATTAACCCCTATTCTGCCCCCCCTACACCGTCGCCACCTATAATAAATTTATTAACCCCTATCCTGTCCCCCATATACCGCCGCAATCTATATTAAACTAATTAACCCCTAAACCTAAGTCTAACCCTAACACCCCCCGAACAAATATTATTTTAATAAATCTAAATAAAATTACTCTTATTAACTAAATGAATCCTATTTAAAACTAAATACTTACCTATAAAATAAACCCTAATATAGCTACACTATAACTAATAATTATAATGTAGCTATTTTAGGATTTATTTTTATTTTACAGGGAAATTTCAATTTATTTTAACTAGGCACAATAGCTATTAAATAGTTATTAACTATTTAATAGCTACCTAGTTAAAATAAAGACGTATTTACCTGTAAAATAAATCCTAACCTAAGTTACAATTAAACCTAACAATAAACTATCATTAAATAAATTAAATTAAATTAATTAACTACAAATACCAACAATTAAATACAATTAAATAAACTAACTAAAGTACAAAAAATTAAAAAAACTAAGTTACAAAAAATAAAAAAATATTACAAGATTTTTAAGCTAATTACACCTAATCTAAGCCCCCTAATAAAATAACAAAGCCCCCCAAAATAAAAAAAATGCCCTACCCTATTCTAAATTACAAAAGTTAACAGCTCTATTACCTTACCAGCCCTTAAAAGGGCCCTTTGCGGGGCATGCCCCAAAGAAATCAGCTCTTTTGCCTGTAAAAAAAAACACAATACCACCCCCCAACATTACAACCCACCACCCACATACCCCTACTCTAACCCAAACCCCCCTTAAATAAATCTAACACTACCCCCCTGAAGATCATCCTACCTTTAGCCGTCTTCAGCCAGCCGACAACCAATAGAATGCGAGCTCAATCTGATTCGCTGATTGGATCAGCCAATCGGATTGAACTTGAATCTGATTGGCTGATTGGATCAGCCAATCAGATTTTTCCTACCTTAAATCCCATTGGCTGATAGAATCCTATCAGCCAATCAGAATTCGAGGGACGCCATCTTGGATGACGTCACTTAAAGGAATATTTATTCAGCGAGTAGGCGTCGGTGGATGAAGATGGCTCTGCGTCGGCTGCTTTGAAGATGGCTCCGCTCTGGATGGATGAAGATTGAAGACGTGGCCTGGATGAAGACTTCTATCGGATGGAAGACCTCTTCAGCGCCCCTTGGATGAAGACTTCGACTGCTGCGGATGTCCTCTTCTGTTCCATCGGTGGTCGGCTGGCTGAAGACGGCTAAAGGTAGGATGATCTACAGGGGGGTAGTGTTAGGTTTATTTAAGGGGGGTTTGGGTTAGAGTAGGGGTATGTGGGTGGTGGGTTGTAATGTTGGGGGGTGGTATTGTGTTTTTTTTACAGGCAAAAGAGCTGATTTCTTTGGGGCATGCCCCACAAAAGGCCCTTTTAAGGGCTGGTAAGGTAATAGAGCTGTTAACTTTCGTAATTTAGAATAGGGTAGGGCATTTTTTTATTTTGGGGAGCTTTGTTATTTTATTAGGGGGCTTAGATTAGGTGTAATTAGCTAAAAAATCTTGTAATTTTTTTTTATTTTTTGTAACTTAGTTTTTTTTATTTTTTGTACTTTAGTTAGTTTATTTAATTGTATTTAATTGTAGGTATTTGTAGATAATTCATTTAATTTATTTAATGATAGTGTAGTGTTAGGTTTAATTGTAACTTAGGTTAGGACTTATTTTACAGGTGATTTTGTATTTACTTTAGCTAGGTAGTTATTAAATAGTTAATAACTATTCTACCTAGTTAAAATAAATACAAAGTTGCCTGTAAAATAAATATAAATCCTAAGATAGCTACAATGTAATTATTTAATTATATTGTAGCTATCTTTTCTTTTTTTTTTTTTTCTTTTTTTTTTTCTTTTTTTCTTTGTCTCGAATTTTAACTGTGCCCGTCTTGTTTTGGTTCTTTTATTCTGAGTTATCATGCTTTTCCTATCAAACAATCCATTAGGGGTAGCATTAAAATCCCCGGCTATAATAATATCAATTTCTGGTTGGTTCCCCAGTATCTTATTTATTTTCTTCCAGAATTTACTATCTTGGTTGTTGGGGCCATAAATATTACCCAGTAGCATATCTTTACCATTTAGTGTTATTATAAGGAATTGAAATCTACCTTCTTTATCGTTTATTATTTTTTTCAATGTGAAATCTAGGTGTTTATTAAATAAAACTGCAACTCCTCTTGCGGCTCTCGAGTATGATGCTGAGACAACTTCTCCTACCCATTTCATTTTTAATTTAAGATGTTCAATCTCAGAAAGATGGGTCTCTTGTAGACAAACTATATCAGGGCACTTTCTGCCTAAGTAGTTTATTATGGCCTTTCTTTTGACAGGGGAATTAATTCCCCCAACATTCCATGATATAATTTTAACCATTAAAATATCAAGAGTTCAAGGACACCGAAAGGGGAGAGAAAAAAGACGAGAGGAAGAGAAGAGGGGAAACAAAAAAAAAAAAAAAGGAAAGAGAGAGAAAAAAACAAAAAAACAAAAAAACAAAAAAAAAAGGGGGGAAGGGAAGGGGCCAAGGGACAATTCCCCTTTACCCCCAGCACTTCCTAGTTGTTTAATACACAATTCAAGCCTAAAATTCCCAGACATAGTCAGTCTGGCCATCAGTAAATCATTTTCACAACAATAATTACACATAGTATTTTTCCTATGGAACATAAAAGGAGCTCCTATTCACCATAAAAAGAGAAAAGGGAGAGATATGACAGAGGAAAAAAAAAAAAAAAACATACCAAAAAAAATAACTAAATTTTTTTATCATATATTAGTTTGTGACATATCAATAATCCCATTTACCATGCACTTTGAGTAGTTCTAGTGCATAATATTTTCGCTATGTTTTAAACATCTTAAACAAAAACCTCTAAAAGAACCTTGGCCCATTTAAACAGCAGCTTCTAGTAATCATTCCACCTTGTTGTATTTTAAACAAACATCTCTAAATATCTAATGGGAGAAAAACGTTAACAGTGAAGGAGAAAAGGAAAGAAAAAAAAAAAAAAAAGAATTTTTTTTTTTTAAAAGCGCCAAAAAGGCTTATCATATGTTAGTTTGTGACAAATCAATAATCCCATTTACCTTTCACTTTAAATAATTCGAATGCATAATATTTTCAACATGTTTTAAACATCTTAAACCACAACATCTAAAAAACATTAACCCATTTTAAACAGCATCTTCTAATAGCCATTCCACCTTGTTATATTTTAAACAACTTCATCTGAACCTCTTCCCATCTTAACAGTGAAAAAGATAAAAAAAAAAAATAAAATAAATAAATACGCTAAAAGAACTTATCATATGTTAGTTTGTGACAAATCAATAATCCCATTTACCATCCACTTTAAATAATTCAAGTGCATAGTATTTTCAACATGTTTTAAACATCTTAAATAGAAACATCTAAAAATCATTAACCCATTTTAAACAGCATCTTCTAATAGCCATTCCACCTTGTTATATTTTAAACAGCCTCATCTAAACATCTTCCTATCTTAACAGTGAAAAAAAAAAAAAAATAGCTTTCACATTGAATTGCCCTTTTCCCTATACAGGATGAGGAGCATCCTACCAAAAATTACATTTCTTTTTCTTTGTCTAAAAAGATGCGTGCTTGTTCTGGGGACTCAAAAACAAACAAATCTGTTCCTGACTTAATTTTCAGCTTTGCCGGATACAGCAGTGAGAAAAATCTTCCCTCTTTCACCAACTCAGTACAGATTTTGGAAAAGAGTCTCCTTTTAGTAGACGTTTCAAAGGAAAAGTCCTGAAAAAGCAGAATCTTAGAATCTTTAAAGACCAATTGCTGATTTCTTCTGTATGCTCTTAATATCTCCATCTTGGCTCTATAGTTCAAATATTTAATAATAACTGGGCGTGCTCTATTTTCCTTAGGAGAGACTCCATCTTTTTCTCTGCCCAGTCTATGCGCTCTTTCTACCGTGAACAAATCTTTCTTCCCTTCCACATTCAGAATTTGGGGGAGTATTTCCTCAGCGAATTGTGGTAAGTCATCCTGCTTAACTTCTTCTGGCAGGCCGATCACCCTCAAATTATTACGCCTGCTCCTATTTTCTGCTTCTTCCAGCCTATTGGCAAGCAGTGTGTGGGTTTTAATTACAGACTCCAACTTAGGTTCCCAGGCATTCTGTATATCTTCACAATCTGACAACCTTTGTTCTATAGCTGTCATTCTTGCACTTTGAGCTTTCAGCTCTTCAGCTATGGTAATCAGTCTCATGTTTATTTCTTCAATCTTAGGTAGAATTAAAGCGCATACCTGGGAGGCTATAAGATTTGCATCGTTGCTCTCCTCCACCCTGCCCCCTGCTGGGCCTTCTTCGATGGATGTACTAAGCACGCTTGTATTTTTAATATTCCTCTTTTCACTAGCTTTAATCTTGGGAGACATTTTCTGTGCTTTTAAGTATTTCTCCATTAAATTAATGTGTTTGCTATTAATAACGTATTGTCTTCCTCTTTTTTGTTTTAAATTTAAAATGTTCAAAAACTTAGTTAAGGCTGTTCCCCAGCTTTTACTCCTTGCATGTGGAAGCTCTTTTTTTTTTTTTTTGCACTGGGTATACAGAAATTAACTCCTTAGGCTACATGCCCCTTCTTGGCTTGGAATACTTAGAATACCTCTCTCTTTATTAATAACCCCCGCTGGCCAAAAGAGGATAAGAGGGATGTCTGTTGGCCAAATAACCAAGTTTAGTTCTCAGTTCATATTCAAGAGGTATAAGATTTTTTAGTTTTACACTCCTCTTCTTCTTCCCTTATGTTTCTGCTGTTTTGGCTGGGCACTGCGTGTGTTATTTTTAAATCACAAAGAAGTAACAAAGATTTACTCACATGTGCCTTCTTGACAGCCTCTCTGGGGGTTCAGGTTGAGAAGGAGATCTCTTGATGGCATTTACCTCCTTCTTCTCCTCTACAGGAGACTCTTCCGCCACTGTAAAAACTACAGAAGCTACGAAGCCTGTATTTGGCTGGCCACTGCAGATATCCGCCAGCCACTATGCCGCCCGCCTCTTCACAGCTGCCCTGCAGAATAGCAGCCACTGCTGAGGTATTTTGACACACTCGGTGCCGGCATCGGGTGAGCCTGCCACCGCAGCACTTGATTTCCCCGCTGCTGCTCTCCCGAGCTCCACCTCTCTTCGAGACGTGCTTCCGCACTGATGTCACAATACGTCACGGACGGCTCACTCCCCCATATTGTAGCTATCTTAGGGTTTATTTTACAGGTAAGTATTTATTTTTAAATAGGAATAATTTAGTTAATGATAGTGTAGTGTTAGGTGTAATTGTAACTTAGGTTAGTTTTTATTTTACAGGTAAATTTGTCTTTATTTTAAATAGGTAGCTATTAAATAGTTAATAACTATTTAATAACTATTGTACCTAGTTAAAATAAATTCAAATTTGCCTGTAAAATAAAAATAAATCCAAAAATAGCTACAATATAATTATTAGTAATATTGTAGCTATATTAGGGTTTATTTTATAGGTAAGTATTTAGTTTTAAATAGGAATAACTAATTTAATAAGAGTGATATTTATTTAGATTTATTTAATTAATATTTAAGTTAGGAGGGTGTTAGGGTTAGACTTAGGTTTAGGGGTTAATAATTTTATTATAGGTTGCGGCGGTATAGGGGGGGCAGGATAGGGGTTAATAAATTTATTATAGGTGGCGACGGTGTAGGGGGGCAGATTAGGGGTTAATAAGGTTAATATAGGTTGCGGCGGGTTCCAGGAGCGGCGGTTTAGGGGTTAAACAATTTATTTAGTTGTGGCGGGGTACGGGATCTTTAGGATAGGGGTTAATAAATTTATTATAGGTGGCGGCGGTATAGGGGGGCAGGATAGTGGTTAATAGGTATTATGTAGGTGGCGGCGGGGTCCGGGAGCAGCGGTTTAGGGGTTAATCAGTTTATTAGAGTGGTGGTGGGCTCCGGGAGCGGCGGTTTAGGGGTTAATACATTTATTATAGTTGCGGCGGGGTCTAGGAGCGGCGGTTTAGGGGTTAATAACTTTATTTATTTGCGGGGGCTCTGGGGGCGCCGGTATAGGGGTAGAACAGTGTAGTTTAGTGTGGGTGCTTAGTGACAGCTTATCAATAAAGCTGGGAAAAAGCCGAAGAGCAGCGAGATCGGATGAGTGATAACTATCACAGTCCGCTGCTCATCGCCCCGTACTTGGTGCGCGGCTTTTTGACAGCTTTATTGATAACTTTGGCCAGCGTATTTAGGTCCGTGGCGACGATGGTAGGTGAGCTTAGGCGGGCGTATTGGGGCCGGCGATGGCAGGTAACCAGACACGTTGATAACTAAAGTCCAATGTAACAAAGCAGCAGGATCATGATTTACAGTTTAAAAAATAATAAAATTAAGTAAAAGAAGCCATAAGTCCTTTGCATAAAAACCTGTTCTTTCTATTTTGTTTTCAGTTCATTCCAAAATGGAACTGGTGCTTTAACAAACAATAGATTTAATTATTAGAAAAATAAATACTTAAAAAAGTTGAAAAGCATCCATATAGCGATAGAAAAATGGTTCACAGTCTGCCCATCCCAACAACATAAAATATGTATTTAGATGGTTTAGCAGTGGTGAGGATAAACACGGATTACAATAGGCTCCTTTAAAAGTCGCAATTAATTTTGTAGATGATCTATTTATATAGACCATAAAGTTTTTGTTTTTTTAAATGTATAGTTTTGCTTATTTTTAAATAACATTGCTCTGATTTTCAAACTCCTAACCAAGCCCCAAAGTTTTATGAGAATACTGTCAGCTACCTACACCAGCTTGCTCCTGTTTGTGTAAAGGTTCTTTTCATATGCAAAAGAAGGGGAGTGTCTTATTTGCCACTTGCAGTGGGCTTTCCTGCTACCTTTTCAACATAGCTAAACTGAGAGCTTCTAAGTAAGTTTTTAAACAGTTTTATACTGGATTTTTATTTTAGTATCTGTGCATCTTATTCTTTATAGTAGTGTCTATTACATGCAGTTATATGAAAATGAGTGTATACTGTCCCTTTAAGCAACCTCCTTAAGAAAAACAGTTTTAAAAACACCAGTACTATTAGTGACAATCATGACAGTGCAATTGTGACTTGTAATCAAATATTAAAAATAAAGGGACTTCCGGTAAGCGGAGCTTTGAGATAGCAGCAGAGAGTGAGAGCTCCGGGAACACCGCTTAACAAAAAAAGATTTTCAGCATTTCCAAAGCTCCTACAAGATACCTTGAGAAGCTATGTCATACAGAGGGGAATAGGAGCAGATCTTCGTGGGCCTGAGATTGTGAAGTGAGATTAATACAGCCCTTGCCATGGAAGCACGCAAAAAAGCCAGTAGCGTTGAAAAGGCGGTGCCAACTTGGGACACACAACAACTTAGTTCAGCGCGCAGCAACTGCGACCCAGAGATACTGCGAACCACCAGAAGCCGCTGTGAGACAAGCCCGATAGCCCTGGAAAGGGGTAAGAGTTGTGTACTGTTACTACACATTAATAGAAGGAACTATTAGCAGTGGCCAGGGGCCTAACGGCCTGTACTTAAGATACCCTACACCCATCACAGTACTAACCGGTGCTCTTGAGCCTGAAGAATAGAGGGTCTTCCTGTAAGATCTTGGGAGCTAAATCAGGCAGCTAGACACATCAGAGTGCAGGATATATGAACGCAGCTCGTGGAATACAGCAGTATTAGCGGAAAAACGAACCGCTACACACTACCTTACAAGATGTACAGTAACAGGGAAAATGAGATGCCTACTTCTAAAGAAGGTTGAGATTATGGCCTCCTCTTAACCTGACTCACTACCGCAACCACTCATACCCTATGGCCTAGAGAGGCTTCTACAATTCATATCTGATACCCTCTCAGTCACTGGAATAAAGGAATAAAGACACTTGCACATTTGAAACCTCTAAGGATCTGACTACCATTGTATGCAGAAATATTCCTCTAGCTACATGAAAAAAGCCAGGACCATTGCAAATAAACAGAAACAATCAGACAAAAAGTTGAAGCACCAGGCAAAAGTGCATACTACAGAAATAGATGTCCCTCTAACTACAGGACAACCTCTCCTAGACACACACCTGATAGTAACCCAGCTCTCTGACCTATGCTTGCCCAAGATAGAGCAGCTAGAAATGAGGGTTGACTCTCTCTCAACGGACTTTAAAAGTTTCTCAGCTACAATGCAACAGGCAGAACAACGCATTGCTGACAATGAAGACAGGCAAAGGGAAACATTGGCTAAAGTCACAGTACTACAACAACAGAACAAACTGCTCACTGACAAGATCGACAACCTAGAAAATAGGTCAAGGAAGAATAACCTGCAAATTGTAGGCCTCCCTGAGTCTGTGCCCAGCATGGAGCTAATTATCACACCTCTAATATTAATTAGATTTGTGGAACAAACTCTGGACTGTAAATAATGTACACACCTAATTAGATGTCTATGATTTAGAAGTTTTGTGACAAAATAGGTAACCCAATGCCCATGCCTGTGGTTCTCCTCTCAAGTATGAAATAATAGTTAATACCTTTAACCTATCTGTCGTATAGGTCTTAGGCTTCAACTCAAATAGCAACAAACATAAATTTTTAAATTCTTTAAACATTGATCTGTTTTCTGTGAATTTATCAGGCAGGGATACCTGTGGTTCTGGGTGGGTTTCAGTTTGTGTGGTTCTTGCTGCATATATTTCTCTGAGACAATCTTTTACTGTTTGATGCTCAGTTTGCAAGTCTCTAATTGTCTGTGTTAAAGCATCCACCCGTTGAGTTAAAACAACAACTTGGTTAACCACTTCTTGTGGATCAATAGTGTAGTTGTTATTTTCTTTTTTTATGGCTGGATTATTATATCACACCGCTAATATTAATTAGATTTGTGGTACGAACTCTGGACTGTAAATAATGTACACACCTAATTAGATGTCTATGATTTAGAAGTTTTGTGATAGAAGAGGTAACAACTATGCACTATAATGAAAGTTACCTCTCTGTCTTTATATAGCCACTAATAATATATCAGCTGTTCACACTGATGTAAGTGATTTGGATACAGAGGTGGCTTTAAGATTTGGATCGTTAAACAGTAAGATTAAGTTGATACAATAAGCTCTATCTACGGATACTCTAAAATATTATCACAAAAGTATCACACAGTTTCCTCATAGAGTATCTCGCTGTAATAGCAGTAAGTGAGAGCTGTATCATATATAGGATATCTATCGGAGTAGTTCCTGATAGCATAGAATAGTGTGATATAACTGGCGGTATAACAGTTCAAATGTCGGGTGCGGTTGGAGACATATCAAGGCAGATGGAGAGAAACAAGTATGAAGCACATTAGATTCCAAATAATTTACAGTAAACTTATTATACGACCTGTATGGCCTGAGATGGTCTAAGAAGCGACTGCTGTGTTTGAAGGAAAGACGCTGATTGGTGCGAGCTGCAATCCCAGTGTAGTGAAGTGGGAGAGAGGCGATCTGAATCTGCGGCTGCAGCTGATGACGTCAGGTGGATCAACGGTAACTCATGCAGCTGCTGAGGATAAGGAGGCAGCAGAGGTAAGCTGAGGTAAACCGGTGCTTCCGAGGAACTTGCTCCAGGAACTTGAAGGTACTTGGAAAGTATTTTGGGTAGACCTGCACTAAGGTAAGGCTAGAAGTAGAGAAACAAGCTTCTGTGGCTAAGTATACAATAATCCAGCATGGATCACTGGAAGGAGGAGCCTTAAATAGGCAGGATGGGAACTGCAGTTAAAATGACAGTTAGATTATGAACACAAAGCATTGACAAATCCTGACATAGTCCCCCCCAAAAGAACTGCAGCAAGGTTCCTAAAGAGAAGGCCTGTCAGGATTCCGTCTATGGAACAATGAAACCAACTTGGAGGCAACAAGGTTGGTAGCTGGTTCCCATGAATTATCAGCATGGTCATATCCCTTCCAGTGAACTAAATATTCAAGTATGCCCCGGCACCTGCGAGAGTCCAAAATACTGTGAATCTCATATTGGTTGTCAGATGATGGAGATACTGGAAGTGTGATAGGGCTTGAGTGGGTAGTGAGACAGGGTTTGATCATGGAAACGTGGAAGGTAGGATGTAGTTTATATGAAGCAGGCAACTGCAGGGTAACAGTTACAGGGTTAACCATAGCTGTTATGGGGAAAGGTCCTATTTATAACTTATTTAGTTTTCCAGATGGCGTTTGTAGTCTCATTCTTAGTAGACAACCAGAACAATTGTCCTATGTGATAAGATGGTTGAGGTCTATGTTGGAGGTCATAGTATATTTTATGTGAGGACTGTGCCTGTCTGATGTTGTTCTCGGTAATAGAGAAGTTTTGGGTGATGTTATTGATGACATCGTTGACCTTTGGACATGTTGCTTCAATGCGTGGATAGTAGTTCATGCGTGGATGTAACCTGTAGTTTATGAAGAATGGACTTTGATCAGTAGTAGAGTTGTTTGCGTTATTGTAGGCAAACTCAGCTAATGGTAGGTAGTCCACTTATCTTGTTGTTGGTCTGGGGGTGGTAGGATGTGCTCAATTTCTGTGTAATATGTAATGCTTTGCATAGCTGCCTCCAAAATTTAGAAGTAAATTGCAATCCCCTATCACTGAGAACTAAAGTAGGTAATTCATGTAGGTGTACAATCTCTCTGATGAAAATCTCTGCTGTCTGTTGAGCAGTTGGAATTGTGAGGATGGGCACAAAATGTGCCATTTTAGAAAACATATCAACAACAACAAATATGGTTGTGAACGAAGAGGATCTTGGGAGGTCAACTATAAAATCCATTGAGACATCTGTCCAAGGAGCTTTCGGAAAAGGGTAAGGCTGTAGTAGGCCGACAGGTAGTTGATGAGAGGGTTTAGAGGTGGAATAAAATGAACAATGGGCCACATATCTCTTGACATAGGAAGACATTGAAGGCCACCAATAGAATTGCTGCAGCAGATCTAGGGCGCGATCCGATATACGGCATAGTTTGCGGCGCAAGCGAGGTAACCCGCGTCGCCCATAGTTTCAGCTTGTAACTCGAGCTATCCAATATACGGCGCCGTCAGATGCTAACGTGCCGTAAGTCTGATAAACCAGCGATGTCCAGAAATCTGCGTAAGTACAAATTTCTGGCGTCGCCAGTGACTTGCACCACGTTAGAAACTGCTGGCGCCTACAAAACCTGACTAAAGTATGAAATCATCCGCACTGTCTAACACGCCTCCTAAACATAGCCCGACACGTCTAACCCTCTATCCGCTATCCCCCCTCACTATCCTAACAATAAAAAAAGTTATTAACCCCTAAACCGCCGCTCCCGGATCCCGTCGCCAGCTATATTAAATCTATAACCCCCTAAAGTGAGCCCCTAACACCACCGCCATCTACCTTACCTACCCCCTAAAGTGAGCCCCTACCCCGCCGCCATCTATTTTAAAATTATTAACCCCTAATTTAATCCCCCTACCCCGCCGCCATCTATATTAAATTATTTAACCCCTAAAATACTAAACTATCCCTACCACTAAACCTAAGTCTAACCCTACAATAGCCCTGAAAAGAGCTTTTTGCGTGGCATTACCCCAAAGTAAACTGCTCTTTTGCCAGCCCTTAAAAGGGCTTTTGGCGGGGCTTTGTCACAAAGTAATCAGCTCTTTTGCCTACAATCTAAATCCCCCTACACCGCTGCCACCTATAATAAATGTATTAACCCCTAATCTAATCCCCCTACACCGCCGCCGCCTATATTAAACACAATAACCCCTAATCTAATCCCCCTACACCGCCGCCAGCTATATTAACTATATTAACCCTAATTATATTAGGGTTAATATATTTAATATCATTATTATATTATATATATTAACTATATTAACCCTAAATATATTAGGGTTAATATCGTTATTATATTATATATATATTAAGTATAATAACCCTATCTAACTCTAACATCCCTAACTAAACTCTTATTAAAATAAATCTAATATTAATATTATTAATGAAAATATTCCTATTTAAATCTAAATACTTACCTATAAAATAAACCCTAAGATATCTACAATATAATTAATAATTACATTGTAGCTATGTTAGGGTTTATATTTATTTTACAGGTAAATTGTTAATTATTTTAACTAGGTATAATAGCTATTAAATAGTTATTATCTATTTAATAGAAAGTAGAAGGAAGCAGCACTCTTAATCCATTGTCCATAAAATCCAAAAGTTTATTACAAGCCGTTTAAAACAAGTAGACAAGCACAGCACAGTACAAGTACAAGCTACACAAGTGGAGGGGGAGCAAATCCTTACATGTTTCGTGCTATGCAGCACTTAATCATAGGATAGCTCACCACCTGTGCAGCACACCTTTAAAGGA
The DNA here is from genome assembly GCF_027579735.1 of Bombina bombina. Lineage (NCBI taxonomy): Eukaryota > Metazoa > Chordata > Amphibia > Anura > Bombinatoridae > Bombina > Bombina bombina. Next base: position 554,836,542 of record NC_069504.1, on the reverse strand, counting down.
ATAATGGCCAATCACAGATTCAAAGCCATAGTATACCTGAAAATGGATGTTTTAAAGGTATACTGCAAAGGTGTGAGAAGAAATGGTGTAACATGACAAAACAAAAAAGGTACCCATTACATAAAAAATACAATAAGAAAACAAGAATGCATATAGAGAAATAAATAAATAAAAACAATAAAAAAAAAGTTGATAATAATAATAAAGAAAAATTTAGAAAAATTTGTTTCTCTATATAAAAATAAACACATCAATAGATCATGTTACACAAAATCTGGATTAGTCTCAAAAGAAAAATAATTATAAATTTGTTTATAAATTTGAAGAAATGAAATTACAGTGAAGAAAAATATATCTATGTACACAAGGCAAGAAAAAAAGAAAAAAGAAAGAAGAAAAACAATAGAACACTAGGTCAAATAGAATGCACAACATCTTTTGGTGAAAATTTAACAAAAGTGGTATTGATTCTTTAATGTAGTACACATATTGTATTCATATTACTATATTGACAGTGGGTTTGAAAACTCCGGACATAACTTATATGTTCAGAATTCAGAATTCCAGAATCTGATATCCCTATACTATAATAATGTTGATGAACACAGGAAATCATTAGGAATGTAGTTCAGCTCAATTTGTTGTCAACTCCCATGGTTAGCCATAAATAGTCATTCATAATCTCTCACAATAATAGATAAATACAAAAACAAAAAAAGTTAATGTGAAAACATATACAGATATGTATAATTGTATATATCAAAATGTGAATATATGAAAATATGAAGATGTAAAACTAGATATCTTTGGAGTGAGAAAAAAGGCATATTCTTAATATAACTATAAGCGTCTACATTGATGGAACTGCTTAAGATAGCGAAAGTTACTCCACAAAATAACTGATGTCCCATTCCTTATTTAGACCAAGCGGTGCCCTCGTACTGAGTTTCCAAATCCAATAAAGTTCTTTCTTGGACAATATATTATAAATGTTTCCTCCCCGAATGGGCTTTTTAGCTATGTCTATTACTTTAACAGTAAATTTAGGCTGATCAGTAAAATGTAGACAATTAAAGTGCCTTGCTACACTCGAATCCTTGTTATAATTTTTAATGTCCCTTCTGTGCTCTCCTATTCTTGATCTGAGGGCACGGGAGGTCTGACCCACATACTGTTCAGAACAGAGGGTGCAATCAATAAGATAGATAACAAATGTTGTACTACAATTTGCATAATGATTAATCTTAAAATTCTGTTTGGTTACATGACTGGTGAATTCAGCCTCCATAGATATCTGTAAACAAGTGAGACAATTTCTAGATAGACACCTAAAAGTGCCCTTCTTGTTAAGCCACTGACTCCCTCTTGGACCAACTTGGCTATTCACCATACTGGGGGATAGTTTTTTAGCAAGTGTAGGTGCCTTTTTGGGCACAAATTTAACCTTGTCTACAATATTTGCTAGAATATCATCACCTTTAAGTATAGATAAATTTCTTTTGATAATTTTGCACAGATCATTAAATTGTGAAGAAAATTCTGTCGAGAACACTACTATATCCTTATCACACATTGCTTTTTTGGCCTTATTATTCCTCTTTCCTTGTGTAGGATTATAGGTACTTCTCACCTCATCTAAAGACTGCTGTAATACATTCCGATCATAACCTCTGGCGAATAGCCTATCCATCAATTTAATGGCTTGGACATTAAACAATCTATCTGAGTTGGAGTTTCGACGTAATCTAAGAAATTGACTCTTGGGTATTGAATTTATAAGGTGTTTGGGGTGACAGGACGTGGCATGTAGAATCGTATTGCCAGAAGTTGGCTTTCTATATGTGTCAGTGATGATCCTATTGAGTTCAACTGAGCCAACTAAGGTGAGATCCAGAAAATGGATTTCTTTGTCTTGGATTTCCCCAGTAAACTTTAAATGTAGATCATTGTTGCTCACAAAATTGAGGAAATCCTCAAAAACAAAGTCACCTTTCACCACAAGAATAAGGTCATCAATGTAACGCATATATATACAGATGTTATCTATGAACGGATTGTTGCTGTTGTAGAGGCTGCCGAGTTCCCACCATCCCACAAATAAATTAGCGAATGAGGGGGCAAATTTGGCCCCCATAGCTGTACCACAGATTTGTAAAAAGTATTCTCCATTAAACATAAAGTAGTTGTGGGATAGTAGGAACTCGACAGTCTCGCAAAAAAACAATTTGAATTCCCTAGAATAACTAGTATAATTATCCAAAAAGAAACCAATGGCATGTAATCCTAAATTGTGAGGTATACGTGAATAAAGTGACACCGCGTCAATCACCACCCACCTATAATCTTTATCCCATTTCATCTTGTCAATGATAGTTAAAAGATGGGATGAGTCCCTTAGGTAACTGCTAAGGCTCTGCACTAAGGGCTGTAGGACTGAGTCAACCCACTCAGACAATGGTTCAAACAACGAGCCAATCCCAGAAATTATTGGACGGCCTGGTGGGTTGACTGAGTCCTTATGTAATTTAGGCAGGTGGTGAAAGACCGGGGTCACTGGAAACTGGGGAATTAGGGAAACACACTCCTCTTGTGAGATGAAACCCAATGCAAGTGCATCTTCAAGTAGCCTGTCCAATTTTTGGGTAAATTCTTTCTCAGGATTGTAAGACAGCTTTCTATATGTAATGCCATCGTTCAATTGCCTGTAGGCTTCATCAATGTATTGTGCTTTGTTCATTACTACGACATTACCTCCCTTGTCTGATGTACGGATGACAAGGTCATGCTGGCTTTCTAGTTGTCTAATTGCTGCTTTTTGTCTGTTTGTAAGATTATCACTATGGCCTGTTGCAGTGGTATGTTTACCCAATTCCCAATTCCACAATGTCCAACTCGGTGGAAGAAAATTCCAAGGTTCAGTAAACACAAAAATAAAAACAAAAACAAAAATAAAAAGAAGAAGAAATCAAATTGGGCCACAGCCTCTACACCGGTAGTGGAACCAAAGTCAATTCTAAAGAAAAGACATAAGAACAAAATCAAGAAAGTGGTCTTTTCTTCCACCGAGTTGGACACTTCTGACCAGGACTCAGAATCATCAGATGATAGCTCTTCCTCCTCTTCCTCTTCTTCCTCTCTTTCTCCCCTTCCCTCTTTGTCTTTACAGGAAACATCACACCAAGGTCGTGAGAAGAAAGAAAATGATGTCCGTTTAAAAGCCAAAAGTCAAGACATCCCTTTAGGAAAGGAAAAAAGAGGACGCGTAGAGCAGGATCCAGGAGAAGGAAAAAGATCTTCAAAGAGAAAAGCAAAGAAGAACTAGCACTCAGTGTCGTCAATTTATCGAACTTTAAACTCACTGAAAGTCACATTAGTGTATTATCTAAGGGTCTGGGCTTTGCTCCCACTTACAATTTTTCAGTATTTAATACCTTGTTAGATCTCAACAAATTTGTAAGGAAGCTTACACTACACAGACACTTTTCTAATATTTCTGATAATGAAGAAGCAGAACAAGATGTACTAGATGAAACCACTGAGGGTGAAAACAATGTATCCATTCCCATCAGCAGTTTGCCCAGCACTAATCCGGAACCAATTTTTGATTTTAAAGATATCTGTATTCTGGAAGAATTAAGGATGTTGGACACTACTGCTGATGGTGTGAATGATTCTGATGTCCCAAAACCTAAAAAAATAAGATCTAACTTTTATCCCACTCAATCTAGGGGCACACATATCAATTTATTTCAAAAACAGGTGGAAAAAGAAATTGTGGAATTGGGTAAACATACCACTGCAACAGGCCATAGTGATAATCTTACAAACAGACAAAAAGCAGCAATTAGACAACTAGAAAGCCAGCATGACCTTGTCATCCGTACATCAGACAAGGGAGGTAATGTCGTAGTAATGAACAAAGCACAATACATTGATGAAGCCTACAGGCAATTGAACGATGGCATTACATATAGAAAGCTGTCTTACAATCCTGAGAAAGAATTTACCCAAAAATTGGACAGGCTACTTGAAGATGCACTTGCATTGGGTTTCATCTCACAAGAGGAGAGTGTTTCCCTAATTCCCCAGTTTCCAGTGACCCCGGTCTTTCACCACCTGCCTAAATTACATAAGGACTCAGTCAACCCACCAGGCCGTCCAATAATTTCTGGGATTGGCTCGTTGTTTGAACCATTGTCTGAGTGGGTTGACTCAGTCCTACAGCCCTTAGTGCAGAGCCTTAGCAGTTACCTAAGGGACTCATCCCATCTTTTAACTATCATTGATGAAATGGGATAAAGATTATAGGTGGGTGGTGATTGACGCGGTGTCACTTTATTCACGTATACCTCACAATTTAGGATTACATGCCATTGGTTTCTTTTTGGATAATTATACTAGTTATTCTAGGGAATTCAAATTGTTTTTTTGCGAGACTGTCGAGTTCCTACTATCCCACAACTACTTTATGTTTAATGGAGAATACTTTTTACAAATCTGTGGTACAGCGATGGGGGCCAAATTTGCCCCCTCATTCGCTAATTTATTTGTGGGATGGTGGGAACTCGGCAGCCTCTACAACAGCAACAATCCGTTCATAGATAACATCTGTATATATATGCGTTACATTGATGACCTTATTCTTGTGGTGAAAGGTGACTTTGTTTTTGAGGATTTCCTCAATTTTGTGAACAACAATGATCTACATTTAAAGTTTACTGGGGAAATCCAAGACAAAGAAATCCATTTTCTGGATCTCACCTTAGTTGGCTCAGTTGAACTCAATAGGATCATCACTGACACATATAGAAAGCCAACTTCTGGCAATACGATTCTACATGCCACGTCCTGTCACCCCAAACACCTTATAAATTCAATACCCAAGAGTCAATTTCTTAGATTACGTCGAAACTCCAACTCAGATAGATTGTTTAATGTCCAAGCCATTAAATTGATGGATAGGCTATTCGCCAGAGGTTATGATCGGAATGTATTACAGCAGTCTTTAGATGAGGTGAGAAGTACCTATAATCCTACACAAGGAAAGAGGAATAATAAGGCCAAAAAAGCAATGTGTGATAAGGATATAGTAGTGTTCTCGACAGAATTTTCTTCACAATTTAATGATCTGTGCAAAATTATCAAAAGAAATTTATCTATACTTAAAGGTGATGATATTCTAGCAAATATTGTAGACAATGTTAAATTTGTGCCCAAAAAGGCACCTACACTTGCTAAAAAACTATCCCCCAGTATGGTGAATAGCCAAGTTGGTCCAAGAGGGAGTCAGTGGCTTAACAAGAAGGGCACTTTTAGGTGTCTATCTAGAAATTGTCTCACTTGTTTACAGATATCTATGGAGGCTGAATTCACCAGTCATGTAACCAAACAGAATTTTAAGATTAATCATTATGCAAATTGTAGTACAGCATTTGTTATCTATCTTATTGATTGCACCCTCTGTTCAGTATGTGGGTCAGACCTCCCGTGCCCTCAGATCAAGAATAGGAGAGCACAGAAGGGACATTAAAAATTATAACAAGGATTCGAGTGTAGCAAGGCACTTTAATTGTCTACATTTTACTGATCAGCCTAAATTCACTGTTAAAGTAATAGACATAGCTAAAAAGCCCATTCGGGGAGGAAACATTTATAATATATTGTCCAAGAAAGAACTTTATTGGATTTGGAAACTCAGTACGAGGGCACCGCTTAGTCTAAATAAGGAATGGGACATCAGTTATTTTGTGGAGTAACTTTCGCTATCTTAAGCAGTTCCATCAATGTAGACGCTTATAGTTATATTAAGAATATGCCTTTTTTCTCACTCCAAAGATATCTAGTTTTACATCTTCATATTTTCATATATTCACATTTTGATATATACAATTATACATATCTGTATATGTTTTCACATTAACTTTTTTTGTTTTTGTATTTATCTATTATTGTGAGAGATTATGAATGACTATTTATGGCTAACCATGGGAGTTGACAACAAATTGAGCTGAACTACATTCCTAATGATTTCCTGTGTTCATCAACATTATTATAGTATAGGGATATCAGATTCTGGAATTCTGAATTCTGAACATATAAGTTATGTCCGGAGTTTTCAAACCCACTGTCAATATAGTAATATGAATACAATATGTGTACTACATTAAAGAATCAATACCACTTTTGTTAAATTTTCACCAAAAGATGTTGTGCATTCTATTTGACCTAGTGTTCTATTGTTTTTCTTCTTTCTTTTTTCTTTTTTTCTTGCCTTGTGTACATAGATATATTTTTCTTCACTGTAATTTCATTTCTTCAAATTTATAAACAAATTTATAATTATTTTTCTTTTGAGACTAATCCAGATTTTGTGTAACATGATCTATTGATGTGTTTATTTTTATATAGAGAAACAAATTTTTCTAAATTTTTCTTTATTATTATTATCAACTTTTTTTTTATTGTTTTTATTTATTTATTTCTCTATATGCATTCTTGTTTTCTTATTGTATTTTTGATGTAATGGGTACCTTTTTTGTTTTGTCATGTTACACCATTTCTTCTCACACCTTTGCAGTATACCTTTAAAACATCCATTTTCAGGTATACTATGGCTTTGAATCTGTGATTGGCCATTATTCCTTTAAAGGTGTGCTGCACAGGTGGTGAGCTATCCTATGATTAAGTGCTGCATAGCACGAAACATGTAAGGATTTGCTCCCCCTCCACTTGTGTAGCTTGTACTTGTACTGTGCTGTGCTTGTCTACTTGTTTTAAACGGCTTGTAATAAACTTTTGGATTTTATGGACAATGGATTAAGAGTGCTGCTTCCTTCTACTTTCTATTATTGGATTTGGCTTGATTCTCGTTTTAGCTGGCACCACGCCAACAGTGCTTTTCTCTGTGCCGACATTCTGAGGCTGTAATTGGACAACAGCGCACACACCCTCCTCAGGCTGTAGCGACGTCATTTTCCTACACATTATCTATTTAATAGCTACCTAGTTAAAATAATTACCCAATTACATGTAAAATAAATCCTAACCTAAGTTACAAATACACCTACACTATCAATAAATTAAATAAACTACAAATATCTATCTAAAAATACAATTAAATAAACTAAACTAAATTAAAAAAGCAAACACTAAATTACAAAAAATAAAAAAAGATTACAGCAATTTTAAGCTAATTACACCTATTCTAAGCCCCCTAATAAAATAACAAAGCCCCCAAAATAAAAAATTTCCTACCCTATTCAAAATTAAACAAGTTCAAAGCTCTTTTACCTTACCAGCCCTTAAAAAAGCCTTTTGCGGGGCATGCCCCAAAGAAAACTGCTCTTTTGCCTGAAAAAAAAAACACAATACCACCCCCAACATTACAACCCACCACCCACATACCCCTAATCTAACCCAAACCCCCCTTAAATTAACCTAACACTAACCCCCTGAAGATCTCCCTACCTTGTCTTCACCCAACCGGGCCGAACTCCTCATCCGATCCGGGCGATGTCTTTATCCAAGCGGCAAAGAAGAAGTCTTCATCCCGGTGATGTCTTCATCCAAGCGGCGGCAAAGTCTTCTTCCATCCGGCCGATGTCTTCATCCAAGCGGCGGCGAGTTCTTCATCCATCCCGGCGATGTATTCAAGCAACCGGAATTTTCAATCTTCTTTCTTCGCTCCGCCGACGCGGAGCATCCATCCAGGCCGACGGACTAACGACGAATGAGGTACCTTTAAATGACGTCATCCAAGATGGCGTCCGTCGAATTCCGATTGGCTGATAGGATTCTATCAGCCACTCGGAATTAAGGTAGAAAAATCTGATTGGCTGATTGAATCAGCCAATCAGATTCAAGTTCAATCCGATTGGCTGATTGGAATTCGACGGACGCCATCTTGGATGACGTCATTTAAAGGTACATCATTCATCGTTAGTCCGTCGGCCTGGATGGATGCTCCGCGTCGGCGGAGCGAAGAAAGAAGATTGAAAATTCCGGTTGCTTGAAGACATCGCCGGGATGGATGAAGACCTCGCCGCCGCTTGGATGAAGACATCGGCCGGATGGAAGAAGACTTTGCCGCCGCTTGGATGAAGACATCACCGGGATGAAGACTTCTTCTTTGCCGCTTGGATAAAGACGATGAGGAGTTCGGCCCGGTTGGGTGAAGACAAGGTAGGGAGATCTTCAGGGGGGGTAGTGTTAGGTTTATTTAAGGGGGGTTTGGGTTAGATTAGGGGTATGTGGGTGGTGGGTTGTAATGTTGGGGTGTGGTATTGTGTTTTTTTTTTTCAGGCAAAAGAGCAGTTTTCTTTGGGGCATGCCCCGCAAAAGGCCCTTTTAAGGGCTGGTAAGGTAAAAGAGCTTTGAACTTGTTTAATTTAGAATAGGGTAGGGAATTTTTTATTTTGGGGGGCTTTATTATTTTAGTAGGGGGCTTAGAATAGGTGTAATTAGCTTAAAATTGCTGTAATCTTTTTTTATTTTTTGTAATTTAGTGGGGGTTTTTTTGTAATTTAGTTAAGTTTATTTAATTGTATTTTTAGATAGATATTTGTAGTTTATTTAATTTATTGATAGTGTAGGTGTATTTGTAATTTAGGTTAGGATTTATTTTACAGATAATTTGGTAATTATTTTAACTAGGTAGCTATTAAATAGTTAATAACTATTTAATAGCTATTATACCTAGTTAAAATAATTAACAATTTACCTGTAAAATAAATATAAACCCTAACATAGCTACAATGTAATTATTAATTATATTGTAGCTATCTTAGGGTTTATTTTATAGGTAAGTATTTAGATTTAAATAGGAATATTTTAGTTTATAATATGAATTAGATTTATTTAATAAGAATTTAGTTAGGGGTGTTAGGGTTAGATAGAGTTAATATAGTTAATATAAATACTATAGTAACTATATTAACTAAATTAACCCTAATATAATTAGGGTTAATATAGTTAATATATATATAATGTAATAACTATATTAACTATAATATGCTTAGGGTTAATATAGATAATATAGCTGGCGGCGGGGTAGGTAGATTAAATTAGGGGTTAATAATTTTAATATAGATGGCGGCGGTGTAAGGGGCTTACATTAGGGGTTAATACTATTAATATAGGTGGCGGCGGTGTAGGGAGGGCAGGTTATAGGGCAAAAGAGCTGTTTACTTTGGGGCAAAGCCCCGCAAAAGGCCCTTTTAAGGGCTGGTAATAGAGCTTATTACTTTAGGGGGATTAGATTAGGGGTTAATAATATTAATATAGCTGGCGGCGGTATAAGGGGATTAGATTAGGGGTTAATAATTTTTATATAGGTGGCGGCGGTGTAAGGGGTCAGATTAGGGGATAGATAAGGTAGATGGCGGCATTGTAAGGGGTTCACATTAGGGGATAGATAAGGTAGATGGCGGCGGTTTTAGGGGTTCACATTAGGGGATAGATCAGTTAGATTGTGGCTGTTTTAGGGGCTCACAGTAGGGGGTTAGTTTATGTAGATGGCGGCAGGGTCCGGGAGCGGCGGTTTAGGGGTTAAATACTTTATTAGGGATTGCGGCGGGGGATCGCGGTTGACAGGTAGATAGACATTGCGCATGCGTTAGGTGTTAGGTTTAATGTAGCAGCTAGTTTAGGGAGTTACGGGGCTCCAATAGTCAGCGTAAGGCTTCTTACGGCTGCTTTTTGTGGCGAGGTGAAAATGGAGTAAGATTTCTCCATTTTCGCCACGTAAGTCCTTTACACTGTATATTGGATACCAAACTGCGCTGGTTTGGTAAACCTGCCTATGGCCCAAAAAACTACGGGCGACGGCAGAAATATATGCGCGTAACTTCTAAGTTACGCCGTATATAGGATACCAAACCAGCACAAATATTGGCGTCGCCAGCTTTTGCGGGCAACGATTTTTATCGGATCGGGCCCCTAATGTCTTCTGATATCCTAAATGTCCCCCGAGAGGGGAGTTATGAATGGAGTTTACTATTTCAGATCTCAAGGTTTCAGGAATGTAAAGTCTCGTGTTATGGTACATCAACCCATCTTCCAACTGTTGAAGTAAGTGTGATGGTTTGGAAAGTTCTTGATCTTGATAATTTTTAAAATCCTTGATGGGTTAGGTAAGAATGCCCAAAAAATGTTCCTTAGAAATGACTGTTGTGGGAATGTTAAGAAGCACTGGTTTAAAATATTTTCTTGATAAAGCATAAGCCTTCCAGTTCCTTTTCCCGGGACGGTATGGGATAACAAAATCAAAACGTGAGAAGTAGAGATTCCAATGTAGTTGCCGAGCTGATAAAGTTCTGTTCATTTGTAGGTATTGGAGATTTTTATGATCTGTTAACACTATGATAGGGTGAGTTGCACCCTCCAAAAGGTGTCGCCATTGTTCAAAAGAGCTTTTAATGGCCAGAAGCTCCTTTTTCCCCTACTGGGTAGTTTCTCTCAGCTTGTTTCATGACCCTTGAGTAAAATGTGACTGGGTGCATGATATCTTTCACTGATCGCTTTTGTTAGAGAACTGCACCTATAGCGAAATCTGAGGCGTTTACCTCTAAGATGAACTGTAGGTTTGAATCTGGAAACCGTATACTGGTGCTGTGGTAAAACTAGTTTTGAGTTGTTCAAATGCCAATTGTGTGTTTGGAGTTCAATGAAATGGTTTGTTGTGTTTGGTAAGATCAGTCAAAGGTTTAGCTATAGCTGCGAAATTATCTATAAATTTGCGGTAGAAATTCGTGAAACCCAAAATCCTCTGGACATCCTTATGGGACTTTGGAATGGGCCAGTTTTTAACTGCAATAATTTTTTTTATCTTCCATCATAATACCATTCTCTGATATATAGTAACCTAAAAATTAAACCTCTTTAGCGTTGAACGTGCATTTCTCTAATTCGGCGTATAGTCTATGGTTTCACAACCTGGCTCATACAGTCCTAACGTGAGCAAGGTGTTGTTCCTGTGAGTTGGAAAAAAATAAAATATCATCTAGTTATACAACTATAAATACATCTAGAATATCCCTGAATATATCATTGACGAAGCATTGGAATGTCGCCGGGGCGTTACAGAGACCGAAAGGCATAACAGTATATTCAAATAACCCGTATCGAGTACGGTAAGCTTTCAGCCATTCATCACCGGCTCTAATTCTCACAAGGTTATAGGCACCCCTGAGGTCCAATTTAGTGAAGACCACTGCACCACGTAACCTCTCAACTAATTAGGATATTAGGGGTAAAGGGTAACGTTTTTTTTGAGTCCTCTTATTGAGTTCTCTGTAATCTATTATGAGTGTTAAAGAATCGTCTTTATTTTTGACAACAAAAATACCAGCCCCTGCTGGGGATGTAGAGGGTCTGATAAGGCCTTTGGCTAGGTTCTCCTGAATATAGTTTTTTAAATGAACCAATTCTGGTTTAGACAAAGGATAAACATGGCCATAGGGAATGGATATACCTGGGAGTAGATCTATTGGGCAATCATATGGCCTTTGTGGAGGAAGAGTCTCTGCTTCCTTTTTGCTAAACACGTCAATAAAATCTATGTAATCTGAAGGAAGTTCTGAGTTGGAAAGTAACATGATATTTTTTAAGGGGAAACATGTTTTGGTGCAAAAATGGGAATCAAGTTGTAAGGACCTGTCATGCCAGTTAAAAGTAGGTTGGTATAGGTTAAGCCATGACATACCTAGAATTAAAGGAATCAAAAAGTAAGAGACAGTGGGCTCATAAAGCGGGAGGTTAAGTAAATATGTCTATTAAAAAATATATGTAGATAAGTCTATTAAAAATAACTTCAAATGTACCGTTAATGTATAATCATAAATGTTTATTAAAATACTTAACTAATACAATAATGAACTAATATTTAATCCAATATACTCAGAAAAAATACTCAGATAAAATATACTCAGAAAAAATTCTGTTCAATCACTCCCAACTATAGTTGTTCAAACATCCATTCACACACTTCCTTAAAACAATAAAATGTTCCAAAATTGATGTATGCAATCTAAATATAATGCTGGAAAATCACACTGATAGCATGAAGTGTTGACACACTTCTAATGATAACTTAAAATGGAATTTCTATTTCTTTAAAAGTCTGAAAAGTAGGGTATACAACAGGCCCGCTACAGCAGGGTTAAATGTAGAGTAAATAGTCTCTTCCCAAGAAAACGGTCCCAAATGTAAACAGCCAACAGCCGTCGGTATTTATCACCGGCGCTGTGTCAAATTCACCATAAATGTTTATACACAAAACATAGATAATTTGCCTCTCTGGGTTCTTCCGTTATTGATCTGTGGGACTTAAGGCTATCCGCCTTCTTACCGTGGCTACAGCCGCTCTGCTCAAACAAACAGCCGACCGCAGCTTGCGGTCTCCAAGATTTCTACGTCACCTGGTTTCCGGAACCTCCAGGTTGTTCAGACTTGCGCAAGTCTATTAAAAGGTATTGAGAAACCTCTGATTCCTTTACCGCTCTTCAGTACTTACACAGTACGCGGTATGGAGTTCTTCTTTAGTCTCAGTCTGTTAGAGGGACTTAGTAACAGAAAAGCAGTTTTGCTGATATCATCCAGTAGCAGGGTGAATCCTCTACGCGTTTCAACCCGTATGGGTCTTTGTCAAGATACTTCTCCCTGCACCTGTGCCTTTTTAAATACCCCGCTGTAGCTCCTGATTTGTTAATTATCCATTTCCTTCCAGCATATGTTAAATGAGGGAAAAATATATACAGACACATGCTTATTGCGTCCCCCCTGTTCAATCCTACAATTATTCTAGAGATAGAGGTTACAATGAGAGAAATATTAAAACAGCTATTACAAGAGCCAGGGATACGGAGAGAAACTAACTTCTGGAATATAGAAGGAAGGAAAATGAAAAGAAGGATATGATAGATGTTCCATTCATCACCACATATAGTGATGATCATGGGGTGATGAGGAGAATATTAAGAAAGCACTGGCATTTAATAAAAAATGATCCAGTGATTGGAGATAAGCTTCCTCCATACCCAAGGATAGTGTACAGAAAAACCAAAAATTTTAAATCACTATTGGCCCCTAGTTAATTCAAAAGGAAGATCTCTTAAAGATAAAGACCTAAGAGGGGAGGAAATAAGAGGTTTGCATCTTGTAAAGCCTGTAGAAATGGGATTAAAAAGAAAAATGTAGTGATCCCCGGTATGGACAAAGAGTATATGATAAAGGATACAATTAGGTTCAATAGTAAGGGTGTAGTGTATATGTTACAGTGCTCCTGTCCATATTTCTATATAGGGGAAACTACTAGGATGTTGAGGGATAGGGTGAGGGAACACCTATGGAATATAGAAAAGGGGAAGTTGGATACACATCTATACCAACATTTTAGAGATGTCCATAAGAATAATATTAAGGATCTTAAATTTTGGGGATTGTGTTTGGTACGCAAAGATTGGAGGGGGGGAAATTTTGAAAATAAACTTCTAAAAAGGGAAGCAGAGTTAATTTATAATTTTAATACACTCTACCCCAATGGTCTTAATTCCGAACTGGAACTGGCTCCTTTTTTAATGTAATCTCTTTTAATATAATCTCTATTTCACACACCCCCCTTACTCCCCCTATTTATTTAATCCAAATTTGAACTGGTTACCTTTAACTTATATCCTAAACATCCCCCTTAATACCAACCCCTATTACATATATTTTTATATAAAACTTTTAAGATAATGTTTTTATATAATGTTGTTTATAAATTTTATTTATATCTAAATTTTTAGATTACACACCCTCCCTCTTCCCATTTATTTAATCTAAATTAGAATTTAACTTATATCGCAAATATCCCCCATAATATTTACTCCCATTACATATATTATATTTTATATATAAATTTAATATAATGCAATCTGTTTTATTTAAATATTGTTTATATTTTAGTTTTTTGAATGTTTGAGTCTTAGTTTGAATTAAATATCTTAAATAATAAACTAATTTTATAGCTGTGTTTGTGAGATGGTTAAATGTGTACATTATTATATTTTATATAGGAATTTTATATTTAATATTTATTGAGTTATTATGTATTACTATGAAGCTATTTACATACAATATAAGAGGGTTTGAAGAATAATTGTAGGATTGAACAGGGGGAACGCAATAAGCATGTGTCTGTATATATTTTTCCCTCATTTAACATATGCTGGAAGGAAATGGATAATTAACAAATCAGGAGCTACAGCGGGGTATTTAAAAAGGCACAGGTGCAGGGAGAAGTATCTTGACAAAGACCCATACGGGTTGAAACGCGTAGAGGATTCACCCTGCTACTGGATGATATCAGCAAAACTGCTTTTCTGTTACTAAGTCCCTCTAGCAGACTGAGACTAAAGAAGAACTCCATACCACGTACTGTGTAAGTACTGAAGAGCGGTAAAGGAATCAGAGGTTTCTCAATACCTTTTAATAGACTTGCGCAAGTCTGAACAACCTGGAGGTTCCGGAAACCAGGTGACGTAGAAATCTTGGAGACCGCAAGCTGCGGTCAGCTGTTTGTTTGAGCAGAGCGGCTGTAGCCACGGTAAGAAGGCGGATAGCCTTAAGTCCCACAGATCAATAACGGAAGAACCCAGAGAGGCAAATTATCTATGTTTTGTGTATAAACATTTATGGCAAATTTGACACAGCGCCGGTGATAAATACTGACGGCTGTTGGCTGTTTACATTTGGGACCGTTTTCTTGGGAAGAGACTATATACTCTACATTTAACCCTGCTGTAGCGGGCCTGTTGTATACCCTACTTTTCAGACTTTTAAAGAAATAGAAATTCCATTTTAAGTTATCATTAGAAGTGTGTCAACACTTCATGCTATCAGTGTGATTTTCCAGCATTATATTTAGATTGCATACATCAATTTTGGAACATTTTATTGTTTTAAGGAAGTGTGTGAATGGATGTTTGAACAACTATAGTTGGGAGTGATTGAACAGAATTTTTTCTGAGTATATTTTATCTGAGTATTTTTTCTGAGTATATTGGATTAAATATTAGTTCATTATTGTATTAGTTAAGTATTTTAATAAACATTTATGATTATACATTAACGGTACATTTGAAGTTATTTTTAATAGACTTATCTACATATATTTTTTAATAGACATATTTACTTAACCTCCCGCTTTATGCGCCCACTGTCTCTTACTTTTTGATTGATTTAAATTGTTACTATCTAGGAAGGGGGTAGTTTCTTCAGTGAGGCAGTGGAGGTTAGATTCAGCGCTTCTCCCAAATTATTGGTTTTAGAATTAAAGGAAACATTGGAGAGGTTAGTACATCAAATAATAGTATCTCTCTATGTCCTGATTCTGTACATATAAGAAGGGGTATTGTCTGTTGAGTGATTGGACCAGAGGAGATAGGTTTACCATCAATAAGATTGACAGAGTCAGGGACACGTTTTGTGAGTGTAGGTATTTTATTTTTTGAAACAAACTCTTGGTCTATGTAATTACCACAGGCCCCAGTATCTACTATGGCTTCACTGTCGGTCCTGGACTGATCCCACTGTAGAGAGAGAGGTAAGGTGAAATATAGAGTAGTGTTAACATTTTTTGTGAGTGCAAGAGTAGATTCAGAAATCATACCAGACTTTGTTTTCCTCAATAAAGGACAGGTCTTCACCTCATGTTCACTGGAAGCGCAGTACATGCAGAGATTCTGTATATGTCTCCTATTTTTTTCCTGAGAAGTAAGCGGACCTCTGATGAATCCAATATCCATTTGAATCTCTGGTTCTTTGGGTATAGTTGTAGGTGTAGCATATTTCCTATAGGATAAGCTCTCTCCATATGGCGTTCTCTGAGTCATCTATCCATAGTAGTAGACAGTGGCGTCACTAGGGGGGGGCGGGGGGGGGCGGGCCGCACCCGGGTGACACCCTCCAGGGGGTGACACCAAAAAAAAAAAAAAAATTTTTTTTTTTTTTTTTTTTTTTTTTTTAATTTTATTGAAATTCAAAGAAATACAATTTTGAGATGCATAGATTATTTTATTAGAGGCTGGCATTTGTGAACATTAGTGGGACTGGGGAAGTTGTAGACACACAATTTTTTTGCCCCTTGAGCCAGTGCTGCAATTTCAACAAATAGTTTTCCTGGCTGCTTTTGCTTGTTTGTACTTTGCTCCTCCCCTGCCCAATTTCACTATGAATGTTGTGGGTGTGCCGTGGGGCTTGAAAAGTTGCGCTGCTAGCCTAAACCTGCCTGCCTATCTGTGCTCACTGCTTAGTGACATGCGGCCCAGGGCTGTGCACTGACAGACTTGGAACAGAGTCAGAGAGCAGAATTTTCATAGTTTGCGCGCCTAAACCTTTTCTTCAGTGATTTATTTTAGAGTGCTCTGTTTATCTTTCATTTGATGTTCTGCTGAGCCAGGGAGCAGCTCTAGGCATGAGCTTCCTAATTAATGCAGTGCAGTTTACATATTTTGTATGTGTGTGTCTGAGTTTTTGTGTGTCTCAGTGTTTTTGTGTGTGTGTCTGAGTGTGTTTCCGAGTGTTTGTGTGTGCATCTGAGTATGTTTTTAAGTATGTCTGAGTGTTTGTATGTGTGTTTGCCTGTGTTTTTGTGTGTGTCTGCTTTCTGGGGGGGGGGGGACACACCATGACTTACCGCACCGGGTGACACCAACCCTAGTGACGCCACTGCTAACCTGGATTGGACACTGTTCTGTGATGGAAGTTTGAGGATGGTGAATGTTTCTGGTGTAGTCATGACAGATTCTGTTATAGAGGCCGAGCCCCTCCCATCTCACTACAGTGCCCAAGCGGCTGAGCTACATGCACTCACACTTGCTTGTCAGCTCTCAAAGGACAGGTCAGTAAACATTTACACTGATAGTAAATAAGCTTTAGGGATTGTATACACCACTGGTCAATTATGGAAATTAAGGGGTTTTCTAACTTCTGCTGGTACCAGTGGCGTCACTAGGGGGTGCGGGGGGTGCGGGCCGCACCTGGGTGACACCCTCCAGGGGGTGACACCAAAAAAAAAATTAAAAAAAAAAATTTTTTTTTTTTAATTTTTTTTGAAATTCAAAGAAATACAATGTTGAGATGCATAGATTATTTTATTAGAGGCTGGCATTTGTGAACATTAGTGGGACTGGGTAAGCTGTAGACACACAATTTTTTTGCCCCTTGAGCCAGTGCTGCAATTTCAACAAATAGTTTTCCCGGCTGCTTTTGCTTGTTTGTACTTTGCTCCTCCCCTGCCCAATTTCACTATGAATGTTGTGGTCGTGCCATGGGGCTTGCAAAGTTGCGCTGCTAGCCTAAACCTATCTGTGCTCACTGCTCAGTGACATGCGGCCCAGGGCTATGCACTGACAGACTTGGAACAGAGTCAAAGAGCAGAATTTTCATAGTTTGCGCGCCTAAACCTTTTCTTCAGTGATTTATTTTAGAGTGCTCTGTTTATCTTTCATTTGATGTTCTGCTGAGCCAGGGAGCAGCTCTAGGCATGAACTTTATAATTAATGCAGTGCAGTTTACATATTTTGTATGTGTGTGTCTGAGTTTTTGTGTGTGTGCTTTTGTGTGTGTGTCTGAGTGTGTTTCCGAGTGTTTGTGTGTGCATCTGAGTATGTTTTTAAGCGTGTCTGAGTGTTTGTATGTGTGTTTGCCTGTGTTTTTGTGTGTGTCTGCTTTCTGGGGGGGGGGGTGACACCATGACTAACCGCACCGGGTGACACCAACCCTAGTGACGCCACTGGTAGTAGATAAGGCAAATAGTTCTTCCAAACTATCCGGAATACCTATGTGTGAGAGTTCGTCCTTGATGTCATCCGACAACCCTAGTCTAAACTGGTTCTTTAGAGACACCTCATTCCATTCAGACTCTTTGCCATGCATCTTGAACTGCACAATGTAATCTTCTACTGCATGTCTTCCTTGCCTTAAAGAGCGCAAGGAAATTTCTGCAGTATTTTGTTTGAAAGGATCGTCATAGATGGCTGACATTGCCTTTAAGAAATTATTGAGGGAATTCAATATAGGATCTTGGGTGTTATAATATGAATCTGCCATGCCTGTGGTTCTCCTCTCAAGTACGAAATAATAGTTAATACCTTTAACCTATCTGTCATATAGGTCTTAGGCTTCAACTCAAATAGCAACAAACATGAATTTTTAAATTCTTTAAACATTGATCTGTTTTCTGTGAATTTATCAGGCAAGGATACCTGTGGTTCTGGGTGGGTTTCAGTTTGTGTGGTTCTTGCTGCATATATGTCTCTGAGACAATCTTTTACTGTTTGATGCTCAGTTTGCAAGTCTCTAATTGTCTGTGTTAAAGCATCCACCCGTTGAGTTAAAACAACAACTTGGTTAACCACTTCTTGTGGATCCATAGTGTAGTTGTTATTTTCTTTTTTTATGGCTGGATTATTATATCACATCACTAATATTATTAATTAGATTTGTGGTACAAACTCTGGACTGTAAATAATGTACACACCTAATTAGATGTCTATGATTTAGAAGTTTTGTGACAGAAGAGGTAACATTTATGCACTATAGTGAAAGTTACCTCTCTGTCTTTATATAGCCACTAATAATATATCAGCTGTACACACCGGTGTAAGTAATTTGGATACAGAGGTGTCTTTAAGATTTGGATCGTTAAACAGTAAGATTAAGTTGATACAATAAGCTCTATATACGGATACTCTGAAATATCACAAAAGTATCACACATTTTCCTCATAGAGTATCTCGCTGTAATAGCAGTAAGTGAGAGCTGTATCATAGGAGATAGGAGATCTATAGGAGTAGTTCCTGGTAGCATATAATAGTGTGATATAACTGGCGGTATGACAGTTCAAATGTCGGGTGCAGTTGGAGACATATCAAGGCAGATGGGAGAAACAAGTATGAAGCACATTAGATTCCAAATAATTTACAGTAAACTTATTATATGACCTGTATGGCCTGAGATGGTCTAAGAAGTGACTGCTGTGCTTGAAGGAAAGACGCTGATCGGTGCAAGCTGAAATCCCAGTGTAGTGGAGTGGGAGAGAGGCGATCTGAATCTGCGGCTGCAGCTGATAACGTCAGGTGGATCAGCGGTAACTCAGGCAGCTGCCGAGGATAAGTAGGCAGCGAATGTAAGCTGAGGTAAACCAGTGCTTCTGAGGAACTTGCACTAGGAACTTGCACGTACTTGGAAAGTATTTTCGGTAGACCTGCACTAAGGTAAGGCTAGAAGTAGAGAAACAAGCTTCTGTGGCTAAGTATACAATATTCCAGCATGGAACACTGGAAGGAGGAGCCTTAAATAGGCAGGATGGGAACATAGCATTGACGAATCCTGACACTAATAGACTTTGCTGAAAAGATCCTGCCAACCCTCCTAAAACCCAAGAGATCCTTGAGAGATTTCCTTCACTTTGATACAAACACACTAAGAGACACTTATGAAGACTTAATTCGAGTAATTATGGGGTATATACATATATGTTAAAGGTTTCAAATATCTTTAGATTAGAGTTGGGGAGATGGGAGGATTAGGTAAAGTACCTAGTAGGTGGGATAATTAGTGTTAAGACTGCACTAAGTTCTAGATTCACCTAGCTGGAAAAATATTTTAGTTAAATGTTGGAAATGTAAGTTTTATTTTATCTCCTTTGTATTTCTTATAGCCCTCACTCACTGTGATATTCTCCTTTTTATTACTTCAAGAACTGACTGGACTTCTCTCCTTCTCTCCCTGGAGCGCCATGGACACACCACACCAAAAAACCGATTTCACCCACAGCACTTCTCTACAAAGCAGCCAAGTCAAGCAGGTATTTAAGACAACAGCCAAACATGCTCACACACCACAGCAAAACACACTATGGCACACATTGATTAAAACATCATCAGTTGGAACATGGGAGCCATTTTAAAGTATCTACAGACACGAAAAACAGACATAGCGATACTAGAAGAGACGAATCTCAATACAATGGAACACAGCAAACTAAAACAGGGATGGGTGGGGAAGTGATATACTCACCTTATGCAGAGAAAAGAGCTAGAGGGGTGGCAATACTGTTCAGGAAAAACTTACTCCATCACCAAAACAGAAATAGACCCATTGGGTAGGTACGTAATGCTTTAAATAGAGATACAGGACTTTACTTTTTGCGCTGGGGGTAGTTTATGGCCCTCAGATCCAGAAACATGATTTTTGGCAAACACTTAGATCCCGCATTCTTGCCTTTACGACCCTTACAGTAATTATTGGAGAATACTTCAATATCGCCCCGCAAACGCTTGCAGGTAGGTTCAGAAACCCAGCGAGTACAACCACACAAAATCAATTATACAGACATTCCAAAAGAGAATCTCTAATACTTCAATATTTAAGTAAAGCGCTAAGGACAGAAGACATTTGGAGGGCAACAAACCCAGAAACCAAAGATTACACAAACATTTCACTGTCCAAAGAAACTCTGTCTAGAATAGACTATTTCCTTGTATCATCAACCCTTTGTCTTAAAGTGTTAGAGACTAAAATAGACGCTGTAACAATTTCAGACCATGATTCGGTTTCCCTAAAACTACAGCTTACTCAACCCCGAAAACATGACAACAAATGGATCTTCCCCACATATCTATACAAAGACCCACATTTTTACAGATATATTGTGGGAGAGTGGGACTCTTACCAAACTCTTAACGCAGAACACATTAGAGACCACCTACTTTACTGGGAAACAGAGAAAGTAGTTCTTAGGGGGACTATCTCATCTTATGCAGGAGGAATTAAGAGACAACACAAAGAAAAGAGCAATCTCTTGCTAAGACAAATACTGAATGTTAGGAATAAATATTTGAGAAATGCCATTAGCAAAGTTAAATATAAAGAAGTCAAATCCCATAGCGACGATTACATACAACAACAAGCTACGTATACTCATTCCAAAACTATTGCCAGATTCTACAGATTTGGCAAGAAAACAGGGAAACTGTTGGCTAACATCACAAAATTGACAAAAAAAGAAGCACAATTTTAGCTATTAATAAAGGGGCAGAAATACTAGACAAACAGGCTGATATCCAACAAGCATTTATAGACTTTTACCAGGAACTCTATAGGGGACAAGAAGTGGACCCTAAGTCCAAAGAGACCTTTTGGTAGGGCCCTAACCTACCCAGTTTAGAGGAGAGACACCTTGAATCCCTTAACTATAAAGTGACACCACGCAGTTGAGCTTCTAATGGACTAGATTTCTACATAAAAGGAAGCTAAATGGCACCTACGTTTTATTCAAACATTTCACATTGCAATTCTGAATTTTTTGAATAGGTGGCCATGGTTAGGATTAATTGGGGTGGCAGTGAAAATTAGTGTACCAGTGTGGTCCGGGGCTCAGGGGATTCCACAAAATACATTAATACAACTGGTATCTATATAATAAATGTATCAGTGGCCAGGGTCATAAGCACCTTATTGAGTTAGTCATTGGGACCATGCATAAAGAACATATTTTGCTATGTGAAGAACATTGGAATGCGAAATATTCATATTTTCATTTCAGACTAGTGCACTTAAGAATATGCGATCGAGTTTCGCATGAGTAAGGTGTTTATTCCACTGTTTTTGGTCCTCTGATTTCTATGTCGGAAACTCAGAATACTATGATACAAGCAATATCCTAAGTTTGGCTTTTAGCTCACATCGAGTTAGCACTCGTGCAAAAACAGTTTACTTTCAACTTGTAATACAAGCGCTTAATGGCAGGCGCAAAAAGCATAGTTAAATACCGCTCCAATTATAATCTGGCCTTTTAACCAGTTCAAGCAGTTGAGCTTCTAATGGACTAGATTTCTACATAAAAGGAAGCTAAATGGCACCTACGTTTTATTCAAACATTTCACATTGCAATTCTGAATGTTTTGAATGGGTGGCCATGGTTAGGATTAATTGGGGTGGCAGTCAAAATTAGTGTACCAGTGTGGTCCGGGGCTCAGGGGATTCCACAAAATACATTAATACAACTGGTATCTATATAATAAATGTATCAGTGGCCAGGGTCATAAGCACCTTATTGAGTTAGTCATTGGGACCATGCATAAAGAACAAGTATAATTTAGTTATACACTATCACAAAATAATAGCTTTGGGATTGTGATACAAATAAAAAAAATAGATCTATTAATACAAAGAAAATGCTGTCATCACCTTTTTAAATTAGAGTTTAATTGAGATATAAAAACAAACAAGAAAAATCTGCTCTCCGCAAGATTAGTGATCAAGTGTGGCATAAGTTGAATACACCTAAGTGTTTTTGGGGTTCCTATTCCCCCAGGATGTGCTAATTATTGCTTCTTTGTATTTAATTGCAGTTGATGCAGTTACCCAGTACGGTAACTGAATAGCCCAGGGAATACAAAAATATCTAGCCCTTGGTGAAGTGAAAATGGATATTTTGAAAATTGTACACATGGAAACACAAAAAATACAGCTTTCACTAAATTCCTGTAATATATTTGTTGTTGTTGTTGCTTATGTATCTTTGTTTCCCTAAACACTACTCATCATATGCTCAGCAGTAGCTACTCATTCTTTTTCCTTTGCCAAAGTCAAGCTGACTTTAAATGACCTGGCAGCTCATACTGATTGACTTTGAGCAAACAAGGCACTGTATGTAATGGATCTCGCAATTATGCATTCATTTAATGTTAAATGACAATATATTACCCATATAGGGCAAGATTACAAGTGGAGCGCTAAATATTGCTTTGCGCTCCACTGATTAATACCATGCTAATGTGCTCTGGTATTGCAAGTCAAGTGCAATGAGAACGCAAGATCGTGTTCACATTGCTAGAAAGCATTGCGCCCACGAGAGTGCGCTTCCATAGGCTCCAATGGGAGACTCGTTCTCATGTAGTGAGATCTGATCTCTGGTTAATTTTATAAGCTCTAATTGCAATTGTAATGGCTGGTTATTTACCACATGCCCAAAAACTGGCAAATTTGTCAGTTTGCAGGCGCACGATAAATTAGCACTCCACTTGTAATCTAGCCCACAGTAAATTATTTCTTGCACCACCAGATAAAATGCCAGAATTGTGTCTGTTTTTTTTATTCCATTATTTTATATTTATATGTTTGTGCAACCACAAAATATGTGGCTTTAAGTGACTAATTACCATTTTGTGTGAAGAAGAAGATGTGCCATCTGTTGCAAAATCGTATTCTAAGAGTGGCATTTTGCCATGAATTAATTCCCAGAGGAGACTATTCTTTTTATAGAAGAGCTTTGTTTTTAAACATTATACATCATATTGTAAGCTAAAAGTATTACAATTTGTACTCATTTTATTTTTTTGAATACTATGATTCAAAATAAATTATTTATTTGAAGTCTGTTGGAACAGACAATAGCTAAACCTTTTGCAAAGATTATTTTTAAGGTCTACTACATGTTTTTTGTAATTTTATCTCTTAATAAAGAAATGTTAAACGTTTGGGTAGCCATTCACCTTAATCTCTCAATGATACAAAGTACAACCAACCAGTCCATGCATTAATATTTTCACAAACATACCTCCCTTCATATGCACACAGTTCAACACTTAGGGCCAGATAACAAGTTGTGCGGTAAATCTATATTTACCGTTAGCCAAAACACTGCTAGCAATATGGTTTTTGCGAATCTTGGGATTCGCTTGTATTACAAGTTGAAAACAATGATTTTTTGCTAGCGGTAGCCCGAGAATCGCAAACATCACTAGCTGAGATTTGGCGTACACGTGCATGTGTTCTCTCATAGAAATCAATGGAGAAAAAAGAGTGGAAAAAACCCTACTTGTGAAAAGGACAAAAAAGTGAAAAAAATCCCCTACAAACACTAAACAAAACTATTAACCCCTAAACGGCCCTCCCCCCACATCGCAAAGTACATAAACTATATACCCCTAAATCGCAATCCCCCCACATCGCAAACTGTATAAATAAACTGTTAACCCCTAAACCGCCATCCCCCACATTGCAAACTATCTAAATAAATTATTAACCCATAAACCGCCATCCCCCACAGCGCAAACTATCTAAACAAATTATTAACCCCTAAACTTCCACCCCCCCACTTCACTAAGTAATAAACTACCAACTAAACCCCTTAGTCTAACACCCCCTAACTTAATCCCAATTAAAAAACCCATAAATTAAATAAAAAATACCTTAGCTACCTTAAAATTTTTTTTAACTTACCTGTAAAATAAAATTAAAACCTAAGCTTACCCTAAAAAAAACCTAACATTACAAAAAAATACATTACAAAAAAACCAACAACCTAGCATTACCAAAAAAAAGGCAATCAGCTCTTTTTCTGCCCATAAAAAACCCCCACCTAATCTTAAAAAAAAACACTCCCCCCAAAAAAAAACCTAACGCTATCCCTTAAATTGGTACTCACCAATGATGATGGGTGGCACTCCATCTTCATCCTGGCGGCAAACCATCTTCTTCTTGGCCGCATTCCAGATGCGATCCATCTTTCTATCTTCATCCCGGTGGCAGCGGGGTTAAAAAAACAAATTAGCCAATAGGAATGCAATAGGTATAAAAAAGTGGTACTTTGCAGTCAATATTCAGTGTGCAGCTGGAGACCACATGAAGAGGAAGCTCCGTGTCGCTGGGCTGAAGATGAGGACCGACGTCGCTGCCGTCATCGTCAATGACCTCACCGCCACCCCCACTGGGATGAAGATAGAAGATGGGCCGTGGCCGGGAAGACGATGGACCCGCAATGGATGAAGATGGAGCACAGGCTGGATGAAGATTGAGTGTCGCCCATCATCATTGGTAAATACCAATTTTGGGGTTAGAGTTTTTGTTGTTTTTTTTAAGGGCAGAAAAATAGCTAAATGCCATATTAAAGTCAATGCCCATCCAAATGCCCTTTTTTCCAATGGGTAGTTTATTTTTTTTTAGTTAAGATTTGTTTTTATTAATTTTTTTTATTATTTTTGATAATTTCGTTTGTTATTTTTTGTAAGGGTAGGTGTTGTTATTTTCTGTAATGGTATTTTTTTGTGTGTAAATTTTTTTAAAAATTTTTGTAATAGTATTTTTTTTTTTGGTAATGTTAGGTTTTTTTATTTTTTCTAATGTGTTTTTTAAGGTAGTTAATATAGTTTTTATTTAATTTATGGGTATTTTAATTGGGGTTAAATTACTGGGTGGTGGATTAGGGGTTAATAATTTATTTAAATAGTTTGAGATGTAGGGGGATGGCAGTTTAGGGTTTAATACTTTTATTTAGTGTTTGCGATGTCTGGGGACGGCGTTTTAGGGCTTAATACTTGTATTTAGTGTTTGCAATGTGGGGGGATGGTAGTTTAGGGGTTAATATTTTTATTTAGTGTTTGCGATGTAGGGGATGGCGGTTTAGGGGTTAATAGTGTAGTTTATGGGTGTAAGTGAACTCTGTAATTAATTTTTGTTGTGTTTTGTGCAATATTTTAGTTTTGGAAAAAAACACTTTACCAGAGCTCTTAGATCATGGTATGGATTGAAGCGCAATGGTGATTTCTTCTGACTTGTAATATCAGCGGAAGAAAAATAGATTGCAAAATTGTAATTGTTAGTCTAAAAATGTTGCCGAAGTTTGTTACAAGGACCTATAGAAGAGATTATAAGCCTTACTGATGTTTTTTTTGGAAGAGTACATAAAACAGTGATTATTGGATATTGTACTATCAAATAGTGTTTCTGGTCCTTTGTAATCCAGCCTCATATGCTTGTTCAATGGTGTCATCTATTTGGCTCTTAAACCCTGAGGAAGAGAGAGAAGATAGCTGTCGATAGGTATTCTAATCCATAAATTGTTGTAATATTTCTGTATGTTTATGTTTATATTTCATCAGTACCAATACAACACCCTTACCTGTTTTACGTATAACCAGTGTTTTATCATCAGCCAGTGTTTTTAGGGCTTTCCTCTTTATCTTGGATAAATTATTCCTACTAGTTTCCTTGTTATTGTGTATTAAGCTCTTTAACTCATTTGGTACAATATGTGAAAATATCTTAATACTTGGATTTTTCCTATTAGGATCAAACTCGCTTTTCCATTACATGGATTTATTTCACTGTAAATATTTCCAAAGTACTCTTTTAAGTCTCAGATTCCTATTATACTTTTGCAAGTCCTCATACCATTTGAAACCTTTAGTTTCTGTAGTGGGTACAATTGAGAGACCCTTATTGAGGACCCTCACTTTAGCTGGAGTCAACACATGGACCCCATTTATCAAAGGCCCGAACTTTGTTTGCCCAACAAAGCAGTGAGCGGGCCTGCAGTTAACATTGCACAACAATTGCTTGTACAGCTATGCCCCATGCTCTTGCACAACGTAATTGCACAAGAACAGAGTTTGTCGATCATCTTTATTAGATCTTCTCATGGGTAGCAGAAAGTCTAAGTAGAAGTTGTCTTAAGATCAAAGCTACTTAACTAGCATTTTAGGCCCGCTTGTGCGAGTCTGTAACTCTCAGGCCTGCAGTTTCATAAATTTAGCACATGATCTCTTACATTTATAATTAGGTCATGCTGTATCTTCTTATAACTTACACCTCCCTTGTTTTTTGTTTAATGTGTAACCATGTCTGTGATGGTGGTAACAATTATGTGTGGGAGCCACTGTAATGTTTGAATCAGAGCAAATATCCCTATTATCTGTAGTAGCTATATCCTATTTCTTATTGCTAACATTAATTTGTTGTAATATGTGTCCCACCGCCTCTGTTACAAGGAAGGATAAATCCAATGAACACTTTTTGATTATGTTGCCCCATTTTTACAAAATGCAGGATTATTTCTGCTTATTGTTGGCATATTTCATACTCTTTTCCTCGAGGAATAAAACCCTTCTGAGGATAATCTTATAGGTAACTACCATGTAATGATAGGTCTACTTCCTTTCTATTTAATTATACCTTATGCATTTTGTTGTGTCATTTGTTCAGAAATTATTTTCAAAAGTATGGCTGCTGTAATTTTGGCCCATTAGCACCCAATGATTATATCAATCTTTTCCACAGACTACTTCTGTTCAGTTTTTTATAATCATGACATAAGAGGATACACAGCAAGTTCAAGATTTGGACAGGGATGCATAAGAAACAGGGATATGCCCCAACCTGTATCAAAGCATTTTAGAGAATTTAAACATAGTTAGTCAATTGCGTTTTAAAAAAATATACTACATTCCAAAACAAAGAAAGGGTAGTAATAGGGAGAATATACTGAAAAGAAAAAAGTTTGGTGGATCAGGTATCTTAATATACATAGCCCTGAATGTCTGAATAAAGATTTCAAATCTGCATTGGTTTTTATAAATATATTTTTATATATTTGAATAGCTTTTATCTCAATATATTTTAATATTTTTTCAATATATTTGTATTGGTTTTATTGTAGGTCTTTTTGCACAATGGGCTTTTAAAATTGAAGTTGGGTTGTAATATCTCAATGTAACCACTAGATGAAGGTAGTGAGTGTATTGCATATTATATGAAAGTTATTCTAACAATGTCCACTAGGCGGCAGTATTGATGTGTATAGTTAATTGTTCACATCTGTTTGAAATGTGCAAAAGTGAATGCCAGGCCTATTATGATTACACATTCTATGCATGAATAAGGGCTGAGTATGTAGCCCAAAACGTTGCACCTGTGTGTTCTTTATCCAAAATAAAAGAGACCCTAGTTGTGTACTTGCAAAGTAGTGGTGCTGAATTCTTCATTGTGTATATGTAGAAGAAAAAACGCAGAGGCATCACAATGGCCTAGTACCATCAGCACAAGGGCAAAAAATAACAAAATGGACACGTACTCACAAACGTGGTGCACCCTATGGTGCTAATGGGGTAGGCTGGAACTTTAGCAGTAGTCCAGCTCACTGAACAAAACTGACTCTGATCCAAACCAAGGAGTATCCACAGGATTCTTCTCCAGCTATTATTCTGGGAATATAGAATGGACCAACATAGCCTACTATTGTATAACAAGGCAAATTTGTAATATAGAAAAAACACACAAAAAGAAAAGCACCTCCAGGTGCAATACAGGTGGACTGGGACTTCACAGCCACCCAGCTGACTATACTCCTGCCCAGCAGATATAGCTCACAAACACAGGGTCAAGGTAATAGTGTCAAAATAACTCCAGCAAGTGTATATTAAAACAATTTTTCTTTATTAAAAGCAGAGTACTTGCAAAGTAGTGGTGCTGGATTCTTCATTGTGTATATATCTGCTTTGGGGTCACAGAGCCCTGTGAATGCTTTGCACACTCTAATGGACTTTAAAGGTTGATGTTGTTCCTTCCCTTTAGCTTGTATGATGCATGGGACACAGACATTTCATTAACCCCTTAAGGACCAGCGACGTACCCTGTATGTCGTTGGCCTTTTTTTGGGACTTGATTGTTTTATAGCACGGTCTTTCCACCAGTGTTGAGACTGCTCTATTCCACAAAGCCTGCTGGAAGGAGTGCATTAATAGTGTGTTCTTGCTAGACTTATGCTATCATGTCCTGAAAAAATCCTTAACGACCAGTGACATACAGGGTACATTGTGGTTATTAAGGGGTTATACAGATGAGGATGCTTCTAGGATTCAATTTGCAGTCATACTTACGAGAAATATTTCAGAACAATATAAAAGAAATTAATTTATCAGGTAAGTTCTTACATAAATTATGTTTTCTTTCATGTAATTGGCAAGAGTCAATGAGCTAGTGACGTATGGGATAGTAATACCCAAGATGTGGAACTCCACAGAAGAGTCACTAGAGAGAGAGGGATAAAATAATAACAGCCATTTTCCACTGAAAAAAAATTAATCCACAACCCAAATTATAAGTTTATTTTCATAATGAAAAGAAAAAACTTAAACAAAAGCAGAGGAATCAAACTGAAACAGCTGTCTGAAAAACTTTTCTACCAAAAACTGCTTCCGAAGAAGCAAAAACATCAAAACAGTAGAATTTAGTAAATATATGCAAAGAAGACCAAGTTGCTGCTTTGCAAATCCGATCAACTGAAGCTTGATTCTTAAAAGCCCACAAAGTGGAGACTGATCTAGTAGAATGAGCTGTAATTCTCTGAGACGGGGCCTGACCCGACTCCAAATAAGCCTGATGAATCAAAAGCTTTAACCAAGACGCCAAGGAAATGGCAGAAGCCTTCTGACCTTTCCTAGAACCAGAAAATATAGCAAATAGAATAGAAGTCTTCCTGAAATCTTTAGTAGCTTTAACATAATATTTCAAAGCTCTTACCACATCCAAAGAATGTAAGGATCTCTCCAAAGAATTCTTAGGATTAGGACACAAAGATGGGACAACAATTTCTCTATTAATGTTGTTAGAATTCACAACCTTAGGTAGAAATTTAAATGAAGTCTGCAAAACTGACTTGTCCTGATGGAAAATCAGAAAAGGAGATTCACAAGAAAGAGCAGATAATTCGGAAACTCTTCTAGCAGAAGAGATGGCCAAAAGGAACAACACTTTCCAAGAACGTAGTTTAATGTCCAAAGAATGCATAGGCTCAAACAGGGGAGTCTGTAAAGCCTTTAAAACCAAATTAAGACTCCAAGGAGGAGAGATTGATTTAATGACAGGCTTGATACGGACCAAAGCCTGTACAAAACAGTGAATATCAGGAAGCTTAGCAATCTTTCTGTGAAATAAAACAGAAAGAGCAGAGATTTGTCCCTTCATGGAACTTGCAGAGAAAACCTTATCCAAACCATCCTGAAGAAACTGTAAAATTTTAGGAATTCTAAAAGAACGCCAGGAGAATTTATGAGAAGAACACCATGAAATATGTCTTCCAAACTTGATAATAAATCTTCCTAGAAACAGATTTATGAGCCTGTAACATAGTATTAATCACTGAGTCAGAGAAACCTCTATGACTAAGCACTAGGCATTCAATTTCCATACCTTCAAATTTAATGATTTGAGATCCTGATGGAAAAACAGACCTTGAGACAGAAGGTCAAGGTTGGCAAATGGACATCCGAACAAGATCCGCATACCAAAACCTGTGAGGCTATGCTGGAGCTACCAGCAACACAAACGATTGTTCCATGATGATCTTAGAAATCACTCTTGGAAGAAGAACCAGAGGCGGGAAGATATAAGCAGGTTGGTAACACCAAGGAACTACTAACACATCCACTGCTTCCGCCTGAGGATCCCTGGACCTGGACAGGTACCTGGTTAGTCTCTTGTTTAGATGAGAAGCCATCATCTATTTCTGGAACACCCCACATCTGAACAATCTGAGAAAACACATCTGGATGGAGCGACCACTCCCCCGGTTGTAAAGTCTGACGGCTGAGATAATCCGCTTCCCAATTGTCTATACCTGGGATATGAACCGCAGAAATTAGACAGGAGCTGGATTCCACCCAAGCAAGTATCCAAGATACTTCTTTCATTGACATATGCCACAGTTGTGATATTGTCTGTCTGAAAACAAATGAACGGTTCTCTCTTCAACAGAGGACAAACCTGAAGAGCCCTGAAAATAGCCCAGAGTTCTAAAATATTGATTGGTAACATCGCCTCTTGAGATTTCCTACCCCCTTGTGCTGTCAGAGATCCCCAGACAGCTCCCCAACCTAAAATACTTGCATCTGTTGTGATCACAGTCCAGGTTAGATGAACCAAAGAGGCCCCTTGAACTATATGATGGCGATCTAACCACCAAGTCAGAGAGAGTTGAACATTGGGATTTAAGGATATTAATTGTGATGTCTTTTATAATCCCTGCACCATTGGTTCAACATACAAAGCTGGAGAGGTCTCATATGAAAACGAGCAAAGGTGTCCGCGTCAGATGCTGCAGTCATGAGACCTAAAACGTCCATGCACATAGCTACTAAAGGGAATGATTGAGACTGAAGGTTCCGTCAAGCTGAAACCAATTTTATTCGTCTCTTGTCTGTTAGAGACAGAGTCATGGACACTGAATCTATCTGGAAACCTAAAAAGGTGACCCTTGTCTGAGGAATCAAGGAACTTTTTGGTAAATTGATCCTCCAACCATGTCTTTGAAGAAACAACACTAGTTGATTCGTGTGAGATTATCCAGAATATAAAGACTGAGCTAGTACCAAAATATAGTCCAAATAAGGAAACACTGCAATACCCCATTCTCTGATTACAGAGAGTAGGGCACCGAGAACCTTTGAAAAGATTCTTGGAGCTGTCGCTAGGCCATATGGAAGAGCAACAAATTGGTAATGCTTGTCTAGAAAAGAGAATATCAGAAACTGATAATGATCTGGATGAATCGGCATATGAAGATATGCATCTTGTAAGTCTATTGTGGACATATAATGCTCTTGCTAAACAAAAGGCAGAATAGTCCTTATATTCACTATTTTGAAAGTTGTCACTCTTACATAACGATTCAAAATTTTCAGATCCAGAACTGGCCTGAATGAATTTTCTTTCTTTGGAACAATGAATAGATTTGAATAAAACCCCATACCCTGTTCCTGAAACAGAACTGGTATGATTACCCCTGAAAACTCCAGGTCTGAAACATACTTCAGAAAAGCCTGAGCTTTTACTGGATTTGCTAGGATGCGTGAGAGAAACATTTTTCTCACAGGAGGTCTTACTCTGAATCTTATTCAGTACCCTTGAGAGACAATACTCTTAATCCATTGGTTTTGGACAGAATCCGCCCAAATGTTTCGGAAGAATCTTAATCTGCCCCCTACCAGCTGAGCTGGAATGAGGGCCGCACCTTCATGCAGACTTGGGGGCTGGCTTTGGTTTCTTAAACGGTCTGGATTTATTCCAACTTGAAGAAGGTTTCCAATTGGAACCAGATTCTTTAGGGGAAGGATTAGGTTTCTGTTCCTTATTTTGTCAAAAGGAACGAAAATGGTTAGAAGCTTTAGATTTACCTTTAGGTCTTTTATCCTGAGGCATAAAAACTCCCTTCCCCCCCCAGTGACAGTTGAAATAATCGAATACAACTGAGAACCAAATAACTTATTACCTTGGAAAGAAAGAGATAGTAATCTAGACTTAGATACCATGTCAGCACTCCAATATTTGAGCCACAAAGCTCTTCTAGCTAAAATAGCTAAATATATAGATTTAACATCAATTCTGATGATATAAAAAATGGCACCACAGATAAAATGATTAGCATGTTGAAGCAAGCGAACAATGCTAGACAAATCAGGATCCATTTCCTGTTGCGCTAGACTTTCCAACCAAATAGTTGATGCAGCTGCAACATCAGCCATAGAAATGGCAGGCCTGAGAAGATAGCCAGAATATAAATAAGCTTTCCTTAGATAAGATTCAAGTTTCCTATCTAAAGGGTGTTTAAAAGAAGTACTATCTTCCATAAGAATAGTAGTACGTTTAGCAAGAGTAGAAAAAGCCCCATCAACTTTGGGAATCTTTTCCCAAAACTCCAACCTAACTGCTGACAAAGGATATGATTTTTTATACCTTGAAGAAGGAATAAAAGAAGTACCAGGCCTATTCCATTCCTTAGAAATCATATCAGAAATAGCATCAGGAACTGGAAAAACCTCTGGACTAACCACATGAGGTTTATAAACAGAATTTAAATGTTTACTAGTTTTAATATCAAGAGGACTAGTTTCCTCAATAGCCAATGTAATCAACAAATCTTTTAACAAGGAACGAATATACTCAATTTTAAATAAATAAATAGATTTGTCAGTGTCAATATCTGAGGAAGGATCTTCTAAATCAGATAGATCCTCATCAGAAAAGGATAAATCAGTATGTTGTCGGTCATTTGAAATTTCATCAACTTTATGAGAAGTTTTTAAAAGACCTTTTACGTTTATTAGAAGGCGGGATGGCAGACAAAGCCTTCTGAATTGCATCAGCAATATTTTATATTCACAGGTATATCATGTACATTAGATGTTGAAGGAACAACATGAATTGTACTATTACTGATGGACACATTATATGCATGTAGAACTATTACATACCACAGCTGAAGATATAATTTCCACAAATTTACAACAAATGCATTTAGCTTTGGTAGAATTGTTATTAGGCAGCAGGGTTCCAACAGGGATTTCTGAGACAGGATCAGATTGAGACATCTTGCAAATGTAAGAGAAAAAAACAACATATAAAGCAAAATTATCAATTTCCTTATATGGCAGTTTCAGGAATGGGAAAAAAATGCAAACAGCATAGCCCTCTGACATAGAAAAAAGGCAAGAGGCATATAGGAAAGTGTTTTTTAAATAATGAAATTATTTGGCGGCAAGTATGACGCACAATGCAAATGAAAATTTTTGGGCACTAACAACATGCGGAAATGACACACTCGCGTCATTGAATACGCAACCTTGTGCAAAGAACTCAGTGGCAACTAAGACTCCGGAAATTATGAATTTGCGTAACCGGACGTACTTTCGTGCCAAAAAATCCTCATTCTCAAAAATTACGCAATAAACTTTGGCATTTTGCGCCCTTGCGAGCCTAATTTTGCCCGCAAAATGTAATGAAAAAAAGCAGTCAATTTGAAAAAAGACTAAACCCAGGTAAGAAAAATATTTCTTAAATATGAAACTGATAGTCTGCAAAAGGAAATATACATAAACCTGACTCATGGCAAATATTAGTACAATACATATATTTAGAACTTTATATTAATGCATAAAGTGCCAAACCATAGCTGAGAGTGTCTTAAGTAATGAAAACATACTTACCGAAAGACACCCATCTACATATAGCAGATAGCCAAACCAGTACTGAAACAGTTATCAGTAGAGGTAATGGTATATGAGAGTATATCGTCGATCTGAATAAGGGAGGTAGGAGATGAATCTCTACGACCGATAACAGAGAACCTATGAAATAGATCTCCCGAGAGGAAAACCATTGCATTCAATAGGTGATACCCCCTTCACATCCCTCTGACATTCACTGTACTCTGAGAGGAATCGGGCTTCAAAATGCTGAGAAGCGCAAGTCAACGTAGAAATCTTAGCACAAATCCATAGGAGGCAAAGTTTGTAAAACTGAATTGTGGGTGTGGTGAGGGGTGTATTTATAAGCATTTTGAGGTTTGGGAAACTTTGCCCCTCCTGGTAGGATTGTATATCCCATACGTCACTAACTCATGGACTCTTGCCAAATATTTTTTAAGTAATACAGCAATAAGGACATTATCAGGGTATAGAGAGAAAGTAAAACATGTCTACCATAAACTCCAATAACTATGGCCCAAGACATATTGAAGACCCATCAACTTGCAACTTGTTTAATAGGAATCTAAGCCATAAGGAGCAATTTGGAAAAATTTGTGGTGAAATAAAGCCATTTCAAGGAAAAAATTAGTTTGATCATAATATCTATAATCCTAGGATTAAGGCCTTTTCACGTATTGTAGCACAGAAATTGTGCTCAAGAAACAATAATAAAGACGCTTATCCAACATGAAGTGGGAAGCCCTAAAAAAATGGCAGATAATAAGACACTAGTTATATGTGAGGTGGATGAACTACAAAGATTACTTCAGACACAGTAATGGGCTCATTTGTGATCCCATCATATTCCAATCTGTTAATGGCATAAAGAGAGACAGAAAAAGACTAACTTGTTCCCAGACACCAGGGTGCTGATTTACAAGCCTGAATGAGATGAATCCAACAGTAATGTTTAAAATGAATTCCACTCTAGAAAAATCTATTCTGCATGTGTTGTCAGTTTATTGGTACCTAATACTTTTATGATTACGATCTAGTCCTATGATTTGTGGTGCTGCCTTGCCCTAGCACTTGCCTAGGTTTTTAGAAATTAAGGTGTTAGATTTGAAAGTGGCTGCTATCTGCTTTTCTTTTTTTTTTTTTTTTTTGTAGAGATTGCAGGGAGAATCTTAGAGGCCCATTTATCAGGCTCGCCAGAAACAGCAGTTATGAAGCAGCGGTCTAAAGACTGCTGCTCCATAACCTTGTCCGCCTTCTCTGAGCAGGTGGACAGAGATCGCCACAATTCAACCCGATCGAGTACGATTGGGTTGATTTACACCCCCCTGCTGGCGGCCAATTGGCTGTGAATCTGCAGGGGACGGCATTGCACCAGCAGCTCACAAGAGCTGCTGATGCAATGCTGAATACAGAGAGCGTATTGCTCTCCGCATTCAGCGAGGTCTGTCGGACCTGATCTGCACTGTCGGATCAGGTCCGACAGACCTTTAATAAATAGGCCTCTATGTATTAACTCCTCTTTATAGATACAATAGCTAAATAGCTAATATGCTTGTTTTAATATGTGTTGATGTGTAATATGAAAGTGACTGAGATTAATTTTCACTCATGATACTGTAGTTTGCCACCATGTGGCACCTAAATTGTTCTTTTTTAAAATGCATACAAATACATAATATTGTACTTGCTGCATCAAACAGAGGATTTGTAATAGCCTAAATATATCCCCTGAAATCAGATCAGCAGCCGATATATAAAACACATTGCCCAGCCACTAAAGAACCACCTGATGTTAATTTCTTACAAATTGCTTATCACCTCAATTTTAAAACTTGTATTTAAATGTTGTAACAATGTAACCCATAAACAGTGATGAATCTGATGTAATTGTTTAAAAAATGTATAAACCCATATGCAAGGAAGCCTTTTAGGGTCTATTTACATTTAAGAAATATTGTCAGTACTTGCATTTGCCCCCCCTCCCCGCCAACCGGATTTCCTCTCCACCTGGAGTACAAATTGCAGGAAAAAAAGACAATTAAATGTTCATTTTTTCTCTTTTAATCCTCCTGAATGTCGCTCCCTTTTTAGAGGAAGAAGCACAGTATTCTGGGAGTTATATAGCATTCGGAAATGTGTAGTTCACTATTTCCCTCTCAGTATTGTATTTCCCAGCATGCATTCTACAGTGGTGGGGAGTAAGCTTCCTGAAGGGCAGAAAGTTTTGTATGAGGTCACGCCCCTCCATGCTGTGTGTGTATATGTGTCCCAGACACTGTGGAATGCAGCTGGGCGTATTGTCTAATCCTTTGAACATGTTTATTCATTTGTATGGTCAGACCTTCTGCACAAGTGGTAGTGGGGAAAAGGGGTGCACTGTACCAGTGATCTTGAACTCTGCACTCCGACTTCCATGATATATATATATATATATATATATATATATATATATATATATATATATATATATATATATATATATATATATATATATATATATATAAAATTGCACTCCCATAACCGTTTTAACAGCAGCAAAGGATAAGGTATCTCATTAATGGCAATCTGTTCTGTGATAACACGTGCTGTGCAGAGTCCTACTCACGTGCAAATAGAAATTTACAGTTTGTTAATCTTAGGTGATGTACTGTCAGCAGTTTTAGGATTTCTATGTTAACTTATGTTGGCTCTTCTGTGTTTAATTTTAATTTTGATTTTCTAGTTGCCATGCACTCACTTTCTGCATATACACAAATGCCCAGATACTTCCTCCAAATCTAGGTAACAAATAGGCACTCTCAAGATCTGTAAAACCAATCTTTCATTCAAATTGCGTAGAAAATCTTTACATTTTTTGTTGTGAATATTTTGGCTTTTTACTCAAGTCTTTTTCAAGACATCATAAGATACATTGAAATCTGTGAATAATATTGATGGGAAAAAAATAATAAATCCCCTACACAAATCTTACTAAACAAAAATAAACAGACTATTTATTTAAAAAGTACTTGTGTATCTTTAAAACCGCCGTGTGTAATTAATACACCCCTCTTTATAAAGATACAATCAGAATATAGAACATTTAAACCTTATACACAAATAAATATTTGCAAACAGTTGTTTGGATGTAAAGTATATACCTTACTTTAATATGTTAAGCTTCAGCATTCCAAACACTGACCCTCCATGTTTACAACACTGACACAGTCTGCCATGGTTTATATGAGTATACAGCACCAGAATACTGGTGTGTAACATCACTGGGGCTGGCCCAAACATCGGAACAAAATCTGATTGTTACTTTCAAGATTGTGCTTTAAAGTCCCATTATACACCAAATTTTTCTTTGCATAAATGTGTTGTAGATGATCCCTTTATATAGCCCATCTGGGAGTGTTTTTGTAACAATTTTTAGTTTTGCTTATTTTTTTATAACATTGTGCAGATTTTCAGACTCCTACCCAAGCCTCTCAGTGTCAGAAGTAGACTTACTTTTCCAGTCTACTGCTGGCTTCTGTTTGTATAATCTGTCATTTCATATGCAGGGAAGGGGAGGGGAGTGTCAGCTATCAAACACTTCCCCTGGGTGTTCCTAGTGCTAACCTAATAAACAGAGCTAAACTTGGAGCTTCTAAGTTTTTAAATGGTTTTATTCTAGATTTTTAGATCAGTATCTGTGCATTCTCTTCTTTATAGTAGTGTCTATTACATGCCGTTATATGAAAATTGGTGTATACTGTCCCTTAAAGATTAGTAATTCTTCATGTGCGCTAACCTGACACCACGTTAGACCTAAAGTGCAAAACACAAATCACGTTTTTACATTCCATTGTTCTTTACATAGACAAAAATGTAATTTGCATTATATATATATTTATCCTCTGATGAAGAAGAAGCATACAACACTAACCTTAAAAACGCGTAAGGATCATTTCTGAATAACGCTATGCTTTTGAACTTTTATGTCCTGTTGGTGATTCGGCTTGAAAGATATATCTTCTGCCTGTGATATGAATAGCTTTGAAATTACCTCATATGTATTGAGGTTTTTAAATGTGAGCATACTATTATTGGTTGCTCGTTGTATGTTTTTTTAACAAATAAAACTGTGTTGCACTATCTCTCTCCTGTTTTGTGTTTCATGTAAACTGGAACCACACCTCTGGACAAAGCTTGATAAGATCGCAAGGAAAGAAGATATGCCTGGTGTCTTAGAGCAGACTACTCCTACACTGTGCGGCCTTTACCTCATACTGATTGAGGTAGAAGAGTGTAAGTAGGTACCCGAAAGGGACCAGGATTCTTGCCTCCTATATTCCTCACTTTATGAATTGACTGTGGACTTTTCAATTTATATTAACCAATTACCTGCTGGGATTTTATACAAATTTTAACATTCTAAATTCTATCAACTTATATTTTATATTTGTAGTTATCTGTATACCATTGATTTGTATATGTATGTGTATTTGACTACCACTATTTTTTGACTATCTCTGTTCCTAATATTTGGGGGACCTAATAGTTTTGGAACCTACAGTAATTACTTCAACTCCATATGATATTATCTGTGATATACTATCACCTAATTATTGACACACTATAATTATTGCGATTTGCGTGTGTTTGTGATTTGGTGATTTTCCTTTCATCTCATATATATATATATATATATATATATATATATACATTTGATATTTTAAATGTAAAATACAACTCTCTACCTATATACATATCTAGGAACAGATATATAGGTATAGGTATATACAGATATATATGTAGTAATATATATTTCTAATAAAAATAACACTGTACTGCTGCTGGCTAGATTCACATGCAGGCTTCCAGCAGAAGCTGATAGCAGCGTGTATCTTATGTATCAAGGCACCCCGCTGAAAGGCATGGGATCACAGGGTCACCCTGTCCCTGTGATTGCTAGTCTGGGGTGTCCTCCATTACACAATTTATTGCTCCAAAGGCATGCAGAAATAGTGTGGCCCTGCCCACAGAGGAGAGACAGGTGTGCCTTACAGTCCAGGACACAGCTGCCATACAGAATATAGTGCTGGTCTTTAAGGACTAAATGACTATATATATATATATATATATATATATATATATATATATATATATATATATATATATATATATATATATATATATATATATATATATATATATATATATACATACAATGAAGATCAATCTCTCTGGATTTACAAAACTGCAAACAATTTATTAAGTGACTGAACAATACTCATCAATAATATTTAGACATTTGTGTGAATTTTAGTTAGTTTGTCTGTGTACAGTCATATTCATATAGGTATTTTAAATTATACTTAACCTGTGTTAAAACCATGTGTGATATAATGTGTGTAAGATATATACTAAACCATGGCAGTCTTACCTACAGATGTTAATATGCTAAACGATGGCTTTAGATGACAGAAAGCCATCTACTATTACAAACATAATGATGCTGACATTTCAGCTTTCCCGGGTCTCAATGGGTGTGGTCTATGTGTGTAATGGCTGACATCATTATTGGGCTGTGTGCAATTACTGGGACAATCAAAATAACATTATTTGGCTATTTAGGGAAGTCATAATTTACCCAATTTGTATAAATTAATCTGCCTATATTAGCACACCCTCAATGTGTCATAGAATCAGCTATCCTAGCCTGCAATCATATAGGCATATTTCAAAACTGACTCAGTTAGGCTACAAAACTGAAAATACTGACATATAAGCTTAAAGGGCTTCCCCATCACTAAAACTCTAAAAGAAATAGAGTTAAATGAATATGACTGACATTCATGCATGGTAAAAGTGTGAGGCACTGAAACCTCAATGTTGCTGGGTATAGGGGTGTGATCAGATTACACTGATCAGCACATCATCAATGGAATATGTACAACTAAAGCTGGAATTTCCAATCATCCCATACATCATAGCCAATCGATGTCCTGGAAGTGTTGTTAGTAAAAACCCTTATTAGTTAGTCTATGGCAACTAATCATAAATACCTCTTTTGTCTAAATGTAAAATACACAAAATGTACTATTATTAGGGATATACTTAATAAGTATAACAGGCATAATATAAAAGTTGGTAAGTAAGGGTAGAATAAAAAAAAAAAAATAGCCAATAGGTGTGTGGAAAGTGTACTAAGCAGAAATCCTATTGATCAGTCTGTAGCATCTAATCATTAAACAAACAAATAGCTTTTGTTTCTAAATAAGAAACAACCAATGTTCACTATTATGGCTAGAGTAGCTCCTTATAATGACACCTGCAGAAATTTGGGGTTCTTTAATCTGTGTTTATTCTATAATTACTTAATAACTGTTAGATGATGCCTGTTATACCGATTAATTATATCCCTAAAAATAGTGTATTTTTGGGGTATTTTACATGTAAACACAAGAGGTATTTATGGTTAGCTTCCATATACTAACCATTAAGGGTTTTTGCTAAGTACACTTTTCGTAGATCTATTGGTAATGCTAGTTCCCTGTAGCAATTTGCATAGAATTTTTTATTTTTTTTATATCACTTTTATTACTAAATATGCTCAAATGCTAATATTTTACTTTCAACTAGTGAAAATAGAAAAACTATGGATTATGCTCTAACGATGTTAAGACACATAGCACTAACATTTTTTGTGCTTCACTCATATTCTAGGCCCATGTTGGTAAGTTAAATAAGTAAGTAAATAATTATAATATTAATAATAGTAATATTAATCAACTTCTTATCCATGGTCTATCACTTAATTTTAGTGCCCAATAAAAATAATTAACTACATTATTCTTCCATTATCTTCTATTATTTACATTTCTTATATAATACTCATTTTTAATAGTTGCCTGTTACTACAATAACATTCCTTAGTAACCTTAAACCATTTCTGTGGTTTAAAAAGTTATATCAGATCATGGAGTTGCCCGTAAGGAGATAAACTATTTTCATTTTAAATGTATAATCCCAGTAAAACCTCAGCAAACAGAAATGTGTTGAGACTATTTTGTTGTCAGTAGCTTGACTCAATAGGGGTCCTCCTCTCCATAGGAATCTGCTGAAATGAAGCAGACACAATCATTTAGGCAGACCATTAGGTCCTTATCTCCCTCCACATATATAGTATCCCAATAATATCCCAAAAGTCTTCCTAACACCAGGGGTGAGATGATGATCTAAAACTGAAGTAACATGCTTGATGGCAATAAGGTTCACAGCAGGTTGTGTTCCGGAAATGTAGAAAGTTAATAAATATATAAAATTATATATATATATATATATATATATATATATATATATATATATATATATATATATATATATATATATATATATATATATATATATATATATATTTAATACATGCTCCGGCTATTAAAATGTTTGCATATTATTGACACAGAAAGAATAACCACAATATATCAAGATTTTGCAAGTATGAGACCTAAGACCAGGTGAAGACAAAACACTAGTAGCCCCTTGTATTAAATCTGTTACTGCTTCTGCCCTTGACTGTGCTACATGTGACAAAACACCACGAGAGTGGACATGGAAGGTAAAGAAAATGAAGAAGAGATGAGAAGCTCTGAGCTTGTCTGTCCTATCAAAAGGAGCCAATCAATTTTATTTAAAAAGTAGGTGGTGGCACAAGGAGACACTGTAATGATGGAGACCAGTAATGAAGAGGAGTGTAGCTCAATACTTAATTTATGGTTTAGAATGCACAATGCAACAGAAATTTACCCTGTATTCTAATAAGACATTTTGCCTCTGCTAACCAAAGCTCCTGGTTTACCAGTCTTTAAAATCACATCTGTATTAAACACATATCTGAGCATAGCTCACTCCAAACACATGTGAATACAGCTATATGAACCTATAGCCACCGTCAAAATGTCATCTAAATCTTATATAGGGTGTTTTTTGTGTGCTCATATTAGTAATAACATAAGAATGAGTTGCTTACAGCAGCTAAACTTATGATTTGAAGAAAAGTGCAAACATATTTTTAGTAAACATACTTTTTTTACCAGAAATAAAGATCAATGATTTAATTGTTCTTAATTTATTCATACTAATAAGACAATTCACTCAGCTCACCATAATGAGGCAACTACTTAGCTAAATAAATTACATAATGGTACTTGGATTATTTTTTTCGGAACAATTAATATCCATTTGAAAGCTATTATGAAAATTTATTGCAATTGGAATACTCATATTAACTGTAAGCAATACAGGGTAATACACATTAGAAGCTCATAAAATACAGAAATAATGGGTATGCATTATATTTCCCATGAACTATGATAAGACACTTCATAGTAATGCTCAAATGCTGATGCATACTTTCTGATCAATGACTTATAGGTTCTTCCTACTAATGACCTTTGGCTGATAGGCACTTTCTGCTAATGATCATTGGCTAATAGATACTTGTTACTAATGTCCTTTGGCAGATAAACACTTCCTACTGCTCATTGGTTGATAAGTACTTCCTGCTAATGCTCAGTGGCTTGTATGTATTTCCTACTAATGCCTTTTGGCTGATAAACACTTTGTATTAATGATAATTTGCTTATAGGTACTTCTTTCTAATGCCTTTTGGCAGATAGATGCTTCCTATTAATGCTGATTGGTTGATAGGTACTTCCTGCTAAGATCATTGGCTCATAGGTACGTCTTGCTAATGCAATTTGGCAGATATACACTTGATTAATGTTCATTCACTGAAGTATACTCCCTGGTTATGCTCACTGACGGCTAGATTACGAGTCTTGCGTTAGGGTTAAAAAGCAGCATTGAGAGGTCCCAATGCTGCTTTTTAATGCCCGCTGGTATAACGATTCTTGAAGGTACAAGTGTACCGCTCACTTTTTTGGCACAACTCGAAAATACCGCAAATCCACTTACGTCAATTGGGTATCCTATATTTTCAATGGGATTTTCCTAATGCCGGTATTACGAGTCTTCCTAAAAGTGAGCGGTACACCCTCTACCTCCAAGATCCCTAACGCATTTGAAAGTCAGTAGTTAAGAGTTTTATATGCTAACGCCGTGGTATAAAACTCTTAACTAAAGTGCTAAAATGTACACTAACACCCATAAACTACCTATTAACCCCTAAACCGAGGCTCCCCCACATTGCACACAGTTAAATAAAAATTTTAACCCCTAATCTGCCAAACCGGACATCGCCGCCACTTTAATAAATATATTAACCCCTAAACCGCCCCACTCCCGCCTCACAAACACTAGTTACATTTTATTAACCCCTAATCTGCTGTCCATAACATCGCCGCCACCTACCTACATTTATTAACCCCTAATCTGCTGCCCCCAACGTCGCCGCCACTATATTAAATGTATTAACCCCTAAACCTAAGTCTAACCCTAACCCTAACAACACCCCCCTAACTTAAATATAATTTAAATAAATCTAAATAAAATTACTACAATTAACTAAATAATTCCTATTTAAAATTAAATACTTACCTATAAAATAAACCCTAAGATAGCTACAATATAACTAATAGTTACATTGTAGCTATCTCAGGGTTTATTTTTATTTTACAGGCAAGTTTGTATTTATTTTAACTAGGTGCAATAGTTATTAAATAGTTATTAACTATTTAATAGCTACCTAGTTAAAATAAAGACAAATTTACCTGTAAAATAAAACCTAACCTAAGTTACAATTACAGGGAGCATCCTCTTCATCCGGAGTCTTCTTACTAAATGACGGTACCTTTAAGTGACGTCATCCAAGATGGCGTCTCTTCAATTCCGATTGGCTGATAGAATTCTATCAGCCAATCAGAATTAAGGTTGAAAAAATCCTATTGGCTGATCTAATCAGCCAATAGGATTGATTCTATTGGCTGTTCCAATCAGCCAA
Source organism: Bombina bombina (assembly GCF_027579735.1). NCBI lineage: Eukaryota > Metazoa > Chordata > Amphibia > Anura > Bombinatoridae > Bombina > Bombina bombina. The sequence continues at coordinate 554,792,808 of NC_069504.1, read as the reverse complement.
TAGAATGCAAGCTCAATCCTATTGGCTGATTGGATCAGCCAATAGGATTGAACATCAATCCTATTGGCTGATTGCATCAGCCACTAGGATTTTTTCTACCTTAATACATTAATTCTACTTAAATGTACCGTCATTTAGTAAGAAGACTCCGGATGAAGAGGATGCTCCGCGTCGGATGTCTTGAAGATGGATCCGCTCCGGATGGATGAAGATAGAAGATGCCATCTGGATGAAGACTTCTGCCCATCTGGAGGACCTCTTCTTCCTGGCTTGGAGGAAGACTTTGCTTTGCCCGGCTGTGTTGAGGACTTCGGCCAAGTTGGGTGAAGACTTCTCAAGGTAGGGTGATCTTCAAGGGGTTAGTGTTAGGTTTTATTAGGTGGATTGGGTGGGTTTTAGAGTAGGGTTGGGTGTGTGGGTTGTGGGTTTTAATGTTGGGGGGGTATTGTACTTTTTTTTACAGATTAAAGAGCTGATTACTTTGGGGCAATGCCCTGCAAAAAGCCCTTTTAAGGGCTATTTGTAATTTAGTATAGGGTAGGGCTTTTTATTATTTTGGGGGGCTTTTTTATTTTATTAGGGGGATTAGATTAGGTGTAATTAGTTTAAAAAACTTGTAATTATTTTATTATTTTCTTTAATTTAGTGGGGGGGTTCGTATTTTAGATAATTTTATTTAATTGTAATTAATTGTAGTTAATTTAGGGAATTAATTTAATTGTAGTGTAGTGTTAGGTGTACTTGTAACTTATGTTAGGTTGTATTTTACTGGTAAATTTTTCTTTATTTTAACTAGGTAGCTATTAAATAGTTAATAACTATTTAATAACTATTTTACCTAGTTAAAATAAATACAAAACTTGCCTGTAAAATAAAAATAAACCCTGAGATAGCTACAATGTAGCTATTAGTTATATTGTAGCTACCTAACGGCTAGATTTAGAGTTTTGTCGGTAAGGACCCGCGTAGCTAACGCAGGCTTTTTTCTGGCCGCACCATAAAAATAACTCTGGTATTGAGAGTCCACATAAAGGCTGCGTTAGGCTCCAAAAAAGGAGTGTAGAGCATATTTAACGCAGCTTCAACTCTCGATACCAGAGTTGCTTACGGACGCGGCCAGCCTCAAAAACGTGCTCGTGCACGATTCCCCCATAGGAAACAATGGGGCTGTTTGAGCTGAAAAAAAACACCTGCAAAAAAGCCGCGTTCAGCTCCTAACGCAGCCCCATTGTTTGCTATGGGGAAACACTTCCTACGTCTGCACCTAACACCCTAACATGTACCCCGAGTCTAAACACCCCTAGCCTTACACTTATTAACCCCTAATCTGCCGCCCCCGCTATCGCTGACCCCTGCATATTATTTTTAACCCCTAATCTGCCGCTCCGTAAACCGCTGCTACTTACATTATCCTTATGTACCCCTAATCTGCTGCCCCTAACACCGCCGGCCCCTATATTATATTTATTAACCCCTAACCTGCCCCCCACAACGTCGCAGCCAGCTACCTACAATAATTAACCCCTAATCTGCCGACCGCAAAGCGGAAATAAACTATCTAAAGTACAAAAAATAAAAAAGAACTAAGTTACAAAAAATAAAAAAATATTTACAAACATAAGAAAAATATTACAACAATTTTAAACTAATTACACCTACTCTAAGCCCCCTAATAAAATAACAAAGCCTCCCAAAATAAAAAAATGCCCTACCCTATTCTAAATTATTAAAGCTCTTTTAACTTACCAGCCCTGAACAGGGCCCTTTGCGGGGCATGCCCCAAGAAGTTCAGCTCTTTTGCCTGTAAAAAAAAACATACAATACCCCCCCCCAACATTACAACCCACCACCCACATACCCCTAATCTAACCCAACCCACCACCCACATACCCCTAATCTAACCCAAACCCCCCTTAAATAAACCTAACACTAAGCCCCTGAAGATCTTCCTACCTTATCTTCACCATACCAGGTTCACAGTTCGATCCAGAAGAGCTCCTCCGATGTCCTGATCCAAGCCCAAGCGGGGGGCTGAAGAGGTCCATGATCCGGCTGAAGTCTTCATCCAAGCGGGAGCTGAAGAGGTCCATGATCCGGATGAAGTCTTCTATCAACGGCATCTTCAATCTTCTTTCTTCGGGAGCCATCATCTTCCATCCGACGCGGAACATCCTCTTCTCCCGACGCCTACTAGCCGAATGACGGTTCCTTTAAATGACGTCATCCAAGATGGCGTCCCTCGAATTCCGATTGGCTGATAGAATCCTATCAGCCAATCGGAATTAAGGTAGGAATATTCTGATTGGCTGATGGAATCAGCTAATCAGAATCAAGTTCAATCCGATTGGCTGATCCCGCTTGGATGAAGACTTCAATCGGATGGAAGACCTCTTCTGCCCCGCTTGGATGAAGACTTCTACCAGATGGAGGACCTCTTCTTGCTCCGCTTGGATGAAGAATTTGGCTCGGCTGGGTGAAGACGACTCAAGGTAGGGAGATCTTCAGGGGCTTAGTGTTAGGTTTATTTAAGGGGGGTTTGGGTTAGATTAGGGGTATGTGGGTGGTGGGTTGTAATGTTGGGGGGCTTGGGTATTGTATGTTTTTTTTTACAGGCAAAAGAGCTGAACTTCTTGGGGCATGCCCCGCAAAGGGCCCTGTTCAGGGCTGGTAAGGTAAAAGAGCTTTGAACTTTAGTAATCTAGAATAGGGTAGGGCATTTTTTTATTTTGGGGGGCTTTGTTATTTTATTAGGGGGCTTAGAGTAGGTGTAATTAGTTTAAAATTGTTGTAATATTTTTCTTATGTTTGTAAATATTTTTTTATTTTTTGTAACTTAGTTCTTTTTTATTTTTTTGTACTTTAGTTAGTTTATTTAATTGTAGTTATTTGTAGGTATTGTATTTAATTAATTTATTGATAGTGTAGTGTTAGGTTTAATTGTAGATGATTGTAGGTATTTTATTTAATTAATTTATTGATAGTGTAGAGTTAGGTTTAATTGTAACCTAGGTTAGGATTTATTTTACAGGTAAATTTGTAATTATTTTAACTATTTTAGCTATTAAATAGTTCTTAACTATTTAATAGCTATTGTACCTGGTTAAAATAAATACAAAGTTACCTGTAAAATAAATATTAATCCTAAAATAGCTATAATATAATTATAATTTATATTGTAGCTATATTAGGATTTATTTTAAAGGTAAGTATTTAGCTTTAAATAGGAATAATTTATTTAATAAGAGTTAATTAATTTCGTTAGATTAAAATTATATTTAACTTAGGGGGTGTTAGCGTAAGGGTTAGACTTAGCTTTAGGGGTTAATACATTTATTAGAATAGCGGTGAGCTCCAGTCCGCAGATTAGGGGTTAATGTTTGAAGTTAGGTGTCGGCGATGTTAGGGAGGGCAGATTAGGGGTTAATACTATTTATTATAGGGTTAGTGAGGCGGATTAGGGGTTAATAACTTTATAATAATAGCGGTGCGGTCCGCTCGGCAGATTAGGGGTTAATAAGTGTAGGCAGGTGGAGGCGACGTTGAGGGGGGCAGATTAGGGGTTAATAAATATAATATAGGGGTCGGCGGTGTTAGGGGCAGCAGATTAGGGGTACATAAGTATAACAAAGGTGGCGGCGCTTTGCGGTCGGCAGATTAGGGGTTAATTATTGTAGGTAGCTGGCTGCGACGTTGTGGGGGGCAGGTTAGGGGTTAATAAATATAATATAGGGGTCGGCGGTGTTAGGGGCAGCAGATTAGGGGTACATAAGTATAACATAGGTGGCGGTCGGCATTAGGGGTTAAAAAAATTTAATTGAGTGGCGGCGATGGGGGGGGACCTCGGTTTAGGGGTACATAGGTAGTTTATGGGTGTTAGTGTACTTTAGAGTACAGTAGTTAAGAGCTTTATGAACCGGCGTTAGCCCAGAAAGCTCTTAACTACTGACTTTTTTCTGCGGCTGGAGTTTTGTCGTTAGAATTCTAACGCTCACTTCAGACACGACTCTAAATATCGGAGTTAGAAAAATCCCATTGAAAAGATAGGATACGCAATTTACATAAGGGGATCTGCGGTATGGAAAAGTCGCGGCTGAAAAGTGAGCGTTAGACCCTTTTTTTAATGACTCCAAATACCGGAGGTAGCCTAAAACCAGCGTTAGGAGCCTCTAACGCTGGTTTTCACGGCTACTGCCCAACTCTAAATCTAGGCCTTTGGGTTTATTTTATAGGTAAGTATTTAGTTTTAAATAGGAATTATTTAGTTATTTGTAGTAATTTTATTTAGATTTATTTAAATTATATTTAAGGTGTTAGGGTTAGATTTAGATTTAGGGGTTAATAACTTTAATATAGTGGCGGAGACGTTGGGGGCGGCAGATTAGGGGTTAATAATTGTAGTTAGGTGGCGGCGACGTTGGGGACGGCAGATTAGGGGTTAATAAATATAATGTAGGTGTCGGCGATGTTGGGGGCAGCAGATTAGGGGTTCATAAGTATAATGTAGGTGGCGGCGGTGTCCGGAGCGGCAGATTAGGGGTTAATAACATAATGCAGGTGTCGGCGATGTTGGGGGCGGCAGATTAGGGGTTAATAAGTGTAAGATTAGGGGTGTTTAGACTCGGGGTTCATGTTAGGGTGTTAGGTGGAGACATACATTTTCTTTCCCCATAGGAATCAATGGGGCTGCGTTAGGAGCTGAACGCTGCTTTTTTGCAGGTGTTAGGTTTTTTTTCAGCCAGCTCTCCCCCATTGATTCCTATGGGGAAATCGTGCACAAGCACATTTTACCAGCTCACCGCTACCGTAAGCAGCGCTGGTATTGAGGTGAGATGTGGAGCTAAATTTTGCTCTCCGCTCACTTTTCTGCAGGTTTGTAAAAACCCGTAATACCAGCGTTGTCTGTAGGTGAGGGGTGAGCAGAAACTGCTCGTTAGCACCGCACATCTTTACCGACAAAACTCGTAATCTACCCGTGAGGAAGTACCTATGAGCTTATAACTTCACAACTAATACTGGTATATTAGTTTCAATTTAAAGAGCTTTTTTGTTTCATATTTTTATGCAAAAAATGTCTAAATGCAGCACTTTTGTATGAATGGCAACAACTTTTCTGAATACATTAATTTCCTTTCTTTATCTGACTATTAGTATTGATATGCTAGTAGAATGAGTGGTGGATCTGAGAAAAATATTGACACCATCTAATAGATATTTGCAAAATAACAGAGCTTCAAGCAGTTAATGGTATTGCAGTACTAGAAAACAATGCTGATATCTATTTAAACCTTACTATTTGTTTAAACAAGTATTGTAATTGTAAGCAGTTGTAAACTGGTATTATACTGAATTATTCATCATCATGATGGTTTTGTGAGCCTCTGTTGGAACAACATCTTCAATTTATGACCCATTACAAAAAATAACAACAGTTCATACAATACAAAAACAAAATAAAATGTAATTTGCACACATTTTCAGAGAAGACTGCAATTAGCATTTTGAAATAAGGATAAAAAAGTAATTTTTCTTTAGACTAATTTCAAAGGCAATCATACCATTCTTAAAATGCTTAAACTATTATCATCAACATTTCAATATGTATATAATAATATGAACAGGGCCCTTTGCGGGGCATGCCCCAAGAAGTTCAGCTCTTTTGCCTGTAAAAAAAAACATACAATACCCCCCCCCAACATTACAACCCACCACCCACATACCCCTAATCTAACCCAAACCCCCCTTAAATAAACCTAACACTAAGCCCCTGAAGATCTTCCTACCTTATCTTCACCATACCAGGTTCACAGTTCGATCCAGAAGAGCTCCTCCGATGTCCTGATCCAAGCCCAAGCGGGGGGCTGAAGAGGTCCATGATCCGGCTGAAGTCTTCATCCAAGCGGGAGCTGAAGAGGTCCATGATCCGGATGAAGTCTTCTATCAACGGCATCTTCAATCTTCTTTCTTCGGGAGCCATCATCTTCCATCCGACGCGGAACATCCTCTTCTCCCGACGCCTACTAGCCGAATGACGGTTCCTTTAAATGACGTCATCCAAGATGGCGTCCCTCGAATTCCGATTGGCTGATAGAATCCTATCAGCCAATCGGAATTAAGGTAGGAATATTCTGATTGGCTGATGGAATCAGCTAATCAGAATCAAGTTCAATCCGATTGGCTGATCCCGCTTGGATGAAGACTTCAATCGGATGGAAGACCTCTTCTGCCCCGCTTGGATGAAGACTTCTACCAGATGGAGGACCTCTTCTTGCTCCGCTTGGATGAAGAATTTGGCTCGGCTGGGTGAAGACGACTCAAGGTAGGGAGATCTTCAGGGGCTTAGTGTTAGGTTTATTTAAGGGGGGTTTGGGTTAGATTAGGGGTATGTGGGTGGTGGGTTGTAATGTTGGGGGGCTTGGGTATTGTATGTTTTTTTTTACAGGCAAAAGAGCTGAACTTCTTGGGGCATGCCCCGCAAAGGGCCCTGTTCAGGGCTGGTAAGGTAAAAGAGCTTTGAACTTTAGTAATCTAGAATAGGGTAGGGCATTTTTTTATTTTGGGGGGCTTTGTTATTTTATTAGGGGGCTTAGAGTAGGTGTAATTAGTTTAAAATTGTTGTAATATTTTTCTTATGTTTGTAAATATTTTTTTATTTTTTGTAACTTAGTTCTTTTTTATTTTTTTGTACTTTAGTTAGTTTATTTAATTGTAGTTATTTGTAGGTATTGTATTTAATTAATTTATTGATAGTGTAGTGTTAGGTTTAATTGTAGATGATTGTAGGTATTTTATTTAATTAATTTATTGATAGTGTAGAGTTAGGTTTAATTGTAACCTAGGTTAGGATTTATTTTACAGGTAAATTTGTAATTATTTTAACTATTTAATAGCTATTGTACCTGGTTAAAATAAATACAAAGTTACCTGTAAAATAAATATTAATCCTAAAATAGCTATAATATAATTATAATTTATATTGTAGCTATATTAGGATTTATTTTAAAGGTAAGTATTTAGCTTTAAATAGGAATAATTTATTTAATAAGAGTTAATTAATTTCGTTAGATTAAAATTATATTTAACTTAGGGGGTGTTAGCGTAAGGGTTAGACTTAGCTTTAGGGGTTAATACATTTATTAGAATAGCGGTGAGCTCCAGTCCGCAGATTAGGGGTTAATGTTTGAAGTTAGGTGTCGGCGATGTTAGGGAGGGCAGATTAGGGGTTAATACTATTTATTATAGGGTTAGTGAGGCGGATTAGGGGTTAATAACTTTATAATAATAGCGGTGCGGTCCGCTCGGCAGATTAGGGGTTAATAAGTGTAGGCAGGTGGAGGCGACGTTGAGGGGGGCAGATTAGGGGTTAATAAATATAATATAGGGGTCGGCGGTGTTAGGGGCAGCAGATTAGGGGTACATAAGTATAACAAAGGTGGCGGCGCTTTGCGGTCGGCAGATTAGGGGTTAATTATTGTAGGTAGCTGGCTGCGACGTTGTGGGGGGCAGGTTAGGGGTTAATAAATATAATATAGGGGTCGGCGGTGTTAGGGGCAGCAGATTAGGGGTACATAAGTATAACATAGGTGGCGGTCGGCATTAGGGGTTAAAAAAATGTAATTGAGTGGCGGCGATGGGGGGGGGCCTCGGTTTAGGGGTACATAGGTAGTTTATGGGTGTTAGTGTACTTTAGAGTACAGTAGTTAAGAGCTTTATGAACCGGCGTTAGCCCAGAAAGCTCTTAACTACTGACTTTTTTCTGCGGCTGGAGTTTTGTCGTTAGAATTCTAACGCTCACTTCAGACACGACTCTAAATATCGGAGTTAGAAAAATCCCATTGAAAAGATAGGATACGCAATTTACATAAGGGGATCTGCGGTATGGAAAAGTCGCGGCTGAAAAGTGAGCGTTAGACCCTTTTTTTAATGACTCCAAATACCGGAGGTAGCCTAAAACCAGCGTTAGGAGCCTCTAACGCTGGTTTTCACGGCTACTGCCCAACTCTAAATCTAGGCCTTTGGGTTTATTTTATAGGTAAGTATTTAGTTTTAAATAGGAATTATTTAGTTATTTGTAGTAATTTTATTTAGATTTATTTAAATTATATTTAAGGTGTTAGGGTTAGATTTAGATTTAGGGGTTAATAACTTTAATATAGTGGCGGAGACGTTGGGGGCGGCAGATTAGGGGTTAATAATTGTAGTTAGGTGGCGGCGACGTTGGGGACGGCAGATTAGGGGTTAATAAATATAATGTAGGTGTCGGCGATGTTGGGGGCAGCAGATTAGGGGTTCATAAGTATAATGTAGGTGGCGGCGGTGTCCGGAGCGGCAGATTAGGGGTTAATAACATAATGCAGGTGTCGGCGATGTTGGGGGCGGCAGATTAGGGGTTAATAAGTGTAAGATTAGGGGTGTTTAGACTCGGGGTTCATGTTAGGGTGTTAGGTGGAGACATACATTTTCTTTCCCCATAGGAATCAATGGGGCTGCGTTAGGAGCTGAACGCTGCTTTTTTGCAGGTGTTAGGTTTTTTTTCAGCCAGCTCTCCCCCATTGATTCCTATGGGGAAATCGTGCACAAGCACATTTTACCAGCTCACCGCTACCGTAAGCAGCGCTGGTATTGAGGTGAGATGTGGAGCTAAATTTTGCTCTCCGCTCACTTTTCTGCAGGTTTGTAAAAACCCGTAATACCAGCGTTGTCTGTAGGTGAGGGGTGAGCAGAAACTGCTCGTTAGCACCGCACATCTTTACCGACAAAACTCGTAATCTACCCGTGAGGAAGTACCTATGAGCTTATAACTTCACAACTAATACTGGTATATTAGTTTCAATTTAAAGAGCTTTTTTGTTTCATATTTTTATGCAAAAAATGTCTAAATGCAGCACTTTTGTATGAATGGCAACAACTTTTCTGAATACATTAATTTCCTTTCTTTATCTGACTATTAGTATTGATATGCTAGTAGAATGAGTGGTGGATCTGAGAAAAATATTGACACCATCTAATAGATATTTGCAAAATAACAGAGCTTCAAGCAGTTAATGGTATTGCAGTACTAGAAAACAATGCTGATATCTATTTAAACCTTACTATTTGTTTAAACAAGTATTGTAATTGTAAGCAGTTGTAAACTGGTATTATACTGAATTATTCATCATCATGATGGTTTTGTGAGCCTCTGTTGGAACAACATCTTCAATTTATGACCCATTACAAAAAATAACAACAGTTCATACAATACAAAAACAAAATAAAATGTAATTTGCACACATTTTCAGAGAAGACTGCAATTAGCATTTTGAAATAAGGATAAAAAAGTAATTTTTCTTTAGACTAATTTCAAAGGCAATCATACCATTCTTAAAATGCTTAAACTATTATCATCAACATTTCAATATGTATATAATAATATAATGCACTATCAATAAAAACAGTTGCCACCCATTTAAATACTTTAGAATTAATTATGCCTGGTAATAACAATGTTGACCGCATCATAGTTCATCTTCTAAACAACTTTGATTAGAATTAATTATAAGAATATTACTAAGAATATTGTAAACATAATATACATTTTCCACACATGAATATGTTAAAAATGCAATACTAATAAATACAAAATATCCAAGGCAACCAAATGTATAACATTCTTCAAAATACCTTTTTTTGTACTACTGAATATATTAAAATAATGCATTTTATCAAGTTCTGCAATATCTATTTATATTTAAAAAACACTCTCCATATCAAGAAGTATCCAAATTCACTTTTATGTCTTATATCTGTTAAGCTAAGCATCAGTTGACAGGGGAAGCACATAGGAAGGCATGTTCATAAAAAAATGTGCTTAATGTCGTTCATAAGGGGTCCATCAAATGGGTATTATCATATTTCTATGCAAAACTTCAGTCACTTAAGTTTTTCCAACTTATCAAATGATTTAGCTACAAAAATCCTCATTTCAAAGATCTAAAGCTCTGTGGGGTTTGGAATAAACTGTAAACTGTATGAAGATCTGGAAAATAGATAGCAGGCAAGACATATTTCTGGAAGAAATGGCCCTCATTAAATTTGTGAAAATATTCACAGTAATACGATGACTGCACCCTGCACATTTGTGCACCTAGCATCTCCCTCTCAGGATGCTTTAACAACAATATGCTTGTGGAAAGCCTTCACAGTCATGCACTGCACAGTTCATCAATTGCTATACTTATACAGTTAAGCATGTAGATTTAAGCTGAGCTGCAACCATTGACTATAATAGTGAGAAAACCTGGCAAAGAATAATACTGAGAATATTTCTTAGATCTGTTCACTACTATTAATAATTTGAGGAGTCTTCCCAAAAATTTTTTTTTGACACCAGTCAATGACCACAAAGAGATGGACATGAATGACTACCTAACCTCTCATATGCACGCTTTAGTTACAACTCAAAGATGATATTTTCCAGTTTAGTAATATTACTTGTCCTGTTCATGGTGTTACAGTATGCCAGCAGCCTGAATTAAGTAAGCTTAGCAAATCAAAGGCTATTATGTGTTTAGCAAAGATAGGTACATACAGCTAGATTACAAGTTGAGCAAGCCTTTTAGCCTGTAATGCAACATCAGTACCGCACTCTTAAAAATTACGTTTTTTAATGGGATTCCCATAGCGTTCTGGCTAAAAAACCTGCGTTACAGCGTAAAACGATAAGATCCATACCGCCATCTAAAGTCAGTAGTTATGAGTTTTACGCTACAAATTTGTAACATAAAACATAACTAAAGTGTTAAAAAGTACACTAACACCCATAAACTACCTATTAACCCCTAACCAAGGCCCTCCCACATCGCAAACACTATAATAAATTTATTAACCCGTAATCTGCTGCTCCCGACATCACCGCTACTAATAAAATGTATTAACCCCTATTCCACCGCTCCCTGACATCGTCACCACTATGCTAAAGTTATTAACCCCTAAACCGCTGCCCTCCTGCATCGCAAACACTATTTAAATATTATTAACCCCTAATCTGACATCCGCCCACATCGCCCCCACTATACTAAAGTTATTAAGCCCTACACTGCCGCCACTATAATAAACCTATAATAAACCTATTAACTGCAAGCCCCCTACAGCAAAATATACTAAATTAAACTATTAACCCCTAAACCAAAAGCCGCCACATCGAAATAAACTAAATTAAACTAGTAACCCCTAAATCTAACAACCCCTAACATTATATTAAATTTACAATTTCCCAAGCTTAAATTAAACGAAAACTTACCTGTCAAATAAAAAAAACTAAGTTTAAACTAATATAATTATTAAACTAAAATTAAACTAACTACCAATTAAATAAAACTAAACTACACATTTAAAAAATCCTAACACTACTCTACTTAGTATCTAATTACAAAAACAAAAAAATACTACGTTACAAAAAATAACAAACACTAAATTACGCAAAATAACAAATAAAATTATCCAAAATAAAAAATTTTTACACCTAATCGAATAGCCCTATCAAAATAAAAAAGCTCACCCAAAATAAAAAAACCCTAGCCTACAATAAACTACCAATGGCCCTTAAAATGGTCTTTTGTGGGGCATTGCCCCAAAGATATCAGCTCTTTTACCTGTAAAAAACCACAAAGAACCCCCCTAACAGTAAAACCCACCAACCAACCCCCCAAAAAACTAATTCTAAAAAAACGTAAGCTACCCATTGCCCTGAAAGGACATTTGTATAGGCATTGCCCTTGAAAGGGTATTTAGCTATTTTACTGCCCAAACCCTAAACAAAAAAAAAACACTAACACTAACCCCCTGACGATCCACTTAAAGTTTTTGAAGTCCCGCTTGAACGATCTTCATCCTGGTGTTGAAGTCCTCACCCAGGCGGTGAGAAGTCTTCATCCAGGCAGCCTCTTCAATCTTCATCCCGGCGTTGAAGTCCTTCCCAATCGGCGAGAAGTCTTCATCCAGGTGACTTCTTCAATCTTCATCCAGGCGGCATCTTCTATCTTGATCCCGGCGGCACGGAGCGGGTCCATCCTGAAGACATCTGGCATGGAGCATCCTCTTCATACGGTCACGGCGTACACTGAATCTTCAATGCAAGGTACGTGATTCAAGATGGCGTCCCTTGCATTCCTATTGGCTAAAAAATTTGAATTTAATTTAGATTTTTTGCGATGTGGAGGGCTGGTGGTTAGGGGTTTATAGATTTATTTAGTGGTAGTGATGTGGGAGGCCAGAGGTTTAGAGGTTAATAACTTTATTTAGTTGTGGCGATGTCGCGGAGTGGCGGAATAGGGGATATTAACTAATACAGTGGTGGCGATGTTGGGGTGCGGCGGAATAGGGGTTAAAAACTTTAGTATAGTGGCGGCGATAACGTGAGTGACAGATTAGGGGTTAATAGATTTATTTAGGTGGCGGCGATAGCGGGAGCGGCAGATTAGGGGTTAATAACATTATGTAGGTGCTGACGATGTCGGTGGGGGGCAGATTAGGGGTTAATAACATTATGTAGGTGGCAGCGATGTCGGGGGCAGCAGATTAGGGTTGTTTAGACTCAGGGTTTATGTTAGGGTGTTAGGTTTAAACGTCAGTTTTCTTTCCCTATAGATATCAATGGAGCTGCGTTACGGAGCTTTTTATTCAGCGATTGCAGGTGTTAGGTTTTTTCTGACACCTTCTCCCCTTTGATGTCTATGGGTAAAGAGTGCACAAGCACGTCAAAATAGCGCTTGTTTTTGGTGCGCTATGGAGCTCAACACAACCATATCACCCGCACAAGCCGAGTTTTTTAAAATTTGTAATGGCTGTACTATAAGGGGTTAAATAACACAACTTTTGTTGTGTTCTTTATTTTCCCTATAGCGCTCAAAACTCGTAATCTAGCCGATAGTGAATAAAATATATCACTTTGTTTATTCTAATAACTTAACCTTGCGGAATTTGGTATTTCCAAGTATGCAAAAAGCAACAAGCCCCAAAATGATCATGGCTTAAGTGTCACCAATGTTGTGGTGTCACCAGGTGTTAAACCTGTGATTACTTCAACAGGTTGGATACATTCCAATCTTTAGTGACAGGGAGACAATTTAAAATGAAAGGTTATTTTATGGTATGTTCTGACTTATATACAGAAATACTTTTAAAAGAGAGCGCCTATATTTTTGTGATAACTTAAGTGCAAGTATCTCTTTTTAGTATCTTATTTTATTTTTGCGAAGATTGTGCATTATAATATTTTCTTTGATTTTATTACACTTTGTAAATATACTAACTGTGTTGAGAAGTTTTGATTCTGTTTTTAAGCACTGTTTTCTATCCCTACCTGGTTTATAGGGAGATAGTTATATATTATGGGCCAGATTTTGAGTGCAGCGCAAAAGTGTGTGGTTGAGCGATAAGGGGTTTATCACGGGTGTTTAAGCTTGTCAGGCTTACTTCTGGTATTATGGGTTGTAAGTAAAGGCAATTGCATTTACTCTAGAATGAGTCCCGCAACTTCAGAGCTCTGGTTAACTGTTTCGCAAAACTAAAAATGTTGACTGGAAATGTGATGCCTTTCTGGGCTGAAACATTCCTGCTTTAACTATGCATCTAAGAATGAGCCTCTCTGGCTTTATAAACACTTGCAATGCACTATAATGAGAGCACCTGAGCAACTGTGTGGGGTGCTAGAAACCATGAATATGGTTAGTCTTCCTTTAAATACAAATACAAATGTTTAGGCACACCTTACAAAATTATTTTATTAATATTACTTCTTAGGGGTACAAGCAACCAACCAAATAATTACACAAAATAGAATATTGCCGCACATCCCCTTCTATATTATCAAAACATTTTAAAAATTGCAAAAAATCAATCACCTAAGCTCATATTTTAAAATTGGGATCTTAGTCACACAATATGGCCATATTTTGCTTAAGCCAGTAACCAACTTACAAAGACAAAGCACCTGATTGCAAGGTGCTAAATACCCTATTGGCCTAACGTATTTGGACACCTTTACTAATTATTGAGTTCATGTGTTTTGGCCACAAACATTGCTAACAGGTGCATACAATTCAGCACAAAGCCATGACATCTTCATAGACAAACACTGGCAGTACGATGAGTCATACTGAAGAGCTCAATGAGGCCTATCTATCAAGCTGTCAACCTAAAATACGCCGGAATTCTGCATTATAATTGTTGCGAGATTGATCTGACCTAGTTATCAAAGCCTACAGACCGGCAAATGTTGAAATTCGTGACGTAACATACGAACCGGCGATCTCAATCCGATGCAGATCGATGCTTACGTCATTACAGATGTTCAGCTCTATCTGACACTTTTTCCCAGTTATCAAAATTTTAACAGGTACGCTCGCGGTTATTTGGATGCATCGTACCTGGCTTTCAATCCACCACCCTGGAGACCGCGGATGCCATAGAAATCAATGGGAGTCTGAAAGCAGCGAAAGCTTATGTTCGATGCTGCAAGACAATGAAATATACCCCTTTGATTTCTATGGTAGAAAACAAGTAATGTTTACACCTAACACCCTAACATAAACACCCCCAAACTGTCGCCCAGACATTGCTACAACCTAAATAAAATCTATTAACCCCTATTCCGCCGTTCCCTGACTCCGCTGCCACTAAATAAACGTATCAACCCCTAAACCTCTGGCCTCCCACATCACTACCACTGACTAAACCTATTAAACACTAAACCTTCAGCCCCCCACATCGCCAAAAACTAAATTAAGCTATTAACCCCTAAACCTAACAACCCCCTAACTTTAAATTAAAATTACAACATCCCTGTCTTCATATAAATTAAAACTTACCTGTAGATTTAAAATAAACTATTTTAAACTATTAATTATAACTAAAGACCTAAATAAATGGCAAAAATATTTTTAGTTCATCATATTCACACGTTCTATATAGAAAATGAATCCATCAATATAAGCTTTTCAAAAACAAAAATTGCTTTATTCACATTAAAAAAGGACTAAATATTTAGTGTCAATATTATACTTAATGTATACTAAAAATTATACTTAATATATACTGTTAAAAACTCTGTTTCACAAGAATAGATAAAAGGTTGAAACTAATATTCATAAACCTCTAAATATATTGGTACCAATATTAAATCCTTTTAAAAAAACTCATACAATGTAACTATAAAAGTTCCTCTGATTTAATTATTCTAAAAATAAATAATAGATAATCACCATATATTCTAACAAACAGCGCAATCCTTAACTAGACACCTTATGTTAAGTGAAAAACATGGATTAAAAATGTGAGCAGTCCCCTTATTAAAGGTTTCTGTGGGTGTTTTTATAGACAATCAAAGCAGGTATGCAACCTATATGGAGCCACAAAAGTTAACGTTAGTTGAAAAAAGTATTTTAACTGTCCGTTGGGGTACTAACTTTATACTTTCTGTTGAGTTCCAGATATTGTTTTACTATTATGGTTAAAGCTGTATAAAGTAATTACTCTTCGTTCTGTATTCCTGTGTGCAGCCGAGTCGCCAAACTGATCCGTGCTTTTCCTAGACACGCTTACACATGCGGGGATGACGTCCGACCTTCCATGGCTTGACAAAGGCTCTTCTAAGCTGAATCGCATTGCCACTAATGGACTACTTGCACAGGAACTACCAGAAGGTCGGACGTCATCCGAGAATGTTTGGGCGTGTCTAGGACAAGGATAAGGTACCCCAACGGACAGTTAAAAGACTTCACATTAATATTATTGTGACATACGGCTTTTGCAACTAACGGAACATACAAACGTTAACTTTTGTGGCTCCAGATTGCATACCTACTTTGATTGTCTACAAAAACACCCACAGAAACCTTTAAAAAGGGGACTGATCACATTTTTAAGCCATGTTTTTTCACTTAACGTAAGGTGTCTAGTTAAGGATTGCGCTGTTTGTTAGAATAAATGGTGATTATCTATTATTTATTTTTAGGATTATTAAATCAGAGGAACTTTTATAGTTACATTGTATGAGTTTTTTTTTTAATAGGATTTAATATTGGTACCAATTTAGAGGTTTATGAATATTAGCTTCAACCTTTTATCTATTCTTGTGAAACAATAATAGTATATATTAAGTATAATATTTAGTATATATTAAGTATCATATTGACACTTAATATGTAGTCATTTTTTTAATGTGAATAAAGCAATTTTTGTTTTTGGAATGCTATGTTGATAGATTAATTTTCTATATAGAACGTTTGAATATGATGAATTAAAAATATTTTTGCCATTTATTTCGGTCTTTAGCCAGTGTTGTACATATAGACGCTCACATATACTATTCTCTCTTGTATCCTCAATTTTTTCAGGCTTTGGGATTGCCTGTTCTTTATGTGAAGTTTGATCTATACCCAGCGCAAAGGTTTTTCAGATAGCCCCTTTTTGTTAAACTATTAATTAACCTACCCTAAATATTATACTACAATTAAATTAAAATACTAATTAAATAAACTAAATTACATATTAAAGAAACCTAACCCTACTCAAATTATTTAAATATACAATTAAACATTATTGAAATTACTAAATTACAGAAAAAACAAACACTAAGTTACAAAAAACAAACACTAAATTACGAAAAATAAAAAAACAAATTATCAAAAATAAAAAAGAATTACAGCTAATCTAATAGGCCTATCAAAATAAAAAAGCCCCCCCCCCAAAAAAACAAAAACAAAAAACAAGCCTACAATAAACTACCAATGGCCCTTAAAAGGGCCTTTTGTGAGACATTGCCCCAAAGATAACAGCTATTTTACATTGCAAAAAAATACAAACACCCCTGAACAGTTAAACCCACCACCCAACCAACCCCCCAAATAAAAAAACCTATCTAAAATAACCTAAGCTCCCCATTGCCATGAAAAGGGCATTTGTATGGTCATTGCCCTTAAAAGGGCATTTAGCTCTTTTACTGCCCAGACCCTAATCTAAAAATAAAACCCACCCAAAAAACCCTTAAAAAAACCTAACACTAACCCCCGACGATCCACTTACAGTTCTTGAAGTCCCGCTTGAAGGATCCATTCAGCCGGAGAAGTCCTCATCCAGGCAGCAAGAAGTCTTCATCCGGGCGTCCTCTTCCATCTTCATCCAGCCGGAGAAGTCCTCATCCAGGCGGCAAGAAGTCTTCATCCAGACAGCATCTTCTATCTTCATCCATCCGGCGCAGATGCATGTTACCTATCCAATATGATGTCCCTTGCATTCCTATTGGCTGAAAGATTTCAATCAGCCAATAGGATTAGAGGTGCTAAAATCCTATTGGCTGTTCAAATCAGCCAATAGGATTTGAGCAGCTCTCATTCTATTGGCTGTTCCAATCAGCCAATAGAATTTGAGCTCTTATTATATTGGCTGATTGGAACAGCCAATAAAATGAGAGCTCAATCCTGTTGGCTGATTGGAAAATCCAATAGGATTTTAGCAGTTCTAATCCTATTGGCTGATTGAAATCTTTCAGCCAATAGGAATGCAAGGGACGCCAACTTGGATGGCGTCACTTGCATTGAAGTTCCAGTTTATGGCAGCGACCGTATGAAGAAGATGCTCCACGCCGGATGTCTTCAGGATGGACCCGCTCCACGCCAGATGGATGAAGATAGAAGATGCCATCTATATGAAGACTGAAGACTTCTTGCAGCTTGGATGAGGACTTCTCCGGCTGGATGAAGATGGAAGAGGCCGCCCCTATGAAGACTTCTTGCCGTCTGGATGAGGACTTCTACGGCTGGATGGATCCGTCAAGCGGGACTTCAAGAACTGTAAGTGGATATTCGGGGATTAGTGTTTTTTTTTGGGTGGGTTTTATTTTTAGATTAGGGTCTGGGCAGTAAAAGAACTAAATGCCCTTATAAGGGCAATGCCCATACAAATGCCCTTTTCAGGTTATTTTAGTTTTTTATTTGGGGGGGTTGGTTGGTTGGGTTGTGGGTTTAACTGTTGGGGGGTGTTTGTATTTTTTTGCAATGTAAAAGAGCTGTTATCTTTGGAGCAGTGCCCCACAAAAGGCCCTTTTAAGGTCCATTGATAGTTTATTGTAGGCTAGGGTTTTTTTTATTTTGGGGGGGCTTTTTTATTTTGATAGGGCTATTAGATTAGGTGTAATTCTTTTTTATTTTTGATAATTTGGTTTTTTATTTTTCCTAATTTAGTGTTATTTTTTTTCTATAATTTAGTACTTTTAATAATGTTTAATTGTATATTTAAATAATTTGAGTAGGGTTAGGTTTCTTTAATATGTAATTTAGTTTATTTAATTGGTATTTTAATTTAATTTAGTATAATAGTTAGGCTAGGTTAAATAATAGTTTATAATAGTTTATTCTAATTCTACAAGTAAGTTTTATAAAACTGGAAACTCTGTAATAGTAATACCACAGATAACCTATAGGAGGCGCTAATCAACAGTGATAAAGGTTACCCAAGTGTAAATATACATTTATAAAAAACCCCAAAATTTAAAAAAAATTGTGGAGATAGCAAAATAAAATACAAGAATAATTAAAAGAATTATTATAATCAACAGATGAATGTATATATGTATATACACACGTGGCACTGGGTAGTAGCCAATATGAACGGTATAAGTAGACAGTCCCACAAAAGTCCGTATGAGGAAAAAGGCAGCTCTCGGTCTTCACTTCACAAGTGATGCAACTTCTGAGATGGAAAACTTGACAACCTTCAGCATAGCTAGAAGTTTGTTTCTTCCCGAATACACTTTACAAACTTTGTTTAGGGGACACAGGAGGTTGTAGGTGAGATCCTGGTATTAATGTGATGCAGCCAGTAGCCACCCTTACTGAGCACTATATACAAGTAAGTTTTAATTTATATGAAGATATGGATGTTGTAATTTTAATTTAAAGTTAGGGGGTTTTTAGGTTTAGGGGTTAATAACTTAATTTCGTTTTTGACGGTTTAGTGGTTAATAGGTTTAGTTAGTGGTAGTGTCAAAAGAAACAATCAGTAACACTGGGTGTGTTACTACTAGGGGCTGCACAGGACCCTATATGATTACTATGTAAATAGGCTAAGAGAGAAGAGAACAAGAAATTACATGTGATAACTATAATAAAATATACTATATGAAATAATGTAAACAAATAAGAAACAATTCTTATAAATATGGGACTATGAGAAACATAGGATACAACACAGATAATAACAAATACAGCAATAAGAAATTCCTGAAAGGTTCTAATCTGGAAATGCTGTCTTCTTCTGTAATGTTATATAGATGGTAAATGTCCCAATTGGGGTGGGTATAGTCCCAAATGATGAATGTGATCAAATACCAGGATGATCAATGATCAGGAACACAGATGATGACTGGAGTCAGCTGCTTTGTCAGGGAAATCAGGATCTAAGAGCAAGTTTTCTCTGTGAAAAAAATCACAAAAAGACAAAGGCGCCTCCTGGTGTAATACAGTTGAGATTTGTTAGGTTATCAAACAGACTGGGATTTAAACAAATAGCAAAAGAGCTAGAATTAAGTAGAATTAATTCTAGCTCATTTGCTATTTGTTTAAATCCCAGTCTGTTTGATTTAGCACAATTGGGTGCTGCTCCACTTGTGAGTACCTTTCTGATAACCTAAAAAAATCTCTTTCACCAACTGTATTACACCAGGAGGCGCCTTTGTCTTTTTGTGATTTTTTCACAGAGAAAACTTGTAGTTAGTGGTAGTGATGTGGGAGGCCAGAGGTTTAGGGGTTAATACATTTATTTAGGTTTAGACGGGGTCGCGGGAGCGGCTGGATAGGGGTTAATAACTTTATTTAGGTTGCGGCAATGTTGGGGAGCGGCAAGATAGGGATTAAACATTTTAGTATAGTGGCAGCGTTTAGTGACATGGTATAAATAAAGTTGGGAAAAAGCCGAATAGATGTGAGATTGATGACTTCTAGTTAACAACAGTCTGATGCTCATTGCCCCGTACTTAGTGCGCGTCTTTTTGCAGTCTTTTTCCATAAATGAGTAGAGCGTATTGAGATACGCGCCCGCAATGTTAGGCGATGTTAGGCGAGCATATTGATGCCGGCGAATGCAACATAGTTGACGCTTTGATAGATATCCCCCAATGACTTTAAACTTGACACTGTCATAGGAAGCCATCTTTTCCACAAGTCAGTTCATTAAATAAACAACAGTCCAGCCACAAAGTGGTAGAACATGCAAACTCATACAGTGTGGCTGCTGAGTGCTGGAACCCATAGCACATAAAAATCACCCATCATCTGTTGTATCACTCACTATAGATTTCCAAACTGTGTCTGGAAGAAATTTCTGCATGAGAACTGTGTGTCAGAA
Source organism: Bombina bombina (assembly GCF_027579735.1). Taxonomy (NCBI): domain Eukaryota; kingdom Metazoa; phylum Chordata; class Amphibia; order Anura; family Bombinatoridae; genus Bombina; species Bombina bombina. The sequence goes on along the minus strand of NC_069504.1, from coordinate 554,772,429 downwards.
GCTAAATAACATGGATTTCAATGGCCGAGCATCTATACACAAGCTTCTCATCAACATGTGCAATGCTAAGTGTTGGCTGGAGTGGTGTAAAACATGCTATCCCTGGACTCTGGAGTAGTGAAAACATGCTCTATGGAGTGATGAATCAAGCTTCACTTTATGGCAAAAATGATGGAGGAAAATAAAAAATATATAAGGTATAAGGACACGCAGGTACAGAATGGTCACTGTAAGAAAACAATGATCCGTACATAATCCTTCCATCATATCAATCACCAACATTTCATAGCCCTGACACTATAATTATGGTACATTAAAAAATGTCTAGCAACTGTAATAATTTGTTTTTCCTTTTGGGCATTCTGAATATTAAAGTAGAACAGTAGAAGTCAGCACTCCCAAGTAAACAAAACATAGTTTTTATTACATCACATAAAATACTGATATAACGTTCATCTGATGTGTTTCAGCTTCCATAGCTTCCATAGCCTTAGTCATAGATGGTAAGTCTCACTAAACACATTAGTTCTAAATCACGGGTTCTTAATAATTTATTATAAAAATGCTTGTATTGCTTATCTATCCATGTCCAATTACAATACTTCAAAGGCCATATCACTGCCACTCTGCTTCCCAAGTCATATTATAGCGTATAAAGAAACCAACACAAATTAATATGTTAATGTACTTCCTCAATGTATGGTTGAAAACTCTATTCTAATATCCATGGACATATTAGATTCATGGGGGCATATTTAACAATATGCTGTCAGCATTTATCATTGCACCAGCAGTTCTTGTGAACTGCTGTTGCAATGCTGCCCCCTGCAGATTTGCGGCCAATCGGCTGCTAGCAGTGTGTGTCAATCAACCCGATCCGGTTGATTTCTGTCAGTGGTCTCAGAGCAGGTGGACAAGTTATGGAGCAGCGTTTTTTTTTTTTTGTTTTTTTTCCAAATCAGCTTTATTGATAAAAAGAAAGCAATACATTACAGAGTGTATCTTATATGTTTAAAAAGAAAAATATTGCCTTTAACCTTCTGCTCTTACAGAACAAAGCCGAACAGAATCAGTTTCAAAAGAGAAATTATTACAAGGGAAAAAGCACACATATATATATATAATATGTTTAAAATGTAGAATACAAGGGAAAGAAAGAAAAAAAGAAAACAAAAACAAAAACATGGAACTTGCATGTCAATGTTAATGTGGCATATAACTTAAATAACTACAAAACTGATGGTGAAGGTAACTCGTCTCCCAATACACTCTAAATTGAGCACTAAGATATGGTAGATGTATTTTGAAACTCTTCGTTAATGAAGGTTTCCCAAGACGTTTTTAGCTGTATATAAAGGGGTTCTTGTTTATGCAACATATATGCATATTCCTCTAATTCTAGTAGCTCGTGAAATCTGTTGTACCACTGGGACAGGCTCGGCACTTCCCTGGTTTTCCATCGTCGGGCTATGAGGGACTTCATTGCAATTACTGGCAATAAATATGATTTTTTTTCTGATAAGTGGGGAGTTTGTGTGGGATGTTATTGAGTTGCCATATTATGGGATCTGGTGAGATATTTGTCTTTAACATCCTAGATGTGGCCTTTATGATGGTGTCCCAACTCGGTTGAATGAGGGGGCAGGTCCACCATAGGTGTCCCATCGTGCCCAGAGAATTTTCACACCTCCAGCATTTATTGCTGGCCGAGGTGAAAAGTTTGTTTATTCTGCAAGGGGTCAAATACCATCGCTGGGTGATTTTGAAGTTGGTCTCTATAAGGGTGCATGAAGAGGAAACTTTAGTTATGTTATTAAACATATGTGACATGTCGGTCTGAGAAATTTCAATGTTCAGGTCAGTGGCCCACCTATCAATGTAAGGGGGGACATATCCCGGGGGAGATGCTTGCAGCAGGGAGTATGATAGGGAGAGACAGCGCTTCATTGGATCAGGAGACTTACATAGGGATTCGAATGGGGTCAATGTGCGAATAATGTTTCTCCTGTCTGGGTGTTTGAGAATAAAGGAGCGACATTGATGTAAGAAAAACCAGTTGGAGAACATATGGAGGCCACTATCTATTAAACTATCCAAGGGGATAAAAGCTTGCTCGTTGCCTAACTGATATGTCATAATTGCCCTACAATGTGTGCTGTACTTTGATTTTCCCCAGTTTTGCCCCGGGGGGAAGTCAACGTTGTCTGTGAGGGGTGTGAGGGGTGAGAATCTGGACGAGAGCAGAGGGTGCTCAGCTAGTATATTTTCCCAAACACTAAAGGTTTCTTGGATTATGAAGTTATTATTGGATATTTGGAGTAATCCTGATCTGCTCTGCCAGCAGAGGGACCCCAAGTGCTGGGATTGTGTGATGTCATGTTCCATTTTTATGGAGCAGCAGTTTTTAGATCCCTGCTTCCTAAATTTTGTTTCCACCGAGCCTTCAAGGGGCCTCAAGCTCCATACGGAGCTTGATAAATATGCCCCATGGACTTGTTTATCCTAAAATCAAACATATCATAATAATGTAACCCTGTTATATGCTTCATGTTAAGGAGAAAAAGGATGTAATGTACATGATTAGGAACAAAGTTAAAATATAAGCTACCATAAATGCATGTTGTTAAACTCTGGGCTAGATTACAAGTGGAGCGCTAAATCATTGCTCTCCCTCAAATGGGTAAATTTGCCCATTTGCAGGAGTGCAATAATTAACCATTCATTACATGTGGCTGGCTATTGCTAACACTTGCTCGCAATAGCAATTAGCGCTCTGAAAATTAGCCAGAGATTAGGGGGTACATTTACCAAGCAGTGGATGCTGTTTATTCTGTGCGAGCCTTCCGGCTTACCAGAAACAAGAGATAAGAAGCAGAGTTCTTAAGACCGCTGCTCCTTAACTCGTCCACCACCTTTTAGATTGGCCGAAAATGTGCAGAGGGAGGTATTGCACAAGCATTTCACCAGAAACGCTTGTGTATTGTTAAATGCTGACAGTGTATGCTGTTGGCATTTAGCGATGCCGGGCAGACATGATTTGCTGCAGCAAATCTCTAGTTAATTTTCTAAAAGTGCCCCAAATGCCCTAAAAAAAAACAAGAATTTTTTGTTAATAGAAAAAAACTGTACTATCACTAGGGAGTGGGGAGTGGGGAAACTTAAAGAAGGGTTTTATAAGACATTCAACATCTCCAGCAGGTGCCTGAATGTTTTTTGTCAGAAACAAAGATAACTCACTTCGCCCTATAATAGACTACAGAGAGTTGAATAAACGCACAATAAAGAACAGATATCCTCTCCCTCTTATTCCAAAGTTGATTGAACGCTTACAGGGTACAACTATCTTCACTAAATTAGATCTGCATGGCGCATATAATCTGGTTAGGATTAGGGAAGGAGACGAATGGCTGACTGCATTTAGTACATGCTATGGATTGTTCGAATACACCGTCATGCCATTCGGTCTCTCTAATGCGCGCGCATCTTTCCAGTATTTTGTCAATGATATATCCAGAGATCTTCTTGACGTCTGCCTTGTTATCTACTTAGATATTATCCTTTTTTTTATTCAAATACCTACTAGGATCACATTGTACATGTAAAAACAGTACTCTCTCGTTTGAGAGACCATTTTCTATATGCCAAACTAGAAAAATGTATCTTTAATTCTGCTAACATCACCTTTCTTGGTTACTGTATCAGTCCTTCAGGCATTGAGATGGAATCTAGTAAAATAAAGGCTATTACAGAATGGAAGACCCCTAAAATCGAATAAAAAGTACAACAATTCTTGGGGTTTTCCAATTTTTACAGAAAATTCATAATAATTTTGCCTCAATCAGCAAACCCTTAACTGATCTAACAAAGAAGGAAAATTTCCCATTCAAATGGTCAGATCAAGCAGAGATAGCATTTAACCAACTAAAAACATTCTTCACCACTGCTCCTATTCTCCAGTTTCCCGATCCATCACTTCAGTACATCTTAGAAGTTGACGCCTCAGATTACGCTCTTGGTGCAGTCTTTAAAAAGAAGATTATTACATCCTCTTCATCCTGTGGCATACTTTTTAAGAGTTATGAACACAGCAGATATAAACTACCCGATCAGTGAAAAATAATTGTTGGCCATAAAATCTGCCTTAGAGAACTGGAGACACCTTCTGGAAGGAACTACATTACCGGTTCTTATAAATTCTGACCATAGAAATCTACAATTTCTTAAAACCACCAAAACACTCTCTTCCCGGCAAATTTGATGGAGTTTATTTTTCTCCAGGTTCAACTTCATCATAACTTATCGTCCACTTTACGTCAAGAGATTTTATATAATATGCATGATACTCCCCTTGTTGGACATCCGGGTGAACAGAAGACGTACCACCTTGTTAAACAACGTTACTGGTGGCCTTCAATTTCCAAGGACACCAAAGACTATGTTAGATCCTGTGGTGTCTGTGCTACCACTAAAACTGATAGAGCTTATCCATATGGTTTACTGATGTATTTACCGATCCCTAGCATGCCGTGGTCAGATATTTTCATGGACTTCATTGTTGAGTTACCAAGATCAAACAATAACACTACTATTCTCATTGTAGTCGACCTTTTGACCAAGATGGCACACTTTATACCATATAGCTCACTACCTACTGCTTCTCAGACTGCCCAACTCTTCCTGGACAATATAGTTAAATTGCATGGTCTTCCCAACACCATAACTTCTGATAGAGGAACCCAATTCACCCCCAGGTTTTGGAAGGAACTATGTCAAGTACTCAGAATACAACACTGTTTGACCACCTCATACCACCCACAATCTAATGGCCAAACTGAACATATAAATCAGTGGCTTGAACAGTATTTGAAGTGTTTCTGTAATGCTTTATTACCATCAGCTGAATTTGCATGTAATAATACTATCAGCTCTACCACTAAACAAACACCATTTTATGCAAATTACTTTTACCATCCTACTTTTCATTTACTGCCTGAACGTCAGCTACTTCTCAATGATCTCCCTAATACACTCTCTAAGAATTTGGATGTCCTTTGTGACAACATTCATTCCACACAAGAAAGGCAGAAGATGTACTATGATTCCAAAAGAAGAGTTTCCCCAAAATATGTTGCAGGTTATATGGTTTGGCTCTCCACTAAGCATTTGAAATTACGTATTCCATACAAAAATCATAGCTCACGTTTTATTGGACCTTACTCCATTCTGAAGGTGGTCAATCAGAATGCTGTTACTCTTGAGTTGCCTTCCTCTTACTACATTTACCCTATATTTCATATCTCCTTCCTAAAACCATACCATCCGCTCAGGTAGGACTCTCGCTCTTCAGAACTCACTGCTCTACAGCCTCAATTAGAACAAGAATATGAGGTTAAGTCCATTTTGGATTCTAGAAGTTTTAGAGGTTGCCTTTAATACCTCGTACGTTGGTTGGGTTTTGGTCCTGAGGAGGATTCCTGGGAGCCCTCGACTAATTTATCAGCTCCCCGCCTGGTATCGTTATTCCATAGACAGTTTCCTGATTGACCCAAGCCTTGACCCATAGAGTGGATCCTTTGGGGGTGAATTCTATAATACCAAGCTCTGTTTGAGCTCACTCATTCAATTCCTGTTACATATACCTTTAAGTTTGGTAATCACGCCCATTTTACCAGCTATAATTGACCCTTTCACCTTTACCGCAATGCTTGGTAATTTTCTTACATTCAAGCTTGTGAGTCTCTCAGTTACTTACTAGCGTATTCTAATTCCCTGGGCTAACAAAGGTTTCAGCTTTCTATTGCAGGATTACTTCTGATACTTTAACTCCTACTGTATTTTGTCATTGAAACTTCAGACCGGAGGATTCCTCTCTGAAGCTGCAGTTTCCTCGAGTCACTCTCCCCTACAGCAGCGGTGTTGTGACGAGTCTGACGACACAGCTGCCGTCTACACAACACTTTTTCGCTCTCACACAAAACTATGCACCTCCGGTAAGGATTGTTCATATGCACTGTACCTATTGTTCAATCTCATGTATATGTATGTCCATTGCATATATTCATCTGATATCAGTGACTCCTAGATTTCTTTTCTCTCACTTAAACACATTGCGCTTCCATGGGTGTGTATGGACGAATCACAGGATAGACCAAATGCTCCTAATTTTGATACATTTGTTAGCAGTGTTGTAGCATATTGTATCTATGTTATCTTTCAACTTGAGCTTCACAATCCATATTATGTCAGGAGCTACACAATATCTTGTAGCATATGTTTTTGAAGTGTATTACTCAACTCCCATTTAAAGAGACAGTACCCACTAATCTGTATAATAGACTTACTCACGCAGGTCTGCAGTTGTGATATATATTTGCTATATTTCGTTAACAGATCTAACCAATCCTGCCATGAGCTTGTTACACTGAGGCTACAATTCGCACAGGCTCACCAAAATTGGACAATAAAAGATTGGAAAAACGTTACCTGGTCTGATGAGTCTCAATTTTAGCTGTGACATTCAGATGGTAGGGTCAGTTTGGCGTAAACAACATATAAGCATGGATCCATCCTGCCTTGTATCAATGGTTCAAGCTGGTCGTGGTAGTGTAATGTGTGGGGGATATTTTCTTGGCACACTTTGGGCCCCTTAGTACCAATTGAGCATTGTTTAAATGCCACGGCCTACCTGTGTATTGTTGCTGATGATGTCCATCCCTTTATGACTACAGTGTACCCATCTTCTGATGGCTACTCCCAGCAGGATAATGCACCATGTCACAAAGCTCAAATATTCTCAAATTGGTTTCTTGAACATGACAATGAGTTCACTGTTCTCCAATGGCCTCCACAGTCACCAGCTCTCAATCCAATAGAGCACCTTTGGAATGTGGTGGAACAGGAGATTCACATCATGGATGTGCAGCTGTCAAATCTGAAACAACTGTTGGATGCTATCATGTCAATATGGACCAAAATCTCTAGGTAATGTTTCCAACATCTTGTTGAATATATGCCATGTTGAAGAATTAAGGCAGTTCTGTAGGAAAAAGGCTGTCCAACCCAGTACTAGCAAGGTGTACCTAATAAAGTGGCCGGTAGGGGTGGAGTTAGCCATGATACTGAGTAGTCGCATCTCTAGCTTGCTCCGTAGACCAAGTGCTTTATCCCATCATTATACTACTTATTTTCCACCAAATATATATTTATTAGTCTTCCCCTGTTTCCCTATGATTGCGAGCCGCACAGAAGCACCCATGCTACAGACCTTAACTACACCTGCTTACTACTAACCGGAGCCGTAGTCATAAGTAGCTCGGCTCCCATCGGAGGTGATAGCTTTCCAACCCGCCTGGTCTTTTTCATCTACTTACCCTCTCTCACCTTTCGTGGCCGCATTACCGCACCCGCTCGCGGCACAAATCTTACCCGCTCAGCTCCGTGGGAGACCGCTATTTGGGAACTCAGTTCACAGACTCCCATCGGCAAACACCTCAGTACACCCGGTCCTTGAGCCCTCAGACACCTGCCCTGATCTTCCCTTCAGCCTTAGCTGCTTCTCACTGCACGGAAGTGCCCTACAAGACAGCAACGAGCAGGCCCATAATGGAGGCCTATTAAAGATTGTCAGAGACGTACCCACGTGGCAGCTGCAAGAGGCCTCATCTGTGTTCTACATGTGAGAGATATCTGTTATAATTGTAACTGTTGTTTATACCCATGCACCCACGTCTACTTATCTTCTCCAAAGATTTTAATTTTCTAGTTCCCTAGACTACAATCCCTTATAGTTCTCACTTTCTCTTTGATATTTGACATTTTTGGAGAACTCCCCCTCCTCTATTATATTTAGGCCCCCCTTCCCCGTATGTTACTACTCATTCCACCCTCCCTTAATTTTTAGTCTTGGCTGCTTGATCTAGCAAGCATCTACACCTCATATTCCTATCCCTATATTCATATAGCACTTGGTCTACCAATTTTTATACCACATTGCGTACTTCCAACTTTACTCTCTTTGGCTTTATTGTCATTATATATACGCATTACTCTAACCCCCCCACCCCCTCCCCTTCAATTTATGAGTGGCTCTCGCCCGCTGAATATCTCCCCCCTATATTTGGTTTTTATGGTGATATTATGAATTTACTTTGACTTAATGTTCTCATAGATTCCCTAGCGTTGTATATATAATCTCTCACCCCCTCCCTTTCCCCCCCCCCCACCCCTCCTACCTTTCCCACTCGTTCCATATCATAGACATGGCCCAATTGCGCATTCTAACACTCAACGTGCAGGGCCTCAATTCCCCTACTAAGCGTAGCCTCATGCTAGATATGATACAACGCACCAGAATAGATGTTGCCCTATTTCAGGAAACACATTGGCTCACCAACGCTGACTCCTCTCGTAAATATAAGAAGTTCCCAATAATTATTGCGGCTTCATTTAGCTCCAAATCTAGAGGGGTCGCGATCCTTATTAATTCCTTAGTAAACTATGAACCTATCTACACAGAAATTGACCCACAGGCTCGGTATATCGTATTAGTATGTAGATTAAATGACAAACTAGTTACCATTGTGAACGCATATGCCCCCAACACAAAACAAATTAGATTCCTTAGACACCTATTAGATCTGGTATCAGCTGTCAAACAGGGCGAGCTGATCTTAGGCGGTGATTTAAATTTTATATGGGACCCCACACTGGACAGATTAGGCCAGAAGATCTCGATAGAAGAGAGATCCACACATCCCCTTTCCATTCCCTTTCAAAAATTATTTGCCCAATTCAACCTCTATGATGTTTGGAGAGCATTACACCCCTTTGATAAGGAATTTACCTTCTACTCCCCGCCACACCGATCCTATACTCGCATCGACTTCTTCTTTATGAGTTCACGTGCATTAGAACAGGTGACGCAAGCTAAGATCTACCCAGTATCCTGGTCGGATCATGATTCTGTTATCCTTACACTAGGCCCACATTTCACTTACTCACCTCCTCCTACTTGGCGGCTTAAAGACTATCTAATCACTCACCCAACTCTTAAACTCGAAACCCATGACTTAATGACAAGCTTTCTAGAAGTAAACGATACTACTTGTGTCACCGCAGAAGTCTTATGGGCATCCCTCAAAGCTTTTCTTAGGGGTCATTATATTGCTAAGGCTGCACAGATCCATAAGGCACAGAATGCATCTCTAGCCACACTGACTTGCCAACTCAGATCGCTTAAAAGTTGTCTTTCTACTTCTTACACTATTAAACTGAACACTCAAATTTCTGATCTTACGAGACAGATTAAGGACTTAGAACTTCAGAGAACGCAGGTAAATTTAGAAAAATTTAAACAAATTTACTATTATAAAAGTAATAAGACTTCCTCACTTTTAGCTGCAAAACTGCGAAACCGAACAGCACAAGTGAAAATAGTGCGGCTTACCTCGAGACACGGGGTAATCACTTCACCAAAAGAAATTGGGGAAACTTTCCGGGTTTACTATGCAGATCTATGCAACCTGGAAGACTCAGATCCGGCCCCTCTCCTTCAGGTTCAGGAGATTCGTAGGCTCTTAGAGACTCTTGAACTCCCTCAAGTTGCCCTGGAATCCTCCCAGGATCTCACCGCCCCGATTTCTCTGGAAGAGGTTAGAAATAATATAAAAGAACTCAAACTAACTAAGTCACCGGGCCCAGATGGGTTTACCGGCCAGTTTTATAAAACTTATGATAACACAGTGGCCCCTATTCTATGTAGAGTCTTTAATGAGGTGATGGGAAAAGGTTCCTTCCGTAAAGAATACTTAGTAGCGACTATCACCACCATCCTTAAACTGGGCAAGAACCCTTTAGATTGTGAAGTTACCGCCCTATTTCCTTTTTGAATCTCGACACTAAACTGTACGCTAAAATCTTAGCTAATCGCCTCTCTAAAATAATCCCCTCCTTAGTACACCCTGACCAGGTGGGCTTTATCCCCATGAGAGAGGGCCCCGATGCGACCAGATATGAACTAGATGTTCTAGTCAGAGCAGCTGACCTAGGAACCCCCATGCTCACCCTGTCATTAGATGCTGAGAAGGCCTTTGACAGGGTGAGATGGGCTTATTTATGGGAAACTGTGAAAGTGTTTCAGTTCCCGACCACTTTTATTACGGCTATACAAGCACTCTATTCAAATCCCTCGGCCACGGTCAAAGGTGTGGGCTTTCAATCTGACCCTTTCCAAATATCCAATGGGACTAGACAGGGGTGTCCCCTATCACCCTTATTGTTTGCGCTCTCAATAGAACCTATGGCTCAGGCAATTAGATTAGATCCGAATATCGAGGGGTTTTACTCGTCTGAAACACAGCATAAAATCTCACTTTATGCTGATGACATTATGCTACTTTTGACACAACCTTTTAGGTCTCTCCCCACTGTTTTTGATCTACTCAAGCAATTTTCCTCACTAAGTCATTACAAATTGAACCTTTCCAAGACTGAGGCCCTACATTTAAACATACCACCCGCTGACTTAGTCCTCTTACAGAGGTTATATAAAATTTCACTGGTCTGCGCAGTCCGTTAAATTGTTAGGTATTCATCTTAGTATGGATACTTCCATTATCATTTCTAAAAAAAATTCAGACAGACTCCCTGAGTGGCATAAACTCCTAGATTCGTGGGAATACCGAGAGATATCTTGGACAGGCAGGATAGCTGCGATCAAGATGTCCTTTATCCCTAAAATTATTTATTTATTTAGGTCCCTTCCAATAAATATCCCTAGACCCATACATATCAGATTGCAGAGCCTTATCACATCTTGTGTTTGGAAAGGTAAAAAACCTAGGACAGCCACACAGACTCTACAGAGACATGTAACTAAAGGTGGTCTAAGTTTCCCGAATGTTATACTATATTACCAAGCAGCTCGCTTAACTCATTTATTGAGTTGGAGTTATTTGGCTAACGCAGCTTCTTGGAGAACAATTGAACAGTCTTTACTACCAGCTGGCCTACATCTGCAAGATTTACCATGGGTGCCCACACACTATACTGTAGGAAAGACCTTAAATTGACCCACCCTGTAATTTTCGACACCTTACAATTCTGGGACCAAATCAGACATTCCCCTAATATAGCCCCTCACCATGCCAGACAATACCTAGTGCTCTTGTCTGTCTCCCAGACTCCCACATTTTTGCATGGACCAAACTTAATGCTAAATGTATATCTGACCTATACGATCAGTCAAACATGCTCTCTCATAATAGCCTCTGTACAAACCTTCAAATACCTCGCTCTTTGAGTTTTGAGGCGTTTTGCCTCTGTTCTGTCCTCAAATCTTGGGGATTCCCCAGCACAACTCTTAGAGAAATCACTAATTGGGAAGGGCGTTGGTCGTTAGCTCTACAGATCAGGGGTGCTCTCTCATATCACTATGATCTAATTATTGATCCTTACTCACATCACAAGATTTCTCAACACATAGCTTGGGAAAAGGAGTTGAATTTTGCCTGCGACATAGACACATGGCATAGGGAAATCTTAGTCACTAGAAAGATTCTACACTGTGCCACATTGTGGGACCTACATTTTAAAATAATGGTACGTTGGCATTTGGTCCCAGCCACTCTGCACAAGATTTATAACACCCATCCGCCTACCTGTTAGAGAGGTTGTGGCCTTATTGGCACACAGAGTCACATCTGGTGGTATTGTCCTCTTCTCACACCCCTTTGGACTCAACTTTTTAACATCCTTAGACAACTGGACATCACTCTCCCACTCAGCCCCCAAACATGTATCCTGCAGTTAGATTTTCCCCCACTTACCACAGCACAAAAATATCTAACCATATATTTGCTAATGTCCACTAAACTTGAGATAGCGAAAGCCTGGAAACAGAGATCCCCCCATCTATCAAGCAGGTCATGACTACTGTCACTTACCTTCATAATATGGAATCTTATGCATATACGGCCATGGACGCATTTGACACTTACCTTGATATATGGCGTCCATGGGTAGAGAAGTTCCTTAACTAAGATCCCTCATGAAAATCTTAGTCGCTTTACCTGATCCCCTCTTCCCATTCTCCCCCCCCCCCTTGTTTGCCCTTCCCTTCTCCTCTCCCACCCCCCCCTCCTTTTTTTTTCTCTCCCCCTGTTTATCTATGAGAACTTTTTGAAAATGTGAATTCCTGCATATAATGTTTAATATCAGAAAATGAGAAATAATTTCGGTAACTTTGAAGACTGTCCTTTATTAATTTCTTGTCAGTGTTTTTGCCTATGTTCCTTGTCTTTCTATTTCTAGATCGTCTCAAGATATTGGGACTCCACTGCTGGTCATCATAATTTGTTCATGACAAACTTTCAATTTTGTCTTAAGTTACTTTGAAAATGTGTTTGTACGAACATAATTCTATCCCTGCGTGGATACTATTGCTATTCATGTTTGTACCTAATTTTCTCAATAATCTTTATTTGAAAAAAAAAAAGTGGCCGGTAAATGTACAGCATATTTATGTGTTAATGTGTGTATATTCATATACATATACAGTACATTAAAAAATGCTGCCCATCGGATCCTATAGAAGAGTGCTCTCATGAGCGCAATGTGTCCTAGCAATGTGAACGCGAGCGCGTTTTTGCATTGAGATTAACTTGTGATACCAGCGAACGCTAATATCACTTGCATGCAAGCAATTTTTAGCACTCCAATTGTAATCTGGCCCTCTGAGTTTAATTCTTGAGTCCATCCAGGGCCTAGATAAAAACTTAGAAGGTTTCTCTTTTAAACCATAATTTCAGCCTGTCTCCCTATCTAGGTGGTGTATCAATCTGTTCTATCACTTTCCATGCTTTACAATCAGTATTGCTGCATTTGTTCATACCACAAAAAAAGAGCCAGCAATTCTCTCTTCTATTTGTGGCCTGTAATTTATTTGGAGAAAATGTTGCCCAAAATAAGTTCCCTCTTGTACAAAAACCTACAACCATATTCTTGTAAATCACTTAAACCCTCATCCGCTGTTAAAAGAGGAGATGTTTTTTATTATATTACAAATTTTGGTGTACTGGGGGAGTACTGTGTCATTAAAGTTACCCCTCAAAACTTCTCTCTTTGCTTAGTATTTTTCTTAATCAGATCTCCCCTTGAAATTTCACCCATTTCCCTTTTCACTTTCATTATATCAGACAAAAAAAAAAATCCTTTTTCTATCAATCTCCTGGATATCAGTCCTCATTGTTCTTCATAATCTGCACTTTCTGTACAATTTTTCTTGGACCTCACAAACTGTTCCTTAGCTACTACATAGGGGACACTTCTGGGATGGCAACTTCTACCATGCAGCACAGTATTGCCTGATATGTGCTTTCTATACAATGTGGAACTTATTTATGCTGTTATGTTAATATCTAACAGATTTACAGATTTGGTATCCTGGTCAAGAGTGAATTTTAAACCAATGTCATTGTTGTTAATGAACTATGAGAAAGCATTTACATCATTGTGATCTCCTGTCCAAATGAACAGGATATCAGCAATGTAGCACTTAAAAAATCTAATACGATGCTTGTAAGAGGCAAGATGTGGGAGACTTCCCACCAACGCATAAAAAGGTTGGCGTATGATGGTGCAAATTTCGCCCCCATGGCCCTCCCACATCCCTGGATATAAACACCCTCAAGTTAAAAAAAATGTATGTTTTAAAATCAGCTACACAAATTATATATTGCTTAAAATCCTTGTTTAGTTTATTTTGTTTACATGATGAAAATGATCTTAATGCATGTAACCCAAATTGATGAACAGAAGAATATAAAGAGGTGAAATCTATCGCCAACCATAAACAAGTATCATCCCACTGTTTTTGCTCCATAAATTCCAATAATTGTTTAATGTCACAAAACTATGTAATGACAATACCATTTGGTTGTAATATGTTATCCAACCATTGTGACAATGGCTCACACACGCCTAGATTACAAGTTTTGAGCGCTATAGGGAAAATAACAAACACAACAAAAGTGGCGTTATTTAATCCCCTATAGCGCTGCCATTATAAGTTTAAAAAAACAGGCTTGTGCGGGCGATATGGGTTTTTTAAGCTCCATACAGCACCAAAAACAAGTGTTGATTTCACGTGCTCGTGCACGCTTTCCCCATAGACATCAATGTGGAGAGCGGGTCAGAAAAAAGTCTAACACCTGCGATCGCTGAAAGAAAAGCTCCGTAACGCAGCCCCATTGATGTCTATGGGGAAAAAGAAAATACGGTTTAAACCTAACACCCTAACATAAACCCAGAGTCTAAACACCCCTAATCTGATGCCCCCGATATTGCCGACGCCTGCCTACAGTCATTAACCCCTAATCTGCCACTCCCGATATCGCTGCCACCTTAATAAAGGTATTAACCCCTAATCTGCCGCTCCCGATATCGCCGCCACTATAAAGTTATCGACCCCTATTTCTCTGCATCCCAACATCGCCCACACTATAATAAATCTATTAACCCCTATTCCGCCACTCCCCGACATTGCTGCAACTAAATAAAGCCATTAACCCTTAAACCTCTGGCCTGCCACATCATTACCACTAAATAAACCTATTAACCCCATAAACCGCCAGCCCCCCACATTGCAACAACCTAAAATTAACTATTAACCCCTAACCCTAATGTAACCCTAATCCCCCCTAACTTTAACATTATTAAAATAGAGCTAAATTAAACTTACAATTATTAACTAAATAAACCTATTAACCCCTAAATCGTCAGCCCCCCACATCGCAACCACCGAAATTAAACTATATTAACCCCTAACCCTAATGTAAACCTAACCCTAACATAACCCTAACACCCCCTAACTTTAACATAATTAAAATATAGCTAAATAAAACTTACAATTATTAACTAAATAATACTTATTTAAAACAAAATACTTACCTGTGAAATAAAACCTAAGCTAGATACAATATAACTAATAGTTATATTGTAGCTAGCTTAGGTTTTATTTTTATTTCACAGGTAAGTTTGTATTTAGTTTAACTAGGTAGACTAGTTAGTAAATAGTTATTAACTATTTAATAACTACCTAGTTAAAATAAATACAAAATTACCTGTGAAATAAAACCTAAGCTACCTTACACTAAAACCTAAAATTACAAAAAATAAAAAACCCACCATTTTAAAAAATAAAAAACCTACCATTAAAAAAAAATAAAAAAACCTACCATTAAAAAAAAACAACGAAATTATCCAAAAAATAAAAAAAAATATTCCTATTCTAATACCCTTTTAAAAAAAACACCCCAAAATAAAAAACCTAATCTAAAATAAACTACCAAGGGCCCTTAAAAGGGCCTTTTGGGTGGCCTTAAAATGGCCTTTTGTAGGGCATTGCCCTAAGTTAAACAGCTCTTTTGCTACAAAAAACAAACACCCCCTAACAGTATACAAAAGCCCACCCCCAAACTACCAAGGGCCCTTAAAAGGGCCTTTTGGGGGGCCATTAAAAGTGCCTTTTGTAGGACTGTGCCCTAAAGATAATAGCTATTTTCCTACAAAAGAAAAACAAACACTCCCTAACAAAATACATTTCACAAAATAAACAAATTATCAAAAATAATAAAAATGATTCCTATTCTAATACCCATTAAAAAAACACCCCCCAAAAAAACTACCAATGGCCCTTAAAAGGGCCTTTTGTAGGGCATTGCCATAAATATATCAGCTCTTTTGGTGAAAAAAATACAAATACCCATTAACATTGCAAACCCCCCCCCCAAACCCACAAAATAAAAAAACGATCTAAAAAAGCTAAGCTACCCATTGCCCTGAAAAGGGCATTTGTATGGGCATTTAGCTATTTTACTGCCCAAACAGTAATCTAAAAATAAAACCCACCCAAAAAAAACTAACACTAACCCCAAGACGATCCACTTACAGTTTTGAAGTCCCGCTTGAATGATCTTCATACTGGCGGAGAAGTCCTCATCCAAGCGGCGAGAAATCTTCATCCAGACAGCCTCTTCAATCTTCATCCAGGCAGCATCTTCTATCTTGATCCCAGCGGCGTGGAGCGGTTAATCCTGAAGACATCCGGCGTGGAGCATCCTCTTCATACGGTCGCTGCCGTATACTAAATCTTCAATGCAAGGGACGCGATTCAAAAATTGCGTCCCTTGCATTCCTATTGGCTGAAATTGATTGATTGATATTGATTTAGCCAATAGAATGAGAGCTGCTAAAATCCTATTGCAAACTACACCCTTACCGCCACAAACCATTTTGCAAAATATTTCCTAACCTATTAACCCCCTAACCGACAAACCCCCATTGCAAAATACCCTCTAACCTCCTAACAGCTAACCCCCTCAAGACCTGTAACCTAAGACCCCCTGAGTTACATAAAAAAAACACTACATTACAAAAAAATTAAAACATTAGCATTACAAAACAACCCCCCCCCCAAAAAAAAAAATCAAAACAAAAAAACAACATTACCAAAAAATAAAAAACCCTGACCGGTAAGACCTAAACTAAAACTAAAGTTCCTTGAAAAAAATCAGCCAATAGAAATGCAAGGGAACCCCTATAAAGGGTTAGATTATAAATGGAGAGCTATTTATCACTCCTGATCGCGTGCTAACTGTTCTCGACTTAGAACTTTTTGTGCTTGTCGGATGCTGCGCTTATTACAAGTTGATAGTGAAAAGCTTTTGCTTGCTAGCTAATCCGACACAAAAAGCCAAAGTTACAATATCATGATCGTATTCTTCAGTAGTCCTAAATGGAGCATAAAAAGTGGAAAAAAAATCTCTCTAACACCCTACTCTCATGCAAATCCTATTGCATTTTCTCAAGTGCGCTAATCTGACATGAAAATGTGAATATTTCACATTCCAATGTTCTTCACATAGAAGAATATGTTCTACTTATTCATAAATACACATTTCTACATATATCTGATGGTATTTTAGTACAATACATATCTATACCTTTATACTGTATATAGATGATTATATATATATATATATATATATATATATATATATATATATATATATATATATTTTTTTTTTAAAATACTTAGATCATATTTCTCTATATGAAGAACATTGGAACAGTAAATATACAGTTAGACACTTTATTAAGGCTAAATATTGCATAAACATGATTTTACATTTTGTCATCTGCTAGACTGCAAATGGCATCAATGCACTTATATATATTTCTATATATGTCTACATATGTATTTTGTTGTTTATATGTGTATATATGTTTGAAAATACATATATACACAGTCTATGATTAAGGCCGTCAGCAGCCTAAACGCGTCAGCCTGGCCTGACATGTCTGCAGTTTTATGATTTTACATGTGTGCCTATTTTTTAAAGGATATGGAATAAAGGAACTTTTTATTTTTAAGCAGTTTACCTGTTTCGCTTGTTTTATTACATACATATATATATAGCATTTTTTTGCCATGGCAATCAAGCGAATTCACTTATACTTTTCGCCAGTTAGGTTTTTAGCATTGTTTTTTTTTAAGAATAGGCATTTTAGACGGGCAAAAAAGCAAAAGAGGATAGGTTTTTTTAAATGTTTTTTTAATCATGTCAACTAAGGCACTGCCAGACAAATGCTCTTTTCAGAGTAGGTTTAAGTGTTAGTTTAAGTGTTAGTTTATTAGGGATGGGCTCTTTTTAAGGGGACTTTATTTTTAGGATAGGTCTTACTGTTTATATATATATATATATATATATATATATATATACACACAAAAAGTAAAGAAAGAATCCAGGCGTTTTCTCCAAGTCTATTAAAACATAGAAGTTTATTTCATCATTTAAAAAGATAGGCTTGAAAACAGAGCTAGCCAATGGTTAAAAAAGTCAACACCTTGTCTTACATGTTTCAGCCTCCAGGGCCGTAATCATAGACATACTCCCTTAGTGTATGGGAGGTGTTCTTATAGGTCTTTCCTCCGCCCAGTTAAAAACAATACTTATTAACCCATTAATTACCAACTATTGATAGTTATACAAAAAATGCAATATAAATACATAATAACATTAATAAATCCATTTGATATGATTGGCTATTTACATTTGTGGTTTACATTCATAAAATGAAATAGAATCAAGGCCAAATCAGAGTGAAAATACAGTAAAAACAGCTCATTTAAAGTAAGTTCATATTCATAATAACCTAGACTGTTATTAAGCAGCTGATAGATTATTTATACCATTTGCTAACACAACTATTATCTGGTTTTTAAAGCAGCAGCATATATCAAAGAAAATAGATAAAATGTTTATAATGTTATTAACACACCATTATTATGCATATACTATACATTACATGTCCAATCTGTCCATCAACTGTTTAGAGATATAACACATTTACATAAATATGCTTAATCTATACCAAACCTATCCCATATATTCTATTCATTTATTTCTAAATATAGACAAAGGGGAAAAAATATAGAGAGACAAAAATAAAAGGACAAGATATTACTTGGATTACATCTGCATAAATACTGGTTAATTATTATTGTTGCTTTTGTTTTACTTTGTCATTATTTAGATTTTATTTCTATTTCTATTTCATTATTGCTGTTTCCTAAGGATTTTAGAAGGGCAGGGGATCTGACCCACAAGCTCACTCCCAGTAATTAATCACATCAAATTGTGAGTTAAATCCTCCAGGGACCAAAGTTTTCAGCTTGTGGATCCAATAGATCTCCTGCCTCTCCAAAATCCTCAGTTTACTGCCACCTCTGCGGGGCACATTGATGCTCTCAATGGCATTCCATTTGAAGTGCTGTACCTGCTTATTGTGCACTTGAATAAAGTGTCTTGATAAGGCTGAACATTTAACTTCATTAGATATATAACCCAAATGTTCTTTTATTCGGGAACGTACATCTCTTGTCGTTAGACCAATATACTGCTTCTTATGTTGAGTGCATTCCACTAAATAGATCACATAAGTGGAAGTACACTTAACACAGCCTCTTGTCGAGAAAGTTTCGTTTGTAACAAAAGAAGTAAAGTTATTACCCTGTTTTATGTATCTACAAGACTTGCAGCATGGTACGCCACATTTATAGGTTCCTCCAACCTCCAACCAAGAACTTCGTACTTCAGTTATAGGCAACATGCTTGGTGAAAGCATGTTGCCTATCGTTATATTTTTAGAGTATACAAAATCACATCCCTGTTGAACAATATCTTTCAGATCATCATCACCATATAAAATGGGCAGGTACTTTTTGATGATATTGCACACTCTAGAATATTGATTAGAAAATTTTGTGACAAATCTTAGGTTTTTTCTATCACATTCTTGTTTTTTATTTTTGAATAGTGATTTTCTATCCATAGTTTCTACCTCTTTGTACACTGAGTTGATCATCCCCACATTGTATCCTCTGTCAATGAACCTTTGTCTCAAGTCTGCTGACTCTTTAACAAAGTCAGAGTGTAAAGTACAATTGCGCTTCACGCGCAGGAACTGTCCTTTGACAATCCCCTTGTATACATGTTGAGGATGTCCACTGTATATATATATATATATATATATATATATATATATATATATATAATTATTTTTTTTAAATGCTAAATAGTATTTTTATTTGTAATGCTAGTGTTTATGCTACTTAGGGGGTCTTAGGTTAGGGGTCTTGGGTGGGTAGCTGTTAGGGGTTACTAGTATAGGGAGTTCAAACTCTGTCCAATTGATCACTCTTAGGAACAGATTACGATAGGCGCACTATCGTTTGCACGCAATCGTTATATGGTTTATCTCACCTGTTTGTGCATGTTGGAAGTAGTGAACGTATTACAAATTGAAAGTAAACGTGATCGCTTGAGCACAAATCAATTTAATGAGCATCAGGATAGCATGAACTCAGAGCTCTGGTTAACTGTTACGTGCAAATAAAAAGTTGAACAAAAAACATCAAAATGACATGTCAAAGTACAGTTACATTATAAAACAATTGGGAAGAACCCAAAGAAG
The DNA here is from genome assembly GCF_027579735.1 of Bombina bombina. Classification (NCBI taxonomy): domain Eukaryota; kingdom Metazoa; phylum Chordata; class Amphibia; order Anura; family Bombinatoridae; genus Bombina; species Bombina bombina. The sequence continues at coordinate 554,752,395 of NC_069504.1, read as the reverse complement.
GGCTTAATATTAGCACTCTTTCCTACACACGCAGGAGTGTGGGGTAATAAGGTAAATATAATACAATATTTAATTATGAACATTAATTAAAAATTAACTTTTATTCACTAGCTACATTAAAATAAGAGAATAGCTTCTCAGAAAATTACACCAATTACAAGCCAAATACGGACTGAAAATAACATGCTGTGACACCCCCCTATTTCCTGGCCGATATCAGCTTGTCGTTGGCGTCAGGTGTCAGGGAGGGATAGGCATGTAAACAGTAGAGTTGAATAAAAATAGGGCACAGAAGTACACTATAACACACAAATGCGTTTCGGCCTGGTATACAGCTTTTCTCAATGTGAAATTCAGACAAACCGAAGCCCGGGTGCCACCCCTTAAAATACCATATGAAAGGTTAAACACCAACCAATCCCAGGTCTGTATTCGATTCACACCCTCCACTCACCCAATCAGATAAGTTGCATTCTAAACATAGGCGTAAATACATGCCTTCTACTGATAGGTGGCAGCTTACTGATACGCGTAAAAAGGGCAGGGGCCAAACCGACCTGTCAGATCAATGTAAATAGTACTGATGATCACACATTCATCCTCATAAACATTGTTAGTGTGTACAGGTTATGATATCGGACACTATGATTACTCATTCACAGGCAGGGTGTCAAAGGCATAATTTATAATGGTATAAATAATGAAACAATAAAGAAGTATATATAAGTGTCCTACGTGTGGCAAGTACTTATATCAGTAAATCATGGATGAATGTGTGATCATCAGTACTATTTACATTGATCTGACAGGTCGGATCGCCCCCTGCCCTTTTTAGATGTATCAGTAAGCTGCCACCTATCAGTAGAGGGCATGTATTTACGCCTATGTTTAGAATGCAACTTATCTTATTGGGTAGGTTGAGGCTGTGAATCGAATACAGACCTGGGATTGGTTGGTGTTTAACCTTTCATATGGTATTTTAAGGGGTGGCACCCGGGCTTCGGTATGTTCTAATTTCACATTGAGAAACGCATTTGTGTGTTATAGTGTACTTCTGTGCACTATTTTTATTCAATTCTACTGTTTACATGCCTATCACCCCTGACACCTGATGCCGCTGATGCCAACGACAAGCTGCTATTGGCCAGGAAACAGGGGGGTGTCACAGCATGTTATTTTCAGTCCATATTTGACTTGTAATTGGTGTAATTGGTTATTCTCTTATTTTAATGTAACTAGTGAATAAAAGTTACTTTTTAATTAATGTTCATAATTAAATATTGTATTATATTTACCTTATTACCCCACACTCCTATGAGTGTGGGAAAGAGTGCTAATACTAACCCCTTTTTTGGGTTCTTCCCAATTGTTTTTTTACTAGTATATTCATTAGGGGGCAGCACCGGACTTTAATCCTTGATTCAGTTCATTATTTCCTTAGTTTACTAGATACGAGTGCCAGTTAATTCTTTTTGTATCTCTAAAGTACAGTTACACTCATAATAACACTAGCTAATAAAAAGTATTACAAAATATTGCAAACAAGTTCTAAAGGCTCAAAGATATACAAAGATATACAATCTATACAAAAAGGCAAGCTAATAGATATGCATACATACTGTATATATGTCTAAATATGTATATGTATGTACTGTATATATATATATATATATATATATATATATATATATATTTATGTATTTATATGTGTGTACATATAAATACATATGTATACATATATAGGCATATACTGTATATTAGTGCATTGGAGCCCTTTGCAGTATTTATATTTAATACAAATTTTAACCATGTATTTACTGTAAATATTTGACATTCCAATGTTCTGAACATAGCAGAATATGTTCTAACCATTTATAACTAGATGTTCCTATATATATATATATATATATATATATCTATAAATAATCATCTATAAATGTAGGTATACATATATATTGTACAAAAATAACATCAGATATATGTAGAAATATGTATTTATGAATAAATAGAACATATTCTACTATGTGAAGAACATTGGAATGTGAACTATTCATATTTGCATGTTGGGTTAGCGCACTTGAAAAAATTAGTTTGAGTTAGTGAGCTAGTAGGGTGTTAGGTTTTTTCCTAATTTTTTGCTCAATTGACTTCTATGGGGGAATAAGTTAACGGGATACTCTAAGTTCATCTTTTTGTGAGTATCAGGCTAGCACATGAGGGTAAAAAATGTACTTTCAACTTGGAAAACGATTGCTAGATGATGTGCGCAAAAAACTTACTTCAAGGGCAGATAGCATGCAAGCGTGAACACTAAATAGCGCTCCACTTGTAATCTAGCCCTTAGTTGCTGTATTTGCTCCTCCCCCATTCTTAACCGATAATGACTTTAGGTTGAAAGCTGCCTTTTTTCCTCCTCCCCCACCTGGTCTTCCGTGGGGAAGGCAAAAAAACTGATCCAATTCAACTTGTTCCCTTATACTCACATCAGTGAGGTGCCAGACATTGTATCTGAATATTTATTTCTCACGTATGGTCCAACCCAACTCTACCCGAAGGTACTTCCAAAGATACTGTGGCTTGAATCTGTCTATCATCCTGTTTTGATACAAATGTGGTGGTACAAACTCTGCCCTGAGTGTCATTACTATGTATTGTGCTTATGAGACCTGAGTTCCGACCCAGAGTCGTCTTCCAAGTAATAAAAATGTACTTATTTAATGATTCTCTGTGTTCTGTCATAACTCTTACTTCTGAACCTACAGCCCCGAGATCTGTCCGTAGACCTGTTTCTTTGTCCCCTTCTTCTGTGCCCTTTGTGTAATCAGATTGATCACAAAAATATTTAGAATGTTTAATTGTCAGATCTTTTTTATCTGTGCAATAGTGTCTTTCAAAATCTTGTTATAAACAGAATACTTAACGTCTGACTGACATGAGTCTAATTCCTTCTCCACCGAAGAAACCATCTCCCTAACTGCCAACAATGGTTTGTCTTTATATTCAACAATTAGGGCCATCAGTTTAAATGAACATTGGGATAATGCATGTCTTTTATAAAATAGTAATATCTCAAACACAAAATCTTCTTCCTAAAAAAAGAAAAAAACATGCCAAAGGCAAAATACAAATTTTTTTACAATCACAATAAGACTTTACATACATAATATAACAATATACAATAAAATACAGATACATTAAAAATAGCATATACATGTATCATATACCTGCCCACTATCCTCCAGCTACTATAGGTGTATTATTGTTGTCATAATTACACTATTGTATTCTAAGGGATTGAGTTTCTGTTCACATATGTAAATTGTATTGCCATACAATGCTGTGTAAAGGGCTCATTTACATTACACCATCAATGTATCTATAGCACAGATAAAAAAGATCTGACTGACAATTAAACATTCTAAATATTTTTGTGATCAATCTGATTACACAAAGGGCACAGAAGAAGGGGACAAATAAACAGGTCTAGGGACAGATCTCGGGGCTGTAGGCTCAGAAGTAAGAGTTATGACATAACACAGGGAATCATTAAATAAGTAACTTTTTATGACTTGGAAGATGACTCTGGGTCGGAACTCAGGTCTCATAAGCACAATACATAGTAATGACAACCAGGCAGAGTTTGTACCACCACATTTGTATCAAAACAGGATGATAGACAGATTCAAGCCACAGTATCTTTGGAAGTACCTTCGGGTAGAGTTGGGTTGGACCATACGTGAGAAATAAATATTCAGATACAATGTCTGGCACCTCACTGATGTGAGTATAAGGGAACAAGTTGTATTCGATCAGGTTTTTTGCCTTCCCCATGGAAGTCCAGGTGGGGGAGCAGGAAAAAGGCAGCTTTCAACCTAAAGTCATTATCGGTTAAGAATGGGGGAGTGGTAGGAGCAAATACGGCAACTAAGGGCTAGATTACAAGTGGAGCGCTATTTAGTGTTCACGTTTGCATGCTAACTGTGCTTGAAGTAAGTTTTTTGCGCACATCATGTAGCAATCGTTTTCCAAGTTGAAAGTACATTTTGTGGTGATGCTGCTTTAAATATATCACCAGCATTGCCACCCACTGACTTGTATAGTAAAACACCTCTTGACGAGACTGCCTTCAAACTTTTTTTTGTTTATAAGAAAATTAGTTCAGCAACATCCATAATACATAAAACCATAAAACCAGAGATAGGAGACAAGGTCTTATGCGTTTCAGTTAGGTTCCACTTTACTCATAGACCTCATCAGGTGAGCACGTTCTTTGGCAACACTGATCTGTTGCCTTGAATTTCTGGTGTGACTCGTCGGGTTACCACGCATCAATGACTCCCACGTTATTACCCTTAAATAATGCACCTGGGCTTCAGTTACTTGCCTGTGTATTGGTTCCTTGTTTTCCTGGGTTCGATATACTTTGATTTTTCTGATTGTTTTCAACCTTTGCTTGTCTATATTGGACTTCTACTTTCTGCCGCCTGCTCTTACCCTTGTATTGACTTGACTACCCTTCTGGCTTTTAAATTGGTACCTCCCCTGCCCGACTGTAACTCTGACCTCTGCCTGCTTGACTAATCTCTGCTTGTGCCTAACAGCCTTTGACGTGAGTGTTCCAGCTACTGATTCTACAGTATCATTTTACTCTTTATACAATTCTTGAGAGTCTTGTCCTGGGCACTATCTAGCATGTTGGCACAGTGTTACTTAGCCACTTCTAAGCATCTGGGTCCTTTTTTTGGACAGACAATTACTACAACCCTAACAGGGGTTGATCACAATCTTGCGCTTGTTGTCAGTAGATAATAATATCTGACCTTTGGCTGGTATTGTCAGTGTGTTTTTCCAGTGATAACAATCTTAAAATGCTTCTGCCATTACTACCCCTCAAACTTTAAATCATTTCCTTACAAAAACAGGAAATCATTATCTGCTTTGTTAATCTCCTGATTTTGATAACCATAAAAAAAACAAACAAAATTGTTTAGTAATTTTCAACATAAGTCGAAAGGTTTATCCTTTATAATAGTGTGTAGTGTTGCAAACAGATGACATGTGTGCAGTGAACCTGTTGTGCTCCTAAACTATATATATATATATATATATATATATATATATATATATATATATATATATATATATATATATACACACACAAGCCCAAAGTTTTCAGCAAAAAGAGCAAAATAGCGGTAAAAACATAAACTTTATTCAAGTGTAGTCACACTCATTAAAACATGGGGGTATCAGCGTAAAAATAGAACAAAGAACAAAAATCAAACATGAGAACAAATAGCTGACATGTTTCGGCACACAGCCGTAATCATAGCTAATGGGCACACCTGTGTTAGACCTTTAGTACCCTTCTCTAAATTCTCATTGGTTACAATAAAATCATGTTGAAATTGTCACTCCTCCCTATTTATTTATAACTTACAATACAATCTTGATTGAATAAAATAGGATAGAACTCTTAACTGGAGGAACATAATTCTAACAAAATTACGTCTATTATATTTGATATAAATTCAAACTTAAACACTTAGCCAGACTAACGTTACAATTGGAATAAATGATAACTAGATGGATAGCAGCAGTTCTAATATCTTATATATTAATAATAAAAAACCTTAGTAGATAGTAGAAAAAGTTGTAACCATACAATTCCTTCATTAAAGATATATTGAAAAACTTATTGCATCCAAAAGTGTAGATAAAGAATGTATGAAAGTTCCATGAAAAAAGTATAAAGTGTTTTTTTAAAAAACACCAAATACAGCAATGAATTACCAGGTGACCCTACACAGATGTACCAAGCTACTCTAAAGACCATTTTGGATGATGATTTGGAGGATGGGCACATTAATGAATCCACGAGGGATTATCTATATGTAACATGTCCCGTTGTGCCCATCTTCCATCATCTTCCCAAGGTGCACAAGAGTATTGATGACGTTAAAGGCCGCCCGATTGTGAGCGGTATAGGTTCTGTATCAGAACATTTATCAGAGTGGTTGGATTCTATTTTGAATCCATTAGTTCTCAGACTACAAAGTTATTTGAGAGACACTAAACACGTCATTAACCTCTTAGAAGGAGAAAAATGGGTGGAGGGAGAGTACAGTTGGGTGACAATTGATGTCACATCACTGTACTCTTCCATACCACATGAGAGAGGGCTTGAAGCTATAACATATTTTCTGCACAATTTTACCAATTTTTCTGATGAATTAAAGGATTACGTACGAAGAGTCACTATGTATCTCCTGACACACAATTACTTCAAGTTTGAAGGACTATTCTATCTCCAGAGGTGTGGGACAGCAATGGGTGCCAAGTTTGCACCATCTTTCGCCAACCTATATATGGGTTGGTGGGAGCTGTCCCACATCTTTGGGGATAAGAATGCATTTAAAGATCAGATTGTGTTTTACAGGAGATACATAGATGACCTGCTTCTTATATGGAAAGGTACGGAAGATGAGTTGAACAATTTCATTTCCGTGATCAATAATAATGATGTGGGTTTGAATTTTACCTTCGAACATCACAAAGAGAGCATTTGCTTCTTAGACTTGACTTTGACTGGTACTGGAATTGGGCGCATAGTATGTGACACATATCGCAAGCCAATAACACGCAACACACTTTTGCATGCTAGGAGTTGCCATCCTCCACATGTACCCTTTTCAGTGGCTAAGGGTCAATTTATAAGGTTAAGGAGAAATTGTACGGAGGATGGAGCTTTTAGCATGCAAAGTGAGGAGTTGAGAAAAAGACTCAAAGAGAGAGGCTATGCAGATACTATCCTGGATAAAGCACAGGGGCAGGTAGCCAGGATAGATAGGAAGAAATTGCTCAATACAAGAAAGAGAACAGATAACATCAACCCAGTGAAAAAGAGAGAGTCTTATTTTGTTACTGAGTACAGCGCCCAATACAGAGATATCTGTAAAATAGTGAAAAAACACTTTAAAATGTTGGCAGCAGACGATGGTCTAGTAGAGTGTGTGGACAGAGGCCTAAAATGTTCATATAGGAAATGTAGAACTTTGGGTAACATTCTGTCCCCTTCTTGTTTACCAAAATCTAATAGAAAGTCTGAGAGCTCTTGGATACAACACAAAGGGCTATATAAGTGTGGTAAACGTAAATGCAGACCTTGTGAGTATGCAATATTTTCTGACAGCTTCCATTCGACTAGTACAGGAGAAACATTTAAGATTGATACATGCCTCAACTGTACTACTACTTATGTTATTTGTCTAATAACATGTATAGAGTGTTCTGTACAGTATGTAGGATTAACCTCAAATGATGCCAACACGAGAATTAGGAACCATTTATCCACGATCAGTTCAGGCACAGCAACAACCCCTCTTGTCCAGCACTTTGCTAAAAGGCACAATAAGACTTTGACCACTTTTCGCTGGCAGGCTATTGAAAGGGTGGCTACCCCCCCTAGGGGAGGGGACAGAGATAAATTGCTGGGCAAGAGGGAGATGTTCTGGATATTTAGACTGGGCACCAGAGTCCCCTCAGGTTTGAACTCTGAGTTCGACTTAATTAACTATTGGAAATAGATTATTTCCAATCTTTCTTAATTTGTGTTACTGTAATGAATATGGATTTGGTGTGGTATACACTTAAATAAAGACAGGATGATCCTGAATGAATACATTTGATCTTATTTGTTGATTCATTAGCTATATACCAAGTCCGGATTCATTGCTGTATTTGGTGTTTTTTAAAAAAACACTTTATACTTTTTTCATGGAACTTTCATACATTCTTTATCTACACTTTTGGATGCAATAAGTTTTTCAATATATCTTTAATGAAGGAATTGTATGGTTACAACTTTTTCTACTATCTACTAAGGTTTTTTATTATTAATATATAAGATATTAGAACTGCTGCTATCCATCTAGTTATCATTTATTCCAATTGTAACGTTAGTCTGGCTAAGTGTTTAAGTTTGAATTTATATCAAATATAATAGACGTAATTTTGTTAGAATTATGTTCCTCCAGTTAAGAGTTCTATCCTATTTTATTCAATCAAGATTGTATTGTAAGTTATAAATAAATAATAGGGAGGAGTGACAATTTCAACATGATTTTATTGTAACCAATGAGAATTTAGAGAAGGGTACTAAAGGTCTAACACAGGTGTGCCCATTAGCTATGATTACGGCTGTGTGCCGAAACATGTCAGCTATTTGTTCTCATGTTTGATTTTTGTTCTTTGTTCTATTTTTACGCTGATACCCCCATGTTTTAATGAGTGTGACTACACTTGAATAAAGTTTATGTTTTTACCGCTATTTTGCTCTTTTTGCTGAAAACTTTGGGCTTGTGGATTTGTGAACTTTTCAGGTCAGCAATTGTGCAATAGCGGTATTAAGTGCTCTATTTACACCCCAGTTTGGCGTGGACAGCTAGACTTCCCTATTGAGGCTTATTATCATTCAAGAAAGGTGTCCCGGATTCTCTCCAATCTGATTGGACGAGTACGTACACGTGGTACGTCACACACGCATCTACACGTATCCACGCTGTTTCCAGTGCGTGGATATCGGAATGGCATTGGAAGTACAGAGGGCTGCTTCAATGCTGAAGTAAGAATACGGACATAGCGGTGGATAACCAACTTCCAGGACGCCAAGAGCAATTACCTATCGAGGAAACATCCGGTGAGGTCGGTAAGTGGGTAGCCGCATAGCGGTTTCTTGCATGAGTAAGACACATTTTAAGGAAGATTGTGTATCAAACCCACACCGACATTTACTCACAACAGAGATTACGCTCTATGATTTATCTAATTGTTTCAGATGAGACTGTTGTTGCCTCTCAAATGAAGTCTTAGGGCAATAGCCATGTGGGGTTATTAAAGGATAAGGCTATCTTTGGACATATACATATTATTAATGAAGGATTGAAAACCACTTTCTTTACTTTGTTTATATATATATATATATATATATATATATATATATATATATATATATATATATATATATATATATATATATATATATATATATATATATATATATATATATATATATATATATATACACACACAGAGAAAACCCAGCACTCACTTACAAGCTCTCAGCTAAGATTTAAAAGCAAAAATGACTAACCTTTCCATTTTTGCTTTTAAATCTTAGCTGAGAGCTTGTAAGTGAGTGCTGGGTTTTCTCTGTGTGTAGTATTAATTTGTTTTGTAATTTTCTCTATGGTTCTTGCACCCAGACCTGTCTGGGGTTAACTGCTTGTGGCTCTGGGGACAGCACAGCTTCCTGTGAGTGCCAGTGGCACCCAGGGCTGAGCATGTTGCAGGGTCATGGGATGTGTACCAGGTCCGGTATGAGAGTGCAGTTCCCTTCCGTGTTTATATATATATATATATATATATATATATATATATATATACACATATATTATATTATATTATATTATATATTTTTTTTACATTAATTGACTGATCAGCTAGTGTTTTTGTAACATTGCTTCCTTAAAGTCATTCAGTATGGTTGGGTAATATCAGTTTTGCCCATGCACAAAGCCAATTTTACATTCCATATAATTTTCATATCATTCTGATAAAAGCAGTGCAATAATTAAACAAAATAATTATTTACCTTATTGGAAAATGTAACATTAAGTTTCTTTTATTAGCATTAACAGTAAAATGCTGTTCACTTGAAAATAATATTGTCATATAAAAATAAAGTCTAATTTACCACACCTGTTCTTATGCTAGTCAACAGTTGAATGAGAAAGCTTTTTTTAAATTAACATCAAATCTCATTTAAGCTGTCAGTTCCTGAATGCAGTTCTATTGACTGCTGTATAATTAAAGCCACTTTGCATTTCAGAGGGTCAATGACATATGTTCTACTCAGCCGCATGGTGCCTTGTGAAGTTATGCCAAATCCTTACAATGAAATGCTAAATATTTAATGCAGGAAGAAGAAAAGAGAATAGGGAGGTAAAGATACCTCTATAATAAACATAAGCAGCCAAGATTAAAATATCAAACCATAAATTAATTACCATTGTATACTCAAATTTCAGCACTTGTCTAAAAAGGTATTTGCTGACCACATACAAGAATTTAGCAAATTATTCTCTTATTTTATCACAGATAATACAAATATATGTGTGTGTTCATAGGATTACATTATTTAAAGACCACAGCGTTACATTTTTGTTTTGTATATAATCAATAAAATAAAAATAGAATGTTTTTATTGATTAACTAATAGAATTAAGCTGTGCATTACAGGAACCATTTCATGACTCTTAGTATTGTCTCAGAAATCTATTAGCCTAGATTTGTATCCCTGTAGGTCATGTAGGCTGACTAACATTTCTTTGGAGTATTTGTGTATGGATATATTCAGTACAAATTGGTATTGGAAACAACCAAACTTGCATTAGATGAAAGAGACGTTAAATTTAAATTCTTATAACCGCATATGATGATAAAAAAGGAATAACACCCCACAATTTTGATTCAAAGAGATTTTCTTTCATGATTCAACTTTCTAATTTAATTCTAGTATTAACTTTTCTTAGTTTTTGTACCCTTTAATGAAAAGCAAAGCTTTAAACACAGGAGTGTGCACGTGTCTTAAAATTTTTTTTTAAAAGATTATTGTCTTGAAAACATGACTTGTTAAAAAGTGAAATACTCCTGTGTTATATATAGTCATAATATGTTCTCTAACCAGATTTCCTAAATGTTATAATTTTATAAAATACTTTTGTATAGATGTTTGAACATCTAAATCCTTTGTAAGAATTCCATTTGCAACAAGGCATTTAAAATAATCAGATACTGAACTGATACTGCACAGTCAGTAAAAATGAGGTGGCTTCATCTGTTCTACTAAATTAGTATAAGTTTTGCAAACTGTAAATACTGCACACAATGCATTCTATAGTCTTGAACCATTTTTAACATAATTAGAAGCTCAGAATATACAAATAAACAAGCAAATAATAGTGCAGCGTTAAAAGACTTCTAACGATTTTCACTGAATTTAAAAATGCAATGTTTTCAGAAAGAAGGTGTTCATTGAATATAGGGCTAGTTTAAAAGTGGAGCGCTAGTTTAACGTGCGCCCACAATGGGAACATTTTTATTACTTTAAATAACGAGCCATTACAAATCGCTGGTTAATGCTACCGCAAGCTCGCAGTAGCACTTTGCGCTAAGCGTAATTAACCAGCGGTCAGAATATTTATAGATAATTTTATGAAGTGTTGTCAAGCACATAGATGCTCAGAAGACAGAGTACCTAAGTCTTATAATAACTGCACTCCAAGAAGTATTGTTGTTTCAGTGCATGACATATAAAATGTTCTTTACATTTCTTGTGCCAGCTATATCAAACTCAAGAAACTAGGGACGGGTATATTCTCTCCCTAACACCCCCATATAACCATACATAAGCAACCACGAAAATATACACCCTTTTTTTTTACCAAGATCTATTTGAACTAGAGAGCTTAACTCTAGACATCTTTAGGGAGCCTCTCCACCTAATACCAAATAATGTTTATTGCACTATCCAGAATACTCACTGCACTAAAATAGAATGTTATTATATGTTTTATTTTGAAATGTTACATAAGATGCTGAGCCTGTTCGACTCTCTGTTCCTTTTATGTTTTTGTATGCATGTTACTATTTTTTACAAAGGACCTGAGGGTCGCACTAAATGGACCACCAGCGGACCTATTTAAATGGACTTGGAGAAACAGTACTTATGACTAGCGATGTCGCGAACCTAAAATTTTCGGTTCGCGAACGGCGGACTCGAACTTCCGGTATTGTTCGCGAACCCTCGAACCGCCATTGAATTCAATAGGCAGGCGAACTTTAAAACCTACAAGGACTCTTTCTGGCCACAATAGTGATGGAAAAGTTGTTTCAAGGGTACTAACACCTGGACTGTCTCATGCTGGAGGGGGATCCCTGGCAAAAAAATTACATAGTTTATGCAGAGTCTGCTTTTAAGCCATAATGGGTCTAAATCAACTAACATTCCCAAAGTGGCTGTCTCAAAACATCCCGGACAGAAGATAGATATACATAGATTGATAGTTAGATAGAATCGATAGAAGAGAAATAGATATATTTGTTAGATATATAATTACCCTAATAAAGTCTAATAATTAAACATGCGTTCTTGGACCCAACTAGCTTGTGTTAATTAGTACTTTTCTTAGCACTTTAATCCCTGTTCCCCCCCCTATCGGGGGTGTTCTATATGGCCTGCCAGATTACCCTGAAAAATTATAATAATAAGACATGCGGTCTGCTACCTATTTTAACTAGGTTGTGTTTTAAGTACTACCATTCTTAGCACTTTAATCTCTGTAACTCCCCCTATTTGGTGAGGTCTATACGGCCTGAATGATTACCCATACAAAATATAATAAGACATCTGCTCTTGGTATGCGATCCATGGTAACTATGTTGTGTTAATTAGTAATGTCCTTCGCATTTTAATAGCTGTTACTCATACTCACCCTATTGGTGGAGGTCTATATGGCCTGCATGATTACCCTTACAAAATATAACAACCAAACATATGTTCTGAGACCCATGGTAAGTCGGTTGTGTTAAGTAGTACTGTTCTTTGCAGTTTAATACCTGTTACAACACCAAATGGTGGCAGGTCTATCTGGCCTTCATGATTAGCTGCACCCAAACCCAAAAAAAAGCCGAGTGGTCTTAGACTAACATCCATGGCTAACTCGGTTGTTTCAATTAGTACTATTCTTAGCACTTTCATCCCTGTTGCGGGTGGTCTACATGGCCATCATGATTAGCCGAACAAAATACTACTATCCAACCTTTGCTCAGTCTTCATAGGCCCTTCATTGTCTGCATTTTGATAGTACAGTTCTTATTATTTTTATAGCTGATACAACACCGAATGGTGGCAGCTCTATATGGCCTGCATGATTAGCCGCACCCAATACAAAAATAAATACAAGCGGTCTTGGATTACCACCCATGGCTAACTCTGTTGTTTCAAGTAGTACTATTCTTAGCACTTTCATCTCATCATCCCTGTTACTTCCAGGACTCTCGGTGGTGGTCTACATGGCCATCATGATTAGCCTAACCAAATACTACAATCCAACCTTGGCTCAGTCTTCCTAAGGCCCTTCATTGGGTGTATTTTGGTAGTACTGTTCTTATTAGTTTAATAGCTGATACGACACCGAATGGTGGCAGCTCTATATGGCCTACATGAATAGCCACACCCAAAGCCAAAAAAAAGCCAAGCGGTTTTGCACTAACACCCATGGCTAACTCTGTTGTTTCAAGTTCTACTATTCTTAGCTCTTTCATCTCATCCCTGTTACTTCCAGGACTCTCGGTGGTGGTCTACATGGCCATCATGATTAGCCTAACCAAATACTACAATCCAACCTTGGCTCAGTCTTTCTTAGGCCCTTCATTGGGTGTATTTTGGTAGTACTGTTCTTATTAGTTTTATAGCCGATACGACACCGAATGGTGGCAGCTCTATATGGCCTGCATGAATAGCCACACCCAAAGCCAAAAAAAAGCCAAGCGGTTTTGCACTAACACCCATGGCTAACTCTGTTGTTTCAAGTTCTACTATTCGTAGCTCTTTCATCTCATCCCTGTTACTTCCAGGACTCTCGGTGGTGGTCTACATGGCCATCATGATTAGCCTAACCAAATACTACAATCCAACCTTGGCTCAGTCTTCTTAAGGCCCTTCATTGGGTGTATTTTGGTAGTACTGTTCTTATTAGTTTAATAGCTGATACGACACCGAATGGTGGCAGCTCTATATGGCCTGCATGAATAGCCGCACCCAAAGCCAAAAAAAAGCCAAGCTGTTTTGCACTAACACCCATGGCTAACTCTGTTGTTTCAAGTTCTACTATTCTTAGCTCTTTCATCTCATCCCTGTTACTTCCAGGACTCTCGGTGGTGGTCTACATGGCCATCATGATTACCCTCACCAAAATATAACAACAATACATGCGTGCAGGGAACCATGGTAAGCTTACTTCCTTTCGCAAAATCGAGTATAACAGTTGCAGGCAGAGATTCTGACCCTGCATTATGGCTGCACCTCTCCCTAAAAGAGGCATGTGTTACAGAGTCTGTGGGCATGTATGCAAAGAGCTGGCCTGCCTAAAAAGAGGAGCAAGACTGTACAGGTTGTTCTCCTTCAGCCGTTTTATACGCTGTCCCACGGCCACGACCCTCAACAACCACAACAGAATGAAACACCACATATGCCATCCTTTTGAACAACCGAGTACAGGTATGGCATTGATTTTAGTTACACGGCGATATTTATTATGAACCGTGAAATAGAAAACAAAAACATGATTGGACACCCAGTACAGTACAGGTCGTCTCCTTCTGCCTTTTTAGAATAGTGTTCCGGACCCCCAACAAAAACAACAGCATGAAAGAGGAGATATGTCATCCTTTTGAATAATAGATTACAGGAAAGGCATTGATTTTAGAATCCCAGAGATCATTTATATGACCCATGAAATAGAAAAAAAACATTCATTAGACACCCGTTACACTTATTTATCCTCAGGCATTTTTAATAAGTGGGTCCCGGAGCCTCAACCGAAACAACAGCATGAAAGAGGAGTTATGTCATCCTTTTGAATAATAGATTACAGTAAAGGCATTGATTTTAGAAACCCACAGATCATTATTTGCAACCGTGAAATAGAAAAAAACATTGATTAGACACCCGTTACACTTATTTATCCTCAGGCCTTTTTAATACGAGGGTCCCGGAGCCTCAACCAAAACAACAGCATGAAAGAGGAGATATGTCATCCTTTTGAATAAAAGATTACAGTAAAGGCATTGATTTTAGAAACCCACAGATCATTATTTGCAACCGTGAAATAGAAAAAAACATTGATTAGACACCCGTTACACTTATTTATCCTCAGGCCTTTTTAATACGAGGGTCCCGGAGCCTCAACCAAAACAACAGCATGAAAGAGGAGATATGTCATCCTTTTGAATAAAAGATTACAGTAAAGGCATTGATTTTAGAAACCCACAGATCATTATTTGGAACCGTGAAATAGAAAAAAACATTGATTAGACACCCGTTACACTTATTTATCCTCAGGCCTTTTTAATAAGAGGGTCCCGGATCCTCAACCAAAACAACAGCATGAAAGAGGAGATATGTCATCCTTTTGAATAATAGATTACAGGAAAGGCATTGATTTTAGAATCCCAGAGATCATTTATATGACCCGGGAAATAGAAAAAAACATTGATTAGACACCCGTTACACTTATTTATTCTCAGGCCTTTTTAATACGAGGGTCCAGAGCCTCAACCGAAACAGCATGAAAGAGGACATATGTCATCCTTTTGAATAACAGATTACAGGAAAGGCATTGATTTTAGAAACACTGAGATAATTACTTGCAACCGGGAAATAAAAAAAAACATTGAACAGACACCCAGTACACTTCATTATCCATAGGCCTTTTCAGCAGAGGCTCCAGGACCCTCAACAAAAACAAGAGCAGGGAGCTGGGCATAGGAGTACAATGGAGTGTGACAATAATAATCTGAAGGTGAAGATTGCGTAGTTGTGGCATTTTAATTTTGTTATCGTGGGAACTTAGTACTTGCAATGACCTTGCTCTGGTGAATCCATATTGCAAATGTGTTATTTAAGCCACTGTTTGTCTATTTTTTTGAATATCATCATTTGGTAAATGAAGCTCCACTTAAGGCTGGTGAGAACTGACCTTTCTTCTGGCTGTTTGCAAATGTTGTGGCTCTGGACAAACATGTGAATAAGGGGCCATCAGCCATATTCTGCACGCAACCCCTTTGATGATTGACGATAAACATGTGTCACCTGCAAGCAGAGCTCGTTACTTCTGTCTAAATCATCTTCCTGGTATGGACAGGCCACTGTTTCCCACAGCAAGTACGAAGCTTGAAATACAAGATTGTCTTGAGTATGGTAGGAAACCAAAGTTTATTTAATTCTGTACTATCACCACAAAAAATGAACTTCTTGAAGCAACGAAAATGCCAGCAATTTCATGTGCTTATGGATGACAAGGATGTCCTGTCCTGTGGTGCACAGAGATGGAGAGGATTTTTGCCCTCCCTGTACACTACCCAGATGTCTCAAACATCACCAAAAACACAATACAGCCACTCTTGTGAAGTTCCTGGAGTATTCCGGTAGCCATCTCTTTGCGCTCCTAAAGGAATACTTTATCAGTGTTTTTGTACACATCCGACAACAGCTTCGGAGACTGTGGTGACGCACATTTTATTTACTGTTGTTCCAGCTGTGGCAATATCAATTGGCATTAAAAAGTTAAGATTTGTGTGTGGCGGAGCCTATAGCTGTTGCGGTAGGACATGTGTTTGAGGAGCTCCAGGTCTTACAAGTTACTTTGGAATTATTTTTCAACCTTAATTTAATTTTCTTTTTGGGATTCATAGTCACACTTTCTGGGGCTATCCAAGAGGAGCCTGGTAAAAGCACTATAGTCACCCCTTATATCAACGGGTATGGAGACCTGTTTTTTGCCTTTCCAATATGGCGCCGGACACCCCTGAATGAAAAAAAAAAAAAGGTCAGATTTTGACTAGTGACGCACATTTTATGCATGCTGTGGCAATTGCAATTTGCAATAAAAATAATCTGATAACAACAACCACTACCTACGACCACACCTGACTCCTGAAGTCATGCTTCAGTTATTAAGTCAAGTTAAATTATTATTTTTTTTTTTTTTTTATGCTCAGCAGAGGCTCCAGGACCCTCGACAAAACCAGCAGCAGGAAAGAGGACATATGGGATCGTTTTGAAAAAATGATTATAGGAAAGGCATTGATTTCAGAAATACAGAGATTAGTTGCAACCAGTAAATAGAAAAAAACATTGATTAGACACCAAGTACACTTATTTTTCCTTAGGCCTTTTTAATAAGAGGCTCCCGGAGCCTCAACAGAAACAGCATCAAAAAGTACATATGGCATCCTTGTGAATAATAGATTACAGGAAAGGCATTGATTTTTGAAACCCGTGGATAATTTTTTGCAACTGTGAAATCTAAAAAAAAAATTGATTAGACACCCAGTACACTTCTTTATCCTTAGGCCTTTTTAGCAGAGGCTCCAGGACCCTCAACAAAACCAGCAGCAGGAAAGAGGACATATGGCATACTTTTGTAAATTAGATTACAGGAAAGGCATTGATTTTAGAAACACAGAGATCAGTTATATGACCCGGGAAATAGAAAAAAACATTGATTGGACACCCAGTACACTTCTTTATCCTTAGGCCTTTTTATAAGAGTGTCCCGGAGCCTCAACAGAAACAACAGCATAAAAGAGGACATATGGCATCCTTTTGAAAAATAGATTACAGGAAAGGCATTGATTTTAGAAACACAGAGAAAATTTGTTACAACCGGGAAATCTAAAAAAACATTGAATAGACACCCAGTACACTTCTTTATCCTTAGGCCTTTTTAGCAGAGGCTCCAGGACACTCAACAAAACCAGCAGTAGGAAAGAGGACATATGGCATCCTTTGGAAAAAAAGATTATAGGAAAGGCATTGATTTTAGAAACCCGGGGATAATTTGTTGCAACCGTGAATTTGAATAAAAAAAATGTTTGGATGGACACCCAGTACAATTCTTTCTCCTTAGGCCTTTTTATAAGAGGGTCCAGGACCCTCAAACAAAACACCAGCAGGAAAGAGGACATATGGCATCCTTTTGAACAATAGAGTAAAGGAAAGGCATTGATTTTAGAAACCCAGAGATAATTTTTTGCAAATGGAAATTTGAATAAAAAAAATGATTCAATGGACACCCAGTGCACTTCTTTCTCCTTACTTAGGCCTTTTTATAAGAGGGTCCTGGACCCTCAAAAAAAACACCAGCAGGAAAGAGGATGTATGGCATCCTTTTGAACAATAGAGTACAGGTACAGCATTGATTTTACAAAACCAGAGATCATTTTGGTCAATTGTTAAATAGAAAAAAAAAAAATGAGTGGACACCCAGTACACCTCTTTCTCCTTAGGACTTTTTATAAGAGGGTCCTGGACCCTCAAAAAAAAACACCAGCAGGAAAGAGGACGTATGGCATCCTTTTGAACAATAGAGTACAGGTACAGCATTGATTTTACAAAACCAGAGATCATTTTGGTAAATTGTTAAATAGAAAAAAAAAAAATGAGTTGACACCCAGTACACCTCTTTCTCCTTAGGCATTTTTATAAGAGGGTCCAGGACCCTCAAACAAAATACCAGCAGGAAAGAGAATATATGGCATACTTTGGAACAATAGAGTACTGGTACGGCATTGATTTGTGAAACCCACAGATAATTGTTTGTAAAAGTGAAATAGCCCCAAAAACCATGCTTGGACTCCCACTCCAGGTCGTTCTCCTTCAGCTTTTTTATAAGAGGGTCCAGCACCCTCAACAGAAACAACTGCAGGAAACACCACCACATATGCCATCCTTTTGCACAAGCGAGTACAAGTATGGCATCCATTTTAGAAACCCAGAGATAATTGAGAGGAACCAGGAACATTTTTCTAAAAACTGGATGGGGCACCCATTACAGGTCGTTCTCCTTCAGCCTTTTTATATCATGGGCCACGACCTGCAACAGGCACAACAGCATGAAACACCACATATGCCACCCTTTTGCACAATAGAGTACAGGTATGGCATAGATGAAACACGGAGATAATTTAGAGCAACCAAGAGACGGATAAAGATGCTTGGTCGGTCCTACTCTTTCAAATTTGTGGCATTTTGCGTTCAATTTAATGGTCCACCAGATATGAGTGGTGTGTTAAGTTGTACAATTCGTAACAGTTTAATCACTAGTGTTATGTGCCTTATTTTTTTTATTTGAGAAAATTCAGAATGTACAAATGACTGAAAAATTGGGGTATTGTTGTAGCAACTGCTGTAGAAGCGGCCAGAAAAATCGATGTTTGTAAAACATTTATAAAGTGCTCTAAAAGCTTGTGGCTTGAACACTACTTGTTGGCGGATAAGTCAAGCAAGTCCTCCGGCTTTATAACAAAAAAAAAAAGGCCAGCCTGTGTACCAGTTGTAGCCCAAGCCAGCTCATCTCATCATCAGGACTTTTTTATTCAAATGTATCGCCCAATGTCAGTCCCTTCGGGATCCAGCCCTCATTCATTTTTATAAAAGTGAGATAGTCAAGGATTTTTTGACCTAGGCGACTTCTCTTCTCAGTGACAAAACCTCCTGCTGCACTAAAAGTCCTTTCGGACAGGACACTTGTAGCGGGGCAGGCCAGAAGTTCCATTGCAAATTGGGATAGCTCAGGCCACAAGTCCAGCCTGCACACCCAGTAGTCAAGGGGTCCATCGCTCCTGAGAGTGTCGAGATCCGCAGTTAAAGCTAGGTAGTCTGCTACCTGTCGGTTGAGTTTTTCTCTAAGGCTGGATCCCGAAAGGCTCTGATGGTGCATGGGAGTTAAAAAGGTACGCATGTCCTCCATCAACAAGACATCAGGAAAGCGCCCGGTCCTTGCCACCGTGGTCGTGGGAGGAGGAGGAGGAGGATTAATTTCATCTCTTCCCCTGTTACATTCCCGTGGTGCTGTGACATCACCCTTATACGCTGTGTAAAGCATAGTTTTTAATTTATTCTTAAAATGCTCCATCCTTTCTGACTTGCTGGAATTTGGTTACATTTCAGGCACTTTATGCTTATACCGGGGGTCGAGGAGCATGGACACCCAGTACAGGTCGTTCTCCTTCAGCTTTTTTATACGAGGGTCCCTCAACAGGCACGACAGCATGAAAGAACACATTTGAACAAGGTTGGATGCTGAGCTAATCATGTCGCGTTCCTCCTCCTCACTGATCTCACTGATGGTATCTTCTTCCCCCCAGCCACGTACAACACCACGGGTACCAGAGAGGTGACAACAACGAGCACCCTGGGATGACTGTTGTGCTCGGTCTTCCTCCTCATCCTCCTCAAAGCCACATTCCTCCTCTGACTCCTCTTCCTCACAATCCTCTTCCTGCGTTGCCGCAGGTCCAGCAAGCAATGCTGATTCGGCTGTTTGCGGGGGTGATGGACACCACAACTCTCCCGCTTCCTCTTCACGCTCATCTACTGCCTGATCCAGCACTCTTCGCAGGGCACGCTCCAGGAAGAAAACAAATGGTATGATGTCGCTGATGGTGCCTTCGGTGCGACTGACAAGGTTTGTCACCTCCTCAAAAGGACGCATGAGCCTACAGGCATTGCGCATGAGCGTCCAGTAATTTGGAAAAAATATTCCCAGCTCCCCAGAGGCTGGCCTAGCACCCCGGTCATACAAATACTCATTAACAGCTTTTTCTTGTTGGAGCAGGCGGTCAAACATTAGGAGTGTTGAATTCCACCGTGTCGGGCTGTCGCAAATCAAGCGCCTCACTGGCAGGTTGTTTCGACGCTGGATATTGGACAAGTGCGCCATGGCCATGTAGGAACGCCTGAAATGGCCACACACCTTCCTGGCCTGCTTCAGGACGTCCTGTAAGCCTGGGTACTTATGGACAAATCGTTGTACAATTAAATTACACACATGTGCCATGCACGGCACATGTGTCAACTTGCCCAATTTCAATGCCGCCACCAAATTACTTCCATTGTCAGAAACAACCTTGCCAATCTCCAGTTGGTGCAGAGTCAGCCACTGATCCACCTGTGCATTCAGGGCGGTCAGGAGTGCTGGTGCGGTGTGACTCTCCGCTTTCAGGCAAGTCAACCCCAAGACAGCATGACACTGCCGTACCCGGGATGTAGCATAGTACCTGGGGAGCGCCATAGATGTGGAGCAAGACGCAGAAGAGGAAGAGGTTATGGAAGAGGATGGAGTAGGAGGAGTAGAGGAGGTAGCAGCAGGCCTGCCTGCAAGTCGTGGCGGTGTCACCAACTCTTCTGCAGAGCCACGCATTCCATGCTTGTCAGAAGTCAGCAGGTTTACCCAATGCACAGTGTAGGTGATATACCTGCTCTGACCATGCTTTGCAGACCAGCTATCCGTGGTCATATGGACCCTTGCCCCAACGCTGTGTGTCAGACATGCCATAACTTCCTTTCTCACAACAGAGTACAGGTTTGGGATTGCCTTTTGTGAAAAGAAATCTCTGCCAGGTACCTTCCACTGCGGTGTCCCAATAGATACAAATTTTTTGAAAGCATCAGACTCCACCAGCTTGTATGGTAAAAGCTGGCGGGCTAAGAGTTCAGACAAGCCAGCTGTCAGACGCCGGGCAAGGGGGTGACTTTGAGAAATTGGCTTCTTACGCTCAAACATGTCCTTGACAGACACCTGACTGTGGGCAGATGACCAGGAACTGCTACGTAAGAGAGACTGAGTGGAGGATGGTTGAGAGGGGGCAAGGAGGACAGCACTGGTTGACGTGGCTGAAGATGCTGGAGCAGGAGGAGGAGGGCGGCTTTCACTTTGTGTGCTGCTTCTACTCATGTGTTCTTCCCATCGGCCTTTGTGATGGGAGACCATGTGCCTTCACAAAGCAGTTGTACCTAGGTGGCTGTTGGACTTCCCACGACTCTGTTTCTTTTGGCAGAGGTTGCAAATGGCATCGCTGTTGTCAGAGGCAGACACACAAAAAAATGCCACACTGCTGAGCTCTGCGATGACGGCATTCTGGTGGTGGCAACAGCATGCGTTGATGGGAGTCGGCGTGTTGTCTGGCTGACCCCTGGTGACGATGCATGCTGTCTGACTGTGCCACTAACTCCTTGAGATGACCTCCCCGTGCTTCCAAATCGTCTCCTCCTCCTCCTCTCTGTTTCCCCATCTGAACTTTCCCCCTCTTCTTCTTCTCTTCTAGCAGGCACCCACGTGACATCCACCGACACATCATCATCAACCGCTTCACTTGTATCTGAAACATCAAGAAAGGAAGCAGCAGCGGGTACAACATCATCATCATCATCATCATCATCATCATCACACCATACCTCCATGTCGGTAATGCTGCCTGACTGAGACTGATCACTATTATCTACATCCTCTGTCAATGATGGTTGCGCATCACTCATTTCTTCAAAATGATGTGTCAATAACTCCTGTGACAGATCAAGTGAAGCGGCTGTGGTGCTAGTGTTGGTGGTGGCGACAGGCGGCAGAGTGGCACTGGTCACTTGAGACCTGCCCAAAGCACAGCTGGACTTAGATGGTGCATCAAGGTTCGGAGGACTAGCAGCGGAAGCTGAAGAAGATTGGGTGTCCTGTGTTAGCCATTCAACTAGGTCCTCCTCAGAAGTTTTTGCGTCCCCCCTGGCACCCGGCGTCTGAACAATGTGCATATTTGTAGGGTCTAAAGGAATCACAGCACCACGACCATGACCACGACCACGGAACCTGCGGGGTGGCCTGCCTCTGCCTGTCATTTTTTTTTAAATGGACACTAACAATACTATTACACCAATTGAGTGGTGGCACTGTGAAAGTGGGCACAGTATACGCTGTGAGACTGACAACAAAAAAAAAAGACAGATGTTTTAAAAATCACAAATTGTTAATTTTTTAAAATATTACAACTTACAAGTACGGTGGCAACAAATATGATTGTTTGGCACTATTTGGCAAATGGGCCTGTCTGGCACACACGCTGGGAGAAAGGAAACTGCAATTCAATGGCACTAGGAGACTGAAGAATCACAGTCAAAACAGTTATGATTAACGAAAATTCCAATCCTGTTACAATAAATATAAGTGGTGGCACTAATTGGCTAGTTGGGACTGGCACACAGGCAGGCAGGCAGGCAGGAGGAAAATGCAATTCAAGGGCACTAGTAGACTGCAGATTGACAGTCAAAACAGTGATGATGGACACATTTTGCAATACTGTTAAAAGAAATATGCTGGCACTAATTGGATAGTTGGGCCTGGCACACAGGCTGGCAGGCAGTAGAAAAGTGAAATTCAATGGCACAAGCAAACTGAGGATTAAGATCAACAATCAAATTTTTTTTAATTTTAATTAGTAACTATACTGTGACATCAATTATGATTGGTGTAAATAGTTGGCAAAACGGCCTGGCACAAAAGGCTGGCAGGCAGGAGGTAGATGCAATTCAAGGACACTAGGAGACTGATTACTGACAGTCAAAACAGTGATTGACAATTTTTGCAATACTGTTAACAGAAATATGATTGCTGAAAACAATTGGCTAGGTGGGCCTGGCTCACAGCAGGCTGCAAGGCAGGAGGAAAGTGCTATTCAATGGCACCAGCAAACTGAGGATTCACAACAACTATTACCAAAAATTTTAATTTTTAATTATTAGAATACTGTCACAACAAATATGATTGGTGTAAATATTCTTCAAGTAGGCCTGGCACACAGGCTTGGAAGGCTGTAGAAAAGTGCAATTCTAGGGCACGAGCAAACTGAGGATTAAGATCATCAACAATCAAGATTTTTTTAATTTTAATTAGTAACTATACTGTGACAAAAAATTAGGATTGGTGTAAATAGTTGGCAAGACGGCCTGGCACAAAAGGCTGGCAGGCAGGAGGTAGATGCAATTCAAGGACACTAGGAGACTGATTACTGACAGTCTAAACAGTGATGATTGACATTTTTTGCAATACTGTTAAAAGAAATATGATTGCTGGCAATAATTGGCTAGGTGGGCCGGGCAAACAGCAGGCTGCAAGGCAGGAGGAAAGTGCTATTCACTGGCACCAGCAAACTGAGGATTCACAACAACTATTACCAACAATTTTAATTTTTAATTATTAAGAATACTGTCACAACAACTATGATTGGTGTAAATATTTTTCAAGTAGGCCTGGCACACAGGCTTGGAAGGCAGTAGAAAAGTGCAATTCTAGGGCACGAGCAAACTGAGGATTAAGATCAACACTAAAAATTTTTTTTATTTAAATTACTAACTATAATGTCTGTGACAACAATTATGATTGGTGTAAATAGTTGGCTAGACGGCCTGGCACAAAAGGCTGGCAGTGGCAGGCAGGAGGTAAATGAAATTCAATGGCACTAGGAGACTGAATATTTGCAGTCCAAAAAATTATGATTTTTTTTTTAATTACTGTTACAAGAATTGTGATTGGTGCCACTAATTGGCTACTTGGGCCTGGCAGACAGGCTGGCAGATATGAGTCGTGGATGGTAGGTAGGGCAGCAATTTAACACAGTATGCTGTGTAAGTGACAAAAACACAGTACTGATAGAAAATTAAGTTAGATTACACTAGCAAAATATTTTAAAATTTTAGATTTTAATATTAAAATTATGTTAAGAAGTGCAATGCACATATGACTCTATGAGTGGTCGCACTGGCTGGCTGCTACGTAGGGCAGCAATTATAACAACAGTATGCTGTGTAAGTCAGATAGACAGTTAGACACAGGCCTGATAGAAAATACAATTAGATTACACTAGCATAATGTTTTAAAGACTTTTTTTGGAAATTTTAAGAAAAAGGTTAAGCACATACATATGAGTCTTGGCTTATAGCCTTGGAAGGGCAGCTATTAAAAACAGTAGGCTCGGTAAGTCGGATACACACACGCCTGATAGAAAATACTATTAGATTACACTAGAAAAATGATTGGAATTATTTTTTGGCGGGGGAAATTAAAAAAAGGTTAAACACATATGAGTCGTGGCTCATAGACTAGGGAGGGCTGCAAGTAAACACAGTAGCCTCTCTATGTCAACAAAACACACAGGCCGGATAGAAAATTATATTAGATTACACTAGCAAACAAATTTAAACTTTTTTTTTTATATATTCAAATTAAGGTGAAGAAGAATAGATATGAGTGCTGGGTGGCTGCCTGGCACAGACCAATTAACCAAAATACTGAAAAAAAAAGGAGGTATATTAATGCTGAGTGAGCATGACAGACACAGGCATGATAGTAAATGTAATTAGATTACACTAGCAAAATATTTTTTTTTAAATTTAAAATAATGTTATAAACGGATATTAACACTGGTGGCTGCTGGCTGGCACAGAGCAATGAACCAGAGTATATGCTGTGTGACACTGGCCTGATAGAAAATGAAAAAAAATTACACTAGAAAAATAATTAAATTTTTGGGTTAGTTAAATTTAAACTAATGTTGTTAGGGAGATATCAGTGGTGGCAGTAGTCACAGCATATGCTGTGAGCCTTAAACACACAGCTGAAAGCCAGGCAAATGCTAATAAAAAAAAAAACGAAAAAAAAACAAAAAACGGCACAAAATATAGCCCTAAAAAGGGCTTTTTGGGGTGCTGTGCTTGCAGCAGAGATGAGTGGAGTCCTTCTGGACACTAAATACACTAGCCTAGCTATGTTTTTCTTATTAATGTCAGGAGCAAAAACACAACACGTCCTCTCATTAAGAAAGCAAGGTCGTTATGAGTCTAAAATGGCAGATTCCGAGTAGCTGGGAGTGTCTGATGTTGATTGGCTCTAATGTGTCAGGCGGCTGTGACATAAAGGGTCAAAGTTTCCACAATGATGACACATAGGGGCGGATAGAACATCGCCATGTGTTCGCCCACAAACGCGAACAAGCTATGTTTGCTGTGAACCGTTCGCGGGCGAACAGTTTCGGGACATCACTACTTATGACACCCTTTACCATTTGTTTAACGGTTGTATGACATATGTGTACTAAGGTCAACAGTTTGTTACTTGAATATAATCTGTAACTTTGTTTTCTTACAATAAATTTTAAAAATAAATAAATAAAAAAATTCTCGTGCCAGGATAGACTATGATGGCTTATAAGAACCATAGACCTAACAAATCTGCCCAAAACTTCCTAAAAGTGAAAGAATGTGAGGTGTCATCAAGAAGCGTCAGCACACCACCTTACACGCTGTGTTATAAGCATGGTCAACTTCATGTCCCTGCGTGCCGATTGTGTGGCTTTCATGCTTATCATGGCTGGCTTGTCATTAGTGCCTTCAGGCTAGTGTGCGTCATATATTAATGCTTTCTATGTTGCGCTACTCTGATGCTGGTTAGTATGCCTATATTGTGCTATTTAATAGCCTCTATTCATTCCTTTAATGCACATGTATTGGATCTACTCTTGGGTGCACCACTTTACTTGCTTATTGTGGAAACCTGTTTCCAACTTTGCTTGCTTTGACCCTGCCTTTGTTTTTGCTCATCTGTTGCCCGTTTGTTGCTGACTTGGCTTGGAATGGACTGTCACTTCTGAATACAATTAGGCAGTGTCTTCTATACAAAAATACCTGATCACTGCACTGTTTCCTGACTACAGCTTTGATTTTCCCAATTTTACCTCACAGTTGGTCATGTCCTGGGACTTACCCTCTGTGCTGGGGCAGTGTTTTTATAGTCAATTCCCAACCATAGGGACCTTTAGTACAAAGTACATAGTCTCCTCCTCAGGTTTCTCCATGGATCCAGCCGAATTGTCTGCAACTCTTCAATTATTTTAGCCCGCTACTGTAAAGGGTATTCAGAATTTCCTTGGCTTCGTCAATAATTACAGACGTTTTATTCAAGGTTTTTCTACTATAATAGCATTATATGTAGCCCTCATATCTAATCCTACAACCTGTAAAAATGCATCAAAAAGCTATCACAACCCTCCAAAAGCTAAAACAATTCTTCAGTTTAGCCCCAATTTTACAACATCCGGACCAAACTTGACAGTTTATATTGGAAGTTGAGGCCTCATAGCAGCAGGAGCTTTCCTCTCTCAAAGGAATCCAAACTCATGAAAGATTAATTCAGTGATATATTTTTCTAAAAAAAAAATCTAAATCTTAAAAGAACTATGACATGACCAATAGTGAGTTACTAGCCATCTTGGCTTTACCTGAATGGAGACTCTTACTCAAGGGAACTTCTTCCCAACTTCTTCTCTAAAGACCGCTGCTTCGAATCCGAAACCCTGTGCTAGCGGCCGATTTGCAACAAATCTGCAGGGGTTGGCATTGCACCAGTAGTTCACCAGAACTGCTGGTGCAATGATAAATGCCAACAGCGTCCCAAGACATGACCAACTGTGAGGTGCAATAGGGAGAGTCCAAGCCATAGTTAGAAAACAGTCCAGAGATTGTCCAGTCCAGGCCAAAAACACAGTTCAAAGGCATGGTCAAAGCAAGCAGAAGTCATCAACAGGTTTCCACAATAAGCAAGTAAAGTCTCACACCCAGGAGTAGATCCAATATGTATAGCAGTCTGTAGATATAAAAAAAAAAATGTTTTTGTGGTTGATCAGAATTAGAAATGGTTAAGAAGTTCCCTCAGGTAAAGCCAAGATGGCTAGTAACTCACTATTGGTCATGTCATAGTTCTTTTAAGATTTAGATTTTTTTAGAAAAATATATAACTGAATTAAAGGGACAGTTTACTCAAAAATTTTCTCCCCTTTAATTTGTTCCCAATGATCCACTTTACCTGCTGGAGTGTATTAAATTGTTTACAAGTAGCTCCTTTACCCATATATTGGCATTTGAAATTGTTAATTTAGCATGTGGTATCCCCACCTATTCTGAAAGTTTGTGGCCGCGCGTACCAGCTATAGATAAGCTTTGTAAACACAGCCAGCAGAAGAAATTACACTCCCAGTCGGATATAGCAGAGATAAGGTAATAAAATGTTGATTTTCCATTGTTCTCTCAAAGTACTGGTGATTGTTTTAAGGACAGATATAAGATAAAGAAGCAGGTATATGTGCACAATGTGATACAGTAATGAGATCTGATTATACCTACAAGCTCAACCTATTTTATTAGGCTGTGGCTTCAAAACACAAAATCAGAACTTTAATATACAGAAATAAACCTTAAAAAGCTAATTTTCATACATTTTTTACTCTGCATTTGGTAAAAAAAGCAATTGTAAGCACATTAAGGGAAAAACTATTTTACAGTATACTGTCCCTTTAATCTTTCATGCGTTGGAATTCCTTTGAGAGAGGATAGCTACTGCTGCTATGAGGCCTCAACTTCTAATATAAACTGTCAACTTTGGTCCGGATGTTGTAAAATTTGGACTAAACTGAAGAATTGTTTTAGCTTTTGGAGGGTTGTGATAGCTTTTTGAGGCATTTTACAGGTTGTAGGATTAGATATGAGGGCTACATATAATGCTATGATAGTAGAAAAACCTTGAATTAAACGTCTGTAATTATTGGCGAAGCCAAGGAAATTCTGAATACCCTTTACAGTAGTGGGCTAAAATAATTGAAGAGTTGCAGACAATACTGCTGGTGTCAGGCTACAAATATAAAGTTAATGATGGAACACAATTCACAGATCTTAATTTATTAATAATTGTTTTGTTTCACTATTGTAAAGGAATATCACTATGGCTTAGTGATATTCTCACCTAATAGTGATAGTTTAGTTGTTTATTTTGCCACACCCCAGATTATGCAGTTAGGGTTAAGCAAACTTGAATAGGATTTGTAGAAATTGCTCTCAATATTAAGTTAGCTTTAGTTCTTAAGTTGCAGGTGTAGTAATGGTTCTATTAACTCTCAGAGTCTTATGCAGTGTAACACATAAATAGTTAACTAGTAACCAGGTTCTGTTAACAGTTGTACATATGCTCATGCAGTATTGCTATTTTATTTGCAGAGATTACTTGTACCTTGTCTTGTGTTGCACTTGTAGTGTGGCAGAGCTGAAATGAATGCACAGCCTGTTCTGTGGGAGTTCCAGTTTCACTGTGGAAGCTGTGTTGTTTATTAATCTGCAGTCAGGATGTTTCAATAAGGGTTAAAGCCAGATTTTCAGTGACAAGTTCTGTGGTAACTCTCTTATATATACAAACTACACAGTGAAAGTTCTCCAAGTAACAAAGCATTAGAACAAATAGAATTATACTTGCGTTTGGTTCAGGCAGTTCATTTAATTCATTGCATGTCAGCTCCTAAGTTAATGAACACTGCAGTTGTTTGGATGAATTCCAGTTAAAGTTGAACAAAGTATCAAAAAGTTCCTGTGAAGAAAAGAGTTCAGAAAACAAGTTATTCCAAGTAGTTAGGCTCAAGTAAATAGGGTAGCCTTGTACTCCAAATTACTAAGCAAAGAGAATTGATTTGGGGCAGTTTTTAAAGGCAAGCTGCAAGTTTGTTGCTTGAAGGATTCCGCTGGGTCCTAGAAGGAGCTAGGTTCCTGACAGCTGGATCCATGGAGAAACCTGAGGAGGAGACTATGTACTATGTAATAAAGGACCCTATGGTTGGGAATTGACTATAAAAACACTGCCCCAGCACATAGGGTAAGACCCAGGACATGACCAACTGTGAGGTAAAATTGGGAAAATCAAAGCTGTAGTTAGGAAACTGTCCAGTGATCAGTTAATTTTGTATAGAAGACACTGCGCAATTGAAATCAGAAGTGACAGTCCATTCCAAGCCAAGGTCAGCAACTGACGGGCAACAGATGAGCAAAAACAAAGGCAGGGTCAAAGCAAGCAAAGTTGGAAACAGGTTTCCACAATAAGCAAGTAAAGTGGTGCACCCAAGAGTAGATCCAATGCATGTGCATTAAAGGAATGAATAGAGCTATTAAACAGTACCATATAGGCGTACTAACCAGCATCAGAGTAGCGTAACATAAAAAGTATTAATATATAATGCACACTAGCCTAAAGGCACTAACCACAAGCCAGCCATGATAAGCATGACAGTCACACAATCGGCACGCAGGGACATGAAGTTGACCACGATTATAACACAGTGTGTTAGGTGGTGTGCTGACACTTCTTGATGACACCTCACATTCTTACACTATTTTGGAAGTTTCGGCCAGATTTGTTAGGTCTATGGTTCTTGTGCCATCAAAGTCTATCCTGGCACAAGAAATTTCAAAGAACATTCTGTATTTATGTCATGCACTGAAACAACTATGCTACCTAAGTTACAAGTCTTTTTTATTTTTTTCTGTATGATCTCTAACGTGAATATTTTTAAAAAAATACTTCTTGGAGTGCAGTTATTATAAGACTTAGGTACTCTGTCTTCTGAGCATCTGTGTGCTTGACAACACTTCCAAAAATGATCTATAAATATTTACTACATTTTCATTCTGCCACTTTGCTGGGAAAAATTAAAAAAAACAACTGTACTGGTAGTTGCATTTGTAGAAGAAGAAGAAGAAAAATTATTATGATATAATACAACTGAATTAATGCAGTGAATGGTTCACATAAAAATGTAGGCAGGGCGGGAGTGACAAGAAACAATACATTAGCAAAACGTGACATGAGTATTTTACAATTGCAATCATGTAGATAAACTATATTTCAAGCTTGTTTCTAAAGTTTATCCATGTTTCTTGCACCTTATTCAAAGAGATGTTAATGGCAGGAACTATTACTAATGAAATGCTGGAAAAGATAGCAATTCATTTTGAACATGAGCTCATCTTCACAAGGAGGCCCTTCAACAACTTCATAATCTTCTGTAAATCAGGCCCATTAAAGCTTCTTTAATGCAGGTCAGGAGTCAGAGAGCACCGAATACACTGCCTCTGCTGGAGGAAAGTTGGTTGGTAGACTACTTCCTTCTACAAGAGACTATAATCTCTACACTTTTGCTGCTGCTTGCTGTATCCAATGACAACCAAAGAAACATTTAGGTTTCTCCTTAGCAAGTCACACTCATTACCCACTCCTGAACCAAATGTGTTAAAAAACGTTGTAGACAAACATTTTATCTTCAAACTGGTCTTGTATTGAAGTGCAGATATATAAATCAATTGAAGACTGAAAACCCATCTCATTTTACTCTGTGATACTGACTCAGTCTATCTCACAACCTATTAATCTATTTCATATACTTTTATATACTTTTTGATGATAAAGTATTAAAGTATTTTTTTCTTATATCTCAAATGATTAAATACAAATTACTTAAATCAGATGTTATGTGGACAGTTTTTACTTTAAAAGTGTGTTTGATAATATTTGTGTTGTTTAATATCAAACAGTAAGTTATTGTGCTTTTCCTAGTGTGAAACAAATATTCAATGAAATGTCATTAGAAAAATACTGATGAAAAACATTTTCACTCACACTATAAAATTTGCTTTCCTAAAGGAGCCTTGTAGTGTTGATGAGGCTTCTTATAGAATACTAGTCCTAAAGCCCGTTGACACGGGCCATGTTGTGTGATCTCTCTCTCTCTCTCTCTCTCTATCTCTCTCTCTCTCTCTCTCTCTCTCTCTCTCTCTCCCCTGCGCGCGCGATCAGCTGTGCTGCCCGGTTCTCCCCTGCGCGCGCGATCAGCTGTGCTGCCCGGTTCTTTTCAGTCCAACCATTAAATTCACAGTTTGTGGGTCAAATATTGTGAGATTACTTTTTTTAAGAAAACATACGTTTTACATGTGCTGATTTGTCTCATACTTTAGCTTTTTTTTTTGTAAATATGTTTAGTTTAATATTGTGATTCAAAATAGGACTAGATCAGTAACAGACACCATTAAATTGAAATGAAACATGTGTAGTTAGATCATGTGTATGATTGCTAAAATCTATCGGCTAGAGGCTAGATTACGAGTTGTGCGTTAGGGTAAAAAAGCAGCGTTAAGAGGTCCTAACGCTGCTTTTTTACGCCCGCTGGTATTACAAGTTTTGAAGCTATACGTGTACCGCACACTTCTTTGGCCTTACCGCAAAACAACTTACGTAAACTTCGTAAAGTCTTTTTTCTATGGGATTTCTATAGCGCCGATATTACGAGTCTGTCCTGGGAGGCCAAAAAGTGAGTGGTACACCCTACCCTGTCAAGAGTCCTAACGCATTTAAAAGTCAAACGAAAGAGATATGGGTACTAAGGCACTACTAATGGGTCTACACAGGAATCAAATGGGATAAAGTAAATCAGCTATATATATTGGCTGAGCTACGGTAGGCACAAGGGGTGATGTGTACTCAGGCAGGAATAGGAACAAATCAGTAAAAAACTGAAAAACTAGTACACCTGGATAGCACTCACATTTCTGTAATTAAATTTTTAGTAGGACAGATTGTTCTAGACAATAGGGTAGGGTACAGAACTGTTATATTTAAAATTTAACCTTTAATAGAAATAAATAAAAATACAAACACAACAACACACTTTTAAAATCTACGTCTGATTTGTATGGGTAAGTATATTCAATCTCACATAAGATAATGATAGAGGGTTAGTATTAACCTCAACTTTACGCTGGGATCCAATGTAGGAGGCTACCAATGTGTCTTGGCTAGTTCAGAATTATTAACCTAGACCAATATTGGTATATGGGTAATCGATCAAAGCACATAGGTAGTCGGGAGTCTGTATAGCTCCTATCTGTAAAATAGTGTACTTGCCGTGTGAGGGTTGTAGCTTATTAGGTATATCACGTAATGATAGTTAACCTGTCTCTTCCACTATATCCAAATGTTATTACAGAGGTGAATCTGCAAATGTACAGTCTGGGTACCACTTTACTGGCCTATACCTTATATTACAGATAATTACCAACTTGTAGTCGATGTATAGTTTATATAGTGAATTACCAATCAATATAATAAGTTCCAAGTCATCTAAAAGGTCGTGACTTATTAGTAAGTCAAGTAATAATAGTAAATCCGCCTCAGCCACTATATCCAAATATATGTTACAGAGGTGAATCTGCAAATGTTGCAGATAACTCATTTAGATGTCAACTTGATACAGCCAGGGTACTACGTTACCGGCCTATACCTTCTATTACAGAGATCTAACTATTTATATCTTAAGCTGTATTGAGGTTTATGCATAGAATGAATTTACAGATACTGCTAATCATTTGTATAGATTCCAGATAGCCTTAGTATTAGGCATCCACGATACCGGTCTATACCTTGTATTCCTTATGGTCTCACTGATTGTAATTAGGACGTTATGACAATATTATTTTTAATCACTGTTCAAAAGTACAATGGATTCTTGGCAAGCACTGAGAAATCAAGGGATACACTACTGGCCTATATTTTATATTGCTACAGTGCAGTCTGCTAGCAATAATTGGCCGGCCTATACCGAGTTTTAAATATCAAAGATGTATAGCTAAGATGTTAAATACTACTCATAACTACCAGTGTATTATAGGTGGACACAGTACTAAAAATGATACAATACCGGCCTATACCTTACTGAAATACTAATAGGTTGTTAATAAAAGCTACTCATGGCTCAGATAGATTATAGATGAATAAAAATATTGTATAGTAATACGATATCGGCCGATACCAAGCTATAATATTGAAGAGTTGTTTGTGAAAGTTACTCGTTGCTTCAGTGGATTATTGATAACCCAGTATTTGGGAATGACACTATACCGGCCTATACCTTGTATTTCTACTGTGGTGTCAATACCAACCTATACCTTGTATTGCAGCGAAGTCTATACTACCCTATATCCTGCTTGCTATAATAGTGTTCAGTACCGGCCTATACCTTGTATCGCTACAGCGGAGTATCTCTTAGCCTATCCTATACATTTATACAGCTGTGACTATATCGGCCTATACCTTAGATTACTGAAGTATTATCTATATCGGCCTATACCTTGTATCGCTACAGCGGAGTATCTCATAGCCTATCCTATATATTTAAACAACTGTGACTATACCGGCCTATACCTTAGATTACTGAAGTATTATCTATACCGGCCTATACCAGTAGTAAATATAACAGTATCTATACCGGCCTATACCATATAATGCCACAACAGCATCAGTACCGGCCTATACCTTGTGTATCTGTACAGTCATATACCTTGTATTACAACAGTAACATCTCTGAATAAGGCAATACTGCCTGTTGGTTTGAAATTAATTTACTGTAGTATCCCGATCTAAAGTACAGAGTTACCGGCCTATACCTTTGTTTATAGATATGTGCTATAATATCCGTTACAGACCTCTATCTTATTTTATTGATTAAATGATTACCTATTTAGGGGAATTCGCTAACATATTAGCTTTTATTATATTAAATTATGCGTTGATTCCACTAAATAACCTTCTACAAATCTAGACGATCTAAAATTTAAACACAGCCAAACATCCCTATTCACATTTAAAAGTCAGTAGTTAAGAGTTTTATGGTACAACGCTGTAACATAAAACTCCTAACTAAAGTGCTAAAAAATACACTAACACCCATAAACTACCTATTAACCCCTAATCTGCCGCTCCGGACACCACCGCCACCTACATTATATTTATGAACCCCTAATCTGCTGCCCCCAACATTGACGACACCTACATTATATTTATTAATCCCTAATCTGCCGCCCCAATGTCGCCGCAACCTACCTACACTTTTTAACCCCTAATAATAAACATATTAACCCCCTTAACCGCTGCTCTCACGCCTCGCAAACATTAGTTACATTTTATTAACCCCTAATCTGCCGTCCCTAACATTGCTGCCACCTACCTACATTTATTAACCCCTAACCTGCTGCCCCCAACGTCGCCGCCACTATATTAAAGTTATTAACCCATAAACCTAAGTCTAATCCTAACCCTAACACCCCCCTAACTTAAATATAATTTAAATAAATCTAAATAAATATTCCTATCATTAACTGAATTATTCCTATTTAAAACTAAATACTTACCTATAAAATAAACCCTAAGATAGCTACAATATAACTAATAGTTACATTGTATCTATCTTAGGGTTTATTTTTATTTTACAAGCAAGTTTGTATTTATTTTAACTAGGTAGAATAGTTATTAAATAGTTATTAACTATTTAATAACTACCTAGCTAAAATAAAGACACATTTACCTGTAAAATAAAACCTAACCTAAGTTACAATAACACCTAAAACTACACTATAATTAAATAAATGAACTAAATTAAATACAATTACCTAAATTAAATTAAATTAAATTAGCTAAAGTACAAAAAAAACAAATACTAAATTACAGAAAATAATAAACAAATTACAGATATTTAAACTAATTGCACCTAATCTAATAGCCCTATTAAA
Organism: Bombina bombina; assembly: GCF_027579735.1. Classification (NCBI taxonomy): domain Eukaryota; kingdom Metazoa; phylum Chordata; class Amphibia; order Anura; family Bombinatoridae; genus Bombina; species Bombina bombina. The sequence continues at coordinate 554,717,300 of NC_069504.1, read as the reverse complement.
ATAAAAAAGCCCCCCCCCCCCCCAAATAAAAAACCCTAGCCTTAAAAGGGCCTTTTGCAGGGCATTGCCCCAAAGTAATCAGCTCTTTTACCTGTAAAAACCACCCACATAACCAACCCCCCCCCCAAATAAAATACTATCTAAAAAAATCTAAGCTCCCCATTGCCCTGAAAAGGGCATTTGGATGGGCATTGCCCTTAAAAGGGCAGTTAGCTCTTTTGCCGCCCAAACCCTAACCTAAAAATAAAACCCACCCTATACACCCTTAAAAAACCCTAACACTAACCCCCTGAAGATCGACTTACCGGGAGACATCTTCATACAAGCTGGGCCAAAGTCCTCAATGAAGCCGGGAGAAGTCTTCATCCAAGCCGGGGGCAAAGTGGTCTTCCAGACGGGCAGAAGTCTTCATCCAGACGGCATCTTCTATCTTTATCCATCCGGTGCGGAGCGGGTCCATCTTCAAGGCATCCGACGTGGAGCATCCTCTTCATCCAACGACTAAAGATGAATGAATGTACCTTTAAGTGACGTCATCCAAGATGGCGTCCCTTAGATTCCGATTGGCTGATAGAATTCTATCAGCCAATCGGAATTAAGGTAGAAAAAATCCAATAGGATTGAAGTTCAATCCTATTGGCTGATCCAATCAGCCAATAGGATTGAGCTTGCATTCTATTGGCTGATTGGAACAGCCAATAGAATGCAAGCTCAATCCTATTGGCTGATTGTTTAGGTTTTATTTTACAGGTAAATTTGTCTTTATTTTATCTAGGTAGTTATTAAATAGGTATTAATAGAATAACTATTCTACCTAGTTAAAATAAATACAAGCTTGCCTGTAAAATAAAAATAAATCCTAAGATAGATACAATGTAACTATTAGCTATATTGTATATTGTATATCTTAGGGTTTATTTTATAGGTAAGTATTTAGTTTTAAATAGGAATAATTTAGTTAATGATAGGAATATTTATTTAGATTTACTTAAATTATATTTAAGTTAGGGGGTGTTAGGGTTAGACTTAGGTTTATGGGTTAAAAACTTTAATATAGTGGCGGCGACGTTGGGGGCGGCAGATTAAGGGTTAATAAATGTAGGTAGGTGGCGGCGACATTGGGGGTGGCCAATTAGGGGTTAATAAATATAATGTAGGTGTCAGCGATGTTGGGGGCAGCAGATTAGGGGTTCATAACTATAATGTAGGTGGCGGCGGTGTCTGGAGCGGCAGATTAGGGGTTAATAATATAATGCTGGTGTCGGCGATGTCGGGGGCGGCAGATTAGGGGTTAATAAGTGTAAGATTAGGTGTGTTTAGACTCGGGGTTCATGTTAGGGTGTTGCTTTTTTGCAGGTGTTAGGCTTTTTTTTCAGCCGGCTCTCCCCTTTGATTCCTATTGGGAAATCGTGCACGAGCACGTACGACCAGCTCACCGCTGACTTAAACAGCGCTGGTATTGGAGTGCGGTAAGGAGCAAAATTTTGCTCAACGCTCACTTCTTGTCTTTTAACGATGGGTTTCTGAAAACTCGTAAAACCAGCACTGCATGTAAGTGAGCGGTGAGAGAAAACTGCTTGTTAGTACCGCACAGCCTCTAACGCAAAATTCGTAATCTAGCCGTATGTGGTTTTTTTTGTTTTGTTAAATAGGTTTTACATTTTACATGCAGAGTGAATTTACTCTAACAAAGGTGGAAAGATCAAGCTTAAATCTGAGATGAACAAAGCAAAATAGTTGCAGGTTGTTAACGGTGAGCTAAATATTGCTAAGCATTGATAATAGATTAAGTACTGCATCATTTTAGGTATATCATAAACAATGATTCAGTGATGTTTTGTTCTTTCCAACAAGCTTCATTTGGACAGCATTTAAGATTAGTTCTCTACATTTTAATGTTATGTACATGCATTGTATATCTCAATTTAAAGAGAAATGACTGCATGGCTACTTCTAGTCTAATAAATTCTCTTAAATATTTGAGTCAGGTATTTATAGAGGTAAGACAATAGGCCTGATTATTAAAAGCTCACCCACAAGAAAATAAACAGCGCAAAAAAACATTTTTTTTAGCATTATATTGTAATGTAGATTTCTCTCCTCCCCATTCATAGTGAGATAAACAGCCCACAAGCTAAAATGTGTGTTTCTAAAATGTTTTGAGGACATGACAGTTCTGACAAGACTTCTAAGATAACTTTACTAGACCAGAGAGCTTTAAACAGTTGGGCCCCATGTTCCAGACAAAGTGATTTGACCTGTTTGCCGTATTTAAAACGTTATCGGGTTATGGTCTTGTTATTAAAAAAAAAGAGCTTCAGTAAAAGCTTGAAATTGAAATATTAACCTATTTTGGAAACATGGTTTCCTCATAATAATTTTATGTTTTGGAACTTGGGAGATACCCCCATATTAACTGGAGAAGCTTTCATCACTCTCAATACCTAGATACACTATTACATTTTATGCTGTTTACATACAGTTATAAAGAGAATGGCTGTGAAAAACTTGCACAGTTAGTTACCATGATCATGCATGTATTCACATTTTTTGCATGATCACATTTTAAGAAATTCAGATATTTTGGAAAATAACTAACTATCGGCTAGATTTAGAGTTCTGCGGCCAAAGGGGTGCGTTAGCTACGCGTGCTTTTTTTCTCCCGCACCTTTTAAATACCGCTGGTATTTAGAGTTCACAGAAGGGCTGCGTTAGGCTCCAAAAAGGGAGCGTAGAGCATATTTACCGCCACTGCAACTCTCGATACCAACGGTGCTTAATCTGCTGCCCCTAACACCGCCGACCCCTATATTATATTTATTAACCCCTAATCTGCCCCCCACAACGTCGCCACCAGCTACCTACAATAATTAACCCCTAATCTGCCAACCGGAGCTCACCGCTACTATAATAAATGTATTAACCCCTAAAGCTAAGTCTAACCCTAACACTAACACCCCCCTAAGTTAAATATAATTTAAATCTAACTAAATAAATTAACTCTTATTAAATAAATTATTCCTATTTAAAGCTAAATACTTACCTGTAAAATAAACCCTAATATAGCTACAATATAAATTATAATTATAGTGTAGCTATTTTAGGATTAATATTTATTTTACAGGCAACTTTGTATTTATTTTAACCAGGTACAATAGCTATTAAATAGTTAATAACTATTTAATAGTTACCTAGTTAAAATAATTACAAAATTACCTGTAAAATAAATCCTAACCTAAGTTACAATTAAACCTAAAACTACACTATCAATAAATTAATTAAACTACCTACAATTACCTACAATCAAACCTAACACCACACTATCATTACATTAATTAAATACAATACCTACAAATAAATACAATTAAATAAACTAACTAAAGTACAAAAAATAAAAAAGAACTAAGTTACAAAAAATAAAAAAATATTTACAAACATTAGAAAAATATTACAACAATTTTAAACTAATTACACCTACTCTAAGCCCCCTAATAAAATAACAAAGACCCCCAAAATAAAAAAATGCCCTACCCTATTCTAAATTAAAAAAGTTCAAAGCTCTTTTACCTTACCAGCCCTGAAAAGGGCCATTTGCGGGGCATGCCCCAAATAATTCAGCTCTTTTGCCTGTAAAAAAAAACATACAATACCCCCCCAACATTACAACCCACCACCCACATACCCCTAATCTAACCCAAACCCCCCTTAAATAAACCTAACACTAAGCCCCTGAAGATCTTCCTACCTTATCTTCACCATGCCAGGTTCACCGATCTGTCCACCGAAGTCTTGATCCAAGCCTCCGAAATCTTGATCCAAGCCCAAGCGGGGGCTGAAGAGTGACGTCCATCCTCCGGCTGAAGTCTTGATCCAAGCGGGCAGAAGAGGACATCCGGACCGGCAAACATCTTCATCCAAGCCGCATCTTCTATGTTCTTCAATCCGATGACGACCGGCTGATCTTCAAGACCTCCAGAACGGATATCCATCTTGATCGGAACAGCCAATAGAATGCAAGCTCAATCTGATTGGCTGATCGGATCAGCCAATCGGATTGAACTTGATTCTGATTGGCTGATTCCATCAGCCAATCAGAATTTTCCTACCTTAATTCCGATTGGCTGATAGAATCCTATCAGCCAATTGGAATTCGACGGACGCCATCTTGGATGACGTCCCTTAAAGGAACCGTCATTCGTCGGGAAGTCGTCGGTGAAGATGGATGTTCCGTGTCGGGATGAACATGGATACGGAAGAAAGAAGATTGAAGATACCGTTGATAGAAGACTTCAGCTGGATCATGGACCTCTTCAGCTCCCGCTTGGATGAAGACTTCAGCCGGATAATGGACATCTTCAGCCCCCCGCTTGGGCTTGGATCAAGACATCGGAGCCAGGACGGATCGGTGTGATACCCGGCGAGGTGAAGATAAGGTAGGAAGATCTTCAGGGGCTTAGTGTTAGGTTTATTTAAGGGGGGTTTGGGTTAGATTAGGGGTATGTGGGTGGTGGGTTGTAATGTTGGGGAGGGGGGTATTGTATGTTTTTTTTTTACAGGCAAAAGAGCCGATTTATTTGGGGCATGCCCCGCAAAGGGCCCTTTTCAGGGCTGGTAAGGTAAAAGAGCTTTGAACTTTTTACATTTAGAATAGGGTAGGGCATTTTTTTATTTTGGGGGTCTTTGTTATTTTATTAGGGGGCTTAGAGTAGGTGTAATTAGTTTAAAATTGTTGTAATATTTTTCTAATGTTTGTAAATATTTTTTTATTTTTTGTAACTTAGTAAGTTTATTTAATTGTATTTATTTGTAGGTATTGTATTTAATTAATTTATTGATAGTGTAGTGTTAGGTTTAATTGTAGATAATTGTAGGTATTGTATTTAATTAATTTATTGATAGTGTAGTGTTAGGTTTAATTGTAGATAATTGTAGGTATTGTATTTAATTAATTTATTGATAGTGTAGTGTTAGGTTTAATTGTAATTTAGGTTAGGATTTATTTTACAGGTAATTTTGTAATTATTTTAACTAGGTAACTATTAAATAGTTATTAACTATTTAATAGCTATTGTACCTGGTTAATATAATTACAAAGTTGCCTGTAAAATAAATATTAATCCTAAAATAGCTACAATATAATTATAATTTATATTGTACCTATATTAGGGTTTATTTTACAGGTAAGTATTTAGCTTTAAATAGGAATAAGTTATTTAATAAGAGTTACTTTATTTCGTTAGATTTAAATTATATTTAACTTAGGGGGGTGTTAGGGTTAGGGTTAGAGTTAGCTTTAGGGGTTAATACATTTATTAGAGTAGCGGTGATATCCGGTCGGCAGATTAGGGGTTAATAATTGTAGGTAGGTGGAGGCGACGTTGGGGACGGCAGATTAGAGGTTAATAAATATAATATAGGGGTCGGCAGTGTTAGGGGCAGCAGATTAGGGGTACATAGGGATAATGTAGGTTGCGTCGGTGTACGTAGTGGAAGATTAGGGGTTAATAATAATATGCAGGTGTCAGCGATAGCGGGGGCGGCAGATTAGGGGTTAATAAATATAACATAGTGGTCGGCGATGTTAGGGGCAGCAGATTAGGGGTACATAGGGATAACGTAGCTGGCGGCGGTGTACGGAGCGGCAGATTAGGGGTTAAAAAGTTTTAATAGAGTGGCGGCGATGTGGGGGGACCTCGGTTTAGGGGTACATAGGTAGTTTATGGGTGTTAGTGTACTTTAGAGCACAGTAGTTAAGAGCTTAAAGCTCTTAACTACTGACTTTTTTCTGCGGCTGGAGTTTTGTCGTTAGATTTCTAACGCTCACTTCAGCCAAGACTCTAAATACCGGCGTTAGAAAGATCCCATTGAAAAGATAGGATACGCAAATGGCGTAGGGGGATCTGCGGTATGGAAAAGTCGCGGCTGCAAAGTGAGCGTTAGACCCTTTCCTGACTGACTCCAAATACCAGCGGGCGGTAAAAACCAGCGTTGGGACCCTCTAACGCTGGTTTTGACGGCTACCGCCCAACTCTAAATCTAGGCCTATGGGTTTGATGTTACAGCCTACTCTAACTGACACATTTCAGCATTTTCTTAATTCCTAATTGTGCACAAAATGGCAAAAATACTATGATTTGCAAAAAAGTATGCACATTATGACATGTAGAGAGGGATATTGTCTACTCCTTATCTATTTACAAAATTAACTTAATGAAAATGTAGTGGTAAAGTATTTGTTATTTTTGTTAAATGTCAGCTGTATTATAAATTGCATGAAACAATTACTCAATGCAGTAGAATTGCATAATTAACACATGCATAATAAAAAGACAATACATTTCAAATAAGCAGTAGATTTATTTCTGACGTATACATTTTTTCTCCAATTTTTCCGGTCCCCTGTATCATGTGACATATATCAACCAATCACAGACTAGTACAGTATACGTATACCCTATACGTATACCCTTGTGCACATGCTCAGTAGGAGCTTGCGCCCACAGAAAGTGTGTATATAAAAATACTGTGCAAAATTTGATGATGGCAGTAAATTGGAAAGTGTCTTAAAACTGCATGCTCTTTCTGAATCATAAAGTTTATTTTGACATGGGTGTCCCTTTAATTACTTTTTATTTATTTGACAGTGATGCTATTCAATAAGAAATTCATTAAAAGATTGACTTTACTTGAATTTGAGAAGTACAACTTGCACGACTAGAGAAAATGTGTATTATGTAAACAAAACTTACATATTTAGCTTAAACAAAGCAACACCAATAAACAACTCTGTGTTATTATATAACTTAATGAGCCATTAAATATTGTTAACTGCCCTGCCGGTGAGAACAGCACCACAGGACACAATCTATACACAACAAACGGATAATGAAGTTCAAAGCTAAATCTACTCTGTCTAAAAAGTCAGGTACTTTTTAATTTGAAAATGCAAAGCTAAAGGTCTTCTTACAACATCAATCTATTCTATTAATGTTTCATGTGCACTGTATAACTGAGCACTGTATTGATTAATAATTTTATATACTGGCATCAAGAAATCAAATCTGATTGAAAAATAGCATGAACTTCTAAATATATTTTACAATCACAACTCATTTTTCACAAATTTCAAGGTCACTGCTACGAAACAATAAAGACATTTTCAGAAGTGAAATGTACATTAAATTAACAAATTAAAATACATTCTATGGCCTAGATTTAGAGTTCGGCGTTATCCGTAAAAACCAGCGTTAGAGGCTCCTAACGCGGGTTTCTTACGCACTCCGGTATTTAGAGTTTATTTACCGCCACTCAAAATACACCTAACGCTCACCTTTCTACCGCCACCTCAGACCCAGTAGTAAACATATACCGCAAAAAAAAACATCCACGAATCACAAAACAAATATTACACAAAGTACACTTACACTCATACAAACACAACACTATCTTTATTTTTCTTTTTTTTTTTTTTTTCCTTAAAATACAAAGGATTAAAGTTGCGAGATCTCGGGTGTTTGAAAAAAATCCACACAAATCCATTTTCCCATTGACTTACATAGACACACGGGAAAAGACCCTCATATACCTACATCTAACTAATAACATTATCACAAACATACACTCATCGATGCATACAAACAATATACACCACATGACATACACAAAATATTTATTTATTACAAAAAGAACACGATTTAGCGACTTTTTCACACAAGATCATGACGTCACTCACTTTACGAGGAAAACCAGTCTTAGAAAAAAAAAATAGAAATCTTTGGAGCCTCCATTGACTTCTATTGGGAAGACGTGCTCGTGCACGCGAAACCCTCATTTCCCTAACGCACGCAAATAGCGTAGACTGAAAAACTCCAAATACCAGCGCTAGAAAAGACATGATTTCATGCGTTAGACCTAGCGATGATAAATAGATCAAGAAATGACTATTTCCCTATGGTGGACTTATGGTTTTTAATATTAAATATTCACCACACCATAAATATTTTTAACACTTTTAGATTACATCAACTACAAATCCCCATCACTAGTAACACATTATTATTTCAATAAAATTACATTTACAATTAAAATAAAATTCAATACACATTTCTGGATTCACAAACACTACACAATGGGAAACATCTCTCATTTACCTTTATTATTGCATTTCAGTTATTCAACTCATATGCTTGCAGCAACTGCATATCTACATAGGCTTAACACATAATCACTCATGGATGCACATACATTACTTTTAACATTCAATCATACATGTGCATTCAAATGATGGGGGACAAACACATTACATTCTCTACAGGAATCACAAAACACAACATATGGATTTGACTGTACTTGTAACATCATGATTCCATCACCAGAAACCATTAGGAATTACGTACAAGAAGAACATCATTACACCAGATTACAGATGTCACTTTATGGGAAGGAACAACAATGCCAGACCGCTATATACAAGTCAGCATATGTGGGACACAATCACAATATATACGTACTACATGTACATAACACGTATCCCCCATCACGCAACCACAAAGCACACATTTATATTTTATTCAGCACACAATAACAATGTAGCACAATACAACAACACAATGAGGATTTCACAACTACATAGGCAGGTTAATAATATCATGACGTCATTACAAGATTCAACCATACACATCACAGATTCACCACTGTACCGCCCCTTTAGGAACTTTAACACTCAATACTACAATACAACATATACGTAAACCACACTTTTGAACAGCATTATTATGGAGATTTCAATGGGACAATTAAGAAATATTGTCAGATCGCAAATCAATTATATATACAATACTACAGATGGCAGCCGGAAGTTATTCAGTATTCGTGCAATTTTTATGGGACGCATACAATATTGTCAGATATAAAATCACTTATATATATAATACTACAGATGACATCCGGAAGTTATTCAGTATTAGTGCCATTTGAAAGGGACGCATACAATATTGACAGCTCGGCAATCACTTATATATACAATACTACAGATGGCAGACGGGAAGTTCGGAATTATTATTGCGATTTAAAAGGGACGCATACAATATTGACAGCTCAGCAATCACTTATATATACAATACTACAGATGACAGCCGGAAGTTATTCAGTATTAGTGCGATTTGAATGGGACGCATACAATATTGACATCTCGGCAATCACTTATATACACAATACTACAGATGACAGCCGGAAGTTATTCAGTATTAGTGCCATTTTAAAGGGACGCATACAATATTGACAGCTCGGCAATCACTTATATATTCAATACTACAGATGGCAGACGGGAAGTTCGGAATTATTATTGCGATTTAAAAGGGACGCATACAATATTGACAGCTCGGAAATCACTTATATATACAATACTACAGATGGCAGCCGGAAGTTATTCAGTATTAGTGCAATTTTAAAGGGACGCATACAATATTGACATCTCGGCAATCACTTATATATTCAATACTACAGATGGCAGATGTTACTTTATCGTTTACAAACAATATTGCATCAACATTGATCGATCACATTCGATGCACATTATACACAACTATGCACTTTCATTCATGTTAGCCTGGACGTGTGCTTGTTACTATAAGATCGCGTTTAAGAAATATTGATTACGCATATGATCAAACATTACAAACATGCACTGTATGTGTGATATTGGACACATTGAGAATCATTGTTTGAAACTAACATTTCAGCAAACAACAAATAAACGCCCACTGTGAAAGCATTCGCGCCGCTCACATACAAACAAGTGAATACAATCAGCAATCATTACAAACTCACTACCATTGGACTAATTGTACTATAAATCCCCCAAACAACATGGCCAATGCATCACTTGTGATCCACATCAGATCAAGTGCTTACCTTGTTACGCTGTTCTGAAAGATGGATGACGATGACATGGTAGACGCTGCTGGTGGTGCTATTGGCGAACTAGCTGTTGGTCGAATCAGGCAGCCTCGGCGGCTCAGACTGAGACGAAGGGGTCGTCTGGTTCGAGGTCCTCGTGTCTACAGGGTGAGACCCACCTTGGAAAACATGAGTGACTTTGAGGTTTTTGATAAGTATCGGCTCGATCGCGAACAGCTCATTGGCCTTTACGAGCTTCTTAAACCTCATTTGGAGCCACGTATACAAATAAGGACTGCTGTTCCCCCCATGAGTAAGATGCTAAGCTGTCTATACGTCCTGGCCTCAGGGAGTTTTCAATCCGGAGAACTGTACATGCATGGCCTGGCTCAAGGTACATTCTCTGGGGTGTTTGATAACTTTCTGAACGCCATGGTACGTATCAGTAAGCAATACATAGGATTCCCACAGAATGATGGTGATTGGAGGCGCCTGAAGCGGGAATTCTTTGATATTGCTCAATTGCCCAATGTCTTGGGAGCCATTGATTGTACCCACATTGCGCTGCGTGCTCCAATTGATGACTTGCCCTTCAGAAATCGCAAACATTTTCATAGCCTCAACGTGCAGTATGTTTGTGACGCACGGATGAGGATTATGCATGTGTATGCGAATTTTGGAGGGGCTTGTCATGATGCCCGCATCCTCTCTCTGTCGTCCCTGTGGAGACAGTTTGAGGAAAGACAAATGCCCCCTGGTTATCTCGTTGGTGAGTATTTGTGCTCAACATGGTTAATTATTTTGACAATTGCCCCTGTATTTTTTAACTGTTAGCGTCATGTTCAGCTATAGGATTAAATTTAACCATTTGTTATTTACCGACGCTAATGTCTAGTTTTATTGAAAAGCAGATATGTAGCATGTCTTACCTTAAGTGTTCAGATAGAGAATGCAATGTAACCATGTAGTTAGCATTTTACACAAGGTTTGGTTTAGTCAAAATACGCATATGTAGCATGTCTTAGATGAAATGGCAAGATATTAGCTCATGCAATTTAACCCTGTCATTGTCTTTTTCCGCTAATGTCTAGTTTTATTGAAATTCAGATATGTAGCATGTCTTACCTTAAGTGTTCAGATAGAGAATGCAATGTAACCATGTAGTTAGCATTTTACACAAGGTTTGGTTTAGTCAAAATACGCATATGTAGCATGTCTTAGATGAAATGGCAAGATATTATCTCATGCAATTTAACCCTGTCATTGTCTTTTTCCGCTAATGTCTAGTTTTATTGAAATGCAGATATGTAGCATGTCTTACCTTAAGTGTTCAGATAGAGAATGCAATGTAACCATGTAGTTAGCATTTTACACAAGGTTTGGTTTAGGAGAAATACGCATATGTAGCATGTCTTAGATGAAATGGCAAGATATTATCTCATGCAATTTAACCCTGTCATTGTCTTTTTCCGCTAATGTCTATTTTTATTGAAATGCAGATATGTAGCATGTCTTACCTTAAGTGTTCAGATAGAGAATGCAATGTAACCATGTAGTTAGCATTTTACACAAGGTTTGGTTTAGGAGAAATACGCATATGTAGCATGTCTTAGATGAAAAGGCAAGATATTATCTCATGCAATTTAACCCTGTCATTGTCTATTTCTGCTAATGTCTATTTTTATTGAAATGCAGATATGTAGCATGTCTTACCTTAAGTGTTCAGATAGAGAATGCAATGTAACCATGTAGTTAGCATTTTACACAAGGTTTGGTTTAGGAGAAATACGCATATGTAGCATGTCTTAGATGAAAAGGCAAGATATTATCTCATGCAATTTAACCCTGTCATTGTCTATTTCTGCTAATGTCTATTTTTATTGAAATGCAGATATGTAGCATGTCTTACCTTAAGTGTTCAGATAGAGAATGCAATGTAACCATGTAGTTAGCATTTTACACAAGGTTTGGTTTAGTCAAAATACGCATATGTAGCATGTCTTAGATGAAATGGCAAGATATTATCTCATGCAATTTAACCCTGTCATTGTCTTTTTCTGCTAATGTCTATTTTTATTGAAATGCAGATATGTAGCATGTCTTACCTTAAGTGTTCAGATAGAGAATGCAATGTAACCATGTAGTTAGCATTTTACACAAGGTTTGGTTTAGGAGAAATACGCATATGTAGCATGTCTTAGATGAAATGCCAAGATACAGATTTATATATAAATTTATTTTTTTTATTTTATCTTTCTGACAACTTTTAATATGGATTATGGTTTTTAACAAATATATTTATACAACAATATACTAGTTTAAGTATTCTGTTTGAATTATGTTCTGTTCTAAATTTATAGGTGATTCTGGGTACATGAGCCGGCCTTGGCTCATTACCCCCTTGCGTAGCCCAACTGATGTGTCTGAGGAGCGCTACAATAGGGCTCATAAGAGAACCAGGGCGGTGGTTGAAAGGATGTTCGGGCTCCTGAAGATGAGATTCAGGTGCCTGGACCGTTCTGGAGGAGCACTCCAGTACAACCCAAAGAAGGTGGCTAAGATCGTTGTAGCCTGTAGCGTCCTGCATAATATTGCACAGCGGGCTGGGATGCTGCAGGCCGTCCCGGTGGACAGAGACCTCCTCAGAGATGAGGAGGATGATCCTGTTCTAGAGGGGGAATTCCAGGACGAGGGACTTGATGTCAGAGCAGACGTCATCAACCGCCACTTTAGACGGTAAATAATAGAAGTTACACTGGAGTATTTTCAATAGATGTGAACTCTAGGGAAATGACAAGTAGAGAATTGTGCAAACATGTTAGTATTGATCAAATGTTAGAATAATCTTTATTTCTCATAATATAGGTGATGCTCTGGGCATTGGGTCCTATAGCGAGTCTTTGCCACCTGGTTTTTAAAGAGGACATCAGATGGTAAGTAGAAATGTATGGACTGTTGCTGGCATGATTTGTACACAAATACATCATATGGCATACATTTTAAAAAATATAACTTTGTTTACACATTACTTAAAATGTACATAATCAGAAAGGGATACTCTAGAATGACTATGGTTCAATGTCACACAGAGGTTTGTTCTGCTCAATATGACTCATCTTCACACTTGATAGAAAATAACACAGGTTCATACACAGGCTTAGTAAGCTAGTGATAGATATTTATTATGAAATGGGGGGTGGGAGAGGGGTACAGAACTTATTCACACACTTGTATGAAATCTTTATATATAATTTCTTACATTAGGGAGATGACTTAATCTAAAGACTGAAAGGGAACAATTTGAAGCCTGACAGTGAAGATTTCCAAGACTGACAGTGGGGAAAAAGCCAAGATTGAAATTGAAGTATACCAATGGGATCATGTCTGGCATTATATTTCAATTCTGCTGACCTTGAAAACCATACAAATACATGTTCACATGGTAAGTGCAAACTATTTGATAGAATAAGGCTGTGGAGACATCCTATTGGAGACACTTAGATGATTTTCTATTTTGTAGATGGTATTTCCCAGTCCTCTATTTAATGAACTGATGAATAATACACCTATTGAAGATCAACTGTTTACCCCTGAATTGACTTTCAAAGACCATGCATTGTCCAGGTTGGTGTACCAATGCATGCTAGTGAAGACTGTAGAATATTAGTAGCTTACATACATTAGTCATATTTAGTTCTTAATTAGATATTTAGGGATCACAATCAGACACTTAGATGATTGTACTTTTTTAGATGTGATTTCCCAGTCCTCTATTTAATGAACTGATGAATAAGACACCTATTGAAGATCAACTGTTTACCCCTGAACTGACTTTCAAAGACCATGCATTGTCCAGGTTGGTGTACCAATGCATGCTAGTGAAGACTGTAGAATATTAGTAGCTTACATACATTAGTCATATTTAGTTCTTAATTAGATATTTAGGGATCACAATCAGACACTTAGATGATTGTACTTTTTTAGATGTGATTTCCCAGTCCTCTATTTAATGAACTGATGAATAAGACACCTATTGAAGATCAACTGTTTACCCCTGAATTGACTTTCAAAGACCATGCATTGTCCAGGTTGGTGTACCAATGCATGCTAGTGAAGACTGTAGAATATTAGTAGCTTACATACATTAGTCATATTTAGTTCATAATTAGATATTTAGGGATCACAATCAGAAAAAGGAATACATATTATAGTTGATATAGAGGTATTTGAATGGACATGAAATATTACATTTATGTTCAGCATACATATATTGTTTACATGTGATATACATTATTATGTATAATTTTAATTTTTGATATTTAAATATAATTTTTAATCAACAATATAATGGTGTATGTATTTCATTAATTTAAAATCAATGTAATGATTATCTTTAAAAAATGTTGATCAAAGTTAGAGCATAGACACCATATGATTTTAAATGTATTTTATGAATATTTTACAACGTGTGTATTAACTTTGTTCCATTTTTATTATTTGTCATTTCAGATTGGCATCTGATGACTTCCTGGAATATTTAATTATTTTCAATTAAATATATGTTTATTTTTAACAGATTCTAATATATATCAATATAATCTGTAAATAAATAAAACTTGGACTCCCATGACTGGTAGTTGGCTATTTGACAAGCACATGCATAAGAGAAAATAATGCATTAATAGTAGAAAATAAAAATCTTCAGAGAATATTAAAATATATCTTTTAACATTAATTGGGGAGTCAGATTCTTCAATGCTTTTATATTTAAAAAGTATATATTAAAAATATTTAGGATATGTATTAATATTATGATTGTTTTAACATTTAATAAGGTGAAGTGGTTCAATTACATGAAAGTGACAGTGTTGTTGAATGTAAAAAGAATTGTATAAGATCATGTATCTTCCTTAGGTATCTCAAAACATTATTAGAAAATATTTTACAATTATTACATTTATAAATGGTAGGTCATTTAACTTGATATTTTTACAAAATTAGTTATTGGATGCCAGGTTAATCTATGTAATTTTCTAGTGGAGTCATTTAACTATACTTAGTAATATTATGTATTTATTACAATCTTACCTCTTGGGTTAGACATCAAATATCTATATAGAATGTAATTTCCCCTTTAGTTTATTTTGTCAATGTTAAATCAAAATACAATATGTTTGTGTCCTTAAAGGGGTCATTCAAAATGTATATTTTGTATAGATTGTTACAAATATCATACAAGAATTTAAACATATTTAGAATGTACTATAGAATTACATTCAGTCTTTAAATATACTTGTTAAAATACAAATAAATGCACATATCTTAGTCAATGATATAAGGCATCTATATGCAAACAACAATCAGCATCAAAATAGCCTATGTAGAGATGTATTTAATCCACGAATATATATATAATTACAATATAATGATTGAATAACAAAACATATTAAGTTGGTCAAATATAAGATTATTATACAAAATGCATACATAACATATAGCTTAATGTCCCTCTACGCTGAAGGCTAAAAAAGACCTCATTTAATAAATATATTTCAGTCAGTGTGTAAAACAATCTAGAAGTTCATCTAAATTTGCTTTACTCATATGTTAGACTCATTTAGCAAAATGAAGGTGCCTAGGTTTATGATATATTAAGCATTATTGTTAAATGTTTATTTAAAGGGACATGAACTCAAAATATACTTAAAGGTAGCCATTTAAAAAAACAATGATTTATACATTCTGAATGAGTATTCTATTTTAATCAACTTTAAAACTTGTCTCATATTATGAATGCTCATTGTGATGTTGCTATCATTACTTTAGAAATAAGGCAGTAAATAGCTAATTTATTTGCTTCAGTACTCTGGACAGAACTTGATTGTTTGGAATAATTGATGCAACAATCGTCAAGGACAACCCAGGTTTTTATTAAACAATTGTCCGTAATATAAAATATCATTATTGATTTGCAAAGAAACATAACAAGATAACTTAACATTTGATAATCGTATTAAATAATAAAGTTGATTAACATTTCATGCTCAATCACCAATGGTAAATTTGTTTGGACAGTGTCCCTTTAAGAGATTTAAAGAGTGTATTTACTTCTCTTCCTATCTTGACATACTTTGCTTGAAAAGCATATCGAGATAGGCTCAGTAGATGAAGATTGGTGGATGCACAGAGATGCCTTATGTGATTGTCTCAACCATGTGCATTTAAATTTCTTCTGTTGAGGATATATAAATACTAAGAGAAAATGATTTACAGTTTAAAGTCTAAACAATCTTCTATCTCTACAGATCATTTGATACAATTGTTTGTTTGTAATGTCTCTTTAAAACTAAATACGCCATTGCACAATAACATATATGAGCACTTCAGAGAAATACAAGCTCGAGGTTTATTTGCGAATAACAAAGCTGTAGTTTAACATTTATAAACAGATTATCCAAGTTACTGACATTCTAACCGGAATTTTAACATTAATAAATATTGCGTGGGAAACGCATCTTCAAACACCAGATTAGCATATTTAAACATTAGTGTAATGTCACGCAATAGCACACAATCAATGTGCATTATAAATACATTTAATAGAGCAATGTCAATACTTCACAATCAATTTATTTAAAGAACAATAAAGACATACAATATTAAATGTGTATTTGTATTAAAGAAACAGACCGTTATTAAACCGAGAAATGTCTACAACATTAATAATGTGACAGGATTAGATTTTAAAGAGTATTTAATCATTAATATTTCACGGATCCCGGATATTAAATCTGCGTCACACATATCCGCATGACAGGCCCATGAGTTACAAATAAGTCTACATGAAAAATGAAGTTACAGCACCACCAAGCGGTATGTGTAAGGAAGTTACTAAGATATGAAACATTAAGGAACGGCCAATCAGAGTTCATCACACAAACACAACTTGAGTCAGGATGGTCTCACAGACATTATAACAATATTTCAAACTTTTATCCAATCAGATGTACAGATAAATTGTCCCATGGTGCATCTCATGTTTACTTCACCATATAAAAGTCCATTACACGTTGCCATCTTTGTCAGTTCTCTAATGCCTGCAGGCAGTTTATATTATTATAATATATTTATTGGACAACCCAGCAGGCATGTCAGTTCCCAGGTTCACCAAGGAGGAGAGCGCTGCACTGGTCCACGCCGTCAAGGACTTTTATCCCCAGCTGTTTGGGAACAAGAGGAGCTCGACAGATGCGCCTGTTAAGAAGGCCCTCTGGGAGTCTATCACCAATGCGGTTAGATTGGTGTGTGACGTCCAGAGGACCCAGGATCAGATCATGAGGAGATTCGGAGATATGAGGTTGCGTTTATCGAAAAAAGTCAACCTCATAAGGGACTGGGTACAAGCCCGTAAAAGAGGGGGCCAAAGAAAGGCCCCGCGGAAACTGTACCTACTCCCTTATGAGGTGACTTTATGCGAGCTCCTCAATCTCCGGGTCCCCAAAAGATTTAGATCCTCGCCATCCTCGGCCTCCTCTTCTTCCCTCCCAGCTGCGGGATCTGAAAGTCCTGACGCGGGGGACAGGGCAGATGCTTCTCCGTCCGGTGGCCTGGGAGGAGCCGATAGAGAATCTGAACCAGGTAATTATCCAACTTCATATAATATTTATAATTTTAAAAATCAAAAATGTGTATTTAGTCAGATACTAAACCTATACAGATCTCACAACATACACTACATATGATGTTTAGATATCTGATTTTAGATTATTGACACATGAAATAGGAATGATGTTTCTTGCGCTCTACAGAATATGCATCACAGAGCGGAAATGTAATTTCGCATCCACGTTAACATGGGTTTGCGGAAATTGGCATTGCTTTATACATGTTGTTCAAATGACGGATGCGTAATTCCGCTTGGAATCATTGCGCAATGATCGCGAAAATGGCATTTCTCATCCACGTTAACATGGGTTTGCGGAAAGTGGCATTGCTTTATACATGTTGTTCAAATGACGGATGCGTAATTCCGCTTGGAATCATTGCGCAATGATCGCGAAAATGGCATTTCTCATCCACGTTAACATGGGTTTGCGGAAAGTGGCATTGCTTTATACATGTTGTTCAAATGACGGATGCGTAATTCCGCTTGGAATAATTGCGCAATGATCGCGAAAATGGCATTTCTCATCCACGTTAACATGGGTTTGCGGAAAGTGGCATTGCTTTATACATGTTGTTCAAATGACGGATGCGTAATTCCGCTTGGAATCATTGCGCAATGATCGCGAAAATGGCATTTCTCATCCACGTTAACATGGGTTTGCGGAAAGTGGCATTGCTTTATACATGTTGTTAAAAATTAAATGGAAATTCTTAGATTAGTGAAGAATACAGTATTCTTATTTTAAATATTATATCTAATAAAAAACGAATAATACTAATAAATTATAACATATGGCCATCAATTGATGATTATGTAATAACAAGCAGATATTCTTAAAGATACAGTAAACAACACAACTGATTGAAAATAAGAGTCCAGGATATATTTATCATTAATTTAATTGCGGAAACTATTAACTCATGGGACTACCAAAGGATTAATATTTTTCTATTGATTTGATATTAATGTAAATATTTTAAACATGGCATGATTAGTATTAATGATATGCAATCCTCATTTAATATATTACAGATATGGATGTGGCTGCTGGATCCTCAAGCCAGGGCTTGTCACAGTATGGTATGTCTCATTTTAATTGACATTTGTCTTAGAAACATGGAATGAACATTACATACTAAATACACATTGTTCAATATTTATATGTAATGTCTATTTAATAGATGGAAATTATATAATTATTCGGATATCCTTAAATAACATATTTGATTTTAATTGCATGCTCAATACCATTCATTACATCAACATATGGAGTAGATAATTCATTAACAAACAACAACATTGTGGAATCTATTTAATTTTAGATTAAAGGGATACTGAGCTACAATTATTAATATTGTCTTTCACATACAGTATGCAATATTAATAAACATAAAATATAATACTATCATCATATGTGACATATTCTATTGCTAAATGTAGTTTAAAATAAAGAAAGTACGTTTATGTGCATCTAAATATTTGTTGACCAACCTGGGTTTATATTGATGATTGGTGGATACCTTCAACAAACAATATTTATTGAATCCAATATTCCTTATCTGCCTTTAAGATTAATATCGAACAACATTCTAATTATAATAGGAGTCAATGTTAAATCATTTTTTACATTTTGAACATAGAAATCAATTATTTAAATTAATCATGTCAGTGTCCCTTTAAGACAAAATAGATTCATTCATCTTTACATTATTTTTATTAAAAACTATTGATATATAAATCTAATTATCTGTTGGAGTTACTTTATAGATATCTGCATACTCTAACAGCACCATGATTACATATTTGTAATAATCAAGTTTGTTATGTATTGTGATAAATATGTGTTGTGTCCTAAACAAGATTACTGTACATTGAAAAAATGGGTCGATGTGACACATGTTTGTTTAGATTTGTCAACAGATGCTCCTCAATATGTGGTTTGTGTGTATTCTTGTAACTTCTTAAGGACATATGACGGAATAATTCCGTCATAAAACAATTGAGCTAAGTGAAAGCTGTGTCCTTAAAGGGTTAAGAACATTGATCATTGGGTATATTTAGATATGCAATAGCAGCATCTGAGATGAATTTGATGTCTAATGTAGTCTGACATTAAACATATGTTCAATACAGATATGTTTACAGAATCCCCTTGATTCAATCAAGCATTTTCTGGTGTAATGACTGCTCTATTCTTCACATTTTAAAGTTGATTAATGTTAAAATTCTAGACAGATGTGATTTAGTGATATCCAAAATGTGTTTAATAATATATATCTATATCATTCATAGAGAGAGTTGGTGTGGGAAGCCCACAGGAATCCAGCAGTGACATAGAGCCGCCTTTGCGGTCTCCTGGTAAGTCCATTGACTCATTTATATGTAATTGAAGGTGTATTGCTAATCAATATTATGATCATGATTCCGATGAAGCATAACATTATAAAAAAACATAGAATTTATCTTCTGTTTATATATTTATTTTTTATATTGAGCGATTAATAATTTCTACTTTATTAGTCTACACATTTGTTATTCATAAGATGTCTAACATATGTTTTTTTCAATTTGTTTTTTTGACAACAGTCATCAAGTGATACACACATGAGAAATCTTAAATGTTCTATGTACTATGCTTTTATGAATTTAACATTAAGACAAACAATACATTAATATTCTGATTTATTGACAATAACAAATCTATTGTCATTTGTATGCTCCATCAAAATGATGTAAATCATAACTTTGTGTGTGTATATCTTTAATGCAACATTGATGTGCGTATTTGAGCAACAGTAACATATGTTATAATATCTGATCTTAAGGTGTACACAACATGTTATGTTTTACAGAGATTGATGTCACATGTGGGATGGAGGAGGAAGAGGCTGCCTTGGAGTCTGATGGTATGTGAAATATATCTATCATGTTTCCAACATGTTTCTTAGTTTGAAATCATTTTATTGAAGACATTCAAAGTCTACAGCTTTTTCCCTTTAAAAAGGAATATTATTTGTCTGTTCAAATACACTACTGCCCCCTTTCTATATCAGGCAGCATGAAAATCTGCTTGTATATATTTTTTTAAGAATATATAATTCATGCCATCATTATGTCACATGCATATTCCATGCCAAAACACAATAATAAGTTTCACATTGTACAGACAGTCATTGAGATTCATCTGAGTGCCTATATAGATACCATATCCTCATTTCAGAATAGTTTACAGATTCAAACACACTTCGAAGTATATTGAAAACATAATCAATTTGAAATGCGTTGATTTGATGTCAGGATGTATGAGATGTTAATATATTTCTTTTACATTTTCAGATGGATCCACCACTTCTGGTCATCTGGATTCCGCCCCTGCCCAGTCACAGACCCCTCCCCGTGCACACACCCCTGACCATGGCCACACCTCTGCACACACCCAGAGCCCTTCCCATCACCAAACTCATGTCCATGCCCCGACCACTGCCAGCCCTTCCCATATTTCATATCCTGTCCCTCCCAAAAAACGCCCATACACCCCCCTTCGCCGCTCTCCCCGTATTCTGGCCCGTACAGCTGTCCAGACCCAAACTCCCCACTCCCCAGCTGTACGGCCTACCCTGGAGCAGCAGCTCACCACTCCCCAAGCCATTCCCATCCCTCCCCAAGCCATTCCCATCCCTCCCCAAGCCATTCCCATCCCTCCCCAAGCCAATCCCATCCCTCCCCCCTGTTTAAACCTTCATTGTCCTGGGTGTCAGATTGTCCTTCCCAGGCACAGCTGTAAGTATCATTCTAAATACACTTTATAAGATACTTAAAGGTACAGTGAAGTTAAATTGGTTAAATTGTGATTCAAATCCAGCATGCAATGTTAAGCCAATGTATAATAGAATACTCTTATGAATTATTCGTCATTCTCTTGATATATTTATGGAAAACAACTTATTCCTATAATTAGTTTAAACAATAAAATAAATGTGGCCATCATTTCTTTATTGTTGGATGAATGTATCCATCAACCAGCATGCACAAACAAAGTTCATCAACAAATATTGGCTTCCATAAAAACCAACATTCTTGCATTCAAAATATAGCTTGACAATTAAAACATATAATGAATATGTGTAATTTCTAAAGATTTGTCATGTCATGCTCTATCTGAATCAGTCCATTAAATATTTAGGTTCATTGTCCCTTTAATTGGATATCACTACATATACCAAACACCACTACTTGGATCCAAAATTTTATGTCCAAATGTGGATACATTATCTCTTGTCTAACCCAGTGGGAATTTAATTTCTTCTGGTTGCTATGTTTACACAGCTTGTCCTCAATGCCAAAATGTTTAAGGATAGGTGTGCCTACCACAGTCTAAATTGAATTTTTAAATTGCTGATGTAAGTACAATGTAAATCCTTTAACAAGATTTGATACACTCAAGCTGTATAAGTGGATCATCTAAAACCAATTAAAGGGGACAACATGTTTGAGTAACATGAGCCTTTAATGATTTCTGTCTGTCTGAATAACCTAATTCATGTGTAAAGAATATATGAAAAATAATTTATGTAAATAATTATTTTTCTTTATGATGACAATGTATGTATTAAAATATTTTATTCTGTTGTGTAATTATCCTTAATATTTAATTTTATTTTATTTTAGGCTGTGACTCAGCATGGCTCATGCTAGAAGGGATAGCAAGAGTAGAGCAGGCCGTGTTGAGGAACGCAGATGTCCTGAGAGGGATGAACAACACCATGCAGGCCCAGCTCCGGGTTCAGGACTTGACTCTGCGTGAAATTATGCAATTACGTTCAAGGCCTGAATCTGGAGCTGGACATGCACAGGACAATGAAGATGATGACCAGTAAGTGGAGGATCTGGATATGCTCCATGGTGGCAGATAATAATCCTCCGTCCACATGTTGAATTAGTATTTATATTGTTGCCATTTGGCCTTTTTATCAGTTTATTGTTGTGCCTGTTGCACTCTTTTACCTTGTCATGTGTCTCCAATGAGGCTATGCTGGCCCTTGGCAACTCTCTTCATGGACTGTGATGCACTGTGTTACCTTGCCATGTGTCTCCAATGGGGCTATGCTGGCCCTTGGCAACTCTCTTCATGGACTGTGATGCACTGTGTTACCTTGCCATGTGTCTCCAATGGGGCTATGCTGGCCCTTGGCAACTCTCTTCATGGACTGTGATGCACTGTGTTACCTTGCCATGTGTCTCCAATGGGGCTATGCTGGCCCTTGGCAACTCTCTTCATGGACTGTGATGCACTGTGTTACCTTGCCATGTGTCTCCAATGGGGCTATGCTGGCCCTTGGCAACTCTCTTCATGGACTGTGATGCACTGTGTTACCTTGCCATGTGTCTCCAATGGGGCTATGCTGGCCCTTGGCAACTCTCTTCATGGACTGTGATGCACTGTGTTACCTTGCCATGTGTCTCCAATGGGGCTATGCTGGCCCTTGGCAACTCTCTTCATGGACTGTGATGCACTGTGTTACCTTGCCATGTGTCTCCAATGGGGCTATGCTGGCCCTTGGCAACTCTCTTCATGGACTGTGATGCACTGTGTTACCTTGCCATGTGTCTCCAATGGGGCTATGCTGGCCCTTGGCAACTCTCTTCATGGACTGTGATGCACTGTGTTACCTTGCCATGTGTCTCCAATGGGGCTATGCTGGCCCTTGGCAACTCTCTTCATGGACTGTGATGCACTGTGTTACCTTGCCATGTGTCTCCAATGGGGCTATGCTGGCCCTTGGCAACTCTCTTCATGGACTGTGATGCACTGTGTTACCTTGCCATGTGTCTCCAATGGGGCTATGCTGGCCCTTGGCAACTCTCTTCATGGACTGTGATGCACTGTGTTACCTTGCCATGTGTCTCCAATGGGGCTATGCTGGCCCTTGGCAACTCTCTTCATGGACTGTGATGCACTGTGTTACCTTGCCATGTGTCTCCAATGGGGCTATGCTGGCCCTTGGCAACTCTCTTCATGGACTGTGATGCACTGTGTTACCTTGCCATGTGTCTCCAATGGGGCTATGCTGGCCCTTGGCAACTCTCTTCATGGACTGTGATGCACTGTGTTACCTTGCCATGTGTCTCCAATGGGGCTATGGTGGCCCTTGGCAACTCTCTTCATGGACTGTGATGCACTGTGTTACCTTGCCATGTGTCTCCAATGGGGCTATGCTGGCCCTTGGCAACTCTCTTCATGGACTGTGATGCACTGTGTTACCTTGTCATATGGCTCATATATTCCTTATTTTTACAAGATTATTTATAAACGTTGTGTATGTTTTCTTACATACTAATAAAATACATTTTATTTCACAAATCTTTGTCCTCATTCTTCCTGTTATTTTTTGAAAGCTCTAGTTTATGTTGTTTATCCTTAAAGGGACCTAACAAATATATTTGTTATAATGAAATCATATATGTAAGACAATAGTAAATGACTTTAAGATTAACATCTCCAATGTAATCTTATTATTTGTGTTTATATTATTTTCTCTTAGCTCTATCATTGCCTGATTATGATTAGCAGAGTAATTTCTTTATATATGTATATATATTTTTGTATTTGTGTATATATGTATATTTAAATGTTCAGATCCATGTGTGTATTTATAAACTCTGCATGAATTGATGCACCTTTACCAAATGATCTGAGTATTGATACAATGATATAATCCCTGTAAAGTGTTCATTTTATTTAAATAGTATTGACTATGTGTATGCTCTTTTTAAAAACAAAATAATGTCCCTTTAAGTGATGTTGATCACTATTGTAAATGAATGTATTTCCATTTGTAAAGCGTTTTTGTCCTTTTTACAAGAACAAGGACATATAGTTTTATTAATAAACAATCTTATTGTAATGTTGACAGCACCTGTATTTCATTTTCAAATCTATATTATTGTCAAAGTGTAACCAAATCAATCTCTGTGTGTAATGCAAATAATGTAGATGATGAATATTAGTTAACTAATATGTTAACAAAATACATCTCCTCCCATATATGGCTATAGGTAGGCTGACAATAATTAAACTTGAATAAATGACACGTTTAATCAATACATGTATAACTATTGTTATTCAACAACAATCCAAACATATCTTAAAACATCAATGGCATATGTATTTCTCATGTGTATCTTTTAAATGTTAAAGATATACACCATAGCTATAGTTCAAGGGACAGTCAAGTCCGAAAAGATGATTCATGATTTGGTGACATTCCTAGATAGCAATCTACACACATACTAGTTCCTAAAATATAAATACGTTTCTTAGTGATATGCCAAGATGTCACTGAGTCCTTGTATTGTCTGCGTTTTTTCAGCGATCTCGGATGCGCCATGTTGCTTAAGACGTCACCTGCCAGGCTGTCCAATGATTCCTTGTATTGACTGACGTTCTTACGTGATCAGGAATATGCCTTTTATTGGATTGCGTTTTGACGCGATCAAGGATGCGCCTTTTTTTTTTGTGCGTTCTTACGTGATCAATAATGTGCCTTTCATTGGATGGCGTTCTTACGTGATCAAGGAAGCGCCATGTTAAGACGGAACATGTAAAGGTAAAAAAACGTGTGATTGGATTGCGTAGTCCCGCAATATTTGTGCACGTTAAAAACGTTTGTGACTGCATGCAATTTTACAAAGCTTGCGAATATGTATTATTTGCATCATGTTACATTGTTGACCCGTAGCTGATAAAGACCAACACATTCTCTTTTGCTGGATGTCTGGTTGAATCAACGAACGAAAGCAAAATGTTTTCATGCATAGGATATTTATAGGCAAGTGCAAATCTCTCCAGTCCATGTTTAATATGTTTGTCAACAATGTTCCTTTTTCTGAAAAATTACTGTTGTGTTTAATGTTGAACATATCTAATTAATAAATATGCGCTATTGTGTTTGAATAAAGTAATCAATATGCATTTATCATATGCTAAATATATGATGCCGACTTCTTCTAAATGTAATTTCGTTGTATATTTTATGAAAGGTTCATTAGACACTCACATTATAAATAAAAATATTTGATTTTGTCTCTAGTTAGATAGTCCATTGTTTAACCAATCGGTTTATTTTGTCTTGTGTTGTAATAAAATGTAAGTAATTTTCTTACTCCTCGCAAAGCCAATGAGTTTCATGTGAGTACCATCTCCAGCTTTGTCCAGTTTGTGTAAAGGGTCTTTTCATATGTTAATGATGGGGTATTGTGTTGTTTTACGGTTGTAATGGTGGTTCATCTATATTTTCAATATAGCTAACCCTATTTTATTTGCAAGTGTTTGAAGCTTTTTAATATTGATATCAGTATATGTTAATCTTGTTGTTTGTAGTAGTGTCTATTACATACAGTTATGTAAAAAATATAGGATACTGTCCCTTGAATGCAAATGTTGTTTTTTGTATCATGTATGAGATCCACATAGTTTAATCTTCAAATTTATTTTTGTTAGCATATTTCCCCCCCCCCCCACTCCTAAAAGGACTTTAAACCATATTCATTGTTAAAATAAAAATATTTACAATAAAATATTAACACAATAATGTCTCTTAAAGAAAATAGACTTTATTTAACACGTCAATATAAATGTTATTTAAAAATTTTTTTTTTTACAAAGTACATGTAGATATACCAACAAGCTTAAAATATGTGTTAGCATATGTAATGTTGTTAAAGGGACAGTTTAGAAAAAAAAATTTTTTTAAATTATTCGAAAAGTCAATTCTGTAATATCAAGGATATCAAATGTTTATCAACAATTGAACATTTGTCTGGGTTTATTTACATTTGCTCTCTAAACCTATGAGGTTGGTGTGCTCATTTCTTAAATCTTGAAGAGTGCTTGTAATCATTATACAATTTGAGCACTAGAGGGCATTTGGATAGCATTTGTATATGTAAAACCTTGTGCTCATACAGCATATTATTGACCATGTATTGATCATTGATATCTAAAATGTTGTTATGTCAGAACAACAAATAAGTGGTCATTTTTCATAGTCATAGATACAAGGGTAAGCACATAAGTCACACATGTATTTCTCCATGTTTTGTTGTTTCAAACTTTATAATGCGTAATACAGTGTTTTCTTTGTAATCAATAATTTTCTGACTGTCCCTTTAAGCTGTGTTATTGGCATTCAAACAGTAATATGCCATCATGGATAATTGTTATGGTAATTTAGTTAGCGATTCGGGAAACAGTTTGGACATCACATCACAGAAACCAATCAATATCATGAACAAGGATAGGTATGTGATGATGTGGTTTTCACACACTTATAACCCACACTCTGCAAAGAATCTTCCTCCATGGACCCGGTCCCATAGAAGTCGATTATATACAGAGTGTGGTCCACAAGTGTATGAAAACCACATCATCACATACCTATCCATTACACAAAAAAAATATTTGAAGATGGAAAAAAATACTTACTTCCTCTTCCTTCCCCTCTTCCCACGGGGCTGAGGCTCTGGGAGAGGCAACTGCCGACTCCGAAGAGTCCTCCTTGGAGCTGTTGTGGGAGGAGTGGAAGGAAGAGTACTGGGACGACCAAGGTGAGGAGTAGATGGCTGAGGAGGAGGAGAAGATGGATGAGGAGGAGAAGATGGCTGAGGAGGAGGAGGAGTAGATGGCTGAGGAGGAGGAGGAGTAGATGGCTGAGGAGGAGGATGAGATGGGCCGGCAGGAGGAGATGGCCCAGCAGCAAGAGGCCCAGCAACAAGAGGCCCAGCAACAGGAGGTAGACCAGCATGCGCCTCCCGGAAAAATGTGAACATTTCCTGATGAAGATTAAACATTCTTGTTTGTCCTTCTTGTATTCTATTCAGTATATTGATTATTTCATTTTGGCCTTGAATTATTTGATTCTGCCCATCAAGTATTCTGCGTCGTCCTTCTATGTTTTCTATCCGGGAGGTACGCATCTGGTCTATGTACTCCAGTAGAACCCGCACCTCCGCTATTTCTTCTTGTTGTGCCTGTTGAACCCGTGCACGGCGGGGTGCCCGTGCACGGCGGAGTGCGGGTCTTTGAGGGACCTCTGGTTCCGCGGGTTCCGCGGGTTCAGCGGGATCCTCCTGTGCTTCCGGGGCCTCTTCATCATCTCCCGTGCGCTGTTCGTCACGGGGGGCCTCTTCCCTCCGAAGTGGGAATTCCTCACCACCACTCTCATCCCGGGGAGATGCAGGAGGCTGTGCTGCCTCGTCCCCAGACTCTGTATATAAATAAAAAAAATAAAAAAATATATATATATATTAGCATATTTGCAAATCAAGGTTTAAATGACTTAGCTTACGATACAATTACAAATGCAGAATCATTAATCCACTTTGAAATCTAACAAACAATCAATACGATTTCCGCTTTTTCTAAACCGTGTTTGTGATATCTGGTCAATGTGAATGTTTTTGCGTTTGTTTTCAGTCTGTTTAAATGCACACCTAACCTATAGCCTAGATACTGATGTAACCGCAAAGTAATAGAATGCGTGTAAACAGCGTAATAGCATTAATCTGATCCTTAACACATGAAACCCAATGTTTTATCTTTCATGATTTAGAAGCATACATTTAGTATCAACTTTCGAATGTACTTTTCTTATCTAATTAGCTTCATTCTCTGGATATTCTTTGCTGAAAAGCATATCTAAATATGCTTATAAGATGCTGATTGTTAGCTGAATATAGCTGCCTCCTGTGATTGTTTCACCGTGTGCATGGCTATTTCTTCATTAAAATATATCTCAAGAATGAATCAAATTAGGTAATATAAGTACATTTGAATGTTTTGTCAAATTGTATTCGCTACCTCAATCATGAAAGTAAATGTTTGCGTATAGTGTCCATTGAAATACATTCGTATGTGAAATTATTGTTCAATGAGCTTACCGTCAGATGAGAGTGGCAGGTTCCCGGTATCGATTCCTCCGATACCGACTACTTCCACCTCGGAGATGCTGGGCCGCAACATTTCCTCCCATCTGCAGTACTCCATTTCAAGGGCAGGGCCGCCACCGGTCCCTGCGGCATGTCGGGCCTCCAGGCTTAACTTTTTTTTAAGTTCAAGTTTACAGTCCCGGTACCGATGTTTGATAGAATCCATATCCCGGTTCCGGCCACCCACTGCATTGACTGCATTCCTAATCTCGTTCCAGAGCCTCCTCCTGTCAGTCGGGGTAGTCTTCTGGTGCTGCAGCATCCTATGCCTGGCCATATAGGCCTCTACGAGGGCCTCCTTCTCCTCCATCGTAAACCTCGCCTCCCTAGTCGCCTTGGCCTTCCCCTGTGACGATGCCCTCTGTTTCCCGGACTGTGAAGCCCTACTCTGACCGCCACTGGGCCCAGCCACTTGGTCATCTTGAACCAAGTGGCTGGGTCCACCCACCGCTTCCACCCCCGCTTCCTGCCCCCCTTCCTGCCCTGTTCCTCTCCCCCTCCCTCTACTCCCCCCTCTACCTGTCCCCTGCCTGGCCTCCATCTCCTCCCTAAACTAAACCCCAAATAATCAAACAAAAAGTGAGTGTGATGAAATGAAAGGGGGTCAAAATAAAGAACTAAAAAGACAAAAAAGGTGCTTAAAGTGTGAGGGATGTAAAAAAAACAAAGAGGGTAAGGAGTATTTAAATAAACGAAAAGAATAAGACTAAAAGGAGGATATGTAAACTAAATGTAACTAGGGGATGGGTATGGGATGGGTATGGGGTATGGGATGAGAGTAAATGGGATGAAAGGGAATGGGACTACAAGGAATGGGGTATGGAGTGTAGTATGAGGGGGTAGGGGGTATGGAGTGTATGTAGTGTTATTGATAAGTGTATGTATGTATTGAATGTGTTTGCGTGTAAATGTGTTAAGTGTACAGATAAATCACTCGCTCGCTAACTCACACTACTTCTAATTCTCAATAACAAACACTCCCACTAACGCTCACTAACTACCACTAACTGACGCTCACACTAACAACTATCACTAATAACTTCCACTAACTCACTCACGCTCCCACTAACAGACTCTCTCCCACTCCCACTAACTCCCACTAACTCACTCACTCTCTCACGCTAACACTACCAACTGACTCTCTCACGCTAACACTACCAACTGACTCTCTCACGCTAACACTACCAACTGACTCTCTCACGCTAACACTAACTCACTCTCAAAAATTCTCAAACTCTCTATTCTTAAATCTCCAAAGACCCACCAGCAACACAGTCAAAGAAGCCATGCTTGTGTGGTGCTTATATACCCTGTGTAAATGTTTAATGATGTCCCAATTTCCATTGTAATTAGTGTTCAGGTGTGCTTTATTAGCAATTAATATTATTGCAATGTGTATTAGGTGTGTGAATTTGCGCATGCTCATTTAGAGTTGGTATTTGTGGAATGTGTAGAATGCGATGATGTCATAGTGTTCGTTTTCGCTTTCATTGTCCAAAAGTATTCTTTTTAAATGTGAATTTGCGATGGTGTGTTCTTCGTGAAGTGTTGTATATGTATGTTTTTCATAATATATAATGATATTGAATGCGATTTTGTTTCTAGTGTATGTATATATTTTTTAATCCTTGTTGTTATTGTGCGATTTTCCGCATCTTAAAGTATATGCGTATTCCCCGTATAAATAGTATTAAAACTTCCCCCGCTTGTGAATGTGTAATGCTTGTGTGCTTTGTTGATTGATTGTTGTTGTGACATTTGCGGCGTGTTATTGTTGTGCATGATGTGGTATGCGTCATATGACCGAGCTGTGCGTATTCTCGCGAGATCGAGTGTTAGGTGAAAAAAGGCAATTTATTTGATTTCCCATTGATCTCTATGGGAGACTGTCTAACGCGGGCAGGATTACGCGTGTGACATACACGCGTTAGGAGCATCGTTAGATGGTCTTATATTAACTCTAAATACCGGAGTCAAACAATGACGTGCGTTAGACATAAACACGCGTGGCGTTAACAGCCCATCTACCGCCGAACTCTAAATCTAGCCGTATGTAAGTTATTCTTAACACATTTATTATATCACTTTGATAGATAACCAAGTGTACATTTAAATATAAATAATCTAACTAGACATCATACAAGTCTTTAGTTGAGAGTTTATAAAAATTCCAGCGGATTACTCCTTCACCATTATCATTACCCATACCAAAATTTCACAGCTACTGCCAGTATCTCTGCCCCTTTTCTAGTGCCCTAACCACTTACTCATCATCTATTGCTTTACATCTTTCTATCTGTTTCTACCTAACCCTTTTTTGTTTTGGCATTATGACTGCAAATGCTTGGACCAGCCAATGTCTGTATAGAAGGTGGGAGGAGTTTTCCTGGGTGCCATCATCACTGGTTTTGCTTAGTATTCTTGTAGGCATTAAGGTTGTGATTGGTCAGATGCACAGTATTTGAGACAGGCATGAGGGCTACTCTGCTCAGCCAGTAAAGATCAGAAGGCAGATAAGAAACTTCACCTGTGCCATTAGAACAATCTGATGGTAGCAGGGTGGCAGAAGATGCAAATAGACCCAACACATCACACATTACTCAGGCTTCTGCCTTTGGTTGAGGCTTAAGTGAGAGGGGCCAAAATAAATATATAGGAACCTTTTCCAGCTCCCACACCAGAACATTGTATTTTCTCAATGGTCCATTGCTGACTATCAAACAAGCTCTTTGACACATAGCAAGGAACCATCACATATTCCCTCCTCCTATATTTTTCTTTTTTAAAATGTTTATTTTAATTATACCTGTAATAAGTATAATTTTGAATTACAATTTCTTGTTGAATTTAGACTTAATATCTAAACCAGTTTTTTGGGACAAGTGAAACTAACTGGAGATGGTATCTCTCTAAACAGAGATTCAAAGTATTAAACCAGTTTCTTAAGAATGGTATCTTCTTGCAAATATGTACTAGACTGGAATACAACAGATGGTATCTCTGAACAGAACTTCAAAGCATGTCCTTATCACAGAGTCATTACAGAGCTAAAGGCTTATGAGGGTCACTACCATAACAACTTCATATCATTCCTGGAACTTCAAAGGACATGTAGCCCATGTAGCCCATGCTCTTATAAAAGGGTCATAAACAGCATTGTCCAACATTAAATGAGGCTAACAGCTTATGCCCTGGAGCGCTGTCAAATGTAATTTCTTGGACAAGGGTGACACCTACAGGAGGCTGGCTACTTATTCTGGGATTTATCAACTGGACATAAATTAAGCATTTGATTGGTTAATACAATCTTCAAAGTGGGGCTATATTGCTTTAAATATGCTGTGTAAAGAACAGACAGGTAGGAATGACAAAATAACACCAAAGGTAATAGAGACAAACTTCATCTTTCTTTGTATGCACCCACCCACATGCATTAGTCTATAGTGTAGATAGACTAGAGGAATAGAGCCTTGTATGTTAGTCGCTTCTCTCACCACTCATGTATAGATCTGTCATTTAATAAATTTATCACATAGTCCCCCTAACCTATGACGAAGAAGTATCTTATTAAGTAAACTTCGAAACGCGCAACATGCTGTGAGGTGGGCTACCTGGTTCTGGTAGACGTCTTTTAGCTACAGTAAGAAAATATCTCTGTTACTGTGTTGGCTGTTCTGAGCTTGTACATACCTCACAAAAGTTTGTACAGGGGGACTCTGCATTTAGATTGTGAGGGAACGAACAGCATTCCTATCAGAATTGATTTGGAAGCAGACACTCCTGCCATATCTGAACGCTACACCTCTATTCGAGCACACACCTTACCTCATAGGATTGAGGTAATGGTTGGTAAGTACCCGTTTTTCAACCATAGCCTTGGATTAGAGAACACTCCTTTGTAAAACGCTCATTGGATTATAACTGTAGAATTTTATTTGACAACTAATACTAATTACAGCGTTTAGAACTTATACTGCACAGTTCCACTTTACTGAACTCTCATCTTTGTACCGCATTTCTTATCACACTATATATGTACAGTAGCGACAGCTGTAGTACCTTTATTTTGGGTTATTATATTAGTGGCATCCCTTTTTAAGATATTGTATGCCTCACTGATACTTCACTGTACATATAAATTATATCCAGGGTAACTATATGCACTTTTGTTCTCATATTTTTTACCATAGACAGGTTGTTGTTTTGTGCGCTTAGTCATTTCCTGTCTTTACACATACTCTTTACATTGGAAGAATACTGTGGATATATCTTTTGCTTTTTGACCCATAGGCAGAGACACTACCTGTGTTGTAATAAGCAACATTTACTTATATTTCCATTATTATTTTAGGTGACTTAGCACAGTCCCAGAGTTGTGGTTTTTACCGCATTGTCTTTGCTCTTGTTTTACAGTAACAAGGAAGGATATGTTATCTTATAGCAACAC
The DNA here is from genome assembly GCF_027579735.1 of Bombina bombina. NCBI lineage: Eukaryota > Metazoa > Chordata > Amphibia > Anura > Bombinatoridae > Bombina > Bombina bombina. Next base: position 554,684,304 of record NC_069504.1, on the reverse strand, counting down.
GGCATAAATGTCTTGTAATTACAAGGTGTTAAGTGTTTCTTTAAGTTTGGAAATAGAACTATACAAATATCATTACATTAAAAAAAAACAGACTTTAACTCAGAACCTTGCTGACTCAAATCAGTTTTTTTTACAAAGTAACATAAATTAGCACAGTATTCTTTTTTATAGTTCCAATATACTGTACATCGATATAGATTATTAAAACAGACAGATCAAGTTTAAGGGTATTACACAGAATATGCACTTATAATCGTGTTCCTTTACCTACAATACCATGGTATAATTTTAGATAATAAACATAACTTGTTACATTTGTTTATTGCCCATGGTTAATGTGTTTACAAATTAAATTAATAAGAAACAAATTACCTAGATTGTGTGTTTTTAGCTAAACAGGGTGCGAAACTAACGCCAAAAAAGTTGTGTTATTTCACTCTCCATATCGCTGCCATTACGAGTTTCTGAAAGCCTCCTTGTGCGTGTGATATGGTTGGCGTTAAGCTCCATACCGCACAAAATCCAAAGGCTGCTTTGACCTGCTCGTGCATGCTTTCCCCCATAGACATCAATGGGAGAGAGTGTAAGAGAAAAAACTAACAACTGAAGTGCAGATTGAAAAATCTCCGTAACGCAACCACATTGATGGCTATGGGGAAAAAAAAGTTACGTTTAAATCTAACACCCTAACATAACCCCCTAGTCTAAACACCCCTAATCTGCCGCCCCTGACATCGCCGACAAAATAATAAAGTTATTAACCCCAATTCGCTGCCCCGACTTTGCTGACACTAATAAAAGTTATTAACCACCAATTCCGTCGCTCCCCGACATCGACACCACTATAATAAAGTTATTAACCCCTATTCCCCCGCTCCCCGACACCCCTAACCCTCCGGCCTCCCAAATCTCCTCCACTAAATAAACCTATTAAGCCCTAAACCTCCACCCCCCACATCGCTGCTACTAAATAAACCTATTAATATCGAAACCACCAGCCCCCCACATTGCAAAACACTAAATTAAACTATTAACCCCTAAACCTAACACACCCCTAACTTTAAATTAAAATTACAATATATCTATCTTAAAATAAATATAACTTACCTGTGAAATAAAAAAAACAACTAAGTTTAAACTGTAAATTAAACTAACATTACTATTCTAATAAAATTAAAAAACTACCAATTAAAAAATCTAAATTACAAATTAAAAAAACCTAACATTACGAAAAAAATAAAAAAATCTAAAATTGCAAAAAATAATAAACACTAAATTATGAAAAATAAAAAACACCAAGCTTACAAAAAATAATAAACAAAATTATCAAAAATAAAATAAATTATTCCTAATCTAATAGCCCTATAAAAATAAAAAAGCTTCCCCAAAATAAAAACACCCCCTAGCCTACAATAAACTACCAATAGCCCTTAATAGGGCCTTTTGTAGGGCATTGCCCTAAGTTAAACAGCTCTTTTACCTAGAAAAAAACTAATTCCCCCCAACAGTAAAACCCACCACCCAACAAACCCCCCCAAAATAAAAAACCTAACTCTAAAAAAAAAACCTAAGCTAACCTTTGCCCCTAAAGGGGAATTTGTATGGGCATTCAGCTCTTTTTCATTGTCCTTAAAATGGCATTCAGCCTTAATCTAAAAAAAAAACCCACCCAAAAAAAAGCAAAAAAAACTAACAATAACCCCAGAATATCTACTCACGGTTCCTGAAGTCTGGACATCAATCTCCATCCAGGCAGCTAGAAGTCTTCATCCAGGCGGCGATATCTTCATCCATCTCGGGGGCGTTTTCTATCTTCATCCCGGCGGCGAGGAGCAGAGCCATCCTGGAAGCCAAAGACATCATGCGTGGAGCGTCCTCTTCATAAGGTCACCACCGTACACTGAAGTTGAATGCAAGGTAGCCATTTCAAAATGGCATACCTTGCATTCCTATTGGCTGATTTGATTCTTCAAATTCAAATCAGCCAATAGGATGAGAGCTTCTGAAATCCTATTGGCTGTTTAAAACAGCTTATAGGATGAGAGCTACTGAAATCCTATTGATTATTCAAATCAGCCAATAGGATTTCAGTAGCTCTCATCATATTGGCTATTTTAAACAATTAATAGGATTTCAGAATCTCTCATCCTATTGGCTGATTTGAATTTGAAGAATCAAATCAGCCAATAGGAATGCAAGGTACGCTTTTTTTTAATAGAGCTGAATGCCCTTTTAAGGGCAATGAAAAAGAGCTGAATGCCATTTTAAGGGCAATGAAAAAGAGCTGAATGCCCTTTTAAGGGCAATGCCCATACAATTGCCCCTTTAGGGGCAATGGGTAGCTTAGGTTTTTTTTAGAGTTAAGTTTTTTATTTTGGGGGGTTGGTTGGGTGGTGGGTTTTACTGTTGGGGGGACTTTGTATTTTTTACATGTAAACAAGCTGTTTTATAGAGCTATTAGATTAGGTGTAATTGTTTTTATTTTTGATAATTTTGTTTATTATTTATTGTAAGCTTAGTGTTTTTTATTTTTCGTAAATTAGTGTTTATTTTTTTTGTAATTATAGATTTTTTTAATTTTTTTTCGTAGTGTTAGGTTTTTTTAAATTTATCATTTATATTTTTTAATTGGTATTTTTTAAAATTTTATTAGAATAGTTATGTTAGGTTAATTTATCGTTTAAACTTAGTTTTTTTTTTTATTCACAGGTAAATTTTTATTTATTTTAAGATAGTTATATTGTAATTCTAATTTAAAGTTAGGGGGGTGTTGGGTTTATTGGTTAATAGTTTAATTTAGTGTTTTGCGATGTTGGAGGGCTGACGGTTTAGGGGTTAAAAATTTATTTAGTAGTGGCGATGTGGGGGGCCGGCGGTTTAGTGGTTAATAGGTTTATTTAGTGGCGGCGATATGGGAGGCCGGAGGTTTAGGGGTTAATAACTTTATTATAGTGTCGGCGATGTCGGTGGCGGGTGATTAGGGGTTAATAGTTTTATTTAATAGTAGTAATATGGGTGGCACCAGATTAGGGGTTAATAATTTTTAAATAGTGTTTGCGATGCGGGAGGGTGACGGTTTAAGGGTTAATAGGTAGTTTATGGGTGTTAGTGTACATTGTAACAGTTTAGTTATGAGTTTTGTGAAACATTTTTGTTGCGCAAAACTCATAACAACTGGTCTAAGATGGCGGTATGGATCGTGTCGGCATAGGCTGTAACGCAAGCATTTTAGCCGGACTGCACAACCTGTAATACCGTCGCTATGAAAAAAAATATTTTTTTGAGTGCGGAATGGGCGTTGCATTACAGGCTAAAATGTTTGCGGTATAGCTATACCGACACGACTCGTAAAATTATTATTATTATCATTTATTTGTATAGCGCCGCCAAATTCCGTAGCGCTGGGTACAGTGATAGGGGCATACAATGACAAAGATTTGTGATAAAATGCAAAACATAACAAAATGAAACAAATCTAGTACAGGAGGAAAAGGGCCCTGCTCCGGAGAGCTCACAGTCTATAGGTTTAAGGTGCAGAGACATAAGGTTGGGGTAGCTTGTTACATCGGTTGTATTTGCAGCAGTGAGTCAGGCAGTTCATATACATGTATTAGTTTGGTTCGGATGCGGGATGGAGGAGAGATGGTAAGCCTCTCTGAATAGGTGAGTTTTCAAAGATTGTCTGAAGCGATACAAGGTTGGAGACAGTCTAATGAAGTGGGGTAGAGAGTTCCAGAGGACAGGAGCAGCACGTGTGAAGTCTTGCAGGCGGGAGTGGGATGTAGAGATAACAGGAATGTAGAGATGTAGGTCAGAGGTTGATCGAAGAGGATGGGATGGGGAATATTTCACGATGAGAGAGGAAATATAGTTGGGAGTTAGACTGTTGAGTGCTTTGTAGGTTAGGGGTAATACTTTAAATTGTATTCTGGAGTGTATGGGGAGCCAGTGTAGAAACTGGAAGAGCGGAACAGCTGATGTAGATCATCGACTTAGGTGGATGAGTCTAGCAGAAGCATTCATAATAGATTGGAGGGAGGAGAGGCGGTGTTTTGGAAGGCCATTTAGGAGTAGATTGCAATAATCAATGTGTGACAAAATGAGGGAATGAATAAGTATTATTGTAGTTTTTTGAGTAAGGAAGGGACGAATTCTGGAAATGTTGCGTAGGTGTGAACGGGGCAGGATTTGGTAAGCGCTTGTATGTGTGGGTTGAATGTGAGTTCTGAGTCTAGTGTGACCCCCAAGGCAGCGGACCTGGGGTGAGGTGTTGAGAATAGAGTCTCCAACCATCAGAGAAATGTCAGGTGTTGGATGTCTCGAAGAGGGGGGGATAAGAAGCAGCTCAGTTTTGGACAGATTGAGTTTGATGTAGTGTGAAGACATCCAAGAGTAAATTGCACAGAGGCAGTCAGAAATCTGGTTGAGTAAAGAGGGAGAGATATCAGGAGAGGAAAGATAGATTTGGGTATCATCAGCATATAGGTGGTACTGGAATCCAAAGGATGCTATAAGTTTTCCAAGGCAGTATGTAGAAAGAGAGAAAAGCAAGGGGTCCAAGACAGAGCCTTGCAGTACCCCAACTGAGAGAAGCATAGGATCACAAGATATGTTGTTAAAGGAAACTGAAAACGAGCGGTTTGAAAGATATGATGCAAACCAGGAGAGGGCTGTGTCTTGGATGCCAAATGAATGTAGTATTTTTATGAGGAGAGGATGGTCAACTGTGTCAAAAGCTGCAGACAGGTCAAGAAGAATTAGTAAGGAGTAGTGGCCTTTTGCTTTAACTGAGAACAGGTAATTTGTTACTTTAGCAAGAGCAGTTTCTGTTGAGTGTTTAGGACGGAAACCAGATTGTAGTGGATAAAGTAAGGAGTTAGTTGTGAGAAATTGAGTTAGCCTATTATAGACTAGTTGTTCCAATAATTTTGAAGCAAAGGGAATTAAGGAGACAGGTCGATAGTTAGAAGGCGTGGAGGGGTCAAGCTTTTTGAGGATTGGTATGATTGATGCATGCTTGAATGTGTCAGGAAATGTGCCAGTGGTGAGAGATTGGTAAAAGAGATGAGTTAGGGTAGGGGTTAGTGAAGCAGAGAGAGAGGGAATAAGTCATGAAGGAATAGGGTCAAGTGGGCAGGTTGTGAGATGAGCCAAGGATAGGAGTGCAGAGACTTCTTCTTCTGTTACAGGAGGGAAGTAGCATAGGTTTTTGTTAATAGAAGGGGTGGGTAGGATTGCTGGGTTTGAGGGGTGTGAGGTGCAGATCTCTTTTCTAATGATGTCAATTTTATTTTTGAAGTGATCAGCAATAATTTGAGCAGTGTGGTTGGTAGTGGACAGGGGGGCAGGCAGACGTAGAAGGGAGTTAAAGGTTGAGAACAGTTTTCTGGGGTTGGATGCGTGACATGACGCAAGGGAGGAGAAATAGACTTGTTTGGCCAGGCTGAATGCAGAGATGTAGGACTTAAGGGTGAATGTATAATGTTGGAAATCAGCACATGTGCATGATTTCCTTCACTGCCATTCAGCAGCCCGTGAGCATCGCTGAAGATATCTGGTCTGTTTAGTGTGCCACGGTTGCCGTCGAGTGATTGATGTACGTCAAAGAGTGGAGGGTGCAGTTTTATCAAGTGTTGATTGTAGTGCCGAATTATACTGTAGAGTCACGAGGTTTGGACAAGAGAGGGATGAAATGTCAGAGAGCAGAGGACTCAGTTGAGTGGAAAAGTCTGTGGGATCCAAGTCATTTAAATTCATGTAAGGTAGCAGTTTTTTGGGGGGCTTGCAAAGATGTAGCAGGTAGAGTAAGAGAGAAAGTTAGTAGATGGTGGTCAGAGAGAGGAAAGAGGAGGTTAAGGGAGTTGGAAACAGCACAGAGTTTTGTGAAGACCAGGTCTATGGAGTTGCCTTCACAGTGTGTTGGAGATGTTGTTCACTGGGACAGGCCTAAAGAGGTGGTAAGGGATAGAAGTTTAGAGGCAGCAGGCGTGTTAGCCTTATCAAGGGGTATGTTTAGGTCCCCTAAGATGAGAGAAGAGACATTACAAGAGAGAAAATGTGGAAGCCAGGCTTCAAAGTGGTCTAGAAATTGTGATGCTGGGCCAGGGGGCAGATAGATAACTGCAACACAAAGAGCTATAGGGGAGAAGAGGCGGATAGCGTGAACTTCAAAAGATGAGAAGGAATGCAGTGAAAGATACTGTGTGGAGACAGGAGAATTCCTACTCCTCCTCCTTGTTTGTCTCCAGGCTATGGAGTGTGACTGAAGTGCAGGCTGCCATAGGACAGAGAGGCTACAGCAGTTGTGTTAGAGGAGGAAAGCCAAGTTTCAGTGAGGGCTAACAGGTTAAGTGAACATGAAATAAATAGGTCGTGAATAGATGTAAGCTTATTGCATACTGAGCGTGCATTCCAAAGGAAACACGAGAATTGGGGTGTACTAATAGAGGTGCAGTTAATGAGGTTTAGAGGGTTACGTGGGCAAGGTGTATGAGGTGTCATTTGGGGTAGTGATCTGAGGGAAGCAGAGGGTGGACCTGGGTTAGGCAAAACATCCCCAGCTACAAGAAGAAGAACGATGGTGAGGGAAAGGAGATGAGAATGTGTCTTATGTGAGTGTTTAAGTTTAGGATCAGTGAAGCATGGCTGGCTGAGGGATGTGAGATAGGAATAAAGTTCATGTGTGTTGTAGAGGGGGGAAGGTAGAAGAGAAGGAGAAATATGAATGTTCTGAGTGCTGTTTGTGAATGGAAGAGCTGTGACTTTAAGGAGAAGGGAGGAAAAGGTTAATACAGACATTAGAAAGTGTAGCATGTTTGCATTTAATTGTTGGAATTTGAAAAGTACTTATCTATGTTGTCCACTCCTTTGTCTAACTCTGTTGTTAAAACTCTCTCTACACTTATGAACTAGCACACTAACTCTGTTGTTATAACTCTCTCTACACTTATGAACTAGCACACTATGGGCTCCATTTATCAATCATTTGGGGAATTCTCCTTTCTGTTCTCCTATCAGTTCTCCACAGCTCTCCTTAGGAGAGGAGCACATGTGCGCCCATATTTATCATAAAAAAGTTGTTTTTTCTCCATGGGAGAGCTGAGGAGAACTAATGATAAATTTCTCCAGTCGGATTAGTATCTTATCCTTATTTATCACTAAAAATAAGCAACTATTCTCCATGTCAATCATTTATAAACCAATAGAACTCTTTATACAGCCTTCCTAGTAGCTTTGTTAACGTCCCTCTTCAGCAAACTTTCATACGAAAATAGATCTACATTTTCATTGTTTTTGTGCTTAAATTTTAGCGCTTTTTTATATCTTATTTTTATGCCCCAATAGATATCATTTTTGTGCTCTGTTATATATTATTTTGGTGCTCCATTATATATATTTTTTTTACTCCATCATAAATTATTATTGCACTCCAATAACCATTATTATTGTGCTTTGTTATAGATAATTTTTGCACCTTGTAGAGCCCTTTTTGTGTGTGTAACTGCTTCTACAACTGGTAGAGAATAGATTTCTAATGCTGTTCTCCACTTTAGCTATGGAGAACTTTAAGGTAGGAACTTGCAGGAGAACTTTCAGTCCTCCACAGGAGAATATAAATGATAAATTTGTAACTAGGAGAATTATGAGGAGAACTATATGAAATACGACTAAAAAGATCTAATTTAACCCTTTTTTTGGAGAACATGTTCTCCAAGGAGAGTTAGAACAGAGTAGGAGAATTTTACAGTCACACTTGCCCAATTTTAGGAGTATTTTTGAATGATAAATAGGAGAATTATTTCTCATGAGAACTTTTAGTAGAAAATATAGGAGAATTGGAATGATAAATAGAGCCCTTAGAGAACTACACACATGCAGTGCTGCACTGATCTAACAAGCTAAGCTTGATGGAACAAGCTGGGGGGTATTCAATTTAAAGGTAATAACAGTCACATGATCCTAATTAGCAAAGGTCATAAATTAGAGTAGGATCAAACAAGGCATAAGCAAACATTGCAGATGGCACCTTACTTATCAAACTGGAAGACAGAGAAAAGAAAGGTTTTTTTTAAGGTAATACAGACATACCAGAGATAGATAAAGATTTGTAGGGGGAATAAGCAGTTATAATATGTGTTGCAGGGTTAAAATGGAGTCCTTATGCACATACCAGAGATAGATAAAGATTTGTAGGGGGAATAAGCAGTTATAATATGTGTTGCAGGGTTAAAATGGAGTCCTTGTGCACATACCAGAGATAGATAAAGATTTGTAGGGGGAATAAGCAGTTATAATATGTGTTGCAGGGTTAAAATGGAGTCCTTATGCACATACCTGGTGAGAGAAGAGAGACAGCAGTGTAAGCAGGATTAAAAGTTCCAATTATGTTCCAATTATATACCAGTCGCTGTTCTATATTGTTAATATCCATATATAATATTTATAATAACTCTGTTGTTATAACTCTCTCTACACTTATGAACTAGCACACTTAGAGAACTACACACATGCAGTGCTGCACTGATAACGTAATATGCGTTACTGGCCATTACGCTTGAATTGTCTTTTTGTCAGCGTTAAAAGCCATAAAGCAAAACTCGTAATCTAGGTGTATGTAAACAGTTATAAAATGCCCAGGTCCCTCTGTCCCTTATATAAAACCCTTTAACATATATGGTTTAATTTATTGTTTAATGTATAATTTAACATCACATGATTAGTCGGCCAGTCAAAAAAATCACAAATTACCTTGTAAAAGTCAGCTTTTTGACTTGATGTGTCTGTTCTCAAAAGGCTGAAAACATTTATAAAATAGAACATTGCATATTTATAAAACATTATTTATATCTAGATTATGTGTTAGAATTTGGAATAGGAAAATGCCACTGTGCTTTGAATTTCATTAAAACTTGACTTTGGAGTTCTGTATCTTTAGGAAATACTTTTTTAAAAAAACACAAGGTATCTTCAGCCTGTGTCTCCATGGTGAATTCATTTAGTAATCTTCACTAGAAACCCTGTTAAAAAAAATAAATCTTTATCTATACTATTGAATATCTATAAAACAGAAAATAATGCAGAATTACAAAACCACAACTTGCCTATCCATTGCATTAATTAACTAATTCTTCAGGAGTAGAAGACTAACATGTCTTAGCTTTGGGACCTTATGTTATACAGGTATACCCCACTCATACAGCGGGTTAGGGACCGGAGCCGTGCTGTAAAGTGAAAACCGCCTTAAAGTGAAACAACATGGTTTTAGCTTTTTTTTCAGTTGCCAGTGTTTAAAAACTTGAAAACATGTTTGAACTAACATATATTAGTGGTGCAATATTGCTATGTTTAGTTTTACACTCGCACAGCACAGTGTTCAATTAGTATTCAATAAATACTGTACCTGTAAAATAGTGTAAATTACTGTAGTAAAATGTGCCAGTCTATAGCACTGAGACACAGATTGCACTGTAAAGAAAAGGCACCAGATGACAGCATGGAAGAAGGGCACCTGTGACCCCACTTCACCCCCAGGAGTGGATTATTCCAGATGGGTGGGGTTGGGGAACTTTTATAAGTCCCAGCACTGGAAGTGAGGTCACAGGTGCCTTTCTGGAGCAGCACGGTAGGAGGTGTGTTGTGCACTTACCTGAAGATGGAGGCCTTGTTGCAGGAGTTGCTGTCGGCGGCGAGGAGTAATGGCGAAGGTTGGATCCGGCAACAGCTGTCCACGGCTGGGGAGGCAGCCACAACAGGTCCGGTGGTGGAGGTGGCAGTCGGGAGCGGAAGACGGCCAGCCAGGAGGTCGAGGCCACCGGAACGCTTGAGCCCGGAGGTCGGCAGGAGGAGATCCGGTCGGGAGACAAGCCAGCCAGCAGGTCCACAGGAACAGGCGAGGTCGGAGAATGGCAGAGGTCAACGGACTGGAGCGGGAGCTGAGGCCAGGCCGAGGGCGGCGCCAGGGTCTGACGTCATCACGGCACGTCAGCGGGCAGAACCAGGGACATCGAGAGGTCGTGGCAGAGCAGGACGGACCGGGAGAAGCGCTCGGGAGTCAGGTAAGCAGCTGAGTTATCGAAGATTGGGGGCCTGAAGGCTGAGCTATTGAAGAGGTGTTACAGGGGTGGCGGGACGGCATAAAGGCAAGGCCCGGAGGCCGGCCGGGGGGGGGGGGAATTATTGTCGGGCAGCAAAGTATAAGCCGGTAATGCCGGGATAATGTGAAATCCAGGTAAAGGGTAAATAGGAAAATTGGCCTGGATGGTAGGCCCGGCCGGGAGTGGGCCCGGGGGAGGGGTAACAGGTAACGGGGGCCTGTAGGGTGGGCACGGACAGGCATAAGGCCGGGGGGGTTGTTTGCGTAGTGGCGACAAATGTATAAGCCCAAAAGGCAAAAAAAAAAAAAAAAAAAAAAAGGGGGGCCCGGGATAGTATGCACGGCCAGGGATAAGGCCAGGGGGGGGGGGCTAGGTTTTGGCGGCAAAGAAAAGGGAAGCCCTAAGAAGGGACAGACACGGGTTAGCGGCCGGGAATAAGGCCGGGTATTGATGCGGGATAGCCGCGGGTGGCGGCTGGGAGCAAGGCCGCGGGGGGGGGGATTTTGCAATGGCCTAAATATTGTGGTCAAGTAGGCTGACTAGACTGGGGGGCGGTCTGGAGTGAGATAGGACACCCCCTTTGCAGCGTGGGAGAGCTGGTTTTAATGCACTTCCTTTTTGTCCAGCCATTACGTATCTACTCACACGTTTCAGAATGTGATGTGGTTTGTGCTCCTCTGCCTTCTCTTCCCTTTTCCTTCCGCTCCTTTCTCCTCTTCTCCCTTTTCTCCTCTCCCCTCCCTTCCTCCCCCCCCCTCTCCTCCCCCCCTCTCCTCCCCCCCTCTCCTCCCCCCCCTTCCCTTTTTCCCTTTTCTCTATCCCCCTCTCCCCTCTTTTGGGTCGGGTTCTTGAGATGGGAGGGTTAGGGTTTTTGATGGGGACGGGGATACAGGGGCTGGGTACCCAGTTAGGCAGGGCAGGGCTAGGGGGTTCCAAGGGCGTGTTAGTATGGGTTTTCTAGGTAAAAAAAAAAAAAAATGATAGAGAAGGGGTAAATAGTAACGAATAAAGAAAGGGGTTATATGGTGGATGGAGGAGGGGATGGTGGGGTTTTTGTGAAGGGGCAGGTTTAATGATATGTTGTGTTGCAGGGGTGACTGGGGGAGAGCTGAGAGTGGAGGCTCAGGACGCCTCTGGAAGAGACACTCCAGCGCAGCAGGACCGGTTTACAGAGCCACCGCTTGAGCTCAACGCCAGTGGTGACTTTGCAGATGAAGAGGAGGATCCCTTGGAAGGCACTTCAGCAGGACCAGTAGCGGCGAGTCAGGTAGGAGATCTGTCCGGCTTGGCACAGATCTTACAGTTATTGTCTCCTCAACGGAGTGGAGGGGGGCAGGGAGCAGGGCTCCAAAGGGAAGGGACGGGGGGTAGGAGGGTCTCAGAAGGGAGAGAGGTTACGGCTATATCTACATTGCAGACGCCAGTACCAGGAGGTAGGACCGGGAGAAGAGACACGCAGCCGGACAGGACGGCGACCTCAGGAGGCCACAGGAGGTCTAGGTCGCCGCGGAGGAGGACAAGGGGAGGAGGATCACCAGCATCACCCACCTGGGCTCGGGTGGACAGGAGCCGCAACCGGAGCAGGTACGGCAGGGGGAGATCACCTGCCAGAAGGGAAGCGGTACGGAAGAGGCTGGACGTGAGCAGAGGAAGGGAAGAAGTAGACAGGGACAGAGGCCGCGGGGAGGAAGCAAGGCCAGTATGCGAGGAGGGCGCAGGAATGGTCCAGCAGCCAGCAGGTGAGATGGCTGGTGGGGCACCAAGTGTGAATGTGGCTGTGCCTGGTGAGAGGGAAGCTATGGTTTCAGGTTTGAGAGCTTTACTTGCATCGTTGGAAAACCCGGGGAGGGGGACTTCGGTGGCGGCAGCGTGGACCACGCCAGGGCTTACCCCGGCTGTGGGGGGGTCACAAGTAGCGGCGGCAAGCTTGGAAACCCCAGTGGGCAATGGGGGAGAGGTGGTTAGGGTGCCAGAAGGCGCATTACGGAGACCATGTCTCTGTTCGGTTGGTCCTTTAGGGATTCACTTAACCAGTGAATTGAGAGAAAAGATCGGAAAGCGGGAATTTATAGAGATTTTCTCCCTGTTACCCCTGGAGCATGTTCTAGAGGTTAAGGAGGATGAGAAAGAAAAAGGGAAAAAGGAGGAGGAGGAGCTGAAGAAGCGATGGCGCAAACTGCCAAAGACGTGCCTTCGGCATCTTGGTGAGTGTCATATGCGAGAAGACCCCGGATCAGGGGGCTTCCTTGTTTTGTTATTACGACGAAATTTCCAGTGCATACAGGACCTACGGGGGAATGGCGTGGTGGCGGTACGACGAGGGCTTTAGACAGCGGTTGGCGGTCCGGCCAGAGATGCGGTGGGACGACAGAGATATGAGCATTTGGCTCGAGATGATGACCCCCTTGAGGGGTGGCCATTCCTTTCGGGGCTCTGGGCAAACGCCCGGGGGCGGAGTCCCTGGGGGGTCTGGATCTGCCCTCAGAAAAGGAGTATGTTTCCAGTTCAACGACGGGCAATGTAAGTTTGGGGCCTCGTGCAAATACAAACACGAGTGTTCCGGTTGCGGGGGTGTGCACCCTTTCGCAAAATGCTTCAAGAAGGGTAAGCAAGGGTCCCGGTCGGGGGACGTGGGTCCAACGGGCGTGGACGCCGGTGAGGGTCGAAAAGATGGCCCCATGGTTAGAGGCTTACACCAATAAGCGCGGTCGCGCGGGGGATGCAGAGCTACTACTTACGGGTTTTAGCTCGGGCTTTACGATTCCATTTAGAGAGGAGCGGACGGAAGGGGTCCCGAGCAATTTAAAGTCGGCTAGGGTACACCCGGGGGTACTAAGAGAAAAAATTGGGAAAGAAGTCCGATTGGGCAGGATGGCGGGTCCATTTTTGGACCCCCCCATTGCCGGACCTAAGGGTATCCCCATTGGGGGTGGTTCCTAAAAAGGCCCCTGGTCAATTCCGCATGATCCACCACCTGTCTTACCCTAAGGGGCTGTCGGTAAACGATGGCATTGATCTGGAATTGGTTGCGGTGAAATATGCGTCGTTCGACAAGGCCGTGGAGTTAGTGAGAGCGGCGGGTAAAGGGGCTTTAATGGCGAAAGCAGACATTGAGTCTGCTTTTCGGCTGCTCCCGGTGCATCCTCTGGGTCATCATCTGTTAGGATGCATGATGGACGGAGCCTTCTACGTGGATCTTTGCCTCCCGATGGGATGCTCAATTTCATGTTCCTATTTTGAGAGGTTCAGCTCCTTTGTAGAGTGGGTAGTGAAGCAGGCATCTGGGATTTCATCTATGGTGCATTACCTAGATGACTTCCTGTTCGTCGGTGCGGCCGGTTCGGCGGACTGTGATAATTTGGTTCAGGTTTTTGGGCAGGTGGCGGGGGATTTTGGTATCCCGGTGGCCGCAGATAAGTCAGAAGGGCCTACGACGTCATTGAGTTTTTTGGGAATCCAAATGGATTCCATTAAGATGGAGTGCAGGTTACCGGAGGACAAGGTGTCTGACCTCGAAATGGTGATCGGCAGGATGCTGGCAAGAACGAAAGCTACCCTCAGGGATATTCAATCTTTATTGGGAAAGTTGAATTTTGCCTGCAGGATAATTCCCATTGGCCGAATATTTTGCAGACTTTTGTCATTGCTGACAGTTGGAGTTTCTGACCCAAGACACCATGTCAGGTTGACGGGGGAGGTCAAAGAGGACTTGAAGGTGTGGCGAACTTTCCTGGAGGAGTTCAATGGGTAAGTGATCATGCAGGAAATAGGCTGGTCAGACGACCAGCTGTGTTTATTTACAGACGCAGCAGGAGCTCACGGTTTTGGGGCCTATTTGAACGGCCAGTGGTGTGCGGGCAGATGGCCCGAAGTATGGGCCGAATGGGGTTTGACCAAGAACTTGACGTTCTTGGAACTATTCCCGTTGGTAGTGGCCTTAAAAATTTGGCTGAAAGGGTTTGTTACCATTCGGACAACCAGGGAGTGGTATGGGCAATAAACCGGTTAACGGCGAACTCGCCGGCGGTGATACGGCTCCTGAGAGTGTTTGTTTTGGAGTGCCTGAGATGCAACATATCTTTCAGGGCGGTGCATGTCCCGGGACGGTTTAACGTTATTGCTGATGCTTTGTCACGATTTCAGTGGGACAGGTTCCGAGAAGTGGCCCCGGAAGCGGAGCGGGACGGAATTGCATGTCCAGAGGACTTGTGGTACCTGGGTTGCCAGGAATGTTGAGGTTAATCAGAGGGGCATTGGCTCCTAACACATGGAGGGCTTACGCCCGAGTGTGGAGGCGGTGGGAGCGGGTGATACAGGAGGAGCAGTGCCAAGGATACAGGAGGAGTGATTTCCTGTTATGGATGAGCTGGGTAGGTTCCTGGGAGAGGGAAGGGCTATCGCCCTCCGAAGTTCGGAAGAGGATGGCAGCAATGGCATTCCTTTTCCGATTGCTGGGTATGGAGAATCTTACAAAAAATTTTGTAACCCGAATGGCAGTCAGGGGGATGTGTAGGAGGGGATTCCGGACGGATGGTCGGAGGCCAATTACTTTTGCGATTTTGCAGGGGTTGGTGTCGGAGCTAAATAGGGTGTGTTTCTCAAGGTATGAGGAGCTGTTATTCAAAACTGCGTTTGTACTGGCTTTCTTTGGAGCGTTCAGGGTGTCGGAGCTGGTGGGAAAGAACCGTTGGGATGTGAGCGGAATGGGTAGGCAGGATGTATTGGTGGCGGAAGGGGCAGTAGAGTTATGGGTCAGGAGGTCCAAGACGGACCAGGAGGGTAGAGGGACAATAGTGGTTTTGCAGGCAATTGGCGGGGATTGTTGCCCAGTACGGGCGGTGCGAGAATACCTAGAGGTGGCCGGCACTGTGGCAGGCCCGTTGTTGGTACATGCGGACGGGACGTCACTGTCGCGTTTCCAGTTTGTGGCAATAATGCGAAGGGTCTTGGGTTTGATGGGAATTGGGGGCCTGGAGTTTGGTTCGCATTCGTTCAGGATAAGTGCTGCGACGGAGGCGGATAATTTGGGGTTGGACGCTTCGGTGATTAGGAGGATTGGGAGATGGAGATCAGAGCGATTTCGGGGGTATGTGAGACCAGGTTTGGTGTCCCAAAGCAGGGGGTACTGATAACGTTTTTAATTTGTTTGGCAGAGCCGGGGAAGTGTTGGATCGTAGGACATTCCTGTGTACTGGGCGAGGAAGGCAGCGGCAGTGAAGCCAGATGGGACCCAGTTGGGCTTTGGCAGGGACCATGTTATCATCAGATGGCTTGGGATTCGGGGCATGAAATGGTCTCAAGTTGTGGGCACGGTAGTTGAGCATGCCAGGCTTTTCTCCCCTCCGAAAGTATTAGTGGTACATTCAGGCGGAAATGACTTGGGATGTATGCCACAAAAAGAGCTAATTGAGGACATCAAAAGAAGTTTCGATAGATTGTGTCAGCTGTTTCCGGGTATGGTCCTGGTTTGGTCAGAGATTGAGAGTAGGGTAGTTTGGAGATCGGCGTGGGATGCAAAAAAGCTGGAGGCTTCCAGGCGAAAGGTCAATAGGACTATATCTGGGTACGTAAAGGGGCTAGGGGGCGTTGGCTTACGCCACGTAGAGTTCGAAGGGGAGTCTGGTAAATGTTTTTACCTAAAGGATGGAGTGCACCTCAATGAAGTAGGGTTACATTTATTTAATTTTACTCTTCGGGAGGGGATAGAAAAGGCCTTAGCTTTGGTTGGCGGTACTCGCTAGGGAGCGAGTTGTGGCGGAAGTGCTTGCTAATTTCTGTTGAGGCTTACGCCTAATGGAATATGGTGGCAGTTATGGAGGTGTAAGCAAAGGAATGTGAGGAACGCCCAGCCCTGGAAAGGGTGGGGGCTTATAGGAAAATAAGAGCAAGCACTGAGGTGGATTGTAAATATTGTTAAAAGTTAAATAAAATGTTAACTTATTGGTTTGTTTAATAAATAAGCTGCGGCCTTTTCTCTCCCAAATAGGTGTTGTGTGTTTATTGATCAAGTAACGAGTAGTGGGAAAATGTGGGGTCAAGAAAAGGCCCCGGATGACAGCATGGAAGAAGGGCACCTGTGACCCCACTTCACCCCCAGGAGTGGATTATTCCAGATGGGTGGGGTTGGGGAACTTTTATAAGTCCCAGCACTGGAAGTGAGGTCACAGGTGCCTTTCTGGAGCAGCACGGTAGGAGGTGTGTCCCGCCCTCCCTCCCTGAACGGTGAATTAAGTGATGTCGCAGCGCAGGCGGAAGTGCTTGCTAATTTCTGTTGAGGCTTACGCCTAATGGAATATGGTGGCAGTTATGGAGGTGTAAGCAAAGGAATGTGAGGAACGCCCAGCCCTGGAAGGGGTGGGGGCTTATAGGAAAATAAGAGCAAGCACTGAGGTGGATTGTAAATATTGTTGAAAGTTAAATAAAATGTTAATTTATTGGTTTGTTTAATAAATAAGATGCAGCCTTTTCTCTCCCAAATAGGTGTTGTGTGTTTATTGATCAAGTAACGAGTAGTGGGAAAATGTGGGGTCATGCTGTAAACAGAGTGAACTAAGCATAACAAAATGGTGCCAGTCACTTTTCTCACAATCTCACGATGATTACAGCACTGTTTCAAAATCCTTGGCTGTTGAACTTCAGCTCCACAAAGCGCTGTATTAGCGATACGCTGTTACGTGAAGCGCTGTAAAATGAGATATATCTGTATCTTCTTTTAGATTAGCCTCTTAGTGCATTAACTATTTCTGGACTCCTAATAGCTATTTACTTATGTATTCTAAAACACTTTATTCAAATGTAATGTACTATATTAATGTAATTAAAATTGTCAAGCAGTGCAAACAAAAGGCCCCCAGAAAAGCCACACACTACAGTAGCTATTAATATAGAAATAACATGAGTGAATTAGATATCTATTCCCCCAGTGATTATAAATCATATATTTTTAAGTTAGAGATGAATTATATTAAGTTTTCTGAACCACAGCATACACAAACCTTTATTTTCTCTGTAAATATTTTCATATAAATCTCATGAAAGGCATTGCTGCTGTGAATTTTTTTTTTATTGGGCTGATTAAGCATAAAAGAAACTGATGATTACAGCTAGTCGTCCAAATTTGAGTATGAATAAGTACTTTATGAAATGAAAAGGCACAGTACACACAACAATCTAAATATGTTTTAAATGATGATGTTTTTATGAACTCTGAAGACTACCAAAGAATTCTGTGCTGCAATGTAGGGCCCAGTGTCAGAAAGCTGGCTCCCTTTCAGAGGCCATGGGTCTTTCAGCAGGACAATGACCCAAAGCACACATCGAAAAGCACCAAGAAATGGTTTAAGACAAAGCACTGGAGAGTACTGAACTGACCAGCAATGAGTCCAGATCTCAATCCCATAGAGCACCTCAAAAGATCTCAAAACAGCAGTTGGCAAAAGAAGAGTGGTCCAAAATTCCAATAGAGAGGTGTAATAATCTCATTGATGGTTACAGGAAGTGATTGATTTCAGTTATTTATTTCCAAGGGGTGTGCTACTAAATATTAAATTGAGGGTGCCAATATTTTTGTCCAGTCCATTTTTGGAGTTTTGCGTGGAATGTGTCAGATTTGGCTTTTTTTTCATACCAATACAAACAAATGAAATAAACATGAGAATGCCTAAAAATGTGAAATTGCAATAATTTTTTGGGTGAAGGGGTGCATTATCTGACAGAAATGCAGGGGTGCCAATATTTTTGGCCATGATTGTATATAAATATATATTTATATATATGACCAGTAATTATATTTTAAAAAAAAATCAAAGTTTCAATTTGAAACACTCTAATGTAAAGAGACAATAAACAGTGTCTGTGATACATACCTGTGCATGGCTAGCTGGAGGGGGTAATGGAGACCCATTATCTCAGAGTCCTGTTGGCAGAGCGACCTAATGACACAGAGAAAGGTTACTGGAGATCAAGAAGTTGGTGTGAACTTGGGTGCTACAAAGCTCTCTCTGTATAACAAACAGCAAACTTCTTTCCTGTCTGACCATGCAGATTTTCAGTGTCAGATGTAGTGCTGTTTCAGAATGAAAGAAACTGGAATCAATGGCTGAGAGGCCCAGCTCACAACAAGCCCTTACTAGAGTACCCAATATAACACAGTGTTCAAACAAAGGCCAGGAGTCCGAAAACAATGAGACTAAACTTGGTAGCTGAACTCTCTCATGTACTTTAATCAGCTATTACAAATAAAACAACAATTAAGTACTGGAAAGTAACTAAGTTTGTAAATTCAAATATCAAAGAAAGACATAACTTTGTAAATGTTTAGTCTAGTTATCCAGACCAATATAAACCTGCAGTTACTTAAATGCAGATCTTCTAATAGCAGAGACATACAGGATAAAGGTAATCTAAGTCAGACAGTCCAAGTCAAGGCCACACAGGGAAAAGCAGAACTAAATCATTTAACAAATGCAGAGTCCACAAACACGCTAAAGTCATAAACGAAGTCAGTCCAAACAAAGGGTTAAACAGAAGTGTAATCAGGGGAAGCAGAAGTCAAACCAGTATATCCAAATAGTAATTAGCAGAGTAGAGGCATTAATACACAAGCAACCACATGCTGAAAACAGAGAGCTTATAAAGACTATTACAATTAGGGTCTGATTGGTCTTATAAACCTCCTTAAAGATACAGTATGCATTACTGCAGCAGGAACAGAAATCACTCTCCTACCCAAATGCCTGTTATGATGCTGTGACTTTACTCTTCCGCATGGCCCAGAAATTAGTGCAGCAAAGGACTGCGACCATTCTTGGGTGAAGTTACTTCCAGAGCCTCTCAAGAGGTCATAAACCTTGATACAGAACTAGGTGTACCTGCATAAGACTGTAACACTTTCCCAAACATCTTGGTTAAATAAGCAAATCAGCTCTACTAAAGGATGCCCTAATATTTAAAACACTACAAAACTGTACTTTCTGACATTGGGCTAGAGTACAAGTGGTGCACAATTTATCGCTCACGATCATGCGTTAACTGAGCTAGAAGTAAGCTTTGTGCATGCACCGGGTATCACGCTTTTCACAAGTTGAAAGTAAAATGTATTTGCATTAGCACTAACCCGATGCACGCAAAAAGCCAAAGTTAGAATAGCACGACCACGTTAACATGCTCACTAACCCACGTCAGTGTAGCGTGGCAGGACTGTCAGATTAGGATAGATGATGTGTACTAACCTGAAGCACACTAATCACAAGCAGTTAGCACTTAGCCTGGCAGACACTAGGTTGATGCAGCCTGTACAGTGAGTTCCGCAACTTTGAACTGTATTAAAAGTTTAAAAAATGTAATTTATCAAATATTGCCCATCATTCCCATATACAAATGACATTCATATTGTTAACGCTTAAAAGAAGTGTAGCGCAAAAACTTCACTCTTAAGCTGCTCACAAAGAATTATCTTCTTCCGAGATAGTTAGGAAATGATACAAAGTAGTATAGACTAGTAAAGCGCTAATGTAGCAAAGAGTGCAAAATCTAAACACGTGTGTAACCTACTGTGATAACTTACTAGAATAATAAAATAATAATGCAAAAATACTTTTGTGTCAAATTTGTTCACATCATCCAATGATACAAATAAGTGTTAGGGCCCTATTTATCATTGCGTCAATCTCAACGCATTCGCTGGAGTCAATACGCTCACCATACATTGCTGCCGCGAATCTATATACGACACCCTTATTTATTAAAAAGTCTGTCAAAAACACGCGTGTCAAGTACGGAGAGATGAGCATCGGACTGTTGATAAATAAGAGTCATCAATGTCCAGGTATTCTGTTTTTTCCAAATGTATTTGTACCATTTCATTACTGTCCATGAACAAGCACATTTCTCTAAAGCTAATATTTTTTTTTCATCTGTTAATGTCCAAGAAATAGCTAGATTTATACCTGAACAAACAATAATATCTCATAGAAAGTTATTTTCTATGTATTTGTTATACAAAAAACTGATATATGATATTTCCACATAAATGAATGTGTATTTGTATTTCTATAATCGTGATATGCTTATCTCATGTTTTTTTGTTTTTAAAATGATTATTAATGCTAGAATGTGTATATATATCTTTGCACTTACTTGTATATTTATATGTGTTATGTCAAAAATCTTTTGCAAACATATTTACATGTCCCTAAATTCCTTTTTTTGTTCTACACAATGTTATCTTTCATATCTCTGTGTTTATTTTTACCACTATATGTATATAGTGTAAATGTATTATTATTCTGAGCATGAATAATTGCAAATATAACATGTCATCAGGGTATCATATGTATTTATTTGCAAACAATGGATATTTTAAGAGCTGGGCCAGTTTTCTCTCTGCACCTGTGTAACCACCTCCTGATTGCAGTGTAGTTTTAAACACCACCGCTACACAGGGGGTATAAAATGGACTGGCATATAAAATTACATTTCTTAATGAAAATTAAATTCAAGAGAAGGAAGAAAAACACTAAAAATAGCATGATAGTAAAGAGGTGATTTTAATTTCTGCTGTATCAGAATCATGACAGTTTAATGTGAGGTAAACTATCCCTTTGAACTATCATTTTAAGATTATATTGAATCAAACATCATTCAAATTTGAAAATCATTGCCTAAAATATTACACTGTGTGTCCTAATGTCATCATCAGTTTAACTTTAATACTAATTTCACATATACATACTTTCAAAGTATAATACACAATGTAACAAATGGCACTTACAAGTTCTGATGAGTGATCAATGACACAAGTATCGAGCAATTTGATTCTTTAGTGATAGTATACAATGTATATTTAAATCAGATTGGCTGATGTCATAAATCATGTGATTATGCATTTCACAATCAAAAGTGGTGTAAACTTTCACTGATTTGTAGGTTGTTTACCAGTATTGCGTCAAATTTGGTGCGAAACGTGTTGCGTCAAATTTGGTGCGAAGTGGAGAGTGGGGCTTGTATTACATGCCTTAAACATGGTGCAAATAGATTTATCAAAAAAAAAAAAAGAAGTTAGCTATATTATGTTATGTAGTTATTTCATTTTTATCTCTATATCTACTAGTGCACATAGGGCTCGCTTCCATTGAGTCGTTATTCAGTTTGCGTGCACTCGCAAACCGTTAAATATGCTGTCGAAAGCAATATCGTTTATCGACTGTTTCCAATGGCGCGTTATAGCTCAATATCGGCAGCCGGACTTCGGCTGCCGAAAAGATCTTCAACGTCCCATAGAAAGTAATAGAAGCCGTTAATTGATAAATTATACTAGGTTTCCAATGAAAGCGCTAACCGTTAATACACTGTCGGAGGCTGTCGATACATTGAGAAATATTACCCCCAGCTCAACTAGGTGTAAAGGAGGAAAAAGAGCTTTTTTGAGGCCTGTTTCTCATTGAAATTGCAAATCCAAAAGAAATTATGAGTGTTTCAATGTATAAATAACATTATATATGCTACATTTATTGGTCCTATGTATAGGAATATTTGCACCCATGTTGTCATAGAAATATCAATATGTATGTACATATAAAAATATATGAAAGCACCACAATTATGGAGCGACCTCCCGCACACTTTCAAACCTTCCCCATGCCTAATATCCTTTAAGAGATCCCGCTCTACATATTATATATTTCCTACCTGTTCTATGTTAAATTTTTGGGCATATGTATTATTATTGTTTTTTATTTTATTGTACCCATTGTATCAATGCAATGTTTTGTGTACCCAGGACATACTTGAAAACTATAGAAATTTCAATGTATCTTTCCTGGTAAAATATTATAAAAGTAAATAAAATATCTACCTATTCAAAATGAAACCTTTGCCCAGGGATGCTATATATAATCTCAATACATATAGAAAAATAATTCAAAGGAAATAAGTTGTTTATCATGAAGATGAGTTTTATTATTACAGATTTACCCTCATTCAAATGTAATTTTCAATGTGAAAATCATATTTATTCAATACAAAACGATGACACATTAAAGTTATAATGTGTCATAGTACTAATATTTATAAAATATATGTAATGTCATGTCTGCTAAAGCAGATAAAACATTTGCAATATTTAGACTATTAACCAAAATACATAAGTGCTTAATATTACATACTTCAAGAGATATGAAGTATTGTCTTTAACATGGAGTTATTGAAACAATTTAAAAGTGCATTGTGCATTGGTCCCAGGGAGAGTCTGTGTCTGTTCATATGATGTCAATTAAAATGTCTCCTCTATATCATGGAAATCACATATATGTTGTGTATACATCAGTGCTTAAAGGGACACTGTACCCAAAAATTTTCTTTCGTGATTCAGATTGAGCATGAAATTTTAAGCAACTTTTTAATTTACTCTTATTATCAAATTTTCTTCATTCTCTTGGTATCTTTATTTGAAATGCAAGAATGTAAGTTTAGATGCCGGCCCATTTTTGGTGAACAACCTGGGTTGTCCTTGCTGATTGGTGGATAAATTCATCCACCAATAAAAAAGTGCTGTCCAGAGTACTGAAACCAAAAAAAAAAGCTTAGATGCCTTCTTTTTCAAATAATGATAGCAAGAGAACAAAGAAAAATTGATAATAGGAGTAAATTAGAAAGTTGCTTAAAATTGCATGCTCTATCTGAATTACAAAAGAAAAAATTTGGGTACAGTGTTCCTTTAAATATCATAAAGATACATTTATCTAATTATTCTAAATATTGAATAATAATCTTGACAAAAAGGAGTGCATTAGTCATGATAGGTATTAGTCATGATAGGTATATATTTCAGATATTACATTCCACATAGGACTATAAGAATGAATGCAAGGTATTTGGCCATATCAACAGGAAGGAGTATTTACTTTTCAACTCTTCTATAACTGTATAACCCTTATTAGCTTCATCTGAAGGAGCAAACAACATATGCTTGTGGAATATAAATCATAACATTTACACGTCACGTTGACTAATGTTAGATAGCATATACTGTATAAATTTCAGACACGTATCCCCAAGTATTCTTAAACGGCATAATATCCTCAATAAAAGGACACATACATTTATTAACAATGTACACCTGCATATTAATTGACATCATGTGAAATAAAAATGAATAAAGCTGTTAATTTTTAGCAGATAAACAGCTATTAGAATAATATTAAGATATATGTTCAAATTTGGATTAGAAAAATGGATGCATATTTATGAAATGAAAATCACACTTAAAAAAGTGCTTTAGTGCAAAAATTAGATATGATATATCTTGGGTGGAAAAAAAATAATATTAATTAATTCTTGCGGCGGGATTTTGCCTTTGGAGGAGAGGTACTTAGGGGGGAACTGTGGCGTCTTGTGCGATGCCCACCAGCTGAATGTGAGGCTAATAACCGGGATTCAGGGTCCTACAGGGAGATGACAGAGGATGCAAGCGAGGATGGAGTTTGGGGCCTATCCGCGAGCCTCTCCACTGCCTCTGCCAGGCGGACGAGTGAGGCATTATGGATGTCCATTTGGCTCTGTATCCTCCTGAAAGCCTGCTGCTGCTGCTGGAGCCTGGACAGCCTAAGCTCTCTATGTATGAGCCTCAGTAGATCATCCTGCTGGGACTGTGCCGGACCCTGTTGTACAGTTGGTGTCTTAGGAACCAATAATTGGCTGGTTCCAGGGCTGTCTCTCCGTATTGGTGACTGGGAGGTTGTCTGTGATGGTACTGTTGGCAATACATTGGTGGGTGCAGTGGGTGGTGGTGTGGATTCCTGTTGTGCCATAGGAGTGGGAGGCATATAGTACAGATTATGCAGATCTGTATGCTGCTGTGGTGGGTGCATCATCTGCTGCTGAGGATGATGATGTCGTGGTGGCTGCATCAACTGCTGCTGAGGAGGATGTTGTGGTGGGTGCATCATCTGCTGCTGAGGAGGATGTTGTGGGGGGTGCATCATCTGCTGCTGAGGAGGATGTTGTGGGGGGTGCATCATCTGCTGCGGTGGTTGCAGCTGTGGGGGCTGTGCCATTTGTTGCTGCGAAGTATGCATGAACTGCCAGTGTTGAGGAGGATGAGTCTGCTGTGGTTCAGAACCCAGAACATGAAATGTTGTCTCCGAGGTAGATGGAGAAGGGCCTGATACATCCTCCACCTCATATGCCCTAGGCTGCTGCATATCACCTTCTAAGAGGCTGATATAGGAGGTAGTGTTGCCATAGATATCCTCATCCTCCTCAGTGAATGTAGGAACATCCTGCTGTGGTGTTGGTGCAGCTTCATACTCCTCCGGTTCGGAACCTACAAATAAATATACGGTATGTTTACATTATCTATCTAATAGAATATATTACTTTGTAGCATAACAATACAGACTATTATATTCCATATTTATGTGTATATATATGTACACACGCACACACACACATACACACACACATACACATACACACATACACATACACACATACACATACACACACACACACACATACACATACACATATACACACACACATACACACACATATAGTGTGTTTGGGATAAAATCCAAGCATATATGACCATAACTGATGAATCTTTATAGACTGTGTCTTAAAGGAACATTGTTAAAGGGACACTGTACCCAAATATTTTCTTTTGTGCTTCAGATAGAGCATGCAATTTTAAGCAACTTTCTAATTTACTCCTATTTTCAAATGTTCTTTATTCTCTTGGTATCTTTATTTGAAATGCAAGAATGTAAGTTTAGATGGCGGCCCATTTTTGTTGAACAACCTAGGTTGTCCTTGCTGATTGGTGGATAAATGCATCCACCAATCAAAAACTGCTGTCCAGAGTTCTGATTCTGAACCTAGAAAAAAGCTTACATGCCTTCTTTTTCATATAAAGATAGCAAGAGAACGAAGAGAAATTGATAATAGGAGTAAATTAGAAAGTTGCTTAAAATTGCATGCTGTATCTGAATCACAAAAAAAAAAATTGGGTACAGTGTCCCTTTAAGGAAAATGACACATGATTTATATGAAATGCTTAATATTCCTGGATATTATATTATCAATATTCTTGCTTGTCGGAGCAGATATACAATACAGAGTGCTTGCTGAACATATTAAATACAACTATGTAAATTTAGATTCTTAGCTAAACACAGATGGGTATTTATGATATACAACATATATACATCACATATATGGTTATATTTAATATTGAATATTCACCTTCATGAACCTCTTCAGGTGGCACAGAGGTGTCCATTGTCCCCTTACATCCGTGAACAGATTCATCCGAGATGACATTGGACAGCATCTCCTCCCATGACCTTAGGTGAATTCTCTTGCTAGGACCGCCACCTGTCCCACGTGCATATTTGGCCTGCTGTGCCAGCTTCGCTTTTGTTTCTCGCCTGCAATCATGATATCGATGTTTTATGCTAGCAGTAGAACGATTACGTCCTAAGCAGCTGACTGCCACTCAAATCTCCTCCCACAGCTTATTCCGGACACCCGACCTCAGGTTAGAGTTCTCCAGCTGAGGTGCCCTCTCCAAGTAGGCCTCAACAAGAGCCTCCTTCTCCTCCTCAGAGTACCTCTCCTCTCTTAGCATGCCCTTCACACCCGAAGGGCCAGCAGACACAGACTCTCCCTCCTGTGACTGGGGACCAGCCCTCTCTCCCTCCTCTGTCCCTGCAGGCTGTGACAGGCTACCACCAGCCCCACTCCCACTTGCCACAGTCTGCCCCACTTTCCCTTTTCTTTTTGCACCTAGCTGAGGCTGACTCCTCCTCACTCCTCCCACCTCCACTCCTCTTCCACCCTCTCTCCTTCCCTCCTCTGCCAGGGTTTGAGGAAGGACAAATCCTCCACCCAAACCTTGGCCCCTATTCCTGCCCATACTACTTCCCCCCTCCCCCTCCCTCTATCCACCCTCTCCACTGCCCTCCCCCTAGCCACCCCCTTCCCAACTCCACTAGGCCTATCCATCCCTTTCTCCTTCCTCCCTAACTCTAACCTAACACTAAAGTCCCTAGCTTACCTAACTACACTAATTCACCTAACTAAACCCTAAATTAAATATCCCCCAAACTAACTAGCTAACCTATCTAGACCCTAACTATCTCTATTCTATATCCCTCAAAATAAAAATAAAATGTGGGGGTGAAAATAAACAAAGGGATGTAAATGAAAAAAGATAAAAAAAAAAGTGGATTATAACAAAATTATCGAAAAATAATAAGGGATGCAAATGAAGAAAGGGGGGGCTATATAGTCAAATGAAACAAAAAATATGGGATGTAAAAAAAAGGATGGGCAAAATGTATAAAAAAAATAAAAAAGTTATATAGTTTAGAAGGGAAGGGTAGTCAAAGGGGGGATGGGAAGTGGGATAAGGGGGTTAATGAAAGGAGTAATAAAGGAAGATGGGGATATGGGGGGTTAATGAAATAAAAAAAAAATGTGAATGTGTTTGTATCAAATAAAAGTGTGTGTGTGTGTGTGTGTTTGTGTGTATAAACTAATGTGTGTTAATTAACTAATGTATGGATGTGTGTGTGTGTGTGTGTGTGTGTTCCTAATATTATATGAGGCCTACAATAAGAATATATGAAAATAAAATATCAAACTCTCCACTAACTCTCAAACAACTCTCAAAAACCCAAAACTCCTACCAACGCAACTAGCTCCCGTGTCTTTCTCTCTAGAGGCGATCACAGGTAAAGAGCGCAGGCGCAAACTGTTATTCTTATAGACAGAGGTCGGGTTACCATGGCAATGCACTTGTTATGGCGCGCTTTTCGACAAATCCGACATCGGTTGGCAACGCAAACTTACGTACGGCCGAAAAGAGCGACTGCGCGCAACACGCTAATCTTTTCAATGGAAACCTGGTACTAAATGGAGCCGTAAATTACTTTTAGCTGTTGTCCGCTTCGGTAGCTTACGGCTCCATTTTTAACGACTCAATGGAAGCGAGCTCTTAGTTTGGAGCAATACTTCCAACCAAGTTGAGAGCAATACTTTGCACCAAGTTTGGAGCAATACTTCACACCAAATTTAGAGCAATAATATTGCCCCCTTGCTTTGTAATGAGAGTCAAAGATGTAACATAATCCATAAGTATTAATGTATTTATTTCCTTTTTATCCCTATATCTACTAGTGCACCAAATTCGAAACAATACTTTGCACCAAATTTGGAGCAATAATATTGTTTGATTGTGAAAGAGTATACTATGTTAATAACGTTTCTAATTTACTTTTATTATCTAATATGCTTCATTGTGTTGCAGCATCGAACATAACCTTTCTGTGTTTTCAGACTCCCATCGATTTCTATGGCATTCGCGGCCTCAAATGTGGCAGCTTGGACGATAGGTAAGCTGCGTCGGAATTGACGTGAGCGTACCTGTTGAATGTTTGATAAATTGGGAAGAGGGTCAAATAGATTTGAATGTGAATTCGAAACATCTGGAATGACACAAGCATCAATCTGCGTCAGATTAAGATTGCGGGAGCGTATATTATATCACACATTTCAACATTTAACAATCTTGATGCTTTGTTAACCACGTTGGATCAATCTCGCATCAAATTTTTTGCGGGATTCCAGTGTATTATCAGTTGAAGCTTTGATAAATCTACCCCTTAGAGTAATTAAAAAATGCAACCTAAATCAGTGATAGTTAACAAAATAAGCTCACACTATGGGAGAGATTACATATGCGGCGCAAGCATCAGCGCAACTGATGAAACCTGCACCGTCCGTAATTTCACCTCGCACATTGGGGTATCACATAAACCCCCCCGGCAGTTCATAAAGTGCCGTATGTCGGATAAGCTAAATCGCCAAGATTACATATGCCAAAACCGTGGTTTTGGTATCACATATACAGCGCCGCATATAAATGCGGCGCATATATTTCACCCGTCGCCCGCAATTTTTACTCCATTAAGCTAACACAGAATAGCGTCGCAAATTGGTATCACACATTTAGTGCAAGGACTTACGCGGCGAAAATGGAGACATTTTACTCCATTTTCACCTCGCTATCCATAGGCAGGCGCAGCAAGACTTGCACTGAGTATGTGAGCACCGTAACCCCCTGAAAATAGTAATTAACAACTAACACATGTGCAATATCTATCTACCTCCTGAAAATAACTAACACCTAATGCATGCGCAATATCTATCTACCTGTCAACTACCAACCCCCACGTCAATAACTAATAAACTATATTAACCCCTAATGCACCAACCCACACATCACAAAACATCTAAGTAACCTATTAACCACTAATACGCCAACCCCCGAAAAATCTATATACCAAATAATGTGATTTACCCCTAATTCGCCATTCACCCATATTGCAAAATACCTATTAAAACTAATAATCCCTAAACCGCCATCCCCCACCAACCAACTGAATTAACCTATTAACCCCTAATCCGCCATTAACCCACATCGTAACAAACCTAATAAATCTATTAACCCCTAATCTGCCAAACCGCCACAACGGTTAAAAAGCTCTTTTACCTTAAAAAATGCTAACAGTAAAAAACCCCACCCACCAAACCCCCCAAAATAAAAAAACTAACACTAAAAAATCTTAAACTACCCATTGCCCCTAAAGGGGCATTTGTATGGGCATTCAGCTCTTTTTCAAAGGCCCATTAAATCCCTAATCTAAAAAAACAAAAAAAACACTATTTAAAAAAAAAAAAAAAATAGCCTAAATCTAACCCCCAGATATTTACTCATGGTTCCTGAAGCCTGGCAGTGAAGTCTTCTTCCCAGTGGCAATATCTTCTATCTTCTTCCAGGAACAAGTCGGAGCGGAGCTGAGCATGGAACTGAAGATTGTTGACCGCGGAACTGAAGACTGGCGATGGCGGAACTGAAGACCGGCGACCGCGGAGTCATAGATTGTGGATATTCTCTTTGTACGATCACCGCCGCACACTGAGAATTGAATTCAAGGTACGCGTTTAAATATGGGGTACCTTGAATTCCTATTGGTTGATTAGAATCTTCAAATTCAAATCAGCCAATAGGATGAGAGCTACTGAAATCCTATATGCTGATTTGAAAGAGACAATAGGATTTCAGTAGCTCTCATCCTATTGGCTGATTTGAATTTGAAGACTCAAATCAGCCAATAGGAATGCAAGGTACCCCATATTAAAATGCGTACCTTGAATTCAATCCTCAGTGTACGTCGGTGATCGTACGAAGAGGATCTCCACACTCCATGGCTCTATGGCCGCTAGTCTTCAGTCTCGCTGTCACCGCCAGCGCTCTGCAATGACTTGTAACTGGAAGAAGATAGAAGATATTGCTGCTTGCAAGAAGACTTCACCGCCGGTACTCACATAGTAAAGCGCAAGTCTTGCTGCGCCTGCCTATGTGTGGCGAGGTGAAAATACATAGTAACATAGTAACATAGTAGATGAGGTTGAAAAAATACCAAAGTCCATCGAGTTCAACCTATACAAATCTAAAATACTTACAAAAAGCTCCAGTTAAGATTAAATAATCCCACTAAAAGGTGACCCATTTAATACTAGCAATCATATCTATGAATTTTGTTTATAGACAGAAATGTATCCAAACAATTTTAAATGTATCTAGGGTATTGGCATTCACTACCTCCTTTGGAAATGAGTTCCTCAATTTTATTGCTCTTACAGTGAAAAAATGTTTTTTTTGCAAGAGATTAAATCTCCTTTCCTCCAAACTTAAATTGTGACCTCTTGTCACAAACAATTTGCTTGGAATAAACAGAGCTTCTGCCATCTCTGTATATTGTGGGGACATTTTATCACTGGAATATTAAAATATAGCTCACAGATTTTATACCTGGCAATTCACATAGCTGGTTTTAAAATTGAATATATAAGTAGTTCTTTGGCCTAGTGTCTGTCTAAGTAGGACACTCCCAATAGCCTTTGAGTGGCATTTGATAAACCACTCCCTATTGAATTGGGGTATAAAAAAACTGGAACACCTGTTCCTGAAAGGATGGCTGATTTTGGACACACTGGAGAATGTGGTTAAGTATATTCCTTGGATAAAATCCTGTGATTATTTTAGCAATGTTGCAGAAATTGTAGTATTGTAGTAAAGTTGCCCAGTCTTAAATATTTGGACTGTTTTGCTGTACAATAGATGTGTATATATACCTGTAAATATTTCTCTTATTATTAACATATATTGATTCCAAATAAACTGTTTGGAAACAATGGAGACCCTCTCATAGAGTTTATTTCACAACTTACTTGTTGGTTTAATGGTTTTACCATAGAGATTTAGTACTAAATTAGAATTATATTTAGTATAAAGTAAAAATATTTTAAATTAATTAATAACCACATTTATGGGCCTTGAATATATTTATATAAAGTAATCATGTCACCTCTCAAGCACCTTTTTTCTAAAGAAAACAGACCCAGTCCTCTTATTAGCTTTTTGGCCCTTCTCTGAACTTTTTCTAGTTCTGCAATATCTTTTTTTGTGATCAGTGCCCAGAACTGCACTCCATTCTCAAGGTAAAGTCTTACCAGGGCTTTATATAGTGACATAATTATGCTTTCCTCCCTTGAATCAATGCCTCTTTTAATACATGCTAGTATCTTATTAGCCTTTGAAGCCGCTGCCTTGCATTGTGCACCAATCTTTAGCTTGTTATCTATTACTACGCCCAAATCCCTTTCCTCCTGTGTTTGGCTAAGTTTTGTCCCATTTAAATAATACGCTGCCTGCTTATTTTTACTTCCAAAACGTAGATCCTTGCATATTCCCGTATTAAATCTTATTTTCCATTTACCTGCCCATACTTCTAATTTTTGCAGGTCCTTTTGTAACGAAAGTTCATCCTGCTCTGACCTAATGACCTTACTTAAAATAGAGATGTCGCTATTTAATCCTTACTCCAAGTCATTTATAAAAATATTAAAAAGAACAGGGCCCAGTACTGATCCCTGGGGGACTCCACTGATTACCTTTGTCCAATCTGAGTATGATCCATTTACTACTACTCATTGCTCCCTATCTTTTATCCAGTTATTTATCCATGAGCTAACATTTTCAGCTATTCCTAGTCCCTTAATTTTGTGCATTAATCTCTCATGTGGCACTGTATCAAACGCTTTTGCAAAATCTATGTATATCACATCAACGGATTCCCCTTTATGTATATTTTTACTTACTTCCTCATAGAATCTAATTAGATTAGTTTGACTTGATCTATTTCTCATAAAACCATGCTGATTAGAACTCACAATCTTGTCTACACGATTATGCTCATCAATATAATCCCTTATAATCCCTTCAAATATCTTCCCCACTATTGATGTCAGACTAACTGGTCTATAGCTTCCAGGATCATCCCTACTTCCTTTTCTGAAGAGTGGCTTTACGCCAATCCTTGGGTACCATGCCTGAGGATAATGAGTCTTGAAAGTAGAGGTTTGTCTATAACAGTGCTAAATTCCCTTAACACCCTTGGGTGTATTCCATCTGGGCCTGGAGTTTTATTTACCTTAATAATATTCAATTTGTTCCTGATATCCTCTATACATAACCCAGTTAATGGCAAGGGCTGGCATGTTCTATTTTGTTCCAAAGTATCATCCAATGGTTCCTCTCTTGTGTATACTGAAGAAAAAAAACTGGTTTGGTACCTCAGCCTTCTCCCTGTCATTGTTAATCATGCTACCCTCCATGCATTTTAATGTACCTATATTGTCTTTCTTAGATTTTTTTGCTATTTATGTACTTAAAGAATTTTTTAGGGTTAGACTTAGAATCCTTTGCAATTAATTTTTCATTTTCAATTTTGGCTAATTTGATTGCTTTTTTGCATGCTTTGTTACATTCCTTATAATTATGGAATGTTGAGTCTGTACTATTTTCTATGAATAATTTAAATGCCCTACGTTTTTTTCCTAATTTCTCTTAACACATTTTTATTCAGCTACATTGGCTTGGATTTTTTATTTTTATTTTTATAACTATATGGTATTTGTTGATATGTATATTTATTTAACAGAGATTTAAATGTTATCCATTTATCCTCTGTATTTTTATTAGAGAATAAGTTGTCCCAATTTATGTTATGTAATGATTTCCTTAAATCGTTGAACTTTGCTTTCTTATAATTAAAAGTCTTGGCTAAACCTTTAAGACACTGCTTTTGAAAAGAGATTTCAAATGTGACCATGTTATGATCACTGTTACCCAAATGTTCTTTGACTTCTTTGTTTGATATTATATCTATATTATTTGATAGCACTAAATCCAATATAGCGTTACTCATAGTTGGCTCCTCTATTAATTGTGACAAGAAGTTATCCCTGAGAACATTTAAAAATCTATCCGCCTTAGCTGAATTACTAGTTTCATTGGCCCAGTTTATATCAGGGTAGATAAAATCTCCCATAATTACAGCACTGTTATTAGCAGCCTTACCTATTTGAATTAGTAGTTGAGTTTCATCCAGGTCACTAATGTTGGGGGGCTTGTTCCTAGTAATATTTTTTTGGATTTTCCCCCCCACTCTTTATTTCCACCTACAGGGTCTCTACATTGTCGCCTGTAACTTAAATATCTTCCCTTATTGTAGGTTTAAGGTTAGGTTTAATATGCATGCAGATTCCTCCACCCCTTTTATTATTCCTGTCCCTCCGAAATAAAGTATACCCCTCTAAGTTAACTGCCCAGTCATGTGAATCATCCCACCAAGTTTCAGTTATACTGATGGAGTAAAATTTCTCCATTTTCGCCTGGAGTCCTTGCGCTGAATATGTGATACCGAGTTGTGACGCGGTTCTATGTTAGCGACGGGTGAAATATACGTGCCACATTTATATGCGCTGCTGTATATGTGATACCAAAACCACGTAAAAAAACAGCGTCGCCTGATTTTGCGGGTGACGCTGCATATGTAATCCCTATGTGTATATTCAAAATGTATTAATTTATTGTAGAAGAAATTCTCAAATAATCCAAAAGTTGTCTATCCTCATAAATAACACATTCAAAAATATACTCTCAAATGTTTCAAATTAGTTTGTACTAATTAAAATTGTAGCTTGTATCAATATATAAAAAACAGACTTAAAACACTTCCAGACATATATGAAGCATACAATTTTAATCTAATAAACATATAAGTTTGCAAACATTAAAAAAAAGGGTTTATCCTTAAAGGGATAGTATACACTCATTTTCATAAAACTGCATGTAATAGACACTACTATAAAGAATAAGATGCACAGATACTGATATAAAAATCCAGTATAAAACTGTTTAAAAACTTACTTAGAAGCTCTCAGTTTAGCTCTGTTAAAAAGGTAGCTGGAAAGCCCACTGCAAGTGAGAAATAAGACACTCCCCCCTTCCCCTACTTTTGCATATGAAAAGACCCTTTACACAAACAGGAGCAAGCTGGAGAAGGTAGCTGACGGTATTCACATAAAACTTTGGGGCTTGGTTAGGAGTCTGAAAATCAGAGCAATGTTATTTAAAAAAAAAATTACAACTTCATGGGCTATATAAATAGATCATCTACAAAACATTTATGCAAAGAAAAAATGAGTGTATAATGTCCCTTTAACATGTCTAATTGCATAGTTTTTGGTAAGCCACACAGATCCAATTAACTTTTAGTAAGTAAGTTTAATCCCATATATTATAGAGTGATCTGATTGAGGGGTTTATGAATGACAACTTATTACCATGAGCTACTACAACTTACAGGAGCCTTGTTAATAGATGGGTTAACAAACTAGATTAGTAGTTAGCTGGATTACATTCAACATATTACTTGCCTTTGGTGATACAGAAGATAACAACTATTATTAGAAGGCAAAAAAACCTTCTGAACTTCAATATTTTTCTACGGAAATTGAATTTTATTTAAAGCAATTTCTGATACTACTGATTAACACACTTTTAAACAAGTTCAACACTTTGGGCTAGATTATGAGTGGCTCGTTAACTGTTGCATGCAAACAAAAAGGGGATTTATTGCGTCTCTTTGCATGCATCGGAAGTAGTGTGGGATTATGAGTTGAAAGTAAACGGGTTAGCTTGAGTGCAATTAAATTTAATGTCAAAAAAGTTGCACAAAACACAAAAAATACATTGAAAAGTACAGTCGCACTCATAATAACACTGACTAATAAAAAATATTTATAAAAAATTGCATTCAAAAGTTATAAGGGTTTAAAGATAGGTCTCAGGTGTGTAAAGGGCTTTAACATAGAGATACATACACATCTAAATATGTTTATGTGTGTGTACGTATGTATTTATGTATTATGTATATATATGTATTTACAGACATGAACTAACATCTAAACCCCCTAACCTAACACCCCCTAAGTTAACCCAAAATAGACTAACCCTACCTTTACAAATAATAAAAAAAAGTTACATTTTTTTTTTATTTGATCGCATTTTGCTATGAAATGGTGGCATGAAATATACCAAAATGGGCCTAGATCAATACTTTGGATTGTGTACTAAAAAATATGTGTATAGTTTTGATAGGCAAATATGAAAAAAGGCTCTATTTCTGTTTAAATGTAGTAATGGCAAAAATGCTAAAAATGCTTTGGTCTTTTGGGGAAGTTTTTGTCTGAAATGCTCGGTCCTTAAGGGGTTAAAAGGACCTTTTGTAGGGCATTGCCCTAACGTGAACCAGCTCTTTTGGTGAAAAAAAACCTACCAGACGCTAACATAACCCCCCCCCCCCTAATTTTTTTTAAGACTACTGTAAAAAGTGCCCTGAAAAGGGCATTTGGCTGGGCATTGCCCGAGCATTTAGATCTTTAGCTGCCCTGAAAAAAAAACCCTCTTACCTTAAAAAAAACGACATCCAAAAAAGAAAAACCTAACACTAAACCCCAAGATGGTACTCACCAA
Source organism: Bombina bombina (assembly GCF_027579735.1). Taxonomy (NCBI): domain Eukaryota; kingdom Metazoa; phylum Chordata; class Amphibia; order Anura; family Bombinatoridae; genus Bombina; species Bombina bombina. The sequence goes on along the minus strand of NC_069504.1, from coordinate 554,649,261 downwards.
TGGTGAATCCGGGCCGCGACACTCCATTTTCATCCCGCAGGTGGACAATGCCCACCCAAATGCCCTTTTTAGAGTAGGTTTTTTTTTTTAGATTTAGTTTTTTGGATGGGGATTGGGGGGGTTAATGTTAGAGGCTGGTAGGTTTTCTTTTCACCAAAAGAGTTGGTTCAGTTCAGGGCAATGCCCTACAAAAGGCCCTTTTAAGGGCTTTTTGTAGTTTAGTTATATAATAGTTTTTATTTTTTATTTTGAGGTGGTTGTTTTTTGGGGGGTTTAGAATAGGCATAACTCTTTATTTTTGGTAATTTGTTATTTTTTGTAATGGTATGGTTTATGTATATTTTATTTGTAATTTTAGAGTTTCTTTTTATGGTAATGGTAGTTGTTTTTTAAACATGGCAGTTTAGGGGTTATTAGTGTGGTTGGGACTTTGCGATGTGGGGGTGTGGCTGTTTAGGGATTAATAGTGTAGAAGCTTACTTTACGGTGGGGTGTGTGGTGGTTTAAGGGTTTATAGTGTAAACAGGTAGGTTGCAATGTGTGTGGGGGGGGTGGTTTAGGGGTTTTATAGTGTAGAAGCTTACTTTGCGATTGGGGGGGTGAGGGTATAGGGGTAACTAGTGTAGTCAGGACTTTGCGATGTACGGGGTGGTGGTTTATTGGTTATTAGAGTAGAGGTCTGGTGTTGATTCAGGTTAGTGCGTGAGTAGGTTATTATGGGGGTTTTTCCACTTTTTTTCTCCATTGACTTCTATGGGGGAATAGGTTATCGCGCACCCAATATTGTAAGCTCTGCTTTTTGCGCTCGTCGGGTTAGTGCTGGAGCAATAACTTTTTACTTTCAACTCATAATACAAGCACAACCAGAAAGGTTCAAAGGGTTTTCTTCTAGCGCAGTTAACGCTCTAGCAAAAGCGCAAATTAGCACCCCAATTGTAATATAGCCCTTAGAAGTGGACTAAATATGGCTTAAATTTAATCAAATATGTGAAGCAAAGATGCATTCATCATCATGAAAGCTTTTCTAATAACTAATATGTTATTGTTCCCATAGCACAAGTACACATTTTCCCTTTCTGCAATTTATAATACTAATTTCTTTACTGAATTCTTTATTAGGCCACACTTTCATTACTTAAAATTTTTACACATAAGATTGTTTTGCCTAGAGAAATGAAGTGTTCTATATCATTTAAAAAAGCAATGCCCAGATTTGAAAGGATTCATGCTTTTAATTTTGCACCTGTGATCAAACAGACATACAGGAAAAAGGTTTGATTTAATGTTTAGAAACTGTGGTGTAATTTCCTTGAAAAATGATTATGAGTTCTGGTATAAAGAGTAATGAAAGGCGAAATGCCTTCAAATAAAATAATGTCTGAATGGATAATCAAATACTTTTTGAATCATAAGCTGTAAGGATATAGCCGACATGTAGTTTATCTAATACATTTTACTCTCATTCTGTGGTTTCCAATTATTATAACATATTATGCAGTAATGCCAAATACACTTACCATAATGCAGCAAACCATGTCAGAATATTTTGGTGTAAATAAGAATAATTCTACAGAAACATATCTTGTTATATAAAACCTATTCTTTAAAGTGTGTAGAACTAACTTAAAATAGTGGCATACTAGAATAAATATTACAGTGGTTTCTTGCAACAGATGAAAAAGTACCACTCAAGGGATAGTAAACTCAAAAATGAATGCCCCATGAAATGATTCAAGGAACATAATACTCATATACTAAACCACTATAAAGTGATGCAGCATAACTGTAAAAAGCTTACAAGAAAATATCTCATGAACATTTCAGTGTAAAAAAGGAAGATATTTACCACTAGGGGGTCGATCTGATATAAATGGTCGCCCGCAAAAGCCGGCGACGCCAATATTTGCGCGGGTTTGGTATCACATATACGGCGTAACCTAGAAGTTAGGCCCGTATATTTCTGCCGTCGCCCGCAGTTTTTTGGGCCATAGGCAGGTATACCAAACCCGCGCAGTTTGGTATCCAATATGCAGCGTAAGGACTTACGTGGCGAAAATGGAGAAAACTTACTCCATTTTCACCTCGCCACAAAAAGCAGCCGTAAGAAGCCTTACGCTGACTATTGGAGCCCCGTAACTTCCTAAACTGGCTGCTAAAATAAACCTAACACCTAACGCATGCGCAATGTCTATCTCCCTGTCAACCGCGATCTGCTAAAATAAACCTAACACCTAACGCATGCGCAATGTCTATCTCCCTGTCAACCGCGATCCCCCCCCCCCGAAATCCCTAATAAAGTTATTACCCCCTAAACCGCCGCTCCCGGACCCCGCCGCCATCTACATAAACTAACCCCCTACTGTGAGCCTCTAAAACCGCCGCCATCTACCTTATCTATCCCCTTATCTGACCCCTTACACCGCCGCCACCTATATAAAAATTATTAACCCCTAATCTAATCCCCCTATACCGCCGACAGCTATATTAATATTATTAACCCCTAATGTAAGCCCCTTACACCGCCGCCATCTCTATTAAAATGATTAACCCCTAATTTAATCTACCTACCCCGCCGCCAGCTATATTATCTATATTAACCCTAAGTATATTATAGTTAATATAGGTATTACATTATATATATTAACTATATTAACCCTAATTATATTAGGGTTAATATAGTTAATATAGTTACTATAGTATTTATATTAACTATATTAACTCTATCTAACCCTAACACCCCTAACTAAATTTATATTAAATTAATCTAATTCATTTATAAACTAAAATATTCCTATTTAAATCTAAATACTTACCTATAAAACAAACCCTAAGATAGCTACAATATAATTAATAATTACATTGTAGCTATGTTAGGGTTAATATTTATTTTACAGGTAAATTGTTAATTATTTTAACTAGGTATAATAGATATTAAATAGTTATTAACTATTTAATATCTACCTAGTTAAAATAATTACCCAATTACCTGTAAAATAAATCCTAACCTAAGTTACAAATACACCTACACTATCAATAAATTTAATAAACTACAAACATCTATCTAAAAATACAATTAAATTAACTAAACTAAATTACAAAAAAAAACAAACACTAAATTACAAAAAATAAAAAAAAGATTACAAGATATTTAAGCTAATTACACCTATTCTAAGCCCCCTAATAAAATAATAAACCCCCAAAATAAAAAAAATTCCCTGCCCTATTCTAAATTAAACAAATTTCAAAGCTCTTTACCTTACCAGCCCTTAAAAGGGCCTTTTGTGGGGCATGCCCCAAAGAATTCAGCTCTTTTGCATACAACAAATACAATCCCCCCCCCATTACAACCCACCACCCACATACCCCTATTCTAAAACCACCCAAACCCCCCTTAAAAAAGCCTAACACTACCCCCCTGAAGATCTCCCTACCTTGTCTTCACCACACCGGGCCGAACTCCTGATCCGATCCGGGCGATGTCTTCCTCCAAGCGGCAAAGAAGAATTCTTCCTCCGGCGATGTCTTCCTCCAAGCGGCAAAGAAGAATTCTTCCTCCGGCGACGTCTTCCTCCAAGCGGCAGCAAAGTCTTCATTCTTCCGGCGGCATCTTCAATCTTCTTTCTTCACTCCGCCGCCGCGGAGCATCCATCCCGGCCGACTACTGAACTTGGAATGAGGTACCTTTAAATGACGTCATCCAAGATGGCGTCCGCCGAATTCCGATTGGCTGATAGGATTCTATCAGCCAATCGGAATTAAGTTAAAAAAATCTGATTGGCTGATTGAATCAGCCAATCAGATTCAAGTTCAATCCGATTGGCTGATCCAATCAGCCAATCAGATTGAGCTCGCATTCTATTGGCTGATCGGAACAGCCAATAGAATGCGATCTCAATCTGATTGGCTGATTGGATCAGCCAATCGGATTGAACTTGAATCTGATTGGCTGATTCAATCAGCCAATCAGATTTTTCTAACTTAATTCCGATTGGCTGATAGAATCCTATCAGCCAATCGGAATTCGGCGGACGCCATCTTGGATGACGTCATTTAAAGGTACCTCATTCCAAGTACAGCAGTCGGCCAGGATGGATGCTCCGCGGCGGCGGAGCGAAGAAAGAAGATTGAAGATGCCGCCGGAAGAATGAAGACTTTGCTGCCGCTTGGAGGAAGACGTCGCCGGAGGAAGAATTCTTCTTTGCCGCTTGGAGGAAGACATCGCCGGAGGAAGAATTCTTCTTTGCCGCTTGGAGGAAGACATCGCCCGGATCGGATCAGGAGTTCGGCCCGGTGTGGTGAAGACAAGGTAGGGAGATCTTCAGGGGGGTAGTGTTAGGCTTTTTTAAGGGGGGTTTGGGTGGTTTTAGAATAGGGGTATGTGGGTGGTGGGTTGTAATGGGGGGGGGATTGTATTTGTTGTATGCAAAAGAGCTGAATTCTTTGGGGCATGCCCCACAAAAGGCCCTTTTAAGGGCTGGTAAGGTAAAGAGCTTTGAAATTTGTTTAATTTAGAATAGGGCAGGGAATTTTTTTTATTTTGGGGGTTTATTATTTTATTAGGGGGCTTAGAATAGGTGTAATTAGCTTAAATATCTTGTAATCTTTTTTTATTTTTTGTAATTTAGTGTTTGTTTTTTTTTGTAATTTAGTTTAGTTAATTTAATTGTATTTTTAGATAGATGTTTGTAGTTTATTTAATTTATTGATAGTGTAGGTGTATTTGTAACTTAGGTTAGGATTTATTTTACAGGTAATTGGGTAATTATTTTAACTAGGTAGATATTAAATAGTTAATAACTATTTAATATCTATTATACCTAGTTAAAATAATTAACAATTTACCTGTAAACTAAATATTAACCCTAACATAGCTACAATGTAATTATTAATTATATTGTAGCTATCTTAGTGTTTATTTTATAGGTAAGTATTTAGATTTAAATAGGAATATTTTAGTTTATAAATGAATTAGATTAATTTAATATAAATTTAGTTAGGGTTAGATAGAGTTAATATAGTTAATATAAATACTATAGTAACTATATTAACTATATTAACCCTAATATAATTAGGGTTAATATAGTTAATATATATAATGTAATAACTATATTAACTATAATATACTTAGGGTTAATATAGATAATATAGCTGGCGGCGGGGTAGGTAGATTAAATTAGGGGTTAATCATTTTAATAGAGATGGCGGCGGTGTAAGGGGCTTACATTAGGGGTTAATAATTTTAATATAGATGGCGGCGGTGTTAGGGGCTCACTTTAGGGGGTTATAGATATAATATAGCTGGCGGCGGGGTACGGGAGCGGCGGTTTAGGGGTTAATAACTTTATTAGGTTGCGGCGGGGTACGGGAGCGGCGGTTTAGGGGTTAATAGCTTTTTTATTGTTAGGATAGTGAGGGGGGATAGCGGATAGAGGGTTAGACAGTGCGGGCTATGTTAGGGAGGCGTGTTAGACTTGTCGGGCTATGTTAGGGAGGCGTGTTAGACAGTGCGGGTGTTTTAGACTTTAGTCAGGTTTTATAGGCGCCGGCAGTTTCTAACGTGCTGCAAGTCACTGGCGACGCCAGAAATTTGTACTTACGCAGATTTCTGGACATCGCTGGTTTGTCAGACTTATGGCACGTTAGCATCTGACGGCGACCTATATGGGATAGCTCGAGTTGCGAGCTGAAACTGCGGGCGACGCCAGTTCCCTCGCTTGCGCCGCAAACTGCGATCTATATCGGATCGCGCCCTAGATGTTCTTCTGCTCACCAGAGTAACAGCTAGACATGTGCAATTCGTTTTGGCCAAATTTAGTTTTTGGCCGAATTTTTGGCCAATTTTGAGATTTGAATGAATCCGAATTTCCAAATCGGCACCATAACTAAAATCCCGAAAAATTCTGAAAATAAATAAATACGTTTCCGAATTTTCAGAACCATTCTTTATTCATATTCAGAATTTTTCATTGTTCTAATCTAAACCACAGTTTCCTGACCTCGACGACACTAACTAAATCCCTAACTAAAGCTATTAACCCCTAAACCACTGTTCCCCAACATTGCCGCCACTAACTAAACCTATTAACCCCTAAACTACAGTTCCCCAACATCCAGGGCCGAATTTACAGCCCAGGTGCCTGTAGGCACCAAAATAAAATCGAAAGTGCCCCCCTCGCGCTCCCTGTTTACATGTATGAACCTATAGTTACAGCCTAACACTATATAGAATTATGATTTGTTTTACAGAAGCTGCTAATTTTGCCACATAAAAGGCAGTCCATGATCTATAACAAAACACTCCAGAGAGTATTTGCCAATTGTCATGAGTTTCTAGTCAGAACAGTTTTTTTATTTTTTATATATAATTTACAAAATAACAGTGCAGGTTGTCTAGACTGGGGCTTCATTTAGAAACTTTGCTGACCAAGCCCTGGCATTTTTCATTTTAGCAATAATATACCTATGGGGTTTTTTTTTATATTGAAAGACTCTGACTGTACAATCTGTCATTTTGATTTTGACAGCCGGTGCTGCTGCTGCAACTGATACATCTCACTGTACACTCAGAGGCTCTGTAATATCGCACAAATAGTCACTCACTGTCACTCCCCTAAAAGAACCAACCCCACACACTTACTATCAGGCCACTCTGGATGCTCTCTCCGCATTCACTGGAGAAACGGACCGGACAGGAGAGTGTGGCTGCCATCTTTGTTTAGGGCAAAGTTATTATATACTATGGTGAGTGAGGGCAGAGCCGCAGAGGTGTGCAGAAAAGGCATATGGAGCAGAGAGACAGGTACCCCTCTATGGAAGGCACCTGTAGGCACATGCCTACTCTGCCTAATGGTAAATTTGGCCCTGCCGACATCGCCGACCCTAACTAAGCCTATTAACCCCTAAACCGCCGTTTCAAACATCGGCAATACTAACTAAACCTATTAACCCCTAAACCGCAGTTCCCCGAAATCGCCAACACTAACTAAAAGACTAAATAAACCTATTAACCCCTAAAATGCTGTTTCCAAACATCGCCAACACTAACTAAACCTATTAACCCCTAAACTGCAGTTTCCTGACACCGCCGACACTAACTAAACATATTAACCCTAAACCGCAGTTCCCCGACATCGCCAACACTATCTAAAACACTAAATAAACCTATTAACCCCTAAACCGCCATACACCCACATTGCCAACAACCTAAATTAAACTATATTAACCCCTAAACCTAACACCCCCTAACTTTAAAGGGACAGTATTATATAACATTATTTAAGCGGTAACTTCGAAAATGAAAAGTATTTCCCAATTTTGCAGTGTAACATTGGACTCCGCTCCATGATCTACTGAGCGGGTCTTGGTTATCCAAAGCACTTTGCGGGCTTGCTGGCTAGTCACAGCACGCCCAGTCGGGCTATTGGAATAAATGTAGCTTTAGATTTAAACAGCCAATAGGATTTAAGCAGCTCTCATTCCTATTGGCTGATATAATTTTTTTAGCCAATAGGAATGCAACGGTACCCCAATATAAAAGGGGTAACTTGTATTGAATCCTCAGCTTGCGGCAGACAATCGCATGAAGAGGACCTCCACTATGGACCGATGGACCTCTGCATGGACCTCCACCTCCACTCATCAACAGCTATGCCTCCGCAGGGATGAAGAAGATGCCGGTCTCGCAATGGATAAAGATGGAGCCGCCTGGTTGAAGATGCTTTGCCACTGGAATGAAGATCTTTAGCTAGACTTCAGCAACTGTGAGTACTGATTTTCGGGTTAGTTTTAATGGGCCAAAAAAGAGCTGAATGCCCTTTTAAGGGCAATGCCCATACAAATGACCTTTTCGGGGCAATGGTTAGATTAGGTTTATATTTATTTTGTGGGTTTGGGGGGTGGGGGTGTGTAATGTTAGGGGGGTATTTTTATTTTTTTCAAAAGAGTTGTTAACTTTTTAAGGGCCCTTGGTAGTTTAAAACAGATAAGTTTTTTTTTATTTAGGGGTGTTTTTTTTTTTTTTTTTTAAACGGGGTATTAGAATATTGTTAATTTCATTTTTTATTTTTTGTAATTTTAGTGTTTATTATTTTTTGTAATTGTAGTTTTAATTTTTTAGTAATGTTAGGTTTTTTATTTTTAGTAATGTTAGGTTTTTTTACTTTTAGTAATGTTAGGTTTTATTAGTGTAAGGTTAGGTTTTATTTTTATTTCACAGGTAAGTTTGTATTTATTTTAACTAGGTAGTTAGTACGTAGTTATATTGTAGCTAGCTTAGGTTTTATTTTTATTTTACAGGTAAGTTTGTATTTATTTTAAATAGGTAGTTAATAATTGTAACTTTAATTTAGGTCTATTTTAATTATGTTAAAATTAGGGGGTATTAGGATTAGGGGTTAATATAGTTTAATTTAGTTTGTTGCAATGTGAGGGGGGTGGCAGTTTAGGGGTTAATAAGTTTAGTTAGTGTTGGCCTTGTGGGTATACGGCGGTTTAGGGGTTAATAAGTTTATTTAGTGTTTTAGTTAGTGTTGGCGATGTGGGTGTACAGCAGTTTAGGGGTTAATAGGTTTAGTTAGTGTCTGCGGTGTCAGGGAACTGTAGTTTAGGGGTTAATAGGTTTAGTTAGTGTCCGCAATGTCGGTGAACAGTGGTTTAGGGGTTAATAGGTTTAGTTAGTGTTTTAGTTAGTGTTGATAATGTCGGGAACTGCGGTTTAGGGGTTTAGGGCAGTAAAAGAGCTGAATGCCCTTTTAAGGCAATGCCAATACAAATGCACATTTCAGGGCAAAGGGTAGATTAGGGTTTTTTTTAGTTAGTTTTTTTATTTTGTTGGTTCGGGGGGGTGGGGGTTTGTAATGTTAGGGGGTGGATAATTTTTTTTTGGATAATTTTGTTTTTTGTTTTTTGTAATGGTAGTTTTTTTATTTTTTTGTTTATTTTTCGTAATTGTAGTTTAAATTTTTTAGTAATCTTACGGCTAGATTACGAGTTTTGCACATTTACATCAGCCAATAGGATTTTTCAACCTTAAGGGACGCCATCTTGGATAACGTAATTTAAAGGAACCTTCATTCGTTGGGTAGTCGTTGGCAGAAGAGGATGCTCTGCGCCGGATGTCTTGAAGATGGAACCGCTCCGCGCCGGATGGATGAAGATAGAAGATGTCGTCTAGATGAAGACTTCTGCCCGTCTGAAGCACCACTTCTCCCGGCTTGGATGAAGATTTCTCCCGGCTTCGTTGAGGATTTCTTACCGCTTCGATAAAGACTTCACCCCGGCTTCGTTGAGGATGGATGTCGGTTCTTCAAAACTGTAAGTGGATCTTCAGGGGTTAGTCTTAGGATTTTTTAAGGGTTTATTGGGTGGTTTTTATTTTTGTGGTTAGGGCTTTGGGCTGCAATAGAGCTAAATGCCCTTTTAAGGGCAATGCCCATAGAAATGCCCTTTTCAGGGCAATGAGGAGCTTAGTTTTTTTTAGTTAGGGTTTTATTTGTGGGGTGGTTGTGTGGGTGGTGGGTTTTACTGTTGGGGGGTTGTCTGTATTTTTTTTTTACACGTAAAAAAGCTGATTTCTTTGGGGCAATGCCCCACAAAAGGCCCTTTTAATGGCTATTGGTAGTTTAGTTTAGGCTAGGGTTTTTTTTTATTTTGGGGGGGCTCTTTTTATTTTGATAGGGCTATTAGATTAGTTGTAATTAGTTTACATATCTCGTAATTTGTTTTTTTTTTGTGTAATTTAGTGTTTGTATTTTTTGTAAATTAGGTATTTGTATTTAATTTAGTTAATTGTATTTAATTTAGGTAATTTATTTAATTGTAGTGTAGTGATAGGTGTTAGTGTAACTTAGGTTAGGTTTTATTTTACAGGTATATTTGTATTTATTTTAGCTAGGTAGTAAATAGTTAATAACTATTTACTAACTATTCTACCTAGTTAAAATAAATACAAACTTGCCTGTAAATAAAAATAAACCCTAACCTAGCTACAATGTAACTATTAGTTATATTGTAGCTATCATAGACCTAGATTTGGAGTTTGGTGTTAGCCGTGAAAACCAGCGTTAGAGGCTCCTAACGCTGGTTTTAGGCTACCGCCGGTATTTGGAGTCACTCAAAATAGGGTCTAACGCTCACTTTTCATCCGTGACTTTTCCATACCGCAGATCCCCTTATGTCAATTGCGTATCCTATCTTTTCAATGGGATCTTTCTAACTCCGGTATTTAGAGTCGTTTCTGAAGTGAGCGTTAGACATCTAACGACAAAACTCCAGCCGCAGGAAAAAAGTCACTAGTTAAGAGCTTTCTGGGCTAACGCCGGTTTATAAAGCTCTTAACTACTGTACTCTAAAGTACACTAACACCAATAAACTACCTATGTACCCCTAAACCGAGGTCCCCCCACATCGCCGACACTCGAATAATTATTTTTGACCCCTAATCTGCCGACCGCCACCTACGTTATCCTTATGTACCCCTAATCTGCTGCCCCTAACACCACCGACCACAGTATTATATTTATTAACCCCTAACCTGCCCCCCACAACGTCGCCTCCACCTACCTACACTTATTAACCCCTAATCTGCCGACCGCAAAGCGCCGCCACCTACGTTATCCTTATGTACCCCTAATCTGCTGCCCCTAACACCGCCGACCCCTATATTATATTTATTAACCCCTAATCTGCCCCCCTCAACGTCGCCTCCACCTGCCTACACTTATTAACCCCTAATCTGCCGACCGGACCTGAGCGCTACTATAATAAAGTTATTAACCCCTAATCCGCCTCACTAACCCTATAATAAATAGTATTAACCCCTAATCTGCCCTCCCTAACATCGCTAACACCTAACTTCAATTATTAACCCCTAATCTGCCGACCGGAGCTCACCGCTATTCTAATAAATGTATTAACCCCTAAAGCTAAGTCTAACCCTAACACTAACACCCCCCTAAGTTAAATATAATTTAAATCTAACGAAATTAATTAACTCTTATTAAATAAATTATTCCTATTTAAAGCTAAATACTTACCTGTAAAATAAATCCTAATATAGCTACAATATAATTTATAATTATATTATAGCTATTTTAGGATTTATATTTATTTTACAGGTAACTTTGTATTTATTTTAACCAGGTACAATAGCTATTAAATAGTTACGAACTATTTAATAGCTAAAATAGTTAAAATAATTACAAATTTACCTGTAAAAGAAATCCTAACCTAAGTTACAATTAAACCTAACACTAGACTATCAATAAATTAATTAAATAAACTACCTACAATTATCTACAATTAACCTAACACTACACTATCAATAAATTAATTAAATACAATTGCTACAAATAAATACAATTAAATAAACTAGCTAAAGTACAAAAAATAAAAAAGAACTAAGTTACAAAAAATAAAAAAATATTTACAAACATACGAAAAATATTACAACAATTTTAAACTAATTACACCTACTCTAAGCCCCCTAATAAAATAACAAAGCCCCCCAAAATAAAAAAATGCCCTACCCTATTCTAAATTACTAAAGTTCAAAGCTCTTTTACCTTACCAGCCCTGAACAGGGCCCTTTGCGGGCATGCCCCAAGAAATACAGCTCTTTTGCCTGTAAAAAAAAACATACAATACTCAAGCCCCCCAACATTACAACCCACCACCCACATACCCCTAATCTAACCCAAACCCCCCTTAAATAAACCTAACACTAAGCCCCTGAAGATCATCCTACCTTGTCTTCACCTCACCGGGTATCACACCGATCCGTCCAGAAGAGCTCCTCCGATGTCCTGATCCAAGCCCAAGTGGGGGGCTGAAGAGGTCCATGATCCGGCTGAAGTCTTCATCTAACCGGGGCAGAAGAGGTCTTCCATCCGATTGAAGTCTTCATCCAAGCGGCATCCATCCGGAGCGAAGCGGCAACATCCTGAAGACCTCCACTGCGGAACATCCATCCTGGCCGACGACTGAACGACGAATGACGGTTCCTTTAAATGACGTCATCCAAGATGGCGTCCCTCAAATTCCGATTGGCTGATAGGATTCTATCAGCCAATCGGAATTAAGGTAGGAATATTCTGATTGGCTGATGGAATCAGCCAATCAGAATCAAGTTCAATCCGATTGGCTGATCCGATAAGCTCAATCTAATTGGCTGATTGGATCAGCCAATCGGATTGAACTTGATTCTGATTGGCTGATTCCATCAGCCAATCAGAATATTCCTACCTTAATTCAGATTGGCTGATAGAATCCTATCAGCCAATCGGAATTCGAGGGACGCCATCTTGGATGACGTCATTTAAAGGAACCGTCATTCGTCGTTCAGTCGTCGGCCAGGATGGATGTTCCGCGTTGGAGGTCTTCAGGATGCTGCCGCTTCGCTCCGGATGGATGCCGCTTGGATGAAGACTTTAATCGGATGGAAGACCTCTTCTGCCCCGCTTGGATGAAGACTTCAGCCGGATCATGCACCTCTTCAGCCCCCCGCTTGGGCTTGGATCAGGACATCGGAGGAGCTCTTCTGGACGGATCGGTGTGATAACCGGTGAGGTGAAGACAAGGTAGGATGATCTTCAGGGGCTTAGTGTTAGGTTTATTTAAGGGGGGTTTGGGTTAGATTAGGGGTATGTGGGTGGTGGGTTGTAATGTTGGGGGGCTTGGGTATTGTATGTTTTTTTTTACAGGCAAAAGAGCTGTATTTCTTGGGGCATACCCCGCAAAGGGCCCTGTTCAGGGCTGGTAAGGTAAAAGAGCTTTGAACTTTAGTAATTTAGAATAGGGTAGGGCATTTTTTTTATTTTGGGGGGCTTTGTTATTTTATTAGGGGGCTTAGAGTAGGTGTAATTAGTTTAAAATTGTTGTAATATTTTTCTTATGTTTGTAAATATTTTTTTATTTTTTGTAACTTAGTTCTTTTTTATTTTTTGTACTTTAGCTAGTTTATTTAATTGTATTTATTTAGATATTTGGTTTAATTTCTTAGAGGAAAAACAAGGAAATTAATTGGCAATAAAATTTAATTTAAAGCAAGAATTAAAGTTTTTCTCTATCAATCGTATAAAAGCAAGACAATTCCTAAATTAAACTGCCCCGATTAACCCGTTTGGGAGCTTTGCATGACATCATCAATGAAATAACTGATGACATCACACATGACATTGTTACATGTAAATGTCCCTATACTTCCTGGAGAAGTCTCTGCAGGAAAGCCAGAGGAAATAATTATCCAATTCAATTTTTTGGCTGATACTTTAGTGAGTTTTCTTTGGTCCTCTGTAGAGATCATTTCTTGATTAAATTTCCATAATTTTATAGTATGCTTTTCCTTTTGCAGTTGTAAAGTAGTTTACAATCTCTTTAAAGCAGGTTCTTCATCCTCACTTTCATTGTTTTAGTTTGGTACAGGTTGTGTATCTATATTTCTTCTTTTACATAAAGCAAATACCCCTGTTCATGTACCCAGCACTTAGAATTTTGAGGCACCCTACATACATTTGTAGATCCATAAGAGTAGTATACATGGCAATTTGCCCTGGTAATATTTGTTTTATATCATTTTTGTAATGCACTGCTGAATATATAAAATAACCTATTTTACTTGATAAATCAATAACTTGTTGTGGGTCATCTATCTCCAAAGTGAATGAGTTCCCAGCAAATTAGTTTAAAACTTTTTATCCCACAGAAGCTTAAAAAATAGGATGCATGTTGCATGAATGTGATTACTAAAATGTCTTATAGACAGAAGTCTCCTTTCTGGGCACTTTTAGGATGGAGAACAACTTTAATCATACACAGATGTGTGCTGTATGCATATTTGAAATAAAGCTACTTCTAATTATATACAGATACAGATTCTTTTTAAGACCTACAATTTTAAAATAATTAAATTATCCTTGTGGGTTATACAGCTAATATGGCTTGACCTTTTAAGTATTCGAACATACAATTCAACTCATGAGCAAGAACAAAATGTATTAAAGGGACACTAAACCCAATTTTTTTCTTTCATGAATCATATAGATCATGCAATTTTAATCAACTTTATAATTTACTCCTATTATTAATTTTCTTCATTCTCTTGGTATCTTTATTGAAAAGCAAGAATGTAAGCTTAGGAGCAGGCCCATTTTTGGTTCAGCACCTGGGTAGCGCTTGCTGATTGGTAGCTAAATGTAGCCACCAATCAGCAAGCGCTACTCAGGGTGCTGGATTAAAAATGGACCGAATAAAGATAGCAAGAGAACGAAGAAAAATTGATAATGGAAAGTTGCTTAAATTCGCATGCTCTATCTGAATCATGAAAGAAAAAAATTGGGTTTAGTATCCCTTTAAGTAAACAGGCAAATCCTACAATTACAGGATACCAACCGTGCAAACTACCATATTTGTCTATTAGAGAATCTGTGTGTATGATTTATAATTAATAACCACCACATTCTTGGGATCCCTTTTTTTCTTATGCTTTTGTTTCAACTTTTATGTTGGTCTGTAAAGTGAATTATTAATTTAAATAGTTATTTGGAAATTATTTAATAATCCACTAGATTACGAGTTTTGCGCTAAACAGGGTGCGAAACTAACGGCAAAAAAATGTGCGTTATTGCACTCTCCATAGCGCTGCCATTATGAGTTACTGAAAAGCCTCCTTGTGCTGTGCGTTATGGTGCAATAAGCTCCATACCGCACAAAAACCAAGGGCTGATTTGACGTGCTTGTGAACGCATTCCCCCTTAGACATCAATGGGGAGAAGGTGTTAGAAAAAAAAACTAACACCTGCAATCGCAGAATGGAGATCGCCATAACACAACCCCATTGATGTCTATGGGGGAAAGAAAGATAAGTTTAAACCTAAAACCCTAACATAAACCCCTAGTCTAAACACCCCAAATCCGCCGCCCCCGACTTTGCCAACACTAAATAAAGTGATTAACCCCTAATCCTCTGCTCCCGACTTCGCCGACACTAAATATAATTATTAACCCCTATTCTGCCGCTTCGTTAGGGGCTTATAGTTTAATTTAGTGTTTTGCGATGTAGGTGCGGCGGTTTAGGGGTTAATAGGTTTAGTTTAGTAGTTACGATGTGGGGGGCTGGAAGTTTAGGGGTTAAAGCTTTATTATAGTGTTGGCGATGTGGGGGGCCTGCGGTTTAGGGGTTAATAGGTTTATTTAGGTGTTGGCGATGTCGAGGGGTGGTGAAATAGGAGTTAATAATTATATTTAGTGTTGGCGATGTCAGGGGTGGCAGATTAGGGGTTAATAGGTTTATTTAATAGTCGCAATGTGGGTGGGCGGCAGATTAGGGGTGAATAAGTTTAATATAGTGTTTGCGATGGGGGAGGGGAGGCAGTTTAGGGGTTAATAGGTAGTTTATGGGTGTTAGTGAACTTTGTAACATTTTAGTTATGAATTTTGTGAAACATTTTTGTTACACAAAATCCATAACTACTGCTCTCTGATGGCAGTATGGATTTTGTCGGTATAGGCTGTAACGCAAGCATTTTAGCCGGAACGCACAACCTGTAATATGGCGCTATGCAAAATCCTGCACTCATACATAATTTTTTGTGAGTGCGGAATGGACGTTGCGTTACAGGCTAAAATGCTTGCAGTATAGCTATACCTAGAGACTCATAATATGCGCTCCGGGCCATTCCAGCATAATGGCTAATTTTTCAGCATTAACAGCCGTAACACAAAACTCGTAATCTTGCCGAATGTGTTTTTTGTGCATTTTATATGTGCATTTCCACAAGGGACATAATGACTATTTTCTTCATTCTGTATATTTGAATTAAGCTATGTAGGCAGCATCAACAAAGACTCCTAGTATATTTTTGTGTTTATTCTAGAGCTCCTCTGCATTGCTGGAAAATTAAAATGCGCTTGCTGGCTTTATGGGACACATCTGACACTAAACAAGGAAAATGTGTAATAGTCATCTTAAAAAAAAAATCAAGTATAGTCTAACAATGGGGTCGAACACAATGTTTTTTTAGTTTTTTTTTAAATATATTTAATTAGTTTGAATATTACCATCAAAAATAAAAAAGAGAGATCACTGGCACTGTGAACAGTAATAAGAGAAAAAAGAACCAACCAATAATAGGCAGGTCCGGTGCTACCCTAATATAATTAAAACTAAACAAATCCCAAAAAGGAAAAGGGAAACAAAAGAATAAGGCTTATAGCACTCCTTCTCTATAAGCTGGTTAAAACATTACCTTTATAAAAACCTAATAAAACAGGCAACCCTGAAATAACAATCCCACCACCACCTAATAAAAACTGGGATACACCCCTCTGTTTCCTGGCCGATAACCGGATACGTTAATCTGGATTTTGCCCCATCACTTCACAGATACAGCAATTGTTAGGGTTACCAATGACCTACTTACAGCAATATCCAAAGGCCCATTCTCTCTGCTTATCCTCCTTGATCTGTCTGCAGCCTCTGATACTGTTGACCACCCTCTTTTGCTCCAAACCCTCCAATCCTTTGCCATTTGTCTAACCGTACCTTTAGTGTAGCCTTCTCTGGGGCTTCCTCTGCCCCGTCTTCTGTTGGGGTACCGCAAGGCTCTGACTTTGGTCCCCTTCTCTTCTTAATCTACACATCATCATTAGGGTCCTTAATAAAGTCCCATGGGTTTCAATATCACTTGTATGCCAACAACACCCAAATCTACCTCTCTGCACCAGACCTATCTCCTGCCTTGCTAAACCATGTCACTAACTGTCTTTCTCACATCTCTTCCTGGATGTCCTCTTCCTACCTTAAGCTAAATCTCTCCAAAACTGAGCTCCTTATTTTCCCTCCTTCTTCTAAAATCTCCCCCCATCTCTCTATAACTGTCGACAACTCCAT
The DNA here is from genome assembly GCF_027579735.1 of Bombina bombina. NCBI lineage: Eukaryota > Metazoa > Chordata > Amphibia > Anura > Bombinatoridae > Bombina > Bombina bombina. The sequence goes on along the minus strand of NC_069504.1, from coordinate 554,632,376 downwards.
CATTTACCCTACCCCGCATGCCCGATGTCTTGGGGTCACATTTGAATCAGATCTTTATTATACTCCTCACATTCAGTCATTGGCTAAATCCTGCTTCTTCCACCTTAAAAACATCACTAAAATTAGACATTTCCTTACACAAGACACAACTAAGATTTTAATCCCCTCTCTCATCCTTTCCTGCCTCGACTACTGCAACTCCATCCTTTCTGGTCTCCCTAGCTGCCAACTAGATCCTTTACAATCCATAATGAATGCCTCTGCCAGGCTAATCTTCCTTACACATCGCTCTTCATCTGCTGCACCTGCCAATGCCTTCACTGCCTTCCTATTGCCTCCAGGATTAAACAGAAAATTCTGACTCTGACATACAAGGCCCTCAACTTCACTGCCCCCCCCCCTATATCTCTGACCTTGTCTCCAGATACTCTCTCTCCCGTCCCCTTCACTCTGCTCACAACCTCCTCCTCTCCTCCTCTCTTATTACCTCCTCACATTCCTGTTTATAGGACTTCTCCAGACTGGCTCCCATCTTGTGGAACTCTATGCCTTGCTTCACAAGACTCTCCCCTAGTTTTGAAAACTTCAAGCACTCCCTAAAGACTCTACTGTTCAGGGATGCATCACCTTCAAAAGAGCTGACTACACCAGTGTGACTCTCAGCAGGGCCCTCTATCCATTTGATCCCTATAACTGTTACCTTGTATACTGCCTATGTTTATAGTGCTGCGGAATCTGTTGGCGCTCTACAAATAAGCGATAATAATAATAATAATACCTTTGCTTCAGGTGCCAGGGGTCTAGAGCATGATATTAAGAAACAAACGCGTTTCAGACTTGATGTGGCCTTTCTCAATGTTATACAAAACTGACAAGTCGAAGTGTATGTATTCCATTCCTTATAAACTTCATTACAGGGGCCAATACCCAATCATTGCGCATTACGTCGCTAGTTCCCTCCCATTTCTCAATCCTTACTTCTCATTGGTACATCCATGGTGTGTGTGATTGTGCATGCCTACCTATTGTTCTGACACGTTATGAGAGTCACTGATAAAATTTAAATACAAACATCAACAGTGGCATTACTACGGTAATATTCCTCAGCATACGTCATTATACCATCATCATAATAGCATTCCCTGCAATTACCGCAATGTAATAAATAGTTTGCTTAGGCGAGAGACAACGGGTACCAAACAGCGATGATCCACACTTCTTGGAACTTATAGTTGTCAACCATCTCTACACACTATTGATATTACCACCTATGTTAGTGCTCACTAAATATTATTAAGAAGCTTTCAACCCAAAAACCTACCTCCTATTTACAAGGATAAGTTAACATTGCACTTGTGAGGTAGTATGGTTGTATAGTTCAGTTATCTACAAAACTGACAGTAATCTTCAGAATAATGATTTACAATTGAAAGGGGCTAGGATATACATAAAATTTGGGGATTATCCACAGACTTGAGTCCTAAGATAGCACTCATTATGATAAGTAAGTATAAAAGCCACCTACTCACACCATCAATGATATCTGTTTATTTCCACAGACGATCTCAAAAAACACAAACATGTATTATCTGCTCTATACTACAGGCATTTACACCTATATCATTCAAAATCCTTTATAACAGGTGTAATTATCCTCTTATTCCCCTTCATTCCCAAATGTGTCACCTGGACAACTTCAGACATAAATTATAATATTCTAACTTTCTAATAAAGCTGTCCTGTTTATAGGAAGACCCAATAATTATTGAATTTGTTCATACCATTTGGCATGACACAATTCAGTTTGAAAATCCACTTAGTTTCTTTTTGTAGCAGCATTGTTTCACTTTAACCCCCCCCCACCCTGATGCCAGGTTTTAATCATTCCAGACCCCAACATTTCTAGGAATTTGTATCTCCTCTATGGTGTTGCAAGAGATGTCTTGCAGCAATAGTAATTTTCTCCCCTTATTCAGATCTCTCAGTTAGAATTCTGTTTATTACTTAAGTGTTCTGTGATAGTGTGTAGCGATGGTTGACAACTGTAAGTGTAAGAAGTGGTACCGGTTGTCTCTCGCCTAAGCTAGCTATTTATTAAATTGTTGTAATTGCGGGGCATGCTATTATAATGATGGTATAATGACGGATGCTGAGGGATATTACCTTAGTGATACCACTGTTGATATTTGTATTACATTTCATCAGTGACTCACATAACGTGTCAGACCAATAGGTTGGCGTGCCCAATCACACACTCCAGGATGTACCAATAAGAAGTAAGGATTGAGAAATGGGAAGGTACTAGCGACGTAATGCGCAATGATTGGGTACTGACCCCTGTAATAAAGTTTATAAGGAATGGAATCCATACACTTCAGCTTGTCAGTTTTGTATAACTTTGAGAAAGGCCGCATCAAGGCCGAAATGATTTTGTTTATTAATATCATGCTCTACACCCCTGGCACTTGAAGCCGAGGTATCCGGTTATTGGCCAGTAAACAGGGGGGTGTATCATGGTTTTTATTAGGTGGTGGTGGGATTGTTATTTCAGGGTTGCCTGTTTTATTAACTTTTAATAAAGGTTATGTTTTAACCAGCTTATACTATATTGTTATAGAGAAGGAGTGCTATAAGCCATATTCTTTTGTTTCCCTTTTTCTTTTTAGGATTAGTTTAATATTAGTTTGAATAAGCAATATACAAAAAAAAAATAGATATCAGTCTAGGTACATGACAATATGGTAAAATGACATATTGAGGCCCATTTATCAAGCTCCGAATGGAGCTTGAGGGCCAGTGTTTCTGGGGAGTCTTCAGACTCACCAGAAACAGCAGCTATGAAGCTATGAAGCAGCGCTCCATAATCCTGTCCGCCTGCTCTGAGCAGGCGGACAGGAATCGCCACAATTCAATCCGATCCAGTACGATCTTGTTGATTGACACCTCCCTGCTGGCGTCCCATTGTCCGCGAGTCTGCAGCGTATTGCTCTCCGCATTCAGCGATGTTTGTCAGACCTGATCCACACTGTCGGATCACATCCGACAGACATTTGATAATTCGGCCTCATAAAATAAATAATGAGCAAGAATTATAGGGCAAGATCACAAGGGGTAAAATGGCAGTACCTATGATCCTATTTAAACATGTGCCCAAAACAACTATAAAGAAGAGAAAAAAAGACATACATATCTTTAAGTGTCTACCCCAGTTGTTTGTGTCATTTTGTATATAATCCAGGTTCTAAAGAGGGTTAAATCAGCAAAGTTCATCAGAGTTTCATAGTATTTGGTGAGTATCTCAGAGTCACTTGGTATGATGCCATTAAATTGGGTCCAGGCATCCAGAAAAAAAAAGGAGTGAAAGGAGAAAAATAATGTTAAAATAGTGGAGTAAAAGTGTTTGATAGTGAGGGATCGGAGGAGAGTATATGTTCATCTTAAATTTACCCAAAGGGGAACTAGTGAACTTCTATCTCTTTCTTTGTAGTCAATTATTCCAGATCTTCCAATATGTCTCTGTTTTGTTATGCATCCTGAAAGAATATTTTTCTACAGTTGCAAAATAATCTACCATATCGCAGATACTAGCAACCTGCGGGGGGATCAGGTTTTTTTTCAGACGCTAGTAATGCATAGCTTTTTTTGCTGCTAAAATATAGATTATTAGCTTTTTTTGTTTTGTTTGGGATATTGTCATCCAGAATATGGAAAAGGGCAGACAAGGGTGATAGTGTCACATCAATACCAATGGATATTATCAATGAATAAATATCTTTCCAAAGTGAGGTAAGTTTTGGACAGGCCCACCAAATGTGTAAATCAGAGCCCTGTTCTCCACCTAATCTCCAACATTGTGATGAACGTAGAATATATCTTATTTGTATCCTGTGCCATTTCAATATGAGTTTAATATAGACCTCAAATACTTTAACACGATGTAAAGTTTGTTTGGTAAGGGTTACTGCTTTATTAAGATCTAGTTCTCTAATCATTGAACCCCAAACCCGGATCTGCCATGGGAGTCCCTGAGAGTGGTCAGAAAGTATAGAAGAATAATGAATTGTGAGTGGTTTTATCAGATGATTTCCATTTTTCCATCTACGTTCCTAATTAGTAGACTCCCTTAAGCCATGTTTCGGGAAGCCCCAGAATTGAATAAGGCTTAGAACAAGGAAGCATTCAAAGCTAAACTATACTGTGGTTAATTCGATTTTAGAAAACATATTGGGTACTGTCGGTAGAGAGTAATTGTGATATAGATCTGAGATCTGTAATAATTTTAAGTCAGTCCATTGATTAATATGTATATTAGGGAGGGCCCAAAAGAGGCACCTCCATTGATGAACAGGGGAAAGATGTGGCACAATCTCCAAATAATTTCGAAGATTGTGCCACATAATGATATTATGACATGTCATTATTGATCACCTTAGTCACAGATTTATATTTCCAGATGAGATCAACTAGGGTGAGGTCTGTTGGTAGAGAAGATTCCATTAATATGTACCACCCTGGCTTTTCATCTTTCATGCTCCATTCAACTATGTAAGCTAGTCTAGCTGCCACGCAATTTAGAAAAATATTGGGAAATGCAACACCTCCCTTTGAATATCCTCTTTGAATTATTTTTTTAGCTATCCTGGGTGTTTGACTTCACCATACATAGTTTATGAATAAATTATGGATTTGTTGTAATATTCCATAGGGAATATTAAGGGTGATACATATAAATAGATAAAGGACCTTAGGTAGCAGGGACATTTTGATAGTGACTACTCTTCCTAACCAGGACATTTCCTTAAAATTCCATTTCGATAGTAAAGTTTTCAATTCTAATAGAAGTATATTATTATTCAATTTTAAAATGTGTTTAGGGTCTGCACAGAGGAACAAACCCAAATGCTTAAGGTGTTCTGTAGACCAATGAAAAATATATATCAGTTGTGACTCTGCAAGTTGCTCCTGGGGAATATTAATAGTGTATATCTCTGTTTTAGACAAATTAATTCTATAATAGCTGAAACTGCTAAACTTAATAATTAATTTAAAAAAACAGATTGTATGGAAGAAATAGAATCAGTGAGAAGCAGAGTGACATCATCTGCAAAGAGTACAATCTTCCTAGTATGTAGTCCAATAGGGACCCCTAGTTATGTTTTGGGATCTTCTGATTGTTTGAGCAAACAGTTCCATCATAAGGGCAAAGATCAAAGAGGAGAGGGAACACCCTTGCCTAGTGCCATTAGAGATTTATAATTCTAGAGAGTAAAAGCTAGCTTCCTTCACTCTTGCAAATGGAGAGGAATAAAGTACTTTCATACCAATCTTCCACCATGTCCCCAAGATCCACAAGGATATTCTTTCTCCCCCGGGCAGGCCCATTGTTTCAGGCATAGGCTCCCTTTTGGAGCCTGTGTCTGAATGGTTAGACTCCATCCTTCAGCCACTTGTAGTAAACCTATACAGTTATCTTAGGGACTCTGGCCACTTATTAGACAATTTAAAAAGTATTAAATGGAAGGATAACTTCAACTGGGTAGTTATCGATATTGAATCACTGTATTCATGTATTCCTCACAATCAGGGAGTCAGAGTAATAAAATGGTTCATGGATAGAGACACTACATTTAAACAAGAAGAGAAAATCTTCATTTGTGATTGTTGGGAGTTCCTACTAACCCACAATTATTTCATTTTTGATAAAGAATTTTATCTCCAACTTTGTGGAACGGCGATGGGGGCGAAATTCGCCCCCTCATATGCCAATTTATATGTGGGTTGGTGGGAACTCCAATCGATTTATTCTCATCAAAATCCATTTATAAATGACACCATTTTTTATAACAGATTTATTGACGACATGATTTTTATAATTGAAAGCAGAGAACAAGAAGGTTTCTCACTTCCCTGCTTTTTGGAATATTTAAATACTAACACTAGTCTATTAAAATTCACTGGAGAATCTAATCTCTCCACAGCCAACTTTTTGGACTTGACATTGGAAGGGGTTGCGGTTGATGGCTCAATTATATCAAGCACGTATAGAAAACCCACTGCGGGAAATACTATTTTACATGCCAGATCAGCCCATCCGCAGCACCTTCTCAAATCAATTCCAAAAAGCCAATTTTTAAGACTTAGGAGAAACACCAACAGTAATGAGATCTACTCTAATCAATCAAATGAATTAAAAAAGAGACTATTAGCCAGAGGATATGACTTGAGTCTCTTGGAAAAAGCACAACAAGATGCCATAGTAGAGAGTATCCCTAAACCAAAAAGATCAAATAAAACATTTTCAGAAAACTCTATAGTGTTTAGTACCCCATTTTCTAACCAGTATAGTGAAGTAGTAAATATCTTAAAGAAACATACTCCTCTTCTCAAGAATGATCCCCTTATATCTAATTCATTGATCAACTTCAAATTTGTCTCAAGAAAGCCGGAAACTTTGGGTTCCAAATTAGCTCCCAGCATGATACAAACTACTAACCCCTCTTCCTCAACATGGCTCCACAGTGGCAGAAGAGGCAATTTCAAATGTCATAATTTCAATTGTAAAGCTTGTAAATTTGTTATTATTGGCAATCATTTTTATTCCAATAGCACATTGAAATCATTTGAAATAAATTTCTATGCCACATGCAGAACCAAGTGGGTAGTATATGTACTCAATTGCAATCTTTGCCAACAACAGTATGTAGGTCAAACCTCCCGTGAATTCAGAGATAGAGTTAGGGAACATTTAAGAGACGTTGAGAATTTCAACAAAAACTCAGCGGTTGCAAAACATTTCAATGGTCTGCACCTCACTGGAGTTCCCAGCTTTGGAGCACAAATCATTGAAGTAGTACACAAACCTGTCAGAGGGGGAGACAGACATAAACTACTCACAAAAAGAGAGCTGTTCTGGATTCTAAAGTTAGAAACTAGACACCCAAAGGGTATTAATCTGGAATGGGATATTTCTTATTTTATAGATTAACATATTAAATATCTTCTTCCTTTTCTCTTTTCTGAAATACATCTACCTAGACGCATGTCTAATAGAATGTACACAGCAATGACTGTGTTTACTTTTCATAGACCACTTATTTCTTTATTGCAAACGGCATATTTACTAATCATTTTTTCCAACCATTCCTTAACTATTTTCAAAACCTTACCATCTACATTGTTAACAACACTATTTTCCAAACATCTTTTAAAAACTTTTATACCGATTAACTGAACACTACACATGAATATCACTTTTTTATTATCTTTACATTGCCATAAAGCTTTGATGTTAAAAAGTAATATATTTACATATCGTCCTAGGTTTAATTGTTAGCTTTGGATTTGTTTATTATATTATAATACACTATAATCTAGGCATTTCTTATAAATTAATCATTTAGGCAATTCTTAAGATACATTGATCAATTAACTTACTCTTCATGTATAATGTGTTTTCTATTCTGCAAGCCTGTAATCATGCATACTTTGACTTTTGTACCTACAGTTTTATTATCTACATTGTTTTTTTAAAAAAGCAATTTTTCTTGTGCTGTGGTGGTTCTTTCAGGGGCGGCGTCCAATGACACCTATTACAGGTCAGTGATTGGTCAGTCGCCCCTTTAAGTATACCACAGACACCTCTAGCACCTATTCCTATGACTAAGCGCCACTAGGGGGCGCGAAACGCGTCAGGATTGCTGTCCTTGCTTACCTGCATTGAGATGCAGTTTTTACCCTTATTTCAATAAAGATTTATTAAGGATTTTACTTGCCCCTGAGTGCACAGATCATTGCTTCTTTTGAATAAAGTACTTTAATGGCTATGATTAAAAGTATAGGAATATCAAAGGCTCTTAAAACTTCCCGGAGGTGGGGGGCGTGTCCGAGCTGTGTTCTGGATAGGACACATTTTCTGTGGGCTCCAGAGGAATCTTTAATAATCCGCCGGTTATTATCTTTAAACAGCAAGAATAGAACATATCATCTAAACACCCCACAGTACTGGCTATTGTGGCACTATACTTTCCTATTTTTAGCTGTTTTCATGACACTGGAGGTCCAGATCGGAGTTCAAGGGCCTATGGCGGCGGCCTACTTTTCCTAGGCAATCACCTCCCCCCCGGGTAGAGCCGGGTGATCAGTGCTGTCAGAGTAACCTGACTTACTGAGTCTCTACGACCCATCATCATCAAACAGCTCTAACGGATCAGAGGGTTGAACCTGATTAACAGCGGGAAAAAGTTAAAACTTGTTTATAAAATATTTGCAACAAGCAGAGGATGTCCAGCATGGCGGAGGAACACAGCCAGCTAAACCACGAGGAACTTATGGCAAGATTAACTGCACGCATGTTAAAGCTGATGGATGGAGCTCCATATGAATATTTAATGCAGCGCTTGGAGGTAGAGCAGGAGAGTAAGATACCCACTACTGTTCATTTACCGGGACAAATCCAGACAGGCTCAATTATAACTGACCCCCCTCCTACTACACAGGAGCTGTACGGAGCGGTACAAGCACAGAAGGCAGACACACTTCTCGCAGCACATAGGGGTAAAACACAGCTCACACACCAGCAGACCTACACACCAAGCAAGAATTATAAAGAGCAGCACAAAGAGGAGTTTTGTCAAGTGGAACTACCCCTGATGATTACAGATCCCCAGGAACCTCAAAGCCAGATCACTAGTATCGCAGCACAAATAGCAGCAGAGAAGGGCACAGCAGCGCGGTCTCAGCATAAAGTAGATACCGGGTCAGGTTTCACTAAAGTGGGGATTTCAAAGATAGCACCCAAGACTGGACCATTATATGGAACTCATCACAAAGTAAGAGACACAGCACCAACCTTAAAAGATCACGGCTACATGTGGGCTCACTCTTCTAAGATACTCGGTAGCAGGCTTAGAGCACCAGAGACATTGTCCAGTTTAACAGGTCCTTTAGCTCTAATAGCCACACGAAACACTATTGGGAACTTTATCTCTCTGATCAAGTTGAACTGGCTTGGTAGTCACTGCATAAAAACTCATACCTCTATCGCCTACTATGGCCAGCTGGACACAGGGGGTTAACTGGAGGTAAAGTGCTCCCATCATCCAGCACAGTTGCTGCTTATGGCAGCTGCCTGTCAGAATGATTTTGTGGCAAAGTATTCAAAATATGTTGTTAGGTTTGGGATGTTTATGTTAAATTACGAGAAGCTTTAATAGTTCCACACTGTTCCTAGTTTAACCTTGTTTATCTGTTGTGTTATGAACATCGAGTTTGTAAGCTTTATTTGATGTATAGCAATATTAGCTTGAGATCCTGATCAGCTTGGTACATTAACTTGTTTTTAACATACCCTGAGCAGACAGAGCCAGTGCACATCGTAACATAACAGAAATTGCTTGCTTTCAATGTGAAATATATTTTATCCTCAGACCACTAGATGGCAGCATATTCATATCAGATTAATTTGGTCATACAACAATGCAATGAGAGCGACAAGACTAGCCTCCTTCCATCCTCATACTCACATTATCACCTCTATACCTACTGCATCACAACTTACTTTACACTGCAGGTAATCTTTTTATTTATTAGCACATCTCAGAACACTGCCATCTGATCCTGTTTTGGTTTTTAACATACCTGTATTATAGCATTTGGATTGTATAGTAGTTTGTTTTTTTGTTTGTTTCCCCATGATTATATAACCCCTATATCGTTTCTCACATAATCCAAGGACCCAAGAGAGGTCTATTTGTTGAAGGGGCAGAAATGAGGATATTTATCATATGTTTTAAACTAAAAGGAAAATCTATTTGAATGTATCTAAGTTATGTTACTGTGTAGGTTTTATCTTTGTTCTTAGTTTCATGTGCCTGTGAGTTTATCCATCTCTTGACTTGGAAAATCTGAAAATGTAACACTTGCAGGTGTAGCCTACACAGAATTATTTGTATTAATTTATATTATGATTCCTCAATAAAAAATGATTAAAATAAATAAAAGAAACTTCCCGGAGGTAATCCCATCTGACCCTATCAAAAGCATTTTCAACCATCTAGTGACAGGGCCGCCACAGGGAAACCTCTGGTCTTGTCTTCTGGAAATACATCAAAGAGTTGTTGCATATCATCTGGCCTTGTCATCTCATTGTGAAGCTGAATTGGTCGACGTGGATTAAAGTGGATAGCAGGTAGACTAATCTATTTGCTATTAATTTAGAGTACAGTTTTGTATGTACATGTTTCAATGAGCTTGGTCTATAATTACCAAATAGAGATGTATCTTTACCCGGTTTGGGGATTGTTAAGATAGAGGCTTTCAAATATTCTCTTAAAATCTTTTCTTCAGATCTAATTTCATTAAATGTTTGGTGTAAAATTGGGGTCAATAGAGGACAAAGCTTCTAAAAAAACATACCAGGTAAGCCATCAGCTCCTTGCTTTATCACCTCTGTAATTTCGTCTAGTGAAAATGGTTCTATAAATGAGTCTTTTGCACTGTCCGATAAGGATGGTAATTTTAGCTCACGGATAAAAGAGTAAATATCCTCAACAGAAACCTCTGTAGGACACTCATATTTAGCTATATTATACAATTTATCATAGAATGCTGCAAAGGCTTTACCAATGTCAGCCGGGGAGTAAACTTTCTTCCCTTCATGGACTATGAAAGGTACTCTTGCATTCACTGCTCAATTTCCTATCCTATTTTTTTTTTTTGCTAGTAGCCTATCAGCTATATTGCTTTTTGAATACATAAGTTGTTTAAATTTAAGGGCAACTTCTTGAATTCTTTGAACTTTGCATTCCTTAATTAGACTTTACAGATGGGAAATCTCAACAGAGAGCCTGTGTAGGATGTAGCTTATTCACCCTTTCCTTCAAACACCAGTTTGCCCAGTGGGCCACCTCTAGTTTTCTTAAATTTATCAACTTTGGCTATGCAAAAGCATCTAATATATGACTTGAGCGTTGCCACCTTATTTATGGGAGGTTTTGCCCTCTAGGTTGGTAAGGAGGAATTTATTGACAGCATCCTTAATATCTTGTCCAAAATCTGGCTCATCCCGCAAAAAATGTGGGAATTTCCATAAGGGTTTGACAGAGAGGGTAACTAAGCCCCTTAAAGAAAAAATAACCACATCATGGTCAGACCATGAGCATCCATGGATTTTAGAAGATTTTTTTAAAAATAATCATGCACCAATAACTTTAAATACACATTATTTCCTAATGCAGATCTCCCAACTAGGCATGTGAAAAAGACAAAATTGCTAGGAGTTAAAGGAAAACGCCAAATACAGGCTATGTTGTATGGGATATAAAATACATTTTAATGCAGAAAAGTAATATATATATAAAATATCTAGTACAAAAATACAGTATGCCTTAAAAATAAGATAACAGATAATACAAAAAATTATACATATATAATAATGAGTTCTATATATAACAAGTAGAAACTCCAGAAAGCATTAAAGTTAGTGGGTGTTAGGGTTAGACTTAGGGTTAGGGGTTAATACATTTAGTATAGTGTCGGCGACGTTGGGGTCAGCAGATTAGGGGTTAATAAATGTAGGTAGGTGTCGCCGATGTTAGGGATGGCAGATTAGGGGTTAATAAAATTAAACTAGTGTTTGCGATGCGGGAGTGCGGCCGTTTAGGGGTTAATATATTTATTACAGTGGCGGCGATGTCCGGTCGGCAGATTAGAGGTTACAATTTTATTTAACTGTTTGCGATGTGCGGGGGGCCTCGGTTTAGGGGTTAATAGGTAGTTTATGGGTGTTAGTGTACTTTTTAGCACTTTAGTTAAGAGTTTTATGTTACGGCATTAGCCCATAAAACTCTTAACTACTGACTTTTAAACTGACTTTTTGACAGGAGAGGCTGTACCGCTCAGTTTTTCCAAGACTCACAATACCGGCGTTAGACAAATCCCATGGAAAAGATAGGATACGCAATTGACGTAAGGGGATTTGCGGCATGCTCGAGTCGCGACAAAAAAGTGAGCGGTACACCTGTACCTGCAAGACTCGTAATACCAGCGGGCGTTAAAAAGCAGCGTTGGGACCTCTCAACACTGCTTTTTAACCCTAATGCAAGACTCTTAATCTAGCAGATTGAAAATATGAATCGGTCCATGATATATTATAATGTCCACAAATAAATGTCTTCAATATGTATGGGAAATCTTTCTATGTAATACGTCTCCAAAGTTCTTCATTTTCCAGGTCAATAACGAAATCAGAGTGGTCTAAAATAAAAAAATAGATTTGCATTGCACACCGTAATAAAAGCAATATACAAATAAATGTCTACAATATGTGTGGGAAATCTTTTTTTATGTGATACATCCCCAAAGTTCTTCATTTTCCAGATCAATAACGAAATCAGAGTGGTCTAAAATTAAAAAAATAGATTTGCATTGCACACCGTAATAAAAGCAATATACAAATAAATGTCTACAATATGTGTGGGAAATCTTTTTTTATGTGATACATCCCCAAAGTTCTTCACTTTCCAGATCAATAACGAAATCAGAGTGGTCTAAAATTAAAAAAATAGATTTCCATAGTTCACAACGTAATAAAAGCAATATACAACTTAAAAATATATGCTCGCTGGCTGATATATAGAAATAAAATGAATGTTTATTTGATGATGTGTTATATGTCTGTGTGTGTTTTATAAAAGGTTACATGTTTCTGTAAAATAAATAAATAAAATAAATATATTAATTACCATTTATTTAATGGATATTCTAATGTTTCTAATGATAAGAATGCATTTGTTGTGAATGTGCAAAAGGTTAATATATATATATATATATATATATATATACTGTATTTCATGCACAAATCGTCATGTTTTTTTTGCCACACCCTTTTGCATAATGTTCAGAAATAGATGGTCACCAGCCTTGTAGTTTGTTGTTTGACTGCTAAAGGTTTGATGTCTGCTCAAGAAGTATATTTTTGATCTTCATTTGTTACTTTAGTGGGTTCTTGTTTTGATCCTGACATCAGACTCATGGATGCTGTTTATCAACTTTTTGCTGACAGATTGCTCTGATGGGATATGGGGCACATAAGTTGCAATGCAGAAATAGTTAATTAAATTTAACATGTAACATTTAGTTATGTGTTTGTGTGAAGAGAAGTGTTAAACACCATTCAATCCTGTATTTATTTGTTTTTACTTACAATGCTTTTTGATGATTGATGCATCAATCATCAATATCTTCTAGCTCTATTTTTTGCTTGACATCTGTTTACAATTTTGAAATCTGTTTTTATACATTTGATTGATCTTTCTTTGTGCTAACAATACATACATAATCCCTTATTTCCTGCCATAAGGCATTTTTGGCATAACTGGCTTTTAACACTGGTGCTTCAAACAGTAATGTAGAGTGATTTATTATTCCTATATTGTGCATACATTTTCATTGTGTGTAAATCTTGGGTCTCTGTGTTTGTCAGGGAACTTGTGAGAAATACTTGGATCCTAACATTGAACTTTCATATTTCAGAAATATAATCTGTTCCTGAGTCTATCTTAAAGGATTTATATTTTTTTCTGCATATATTTGGTCTGTTCTGGTGCTATATTTTTTAGTGCTGTGTTTAAATACATATAAATACTTTTACATACATAAATACATATGTACATATATATAGAGATACTTTACTTTCAACTCGTAATATGAGCGAAAAGCCTGATAAGCACAAACACCTACGGCAAACCCCATATCGCACACGCACAAACTTTTGTGCTCCATTCGTAATCTTTCCCACAATTTATCATTAGCAGCTCGGAAAGGATATAACTTTTACAAACCTTTCAGAAGGATTAAATAAATTTCCTGGCTTAGACCATTCCCTATAAACAATCAGCATCAGGGATAGAAAAAACCTTAAGGAGTTTAACAACAGTCTAACAAACTGAATTTAAATGAATACAAGGCTTATCCTAAGAAACCTAAGAGGGGGTGACCCCCTAAAGTAGTTAAAACCTCTTCAAAAGAGAATGAATCTGTTCAATTTTAAACAAAAAAGAGGAAGTATCAGGTTCAACATCAGAGAAAGGATCCCCATTACCCGAGGAAACATCACCTTCTGAAGACACAACAATATCCCTAAATTCAGGAGACATAGTACTAGTAGAAGGTAAAATCTGAAATGATCTTTTACACTTGTTTGAAGGCGGGAGAGCACTGGGTGAAATAGCATTATCCTCTAATGAACAGACAGAAGGAGCAGTATTACCTATAGCGGACCAGATTATGAGTGGAGCACTAACAGTTACAGGCAAGTGATAAGGGGTTTATCTCAGGTGTTTGCGCATGTGGTGTTTTGTTCACTTGTATTACAAGTTAAAAGTAAACGTGATCGCTTGAGCATAATTCAAGTTAAAGGGACAATAAAGTAAAAAACAATCTTTCATGATTTAAATAGGGCATGTAATTTTAAACAACTTTCCAATTTACTTTTATTACCAATTTTGCTTTGTTCTCTTGGTATTCTTAGTTGAAAGCTAAATAATGTGCTAATTTCTTAGACCTTGAAGACTGCCTCTAATCGGAAAGCATTTTGACAGTTTTTCACCACTAGAGGGCGTTATTTTATGTGTTTCATATAGATAACATTGAGCTCCGGCACGTGAAGCTCCTAAGAGCAAGCACTGATTGGCTAAAAATGCATGTCTGTCAAAAGAACTGAAATAAGGGGGCAGTTTGCAGAGGCATAGATACACGTTAATCACAGAGGTAAAAAGTACATTATTATAACTGTGTTGGTTATGCAAAATTGGGGAATGGGTAATAAAGGGATTATCTACCTTTTTAAACAACAAAAATTCTGATGTTTACTGTCCCTTTAACGTTCATTGGGTTAGTGCATCCTCAGAGCTTTGGTGAACTGTTTTGCAAAACGGTATAATTAAGATCTAGGGAGCGCCTCACAGTGGGCAGGGATATTTGAAATGACACTATACTAATTGAGGTGATATTATACAAATTTAATATTACAGATACAATAGAAAAATTTTAAAATCATACTGTGTTAAAATTACTCATCACAAGATACATCTAGTCTCATAAATTTATATAAATAAAAACACAAAAATATTCATGGATCCATGAGTACAGTACAAAATTTAAATAAAAACATATAACCGTTATGACAAAAAGTACAATCCTAAATGGTAAGAAAGTCTACTAGATAAACTGCTCCAAATTAACTATTTAGGGTAGCAGTCCAAGATAGCAGTCTAAAATGTCAGTCTGACAATATTGGTGAAAAAAATAGCTGTTAATAAATGTATATATTAAACAGTGTGTTTTGTCTCCAGGTGTAGTGGAAAAAACTTTAATTCCAGGGTGTGAGATAACGCTCCAAGTCCCTTAGGGGTGATCCAGCCTTTGATGAGTTTATCCTATGGGTAGTAGATGTGAAGGTGTCCAAGAAGGTGATGAAATTAATGTGCCTTTAAAAATGTAAAAAATGCAACAAAAATTGGTGTCCTTATAGTGTAGCAAAATTAAAAATGTGATGAAAAATGCAAAATATGAAAAGTGAGTGATGAAAAAAAATAGTTCAAAATAAAATCAATCCTAAATCACAAAAAAGTAAAAAATACAGATAATCATGAAGTGTTCGTTCAGATATCCTAAATCCAAAATGATAAAACACAAAGGATTCCCAGTGTACCTGTGGAATACAAAAAACAAATAGTGCAATAACGCTAAAATATTCCTATGCTAAATGAAATGAGGCTTACCATCAATAGCCAATGCGTTTCGGCCCTTCCTTGGGCCTTTCTCAAGACTGTATTGTGGTAAGCACTGTTAAGCCTCCTTTTATGTTGTGATGTACCAATCAAAATGCGCTATTTTCACGCCAAAATGATGTACCTTTGAACCGGAAGTGTTACGGCTAGATTTAGAGTTTTGTCGGTAACGACCCGCGTAGCTAACGCTGGCTTTTTTCTGGCCGCACCTTTTAAATAACTCTGGTATTGAGAGTCCACAGAATGGCTGCGTTAGGCTCCAAAAAAGGAGCGTAGAGCATATTTAACACAACTTCAACTCTCAATACCAGAGTTGCTTACGGACGCGGCCCGCCTCAAAAACGTGCTCGTGCACGATTCCCCCATAGAAAACAATGGGGCTGTTTGAGCTGAAAAAAAACCTAACACCTGCAAAAAAGCCGCGTTCAGCTCCTAACACAGCCACATTGTTTGCTATGGGGAAAAACACTTCCTATGTCTGCACCTAACACCCTAACATGTACCCCTAACCTTACACCCCTAACCTTACACTTATTAACCCCTATTCTGCCGCCCCCGCTATCGCTGACCCCTGCATATTATTTTTAACCCCTAATATGCCGCTCCGTAAACCGCCGCTACTTACATTATCCCTAGGTACCCCTAATCTGCTGCCCCTAACACTGCCGACCCCTATATTATATTTATTAACCCCTAATCTGCCCCCCACAATGTCGCCTCCACCTGCCTACACTTATTAACCCCTAATCTGCCGAGCGGATCTCACCGCTACTATAATAAAGTTATTAACCCCTAATCCGCCTCACTCCCGCCTCAATAACCCTATAATAAATAGTATTAACCCCTAATCTGCCCTCCCTAACATCGCCGACACCTAACTTCAAGTATTAACCCCTAATCTGCCGATCGGAGCTCACTGCTACTCTAATAAAATTTTTAACCCCTAAAGCTAATTTTAACCCTAACCCTAACACCCCCCCTAAGTTAAATATAATTTTATTCTAACAAAATAAATTAACTCTTATTAAATAAATTATTCCTATTTAAAGCTAAATACTTACCTGTAAAATAAACCCTAATATAGCTACAACATAAATTATAATTATATTATAGCTATTTTAGGATTAATATTTATTTTACAGGCAACTTTGTATTTATTTTAACCAGGTATAATAGCTATTAAATAGTTAAGAACTATTTAATAGCTAAAATAGTTAAAATAATTACAAAATTACCTGTAAAATAGATCCTAACCTAAGTTACAATTAAACCTAACACTACACTATCAATAAATTAATTAAATAAACTACCTACAATTATCTACAATTAAACCTAACACTACACTATCAATAAATTAATTAAATACAATACCTACAATTACCTACAATTAAACCTAACACTACACTATCAATAAATTATTTAAATAAAATATCTACAAATAACTACAATGAAATAAACTAACTAAAGTACAAAAAATAAAAAAGAACTAAGTTACAAAAAATAACATTAGAAAAATATTACAATAATTTTAAACTAATTACACCTACTCTAAGCCCCCTAATAAAATAACAAAGCCCCCCAAAATAAAAAATGCCCTACACTATTCTAAATTAAAAAAGTTCAAAGCTCTTTTACCTTACCAGCCCTGAACAGGGCCCTTTGCGGGGCATGCCCCAAGAAATTCAGCTCTTTTGCCTGTAAAAAAAAACATACAATGGAGGCGACGTTGAGGGGTACAGGTTAGGGGTTAATAAATATAATATAGGGGTCGGCGGTGTTAGGGGCAGCAGATTAGGGGTACATAGCTATAATGTAGCTGCCGGCAGCGTGCGGACGGCAGATTAGGGGTTAATAAGTGTAGGTAGCTGGCGGCGACGTTGTGGGGGGCAGGTTAGGGGTTAATAAATATAATATAGGGGTCGGCGGTGTTAGGGGCAGCAGATTAGGGGTACATAAGGATAACGTAGGTGGCGGTCGGCAGATTAGGGGTTAAAAAAATGTAATTGAGTGTCGGCGATGTGGGGGGGGGCTTGGTTTAGGGGTACAAAAGTAGTTTATGGGTGTTAGTGTACTTTAGAGAACAGTAGTTAAGAACTTTATGAACCGGCGTTAGCCCAGAAAGCTCTTAACTACTGACTTTTTTCTGCGGCTGGAGTTTTGTCGTTAGATTTCTAATGCTCACTTCAGCCACGACTCTAAATACCGGAGTTAGAAAGATCCCATTGAAAAGATAGGATACGCAATTGATGTAAGGGGATCTGCGGTATGGAAAAGTCGTGGCGGAAAAGTGAGCGTTAGACCCTTTCTTGACTGACTCCAAATACCGGCGGTAGCCTAAAACCAGCGTTAGGAGCCTCTAACACTGGTTTTCACGGCTACCGCCAAACTCTAAATCTAGGCCATAGTTTCCCATTCAAATTCCTATGTCAGAATTGTATTTATTCCTAGTTATGTTTATTTATATTAAAATTTATTTTAAAACTTATTGCTTACTGTATCCTTATTCTCCTTGTGTATTGTTTTAATGGCCTCAAGATAATGGGATTTAATAGGCAGAATTGCCGATACCGGAAGTGCACATTATGTGTTAGTATCACTTCCGGTTCGCAATGTGATGCCGATGCCTTTCCAATTTGATTGTGTTTGCATTATTAGCAACTTTTCAACAAGCCCTTACAATTTGAGATATACTCTCAAGAATGTAGTGTCTCTTGTCGTCTCAAGTCAATAGGGTTTAATAGGCAGAATCGCCGAAACCGGAAGTGTACATTATGTGTTAGTATCACTTCCGGTTCGCGATGTAGAGCCGATGTTTTTCCAATTTGAGTAACTGTTTTCATTATGAGCAACTGTTCGACAGGCCCTTACGATTTGGGATATACTTTATACTCTCAAAAATATAGTGTCTATTGTAGTCTCAATAGATTAGCGCTAATACGTGGGACCGGAAGTGATGTCACTTCCGGAAATGGTATTCTGGTCTCTTTGATAAATCGTAAATGTTAATCACAGAATGAAAGTGCTGGGAATTAAAACTCATACAAAAGACTGTTAATGAAATATGGAAAATAAAATCTACATACTACCACTAAGACTAAAATACAAAATATGTATAAAAATATGTGTAAAAAATTACAGTTAATCCAACTTCTAAAAAACAGACAATTAATACAACTTCTAAAAAACAATTGTTAAAAAGCCATGACTTAAAAAATACATATTGACAAGGGACTAAAAATTATAGTACACTTGTAATATTGCTGATATTATTTTGTGGCCGGGATTCATATAAGACTACATGTGTAGTGTATAACCTACAGGGAGTGCAGAATTATTAGGCAAATGAGTATTTTGACCACATGATCCTCTTTATGCATGTTGTCTTACTCCAAGCTGTATAGGCTCGAAAGCCTACTACCAATTAAGCATATTAGGTGATGTGCATCTCTGTAATGAGAAGGGGTGTCGTCTAATGACATCAACACCCTATATCAGGTGTGCATAATTATTAGGCAACTTCCTTTCCTTTGGCAAAATGGGTCAAAAGAAGGACTTGACAGGCTCAGAAAAGTCAAAAATAGTGAGATATCTTGCAGACGGATGCAACACTCTTAAAATTGCAAAGCTTCTGAAGCGTGATCATCGAACAATCAAGCGTTTCATTCAAAATAGTCAACAGGGTCGCAAGAAGCGTGTGGAAAACCCTAGGCGCAAAATAACTGCCCATGAACTGAGAAAAGTCAAGCGTGCAGCTGCCAAGATGCCACTTGCCACCAGTTTGGCCATATTTCAGAGCTGCAACATCACTGGAGTGCCCAAAAGCACAAGGTGTACAATACTCCGAGACATGGCCAAGGTAAGAAAGGCTGAAAGACGACCACCACTGAACAAGACAAACAAGCTGAAACGTCAAGACTAGGCCAAGAAATATCTCAAGACTGATTTTTCTAAGGTTTTATGGACTGATGAAATGAGAGTGAGTCTTGATGGGCCAGATGGATGGGCCCGTGGCTGGATTGGTAAAGGGCGGAGAGCTCCAGTCCGACTCAGACGCCAGCAAGGTGGAGGTGGAGTACTGGTTTGGGCTGGTATCATCAAAGATGAGCTTGTGGGGCCTTTTCGGGTTGAGGATGATGTCAAGCTCAACTCCCAGTCGTACTGCCAGTTTCTGGAAGACACCTTCTTCAAGCAGTGGTACAGGAAGAAGTCTGCATCCTTCAAGAAAAACATGATTTTCATGCAGGACAATGCTTGATTTTCATGCAGGACAACGCGTCCAAGTACTCCACAGCGTGGCTGGCAAGAAAGGGTATAAAAGAAGAAAATCTAATGACATGGCCTCCTTGTTCACCTGATCTGAACCCCATTGAGAACCTGTGGTCCATCATCAAATGTGAGATTTACAAGGAGGGAAAACAGTACACCTCTCTGAACAGTGTCTGGGAGGCTGTGGTTGCTGCTGCACGCAATGTTGATGGTGAACAGATCAAAACACTGACAGAATCCATGGATGGCAGGCTTTTGAGTGTCCTTGCAAAGAAAGGTGGCTATATTGGTCACTGATTTGTTTTTGTTTTGTTTTTGAATGTCAGAAATGTATATTTGTGAATGTTGAGATGTTATATTGGTTTCACTGGTAAAAATAAATAATTGAAATGGGTATATATTTGTTTTTTGTTAAGTTGCCTAATAATTATGCACAGTAATAGTCACCTGCACACACAGATATCCCCCTAAAATAGCTAAAACTAAAAACAAACTAAAAACTACTTCCAAAAATATTCAGCTTTGATATTAATGAGTTTTTTGGGTTCATTGAGAACATGGTTGTTGTTCAATAATAAAATCAATCCTCAAAAATACAACTTGCCTAATAATTCTGCACTCCCTGTATATGTATACAAATTAGGAGTCCATATATTATATTATATATATTATATTATATTATATTATATATATCTGTATTTTTTACTTTTTTGTGATTTAGGATTGACTTTATTTTGAACTATTTTTTAAACGTTTTTTCATCAGTTACTTTTTATTTTTCATCACTTACTTTTCATATTTTGCATTTTTCATCACATTTTTAATTTTGCTGCACTATAAGGACACCAATTTTTGTTGCATTTTTTACATTTTTAAAGGCACATTAATTTCATCACCTTCTTGGACACCTGCACATCTACTACCCATAGGATAAACTCATCAAAGGCTGGATCACCCCTAAGGGACTTGGAGCGTTATCTCACACCCTGGAATTAAAGTTTTTTCCACTACACCTGGAGACAAAACACACTGTTTAATATATACATTTATTAACAGCTATTTTTTCACCAATATTGTCAGACTGACATTTTAGACTGCTATCTTGGACTGCTACCCTAAATAGTTAATTTGGAGCAGTTTATCTAGTAGACTTTCTTACCATTTAGGATTGTACTTTTTTTCATAACGGTTATATGTTTTTATTTTAATTTTGTACTGTACTCATGGATCCATGAATATTTTTGTGTTTTTATTTATATAACTTTATGAGACTAGATGTATTGTTGTGTTGAGTAATTTTAACACAGTGTAATTTTAAATATTTTCTATTGTATCTGTAATATTAAATTTGTATAATATCACCTCAATTAGTATAGTGTCATTTTAAATATCCCTGCCCACTGTGAGGCGCTCCCTAGATCTTAATTATACCGTTTTTCGAATCTGAAGACAAACTAGGTGTCTTGCTCTTTCTGGGGAGCTAGTAGGATATAGAGTAGGCGCTGTGAGAAACCCAACGTATTCCTGAACTGTTTTGCAAAACACATCAAAAATACATTACAAAGTACAGTTAGACTCATAACACTATCTAATAAAAATGATTTAACAAAAAAAGTATTGCACAAAAATGTATAAGGAATCAAAGATATGAGGTCTCAGGTGTTAGAAAAAAAAGGCAAGCAAAGCGCTTTAACATTGAGATATATATATATGTGTGAGAGTAACACGAAAGATCCGATAAGAAGCGCACGCCATCAGCCCTTAGTAGAAACCGACACAATGGAGCGTGGGCGGGGATACCCCCCCCTAGTTACTGTGATGCGATAGGCTGCAACCTCGGGCGTAACTGCCAGGCACGCCCACAAACAGGATATACGATAATCACACAGAGAAGGAGTGCACTATTACGCAACAGTCACAGATAATCCTTAGAAGGAAAGAAAAGTGTAGAACTCTCGGCAAGTAAAAACAATATATCCAAATTTTATTGTTTAAAACGGATGCCAAAACCAGCATTCAGCATCCAGGCAGAAGAGCCAGCAAGAACAACATTCAGGTGTAGAGCTGATCCTCACGCAGATGCGTTTCGTGCCCATGCGCACTTGTTCACTGCTATATATATACAGTGATATATATATATGTGTGTGTGTACATATGTATTTATATGTGTATATATGTATTTACAGAGGGATATATAAACATATAAATACATATGTATACACACACATATATTTATATATATATATATATATATATATATATATATATATATATATATATATATATATATATATATACACACACACACACACAAATATATGTGAATTGGAGCCCTTTGCAGTCAAGTAGAAGAAAACATGAAAAATCATATTTAGGCAACATTCATATTTAATAAAGGTATTAACTATGTATTTACTGTAAATATTTCAGATTCCAATGTTCTTAACATAGCAGAATATGTTCACTAAGTATTTCTAAATATATATTCCTATATATCTATATATATCTTTAACTATATATAATCATCTATATATAGTATTTCTAAATATATATTCCTATATATCTATATATATCTTTAACTATATATAATCATCTATATATAGGTATAAAAATACATTTGTGCAAAAAAAAATATGATAAATCTAGAAATATATATTTATAAATAAATAGAACATATTCTTCTATGTGAAGAACATTGGAATGTGAAATATTAATATTTTCATGTCAGGTTAAAGCTTTTGAGAATATGCGATCAGGATTGCACGTGGGTAGGGTGTTTTCCCCCACTTTTTTTGCTCCATTGACTGCTATAGGGAAATACCTTATCGCATGGGCGATATTCTAAGTTCGGCTTATGTTGTGTGTATGGTTAGCGCATGAGTTAAAACTGTTTGCTTTCAACTCATAATATGAGCGCAATCTATCAGCGTAAAAAGCTTACTTCTACCGCAGTTAACGCATGAGTGGGAGCATTAAATAATGCTCCACTTGTAATCTGTACACTCCATAAAAAACTCTTGTGGAATGGAAGTTACTTACCTCCTCATAAAGTAGCAAAAAAACTTACAGGTTTAATGTGTGCTAAGCTGAACTGCATAACAAAACAGGAGACATGAAAACTTCACATCTGAAGTCTGTATAAAGATCAGCAGTATGAAATTACACACACAATAAACAGTAAAGGAGCCAATTTAAAAAAAAATAATAAAAAAAAATAATATTTAATTATGTGAAGTCTGGCAAAAACTTGCTAAGGCAAATCAATATTGCCAAATATTTTAAAAAGTAGAACAATTTTATATTGATTGATAAATTTAAATAACTGCAATTTTTAGGCTAGTCCTAGTCAAAATTATTATTAGTAATCGGCTAGATTCCGAGTTTTGCGTTATTAGCGGCTCTGTGCTAACTTGCAAGTTATTGCCATCGCTCACCTCCCTATAGCGCTGCTATTACAGGTTTGCATAAACCCGGCGTTAGCAGGCAATATTGCAGTGTTGAGCTCATGCATTATTTCCCCATAGACATGAATGGTGAGAGCCAGCTAAAAAAAAACCTAACACCCGCAATAAAGGAGCGTAAAGCTCCGTAACGCAGCCCCATTGATTCCTATGGGGAAAGAAAAGTTATGTTTACACCTAACACCCTAACATAAACCCCAAGTCTAAACACCCCTAATCTGCCGCCCCCGACATCGCCGACACCTACATTACACTTATTAACCCCTAATCTGCTGTCCCCAACATCGCCGCCACCTACCTACACTTATTAACCCTTAATATGCCACCCCCAATGTCGCTGCCACCTACATTACACTTATTAACCCCTAATCTGCCTCCCCCAACACCGCTGCCACCTACTACACTAATCTGCCGCCCCTGACATCGCTGACACCTACATTACACTTATTAACCCATAATCTGCCGCCCCCAACATCACTGCCACCTATCTACACTTATTATACACTAATATGCCGCCCCCAATGTCGCCGCCACCTACATTACACGTATTAACCCCTAATCTGTCACCCCTGACACCGCCGCCACCACTGACACCGCCGCCACCAACCTACACTTATTAACCCCTAATCTGCCACCCCCAATGTCGCCACCACTATACTAAAGTTATTAACCCCTAAACCTAACCCTAAGTCTAACACTAACGTAACCCTAACCCTTACACCCCCTAACTTTAACATAATAAAAATAATTCTAATTAAAAATTACAATTAATACTTAAATAATTCCTATTTAAAACTAAATACTTACCTATAAAATAAACCCTAAGCTAGCTACACTATAACTAATAGCTATATTGTAGCTATCTTAGGTTTTATTTTTATTTCACAGCTAAATTTGTATTTATTTTAACCAGGTAGACTAGTTAGTAAATAGTTATTAACTATTTACTAGCTACCTAGTTAAAATAAATACAAAGTTACCTGTAAAATAAAACCTAACCTGAGTTACACTAAAACCTAACCTTACACTAAAATTAAATAAATTACATTAATTAAATACAATTAACTAAATTACAAAAAAATTAAACACTAAATTACACAAAATAAAAAAGAAATTATCAAATATTTAAACTAATTACACCTAATCTAATAGCCCTATCAAAATAAAAAAGCCCCCCCAAAATAAAAAACCCTAGCCTAAACTAAACTGCCAACAGCCCTTAAAAGGGCCTTTGCGGGGCATTGCCCCAAACAAATCAGCTCTTTTACCTGTAAAAAAAATACAAACAACTCCCCAACAGTAAAACCCACCACCCACACAACCAAACCCCCAAATAAAATCCAATCTAAAAAAAACTAAGCTCCCCATTGCCCTGAAAAGGGCATTTGGATGTGCATTGCCCTTAAAAGGGCATTTAGCTCCTTTCAGCCCAAACTCTAAGCTAAAAATAAAACCCACCCAATAAACCCTTAAAAAAACCTAACACTAACCCCCGATGATCCACTTACAGTTTTTGAAGACCGAACATCCATCCTCAATGAAGCCGGAAGAATTTTTCATCCAAGCGCAAGAAGTCCTCAACAAAGCCGGGAGAAGTCTTCATCCAAGCTGCAAGAAGTGGTCCTCCAGGTGGGCAGAAGTCTTCATCCAGATGGCATCTTCTATCTTCATCCTTCCGACGTGGAGCGGCTCCATCTTGAAGACATCCGGCGCAGAGCATCCTCTTCTTCCAACGGCTCTTCAAGAATGAAGGTTCCTTTAAGGGACATCATCCAAGATGGTGCCCCTTGAATTCCGATTGGCTGATAGAATTCTATCAGCCAATCAGAATTAAAGGTGAAAAATTCCTATTGGCTGATGCAATCAGCCAATAGGATTGAGCTTCACTCCTATTGTCTGATCCAATCAGCCAATAGGATTTAGCTTGCATTCTATTGGCTGATTGGAACAGCCAATAGAATGCAAGCTCAATCCTATTGGCAAAAAAGCCATAACTACTGACTTTCAGTTTACGGTACTGATCTTGATGGTATAGGCTGTACCACCCACTTTTTGGCCGGACAGGCAAACTCGTAATACCGGCACTGTGGAAGTCCTATTGAAAGCTGCTGTAGTTACATTGCGTTACGGCCAAAAAAGTGTGCGGGACAGATATACCTGCAAGACTTGTAATACCAGCGGTAGTGAAAAAGAGCCATAACGCTGCTTTTTCACTCATAACGCAAAACTCATAATATAGCCAAAAATTATTCATAATACTACTGCTAATAATAATTATATTATTTATATTATAGTATAATTCCATTAGAATAAATTACCAATAATATTTTAGAAATTAAACAACGCATTTTCTTTGGAGGCTACCTTAGATCATAGAACATATCCTTGCTGGTGTATTAACTTTATTTTATTTCCTTTTTTATAGACAGTTATATTTTAAAACCTTGATTATGAATATATTAAATTTGCCTCATATATCTAGATGATTGTTTTTAGTAAACCATATACAGAATAATAAAACAAATTACTGTTATAGTATAAAATTAAAGCCCTAGGTGGTACAATGGGCAAAGCAAAGCAAATAGGAAAAAAACAACAACGAGTGGAGGTGGCGCCTACGGTTGTCTAACTGTATAATAAAATTGTTAAATTACTAAATTGAGTATAAAATGCGTATATAATTTTTTAAAAAAGAGGCATTTGCAAATTGCTATAATATAAAAGAATATTTGCAATTTATTAATTTTTACATAAAACGACAATCATTCATAGCATACTAAATAATAAAATAATAAAATGTTCTATAAATGTAACACCGGTGTTATACTAAAATGCTTCAAATGTTATTCACTCCAATCAATAAACACTTCAGAATGTGGACATAATATAACAAATCTCTATGGATCACTCTCATACATAAATAGATTTGCGCACAATTTTATATAAGCATATTGTGAATGGTTAGTTCGTCAATGCATAGATCACTATGTGTTAATGCAAAAAGTCTATAGGTCTAAGTCGGTTTTGGCTGATAAAACCAACTTAGCACTATCCTTGTTTTAGATTTCAAGTTTATAAGTTTTCCTCGATGTTGATAAAAAGGTTGCAATGTATCAAAAAAAGCCTCAAGCGGTGTCTCTCACTAACCCAATGGTTCAGCTGTGGGGGCGGAGTCTCTATTTCTGCCGCTTGTATTTGAAAATGATACCAATCTAATTAGGAATGTTCAGTTGTAAATAAAATCTCTATTTCAAGTGTGCACACTTACGATGTTTCCTCAGCTCCTTTGATATGCTCCTACCGTTTACCTGTTTGTACAGATGATTTAAGTCACAAGTAGTGTAGCGGTTCTGGGAGCTGGAGCAAGACACAGATGATCAGCTGAATGTCCTCCTTCGTGTCGGGTAACAGGTTCTACGCGTTTCAGCTCTCCAGGGAGCCTTTGTCAAGATCTGCACAAGTTGTGAGAAGTGCAGTTAGTGAGGTTGGCCAGTCTAGCTTTTGCTTAAATCTCAGTTCTCACAAATCTTGGTTGTTTGTTTGCAAAGCAAAGCAAATGCCTTGCTTTATTTTTGAAAAGTGAAAGTGCAAAATAGAAAAAAAAAATTAAGATCATGTTGCCATTTTTCTTATAACCTCAAACATTAAGAACAAAAGGCTGACAGCTGGGGATTTGAAAGATGTGAGCTTTAAAGTGATCGAATTATGCATGTTTTTTCAGTGTACAGCATTAATAACAAATTTACTATTCTGATTCCTTGAACGTGATAAGCTCTAGGATATGTATTATATGGAACAGTAAGTGAATGCACAGATTACACAAATCCGTATCCTGATATATAGTGAAAAACATTTTCTAAACCTAATCAGTCACGACTGTCAAAGTATCCTTTATTTATTTTCGAATAAATTATTGCATTGTTTATATATTACTCAATTCTTCATTCCATTCTTATACGGGTTTGCTTAATGTATTACTGAAAAACAATAGTTGATATTGTAATAATAATAATATTATTAATAATAATTATAATAACCATTATCATCATGTGAGTATTTCCCTGCCTAGGTGGGACCACTGCCAATTCACTGATACACCTCAAATTAGTAAAACCTTAGATGGGCTTAGATCTGGCTTGCTAGTGACATATGAGGGCTGGAGTTGAGCTTCACTAATATGAACAAAGAAAGTGTATTACTGTGACCAAGTTTTTTTTCTTAAATTATTTGTTAAAAAAAAAGTAAAGACTCTTTTTTAAAAAAAGGCTTCAGTGACCTTTTTTCAACAAAGTATTCCTATTACTGTAGCAGATACAAAATCCCAATTTTTGGACGGATTTTACAAAAACCTGTGCAAGATATTCAGATAGTCAACAAATAAAAGGAACAAAATACATTAATATTTAATTTACACTTTTGTTTCACAAAACAGTTTAACCAGAGCTCTGAGGTCATGGTAAACATTCTAGCGTAAATAGCGATTGCACTCACACATTCTCATTTACTTTCAACTTGTAATATGAGTGATCTTTCTGATGTGTGCATATCGATCACTCGGAACTGTTAGAGCTCCACTCGTAATCTGACCCTATGTTTGGAAAACATTTTCTTAATGTTCCAATGGTGCTCACTCCATCGTCTTTTCATTTTGTGACATGTACAACCCACATACTGGACCCCATGTGTGCATTGTGACAAATAAACCACAAATGTGGACTTGTATGTCTTAAAATTGCTATTCTGATATTCACTTCCTATAATGGATGATTTAAAACAAGTAGTACCATTCTCCACAAATTTACACATCCCTCTGTCTATTACTTCAGAGAAACATTAAGGGATACGTCTACTATTTAAAACTGTTATTATTTTTTTTTACTTATTATTGTTTAAAGAATTTGAATTGTCCTCCCTGATACTAAGATATGATATGATATGATAATAAGTATGCCACAGTAAAACAAGACAGATAAACTGTGCATGAAATGGTTATTAAAAATAGAAATATGGTACCATAATTATTACTTTTCTAATTTTCATGCATAAAATATCAATGCACTATATATCAGTGTTTTATGTGTTTATTATTCTCTGTGGTAATATTGCAAAATATTACATTCTGGAAAACCTAAAACAAATAGATTACTATATATTTACTTCATTAACATATCTGATACAAGCTTGTGAAATCAAGTGATGCACGATTTCCATTTTTGCTTATGTTAAAGATCAATAATGTGCTACAGATGGGGTAAATAGAAATTAATGCTATAAAAAAGGTTGAAAAACACTGCTTTAACACATGAAAACATGTTTTATGGGGCTTTCTTTTAAAAACTGTTGAATTTTAAAAATAGTTTTTAAGCAGAAGACATTTCGAATCGTGATCATTTAAAAAACACTCTGACAATATTTGTAGAATCCTAAAACTCTGTGGCGATTATAAAAAATATTGTGATTGACCCCACAGTGAATTAATATCTTCTTTTTAATTTTTTCCTCTAATTTCCTCTAATTTATTCTTTTTTTGTCAATTTGTTTAGGCGATTGACTTTAGCATCTACAAGTGTTATTTAAAAATAATAAATAATAAATGTCTGTTGGAAAAACAACTCCATTACTTAGTAGTGGTATAGTTTTCCCTTATAGTTAACTCATCATATTATAGCAATCTGTATTGCCATTTAATGGAATTGTATGATCTAGTTCAACAGGAAATTGTTAGACATGGCTACAGCGAAAAACAGGCAATTGATAATTTGTCTGGGAGGTATATTTAAATGACTAATTTTAATCAATTTTTAGTTTCTAATATATACATTTTTACATTTACAAACAGTTATATTTTAATTTCTTTGTTCTATAAATACATTTTCTTTACTATCTATATTCCCTAACTTATGCACAGCACAACATTGTTCTTGTTTTGATAAATACAGGCTCTGAGGTATTTTTTACTCTGATAAAAACACTCTAAATTTTAAACTTTAAACTATGAGATGGACAAAGTAAAATAAATCTCTTAATATTAGAAAAAACATAATTTATGTAAGAACTTACCTGATAAATTAATTTCTTTCATATTGGCAAGAGTCCATGAGCTAGTGACGTATGGGATATACAATCCTACCAGGAGGGGAAAAGTTTCCCAAACCTCAAAATGCCTATAAATACACCCCTCACCACACCCACAATTCTGTTTAACGAATAGCCAAGCAGTGGGGTGATAAGAAAGGAGTAGAAAGCAAGCATCAACAAAGGAAATTTGGAAATAATTGTGCTTTATACAAAAAAACATAACCACCATGTCATGAGATGCAGGACATATGCAGGACACAGCAATGATGGTACAACTCTATTTTATTGCAGAGCATAACAATACACATCTAGTCAGGTTGATTGTACTAAACTAACTGCGACACAGACACCGGACCTAAGCCCCGTCCACATACTACTGACATCACATCCTGCTCTCATCACATCTTCCCCTTTTTCAAAGGCAAAGCATACATTTGCATATAATAAATAACAAGGTACACCAACAGGGTATACAACAACATTTTTGTTTTTGAACATTATAAAAACAGATAGATTAGAAAACATGAACAAATAAATTACATCCTGACTTGGACATCGGGGTAGACTACCCTAGTCCACAGTGACCATGGGATTATTCTGCCCATACTTCCGGTCACTGTTCTAGCTAAAGTCAGTCCCTGTATCGGGCCGGAAGTTTCACCACTCTTCCGCTTGATGTAACTTTGCATGAACTGTCCTCTGATACAGAAGGTGGTGAACAAGAGTCTGCT
The DNA here is from genome assembly GCF_027579735.1 of Bombina bombina. NCBI lineage: Eukaryota > Metazoa > Chordata > Amphibia > Anura > Bombinatoridae > Bombina > Bombina bombina. The sequence goes on along the minus strand of NC_069504.1, from coordinate 554,602,052 downwards.
GGAGGCAAAGATATATCCCCGCTGTGATCTTGCTGAGGGGAAGGCACCTCTCTTAGAACAGGGGATCCCACCGGCGGTGGTACTGAGGTATCCGGTTCCAGACTCAGGTACAGGCTGAAGATGTCTTCGGTTACGGCGTGTAACCGTCCCTCCCTCTGTAAGGACTGTGTAAGACCTTGGTTCTGGAGAGCGGCCCACTACCGTAGCAGGCGTCTTCCATTTCTTCTCATCATCCAGTTTAATTCTGACACTTTGGCCCGCTTTCAGTTCCTGTAAAGGCCTAACAGAATGTCTCCTGTCATAGAAGAAACGATAACCCTTTTTGGCCTCTTCATCCCTCCTAAGGACTTCGTCCCGAGGAACAGGGCCAGGCGGCTTGAAGACACCCACTGAGGGTAAAGTGGTGCGAATCTGGCGTCCTAGCATCAGCTGTGCCGGGCTAAACCTGGCGGCTTGAATGGGCATCGCCCTGTATGACAAGAGGGCCAGGTACGGCTCAGATTGCTTTAGAATGAATTTTGTAGTTTGAACTGCCCTTTCAGCCATTCCGTTGGCCTGCGGATAATGTGGACTTGACGTGGAATGTACAAAATTATATTCCCTGCTGAAAGCACTGAACTCTGTAGAAGCGAACTGCATACCATTATCACTCACCAGCTCCATTGGAATGCCCCAGCGGGCGAACAAGCTCTTCAGGTGAATGATAACGGCCTGACTTGTGATATCATTCAGGGGTGCAATTTCCAAATACCTGGAATAGTAGTCGATCACAACAAGAAACTTTTTCCCGTGCAGTTCACACAAATCAGCAGCTATTTTCTGCCACGGCCCCGCAGGCAGCGGAGTAGACATTAAGGGCTCCCTTCTCTGAGTAGGCCGGCGTTCCCGGCAAAAGGCACATTTAGACACGTGATTTGCAATGTCGGAGCTGATCCCAGGCCACCACACAGCTGTAGCTGCCCTTTCTCTGCACTTTGTAATGCCTAAGTGGCCATCGTGAATCCTGTTTAACATCTCCTTCCTCATGCTGACAGGAATTACAATGCGGTCTTGGAACAGCACCAACCCCTCCAGCTCCGTGAGCTGCGACCTCTCTGGCTGGTAAGCATTTAAAGACATCCAGGCTGCCCGGCTCTCGGGCCAGCCATCTTTTATGTACCTTATAACTTCTTGCAGATCTGTGTCCAAATATGTCTCTTTCTTTATCTCTTCCAGTTTCCTTGAAGAAATGGACTTAGAGGCCAGAACTGAATCAACATACACTTTCACATCCAACTCTGTGGAGGATTCTTCAGCAGCAGCCAGCGGGAGCCTGGACAGTGTATCTGCCACAACCAGTTGCTTCCCCGGCACATGCACTGCCTGAACATTAAACCTGAGCAGTCTCATTAAAAGTCTCTGGCATCTCAAGGGTGTTCTGTCAATGTCATAAGAATTGATAAGAGGGACTAGCGGTTTGTGGTCAGTTTCCAGACTAAATTTCTCCAAACCCACTAGATAACGCTGAAAGCGCTCACAGGCCCAAACTGCAGCCAGGCACTCTTTCTCAATTTGAGCGTATTTTGACTCCGCAGCCGTCAGTGTGCGGGAACAGTAGGCTATGAGCTGTAGTTTGTTGTCATTCAGCTGCAGGAGTGCAGCCCCCAACCCATAACTGCTTGCATCAGCACTAACCACAGTCTTTTTTGAAGGGTCGTAGAACCCCAGCACTGGGGCAGACCCCAGCAGGGACTTGGCATGCAGGAACGCTTTTTCTTGTGAGGGTCCCCAGACCCAGGCAACATCTTTCTTAAGCAACTCTGTGATAGGGTGTAAAACTGTAGATAAATCTGGAAGAAACTTGCCCACGTAATTTACAAGGCCCAATATCTGTCTCAGCTCATGTACATCAGAAGGGCTTTTCATCTGTTCGATAGCCTGAATTTTCTCGGGGTCCGGCTTGATGCCATCCCCGTTGATGATATGCCCAAAGTAGCATAATTCAGTTTTCCTAAAATGACATTTTTCTTTATTCAGCTTCAGCCCAGACTCTTTGATAGCCTGCAGCACACAACTCAAATGCTGATCATGCTCCTCCACTGTAGACCCATACACTAGAATGTCGTCCATGACGACTGCTGTGCCCACGTGGCCACTCAGGAGAGAACTCATTTCCCTTTGAAAGATCTCAGGAGTGGAGGATATCCCAAAGGGGAGTCTGCAGAAGCAGAACCGACCTACCGGTGTGATAAAGGTAGTCAGTTTGCGGCACTTTGGATCCAGGGGGATCTGCCAAAAGCCGCTAGAAGCGTCTAATGTGGAAAAGAACTTTGCCCCAGCCAACTTCGGGGCTATATCTTCCAATGTCGGCAGCACAAATCTCTCCCTCTTCACTGCCTCATTGCACCTTTTCAGGTCCACACAGATGCGCACCTTTCCGTTTTTCTTTGCAACTGGAACAATGGGGGCACACCAATCAGTTGCTTCAACAACCTCTTCAATAACCCCCATAGACTTCATGCGCATGAGCTCTTTCTCCACTTGAGGCATGAGCGGGAACGGAATTCTACGAGGAGTAGAAATACTGTATGGGACTGCGTCACTTTTAAGTGCTATACGGACAGGTTTGCAGTTCAGTAGGCCCAACTCGCCAAACATATCTTCAGAGATCTCATTCACTCTGGCCACGAGGCCCAAGTCACAGGCTGCTTTTCTGCTCAATAAACTGTTAACACACTGACCTCTGATCACATGCACCCACATGGTGAACTTCCTCTGTTTGTACTCACAGCTGGCAAGAAATTTCCCCACACAATCAATGCGGCCACCAGGACTATGGACATTTGTAGTAACCTTCGCCAGCTGGGGCTGTCGAGGCAGTTTCATAAATTCAGCAAAAGACATTACAGTGATATCAGCTCCTGTGTCAATCTTAAAATCAACTTTGGCTCCCATTACAGTAAAAGTAACTTTCCAATCTTCCTCTGAGCTTGTCCGTTCCACAACAGACCCCACAAAAGACAAATCCTGACCCTCCTGGTCACTTTCCACCTGCATCTCCTTAATGTATTCAGTTTTACACACCACTTCAAAATGGCCTATTCTGTTACATTTTCTGCATCTTTTATCTCTGGCCGGGCATATAGCACTCTGATCATGAGCCCGGTAGCACCGTGTGCATCGGCCATGTTGCGCCCATCCACTTCTAGGCCTTTCCAGTACTTTTGATCTACCGCTCACACTGTGCCTTTCACTAGTAATTTTTCTAGACTGTTGTACTTCATCCACAATACTCTCAGACCTCAGATCAGCACTTTGCTTTTTCACCAGTTCACTCTGGCGGGCCATCCTAATAGCCCCGTCTAACGTTAAATCAGGCTCTAACTGCAGCTTCAGGGAGACTTCAGCATCTGCAATTCCAATAACCATTCTGTCTCTGATTTGCTCTTCTTTAGCAACACCAAACTCACAGAATTCAGCTAATTCATACAGGCTGCGCACAAATGACTCCACAGATTCTCCCACATGCTGATTACGTTTGTGAAAACAAGCTCTCTCATGAATCACATTTCTTTTGGGCACAAAGTGGGCACTGAGTTTATCCATAACTATATCAAAGTTAACTTCTTCCCCTTCTTGGAAAGTAAAAGCATTGAACACTGGCTCTACATCTTTCCCCATGAAGTATAAAAGAGAATTAACTTGTACTTCACCACTCTCCTTGTTCAGTTTGGAAGCAATCCTGAAGCACTGAAACCGCTGACGCCATGTGGGCCAAGCTGCAGGCTGAGAAAAGTCAAAAGGCTCAGGTGGGGTAAACTTTGACATCGCAATCGATCAGGAACAGAAGCGCAGTCCAGAACTTCTGACACCATGTCATGAGATGCAGGACATATGCAGGACACAGCAATGATGGTACAACTCTATTTTATTGCAGAGCATAACAATACACATCTAGTCAGGTTGATTGTACTAAACTAACTGCGACACAGACACCGGACCTAAGCCCCGCCCACATACTACTGACATCACATCCTGCTCTCATCACACACCATAAAAAGGGTGGGCCTCATGGACTCTTGCCAATATGAAAGAAATGAATTTATCAGGTAAGTTCTTACATAAATTATGTTTTTTCTAATATTAAGAGATTTATTTTACTTTGCCCATCTCATAGTTTAAAGTTTAAAATTTAGAGTGTTTTTATCAGAGTAAAAAATACCTCAGAGCCTGTATTTATCAAAATTGCCTCTGTCATATATGTAAAACAAGAACAATGTTGTGCTTACATAAATTATGTTTTCTTTCATGTAATTGGCAAGAGTCCATGAGCTAGTGACATATGGGATATCAATACCAAAGATGTGGATCTTCCACTCAAGAGTCACTAGGGATCGAGGGAATAAAATAAAAACAGCCATATTCAGCTGAAAAAATTAATCCACAACCCAAAAAAATAAGTTTATTTTCATTTTTGAAAGAAAAAAACTTAAATCAAAAGCAGAAGAATCAAACTGAAACAGCTGCCTGAAGAACTTTTCTACAAAAAACTGCTTCCGAAGAAGCAAATACATAAAAACGGTAGAATTTAATAAATGTATGCAAAGAGGACCAAGTTGCCGCTTTGCAAATCTGATCAACTGAAGCTTCATTCTTAAAAGCCCACGAAGTGGAGACCGATCCAGTACAATAAGCTGTAATTCTCTGAGGCGGGGCCTGACCCGACTCCAAATAAGCTTGATGAATCAAAAGTTTCAACCAAGAAGCCAAGGAAACAGCAGAAGCCTTCTGACCTTTCCTAGGACCAGAAAATAAAACAAATAGGCTGGAAGTCTTCCTGAAATCTTTAGTAGCTTCCACATAATATTTCAAAGCTCTTACCACATCCAAAGAATGTAAGGATCTTTCCAAAGAATTCTTAGGATTAGGACATAAGGAAGGGACAACAATTTCTCTACTAATGTTGTTAGAATTCACAACCTTAGGTAAAAATTGAAAAGAAGTCCGCAAAACTGCCTTATCCTGATGAAAAATCAGAAAAGGAGACTCACATGAAAGAGCAGATAACTCAGAAACTCTTCTAGCAGAAGAGATGGCCAAAAGGCGGGAAGATGTAAGCAGGATGATAACACCAAGGAAGTGTCAGCACATCCACTGCTTCCGCCTGAACATCCCTGGACCTGGACAGGTATCTGGGAAGTTTCTTGTTTAGATGAGAGGCCATGAGATCTATCTCTGGAAGACCCCACATCTGAACAATCTGAGAAAACACATCTGGATGGAGAGACCACTCCCCTGGATGTAAAGTCTGGCGGCTGAGATAATCCGCCTCCCAATTGTCTATACCTGGGATATGCACTGCAGAGATTAGACAGGAGCTGGATTCCGCCCAAGCAAGTATCCGAGATACTTCTTTCATAGCTTGCGGACTGTGAGTCCCACCCTGATGATTGACATAAGCCACAGTTATGATATTGTCTGTCTGAAAACAAATGAACGGTTCTCTCTTTAGCAGAGGCCAGAACTGAAGAGTCCTGAGAACTGCACGGAGTTCTAAAATATTTATTGGTAATCTCGCCTCTTGAGATTTCCAAACCCCTTGTGCTGTCAGAGATCCCCAAACAGCTCCCCAACCTGAAAGACTCACATCCGTTGTGATCACAGTCCAGGTTGGCCGAACAAAAGAGGCCCCTTGAACCAAACGATGGTGATCTATCCACCATGTCAGAGAGTGTCGTACATTGGGATTCAAGGATATTAATTGTGATATCTTTGTATAATCCCTGCACCATTGATTCAGCATACAAAGCTGTAGAGGTCTCAAGTGAAAACGAGCAAAGGGGATCGCGTCCGATGCTGCAGTCATGAGACCTAAAACTTCCATGCACATAGCCACTGAAGGGAATGACTGAGACTGAAGGTGCCGGCATGCTGCGACCAATTTTAAACGTCTCTTGTCTGTTAGAGACAGAGTCATGGACACTGAATCTATCTGGAAGCCTTAAAAGGTGACCCTTGTCTGAGGAATCAAGAAACTTTTTGGTAAATTGATCCTCCAACCATGTTTCCGAAGAAACAACACTAGTTGATTCGTGTGAGATTCTGCAGTATGTAAAGACTAGTACCAAGATATCGTCCAAATAAGGAAACACCGCAATACCCTGTTCTCTGATTACAGATAGTAGGGCACCCAGAACCTTTGAAAAGATTCTTGGAGCTGTTGCTAGGCCAAATGGAAGAGCAATAAATTGGTAATGCTTGTCTAGAAAAGAGAATCTCAGAAACTGATAGTGCTCTGGATGAATCAGAATATGAAGGTATGCATCCTGCAAGTCTATTGTGGACATATAATGTCCTTGCTGAACAAAAGGCAGAATAGTCCTTATAGTCACCATCTTGAAAGTTGGTACTCTTACATAACGATTCAAAATTTTTAGATCCAGAACTGGTCTGAATAAATTTTCTTTCTTTGGTACAATGAATAGGTTTGAATAAAACACCAGACCTTGTTCCTGAGGAGGAACTGGCATGATTACCCCTGAAGACTCCAGGTCTGAAAAACATTTCAGAAAAGCCTGAGCTTTTACTGGATTTACAGGGATGCGTGAGAGAAAAAATCTTCTCACAGGAGGTCTTACTCTGAATCCTATTTGATACCCTTGAGAGACAATGCTCTGAATCCAATGATTTTGGACAGATTTTATCCAAAAATCCTTGAAAAACCTTAATCTGCCCCCTACCAGCTGAGCTGGAATGAGGGCCGCACCTTCATGCGGACTTAGGGGCTAACTTTGGTTTCCTAAATGGCTTGGATTTATTCCAATTTGAGGAAGGCTTCCAATTGGAAGCAGATTCCTTGGGGGGAGGATTGAGTTTTTGTTCCTTATTCTGACGAAAGGAACGAAAATGGTTAGAAGCCTTAGATTTACCCTTAGGTTTCTTATCCTGAGGCAAAAAAACTCCTTTTCCCCCAGTGATAGTTGAAATAATAGAATCCAACTGAGAACCAAATAAATTATTACCTTGGAAAGAAAGAGATAGTAATCTAGATTTAGATGTCATATCAGCATTCCAAGACTTAAGCCACAAAGCTCTTCTAGCTAATACAACTAAAGACATGGATCTAACATCAATTTTGATAATATCAAAAATGGCATCACAAATAAAATGATTAGTATGTTGCAGTAAGCGAAACAACACTAGATATGTCAGAATCCAATTCATGTTGCGCTAAATTTTCCAACCACAAAGTTGATGCACCCGCAACATCAGCCAAAGAAATAGCAGGTCTAAGAAGATGACCTGAATATAAATAGGCCTTCCTTAGATAAGATTGAAGCTTCCTTTCTAAAGGATCCTTAAAAGAAGTGCTATCTTCCATAGTGGTACATTTAGCAAGAGTAGAAATAGTCCCATCAACTTTGGGGATTTTTCCCCAAAACTCTATAGATTTTGCTGGTAAATGATACAATTTTTTAAACCTTGAAGAAGGAATAAAAGAAGTACCTGACTTATTCCATTCCCTAGAAATCATATCAGAAATAGCCTCAGGAATGGGAAAAACCCTGGAGAAAACACAGGAGGTTTAAAAACAGCATTTAAACGTTTATTAGACTGAACGTCAATAGGACTGGTTACCTCAATATCCAAAGTAATTAACACTTCTTTTAATCTTTGATTAAAACAATTGTCTTCCCCCGTGTATTGTTCCTAATGCAAAACTTACCACTATTGATCAATAAACGAGATGTGGCAAGCTATAATAAAGTATGCACACAGTTTATATGGGGTAAGAAGAAAAGTCGTATAGCTATCGAGAAACTTGTTCAAAGCAAAAGATATGCAGGGCTTGCCCTGCCGGACATTGCAAAATATAATTTAGTGGCTTTAATGAAATTTGGAGTAGATTGGTTAACGGAAGCCAACAGTGTGACCTATTATAACGTGGAAGCTACACTGTTAAAACCTTTTGATCTCAAGGCAATTCTACACCATCCTTTTAGGAGGTTGCCCAGTAATATTAGTACGCTTTTAACTTTTGCCAACGTGGTTCGTGCATGGCAGAAATTCTGTGGATCAGTAGGTCAAGATTTTTACATTTCTAAATATCTGCCGTTTATTGGTACTCCCGACTTTATATCTGGGACGAACAATAATTCGGCCTTTAAAATTTGGTCACAGAAAGGGTTACGTTATTTTTCCCAGTTAGTTCAGGGTGAAGGACAAGTGCTACAAACATTTGAAACATTGGCCGAACAGTATCAGTTACCCACAAGTACATTTTTTGCTTATTTACAAGCCCGAAGCTATCTCCTAAAAACCCTGCAAACATGTAGAATAGTCTGGGACCCAGGAATTGATTCAGGAGTGAAATTGTACGCGGCGGGGAAAAGATCTATATCATACTGGTACAAATTATTATTAAATATATCAGGGGAAGAACAAATTAAGAAAAGGAAAATGTTTCTCACCAAATATATCAATTTAGTGCAAGGTGAAGATATTGAAAGAAGCATTAAACTAGCAGACGCCGCCACGAGAGTAGTAAGCTGGAAAGAATCGCAGGTTAAGCTTCTAAATAATTTCTATTTAACCCCAAGGAGGATGAGTAAATTGGAGCAATATGGGGATAAGAGGAATTGTTTCAAATGTCAGAAAGAAGGAGCGGATCTGCAACACTGTATTTGGGACTGCCGTAAAATCCGACAATTTTGGAGTAGAATACAATTCTGGGTGAACAGGTTTTTACAAAACGAGTGTGCTCTCCAATTAGGATATATCTTTCTTTTAAAATAATACGGGCAATTTAAAGGGGAGGGACAATTAATCAACATGGTTATTTTGGCAGCTCGTCACTAGATATTTTGCAAATGGGGAGCCCGTGAGTCCCCTACGGTAAACAAATTTGTCAATACTATTAAGCTACAAATGATTATTGAACGACAATATCTAGCTGGGGGATCGGAAAAGGCCTTCAGGCTCTTCTTTGATAAGTGGAAAAGGGTAATTTTTTCCTGGCCCCAACAGGTCTAGACTCAATTTGTCTCACCCTGAAGAATAATAATCACTTTATGATGATGGTGGCTAGTGAGGCCCTCCCCGCTTATTGGCTGTAAGGCGTCAAACTCTGACCTTATATGCAGTTGGCTCATTTCGGTCTCTCTCTGGTGGTGGCTCTCCCCCCCCCTCCCTTTTTTTTTTTTCTCTCCCCCCCCCCCCCACATAAGGAATGCCGAGAGGGTTCATGTATTTATGTATTATGAACAGGTGTCATTAGATGCTTTTACCATAAGACTCGGCACAAGTATAGGAAGCGGTGGCTTCCAAACTGTTTGGATTATATGATTTATACATGTAAAAAATGGCTGATTTGGTTGTTGTGATGTGTGAAGTTCTCAATAATAAAAACTTTAATTGAAACACTTTTTTTAATAAAGAACGCATATACTCTATTTTAAATAAATAAGTAGATTTGTCAGTGTCAATGTCTGAGGAAGGATCTTCTGAATCAGATAGATCCTCATCAAAAGAGGATAAATTATTATGTTGTTGGTCATTTGAAATTTCATCAGCTAAATGAGAAGTTTTAAAAGACCCTTTACGTTTATTAGAAGGTGGAAATGCAGACAAAGCCTTCATAATAGAAGCAGAAACAAATTCTTTAAAATTTACAGGTATATCATGCACATTAGAAGTTGAAGGAACTGCAACTGGCAATGTACTATTACTGATGGAAACACTATCTGCATGTAAAAGTTTATCATGACAACTATTACAAATGACATTCGGTGGAATAATTTCTACAATTTTACAACAAATGCACTTAGCTTTGGTAGAACCGATGTCAGGCAGCAATGTTCCAGCAGAAACTTCTGAGGCAGGATCATATTGGGACATCTTGCACAATGTAAGAGAAAAAACAACATATAAAGCAAAATGATCTATTTCCTTATATGACAGTTTCAGGAATGGGAAAAAATGCAATAGCATAGGCCTCTGATAGCAAAAAGCAAGAGGCAAACATACAAGGGGTATTGAAATAATGAAAAAGTTTGGCGCCAAGTATGACGCACAACGTAACGTAAACTCTTTTTTGGCGCCAAAAATAACCGGAAATGACACACTTGCATCACTTATGACGCCGCCGTGTGAAAGGTCTCGGCGTCACGTATGACGCCGGAAATGACGAAGTTGCACCATAAACGTAACTTTTCACGCCAAAAATTTCTCGCGCCAAGAATGACGCAATAAAGTTTAGCATTTGACGCACCCGCAGGCATAATACTCGCAATTGTAAGAAGTAGTCAATTGAAAAAAGACTAAACCCCAGGTAAGAAATAAATTTCTTAAAAATGTTTACATTCCCCATATATGAAACTGACAGTCTGCAGAAGGAAATACATGAACCTGACTCATGGCAAATATAAGTACAATACATATATTTAGAACTTTATATAAATGCATAAAGTGCCAAACCATAGCTGAGAGTGTCTTAAGTAATGAAAACATACTTACCAAAAGACACCCATCCACATATAGCAGATAGCCAAACCAGTACTAAAACAGTTATTAGTAGAGGTAATGGTAAATTGAGAGTATATCGTCGATCTGAAAAGGGAGGTAGGAGATGAATCTCTACGACCGATAACAGAGAACCTATGAAATAGACCCCCGTTAGGGAAATCATCGAATTCAATAAGTGATACTCCCTTCACGTCCCTCTGACATTCGCTGTACTCTGAGAGGAATCGGGCTTCAACTATGCTGAGAAGCGCATATCAACATAGAAATCTTAGCACAAACTTACTTCACCACCTCCATAGGAGGCAAAGTTTGTAAAACTGAATTGTGGGTGTAGTGAGGGGTGTATTTATAGGCATTTTGAGGTTTGGGAAACTTTGCCCCTCCTGGTAGGATTGTATATCCCATATGTCACTAGCTCATGGACTCTTGCCAATTACATGAAAAAAAGATTATTTGCTTAGAATTTGTATTTGTGAATATACTTTATCTGTTTTGGTTTTTGGAACTGAAGAGGTTAATTTCACACATTTAAATTGTGATTGTATAGAACCCCTCACTTAAGGGGTCCCACCCTCAGGTACATAGAGTCCCCAGAAAAGATAGGTATAACACAGATAACTGGGAGTCATATTAACCCTACATAAAATAAATCTTTACACAAACTGGAGCAGAATGGTCAGGAGTTGTTCCCCTCTCTACACCCCATCTCTCTTTCTCTCCTTGCTTTACCTTACTTTTTTCCTCTTTCACTAATACTTTATCTAGATGACATTTACCTTGGTAATATGCAACTAATGTGGGCCTTACAGCTTCATAAAAATGCACTAAACAACTTGAATTTTAGCTCAAACATGAGAATTTATATTAAAAGGACTATTGTCCCTCAACGCATGACGCTATTAAAATTCTCCTGTAAGAGCGACCCTACATGCTATAACTCAGTAATTGAACGATTTATTGATTTGTATTTTGCATTGTTTTTATTACTATGTAACTTTAGAGAACCAAGATGTTTGTTCTCTTGATTTATTTTGATTCATCTTTTGTTTCACACTTTGTCTGTTATTATGCCTTTGTTACAAAATAATAAAAATTACTTTATCATAAATTGTGATTGTCATTACACAATGTACAAGTGAACTGATATAATGCAATCCTTAGAGTAATGGCTATTTTCTGCCAGTTTTGATCCACATAGCAAAAACCTAACAAACAAAACCACATATAATGATATTATAACCTTTCACAATACAATATGAATATATAAGCGTCCCATGGGAGTTTTATGGACATTATATGGGTGTCACCTGTATTGCAATGATGACGTTTATCAGGTTAAACTTTTAAAACACAATCTGAGCACATATTTTCATGTCTACTTTTCCTTGGGGCTTAACAAACTATGGGAAAAAAAATCTCAGTTCTGCTTTTTTCCTGGACCTGAAAAACACGTGCAGAGGGCCACATGTGGCCCATGTGCCAACAGTTTGCTATTCCTGATATAGAAGCACATATTTTGATGGCAGATAAGCGCCAAAGGGTCCATCAAGTCTGCTCTTATTTCTTTCTGATGAGTAATTTTATACAATTCTTAGTGTACCCTTATGCATAGCCTAGACATTACTGAATTTATGTCTTTGTCCTTACAACCTCTTGATTACTGTTGACAACACTATCATCATTTCTACAGCCGGCTACTTAGTAATTACATTAGATTCATAACATCTATTTGTTCTTCTTTGTCAATCTTTGGATAATTACTGTGGTTAAACCTTACAAATAACTGCATTTCACTACTTCCTAACTCAAAGTACAAATAAGATTCTGTTTTACTCACTCGTCCCAGGCTACCATGACTATATTACTCCATCCCCTCTGGTCCCATCCTATCTTCTTTCCTTAATGCCATCCATCTTAAATGCTAAAATTATTTCACCCTACTCTTTTGCACATCTATGCAAGTCCTTCAGTTGTCTTTCCATAGGCTTAATAATAAAGATATTTTCTCATTGAAAAACAAAGCCCTCTATAACTCTTCAGTCTCATATATCTTAGCTCTCTGAAACCTACTTCTTCCTCCTCTCTCATCATATCTTCACATTCCAATGATCATGACTTTTCTAGAACTGTGCTTATCCTGTGGAATTGCTTTGTTTTACTTTGTAAAATAGAATTCAAGCTTTTATAGTGTCCCATTCATTATTTAAAAATACATCATATTAAACTGTGAAGCCACAAATTTGCTCTCAAATTTGAAAAAATAAAACTATTAAATGGTTTCCTTTACTATCAGAGAACTGATGCACTTCAGCTCCAGTAATGATCTAACAAATCTCTGACCTATTTGCAGAGGTAAATTACATTTAGAAGGAAAACAAATAATGAAATAAACTGCATTTTTTTTATTATTAATCATAATAAAACACTTAAATAAGAAAGGTGAGATCAGTTTCAGCAAGCAACACTGTAACATGCAGAATCATTTATTGAGCCTTACATTAGAGGCTGTCACACTCTGAGTTAAATTGCCTCTACAAGCTCTATGTTTCAGGGCCGTTTCAGGTTTATTAGTGAGTTTTTATTTTTGTATGCACTTGAAAAATGGGGTTGCATTCACCTAAAATGTAATTCTTGAGTGCAATGGCAGACCTAAAAAACAGAGGGCCCTGGTGCAAAAAAATTTTTTTGGGCCCCCCTAAAAGGTAGCTCAGATTGACCAAGCAAAGTGTGAGGAAGATCTGAGGACACGACATACCATACACAAACGCATTACACTTCATGCACACACTACATGGCATACACACCTTACAAAATATACACTCACACACACATGCTACATAGCATGCACATACTACAGTGCATACCCACACACTATGTAGCATATAAACACATACAGTATATACAGTATAAGATATACCAATATTATACATATCACACATACTATATATCTTACACAGGCACAATACACATCATACACATACTACAAAGCATATACACATACACACTAAACAACATACAGATACACGTGTACATGCTACATAGCATACAAACACTACAGAGAATATACACATACACTATGGAGCATATAGTCACATACAAATGCTACATAACATGCACACACATATACACTCACTATCCAACATCCAAACACACAAATGCACATGCTATGCAGTATATACACACATACACACTATGCAGCATACCCACATAACATACACAAAAATACAAAGCATTAACAAACTACACAATATATATATATATATATATATATATATATATATATACTCACAAATGTGCACTACGCAGCTTACATACATACAAACATATAAAATGACCATATAACACACACACACACAAAGTACAGAACATTGGCACAATTCACACATAGCAGTATATTCATATAAATTGTACACAACAGCATTCACACACACACTACTCAGCATAACATTCATATAAACACACTACACACAGAATACACACACATATATATACATACACATAGGACAATTAAAAGTTAATTGACATCAGTAACATCTGGACAGAGAGCTCATCATCAGAGATACATTGGGAAAAGGAATGCTTATAATATTGTATAGTCTGGCAAATACTCAGTTTTTTTTTTATATTTCTTGTGTTAGGGCTTTAATACACTTGTATATTTTCATTGTTTGCTGCCGGGTAGTTCTGGAGAGTTGTGACGGACAAGATGACCGGATAAGCTTTTGAAATGTGTGTTTTTTTATTTTGGAATTTTTTTTATTTTATAACTCAATCATTTGTTTAAGATAGTGTTGGTTCTTCTTGCTTAATGTATCTGTATTCTGATCAATTTCATTTTGTATTTAGAAGAAATTGGGTTTAGAGAAAACTTCTCTGATTCTGATTGTTCTGATTGATATTAACTATGATAATTAGACTCAGGCTATCATATGCTGATTTATTATTCTTGACATCAGCCTTTTAGTGACATAATGACTGTAGTTATTTTGGCTTATTAAATTATTTCCCAGTTATTGTTATACTGACAACTTCCAACATTGATATAGCAAATTGCTCCTCCTTTTCTGTTTGCCTCTGGGATTTTTATCTCTCTTCTTGAGATTTTCTTTTTTTAAATGTTACTTTAGTTTTCTAAGTAAATCTTATTCAGTCTGGCTTTCCTGTAAAGGTGTCAAATAAATATTATTTAAATTAATGATGATTTTTACAATTTTAGTAATTACTAATCATTGTTCACTGAGGCATAATTGCAGACATGGGTTTAATGGATTTAAAAAAAAAAAAAAAAATATTCCTTCCTGAAACAATGTAAGTATTGTTAGTTTCAGCTTAATAGATCATTTAAATAATTACAATGTTTTGTGATTGATTAATTATGATGCTTTTCTACTAAGTTTTCTTAAAGGGACCTAAAACACGTTTATCAAGTATCAATAATAAAAAATAAATACATGCAGTATAATTTCATTATTTATTTTAGCATATTTTCCTGTATTTTAGGTTTTCCCTACTCTGAGAATCAGAAGTGCACATTGCAAAAGTTACAAGCTTAATCCTGCTAGATTTCTGTTGGCCTCAGTGGAAGAAATATGGTACCATACTGCAAAATAGTGCAAACTATGATAACAATATGACAGTGGCAAGCCTTGTGTACTACAGTAACAAGTCTGAATTGGCTCATCTAAATAATGCAACTGGTGTGAGGAGTTTGGCTATTAAAATACAACTGCAGCAAAAAAAGTGATAGAGCCCCATTTACAAATAGATGGGTGGACAATGTTCCAAGCTAGGGAACCTGTGTGCTTGGCTTCATTTCTGTTTGCCCCTGTCCACATTTGCAATTGCATAGATATCCTCTTTCATTTGTTTTGCTCTTCACATCAATGTCTTTTTAATATAGAAAGACCAATATGTTCAGTTTTTAATACATAAAAAGGCAACAGGTGTATTTTTTTACTATTAGGGTTAGGAACCATTAAATACAATAGAAGTGCAAAATTAGCAAGTGCATAATAAAAAGACTATGTAAACTCTAGTGATGTCGCGAACCTAAAAATTTCGGTTCGCGAACAGCGGACTTGAACTTCCGCAACTGTTCACGAACCGGGCGAACCGCCATTGACTTCAATAGGCAGGCGAACTTTAAAACCCCCAGGGACTCTTTCTGGCCACAATAGTGATGGAAAAGTTGTTTCAAGGGGACTAACACCTGGACTGTGGCATGCCGGAGGGGGATCCATGGCAAAACTCCCATGGAAAATGACATAGTTGATGCAGAGTCTGGTTTTAAGCCATAAAGGGCATAAATCACCTAACATTCCTAAATTGTTTGGAATAACGTGCTTTAAAACATCAGGTATGATGTTGTATCGATCAGGTAGTGTAAGGGTTACGCCCGCTTCACAGTGACAGACCAAACTCCCCGTGTAACGCACCGCAAACAACCGCAAACAGTCCATTTGCACAACCACAAGATAGATAGATTTGATAGATAGATACATAGATTACATAGATCAATAGATGCAATATACATTTGATATATTGATAGATTTTTTTTTTATTTTAAATATTTACACTACTGTTATAACAAATATGATTGGTGGCACTTACCAAGTGGGCCTGGCACACACGCTGGCAGGCAGGCAACTGCAATTAGATTACACTAGCAGACTGATGTTTCACACTCAAAAAAGTTTTTTTTTAAAATATTTACACTACTGTTATAGCAAATATGATTGGTGGCACTAGTTGGCAAGTGAGCCTGGCACACATGCTGGCAGGCAGGCAACTGCAATTAGATTACACTAGCAGACTGATGTTTCACAGTCAAAAAAGTTTTTTCTTAAATATTTACACTACTGTTATAACAAATATGATTGGTGGCACTAGTTGGCAAGTGGGCCTGGCACACACGCTGGCAGGCAGGCAACTGCAATTAGATTACACTAGCAGACTGATGTTTCACAGTCAAAAAAGTTTTTTTTTTAAATATTTACACTACTGTTATAACAAATATGATTGGTGGCACTAGTTGGCAAGTGGGCCTGGCACACACGCTGGCAGGCAGGCAACTGAAATTAGATTACACTAGCAGACTGATGTTTCACAGTCAAAAAAGTTTTTTTTTTTTTAAATATTTACACTACTGTTATAACAAATATGATTGGTGGCACTAGTTGGCAAGTGGGCCTGGCACACACGCTGGTAGGCAGGCAACTGCAATTAGATTACACTAGCAGACTGATTTTTCACAGTCAAAAAAGTTTTTTTTTTAAAATATTTACACTACTGTTATAGCAAATATGATTGGTGGCACTAGTTGGCAAGTGGGCCTGGCACACACGCTGGCAGGCAGGCAACTGCAATTAGATTACACTAGCAGATTGATGTAAAAGTTTTTTTTTAAATTTACACTAATGTTACACCAGATATGACTATTGGCACTGAGCAAGTAGGCACAGTATATGCTGTGAGCCTGACACACAGGCTGGCAGTGCCAGGCAGGTAACTGCTGTTAGATTACAAAGAAAAAAACAAAGAAAAAAACAAAAACAAAAAACGACTGATGTAGCCCTAAAAAGGGCTTTTAGGGGTGCTGTCCTTACAGCAGAGATCAGATGAGTCCTTCAGGACTGTAGTGGACACTGAATACACTAGCCTAGCTATCAATTTCCCTATAAAATCAGCAGCAGCACTATCCCTCCTCTCACTAAGAATGCAGGATCAGAATGAATCTAAAATGGCTGCTACCCAGGAGCTGGGAGGTTCTGGGAGGGAGTGTCTGCTGCTGATTGGCTGAAATGTGTCTGCAGACTGTGAGATACAGGGTCAAAGTTTACTGAATGATGACGAATAGGGGGCGGATCGAACAAGCTATGATCGCCGGGAACTGTTCTCCGGGGAACTGTTCGTGACATCACTAGTAATCTCACTTAATCTGAAATTTAAATGTTTTCTGACAAATCTCCATTTGCTGTCCTATGTGAAAGCCATTATTAGCCAGTCACAGACTCATATACATATACACTGTGAACACTTGCACATGCTCAGTAGTAGCTGGTGCCTTACAAAGCGTGCATATAAAAATACTGTACAAACTGAAAATGGAAGTAAATTAGAAAGTCTCCTAAAACTGCATGCTCTATTATTATTATCATTATTAATATTATTATTATTAAGAATATTATCATGTATTTGAATACTAAAGGTTTCATTTTACCTTTAATGTCCCTTTATGTTTATTTGGACATTTACCCCGAATGTACTAATAGCTGCTAGAGCAAGGTGCAGTGGGAGGTGATAAGCTTAGCCTTTTCCATGGTATCTGTAGACCAAATAGATTTTTTTTATATGTGACTGAGAATAATTTAAAAAAGAGAATATTATATATCATGCATTAGGGGGCAGAATCCTATGTCTCTTTTTTTTAGGTGGATATTTGTAACTTTCTCTTGAAATGTTCATTAAATTCTACCTTCTACAGTGAAACAAATTCCAACATAATACTGTATAGTTCAGTTTTAATGCATTTCTAGTTCTCCAATTTGTATTTTACTGCCCAGTGTTATAGGGTAATATTTCTAATGCTCTTTAATCTTTCTTGCTGCTCAGAAATAAATTATTCTCTGTGACCAGGCAGCATAATTATTTCTATAAATATGATAGCTTAAATGTAGCACTTTGCTTGAAACCACACTGAACATAAAAGCAAAGTATTTGAGTCTATTCACCAATGCAAAAAATAAAAAATGATTTGCTATTTTTTAAAGAAATGGAAAATAATCAGTAGGGTTACAGAAAAATAAAAGCAGTGATATTTTCATTTTAGATACTTCCTTGTAAAACACTAGTTATAGGGTCAATGGCTACTATTCTAAGCCATCAGCAGGGCATTGTAGGAACATTGCGAAAACATTGTATACAAGCTAGGCTGACTTTTTTGCTTCTTTCTTTACGTTATTACAATCCATTAGCAGAGTGACCATTTAAATTAGGAAAACCACTTGAATTGCACACATTATTCTAGTCTAGTTACTTACAACAGAGAGCATTTTTTGAAAATTTGTGAGGTGCACTAATATAAATAAATTGGAATTCATAGACTCAATGCATAAAGAGATGAATTGGTCCCATTTTGTGGGTATTTTAGTCCCCTCCCCTATTTTTGTTTGTTTTTTTACAGGGTTTGTAAATTTGACATTTTCAGCTTTGTAGTATTCTAATGCAGAATGTAATATTTATATTGTGGCCCTAGGGGATTTAATATTAATGTTAGGAATGAAATAGTTGTGTTTTATTTATACTGTTTTATTGCTTTTATACTCAGAACAAAATATTGAGTACACCAAAAACAAAATATTGTGTATGACAAAATAAACTAAAATACTACATGAATGATCATTTTATGATTCAAATAAATGCTTTCCAATTTATGTAAATCGTAGCGAACCGAAAATATTCTGAAAAGTCAGATTAATGCAATTTGCTTTATGTCTTTGGCACATTTCTATTCATGGATTGTGTTATACACATTTATATTTAATGATATTTTATTCTAGAAATTATTTTGTATTTATGCAGTAAAATACCCTTTTATATGTATATTTACATAGTTATTTCAGTTACCCTACGGACTGTATTTAAAATTTAGACTGCATTTACAAGAAAAATACCCTAAAGCAATGAAGGAATAGCATAGGTAAGAAAATAATAACTTTCTACATCTTCTAGATTTTGCAATATATATGGTTTTAATAAAGAATATCTATATCTATATCTATCTATCTATCTATCTATCTATCTATCTATCTATCTATATATATATATATATATGCAGTATATATATGTGTGTATGTGTAACACATGGAGCTGCTATGAACATTTGAACATTTAAAAAATAAAAAGTATGTTCTGCTTTTGTTTAAAAAAATTAAATTTAAACAATCCCATTTAGTGAATAGTAAGGGAAACTACTGCTGTCCTCTTCATAAAATAAGGTAAAAACTAATTTAGGTTAAAACAATCTTAAAACAATGTACATTCCACTGGGAGACGAGTGTTGAGTAAGTTGCAGAAAACAAAAGTTTGGCTAGTTCTCCTATGCAGAGGTTTTAACATAAACAAAATATACTTTTTATATTAGAACAGTATAAAAGATAATTGCTGCAAAGATGCACTTTAAAGGAAGTTTAAACTGCTGGGGACAACTATAATGAAATGGTTACATCACCAAACTATTATTTCCCTCATGTGCCTGCAGCTCTCTTCAAAGTTGTTCTTTTATTTTAACCTTTACTGGTGCCAGTTTGTCAATCTCCATGTTTTCTCCATCTTTACTTTGTACAGCCATTTTGAAGCTTAGGGATTTTTTTGCACACAAATCTGGTACCCATTCACAGATCAGGGATGTTGGTGTCTTTTTTGACAGCTGTATTGTGCACTTCTGGTTAGTGTGCATGATACAATATGGGAGCTGTACATTTTTTAAATGGCTGCATTGCACGATATCATTCCTGAGGGCTTTTTAGATTTGTTATGCAACTTTTAAACTGTAAAAACGAATCCAAGAATGTAAATATTCTATTTTGTATTTTGTATTTTTCAAAGTGTAAGGTACAAAAAGCCACAATATCACTTACCTGTTAAAGTGCATCGTTTCTGTGATGGGTTGCACAAATATTTGTGCTCTAAGATGGCGGCTCCCTGCGCAGGTAATGGGTTGAAATAAGAGAACCGTTTTGAAGAGAGCTGCAGGAACAGCAGGACAAAAATTACGTTGACCAATAACCATTCTGTTGAAGTTGTACTCATTAGTTTAATGTTCCTTTAAATAAAATCATGTTTTAGTTCAAGTTAAGCCTCTAATAGTATAAATGAGACGTGCAAGCACAAATTAAAGAGGCAGGATTGTATGCTCATATGGAAGGTTAGGACTACTACCTCCGTGATAAAAAATTATGGGCCCCATTTATCAAGCTGAAAAAGCATTTCAGGTCTGAAACGCTGGTTATGTAGCGGCGGTCTTAAGACCACTGCTACTTAACCCCTCCGCCACCTAAAATGTCAGCTTGTGCAGGGGCGGCATTGCTGAAGCAGTGGCCAGGAAAGGCAGACAGGTTTGCGATAGCAGAGCTTGACCTATCCCGGTCATTAATAAATGGAGCTCATGCAGCTTGGGTAATTATTGGCATCCATATTGATCCTTTTGAATAGCATTTGTTCAAATGAGTTAAGAAACAGGAATTGCATTTATAATTTAATGGAGAAATGGGTAAAACATTTTAAAATCTAGAAGGCATTTTACATGCTAGTTAAGTTTTTGTACAAAAGTTATGTAGCTTATGTGAAAGAAAATCATGAAAGAAAATGTATTCGGTATTGATAATGATGGATTCTTAAAGGGACCCAACATTTTTCTTTCATTATTCAGACAGAACAATTTGTTTCAATTATCTAAATTGCTTAATTCAATTGGTATCCTTAGTTGAAAAGCATATCTAGATTGGCTCAGGAGCAGCAATGCATTACTGGGAGCTAGCTGCTGATTGGTGACTGCTCAAAAATGCCTCTTTTCATTGGATCACCAGATGTCTTCAGATAGCTCCCAGTAGTGCATAGCTGCTCATTCAAAAAAAGGATAATAAGAGAATGAAGCAAATTGGATAAAAGAAGTAAATTGGAGAGTTGTTTAGAATCCCATGCTCTATTTGAATCATGAAAAATAAGAAAAAAAAATGTTGGGTTTTATGTCCCTTTAATGTAATTTACTGCTGTTTTTTCCATTATGTGTGCAATTAACTATTAAATTAAGTCATTTTATAAATAACATTTTTTCAAATGTCCATTATTGAAATTGTAGACTGGAATGAGCATTCGTGAACCTGAGTTCCATAATATAGGCCCTTCTGCGTTAAAGTTACTTTTGTGAATGGCTTTGGACTTACTGTGCATAGAGGTATGTTGTCCACTACAAAAACACGTTCACAAAGAAGCAGAAAGTCTCTTAGGAAGACACATGTAGCAAGGCAGCATAAATTACAGTTTAAACAATATTAAAATCCAGTATACAAATAAATTACAGGTACAAAACTCTTTATCCACAATGCTTGGAACCAGAAAAGGTTTGTATTTCAGAATAGTTTGTATTTCAGAATATTTATATACAGTATAATATAATTTTGAATACTTTGGTATACATAGAACCATCAGAAAAATAGTACAGTACTGTAATCAGAAAGGCAATACATACTACATATATACTACAAATTGCATTATAGAACACAAAAACACACATTTTTTTTTAAATATGTATAATTAAAAATCCAATGGAATGGTGTCTTTAAACAGAAGACAAGTGATATACATTTATGTATCATGTTAATTATTTTTCTATATCATCAGGGGGTGTACCATTTAGTGCTGGGATTTCTGATTTAGGGATTTGTACCTGTATAAGTAATTTTTCATAGAAACTCGTAGTGTACATTTAGTTTTCAGTTCACACCAAAATTGAAACGGTGCTTTAACAAACACTAGTTGTAAATAATGTTAATAAAAATATTGTAAGTGACCATATATAGCGGTAGAAGAAAAAGAAGAAAAACGCACAGCCTGCCCTTCCTGACAACATACAAGATGCATTAAAGATGCATTCAGACGGGTTAGCTGTGGTGCAAATAATTAACTATGAAAGTCATGACAAAGCAATACCCTGTAAAATGCTGATTTAAAAGACTACAGTACTGTTAGTGACAATCACAACAGTGCAAGTGAGACATAATCAAATATTAAAAATTAAAATAAAAAATCACCTTTTGTAGATGTTGGGGTCCTGAAGTGACTATAGAAGTGTGTCCATCATGTCAAGATACATATTGCATTCATATGGTTACTGGGTGTAGAAAATGTATTGTGAAGACAATAGGTTAAAGGGACATGAAACCCATTTTTTTTCTTTATTTAGATAGAAAATACAATTTTAAAAAGTTTCCAATTTATTTCTATTATCAAATTTGCTTTATTCTCATGTTATTCTTTGTTGAACAGATACCTAGGTAGTAAAGTGCTGCTATCTAAGGCTCTTGCTAATGTCTAACATTGTTTCAAAACTGCTGCCATATAGTGATGCAGACATGTGCACACTCCCAAGCTTATCTTCCTGCTTTTCAACAAAGGATAACAAGAAAATGCACAAAATTTGATAATAGAAGTAAATTGGAAAGGGGTTTAAAATGATGTTTTTGCATTTTATATCCTCTTAATGTCACACATGCAAATGAGTATTTCCTTGCAGAGTGAACAAAGGGGTTACATAAATAGAGCTTTTCTGTGACCTTAAGTGGTGTGTATTGGCTTTTGTATGTCAGTTTCGGGAGATGTCACAGTTTCTATTTTGAAAAGAGGTACTTTACACATGAAAAGTCCTTTTCTGAAGCTTTTTGGTTGAAAACTCATTTGTGGCAGCAGGATTTTAACAAACAAATCAGTATAGTATTGAATTTATTTGTCAAAAACCAAAAGGCACTAAGATTTGGGTTTCCCTAAAAATACTCTTCAAATTATAACATTACATCTTAGGTAGGTGATATTTAATAGGGACTAGTGCTGTGTATAGTAATTTAATTTCCCAAAACTTCAGTAAAGACACCGAAAAAAGTATACACTTTTAGCACTCCTCCAAATGTTCTCACATGAAATGAATTCAAGACCAACTGCTGATCCATAACCTGTCCGCCTGCTCTGAGGGTTGATTGACACCCCCTGCTAGTGGCCGATTGGCCACAAATCTGCAAGGGGCGGCATTGTATCATTGCACCAGCAGTTCACAAAAACTGCTGGTGCAATGATAAATGCCGACAGCATACGCTGTCGGCATTAATCGATGTGCAGCTGACATGTGCCGCAATATCGGATCATGTCCGTTCATACCATAATAAATAGGCCCCAAAGAAAAAAACTAGTGTTACAGTTACCTCAATGATCAATATATGGTACTAAATAAAATAAGATTATACCTGCTAATACATGAGTAGGAAAGTCCTTATCTTAATAATTGTAATAGGAAAATTGTTCATATTTTGGTCTTATCCATCATCATATTATTTCTCATACAGTGGTTGGCTGCGTGTATTTTATATTATTGTATCTATTTGTTCTGCTTATTAAGCACGTATATATATTGCAAAGATCCCAGATGTGAGAATAAAATCTCTGGTGTACGATTATTAATTATTGATTATTATATGATGTATGTATAATGTATAATTAATAATTGTACACCAGAGATTTTATTTCCACATCTGGGATCTTTGCAATATATATATACAATCTTAATAAGCAGAACAAATGATGATGGATATGTGCAAAATATAAAAGTGGAACAATTTTCCTATCATGATTATTTAATATAAGTGAATATTTGTAATAAAAATAGTTTTATTTAGTACATCTTAGTGCCATATATTGATCATTGAGGTAATTGTACATCTAGTTTTTTTTCTTTATTTTGAATTCAACTCACGTGAGAACATTTAGAGTGCTTATAAGTGTATACTTTTTTTCAGTGTCTTTACTGAAGTTTTTGGAAAACAATATCGCAATTTAATAACTCAAGAAACTCGGCTACCATTTTCCTCTTCATGCCAGTCTCCTATTAATGACTTCATTATTTCTTGTATGTATTGTTTTAAAATCTCAGATTTGACTTCTTCTGGGATTCCTCTAATTCTCAGATCCCCTTTCTTGATCTAGCCTCAAAATAATTAATTTTTTCTTGTAGGTATGATATAGTAAGGGACTGTGAGTCAATTACTGATCTAAATGCCATTAAGTTTGTATCTGTCTCCTCTTTCTGTTCTTCCAAGAAATTTACCTTTAAGCCCATTTCGTTCAAATCCTTTTTAATATCTGCTATTTCTTTAATAATACACAGCTAGATTATGAGTTGTGCGTTATGAGTTATGGCTCTTTTTCACTACCGCTGGTATAGGTATAGGTGTACTGCACACCTTTTTGGCCATCACGCAACGTAACTACCGCACCTTTAAAAAACTTCCATAGCGCCGGTATTACGAGTTTGCATGGGAGGCCAAAAAGTGAGCGGTACAGACTATAAATACAAGATCTGTACCGCCACTTGAAAGTCAGTAGTTATGAGTTTTACGTTACAAAGCTGTACCATAAAACTCCTAACTAAAGTGTTACAAAGTACACTAACACCCATAAACTACCTATTAACCCCTAACCCACCACCCTCCCGCATTGCAAACACTAAAATATTATTAACCCCTAATCTGCTGCCCCCAATGTTGCCGCCACTATACTAAAGTTATTAACCCCTAAACCTAACCCTAAGTCTAACCCTAACGTAACCCTAACCCTAACACCCACTAACTTTAACATAATTAAAATAATTCCAAATAAAAATTACAATTAATACCTAAATTATTCCTATTTAAAACTAAATAAATACTTACCTGTAAAATAAAACCTAAGCTAGCTACAAAATAACTAATAGTTATATTGTATCTAGCTTATGTTTTATTTTTATTTCACAGGTAAGTTTGTATTTATTTTAACTAGGTAGACTAGTTAGTAAATAGTTATTAACTATTTACTAGCTACCTAGTTAAAATAAATACAAATTTACCTGTAAAATAAAACCTAACCTTAGTTACACTAACACCTAACATTACAATAAAATTAAATAAATTAAATAAAAAAAATACATTTATCTAATTTACAAAAAAATAATAAACACTAAATTACACAAAATAAAAAAAGAAATTATCAAAAATAAAAAAACTAATTACCCCTCATCTAATAGCCCTATCAAAATAAAAAATCCCCCCCAAAATAAAAAACTCTAGACTACACTAAACTCCCAATAGCACTTAAAAGGGCCTTTTGCAGGGCATTGCCCCAAAGAAATCAGCTCTTTTACCTGTAAAAAAAAAAATACAATAGAATGCGAGATCAATCCCATTGGTTGATTGAGTCAGCCAACAAGATTGTAGCTCAATCCTATTGGCTGATTGTATCAGCCAATAGGATTTTTTACCCTTTAATTCCGATTGGATTATGGAATTCTATCAGGCAATCGGAATTCAAGGGACGCCATCTTGGATGACGTCCCTTAAAGGGAACCTTCAGTGTACGGCTGGGACCGTATGAAGAGGTATCTTCATACGGACCCAGAAGAAGTCCTCAACGAACCCGGGAGAAGTGTTCATCCAAGCGGCAAGAAGTCCTCAACAAAGGACTTCTTGCCGGCTCCACACCGGATGTCTTGAAGATGGAGCCGCTCTGCATCGGAAGGATGAAGATAGAAGATGCCGTCTGGTTGAAGAATTCTGCCAGCCTGGAGGACGACTTCTTGCCGCTTGGATGAAGACTTCTCCCAGCTTCGTTGAGGACTTCTTGCCGCTTGGATGAAGACTTCTCCCGGCTTCGTTGAGGACTTCTTGCCGCTTGGATGAAGACTTCTCCTGGCTTCGTTGAGGACTTCTTGCCGCTTGGATGAAGACTTCGCCGGCTGGATGAGGATGGATGTCCGGTCTTCAAAAACTGTAAGTGGATCTTCGGAGGTTAGTGTTACGTTTTTTTAAGGGTTTATTGGGTGGGTTTTATTTTTAGCTTAGGGTTTTGGGCAACGTAAAAGAGCTTAATGCCCTTTTAAGGGCAATGCCCATCCAAATGTACTTTTCAGGGCAATGGGGAGCTTAGGTTTATTTAGATAGGATTTTATTTGGGGGGTTGGTTGTGTGGGTGGTGGGTTTTACTGTTGGGGGTTGTTTGTATTTTTTTTTTACAGGTAAAAGAGCTGATTTCTTTGGGGCAATGCCCTGCAAAAGGTCCTTTTAAGGGCTATTGGCAGTTTAGTGTAGGCTAGGGTTTTTTATTTTGATAGGGCTATTAGATTAGGAGTAATTTGTTTATATTTTTGATAATTTCTTTTTTATTTTGTGTAATTTAGTGTTTATTATTTTTTGTAATTTAGATAAATGTATTTTTTTAATTTAATTTATTTAATTTTATTGTAATGTTAGGTGTTAGTGTAACACAGGTTAGGTATTATTTTACAGGTCAATTTGTATTTATTTTAACTAGGTAGCTAGTAAATAGTTAATAACTATTTACTAACTAGTCTACCTATTTAAAATAAATACAAACTTAGCAGTGAAATAAAAATAAAACCTAAGATTGCTACAATGTAACTATAAGTTATATTGTAGCTAGCTTAGGGTTTATTTTACAGGTAAGTATTTAGTTTTAAATAGGAATTATTTAGTTATTAATAGTAGGTTTTATTTAGAATTATTTTAATTATTTTAAAGTTAGGGGTGTTAGGGTTTAATATATTTATTTAGTGTTAGTGATGTGGGAGGCCAGAGGTTTAGGGGTTAATAACTTTAGTATAGTGGCGGCGGCGACGTTGGGGACGGCAGATTAGGGGTTAATAAATTTATGTAGGTGGCGGCGACATTGGGGGTGGCAGATTAGGGGTTAATAAATGTATGTAGGGGCCGGTGACATTGGGGGCGGCAGATTAGGGGGTTAATAAGTGTAATGTAGGTGTCTGCGATGTCGGGGGTGGCAGATTAGGGGTGTTTAGACTCAGGGTTTATGTTAGGGTGTTAGGTTTAAACATACATTTTCTTTCCCCATAGACATCAATGGGGCTGTGTTATGGAGCTTTACACTCCGTCATTGCAGGTGTTAGGCATTTTTTTTAGCCGGCTCTCCCCATTGATGTCTATGGGGAAATTGTGCACGAGCATGTCAAAGCAGCTTAAAGCAGTGCTTGTATTTGTGTGCGGTATGGAGCTCAACGCAGCCATATCGCCTGGAAATGCCGGGTTTTTGCAAACCTGTAATAGCAGCGCTATTAAAGGTGAGCAGTGGAAATAACTTGCAAGTTAGTAGCGAGCCACTCATAACGCAAAACTCGTAATCTGACTGATTGTCTTTTATGGAAATGATGTCTTCCTTAGTCTGCTTAGTATTATGCTTGTATCACTAATCCCTGTTTTTGGAATTTGAGCTTGAGGGCAAGCATTACCCTCAATACTAAAATTATAGAAAAATGGGTTGCTTTTAATAGGATTGCTACTCTTAGCATTTTTTTCCCCATTTTGCAAGGTTTTTTGATGTCATGTTTAGTAAAGGAGGCACTATAACAATATTATCAGAGGAAAAACAATCTATATCTTTGACAAGATTACTTTTTCTTATTTAGGCTTCTTATTAATAGAGGTATAAAAAGGGATAGAGGGTTACTCAGGACACACACTGCTTCTTTAGGCGACTGGGAGTATCTCATTATATCCGTGTGCACAGTATGTCTAGATTGCTTTTCTCTCCTTTATAGCTGTATAAGGGCTTAAAATCCCAACCTGCCTTATGGTCCTGTACAGATTCCCCAGTGTAAAATTCACCTGGCTCATGCTCCACTTTCAGACATCCACACTGCCAGCACTGAAGCGAAATGCCTAGAGCAACACTCGCTCCCACCTGTTTCCTATCGCTTCACCTCACCACTCTGATGATCCGGGTAGCCTGTCCTTCCCTTCGGAGATGTCGACACTCTGTGTCCTCATGTCCACGCCACTGCCTCCTGAGCTCATATGACCCAGCTTGGGGGCTGGTAGGTAGATAATTTGATCCGCTGTGAGTCACCTCCTGGATCTCTCCTGGAGCCGGAAATCCCCAAGCCATCTGCAAACTTCCTTTCGTCGCTCTCTTTCCGGTTCCCTTGTTCAATGTCCTGCTAGTGTTCTGAGAGTAGAAAGATTCTGGCAACTAGTTACCCTTCCAAAGCTGGGCTTAGTATAGGCAGCTTAAAACTATCCCCTTTATGGGGTATACTCTAGGAGAGGTAGTTTTTTTTTTATTTGAGGGTATTTCAACTCCTTCTGACTTGGAGGCTTCTAGAGCTTCACAGATCTGCTGCCATGCTCATGCGGCAAGCTCCTCCCTGCTAAAAGTAAATGTTTAACGCAGACATGTTAGCATGCATATTACAAGTTGAAAGTAAAAAGTTAGTGCGAGAGTAAAACCAGATGCACACTAACTTCAGGACTTTGGATATCACAATCGCCTTAACTTCTTCTCCCCATAGAATTCAATTGAGCATGCTTTATTGCTAGCGTACTAACCCGACACCGCGTTAGACCTAAAGAACTAAACCTAAAGGTAGTTATGCATATTTTAGCAACTTAGAGGAAAATGTTATTTTTATTTTTAAATATATATTAATATATATATATATATATATATATATATATATATATATATATATATATATATATATATATATATATACACGTTGATTGGAGTAGCCGTGTTAGTCCAGAGATTTAGATATCAAAATAACTAGAGTATTGCATTGAGCAATGATACTTTTTTTATTGGACTAACTATACATTTATAAGATGACAAGCTTTCGGAAGAGTTCCTTCCTTTATCAAGTCTAAAGCAATACTGACCAATTCAATGGATGCTGACCGGACCAATAGCCACAAGCCCTCCAAGTGGTAGCTGGACCCCCACAGCAAACGGTTGTAACAAGTATATTCAAAATTTCACCTATATGGTGTATATTTCAACCTCAACGCGTTTCTCCCGTATAACGAACGGGCTTTCTCAAGAGGACAGGTGAGTCTAACCTGTGATGTTGTTCTATATATGGATTTAATTAACCAATCAGATTTTACCTCCATTCTAGGATAGCACACCCCTTTCTGTGTGCAATCCAGGTTTAACTATTTAACTTCTAATCCACACATTAAAAGATACATAAAATTACAAGACAAAGATGACTTAAAATTGTACACAAAAATGATTATCATTTCATAGTATTGATAAAATGAAATATGTTAAAACATAAGCATGTGAAAGATATTAAAAAATAAATAAACTTAAACACAGTATAAAATAACCTATGCATACTAAAAAATGATGAACCATGCATTAAAATTGTCTACTAAAATCTGCTAATTAAAATGCAACTTAATACAGATTTCTAGTTTGAATGTGCTAAATATTCTAACTTAATACGTATATACAGGGATATTGTCTGTCAGCCAACCAGTGTGCTTACATGTGTGCTGCCACATCTATGTCAATATTCAGCCCCAATGGAGTCAAACATTTCATCTTATAGATCCATAAAGTTTCTAATTTACGCAGTTTAAGGAGTCTGTTACCCTCTTTAGGAGGCACCCAATCTATGACCTGTATACGTAAACTACTGGGGTTACAGTTATGTGCCTCCATGAAATGCCTGGGCACACTATGTTTGGGATATTTCTCTTTAATGTTATTTATATGCTCATATACTCTCCTCTTTATTTTTCTTTTCGTGCGGCCTATATAATACAGGCCACACCCACACTCAAGGAGATACACTACATATGTAGAATGACAGTTACTCCTGATCTTGATGTTAAACTGTTGTGAGTGATCAGAATTCGTAAATGTAATAGAGTTGTTTATGTGTTGGCACATGACACAATTTTTCTTTCCACACTTAAAGGTTCCTTTCTTACCCGTCAGCCAGCAGGAGTTATTAGTTCTGTTTTCCATTGGTCTTTTCAATCTGCTAGGGGCTAAAATGTTTTTAAGATTTTTCCCTTTCTTAAATGTTAACTATGGATTATTTCCTAGTTGGCTTCCTAAAATGGGATCAGCCTTTAAGATAGACCAATGTTTATTAAGGATCTTTCTAATTTGTTTTGCTCCCTCATTATATGTTGTTATGAACCTTATAGTTGTCTCCCCCTCCTTTTTTGAGTGGCTACTATTTCTATTTTTCTTATTTATCAATAAATCTTTCCTGTCCTTTTGCAGAGCTTTTTCTTTTGCATCTCCCAAAAGTTTCTTCTCATAGCCTTTACGAATTAGTTTATTTTCTAATATTTCTGATTCCAACTGAAAATTGTTTTCGTGAGTACAGTTCCTACGCATACGGAGGAACTGGCTATAAGGGATATTTTGTTTACAGCTCTTTTTGTGTGCGATGAGAATAATCTATAAGGCTGTTTCTTTCAGTCTTTTTTCTAAAGTTGGTAACTGCAATTTTATTGAATTCAGGAAGATCAGGAAAAAGACCGTTAGAAATAGACGTGGAACAAGAGCTGGGAGAAGAGTACAGGCATCTAGAGAGAAGAAGGAAGAATTAGATAATGCTAGAACAGAGATTTTTAATATAGCTGATATCCCCTTGAGCAACAATGATATTCGCCTACTTAACAAGGGGTTAAATTTTGCACCCAAATCCAAACCGAATAAGTTTGAGACTTTTGTAGATGTACATAAGTACATAAGGAAACTTACCCTCAAAAGACACTATCTTAAAAATCCTATTAATAGATCTGACACACAGGTGGAATATATTCAGGCATCAGATATAGAAACCCTTAGAGTTTTACATAATTTAGAAGAAGAGGGTAATATGGACCCAGATGGTGGATATAATGATGGGGCTATGACTGACGACAATATAGGAATAGAGGAACTTCTTAATATCTCTTTACATGATTTGGGACCTGAAATCCAACATTCAAATTTTAAGGGTAAATCTACATTTAACCCTATAGGGTCACAAGGGGAACAGATACCCCTTTTTACTAAACTGGTACTTAAAGATTTAGAAATAGCCTTCAAAGATGATAATAGTTTTATTAATAAGCACAACGATAATCTGACAATTTTAGAAAGAAAGGCCTTAGAAAATCTTAGTAATAATAGGGACATTGTAATCCGCTCTGCCGATAAGGGCGGCGGTATTGTCATACAAAAGAGAGACCATTACATGAGGGAAGCATTTAACCTCCTCAATGACAAATCTATCTATAAAATTTTGAAATTTGATCCCACCGTCGCCTTTAGTAAAGAATTAGAGAAACTATTGGCAAGAGCAAAATCAGATGGTATTTTAAATAATGATGAGTTCAGATTTGTATCAAACCCTTTTCCTACTACATCTTTGTTTTATCACTTACCAAAGGTCCACAAAGATGTAGCCAACCCTCTAGTGAGTGAAACAAGAGCCTTTTTAAAAGATACTCAGGAAGTGATAAACAAATTTGAAGGGTTAGAGTGGGAACAGAACATGTATTGGATAACGTGTGATGTTTCTGCTCTGTACACTTGTATCCCCCACGATTTGGGTGTCGAAGCAATCAAATTGGAACTCACGAGATCCAACTTTCCGCCCGAACATGCTAAATTTTTGAGTGATAGCATTGGATTCATACTGTCCCATAATTATTTCAACTTCGAAGATTCAATATATTTACAAACAAACGGGACCGCGATGGGGACGACTTTCGCACCCTCATATGCGAACCTTTATATGAATCACTTTGAAAATAAGTATATATGGGCAGAAAATGCCTTTGATAGAAATATTATACAATATAGTCGCTTTATCGATGATATTATCATCTTATGGCAGGGCAATGAATCTGAGATCCAGGACTTCTATGGTTACATTAATAATAATGAATTTAATTTAAAATTCACTGGGAATCATTCAAGTGTATCCATTGAATTCCTGGACTTAATTCTGTATAAAGATGAATTCAATAAAATTGCAGTTACCAACTTTAGAAAAAAGACTGAAAGAAACAGCTTTATAGATTATTCCAGCGCACACAAAAAGAGCTGGAAACAAAATATCCCTTATAGCCAGTTCCTCCGTATGCGTAGGAACTGTACTCACAAAAACAATTTTGAGTTGGAATCAGAAATATTAGAAAATAAACTAATTTGGAAAGGCTATGACAAGAAACTTTTGGGAGATGCAGAAGAAAAAGCTCTGCAAAAGGACAGGAAAGATTTATTGATAAATAAGAAAAATGGAAATAGTAGCCACTCAAAAAAGGAGGGGGAGACAACTATAAGGTTCATAACAACATATAATGAGGGAGCAAAACAAATTAGAAAGATCCTTAATAAACATTGGTCTATCTTAAAGGCTGATCCCATTTTAGGAAGCCAACTAGGAAATAATCCATAGTTAACATTTAAGAAAGGGAAAAATCTTAAAAACATTTTAGCCCCTAGCAGATTGAAAAGACCAATGGAAAACAGAACTAATAACTCCTGCTGGCTGACGGGTAAGAAAGGAACCTTTAAGTGTGGAAAGAAAAATTGTGTCATGTGCCAACACATAAACAACTCTATTACATTTACGAATTCTGATCACTCACAACAGTTTAACATCAAGATCAGGAGTAACTGTCATTCTACATATGTAGTGTATCTCCTTGAGTGTGGGTGTGGCCTGTATTATATAGGCCGCACGAAAAGAAAAATAAAGAGGAGAGTATATGAGCATATAAATAACATTAAAGAGAAATATCCCAAACATAGTGTGCCCAGGCATTTCATGGAGGCACATAACTGTAACCCCAGTAGTTTACGTATACAGGTCATAGATTGGGTGCCTCCTAAAGAGGGTAACAGACTCCTTAAACTGCATAAATTAGAAACTTTATGGATCTATAAGATGAAATGTTTGACTCCATTGGGGCTGAATATTGACATAGATGTGGCAGCACACATGTAAGCACACTGGTTGGCTGACAGACAATATCCCTGTATATACGTATTAAGTTAGAATATTTAGCACATTCAAACTAGAAATCTGTATTAAGTTGCATTTTAATTAGCAGATTTTAGTAGACAATTTTAATGCATGGTTCATCATTTTTTAGTATGCATAGGTTATTTTATACTGTGTTTAAGTTTATTTATTTTTTTAATATCTTTCACATGCTTATGTTTTAACATATTTCATTTTATCAATACTATGAAATGATAATCATTTTTGTGTACAATTTTAAGTCATCTTTGTCTTGTAATTTTATGTATCTTTTAATGTGTGGATTAGAAGTTAAATAGTTAAACCTGGATTGCACACAGAAAGGGGTGTGCTATCCTAGAATGGAGGTAAAATCTGATTGGTTAATTAAATCCATATATAGAACAACATCACAGGTCAGACTCACCTGTCCTCTTGAGAAAGCCCGTTCGTTATACGGGAGAAACGCGTTGAGGTTGAAATATACACCATATAGGTGAAATTTTGAATATACTTGTTACAACCGTTTGCTGTGGGGGTCCAGCTACCACTTGGAGGGCTTGTGGCTATTGGTCCGGTCAGCATCGAGTTGAACACCTTTTTATCTGCCTTTTATATTTGGAATTTTGTAAGTGTTATCCTATTTGTGTGTCAATTGCTTCTTTGTTAAATAAACGCACTTGAATCCGGATGCGCTCTTTGTTTTTTCTTCCATGATAATGTAACTAGTAAGGTTTAAAACCAATGGCTATAAGTATGCGTCTATTAATTCAGAGAGAGACTCATTTAGAGAACCTATTCCGGCCACAATGGGCCTACCGGGGGGATTACAAATTCTCTAGATTTGTATTTGTAATGACACCATTTAATATTGGCCAATTCAATATTTTTTATAATTCTGTTTTGTATTGAAAAACCGGATTACTTCCTAGCTTCTCATATACTTAGTTAACCATCAATTGTCTATTTTCCTCAGTTAAATAATCATTGCGATTTAGAACTACAACTTTTCCTCCCTTATCAGAATTGCATATAACTAGCTCCTTGTTATCTTTCAAAGCCCTAATAGACAAATATTGTTCCCTAGAAAGATTATTTCTAACGTTATCAGATGGGTCTCTATTCTCATTCAGTTTCTTTAGTTCAATCTCTATCTTCTTCTGAAATACCTCAATGGGACTAGACCTCAACTGTACAGGGCAAATGTGGTCTTCCATTGCCTTTTTGTTAGATCCACTACATCTTTTATTCCTTCCTGGGTAATATCTAAGTTCTCTCTATCTAGGGACATAAGATCCAACACCTCACATTGATCAGTAAAGTTTTGTTTAGATATGTAAAAAGTTCCCAGATAATTATCTACTCTACTCTCTTGTTGTTCACATGAGCCTAACAATTGTTTCTTAAGAACTAGCGCCACCCAAATCTATTTAAATTAACAATAGCATCAAATAAATTAAAATGTGTCATAGGAGAGAAACTTATATCCAAAGAAATAACTCTATCTTGTGCAGGGGTTAACTGAACTGAAGACAAATTAATAACATTGCTAGTGTCTTAACTCTTTTTCAGGACTGAGTCACTTTTTTCCTCTGAGGATAGCGCCGAGACTGAGATTGCGTTGTCTCTTGGGTAATTACTCCTACTTGAATTCTTTCATCTACCTCTACTTATTTTTTTCTTCTTGAAAAATGATTCGGTCCCTTCTCGTTTTTTGACTGTGCTTTAACTTTTGTTCCACTCAGCTTATCTCTTTTTTGTAAGACAAAAGAAGCACCTTCCTCAACAGAGGAAAGGGATTCCCCATACCTTCCAAACCAGAGGAGTCATAGTCATATTCGGTATCAGTATCAACAAATCTCACTTTTTTATCTGTATCTCTCTTCCCATTTCTCTGGAATTTATTTCTCCTTCTACCTTCAGGAAAAGTCAATTTATAGACCTTATTCTTTTCTTGTTTGTCCCTTAATATTTTTTGTTTCTTAAATTGCCATAAATTTGTTCTAAACTCCAAAATCACTTGTTTGATTTTATCATCATATTTAGTGAAATCAGGTTCTTCACAGGACATATATAATCCTGTAGTTTAAGTTTCTCTTTATGTATCTCTAGTCGCAACAGTTTTTTATATTCAATCAACAGATCAATTATTGCCAAAGAACATTCCGTTAACACTGCATTCCATTTATCAATAAAAGATTGATCCATGGGGGGGCGTGTCTGAACAGCGGCTAAGATGGCTGCTTTTCTTCAAGGCTAATGACAGGAGCTGGGGAATCCGCTATTTTCCGCTCTTTGGACCCATCTTCTAACTACAACAACATTACTCTGAGAAGTTTAACTAATGTGGAGCAGTTTTATATTTGTTCTCTGATGAGATTTAGCCTGTAAGACCTTCTTTGATGATGTGCGTAGCGGAGGCTAACTAACGGCCTGAGCCTTCATCGTGCCCTCCCCATTTTCCTGTAATAACAGGAGGAACAGCAATAATAGCTGTCTACGTTTAACCTGCTTTCATTTTCGAGTGAATAACAGTCTATTTTGACTTACATAAGTCTAACATGGATCATTCTAAATCTACTATGGACACCCTATCCTTAAAGTTACAAGCTTTATTTAATAACTTTGAAGCGGAAATCCTTCAGACTATTGCAGCCTGCTTAGGGGAACCTCAGCCGATCAGCGTACCGGATCGAGAGCACCCGCAACACCCCATGCAGTCTGAGCTGTATCTAGAGGAGCAGCACCACACTACTATTGATGAGTCATTGCCTCAGGCCGACTCTGCTCCTGCCTCATTCCAAGCTTTAGCTAAACCATTTCAACTCCCGGTTCATGCCACGGAAGAGGCAGCTGATCCCGGTGAGCGGAGTGCGATTGTGTTGGAGGACCGGAGGGAATACGTAGAAGCCAGGTACAGCGGAAGCTACGGCTTTCTGTCCCAGCTTAAAGTGATGCGGTATACAGATGGGGACTTGAGCTACGGGACTGGGAATGAGCGACTCATAACCGGAGATGGGACAGCTGTGAGTGACTCTTACGTTTCCCCCAGGCTCTATGAACGGCAGCTCATTCTATTGTCTGACCACAAGCTGAGAAGAGTGGGTGTGGGGTAAGGCTGCAAACTATACTTGCTCCGGAATACTCCTCAAAATCATTCTAAGGAGACTTATAATATACTGTTCTTCCATATGGCACTGCTTATGACGACTGGATGGTCTGAAGTTTACAGATGAGTAAAAACTCTAAAGCCTTAGAACTTTTCTATCTTTATCCAGCATTTTAACATCTGTTATATACGAAGGCACTTGCTCTATCCTGCCTAGAGAAGCACTGTTACCTTCATGTTCGATAAGTTGATCTGCACCAGCTCATTAGGAATGTACATATAGGAATGTTTATCTTAAGTTAGCACTATAACTTGCTCATAAGAAAAGAATACTAGATGTGGGCTAAACATATATTAACTACCTGACACAACACTGTTCATTAACACTCACCCTTTGGTATATTGTACTTTAATTTGTTTACCTAAGGCAGTTTCTGTTTATATGTTTATGCAGGAGGTTTTATACCCTTACTAGTCCTGATTAGAGCAGTTTAATATTTGTGTGTGAACAGTTTGATAACCTTGCTCCATGATGTATGCTTCACCATGTTTGTTTAGGAGAATTTCACTGACATATACTACTGCCTACAATAGCGTTACTTAATAAGCAGTCTAGACTGAGCTAATAAGTTTCATAACTATACAACCAGCATATTATCTAGAACAGAAACTTCTAAGTATGTAATAGATGTGTTTGCTATGCAGTCTTTAAAATAGAGGAGTGATGGTGACCTAAAGAGAGCTGTGTAGGACAATGCTCTTTTATTCTTTTTATTATTATGCCACTTATTAGATGGTACTACAGATGTGTTCATTGTTCATAAGTACATTTGGTGGCCCATTCGATCAGTCAGTTAAATGGAACTTTACTTGATATAGGTATTCTTGGCCCTACATTTTGGAATATGAGGTTTCATACTGTATATATTCACAGGCGAGAGTTCTAATCATACCTATGTAATTTTATTTTTGAACTACCCTTTGTAATGATTTATACTCTCATTACTTATGACATATAATATGGTTGTATATACTGCTGCTCTTGTATATAATTGCATATGACACGGTTCGTCATAAGATATTAACTTAATTCTAAGGACCAAAAGTGACCGTGTGTAACTTTAGAGCTCCTCTTCCTATTCATTTAAAGTATATAGGCCCTTAAGTGGTCTGTTAGTCTCTTTGAGGTGCTTCCATTTGCTACAAAAAATAAAATATGAGGTTTCCATATGCATATTCAATGTTTTGTACAAACGTACTCTACTGTCTTTCTAATTATACGCTGTCATGTATATGGTAATGCCATTCTTTTTATATGACTGTAAAAGCTCAACAATTGTCACTGTACCCAATGTATATATGCCACTGAACTTATGTTTATTGTATGCTATCTACATAACCTCAATACAAATCTTTATATAAAAAAAAAAAAAGATTGATCCATGACTTGAAAAGAGGGAAATTTTCTAATTCGCAATCCTTGTCGGATGCGCTTAGCATTTTTATATCCAGTTCGTACCTAGAATCTTTTTTCAATAGATTGTCCATTCGAAAAAACAGACTGTCCTAACTTTGATTTTCCTCCCTCTCTGTCATAAGAATTAATAAATCCTCATTGTCACTGTATCCATCAGTGGATTTTTGGAAAATGAGTCCTTCAGTAGCCATATTGACAGTGTGTACTAAGCATATAATAAACAACCCAGTTCATATGTTAACCATGATAATAAATAAGATTCTGTGCAGCAGCATCTTACAGCGCATGCGTATTGAAATAACAATATCATAAACACTTTCACAATTCATTCAGTGTAAAGAACCATCCGTGCAGCTTACCAGACAATGGTGGAAAACAGAAGATACACAATCTTACAATAAGTGCTCCAGGACGTCTGGTTTACATGTCAGTATTTTCTGAGACGCAGCATTCTTGGCACTACTGCAATTCAACCAGCTGTGATGAAAAAGGTGAGCCGGTGCCGGAAATAAATACTCTACCAGGTGCTCTAATTGAAACACATTTGCTGTTGGATACTGTGTTTCAATTAGAGCACCTGGTGGATTACTAATTTCCGGCACTGGCTCACCTCTTTCATCACAGCTGGTTGAATTGTAGCAGCGTGAAGAACTCTGCGTCTCAGAGAATACGGACACATGAACCAGAGGTCCTGGAGCGCTTACCGCAAGATTGTGTATCTTCCCTATACTCCAAAGCTAACTCCTATGGAATGCCTACACCTATGTCACATCTGCAATTTACCTGTGTAGTGTTCATGGGATATTTCCTTATCAAACCAATCCTGGCCAGTAGTTTTCTTATCCTAGCATCAAGTGGAAAGATAAGGAAAAATCCCAGAACTAAGTTAAACGGATTCATGGAATTAGATAGTACAGGAACAGCAAACACCATAAGCAGCAAGGGTTAAAGAGGAGCAGGATACAGAGTTGAGTAGGGACCATAAAGTAAACAAACAGTTCTATGTCCCAAACATACACTTGGGCAAGTATAAGATGCAGGAGGAGCTTTAAATAGGCGCAGGCTTGTGCCAAGAGGATTTACCGGTGAGAAGATGCTGGAGAGGCACTCGCGGCAAATGGCAATTACGTCACGCACAACAACCAGATGCAGTCATAGCAACACCTGTAGGAGAGGGGCGGCTGGAACAGAGAATCCATGACAACCTGACTAATAAAGTATACAAAAAAAAAACTCCCTATTAGAACTATAGGAGCTATGTTGCTACATTTATATACAATGCTAAAATGATATGCCTTGTTATGTATCATGCATATTGTTTTAAGTATTGTACATAATTTAAAATGTACTCGTTTGTTTGTTTTTTTCATTTTATTTTTTAAACATATCATTTAAATTCTATATATATGTTAAAAAAATAAAGCTAACAAGCAAAAATAACTGCATTTTAAATTTTATAAACTACTTAAAATAATATGCATTATACATGACAATGCATATTATTGTAACATTGTATATAAATGCAATGCTACACTAAGCTATTAACCCCTTACGCGCCCTAATCCCCAGCGTAACCTACACTGCTAATCCATAATCTGCCATAACCTAGAGACCTAACCACCCCTAACCTATTAACCCCTAAACTGCCATAACCCCATAACCTATTAACCCCTAATCTGCCACAACCCTCCAAAGCAAACTACCCCTACACTACTACTACCTAATAGCTAACCCCAGACCTCTAAACTAACACCCCTAAATTACAAAAAATAACAAATAATAATATTACTGAAAATAACAAAACACTTTACCAAAAAAACAAAGCACTACCAAAAATAATAAACCCACAGTTATTTTAATACTAAAAATAAAGCCCCCTTTAAAAAAAAAAACACCCTAAAAAACTCTATGCTAACACTAAAAGTAACTATAGCAATAGCCCTTAGAAAGGCTTTTTGTAGGGCATTGCCTTGAAGTGATTACAGCTCTTTTGCTTAAACAAAATACAACCCCATTCTACAATAAAAGTAACCCCCCCAAAAAAAAAAATACCTACCAAAAAAATACTCTATAAATTGCTGATAAGAGAATTTGGTAGGGCATTGCCCTGAAGTGATCATAGCTATTTAACTTTTTTTAAAAATCCCTTTTATAAAAAAAAAAAACTACCCTAAAAAAATCCATATTAAAATAAGCTTCCCTGATAAGAGCATTTGTAGGTCATTGTCCCAAAGTGATTCAGCTTGTTTGCTTTAAAAAAAAAAGCCTATTCTAATACCTATACCTATACTAAAAGAAACTCTAAGCTAAAATGCTAAGCTATAAAAGACTGCCCTTAGGAGGGCATTTTGTAGGGCATTTGTCAGGGTTTTTTCCCTGTTTTGTTTGCCATGTGCTGCTGGCAGCCATTTTACTCACCTCTCTTGCATACTGTGTGATGCTGCTCATTTCCTGCACTTCTTTT
This sequence comes from Bombina bombina, assembly GCF_027579735.1. Classification (NCBI taxonomy): domain Eukaryota; kingdom Metazoa; phylum Chordata; class Amphibia; order Anura; family Bombinatoridae; genus Bombina; species Bombina bombina. Next base: position 554,561,911 of record NC_069504.1, on the reverse strand, counting down.
TATGACTAGACTAGTGCACATCATCCGTGTGAGACAGGATGCAGTCTCAGAATTGTGATGTCATCACTTATTATTTAAAGGGCCTCTGTTCAGTATGCTTTGCCCTTGTGTTGTCTCAGACCTGTTTGTGAGAGCTCCTGTGTATTACCTGGCTGTCTGACGTCCCTCCTGGTTCCTGATCCCTGGCTTGTTCCTGACTCTGCTGTTCTCCTTGTTCCTGATTCCGGCTCGTCTGACTACTCACTTTGGCTCCTGACTCGGCTCATCTGATTACCAGCTCTGGTTTTGATTCCTGGCTTGTTATTTGACTTGTGGACTTTTTATTATTTTTTGCTATTAATAAAGGTGTGATTATTTTTGCACTTCTCATCTCAGTCTGATTCCTGGCACCCTGACAGCATTACCCTAAAGTGATCCAAGCACTTTTAGGATTAAAAAAAATCATAACGATCAACCCCAAGGTTTGTACACACCAACTTAACTCTGGCTCCTACATGCTCGCCAACTGTTGTGCTCTTTTTAATGGCAGGCCCATCTTCATCCTGGCGATGGTGGTTGTCCATTTTCATATAGGCGGTGGTCTTCTTCTATCTTCATCCATATTCTGCTTCTACTTTGCTGGGGAAGTCTTCATCCATCTTCCACCCAATACATCTTCTTATCTTCTTTTCTTCTCATCTTCTGATCTTCCATCCCGTTTGTGCTTAAACAAACATTTTTACTTTCTACTTGTAATACACGCACAAGTTAACAACAGCATGCCACTTATATTCTAGCCCTTTATTGGTAGGTCACAACAACCTTAGTTGTAAACATTGGGCATGAAATAATTTTTAAAAAAATATATTTTTTTGCTTCTCAATCTATTTTAATTCCCAGAAATATCAAAGGCTTGAGCTAATATAAGGACAGGTGTTTTTTTTCCAATCAACATGTATTCCTGCTTCTGATATATGAATAATTTGGTTTGGAACTTTTTCTTTTCAGGTCTAGGTATCATATATTATTTTCTACTGCATATTTTTTTTCTGAGTTAGAAATATCTCTGTTTGCATTTCACTCAGGTTTTGCCTTCAGGCTTTTAAACTTTATAATTTTGTATGGTAATGTAAATACTTTAAAACCTATTTTATTTTGTGATTCTACAATCTTTTCTATTCTTTTATTTTTAAATATCTTCTTATATTTAGTTAAAGGGATATATTACTCATTTATTTGTATTGGGTATATGAATGAACAGCATTAATATAAGTATTTTTTTTTTATAAAAAAAAAAAAAAGATTGAGTAAAAGATCTTTAAATTTAAGGCAAAACTAACTGGAAGTGCATGACTCTCTACAACTGAGTTTTGAGACTTCTCACTGGCTGACAGGGACAACTCCCACAGGAAAGGATTGGATTATTAAGCACAGAAATATACATAATATATATAAAAGCATTCCATTTGTGATTGAGCATAAAAAGTTTTAGTATTATGTTATAATTTGTATCTCATATATCAAGGAAGTAAACATTACAATAATTGTAATCTGTTTTAATGCAATACTTGCTTTATGAGTAAATACTGTGAATGTCTCTCAGAATGAACATTCTTTTAGGTTGTTTATAAATAGAATCAATTGTCATTCAGCTGAGTGGACTTTGGAACATGAAACTCATAGACTGGGGTAAGATTAGACTTCAATTTGATGTAATCTTTTTGGATGGACAATTTCAAGACCATTTAAGATCAAGTTAAAAAAAAGGCTTTTGAAAGCCCTGCAAGGATTTACATAAAATATCAACCAAAATTACCACAGGAAACAGATTTTGTAGCTGACCAATGTATTCAGTGTTCTACTAATAATTCAGAATAAAAGGAGTGTTGTTTACAGATGCAATTTAAATAAAATCTATATCTATCATCATCTATCTATCCGTCTGTCTGTCTCTCTCTCTCTCTCTTTCTCTCTCTCTCTCTCTCTCTCTCTCTCTCTCTCTCTCTCTCTCTCTCTCTATATATATATATATATATATATATATACTGTATATATAAGTATATATATAAGTATGTATATGTGTATATATATATGTACAGTATATATATATATATATATATATATATATATATATATATATATATACATAGTATATATATATATATACATATTTACCATATATATATATATATATATATACACATATAAAAATTCATTAAAATTATGGTGGGGAATAAAAGAATAAGATTAAAATCCTCTGTGTCTCAAAAGTAAATCAATATAAATTGTTGCATAGGAAATTAGCACATCTAGGCAAGTGTCCCGCTTGCTTTTACCCAGTAACACTCCATATACACTGTTACCAAAGCACAAGAGGATTCTGGGTAAGATATGCAAGTTATATATCCAACATCTCAGATTTTTTGCTTCATACTGTATTAACACACAGTGATTCCCTAATAGGGAGCATGCAGCAAAAAAAAATGATTTAATGATTCAGATAGAGAATACAATTTTAAACAACTTTCCAATTTACTTATATTGTATAATTTGCTTCATTCTCTTGTTATCCTTTGCTGAAAGGTTTATCTAGGATAGCTCAGGACCAGCACAGAACCTAGGTTCTAGCTGCTGATTGGTGGCTGCATATATATACCGATTGTCATTGGCTCACACATGTGTACTGTTAGAAACCAGTAGTGCATTTATGCTCCTTCAACAAATGATACCAAGATAATGAAACAAATTAGATAATAGAAGTAAATTAGAAAGTTGTTTAAAATTGTATTCTCTGATGGTGGTTCCCGGAGGAGGAGCTTAACGCAGGTGCTGAGCGTTCTGCACTCTAGTCCTATTGCTGCTGGCGGAGTTCTCCCGCGCTGAGCCTGGATTCTGGGCTAGCTTACTGGACAGCCTTTAACACCGCTATCGGAACCTTGGCAGTGGAACAACAACCCACTGTGATGACATATTAACAGCTTGAAAGGATCTTCTATCTCTGTTGTCCCTATAACATCACTCTGGGACAGTCTTTACAGAAACCCTGCATTTGTCTCTCCCTCCTCTCCCACCGGTGCTGCGTGAGAGGAGATGAGCACTACATCCTATTAAGCTGTGCTGATTTTACTTCTACCACCACAGCTACCTGAAGGGTCGGAAAGGCTAGTATTATAAGCCGAGATAGACATCAGCCCTCTATTTTTTCTGTTTCCCTCTCTTTACCTCTAGGAGACTTTTGCAATAATCCTCACCCTCCCTCCCCTCTTCATCTGATCGGAGTACTTGGAACGTAAGAGCTGGGAAAGGCTTACCTCTTCCTCTACAAAGATCTGATCCTGAGACGTCAGCTGGAGACTGCCTGGGGCTATTCCCTTCTCCCCCCTTCCCCACCGGTGTTGCGTGGAAGGAGGGGAACACTTTGGCGTGCCTTCTTCTTTGGATCTACCTGCGGCCGACTCTCCCCCCTCTCCCACCGGTGCTGCGTGAGAGGGGGTGGGCACTGTCTTGAACCCGGCATAGCTGCAGAGAGGCATGACACAGGCTCTACTTGCTTCTCAGGGACTCTTACCCTCTTTTCTGTTTCTCCCCTTTCTTTCACACTGCTGCTAACGTGAGAGGAGGTGGAGGTATCTCAAACTGCATGGGAAGTTTAGGTTGGAGCTACGGACCGCGAGAGCTGACAACTAGAAAAGCTGTGCTCCTTCTCAAGACTAACGAGGGCCTCTGCAAAAAACTTTCAGCGGCATCTTGCGGCAGACAGGCAACAAGAAAAAGAGGTGAGTCGCATAGACTTTTTCATAATCAAGGTGTGTTGTAAGAGAGACCTCTTATAACAAGGCTTCTTGAAGCATATACAGAGAAGAAGCAGGACAGTGCTTATTAATTGGGAAAAATATGTTAAATATAATCAACACTCCCTGAAAATATTAAGGGGTAACCTTCAGGAGGCATAATTCGCCCTGAATTGGGCAATATAATATCCACAAAGGAATATAAAAGAGGAAAAGAAAAAATCAGGAAAGACCACAGAGAGGGGCTGAGGAAGGGGAGAGGAGAGGAAGGGAAGAGAGAAGATAAACATTGTAACACAAAAAATCAGCGTTAAGTGGCAAAGATTTGCCTTTTCAACAATGTGTGGACACTGGGTATAAGTTTGCTAGTTTGATATTCTCCAAAGAAAAAGAAAAGAAAAAAAATATATACTCTTACAATTAAGAAATTTACAGGAGCTGGGAAAAACTCCTTCACTTATATGGGCTACCTTGACAATTTTTCTCTGGGTCATACAGCCAAAGAACATTATCTCAACTAAGATTTAAACATCTCTAAAAAAGAGAAAAGAAAAAGGGAAAAAAAATCTAGGGAAAACATACTGTATCAGATAAGGATCTATCTTCTAATAAAAATATCTGTATAAACAGTAGGAAAGCACACAGTAAACACAAAGGGATATTGTTATAATTAGTTTCCTCTTATCAAGGCAACAGGCTAACTTCTGCAACATTGTGTGCTGCCAGGGAAGAAGCCTGAGACCGTTTGATACTTCTTTTTTTGTTTACCGCTAATATCCCTATATGTATTGAGAAAACTCCGTTGATCAGCTAGACAGATCTGAGAAAGAAGTTAAAGAAAAGAGATAACTGTGTCTAAAAGTGCTGTATTATCTCTCTTGTTCCTTGCTCTTAAATGTAAATCTTCCTTGTTTATGTGCCTGTTAATAAGAATTATATATATTTATTTGGTCGCCTTCTGATAGAACAAAAGAATTGTTATTAGTGTGTATAAATGTCTAATTAAAGACCTTAAGGAAGGAGACTGGGGTAATAGAAGTTGGTTGCTCCTAGCAAACCACATTTTTGACATGAAAAAATAGTGGAAGGGTATATTTTTGCTGTTCAACTTGCTTACTGCATTTTTGTATAACATACTGGGGGCCTCCCCCACCTAAGCAAATAAGGGGAAGAGACATAGTCTATAGAAATGTGACTTAAACATATAAACAGTCAAAGCAACTCTTAGCCCTTTTTTCTAGGCTATCTGAATATATAACTATTTGTCTGCCCTTTTTTTATGAATAACCTTTGAACTCTGCTGAAATCAGACTAACTTCAGAACACTACTGAAATTAGACTAATTAGGTTAGTCATTCTGGTTAGGTTGCATACTCTGTGTATTCTCTTTATCTCTGTTCATGTTGTTGTCACTATTAATTGCTGCTTCTTCATAAATAGAACAGAGGTGGGCAAGGAAAACTACAGAATATATTTTTGGCTTATTCCCTCTGGTTAAAATTAATACCTGAAGGAGTATTATACAATTTAGGTAGGAGTAGGGAGAAAGAGGAAAGAAAAAAGAAAAGGGAAAATATTTCTATACAGTTCCTACTCATGGCTATCTAATAAATAGAATTATAGAAGATATTCTTGAACTCCTGAAAATATACTGAGTAACCTATATCTATTACAGGGACTAACTTTAAAGGTCAGAGAACATTATAGAGAATAGAGACATAGTTTATAGGACTTTGACTTAAATGTATAAATAGCTGAAATAACTTCTGGTCTCTTGTCTATAGGCTATACCTCTATATAGCTATATGTCTTAGAATATATCCCCCTTTTCTTTATACAACACTAGAGTTTTACTCAAATCAGACTAATTAGGTTACCTTTGTTGGTTTTATCAGTAATGTCTTCTTGATACACTGCGATACAGATTTTGTGATTCTTAAAAAGGTTTTTCGCCACTAGTCCTGGTAAATCGACCTGACATAGTCTCATATTTATATCTTCCTCTGGTTTTCGCATCCGTGGTTGGACTTCTTCACCCAACTAAGTATCACTAGTTTTCTCACCTCCTTTTTCTTCCCCCAGATCTGGGGCCTCCCCCTTTTTTTTTTTTCTCTCCCTTCACTTGACCATCACTCACACATACCTATCCTCACTTGTCAATTCTAGAGCGTTCTCTCGCTCTCAAATTAAATTCACAATCACTCTTAGTCTAGCACCAATTTTCACGTATTTCTGGTTTAATCATTCCTCTTTTTCTCCCGTAATTTTTCATTCATTGGCACATGGATAAATTCCTTCACGTCTCACCTAAGATTCCTTATCCGGCCATGGCAGCGAGGCAGAGAGACAGAAAAACGAAAGGTAACCAAGAGACAGTCACGGACACACAATCAGCTGTATTAAATATGACAGCGGTACAAGAACCCACTAAAATTCATAGCCTTGTTGCTAGTATATCTGATGCGCTCTCTCCCAAATTTGAGGCTCTTAGAGCTGAAATCAAACAAGACTTCTTCTCTTTAACGCAGGAAGTCCGCCAATTCTCTAACAGTTTGCAGGAAGCCGAGCAGAGAGTCTCGGACCTGGAGGACCTAACAATAGCGCATAGTTCTAACCTGGAAGCTGTGAACACTCATTTATAAAAAATACAAAATAGGTTAGAGGACCTAGAAAACCGGTCTAGGAGAAACAATATAAGAATCATAGGGCTTCCTGAAGAACAGCAATATGATAATCTTGTTATTTTGTATCAGAAACTTTGCCTAAAATTTTAAAATTACCATCTACTCTATATCCCATTCCAGTGGAGAGAGCGCACAGGCTAGGTTCATTACGTGTAGAGAACAAAGCTAGAACTAAGCCTAGACCTGTTACAGCTAAATTGCTAAACTTCCAAGACAAACTCACTTTATTTCAGTACTATCGTAAACAACAGCCAGTCAAAATTGGAGGCATTACAATCCTTATGTTTCAGGACTTTTCTGCTGATACTGCAGCAAAAAGAAGGGAGCTTGCTCCTATTTGTACCAAGCTTATACAAAAAGGATATCAGGCAACTATAATATTCCCTTATAAATTAAAGGTCAAAGTCAACGACATTGTTCATTTCTTTGAAGAGGCTCACTTAGCTGAGAGCTTCTACAAAACATTGGAGTCCCCGGCTCCATGATAACAGGTTTAAATATTAAGGCCTTAGATATGGCACAATATGTGGGTTTTTTGTTTTATTTTCAAGGTAGAAAGGTTTTTGTTTAGACATGGGGTTCAGCGCCTAATTTCCCCCGGTGCGGAGAGGGCTTATTTTTGTCATACATAAAAAAAAGGAAGGGAAACTACCTCTTTAATTTTTTAAAATGGGTCTTTTTTTTTTCCCCTCCCTCTTGCTCTTTATCCCCTTACACATAAATGAATACATACAGTGACAAATGTAAAATAGTGTCATGGAACGTAGGTGGCATATCTACTCCTATTAAGAGAAAGGCAATTCTCACTCAGCTTCAAAAAATCCAGACTGATATTGGTTTCATTCAAGAAACTCATTTATCCACAGAAGAATCTTTAAAGCTTAAGACGGCTTGGGTAAAGGAAATATATTTTGTACCCAGTGTTAAGAGAAAGAGAGGGGTAGCAATATTAATTGGGAAAAAAATTAACACTGAAGTGATACACTTTGAGGCTGACCCAGGAGGGAGATACGTCATGTTGAAGGTGAAGATTTCTCAGAAGATGTATACACTGTGCAATACATATGGCCCTAACATATTTGATCCAAATTACTGGATCTCTCTTCAGTCTAAACTTTTAGCGTATACGGAAGGGTGTCTGGTCTTGGGTGGAGATTTCTTTCCCTATTATCTGATGTCAGAGATAAAGTTTAAGAATTGCCTTGTAAACAAATATAAGGAATATGTACATTTTAATAAAGAATTTTTGAACCGCCCTGAATTATTCTGGGACACTGCGAAGGCAGTAATGAGAGGGGAAATACTGTCATATAGCATCGCCTTACAAAAGAAAATTAGATCTAGAGAAAGAGAGTCATGTCAATGTCTGACCAATACTTACAACCAGTATCTGCTTGATAAAACACCATTAAACTGGGCGAAATACATCAAGGCAAAAGACAAAAGAGATACCTTTGTTCTGTTACAAGAAACACAAAGAGAATTAAGAATGGAGGCCAAGTTACACAGATACGGGAACAAATCGGGCAAAATATTGGCCAAATTAATCAAAAATGAGAAAAAACAACCTGTAATAGACAAATTGCATGACAGAGGGCTACAGATCTCAAAACCGGATGACATATTAAATACATTTAACGAATACTATCAGGAGTTGTATTCATTTAAAACAAGTGATTCAATGAAATTGTTGGATTTCTGGAGGGATATCAAACATCCTAAAATTACACTAGAAATGTCCAATAGTTTAAATGCTCCTATCTCCATAGAAGAAATAGAGAAAATAATATCTGAACTTTCCTTAAATAAAGCGGCAGGTCCAGATAGTCTCCCCAGTGAATTCTACAAGATCCTGTCTAGTGAAGCTACCCCACATCTTTGTATTCTTTTTAAAGGGACAGTCAAGTATAAATTAAACTTTCATTATTCAGATAGGACTTTTAATTTTAATCGACTTTCCAATTTACTTTTATCATCAAATTTGCTTTTTTCTCTTGCAATTCCTAGTTTAAACTAAACATAGGTAGGCTCATATGCTAATTTCTAAGCCTTTGAGGGCTGCCTCTTATCACAGGCTTTTTAAATCTCTTTTCAACACAAAGAGACAGAAAGAACACGTGGGCTATATAGATAACACTGTGTTCAGGCACAGAAAGTTATTTAAGATCTAGCCAATACAATGATAAATTTAAGACAATAGATAATAAACAGTCACAGTCATGTGATCAGGGGGCTGTAAGAAGGTTCCTAGATACAAGGTAATCACAAAGGTAAAAAGTACATTAATATAACTGTGTTGGTTATGCAAAACTGGGGAATGAGTAATAAAGGGATTATCTATCTTTTAAAACAATAACAATTCTATGGTTGACTGTCCCTTTAATAGTTTTTTTACAAAGGGTAATCTGATTCCTCCTTCATTTTCTAGTTCGTATACAACGTTGATTTTAAAGAGTGGAAAGGACCCTAATTGTAAAGAATCTTATAGACCAATTGCTTTGTTAAATTCCGACTATAAAATCCTCACTGCAATTTTAGCATCTAGACTTCAAGGGATCCTCTCAGAAATCATACACACGAATCAATCAGGTTTTCTAAATAACCGTAACTCAGCTGCAAAAATTAGAGAAGCATTACTAGTGACAGAATACTTCGAGGCTATGCCTAACTTAGGTAGCGGGGAGGGACACACACCTGACCATGCCATTATCTCCATCAATGCTGAAAAAGCCTTCGATTCAATATTCTATGAACATATTAAAACATCACTAAGGCATTTTGGTATCGGGGGCAATTTTCTTGAATTTATCGGGAATTTGTATAAACAGCCATCTACAAAATTGATAGTAAATAATACCATCTCCTCTTCTATCTTTTTAGGTAGAGGGACAAGGCAGGGATGTCCTTTCTCCCCGCTTTTATTCAATATCTCTATTGAGCCTCTAGCAATTAAAATTCGCCACCTTTTGGGTGGTATAAAAATTCGTAACACTGAAATAAAAATTGGCCTATATGCAGATGACCTGCTGCTTTATTTGGCAAACACTAAACTGAATCTGCCAAAACTTTATCAGATATTGGAACAATTTGGTTCATTCTCTGGATATAAAGTAAACATGGAGATACTTTGGCTTAGGAAAAATAATACTTCCATACTGAAAACCCCCTTCCACCAAGTAACAGACTCCTTTAAATACTTAGGGATCCACATCCCGATAAAAACTTCAGATCTATATGCTCTGAATATCCCCCCGGTAGTAAAAATGATTAAGGAAAAGCTTTTGATTTGGCAAAAACTCCCTCTATCACTCTCTAGAAGGATAGCTCTTTTAAGATGGCCCTCCTCCCAAAGCTACTGTATATACTCCAAAATACACCAATAATCCTTTTAGGAAAATACATTTGATCAATTAATACCTCTCTTACTCAGTTCCTATGGCAAAACAAAAGGTCAAAGATTTCTCTCATGAAACTTTCGATACCAAGAGAAAGTGGACGTCTTGCCCTACCTGACATAAGGTTTTATAATCTTTCCTTTCTAGCTCGGAATGTAGTAGACTGGATTTCGTCTAATAATTATGTTTTGAACAATGATCTTGAGTCTAGTGTCTGTCATCCGTACTCTCTAGCTGCGTTAATACATTTAGAACCTAAAGAAATCCCAGCAGAAATTAAAAGATTTAAAATCATTCTTAACCTACTCAAAGCTTGGCATAAAATAGTGTCTTTTCTATCAATTAATAATAGAGCTTCTTATATTTTACCTGTAATAGGTAACCCCACTTTTCAAGCAGGCTTGAACTCAGAAGTTTTTAGAAAATGGCGTACTGCTGGACTAACAAAGGTATCTCAAATTATAGATAAAGAAGGGAAATGTATTAAAACATTTCAGCAATTAAAAATGGATTTTGACTTGTCCAATAAGGACTTTTTTTGCATATCTGCAATTAAGACACTTTGCTCAAGACCTAGTTAGAAAAGTGGGCTGGTATTGGGTATATTGGAAAAGTGGCTGGTTCTAACAAGGAATGGCTATATATCGATTGCACCGTGTTATCATCTTCTGAGTACAAATAAAGGAGCTTCGGTATTGGCAAATATGGCTGCTTACTGAATGTATTAATCCCACAGAGTGATATTGAAACAAATACTATTCAATTATCAATTAAGAAAATTGCTCAAGTGACACTATCTGCAACCTGGAGAGAGGCACATGTTAAACTCCAACATGGGGCATATTTTACCCCTAAGAGAGGCTTTAAATGTGCCAATATGGGATTTAATGTGTCCTAAATGTTCACTTCAGGCAGCCGATCTTATCCATATGTTCTGGCACTGTCCAAAGATCAAAAATCTCTGGGCTAAGGTTGAATATTGGCTTAAGAATGTGCTAAAGATAGCAAGTCTTTCACTAACATTGTATCAGATAATATTTTGTCTTAAGAAAGAACCTGGCAGGCAAAATAATGAAAGAATAGTAATCTCCACCATCCTCGCTACTAGATACTTAATCTGTAAAAAGTGGAAAAGCCGTGTAATTCCAAGCATCTCTGAGATTAAAAATTGCATGAAAAAACAATGCATTTTAGTACAGAGAGGCGCGGACATAAATAATGATCAAGACATCTAAAGATTTTTTGACAAATGGACAGTCTTTTTAAGAATATTTCCTATGTCAGAAATGAATTATATAATCTTTCCTTTTAGGAATACAGAAATTGTTTTACTAGGGAATTGGTAAACATTAAGAGAGAGGTAGCACCAAATCTGGCTCTTCCTTCTCTTCTCCCTTTTTTTTATTTTTTTATTTTTTTTATTTTATTATTATTAGCATTATTATTATTATCTTTTGTGTGATTTTTATCTAGCTGGACTGCCTCTCCGCACGGGGGGGGGGGGGGTATATGGGGGGAGGGGGAGGGGAGGGGTCAGGGGCGGTTGAAAAATAAAAACCCCAAGTAATGTCAATGAATAAGCTGATTATATTACACCAATATGTAGACTAGTTAAAGTATATCTGTATGTATAGTTGAATACAGTACTACATGAAGGATCTTATGTATAACTTATGAATTATGTTATGTGTTCAATGATGTCTATATTTGTTCTTGACATTGTTTTGGATTATACATAAAAGTCTAAAAAAAAAATTGTATTCTCTATCTGAATCATGAAAGAAACAATTTGGGTTTCATGTCCCTTTAAGCTATATTTTCTCTATCAGGCCACAATTCCTCAAAACACTCATTTGTCTTATCACTTTTTAAAAGCTGGAGTGAAATCTTTATGTAAGTCTATCAGCAGGGTGAAATTCAAGGAGACCAATCATAAATAGATGATCCTCAAGAATTAACCCTCACCTTCACTTCTCCTAAAACTAATACACTTAGTTTCACTTGTCATAATCCCCCACTGATGTTAAATTTGAATGAAACCTTCCCTTTTAGCAAATACCCCTAATAGTTTTACTGATCCCTCAGCTGTGATTATTTCAACTGTGATCCCCATCACAAAACCCTGAAAATCCCACTTATTACTCCCGTATAGTAAATACCTCCATATATCATCCCAACCATCTGAATCCCCACAATCTCTCAATTTTGGTAATTCCACACCTCACTATTTCCTCCCATTGCAAATAAAATGTCATATACTCCTTAACCTTACTATTCCTTAAGTCCAAAAGAAGTGACTTTGGTCTTCAAAGGTAAATTACAGAAAACAATGGTTGAAAGTACATTATGATATATTGTTTTATTATATATAATTATAATTAAACATTTTGGACTAGTTTACAACTAGAGCGCACAAATGTTTGCGTTATGGTGTGTTAATATCACTCAAGCACAATCCATACTGCTTCCATTTTTGCGCTCATAGTACAGGTCCAAAGTTATTTTTTTATCCCCCAAGCAATAGTCTAGTGTGCACTAAAATCTGCATAGCAGATGGTGCTGGTTCATTTATTCCTTTACATAATAGACTTCTATAAGGCTGTGCAGTAAAATTCATGTGGGATAATGCTCAAAGGCTAAGCTGATAGAACTAAAAAAAATCTTCTCAAGTAGTGGAGTTCTTAATTTATATACTATATGTTAATACAACTTAAAGGGACAGTCTAGTGAAAATTAAACCTTCATGATTTAGATAAGGCACACAATTTTAAACAACTTACAATTTACTTTTATCATCAAATTTGCTTTGTTCTCTTAGTATTCTTTGTTAAGAGCTAAACCTAGGTAGGCTCATATGTTAATTTCTAAGCCCTCTTATCTCGTGGATTTTGACAGTTTTTCACAGTTAGACAGCGCTGGTTCATGTGTGTCATATAGATAACAATCCGGTGGTTTTTTTTATGATTTAGCACTGATTGGCTAAAATGCAAATCTGTAAAAAGAACTGAGATAAGGGGACAGTCCGCAGAGTGCAAAATAAACATAGAACAACAACATGTAATACTCTGCTATCGATATCACAAATCTTTTAGAATACTTTATAGTACAGTGTCTGTCAGTGACATTTAAAGTGGGGCATAGAGCAGACTTATTTCCATTACTTGCTCATTGAGGTAAATGTGGACTTCAATTTATGGTAGAGTTTAATGTCCCACAAATGATTTACATGAGGAGTAAGTGTGAATTGTGCTGTCATTAATTCGCTAAGTGCCATTATATGCATTTATATATGGATGTGGCCTTGACTTTCTGTTGCTTGATGCAATCCTCCTATATGAGCTAGCTGATAATTACTGATGTTGTGGTTTTACCTGCCACGTTAACAAGTGGAGATGTACGCTGTTTGAGGATAGTTGTAGTTGGCTTTGAAGCAATATGATTAATATAACTGTCTTTATGGGAGGATGATATTTAATAGATATTAAGTAGAAGTTCAGCACAATGGAGCAGGCTGCTTCTTCCGCTTATGTCAGCTGTCCAATGCTTTTATTATGGTATATCCCTCTGTCTAGGGACAATCTATCAGTGGGTACTTTAAAATTTTGCACTGGTTTATAGTACACTGGCAATGTAGTGATATACAAAATATGATGATATATGAAGTTTGACATTGTTGTTTTACCATGAAATCTTTATGTTTATTGTGATTAGGTTTGCATGGCAACCGTTTTTGGTGATTTTAGCAGTATTTATTTATACAGTATTTAAGCACTTACCATGAATGTCTGAGGAAGGGGAGACTATCCCAGAAATGACACTAAATAAATATTTACCAGTTTAAAGACCAGTGGATGCCAGCCCTCTTTGATTGCACGAATGCCTGCAGACACTATCGGCTAGATTTGGAGTTTTGTCGGTAACGACCCGAAAAACTAACGCCGGCTTTTTTCTGGCCGCACCATAAAAATAACTCTGGTATTGAGAGTCCACAGAATGGCTGCGTTAGGCTCCAAAAAAGGAGCGTAGAGCATTTTCAACGCAGCTTAAACTCTCGATACCAGAGTTGCTTACGCAAGCGGCCAGCCTCAAAAACGTGCTCGTGCATGATTCCCCCATAGGAAACAATGGAGCTGTTTGAGCTGAAAAAAAACCAAACACCTGCAAAAAAGCCGCGTTCAGCTCCTAACGCAGCCCCATTGTTTTCTATGCGGTAACCCTTCCTACGTCTGCACTTAACACTCTAACATGTACCCCGAGTCTAAACACCCCTAGCCTTACACTTATTAACCCCTAATCTGCCGCCCCCGCTATCGCTGACCCCTGCATATTATTATTAACCCCTAATCTGCCGCTCCGTAAACCGCCGCTACTTACATTTTCCCTATGTACCCCTAATCTGCTGCCCTAACATCGCCGACCCCTATATTATATTTATTAACCCCTAATCTGCCCCCCACAACGTCGCCTCCACCTGCCTACACTTATTAACCCCTAATCTGCCGACCGGACCTGAGCGCTACTATAATAAAGTTATTAACCCCTAATCCGCCTCACTAACCCTATAATAAATAGTATTAACCCCTAATCTGCCCTCCCTAACATCGCCGACACCTAACTTCAATTATTAACTCCTAATCTGCCGACTGGAGCTCACCGCTATTCTGATAAATGTATTAACCCCTAAAGCTAAGTCTAACCCTAACACTAACACCCCCCTAAGTTAAATATAATTTACATCTAACGAAATTAATTAACTCTTATTAAATAAATTATTCCTATTTAAAGATAAATACTTACCTGTAAAATAAATCCTAATATAGCTACAATACAAATTATAATTATATTATAGCTATTTTAGGATTTATATTTATTTTACAGGTAACTTTGTATTTATTTTAACCAGGTACAATAGCTATTAAATAGTTAAGAACTATTTAATAGCTAAAATAGTTAAAATAATTACAAAATTACCTGTAAAATAAATACTAACCTAAGTTACAATTAAACCTAACACTACACTATCAATAAATTAATTAAATAAACTACCTACAATTACCTACAATTAACCTAACACTACACTATCAATAAATTAATTAAATACAATTCCTACAAATAAATACAATTAAATAAACTAGCTAAAGTACAAAAAATAAAAAAGAACTAAGTTACAAAAAATAAAAAAATATTTACAAACATAAGAAAAATATTACAACAATTTTAAACTAATTACACCTACTCTAAGCCCCCTAATAAAACAACAAAGACCCCCAAAATAAAAAATGCCCTACCCTATTCTAAATTACTAAAGTTCAAAGCTCTTTTACCTTACCAGCCCTGAACAGGGCCCTTTGCGGGGCATGCCCCAAGAAGTTCAGCTCTTTTGCCTGTAAAAAAAAACATACAATACCCCCCCCAACATTACAAACCACCACCCACATACCCCTAATCTAACCCAAACCCCCCTTAAATAAACCTAACACTAAGCCCCTGAAGATCTTCCTACCTTATCTTCACCCTGCCAGGTTCACCGGTCCGTCCTGAAGAGCTCCTCCGATGTCCTGATCCAAGCCCAAGCGGGGGGCTGAAGAGGTCCATGATCCGGCTGAAGTCTTCATCCAAGCGGGAGCTGAAGAGGTCCATGATCCGGCTGAAGTCTTCATCCAAGCGGGAGCTGAAGAGGTCCATGATCCGGATGAAGTCTTCTATCAACGGCATCTTCAATCTTCTTTCTTCCGGATCCATCTTGCAGACCTCCGACGCGGAATATCCTGCTGGCCCGACGGACTAACGACGAATGAAGGCTCCTCCCTTGAATTCCGATTGGCTGATAGGATTCTATCAGCCAATCGGAATTAAGGTAGGAAAATTCTGATTGGCTGATGGAATCAGCCAATCAGATTCAAGTTCAATCCGATTGGCTGATTCAATCAGCCAATTAGATTGAGCTCGCATTCTATTGGCTGTTCCGATCAGCCAATAGAATGCGAGCTCAATCTGATTGGCTGATTGGATCAGCCAATCGGATTGAACTTGATTCTGATTGGCTGATTCCATCAGCCAATCAGAATATTCCTACCTTAATTCCGATTGGCTGATAGAATCCTATCAGCCAATCAGAATTCGAGGGACGCCATCTTGGATGACGTCCCTTAAAGGAGCCTTCATTCGTCGTTAGTCCGTCGGGCCAGCAGGATGTTCCGCGTCGGAGGTCTGCAAGATGGATCCGGAAGAAAGAAGATTGAAGATGCCGTTGATAGAAGACTTCATCCGGATCATGGACCTCTTCAGCTCCCACTTGGATGAAGACTTCAGCCGGATCATGGACCTCTTCAGCTCCCGCTTGGATGAATACTTCAGCCGGATCATGGACCTCTTCAGCCCCCCGCTTGGGCTTGGATCAGGACATCGGAGGAGCTCTTCAGGACGGACCGGTGAACCTGGCAGGGTGAAGATAAGGTAGGAAGATCTTCAGGGGCTTAGTGTTAGGTTTATTTAAGGGGGGTTTGGGTTAGATTAGGGGTATGTGGGTGGTGGGTTGTAATGTTGGGGGGGGTATTGTATGTTTTTTTTTTACAGGCAAAAGAGCTGAACTTCTTGGGGCATGCCCCGCAAAGGGCCCTGTTCAGGGCTGGTAAGGTAAAAGTGCTTTGAACTTTAGTAATTTAGAATAGGGTAGGGCATTTTTTATTTTGGGGGTCTTTGTTGTTTTATTAGGGGGCTTAGAGTAGGTGTAATTAGTTTAAAATTGTTGTAATATTTTTCTTATGTTTGTAAATATTTTTTTATTTTTTGTAACAGTTCTTTTTTATTTTTTGTACTTTAGCTAGTTTATTTAATTGTATTTATTTGTAGGAATTGTATTTAATTAATTTATTGATAGTGTAGTGTTAGGTTAATTGTAGGTAATTGTAGGTAGTTTATTTAATTAATTTATTGATAGTGTAGTGTTAGGTTTAATTGTAACTTAGGTTAGTATTTATTTTACAGGTAATTTTGTAATTATTTTAACTATTTTAGCTATTAAATAGTTCTTAACTATTTAATAGCTATTGTACCTGGTTAAAATAAATACAAAGTTACCTGTAAAATAAATATAAATCCTAAAATAGCTATTTTACAGGTAAGTATTTATCTTTAAATAGGAATAATTTATTTAATAAGAGTTAATTAATTTCGTTAGATGTAAATTATATTTAACTTAGGGGGGTGTTAGTGTTAGGGTTAGACTTAGCTTTAGGGGTTAATACATTTATTAGAATAGCGGTGAGCTCCGGTCGGCAGATTAGGGGTTAATAAGTGTAGGCAGGTGGAGGCGATGTTGTGGGGGGCAGATTAGGGGTTAATAAATATAATATAGGGGTCGGCGGTGTTAGGGGCAGCAGATTAGGGGTATATAAGGATAACGTAGGTGGCGGCGCTTTGTGGTCGGCAGATTAGGGGTTAATTATTGTAGGTAGCTGGCTGCGACGTTGTGGGGGGCAGATTAGGGGTTAATAAATATAATATAGAGGTCGGCATTGTTAGGGGCAGCAGATTAGGGGTACATAAGGATAATGTAGCTGGCGGCGCTTTGCGGTCGGCAGATTAGCGGTTAATAAGTGTAGGTAGCTGGCTGCGACATTGTGGGGGGCAGATTAGGGGTTAATAAATATAATATAGGGGTCGGCGGTGTTAGGGGCAGCAGATTAGGGGTACATAAGGATAACGTAGGTGGCGGTCGGCAGATTAGGGGTTAAAAAAAATTATTCGAGTGTTGGCGATGTGGGGGGACCTCGGTTTAGGGGTACATAGGTAGTTTATGGGTGTTAGTGTACTTTAGAGTACAGTAGTTAAGAGCTTTATAAACCGGCGTTAGCCCAGAAAGCTCTTAACTACTGACTTTTTTCCTGCGGCTGGAGTTTTGTCGTTAGATGTCTAACGCTCACTTCAGAAACGACTCTAAATACCGGAGTTAGAAAGATCCCATTGAAAAGATAGGATACGCAATTGACGTAAGGGGATCTGCGGTATGGAAAAGTCGCGGATGAAAAGTGAGCGTTAGACCCTATTTTGAGTGACTCCAAATACCGGCGGTAGCCTAAAACCAGCGTTAGGAGCCTCTAACGCTCGTTTTCACGGCTAACGCCAAACTCCAAATCTAGGTCTATGGCTATTGCATTTTCAGTGAGTGTGCACTGCTTTTGGCCAATTTATATATATTCACATGGGTTCCTGTAAGAGGAGCTCCTATTAAATGGACATTATACACTAGATTTTACTTTGCATAAATGTTTTGTAGATGATCCATTTATATAGCCCATACAGGGTATTGTTTTGTTTATTTTTAAATAACATTACGCTGACTCCTAACCAAGCCCAAAGTTTTAAAAGTATACTTATGTATAACTACTTCAGCTTGCTCCTGTTTGTGTAAAGAGTCTTTTCATATGCAGAGGAGTGGAAGGAGGGGAGTGTCTCCTCTTTTTGTTATACAACCACTTCAGTGGGTGTTCCAGCAAACCTTTTCAACAGAGCTAAACTGGGAATACTTTTTTAAATGGTTTTATACTGGATTTTTAAATCAGTATCTGTGCATAGTATTCTTTATAGTAGTGTCTATTACATTCAGTTATATGAAAATTGGTGTATACTGTCCCTTTAAGTGCTGGAAACTGTTTATATGGCTAGCAATCCCTAGGATACTTCCTTACTAAAGAAAAAAGGAAAAACAGCTTTACCATGCTCAATCCAGTCAGTGAGCTGCTGCAGCTCTTCCTGAACCGGATAAGTAAAAACACTAAATAGTATGATAATAATTATAAATTGTGTGGGGTGTACAGTGAAGCACCATCTCCAGTGTTATAGCTCACTTTAACCCCTTAGATGCTGCATATGGATGCATTGTGATGCTGAGTTCCCTGCCACTCAAAGAGTTAATGATGCCCTAGCAAATGACCCTATAGCAAGTTTATATATGCTTAAGGTAATGATAATAATAACTAGTATTTATATAGCGCCTTTCTCCCAGTGGGACTCAAAGCGCTTTTTCTGTGCTCGCTCTCGGAATTAACCAAATCAGCAGCTAAATAGTAATAGTTGTTATTATTACCCAATTTAATGGTACTCATTTTATCGACCTCAGAAGGATGAAAGGCTGAGTCGGACCTGCCGGGATTTGAACCTGTGACCTTGGATCTTTTAAACAGGTTTTTTTATAGTTAGGGCATTTACCAACTAATGCCGTATATGGCTTCTGATGAATGACATACATTCTAAAATATTGTAACCACCTTTATTTTTGTATCTTGTTCATTTGTGTTTTTATATAAAAACAAATTTACATTTTTATTTGGTAATCCCCCCTCCATGGAGGACATAAATAATGCAGTCTTTATATCCCATGATGGTTTGAATATCAAAGAGACAAAGTTATAGCAAAACAAGT
The DNA here is from genome assembly GCF_027579735.1 of Bombina bombina. Taxonomy (NCBI): domain Eukaryota; kingdom Metazoa; phylum Chordata; class Amphibia; order Anura; family Bombinatoridae; genus Bombina; species Bombina bombina. The sequence goes on along the minus strand of NC_069504.1, from coordinate 554,542,638 downwards.
TTACCAATCTCTATGGTATGTTAACGTGCATGTGTGTGTTCTAATCCATACTCTAATACATATGAACATGCCCCAAAGATTGGAACACATTAACATGCCACAGAGACTGGTACACATACACCTCTGAAAATTGTCAGTTGAGGGGCAAATATGCACTGCTTCAGTCACTGGGTTGACTAGCATGAAAATAACTATTAAATTAAAAAAATAATTTAGAAAAATTTATACTTTATAAATTTTGCTGTCACTGGTTAAGTGATTGAGGTAAATATTTAATTTTTGGTTTGTTTTGCCTCACATATAACTGTTGTTGCTATTGTAATAATAATGTTATATAATACAGTATATATATATATATATATATACGCACACACACACACACACACATATATATATATATACATATGTATTGCACCTAAAACTGACAGGGAGGATGACAGCGTGCGATACAAACACAAGTTCCAGGCTTTGACTGTACACATATGCTGCCACCAGCTAGAATAACCTAGTTTATCATTGAGAGGACCAGAGACTTTTTCTCTTTGGCCAAGTATCTTTGCTCCCCTGACAATTAAACTATTGTACTATTTTCCTTCCCTGATAAACATCACATAGAAGTAATATATATCATAATTCAGGATACTGGGGTATTCATTTGGATGTGTAATCCGCCCTGCTATGTTCATGATTATTTCCTCATATAGTTTCTCCTCAAATTTGAAACAGGCAATGTTGCTGCTCTGATGTTACTGTGTTACCAGTCCTCCCCTGCTGCCCTTTAAACTCTACAGCTGTTTAGGGGGAAGGAGAGTTACTTGAAGTATATTTTTAAGGGGGGGCACAGTTTGAAATTTTGCCCTGGGAGCCAGATTATCTAGAAACAGCGCTGTCCAGAAACATGCACCCTCCAGAGCTTACGACGTGCTTTTCAACAAAAGAAATAGCTATTTGAAAAGTATAAAACTGTGTAAATCACTCCCCTTAAAAGAAATTGCTGCCTGCCCCAGTCCTCCTTTACGTATGTTCAAAGATAGGTTGGATGCAGATCTGGCGGCTTACCTTTTATACTTTTGATTTGCTCATGATAAAGGCAATAAAATTGCGGAAACGCGCAAAGCTTTTAAATATTGTTTTTTAAATAAATTTAACCAAGATGTATTTTATCGCTGTTTTGCTAGTGATTCCGGAAATAAAAGCTGATTTTCATTTTGAATCTTGTGAGTATCTTTCATTTTTTCTATTCATTGTGTGACATTAGTAGACTATTTTGGATTATTATCTTTTGGAGGTTAAAGGGACATAATACTCATATGCTAAATCACTTGAAACTGATGCAGTATAACTATAAAAAGCTGACAGGAAAATATCACCTGAGCATCTCTATGTAAAAAAGGAAGATATTTTACCTCACAATCTCCTCAGCTCAGCAGAGTAAGTTCTGTGTAAAACAATATACTTCACCTGCTCCCAGCTGCAGGTAAAAATAAAAAAAAAATGAAGAAATTAACAGCAGCCAATCAGCATCAGCAGTGCTGAGGTCATGAACTCTTACTGTGATCTCATGAGATTTGACTTAACTCTCATGAGATTTCATAGTAAGCTTCTTTTACCTGATTGGTGAAATAATATGAGAGTGCACGAGGCTCATCCTTTCAGCTGTCCCAGGACAGACACACTAAAATGCTGCTTAGAAATCAGCATTTTAGTGTGAGGTAAAATATCTTTCTTTTTTACATAGAGATGTTCAGGTGATATTTTGTAGTCAGCTTTTTACAGCTATGCTGCAGCACTTTGAAGTGTTTAAACATTTGGGTATTATGGCCCTTTAAAGTAATTGATGCGAACAGAAAAGCAAAAAGGATAAATATTCAGCCAGGTACCAGAAGGGACACAACGCTGCCAGATTTGCATTCTACGAGAAAAAAGAAAATTTAATTGCAGAATTGCATGTTGTATCTGAATCATGAAATAAAAATGTTAGGTTTCATGTTCCTTTAATATTTCAAAGTGATCCAGAGAACCTGGGCTTTAGTCAAAACTGAATTGTACACAGAAAATTCATCTTGTTCAGAGCAAAATTACTTGACATTTAGGAACTGGAGTGTCATTTGGGATAGGATAGGACTGACTAAGGTGCTACATTTGTGCCAATTCATCTGGGCATTTGCATATATAAATGCAAGCCATGATTTTAAAAGTCATATTTTTTTATTTTGCCTTAAAGTTTTAAAACAGCTTTATATATGATTAAACCCACTTACAAACATGTCCCTATTGTAGGCACATTGTATGTCTGTAGCATTTTCTTACTTATTTGCCTAAGATGTAGCTTATGTTGAAGCTGCAGGACAGTAAAATACATGAATGCACGCAGTCAGACTTCATCTTAGAAATAAAGTTTAAGGGCATGAATTGACCTTTGTGTTTGGGCTACTGGGCTACAGGGCTTTCTCGCAGCTTAAATCGTATTCAGTCATACTTTTGATTCTGATAGTTTTCCTCTGTCTTGTGTTAAATCTAACAAAAATAAATACATGTAAGTTTTATTTATATTTGCTTGCATGTATTTGCAAATTGCAAGTATACAAACACCCTTTTTAAACAAGTTACAGATAATGCATAACTGTCTTCTCAGTATATAGTACATATATTTTTGTTTGGAATATTACATAAAAAAAAGCTGATGGAACATTTAAACAGAATCTACATTATACCCAGATTTGATATTATTACAAAATATTAATAAAAACAACAGAAAGAATAAAAGGAAATAATAAAGTTTCTTGCAAACTTTTAACCTTTTGGGGTCAATTTATTAAATGTTGGACGGACATAATCCGCTATAGCGGTTCATGTCCACCCGACATCACTAAATGCCTACAGCATATGCTGTCGGCATTGAACATTGCACAAGCATTTCTAGTGAAATGCTTGGGCAATGTCGCCCCCTGCAGATTGGCCGCTAGCAGGGGGTGTCAATCATCCCGATCGTATCTGATTGGATGATTGCTGTCCGCCGTCTCAGAGGTAGCGGACAAGTTAAGGAGCAGCATACACTCAAATTATACATGATTTGTTTTTCAGCAGACCAAGCATTTTTAGACAATAACTTTATATAGGAAAACAGGACCATAGGAAATGAAAACACAAATGCATAATAAAACGACATAATAAAAAGACAAATACTCAAATATTCCTACACTGTTTTTTAAATAAGCAGTATTTATATGACTAATTTTACAATTTACTTTAATTTGCAGATGGTTGTATCATGTTACAGAAATCAGCCAATCAGAGACTTGTTTATGTATACACTGTGAACTCTTGCTCATGCTCAGTAGCAACTGGCGCCTCAGAAAATGTTCATTTTATACAATTTGATAATAGAAGTAAATTGGAAAGTGTATTAAATTTGCATGCTCTATCTGAATAATAAAATTTTAATTTTGACTTTAGTGTCCCTTTTACAAAATCATATAATTTTAGGAAGTGTTCAGTCAACATTTTCATATAATTTTTATTATTACCTTTTCACCATTCTCTTTCTGTAATATTACAGTTGCATACCAGTTACATTATTTAAAAGTAGGATTTGAGCTACATATTTAACTTTTTTTTACTTAATGTGAATGTCAACTTCACGCAACTGCCCCACGGCATTGGATATACTTTGCAAAATGAGGGTGGGTTTAATTAACCAAATTTGTTATTTTTCAGTATTTTTTTAAATTTTACCTTTTGAGCGCTCCGACGATAAGCGCAGATCTACCACCTCTTATATTGTGAAATTGATTGACAGATGAAGTTTCTTAAAAGAAAGAATTCTTGTTTCCCCTTAGGGCATTCAGCCCCTTTGCATAAACCTCATGGCCCAGGTTGAAACAAGGATTAGTTCTTTTAAGAATCTTCATCTGTCAATCAATTTGACAAAATGCCGGTCGGGAGAGCTGCACTTATCGTGGGAGCGCTCAAAAGGTAAAAATTTTAACAAATACTGAAATATAGCAAATTTGATTAATTAAACCCACCCTCATTTTGAAAAGTCTATCCAATGCCGTGGCGCAGTTGCGTTAAGTTGACGTTCACTTTAACTGGGAAAAGATATGCTTATTAATATCTTAACTGAGCAAGTACAAAAACTGTAACTTTTATAAAAAACAAAACAAAAAAAAAGTGCTCAGAAAAAATAAATATATAAAGTATTGTAAAGTTTTACATTTTGTAAAACCACTTGAAAACTGTGCAGTAACCAGATTTTCTTAAAGTTTAGAATGACTTGATTTAAATAAACAAACAAAAAAAACAATCACTTTGCACATACTTTTTAATAGATTGTAATAGGTCCCTTTGTGTATTGATAAGAGCTTTTGCACAGGTGATCCAAGAATTGTATGTATATATAATTGAATAAAGCTGTTTTTTTAACACAGGAGAAAAGATGCCACCTTTTAACAGACTGAAAATGTTCATGATTCCATACACAAATAATTAATCAATATTGCTTAGTAGGGAATATATATATATATATATATATATATATATATATATACATATATATATATATAAGCAAAAGGAAACGCTGCTCAGGCGATCCGTGTGCTGTGATAATCAAAAGCGTTTATTTATCCCCAGAGTAGGAAATAGACAAAAAGAGCACCTGACATGTTTCGCGCAGGCATACCTGCGCTTCATCATATATATATATATAATATATATTTTCAGTATCCATGCATACACTCACCGGCCACTTTATTAGGTACACCTGTTCAAATGCTTGATAACATAAATTGCTAATCAGCCTATCCCTATCACATGGCAGCAACTCAATGCATTTAGGCATCTAGACGTGGTGAAGACGACTTGCTGAAGTTCAAACCAACCATCAGAATGGAGAAGAAATTGAAGTGAAAAAACTGCTGATCTACTGGGATTTCTACGCATAACCATCTCTAGGGTTTACAGAGAATGGTCCGAAAAAGAGAAAACATCCAGTGAGTGGCATTTGTGGGGACGACAATGCCTTGTTGATGTCAGAGGTCAGAGGAGAATGGGCAGACTGGCTTGAGATTATAGAAAGGCAACAGTAACTCAAATAACCACTCATTACAACCAAGGTATGCAGAATACCATCTCTGAATGCACAACACGTTGAACCTTGGAGCAGATGGGCTACAGCAGCAGAAGACCACACCGGGTGCCACTCCTGTCAGCTAGGAACAAGAAACTGAGGCTACAATTCGCACAGGCTCACCAAAATTGGACAATAGAAGATTGGGAAAACGTTGCCTGGTCTGATGAGTCTTGATTTCAGCTGCAGCATTCAGATGTTATTGTCAGAATTTTGACATAAACAACATGAAAGCATGGATCCATCCTGCCTTGTATCAACGGTTCAGGCTGGTGGTGTTATGGTGTGGGGGATATTTTCTTGGCACATTTTGGGCCTCTTAGTACTAATTGAGCATTGTTTAAATGCCATGGCTACCTAAATATTGTTGCTGACCATGTCCATCCCTTTATGACTACAGTGTACCCATCTTCTGATGGCTACTTCCAGGAGGATAATGCACCATGTCACAAAGCTCAAATCATCTCAAACTGGTTTCTTGAACATGACAATGAATTCCCTGTACTCCGAATGGCCTCCACAGTAACCAGATCTCAATCCAATAGAGCACCTTTGGGATGTCATGGAACGGGAGATTCACATTATAGATGCCGACAAATCTGTAGCAACTGCATGATACTATCATGTCAATATGGACCAAAATATCTGAGGAATTTTTCCAACACCTTGTTGAATCTATGCCATGAAGAATTAAGGCAGTTCTGAAGGCAACAGGGGATCCAACCTGGTACTAGCAAGGTGTACGTAATAAAGTGGCAGGTGAGTGTATTTTCAGTATATATTCATGTTTAGCACTTTAAGAAGTTAAGTTACACATGTTTCTCTACTGTTTTTTCATTATTTTGCTCTCTGCTGCTTTCCCAGAGCGCAGCCTCTTCTCTAGAAAGCAGGGGGGCTGGAATTCCATTGCAGGCTGCTGCTGGAAGATAATTTCTGTCTGCCAGAAACTTGCTATGTACTCATTTTATTTTGGGAAAAATGTTTCTGGCAAGTAAAACATTGCTACAAAAGATAAGTGGCACTATCAAAATAGGGTGGCTGTTGAAATATATAAATAAAATGAAAGTGACATAAAACAACTCGAAAATGTAACACAAATGCCTAGATTATAAGTGAAGCACAAACGTGTTAACTCTATAGTGCGTTAACATAGATTGAATCCAATCAATACCACTTTCATTTTTATGCTCATATTAAAGGGAGAGAAACATCAAAATTGAAATTTGCATGGGTGCATTTTAGTTTGAAATAGTATACATATAGCATTACAATGAAATAGTATACATATAGCATTACAATGAAATAGTATACATATAGCATTACAATGAAATAGTATACATATAGCATTACAATGAAATAGTATACATATAGCATTACAATGAAATAGTATACATATAGCATTACAATGAAATAGTATACATATAGCATTACAATGAAATAGTATACATATAGCATTACAATGAAATAGTATACATATAGCATTACAATGAAATAGTATACATATAGCATTACAATGAAATAGTATACATATAGCATTACAATGAAATAGTATACATATAGCATTACAATGAAATAGTATACATATAGCATTACAATGAAATAGTATACATATAGCATTACAATGAAATAGTATACATATAGCATTACAATGAAATAGTATACATATAGCATTACAATGAAATAGTATACATATAGCATTACAATGAAATAGTATACATATAGCATTACAATGAAATAGTATACATATAGCATTACAATGAAATAGTATACATATAGCATTACAATGAAATAGTATACATATAGCATTACAATGAAATAGTATACATATAGCATTACAATGAAATAGTATACATATAGCATTACAATGAAATAGTATACATATAGCATTACAATGAAATAGTATACATATAGCATTACAATGAAATAGTATACATATAGCATTACAATGAAATAGTATACATATAGCATTACAATGAAATAGTATACATATAGCATTACAATGAAATAGTATACATATAGCATTACAATGAAATAGTATACATATAGCATTACAATGAAATAGTATACATATAGCATTACAATGAAATAGTATACATATAGCATTACAATGAAATAGTATAGCTCAGAAGTAAATGAAGACATCCACTACTTGTGTGGATTTTTTGTGCTCTATTTGCTTAGCACTCAAGCATTGTCCAATGTGAATTTTACTGCCCACCTAATAGAAGAAATGTCCTACATGCATATGTTGGTGCACACTAGACTAGTGATACAAAAAATAACTTTAGACTTGAAGGGAAATTATAACTAGATTTTTCTTTATTTTTAAATGTAAAAATTTGCTCTGATTTTGAGACTCCTAACCAAATCCCAAAGTTTTAGGAGAATACTGATGTATACCTACTCCAGCTTGCTCCTGTTTTTGTGAAAAGTATTTTCATATGCAGAGGAAGGGGGGGGGGGTGTCTGCATTTAGTGCTATAGAACCACTTTCAGTGGGTGTTCCAGCTAATCTTTTTAACATTTGTAAACTGGGCGCTTCTAATTAAGTTTTTAAACTGTTTTACACTGAATTTTTATATCAGTATCTGTGAATATTATTCTTTATAGTAGTATCTATTACATGCAGTTGAAAATTGGTGATTACTGTCCCTTAAAAGGGATAGACAATTAAAAAATGAGATGTGCATAAATTAATTTTCACTTGAAATAGAAGCATTTTCGCAGTATATTCCCATTAGCAAAAATGCTTCTAGTAAAAGTTATTCCTGTTTTTCAGCAGCATAAGAAGAACATATCCGGTGAGGGCCTGTGCACCAGTATTCAAACACCATGCTTCCTCATAGAAGTGTCTCTGGGGTGTATTGCTTCTGAAGATGTAATATGCGTCATACAAGGGACTGTTGAGATCCTGAGAAGGTGTTGTGTTTGAATACGGCCTTCACAAGATATGTGTGTATGCCACAGAAACACAGTAATACATTTTATTACAAGTATGTTTGCTATTTCAATGAAAGTTCACACACACACATATATATATAGATGAGGCAAATAGTGTCCTCTTATGTATTGCTAATACATACATAATATGTTATATTAGGCTCTAATATGAATCAACAAAGTATGTTGTCAAATGCTAAAAAAATGTATGTAATGCATTAGAGATCTTACAAATATTGCTTTATCTAATATCTAAAAGTATGAAACAATGTTATAAATATTAAAAAAAAACATAATAAATAATTAAATAAACCAGGTGTTTGTTTGTTTTTCCAGCATCCAAGAAATATTTGAAACAGAGTCACTTACAATACTTGATATATTGTTTACATGTTACATTGCCCACATAGTTTATTCTATGGGGCCGATTTATCATGGCCTGAATTGGGCCAGATACATCTGTTTTTCGCGCAAGCCTTCAGGTTTGCCGGAAACAGGAGTTAAGAAGCAGCGTTCTTAAGACCGCTGCTCCTTAACTCGTACACCACTTCTGAGGCAGGCCAATTGGCTGTGAATCTGCAGGGGACGGCATTGCACAAGCAGTTCATCAAAACTGCTTGTGCAATGTTAAATGCCTACAGCGTATGCTGTCGGCATTCAGCAATGTCGGGCTGACATGATCGCTACAGGGGAGTATGGCAAACCACAGAAGTGCATTATATGGTCAGCAATTAGAGATAGGACATCAGAACAACCTGTATCTAGGCATTTTCAACTTATGACTGGCTGATTTAGGAAACACAATTATAAATCCGGTACCTGCTTTGGTTCATGGAGGATATTGTGCCAAAGTGCTACTTCAAAGAGAAGCAAAATGGAAATATGTTATAGAGACTTTTGCTCCAATGGGGTTAAATACGAGATTTGAGTGACAGTGTTTTTTGTAATCCTTTTTCTTAAAATGTCTGTATAATATGTGCATAAATGATGAAATAATTATACAATATTAGGATAGATCATTATTTCAGTGTTAGGTTGTAGATGTGACATTGTTTTTAATTTGTGATAGAAATCGGTGGGACCCAATGCTACCCGTTTGTCTTGACAGAGGGATGAAAGGTGCGACAATTCGTCCTGCCATGCTGTGGGCCCTGTGCTTGTGTTGCATGGAAAGATGCTAAGTTTGAACAATTTCAGGTTAGATGTGGTTTTTCATTGTGTTAAGATGGAGGTAAAACTCTGACACAACGGTGTAAATAAAAGATTTATAGTAATTATGCAGTAACTGCCTTCCATATTGTGCACCCTGCCTGCTATTTATTTACAAAGTGAGTACTTTGATGGACTATCGATATTCACACACACACACACATCTATAAAGATAGATGAGGAGGAAGCATTACCTGATAACATCACAACACAGCCACCCCCCCCACCCTTCACAGCCTATTCCATCTGGCCTTGCAGCATCCAATATCCAGATTACTGACAAATTAGAACCCAATAGAGCTATCCTAAAAAAAACAGATGCCCCTAAGCCACCTAGGGGCAATAAATATAAGAAAGCTCAGTCAGTACAGGCAGTGGATGAGACCATGAGCCAACAGGTTTTTCAGTTGGCTCAGGGACTAGGAGAAGGAGGAGGAGGAAGAGGGTCCACAAGACGGGGTCACAGCGAGACCAGTATCAATTGAGGAGAGGCAAACAGCCCAACAAATACAATGATCCAACATTATAAATCTATCTAGTGTCCCCTTAACCAATTTGGAGTTAGATGTCTTGAGTTTAGGCCTCAACTTTGTTCCCACACCAAAATTTAATGTCTTTGATACTCTAATTGACATAAATAAATTTATACGTGGTCTTACCCTTAAAAAGTTTTACCAACTACACCCTACTACAGAGAAAGAGTTTCACATACCTGATACAAGTGCTAGGCATGACTACCTTAACCCAGCAGAAGCAAGGGATTTCCTAAATTTACATTTGTTGGAATCTGAAAATACATTAGATGAAGTAATAATTGATAGCCAGGCTACAAGCCAAAATCTATTTTTTACCCCACGCAGTGTAGGGGCCATGTATTAGAGAGCTTCCAAAAACGGATGGAAGAGGATCTCCTGAAGCTGGAGAAAGAAACACTACAATCCCAGAGCAGGGAGAATGATAATCTAACCACACAACAAAGAAAGGCTCTCAAACAACTACAAGACAGAGACAACATTATCATCAAGTAGTCTGACAAGGGGGGATCCATAGTGGTTTTGGATAAATCCTACTACATTAAGGAAGCAGAAAGGCAACTACTTGATAAAGAAGTATATACAAGATTGCCTGGGGATCCAACACAACGCTTTGGGGCCCTCCTGTTGGATCTGCTTGATGATGGTAAACACCAGGGACTCATTGATGATGAAACATTTGATTATTTAAATGTTCAACATCCTGTAGTGCCGATATTTCATCACCTCCCCAAAGTTCATAAATCTTTGGAGGAGGTGAAAGGGTGCCCGATAGTTTCGGGAATAGGATCCCTTTTTGAAAACCTATCAAATTGGCTGGAGTCCTTACTACAACCCCTTGTATATGGATTGCCATCATACTTAAGAGATACCAAACATCTCTTGAGACTGATGCAAGACCACACCTGGAACGATGAAATGGGCTGGCTAACGATTGATGTGGTTGGTCTCTATTCGGCCATTCCACATGACAAAGGGATAGCAGCCACAAGATACATGCTGGACAAATTCAGCAACTACAACACTGACCTTAAGGCATACATAGTGAAAGTGCTAGAATTTCTGTTAACTCATAACTATTTTGAGTTTTCAGGAAGCTTTTTTCTCCAACAGAGAGGGACAGCTATGGGTGCGAAATTCGCACCAGCCTATGCCAATATCTTCATGGGCTGGTGGGAGTTGACGCACCTATACTCTGATCAGAATCCTTTCCTATCATCAATCACTAGCTACAAACGCTATATTGATGACCTTCTAATTGTGTGGTCTGGTACACAAGAAGACATAGCAAACTTCTGTGAGTACATCAATAACAATACGGTGGGTCTAATTTTTACCCACAGCTTTGATAAAGTCCAGGTCCCATACTTAGATGTCATTTTGATAGGAAAACCCTTGGAGAATAAAGTAAGCACCTCACTATATATTAAACCGATTACATCCAATACTTTCCTTCACGCTAGGAGTTGCCACCCCAGGCATACAAGCTATGGGATTGCAAAGGGCCAATTTTTAAGATTACGGCGCAATTGCTCCGAGCATGACAGCTTCTTGCACGAGAGTCATTTGCTTACCCAAAAATTTCTTGAGAGAGGTTACAATAAAAAGACCATATACAGAGCCTTCAATGATGTTTTACATCAAGATAGGTCTATCCTACTTAAAGAAAAGTCTAAACAAAAGCCTCCCAGGAATAAACCTACTTTTGTGACCACATATAGCTCACAGTACTATCAGGTCTGCAAAATCTTGCGGAAGAATCTTCCGATTCTGCTAGCTGATGACACCTTGAAAGATGAGATTAGGGAGGGTTGCTTTTGTGTCCCCAAGCGCAATATAACAATTGGGAACCGAGTATCCCCCTCCCTACTAAAAAAGCAAAAAACAAAAAGCAGCTGGCTAACCCAAAAAGGGCACTACAAATGCGGTAACAGCACTTGCAAAGCCTGTGGGTACATAAGTGTAAATAGGATGTTCCAATCTACAGCTACACAAAGGGTATATACACACTCCCATTGTACAACCTGTCAAACGACCTTTATTATCTATATGATCACATGCTTGGCATGTGATAAGCAGTACGTAGGTTGCACCTCTCGAGAGGCGAGAGAGAGGATACGAGCCCACCTCAATGATATTGAGCGGGGTATCCTAACCACAGGAGCAGCCAAGCACTTCATAGAAGTGCATCACAGAGATGTCAGAAATTTTACATGGTTGATCATAGACCATATTCCAAAGAGACCACGGGGAGGTGATAGATCCAAGGACCTCCTTAGAAAGAAGGCCTTTTGGATTTTCACACTGGGAACCAGACAACCCCTAGGTCTTAACATAGAAACAGATCTCATTAACCATTGGCAGTCCTAGTGTGACCTCCCACCAGACCTAGCCATCGACTTACTTTTAGTAACCAAATTCAAGGGTATCTTCATTAACAATGCCTGAATAGTTCCAGTGAACGATTATGATTCATTGGATATTCAGATAGAGGTCCAGTGGACATTAGCATACCACAGGGAGATACCAGCAGTAATATTAATACAGGGCCACCCATCTTTTTATCTTTCATTTTTTTTTCCTTTCTTTTTGTGCATTGAGTATAGTATTTTTATTTAAAATAAGTTATCATAGAAAAAGTATCTTGTATTTGCACTAACCATAAATATAATTCATTATAATAATTATAAGAAGTGCCATCTGTAGGTCATTTAGTATTCAAATTTTCCAAATAGGTACAGAACAAATCAACCATTACTATACAAACCTTACGTTCATATAGTATGAAGTGTCATGGTTAAGTTCTTTATCAGTACCAAGCATGTAATCATGCTCATGCCCTTACTTTAGGCAACTTACCAATATACCTCAGAGTTAGAATTAACTATGTTCAGGTGTAGATGTAGTATTATTATTATAACTGAGAAGTTAGGATACATAGGTAATTCAGTATATATATAAGTATACGAGTGTTCACAGGACACATATATATATATAATATATTATACTATCACATACAGGCTCTATGCCATTTAAATGTGAAAGCTATTAGATAACATAATTACTAAAAATCAAAATTACACAACGTTTAATACCATACCGCATTCAATGTTATTAATGCTTGCACCAATTCCATTACAAATGTATTTATAGATGGGTTACCCTTAGACTGCAGCTATTGATACGATAGGTACTACCTACTAACACCCTCTTTCTCTCTATGTTTTTAACTCTCTACGAGCAGACATTGCTAAGAGTGGGTGTGAGCGTTGTACATATTACATCTAATAGCCTGCATTCTAATCAAGCTTGCAACTCCCAGTCCCTCCCTAATGTGTATACACACCTGTTGCATGAATTGGGATTTATCACAACCAATAACAAGTTAGGTTAGCCTTTTTAAAGTTGCATGTTAGAAGTGGGCATTATGCAGTCTATGAGTAAGGCTCTATAGGAGCTGAAACGCGTCAGACATAGCCCACCACCTGTGCTCCTAACAGCCCTCATCTATCTGACCATGTTACTTTCAATGCCTGCAAGTTAATACTCTACATGGTATTTGCAGAGCCGCTGTGTGTGTGTTTTATATGCGCTATTTCTTCAATAAATGAACCTGTTTTGAGCATCTTGTCCGGACACTCGTTTGCTTTCTATATATATATATATATATATATATATATATATACATAAATACACACACATATATATATATATATTTTCACAGAGGCTGGTGTACTGACTCACACTAACAGATGTCCAGGTGCCAGGGTGCTGAATGCGAGTAGTAATATAGGTAATAGAAGAGAGCACTCACTGGCAGTTGTAGCTTTTATTTATGTGATGTTTTGGGGACAGTTCCCCTTCATCAGACAAACAATAAAATGCGACAGTCAAACATTTATAGTCTTAGAGAGTATACATTTTATACCCTCAAAGACCCTCCCCCATTGAGCAAAAACTGTGCCAAAATGGTTGTCAAGGCAACCATCTACTATCCAAATACAGATACAAGTTTATTAGAACCTAATACACAGTATACAATCACAGGAGTGAAAACACAGATCAATCATAGTGAACATATACACTTAGTAGGTACATATCTAGAAGACTGAAAGACCAAAAGGCAAAAAAGACAAAAAGACACATAAGAGACAAAAAACTAAAAACAAAAAACAAAAAAGAGACCAACAGACTGCAAGCACAGAGTCTAATGCATAAAGTGTGATAAAATATGTTACATTGTCATAATCTATAGGACAGCTTGAAAAGTGAGATCGCCAAATCAATATAGTATGCATGTTATAAAACGGTGTGCAGAACCTAAGGCATGATAAACGTATATAGTGGCCCTAAGGGTAATGCTGATGTGCTTGCCTTTCATACAATACTCGAATGTGAGGGCACTATAAACATGTAACAGAAACATACCCAGCTCCTACTATTAGCATTTGTAGCCAGGAGCACATCGTAAAGCGGTATTTCTAACAGTGCCAATCAAAGAGACAATCCATATCGAGAGCACAGTGTGCATACCAGTGTGGACCCCATGAGCCAACCAGAGTGCCTGTGTGGAAGTGCTAAAAATAGTCAACAAGTGTCAATCAAAGCGCCGATTGTGCCTGATAGGGCGGGGGGGGGGTTGCGCCTTAGTGTGGATCAGAGAGCATCGAAAGATTACCTAACTCACAGCACTCAAAGACATACAATAGAAAGTGTATACAATGAGACATGAATATGATAAAATGCAACAAATGGTCTCAGGGATAAAATACAGGGAGGGATAAATCCGTCGGCACCAGGCATCCTATGAGTCTGGAAAGCCCGATATGAGAAATAACCAATAAGTATATAGGATATAGTCGGCAAAGTAAGCGCAAAAAGTGGGAATGTACAAGATGTATGCAATGTGAAGATAGTAATATGTATAGTGTGAGAGGAGAGCGTAGAGACCTCATCTAAGCAATTATCTGGTAAGTGTACAATGGAGCCAGTGCATGTCTAGAAAAGTACTAGAGTCAGCAGGGGAGGGGATGCCATGTAGAGGTATTAGATACAAGATATAAACTATGCAATAATAGTCATGTATGTACACAAGATATATTGTACTGTATATGTCTCATACTATATAACTTCGTTGTCAACGGGACCCTAGTATAGAACTAGAGGAGTCAGTCAAATGGATCCTACGAAGAGCAAAATGTGGCTCACTGTCAGAGTGCATGTTAAAGCACATAGTAAAAGACACTACAGTAAAGGTGCACACTGAATGTGTACAGGTACTAGTATGGAACAACAACAAATACTGTTATTAAACAAAAACAGACAACATGCGCATAATAAACATAATGAACATAATAAACAATGTCTGTGTGCAGTTCAAATATCCCAGATGTGGGGGTATTAGAGTAACAAATATGTGCAGACATGGGGTCCAACATCTTCATAGAAAACAATACCAATCATTGCCCATATTCACTCCTTTAGGGTGAATGGTATCAAGTTTATAGATCCATTCAGTTTCCATTTGTAGTAAGAGTTTATGCCTGTTACCACTCCTCTTAAGCAGGGATACGTGGTCCATAAGCAGGAATCTGAGGTCCTTCACTGTATGTCCCTGCTCCATGAAATGCCTTGCAACAGGCTGGTTGCTGTTCCCTCTGTCAATAGCTGCCCTTATGGCACTTCTATGGTTTGCCATACGTTTCTTAATGTCGTCACAGGTTTTGCCAATATAGAATATTCCACAAATGCAGTTCAACATGTATTTGACAAACTTCGTGGTGCAGCCAAGGTGGTATCTAATTGCATACCTTTGATTGTTGTGGGGATGTCTAAAGTGGCTGCCCTGTAGCATGGAATTGCAGATGGTGCAATTAGGGCAATTGAATGAACCCAACCAAGTAGAGATAGGTCCTCTGTCAGTAATGTAGCTCCTAGTGGGGTCTGTTACCATCAGAATGTCCCTCAAGTTCCTGCCCCATCTGTGTTCAATTCTCTGTGATCATGCTTACTATATGGCAGAGACATATCGGTACTCACTATCTCCCATTGTTCCTTGAGAGTGGTACGCAAGCCCATAGACTTAGGGGTAAAGGTGGTGATGACGTTAGTCCTAGGAGGTTTCGAGGTTGGCACTTTTATGTGTGGCGATGTACCATCAGTTCCACCTGTCGCTGCCAGTCTGGAAGACATAATTGTGGCTTTGTCATATCCCCTAGCAGCAAATTTACGTTTCATTTAATCCAGTTGTTGCTGGCAGCGTTCGTCAGAAGTATTGTTGCATACTACCCGAAGCATTTGGGCCTTTGGTATTGCCTTAATGAGGGATGGTGGGTGGCAGCTAGAGGCATGGAGAATAGAATTTCTGACAGTCTCTTTTTTGTAGAGCATTGTACCCAGAGCTGTTCCCTCCTTGTAGATTCTGAGGTCCAAAAAAGTCAACTTGTTGACAGCTAGCACACACCTTCAATTTCAGTGCGTTCAGTTGATTGGTCCAGTCAGTCAGGGAATTTTAATTGCCCCTCCAGATTAGGAAAATATCGTCAATGTACCTCTTGTAATGTAGGACCTGTGTATTGTTTGTATACTTTAAAGACCATTTCCTCAATGTACTCCATAAATAGGTTAGCAAAAGCCAGAGCCATATTTGAACTCATGGCAGTACCGGTCAGCGTAAGGTAGAAGCCTTTCTCAAATTTAAAGTAGTTCAGCTCTAGACACAGGGTGAGGAGTTATACGATGAATTCCGGGGGTGTACCCACGTAAGGATATCTGTTCAAGCATTGGGATATGATCTGGACACCCGATTCCTGTGGGATTACCGTAAAAAGACGGGTAACGTCCATGCTGGCCAGAATGTCATCAGGCCTGATGTCCTTCACCTGAGAGAGTATGTCAATAAGAGATAGGGAATCCCATAGGTATGATTGCATGTTGAGTACAAAAGGCTGTAGTAGTGAGTCTACGTACGTGGCCAGTGGCTGGAGTAGAGATCCGCTAGCGGAGACAATGGGGCGAACTGGTGGGGAATCAAGTCCTTTATGGATTTTAGGCAGGGTGTATATAATAGGTCTGACCAGGTATTTTACCAATAACCAATCCCTCAGGTTCCCATCAATCCATTGCTTCTGAAAGGCATGTTCAATGACTCTGTCAATGCAGGTCTTGTAGGTGATAGTGGGATCACATGGTAGAGATTTGTGAGAGTATCAGTTAATTGTGACACAATCTCCCCCTTGTAATCAAGATAGTCCTGTACCACTATTGCACCGCCCTTGTCTGCGGGGCGTATGACAATTGAAGCATCATCAATCAGTGTTTGTATGGCTGTCCAGTCTGCAGATGTCATATTATTCCTATGTTTAGGTGCAGTGGAATCCACTGCTTTCTGTTGGACAATCCTGGTAAAGGTGCGAATAATGGGGTTAGTGGTGGGAGGTTCAAAGGTGCTTGGTTTCTTGAAATATTGCCCCTTGTCCTCCATTGTCATTCCTTGAAAGAAGTCTCCCAGTTTAAGCTGTCTCTGGAATTTCATGGTGTCTATATAAGTCATAAAATCATTATGGACCGTAGTTGGGACAAATGACAAACCTTTGTTGAGAACCGTTCTCTCCTGGTCTGTTAGGAGGTGTCAGCTGAGGTTTACCACTACATCCAACTCCGTCTGGTTTGTGGTCCTTGTGTAATGCCTGATGAGGAAGGAGCAAAAGATCACAACTGCAGACTTGAGAAAATATGTATTTGTATCACTTTCTTAAACAGGCTATTAAATAGCATAGACTGTATGCCTGAAAGTGAAAGGAAATTAATATTTGTAAATAAAGTAATGGATAAATTCAATAGCTGTCTCTGTTATCAAATTTGGTAAATAACAGGAAGCAGAACAAAACTTAGGCTTCAGATGTACTGTATTGTTCAGTATAAAAAGTAAAGGAAGTCCCAAATGTGAGAGATTAGTACTGGATGCATAAGAAACTTTAGTATATTTATAATGTGTAGGTAACTCAGTATAAATCCTGATAATAAGCTCAGAATGACACACTTGGTACACGGTAAGTAAATCAAAGGAACCGTGCTTAAAATAACTGGAACTCAGCTTAGCAGTAATAGTAAAGTGTCCGTTTATGTATCCGTGCACAGAGTATATCACATAGCAGTAGTTGGTACTTGTTTGTGCTGACCGCGATATTGCCGTGCAGTTTTGGAGATGGAAGGAGGAGTCAATGTGCTGAGTGACAGTGGCACAAGCGGAGAGATCTAACTAAAATAACAGACGCCGAGAAATAAACAAATCTTGTGCTTGCAGGTAAGGAGTGAGAGAAAACAGTCCCAACTTACAATAGATCATTGAAATCAGTTCAGCAATGTGCCAAGTTAGAATGTTGCGCCAATCTTGTTTGTTCAGTTACAGTGAGACTGCCATTTAGTGAGAGAGGCTTGGATGTGTGTAGCACAGATTGATTTAAAGTAACAAGCAGCAGCTAATTTGTAGCTGGTTTCGTAGAGAGGTAACGTCGTAGAAACTTGCAGTAGGAAATACTGGTTCTATTTTGAATGAACAAATTGTAATCCAAAAGAGAGAGCTTGGTATTTAGGCGAGTAGCTGCATTGAGCAGGAGAGCTGTAAACTGCTACAAGGAAAATAACTAAGCACCTGTTTGCACACAGGTGAACACCTAAATAGGCTAAGTCAGGTGACTTGTGAAAACATGGAACAAGTGGAAAATGCGAAGTGGATTCCTTACACCTTGTCTCTCCCTCTTGTAGCTGATCTGGTGGTGATGCCCAAAAAAGACTGCGATGTACTAGGGTCGTTGGTTAAATGTCACCACTGCGCCTTTGGAAAGGGATGGAGTGGGTCCACCTCACTTTGGTTCCGTCTGTGTTATTCCACCAGAGAGATAAGGCGCTCCAGGCACCCTCCGTTCTAACTTTGCAAGTGCCCAATACGTCAGTGACGTGGATGATACCGCTTCGCAGATCATGAGTACTCTGTAGCTCCACCTGATCCAAAGGAGCCTGTAAAGCCTGTAGCACTTGTTCCAATGAATAAAGCAGGTATCCTGGCTAGGGGGAAATGATGCAACTCAAATGAAAAAGGTTCCGGTTCTGCTTAGGTTAAAAAGTCCAACACTTTTGGCTAGATTACGAGTTTTGTTGGTAATGATGTGCGGTGCTAACAAGCAGTTTATGCTCACCGCTCACCTACAGACAGCGCTGGTATTACGGGTTTTTATAAACCCGGCGTTAGCCGCAGAAAAGTGAGCGGAGAGCAAAATTTTCTCTCCACATCTCACCTCAATACCAGCTGCTTACGTTAGCGGTGAGCTGGTAAAACGTGCTTGTGCACGATTTCCCCATAGGAATCAATGGGGCAACACCTGCAAAAAAACAGCGTTCAGCTCCTAACGCAGCCCTATTGATTCCTATTGGGAAATAACATTTATGTCTACACCTAACACCCTAACATGAACCCAGAGTCTAAACACCCTTAATCTTACACTTATTAACCCCTAATCTGATGCCCCAACATCGCGACACCTACATTATATTATTAACCCCTAATCTGCCGTTCCGGACATCGCCGCCACCTACATTATACTTATGAACCCCTAATCTGCTGCCCCCAACATCACCGACAACTACATTATACTTATGAACCCCTAATCTGCCGCCCCCAACATCGCTGACACCTACATTATATTTATTAACCCCTAATCTGCCGTCCCTAACATCGCCCCAACCTACCAACATTTATTAACCCCTAATCTGCCGCCCCCAATGTCGCCGCCACAATATTAAAGTTATTAACCCCTATACCTAACTCTAACCCTAACCCCCAATAACTTAAATATAATTTAAATAAATCTAAATAAAATTACTACAATTAACTAAATTATTCCTATTTAAAACAAAATACTTACCTATAAAATGAACCCTAAACTAGCTACAATATAACTAATAGTTACATTGTAGCTATCTTATGGTTTATTTTTATTTTACAGGCAACTTTGTATTTATTTTAACTAGGTACAATAGTTATTAAATAGTTATTAACTATTTAATAACTACCTAGCTAAAATAAATACAAATTTACCTGTAAAATAAAACCTAACCTAAGTTACAATTACACCTAACACTACACTATAATTAAATTAATTACCTAAATTAAATACAATTATCTAAAGCACGAAAAAAACCCACTAAATTACAGAAAATAATAAAATAATTACAAGATTTTTAAACTAATTACACCTAATCTAATCCCCCTAATAAAATTAAAAAGCCCCCCAAAATAATAAAAAGCCTAACCCTATACTAAATTACAAATAGCCCTTAAAAAGGCTTTTTGCGGGGCATTGCCCCAAAGTAATCAGCTCTTTTACCTGGAAAAAAAGTACAATCCCCCCCCCCAACATTAAAACCCAGCACCCACACACGCAACCCTACTCTAAAACCCACCCAATACCCCCTTAATAAAACCTGACACTAACCCCTTGAAGATCACCCTACCGTGAGACGTCTTCACCCAACCGGGCTGAAGTCCTCAACGAAGCCGGGAGAAGTCTTCATCCAAATGGGCAGAAGTGGTCCTCCAGATGGGCAGAAGTCTTTATCCAGATGGCATCTTCTATCTTCATCCATCCGGCGCGGAGCGGGTCCATCTTCAAGACATCCAACGCAGAGCATCCTCTTCATCCGACGGCCGACAACTGAATGAAGGTTCCTTTAAATGATGTCATAAAGGATGGCGTCCCTTCAATTCTGATTTGGTGATAGAATTCTATCAGCCAATCGGAATTAAGGTAGAAAAAATCCTATTGGCTGATGCAATCAGCCAATAGGATTGAGCTCGCATTCTATTGGCTGATTGGAACAGACAATAGAATGCAAGCTCAATCCTATTGGCTGTTCCAATCAGCCAATAGGATTGAAGTTACAAAACGGTTGGGTGAAGACGTCTCACGGTAGGGTGATCTTCAAGGGGTTAGTGTTATGTTTTATTAAGGGGGTATTGGGTGGGTTTTAGAGTAGAGTTGGGTGTGTGGGTAGTGGGTTTTAATGTTGGGGGGGCATTGTACTTTTTTTTCCAGGTAAAAGGGCTATTTGTAATTTAGTATAGGGTAGGGCTTTTTTATTTTATTAGGGGGATTATATTAGGTGTAATTAGTTTAAAAATCTTGCATTATTTTATTATTTTCTGTAATTTAGTGTTTTTTTTTCGTACTTTAGATAATTGTATTTAATTGTATTTACCGTATTTTCCAGCGTATAAGACGACTTTTTAACTCATGAAAATCTTCTCAAAAGTCCAGCGTCATCATATACGCCGTGTGTCGTTTTATAAGCCTTATTATTACAGAGTACAGACAACGTTATCCTAAACTGAGCTCCACTGAAACAGAGGCAGGCACTGGGCGGGTGCAGAGGTTGCCAAGGAGATGTGTTGTATGTAATGGCGGGCAGTGAGAGCTCGTTTGTTGCAATTACCCTACATAAGTTTTGGAAAGCAACGCCACACTGATTGGGTGGGAGCCAGTAGGTAAGGAATGAATAATGGCACTTGCAACTGCATTTTTTTAATTTAATTTAATTTTTTATTTCGGTAAATTTAAAAAAAATTCGTTCGGCGGTCACGTGACCCGGCTTTTTGCCGATGTCACGTGACGTTTTCTTACTTCCGCCGCCCGCCTTCCTGTCCCCTGGCTCACTCACAGACAGTTGCCTTGCCGAACATGGATGGAGGGAGACACACACGTGCGCATGTGATCTCCCTCCCAGGGCTGTGAGGAGCAGCTGTGATCATATCCCAATGTCGCATGATCGCAGTGAGAGTAAGTGGGATCGCAGATCGGACCGGTGAGGAGGGGGCCAGCAGGGCAGGGGTGACCAAGTGGGAGGACTTGTGAGGGGGTGAGCGGTGAGGTGACCCAGCGGGCAGGGGGCACACACCGATGATGGAACAACATATTTGTTTATTGAGTAATGGTTGGGTTTTCTATAGAAAACTTGTATTGGTGACATCATTTCTTCCTTGTATCTACATAATTTACCCCATATACCATAACAACATATCATGTCATAGTACATTAAGTTAACAGTAGCTTTCTGTACAAATGCATTGTGTTATTGTGCCTTCCTTTTCCTGCATTACACCCACAGCTTCTCTTTTTATGTCCCTCTGTCACTGCGCTTCCTCTCTCCCTCCTCCGCCGTATTGGGCTCGTGCCTCTCCCCCGGCTCCTCATGCGCACATCCTAGCCGCAGAGCCGCAGTCTCACGTCTGCTGGTTCAAACCGGCTGAAAGACTTACACCTGCTTAGCACAGCGTTCTCGGTAGCTTAGCAACCAGGCGCTGAGCGAATAGGAAACATAATAGCATGGTTGCCGGTAACCAATCAGAACTCTAGAGGAGGGACTGATGCGCTTTTGTTTGATTGTTTGTTTCACTGTTCTTGGAAACCTACCCAGGCAGCTAAGTATTGATTTTTCCTTCAGTGACTGAAGGAAAAATCAATACTTAGCTGCCCAAGTAGGTTTCCAGTGAGAAATACTTCCAACTGATGAGGAAACTACTGAAGTATATGTGTACCTTCAATATAAAAGCTGTACAAAACCCCAATACACTGTCAGACTTGCTGCAATACATATTGTACTAACACAACTAACGTGTTTTATATAACATTTGTATAAATACGAGCATTTGTTTATGCTCCCTCCCTCATTCCCCTCTCTCATTCCTCTCCCTCCCTCCTTCCTCTCCCTCCCTCCTTCCTCTCCCTCCCTCCTTCCTCTCCCTCCCTCCTTCCTCTCCCTCCCTCCTTCCTCTCCCTCCCTCCTCTCCCTCCTTCCTCTCCCTCCCTCTCTCCTTCCTCTCCCTCCCTCTCTCCTTCCTCTCCCTCCCTCCCTCCCTCTTTCCTCACCCTCCCTCCCTCCCTCCTTCCTCTCCCTCCTTCCTCTCCCTCCCTCCTTCCTCTCCCTCCCTCTCTCCTTCCTCTCCCTCCCTCCCTCCTTCCTCTCCCTCCCTCCTTCCTCTCCCTCCCCCTCCCTCCTTCCTCTCCCTCCCTCCTTCTTTCCTCTCCCTGCAAACAGCCTTATGTTTATAAGTGAGTTTACATGTTTAATTGCAAACAGCCTTATGTTTATAAGTGAGTTTACATGCTTAATGGCAAACAGCCTTATGTTTATAAGTGAGTTTACATGCTTAATGGCAAACAGCCTTATGTTTATAAGTGAGTTTACATGCTTAATGGCAAACAGCCTTATGTTTATAAGTGAGTTTACATGCTTAATGGCAAACAGCCTTATATTTATAAGTGAGTTTACGTGTTTAATGGCAAACAGCCTTATGTTTATAAGTGAGTTTACATGCTTAATGGCAAACAGCCTTATGTTTATAAGTGAGTTTACATGCTTAATGGCAAACAGCCTTATGTGTATAAGTGAGTTTACATGCTTAATGACAAACAGCCTTATGTTTATAAGTGAGTTTGCATGCTTAATGACAAACAGCCTTATGTTTATAAGTGAGAGTTTTCCTACTAAGTACCTTCATGTCATAAGCATTTGAATTAAATTTACCATATTGAAATTAAATCTGATGTTTTTTAATTTTTATTTGGTGTGCTTGCTGCATTCATTGAGGGGGTAAGGGGGTAGTCTTATACGGCGAGTATAGCACAAACCCTATATTTTTAACAGGAAAAGTAGGGGGTCATCTTATACGCCCAGTCGTCTTATACGCCGGAAAATACGGTAATTGTAGTTAATTTAGGGAATGTATTTAATTATAGTGTAGTGTTAAGTGTAATTGTAACTTAGGTTAGGTTTTATTTTACAGGTACTTTTTATTTTACAGGTAATTTATTTTAGCTAGGAAGTTATTAAATAGTTAATAACTATTTAATAACTATTGTACCTAGTTAAAATAAATACAAAGTTGCCTGTAAAATAAAAATAAACCCTGAGATAGATACAATGTAACTATTAGTTATATTGTAGCTAGCTTAGGGTTTATTTTATAGGTAAGTATTTAGTTTTAAATAGGAATTATTTAGTTAATGATAGTTATTTTATTTAGATTTATTTAAATTATATTTGTTAGGGGGTGTTAGGGTTAGGGTTAGACTTAGATTTAGGGGTTAATAACTTTAGTATAGTGGCGGCGACGTTGGGGGCGGAAGATTAGGGGTTAATAAATGTAGGTAGGTGTCGGCAATGTTAGGGGCGGCAGATTAGGGGTTAATAAAATTGAACTAGTGTTTGTGATGCGGGAGTGTGGCGGTTTAGGGGTTAATATATTTATTATAGTGGCGGCGATGTCCAGTTCGGCAGATTAGGGGTTAAAAAAATTATTTTCGTGTTTGCGATGTGGGGGGACCTCAGTTTAGGGGTTAATAGGTAGTTTATGGGTTAGTGTACTTTTTAGCACTTTAGTTAAGAGTTTTATACTACGGCGTTCTAGTGTAAAACTCTTAAAGGGACAGTCTACACCAGAATTTTTATTGTTTTAAAAGATAGATAATCCCTTTATTACCCATTCCCCAGTTTTGCATAACCAACACAGTTATATTAATATACTTTTAACCTCTGTGATTATCTTGTATCTAAACCTCTGCAAACTTCCCCTTTATTTCAGTTCTTTTGACAGACTTGCAGTCTAGCCAATCAGTGCCTGCTCCCAGATAACTTCACGTGCACGAGCACAGTGTTATCTATATGAGATACGTGAACTAACACCCTCTAGTGGTGAAAAACTGTTAAAATGCATTCTGAAAAGAGGTGGCCTTCAAGGTCTAAGAAATTAGCATATGAATCTCCTAGGTTAAGCTTTCAACTAAGAATACCAAGAGAACAAAGCAAAATTGGTGATAAAAGTAAATTGGAAAATTGTTTAAAATTACATGCTCTATCTGAATCATGAAAGTTTATTTTGGCATAGACTGTCCCTTTAACTACTGACTTTTAAATGCGGTACCAGGCTTGACAGTAGAGGGTCTACTGCTCACTTTTTGGAAGACTCGTAATATCGGCGCTATGCAAGTCCCATTGAAAAAAGAGGATACGCAATTGACATAAGTGGATTTGCGGTATTTTCGAGTCTGGCCGAAAAAGTGAGCGGTACACCTGTAAAATCAAAAATCGTTAAACCAGCAGGCATTAAAAAGCAGCGTTGGGACCCCTCAACGCTGCTTTTTAAGCCTAACGCAACACTCGTAATCTAGGCGTTTATTTGGTCAGTTTAAAATATACAGCAACATCAGTAGCAAGAGTCTGACATGTTTCGGCCTGGGGCCTTACACATAGACATAGGCTTGATAAAAATACCACCACATTTAAAGGCAACCACTGATGTTCTATTGGCTGCTTCCTAATTTCAACATATGTGTATCAGCTGAGTTGAATACTAACATTGCAAGGAAAAGGTTCAGACATTTAGTTACAAACCTATCTACAATAATATATATAACATCTTGGAAATAAATAGATTAATTCAGAACAGAAATACACTGATAACTAGGTATAGATCCAAATGTGATACATTATATACATGAGCAAAGTTCTAATAGTTAGATACAAACGTCTCCATATCCAGGAGGTTACGAGCTCCAGATCATTTTATATCTTAATGCAACCCATTTGTTTATGAATTAGAAAGACATAAATGCATTCTTAAATTAGAAAGCCATTAATGCGTTCTTAAGTTACAATAAAGGTAGTAGGCATTGTATCTATAACGGGTTCTCGTTTCTCTAACGTTATCAATCACAGTTGTATTTAAGTAACTTAACTTAAGATACAGGTAATAATAAATTACACTGATACAATCAATGATAAATTGATACTGTGCGTATGCTAGAGAGAATACCCAATTATATTTAGAAAAAAATAGATGTAAACAAACCTATTTTATGGGCTCAATAACCTTGGAGACTAGTGAAAGTGATATTCACAGAGTCAGAATTAGAATCAAGAATTACGAAAAATCAAAGTGTGTATACATGTAAATTACACTAGAAGTATTCACTGGAATAGTGAGAAGAAATTATTTAGTAAAAATTGCTTTAGGAAACTATTAGGCCAGAGTCTGAGTACATATGTAAATACCATAATATTCCAGAATGAGAGCTTCAATTCTCATATTACTCCCAGAAGTTAATGACACCATACAAAGAATTGTAACCTTTTGGAGTACATGACTCCAACGTAAAAATCCAATAGGCTTCCCTCTTAAGGAGGATTTTAGTCATGTCCCCTCCCCATGTGTGTACTCTTACCTTTTCTATGACCATCCACTTAAAGGTGGTGTTCGAGCAATCATGTTGTTGTATGAAGTGTTTGGCCATCTCAGAACAGGGGTGGGTAACATAGGAAGAGCTGTCGCTATAGAACAACCCAATGCTGAGTGCAGAAGGGATCCCTCAAACAGGCCCCAGAAATAGACCAGTATAAACATTTTAGGGAAGTTCACAACAACAGACTAAAAGATTTCAGATTTTATGGGATAGTTAAGGTAAAACAAGAGTGGAGAGAAGGAAAGTATGAGACTAGGATTCTCAAAAAAGAAGCAGAATTAATCTATAGGATGAAAACATGACAGCCATTATGATTGAGAGTTAGACGTCACTCCCTTTATGTACGACTAATCTGCTCCCCCATACATATGTATAGATATATAATGAGTCCTATACAAAAAGATGCAGATATGTGCATTTCGTCTGATTCCCCTAGGTTATACATTGATCTATATTTTTTAGATATTATATTATTCTTTTATCCTGACAAACTGAGTTTTTCAACATATTTATATGTGTTAGAATTTTAAAGTGCTGGCTTATAACCTTTAATGATGGCAGTTTCCAATTGCTCTCTATCTATTTATATTTATCGGTATTGTTTGGATGCTGAAATCTATTTATATTTGTATACTAACCCAGGCTCTATGTTTTATTACTACACTTTGTATATATGTTGTTGATATCTTTGTATTCATTTTAAAAAAAATTCAATTTGTTCGTATTTTTTCAATTTGTTCGAATTTATAAGGAATTTTATATATTAAACTCTTGAGACAGTATATACCACCTTAATAAAGAAAGATGTGTGGTAATTTACACCAATCACCACTAAACTTGGCCAACCAATTGGAAGACAGCTTTACATTTATAAGGAGAACAACCACACTTCAAACACACTTTGATCTATGCGTATCTATCCAGATACATATTGTCACATGCTCTAAGCTTAATTCTTAGGATATATTCGTAAAGTTTTATTCTGAGTAAACCCTTATTAAAGCAAGGCATACTTTATATTTATATTAGTCTGTACTATCTTTTTAGCTGCTTAGCTTATACTGTTTGTACTAGGAATGCACCATCCTAGTAATTTGCACTACTTACCTTACTGTCTATTGTTCTAATTTATTGTAATCTATTGAATTTTAATTTTATATTGTGGTTAGGGTTATTATTTTATTCTGTTGTGTACGGTGACTATTAAACTTATACCTACTGTAATCTGCTTTGTTTCAAGCTAATCTTTAGATTATAGGTTACTATTCTTAGGCTATCTCGTCTGTATACTCATTTTGATTATACTTTCACACATTTTGTCATATGACCCTATATATAGTTATATATCCTTTCTACCTATCTTTTAGCGGATCTCTTAATGTCAGACAGATGTTGTCTAATCATTTATCTGACTTCTCTAGAGGTACACCCTACATATTGCTTTTTTTGTGCAGGTAAACCATATTACATATATGGCATTCTTAGTTCTGCAATTTACACATGATGTCACATTATATTGTTTCTCTGTAGAAAGAGATTAAAATGTGTCTCCCCTTTTTATGAAAGTACAGGGGATGCAGGCGCTATAGCCGCACCTAAACATACCTTTTGAATCTAACCAGGAACTAGTGACTTTTTTGGTGGGTAAAACACTGGGTGAAATCTGGTTACCAATAGTGACCCCTCTCCTGTAGGAGAATCTGCACCCTCGTTCTATTGTCTTCACCAAACCATCATTTGCCAAAAGCATGGGTAGAATTTTTCAGATAATTTTACATATATCATCATAATCATATGAGTATTGCGTAACAAAGGTCACACACTCTGAGGTCTTTTGCCCATGTTTGGTTTATTCAGATTTTGGTTTGTCCAATAGTAAGGTCTCTCTTTCTAAGCTGTCAACTTCCAATTTAGCTTTTTGTATTACTCCTTTTTTGTATTTTCTTTGTTCTAACCTCTTCGTTAGAACATAACTTTGGGCTGCATAATCTAAATTGTTGAAACAGTTTCTTTTTGTCCTGACAAATTGGCCCTTTGCAATGGAATAAGGAACTTTGTGGGGATGGTTACTTTTACCATAAATAATATGGTATTTACAAATGTACTCAGACTCTGCCCTAACAGTTTCCTAAAGCAAATTTTACTAGATAATTTCTTCTCACTATTCCAGTGAATATTTCTAATGTAATTTACATGTATACACACTTTGATTTATCGTAATTCTTGATTCTAATTCTGACTCTGTGAATATCACTTTCACTAGTCTCCAAGGTTATTGAGACCCTAAAATAGGTTTGTTTACATCTATTTCTTTTCTAAATATAATTGGGTATTCTCCCTAGCATTCGCACAGTATCAATGTATCATTGATTGTATCAGTGTAATTTATTATTACCTGTAGCTTAAGTCAAGTTACTTAAATACAACTGTGATTGATAACGTTAGAGAAACGAAAATCCGTTATAGATACAATACCTACTACCTTTATTCTAATTTAAGAAAGCATTTATTGCTTTCTAATTTAAGAATGCATTTATGTATTTCTAATTCATAAACATATGGGTTGTGTTAAAATATAAAATAATCTGGAGCTTGTAACCTCTTTGATATGGAGACGTTTGTATCTAACTATTAGAACTTTGCTCATGTATATAATGTATCACATTTTGATCTATCTCTAGTTATCAGTGTATTTCTGTTCTGAATTAATCTATTTATTTCTAGGATGGTATATATATTATTGTAGATAGGTTTGTAATCTTTTCCTTGCAATGTTGGTATTCAACTCAGCTGATACGCATATGTTGAAATTAGGAAGCAGCTAATAGAACGTAAGTTGTTGCTTTTAAATGTGGTGGTGTTTTTATCAAGCCTATGTCTATGTGTAAGGCCCCAGGCCGAAACATGTCAGACGCTTGCTACTGTATATTTTAAACTGACCAAATAAAGTGTTGGACTTTTTAACCTAAGTAGAACCGGAAACTTTTTCATTTAAATTACATAATTTCCCCATAACCGGGATACCTGCTTTATTTATTGGAACAAGTACTACAGACTTTACAGGCTCCTTTAGATCAGGTGGAGCTACAGAGTACTCAGGATTGGCGGAGCGGTATCATCCACGTCACTAAAGTATTGGGACTTGCAAAGTTTGAACGGAGGGCACCTGGAGCACCTTATCTCTCCGGTGGAAAGACACAGATGGAACCAAAGTGAGGTGGACTCACTCCATCCCTTTCCAAAGCTGCGGCGGTGGCGGTGCTGTTTTGGAGGTTATTGCGGCAGATGAAGGTCCTTTTTCCTCTTTCTGGTGGAATCCGTGAGTGTTTGTTTGATGAATTGACTGTTTGTTCCACGCTTATGGCCCATGTTAGATTGTCCATTGACAGTCTTTACAATTACCGAGCTACCGCACCCTGAGCACTATTATGTATTTATCCAGTTTGCTCTATCTCTGAGACTTCCCAGTTCATGACTTTTTCTATGTTACTTGAGCTTTTACTCACAAGTTTGGGGAACTTGTTTATCACTAGCTGGTCATTGTAACAGGGCCTGCTCACAAACATTTGAGAGCCTTCCTTCATAAAACACGTTCCTACTATTAATACTATTGTCTAACTGGCACATCATTGTTTTGAATTGGTCAGTTCCACTCCTATCTACATATCCATTTTTGAACATTTTTACTTTTGGATTTTATCTATCATTGCTTTCTGCAATACTGCTTGTTTACTTAATTAATGATTAATTTGTTTTAATCAGTTGTGCCTACACCTAACTATATGCTGACCTGCCAAAGATTGTTAGAATATACTGTTTTTCTTTTGAGGTTTATCGGGGTAGCTATGTATATATATTTGCATTTTGAACATGCCTTCTGGGGATAAACGCGCCTTTCTTTTCATAAAGTATTTTTGCACTCTGCAATTGTGTGGGGTTAATGCCTCTACTCCATATAGCACAATTGCAATGGATGGCAAAAGAGACTTGAAAATAGTCTGCCTGCTGAAAATTGACTGCCTGCTTTATGGGAGTAGATAGCACAAAAGCTGTTTAAATGAGGAATTAGCTATATCCTCAATGTCTTTACCTGCACTCTCATGAATTAATGTTGTGAGTTTATAATCTACATTCATTCTAGACTTATTTTGCAACTTGTGTATCTGACTATTTAACTATCGTTACCAACCAATTAACTAGATATCTGGATTCAAAGCCTTTGAGCCATTTGTAAAGGTAACTAGGTTTGCCTTTAACTCTCACTGTTTTTCCATTATAACAATGTCTAATTAAGCTAGCATATGTATTTATACACTTACATATCTGTATATGACTTAGGACTCTCTAGAGGGTGCATTTTCCAAATAAACTAATGGGATTGAGATAGAGGTCTATTACTACTTAGTAAACATGTGTTTGTAACCGTAGTCTTTATTTATACTTGCTCTATAGCTAGCGGGGGTAAAAACATGGAGACTGACTTACCTGAACAGATAAATCAGCAATACTATTCTCTAACATGTATAGCTGATTTAGACCAATTAGAGCAAGATTTATGATGAGACATTAAATATTAATCCTCTTAGTGATAGGTTTCAAACCATGGAAAATCTCATGAAAAAAAGAGATAAAATTGAAGTGGGATAAATGGACCTTGGAGAGATATGTAAGACTAAAAATAGTGCCAAGAGGTCTAAGAATTAAAACATTCCCTACTTTTTTGACTGATAATACTGACTTTGTGACTAGATGGAATGACTCACTTTCTGACTGTTCCTTTAAGCTCATGTCTCTTATAGTAGAGTATAAGGATAGTAAATTACTTGCAGTCAGGGAGCAGATTATCATATTGCAAAGGGACCTAGACCTAAGTGTACTTGAGAAGAACTATAAGGATTTTGACACTGTACTAAAAAATGGCATAGTACAGCTGAAAAAGGAGCTTATACAGTCCAAACATGAAAAGTTCTTAAGTTACCAAACTGATTATAACTAAGACAGAGTATATATCTGGCAAAGACAGACAAGAAATAGGTCACATGACTGTAGATGTAGATGGAGACAACAAAGAGAAAATAGACAGAAAGACAATGATACTCTGAGTGGAAATGAGTCAGGGGAGACCACACACTCTTACCATGGTAATTCAGAGACTGAACAGGTCAGGGCACAAGGAGCAGTACCTAAATCGATTTTGAAAACCCTAAGGATAACACTCAAAAAGCATCTACCTTTGATGGAGGGATCAGTAACCATCCTGCTGAACATATAAACAAATATCACCAGGCAGCTATTGGACAGGCCAATCCCCCTAGCAATCAAGAGGAGGCTATTTTGTTAGAACAGTTTTTTTGTCTTCCCAAGGGATCCCCGTGACACGAGGAGGGGTAATAAAAAGAGGAGGACATAATATGAGACCACAACAGCCACGGTACACTTTGAGGAGAGGGAGGGACCAAAACAAATACCAATCACAGTAGAGAAAAATGTGACCATAGGTACTGTAGAACACAACAAGGAAAATAATGGCGACTCCAATAATAACGTCATTAACGTAACTGATTATCAGTTAACTAGGTCAGAATATAAAGTACTTAGCTATGGGCTAGGTTTTGTTCCTACAAGCAGGTTAAACCTTTTTCAAGCATTGGTTGACGTAAGTAGACTCATTTGAACCTTAACATTTTCAAGTAGAATCAGAGAACATCACTCACACTGAGACATATGGTACAACCCATGCACAAGGTACAGAAAAATCCATATTTGCTGATTTTCTGAAATCAGAGATATCCATAGATTAACTACATTGGGCAGAGAGAGTACATGTGGAGATGGCGACATCAATTCACATGTAGGTTTTAAGCCTAGATCCATTTTTTACCCGTTACAATCACCGGGAGATATCCTCGTAAATTTCCAAAAACGAATTGAGTTTGATCTTATTGAGCTTTCTAAAAAACCTCCAAAAGGGACACAAAATCTCACTGGAGCAGAGAAATCAGCACTTAAATCACTGAAATCAAATACCGATTTGGGGATCAAGAATGCAGACAAGGGAGGCAGTGATGTTATATGGGACCTTATGTTCTATACAAGTGAAATTATCAGGCAACTAAATAATGATAAGGATTACAAAATTCTCATGTGCAATCCTGTACTGAAATTTAAAAAAGATCTGAGATCCCTTCTTGATTATGGTCTTAGTGAAGACTATATAGACCAGAGAACTTTTGATTTTCTCCTGAAAGATAAACCAGTTACGCCTATATTCCATGTCTTACTAAACATGTCCTGCAGATTTTTGACAACTTTTTTGGAAAGAGGAATATGTAAGGCTGATACTTTATACTCCTCTATCCCACATACTATGGGCAAACAAGCTATAAAATATTTTTTGGAAACAGGTACAAATTACAGTATGGATTTCTCCCAATACATACTAGAAATGTTACAATTTCTTTTAACACATAATTACTTTAAATTTGAGGACACATATATTATTTGCAATTACAAGGGACTGCCATGGGGGCAAAATTTGCCCCGTCATATGCTAACCTTGTAGTGGGTTGGTGGGAGTTAACTATGATTTATGGTGAGAATAATCCCTGTGCCGAATTTATTAAGAGTTACCATCGTTATATTGATGATTTGATTATGGTATGGACGGGAGATCTACCATCCATAGAAAAGTTTGTTGAGTTTCTTAATTATAATGAATTGGGATTGAGGTTTACCTTTGAGACCCATAAATAAACTATTAACTTTCTTGATTTAAGGCTCAGTTGCGATATTGGGTACCACAAAGTTGAGTCCACAATTTTTCAAAAACCTATATCTGGAAATACCTTACTTCATGGTAAGAGTAACCCATCTCCACAAAGTTCCTTATTCCATTGCAAAGGGCCAATTTGTCAGGACAAAAAGAAACTGTTCCAACAATTTTAGATTATGAAGCCCAAAGTTATGATCTAACGAAGAGGTTAGAACAAAGAGGATAAAAAAAAGGAGTAATACAAAAATCTAAATTGGAAGTTGACAGCTTAGAAAGATAGACCTTACTATTGGACAAACAAAAATCTTAATAAACCAAACATGGGCAAAAGACCTCAGAGTGTGTGACCTTTGTTACACAATACTAATCTGATTATGATGATATGTGCAAAATTATCCGAAAAAATCTACACATGCTTTTGGCAGATGATGGTTTGGTGAAGACAATAGAATGAGGGTACAGATTCTACCACAGGAGAGGGGTCACTATTGGTAACCAGGTTTCACCCAGTGTTTTACCCACCAAAAAATTCACTAGTTCCTGGTTAGATTCGAAAGGTATGTTTAGATGCGGCTATAGCGCCTGCATCCCCTATACTTTTATAAAAAGGGGAGACACATTTCAATCTCTTTCTACAGAAAAATAATATAATGTGACATCATGTGTAAATTACAGAACTAAGAATGCCATAAATGTAATATGGTGTACCTGCACAAAAAAGCAATATGTAGGATGTACTTCTAGAGAAGTAACATCTATCTGACATTAAGAGATTTGATCCTTGTTCTGAGATGGCCAATCACTTCATACAACAACATAATAGCTCAAACAACACCTTTAAATGGATGGTCATAGAAAAGGTTAGAGTACCCACATGGGGAGGGGACATGACTAAAATCCTCCTTAAGAGGGAAGCCTATTGTATTTTTACGTTGTATGATGTCATTAACTTCTGGGAGTAATATGAGAATTAAAGCTCTCATTCTGGAATAACATGGTATTTACATATGTACTCAGACTCTGCCCTAATAGTTTCCTAAAGCAAATTTCACTAGATAATTTCTTCTCACTATTCCAGTGAATACTTCCAGTGTAATTTACATGTACACACACTTTGATTTATCGTAATTCTTGATTCTAATTCTGACTCTGTGAATATCACTTTCACTAGTCTCCAAGGTTATTGAGCCCATAAAATAGGTTTGTTTACATCTATTTCTTTTCTAAATATAATTGGGTATTCTCCCTAGCATTCACACAGTATCAATTTATCATTGATTGTATCAGTGTAATTTATTATTACATGTTGCTTAAGTCAAGTAACTTAAATACAACTGTGATTGATAACGTTAGAGAAACAAGAATCCGTTATAGATACAATACCTACTACCTTAATTCTAATTTAAGAACGCATTTATGTCTTTCTAATTTAAGGATGCATTTATGTCTTTCTAATTCCAAGATGGTATGTATAATATTGTAGATAGGTTTGTAACTAACTGTCTGAACCTTTTCCTGGCAATGTTGGTATTCAACTCAGCTGATACGCATATGTTGAAATTAGGATGCAGCCAATAGAACGTCAGTTGTTGCTTTTAAATGTAGCGGAATTGTCAGGGTTTTTTCCCTGTTGTGTTTGCCATGTGCTGCTGGCAGCATTTTACTCAGCTCTCTTCCTGACTATGGTGCATTGTAGGGGATGCTGCTCAATTCCTGCGCTCAATTGGGGATCCAGCTTTCCTTCTCCTCAGCATATCACCCTCAATCCAATAGGGCTGCGGAACGGTCTAATCAAGCTCTGGAACAGTTCCTCCATTGGTATGTCTCAGATCACCACAATAATTGGTCTGAACTGTTACCTTGGGCAGAGTTTGCTCGTAATAGTGCTATTAATGCTTCCTCCAAGATTTCCCCGTTAATGGCAAATTATGGGTTTCAACCATCCTTGTTGCCCAATTTATTCATGTCTCAAGGTATTCCGGCTTTGGAGGAGTATCTCCAGTAACTCCGTTCCACGTGGGTGCAGATTCAGGATTGCCTTCATCATTCTATGCAGCGCCAAAAGTTCCAGGCTGATTGTAGGCGTCTGCCCGCACCTTCCTACCAGGTTGGTGAGAGAGTTTGGCTGTCCTCCCGCAACTTGAACCTTCGTGTGCCTTCCAATAAATTGGCTCCCCGTTATGTTGGTCCTTTATGAATACTCCAACGGGTTAATCCTGTGGCCTTCGCTCTTGACCTTCCTCCTGCTATGCGCATCTCCAATGTTTTTCATGTCTCCCTCTTGAAACCATTGGTTTGTAATCGGTTTACCACTGTGTTGCCTCGTCCCCATGCTATCTTTGTTGACAACCATGAGGAGTATGAGGTCAGCAGCATTACTGACTCTCGTATGTCCAGGGGCCGTGTACAGTATTTGGTTCACTGGAGAGGCTACGGTCCGGAGGAGCGTTCTTGGGTTCCCTCCTCTGATGTTCATGCTACCCGCCTTCCTCCGTGCCTTCCAAGCCCGTTTCCCCAATAAGCCTTTTGTCCTCCCGCATTCAATTCCTGCACTTCCTTTTATGGCCAGACTGGTGTGCATCATCCATGTGAGACAGGATGCAGTCTCAGAATTGTGATGTCAACACTTAGCCTCTGTTCAAATGGTTTGCCTTTGTGTTGTCTCAGACCTGTTTGTGAGAGTTCCTGTGTATTACCTGGCTGCCTGATGTCCTTCCTGGTTCCTGACCCCTGGCTTGTTCCTGACTCTGCTGTTTTCCTTGTTCCTGATTCCGGATCGTCTGACTATTCGCTTTGGCTCCTGACTTGGCTCGTCTGACTACCAATTACTATAGAAAGTTTATTAAAAACTTTTCTTCCTTGGTCAAACCTATCACAGACATGACCGTAAAGAGAATGATCCACTCCATTGGTCACCTACTGCCAATAAGGCCTTTGATAGTCTTAAGACTGCCTTTGCTGCCGCTCCAGTTCTGGCTCATCCTAACTCTGTCCTGCCTTTTGTTCTTGAGGTCGATGCGTCTGAGACTGGAGTAGGTGCCCTCTTGTCTCAACGTCCTATGCCTGACGGTTCTTTGCATCCGTGTGGTTTCTTCTCTAAGAAATTGTCTCCAGCAGAGGGCAATTATGAAATTGGCGACAGGGAATTACTGGCCATAATTTTGGCACTTAAGGAATGGAGGCATCTTCTCGAGGGTACTAGTGTGCCAGTGCTCATTCTTACTGACCACAAGAATTTAATTTATCTATCTGAAGCAAAACATTTGTCACCCCGACAGGCCAGATGGGCGCTATTTTTGTCTTGGTTTTAATTATGTGGTCTCCTACCTGCCTGGTAGTAAGAATGTTAGGGCTGATGCCCTCTCTCGACAATTTTCGCCTCTGTCCAAGGAGGAGTCTGTACCTACTCCTGTTATACCTCCTGACCATATTTTGGCTTCCATACGTACTAATTTGACTTCTCCCTTGGGGGAGGAGATCCTGGCTGCACAAACCAATGCACCTCCTGAGAAACCTAGTGGTAAGTGTTTTGTTCCTGAGAATCTTCAAACTAAACTTTTGCACTCTTACCACTATCCTAAAGCTGCAGGTCACCCAGGCAAGAACCAAATGATTTGGTCTGTCACTCGACAATTCTGGTGTCCAGGTCTTCGTTCTGATGTTGCTGCGTATATTGCCTCCTGCTCTGTTTGTGCACAGAATAAGACTCCTCAACGTCTTCCTGTGGATCTTCTTCAACCTATTGCTAATGGTGAGCATCCTTGTACACATCTTTCCATGAACTTCATTGTCGAGCTCCCTGTTTCCAATGGCAATACTGTTATCCTTATGGTGGTTGACCATTTTTCTAAAATGTCACATTGCATTCCCTTGATGAAGCTGCCTACCGCTCAGGAGCTTGCTTCAATTTTTACCCGGGAGGTCTTCAGTTTACATGGGTTACCCAAGGAGATAGTGTCTGACCAGGGTAGCCAGTTTGTCTACAGATGTAGGCTTTCCTTTTGTGCTCAATTAGGGATCCAGCTTTCCTTCTCCTCAGCATATCACCCTCAATCCAATGGGGCTGCAGAACGGTCTAATCAAGCTCTGGAACAGTTCCTCCATTGGTATGTCTCAGATCACCACAATAATTGGTCTGAACTGTTACCTTGGGCAGAGTTTGCTCGTAATAGTGCTATTAATGCTTCCTCCAAGATTTCCCCGTTAATGGCGAATTATGGGTTTCAACCATCCTTGTTGCCCAATTTATTCATGTCTCAAGGTATTCCGGCTTTGGAGGAGTATCTCCAGTAACTCCGTTCCACGTGGGTGCAGATTCAGGATTGCCTTCATCATTCTATGCAGCGCCAAAAGTTCCAGGCTGATTGTAGGCGTCTGCCCGCACCTTCCTACCAGGTTGGTGAGAGAGTTTGGCTGTCCTCCCGCAACTTGAACCTTCGTGTGCCTTCCAATAAATTGGCTCCCCGTTATGTTGGTCCTTTATGAATACTCCAACGGGTTAATCCTGTGGCCTTCGCTCTTGACCTTCCTCCTGCTATGCGCATCTCCAATGTTTTTCATGTCTCCCTCTTGAAACCATTGGTTTGTAATCGGTTTACCACTGTGTTGCCTCGTCCCCATCCTATCTTTGTTGACAACCATGAGGAGTATGAGGTCAGCAGCATTACTGACTCTCGTATGTCCAGGGGCCGTGTACAGTATTTGGTTCACTGGAGAGGCTACGGTCCGGAGGAGCGTTCTTGGGTTCCCTCCTCTGATGTTCATGCTACCCGCCTTCCTCCGTGCCTTCCAAGCCCGTTTCCCCAATAAGCCTTTTGTCCTCCTGCATTCAATTCCTGCACTTCCTTTTATGGCCAGACTGGTGTGCATCATCCATGTAAGACAGGATGCAGTCTCAGAATTGTGATGTCATCACTTATTATTTAAAGGGCCTCTGTTCAGTATGCTTTGCCTTTGCGCTGTCTCAGACCTGTTTGCGAGAGTTCCTGTGTATTACCTGTCCTTCCTGGTTCCTGATCCCTGGCTTGTTCCTGACTCTGCTGTTTTCCTTGTTCCTGATTCTGGATCATCTGACTATTCGCTTTGGCTCCTGACTCGGCGCGTCTGACTACCAGCTCTGGTTTTGATTCCTGGCTTGTTATTTGACTTGTGGACTTTTTATTATTTTTTGCTATTAATAAAGGTGTGATTATTTTTGCACTTCTCGTCTCAGTCTGATTGCTGGCACCCTGACAAGTATTTTTTATCAAGCCTATGTCTATGAGTAAGGCCCCAGGCCGAAACATGTCAGACCCTTGCTACTGATGTTGCTGTATATTTAAAACTGACCAAATAAAGTATTGGACTTTTTAACTTAAGCAGAACCGGAACCGGAACCTTTTTCATTTGAGTTATATATATTTATATATTTGTTATAGCTTGTATATATGTTAACATTCATTTTTTCATCTAGATTCAGAAATTCATGAATCAGTCAAGTATAGTTTTTGTTACTAATGGCATGGTCTGAAAAATGATTAAATTCTAAATTTCCATCTTGCTAATAACTACATAATTCATTTAGTCACTTTTTTATTTAATGTTTCTGTTCTGCACCTCTGAAACCTTATAAATATTTCAACTTGAAATAATCACATTTCTGGTTATTATTAAAATTGGCTTTAGCATATTATTTATTTATGTTAATTAAATTTCAGCATATCTGTGAGTGCTATTGACAGCCTGTTGATATCAATTAACAATAACAATGCACTGCTCAGTTTCCAATTAAATTCCTATTAGTAACATTTAATTCCAGATGTCTAATGTTAATTGTGATACAATAAAAAGTTACACAAACAATTTTGTATCTTAGTTGAAATAGCCATATGTTTGTTAATATTTGAAACAATTGTATTTAGAGGCAATATACAGGGAGTGCAGAATTATTAGGCAAATGAGTATTTTGACCACATCATCCTCTTTATGCATGTTGTCTTACTCCAAGCTGTATAGGCTCGAAAGCCTACTACCAATTAAGCATATTAGGTGATGTGCATCTCTGTAATGAGAAGGGTGTGGTCTAATGACATCAACACCCTATATCAGGTGTGCATAATTATTAGGCAACTTCCTTTCCTTTGGCAAAATGGGTCAAAAGAAGGACTTGACAGGCTCAGAAAAGTAAAAAATAGTGAGATATCTTGCAGAGGGATGCAGCACTCTTAAAATTGCAAAGCTTCTGAAGCGTGATCATCGAACAATCAAGCGTTTCATTCAAAATAGTCAACAGGGTCGCAAGAAGCGTGTGGAAAAACCAAGGCGCAAAATAACTGCCCATGAACTGAGAAAAGTCGAGCGTGCAGCTGCCAAGATGCCACTTGCCACCAGTTTGGCCATATTTCAGAGCTGCAACATCACTGGAGTGCCCAAAAGCACAAGGTGTGCAATACTCAGAGACATGGCCAAGGTAAGAAAGGCTGAAAGACGACCACCACTGAACAAGACACACAAGCTGAAACGTCAAGACTGGGCCAAGAAATATCTCAAGACTGATTTTTCTAAGGTTTTATGGACTGATGAAATGAGAGTGAGTCTTGATGGGCCAGATGGATGGGCCCGTGGCTGGATTGGTAAAGGGCAGAGAGCTCCAGTCCGACTCAGATGCCAGCAAGGTGGAGGTGGAGTACTGGTTTTGGCTGGTATCATCAAAGATGAGCTTGTGGGGCCTTTTCGGGTTGAGGATGGAGTCAAGCTCAATTCCCAGTCCTACTGCCAGTTTCTGGAAGATACCTTCTTCAAGCAGTGGTACAGGAAGAAGTCTGCATCCTTCAAGAAAAACATGATTTTCATGCAGGATAATGCTCCATCACA
Organism: Bombina bombina; assembly: GCF_027579735.1. Taxonomy (NCBI): domain Eukaryota; kingdom Metazoa; phylum Chordata; class Amphibia; order Anura; family Bombinatoridae; genus Bombina; species Bombina bombina. The sequence goes on along the minus strand of NC_069504.1, from coordinate 554,502,909 downwards.
CGCGTCCAAGTACCCCACAGCATGGCTGGCAAGAAAGGGTATAAAAGAAGAAAATCTAATGACATTGCCTCCTTGTTCACCTGATCTGAACCCCATTGAGAACCTGTGGTCCATCATCAAATGTGAGATTTACAAGGAGGGAAAACAGTACACCTCTCTGAACAGTGTCTGGGAGGCTGTGGTTGCTGCTCCACGCAATGTTGATGGTGAACAGATCAAAACACTGACAGAATCCATGGATGGCAGGCTTTTGAGTGTCCTTGCATTGAAAGGTGGCTATATTGGTCACTGATTTGTTTTTGTTTTGTTTTTGAATGTCAGAAATGTATATTTGTGAATGTTGAGATGTTATATTGGTTTCACTGGTAAAAATAAATAATTGAAATGGGTATATGTTTGTTTTTTGTTAAGTTGCCTAATAATTATGCACAGTAATAGTCACCTGCACACACAGATATCCCCCTAAAATAGCTATAACTAAAAACAAACTAAAAACTACTTCCAAAACTATTCAGCTTTGATATTAATGAGTTTTTTGGGTTCATTGAGAACATGGTTGTTGTTCAATAATAAAATTAATCCTCAAAAATACAACTTGCCTAATAATTCTGCACTCCCTGTAATTTACATAACAGGTAAAAATTACAATGTTTATTATGAAAACGATCCCCAGTTATCCCTACTCTCAGTGAAACAATCAGAGCTAGATTAGAAGTCGTGTGGTATATTTTATTTCCGCGATCGCGAAAACTCAACTAGAGTTAAGCTTTTCGTGTTACTCGGGATGATCTTGTATTACAAGTTAAAAAAACAACTTTTTTTGCACACACAATAACCCGACTAGTGCAAAAATCTCAACATCAAATATCACCTGTTCGTTCACTTATTCCCCCACAGAAGTCAATGCCCTCTAGTTATCAAGCCGTCAACCGCAAATACGCTAGAATTCCGCAGTGTATTTGTGGCGAGGCTGATTCGCCTTAGTTATCAACCCCTACTGCACGGCAAAAGTAGAATATAGTGACGCAACCTACGATCCACCGGACTCAGTCCGATACAGATGGTTACGTCACTACAGATGTTCCAAACGCAAGTTCGGCACAATCTGACTACTTTGTTAGTTATCAAACTACTACCAGATACGCTCGCCACTATTCAGGGCCAGCGTACCTGGATTTCAATTCGCCGCACTGGAGGCGGCAGATCCCATAGGAATCAATGGGAGTCTGACCATAGCGAAAGCTCATATTCGCTGCTGCCTGATATCCCATTGATTCCTATGGGAGATGTCTGCACCTAAAACCCTAACATGTACCCCGAGTCTAAACACCCCTAATCTGCCCCCCCCCTACACCGCCGCAACTAAATACATTTATTAACCCCTAAACCGCCACTCCCGGACCCCGCCGCAACTATAATAAACATGTTAACCCCTAAACCTCCGCTCCCGGACCCCGCCACAACTATAATAAACATGTTAACCCCTAAACCACTGCTCCCGGAACCCGCCGCCACCTACATTATACATATTAACCCCTAATCTGCCGCCCCTATACTTCTGCCGCCTACATAAACTTATTAACCCCTATCCTGCGGATCCCGGACCCCGCCGCAACTAAATAAATTGTTTAACCCCTTAAACCGCCACTCCCGGACCCCGCTGCCACCTATATTAAAGTTATTAACCCCTATTCTGCCCCCCTATACCGCCGCCACCTATAATAAAATGATTAACCCCTATATTGCCCCCCTATACCGCCGCCACCTATATTAAAATTATTAACCCCTAAACCTAAGTCTATCACTAACCCTAACCCCCCTAACTTAAATATTATTTTAATAAATCTAAATAATATTACTCATATTAACTAAATTAATCCTATTTAAAACTAAATACTTACCTGTAAACTAAACCCTAAGATAGCTACAATATAACTAATAATTATATTGTAGCTATTGTAGGATTTATTTTTATTTTTCAGGCAACTTTGTATTTATTTTATCTAGGTAAATACATTTATTTATTCTACTTGGAGTTGCTCTTAATGCCATTAGGACTAGAGGTGATTTTACATCCCAGTACTAACCTGTTTCACTCACAAACTTTTTGAGTATTTTCACAATGGACTGGTTGTAATGCTCTACACCACCACTAGAGGCAACTCTATATGCAATATGGAGCTTTTTTTTTAACCCCTAGTATTTTCCACATTTTGTCATCACTTCACTAGCGAAGTGGGTCCCCCGATCAGATTTGATTCACTGGGGCTAACCAAATCTGGAAATTATGTGGTTGATGAGCAATGCTGCGCATGTTTCAGCACTATTATTAGGTGCACTGATGCACTCTAACCATTTGGTGAATAGGCATGTTACTGTTAACATGTATCTGTTACCTCTAGATGAACTAGTTACTGGACCAATAAAATTGATTTGTATATCTGACCATGGCAATACCATCCCCATTTTCTGCAATGCTGCTCATTACATTGGCACAGTGGGTTGGAACTGTAAACAGATTAAACAACTTTGACAATAGGTTTTAACATCCTTCAACTTATGTGGCCAAAAGGCATAGTCACGCAATATTTCATATGTTAATTTGGCACCATGATGGCCAGATGTGGGAGCATCATGGGCATGTTGAAGCATGAGACCCCTGAACTGGGTAGGTACCACCCATTGTTGGATACCTGTTTTGGAGGTTCTAATTAACAAACCATCCTGTAATTTGAATTGTGATCTGGACTTCATTAAGATTTTAAGATTGTCCTTACCAATACAGCCCTCTTTTGAGATGGACTGGTTTTCAGGATCTTCTATGTGTTTATAGAAGATACCTATAATGGGGTCTTCCTTTTGACTAGTGATCAGGTCCTCACTAGGAGAATCCTGACTCCATTGTACCAGGTTAGGCTCATTTTGTTGTTCAGCCTGGTTTCTGGTAATGGCTTCTACATGAATTGCACCCATTAAGTGGTCAATATTGAAGAGCTCTCCAGTTTTGGCCCCTTGTTTGGCTAATGAATCTGCAAGATCATTTCCTTCCTTATCAGGACCTAGAATTCTGGAATGACCCTTGGTCTTTTTCCAGTGTATGGTTAAACCATTGGACACCACTAACATTAATTTCACACCATGTTTGACTGGTTTGTTGTTGGTTTTCTGCATTCTATTTCTTTTCCAAATTGGCAGGTTTTCAACATAACTGTCACGCACATAATTTGAGTCTCTAATGATCACAAATTCACGAATACCTTGTTCAATAGCCATCTAAATTGTATTTAGAACAGCAGTTAGTACTGCAACTTGACTGGATCATGGTCCAATGTTGAAACCTACAGAAATATTTGGAAATCTATTTGCCCATGTTATACCAATGCCAGCGACTAATCTGTGCTCATTATCAATAGTGGCATGGTAAGAACAACCATCAACATATACCCAAGCTATGTTTAACATTGGTCCTCATTGTATATTTTATATGGGGAAAGCAATTGTTTCTCCAGGAAATCATCTTCTAATAACTCTTCCCCATGATCCTTAGCAGTACAGTCATTTTTATTTTGCTTATAGCGAATTTCTAAAGGCCAGCCTTGTAAGGAAAGAGTCCAAGCTGTTATGCAGCTATTGGACAGGTTCCCATCTCTTATCTTCTCACTTTGCAAATATAGCAAAGGCTGGTGGGCCGTTTCTACAATCATTTTCTCGCCCTGTATGTAGCTGTGGAAATTTTGTAGAGCCCATACAGTAGATAAAAGGACTTTTTCACAATCACTAAATTTTATTTCTACTGGGAATAAAGTTTTGCTCGCATAAGCAATGCTTAAATTATCATGCTTTTGGTATAAAACAGCACTCATGCTTATATCTATATAACCTGTCTCTAAGTAAAAAGGCTCACCCCCCTTCAGGGTAAGCTACGCAAGGTGCTTGAGTGAGTTTTCTCTTCAGCTATAGTATGGCTGTCTCTTGAGCCTCACTCCAGTCCCATTTCACATCCTTCTTCAGAATATGTAACAGTGGTTTAGCTAATTCTGCATAATTATCAATACATTTGCAAGAATAATTTGTCATACCTAGGAATTATCTGAATTCCTTTAAGTTAGTTGGGTTCTTAGAATTTATTATAGCTTTCACATTTTTCTTCTGAGGATTTAACCCTTCAGAAGTAACTTCATGTCCCAAGAAGTTTACACGAGTGCAGCACCATTGAGCTTTTTGTAGGGATAATTTGACACCCACACTTTTAAGTTGGCTGAGGATGTGTTTAAGTTCTGTGGTGTGTTTTTCAAAGTCTGTGCTTTTGATTAACACCTCATCAACATAAGATAAGGGCCCCCTTTCCAGTGCATCAGGCATAGCCTTATGCATGAATACAGCAAATTCATGTCCTGAATTTATGTATCCAAACGGGAGTCGAGAATGCATATTGGACCATTTGGACCGCTTATACTGGTCTTCCTCGTGTACCTTTATGGTCCAGTATCCCTGTGGACAATCAATGGTAGGGAATATCTTAGCTCTGTCTTAAATCAGTACACAAACGCCACTGTCCATTGAGCTTAAGAATACAGAGAATAGGATTATTATAAGAGCTATGCACCTGTCTGCTGTTCCCTTTTTCTTCCAAGTTCCTTATGATTTCTGCAAGAGAATCATATGAGGCTAACGGGAGTCTGTATTGTTTAACAAATACAGGTCGTGCATTGGGATCTGTTTGGATTCTTGCAATGTGCAGGTCTGTAGTCCCACAGTCCCATACAAATGCCCTTTTCAGGGCAATGGGTAGATTAGGTTTTACTTTATTTCTATTTTGTGGGTTTGGGGGGTGGGGGTTTGTATACTGTTAGGGGGTGTTTGTTTTTCTTTTGTAGGAAAAGAGTTGTTATCTTTAGGGCAATTCCCTACAAAAGGCCCTTTAAAGGGCCCACAAAAAGGCCCTTTTAAGGGCTCTTGGTAGTTTATTATAGATTAGGGTTTTTTATTTTGGTGTTTTTTTGTGTTTTTTTAAAGGGTATTAGAATAGGAATAATTTTTATTGTTTTGGAAAATTTCATTTGTTATTTTTTGTAATGGTAGGTTTTTTATTTTTTGTAATTGTAGGTTTTAGTGTAAGGCAGCATATGTTTTATTTCACAGGTAAGTTTGTATTTATTTTAACTAGGTAGTTAGTAGATAGTTAATAACTATTTACTAACTAGTCTACAAAGTTAAAATAACTATAAACTTACCTGTGAAATAAAAATTAAACCTAAGCTAGCTACAATATAACTTTTAGTTATATTGTAGCTAGCTTAGGTTTTATTTCACAGGTAAGTATGTATTTAGTTTTAAATAGGTATTATTTAGTTAATAATTGTAACTTTAATTTAGCTCTATTTTGATTTTGTTAAAGTTTGGGAGTGTTAGGGTTAGGGTTAGGTTTAGGGTTACGTTTAGGAGTTAATAATTTCATTTTGGTTGTTGCGATGTGGGGGGCTGGCGGTTTAGGGGTTAATAGGATTAATTTGTGTTAGTGATGTGGGATGCCAGAGGTTTAGGGGTTAATAGCTTTATTTTGTGGCGGCAATGTCGGGGAGCAGCGGAATAGGTGTTATTAGATTTATTATAGTGTGGGCGATGTTTGGGTGTGAGGGAATAGGGGTTTAGTATAGTGGCGGTGATATCGGGAGCGGCAGATTAGGAATTAATAGATTTATTTAGGTGGTGGCGATGTCAGGAGCAGCAGATTAGGGGTTAATAACATTATCTAGGTAGCGGGGATGTTGGGGGCAGCAGATTAGGGGTGTTTAGACATGGGGTTTATGTTAGGGTGTTAGGTTTAAACTTTACTTTTTTTTCCCCATAGACATCAATGGGACTGCATTACAGAGCTTTTCATTCTGCAATCGCACGTCAAAACAGCATTTGTATTTTGTGCGGTAGGGAGCTCAATGCAACCATATCGCACGCACAAGCCAGCTGTTTCAAAATTTGTAATGGCTGTGCTATAGAGGGTGAAATAACGCATTTTTTGTTACGTTCTTTAAATTCCCTATAGCGTGCATAACTCAAAATCTACCTGAAAATGAATTATATTCTATTCCAGTGGTAACCTCCAACGTATTATATATTTAGTTAACAATATTAACAAAGTTCTAATCTGTTATTCTCTATAAACATAATGATTATATTTATATAGTAAAATAAATATCGCTTTTAACTAGTTATATCTATCAATTGATCAATACAATATTAGAACATAAAGCAGGCTATAGAGATATTTAGATGAATTACTATTCAACAGATATTGTCTATAATCCCATGAATGGATGAAATGTTTCTATAAATTTACCTTAACTCCAAATTAATCGCTTATTAAATTCACATCTGAATTATACCAGAAGAATTTGTAATTAGCCAGCAATACTTGTCCAATGCCAAAATATAGGTTACTAAACTACAATGCTTAACCAACAACAACCAGAGATTTTACCACAATAATAAATGTAATTTTTATAATATATCACAGTAGCTCCAATGACTTAATAAATATGAATGCCTGACTCTTTTCTCAATAGTGCCTTAGCACTAATATGCTTAGAATATGAAATATACTGCTCTATTTAATACTAACGTTGTGACTATAAAATACCCCTTTAAATATCAGCTACAATTTAACTATAGCTTTTGAATACCTTGATTTAAAACATTAAAAATATAAAACAACCGTATATATTACCAAGTACCCTTGTGAAAGTTCAGCTTTTTTGATCAAAATCCTTTTCACTGTCATATAAGCGGGTGCACAAATCTGGAAGTGAATGTTAGGCCCAATTTCGTTTGCTCTGCCGGTATGAAGAGTTTCCTAATAATAATTTATCTCACAAAGACTGTAAATCCAAGGCAGCAGGTCAAGTCAATGAGTCAAATTAAGCAGCATGAGCTCCTATTACTTCCTGTGCCAGAGCTTTTATCCCTGTGATAAAGCCCAACCCTTTTCTAATCCTTCGGTAAAATTTGGTTTCGCTCATTAGCCCTTGGGAATGCATATTCAATTTCCTTAAATTGAATTTCTCTGGCTGTAATTCCCATATCTGACACCGGAGGGCAACAGACAAAAGAATGTAGCTTTGTTTGCAAATACTACAGGAAGACATATTTTCGTATATATTTTTAAAATGTATATTTAACATACTTATTATTTCCTGATATTAATAAACTTATCTGGTCAGTATATGGTCCAACTAATATAACTGAGCGCATATTTTTGAGACCAAACATGGGTATAGTTCTAGTATCATATTAGTAAGTACTTATACTGTTAATTATTTGATCTTCATGGAACCATAGCATTTAATATCCTGGTATTACATCACATTTTAATATAAATACAGTATATTCCATATTCCATACATACCTGCAATAGAATTCTGTAGCAAGTTTATTAGATAGATATTTTTGTATCTGATCTTATTCCATTTACTATAAATATTTCATATCTGTGGATATCACTTTAATATTTAGTGTATACGCTATATGATATGATTCAGGGCACACATTATATAGGCATTCATATACTAGTATCTACTAGTCATATTTCGAACCTAATTTGTACATCAGATGTCTGAAAAACAAAAGAATATGTTATTTATTCTGAAATAAGGTAAACATTTTAAATTCACCATACAGTTACTTACTCAATACAGCAGATCCATATACATATTGGTACATTCACCATAATCTGAGTATTTTACTATATGACTTAAGCTTAAACATTTAAGTAATTTCATATGAATTTTAAGTCACAGCATTTCCACCTGCCTGCAAGTGTCTATCTTTGTTTCCAAAGAAGAAGTGTATTGTGACTTCAAAGAGGACCTAGTAAATCATCATGTTTTTTTTGTTTTTTTTTAATAATTTATTTAGTTTTCGGCAGAAAGAAAAATTAAAGTAGAGCACAATCGCTCATGTTGTGCACCACGCAGGGTAAATCAAAATACATACATAACAAAGTAATATTCTGGTGGCAACACATGAAATAAAACACAAAATGTTGTTTATACTCGTGCTTATCTAAACAGTAAAGAGTAGAACTGTATCTATACTGCACCTTATCTGGTGCGTCAAACATGTAAATAATAATAAAAATAAATAAATAAATATTTTACCCCTCCTCCGCTGCATGCTACAGGGAATATTTCCCTCAGAATTAGACCTTCAAAAAACTCTGATTTATGAAACGCTTTAGTAAGGATATATTGGATAGTAAGAGGGTATGTCTGAATAATTTTAATCCATTTGTTAAAGAATCTTTGAATTTGTTTATTATGCAGTTTTGATGTGTTATATTGTTCAAAGATAATCTGTTGTTTTACAGCTTCCTAAAATATACTAAAAGAGGGAGGTTTCCTATGTTTCCAGCTTCTTAATAATAGATTACGAACAATTAATATGATCGTATTAATCAAGTCAGCGTTATGACCTCCTACACTTAAGAAAAAAATAATTTTTGGATCAAAAACAAAGTACTCAGGATAGAATTTATTTAACCAGAAATTAACTTTCTGCCAGAATTGCCGCACTTTTGGACAATACCAGAAGCAATGTAACAAATCTGCCCTAGGCAGAGAACATTTATAGCAGAGGCCCATATTGTCCTGTGACCAAAGAGCCAGTCTTTTCAGGGAGATGTATGCATTATTGAGTAATTTTAAGTGAGATTCGTGCCAAGAGAAACGGAGGGGCGCTTCCACCAACCATTTAATACTCTTTTTAATTAAATCATGATTAATTTCTTCAAAGTGTCTCGACCAGTACGAAACATATTGTTCAGAAATTAATTGGCCCTGCTTTGCCAGTAAGATATTATATAAGAGTGAGATAGAGTGTTTTCCTTGTTTATGTAACCCTCCAATTTCTGCAAAACATTCTGACCATTTTCCTAACTGTAATTTCTTATCTAGAAAATTACGTATCTGTAAATAAGCAAAGAAATGCTTGTTAGGAAGATTAAATTCATTGGCAATGCTTTCAAAAGTTCTTATATTAGATTGCTCATCCAAGAGCTGTGTTATCTTGGAGAGTCCTTTATTATCCCATTCTCTGAATGGCTTACAAAAACATCCAGGTAAAAACTCAGGATTTCCTCTAATCAATAGAAAAAATGATATATGGAAGTTAATCTTAAGGCGAGAACATAGCAGTTGCCAAGCTTTCACTACATTATAAATACTGGTACACATTTTTATACTAGTTGGTAGCTGCGCACTAGGGCAGTGTAAAATAGTTTTGCATGAAAATGGGTATATAAAAGTCTCTTCTAAACTTATATTAGTCAATGCCTCCACGGTATATAACCAGTCTACCCCATAATGAGCCAAAATAGCTAAATTATATGACTTAATATCTGGGAAGGCTAAACCGCCATGCTCCTTCTGCTGAGATAACTTTTTAATCGAAATCATCTGTCTCGACTTATTCCATAAAAACTTAACACAGGCCTGATTAAACAATTTAATGTCTTTTGCCTTAATAAATAAAGGGAGGTTATTCATTACAAATAATATCTGAGGGAACAAAATGTTTTTATCATTGTGATTTTAGCTGAGAGAGAAATTGGGAACAATGCCCAGCGTTGTAGCTTGGCTTTAATATTTACAAAGAAAGGAGTAAAATTAAGTCTGTACCAGCTATTTGGATCTCTATGTAATATAATTCCAAGATATCTAAAACTCTCAACCTCCTTTAGGTCGTATTGGCTCCTACTATCTTTATTTTTATATATCCATAAGATTTCAGATTTGGTGGTGTTTACCTTGTAACCTGAAATTCTGCTGAATAGTTCTAAGGCGCCAAACGCTATAGGAAAATTTTTATATGTATGTTTAAAATATAATAGTAAATCATCTGCATAGAGTGACAAAACTAATTTCTGATCTCCAATATTTATCCCCTCCAGTTCTTGCCGAAGATAGATTGCTAAGGGTTCAATGGCCAGATTAAATAAAAGGAGAGAAAGTGGGCAGCCCTGACGGGTGCCTTTCTCCATTTTAAAAAAAAGGAGTTTGAGTGTTATTAATCGCTATGGAAGAAATCGGATAATTGTATATAATTTTATTGAACTTTAACAAATTTCCTGAAAAAACAAATTTTGTCAGGGCCACATGTAAGTGTTCCCATATTATGGAGTCAAATGCCTTCTCCGCGTCAATCATAACCATAGCGATATCGTCTTGATATGTTACTTTCTCCTTATTCATTTTATTCCAAAAATATTCTATCAACATATATGCCTTTCTGATATTTTTAGTAAGTGACCTATTGCACATAAAACCAGCTTGGTCCTGATGAATAACTTCTTGGAGTACTTCCTTAAAACGATTCGCTATTATAGAAGTTAATAATTTATAATCTATGTTCAACAAGGAGATAGGTCTATAGGACCCTAGATCTGTTAAATTTTTATCTTTTTTTGGTATAAGGGTTATGATTGACGCAGAGAAAAACCTTGACATTAATTTTCCCCCCGTGAAGTATTCATTGAATAAACAAGTTAAGATAAAGACAATCTCTGATTTTAGCAACCTATAAAACTCAGCCGGTATTTGGTCCGGTCCGGGTGCCTTGCCAAGTTTTGTTCCCTCTATCGCCTTCATGACCTCGGCTGGGGAGATATGCGAGTTCATTAACGTCACTTGATCTGCAGTAATCTGTGGGCAATTAATACTGCTCCAAAATATATTACTGGTAAATCATCATGTTGATTATCACATGTATCTGTTAACTTACAATATCCTGGGATTCTGAGCATATCTCCACTAAAGTACAGACTCAGCGTCCCTCTCACCCCAGGTAGCATCCTGATCTCGGTACCATGTTTATCTTGTTTGAAAATATCTAATCTCATTAAGTGATGAGGTAAGGAATCTTTTGAAGCTTCTATTTTTCTATTTAGGGAACAAATGTTCTCTTTGTACAACACACAGAGAAAGTCCAGCACTCACTTACAAGCTCTCAGCTAAGATTTAAAAGCAAAAATGGAAAGGTTAGTTACCGCATTTGGCCAAATGGGACAAGCCCTGGTACCACATCAAGGTCCTTTCCAATACCTGGAACTCTAAAACAGCCAGACAATGCAAGCTCTCAATCTTACAGTAATATCTGATAAAAATATAGCTTCAAATATAAATGAATTATTTTGTCTTATTATATATAATATCTCTCCCACAATCCCCTAGCACTCCCACTGCTGAGCCTAGTGAACCCTCCACTTCTGCCAATGCAGGAACTGGTGGCCCTACTAGAACAACCCTGGTCACCCTTGTTAAATCGCCTAGTCAAACTAGCACTCCTAAAGCTTCAAGCCAGGCACACCGGTACCCCAGCAGGACAGCCTCAAAAAACAAAAAGAAATAATGAATGTGATTAATCTGTCTAATACCCAACTTACACCTGCACAGATCTCTATACTTAATAAAGGACTCACTTTTGCACCTAGCACGAATTTTGATGTCTTCTCTACTGTCATAGACATCAACAGATTAGTCCGCAAACTTACACTAAAGAAACATTTTTCTGACACCAACAAGGAGGATCTTCCCCCAGAACCTTCCTTAACACTTTCAGACAGCATCCACTCAGGTCTACTATTTAGAGACCAATGTGACTTCAACACACTACTATCACTACAAAACAACACCTCTAGCCCTTCATCACCCACACATAAGTTTTCACACAAAGACCGTTCATTCTTTTACTCTGTTCAGGCTAGAAGCCCCAGCATTGAACTATACCAAGACACAGTATTGAGAGACATCTTATCACTCAATGAGACCATAAAAGATACTCATTCAACAGTTAAACACAATATCACCCACGAAGAAAAAAATGCACTGGCAGAATTAGAGACCAACCCCGACATTGTAATAACTCAGGCTGACAAGGGTGGGGCAGTAGTGATCCTCAACATCACCGATTATATGGAAGAAATTAATGTGCACCTTGGGGACACTTCCACCTACACACGCTTAGGATATGACCCCACCTCTAGGTTCAGCAAAGAACTATTCTCGTTCTTGGATACGGCCCTGGAGAATGGTTTCATTACCAGGGAAACCATGGAATACCTATTTGTAGAGAATCCTCTTATTCCAACCTTCAGGGTCGTTCCTAAGATACACAAGACCCTGACTAGACCCCCAGGGAGACCCATTGTGGCTAGCATGGGGTCCCTATGCGAGAGATTGGGGGCCTGGCTCGACTCTGTCTTGCAACCCATAGTCACCACATTGCCTGGCTACATTAGAGACAGTGCCCATCTCCTCTACCAGCTTAACGACATCAAATGGCAACCAACTTTTCAGTGGGTCACCATAGATGTAACGGCCCTTTACTCTAGTATACCTCACCAGAAAGGTTTGGAGGCTCTGGGTCACATGATCAGGAGATATACTTCATTTTCTGATGAATACATCCAATTTGTAGTCTCCACTGCCAAATTCCTTCTCTCACACAACTACTTTGTCTCAGGGGGGAATTCTATTTGCAGAATTGTGGCACAGCCATGGGGGCAAAATTTGCCCCCGCATATGCCAATTTATACATGGGCTGGCTGGAACTTAACAGCATTTATGCAGATGACTTCCCCCTCAGGGACAATCTAGTCATGTATGGCCGCTACATCGACGACCTCATAGTCATCTGGAATTCTGAAAACCAGATAGAGGCACACACCTTGGTAGATCTTCTCAATGTTAACCAATTTAATTTAAAGTTCACGCATTCGTCATCATCTAATTCCATAGCTTATTTAGACTTACACCTTTATATAGATGACGGATCAAACATTATGTCCACTATTCACAGGAAGACTTTAGCACGCAATACCATACTCAGAGCTGATTCTTGCCATATCAGACATACCATCAGAGGCATCCCCAAAGGCCAATACATTAGGGCACGTAGAAACTGTTCCAACATTCAACAGTACAGGGTACAGGCAGATGCCATCACTCAGAGGCTCCTAGACAGGGGTTATAATAAGAAGTCACTCACACATACAGCCAAGCAAGTGAGCAAAATAGAGAGGCAGACTCTTTTTTCTAGCTATACAGGTAGAAATACCACCAACACCACAAAGAAAAATGCATTCACTGATGAAATTGTCTTTTCCACCCAATATAGCAGACAATTTGATGAGATCTGCAAAATAGTACACAAATATCTTCCTATTCTCCAGAGTGACACCAAACTACAACATATAACCAAACAACAAATTAAATGTGTAGCCAAGAAGGCCCCGACAGTGGGGGATAGAGTTAGGAAACATTTCACTAACAAACCCACACTTGGGACTCATTGGCTCAGCCCTAGCAAATGTTTCTTTAAATGTGGCCATATCTGCAAGAGTTGCAATTATACTCAGAAAACAGATCACTTCTCCTCATCTAGTATGGGTAAAACATTCTCTATCAAACAAAGAATAGACTGCACCACCCGCTTTGTAATATACCTAATAACATGTCGGCAGTGCTCCCTCCAATATGTAGGCCTCACTACACGACCACTCAAGGACCGTATCAGACAACACTTACTATCCCTAGAAGATGAAACTCCCAGAACCCCAGTAGCTAAACATTTCCGTTCTCATGGTAACCACATCAAACATCTTTTTACATTTGTAGGCATTGAACATATCCATAATGACATTAGAGGAGGAGATAGGGTGGGGAAACTACAGAAGAGAGAGGCATACTGGATATTTACTCTTCACACTAAATCTCCCCATGGCATCAATATGAGACATGACCTTGACCTATTCATTGATTAGGCTCAACACAAGCCCTACCAGCAGGGGACCCTTTTGCCCCCCCCTCCACTTTTCCCTCCCCTATCTCTCTCCCCCCTTCCTTCCTCCCCCCCTTCCCTGTCCCAACCTCCAACTCCAGGCCGAGCTATTCCTGTCCCTAGGTTCCTGTTTTATTTAGACAACTTAGTTTTAGTGTTCTTTTTTCTTTCACTGGTTCGTAACTCATATCTTACATTCAGACCACCACCATCCAATGGCCATTGCCTATTCCAGAATTGCATACTATTTTTACTTAGTACTTAGTATTCTTTTTCTATCTGACCTCCTTACTCCCTACCCGGGTATCCACGTCATCTGGATTTAGCTTACACAGAGTAGGCAACTAATGTCCAATAGGTACAGTTTTTGCTTTTCTTTTTCTTTCCCCCTTGGTCCAGACATATAAATTAGGTATTTACTCCATATACTGTGAAAATTTTGTCCGGCCAATAGGGGCACATAGAAGCAATAACCCTACCGGTCCTGCCCAAGCCCTTAGCCTAATTTATTACCTGTGTAGCCAAGCCATGGCCATTCATTATTATTATTATTATTACCATTTATTATTATCAGTATTTTTATTCTTATTTTTATTTTCATTCTTATTTTTATCCTTATTTTTATTTTTATTTTTGCACGCTTTATCCAACCTATATTTCCTTCTTCACTAGCAACATACTTTTTCTGTACATACATATTGTTTTAGCCCAGTAATTTTAGATCTTTCTCCCATGCACCCTCTTTTTCCTTATTTTTAGGTGTGATTTTGTTACTCTTAGGAACAATGCCCATCTTATCCCAATAGCCCACTCAAAACCTAGTTGTATAATCTGTAATGAGTGCTCTATGGTACAGGAAACAGTACAATTGTCCCTGATACCAACATAGGAATCCAATGCCATAAAATCTCATAGAGATATTCAACTTACAAAATTTAATCTTATCATTGATTCCTAGTAATTTCTGGGCCAAACCATCTTTAAGATTTTTCTGAAGAAGAGCTTAGCAAAATTAAGAACAATACCACGAGGTGTAAAGAAAAGAAAGGGAATAACAATATAAAACAATAAAAAATTAAAATAATAACAAAAAAACAAAACAAACAAACATAAAAATATATCAATATATGACGAAAAAATAAAATAGTAATATAGTAACAATAGAAATTTTAATGCACGCTTAGGATGTGTGCCTTTTAACACCATTATGGAGTCCAGGGGTGGAGGGTATCCCCCCTAGACCCTCTCCTCTCCTGGTTTCCAGCCCTGTTTTCTGAATGTAGTGAGCTTTGTGCCAATGGTTCATTTTAATTTACTTACTGATTTAAGCATCACTATTAAATAATTTCCCATGTTTCCTTCACTTTGCACCCAATGTTTTATGTAACCAATTGATTATAGAATGTTACTCACTGATGTCACCTATTCATTTATCTATATTTTTATCTTAGATAATACACCTTCACACCGAGTCTTGTTATATTATCACAGGGATCAGTGCCGTGATTAGTGCTGCCCATTTTTGAGAATTTTGTTCCATTGGCTGATGCTCCCTATATAACCCCTTCACATGTAACACTACTAGATCTCTGATGAAGCGCATGTGAGCATGCGCGAAACGCGTCAGATCTAGCACCCCTTGCACACCTGTGTTAGTGCTATCCACTTTTGTATATCAAATAAAGTCACCTGGCTCCAAGTTCCTGAGTCCTCGCCTTTCTTCTTGTATTGTATATATATATATATATATATATATATATATATATATATATATATATATATATATATACATTATTTAATGACACTTTGGCTGCTTTTTTTCTCTAACATTTGAGATCTCATTTCTTTGAGCTCTTATGACTTTTTGGTGCAATATTTTTTGCGAATAATTTTTATTAGAAAATGTTATTATGAGTTTTACTTTACTTTGTAATGTATTTTTAAGTGTTTTTTGACACTTTTTAGTTTTGCAAAACAGTTAATTACAGCTCTGAGATTGCGGTAAGAATTGTAGCGTAAAGCGTAATCACAATTTCGCTCAACTTCTAATATCAGAGCAATTAAAACTACTCGTGAAAAAACAATATCTCTTGTGCAAAAACGTTTACACCTCACTTGTAATCTAACCCTTTATAAGGTAAGCATATCTTGCTGTCTGCAATTTATAGAGTTTTTTTAACTGTAGGGTGTAGTTAACTGATTAACTGTTTCATTGCTGGGCCACTCACAAATGCTGACCTTAAATGGAACACTGGTCACTAGTTGTAAAATTGCACGCTCTAACAGATTACAGCATGTCATTTTTTTCAATTTTAATGGACCTTTAAAATCCTCCAAGATCTCCTTCCTGTTTTCCATTTATTTAAAGGGACCTGAAAGTTCAGTTGGACACTTCGAATAATATGTACATGTGCCTTGCAATATAATTATTTTTGCAAGAATCCTTCTTTGTAAAGTAATCAGAAACATGTGCACAAGGCCAACTGCTGTACACTTAGCAGCTAGTCTGCACATGATACAAATAATTTGGAAAAAATGTTTTTAATTGTATTTAAAGAGTAATGTTATGAGTTTAAACTTCTATTTTATGTCCTCTTAAATAAAACATCACTGTTGACAAATCCATAAAAGGTAAAAATAGGTCATTTATAAATCAATACACTTGCTATTTTATAAAACATTGTTTATACCACGTACAGAAAGAAATTAGCAATGAGACTGTGTATAGTTATTATCTATTTACATTCAAGCTTTTGGATACCTGAGTCAATAATTTAGTACAAGACATAAAAATGTGTTAGTAATCATTAAATTTACTGTGATGCCTAATTTAAAGGGACAGTAAACACTCTGGGCTAGATTACGTGTGAAGTAATGCTGAAAACCTGCTCTGTTAGGGAGGCCTAAGGACAGTTTTAAAAACCAGTGGTATATATCTATATATAATCATGTATAGATAGGTATAGATATATATTGTACAAAAAAAACCATCAGATATATGTAGAAATATTTATGAATAAATAGAACATATTCTTGTATGTGAAGAACTTTGGAATGTGAAATATTCATATTTTCAAGTTAGCACAAATGAAAATATGAGATCTTCTTTTTTTTCCATTGACTTCTATGGGGGAATACGTGAACACGCACTGAATTTTCTACCTTTGGATTTTTTTGCTAGTTGGGTCCTGCAAGAGCCAAAACTCCTAATATGAGCACAACCCAACGAGTGTAAAAATCTTAATTCAAGTGCAATTAATGCTCAAGCGGGAGCGTTAATTTATGATCCACTTATAATCTGGCCCTCTGTAATTGCAAAATATTTCTGTTATGTTCCTATAGAATAACATATCAGCTAAGTCTAAAAATGTTTAAAACACATTACCATCCTTCTGTAACGCTCCAGTAGTGATGATTGCGTGTGTCCAGATAATAACCCAAAAGTCAGTAACTTCTGGACAATTAAAGTAAAGGTCAAGTTTCAAAGGATGGTCAGAAGACAGACAGTGGTCAGCAAATTGCGGGCAGCAGAAGTACAGAAATTATATCCAGAGGAAGGTCAGAAATCAAGCAAGGTCAACAATAATTGGTCAGAAGAAATGAAAAATTGGATCCAAAGAAAGGTCAATAATACACAAAAAATATGTCAAAAATGGAAGTTCAATAGAATCAGGTGTTCCCAAGTAATACTCCAGCAAACAGACAAAGATTGGGTGCTGTTGCGTCAATAAATAGCGCCAGGCAATGCAAAAATTTGCGCCATGATGATACAATGTAGCATCTAAATTGACGCAACTGAAAACAAAACTTGCTTACAGAAACAGTACAAGACTGCAAAAAAATGTGCAACTTCAAGCACTCAAATTCCCTAATTACAAATAATTAAACATTTAGAGCAAAGTTTAGCGGATTTGAGATAGGACAAAATAATAAAACTTAACTTTTATTGGCAACTTTAAAATAAATGGTTGTTAGTTAAAAACAACAAGGGGAGGTTGGGGGGAAAATGGGCTCTTACCTTCTTTTTTAATGTAGCAAGGAAAACTAGTCCTTTAAAAACTTTAGGTTACTAATTCATATGTGAATTCTGTAATGTCCTACGTAACGCCATATATATAAACACAGGATCGCTATTTAGAAAACATTTACCTTTAAAGATAAGTGTTGCAGTGGAGGAATAGGCATAACCTTCATATTAATCTGTATACGGAATGAGTACACAGGCATGTAGTAACATTGTACAAACTAAGCAGGTTTATGGGAGAGAGTTTATTTCCCTAGTATCGATTTATCACTGAAACTATAAGTTTGAAAGTACCAAAGTGCTGATATTTGTAAACCGGATGTTTATACTAGAACTCCTAGCAGTAGACCTTTGTGCAGTCAATACAGACATATCCTTTCAATACTGGTCACGCATTCCCTGAGGACTATTAATATATAACAGTAACTAATTCTATTTACTGAAGCTATTGTAAGGGGAAGACCTACACACCAGATGCTTTGATTGATGACTTACTGCAGCAGCTTATTGAGTATTTTATTCAAAATTATATATTCATTGATTTAACACCGGTTACCCTAACAGTGTCGATTGGTCCCTTGAAATTTCAGTGATTTACAGCTAATGACTATGGATTGATATTGACATCATAGGCCATTTAAAATGGATATTTGGCATTTTATTAATCCTGCCCTTGCATCCTTAGATAGGACAAATACACAGCCTGTGCTATTTTCAGTATTTTATTTGTGCAACACTTATTATGGTCTAGTTTAAATTCCTTGTGTTTTTAACTAACAACCATTTATTTTAAAGTAGCCAATAAAAGTTATATTTTATTATTTTGTCCTATCTCAAATCCACAAAACTTTGCTCTGAATGTTAATGTAATTAGAGAATTTGAGTGCTTGAAGTTGTACATTTTTTTTGCAGTCTTGTACTGTTTCTGTAAACATTGTATGTAGTACACAGTACCTATACCAATGTCATATACAAAATCTAAATGTGTAGATAACTTTCCTACACTAAGATTCAGACTTATAATAAACATTGGGTTCCCCACGATCATTCCAGTAGTGCCATTGTTTTTTTTTGCATTATGAAAACAAAACTTGACTTAACTTGAAAAAATGAGGCAACGGCTTGAAAAAAATGACGCAATGTTGCTGCCAAAATAGGAGATAACTAGGCAACTGTAACTAAGCAGAAGCCTCATCGTGACACCTTGTTATTGCAATTATTTAAAAAAAAGCCAAACTCTACTCACATTTTCTTTATTTGAAGGAGTGAATCTGAGCTTTAGTGTGCAGTCAACAAGCCTAGTCATTGTCATAAAGTTAATATAAAGTATGTTGTTTTGTTATCTCAGAAAGCCAATAATTAAATGATAGGTAGTAGTGTTAGTCTAGAGAAGCCGGCAGGGTGTATTTCAAGTTCTGAGAATTAGAAAAGTGCACAATTTTCAGAGCTAAATTACATGAAAAGGGAGCAAAATAAATATGTAAAATAAATTGCAAAGTTGCTTTACTATGCATAACTAAACATTTTATATAAAAAAATCCAACGTTTTTAAAGGGGTAGTCTAGTCAAAATAAACTTTCATGATTCAGATAGGAAATGCAATTTTAAGCAACTTTCTAATTTACTCCAATTATCAATTTTTCTTCGTTCTCTTTGTATCTTTATTTAAAACAGCTGGAAAGTAAGCTTAGGAGCCGGCCCATTTTTGGTTCAGTACCTGGGTAGTGCTTGCTGATTGGATGACTACATTTAGACACCAACCAGCAAGCGTTACCTAGGTTCTGAACCAAAAATGGGCTGGATTCTAAGCTTTACATTACTGCTTTTTAAAATAAAGATACCAAGAGAACAAAGACACATTGATAATAGGAGTAAATTAGAAGGTTTGCGAAAAATTGCATTTCCTATCTGAATCATGAAAGTTTAGTTTTGACTATACTATCCCTTTAATGTCCCTTTAAGTTTGAAAATAAAAACAAAATACATGTTAGATTTTTTAAATGCTCTGGCTATCTATAACAAAATTTCCTCTTACCAATGTCTTGCGAACATTATAAACTGTGAATATTTGAAGTAAATCTAATAAAGTGTTTTTGAGATTTTAAAGCTTGCACAGACATATGTGTTTCTATTTTATCAATGGCTATTCATTTGTCTCAAATTTGTAGTCAAAACTGTTTAAACCTAAGAAGCAACATTGATTGCCCATTTGAAAAAATGAATCTGTTCAACAGATTAGAGAACATTTATGCTAAAATATGATTTTCAGGTGAAAACACCGTAAAATATAAAGGTTAATTAACTGTTTGCATAAACAGTAGTGTTCTACTTTATAATAATGTTATTTAATGTTTATATGATTATTCTGATTGGAAAATGATTTGTTATACACTTTAAGAGATAGAGGCTAGCATTTTCTATGAGCATACTGGGGCCACACTTGGAAGACTCTAAACTCAGCTAAGTACTGTTTCTATTTATAGCCAGATTAAAGCACTGTTAAACTAAGATTCCCTCATATAATTGAATTTGTGTTATAAAGCTTTATGCTGTGTTAAACCTCTGGTGTAAAAATAGGAAATCAGAGCATGTTCCCTGCCCATAATGAGGCTGGAAATTACTGGAAGAGCAGCTGTGGTGCCAGCAACTGTACAGAGTAGTAAGGCAGGGTGAAACATCATTGAGATTGGTGCCCTTG
This sequence comes from Bombina bombina, assembly GCF_027579735.1. NCBI lineage: Eukaryota > Metazoa > Chordata > Amphibia > Anura > Bombinatoridae > Bombina > Bombina bombina. Next base: position 554,482,357 of record NC_069504.1, on the reverse strand, counting down.
GGGAAAAAAAGAGATTTGCCTGGTAAGAGCAATTGTCTCACTTTTCTGTGTTCAAATAAATAGAAAGCTCCCAGCTAGAATGAAAAGAAAAGAGAGAATTATCTTCTGCTTACAGTATTCTCCACAAACATGCTCAAATTTGTATTAGATATTAGTGAAACTGCAAATCACTTAATGAGATTTGACAAAAATACTATGTAACCAGAGAACACTGAAATATGTAAAAATGCCAATACCTTAAAGGGACACTGAACCCAATTTTTTTCTTTCGTGATTCCGATAGAGCATGCAATTTTAAGCAACTTTCTAATTTACTCCTACTATCAAATGTTCTTCATTCTCTTGGTATCTTTATTTGAAAAGCAAGAATGTAAGTTTAGATACCGGCCCATTTTTGGTAAACAACCTGGGTTGTCCTTGCTGATTGAAAAGCACCAATAAACAAGTGCTCTCCAGGGTTCTAAACCAACAATTGTCTGGCTCCTTAGCTTAAATGCCTTCTTTTATGAATAAAGATAGCAAAAGAACGAAGAAAAATTGATAATAGCAGTAAATTACAAAGTTGCTTAGAATGTCATGCTCTATATGAATCATGAAAGAAAAAAATTGGGTTCAGTGTCCCTTTAAGAGTTTAGATTTTACTATCATATGCTAAGTGAAAAGTTGGATTGAAAATACTCTTTATTAGGTAATTAATAAAGATACTGTTATCATCTGTCACAGCTCTGCTGACATTTATGATAAATAGGGATTTTAATAATAATTGTTACTCCTGGATTTTGAAAAATAAGTGTTATATCAGAGGGCATTCTGTTCTGTAAAGCAATCTGCGCCCAGAATTTCCCATTATTTTAGTCATTTCATTTTGTAAGCTTATATTTTGTACTTGTTTCTTTAATTTGCGCTTTATTAGAGCTACCTTGTTTATTGTTTAGTTACTGATTTTCTGTAATTGTCCTAGTAGACCTGCTTTCTACTAAAAAAAATATCCACCAATCCAAACCAGTAAGGAATTGTGAGATTACTGATACAAGTCCTTTCTTGATTATGCACACTTCTGGAGAACAAACACGCATCATTTAACCGACTTCAGAAGTGCGTCAGCTGGCGGGGGACGCCGAAGTAACAGTGAGTAAATTGCATCCACTGCACACGAAATTACCACTATACAATCTAACTTAGAAAGAAAAACTGCAATGCCGAAGTAACAGTGAGTAAATTGCATCCACTGCACACGAAATTACCACTATACGATCTAATTTAGAAAGAAAAACTACAACATTTTTTAAATAAGAAAAAGACAATTTGTGGTTAAAAACACCTGTGATTGCTGAACGGATTTTGTTGTAACACCGTTCAATCACATCCCTTAATTGCTCCAAGAACTATCTATTTAAAATAGATAAAAAGCTGTTTTACAAATACTAAATTTTAAAACAAATTCCTTTACTAAAGATACAACTTTACAAAGGAACGTTTTGTTACCAACACCTGAAAATCTCATATATGAGAATATAAGAATATTGGAGAGGAGAATAGCCAACATTGGAACTTTGTGATTCAACATCTCTCTGACATAAAGTAACACTTTCTTATTGAGATTTGATAAAGAGAAAAGCATAATAAGCTTGAGAAGCTGAGAGTTATAACGATCAGTTAGAATAACCGCTCCTAATATCAGTTAAGATATTACTTTTAAAGAGGAATTGTAGAGTATTTTAATTGTAATCATTCATTCTCACGGAAGAGGTATAAAATACTAGTCTTTTTTTACTATTGTTTGTATAGTATTTGTGTTAAAGTATATTATTGTATGGCATATGCTTATTAAGATTTAGGACACAGGTGTCGTCATTATTATTGCATTATATATCTGTATACATATATTTTCTTAAACCGATATATAGAAATATTTTAACATGAGGTATTAGAAAATAAATTTTAATCAATATCTTTGGACCTATTAGTAGTTTGTGAATCAATTATTAATACACAATTAATCAAGGTTTAGAAGTGGGACACACCCATATAAGGACCAATAGTGAGATTTCCTGAATTATCCCAATCTGTTATACAGATAGCCAAGAGCTGCCACCCACATCCTTCACTTGTATTAATCATTTTTGGTGAACAACCTGACTTGTCCTTGCTGATTGGACAGCACCAATAAACAAGTGCTCTCCAGGGTTATGAACCAACAATTGGCTGGTTCCTTAGCTTAAATTCCTTCTTTTACAAATAAAGATAGCAAGAGAATGAAGAAAATTTGATAATAGAAGTAAATTAGAAAGTTGCTTAAAGTTGCATGCTCTATATGAATCATGAAAGAAAACATTTAGGTTCAGTGTCCCTTTAAGAGTTAAGATTTTACTATGATATGTTAAGCAAAAAGTTGGATTAAAAATACTCTTTATTAGGTCATTAATAAAGATACTGTTATCCTGTGTCACAGCTCTGCTGACATTTATGATAAATAGGGATTTTAATAATAATTGTCACTCCTGGGCACTCTGTTCTGTAAAGCAATCTGCGCCCAGGATTTTCTATTATTTTAGTTATTTCGTTGTGTAAGCTTATATTTTTGTACTTGTTTCTTTAATTTGCGCTTTATTAGAGCTACCATGTTTATTTTTTAGTTATTGATTTTCTGTTATTGCCCTAGTAGACCTTCTTTCTACTAAAAAAAAATCCATCAATCCAAACCAGTAAGGAATTGTGAGATTACTGATACAAGTCGTTTATTTATTATGCACACTTCTGGAGACTCAGGGAGAAAATAAATAAAAAGCATAGGCACCAAGGACAAATTAGACCACTTGGGAATGGACTATGTTGTAGCAGATTTCTGTTATGCAATTCAAAGTTGATTATTTTGGCTGATGATTGTTTATGTTTTTTGTGCAAAAACAGAAAAGCTGTAAGAAAATTGTGATTGAAAATGGTAAGTGTAAATGTAACTATTAAAATATTCCAGTTCAATAACATCTTTCCATATCAGTTGTGCAATCATGTACCCCTCTGTGCAAGAAATGTGCTCCCAATCATCAGTAGAGTAGAAGGAATCAAATCACAGCATGTGATCAAATGGGTATAGAGAGCCTTGAAAGCCAGTAGGACCCACTTAAAGGGACATTATACACTAATTTTTTCTTTGCATATAGTTTTGTAGATTATCTATTTATATAGCCCATTAAGTTTTTTTTTTTTTTTTTTTTTTTAATGTTTAGTTTTGCTTATTTTTAAATAACATTGCTCTGATTTTCAGACTCCTAACCAAGCCCCAAAGTTTTATGAGAATACGTCAGCTACCTTCTCCAGCTTGCTCCTGTTTGTGTAAAGGGTCTTTTCATATGCAAAAGAAGGGGGAGGGGGAGTGTCTTATTTCCCACTTGCAGTGGGCTTTCCAGCTACCTTTTCAACAGAGCTAAACTGAGAGCTTCTAAGTAAGTTTTTAAACCGTTTTATAGTGGATTTTTATATCAGTATCTGTGCATCTTATTCTTTATAGTAGTGTCTATTACATGCAGTTATATGAAAATTAGTGTATATTGTCCCTTTACCTAAATACATATTAGTCAGTTTCTCACATATTTCAAAATTTCTTTATCTTGTGATTTATTTAACATATCCAAAATATGAACCCTTTGTGTATAAATAAGGATGGTTTTGGATAATTCATCCAAAATGCATGATTAAAGGGACACTGAACCCAAATTTTTTCTTTCGTGATTCAGATAGAGTATGAAATTTTAAGCAACTTTCTAATTTACTCCTATTATAACATTTTCTTCATTCTCTTGGTATCCTTATTTGAAATGCAAGAATGTAAGTTTAGATGCCAGACCATTTTTGGTGAACTACCTGGGTTGTTCTTGCTGATTGGTGAATAAATTCATCCACCAATAAAAAGTGCTGTCCAGTGGTCTAAACCAAAAAAAAAAAAGCTTAGATGCCTTCATTTTCAAATAAAGACAGCAAGAGAACAAAGAAAAATTGATAATAGGAGTAAATTACAAAGTTGCTTAAATAAAAGAAAAAAATTTGAGTTCAGTGTCCCTTTAAAGGATTTTATGTTAAAAGGTTTTCTCTTTTCTGGACTTCTATGATACAATAAAGGAACAATTTCGACATGTGCATACAGATATTTTTAATTTTCACGAAACGAATATGCACAAACTAGTTTCAAGAAAAGAATATATACTAACGAAATTAGTTATTATACATTTGTTTCCCTTAATTTAGCTATAAAGGGTAATATAATTACCTTTAGTGCTAATCCCAGCATTTGTTTTAATGAAAACAAATGTAAATGTTACAGAATACGAAGTATTCTTTTTAGTTCAGCAGCCACATATTTAGAAAAATTAATTTTATTACATTTCCTTTATTGTATTGCTTTTGGTTTTTGTTAATGGGGAAAACTTCTACAGTTTTACAGTGTCACTTCCAGTTTTAATACCGTCATGTTAGCAGGCATGATTGTTGCAGCATTATTTAAGGTAGGAATTAATGTTATATTTTACACATCATTAACCCTTGAAAAAATGTCCAATTTCTGGAAACAACTTTGGCACACTGTACTGAATAAAAGCTGATTAAATAATTATTTGCTTTGTTTGAGGTATGTCCCTTGTTTTTATATTTGTCTGTCCTATCTATCTATCTATCTATCTATCTATCTATCTATCTATCTATCTATCTATCTAGTGGTGTAGATGCAGTTGAAGACACACTTAAGATGGCTAGAATTTATTATCAGTCACAGATTGAATTTATATTACAACTATTAGAAATTATTTTGTATCTCAACTATTTCCTTTTCCAGGATTACTATTTTCTGCAGAGACAAGATACAGATATGTGTTTAAATTTTACTGCCAATTATGCTAATATTTATATGAATATTTTTGAAGAAATTTTTTTTTTGTTACCCTTTGTTTCTTTAATATGGTGCCACATGGTGGGGCTATATTGACAATATTTCTGTATTTGGTTGGGTGACATTAGAACCCATATAGAGTTTGTTGATGATCTGAAATCTTCTACTTCACATATAAAATTCAAATTCACATTCAGTGAAGAGAGAATAGTCTTTCTTGACACCACTATTTTTAAAAAACTGATCAGGGCCTTAAAATCAGATCTGTATAGGAAGAGTACAGATTAGAAACCAAAACAAGAAGACATGAGTCACCTTACCCTTGTCTTTGAATATAACAATCAGAGCCCTATGATACAAAGAATTATTCAAAAACATTGGGACGTTATCAAAGAACATAATCCAAGTATTCCTGAGTTTCAAACTATCCCTAGGCCAGCATATAGATGTTGTGACAATATCAGTGATAAATGCATAAGGGCAGATGTAGGATCCTCTAAAAGTATACAACTGAGCTATAATACGGAAAAAAAGTATGGGATGCTTTCCCTGCCTAAACTGTGCTAGTTGTGTTAATATGGTTAGGGTGATCATTTTTCATCACCCACGAACAGGGAAGAAATATGTCATTAAGGGTTATTTCACATGTAAGAATAATTATGTGATTTATATGACTAAATACCCTTGTTAAGTTGCATATATTGGTGAGACCACTAGGAGCGATGGCGATAGGATCAGTAAACATAAAAGTAATATTCGGAGTTAGGTCCTATCTGCACAAGTAGCTCATAATTTTTATTTTTTTTTTACTAAAAGAGATTCAGTAATTCAGATTAGATATCAAATTATTGGTCACATTGAAATACCTATGGGGGGGGGGGGTGATCAAGAAGGCATTCTGGATCTTTAGTTTGGAAAAGTTGGGTGAAATCAGATCTTTATAGGAAGAGTACAGATTGGAACCCAAAATAAGAAGACATGAGTCACCTTACCTTTGTCTCTGAATATAACAATCAGAGCCCTATGATACAAATAATTATTCAAAAACATTGGGCCATTATTAAAAAATATAATACAAGTATTGCTGAGTTTCAAACTATCCCTAGGCCAGCATATAGACGTTATTATTATTATTATAATTATTATCGGTTATTTGTAGAGCGCCAACAGATTCCGCAGTGCTATAAACATAGGCAAAATACAAGGAAACATTTATAGGGATCAAATAGGTAAAGGGCCCTATCAAGAGTTGCACTGTTGTAGTCAGCTCTTAAGAAGGTGATCTACAAACAGCTGGGCTTTTAGACTTACATGCTAAAGGGGTTCAAGGGGATAGCAATGGAGGAGAGGAACTGGTATAAAGAAAGGTTAGTGTAGGTTGTATGCATCCTTCAACAGTAGAGTTTTAGGGAGTGCTTGAAGCTTTTAAAACTAGGGCAAGAGTCTTGTGGAGCGAGGCAGAGAGTTCCACAAGATGGGAGCCAGTCTGGAGAAGTCCTTTAAATGGGAGTGTGAGGAGGTAACAAGAGAGGAGGAGATTAGGAGTTCATGAGCAGAGTGAAGGGGACAGAAGGGAGAGTATCTGGAGACAAGGTCTGAGATATAAGGAGGAGCAGTGCAGTTGAGGACTTTGTATGTCAGAGTGAGAATTTTTTGTTTAATCCTGGTGGCAAGAGGAAGCCAGTGAAGAGATTGTCATAGAGGTGCAGCAGATGAAGACTTACGTAAGGGAAGATGAGCCTGGCAGAGGCATTCATTATGGATTGTGAAGGAGCTAGGCAGCAGTAGGGGATACCAGAGAGGACAGTGTTGCAGTAATCAAGGCAGGAAAGGATGAGAGAGTGGATTAAAATCTTATTTGTGTCTTGTATAAGGAAATGTCAAATTTTAGAGATGTTTTTAAGGTGGAAGCGGCAATATCGTTGTGACAATATCAGTGATAAACTCATTAGAGCAGATGTAGGATCCTCTAAAAGTATACGGCAGAGCTATATTGAGGGAAAATGTAAGTGATGCTTTCCCTGCATAAACTGTGCTAACTGTAGTAATACGGTTAGGGGGGAATTTTCATCACCCACGAACAGGGAAGAAATATGTAATTAAAGGTTATTTCACATGTAAGACTGATTATGCAATTTATTTGATTAAATACCCTTGTGGGGTTGCATATATTGGTGAGACCACTAGGAGGCGTTCTGGATCATTAGTTTGGAAATGCTGGAGCCAAAGGGAATGAACAGGGATCTGAATATGTATGTATTTTGAGGCTCTTTTCATTTACCTTTGATTTTCTTTGTAGAATACAGCATTTTCATGTATATAATTAATTTGTTGTATATATTACTGCAAATGTTTTTTAAGAAATATTAAAACATTTTTTTAAGATTTAAGTTTGTGTACATTTTGTAAGATTTATGTTTGTGCACACTTCTTATGTGGTAATGTGTTATGCTTCCACTAGAGGCAGTGAGAATAATGGAACTTAAAGGGACAATCTAGTCAAAATTAAACTTTCATGATTCAGATAGGGCATGCAATTTTAAACAACTTTCCAATTTACTTCTATTATCTAATTTGCTCAATTCTTTAGATATTCTTTGTTGAAGAAATAGCAATGCACATGTGTGAGCCAATCACACAAGGCCTCTAGGTGCAGCAACTAATCAGCAGCTACTGAGCATATCTAGATATGCTTTTCAGCAAGTGATATCAAGAGAATGAAGCAAATTAGATAATAGAAGTAAACTAGAAAGTTGTTTAAAATGACATGCTCTGGGTACAGGAGGAAGAGGAGGAGTCAGTGCATGAACAGGCTCCGTTCCCCTGCAGTTTCTCCAGAGGCGGTTGTTCGCGCCAGGAGCTCACCTTGTGTTGGGAAGAGAACAACTCACACCTGGGTTCTCTCAAAACCTGCAGCCAGTTATCAATTACACCCTGGCTATTCCTCCATAGCGTATGTGCCATCTACGCTGAATGGGATTTTTTTACCGCCCGGAGCTGGTCTCGGCTGGCTGTATGTACAAGCTCCATATAGGGTAAAGGAAGAACTGTTTCCCCCTCCCCCTCACTCTGGACAGGTGAGAGGAGCGGACAGCCAGGTTTATCGGCACTAAAAATTAAAAATTGACAGTCAATACAGGATAAACCCCGCACTCACCCCAATGTCTAAAAACTAAAAAAACTTTGCCCCAGTTAAAGAGCGTGCAGGAGAAATTAGGCTCCAGCTGGGAAGCCCACTGCCGGTTGTGCTCTCCTTAGCTACCGCTGCTGAGAAGAAGGAGAGGCGGACACTTTGAGACACCTGAGATATTGTAATCAAGGAGAGACTATCTCAGCTGTGACCTGTACCGTGCTGGTGCAACAAGGTGAACACTTGAAGCTGACTGTGTCCGCTCCAGCATTTTTCTTTCCCTCTCTGCGGTCTGCTTACCTGGGAGCCTCTCACCGAGATTGAGTCCCAGACTGCCCTCCTCACCCACCGGTGCTGCGCGTGGGGAGTAGGCAGAAGGCTGTGTCCGGTATAGCCTCAGGACGGACCCTCCCGTGCAGTTGTCGATCTCCCCCTGATTCAGCGATAAGGATTCTATCGTGGCTGCCGATGTGGCCGTAGGATCAGAGTGAACAGCAGAGCGGGTTAATCAGAGCGACAGGAGAGTGGGCAGCGTTAGCGCAAACATCAGTCACTGAGCCCAGCAGGAGAAGAATTAAATCAGGGAGGAAATTATCGCTTTGTTCTACTACTTCAGGGCTAAAGATAAAGTTCATCGTCATTGGATAGGTGAGTGCGGGACAAAGTTGGACTTTTTCTTTATATACCATATGTTAAACTTAACAAGATGGGATTTTTACATTTGCTAGCATTTGATCTGGCGATGACCAATTGCCGAGTTCTATCGCACATATGCTAATATGGGAAGGTAAAAAGGAGAGAAATAGAGAGAAAAAAAAGTGAAAAAGCAGAAAACAGCTTACACCCTAGGCTTAGGGGACGACTAATTGGCAGCAAACCTGTTCGCAACAACAAAGACTTAATAAACAGGAGAGGAAAACAAGAACTCTATATACCTCCTGAACTTACCTTAAATGCCAGGATCTGATGTCCTATGATATATTTCCCTTCCTTGAACTATACCTTTGAAATTAAGGGCTTATTTTTGATTTAGTTTTCTATACCTGCAAGCTGCTAGGCTTTCCTTATATTTAGTAATTGTATCTGATTTCTGTAGCCTGAGTTTACCTTAATTGATATTATTAGATACAATGTTGCGAACCACAGGAAGACAATTATACTAACAAAATTGATAATTTTCTCTTGCTTTAGCGATTTATAAGTTTAAAAGGGGAATAGTGAAACCCCGTGAAAATATTAGCTAAAATACTTTTCTTGTTTTTCTCCTTTTCTGTTTTGCTGTTTTTTTTTTTTTCCTTCTGACTGTTTTTTGTTTTTCGGGTATATTGTATGGGAAGAATTATTATTTATATACAAATAATCCACTCAAAGAGGTTTATAAGCATAAGGGAGCTCAATGAACTCCAAGATTCTGGAATCAATATAGTGTTTGGCAAAATACAGCCAGATGTTATACGCGGTAAAGGCTGCTATTTAGGAGGGGTTAACACGATGAATACCTAGGAGTCTTTTGATATTTAGGCAATAGGTTGTTATTCTTTTAAACTAAGTGATCAAAGGGCTATTGCAAAAGTATCTATTAACCCTTATAATTGTGTCCAACCCCTGCAGCAAAAATTATTGCTGACATTCTCTATATGATATCAGAAGCTACGTATAAGTACAAAGGAAACTTAAAACATTGTTAGTGTGTTGATATCAACAAATTGAACAATAGTTGGATATAGAGATTGTTATAAATTAATGTCTTTTCGGCTATCATACCTGTGAGGCTCTTTATAAACCTTAGAAAGTGGGTAGCTCCTGAGCTAGGAAAGTTAGATTAAAAGGTTAATACGGATAATACTGAATTGTTACTTACTTTCTTTAACTGCTAATACCTCTAAACTCATTAAGTTTAATTAAGTATTAACTGCTGAGTTAGTAAAAAAGTTATTCTAATTTAGGAATCATTGAAATTTATGACTGGTGTTGAATGATACAATATTCATACTACTGGAAATCAGAGGTTCAATTGTGATACAAGAACTAGTAAAAAACTTCTATAACTGAAGCTCACTAAGTGCCATATTCTGGTCTTAATCACATAGATAAATTAAATCACACTTCACACTGTAAATTCTTTTTTTGGCCTCTTTTTTTTTTTTTTCCCCCTCTTTTCATCACTACCAACACTCTGAACACCCCACTCCTTCACCACTATATTGGAACTAAACACCCCATCCTATTTTTCTTCCTTTTGTTGCCTACATGGACAAATTCATCACTTCACCTTCAGTCACAAACAAATCTAAACCAGATATGACAAACAAACACAGGGAACGTAGAAATAAGAATCACAGTGAAACTTCAGCAGAAATTCATTCTGAAAGTAATATCACAACCACTCAAAACCCTAAAACATCTCAGGATACACAATCTCTAGTTTCCAGTATTTTAGAGGCAATTACGCCGAAATTTGAATCATTAAAATTAGAAATTAAACAAGATATAATAACCTTGACATCAGAAGTAAGACAATTTTCCAATAGACTCCAGGAGGCTGAACAGAGGATTTCAGACCTGGAGGATGTGACAAATACAGTCTTACCAAAGCTAGAAAGTACCCAGAATGATTTAACTAAAATCCAAAATAAACTTGATGAATTGGAAAATAGATCTAGACGAAATAATTTGAGAATTATTGGCATTCCAGAATCTAACCAACCTGAAGACCTCATGAAATTAATGACTTATACTCTGCCACAACTACTAAAGATTCCCCCACCCCAAGTGCCAATTATCATTGAAAGGGTCCACAGACTGGGGAGACTAGCTGACAGCGCGGGGAGTCCTGTGAGACCAAGACCAATTATTGCAAGATTTCTTAACTATTTAGATAAAGAAATGTATCTACAATCTTATCGCAAAAATCAACCAATACTCCATAATGACAGTAGGGTCTTGCTCTTCCAGGATTTCTCTGCTGAAACATCTAGGAAACGAAGGGAACTCTCCCCAGTCTGTGGGCAAATGATTAATGCTGGATGGAAGGCTACTGTTATATATCCAGCCAAGCTTAAATTGATACTTGAGGGGCGCACCTTTCTCTTTGACTCAGTAACAGAGGCAGAGAAGAAACTTGCGGAGCATGGAATTAAAACAAGCACGAGATAAGATGATTAAACACTCCAATGATTAAAGTTGAATTTACAAAAAATGCTGACAACACCAAAGGCCACAGGGTCTTGCCACTGCCAAAGGCAGGGAGATAGAATATTGCAACTTTTTCGCTCTTACACACAGTTGATTGTGGACTTTACATTTTTTTCTTTTCCTTTTTTTTTTTTTTTTCTCCCCCCTTTTCCTTATCTCCTCCCCTCTCCCTCTCCTCCATCCCGATCATCACCTCATATTATCTTTTAAGTTTAATAAAACAACATGAAAAACTCTATGAGGATTACCTCATGGAATGTAGGAGGCATAACTTCCCCTATAAAACGCAAAACAATATTAGCACATCTTAAAAAAACTCAATACAACAATTGCCCTCCTACAGGAAACCCATTTAAACATTGAAGAGTCTACTAAGTTAAAATCTTCATGGGTCGCGGAAGCAATCTTCACCCCATCTGTGAAGAGGAAAAAAGGAGTGGCAATTCTTCTAGGGAAAGACTTAAAATATGAAATAATGTTATCTATTAAAGATCCAGAAAGCAGGTATTTAATCCTCAAAATAAAAATCACTAACACGATATATACTATCTGCAACTTATATGCACCAAATATAATCGATATAAATTTCTGGGACACTCTCCAAACTAAAACAGGTGACAGAAGGACACCTAATTATGGCAGGTGACTTTAACATCGCACCCCAATATCCACTGGACAGGTTAAGGCGAGGTATACATATTCAAAAAACAAAAAAAGATAACCTGGAAAATAAAATATTTAAATCTAATCTTTCTACCCTTGCACTCAAAGATGTTTGGAGATCGCAGAATCCGGATACTAGAGGATTTACCTGCTATTCTAAAGCTTTTAAATCATTATCGAGGATTGATTTATTTTTAATAAATGATAGTTTATATAAAACAGGAGCAAGAGCCTCAATATCCGAAATCTGCATCTCTGATCACGCCCCTATACACTTAGACATCCCAAACATAAATAATCAGACACAAGCAATAGGTTTTTCATATCCAAAACATTTAAATAAAAATCTGAATTTTAGGAACTGGCTTAAGTCCAGGATAGAGGAGTATTTCCAACTGAACTCAGATTCAGTTGAAGATTTTTCGTTAGTCTGGGAAGCTGCAAAAGCAGTACTAAGAGGGGAGATAATTGCATATTCTGCTAGATTAAAAAAAAAGATCAAATTAAAAGAGAGAGAAGTAACAGCAGCGGTAACAAATGCATACAACAGATACTTAAATTCCCCCACAAATAATAACTGGAATAGATATCTCGGAGTAAAGAAGGAACGCGACACATTTCTAATCTCACACACAACACAATCAGATTTAAAATATCGAGCACAGCTATACAAATTTGGTAGCAAATCTGGTAAGTTACTAGCAAAATTAATAAAAAACTCCAAAAGTTCATCAGTAATCGAATCTATTTTAGATAGCGGGAAGCTACTAATTCAGCCAGAAGCAATCTCAGAGTCTTTTTTTAATTATTATAAAGCAATCTACTCCTCCCCTACTGTCAGGGAAGAGAATCAGGAAGAATTCTGGGAAGGTATGACCTTATTAAAGATTAGTCCTGATCTTAATCTTAAAATTAACTCGCCTATTCTAGAATCAGAAATAAATCAAGCTATACAATCCTTAAAATTAGATAAAGCCCCCGGCCCAGACTTTCTTCCAAACGAAATTTATAAAAATTTAACATCAACCTTCCTCCCACACTTAACAAAATTATTCAACATCTATTATAAGGAGAGTTCTCAAATTCCCCCTAATTTTTTGGCATCACAGTCAATACTTATTCTTAAGCCAGGAAAAGATAAAAATAAAAAAGAATCCTACAGACCAATCGCCCTCCTAAATACCGATTACAAACTATTTGTCTCTATTTTAGCGAAAAGATTGCAAGAAGGACTAGCAGAATTAATACATAAAGATCAGGCAGGGTTTCTTTCCAATCGTAGCTCAGCTGCAAAAATCAGACAATTATTATTGACCATTGATTATTTCAAAAACACTGACAATAATAACTTAAAAAATCACCCTGACGCAGCAGTCTTAGCCATTGACGCTGAAAAAGCCTTTGATAGTGTTAACCACAACTATCTACTAGATTCATTGCAACAATTCGGGTTTAATGGGAACTTTTTAACTTTGGTCAATAATTTGTGTCTTCACTCATCAACCAGGTTAAATATTAATGGCATAAAAACAAGTATAATTAAACTAAATAGAGGTACTCGGCAGGGGTGCCCTTTATCACCCCTACTTTTTAATATAGCAATTGAACCATTAGCTGTCAAATTAAGGCAACAACTTGAGGGCATAAAAATCCAAGGAAATATAACGAAATTGGCATTATATGCAGATGACTTATTACTATATATTTCAAATACTTCCTCAAATATCCCAAAACTTATTAAAATAATCGAGACATTTGGTAAATTCTCTGGGTATAAAGTTAATAATCTTAAATCAGAATTTCTATGGTTGAGGAAGACAGAACACTCTTTAATAGAGATCCCCTTCAAATTAGTCACAAATTCATTTAGATATCTTGGGATTAAGGTTTCTGCAGACCCTAAAGAATGGTACTCTCTGAACATTACCCCAATGTTTCAGCAGATTTTTACATACATGAGGAATTGGCAAAACTTACCTCTGTCTATATCGGGACGAGTTGCACTTTTTAAGATGGTACTTTTGCCTAAAATGTTATACCTATTACAAAACCTCCCCATCCTTTTAAGAGCATGTGATGTTAGGAAGTTCAACACGGTAGCCCGATACTTTTTGTGGCAATCTAAAAAACCAAGAATATCCCTCCTCAAATTATCACTTCCTAAACAATGTGCAGGCCTGGCATTTCCAGACTTGCAGGCTTATAATTTAGTTTTTCTTGGTCGCATCACTGTGGGTTGGATTACAGAGACAGACTATTTTACAGATAACAATTTAGAATGTAACTTAACTTATCCATTTTTACCTATAGCTATGATCCACTTACCATACAATTTAATTCCCAAGCAAGTTAAGTCACTTAAATCTATATATACAATAATCCAAGCATGGAAAAAAATTGGTAAACGGGTTGACACAGATATTTCGATTCCTAAATTTCAAACTTTTTTAGGAAACCCGGAATTCCAAGAAGGGATACAATCTCCTATTTTTAAGAAGTGGCATACTAAGGGTTTATACTTTGTATCACAATTTATAAACATAGCAACAAGAAATATTAAATCTTTTGAGGAGTTAAAACAAGAATTTGTATTAAGTAACCAGGACTTCTTTGCATATCTGCAAGCCAGACACTATACCCAACAGTTAGTAAACTCTTTTTCTTGGAATTGGACTTGGAAAGCATTAGAAAACTGGCCAATAGTGGTCAAGGCTGGCCATCTTTCCATATCCACATGGTACTCATTGTTGACATCACACAAGGGTGGGGCCAACCTTGAACACATAGCCCAGAAATGGACTTCTCTCACCTTAGATAACATTATTCAGAGCATGCAAATATCACGCTCCTTATCAATACTATACACCTCAACATTAGCGGAAACATGGAGAGAATCTCATATTAAATTGATCTACCTCACATATTACACCCCAGAAAAAGTATTTAGATGGCATAATAAAATTTTTTATAAATGCCCAAAATGCAGACTTTTAGCTGCAAACATAATCCATATGATCTGGACTTGTCCCAAAATACAACAATTTTGGCTGAAATTGCAGCACTGGTTAGTAACTACACTCAAGACAACTCCCTTTAAATTCTCTTTAAATACTATACTCTTCTTAATGGATGAGAAATTACCCTTAAAAGAATTAAAGATAATTAATTTAGCCATCTTGGCGGCTAGAAATCTAATTTTCAAGAATTGGAAAAATAATTTCCCTTCAACAATTACGGAAGTCAAAAACTATCTCAAAAAACAATATGTTATTGAGCAATTGGCAACAGATTTAAATTCCGACCAAGAAATAACAACTTTTTTTAATAAGTGGTCAAAATTTATTAAAATATTCCCTCCTAATGAAATAGACCAACTGATTTTCCCATTCAGGAACTCGGAGATAGTTTTATTGGGTATTTGGTAGGAGACCGGGAGGAGGAGAGGGATAGGATGGGAGCTTTTTCCTTTTCCTTTATTTATTTAATTATTTAATTTTTTTTTTTTTTTTTTTTTTGTTTCTTTTAAAATTCAAATGTTTTTATCTTCTTATATGAAATCAATTCATATAGTATATGACCTTAGCCGAGTATATAAATATCCAATGTTGTATATGATTAAAATCTTATGTGACTAGTCAATTCATTAATTAATTGTTCTCCTCTTCTGTTTTGATATAAGCATATTATATCCCTCGTGTTGAATAGTTTTTACATCACAGGAAGTCCAAAAGGGGCTTTTAATAAATCGAGGGATACACATCTTATACCCAACAGAGAGAGAAGGAAAAAGAAAAAAAAAAATGGAAAAAACTAGGTGTTATATTTTCGTTTTCTCTTATTAGGTACGCATATCATAGCTTTTTGTTGTAATTGAGCTTTAAATTAGCTTGTTTCAGAGCACTTTTGTTTGAGTAAGCTCAGATAGTACATTGTGAGGTATTATTGTTATTTTTCCACGATGTAAAATCCTTGTACTGAACGTGAAGTACCTTGTGTATACTTGTAATGTTTGTCTGAACACCTCAATAAAAAAAAAATTAAAAAAAAATGACATGCTCTGTCTAAATCACAAACGAAAAAATTGGCTTTCATGTCCCTTTAAGTTGTTAATGAAAGAGGTTGGTTAGAGTGCCCTCTGGTGGTATACATATATGAGATTTGCATTGATTTATTTAGCATGATTAAAGGGACAGTCTAGTCAAAATTACTTTCATGCTCCAGACAGGGCATGTAGTTTTAAACAACATTCCAATTTACTTTTGTTATCACATTTGCTATCTATCTATCTATCTATCTATTTATCTTTCTTTCTGTCTGTCTGTCTATCTATCTATCGTCGAGAGATACATACATACATACATACAAACAAACTACATAAACATATGCAATGTACATGTTTTTAATGTTTTTTGGGAACTAATTTCAGTGTTTAAATCTTTCACAAAATCTTGGAAATGTTCTCACCTCATAGAATTTAATAGCAATATAATAGAATAATACACTATGGCATTGAAAAAAATACTGTATAAATATATTGTATACATATATATATATATTTTTTTTTAAAATAATTCATACAGTAATTTAATTTTTACTCATTTTGATTGTATTAACAATTCCTTAGAAGCAACATAATTTATTCCATTTGTAATATACATTTCTTTGATGACTTGGTCTGTTTGGATACATAATTGATGTTTTCCTTACATCTATACTCATTTTTCTACACAGAAACTAACAGTTTGAAATCTGCTAATATATGCTGATATTATGAATACCTTGTATGTATACATTGTAGTTTCTTGTCATTTTTACCAGCAAGTGAATACAACATGGTGTAATTTATCAAAGTTCTGGCTGATGGTAAGTCAAAACCATTATGCTTAAAAAAGTATCCATCACTAGCTATAAAGTAGCTTAATATGTATGGTACCCACTGCCCATAAAGGATTAGATTTAAAGTGGTGCGCAAACATTTGCAATTTACCTAAAATGATTACCACAACTTCGGAGTTGTGGTTAACTGTTACGCGAGTCAAACAAGTGTCACAAAACACATAAAAAATACATTGCATAGTACAGTTAGACTTATAATAACACTATGTAATAAAAATGAATTTTAAAAAAATTGCACAAAAAAGTTATAAAGTCTCTTATGATATGATATCTCAGGTGTTAGAAAAAATAGGAAGGCAAAGGACTTTAACATTGCGATATATACATATACATGTCTTCAGAATAGTATATATTTACAGACATATATACACACATAAACACATAAAAACATATGTACACATAGATAGATAGATAGATAGATAGATAGATATAGAAGTGCATTGGAGCCCTTTGGTTGATGAAAACATGTAAAAGCATATTTATGCAATATTCATATTGTCATGTCGGACTTGCACATATTATAATATGGGATCAAGTATGTGCATATGAAAATATGGGATCGTGTTTGTGGGTGAGTCAGGTGTTAGTTTTTTTCCCCACTTTAGTTTTTTTCCCCATTTTATTTTCTTCATTGACTTCTATGTGGAATTGGTTATTTTTTGTGCAACAGTCTGCACTAGAGGTAAGCTGTTTGCGCTTGTTGGGTTAGCGCAAGAGAGATAACTTTTAACTTTCTACTCATAATACTAGTGCAATCTGACAAGCGCAAAAAGTTTAATTTCAGCCCTAGTGCAAGCACAAACACTGCTCCACTTGTAATCTAGCCCAAAATAGTGACTATTTTAGGCTGTGAAAAATGAATTAACAGCTGGTAAATTCAATTTTTTTTTATCATAATTATTTAGCAAAAAATACAACCTAAAATGTTGGCAATGTCTGTTTGTACATTCATCTTTCTGTTAGAAGCAAAAACATAGGATTCTATAAAAGTGTCATAGAAATATGTTGTATACTTCTTTAAAGTGTGGAATACCATTATGCTTGTTTTTAAAGTTAAAAGATGATTTATTAAAAATATAGGGGTTTTTTTGGACATTAGTAACCTTTACACCTTTATGCTCATTCATTTTTTTTTTAACATTTTAGTTTTTTTGCAGTTAAACATCTGTTTTAGTGCTTTTTAAGAAAATGCATTAATTTGCAGAAATTCCCAGCAATGGCAAACACTACCACCAAACCAAAAATTCAAAAACTTTTACTAATTTACACAAAAAATAACATGTTCGCAATTTTATCCATATGTTGGTTTCAGTTTGTCTTCAACTCACTTTTTCCCAAAATGCTTAAACCAAGGATTATTTGTTTATGTTTTCCATAAGAAAATAGTAACTGAAAATGAAAAGTTTAGATATTTTAGACAATTTGTGATAACAAAGCAAAGCAATGAACTTGCTAGTTGGGAAATATGGGACTTTGGATAGTAACAATGTAATCTAATGTAACAATGTTATTTCGTAGTATGGGCTTACTTATGTTGAAAACAAAGTAGTGTCTCATCAGTGTTCTTCAGAATATTTTTTTGTATAACTAGTGCTATAACATGACATACCCTCACAAATCATATTTAAGCGTTATCTGAAATGGCTGAGATGCTACCTAGATTACATTAACAAGTAGTTCATGTAAAACATATACATATACAGTTTTGCGCTAGAGGGTGCGAAATGAACACAACAATAGTTGCGTTATTTCACCCTCCATAGCGCTGCCAATACAAGTTTCAGAAAAGCTGCCTTGTGCGTGCGATATGGTAGGGATAAGCTCCATACCGCACAAAATCCAAGGGCTGCTTTGACATGCTTGTGAACGCTTTCCCTATAGACATCAATGGGGAGAGAGTTTTAGAAAAAACCTAACACCTGAAGTGCAGAATGGCAATCGCCATAACGCAACCCTATTGATGTCTATGGGGAAAAAAAAGTTATGTTTAAACCTAACACCCTAACATAAACCCCACGTCTAAACACTCCTAATCTGCTGCCCTGACATCGCCGACACAGAAATAAAGTTATTAACCCCTAATCTGCCGCTCCCAACATCACCACCACTAATAAAAGTTATTAACTCCTATTCCGCCGCTCCCCGACTATCTAATAAAAGTTATGAACCCCTAAACCTCTGACCTCCCACATCTCCACCACTAAATAAACCTATTAACCCCTAAACCACAAGCCTGCCACATCGCAAAAAACTAAATTAAGCTATTAACCCCTAACAACCCCCTAACTTTATATTAAAATTACAATATCCCTATCTTAAAATAAATAAAAACTTACCCGTGAAATTAATAAAACCTAAGTTTAAACTAAGAATTAACCTAACATAACTATTATACTAAACTTAAAATAACTACCAATTAAATAAACTAAATTACACATTAAAAAAATCTAACACTACTAAAAAATTTAAATCTAAAATTACAAAAAATAAAAAATATCAAATTACAAAAGGTAATAAATAATAAATTACGAAAAATAACAAACGAAAATTATCAAAAATAAAAACAATTACACCTAATCTAATTGCCCTATAAAAATAAAAAAAGCCCCCCCCAAATAAAAACACCCCCTAGCCTACAATAAACTACCAATAGCCCTTACATGGGCCTTTTGTTGGGCATTGCCCAAAAGAAATCAGCTCTTTTACCTGTAAAAAAATACAAAGACCCCCCCAACAGTAAAACCCACCGCCCAACCAACCCCCCAAAATAAAAAACCTAACTCTAATAAAAACCTAAGCTATTCTATTGGCTATTCAAATCAGCCAATAGAAATTCAGTAGCTCTCATCCTATTGGCTGTTTTGAACAGCCAATAGGATTTCAGTAGCACTCATCCTATTGGCTGATTTGAATTTTCAAGAATAAAAAACCCAATTCTAACAAAAACCTAAGCTATTCTATTGGCTATTCAAATCAGCCAATAGAAATTCAGTAGCTCTCATCCTATTGGCTGTTTTGAACAGCCAATAGGATTTCAGTAGCTCTCATCCTATTGGCTGATTTGAATTCAAGAATCAAATCTGCCAATAGGAATGCAAGGGATGCCATTTTGAAAAGGCTCCCTTGCATTGAAGATCTAGTGTACGGCGGTGACTTCAAAGATAGATCCGCACCACCAGGATGAAGATAGAAGACGCCGCCGGGATGAAGCTAGAAGATGCCGTCTGGATGAAGATAGAAGATGCCGCCTGGATGAAGACTTCTCGCCGCCTGGATGAAGACCTCTCGCCGCCTGGATGAGGATGGATGTCAGGACTTCAAAAACTGTAAGTGGATTGTCGGGAGTTAGTGTTAGGTTCTCTTTAACTTTTTTTTGTGTTTTTTTTTATTAGATTAGGGTTTGGACTTTAGATAAATGAGCAAAATGCCCTTTTCAGGGCAATGAAAAAAAAAACTGAATGCCCTTTTAAGGGCAATGCCCATACAAATGCCCTTTTCAGGGCAATGGGTAGCTTAGGTTTTTGTTAGAGTTAGGTTTTTTTTATTTTGGGGGGTTGGTTGGGTAGTGGGTTTTACCCTTGGGGGGGTTTTGTATTTTTTTACAGGTAAAATATCTGATTTCCTTTTAAGGGCTATTGGTAGTTTATTGTAGGTTAGGGGGTGTTTTTATTTTGGGGGTCTTTTTATTTTTATAGGGCTATTATATTAGGTGTAATTGTTTTTATTTTTGATTATTTCATTTGTTATTTTTCATAATTTAGCATGTTATTTTTTGAAATGTAGTATTTTTATTTTTTTATAATTTTAGACTTAATTTTTTGTTAGTAGTGTTAGGTTTTTTAATGTGTAATTTAGTCTATTTAATTGGTAGTTATTTTAATTTTAGTATAATAGTTATGTTAGGTTAAAGGGACAGTAAACCTTAAAAAATAATGTTATATATTTCTGCACATAGTGCAGAATTATATAACATTATATTAGCCAAACATTATTTAAACGTAATTTCCCCTATTCATTTTTAAAAGAAAGCGCTGTTTCACAGACCCGCTCTCTGCTCTCTGCTGAGCGGGTCTGTTGTATTTCCTCAGCGCATTGGGACAGCTGTATAGTCACAGCCTGGCCCGACCGCGCCATAAGACTAAGTGCAGCTCGCTCCTGTCACAGGTGGTTGTTAGGTTTAGGTGTTTAATAGTTTAACTTAGTTTTTTGCGATGTGGGGGGCTGGCGGTTTAGGGGTTAATAGGTTTATTTAGTGGCGGTGATGTGGGAGACCAGAGGTTTAGGGGTTAATAACTTTTATTAGTGGCGGCAATGTCGGGCAGCGGTGGAATAGGGGTTAATAGCTTTATTTTAGTGGCAGTGATGTCGGGAAGCAGTGGAATATTGGTTAATAGCTTTATTATAGTGGTGGCAGAATAGGGGTTAATAACTTTATTATAGTGGCGGGGATGTGGGCGGGTGGAAGATTAGGGGTTAATAAGTTTAATACAGTGTTTTCAATGTGGGAGGGCGGTGGCTTAGGGGTTAATAGGTAGTTTATAAGTGTTAGTGTACTTTGTAACAGTTTAGTTATGAGTTTTGCTAAACATTTTTATTGCGCAAAAGTCATAACTACTGGTCTCAGATGTTGTGATGGATTGTGTCGGTATAGGCTGGAATGCAAGCATTTTAGCATTTTTGAGTGCAGGATTGACGTTGCGTTACAGGCTACAATGCTTGCAGTACAGCTAATCCCGACAAGACTCGTAATGGCTGTCTTACTGTTTTTAAGCTGAAATGGCCACAACTCTTAATCTAGCTGTTAGTTAAGAAGTACTATGTTAACTTAAACAAATATGGCCTTACATAAAATATCAAACCTTGATAAAATCCACCCATGAAGGTTTTAACCCGTGTTACTAACTGTCTTTCTCACATCTCCAACTGGATGTCCTCTCACTACCTCAAGCTAAATCTCTCCAAAACTGAGCTCCTTATTTTCCCCCCTTCTTCAAAACTCTCCACCCCTAATCTCTTTATAACTGCCGACAACTCCATCATTACCCCTACCCTGCATGCCCGATGTCTCGGGGTCACATTTGACTCAGATCTTTCTTTCAATCCTCACAATCAGTCTTTGGCTAAAGCCTGCTGCTTCCACCTTAAAAACATCTCTAAAATGAGACACTTAATTACACAAGACACAACTAAGATTTTAATCCACTCTCTCATCCTCTCCCGCAGCTATAATAACCAATAACCAAACCAAGTTACAGGATTGGTTATTGAGTAGGTAGCTCTGTGCTATATTAAGGGGTGGCACATGGGCCTCGGTTTGTCCTGCCACATTGAAAAAGGCCGATATAACAGCCGAAACGCGTTTGTGTTCACTGCAGCACCTCGGTGCACATACTTTGGTTTTAAATATCTGTCCTTTGTCCCTGTCACCTGAAGCCAAGGGAGCTGATATCGGCAAGGAAACAAGGGGATAATGTGACTAGCAGTTCTCTGGGTACTTGATTAAAGGTCTTGATTACCCAGTTCTCTGGGTACTTGATTAAAGGTCTTGATTAAAGGTCTAATTTTAACTTGATATGTATTAAATATTCAATTTTTTATTACTATTAGTAGGAATGAGTGCTATATAAACCCAACTCTTGAGTTTCCCTTACCTCTTTTGTAAGGCTAGGGTTAATAACATAAAGACAGGTGACAACATTTAATCACACAACATAATAAAAATGTTACATCTTTCAGGTGGCAAGTGATTGAGTGGCTCACAAGTCCCTTCAGAGGGGGGTATTTTGGATCTTTCTACTTAAATCTAGGAGACCATATGGTTTCAACATTGAGGGGGGGCATTTATTATTTATCCCCTCCCTCCTTTACACTTCCCCTTTCCCCATTTTTTTAAGGACCATAAATAGTTTTTAATATTTAAATGATGATAGTATACATATATGTTCCCAATTGTTATGGGAGGCTTCTTCCATTTATTTGTGACAAAAGGATTTGCCATGTTCTAGTTTTATTCTTATTTATATGTTACTAGATAAAAATATTGTGGCTATGTAAGATGTTTATATTTTATTTCTATTTGATAACATTTTGTGTGGCCACTTCATAAATTAGGGTAATTAGTTAATAGATCACTATATGTTTTGGAATAATTAAGTTACAGACATGAGTCACCATTAAGTGGCAGCAGCTTCCTCACCATTTAATATTGCTTTGTGCCTTCTGATGAAGTAAATATCCTTAATGAATTAGGTTTTCAGTGTCCAGACATGTTGAAATTAGTAATGGACAGAATACCCAATGATTTTAGTGTAATAATGATTTAAGGTATTTGTGGCAATAGATTTATGTGTATGATTAAGGCCATATAAGCCAAAATGCATAAAACAGATCTGTGTTGTCTTTTAGGATCTGGTCATTTTATTGTTTTAACAGTTTATCAAAATGTATTAGTAAAGGTGCTGCTTTGAAATTGCTTGTAAAGTATTTTTACAGCAATATTACCCAGCTTCCATTCCAGCACATGGGCCTCTTAAACTCCCCTCTGTGAAGGATGATTGGTTGCTTAGGACACAGTGCAGACCTGCTACTGAATCAACAAGAGGGGTGGAGTGATCGGTGCATTTGAGAGGAATCATTGGATGAGGTTATTAGCAAAAAGGATCAAAGTGGTGCAATGAGGGGATGACGGATTGCCAAGGCACCCTGTGATCAGCAGGTGAGAGATCCGCTTTGATGTTGAGCTATTTTAGATCCTGCTATTCAGTAATATACCTGTTTTTTACATTGATTTAGAGCTGTGCCTCTATGTTGATATGTGAATATTTAACAGTGACTGTTTAATTGATTGCATACTTCTGTCGTTATTTAGTTTGAATGCACATATACATCCCTAAAATTTGGAAAACATGCATAATGCTTTGAGCTGACACAGGGATTATCAAGGTTGAATTGGGCAAACTAACATAACATATACAATCATGAGATCAAAGATTTAAGCTACACTAAATGTATGTTTTGCCTTGCATTTGTCTTATATGATAAATTAATAGCCATGTGAGTTAAAAAAAACAAAGTAATGCATGTAATAGACAAATTTTGTGCAGTAAAAACCTTCAGCCCCATGTTTGGGCCCCATGTACTGAGCACTGGGTGGACAAGGTTCCTAAGTTGGGAACCTGTAAACTTGGTTTTGAAGCTAATGGCAGTGGACACTGTGTAGCACCACCCCCTGCATTTGCACTAGGCAAGTCTTACTACACAAACTGCACCGGAAGAGAAATAGAAACACATTTACTAAGTAAATATATATATTTACATGTATAGAAATACATGCATATATATTTATATACATTGATATATTTATACATGTGTTCCTATGGAACCCTAAGTAAAAGCACTTTGGTGCGTGTTTTTGTATTTTTCTTCTAACACATGACATCTCATATCTTTGAGTCCCTAGAACTTTTTATTGCATTTTTAACAAATATTTTTTTTTATTTGATACTGCTATTATGAGTGTAACTGTACTTTAAATGCATTTTGATGTGTTTTGTGACACTTTTTTGTCTCACGTAACAGTTAACCAGAACTCTGAAGTCACAGTAATCATTCTAACGTAAATCGTAATTGCACTTAACTTGTGCGCAAACGACCACAAAAACCCAATATCAATAGTGCGCAAATGATAGCGTGCCACCTGTAATCTAGCCCTTTATGTTAAAAAGGGATTATGGAAATTAAAAAAAAAGTAAGAAAAGAAACGCAAATCAACATTAAAGACATGTGTGATAGATAGCTCATTTCTTAACATTTCACTTGAGTATGACGGATATGTACTGCTCTATTTCTCTGTGTGATTTCTAGGGAAAACTACAAGGGAGTTTCCTAAGTATCTAAATAACAAAGGGGAAAGATAAACTGGTACTAAACTAAAAATCAATAGTTCTTGGATTACATACAACATTTTGTATTTCAGTGTTTCACTTTAAAAGTCCTAGTATTTCAATTCTTTATTTTGTTTTCTCTTTATAAAGAAATCTGAAGCTCATTTTAGGTATTGCTTAAGCAAATTTCTACTGAAGATACTTTTTATAGATAATATGTCTCTTATCATATGTTATTTGATTTTAATTTATTTGAATAAATTAAACTTTTCTGTTTCTCTTTAGAATAATATTGTTTAATGGAAAACTGCAATTGCAGTAGCTATATCACTAAATAGTAAAGGGGATAGAGAACCTTGCTGCTTTAAGTCTACAGCCACAGCACTCCAGCCACCATAAAAAATACAAAAATTCCTGTAATTTTTGGACCCAACTAAAGAAAATAAAGGTCTTTTTAACAAAGAATTATTCTGATGGTGGCTGGAGTGTTTTGGATGAATGACTATTTGGATTGACAAGATTTGGCAAATCTTACTCCGTGCCCCACAAACAGGTGTGCTATTCTCCTTCTCTTTTTGATTCACTGCTTTAAGTCTATGCAATGAAGTCAGAATTGATTTTTTTTTTCAATTTTAATCTATTATGCAACAGTGCTCAGTGTAAAATATGCTAAACTTAAAAATAAATTTACAAATCATTTGTTGACCTAATGTAAAAATGAAGAAATATGTTGCTGATTTACATAAATTATTTCATTGTTAGCACCTGCAACATGTCAATTATAGATCTTTTATTTGTCTCTGTAATGTCATTTATAAATGTAAAATTGCTCATCAAGATTATGGATAGCTCTGGACATAGAGTTGTATTTGGTGTTGTGTTAAAGGTCACAGGTTTATATATATCCCAAGATCGTTTGTATAACTTTGTATGTTTTCAAAGTAAAGGATTTTAAATTATGCATTACATGTTTTTCTACGTCTCAATTTAAATGCACTTTTTTACATTTTAAACATTTAAATGAATTAGGATTTCGTAGAAACTTAATATATAAAATATATTTTATAGACTGATTTTACATTCATAGGATCATAATACAAGTAACAAGTGGAGCGCTTATTAAAGCTTCCGCTCGAGCTTTATAGGGACATAATACTCAAATGCTAAATCACTTGAAACTGATGCAGTATAACTGTAAAAAGCTGACAGGAAAATATCACCTGAGCATATCTATGTAAAAAATGAAGATATTTTACCTCACAATTTCCTCAGCTCAGCAGAGTAAGTTCTGTGTAAAAAGTTATACTCAGCTGCTGCCCAGCTGCAGGTAAAAAAATAAATAAATGAAGAAATGAACAGCAGCCAATCAGCATCAACAGTGCTGAAGTCATGAACTCTTTTACTCGAATATCATGAGATTTGACTTAACTCTCATGAGATTTCATAGTAAACTTCCTTAAACTGAATAGGGAAATAAGATGAGTGTGCACATAAGTTCACTCCCTTAGCTCTCCCGGGACAGACATACTGATTTGCTGCTTCGATGTCCTTTACAATGGGATGTGGCTACTGAGGAATTTTTGAGGTAAAATATCTTTCTTTTTTACATAGAGATGTTCAGGTGATATTTTCTAGTGAGCTTTTTACAGCTATGCTGCATCACTTTCAAGTGTTTCAACATTTGGGTATCATGGCCCTTTAACTGAACTAGAAATTTGGCTTTTTGCTCTTGTTGTGTTATGAGTTGAAAATAAACGGTTTTCCCTTGTGCACTAATCCAAAGATCACAAAAAGATGAAGTTAGAATATCACGTGTGTGTTCACATATTCCTCCATAGAAATAAACGGAGCAAAAAAGTGGGGGGAAAAACCCTACATGCATGCAAACCCAATCACATATTACAATATATATCTATACCTATATATATGTATACATGATTATATATAGATATATACAGATAAATATAGGGATGTCTATTTAGAAATATATAGAACATATTCTGCTATGTGCAGAACATTTTTATTACAGTAAACTAGTTGATAAGCCTGCCCAGAGTTCAGTCTGTGTGTTGAAAATGAAACCCCCCCAAGCTACAAAAAATAAAAAAGTAAAAATACAGAAAAAAAATAAACAAAGCTATGCAAAATAATAAAATTAAACCTAAACTAATACCCCTAATACTAAACTACCAGTAGCCCTTAAAATAGCTTTTTGTAGGGTATTGCCCTAAAGAAATCAGCTCTTTTACTTTAAAAATAAACAAAGTCCCCCCTAACAGTAAAACCCCTCTCCCCCAAAATAAAATAAACCTTACACTAATAAACCTAAACTACCAACCGCCCCTAAAGGGTCATTTGTATGGGCATTGCACTTAAAATGTCATCCAGCTCTTTTTCACTGCCATTAAAAGGGCATTCAGATCTTTTGCAATTTGCCCCAAAAAACCCTAATCTAAAAAAAAAAAAAAAACCCCTCAAAAAAACTAACACTAAAGCCCCAAATAGGTACTCACAGTTTCAGAAGTCCAGCGGAGAAGGTCTTTTTCCAGGCAGGTCTATCATCTTCATTCACAGCGAAGGCGGCGCAGAGCGAAGGTCCAGAGTGGTCTTCCCAGATGTGGCGATCCTTGGCGGTGGTCATCTGTGGCGGCGTCAGCGGTCCTCGGCGGCAGCAGTCCACAGCGGTGGTCCTTGGCGGCATGAAGGCTCCTCTTCATCCAATGTCCATGGTATACTAAATATTGAATGCAAGGTACCGCAATCAATTTGGGGTACCTTGCATTCCTATTGGCTGAATTTTTCAAAACAGCCGATAGGATTAGAGATACTAAAATCCTATTGGTTGTTTAAATCAGCCAATAATATTTCAGTAGCTCTCATCCTATTGGCTGCTGAATTTTTCAAAACAGCCAATAGGAATATAGCTACTGAAATCCTATTGGCTGTTCAAATCAGCCAATAAGATTTCAGTAGCTCTCATCCTATTGGTTGATTTTGAAAATTTCAGTCAATAGGAATTCAAGGTACCTTGAATTCAATCTTTAGTGTGCGGCGGATGATTGCAAGAAAAAGAACCTCCACGCCTTCCCCGAGGACTGCCACCTCCGAGGAGCGCCACCCCCACCGATTACTGCCGCCGAGGATCGCCACTTCTGAGAAGACCACTCTGGACCTCCACTCCGCGCGGCCTTCGCTGTGGATGAAGATGATAGACCCTCCTGGAAGAAGACATTCGGACTTCTGAAACCGTGAATACCTATTTGGGGTTTTAGTGTTTGTTTTTTAATTTTTTTGGGGGGTTAGTTTTTTAGTTTAGGGTTTTTTGGGGCAAATTGCAAAATAGCTGAATGCCCATTTAAGGGCAGTGAAAAAGAGCTGAATCCCCTTTTAATGGCAATGCCCATACAAATGCCCCTTTAGGGGCAATGGGTAGTTTAGGTTTATAAGTGTTAGGTTTTTATTTTTATTTTGGGGGGTTTGGTGGGTGGGGGGTTTTATTGTTAGGGGGACTTTATTTTTAAAGTAAAAGAGCTGATTTCTTTAGGGCAATGCCCTACTAAAAGCTCTTTTAAGGGCTATTGGTAGTTTAGTATTAGGGGAATTAGTGTAGCTTTAATTTTATTATTTTGCATAGCTTTGTTTATTTTTTTCTGTATTTTTACTTTTTTATTTTTTGTAGCTTAGGGGATTAAATGATGGCCCTATGGTCAAGAGCTCAGATTACTATAAATATTTCCTTCCAGATAATAAAGTGGAATATCCTTGTATGAGGGGTGATGTATGTGCATTTATACCTCCCAACATTTCTTGGAGAGTATCTGGGGCAGGAAGGTGAGGAGGATTTGTAGGTCCTCACAGGAGGGATAAGGCTGCAGGTGGTCCATGAACTAGACTGGAAATGACATGGACAGGGTTTAGTTGGAGCTGAGGCATTTTCCTGGCAGAGGAAGCTGCAGGAGGGACAGCAGGCAGAACATGGCATAATCCTGCAATATCCAATGTATATATGTAGATTACTTTTAACAAAGTCACTGATTAAGCTGGACACTGTATAATTGGTTTAAAAAAATGCCAATAATAAATATAATTTATAGAAAAGAAGGGAAAGAAGATATGAAAAAAGGTCCTCAATAAACCTGAGGATAAAAAATGTATCACAAAAACAACAATAAGACCAATACAAGACCAAGAGGTAATAATATTTGTAGAAGGTTCTGGAATAATTTAAAAACGTCTTTACATAAAGGGTGGTAATTTATGCAATGCATTTCAAATGAACATGGTAAGAAAAAATACAGCAAGAGAATGCAAAAATGCCTGGGGTATGTGTAAGTATTTCCTGAGGATTAATTAAGCCTATACTTCAAGACTAGTTAGGCCTTCTGGTTCTTATCAAATCTATGCTTTTGTTCCTATTAGCCATGCTTTAACAACTTATACAAATAGTCATAGATCTTACATTTACCAAATGTTTGGTTCAACTGCTCATTAACACAAAACAACAATGATACTTGTGCTTCAAGCAACTGTGCTATGACGTTTTGCATATTATTATATTATTATGTTAGGCCATATGTATACTTGCTATAGTTTTAGTTCCTAATACTCTTACCTCATTGGTGTGTGATGCTCCTAAAGGGAAACTAAAGTAAAATTAGTTTCATGATTTAGAAAGAACACACAATTTTTAACAACTTTTCAATTAACTTCCATTATCTAAATGTGCACAATGTTTTAATTGCACATTTTCTGAGGCAACAGCTCCTACTGAGCACAGTGGTAATTGTGTACCATAATATAAAACTAAACTAAAAGGGCTGTCCAACTTTTAAAGTATTTTATTAGAAGAATAATAATATAGGCATAAGATTAACAAATGACTACAAGCTACACATGTATTAAACTAGTCTACAGGAAAATACCAGAAGTTACAACATCCAGTCCTAATTATACATGGCATCCCTAGCTTAAGGTTGAGCAATACTACTAACTACACCTAGGAAACCAGAGAATCTATTCCAAAAAGGATGCACAGTAATGATTATATTCTCAGCCAGTTCAGTCCTCCAATCTGCACTCTCTCTCCAAGATCAGCTGCCTCCAGGAGGTGAGGAAGGAAAATAATGTGTTTTGGTAACTGGTTGACCCCCATTGTATACTTAATTAACTAAGGTGTATCCCATTATACACCAATCAAAGGCTACATTGGAGTGTGCTTCTAAGACAAAGGCTAGGTCAAAGCATCCTCTGTAGTTTTTGCATATGTTTTTTTAATAAAGAAAATGTATTCTCAATGTTTTACACAGTATAGTTTTAGAAGTAACTATGTGAAAATTCTAGGGATACATTTTATGGTTTAATGAACTGCATTCCCCTACTTTAATTTCTTCTATGTTGCCCGTTTTCTAGTTATACCCTCTAATACAGAAGAAACCAGTGGGAGAGAAAACCTTATAGGAAAAAATTCAACCAACCGTCCCTTCGGCATAAATACCTTGGCAACATTAGCTCTTCTGCACTTTCCTAGGACCGTCAATTCTTAACTTAAATGTTATACAGTTAATAATAAAACTCAACTAACTATTATTTCCAACACAATCCACACAAATGTATACCAATAAAAAAAATTGTTAGAAGATAGAGAGAAATGTGGGTGCATGAGTGTGGGTTTGACAAAGTATGAATTTATAAATCATGAAACTTTATTAGAAGAGTATTCAGTCATGCCTGAGCAACAAAAATAACATTTATCCTCTTCATCTTCTTTAATGCCATGCAGAAATACAGTATCACAGTTATTGTTGTAGTTTGGATAAACATAATCATAAAGGAGATAGTTCTTAATAATAGGTGTGTCTCTACATACATCAGTACTGCCCACCATGGATGGATAACTTCTTGTTTAGTCCTTTTAAGGTCATTATTTTGCTGTTTAAGCAAATTGCTGATGAGACATAGCTGTTGTTTAGTATGTTGTACTAGTTCTTGCAACTGAAAAGTGAGCTTAGGAATAGGAGGAAAAAGTGGCAAAGTCCAATTCTCTTACAAAGTGTCCTCAGTAAAATTAATGCAGTTATTAGTATGGTTTTCTGTTACAGCATGTAGGGGTGTTGTCCCCCTGATACAAGTCCCTTCTTCAACTGGGCATGTCAGATCTGATGTTTTGTATTCCTTATGGCCTATGAATCAGGTACTCCTATATGTATACCCTCATGTACTAGCTCAGCTTTCGTTAACTACACCCATCCATTCTCAATGGGCAAGATTGCATATGTGGCGTCGCTTGCAAAAGCCAGTGACACCAGTTTTTAGTTGAAGTGAGCGATCCCATATATGACCAAGCATATAAATGTGGCACGTATATTTCACCCGTCGCCCACAGTTTTTACTCCGATAAACTAACATAGAACCGGCATCGCAATTCGGTATCACATATTCAGCGCAAGGACTTACGCGGCGAAATGGAGAAATTTTACGACACTTTCACCTTGCCACACATAGGCAGACGCAGTAAGCCTTGCACTGAATATGTATGCACCATAACTCCCTGAAAGTATTAACTAACACCTAACGCATGAGCAATAAGTACCTGTGAACCGTAATCCCCCACGCAATAACGAATTAAATCTATTAACCCCTAATCCGCCAACCCCACATCGCAAAGCACCCAATAATGTTATTAACCTCTAATCCGCCATCCCCGAAACACAATAAACCTATGTAAACTATTAACCCCTAAACCACCATCCGCCCACAATGCAAAGAACTAATCTAATCACTAAGCCCCCTAACCTAATACCCCCTAAGTTAACCCTAAGTACATAAAATAAAAAAATACTAAGTTAAAATTAAAATAAAAAATACTAACATTAAAATAAAACAAAACCTAAGATTCAATTAAAATAAAAGTCTAATATTACAAAAAATAAAAAAAGTCTAAAATTACAGAAAAAAAATAAACGAAATGATCAAAAATAAAAAATTTAAATCTAATCTAATACCCCTATAAAAATAAAAAAAGCCCCCCAAAATAAAAACACCCCGTAATGTAAAACTAAACTACCAATAGCCCTTAAAAGGGTCATTTGTAGGGCATTGCAAAATTAATACAAATGAACCCCTAACAGTAAACCCCCCAAAATAAAAAAAAACTAACACTAAAAAAAAAACCTAAGCTACCCATTGCCCCTAAAGGGGCATTTGTATGGGCATTGCTCTAAAAAAGGGCAATCAGCTATTTTGCAGCCCATTAAAATAAAAAAAAACAACCCATCCAAAACCCTCCCCCCAAAAAACGTAAGTCTAACCCTGAAATAGGTACTCAACATTCCTGAAATCCGTCGGTGAAGGTCTTCTTCCAGGCGGCGACATCTTCCTCCAGTGCAGTGACCTCTTCTATCTTCATCCAGAGTGAAGGCTGCATGAAGCAGAGGTGGCTACGGAGCAATGAACTGTGGACCGCGGAGCAGGACCGGTGTGGAGGATCCTCTTCATGGGATCGTCGCTGCATACTGAAGCTTGAAAACAAGGTACCTGTTTTATATTTGGGGTACCTTGCATTCCTATTTGCTGATATTTTAAAATCAGCCAATAGCATGAGAGCTACTGAAATCCTATTGGCTGTTCAAACTATCTGTGAAAAAGATTGATAAAATCTTTAAGGCAGCCCAAAAAAGGCTATCTACCTTCCTGGTTCCTTATGCAGTTTCTGAGATAATTAGCAAGGAATGGAACAATCCAAACATTTCCTTTGTTCTCTTTACTAAATTCAAAAACACATTTCCTTTACCCTCTGAAACAATTTGTGGTATGAGAGTATTTTTCAAAGACGGACAGTGCTATTTCCACTTTGACTAGGCAGAGTACCAGTACAACTCTTAAGGATCTGATGGATCCTTTTGAACCTATGCATAGTCTGGAAATGTATCTGTGGTATTGAAAGGTTTTCTTCTCTTAGCCATTTCCTCAGCAGAGGAGCAAGACTGATCTTGTGATTCTCTGTTCCTGATTTTGTATCAGTATAAAGCAGTTTTAAGAACAAACTACTCTTTCCTTCCTAAAAGTGTTTCAATTAGGAAGTTTCAGCTCCGTCTCTCTGTCCAGTGCCAAAAAAAAATAAAATAATGCTAAAGAGAGATCACTTCTTAACTTGAATGTAGTATGGACTTGATTTTATCTTCAAGCCACTAAAGAATTAATAATTTCTTCTTCTTTCTTTAGCCATTTCTTGGATCCGCACAATGGACAGAAAGCTACTGCAATGACCTTGGCAGCTTGGCTTAAGCTTTTATTCGTGTAGCGTACCTAATTGCATGGAAGTTTCCTAATTAATTAGTTTCTGCTCATTCTACCAGAGTAGTCTCCACTTCTTGGGTATTTAGAAATGCAGCTTTCATTGAACAGATGTGCAAAGCTGCTACTTGGTCATCTTTTCATTCCTTTACCAAATTCTACCATTTTGACATGTTTGCCTATTCTGAGGCTGCTTTTGGTTGGAAACTTCTCCAGGCTGCAGTGCCTGTCTTGTACCTCTACCTTCTATAACTGTTTTTCCCTCCCTATTACATGGTGGTCTCGTGGACTTCACATCTTGGGTATAGGATCCCACATGTGATGGCTCATTGACTCTCACCATCTTTTGAAAGAAAACAAAATTTATGCTTACCTGATAAATTTCTTTCTTTCAGGATGGTGAGAGTCCACGAAACCAACAGTTGTTTTTTCATAACAGTTGGCGGCAATAGCAGTTTGCCCTTCTTTTACCCTGCTTTTACTTTCCTACTATTTTATTTTCTCCTTGCTCCTGGCTGTACGTATGACAAAGGAATCATGGGAAAATGCGAAGAATTAAAGCTCCAATGTGTGGGGTGTTTTGCCTCCTCCTGTAGTACTGGACTTTATTCACACATGTAATAGCTTGTGGACTCTCACCATCATGAAAGAAATGAATTTATTATATAAGCATGTTGTTTTTTTTAACATGAATCTTTCACATAACTTAAGTACAGGTATTGGAATGTTTATGCAAAATGATATCACATTGCTAATTGCACAGATCTTAAATCTGTGAAAAACTCTACTTTTTAAAAAATTAGGAAATATAAAAACAAAATGTTTTTATATTTCACTTTAGCATTAGCAGCATATCTTCTGTTTTAGTGAAGGCCTATAAAAATCATCTTAAGTGTCTGTAAAAATCCCTTTTTTTCCTTATAGTTTTTGTATATTTTGCTAAATCTTCTGTTACTCTGCCTAGAACATTATATAGAAATTCTGATGAATTGGAATGAAAGTTAATGTATGAGCATATCTTGAAATTTCTATGTTCCAACTTCTACTTATATTTTTGTGTGTTTAACTATTTTTTTCTTTTATATCGTTCAGTCTGGGCATATTTAGTAACTCAAACAGGGACTCTTCTAATGTATTGGAATAGTTTCACAAAGAAGACAAAAAAGTGAGCTTGCATGCAATGTTTTTGCATTAACATTCTGATGGATAAAAATGGTGGTGTTCAATATGTGTGTGAATCTTGAAACGTCTCTGCTCTAATGATTTCACATTTATTGTAACTAATACAGGAATGCAGGTAAACATAATATTTCAATAATCAAAAAATGTCTTCCAGCTATGATTACAGAGTTTATCCGAAACGCGTAAGATAGCCTACTAGCCAGAGGGTTTTACCTGGATTGTCCTGTATTCGCTGTGGTTTTAATCACTTTTTTAATAAAAGCTACATTTTACTATAATTTGAGCTGCTACTGAGTTTTCTTATATAGCCGATTGGTTTTCCATCAAAAGATATCACATATGTTACATTTAAGAAATAATTATTCATTCTTGTTCAGTGATTTAATGCTAAGCCTAGACAAACTTGTTAGTAGAATAGCCCAGTCAAATTTCTCTAAGAAAGAAATCAACTTGGCTTAGACAAGTGTATGCCTAATTGACAATTAAGTTGTACAAAACCCTATTGTGTAGACAATTACCTACTTTATATAATACATCAAAGAGGGACAGTCAATGGTAGAGTCTAAGAGGTTAGGTTGTGATTTGAGCTTTCTTAGTTTTCTTGACAGCTGAATTGTAAGGTCTACTAATACAAATTTTACCATAGGTAATTCATATTATAACCCTTTGTAAAGGAATATATTAAATATTCTATATATCTCAAAGTTCTTCAATAATATTTGTTCTAATTGTATCATTATATAGTGACTATTGTTTGCAATTAACATTATTTGGTTATAAAAGCATATCAATGAAAGACTAATCCTAAAAAAAGAGGATTGGCATATTTGGGGCTAGATTACAAGTGGTGCACTATTTAGCACTTTTGCACCGCTGAAAGTAAACTTTTAACATGCATGGGTTAGTGTGTGTATTACAAGTTGAAAGTAAATGGTTTGTGCACTAGCAAAAGCTGATGCGTGCTAACTTTGAATATCATGACCGTGCTAACTTCTTCCCATAGACTTTGCGTGCTTACCCAACACCACTTTAGACCAACTGCACTCAACCCAATGTAAGTTATTTATATTTTACATACGTTATTTTTATTTTTAAATATATATATATATGATTTTAAAAAAAAAAGTATATATACAGTATCTCACAAAAGTGAGTACACCCCTCACATTTTTGTAAATATTTTATTATATCTTTTTGTGTTACAAAACTAAAGGAATGGCACTTTGCTACAATGTAAAGTAGTGCGTGTACAGCCTGTATAACAGTGTAAATTTGCGGTCCCCTCAAAATAACTCAACACACACCCGTTAGTGTCTAAACCGTTGACAACAAAAGAGAGTAAACCCCTAAGTGGAAATGTCCAAATTTGGCCCAATTAGCAATTTTCCCTCCGTGGTGTCATGTGACTCATTAGTGTTACAAGGTCTCAGGTGTGAATGGGGAGCAGGTGTGTTAAATTTAGTGTTATCGCTCTCACACTATCTCATACTGGTCACTGGAAGTTCAACATGGCACCTTAAGGCAAAGAACTCTCTGAGGAGCTGATAAAAAGAATTGTTGCTCTACATAAAGATGGCCTAGGCTATAAGAAGATTGCCAAGACCCTGAAACTGAGCTGCAGCATGGTGGGCAAGACCATACAGTGGTTTCACAGGACAGGTTTCACTCAGAACAGGCCTCACCATGGTCGACCAAAGAAGTTGAGTGCACGTACTCAGCGTCATATCCAGAGGTTGTCCTTGGGAAATAGACGTATGAATACTGCCAGCATTGCTACAGAGGTTGAAGGGGTGGGGGTCAGCCTGTCAGTTCTCAGACCATATGCATCAAATTGGTCTGCATGGCTGTCATGCCAGAAGGAAGCCTCTTCTAAAGATGATTCACAAGAAAGACCGCAAACAGTTTGCTGAAGATAAGCAGACTAAGGACTTGGATTACTGGAACCATGTCCTGTGGTCCGATGAGACCAAGATAAACTTTTTTGGTTCTGATGGTGTCAAGCGTGTGTGGCGGCAACCAGGTGAGGAGTACAAAGATAAGTGTGTCTTGCCTACAGTCAAGCATGGTGGTGGGGGTGTCATGGTGTGGGCCTACATGAGTGCTGCCGGCACTGGGTAGCTACAGTTCATTGAGGGAACCATGAACCATGAATACCAACATGTACTGTGACATAAAAGTACATAAAGGAGAAAGTTCTTATTAATAGGCGTGTCTTTCCATCAATGAGTACTTCCCACCATGGATGGATAACTTCTTGTTTAGTCCTTTTAAGGTCATTATTTCACTGTCCAAGTAAATTGCTGATGGGACATAGCTGTTTAGTATGTTGTACTAGTTCTTGCAACTGAAAAGTGAGCTTAGGAATAGGAGGAAAAAGTGTCTAATTCAAATTCTCTTACAAAGTGTCCTCAGTAAAATGAATGCAGTTATTAGTAAGGTTTTCTGTTACAGCATGTAGGGGTGTTGTCCCCCTGATACAAGTCCCTTCTTCAACTGGGCATGTCAGATCTGATGTTTTGTATTCCTTGCAAAAGCCGGTGACGCCAGTTTTTAGTTGAAGTGAGCGATCCCATATACGACGAAGCATATAAATGTGGCGCGTATATTTCACCCGTCACCCACAGTTTTTACTCCCATAAACTACCATAGAACCGGCAATTCAGTATCAAATATTCAGCGCAAGGACATACGCGGCAAAATGGAGAAATTTTACTCCATTTTCACCTTACCACACATAGGCAGACGCAGTAAGCCTTGCGCTGAATATGTATGCACCATAACTCCCCGAAAGTCATAACTAACACCTAATGCATGCGCAATATGTACCTGTGAACCACAATCCCCCACGCAATAACTAATTAAATATATTAACCCCTAATCCGCCAACCCCCACATCGCAAAGTTCCCAATAAAGTTATTAACCTCTAATCTGCCATCCCCCCAAAACACAATAAACCTATGTAAACTATTAACCCCTAAACAACCATCCGCCCACAATGCAAAGAACTAATCTAATCACTAAGCCCCCTAACCTATTACCCCCTAAGTTAACCCTAAGTACATAAAATAAAAAAATACTAAGTTAAAATTAAAATAAAAAATACTAACATTAAAGTAAAACAAAACCTAAGATTCAATTAAAATAAAAGTCTAATATTACAAAAAATTAAAAAAAAGTCTAAAATTACAGAAAAAAATAAACGAAATGATCAAAAATAAAAAATTTAAACCTAATCAAATACCCCTATAAAAATAAAAAAGCCCCCCCAAAATAAAAATACCCCCTAATCTAACACTAAACTACCAATAGCCCTTAAAAGGGTCATTTTTAGGGCATTGCAAAATTAATACAACTTAACCCCTAACAGTAAACCCCCCAAAATAAAAAAAAAACCTAACACTAAAAAACAACCTAAGCTACCCATTGCCCCTAAAGGGGCATTTGTATGGGCATTGCCTTAAAAAGGGCAATCAGCTATTTTGCAGCCCATTAAAATAAAAAAGGCCTAATCTAAAAAAAACAACCCACTCAAAACCCTACCCCCAAAAAACCTAAGTCTAACCCTGAAATAGCTACTCAACATTCCTGAAATCCGTCGGTGAAGGTCTTCTTTCAGGCGGCGACATCTTCATCCAGTGCAGTGATCTCTTCTATCTTCATCAAAAGCGAAGGCGCCACGAAGCGGAGGTGGCTATGGAGCAACGAACTGCGGACCGCAGAGCAGGACCGGTGTGGAGGATCCTCTTCATGGGATGGCATTTTCACCTTGCCACACATAGGCAGACGCAGTAAGCCTTGCGCTGAATATGTATGCACCATAACTCCCCGAAAGTCATAACTAACACCTAATGCATGCGCAATATGTACCTGTGAACCACAATCCCCCACGCAATAACTAATTAAATATATTAACCCCTAATCCGCCAACCCCCACATCGCAAAGTTCCCAATAAAGTTATTAACCTCTAATCTGCCATCCCCCCAAAACACAATAAACCTATGTAAACTATTAACCCCTAAACAACCATCCGCCCACAATGCAAAGAACTAATCTAATCACTAAGCCCCCTAACCTATTACCCCCTAAGTTAACCCTAAGTACATAAAATAAAAAAATACTAAGTTAAAATTAAAATAAAAAATACTAACATTAAAGTAAAACAAAACCTAAGATTCAATTAAAATAAAAGTCTAATATTACAAAAAAATTAAAAAAAAGTCTAAAATTACAGAAAAAAATAAACGAAATGATCAAAAATAAAAAATTTAAACCTAATCAAATACCCCTATAAAAATAAAAAAGCCCCCCAAAATAAAAACACCCCCTAATCTAACACTAAACTACCAATAGCCCTTAAAAGGGTCATTTTTAGGGCATTGCAAAATTAATACAACTTAACCCCTAACAGTAAACCCCCCAAAAAAAAAAAAAAACCTAACACTAAAAAACAACCTAAGCTACCCATTGCCCCTAAAGGGGCATTTGTATGGGCATTGCCTTAAAAAGGGCAATCAGCTATTTTGCAGCCCATTAAAATAAAAAAGGCCTAATCTAAAAAAAACAACCCACTCAAAACCCTACCCCCAAAAAACCTAAGTCTAACCCTGAAATAGCTACTCAACATTCCTGAAATCCGTCGGTGAAGGTCTTCTTTCAGGCGGCGACATCTTCATCCAGTGCAGTGATCTCTTCTATCTTCATCAAAAGCGAAGGCGCCACGAAGCGGAGGTGGCTATGGAGCAACGAACTGCGGACCGCAGAGCAGGACCGGTGTGGAGGATCCTCTTCATGGGATCGCCTGTTTTATATTTGGAGTACCTTGCATTCCTATTGGATGATATTTTCAAATCAGCCAATAGGATAAGAGCTGCTGAAATCCTATTGGTTGTTCAAAATATCTGTGAAAAAGATTGATAAAATCTTTAAGGCAGCCCAAAAAAGGCTATCTACCTTCCTGGTTCCTTATGCAGTTTCTGAGATAATTAGCAAGGAATGGAACAATCCAAACATTTCCTTTGTTCTCTTTACTAAATTCAAAAACACATTTCCTTTACCCTCTGAAAAACTTTTGGTATGAGAGTATTTTTCAAAAAAGGACAGTGCTATTTCCACTTTGACTAGGTGGAGTACCAGTACAACTCTTAAGGATCTGATGGATCCTTTTGAACCTATTCATAGTCTGGAAATGTATCTGTGGTATTGAAAGGTTCTCTTTCTCTTAGCCATTTCCTCAGCAGAAGAGCAAGAGTGATCTTGTGATTCTCTGTTCCTGATTTTGTATCAGCATAAAGCAGTTTTAAGAACAAACTACTCTTTCCTTCCTAAACGTGTTTCAATTAGGAAATTTCAGCTCCGTCTCTCTGTCCAGTGCCAAAAAAAAAAATTAATGCTAAAGAGAGATCACTTCTTAACTTGAATGTAGTATGGCCATGATTTTATCTTCAAGCCAATAAAGAAGTAATAATTTCTTCTTCTTTCTTTAGCCATTTCTCGGATCTGCACAATGGACAGAAAGCCACTGCAATCACCTTGGCAGCTTGGCTTACGCTTTTATTCGTGTAGCGTACCTAATTGCATGAAAGTTTCCTAATTAATTAGTTTCTGCTCATTCTACCAGAGTAGTCTCCACTTCTTGGGTATTTAGAAATGCAGCTTTCATTGAACAGATGTGCAAAGCTGCTACTTGGTCATCTTTTCATTCCTTTACCAAATTCTACCATTTTGACATGTTTGCCTATTCTGAGGCTGCTTTTGGTTGGAAAGTTCTCCAGGCTGCAGTGCCTGTCTTGTACCTCTACCTGCTATAACTGTTTTTCCCTCCCTATTACATGATGGTCTCGTGGACTTCACATCTTGGGTATAGGATCCCACATGTGATGGCTCATTGACTCTCACCATCTTTTGAAAGAAAACAAAATTTATGCTTACCTGTAAATTTCTTTCTTTCAGGATGGTGAGAGTCCACAAAACCAACAGTTGTTTTTTTCATAACAGTTGGCGGGCGGCAATAGCAGTTTGCCCTTCTTTTACCCTGCTTTTACTTTCCTACTATTTTATTTTCTCCTTGCTCCTGGCTGTACGTATGACAAAGGAATCATGGGAAAATGAGAAGGATTAAATCTCCATTGTGGGGGGTGTTTTGCCTCCTCCTGTAGGACTGGACTTTATTCACACATGTAATAGCTTGTGGACTCTCACCATCATGAAAGAAATTAATTTATTATATAAGCATGTTGTTTTTTTAACATGAATCTTTCACATAACTTAAGTACAGGTATTGGAATGTTTATGCAAAATGATATCCCATTGCTAATTGCACAGATCTTAAATCTGTGAAAAACTCTACTTTTAAACAAATTAGGAAACATAAAAACAAGATGTTTTTATATTTCACTTTAGCATTAGCAGCATATCTTCTGTTTTAGTGAAGGCCTATAAAAATCATCTTAAGTGTCTGTAAAAATCCCTTTTTTTCCTTATAGTTTTTGTGTATTTTGCTAAATCTTCTGTTACTCTGCCTAGAACATTATATAGAAATTCTGATGAATTGGAATGAAAGTCAATGTATGAGCATATCTTGAAATTTCTATGTTCCAACTTCTACTTATATTTTTGTGTGTTTAACAATTTTTTTCTTTTAAATCGTTCAGTTTGGGCATATTTAGTAACTCAAAAGGACTCTTCTAATAGTTTCACAAAGAAGGCAAAAAAGTGAGCTTACATGCAATGTTTTTGCATTAACATTCTGATGGATAAAAATGGTGGTGTTCAATATGTGTGTGAATCTTGAAACGTCTCTGCTCTAATGATTTCACATTTATTGTAACTAATACATGAATGCAGTTAAACATAATAGTTCAATAATCAAAAAATATCTTCCAGCTATGATTACAGAGTTTATCCGAAACGCATAAGATAGCCTACCAGCCAGAGGTTTTTACCTGGATTGTCCTGTATTTGCTGTGGTTTTAATTGCTTTTTGAATAAAAGCTACGTTTTACTACAATTTGAGCTGACGCTGAGTTTTCTTATATAGTTGATTGGTTTTCCATCAAAAGATATCACATATGTTACATTTAAGCAATAATTATTCATTCTTGTTCAGTGGTTTAATGCTAAGCCTAGACAAACTTGTTAGTAGAATAGCCCAGTCAAATTTCTCTAAGAAAGAAATCAACTTGGCTTAGACAAGTGTATGCCTAATTGACAATTAAGTTGTACAAAACCCTATTGTGTAGACAATTACCTACTTTATATAATAAATCAAAGAGGGACAGTCAATGGTAGAGTCTAAGAGGTTAGGTTTTGATTTGAGCTTTCTTACGGCTAGATTTAGAGTTCTGCAGCCAAAGGGGTGCGTTAGCTACGCTGGCTTTTTTTCTCCCCCACCTTTTAAATACCGCTGGTATTTAGAGTTCACAGAAGGGCTGCGTTAGGCTCCAAAAAGGGAGCGTAGAGCATATTTACTGCCACTGCAACTCTAGATACCAGCGTTGCTTACAGACGCGGCCAGCTTAAAAAACGTGCTTGTGCACGATTTCCCCATAGGAAACAATGGGGCTGTTTGAGCTGAAAAAAAACCTAACACCTGCAAAAAAGCAGCGTTCAGCTCCTAACGCAGCTACATTGTTTCCTATGGGGAAACACTTCCTATGTCTGCACCTAACACCCTAACATGAACCCCGAGTCTAAACACCCCTAACCTTACACTTATTAACCCCTAATCTGCCGCCCCCGCTATCGCTGACCCCTGCATATTATTATTAACCCCTAATCTGCCGCTCCGTACACCGCCGCCAGCTACGTTATCCCTATGTACCCCTAATCTGCTGCCCCTAACATCGCCGACCACTATGTTATATTTATTAACCCTTAATCTGCCCCCCACAACGTCGCCTCTACCTACCTACAATAATTAACCCCTAATCTGCCGACCGGATCTCACCGCTACTATAATAAATGTATTAACCCCTAAAGCTAAGTCTAATCCTAACACTAACACCCCCCCTAAGTTAAATATAATTTTTATCTAACGAAATAAATTAACTCTTATTAAATAAATTAATCCTAATTAAAGCTAAATACTTACCTGTAAAATAAACCCTAATATAGCTACAATATAAATTATAATCATATTGTAGCTATTTTAGGATTAATATTTATTTTACAGGTAACTTTGTAATTATTTTAACCAGGTACAATAGCTATTAAATAGTTAATAACTATTTAATAGCTACCTAGATAAAATAATTACAAAATTACCTGTAAAATAAATCCTAACCTAAGTAACAATTAAATCTAACACTACACTATCAATAAATTAATTAAATAAAATACCTACAATTATCTACAATTAAACCTAACACTACACTATCAATAAATTAATTAAATACAATACCTACAATTAAATAAAATTAAATAAACTAACTAAAGTACAAAAAATAAAAAAGAACTAAGTTACAAAAAATAAAAAAATATTTACAAACATTAGAAAAATATTACAACAATTTTAAACTAATTACACCTACTCTAAGCCCCCTAATAAAATAACAAAGACCCCCAAAATAAAAAAATGCCCTACCCTATTCTAAAATTAAAATAGAAAAGCTCTTTTACCTTACCAGCCCTTAAAACGGCCCTTTGCGGGGCATGCCCCAAAGAATTCAGCTCTTTTGCCTGTAAAAAAAACATACAATACCCCCCCAACATTACAACCCACCACCCACATACCCCTAATCTAACCCAAACCCCCCTTAAATAAACCTAACACTAAGCCCCTGAAGATCTCCCTACCTTGTCTTCACCTTGATCCAAGCCCAAGTGGGGGGCTGAAGAGTGACGTCCATCCTCCTGCTGAAGTCTTGATCCAAGGACATCCGGACCGGCAAACATCTTCATCCAAGCCGCATCTTCTATGTTCTTCAATCCGATGATGACCGGCTGATCTTCAAGACCTCCAGCGCGGATCCATCCATCTTCACCGACGACTTCCTGACGAATGCTGGTTCCTTTAAGGGACGTCATCCAAGATGGCGTCCCTCGAATTCCGATTGGCTGATAGGATTCTATCAGCCAATCGGAATTAAGGTAGGAAAATTCTGATTGGCTGATGGAATCAGCCAATCAGATTCAAGTTCAATCGGTACAGCCAATAGAATGCGATCTCAATCTGATTGGCTGATTGGATCAGCCAATCGGATTGAACTTGAATCTGATTGGCTGATTCCATCAGCCAATCAGAATTTTCCTACCTTAATTCTGATTGGCTGATAGAATCCTATCAGCCAATCGGAATTCGAGGGACGCCATCTTGGATGACGTCCCTTAAAGGAACCGACATTCATCGGGAAGTCGTCGGTGAAGATGGATGGATCCGCGCTGGAGGTCTTGAAGATCAGCCGGTCGTCATCGGATTGAAGAACATAGAAGATGCGGCTTGGATGAAGATGTTTGCCGGTCCGGATGTCCTTGGATCAAGACTTCAGCCGGAGGATGGACGTCACTCTTCAGCCCCCCACTTGGGCTTGGATCAAGACATCGGAGCCAGGACGGATCGGTGTAATACCCG
Source organism: Bombina bombina (assembly GCF_027579735.1). NCBI lineage: Eukaryota > Metazoa > Chordata > Amphibia > Anura > Bombinatoridae > Bombina > Bombina bombina. Next base: position 554,438,667 of record NC_069504.1, on the reverse strand, counting down.
GTGTGGTGAAGACAAGGTAGGGAGATCTTCAGGGGCTTAGTGTTCAGCCAATCAGAATTTTCCTACCTTAGAATCCTATCAGCCAATCGGAATTCGAGGGACGCCATCTTGGATGACATCCCTTAAAGGAACCGTCATTCGTCGGGAAGTCGTCGGTGAAGATGGATGTTCAGCGTCGGCGGGATGAACATGGATCCGGAAGAAAGAAGATTGAAGATGCCGCTCGATAGAAGACTTCAGCCGGATCATGGACCTCTTCAGCTCCCGCTTGGATGAAGACTTCAGCCGGATCATGGACCTCTTCAGCCCCCCACTTGGGCTTGGATCAAGACATCGGAGGAGCTCTTCTGGATCGATCGGTGAACCCTGCATGGTGAAGATAAGGTAGGAAGATCTTCAGGGGCTTAGTGTTAGGTTTATTTAAGGGGGGTTTGGGTTAGATTAGGGGTATGTGGGTGGTGGGTTGTAATGTTGGGGGGGGGTATTGTATGTTTTTTTTTACAGGCAAAAGAGCTGAATTCTTTGGGGCATTCCCCGCAAAGGGCCCTTTTCAGGGCTGGTAAGGTAAAAGAGCTTTGAACTTTTTTAATTTAGAATAGGGTAGGGCATTTTTTTATTTTGGGAGGCTTTGTTATTTTATTAGGGGGCTTAGAGTAGGCGTAATTAGTTTAAAATTGTTGTAATATTTTTCTAATGTTTGTAAATATTTTTTTATTTTTTGTAACTTAGTTCTTTTTTATTTTTTGTACTTTAGTTAGTTTATTTAATTGTATTTATTTGTAGGTATTGTATTTAATTAATTTATTGATAGTGTAGTGTTAGGTTTAATTGTAGATAATTGTAGGTATTGTATTTAATTAATTTATTGATAATGTAGTGTTAGGTTTAATTGTAACTTAGGTTAGGATTTATTTTACAGGTAATTTTGTAATTATTTTAACTAGGTAACTATTAAATAGTTATTAACTATTTAATAGCTATTGTACCTGGTTAATATAATTACCAAGTTGCCTGTAAAATAAATATTAATCCTAAAATAGCTACAATATAATTATAATTTATATTGTAGCTATATTAGGGTTTATTTTACAGGTAAGTATTTAGCTTTAAATAGGAATAATTTATTTAATAATAGTTCATTTATTTCGTTAGATTTAAATTATATTTAACTTAGGGGGGTGTTACGGATAGAGTTAGACTTAGCTTTAGGGGTTAATACATTTATTATAGTAGCGGTGAGATCCGGTCGGCAGATTAGGGGTTAATTATTGTAGGTAGGTGGAGGCGACTTTGTGGGGGGCAGATTAGGGGTTAATAAATATAATATAGGGGTCGGCGGTGTTAGGGCAGCAGATTAGGGGTACATAGGGATAACGTAGCTGGCGGCGGTGTACGGAGCGGCAGATTTGGGGTTAATAATAATATGCAGGGGTCAGCGATAGCGGGGGGCGGCAGATTAGGGGTTAATAAATATAACATAGTCGTCGGCGATGTTAGGGGCAGCAGATTAGGGGTACATAGGGATAACGTAGCTGGCGGCGGTATACGGAGCGGCAGATTAGGGGTTAAAAAAATTTAATATAGTGGTGGCGATGTGGGGGGACCTCGGTTTAGGGGTACATAGGTAGTTTATGGGTGTTAGTGTACTTTAGAGCACAGTAGTTAAGAGCTTTATAAACCGGCGTTAGCCCAGAAAGCTCTTAACTACTGACTTTTTTCTGCGGCTGGAGTTTTGTCGTTAGATTTCTAACGCTCACTTCAGCCACGACTCTAAATACCGGCGTTAGAAAGATCCCATTGAAAAGATAGGATACGCAAATGGTGTAGGGGGATCTGCGGTATGGAAAAGTCGTGGCTGCAAAGTGAGCGTTAGACCCTTTCCTGACTGACTCCAAATACCAGCGGGCGGTAAAAACCAGCGTTAGGAACCTCTAACGCTGGTTTTGACGGCTACCGCCAAACTCTAAATCTAGGCCTTAGTTTTCTTGACAGCTGGATTGTAAGGTCTACTAATACAAATTTTACCATAGGTAATTCATATTATAACCCTTTGTAAAGGAATATATTAAATATTCTATATATCTCAAAGTTCTTCAATTATATTTGTTCTAGTTGTATCATTATATAGTGACTATTGTTTGCAATTAACATTCTTTGGTTATAAAAGCATATCAATGAAAGACTAATCACAAACAAGTGGTGCACTATTTAGCACTTTTGCACCGCTGAAAGTAAACTTTTAACATGCATGGGTTAGTGTGTGTATTAAAAGTTGAAAGTAAATGGTTTGTGCACTAGCAAAAGCCGATGCGTGCTAACTTCGAATATCATGACCGTGCTAACTTCTTCCCATGGACTTTGCGTGCTTACCCAACACCACGTTAGACCAACTGCACTCAACTCGATGTAAGTTATTTATATTTTACATACAACGTTATTTTTATTTTTAAATTTATATATATGATTTTTTTTTAAAAGGTATATATACAGTACCTCACAAAAGTGAATACACCCCTCACATTTTTGTAAATAGTTTATTATATCTTTTCGTGTGACAACACTAAAGGAATGGCACTTTGCTACAATGTAAAGTAGTGAGTGTACAGCCTGTATAACAGTGTAAATTTGCGGTCCCCTCAAAATAACTCAACACACAGCCATTAATGTCTAAACCATTGACAACAAAAGTGAGTAAACCCCTAAGTGGAAATGTCCAAATTGGGCCCAATTAGCAATTTTCCCTCCCTGGTGTCATGTGACTCATTAGTGTTACAAGGTCTCAGGTGTGAATAGGGAGCAGGTGTGTTAAATTTAGTGTTATCGCTCTCACACTATCTCATACTGATCACTGGAAGTTCAACATGGCACCTTAAGGCAAAGAACTCTCTGAGGAGCTGATAAAAAGAATTTTTGCTCTACATAAAGATGGCCTAGGCTATAAGAAGATTGCCAAGACCCTGAAACTGTAGAATACAAAGAATTGCCCAAGCACCAAGGGTGTAACAAAACTTGTTTGTAGGTGTGCCAACTATTGGACCTGCACCAAGGTCCCAAGAAGTCAGTCCAAAAATAATGATAAAGCTGCACCACCAACTGTATTAAAACATCATGATTTTATTGCGCCACTTAAAACAGACATCTTTTCGGATCCATGTCCTTATTCATGTCTAACATACAACTCTAAAAACAAACCTTATAAAGGCTGCGGCTCCACCCACCACACCTGTTCTCACCTGTGTTCAATTAATACAAACTTTTTTGTTTTGCTTAATGTCATCTAGTGGTCATTATTTACATCTCTAATTACAGTTATCATAATTTTTCAACATAGGACATAAAGAGAACAAAAAACTTTTTTTCATCATTGTTAATCATACATCAAGTTAATCTACTCAGTACAGAAAATAATTGAATATACACTTATTGTCATTAGTTATTGTATTGCAATGTACTATTTTCAAAAAATAACATACAAAACATAAAAAAGGGGATATTTTTGTTTTCTTAACTCTTTTTCAACATTGCTAATTCAAATATCTTTTGAAGAAAAGCCAATTTTAATTGTTTCCCTTCCAATTAGATCTTATTAAATGGTCATCTTGAAAAAAGAATACTTTTTGGAGCTCTTAAACAATTACCAAGAACGTCCTTCAACAAAGGATAAAAAACATAAATGTCAACCTAAAAAAATTCTTTTTTTATAAAATTTATGCCAGTTCTTAAATCTTTTTACATATTCAGCATTAAATTTAAAAAGGTATTAGCTAAATGAATTTAAATTCCAATCTATCCAAAAAAAGACTTTCAACAAAAGATATCAAAAGAACTGAGTAAATGTAACTATCCGTATCCCTGAAGTTTTAAACCCAAATTTTTTTTAGAAAAACCCGCCAGTTAAACTGCTATCAAGTACCTAATCATCCATATTTACTGACATACACTCCAATCCATTTCCCTATTCATCCCATTGGGTATCATAGTCCCCAGTTCATGAATCCAGTATAATTCTCTATACTTTAACAACCTAACCCTATTACCACCCCTCCTAGAAAGACTAATATGTTCTAACGTGATAAGGAAAAGTTTGAACCTTTATTTGTGAGGTTTCAAAGAGTATTCTGCCTAAGTGTTTTGTTTCTTAACTTTTAATTTTTGCTTTCAGTAATGCAGTTTTAGATTAATATCTGAACACTTAGGAAGCAGTGCATAAGCATAGGGAAAACTTTATTTACAACAAAAGGGCTATCTCTGCTATGAGAGCAGGATAGTCCAAAAAGAATGCTTGTTTGCACTTGAATTAAATTATTTAGTTTAGTTCGGTCGGTTACTGGAACTTGAGACAGAAAACTATGCCCAATTTTAAAATATAACCTTTATTAGTTGATTTCATAAAAAAGACAGCATGAAGTATGTGTGTATGCTGCCCTTCGAAATGTTAAAAACACTCTCTCTGTTACAATTATTTAATGCTTAGCCATCACAGTATCTAATATATAGGATACTTAGTAATTCAATTATAAGACCTTGGTAGTGTTACGGGTGTAAATAACGGTTAATCTTCCCTGTGGCTATATGGCCTTATATATGGCCAATCTATTAGATTACCACAAAAGGATATTGGTATTTTATATACCCAATACAATTGAATACTGAGGTCTTAGTAGGTAAATTTGCTCTCAAGTTATGACAAATTGAAATATGTGTATCACAACTCAGGAATTTGGATTATTTATTGCTTAAATCAAGGTTCTAGTAAGATGTGTCTAAACAAGAAAACTGAACCCACTACTCACGAGTTTAAGCTTCACATAACTGAATATTGATCTATGTATATATCACTTATTCATATGAGTTATCACTTAGTGGGTTACTGCAGTATACAACTAAAACTATGTTACTTAGTTGTCTTGTAATTCGGTCAAGTTTGTATTAGTTTCTATGTAATAATCCGTCTACAATTATGAGGGGGGTCACCAAGCATGTACTAGTTTTGATTGGCTATAGTCTGCATTTACTGATACTGTACGCTAAAGTATTTAGTAATAGTCATTCAACATTATAATAAAATATGTAAAGTTCAACAAGCTCACAAAATCTGTGCCAAATATATACTTGTATTATTCTTAATTAATCAAGCTATTATTCCAGTGTGAAATATTGTATCTTGTCACACTGCCTGTGTTTAAGTTTTGCTGCAGCGTTACAGACTGTCAGCTTCTAGTAGCTAACCCAAAATATCTAGTATAATGCCATATACTAAGTACAAAGTATCAGATTTCAAGTATATTGCTATTCTCTCCCCCTCTGTAATATATATTTCGTGTTGCTGCCCAATTATTAGCTAGAAACTTAATAAATCTTATTTAAGCTGTTATACCAAAGTTAGCATTAAGCTCCAAAGACCTGAAAGTTACCCAATTTTTTACGCTAAAGAGAGCACCAGGATGTACCTGCTTGTGACTATAAACAGCCACAAATTACTAAGTATGGTTTTTTAAGTAATAATTTTTAAGCTAAAGTAACATATATAGTTTTCCAACAGAGAGGCAATTAAAAAACGAGGACCCCTGACGCAGCGTTTCACTTAACGCATCCTCAGAGGGGTAACCCGGGCCAGCATACTTCCGGAAATATATAGGCTTCGTATGTCCCACCTTTCACCTCTGATAGGTTGGGGATTGCTATTTTCATTGGTAGAGCCTACGTCAATCACTGGATAGTTGACGTCATTTTCGTTACTACGGAGACAGCGTGTAAACAACACGGTTGTTATGTTACATATGAATAACTACGGAATGTAAAGTAAAGCATGATAAAATTACTGAATAGTTTTTCACTTGCTTATATTTTAAGGATTTGTTACCTTGTATATTCATTTTTACAGGCGCACATAGTTGTAAATGCGAGGAGGAAATAAAAAATTATTTCCGTAAGGTTATAGGAATAATGTACAAATAAATTCCATATGTTTAAAATTTGACAATATACACAATATATGAAGTGGAATCATAAGTGTATTATGATGTGACATGGAAATAAGGTGAATGCTAACAAAGTGTTGAACCCGCTATTGTTGGATGAAAAGGAAAAAATATTTTAAATGAATATTCGCTCATGTGAAATAAATTGTGGTGGCAGGTTATGTGATTCAAGAGCCATCAAGACATTGGCTGAAACCTGTGTATGGTAAATAAATTGTGATGCTTAATAATGTGAAGAGGTGCTATAATATAAGCATATGTTGAACATTATACTTTATAAACTAAAAAGGGATTGAGATGCTTAAAGTGAAGCTAAATAGAAACTTGTACTGCATAAAAAACGGGGGAACAATTGCAAAAAGGGGGTGAGTGAAACTAGGAGAGTGATGAAGTGATATTATGTAGTCATTGTGAGCATTGTACTTATTACTTACAAGAAATTATAATGCTTAAAGTGGAACTATATTGACTCTACTTAAAAGAGGGAATGGGTGCAAGAGGGGTATGTGAAAGAAATTAAAAAAATGGTGAGGTTATAATTAGTTATATGATATTTGAATATGTGTTAAGTATATTATACCATAAATGTTTGACTATATGGTATGTAAATCTGTATTAAGTAATTTATTCCAAATATACATGATAGTTATTGTTATCATTAAGTCCATGGGGTTTGACACTATTCAGTAGGTGTATCCATTTACACTCCATTTTGAGTAGTGTTTGTTCTAAGTTGCCTCCTCTAATGCCTAAAGTTGCCTTTTGCAGTACTGAAAATTTCAGCAATGAATCATTGCTGTTGTGTTTATGATAGAAGTGCCTAGCAACACTAGTTATCTGTTTATCTTTCTCAATGTCTTTACGGGCGTTTCTAATATTTCTGCTATGTTCCATAATTCGTGTCCTTATTTGTCGTGTCGTCATTCCGACATAGAACAGCTTACATGGACACTGGAGGACATAGACAACACCTGTTGTAGTACAGGAGAAATGATCAGATAATATATGTTTGTTTGCATATTTATCATCAATGTCCTTAATTTTCCACACCTTGGGACATGTATTACACGTTCCACATGGGAACATCCCTTTCGATTGGCAGGCTCTTTTAGGCTTATGGATGTAGTGACTAGTGACCAGTGTGTCTTTAAGATTTTTTGGTCTTTTATATCCAATTGAGACTCTATCCCCGATCTGGGTTGCAAGTAGGGGATCATTTTTTAAGATATGCCAGTGATCATTTATTATAGTTGTTATCTGTTTTATTTGAGGGTTGTATGTTGTAATTAGTCTTGGTTTATTGTCCTGCTTTTTCTGACGTGGTTGAAGGAGTTTTTGTCTATCTTGCTGTCACCATTTTTTTAATTTCTTTCACATACCCCTCTTGCACCCATTCCCTCTTTTAAGTAGAGTCAATATAGTTCCACTTTAAGCATTATAATTTCTTGTAAGTAATAAGTACAATGCTCACAATGACTACATAATATCACTTCATCACTCTCCTAGTTTCACTCACCCCCTTTTTGCAATTGTTCCCCCGTTTTTTATGCAGTACAAGTTTCTATTTAGCTTCACTTTAAGCATCTCAATCCCTTTTTAGTTTATAAAGTATAATGTTTAACATATGCTTATATTATAGCACCTCTTCACATTATTAAGCATCACAATTTATTTACCATACACAGTTTTCAGCCAATGTCTTAATGGCTCTTGAATCACATAACCTGCCACCACAATTTATTTCACATGAGCGAATATTCATTTAAAATATTTTTTCCTTTTCATCCAACAATAGCGGGTTCAACACTTTGTTAGCATTCACCTTATTTCCATGTCACATCATAATACACTTATGATTCCACTTCATATATTGTGTATATTGTCAAATTTTAAACATATGGAATTTATTTGTACATTATTCCTATAACCTTACGGAAATAATTTTTTATTTCCTCCTCGCATTTACAACTATGTGCGCCTGTAAAAATGAATATACAAGGTAACAAATCCTTAAAATATAAGCAAGTGAAAAACTATTCAGTAATTTTATCATGCTTTACTTTACATTCCGTAGTTATTCATATGTAACATAACAACCGTGTTGTTTACACGCTGTCTCCGTAGTAACGAAAATGACGTCAACTATCCAGTGATTGACGTAGGCTCTACCAATGAAAATAGCAATCCCCAACCTATCAGAGGTGAAAGGTGGGACATACGAAGCCTATATATTTCCGGAAGTATGCTGGCCCAGGTTACCCCTCTGAGGATGCGTTAAGTGAAACGCTGCGTCAGGGGTCCTCGTTTTTTAATTGCCTCTCTGTTGGAAAACTATATATGTTACTTTAGCTTAAAAATTATTACTTAAAAAACCATACTTAGTAATTTGTGGCTGTTTATAGTCACAAGCAGGTACATCCTGGTGCTCTCTTTAGCGTAAAAAATTGGGTAACTTTCAGGTCTTTGGAGCTTAATGCTAACTTTGGTATAACAGCTTAAATAAGATTTATTAAGTTTCTAGCTAATAATTGGGCAGCAACACGAAATATATATTACAGAGGGGGAGAGAATAGCAATATACTTGAAATCTGATACTTTGTACTTAGTATATGGCATTATACTAGATATTTTGGGTTAGCTACTAGAAGCTGACAGTCTGTAACGCTGCAGCAAAACTTAAACACAGGCAGTGTGACAAGATACAATATTTCACACTGGAATAATAGCTTGATTAATTAAGAATAATACAAGTATATATTTGGCACAGATTTTGTGAGCTTGTTGAACTTTACATATTTTATTATAATGTTGAATGACTATTACTAAATACTTTAGCGTACAGTATCAGTAAATGCAGACTATAGCCAATCAAAACTAGTACATGCTTGGTGACCCCCCTCATAATTGTAGACGGATTATTACATAGAAACTAATACAAACTTGACCGAATTACAAGACAACTAAGTAACATAGTTTTAGTTGTATACTGCAGTAACCCACTAAGTGATAACTCATATGAATAAGTGATATATACATAGATCAATATTCAGTTATGTGAAGCTTAAACTCGTGAGTAGTGGGTTCAGTTTTCTTGTTTAGACACATCTTACTAGAACCTTGATTTAAGCAATAAATAATCCAAATTCCTGAGTTGTGATACACATATTTCAATTTGTCATAACTTGAGAGCAAATTTACCTACTAAGACCTCAGTATTCAATTGTATTGGGTATATAAAATACCAATATCCTTTTGTGGTAATCTAATAGATTGGCCATATATAAGGCCATATAGCCACAGGGAAGATTAACCGTTATTTACACCCGTAACACTACCAAGGTCTTATAATTGAATTACTAAGTATCCTATATATTAGATACTGTGATGGCTAAGCATTAAATAATTGTAACAGAGAGAGTGTTTTTAACATTTCGAAGGGCAGCATACACACATACTTCATGCTGTCTTTTTTATGAAATCAACTAATAAAGGTTATATTTTAAAATTGGGCATAGTTTTCTGTCTCAAGTTCCAGTAACCGACCGAACTAAACTAAATAATTTAATTCAAGTGCAAACAAGCATTCTTTTTGGACTATCCTGCTCTCATAGCAGAGATAGCCCTTTTGTTGTAAATAATATGTTCTAACACCTGGAATCTAAGCTGATTAATCTAGTGTCCAGCAGTTATAAAATGGTGGGATACAGGAGCATCCAATTTTCCTGTCCTGATATTACTTTTGTGTTGGTTAATACGCTCCTGTACCCTCTTGGTGGTCTCGCCCACATACCCTAAACCACATGGGCACTTAATTAGATACACCACAAACTTAGAGTTACAAGTATAGTAATCCTTAAGTTTATATTTCTTACCCGACGAGGGATGGGTAAAAATGGGGCCTTTAATGATACTATTGCAGTTTTGACAATTAAGGCATGGAAAACATCCCAAGTTTTTATGCCCAATGTGTCCCTGGGTAATTCTACCCCTTGGGCCCACATCAGCTTTAACCAATGTATCTTTAAGGTTCTTGCGCCTTTTAAAGGCAGCCATGGGGGGACTAGAGAATTCTTCAACATTTGGATTAGAAATTTGTAAAATATGCCAATGTTTTTTTAGTACTTTTTGTATTTGGTTACTCCAAGGAGAATATTCATTAACAAAGATCATTCTTTTATCCTTCTTATTTCTCATTTTGTCCTTAAGTAATTCTGTCCTAGGGATCTGCAGTACATCTTTAATCCCCTGTTCAATTAAGTTACTTGGGTATCCCCTCTGTTTAAAGTGTTCACCCATTTCCAATAATCTTTCTTTTACCAAATTTTCATCAGATACAATTTGTCTTACTCGCATAAATTGGCTTTTGGGTAAACTCTTTAACAGAGCAGGAGAATGCGCACTCTTATAGTGCAGTAGATTATTATAATCTGTCTGTTTTTTAAAAATATCTACAGCTAACAGCCCATCTTGTTTGTACACTGAGGTATCCAGGAAATCAATCCTTTCCTCACTTATGGTGAGTTTGAACTTTATATGCTGTGTAGCACTGTTGAGATCATTAACAAACTGTTCCAGGGTTCCAATGTCCCCCAAAGAAATGCCAAAAATATCATCTATATAGCGCCACCAGGTGGCGCCATATAGATGAAACAATTGATGGTTATAAACAAAATACTCTTCAAATGTGTTCATATAAATATTTGCATAGGTTGGGGCAACATTGGAACCCATGGCCGTACCCTGTAATTGCAGATAAAAGTTATCTTGAAAAAGAAAGAAATTACATCGCAATACAATATTCAAAAGATCAAGAACAAAGTTTCGCTGATCATTATTGATAGTTATATCCTGATCCAAACACCTATTCACTGCCCCTACACCCGCCTCATGAGTGATTGAGGTGTAAAGGCTAGTTACATCAAGACTATAAAGTATACCTTTATTGTTCTCAAGGACTATATTCTGTAGTTTATTGATGAAATCTCCTGTGTCCCTGATATAAGAGGTGGAATGTGTATAGGGTCAAAGGACTCTGTCTAAATATATAGAGGCTTTAGAAAGTGTGGAGCCTACCCCTGCCACTATGGGGCGGCCAAGGGGTTTTTCCAAATTTTTATGGACCTTTGGGAGCGTATATAGGACAGGTATAATGTCCTCTGTATCCAAAATAAATTTTGTTGTCTTGTTGTCAATCACTCCAATCTTCTGAGCCCTTAAGACACATGCTTCCAACTCTTTTTTTACTTTAAAGATTGGATTCATTGACAACAATTGATACACTTCACCATCCGCCAACTGGCCCAAAATTTCCTGTATATAGTAATCTCTCTCAAGGACCACTAAAGCACCACCCTTATCAGCCTCCTTAAAAATATAGCCTGTATTCTCTTTAAGACTCCTAACATTATTCCAATCCTCTCTATTAAAGTTAAGATTTGAATGTGCATATTTAGGGTAACTCCTTTCTACATTTCTACAGAGTTTCCCTATGTCATTCTCAACCAATTGTATGTATGTACTCACACCTGGGTTCACTGTTTGTGGCGTGAAGTTGCTTTTATTATATAAACCTAGTGAGTTAAGCCCAAGTTTGTTACATACATTATCCTTATTGACAGAGAAATTTACATTACCAACATTACCCTCTGCAAAATGACACTTTAATTTCAGGGATCTAAAAAAACGATGTAAGTCTTTTTGCAATGTAAAGGTATCAATGTCTCTTGTTCCCCTTGTCTCAGAGGGTGGGTACTCAAATTGAGCACTACTGACCATGTTTGCTGCGTGTCATCACCCAGTGTGTGCTCCTGCCTCCACCCCTCTGGCCCCTCTGATCTCTCCGGCAGTTCCCGATTCCTCCACCGCCTCTGGTATCTCCTGCCACCACGTCTGCATTGCTGGCTCTTTCCAGATCGGAGTCCCCCGACCCTGAATCAGAGGTTTGGCTCCATGAGCCTGCATACTCGTTCCTAGCATCACGGCGTCTGTAACCGGAACTAACTCCACGGGCACTTCCGGGTCCACTTTCGGTCCGTCCTCCAAAGCCCCAGTATACGGTTCCGGACTGATAGTCCCTCTCATCTCGGTTCCACTTGTTTCGTTTCCTCTCTTGGATCTCTTCCTTCAGCTTGAGGACTTCTTTATCGACTGCCTCTATGTATTGCAGCAGGGCATCTGGAGAAAGGTTAGTTTGGAGTTCTTGCTTTAGAGCGTCTATCTGTTCTTTCTGTTTATTCAGCTTTAGTTGTAAATACTCCACAGTCAAAACCATAAGGTCAAAGGAGCATTTATTCAGGATTCTTTCAAATTTCTGGCAATATTTTCTTTTAGCAGTGTCGGTCGTGTGTTCATGCGCAGCCCTCTGGGTATACGCTTGACTCAATGGTATTCTGCCAAAGTGACTGCATGTAACTCATATGCAGTATTTTTCTTTTTGAGATGTTCAAAGTCTTTATTAGTTGTCTGTAATGGGGTGGTCTGCAGAAAATCCCTGGATCCACATATTAGGGTGGTGATGCGAGCCGCTTCAGTCTCTGTATAGCAAAAGGTATGTGGCTCAATTTTATCCATTTCTGTTGATTCATTCATAGTCCCCTGTGCCTGTAGCTAGTGCAATGAAACTGTAGAAAACAAAGAATTACCCAAGCACCAAGGGTGTAACAAAACGTGTTTGTAGGTGTGCCATCTATTGGACCTGCACCAAGGTCCCAAGAAGTCAGTCCAAAAATAATGATATAGCTGCACCACCAACTGTATTAAAACATCATGATTTTATTGTGCCACTTAAAACAGACAACGTTTTGGACCCATGTCCTTATTCATGTCTAACATACAACTCTAAAAACAAACCTTATAAAGGCTGCGACTCCACCCACCACACCTGTTCTCACCTGTGTTCAATTAATACAAACTTTTTTGATTTGCTTAATGCCATCTAGTGGTCATTATTTACATCTCTAATTACATTTATCATAATTTTTCAACAAAGGACATAAAGAGAACAAAAAACTTTTTCATCATTGTTAATCATACATCAAGTTAATCTACTCAGTACAAAAAATAATTGAATATACACTTATTGTCATTAGTTATAAATTATGATAAATGTAATTAGAGATGTAAATAATGACCACTAGATGGCATTAAGCAAAACAAAAAAGTTTGTATTAATTGAACACAGGTGAGAACAGGTGTGGTGGGTGGAGCCGCAGCCTTTATAAGGTTTGTTTTTAGAGTTGTATGTTAGACATGAATAAGGACATGGGTCCGAAACGTTGTCTGTTTTAAGTGGCACAAAAAAATCATGATGTTTTAATACAGTTGGTGGTGCAGCTATATCAAGACCCTGAAACTGAGCTGCAGCATGGTGGGCAAGACCATACAGCGGTTTCACAGGACAGATTTCACTCAGAACAGGCCTCACCATGGTCGACCAAAGAAGTTGAGTGCACGTGCTCAGCGTCATATCCAGAAGTTGTCTTTGGGAAATAGACGTATGAGTGCTGCCAGCATTGCTACAGAGGTGGGGGTCAGCCTGTCAGTTCTCAGACGATATGCCGCACACTGCATCAAATTGGTCTGCATGGCTGTCGTGCCAGAAGGAAGCCTCTTTTAAAGATGATTCACACGAAAGACCGCAAACAGTTTGCTGAAGATAAGCAGACTAAGGACTTGGAATACTGGAACCATGTCCTGTGGTCCGATGAGACCAAGATAAACTTATTTGGTTCAGATGGTGTCAAGCAGGTGAGGAGTACAAAGACAAGTGTGTCTTGCCTACAGTCAAGCATGGTGGTGGGGGTGTCATGGTCTGGGCCTACATGAGTGCTGCCGGCACTGGGTAGCTACAGTTCATTGAGGGAACCATGAACCATGAATACCAACATGTACTGTGACATAGAAGTACATAAAGGAGAAAGTTCTTATTAATAGGTGTGTCTTTCTATCAATGAGTACTTCCCACCATGGATGGATAACTTCTTGTTTAGTCCTTTTAAGGTCATTATTTCGCTGTTCAAGTAAATTGCTGATGGGACATAGTTGTTGTTTAGTATGTTGTACTAGTTCTTGCAACTGAAAAGTGAGCTTAGGAATAGGAGGAAAAAGTGTCTAAGTCAAATTCTCTTACAAAGTGTCCTCAGTAAAATTAATGCAGTTATTAGTAAGGTTTTCTGTTACAGCATGTAGGGGTGTTGTCCCCCTGATACAAGTCCCTCCTTCAACTGGGCATGTCAGAGCTGATGTTTTGTATTCCTTATGGCCTATGAATCAGGTACTCCAATATGTATACCCTCATGTACTAGCTCAGCTTTCGTTAACTACACCCATCCATTCTCAATGCGCAAGATTGCATATGTGGCGTCGCTTGCAAAAGCCGGTGACGCCAGTTTTTAGTTGAAGTGAGCGATCCCATATACGACGAAGCATATAAATGTGGCGCATATATTTCACCCGTCGCCCACAGTTTTTACTCCCATAAACTAACATAGAACCGGCGTCGCAATTCGGTATCAAATATTCAGCCCAAGGACATACGCGGCGAAATGGAGACATTTTACTCCATTTTCACCTTGCCACACATAGGCAGACGCAGTAAGCCTTGCGCTGAATATGTATCCACCATAACTCCCCGAAAGTCATAACTAACACCTAACGCATGCACAATATGTACCTGTGAACCACAATCCCCCACGCAATAACTAATTAAATATATTAACCCCTTATCCGCCAACCCCCACATTGCAAAGTACCCAATAAAGTTATTAACCTCTAATCTGCCATCCCCCCAAAACACAATAAACCTATGTAAACTATTAACCCCCTAAACCACCACCTGCCCACAATGCAAAGAACTAATCTAATCACTAAGCCCCCTAACCTAATACCCCCTAAGTTAACCCTAAGTACATAAAATAAAAATATACTAAGTTAAAATTAAAATAAAAAATACTAACATTAAAGTAAAACAAAACCTAAGATTCATTTAAAATAAAAGTCTATTACAAAAAATTAAAAAAAGTCTAAAACCTAAACCAATACCCCTATAAAAATAAAAAAGCCCCCCAAAATAAAAACACCCCCTAATCTAACACTAAACTACCAATAGCCCTTAAAAGGGTCATTTGTAGGGCATTGCAAAATTAATACAACTTAACAGTAAACCCCCCAAAATAAAAAAACATAACACTAAAAAAAACCTAAGCTACCCATTACCCCTAAAGGGGCATTTGTATGGGCATTGCCTTAAAAAGGGCAATCAGCTATTTTGCCGCCCATTAAAATAAAAAAGGCCTAATCTAAAAAAAAACAACCCACTCAAAACCCTCCCCCCAAAAAACCTAAGTCTAACCCTGAAATAGGTACTCAACATTCCTGAAATCCGTCGGTGAAGGTCTTCTTCAAAGCAGCGACATCTTTATCCAGTGCAGTGATCTCTTCTATCTTCATCAAAAGCGAAGGCACCACAAAGCGGAGGTGGCTACGGAGCAACGAACTGCGGACCGCGGGGCAGGACCGGTGTGGAGGATCCTCTTCATGGGATCGTCGCCGCATACTTAAGTTTGAAAACAAGGTACCTGTTTTATATTTGGAGTACCTTGCATTCCTATTGGCTGATATTTTCAAATCAGCCAATAGGATGAGAGCTACTGAAATCCTATTGGCTGTTCAAACTATCTGTGAAAAAGATTGATAAAATCTTTAAGGCAGCCCAAAAAAGGCTATCTACCTTCCTGGTTCCTTATGCAGTTTCTGACATAATTAGCAAGGAATGGAACAATCCAAACATTTCCTTTGTTATCTTTACTAAATTTAAAAACACATTTCCTTTACCCTCTGAAAATGTTTTGGTATGAGAGTATTTTTCAAAGACGGACAGTGCTATTTCCACTTTGACTAGGCGGAGTACCAGTACAACGCTTAAGGATCTGATGGATCCTTTTGAACCTATGCATAGTCTGGAAATGTATCTGTGGTATTGAAAGGTTCTCTTTCTCTTAGCCATTTCCTCAGCAGAAGAGCAAGAGTGATCTTGTGATTCTCTGTTCCTGATTTTGTATCAGTATAAAGCAGTTTTAAGAACAAACTACTCTTTCCTTCCTAAACGTGTTTCAATTAGGAAATTTCAGCTCCGTCTCTCTGTCCAGTGCCAAAAAAAAAAAAAAATGCTTAAGAGAGATCACTTCTTAACTTGAATGTAGTATGGCCTTGATTTTATCTTCAAGCCACTAAAGAATTAATAATTTCTTCTTCTTTCTTTAGCCATTTCTTGGATCTGCACAATGGACAGAAAGCTACTGCAATCACCTTGGCAGCTTGGCTTAAGCTTTTATTCGTGTAGCGTACCTAATTGCATGGAAGTTTCCTAATTAATTCGTTTCTGCTCATTCTACCAGAGTAGTCGCCACTTCTTGGGTATTTAGAAATGCAGCTTTCATTGAACAGATGTGCAAAGCTGCTACTTGGTCATCTTTTCATTCCTTTACCAAATTCTACCATTTTGACATGTTTGCCTATTCTGAGGCTGCTTTTGGTTGGAAAGTTCTGCAGCCTGCAGTGCCTGTCTTGTACCTCTACCTGCTATAACTGTTTTTCCCTCCCTATTACATGATGGTCTCGTGGACTTCACATCTTGGGTATAGGATCCCACATGTGATGGTGAGAGTCCACGAAACCAACAGTTGTTTTTTCATAACAGTTGGTGGCAATAGCAGTTTGCCCTTCTTTTACCCTGCTTTTACTTTCCTACTATTTTATTTTCTCCTTGCTCCTGGCTGTACGTATGACAAAGGAATCATGGGAAAATGGGAAGAATTAAAGCTCCATTGTGTGGGGTGTTTTGCCTCCTCCTGTAGTACTGGACTTTATTCACATATGTAATAGCTTGTGGACTCTCACCATCATGAAAGAAATGAATTTATTATATAAGCATGTTGTTTTTTTAACATGAATCTTTCACATAACATAAGTACAGGTATTGGAATGTTTATGCAAAATGATATCACATTGCTAATTGCACAGATCTTAAATCTGTGAAAAACTCTACTTTTAAACAAATTAGGAAATATAAAAACAAGATGTTTTTATATTTCACTTTAGCATTAGCAGCATATCTTCTTTTTTAGTGAAGGCCTATAAAAAATCATCTTAAGTGTCTGTAAAAATCCCTTTTTTTCCTTATAGTTTTAGTGTATTTTGCTAAATCTTCTGTTACTCTGCCTAGAACATTATATAGAAATTCTGATGAATTGGAATGAAAGTCAATGTATGAGCATATCTTGAAATTTCCATGTTCCAACTTCTACTTATATTTTTGTGTGTTTAACTATTTTTTTCTTTTATATCGTTCAGTCTGGGCATATTTAGTAACTCAAACAGGGACTCTTCTAACGGATTGGAATAGTTTCACAAAGAAGGCAAAAAAGTGAGCTTACATGCAATGTTTTTGCATTAACATTGTGATGGATAAAAATGGTGGTGTTCAATATGTGTGTGAATCTTGAAACGCCTCTGCTCTAATGATTTCACATTTATTGTAACTAATACATGAATGCAGGTAAACATAATAGTTCAATAATCAAAAAATGTCTTCCAGCTATGATTACAGAGTTTATCCGAAACGCGTAAGATAGCCTACTAGCCAGAGGTTTTTACCTGGATTGTCCTGTATTCGCTGTGGTTTTAATTACTTTTTGAATAAAAGCTATGTTTTACTACAATTTGAGCTGCTACTGAGTTTTCTTATATAGCCGATTGGTTTTCCATCAAAAGATATCACATATGTTACATTTAAGAAATAATTATTAATTCTTGTTCAGTGATTTAATGCTAAGCCTAGACAAACTTGTTAGTAGAATAGCCCAGTCAAATTTCTCTAAGAAAGAAATCAACTTGGCTTAGACAAGTGTATGCCTAATTGACAATTTAGTTGTACAAAAGCCTATTGTGTAGACAATTACCTACTTTATATAATAAATCAAAGAGGGACAGTCAATGGTAGAGTCTAAGAGGTTAGGTTGTGATTTGAGCTTTCTTAGTTTTCTTGACAGCTGGATTGTAAGGTCTACTAATACAAATTTTACCGTAGGTAATTCATATTATAACCCATATAAAGGAATATATCAAATATTCTATGCATCTCAAAGTTCTTCAATGATATTTGTTCTAGTTGTATCATTATATAGTGACTATTGTTTGCAATTAACATTCTTTGGTTTTAAAAGCATACCAATGAAAGACTAATCCTAAAAAAAGAGGATTAGCATATTTGGGGCTAGATTACAAGTGGTGCACTATTTAGCACTTTCGCCCCGCTGCAAGTAAACTTTTAACATGCATGTATTAGTGTGTGTATTACAAGTTGAAAGTAAATGGTTTGTGCACTAGCAAAAGCCGATGCTTGCTAACTTCAGGAGATCGAATATCATGACCGTGCTAACTTCTCCCCATAGACTTTGCGTGCTTAACCCAACACCACGTTAGACCAACTGCACTCAACCCGATGTAAGTTATTTATATTTTAAATACAACGTTCTTTTTATTTATATATATATATATATATATATAAATATATATATATATATATAAATATATATATATATATATATATATATATATATATATATATATATATATATATATATATATATATATACACAGTATATATATATATATATATATATATATACGATTTAAAAAAAAGGTAAATATGCAGTATCTCACAAAAGTGAGTACACCCTTCACATTTTTGGAAATATTTTATTATATCTTTTCATGTGACAACACTAAAGAAATGGCACTTTGCTACAATGTAAAGTAATGAGTGTACAGCCTGTATAACAGTGTAAATTTGTGGTCCCCTCAAAATAACTCAACACACACCCTTTAATGTCTAAACCGTTGACAACAAAAGTTGAGTAAACCCCTAAGTGGAAATGTCCAAATTGGGCCCAATTAGCAATTTTCCCTCCCCGGTGTCATGTGACTCATTAGTGTGACAAGGTCTCAGGTGTGAATGGAGAGCAGGTGTGTTAAATTTAGTGTTATCGCTCTCACGCTATCTCATACTGGTCACTGGAAGTTCAACATGGCACCTCAAGGCAAATAACTCTCATAAGAGCTGATAAAAATAATTGTATCTCTACATAAAGATGGCCTAGGCTATAAGAAGATTGCCAAGACCCTGAAACTGAGCTTCAGCACGGTGGGCAAGACCATACAGCGGTTTCACAGGACAGGTTTCACTCAGAACAGGCCTCACCATGGTCGACCAAAGAAGTTGAGTGCATGTGCTCAGCATGATATCGAGAGGTTGTCTTTGGGAAATAGACGTATGACTGCTGCCAGCATTGCTACAGAGGTTGAAGGGGTGGGGGTCAGCCTGTCAGTGCTCCGACCATATGCCGCACACTGCATCAAATTGGTCTGCATGGCTGTCATCCCAGAAGGAAGCCTCTTCTAAAGATGATTCACAAGAAAGACCGCAAACAGTTTGCTGAAGACAAGCAGGCTAAGGACATGGATTACTGGAACCATGTCCTGTGTTCGGAAGAGACCAAGATAAACTTATTTGGTTCAGATGGTGTCAAGTGGGGGGTGTCATGGTCTGGGCCTGCATGAGTGCATGAGTGCTGCCGGCACTAGGGAGCTACAGTTCATTGAGGGAACCATGAATGCCAACATGTACTGTGACATACTGAAGCAGAGAATGATCCCCTCCCTTGGGAGACTGGGCCGCATAGCTGTATTCCAACATGATAACGACCCCAAAACCACCTCCAAGATGACCACTGCCTTGCTAAAGAAGCTGAGGGTAAAGGTGATGGACTGGCCAAGCATGTCTCCAGACCTAAACCCTATTAATCAGCTGTGGTGCATCCTCAAACAGAAGGTGGGGGTGCTCAAGGTCTCTAACATCCATCAGCTCCGTCATGTCGTCATGGAGGAGAGGAAGAGGACTCCAGTTGCAACCTGGGAAGCTCTGGTGAACTCCATGCCCAAGAGGGTTAAGGCAGTGCTGGAGAATATTGGTGGCCACACAAAATATTGACACTTTGGGCCCAATTTGGACATTTCCACTTAGGGGTGTACTCACTTTTGCTGCCAACGGTTTAGACATTAATTTTTTCTTAGTTATCTTTGTAACTTTATTTGAAAAAGCAGGAATGTAAGCTTAGGAGCCGGACCATTTTTGTTCAGCGCCTGGGTAGCGCTTGCTGATTGGTGGCCACATTTGTTTTTTATATTCCTCTGAGTAGATGAAAATATGTTAAAGCATATTTATGCAATATTATTTTTTAATAAAGTCTTATACTTTGTATTTACTGTAAATATTTCACATTCCAATGTGCTGCACATAGCAGAATATGTTCTATGTATTTATAAAAAGATATTCCTATATATATATATATCTATATATATATCTATATATATATATATATATATATATCTGTATATATCTATACCTATATATAATAATGTATATAGATGTACAGTAAAAAAAATAAATATATATATATATATATAGGTATAAATATATATTGTACCAAAATACCATTGTATGTATGTATGTATGTATGTATATATATATAAATATATATATATATATATATATATATATATATATATATATATATATATATATATATATATATATATATTTATGAATAAATAGAACATATTCTTCTATGTGAAGAACATTGGAATGTGAAATATGTTGGGTTAGCGCACTTGAGAATATGCTATCAGTTTTGGATGTGAGTTGGGTGTTAGTTTTTTTTCCTTCTATTTTTGCTCCATTTACTTCTATGGGGGAATACTTGAACGTGCACGCGATATTCTAAGTTCGGCTTTTTGTGTTCGGGTTAGTGCACAAGTGAAAACAGTTTACTTTCAGCTCATAATACGAGTGCAAACCCGAGGCGCACAAAAAGGCTTACTTCTAGCGCAGTTAAATAATGCTCCACTTGTAATCTGGCTCAAAATGTGTAGTGCTGAACAGAACATTTATTCAAACATTTTAAGATTCCTTAAAAAAAAAGTAAGAAAATGCATTAATTACGGCCTACATGTCAATTATTCAAGTAAACTCCAGCAAATAGCTAGTGCTGTGACAATCTGTTTGTGAATCTTTAGCAATTTAACTTTAAAATATAGAACATTTGACCTGTATGTTATAATCAAGATAATACTGTAAAATGCATTAAAGCCAATATTGTCCACAAATCTTCACTTATAGCAGATTTACTTTCATGTTTCCTCTTATCTTATAGTCACACACATCACCTTTTTTGTTAGATTAAAAATTGTTGACATATAGATCCTTTTTGCTGTGACTTTAGTGCATTGATTTTTTTCTTTTTTTGAACTGACATATAATTCACCTTGAAATTTAACTGGAAATAAAGACATGACAATTAGTAAACTCTGACACCTTGCATCTGAGTATTCTAGGAGGATATGTCTTAAGGGGTGATGCTATCTTAGGAGCAGTGTTCAGTTCAGATACAACTCTGATATTTTGACCTACTTTTTGACAACTGGCAAATAACCATTACTTCCAATATACTATCTAGATAATTAACAACAAATTCAACTTGATTGCAGCAATTCGACTTCTAAGAGTTTGGTTGCATCATTAGTAGTATTCAGTATGTTAAAGAGACACTCAAGTTAAAATTAAACATTCTTGATTTAGATAGAACATTCAATTATAAACATCTTACCAATTTACTTCCATTACAAGAATTACTCAATACTCACCACACTGCTGTTTATTAACTAATGAACTGCCAATTGACATCTGCTAAGGAATGTTAAGTTAACCTACTCTCTCTTCTGCTTTCAGGTATGTGAATTGGGTCCCTGCATTCAACTCCTGCCAAAATCCCTGTTTCCTGTGTCAATTGTATAGCAAGTCTCTTTTTTGGTATGTGAATTGGGTCCCTGCATTCAACTCCTGCCAAAATCCTTGTTTCCTGTGTCATTTGTATAGCCAATCTCTCTTTTGATATGTGAATTGGGTCACTGCATTCAACTCCTGCCAAAATCCCTGTTTCCTGTGTCATTTGTATAGCAAGTCTCTCTTTTGATATGTGAATTGGGTCCCTGTATTCAACTTCTGACAAAACCCCTGTTTCCTGTGTCAATTGCATAGCAAGTCTCTCTTTTGGTATGTCAATTGGGTCCCTGCATTCAACTCCTGCCAAAATCCCTGTTTCCTGTGTCAATTGTATAGCAAGTCTCTTTTTTGGTATGTGAATTGGATCCCTGCATTCAACTCCTGCCAAAATCCTTGTTTCCTGTGTCATTTGTATAGCCAATCTCTCTTTTGATATGTGAATTGGGTCACTGCATTCAACTCCTGCCAAAATCCCTGTTTCCTGTGTCATTTGTATAGCAAGTCTCTATTTTGGTATATGAATTGGGTCCCTGCATTTAACTCCTGCCAAAATCCCTGTTTCCTGTGTCATATGTATAGCAAGTCTCTCTTTTGGTATGTGAATTGGGTCCCTGCATTTAACTCCTGCCAAAATCCATGTTTCCTGTGCCATTTGTATAGTAAGTCTTTCTTTTTGTATGTGTCTGTAGTCTGTGTAATACGTTATGTATTTACTCTGCTGATATCTTGTCTTTATCTATGTGATGTTCAAACCTTGTCAATACTTGTTATAATTCCTAAATTTATAATTCCACTAATGGTGTAACCCCAGCCTCCCCCAAATTCTATTGTCTGTTATTTTTACTTATCTCACACTGAATCAAACTCTCCCAATTGGCCTTCTGACTGTCTTTGATCATATCATTACCTAATTTATTTAGGTAAGGACATGATCAATTTCTTGCAGCTGAATGCTCTGGCCTATACATGTAACACAGCTAAGGGGAAGCAATGCAGGGGTTAGCATTGCAGGCTTAGATAGCAGTATTGTAAGATCATCTCTTAAGTGAACATTTATAAGTGAGGCACAAATAATTATACAAGAATTGAACAAGGGTTAAGGCAAGTTTTGTTTTAATACTGAGTTTTATCCATTGTTTAACTATTTAGTAAACATGCTCAATATCTTTCAGTGGCGCCACTACAGGGGGCTAGGGGGGGCAAATGCCCCCCCCAAAGAAAATGGCTTGCCCCCCGGCACTTTTTATAATTCTGGAGTAATGGAGCAAGGACCAGGATGAGACTGAATCAGGAGTATATATGTGAAAATAGATTATTTTTAAATTGTGTTTATTTTTTGTGTATATATTTATTTACTGTCTGTACTGTTCGATCTTCACTTGCTGTTTGAGAGACAGACTACTGTGACATGACACCTGACGCTAAGCGGCAGCATAAGGGCTGCGGGCAGGGCTAAAGGCAGCGCGCCTCTCCGTGAGTAAAAACAAGTCCCGCCTGAGCGCCTCACACCACAGCACAGCACGTGCCTCATGCCAGCTCAACATGCGGCAGCTAAATTACGCCATGTGTAAGTAATGGCTGCGGCTGGCAATATGGCATCATCATGCTGTGCTGACAGCTGGCCTGGGCCTGGCAATTGCTCCTCCTCTCCTCCTCCAGATCAGTTGATCACCAGTCATGACGAAGTTCCCTTAACACCGGCCACACTGTCTGTAAAGGAGACTCAGTAAAGAAAAGCCCCCACAAGAAAATGGCTTGCCCCCCCCCGGCACTTTTTATAATTCTGGAGTAATGGAGCGAGGACCAGGATGAGACTGAATCAGGAGTATATATGTGAGAATAGATTATTTTTAAATTGTTTTTATTTTTTGTGTATATATTTATTTACTGTCTGTACTGTTCGATCTTCACTTGCTGTTTGAGAGACAGACTACTGTGACATGACACCTGACGCTAAGGGGCAGCATAAGGGCTGCGGGCAGGGCTAAAGGCAGCGCGCCTCTCCGTGAGTAAAAACAAGTCCCGCCTGAGCGCCTCACACCACAGCACAGCACGTGCCTCATGCCAGCTCAACATGCGGCAGCTAAATTACGCCATGTGTAAGTAATGGCTGCGGCTGGCAATATGGCATCATCATGCTGTGCTGACAGCTGGCCTGGGCCTGGCAATTGCTCCTCCTCTCCTCCTCCAGATCAGTTGATCACCAGTCATGACAAAGTTCCCTTAACACCGGCCGCACTGTCTATAACGGAGACTCAGTCTGGACTCTGGAGAGGAAGAGGGAGGAGCAAGCGGCAGCCAAGTTCTGCAGAAGCGCGGGGGAAGGAGGCGGAGCTGGGCTGACGAGTGAAGACACGACACACTGGCACAGTCGGTCTCTGTGCTGCTGCTGTGAGTCTCAAGAATCTCAACTGACTGAGTGTCGGACTGTCAGTGTCTGGGTGGCTGCGGGGCAAATTGCATATTTGAAGACCGGCGGTCTATGACGTCGTCCTCCCCGGTAAGAGAGAGCGCTCAGCTCAGTAAATTAATTTGGTGGGGTGGGGGTAGATAGAAGATTAATCCGATTTTGAATCAAAATATTTTAATCACATTCACACTGAATTATGGCCTGCCTGGGTGGGGATACTAATAATACTTCCCATTACATTTTGCATCATGTCAGAAAGAATTTGAAAGCCACCCTTATTTCTTTGAGAAATTGAGTGTGAACTTGTGAAGTGATATGTGTATGTATAATGTGTGTGTGTATGTGTATGTATAATGTGTGTGTGTGTATGTGTATGTATAATGTGTGTGTGTATGTGTATGTATAATGTGTATGTGTATGTATAATGTGTGTTTGTGTGTGTGTATGTGTATGTATAATGTGTATGTATAATGTGTATTGTGTATGTGTATGTATAATGTATGTGTGTGTATGGTATGTATAATGTGTGTGTGTATGTGTATCTATAATGTGTATGTATAATGTGTATGTATAATGTGTCAGGTGTGCTAGCTGGAGGCGCTGGTTCAGCTTGTATCAGTCGTTGGTATCTTCCTTTCCTTTCCTTCCTCAGTTGTATAAGTCTAGGTGCAAAATAGTGGTGCTGAAATATCAGACAATACACCATACAAAGGTGAACATCTACTCACAGTGTATATTGCAGGTTACCGGCTCCTTCCCAATATGAAAAGACAATATCACAGATTCAGTAAAAAAGTTTGTCTTTATTTGGCTCAACGCAAAAGCGTTTCAACGGTCCCAGCCGTCTTTCTCAAGAGCAATAAAAGTGCTTTACAAACCAAAGCATACCTTTCCGCTGCACAGGCGGCCTTTAAATACATGTCAGTTACGCTACCTGCTTCCCCATTGGAGGAGAGCAGGTTTACACCCGATTCAAAATTTCAATTGTAAATTTAAAATAAACATCTAAAACATAAACAATATTAATTATATTAGAAACTATAAGTTTGTTTTAAAATATAAAATTTCTGTAGATATCATCATTTTTGCCGGTTTTGTAGTTCCCTTTCAGGTAGTTTTCTGTTTCAAGTTCCCTTTCAGGTCCGGTATGTCAGTGAAGATCACATGTTATAGGTTGTCCAATGAAATTCAGTTTCTGGTATAGTGATGTTTTGTAGTTCCCTTTCAGGTAGTTCTCTATTTTAGGTTCCCATTCAGGTCTGATATGTCAGTGGGTATCACATGTTATCGAATGTCCAATGAAAAACAGTTTCTGATTCTCTCAAAATAAAAAGACACAAGTGTCATTCACAGATACAAAGTCTCCTACATGAACTCTGCTTATCCAAATATTTAGAGGAGGCAGAATAAATTGCCACTTAGAAGTATATTACAAGTTGGAATAGATACTTTTCATAATTAAACATTCATATTATAAATAGACTTCTATATTTATTGAATGTTAGATATTGACTCAGCGACTTGTGTGTTGCATATAATTTCTTGAAATTAAGTGTGAGAATTATATTCTTTTGTACAATATGTGTATATATAAAAATTAAGTGTGATGATATGACATGAACTGTCTGTATAAATACATATTTATTCTGCCCCCCTTTTTTTTTTTTTTTTTTTTCTGTGTGTGTCCTTATAATCGTATACCTGTTGAGGTGAATACGATTATAAGGACACACACAGAAAAAAAAAAAAAAAGGGGGGCAAAATAAATATGTATTTATACAGACAGTTCATGTCATATCATCACACTTAATGTTTATATATACACATATTGTACAAAAGAATATAATTCTCACACTTAATTTCAAGAAATTATATGCAACACACAAGTCGCTGAGTCAATATCTAACATTCAATAAATATAGAAGTCTATCTATAATATGAATGTTTAATTATGAAAAGTATATATTCCAACTTGTAATATACTTCTAAGTGGCAATTTATTCTGCCTCCTCTAAATATTTGGATAAGCAGAGTTCATGTAGGAGACTTTGTATCTGTGAATGACACTTGTGTCTTTTTATTTTGAGAGAATCAGAAACTGTTTTTCATTGGACATTCGATAACATGTGATACCCACTGACATATCAGACCTGAATGGGAACCTAAAATAGAGAACTACCTGAAAGGGAACTACAAAACATCACTATACCAGAAACTGAATTTCATTGGACAACCTATAACATGTGATCTTCACTGACATACCGGACCTGAAAGGGAACTTGAAACAGAAAACTACCTGAAAGGGAACTACAAAACCGGCAAAAATGATGATATCTACAGAAATTTTATATTTTAAAACAAACTTATAGTTTCTAATATAATTAATATTGTTTATGTTTTTTTAGATGTTTATTTTAAATTTACAATTGAAATTTTGAATCGGGTGTAAACCTGCTCTCCTCCAATGGGGAAGCAGGTAGCGTAACTGACATGTATTTAAAGGCCGCCTGTGCAGCGGAAAGGTATGCTTTGGTTTGTAAAGCACTTTTATTGCTCTTGAGAAAGATGGCTGGGACCGTTGAAACGCTTTTGCGTTGAGCCAAATAAAGACAAACTTTTTTACTGAATCTGTGATATTGTCTTTTCATATTGGGAAGGAGCCGGTAACCTGCAATATACACTGTGAGTAGATATTCACCTTTGTATGGTGTATTGTCTGATATTTCAGCACCACTATTTTGCACCTAGACTTATACAACTGAGGAAGGAAAGGAAAGGAAGATACCAACGACTGATACAAGCTGAACCAGCGCCTCCAGCTAGCACACCTGATATATTCACACAGACCTTGGGAGAGACTGTGGGACGGCTGCGGTTCACCAGAAGGGGAAAGTATTAATACATATTATACACCTGTTTGCATGTATATGTATAATGTGTGTGTGTGTGTATGTGTATGTATAATGTGTGTGTATAATGTGTATGTGTATGTATAATGTGTGTGTATGTGTATGTATAATGTGTGTGTGTGTGTATGGTATGTATAATGTGTGTATGTGTATGTATAATGTGTGTTTGTGTATGTATAATGTGTGTGTGTGTATGTATAGTGTGTGTGTGTATGTATAATGTGTGTGTGTGTGTATGTATAATGTGTGTGTGTGTGTATGTATAATGTGTGTGTGTATGTATATGTATAATGTGTATACATAGTGTGTGTATGTATAATGTGTTTGTGTGTGTGTATGTGTATGTATAATGTGTGTGTGTGTATAGTGTGTATCTATAATGTGTGTGTATGTATAATGTGTGTGTATGTATAATGTGTGTGTGTATAATGTGTGTGTGTGTATAATGTGTGTGTGTGTATGTATGTATAATGTGTGTGTGTATGTATAATGTGTGTGTATGTATAATGTGTGTGTATGTATAATGTGTGTGTATGTATAATGTGAATGTGTATGTATAATGTGTATGTGTATGTATAATGTGTATGTGTATGTATAATGTGTATGTATAATGTGTGTGTGTATGTATGTATAGTGTCTGTGTGTGTGTGTAATTTGTAGCTGACATTACATTTATTAGTATCAGCAATTGTCAAAGCTCAGGTTCAATCCTTGTACTTTATAACTGCATCACAAACTGTCACAAGATGGCTTCTCTGAACTGTACTGATTCTAAGCACAGCCCACTTGATGACATCATCTTTGTATGGAATCCTCAATGTGCCCTTTGACCAAACCAGGAAGTAAATACAACACTACATCTCCTTTCCTACTTTTTTTTTTTTTTTTTTTTTTTAAATAAACTTAACTGCACAACAACAACCATAAGATAAATCAGTCTTCTCCAGCATCCTCTTGTATTGTGGACGTGAAAGCTGCTTCTTGTTTCTTACGTTGACGAAAGTTTCTCTGATATGTTGTATGTTGTCTCTGGCGAGTGTCTCTGAGATTAACTTCAGGAGACCAACGAACAACAGGTGTAAGTTGCCTGGGAGTACGAGCATGACTATTGTGGTCCTGGATAGAATTTCCTGACTCATCATTACAAGGTTCTTCTACTGAGGCTGGTATTTCTGAGTCATCTTCTGTAGTTGAGTCAGAGCCTGTGTTTGGATCATGCCAAACACCACCCCAGATATCAAAGTCATTGTCTGATTGCATTTTTATGTGATGGTCCTCACCAGCCTGTTCTCTCCTCTCTAGCCGTGGTCATAGTTGGTTCACATGGCGGCGACACACACCTGATGGAGTGGTTATAACATACATCTTTGGGCCCTCAACCTGGGCAACAACACCTGGTGCCCATTTTTCCTCTGTATGGTACACCCTATACCAAACCAAGTCTCCTTCTGTATAGGTCCGTGAAGGTTTTCCCACTCTCATTTTATCTTGCATGATGCGGACTGTTTCTGCTACATCTGGTGTGATTAAATCCAGCTTTGTACGGATCTTCCTGCCAAACAATAGTTGAGCTGGGGCAACTCCCGTGGTGGGGTGTTGAGTAACCCTATATTGTTGCAAAAATTGTAATTTTTTTTTAGTATTAACCTGCTTCTCTGCTTTTAGCGCTTTCAGTGCCCTTTTAAAGGTTTGGACAAATCTCTCTGCTTGCCCGTTGGTGGCTGGGTGATATGGTGCCGTCCGATGATGGTGAATTCCATTCGTATGTAAAAAATTCTGGAAGTCTTGTGACACAATCTGGGGACCATTGTCTGTGACCAGTTTTCTTGGCAACCCAAATACTGAAAACAGTCTTTCTAATGCTGATATGACTTCAGTAGTTGTAGTCCTTGTCATTGGAATTACTTCTGGCCACTTAGAGTGTGCATCAATTATGATTAAGTATGAGATTCCATCAATAGGACTGGCAAAGTCCAAATGTAGTCTCTCCCAAGGAGTAGTAGGCCAGTCCCATGGTTGTACAGCTCCTCGTGGAAGCTGTCCTTGAGCTTGACCACACCCTTTGCATGCCATAACATAGTTCTCAATGTCCATATCAATGGCCGGCCACCAAACATGACCCCTAGCCTTCTGTTTCATTCTGACAATGCCTGGGTGTCCTTCATGAAGGAGTTTTAACGTAGCTTGCCGTAGCCCATTAGGAACCAGAACTCTCTCACCCCATAAAATACATCCATTTCTGAGTGTGAGTTCTTTCGCTCGTAGTATGTATGCTCGCTGCACATCACAGCCAGTTCTTGGCCAGCCATCTCTCAAATACTTTGGCAGAAGTTGTAATTCAGTATCATAAGCTGTCTCCTTTGCAATTTGTTTGGCATGTACTATACCCGTAAAACACAAACTTGGAAGGCTTTCTTGAACAACTGGTAAGGAATTCATTAGTGGAAGCCTGGACATGGCATCAGCATTGCCATGGAAATCATGGGCCCGGTATTTGATGCAGTAATGATATGCCCCCAAAGTTAGAGCATACCTTTGCAATCTAGCCGCTGTAGTGGTTGAAATTCCTTTCCTTGGATTAAAGATGGTCAGCAGTGGCTTATGGTCAGTTAAAAGAGTAAATTGTCTCCCATAAATATAGTTATGGAACTTCTTAACAGCCCATACAATAGCCAATGCTTCCTTGTCTAATTGGGAATAGTTCTTCTCTGCCGTCGTTAGACAACGGGAAGCAAAGGCTACCGGTCGGTCTGTCCCATCTGGCATTGTGTGTGACAATACAGCCCCTAAACCATAAGGCGAAGCATCACATGCTATCATGAGTGGTTTCTGAAGATCATAGTGCATTAACATGCGGGAACACAGGAGTAGGTTCTTGGATTCCTGGAAGGCTTTATTGCATTCACTGCTCCACAACCAGGATTGATTTGTCTCAAGAAGCTGATGTAGTGGGTGTAACGTATGGGCTAGCTGGGGAAGAAAACGGTGGTAATAGTTAAGGAGACCAAGATATGATCGTAGTTGTGATGCATTCTGTGGTATAGGAGCTTCTTGCAAGGCCTTGACTTTGTCATCAGCAGTGTGTAGACCATGACAATCTATAACATGGCCACAAAATTCTAATTTGTCACGCATGAAAGCACACTTCTCCAAGTTGACCTTCAACCCGTAGGTCATTAGCCGCTGCAGTACCCTCTCTACATTGTGTCAATGTTCTTCCTCCGTCCTGCCCGTGATTAACATGTCATCTAAAAGGCATTGGACATAGGGTAGTCCATTTAACAGTTCTTCCATGGTGCGTTGCCAGATGGCTGGTGCAGGAGCAATGCCAAAGACCATACGATTATATTGAAATAAACCACGGTGAGTATTGATGGTGAGTAACCTGCGGGAATCTGGATGTACTTCAAGTTGAAGGTAAGCATTTTTTAAATCGATCTTTGTGAAATGTTGTCCCCCAGCTAAGTTAGCAAAAATCTCTTCTGTTCTGGGTAATGGATACTTATCCACTGCTAACTGTTCATTCAACACCATCCTAAAGTCTCCACATATTCGGATCTGTCCATCTTTCTTTCTTACCGGTACAATAGGAGAAGCCCACTCACTATGATGCACTGGGGTTATAATCTTTAACTCTTCTAACCTCCTCAGTTCAGCATCAACTCCTGCCCTTAAAGCGAATGGCACAGTTCATGCTTTGAAAAACTTTGGCCTTGCTCCAGGTTTTAACTGTAACTGTACCCTTTTGTTCTTAACTTTTCCCAGAACACTTTCAAACACCGGGGCATATTTGGTCTTAATGTTCTGAATCCACTGGGCATGATCAACTCCAATATGATGAACTTCACTGTTTTTGAGGCTCTCAGGCATGCCAAGGGCCCGTATCCAGTCCCTTCCATAAAGAGGTGGGCCACCTGATTTTAGTATATATAGTGTAAGATTGGCAGTTTTACTGTTTGTACACACAGATACAGATGCACACCCCAGTGGCGTCAAGACTTCTCTGGAGTATGTTTGTAGCTTCAAGGTAGTGGGCTGCAGCAATACTGGAATTTTCAGCTGTTTCCAATCTTTAATTGTCATAACTGAAACTGCAGCCCCAGTATCTAAGTCCATGGTCAAATCTTTTCCTTCAATATTAACATGAACGGTCAAAGGCTCAGACCCTGCTGTCATGGTGTATACAGTCAAACTCTGAACAGTCATTTCCTCTTCTGAATCTGATGTGGCTCCCTTATAAGCCATGTGGTAATTTCCCTTCTTATGAGTTTTGCTTGAGACACTCTGCTGAGATCCTCTGCAAGCCATCTTTAAGTGTCCTATTTTACCACAGCCATGACAACAAGCATTTTTAAATCTGCATTCAGAAGCTACATGATTCTGTGCTCCACATCTGTAACACTTAATAGGCGATGCTGCTTTTGCTGAATATTTACTGGCTGGTTTAGTCTGTTGCTTCACATTAGAGAAAAATACCAGTTCTTCCTTAGTGTGAGAATGCGTCTGCAGTAAACTAGTGTTTCGTGTGGCCTGTTCCAAAACAGAAGCAATCTCTAGTGCTTTATGGAAGGTCAGGCTCTCCTCTGTCAAAAGTCGCCTTTGAATAGATTCTGTACTGATACCCATAACAAACTGATCTCTAAGGGCAATATTCAGATACTCCCCAAAAGCACAGGTGCTGGCCAATTTCTTTAAACTGATTGCAAATGTAGATACAGTCTCTTGTACCCCTTTGGCGCCTGCTATAAAACTTGAACCGCTCAGCAATCTCTAATGGCCGTGGTTGTAAATGTTGTGTTAAGATCTGTATTATTTCAGACAAAGACTTGGTGGCTGGCTTTTCTGGGTGTAGCAGATCTTTTAGAATCTCATATGTTTTAGCACCAATAGTTGTCAGACAGACAGCAACAGACTTAGTATCTCCAATGTCATTGGCAAGTAAATACTGCTTTAGTCTTTCAGTCCAGGAAACCCAGTTATCTGTGTCAGGGTCAAATTCTTTCAATGCTCCAAATACAGCCATTATAGCGTGAGTTTGTGGTAGTATACTCGTCGCCAGATGTAATGTCCTTACATAGCAAACATTAACTCTTTATATGAATGATGCACTTGCAACTTCTAAATGTAAACTGGCACTTTATTTACTGCATGACATAGTAAGGTGCTATGGATAGATACACATATATAGTCCTTTATAATGAATGGCTGCTGCACTCCTTATATTAGCAGTCCTGTACACTGTATATGAAGCACTATAGTAAACCAGGGTAACTGTATAACTGTTAACTATATAACTGCAATATAACTTATAATGTGTAACTGACAGTTCTTACTCTTCCTGACTGGCTGATGCTGTATCCTCTGCAGTGATCTGTAGCTGACATTACATTTATTAGTATCAGCAATTGTCAAAGCTCAGGTTCAATCCTTGTACTTTATAACTGCATCACACACTGTCACAAGATGGCTTCTCTGAACTGTACTGATTCTAAGCACAGCCCACTTGATGACATCATCTTTGTATGGAAGCCTCAATGTGCCCATTGACCAAACCAGGAAGTAAGCACAACACTACACGTGTGTATATGTATGTGTCAGCGTGTGTTTAACTGTGTATGTGTATATATGTGTGTGTGTATATATATATATATATATATATATATATATATATATATAATGTGCCCCCCCCAGTTTTGACTCTGGTATCTTATGTGCCCCCCCTGTATATTGTTCCTAGAGTCGCCACTGATATCTTTATATTCCTCTTCACCACCTTTTGTCTCTTTAACAAACTACTTTACTCCATTATTCCTTCCCCTCACCACCTGCACTGTTAATTAGCCCATCTCTCTTAACCTCACCTTGCTTTTGTAATTATGAACTTCACACATTCCTAAAGACTTTCTCTCCCCCTTGCACCTCATCACAAAAATATTACTGCAAATCTGCATCTCATCTCATGCCACTCTCCCTCTTGCTCTTACTAGCTGCTTGTGACATCTCCCTTAATCCTGGTCCCCCACAACTTCCTTGCCCTGCACACCCTTGTGTGCCCTTCAATTGAATTAAAAAACAAAACTCTGGTAACCTTAATCTTATTCCTCTTGCATCTAAAGCCACCACCTCTTCACTTGTGCACTATGGAACTTTCACTCTGTTTGCAACAAGCTCACTTCTATCCATGACCTCTTTATCTCCCACTCTCTCAATATTCTGGCTCTTACAGAAGCCTGGCTCTCTCTCTCAGACACAGCTTTCTCTGCCGCACTGTCACATGGAGGTCTCCACTTCAGCCACACTCCTAGGTCTGATAATAGACAAGGAGGTGGTGTTGGTATTTTACTTTCCTCTTGTTGCATCTTTCAACAAATACAGCCCTTCTCTTCCCTCACATTTTCTTCATTCGAAACACACATGATTCGCTTATTCTCTCCTCTCTATACATGTTGCAGTCATATACCTCCCCCTGGCTCCTCAACTCTATTTCTAGATCACTTTGCCGCCTGGCTACCTTATTTCCTTTCTTCAGATACCCCTGCCCTCATTCTTAGCGACTTCAACCTCAGTGTTGATAATCCCACTGCCTCTCACTGCAACTCACTTCCTCTTTTGGCCTGTCACAATGGACTGACTCTCCCACTCACAAAGATGGTCACTTCCTTGATCTGATCTAGCGATGCACTATCTCAAACTTCATAAACTCCCCTTTTCTTCTTTCTGACCATCATCTCCTCATTTGTAACATCACTTCCCTCCCTACAACTCTCCCTCCTTCTACCCCTCACACCAAACTTCACAGAATAATCAAGTCATTAGATCAGCAACAGCTCGCTAGCTCTCTCAAACCTCTCCTCTCTTGCATCCCCTCCTTTTCCGGCTCTGATGAATCTATCTGCCTCTATAACTCCACCCTTACATCGGTCCTTGACAATCTGGCCCCACCTATCATGGCTCGGAAATAATACACTCATCATCAGCCCTGGCATACTCCTGTAACACGGTACCTACACAGATGTTCCCGTACTGCTGAGCAACACTGGAGGAAATCTCGGAGTTCAGCTGACTTTCTTTACTATAAGTTTATCTTGAACTCTTACTATTCTGCCCTTAATCTATATAAGCAACATTACTTCGTTACTCTCATCTCTACTCTTTCTTCAAACCCAAAAGATCTGTTCTCCACATTCAATACTCTTCTCCGCCCACCTCCCACTACAACTTCTCTCTCAGCTCATGATTTTGCCAGCTACTTCAACAACAAAATCAACTCCATCATAAATGAAATTGACTCTCAAATTACTACCGGGCTCCCACCCCACCAAAAGCTCACAATCATCCAAAACCCGTGTAGCCAAAAATTTAGCTCTTTTACCCCTGTTACAGAAGAAGTTTCTGCCCTTATACTATCCTCTCTCCTCACTACCTGTCCCCTCGACCCCATCCCCTCAAAGCTACCCCCTCCCTCTCTTCTTCCCTTACCCCTATATTCACACATATCTTCAACCTCTCCCTCAGAACTGGTATATTTTCCTCATCTCTTAAACATACACTGGTCACACCTATCCTCAAAAACCCTCTCTCGATCCAACCTCCCCTTCCAACTACCACCCTATTTCCCTACTCCCTCTTGCTTCAAAGCTTCCTGAAAAGCTAGTATATGCACGTCTATCCCATTTCCTTACATTAAACTCCCTACTTGACCCACTGCAATCTGGATTTCGCCCCCTACACTCCACAGAGACAGCAATTGTTAAGGTTACCAATGACCTACTTACAGCAAATTGGAAAGGCCACTTCTCTCTGCTTATCTTCCTTGATCTGTCTGCAGCCTTTGATACTGTCGACCCCATTCTTTTGCTCCAAACCCTCCATTCCTTCAGCATCTGCGACACTGCTCTCTTGTGGTGCTCTTCCTATCTGTCTAACCGTACCTTTAGTGTAGACTTCTCTGGGGCATCATCTGCCCCATTACCTCTTTCTGTTGGGGTACAGCAAGGCTCTGTCCTCAGTCCCCTTTTCTTCTCAATCTACACGTCATCATTAGGCTCCTTAATAAAGTCCCATGAGTTTCATTATCATTTGTATGCCGACGACACCCAAATCTACCTCTCTGCACCAGAACTATATCCTTCCTTGCTAACCCATGTCACTAACTGTCTCTCTCATATATCATCTTGGATGTCCTCTCACTACCTCACTACCTAAATCTCTCCAAAACTGAGCTCCTTATTTTCCCCCCTTCTTCCAAAGTCTTCACCCCCCATTTCTCTATAACTGTTGATAACTCAATCATTATCCCAACCCCTCATGCCCAGTGTCTTGGGGTCACATTTGACTCAGATCTCTCTTTCACTCCTCACATTAAGTCCTTGGCTAAAGCCTGCCGCTTCCACCTTAAAAACATCTCTAAAATTACACATTTCCATACACAAGACACAACTAAGGTTTTAATCCTATCTCTCTCATCCTTTCCCGCCTCGACCATTGCAACTACATCCTCTCTGGTCTCCCTAGATGCCACCTAGCTCCTTTACAATCAATAATGAATGCCTCTGCCAGGCTCAGCTTTCTTACACGTCACTCTTCACCTGCTGCACCTCTCTGCCAATCCCTTCACTGGCTTCCTCTTGCCTCCAGGATTAAACACACAATTCTCACTCTGACACACAAAGCCATCAACTGCACTGCTCCCCCTACATCTCAGACCTTGTCTCCAGATACTCTCTCTCCCGTCCCCTTCGCTCCGTTCATGATCTCCTCCTCTCCTCCTCTCTTGTTACCTCCTCACATTCCCGTTTAAAATACTTTTCCAGACTGGCTCCCATCTTATTGAACTCTCTGCCTCACTTCACAAGACTCTCCCCTAGTTTTGAAAGCTTCAAGCGCTTCCTGAAGACTCTACTATTCAAGGATGCATACAACCTACACTAACCTTCCTATCTCCACTGCTATCCCCTTAAACCCCATAGCATGTAAGCTTATGAGCCCAGCTGTTTGTAGTTCACATTCATAAGAGCCGACTACAACAGTGCAACTCTCTACCCACTTGACCCCTGTAAATTTTATTTTGTATACCACCTATGTCATAGCGCTGAGGAATCTGTTGGCGCTCTACAAATAACTGATAATAATAATTAACAAAATGTGCACAGTGTTTTTATATGTACACTTTTTACTTACCAGCTTCTACTAAGCATGTGCAAAAAGTCACAAAATATACATATATGCATTTGTGATTGGTTGATAGCTGTCACATGATACAGGAGGCGTGTAAAAAGACATAACTTTGAAATTTGACAGAAAAAATCTACTACTCATTTGAAGTACAGGCTAAGGGGCCGATTTAACAAGGGCCGAATGGCCCCGAATGTAATTGTTTCAGCACAAGCCTTCAGGCTCGACGGAAACAGGAGTTAAGAAGCAGCAGTCTTAAGACCGCTGTTCCTTAACTCGTACTCCTCCTCTGAGGGGACGGACATCAATCCACCCAATCTCATATGATTGGTTTGATTGACACCCCCTGCTAGTAGCCGATTGGCCCCTGCTAGCGGCCAAATCTTCAGGGGGTGGCATTGCACAAGCAGTTCACCAGAACTGCTTGTGCAATGTTAAATGACGACAGCGTATACTGTCGTTATTTAGCAATGCAGGGCGGATATGATTAGCTATAGCGATTGCGAATCATGTCTGCCCGGGGTATGATAAATCTACCCTAAGGGGCTGATTTATCATGTGTCTGGTGGACATGATCCGCTGTAGCGATCATGTCCGCCACACATCGATAAATGCAGACAGCATACGTTGTCAGCATTTATCATTGCACACGCAGTTCTGGTGATGCCTGCAGATTTGCGGCCAATCGGGGTGTTAATCAACCCGATCGTATATGATCGGGCAGATTGATGTCCACCGCCTCCCAGGCGGCATACTAGTTAAGGAGCAGCAGTCTTAAAAAGTGCTATTGCATTGTCTTTTTATCATGCATTTGCTGATTATGCAAATTTACTGTATTTACTGGTCTTTCATCTTGTTTACTAGGTGCTTCTTTTTTCTACTTCTTTCATACAAATTTTTGTTTCAAAGCTTTACTATTGCAAGGTGTATCTCATAGGAATATAAAGCTACAGTGTACATTTTAGGACATTCAACACCATCCTTCCTCCTCCCTCCTCTAAAACTCCATCAGTCATCCAGAAAATAATATTATCTGTATCTTTTCTTTCACACATAGATATATAAGTATGGATTCTTTGGAGATTGTTGCTTTTTTATTAAATTATTTGCTGATTTTAAAATAAACAGCTGCACAATGAATTTAGTACAAGGGTTTATTTCAATGCATCAGACACTTTGCATTACTTTTTAATGTATTTTGAAATTTAAAGCCATTATATTTGAAGAGTTTGAAAACTTAATGCTGTTATATTTTTTATTTCACTGCACTGCATTAAATCCACACACATTTTGAATAGAAACAATTCCACATCCATATCCCAGTTTATCGGAAAACACTTTTTTTTTTATTACATTTTCAATGGAATTGTTTTACTTTTCCATTTCATCAGCCTTAATCACATGATAACACATTTGACCTTTTTTGTGTGGCATATTTTGGCCTTTTGCAGGATCATTTCATATAGCAAAAGTATTTTAGTTGAAAGAAAGATGTTTCTTTTTTGTGTAATGATCCTTGCATAGCATATTAAGTAATACTCAGCAATTTAAACACACTATACCAAACACACCAAAAATACCTGCAAAATAGTTACATTAGAAAAAAGTTGAATAAAGTGCAAACATATGATTTAGGATTAGATTACAAGCGGTGCGCTAACATTAGCGCAGGAGCGATATTGCAATATCACGACCACGCTGTCTTGCACACGTATTACAAGTTGAAAGTAAGCGCAAGTACAATCTAAATTTGTGCTTATCATTTTAGCGCAACTGACCGCCTGATGTAAGGGGTTAGGGCTTAAAATAAATGTGCTCCAAACACAACATAAATACATTAAAATAAACTGTTACAGTCATATTTACACTATATCAGTGATAGCGAACCAATGGCATGAGTGTCACAGCTGGCACACAGAGGCCTCTCTGTAGGCACTCAAGCCATAAGTTTGCCACATTGCTCATTTTCTTATTGTTTACTATTCAGAGTTCTCCCCAGAGTCTAATCTCCGACGCACATCCAGGCAGATTTTTTTAAGTGCCAGGCTAGTGGTTTAGAGCAACTCACACTAATTTGAAAAATGTATTCACAGCCTTTATACATAAGTGATCCTCTCTGCCTGGGAGACTAGTGTACTGTAGAAGATTTCACTAGCTAGATTTCACCCTTCCCTCCTTTGCTTCCAGCAACAAAGTAACAAAATCTTATAATCTAGTAAGGAGAAACGAACATCCGGAGATTACAGTTTGGCTTGTGCACGTGGTTTATACATTTGCTAAAAACAGGACCAGTACCAGTGTTATGCAGATGTAAACATCTTAGATAAAATGCCTCCTTGCATCTGGAAAGTCCTTGCATAAAGGGGCAGTAAACTGGAATGTAATATATATATATATATATATATATATATATATATATATATATATAGGAGGAAACATTTCCGCATGGTTTTAAATATAGAAATTCAACAGTATTGTCAAATAATCATAAATACACTGCTGCTAAAAATGTGTTTTTATGGACACCTGGCCCCACCATACAACTACTACCACACTGAAGTTACAATCTGAAATTGCACAAAGAAATAAAAAAAAAATTGGTAAGTAAGTCCTACCTCCTCTGCAAATTAAAGTGATCTGCCGTCTGACTCAGGCACACACTGTACAAACAAAGTGCCTAGTCTGTCTCACACTGTGCATAGTGGTTGAGTGCACACTCAGAAATCCTCTCAAATGCTAATACTTTACTCCTTGTAATAACATTTCCCATGCTCAATTAGCACTCTGCTGTAGTACCCACTGGTGGCTGCCAAAATTTAAAAAAAATTTTTTTTTTTTTTAGTTCTTGCCTCATGGGGCCCCCCTGGCCCAAGGGGCCCCTGACAGGAGTCACCCCTGTCACCCCCTGATGGCGGCCCTGTATATATGTAGATGATTATATATAGGTATATATATATATATATATATATATATATATACAGATACAGTATATAGGAACATATATTTATAAATACTTAGCAGAATATGTTCTATGTGCAGGACATTGGAATGGGACATATTTACAGTAAATACACTTTATTAAAAATAAATATTGCATAAATATGCTTTAACATGTTTCAGCTACTTGATTGCAAATGGCTCCATTGCACATATATATGCAGTGTGTTTATATATATATATATATATATATATATATATATATACAGGTAGCCCTCAGTTTACGCCGGGGTTAGGTTACAGAAGGAATGGTTGTAAATCGAAACCGTTGTAAAATGAAACCCATTTTATAATGTATGTCAATGGGAAGTGAGGGAGTTAGGTTCAAGACCCCTCTCAAAATTGTCATAAGTAACACCTAATACATTCTTTTTAAAGCTTTGAAATGAAGACTTTAAATGCTAAACAGCATTATAAACCTAATAAAATAATCACACAACACATACTTCACTTGCATTTTTCTGCAAACAGTTCTTTCTATGCATTCCAATCTGGACTGATTTATAGACGGGAATATCTTGTTCCTTTGAAATCTGCTCCATAGCTCAGGTCTGGTTAAATTGATTAATTTCAGCTTGCTTGGCTTTGCTGCAACACAAGCGGACAGCTCCACCTACTGGCTATTTTAATCAATGAACTGCTTCTCATTGCTTTTTAATAGCAGTCACATGACTGGAAAAAAAGGTTGTTATTCTGAAACGGTGCAAATTGAACCGTTGTAAATCGAGGGCCACCTGTATATATATATATATATATATATATATATATATATATATATATATATATATATATATATATATATATATATATATATATATATATATATAGATAGAGAGAGAGACAGTGTGATACAGCGCTATGAACCTGGACAGTCCCAATTTGTAATCAAATATACCAGTATAGTCCTATGTGTATAGGTCTCCCTTTATTTTCTTCCAGTGACACCAATAACAATGTCTGGAGGGAATTATAGTTGTTTGATTCCACCTGCAGCCTATTCCCAAAGGTGAGAGAAGTTCCCCTGTAGACAGGGAAGCTCCTTGGGACAAGAAATTCTGAAACAGAAGAGGGAAGGGCGCACAGCAGAGAAACTCCTGGTGTAGTATGTCTAGACACTTGTTTAAACAATTACAATGCAGTGACAAATGCAAACTCACGTGTTTCCACCTCAACCATATGAGGTATAGATAAGACTCTGAGTGGTGAATTTCCACTAAGGAAGGCAATCAAATCCCCTTGCGTCTGCGACCTGTTTTTCACTCCTCATAGACAGTCCTCACCTCTCCGGCAGAAACGTAACCACTTCTAGAAAGGGGGGCTGTGAAATATATCTTGGAGGAAATCCTTCTCACAAACATTATTGATTTAGTGGATGAATGGATGTATGTATCAAACACCATAAAGTTCTTAAAAGGGTGTTTTTATTTAGATACACAAGTCATAAATGAAACATGTTAAAGTTCCATAAAAAACTTCCATAAAAAGATCACTTATAAAAAAACGCTTATGCCAGTTCATATACAATGTGTGTACATATAAACGGTGGTTGTAGAAAACTCACTCGTATTCGATATTCCACTCTGGCTGGTTAGAAAAATCCCCAATGGATCTGAGTACTTGGCAAGCAGTGCCGTAGCACTTCGTTGCTCGATCTCGGCTCGTGAGGGGGCGTGGCCTCGATTTTGTGACTCGATTGGTCACTTCATCAGAGGTAGGGTACTCCCCCCCAAGCCTTCTATTTGTACACTTGTGACGTCAGTATGTGGTGTCTGCCTCCATGTTTGATTTGGGCACCAATGTAATTTGAGTGATTCGTTCTAAGGAAAAATTGATATAGCATAGAACGATATCACTATCTCCCCTGAATGAATTAAAACTTCTTTTGTTTAATCACTTTAAAAGTGATGTCTTGTGTGATTTATATATAGAACCACTCCAAGCTTTAAAACACTTTTCACTAAAAATAGCCTTTCTGTCTCTTTCTTACTTTGGAACCTTTCCCTCATTTAATAAAAGCATTTTCCAGAAAAGACATTTCTTTTTTCTTTTTTTACCTATACTTATGAAAATGTTGTTTGCAGCTAAAATGCTGCTATATTCACTCCTGGACCTGTGTGTATGAACATATATTTTTGCCTCAAAATTCTTTGCATATATAGAAACCAGTTGAGCTCTCTCTTTACCTATGTTTTTATTCTGATTTTTCTTTTTCTTTTTCTTTTGACTGTTATTTTATTTTCTGGCTGTTTCTTATTTATAAGAAAGCCGCCAAATCTATATCCTTATTTAGTCCCCCTGGATCCAAGCTTTTGAAAGCGTGGATCCAAAAGGTCTCTCTTTTCCTCAACTCCAGCAATCTGCTCCCTCCCCTGGGTCCTACTGTTACCTGCTCATTTGCTTTGATAAAAAATTGTGATGAATCTTTATTATGCACATTTGTGAAATGTTTAATTAGAGGTGTTTTTAGGGCTCCAGCTTCTATGTTTTTCATATGCTCGAGGCATCTCACGTTTAGAATTCTTTTTGTTCTCCCAATGTACCTTAATGGGGTGTTACATTTGCACTCGAGCATATAAACAACATAGTCTGATTTAAAATTTAATCTTCCTTTAATTTGATTTAACTCTCCTTTTCCATCCATCCCAATGGTTTTGTTATAGATTTTGGATGTATGAGTATGACAGCAACACACACAGTTCTTTCTAAGGCATTTAAAAAATCCCTGTATTTGGGGCAGCCCCATATTCCTTTTATCTTCTTTTGGGTCCCTAATAACACTAGGTGCCAAGATGTTTTAATGCATTTGTTATTTTTAAAAATAACCTGGATACTCTCCCAAAGTATATTTTAGTAGAGGGTCTTCTAAAAGAATGTTCCAATGTTTTTTAAAAATATTTTTTACCTGTATATACCCAGTATTGAATGTAGTAACAAAACTGAGGCATTTGTTATTAACTTTTTTCTCCATTTTAGCTGCCCCATTTAGTTGTCCTTGTACCACATCACTTGTTGTTATTTTGTCACTCCTCTTGTTTTTGCCTCTAACCAGATCATTTCTATTTAGTTTTTTTGCTTTATTATATGCCTTCTCAATATTTCCTGTTTTGAAATGCTTTTCCCTAAATCTTGATTTTAACCTTTCAGCCTCATCTTCAAAGTCACTTATACGGCTACAATTTCTCCTTATTCTTTGGAACTGCCCGAAGGGCACATTTTCAATCCACTTGGGATGATGTCCACTTCAGGCATCCTAAAAAACATTGGTATCTGTTTCCTTCTTATAGCCTCTTGTGCCCACCTTATTCCCCTCCTTAAAGAGGATTATATCCAGGAAGTTTATCTCATCTGTATTTGAGCTACCAGTGAATTTCAAATTCATGATATTTAAGTTCAACTTTTCCATGAACACTTACCAGCTTGTTGAATCACCATCCCAGATGATTAGAACATCATCTATATACCTCCTCCAAAATATGAGATGTTCATTTCTGAAGCCTTCACTGTCATAGATCATTTTATCCTCTAGATACCCCACATACAAATTTGCAAAGTTTGGTGCAAATTTTGTCCCCATGGCGGTGCCCTTTTTCTGTAAGTAAAATTTGTCCTGAAGCAGAAAATAATTCTTTTCCAGAACAAATCTTATAGACTCTGTTAGGAAATCCTGTTGAATCAGAGGGTATTCCTCTTCTTTTTCCAAAAAATATCTCACAGCGTCTATGCCACCGCCATGGGGAATCGATGTATATAGGGCTGATATATCTAATGTAACCCACCTGTATGTGGGTTTCCAATTTACCATTTGTATTATTTGTAGCAATTGTGGTGTGTCCCTTAAATAAGATCTAAGGCCAATCACCATTGATCTCAAAAAGCCATCTATATATTTGGACAACTTCGCTGTCAGCGAATTAATGCCCGATATAATTGGTCTCCCGGGTGGGCACATCTGGTCCTTGTGGATTTTTGGCAAGTGATAGAATATAGCTATATTCGGTTCATCACTTGCCAAAAATTTCCACTCCTTTTCATTTAATACCTTATCTCTGTGACCTTGATTAACATGTAGTCTATATTCATCTAGATATTGGTGAGTGGGATCGCCATTCAGTATCTCATAGGTCTCTATATCCGATAGCAGATTGTACGCCTCTTTCAGGTAGTCAACCTTATCCTGAATGACGATGCCACCCCCTTATATGCAGCCCTAAAAATTAGATGGTCTTTTTCTTTCAGACCTTTTAGAGCTGCCTTTTCTTTCAGACTTAATTTTTTTTTTTTTTTTTAAATCTTTACACAATTCTGAACACTATTGAATAACTGCATCTTTAAACTGAGAAATAAACCTCCCTTGTGAATGTACCAGGAAGAAAATTGATTTTGGTTTCAGTTTGCTATGAATGCAGTTCTCTGTTTCTAAGCCATCATCCTCATGTATAGACCATAACTCCTGATTGCTCTGTGACTGACTGTTAAATTCTCGCTCTAGGTCAGCTAGTGCCTGTAGGGTCTCTTTTTCATCCTCCGTTAAAGTGACCCCAAATTGATCGGTTTTACCCTTATTGAAATGTCTAGTTAATGTTAGCTTCCTTAGGCCTAGATTTAGAGTTCTGCGGCCAAAGGGGTGTGTTAGCTACGCATGCTTTTTTTCCCCCGCACCTTTTAAATACCGCTGATATTTAGAGTTCACAGAATGGCTGCGTTAGGCTCCAAAAATGGGAGCGTAGAGCATATTTACCGCCACTG
Source organism: Bombina bombina (assembly GCF_027579735.1). Classification (NCBI taxonomy): domain Eukaryota; kingdom Metazoa; phylum Chordata; class Amphibia; order Anura; family Bombinatoridae; genus Bombina; species Bombina bombina. Next base: position 554,394,552 of record NC_069504.1, on the reverse strand, counting down.
CAACTCTAAATACCAGTGTTGCTTACGGACGCGGCCAGCTTAAAAATCGTGCTTGTGCACGATTCCCCCATAGAAAACAATGGGGCTGTTTGAGCTGAAAAAAAACCTAACACCTGCAAAAAAGCAGCGTTCAGCTCCTAACGCAGCCCCATTGTTTACTATGGGGAAACACTTCCTAAGTCTGCACCTTACACCCTAACATGTACCCCGAGTCTAAACACCCCTAACCTCTTATTAACCTCTAATCTGCCGCCCCCGCTATCGCTGACCCCTGCATATTATTATTAACCCCTAATCTGCCACTCCGTACACCACCGCAACCTACATTATCCCTATGTACCCCTAATCTGCTGCCCCTAACACCGCCGACCCCTATATTATATTTATTAACCCCTAATCTGCCCCCCAAAACGTCGCCTCCACCTACCTACAATAATTAACCCCTAATCTGCCGACCGGATGTCACCGCTACTATAATAAATGTATTAACCCCTAAAGCTAAGTCTAACTTTAACCCTAACACCCCCCTAACTTAAATATAATTTAAATCTAACGAAATAAATTAACTATTATTAAATAAATTATTCCTATTTACAGCTAAATACTTACCTGTAAAATAAACCCTAATATGGCTACAATATAAATTATAATTATATTGTAGCTATTTTAGGATTAATATTTATTTTACAGGCAACTTTGTAATTATATTAACCAGGTACAATAGCTATTAAATAGTTAATAACTATTTAATAGTTACCTAGTTAAAATAATTACAAAATGACCTGTAAAATAAATCCTAACCTAAGTTACAATTAAACCTAACACTACACTATCAATAAATTAATTAAATACAATACCTACAATTATCTACAATTAAACCTAACACTACACTATCAATAAATTAATTAAATACAATACCTACAAATAAATACAATGAAATAATCTAACTAAAGTACAAAAAATAAAAAAGAACTAAGTTACAAAAAATAAAAAAATATTTACAAACATTAGAAAAATATTACAACAATTTTAAACTAATTACACCTACTCTAAGCCCCCTAATAAAATAACAAAGCCCCCCAAAATAAAAAAATGCCCTACCCTATTCTAAATTAAAAAAGTTCAAAGCTCTTTTACCTTACCAGCCCTGAAAAGGGCCCTTTGCGGGGCATGCCCCAAAGAATTCAGCTCTTTTGCCTGTAAAAAAAAAACATACAATACCCCCCCCCCATTGTATGAACCCGGCGTGGTGAAGATAAGGTAGGAAGATCTTCAGGGGCTTAGTGTTAGGTTTATTTAAGGGGGGTTTGGCTTAGATTAGGGGTATGTGGGTGGTGGGTTGTAATGTTGGAGGGGGGTATTGTATGTTTTTTTTTTTACAGACAAAAGAGCTGAATTCTTTGGGGCACGCCCCGCAAAGGGCCCTTTCAGGGCTGGTAAGGTAAGAGCTTTGAACTTTTTTAATTAAGAATAGGGTAGGGCTTTTTTTTATTTTGGGGGGCTTTGTTATTTTATTAGGGGGCTTAGACTAGGTGTAATTAGTTTAAAATTGTTGTAATATTTTTCTAATGTTTGTAAATATTTTTTTATTTTTTATAACTTAGTTCTTTTTTATTTTTTGTACTTTAGTTAGTTTATTTAATTGTATTTATTTGTAGGTATTGTATTTAATTAATTTATTGATAGTGTAGTGTTAGGTTTAATTGTAACTTAGGTTAGGATTTATTTTACAGGTAATTTTGTAATTATTTTAACTAGGTAACTATTAAATAGTTATTAACTTTTTAATAGCTATTGTACCTGGTTAATATAATCACAAAGTTGCCTGTAAAATAAATATTAATCCTAAAATAGCTACAATATAATTATAATTTATATTGTAGCTATATTAGGGTTTATTTTACAGGTAAGTATTTAGCTTTAAATAGGAATAATTTATTTAATAATAGTTAATTTATTTCTTTAGATTTAAATTATATTTAAGTTAGGGGGGTGTTAGGGTTAGAGTTAGACTTAGCTTTAGGGGTTAATACATTTATTATAGTAGCGGTGAGATCCAGTCGGCAGATTAGGGGTTAATTATTGTAGGTAGGTGGAGGCGACGTTGTGGAGGGCATATTAGGGGTTAATAAATATAATATAGGTGTTGGCGGTGTTAGGGGCAGCAGATTAGGGGTACATAGGTATAATGTAGGTTGCGGCGGTGTACGGAGCGGCAGATTAGGGGTTAATAATAATATGCAGGTGTCAGCGATAGCGGGGGAGGCAGATTAGGGGTTAATAAATATAACATAGTGGTTGGCGATGTTAGGGGCAGCAGATTAGGGGTACATAGGGATAACGTAGCTGGCGGCGGTGTACGGAGCGGCAGATTAGGGGTTAAAAAATTTTAATAGAGTGGCGATGTGTGGGGACCTCGGTTTAGGGGTACATAGGTAGTTTATGGGTGTTAGTGTACTTTAGAGCACAGTAGTTAAGAGCTTTATAAACCGGCGTTAGCCCAGAAAGCTCTTAACTACTGACTTTTTTCTGCGGCTGGAGTTTTGTCGTTAGATTTCTAACGCTCACTTCAGCCACGACTCTAAATACCGGCGTTAGAAAGATCCCATTAAAAAGATAGGATACGCAAATGGCGTAGGGGGATCTGCGGTATGGAAAAGACGCACCTGCCAAGTGAGCGTTAGACCCTTTCCTGACTGACTCCAAATACCAGTGGGCGGTAAAAACCAACGTTAGGAGCCTCTAACGCTGGTTTTGACGGCTACTGCCCAACTCTAAATCTAGGCCTTATAAACTTATTAATGTCCACAAAGAGATTAAAGGAATCTGGGATTTATGTGAGTGAGAAGGAAAGACCTCTTTTTAAGACTTTCTCTTCTATTTTATTTAGTGTGTAGGAGGAAATATTGAATATTTTTATCGTTTCCTCTACCTTACTTATTGTGGTCTCCTTCTTTTTGTGTTGAATCCTTCTACCTGCCCTACATCCTCTTCTAGATCTATTGTTCTTTTTCTTCCTTTTGTTTGATTTTGTCCATGATTGGGCCTCCATTCTAGGTCCCAATCTACCTGTTTGGGTCTTGCCCCTTCTACTGAGGGTCTTGGTCTGAACCTGTTTCCTGTGCCTTGTTCTAAAAAATGGCTCTGGACATAAGGTCCCTGATTTCTACCTGTAGTTTCTACTGGTGCGGGGTGAAATGTTTCAAAATCCTCCCATTCAGTATCTTCATACTCCTGTTGGTCCCTACATTCCCTCCATCTATGTGGGGTACCTCCATTGTGTTGTTGACGTCTCTGTCTAGACCTATTGGAGTTGTTATGTCTATAATAATTATTATTAGAATACCCTTGAGAGTGATTGTGGTTATTGGTATTGTTAAAGTTATGATTATTCTTGTTCTCCTTCTTGTTATTTTTATTTTTATTATTATTGTAAGTATTATTCTGACCATTGTTCCTTTGATATGGTTGTTTATAAGTTTGTTTTATTAACTCTGGTTTGTTGAAGTTAAAATGAGACTTCTAAGTGTTTGTTAGTAGTGGTGTGCCTGGTGTTAGTGGCGTAGCTGGTACAGTAGTAACTGTTTCAGATTCTCTGCTTCCTCTTTTTGTTTAGCGAAAAAATCCCTTTCAAATTTTTTCTTTTTCTTTTGTTTGAGATCCATTTCTAATTTGTTTAAACGTTCTCTAATTTCCTTATCCAATTTGTCATACTGTTCATTTCCTTTATACACTAGCACTAGAATTTCTAGTTTCTTAAGCTCTATGGTTACCCTTTCAAGATTCTGTTCCCTAAATGTTATGATTACTTTAATCAGGCGAACTGAACAGTCACCTAAAATTGTGTCCCATTCAGTTAACAGCTCTATATCTGTGCTGTTAAAAATTGGAACTTTGGATAGTGTAAGCCCTTTTGGAATGATATCAGCTTTTAAGTATGTTTCTAAACCAATAATATCACACCAATTTGAAATTTGAATCCTACTTAGTTTCTCTATTTGTTTAAAAAGTTCCCAGGGGTTATTGGTATTCTCTGTTTCCATACCATCCCCATTTATATTTACAGATAGGGATCTTTTCTTATTAGTAGTATCAAAATATACACCAAATGTCTGGGAATCCATGATATACAGCAGCTATAACAAAAAATTGCACAATTCTTTCCAAATCACAAGTGACAGAGAAAACAATTGCACAATAAAATTGCAGAAATACAGAGACAGTGTGATACAGCGCTATGAACCTGGACAGTCCCAATTTGTAATCAAATATACCAGTATAGTCCTATGTGTATAGGTCTCCCTTTATTTTCTTCCAGTGACACCAATAACAATGTCTGGAGGGAATTATAATTGTTTGAATATACCTGCAGCCTATTCCCAAAGGTGAGAGAAGTTCCCCTGTAGACAGGGAAGCTCCTTGGGACAAGAAATTCTGAAACAGAAGAGGGAAGGGTGCACAGCAGAGAAAAACTCCTGGTGTAGTATGTCTAGACACTTGTTTAAACAATTACAATGCGGTGACAAATGCGAACTCACGTGTTTCCACCTCAACCATATGAGGTATAGATAAGACTCTGAGTGGTGAATTTCCACTAAGGAAGGCAATCAAATCCCCTTGCATCTGCGACCTGTTTTTCACTCCTCATAGACAGTCCTCACCTCTCCGGCAGAAACTTAACCACTTCTAGAAAGGGGGGCTGTTAAATATATCTTGGAGGAAATCCCTCTCACAAACGTTGATTTAGGGGATGAATGGATGTATGTATCAAACACCATAAAGTTCTTAAAAGGGTTTTTTTATTTAGATACACAAGTCATAAATGAAACATGTTAAAGTTCCATAAAAAACTTCCATAAAAAGATCACTTATAAAAAACCGCTTATGCCAGTTCATATACAATGTGTGTACATATAAACGGTGGTTGTAGAAAACTCACTCGTATTCGATATTCCACTCCGGCTGGTTAGAAAAATCCCCAGTGGATCTGGGTACTTGGCAAGCAGTGCCGGTGCACTTCGTTGCTCGATCTCGGCTCATGAGGGGGCGTGGCCTGACGCGTTTCGTGACTCAATTGGTCACTTCATCAGAGGTAGGGTACGCCTCCCCTAAGCCTCCTATTTGTACACTTGTGACGTCAGTATGTGGTGTCTGCCTCCATGTTTGATTTGGGCACCAATGTAATTTGAGTGATTCGTTCTAAGGGCAAATTGATATAGAATAGAACGATATCACTACCTCCCCTCAATGAATTAAAACTTCTTTTGTTTAATCACTTTAAAAATGATGTATTGTGTGATTTATATATAGAACCACTCCAAGCTTTAAAACACTTTTCACTAAAAATAGCCTTTCTATCTCTTTCTTACTTTGGAACCTTTCCCTCATTTAATTAAAGCATTTTCCAGAAAAGACATTTCTTTATTCTACCTATACTTATGAAAATGTTGTTTGCAGCTAAAATGCTGCTATATTCACTCCTGGACCTGTGTGTATGAACATATATTTTTGCCTCAAAATTCTTTGCATATATAGAAACCAGTTGAGCTCTCTCTTTACCTATGTTTTTATTCTGATTTTTCTTTTGATTTTTATCTTTATTTTGACTGTTATTTTATTTTCTGGCTGTTTCTTATTTATAAGAAAGCCGCCAAATCTATATCCTTATTTAGTCCCCCTGGATCCAAGCTTTTCAAATTTTGAAGTTTTAATTCATTGAGGGGAGATAGTGATATCGTTCTATGCTATATCAATTTGCCCTTAGAACGAATCACTCAAATTACATTGGTGCCCAAATCAAACATGGAGGCAGACACGACATACTGACGTCACAAGTGTACAAATAGGAGGCTTAGGGGGGGCGTACCCTACCTCTGATGAAGTGACCAATCGAGTCACGAAACGCATCAGGCCATGCCCCCTCACAAGGTGAGAAGGTACACTACACTAGCCTATGGTGCCAGACAGATCCGATGTCTCTAGCTAACGCTACCCCAAACAGACTGAGCCACTATGATCTGCAGCAGAATAGATTGACTTTGTTCAAGCTCTGGGTGGTATTTTGTAGCTCACGGCATCCAGACCGCTTCTCAGCTTCTGGAGTGGGATGATTGTTTCATACAAGGTGGCATATTGGAACTTTATGGCATTGAAGACATACTTGTTATTGTTTTTTCCTCATGCTGAGGAATTTTTGTCAGGCCAGCTCCAATCATGTCATTTAGACAAGCCCTATACTATCGTTGTGGTTTAATATGCAATACATTTAAAATCTTTTGTTTGTGCCTCAGTTTATACCCCCCTCGTGCTATTTGTGCATATACTAGTCTTGCTCTCTGTTACAAATTTTTCTCTCTTTAAATTACCTCTATAATACATTAGTTACTATAATACACTATCTACACAGATATCTAAGCATCCATTACGCACATGATAACCATATATGCTTATACCTTGTAAACTTATTCAACTACAGCAGCAAGCTGACTTCCACTCTTATGCTAGTGAAGTATATCGCTCTAGCTCCCTTTCGCAGCTTTCACGTAAAACATAAATTACAACAGCCCTACAAGTTTACTCTTATAACTTCATAAATGTACAACATACCATATACCTCCTACCTTATTCCACCATCACTCCCTTGACTGTACTGTGCTTTGGGAGACAAGTCATACTATCCCTCTGTGTAGCACAACACTATATAACTTTCATGTTCCTGTGCTTCATTACATTTCGTGGGATATCATGGTTTCATATTGTCTATTCTGGAAGCCCTCATTTGTGCTATGATGGCTCACCCATGGGTCAAAGACTATTTACCCTAGTTTTTTACTCCCAACTTTCCAATCGCTAAGCTTTGTTACTTCCCTTAATGCAGTCTCTATAGAGTAGAATAGCTTGCTTACACAAATATTCCTCAGAATAGTTGCTTCTTCATATATACTATGTATACCAGTATTTTCTATGACGACGGTTTCTTTTTATGTGAGCAACTCTATTTACACACTATTTTGAACAATATAGACATGAAGTGGAATCCTAGGTAGGGTATATTATTGATAAACATCTATATTGCTCTAGCTACTGTATTTGGGATACATGGATATGGGCTTATAGTCATTCTGTCAAATTAAATACAATACCCTATTTTATTATTTGTCTTGCATCAGTGGTTGAACTTTACCATACATTTTCTATCTGACGCTGGACTTATGTTGGCTTATTACATCTAGTTTTCAGTCTCTCTTGCATTATACTGTATTTTAATGTTCCATACTGTATGTACATTTGATTCATAACTCCTATGTACCTGAAAACTGATGCCAGCCGTGGTTATAAAACAAACTTGATAATTGGGAAGGTACCTATAGTCCTAAGTTATGCCCTTATGATCACTTTAACCTATCATATGTCCATTCAGTAGTAATATTACTGGATACTCTCAGGTTGTCCTCCTGTGAATGTTGCTGTATAATTCACCCCTGCCTTGACACCACTGTGTTAGTTACAGTGACATGGTCTCCTCACCATGACTCCCATATGAATTAATTTGTCCAGCACAGTTTATCGCGACTGTTCATTCCTACAGGATTACTCACATTTTATGTTTTAATATGTCATGTAGTTTTCAGGGTTACTTCAGGGTAAAACTAGTCGCCATCTATTTTCATCTTTAGATATATATTCTATGCTACAGTTATAGCCTCTTGTAAGCAAAACTTATGTGAAATATCTAATATTTTCTATAACTACTCCCTCTTTGTACATACTGGGAAGCTCCCTTACAGTGCTACTATAGTATTTGCATTATTAGAACCCTTAGTTGAGGAATAATAGTGATAACTGCTTATATTGTTTAAGTTGTAATACATAAGATGTATGGCCATGGGTACAAAGGTTACCGTGCCAACCAAAGTTCCCCATCACCTAACCCAACTAAGGGCTAACTCTGCCATAGGTTAAAATTATCCTTTATATCTATAGGATTATACTCCATGTCTGTTCTGCTTCATGTTAGTTGGTTTCAATATGCTCTATTTAGAAGGTTTTCCAAATTCTGTATACTAACACTATCAAACATAAAATTTTTGTGAACTTTGATATACTATATAGCTATCTCTAAAGGCTCCGCCCCCCCTTATTATCCCCCCCCCCTATACCGAGCGGCTCTTGCCCGCTGAATTTTCCCCCCCTATATACTCTGGCCCAAGAGAGGCCAGACAAAAGCCAACTCCCTACACCATACCGTTATTAGATTATAGAGTACCTTTTACATCAGGGTAGGGATCATTAGATATATTATATAAAAACTGAGGTTTTCTTGTTATGTGTTCCAGACACCCTTGTTTACCATAAACTACCTTGCACTTTATGTTCATGGTCTCAGGAATAATGTGCTGACTTATGTAAGTAGCTATTTTCTGTCTATTGAACCTGATGTATCATATAATAACGGCTCTCATCTATATACATATGTCACTGCTTTTGGTTGAATATACATTGCCCTTATGCTAGACTTCCCAGTAATATCTCAGTATTCATACTCATTTAAAGGGACACTGAACCCAAAAATTTTGTTTTGTAATTCAGAAAGAGCATGCAATTTTAAGCAACTTTCTAATTTACTCCTATTATCAATTTTTCTTTGTTCTCGTTATCTTTATTTGAAAAAGAAGGCATCTATGCTTTTTTGTGTTCAGTACTCTGGACAGCAATTTTTTACTGGTGGATGATTTTATCCAATCAGCAAGGACAACCCAGGTTGTTCACCAAAAATGGGCCGGCATCTAAACTTACATTCTTGCATTTTAAATAAAGATACCAAGAGAATGAAGAAAATTTGATAATAGGAGTAAATTAGAAAGTTGCTTAAAATTTCATGCTCAATCTGAATCATGAAAAAATGTTTGGTTACAGTGTCCCTTTAAATATATTATCTATGCCTGTCAGAAAATGTGCAATGAAATGCAATTAAGTTATCGTAAATCGGAGTTTCTCCCTTATGTGGGTAATGTTGACTTCTCTCCAGGAATAGAGTCTTCCGCTTTTTTGAGGTGGACAGATAAAGGGCTTACAAATATAGGGCAACTGTGTGAAAACAAGATATTGAGGGTTAAAACCTTTGAGGAGTTGAGACAATGATATGGCCTCCTTAGGACCGACTTCTTTGCCTATCTCCAGATAAGACATTGGGTAGAGAATCTGAGACAAGAAACAGGTTCAGAGCTAGACCTTGGGAAAATAGGAGTAGTAATAAGGAATTGTCACGAGGGGGTGAACACCATCTCTCAAACCTATAATTTAATGTTGAAAACCCATGGAGAAGGACATATTACAAAGATGTTAGATAAATGGGGTAAGGTTAAGTTATATGTAGATAGAGACAAAATGACACATAGTATGTCACTGGTAATTAAGGCTGCAGCTCATGTTTGTTTGAGAGAATCACATATAAAGATATTGAATATGGCTTACTATACGCAAGCCAGAATGGCTAAATGGTCGCAGGAGTGTTACAAATGTGGATTGGAAAATACAGACCTAGTTCATTGTTTCTGGGCATGCCCAAAAGTATTCCAATTCTGGCAAAAAATTATTTTTTGGTGTATGAAGATATTGGGTGTCCATTTTAAACTGGACCCTATACAGATATTTTTTCTACGTAGCTATACAGCACACATAACTAATGTCAGGTTTATCAATATAATTATTCTGATAGGAAGAAATTTGATCCTGAGAAACTGGAAAGGACATAAGGGACCCAAAATATCTGAATTTCTTAACAATGTCCAACATCAGATGACTTTTGAGCATTTAATCTAATCGATCCTAACAATAAACAAATTGGCTGTTTTTTTTGGCAAATGGAAGCTGTACATTAACTCACTCCCTTTACGATTACAATGGCAGGTGGTGTCATATTTTAAAAACACTGTATGGGTGAGACAGCAGTTAGAAGTAAGGGCATCGCTCGAAATTTGGTTTGTAGAAGAATAACTTTGTGTGAGGTCCCTTCCGGTCCCCCCTTCCCCCCTCTATGTAGTGATCCTCATGCTTAGATAGAGAGTGAAAGATAATATATTGGGTATCAAGGTAGGCATTGTGGAGTCAATTAATCTTAAGAATACTTAATTGTAACAGATGTCATCTGGACTCGATTTATGTATGTTATGAATATTCTTTTTCTGCTGTATTATTTAAATATGTATCTAACATAAGTATATGTTTAGGATTTGTAGGGAGCGGTGTCTCCTATTAATTTCTGATTTCAAAATTGTACCTTGAATTTGGTTATATGCTGTTTTTTATTTTTTTTATGAGGGGAAGTACTATGGCTTGATTTTGAAGGATCAGATATAAAGTAATTATGCAGTATCTGTCTGCTTGTCTGTATTTGTATTTCGAAAAGTACGAAAATGGAATTGGCTTTGTATACACATTGATGGAGCTGCGTCTTCAAACTCTGTAAACTTTTTCTTTAGATATAAATAAGGCTGATTTAAAAAAACAAGTGTTAGATTTGTTTTCAACAGTGTGCTGCATTAAAGTCTATAGTGAGAAGAAGTTAGCATGGTCACTATATCCAAAGTTCTAAAGTTAGTTTGTGTTGGGCTTCGCTTGCGTGCAAACTATTTACGTTGAACTAGTAATATTAATATTATTAAAATGTTACTTCTGGCGTTGTTTGCGTGAAAAGGCTAAATAGTGAGCCACTGTCAGGGTGCCAGGAATCAGACTGAGACGAGAAGTGCAAAAATAATCACACCTTTATTAATAGCAAAAAATAATAAAAAAGTCCACAAGTCAAATAACAAGCCAGGAGTCAAAACCAGAGCTTGTAGTCAGATGAGCTGAGTCAGGAGCCAAAGCGAATAGTCAGACGAGCCAAGTCAGGAGCCAAAGCGAGTATTCAGACGAGCCGGACAGAGGCCCTTTAAATAATAAGTGATGACATCACAATTCTGAGACTGCAACCTGTCTCACATGGATGATGTACACCAGTCTGGCCATAAAAGAGCATGCAGGAAATGAGCAGCACCACACACTCTACACCAGAGTCAACAAGAGGTGAGTAAAATGGCTGCCATAAGCACATGGCATACAAAGCAGGGAAAAAACCCTGACAGCCACTTGTAATATGGCCCTTAATATTTTCAGTATTGAGGCTTGATCAGTGAGATAGAGAGGGTAAGGGCCAGACTTTGAAGGTGCACCTGGGTGAGAAAAAGTGTCAAAGGGGACACAGACCATGAGAGAAAGATCGTGAAAGATAACCTATGCAATTTATTTGTGTAAACTAACTTAGAGTCCGCATTCTATGTTAACTGGGAAGTCTTGGTTTGCCACTGTAATGATGTTGATCTTCACACACTCTCTAGACCTTGGTTTCAGTTTTTTGTAGAGTGAGGCACTTGTCTTGTTTCTAAGGTTCTTAGCAATTTTCTGGTAGCTATACTGGTGCATTGCCAGAGCAATAAATGAACATAGGCTGGTCTATGAGCATGCAGGCTTAAATCATATTATTATATAATGTAGACATGTGCATGGCTAAAAAATTCGGTTCGTTTTCGGTTCGGATCGATTTGGACTTTTCCAATTTCGGATCGGATCGAAACGAATTCGGCAAAATTTGACTGTATTCGTTTCGGATTTATTCGGATTCAAATAAATTTGTTTTGGATTTATTCGGATTCAAATAAATTCTGCTGAATTCGGTTCTATTCGGTTCGATTCGGTTCCGAAATTCGGTATGTTTTGCTACACTAACACCCATTTAGTACACTAACACCCATAAACTACCTATGAACCACTAAACCGAGCCCCCCCCCACATCGCAAACCCTATAATAAAATAATTGAACCCCTAATCTGCCGTCCCCGCTATCGCTGACACCTGCATTATCTTATTAACCCCTAATCTGCCGACCGGATATCGCCTCCACTATAATAAATGTATTAACCCCTAAACCGCCGCACTCCCGCCTCGCAAACACTATAATAAATTTCATTAACCCCTAATCTGCCCCCCCCAACGTCGCCGCAATCTAACTACAAGTATTGACCCCTAATCTGCAGACCAGAAACCGCCGCCACATACATTAGAGCTATTAACCCCTAATCTGCTGTCCTTAACATCGCCGACCCCTACATTATAGTTATTAACCCCTAATCTGCCCCCCCTACGTCGCCGCAATCCTAACTACAAGTATTAACCCCTAATCTGCCGACCGGATATCGCCGCCACTATAATAAATGTATTAACCCCTAAACCACCGCACTCCCGCCTCGCAAACACTATAATAAACTTTATTAACTCCTAATCTGCCCTCCCTAACATCGCCGCCACCTACTTACAATTATTAACCCCTAATCTCCCGCCCCCAACGTCGCCGCTACTATAATGTTATTAACCCCTAAACCTAAGTCTAACCCTAACCCTAACACCCCCTAACTTATATATAATTTAAATAAAACTAAATAAATTTACTATAATTAAATAAATGAATCCTATTTAAAACTAAATACTTACCTGTAAAATAAACCCTAAGCTAGCTACAATATAACTAATAGTCAAATGGTAGCTATCTTAGGGTTTATTTTTATTTTACAGGCAACTTTGTATTTATTTTAACTAGGTTAATAACTATTTAATAACTACCTAGCTAAAATAAATACAAATTTACCTGTAAAATAAATCCTAACCTAAGTTACAAATACACCTAACACTACACTATCATTAAATTAATTAAATAAATGATTCCTTTATCTTCAGGGGGGTAGTGTTAGCTTTATTTAAGGGGGGTTTGGGTTAGAGTAGGGGTATGTGGGTGGTGGGTTATAATGTGTGTGGGGGGGGGGTATTGTGTTTTTTTTTACAGGCAAAAGAGCTGTTTTCTTTGGGGCATGCCCCGCAAATGGTAATAGAGCTGTTAACTTTTGTAATTTAGTATAGGGTAGGGCATTTTTTTATTTTGGGGGGCTTTGTTATTTTATTAGGGGGCTTAGATTAGGTGTAATTAGTTTAAAATTCTTGTAATATTTTTTTATTTTTTGTAATTTAGTGGGGTGTTTTTTTTGTACTTTAGTTTAGTTTATTTAATTGTATTTAATTGTAGGTACTTGTAGTTAATTTATTTAATGATAGTGTAGTGTTAGGTTTAATTGTAACTTAGGTTAGGATTTATTTTACAGGTAATTTTGTAATTATTTTAACTAGGTAGCTATTAAATAGTCAATAACTATTTAATAGCTATTGTACCTAGTTAAAATAAATACAAACTTGCCTGTAAAATAAATATGAATCCTAAAATAGCTACAATGTAACTATTAGTTATATTGCAGCTATATTAGGGTTTATTTTACAGGTAAGTATTTAGTTTTAAATAGGATTCATTTATTGAATTAATTTAATGATAGTGTAGTGTTAGGTGTAATTGTAACTTAGGTTAGGATTTATTTTACAGGTAAATTTGTATTTATTTTAGCTAGGTAGTTATTAAATAGTTATTAACTATTTAATAACTATTGTACCTAGTTAAAATAAATACAAAATTGCCTGTAAAATAAATATAAATCCTAAAATAGCTACAATGTAACTATTAGTTATATTGTAGCTATATTAATAGCTAGTAGGGGGCTTAGATTATGTGTAATTAGTTTAAAATTATTGTAATATTTTATTATTTTTGGTAATTTAGTGTTTGTTTGTTTTTTGGTACTTTTCTGATGGATGGAAGACCACTTCTTGCCCCGCTTGGATGAAGACTTCTGCCGGTCTGGATGTCCTCTTCTGCCCCATCGGATGAAGACTTCGGCCCGGCTGGGTGAACACGAATCAAGGTAGGGAGATCTTCAGGGGGGTAGTGTTAGGTTTATTTAAGGGGGGTTTGGGTTAGAATAGGGGTATGTGGGTGGTGGGTTGTAATGTTGGGGGGTGGTATTGTGTTTTTTTTTTTACAGGCAAAAGAGCTGTTTTCTTTGGGGCATGCCCCGCAAAAGGCCCTTTTAAGGGCTGGTAAGGTAATAGAGCTGTTAACTTTTGTAATTTAGTATAGGGTAGGGAATTTTTTATTTTGGGGGGCTTTGTTATTTTATTAGGGGGCTTAGATTAGGTGTAATTAGTTTAAAATTCTTTTAATATTTTTTTATTTTTTGTAATTTAGTGTTTTTTTTTTTTTGTAATTTAGTGTTTTATTTTTTTGTACTTTAGTTTAGTTTATTTAATTGTAGATAATTGTAGGTACTTGTAGTTAATTTATTTAATGATAGTGTAGTGTTAGGTTTAATTGTAACTTAGTTTAGGATTTATTTTACAGGTAATTTTGTAATTATTTTAACTAGGTAGCTATTAAATAGTCAATAACTATTTAATAGCTATTGTACCTAGTTAAAATAAATACAAACTTGCCTGTAAAATAAATATAAATCCTAAAATAGCTACAATGTAACTATTAGTTATATTGCAGCTATATTAGGGTTTATTTTACAGTTAAGTATTTAGTTTTAAATAGGATTCATTTATTTAATTAATTTAATGATAGTGTAGTGTTAGGTGTATTTGTAACTTAGGTTAGGATTTATTTTACAGGTAAATTTGTATTTATTTTAGCTAGGTAGTTATTAAATAGTTATTAACTCACTTTTCAGCCGCGACTTTTCCATACCGCAGATCCCCTTACGTAAATTGCGTATCCTATCTTTTCAATGGGATCTTTCTAACTCTGGTATTTAGAGTCGTTTCTGAAGTGAGCGTTAGACATCTAACGACAAAACTCCAGCCGCAGGAAAAAAGTCAGTAGTTAAGAGCTTTCTGGGCTAACGCCGGTTCATAAAGCTCTTAACTACTGTACTCTAAAGTACACTAACACCCATAAACTACCTATGTACCCCTAAACCGAGGTCCCCCCACATCGCCGACACTCGAATAAAATTTTTTAACCCCTAATCTGCCGACCGCCACCTACGTTATCCTTATGTACCCCTAATCTGCTGCCCCTAACACCGCCGACCCCTGTATTATATTTATTAACCCCTAACCTGCCCCCCACAACGTTGCCTCCACCTGCCTACACTTATTAACCCTTAATCTGCCGACCGGACCTGAGCGCTACTATAATAAAGTTATTAACCCCTAATCCGCCTCACTAACCCTATAATAAATAGTATTAACCCCTAATCTGCCCTCCCTAACATCGCCGACACCTAACTTCAATTATTAACCCCTAATCTGCCGACCGGAGCTCACCGCTATTCTAATAAATGTAACCCCAAAAGCTAAGTCTAACCCTAACACTAACACCCCCCTAAATTAAATATAATTTTAATCTAACGAAATTAATTAACTCTTATTAAATAAATTATTCCTATTTAAAGCTAAATACTTACCTGTAAAATAAATCCTAATATAGCTACAATATAAATTATAATTATATTATAGCTATTTTAGGATTTATATTTAAGGATTTAGTTAAGAACTATTTAATAGCTAAAATAGTTAAAATAATTACAAATTTACCTGTAAAAGAAATCCTAACCTAAGTTACAATTAAACCTAACACTAGACTATCAATAAATTAATTAAATAAACTACCTACAATTACCTTCAATTAACCTAACACTACACTATCAATAAATTAATTAAATACAATTCCTACAAATAACAACAATTAAATAAACTAGCTAAAGTACAAAAAATAAAAAAGAACTAAGTTACAAAAAATAAAAATATATTTACAAACATAAGAAAAATATTACAACAATTTTAAACTAATTACACCTACTCTAAGCCCCCTAATAAAATAACAAAGACCCCCAAAATAAAAAAATGCCCTACCCTATTCTAAATTACTAAAGTTCAAAGCTCTTTTACCTTACCAGCCCTGAACAGGGCCCTTTGCGGGGCATGCCCCAAGAAATACAGCTCTTTTGCCTGTAAAAAAAAACATACAATACCCAAGCCCCCCAACATTACAACCCACCACCCACATACCCCTAATCTAACCCAAACCCCCCTTAAATAAACCTAACACTAAGCCCCTGAAGATCATCCTACCTTGTCTTCACCTCACCGGGTATCACACCGATCCGTCCAGAAGAGCTCCTCCGATGTCCTGATCCAAGCCCAAGCGGGGGGCTGAAGAGGTCCATGATCCGGCTGAAGTCTTCATCCAAGCGGGGCAGAAGAGGTCTTCCATCCGATTGAAGTCTTCATCCAAGCGGCATCCATCCGGAGCGAAGCGGCAGCATCCTGAAGACCTCCACCGCTGAACATCCATCCTGGCCGACGACTGAACGACGAATGACGGTTCCTTTAAATGACATCATCCAAGATGGCGTCCCTCGAATTCCGATTGGCTGATAGGATTCTATCAGCCAATCGGAATTAAGGTAGGAATATTCTGATTGGCTGATGGAATCAGCCAATCAGAATCAAGTTCAATCCGATTGGCTGATCCGATCAGCCAATCAGATTGAGCTCGCATTCTATTGGCTGATCGGAACAGCCAATAGAATGCGAGCTCAATCTGGCTGATAGAATCCTATCTTGGATGACGTCATTTAAAGGAACCGTCATTCGTCGTTCAGTCGTCGGCCAGGATGGATGTTCCGCGGTGGAGGTCTTCAGGATGCTGCCGCTTCTCTCCGGATGGATGCCGCTTGGATGAAGACTTCAATCGGATGGAAGACCTCTTCTGCCCCGCTTGGATGAAGACTTCAGCCGGATCATGGACCTCTTCAGCCCCCCGCTTGGGCTTGGATCAGGACATCGGAGGAGCTCTTCTGGACAGATCGGTGTGATACCCGGTGAGGTGAAGACAAGGTAGGATGATCTTCAGGGGCTTAGTGTTAGGTTTATTTAAGGGGGGTTTGGGTTAGATTAGGATTATGTGGGTGGTCGGTTGTAATGTTGGGGGGCTTGGGTATTGTATGTTTTTTTTTTTACAGGCAAAAGAGCTGTATTTCTTGGGGCATGCCCCGCAAAGGGCCCTGTTCAGGGCTGGTAAGGTAAAAGAGCTTTGAACTTTAGTAATTTAGAATAGGGTAGGGCATTTTTTTATTTTGGGGGGCTTTGTTATTTTATTAGGGGGCTTAGAGTAGGTGTAATTAGTTTAAAATTGTTGTAATATTTTTCTTATGTTTGTAAATATTTTTTTATTTTTTGTAACTTAGTTCTTTTTTATTTTTTGTACTTTAGCTAGTTTATTTAATTGTTGTTATTTGTAGGAATTGTATTTAATTAATTTATTGATAGTGTAGTGTTAGGTTAATTGTAGGTAATTGTAGGTAGTTTATTTAATTAATTTATTGATAGTCTAGTGTTAGGTTTAATTGTGACTTAGGTTAGGATTTCTTTTACATGTAAATTTTTAATTATTTTAACTATTTTAGCTATTAAATAGTTCTTAACTATTTAATAGCTATTGTACCTGGTTAAAATAAATACAAAGTTACCTGTAAAATAAATTTTAATCCTAAAATAGCTATAATATAATTATAATTTATATTGTAGCTATATTAGGATTTATTTTACAGGTAAGTATTTAGCTTTAAATAGGAATAATTTATTTAATAAGAGTTAATTAAGTTTGTTAGATTTAAATTATATTTAACTTAGGGGGGTGTTAGTGTTATGGTTAGACTTAGCTTTAGGGGTTAATACATTTATTAGAGTAGCGGTGAGCTCCAGTCAGCAGATTAGTGGTTAATAATTGAAGTTAGGTGTCGGCGATGTTAGGGAGGGCAGATTAGGGGTTAATACTATTTATTATAGGGTTAGTGAGGCGGATTAGGGGTTAATAACTTTATTATAGTAGCGCTCAGGTCCGCTCGGCAGATTAGGGGTTAATAAGTGTAGGTAGGTGGAGGCGACGTTGAGGGGGGCAGATTAGGGGTTAATAAATATAATATAGGGGTCGGCGGTGTTAGGGGCAGCAGATTAGGGGTACATAGGGATAATGTAAGTAGCGGCGGTTTACGGAGCGGCAGATTAGGGGTTAAAAATAAAATGCAGGTGTCAGCGATAGCGGGGGAGGCAGATTAGGGGTTAATAAGTGTAATGTTAGGGCAGTTTAGACTCGGGGTACATGTTAGGGTGTTAGGTGCAGACGTAGAAAGTGTTTCCCCATAGCAAACAATGGGGCTGCGTTAAGAGCTGAATGTGGCTTTTTTGCAGGTGTTAGGTTTTTTTTCAGCTCAAACAGCCCCATTGTTTCCTATGGGGGAATCGTGTACGAGCACGTTTTTGAGGCTGGCCGCTTGCGTAAGCAGCTCTGGTATTGAGAGTTGAAGCTGCGTTAAAAATGCTCTACGCTCCTTTTTTTGGAGCCTAACGCAGCCTTTATGTGGACTCTCAATACCAGAGTTATTTTTATGGTGCGGCCAGAAAAAAGCCGGCGTTAGTTTTTCGGGTCGTTACCGACAAAACTCCAAATCTAGCGGTATGATAGCTACAATTTAACTATTAGTTATATTGTAGCTAGCTTAGGGTTTATTTTACAGGTAAGTATTTAGTTTTAAATAGGATTCATTTATTTAATTATAGTAAATTTATTTTGTTTTATTTAAATTATATATGTTAGGGGGTGTTAGGGTTACGGTTAGACTTAGGTTTAGGGGTTAATAACCTTATTATAGTAGCGGTGACGTTGGGGGCGGGAGATTAGGGGTTAATAATTGTAGGTAGGTGGCGGCGATGTTAGGGAGGGCAGATTAGGGGTTAATAAAGTTTATTATAGTGTTTCCGAGGCGGGAGTGCGGCGGTTTAGGGGTTAATACATTTATTATAGTGGCGGCGATGTCCGGTCGGCAGATTAGGGGTTAATACTTGTAGTTAGATTGCGGCGACGTTGGGGGGCAGATTAGGGGTTAATAACTATAATGTAGAGGTCGTCGATGTTAGGGACAGCAGATTAGGGGTTAATAGCTATAATGTAGGTGGCGGCGATATCCGGTCGGCAGATTAGGGGTTAATACTTGTAGTTAGGATTGCGGCGACGTTGGGGGGGCAGATTAGGGGTTAATAACTATAATGTAGGGGTCAGCGATGTTAGGGACAGCAGATTAGGGGTTAATAGCTATAATGTAGGTGGTGGCGGTGACCGGTCAGCAGATTAGGGGTTGATACTTGTAGTTAGATTGCGGCGATGTTGGGGGGGCAGATTAGGGGTTAATGAAATTTATTATAGTGTTTGCGAGGCGGGAGTGCGGCGGTTTAGGGGTTAATACATTTATTATAGTGGCGGCGATATCCGGTCAGCAGATTAGGGGTTAATAAGATAATGCAGGTGTCAGCGATAGCGGTGGTGGCAGATTAGAGGTTAATAAGTATTAGATTAGGGATGTTTAGAGACTCGGGGTACATGTTAGGGTGTTAGGTGCAGACTTGCTGTTTCCCCATAGGTAACAATCGGGCTGTGGTGTTAGGTTTTTTTTCAGCCGAAACTCCCCATTGTTTCCTATGGGGAAATGCCGAATTTTACCGCGCTAATTCGGATTTATTCAGAGATACGGCAGCTATTTTGGATTCATTCGGTAGATTCGGAAGTATTTTATTTCGGAAATTCGAATCGATCCGAATCTCCGAATAAATCCGAAACGAACCGCACATGTCTAAATTATAATGATCACTGTATTTGCGCTGCAAAAATAAAAATAAAAATGTATTTTCACAACATTTATTATCCTTGGTTATGGTTAAAACAAGATCACTGCATATTTTGAAAGCATATATAAAAATTGATTTACCATTTTAAAAAAAATATATATATCTGAACCACTTAGATGTGGATAGCTCCCCTCTGCACTTATCAACATGTCCTTACCAACATAAATGAGGTGGCTGGCAGAGTGGTCCTTCATTTGGAAATGGGAAATCTGAGGATCCCAGTATTGTCAGGCCGTTGTACAGAGTTTAAGGGAGCTGGATAGGGGGTGGGGGGTTAAGTAATTAAACCTCTTGACCTCAGCTTCCTTGAGCCTTAGATACCCCCAATGACCCGCTATTTCAAACAGGCTAAGCCATACCTCTCAACTGTCTCTATTTGTTCAGGAAAGCTTTGAACTCTGAGCACTGTTCTGCTGAGACAGCTATATGGTCATGCAGAGTTTGTAGATGTAGCATCTCCCTGGTCTTCTCTCTGTTCTGCTGTCAAGAGTGAAAGCTTGGATCATATAGGAGCTTTCATCAGTTATTCTGATTGCTCCTCCTTGACCTTGCAGAACTTGGTTCTCGGATCTGGTACAAATGCCCAGTTAGTGTCTCTAGTCTTCTTCTAAGGCTTGTCCTTTTGTCTCTAGGTTTTTGTTTCTTCTTCAAGATCTTGGGTCTCTAATTTTATGCCTAATTTTATTATAAAGAGGCTAAATGTAGCCACCAATCAGCAAACGCTACCCTGGTTCCGAATCAAAAATGGGTTAGCTTATATTCCTGCTTTTTCAAATAGAGATAGCAAGAGAACGAAGAAAAAACTTATAATAGGAGTAAAATTGCATGCTGAACCATGAAAGAATTGTTTTGTGTGTTTTGTGTCCCTTTAATTTGGTTCATAGAGTTTTTGCAAGTCTATCCATTTTAGCCTATGCAAAGGACATTTAACTTCTGTCTTGAGATACTCCTTATCTGTTTTTCTCCTGGATAAGGTGGTTTTAAGATCTAAAAATTTTTTTTTATTATGGCCAATTTTTTTTAGATAGATTTAATCTAGAAATTTCATTTCTTTCTTTGTCAGCACAAGGTCATGGTCATTCATTTGCTAATTTCAACTACTTTCATGTTTTTGTTTCTTCAGAAGTGGCTTTTGATAGGAAAGTCCTACAGGCAGCAGTGTGTGGTCCAGCAACAATTCACCCAATTTTTTTTCTCCTGGATAAGGCAGTTTAAGGTAGTTGTTTTTTCACCATAGGCTTTTTTTTTATAGCTTTAATCTAGAAATTGTACTTCTTTGTCCTAATCCACAATTCTAAAGAAGGGCTTCTACATAGTTTAGCTGCAGTGCTAGCTTTAAAATTATTCTTTCTTTTGCTAAGTATTTTACTCAATCCTCTTATTTGCTTACATTTCTCAGGTCCATGCAATGCTGGAAGACCACATTTGCTTCTTTAGCTTCTTAGCTAAAACTCTTGATTCAGAGCTTATTTGGAGCTGGGTTGTCTCCTCCAAGACTCATTATAGCTCATCCCTCTACATGATTTTCCACTTTTTGGGCTCTTAAGAATGAGGCTTTTATTATACAAATTTTGCAAAGCAGGCATCATGATCATTCTAATTGTTTTGCTCATTTCTACCTCTTTGATGATTTTGTAGGCAGCAGTATTGGGTAATTAGGTTTCTGCCTTTCAAAAATGTTTTGTCCTGCCCAAATTGTTCATGGACTCTTCAACTTGGTTATTAGTTCCCAGGAGTAATGACTGGTGGTCTCTCGCCACCTTATGAAAGAAAAAAAATATATGCTTACCTGATCAATTCATTTATTTCATGGTGGTAAGAGCCAAGAGGACCTGCTCATTTTTCTTTAAATTTGCTTAGATTTTTTATGGTTGCAGTGGCAATTCTAGTTTGCATCTCATTTTCCCTGCTTCATCCTTTCCTACCTTTCTACTTCTCCTTGCTTGGCTATAGGTACGATTCAAAAAATAAAAAGCAGTTTTGCAAAGGAAGGCTGGAGGTTTTTTTTTAATATAACGTAATCAATAACAGTAATTTTGTGCATCCATAAAAACATTTTATGAATGAAATTGCTATTAAAAAATATGGAGATTCAGGATCTTCTTTCAATACATAGCACATTTACCATCACTTTAAGTATTGTAGAAAATACTGCAGATTGTCTAGCTACATCTTATATTTGTTTGATATGGCCAATAATGACTAAATAGGTTTGTGCACTGATACAACCAATCACTTTTCAGTACATGAAAAAGGTTAGGCAATTTGGGATTTACCTGATTACAGGATCTGAGCTCCAACCTCTTTAGCCAGCATAGGAAAAGCACAATGTTTACAGCAAAACAAAGAGTTTACACTATAACAAAGCAAAATAAATAACCAATATACAGTTTATTGCAATGTTTTTTTTCCCCGTTAATTAATTTCTGGGGAATTAACTATTCATTTCTGGGAATTAACTTATGAGTTTAAAGTTAGTGTAAACAAAACACACACAAAAAAATAATTAAACAACCCCCCCCCCCCCCCATTATAATCAAAAGAAAAACCCCTAGCAGAAACCTCAGGTTTGCAGGTTTGAAGAAGCCCTTTGAGGATGGTGAACTATAAGCTGCTGATTATTAATTACAGTTATGTGTGCTATGCAATTTAGGTGTGAAAGTCCTATATAACAATTACTTTAATTATTGTCACATGGATGTTACATAAATTATAATACAAATCCAGTTTTATTACAAATCTTGCAGTGGCATCTAAAACATACAAATATGCTAATTTTGGACCTTGCATAATAACAATTGCATTTTATTGGTGAATAATTACTACAAATGATGTATTTATCTATTAGTTTTATTAACAAAACCCCTTCTTTACCAAGCTGGATATTTTTTTGTTTTTTGCACTAATCATTTTATAAATATTTTTGTTGAAACATTTTAGATATTTTAGTTGCTGCTTGTGTAAATTGTATTTTTCATGACTGCCTGACAAAGAAACTCATGCTGTTCAAAAAGACTCATCAGGGCTGTAGTAGACAGATGCAGATAATACTTCACCGGTTCTTGTAAATGATCTGCATGCTGAGATCGCATCAGCAACATGTCTACAGGAAGCATTTGATGAATGTAAATATTTATATGAACCAATCATTGTGCAAATACTATGCATCAGAATGTAATTATCTTAAAGTTCTTTTTCAGGTATGGAAGAGAACACTTCATTTTTAATAAGTGCTACCAATTGTCATGCAGCATATTTATTTAAGAAAAAACATGTTTTATCTGCTAATTTATATTTTACATTTTAGCTCTAGAGAACCACATTTTGCTCCTACAAAAATAAATAAATATAAAAAGACACGTGCATAGATACAAAAAATTGTTTCAGATAAATTGTTCATCATAAAAAAAAATCCTTTCTTTCTACTGAATTTGACAATATTAGTCATTCATTAACCACTTATTTCCTATGGGGAAACAACTTCAGGGCAGCAGAAGAACAGCTTTACAGCAGCTTAAACTAAAATAAAGGTAAAGTTAAAGTAGAAGCTAGTGCTACTGCAACAAGCCAGCACAGAAATATTTATTTATTTTTAATTGAATTGATCAAGAACAGAAGTTAAGCTTACTTACTTATCAGCTGACACTGGAATCAATAAACTGACAATTACTAGATATAGTTATTGATTAGTGTACATTTCGACTTTTGAACCCTTTTCCATCTGCAGAAAAGCCTTTCCTGAGGTTTTAACAACATGAATGAGGAAACAATTTTTTTCTTCTCCATCAATGTTTGTTTATGAAAGGTCCCATGTGTTTTTTCTTTTGAAACAAATGCAAAGAGTACAGCAAAATTTGTGATTTTTTTTATTTGTCCAAATCTGAATGCACATGCCTAATAAATTAATATAATTCAATAACCAAAATCATATGTGATAATGTGGCAAACTTTGAATAACTAAAGAAATTGATTACACATAAAAACTGCTGTAGCAAGTTAACACACTTGTGTGTGCTGAATGTTAACTACCTTGTCATTGATCAGTTCAGTTGTCAATAATAAGAAATGAACCAATTGCTAAAAAGCAGTAGCAACTAGCTTTAATGACAAGTGAGTTGACAAAGGACCTAGTCCATATTTGAAAATACTTTTTAAAATATTTATATTTGGAAAAGCCTTTTAATGTAAATATGAATGTTTAATTTATTAGCCAGGTACAAGTGGATCTCTAAATATCGCTTTCATGAAAGCGATATTTGCACTCCATTGTGTAATACCAGCACACGCTAATGTGCGCTGGTATTACAAATTGTCAGCAATGTGAATGCAAGCTGACAATATCTACAATATACAAACTGGGCACAGCACTATGTGAAATGCTTGTAAACATTCCTTATAATAGAATAGTGCATGTAGAAGGGGTTACTGCTTACCCCTACAAGATGCAAATATCCAGAAGAAATTCCACAGCACCACAAAGTATCTAAAAAGATTATTCTGTATAGGTAAAATGTACAGGGAGCCTGTTATAGAACGCCACAAACGCCCAATGAATGACTCACAGTCGCCCTGGCTTAATGACGTAATTATACATTAGAAAAATAAGATACAAGTAGTATTTTGCTTATCCAAATATAAATAAATTATTTTAAGTATGCTGTATTTTGAGTGGAGAACGTTAAAGAATCAGGCCCTTAGTCAAAGAAAACCCAAATTTATGTTTATCAGAAGACTAAAAGAAAGTATAAATACAAATAGAATATTTAAAGGGACAGTCTACAATAAAATTGTTATTGTTTAAAAAGAGAGTTAATGCTTTTGAATGCTTTTACTAACCATTCCCCAGCTTTGCACAACCAACATTTATATATTAATATACTTTATAACATTTAAACTTCTACATTTCTGCCTGTTTCTAAGCCACTATAGACAACATCTTATCACATGCTTTTTTATTTGCTTTTCACAACAGGAGACTGTTAGTTCATGTGGGCCATATAGATAGCATTGTGGTCATGCACAATGAGTTATTTAAGATTTAGCACAACACAGTACTAAATGCAAGTCAATAGATAATAAATTAAAAGTCATGTGATCAGGGGACTGTCAGAAGATTCTTATATTCAAGGTAATGACAGAGGTAAAAACCTATATTAATATAACTGTGTTGGTTATGCAAAACTGAGGAATGGATAATAAAGGGATTATCTATCTTTTAAAACAATAAAAATTATATTGTAGCTGTCCCTTTAAAAAGTTTATAAAATGGCTTATTACTTTTATTTAATTCTTGGTTAAACTATCCATTCTACAGTTTTTTGTTCTAAGCTAATATATTTTAATTGGCTTTATTGCTTTGTTGTAGGCCATATTTCCTGAATGAATGTTTCAGCTTGAACATGTACCTATATTAACATTTTGTACTACCAATTATATACTGCTAATTGCAGCTGCACATAAAGGTACATTGTACTGTATTTTTTCACTTTAATGTGTACCCAACTATCCATTTTACCTCGAGGAATGAACTATATGTTTTACAAACAGCTCAGCCAGCTTAACCTTTTGTTTTGTCATTTGAAAGAGTGAAACGCTATTTTGAGCTCCCACTCGCACGTTATCTTAGCTAGACGGAGGCTTTTTGCACACGTTGGACTACGCTAGTTTTACAAGTTGAAAGTAAAAAGTTATCCAAATCCCGCAACCGCATTAACGTATTCTCCCCATAGAAGTCAATGTAGAGGACAAACTGAAAAAAAAACTAACACCTATACTCACGCACTAACCGAACAAGAGTTATAAATAGTTCACATTCCAATATTTTTCACATGTAGAACAATATACTTTTTATTGTAAATGTATATATTTAATAATTTTATTAATATTTTTTTTAATATTTTATATGTAATATTTCAGTAATGTGCATTGAAGTTAGCAATTCTTTATGTGTGTTAACGCAACCTTTTTAAGTCATAAATTGCGAACCTCGATGCGCATACAGTATATTTTACACTCCTATGTTCTTCACATAGAAAATAATGTACTTTTTTTTTTTTTATTTAAACATTTTTATTGAGACAAACCAAAGAAAAAGACGGTACAATACAGTACAATACAAGTCCACATGGGTATGCAATTAAAAGTTACAATTCAAGAGTAAACGATAAATCTTAAGCAAAGATGTGATGATTATTATCTTTCAATTAATGCATACATAATCTTGTGTTGTCAGATAGGTATGGAGGTGGGATTTCACATAGGTGAATATAGGGTCTCTTTAATATGTTATGAGGAGTAGTATAGATATAGGTTATTGGTTATTGCAGCTATATCTCTGTTATGTATATAGATGGATTAAGTAGACCACTCTTTGCAAACTGAAGTAATTACAGTATGACAGTAGAGAGCTAAGAGACTATTGGATTGTATATGAAATCTGTGGCCATGGGGGGATATAGCTGAAGAAGATACTGTGAAAGAGATGAAAGATTGCAGCGGACTAGAGCCGCTTGAATTGGGGGAAAGTGGGTAAAGGACCCATTATGGGGGGGGCGGAGTTATAATGAGTTAATTTGGTCTTCTTTTCTATAGCATAGCAGACAAATAATATGGGGGTCTAAGCATTGCATACAAGCCAAGTCATCAAGCGTGTTACATATTGTTATTCGCCAATGGATGCTATGATTAAATGCTACATCCTGCAGCATTAGTATCGCTGATACTTAGCGACTATAATGTGTATAAACATACATTAAGATGACATATAGAGTTTCTCTAATCAACTTAATCTATATGGGTAATATGTACTGAAGTGTAATCCCCCATTGACACAAATGCTGCTAAAGTAACATCTGGAGCGCGTGATAGTAGGTATTCCATATCCCAGTTGGCCTCAAATCTATTATTCAAAAATACATGCTGACTAATACAACTCTAGATTATCAAACATATTGAGGGTTGAAGGGAGTACCAATGAGTGACCTCTATATAATAAAAAAAAAAAAAAAATGTAGCTAGGTCATATTGTGCAATAAAACTATTTGCCTTCTTCTATCTTATTGAGTACATTTATCTTTTGTTAATAGCAGATGTCAGTAAGCTGCATGTTAAATCTAACATGTATCTGGCTATGTCCATGAAGAAAAATCTGAGAGCATAGGAGAACAGCTAGTCATATACAGGATGTGTAACTATAGTAAAAAAAAGTTTTAACAGTAGATAGTAAATTCTAGGATCGGCGTTTCAATAATAAGTAGATTGGGACAGGTCTAACCAATAAAATAACAAGAACAGTAAGTTTCAGAGAACCAAACTACTAAAACAAAACTTGACATGTGGGTAATAGAGTGCTTCAGTGTAATGGATACTAAAGTCCTCCATTTACTGTACTGCGCCTTCTAACTTCAACCGATGCCCACTGAATTGCAAGGGGAGAGAGACAAATGTCCAGATTGCGGCTGACAGTGACAGGGACCTACATTTGCATCCGCTGTTATACCGGTCTCTAAGGGCTGTCCTGGGAAGAAGATCCAAGCGCAAAGACTCCACTTAGTACCTCTGTTAGATGTGGTTAGAGGATCACAGACATCTGGGTGATGTACCCAAGACAACCCCGGGAGTCTGTTTATGTGATACCGCTCTCGTGTAGTCTTTGAGGCAGGTGCTTAGGCCCTGATCTGTGACTGACTTAGCTTCCGTAGTGAGAGATTCGGGCTCTGGTGCTCTTAAGCTGTCTGCTAGATTCTCGCCGCTCAGTTTATAATGCTGTCTGCTTACCTCCGCTAGATCAGCAGCCACTTTCTGGGGAGCGTAAATTTCCGGGCCATTAAAAGCTTGTACACTGACAGTGTTAGAGGGTCTGAACTTGCCGCCGCCATCTTGCGTGTCCTGTGTAGTAAAAAATTGTTCCCGGAGCTGTACAAATAAAAGGCTCATTTCTGAGAAGTGGTCTTCCAGGACTCCGCCAAAGTGATCCTCGAACCTGTATAGCGCAGCCTCTAGATCCATTCTGCAAGGGTTAAGAGAGGAACTCCTCAGAATGGTTATGAGGAGTTATATCCAAACTGCTTCGTCAGATAGGGTAGGCCTCAAACTGAGTCGCTACTGAGGCAGCTGCATAGTCGACAAAATAAAGGTTTGTTTGGTGTGAAGTTAGCGTACAGGATTGCCCTTATTTTCTATGGTGTTGGAAGGCGTAGGTCATTAGTAAACTGTATATTTACACATCCATTGTTAGCAATAACATGGGAGCTCCATGAACACACGTCTGCTCTTTTTGCTAGGCAGCTCCGCCCCCATAATGTACTTTTTATTATTAAATATATATATATATATGATAATGAACATGTAAAATACATATCTATACCTATATATCTATAAGAATACATATAAAGGTATAGGGATATATATATATATATATATTTTGATACAAAGGATAGGGTGCACACAGATAGAATTAAAGGGTAAAGCGTATTGTGCTGGCAATCCTAAATGAATATAAACAAATTAGTTAGAGAAGAGCTCTAACATATCAAAAGAGCTAAAGCGGATACCTGGCCGCACCAAAACACCCCTACAGTATACTAAGAAATGACATCCTAAACAGGTGTGCTGAACATATACATTTTAATAAAAACAAAGCCAAAAGAGGTACATGCTGAGAATGATGGCAACAACAAGATTACAGCACACAAACATATAACAAGCGTAGTGCACTACTGACAACTGTGAGCTAGCATATGCAGGGTTATTGTTAACTCATGAGAAAGTCCGTCCTTAATGCCGGGCACTTGAGTGTTAAAAACACGCTCCGGTTTTATGATTAGACAGAATACCGTCCTTGATATCTCATTATTGTATATTTGATCCGGTACCGGATTAGAGGATGTAATATGAGAGTCCAAAGAATGGTACTAGTACTATTACAGGCTTGATCCCATGTGCAAATGACAACTCAAACTTCAAACTTTCAGTGTGCAAGACTTATTACTGCATGGCTTACCTCCGCTCTCTTCACACACTCTACGGTATTACCTGACAGGATCTCATCCGTGGTGTGGCTTACAGCGATTTATTCCGCCTATGCAGCTCTTCACTTGCTTGGTTGTGTTCACTTGATATCGTCAGATTCACAGCATATCCACCATGCTGGCGTCCTCCACACTGTGTCTTGTTCTCCACATTACGCGTTTCGCCCCTCCCCCTTTCCGGGCTGAACTCAGGGCTTCATCAGATGTGTCTAATTAGACTCCACAGCAAACTTTATAACACTTGTGCAGATACAAAGTTACACCTCCTTCATATATGTTAAAGGGAGGTGTGTAGTGCATGTATATTTCAATGGCTACAATTAAATTACACTAAACATTTAATATACAACTAATCTATACAAATATGGCATTTTGCAAATTCCACATTCTGGAAGCTGCTTATTATATACTGATAAAATACAGCATTAGATTTAAATTATACACTAAGAAACACTTATGTGAACATGTCAACATGCTCATTTCTAAGCACACGTATATTATTTCATATACATTTTCTAACAGTGTGTTTTTTAATAAGGATTATTTATAGAAAACAAGAAAATTCGATTTTTTCATTCAGACCAAAGGGAGAGAGGGTATTGAGTCTGTACATCCAGCGTGACTCGTGCTGGAGCAATAATTGGTCAATATTGCCTCCTCTCCTCCTTGGTTTGATGTGTTCGATACCCAGTACTCTTAGGAGAGAGAAATCAGAGTCATGCATTTTTTGGAAGTGTCTGGCCACTGGACTGTCTGACTCTTTATCCTTAATGCTATCTCTGTGTTCCCTCACCCTTTCTTTTAATTCACGTGTCGTTTTCCCAATGTAAAATTTGGGACACGAACAGTGTAACATATAAATGACATTTGAGGTATTGCAGACTATTCTTTCATTGATGTGGTAAGACCTATCAGAATATTCAGTGCAAAAATTTGAGGCTTTAACGATGTACTTGCAGTACACACATCTGCCACAAGGTTCGCAACTTTCCTAGTTTGTGCCTGTGTTAGCCAATTTTTTGGGGTATCTCTTTGGAACTCACTACAAACCAATTTATCCTTAATACTGGGAGCTCTTTTGGCTGTAAGCAGTGGGTACTCAGAGATATATTTAGCAACTGAACTATCATTTAATAAAATGTGCCAGTGTTTATTAAGGATATTTCGCAATTTATTCCAATGGGAGTTATATTTCGTTATTAGACGAATATTATTCTCTTCCTTAGGCTTTTCAGTTGTTCTGTATAGTAATTCATTTCTGGGTTTCTGCCTAGCTCTAAGCCATCCTTTCCTTACTTGATTCTTAGAGTACCCTCTCTGAAGGAACCTCTGAGCCATCTCTCCGGCCTGCCTTTCAAAATCTTGTTCAGTGGAACAGCAACTTACCATTGAAGATGGATTATTAAAAAGCAAAGTGTTTCGAAAAGAAACAGCAACTAATCCGGAGGCTTTAAAAAATGGCATTCCAGTGGGACAGTTCTTGAGGCTCAAGAGATGCTGTTCCACTGAACAAGATTTTGAAAGGCAGGCCGGAGAGATGGCTCAGAGGTTCCTTCAGAGAGGGTACTCTAAGAATCAAGTAAGGAAAGGATGGCTTAGAGCTAGGCAGAAACCCAGAAATGAATTACTATACAGAACAACTGAAAAGCCTAAGGAAGAGAATAATATTCGTCTAATAACGAAATATAACTCCCATTGGAATAAATTGCGAAATATCCTTAATAAACACTGGCACATTTTATTAAATGATAGTTCAGTTGCTAAATATATCTCTGAGTACCCACTGCTTACAGCCAAAAGAGCTCCCAGTATTAAGGATAAATTGGTTCGTAGTGAGTTCCAAAGAGATACCCCAAAAAATTGGCTAACACAGGCACAAACTAGGAAAGGTTGCGAACCTTGTGGCAGATGTGTGTACTGCAAGTACATCGTTAAAGCCTCAAATTTTTGCACTGAATATTCTGATAGGTCTTACCACATCAATGAAAGAATAGTCTGCAATACCTCAAATGTCATTTATATGTTACACTGTTCGTGTCCCAAATTTTACATTGGGAAAACGACACGTGAATTAAAAGAAAGGGTGAGGGAACACAGAGATAGCATTAAGGATAAAGAGTCAGACAGTCCAGTGGCCAGACACTTCCAAAAAATGCATGACTCTGATTTCTCTCTCCTAAGAGTACTGGGTATCGAACACATCAAACCAAGGAGGAGAGGAGGCAATATTGACCAATTATTGCTCCAGCACGAGTCACGCTGGATGTACAGACTCAATACCCTCTCTCCCTTTGGTCTGAATGAAAAAATCGAATTTTCTTGTTTTCTATAAATAATCCTTATTAAAAACCACACTGTTAGAAAATGTATATGAAATAATATACGTGTGCTTAGAAATGAGCATGTTGACATGTTCACATAAGTGTTTCTCAGTGTATAATTTAAATCTAATGCTGTATTTTATCAGTATATAATAAGCAGCTTCCAGAATGTGGAATTTGCAAAATGCCATATTTGTATAGATTAGTTGTATATTAAATGTTTAGTGTAATTTAATTGTAGCCATTGAAATATACATGCACTACACACCTCCCTCCCTTTAACATATATGAAGGAGGTGTAACTTTGTATCTGCACAAGTGTTATAAAGTTTGCTGTGGTGTCTAATTAGACACATCTGATGAAGCCCTGAGTTCAGCCCGGAAAGGGGGAGGGGCGAAACGCGTAATGTGGAGAACAAGACACAGTGTGGAGGACGCCAGCATGGTGGATATGCTGTGAATCTGACGATATCAAGTGAACACAACCAAGCAAGTGAAGAGCTGCATAGGCGGAATACATCGCTGTAAGCCACACCACGGATGAGATCCTGTCAGGTAATACCGTAGAGTGTGTGAAGAGAGCGGAGGTAAGCCATGCAGTAATAAGTCTTGCACACTGAAAGTTTGAAGTTTGAGTTGTCATTTGCACATGGGATCAAGCCTGTAATAGTACTAGTACCATACTTTGGACTCTCATATTACATCCTCTAATCCGGTACCGGATCAAATATACAATAATGAGATATCAAGGACGGTATTCTGTCTAATCATAAAACCGGAGCGTGTTTTTAACACTCAAGTGCCCGGCATTAAGGACGGACTTTCTCATGAGTTAACAATAACCCTGCATATGCTAGCTCACAGTTGTCAGTAGTGCACTACGCTTGTTATATGTTTGTGTGCTGTAATCTTGTTGTTGCCATCATTCTCAGCATGTACCTCTTTTGGCTTTGTTTTTATTAAAATGTATATGTTCAGCACACCTGTTTAGGATGTCATTTCTTAGTATACTGTAGGGGTGTTTTGGTGCGGCCAGGTATCCGCTTTAGCTCTTTTGATATGTTAGAGCTCTTCTCTAACTAATTTGTTTATATATATATATATATATATATATATATATATATATATATATATATATATATATATATATATATATATATATATATATATATATACTGTATATATATATATATATATATATATATATATATATGTGTGTGTGTATTAAAAAAAAGTACTTTATTGTGTAAGTGAAGAACATTGGAATGTTAAATATGCACAGTACATATATTAAATACATATTCACAAACATCTATACATATATATGTATACATACACATATTTAGACATGTCTATGTATGCATATATATGTTAAAGCCCTATTTTTGTCAAACAACTTATACCATCTATCTTTGATTCCTTATAACTTTTTTAAACATTTTCTTTTAAATAATTTCAGACAGTGTTTATATGAGTGTAACTGTAAATGTATTTATGTTGTGTTTGATGCAACCTTTTTCTTCCCCTACCCTTTAAGTGAGATGTGAAGGCAAGCTAACCCGACGAGCATGAATCGCGATTGCACTAGAGCTAACACATTTACTTTTAACTCATAATACGCACACTATTTCCTTCAATCACAAAAACCTGATATTGCTTGCCTACTACAGTTTGCGCACTACTCGTAATCTAGCCTGCCTGTTGAAACTGCCATATATACTTGAGATTTCAACACTGCAGTAATGGCCATGGAACAAATAACACGTAGCAGTAGCATACATCCACCTACCAGGGGATGGGGGGTTGGTAAAAAGAGACAGCTCAGCCAATTTGAAAAGATGTTCCTATATAAACTTTGCGCTGTTGCTGTGCAGGCTCATTCTTTTGACTGCTGTTCTTAACCTGCCCACAACCTCAGAGGTTGCAGATGTCAAACATCCTGGACTAATTTATCTGGGATGTTTAACAACTTTGCTTGTGCAATGTTTAATTCTGTTAGCAGATACTGCGTAAGAGGCTTGAAGGCCTTTGAACAGATTCCCTTTCTCCGATTTTTGTCTGCATAGACGTTGCTCCTGGCCTGAATACATTGTCCCTTTAAGAAGCTAATCAACATGTTCAGTTGTATAGTTATTTACATGACCATTAAAACAGTAGAATTGGGCAGAACCTGGAGCGGCATGAAGTCAGTTGCATAGTGGTGCAGCTCCGTGCATAGCGGAGTGCAGGAGAGCAAAATAAACCCTCATCCCAGCTAAAAATCTACTTCCCCGGAGGGGACACTAGGCTGAGAGCCTCTGGGCAGTGAAAATAAAGTCCGGAATGGTTTAGGAGCATGCTGCTGGAGAGAGATTGCTTCTGGTACTACTGTGAGCTGGGCAACCGGTGGCCATCTTGGGGAGCCACGAGGCAATCCGGAGCATGTAAAGTTACAAAGAGCTGGGAGGTTATGGCTGAATACAAAGAGCTCTGGTCTGGAGTTAACGGATGCTAATGAAAGATGTTATATGTTGAAAGAGGTATGCTGGCAGTAGTGAAAACCAAGAGAACTGCCATTAAAATGGTTGCCCTTATCTCATACTAAATATACCAAAGACTGTTCAGGGCCCCAGATATAAATATGAGCGGAGGCTGTATTATTTCCACAAGGGCAAAGGAGAGGTCAAATTGGGGCAACAAAACCTCAAGTTACACAGATATGAGGATACAAACTGAACAAAAAACAACTGTTCCTATTATGCAGCTACTCAGGTGAACAGCTATACTGCCACAGGCCCTTATACTTAGATATACACGAATACTTCAGGATAACCACTGCAGCATGAGAGGGGGCATAACTTCTTGCTGAGGACTCTATCTTAGTATCTTACTACCATTTTGCTGGGGGAAACAGACCAGACCCATCTTGACCCTGCGGGCATTGCATCATCTTGGACTACCCACCTAAACTTATCGGCTAGAAAATCAAATAAACCAGCACAAGGGGGTAAGGCCCCAACTACACACAACTTCTTTAAACAAATAAAGGAGATAAGATCATGGAGGCCTCTATAGCAGACCAGGAGGGGGAAGACCCAGATGCCAATATTATGCAACAAGGAGATGACTATACCCCAGTAACCAAGGCAGATATTAAAAATCTGGTCTCAAAACAAGATATATCTTCTAGCTTTGATAAGCTCTGGGAACAAATGGACGCTATGCAGAATACTGTAACAAGTAGCCTGGCCAAAATTAAACATGATATCCAAGACCTGGGTAACAGAGTGTCCACCCTGGAAGATAGTGAAAATTCAGCCATGGACGAGGTTGCCTCAATCTCCCAGCAGGTGACTTTGCATTAACAGGAGATGGAGATGATACAAGACAGGATGGAAGACTTTGAAAATCGCAGTCGCAGATGCAACCTGCGCCTGAAGGGGATTCCTGAGTCTGTGTCACCTACGGAGTTGGACAAATATCACTGGTCACTCTGAAGAGGGCTGCTTTCAGATGGAAAGAGCTCACAGAACCCTAAGGGCGAAACCAAAGGGGGATGCCCCACCAAGAGATGTCATAGTCCGTATGTTCCGCTTTCCAGAGAAAGGGGCTGTTCTGGTGGCCTCCAGGAAGAACCCGACCTTTAAATTTCTGGGTTCGGTGGTTCAGTTCTTTCAAGATCTTTGCTTAAGGACCCTGCAGAAGAGAGGAGCCATGAGACCGCTTACCCAGATGCTGAGGAAAAACGAGATCAACTACAGATGGGGATTCCCCTTTTCCCTTATTATCATCCATAATGGGATTACCTACACCATAAGATAAGTTCGGGACATCCCTGAGATCTGCAGCCATCTGGGTCTGGAGGCCCCCCGGATGCCCTCTGACCAGGCAGAAAAAGGAGCCAAACTGAAAAGTACAGCTAGCTCTCTACCGCAAAGACAGACCTGGACAAGGATTTCCAGGAGGACTCAGAAGACTTGAAACCCTGATTATAGGTACAACAAGGAGAACATAAGTATGGGTCCTCTATGGTTCTACACATCCCGAGAGGACATGCTGCAGATAAGTATTAATCTATTTCTGTGAAAAGAATTGTTTATCACTAATGTGAGACTTAATATGTGGACAGTCCTGCTGATAATGTATGGGAGCAGGGTGTGGGCTGACAGCTCATGCACTGTTCATGTTTCTCGGGTTCAATTATGGGATTGTTTATACTGTTTATTAATGTTTTGTTATAGTGGTACTAGGCACTACACTGACCAAGAGACTGGAGGAAGGGCTGACAATAACAATAGGTATGAAATGACTGATGGCTAAAAGTATAAAGATTATCTCACATAATATGAGAGGCCTGAACACTGACGTGAAGAGAAAGAAAGCCCTCGCCCAATACTTTAGGGCCAGAGCAGATCTTATAATGCTACAGGAAACACATTTCATAACTACAGTAATTCCTAAATACTGGTCAAAACACTTCACTTTACATTTCCATTCAACTACAGACACAAAAAAAGAGGGGGGTGTCGATCCTTATTCATCAATCATTGCAGTTTCAAACAGATGAGGTGATTAATGACCCCAATGGCAGGTATCTTATTGTCAGAGGGCGCTTGCACAATACTCTGGTCACTTTATGCAATGTTTACGCCCCTAACGAGAAACAAGACATTTTTTTAAGCAAGTGTCGCATCTATTGACTCAGTGGTCTCAGTCTAGGGTGGTGTTAGCCGGGGACTTTAACATTACTCTAAATTCCTTCAAGGAGAGAGAGACAGTAAAATTAACTCACAAACAACATAGACACAACATCATAGCGAAAGCCATAAAAGAATCCCTAAGTGCACACAACATACTGGACACATGGGAGGCCAAATACGGACAGACAACAGACCATACATTCTTCTTGCATGCGCATAGATCATACTCCAGGCTGGACTATATTTTTGTTAGCCAGATACTGTTACCTAATGTCCTGTCCCCTACAATTCAGCTGTGTGTGTGGTCTGACCACTCCCTTATACAAATAGAACTGACGGGTATAATGGGTGTGAATAGACAATGGTCATGGACTTTTGACCCAATGATGCTTACTCCCCAGCATATATACAAAAGGACTTAGCCAAGAAACTAGAGGAATACTGGACTCTGAATGTAGGATTAACCATTAACTCGATCAATACATGGGCAGCCCACAAACCATATCTTAGGGGTTTGTTGATTAAACAGAAAGTGATAGCTACTAAGAGGGGAACTGACACAATAAATACGCTACAGGTAGAAATAAAGGAATTGGAAAAACAACACCAGAAAACCTCTGCCACATCCACTTTCAAAACACTTCAATTGAAAAGGCAAACACTGTCCAAAATTTTAGACTCTATTTCAATTAGGGCTGTCCAAAAATTAAAGGCCCAGCATTTTATTTACTCTAATAAGCCTGACAGATATCTGGCCCATAAGATCAGAGAAAAGGTTAAAAATGCTGTGATACCTATATTGCAGAAAGAGGACGGTAAAACTACTTCTCACCCCCAGGAGATTGCAGACACATTTGCAGAGTTTTACTCCACTCTCTATGATGAGAGAAAAGTTGAACAATCCCCGCACACACAGAAACTACTTAGATAATTTCTGAAAGATGCAAAGTTAAACAGATTAAGCCAACAGGACAGTCAGGAACTGAATGTAGAGATCACTAGGGGCGAAATCATAATGCAATAAAAGATCTAAAAACAGGTAAAGCTCCAGGCCCGGACAGCTTCTCGGAGGAAAATGATAAAATATTCAAGTCTGAACTGATCCCTCATCTACAGAAATTTTTCAATGACATTATGCTAGGTAATACCATCCCATCAGAAGAACTGAGTTCAAAGATTGTAGTGATTCCAAAACCTGGTAAGAACCCTGAGAAATGCCAAAACTACAGGCCAATTTCCCTGATAAATCAGGATGTTAAACTTCTGACCAAAATATTGGCCAATAGGCTTAAGAAACTGGACCCACAGTTGGTTCACCTCGGATAGGGAAGCACCAGATAACGTGAGGAAAACCATAACTTTGGTAGAATATCTTGGGGTGAAAAAAATGCTTCTCTGCTCCTATCTCTGGATGTGGAGAAGGCGTTTGACATAATAGATTGGACATACTTGAACACTGTCTTAACTGAGATGGGCTTTGGGGGGGCCTTCATGATGGCAATTAAGGGTCTATATTCTCACCCAACGGCGGTTATAAGGGCTGCAGGATACCAGTCTAAAGCAATAAAGATTTTGAACGGCAACCATCAGGGATGTCCCTGGTTCCCACTGATGTTTGCCCTAGGTATGGAGCCACTGGCTGCAAGTATTAGGAATAATCCAGATATTGCGGGGGTGGTAGTGGGCAACCTGGAATATAAACTGTCATTATTTGCGGATGATGTCCTCTTGACCCTGACTAAGCCCCTGATATCTCTGCCCAACCTATACCAAACATTGCACAGTTTCTCGCTAATCTCGGGCTACAAAATAAATTTAGACAAAAGTGAATCACTCCCTATACACATCCTACCACATACTAAAAAACTAATTGAGACCAACTTCGAGTTTGTATGGGCCACAAAATCAATTAAGTATTTAGGTATTAAACTCTCAGACTCATACCACAAACTCTACGATCTGAACTATGTCCCACTTTATAGTATAATCAATAGAGATCTTAAAAAATGGAGAGCCCACAGATTCTCCTGGTACGGCAGGCTCTCAGCAATTAAAATGTACATTCTCCCAAGGATTTTGTATCTCTTTAGGGTCCTCCTGATCAAGGTAGCTAAAGCAGACTTACAAAAACTGCAGGCCTCTCTGAACTCAGTTGTGAGGGGGGGCAGAAGGGGAAGAATAGCTTCACATATATTGTTGCGACATAGACAATAAAGGGGGAGTAGGCCTCCCAAACTTGACAGACTATTATCATGTGGCCAGACTGACGCATGCCTCCTTATTAAGTAAAAATGACCATAGTATTCTGTGGACCAGATTAGAGGCAGACCTGGGGGAATATGGGGCCCCTGATGACATCTTATGGAAATTAGAACACAAATTTAATAGCCAGGATTCCAAAGCGTCAGCCACAGGTGAAACAATAAAGATCTGGAAATTATTCACTTGGACATTAATCAATACACATTCTAGGTCAAAACCAATTAAACTTCTTCTACACCCAAACGTACATACACAGGTGGGGAAATGGGCTAACAAGGGACTCTACAGGGTCACCAACTTTTTGGTTGGTACCCGAATAATAACGTTTTCTCAGTTACAAGACAAATCTAACCTCTGAAACTACAATGGTTTCTATACCTTTAGCTTTCCTCAGCTGTTCATAGGTTTTGCTTCCCATGGGTTTCACAAACACTGACACCGTTAGAACGTCTGTGTACTATCCCAGATAGAACGAAAAGCTTAATCTCAACACTTTATCTAGCTATTCAAGGAACACAAATTCGAACTCACTTGACAATAACCAATAAATGGACATTAGATAAGGGACTGGATGTCCCAGGTCATACATGGGATAGGATCCTACATGACTCAAGTAAGGGGCTAATCAACGCTTACCTAAGAGAAAATTGTATTAAGACGGTATTTAGATGGTATCTCACCCTGGAGCAGACACAACACTTCTCCGCTGAGGGAACCATAAGATGCTATAGGGGATGTGGGGCTAGGGGGATATACATACATATATGGTGGGATTGCCCAGGAATCAGAACTACTTGGGACCAGCTACAGAGACTTCTAAGCAGAGTACTGGGAGACCCAATAACCCTGAGAGTTGAACATGCTCTGTTAACTCACAGACTCAAACCATACAACAAGGCTATAAATACGTTCATTAAAACTTTATGTACAGCAACCAGGACCTGTATAGCCAGACTGAAGTGCTGGATAAAATTAGACACATATATTCCATGTCGGAAATAGCCACGTCTATTCAGGGTAGTAGAGAACAGTTCATCAAAATCTGGTTTTACTGGATGATGCAGGAGATGATAGAATAGTTGAGAAGAAGGAGGCTGGAGGGGGATGAATGACTTGACAGAGATGTCTAAAGGAATTTCCCTTCTAGAAGATTAAGGCTCAAGTCTTGGCCATTATCTTATATTAGGACT
Source organism: Bombina bombina (assembly GCF_027579735.1). Classification (NCBI taxonomy): domain Eukaryota; kingdom Metazoa; phylum Chordata; class Amphibia; order Anura; family Bombinatoridae; genus Bombina; species Bombina bombina. Next base: position 554,355,409 of record NC_069504.1, on the reverse strand, counting down.
AAAAGGTGACTTGACACTAATGGAAAAGGGTGTAGTTCCACTTAATAGTACCACTGAAATGTTTTAGTTAAGTTAGGAAATGTTCCTTTAGTTTTGTTATTCGTTATGGAATTGTAATAAAAACAAAAGAGGGGGACAAGGAGGATAATTCTTTCAGAGACAAACAGCGAGGAGTATGTATGATACTACGATACGAGATGTGAGATTTGGGGAAATTCTTGTAACACTCTATTGAGTGGGATTTGGGGAGGTGCTAAAGCTTCTTATAAGTCAAAAGGATACTAATTGTGGCATCTCTCATAACCCAATGTTGGATAATGGTGAATTTTCTGTTATATTGTGATATGTATTCCTTGTTAGCCATATCAATAAAGAAATATTTCAACTAAAACAGTAGAATTCCATCATCAACAAACACATGATAAGACAATGCAATAATGCTTCTTCAAAATGTTCAAGTACTTTTTATGGAATAAAGTTTTCGCCTAGCAGTTAGATGACTCTCTTCCAAAGACTTTTTTTCTCCATATCCTTTTTTCATCCAATGGGCCACATGTAGTAATCTGGGGGCAGACAAGGTTCCAACTTAAGATCCTGTCCATCCATCTTAAAGGCAAGGTGGGAGTAGACCATGTAAGTCTGTTGCCCCCATGTACTATTGCACATCACAAGCATTTGCTTTTGCAGCACCGTCCCTGCTCTTGTGTGACCAATCACATGAGAGCAGTTTCTGTCAATCAAACAAATGTGTTCAGAGTGATTTATCTTCACTACCTCTGAGGTTAAGAAGCAGCAGTCTTATGACCACTGCTTCCTACATTGTGTCTGTCAATTCCTGCAAACAAATGCTTTTGGGGTGATTTATCTCCCCCCACCTCTGCCCTGCAAGGGCTCCAAAGCAGTGTTTGCTGATTAGTACATGGAGCCAAATGTCTTAAATATTTAAGGTTTGAAGATGGACAGGGGTCTAATAAATGTTTTGTGAAAGATATCATAAAAATTATTAAAAAACTAAATAACCCCCCACAAAAAAAGACATTTAGGCCTAAATTTATCAAGCCGTCAACCGCAAATGCGCTGGAATTCCGCAGCATTTTTGTGGCAAGCCTGATTCGCCTTAGTTATCAAACCCTACAGACCGGCAAAAGTAGAATTTAGTGACATAACATACGATCCGCCGGTCTCAGTCCGACACAGTTTTTAGAAATATATGGGTTGGGGGATTGCAGAGTGTAATATTAAATCTCAGGTATCTCTTGTATATTTTTGTTCCCCCTGTTCTGTGTGGATTTCTGGTTGGTCTGAGTGACCGGTGGGGTTGTATTCTGTGGTGTGGTGGACAAAAAAGAAGGAGTAGAGGAGGAAGAAGAAGAAGTCATGGACTGTACAGAACTATGACTCCTGGGTCTGGTACCTGAGACACTATTCATGGTGTTATTTTGTTCATCCCCATGAGAGTCTGAATCTATATCAGAAATATCAGTATCACTGTCTGCACTGCTTTCAGACTGTTGTACTAAATATCTGTTAGTTCTTTGCCTGAATGAGGTGTTGTTGCGCCAACGATAAACTTTTTTATAAGAGAAATCTTCAATGTCTCTTTGGAGCTTTTGTTTCTTAGTGGCTATGATTTCTAGCTCTAATTTATCTAGTTATTTTTGGTATTTGTCATACTGGTTTTTTAGTCAATTTTATCATTGAATTGGGATAATTGTGTGTTCAATTCCTCAATTTCAGTATCTAATTTTGCAAGCTCTAGTTTATCGTGTTTAATTAATATTTGAATTAGTTTTAGAGAACATTCAGATAGTGCAGTTTCCCATTGGTTTACAAGATCATCGTTATTTAGATTGAAGGCTGGGAATACCTTCATTCTTAATCCTCTGGGGATTATGTTTTTTTCGGCATACTTCTCAAAGAAGTGCCAATTCCACCACCTCTTAGATTGTTTATGAAGTGTCTGGTGAAGCACTTTTTACATAATGTCATATTTTAGAGCACCCTTATATAATTTTGTTTGATTAAACACATTCCAGTATCACCTAAAGACAATATAATTTTAAGAAGGCATTCTAAATTTATGATATCGTTTATCAAGATTCATCACTATAACACATGCAGTACTTCACCATTTGACTTGTCTCTCACCACACTACCCCACATTCTTTGTGGCACATAATGTGAATTAGAATTAATTCACTTCCACACTTTTTTCACATATTTTATTTTTTGTGTATATAAAGCAATCACTTGTAAAGGCTCATGAACTGCTATTCCAGATAGGTAACTATCACACTGGAACAAAATAATAGAACATATAGATCGAAGTGTATATTATCTATGTGTTATATAAATACTCAGCACATAATTAAACTAAGTATTAATCATTTTGGGAGAGCACGTACTTGCACATAGTGTTTTAATACATGTAACAATGACACAGTAAAAAAGTTGTATATGTATCTGTTGAAAAATCCTCGTAACATCGATCGTGACTCACTATATGCATATGTATCCTAGATGACTCATGCAACATGTTTATTAAACATTCATATACAGTGTATACAGATATATGAGACATTCCATGAGTTTGATATCAGTCATCGGCAGTTTGTTTATATGTTTCGTGATCAGCCAATGATTTATCTTCAATATCACACACCCAGTTACTCTAACCATTCTAAAGCCACGGATTGGTTTCTAACATGATGAGTCAGGAATAGTTATACACCTACTCGATGACGAACACTAAGAGATACGTCGGCCATTAATTTCTAAACTGACAATCAATTGATCCAATAACAGGCTGATACCTCCTCTCGCTATAACCAATGATATACAGGAGGATGATCAAGTCTAGTTTAGACTCTTTGATGCTACACACCCACTACGTGTAAATGATAGATGCAATGATTGACAGTAGATGCATCCTATCACAGGTGGACAACGCCTACTACTGAGACCAATAATGTTTAGTAGGTGGGTCTAAAGTCGGCATAAATCACGGCAAGTAACAGCGACCTGCACCCCCTCTGAGGAAGCATTTGTGAAACGTGCGTCAGGGGTCCGACAGGGGCAGCTTAGTCTCTCCTGTTCGTTTTTTAAATAGCTTGCTCTTGTTGACAAAAAATATGCCTTATTAACTTAACTATATCCTTCCCAGCCTCTGGTCTTTAATAGTGTAATGGTAATAATAATTAGCCCTCGGATTGTAAGGGCTTAGTCTATTTTTATTATATTTCCGACTGAGGCCTGGCGGATACTTTGAATAATTTTCTCTATACCTTATTGCGACAGCGCAGTCAACTGAGTTTAAGTGTTTTTAATTTCTTAGCCCTGTCACTGTATATGTGTGAGTTCCTTGTTGATTTAATAATGTTTAATAGTATGAATGAAATGGAACACTTTTAACTTGTGTACACCTTTGCTCCAGCAGAGCTAATTAGTATTATACCATTGCAGCACTGGTTTTCTTTTTTAAACTGGATTGTATCCTCTATTACAATTAGTTTAACTAGTTGTTGCATGTCAGTCCGACACAGATCAATGCTTACATCACTACAGATGTTCCGAATGCAAGTTCGGCACTATCTGACTACTTTTGCTAGTTATCAAATAACTAGCTGGTACGCTCGGCACTTTTCCGGCCCAGCGTACCTGATTTTCAATCCGCCGCCTCATGCCATAGGAATCAATGGGAGTCGGAAAGCAGCGAAAGCTCATGTTCACTGCTGCCCGATATCCCATTGATACCTAAGGGAATGTCTACACCTAACACCCTAACATGTACCCCGAGTCTAAACACCCCTAATCTGCCACCCCCTACACCGCCGGCACCTACATTATACTTATTTACCCCTAAACCGCCGCTCTCGAACCCCCACCGCAACTAAATAAAGTGTTTAACCCCTAAACTGCTGCTCCCGGAGCCCACCGCCACCTACATTATATTTCTTAACCCCTAATCTGCCCCCCCTACACCGCAGCCACCTACATTATATTTCTTAACACCTACTCTGCCCCCCCACGCCGCCGCCACTATATTAAATGTATTAACCCCTAAACCTAAGTCTAACCCTAACCCTAACACCCACTAACTTAAATATAATTTAACTAAATCGAAATAAATTATTCCTATTTAAAACTAAATATTTACCTATAAAATAAACCCTAAGATAGCTACAATATAACTAATAGTTACATTGTATCTAGCTTAGGGTTTATTTTTATTTTACAGGCAACTTTGTATTTATTTTAACTAGGTAGAATAGTTATTAAATAGTTATTAACTATTTAATAACTACCTGCCTAAAATAAATACAAAAGTACCTGTAAAATAAAACCTAACCTAAGTTACAATTATACCTAACACTACACTATCATTAAATTAATTATCATTAACTACAATTAACTACAATTAAATAAAATTAAATAAAATTATCTAAAGTACAAAACCCCCCACTAAATTACAGAAAATAATAAAATAATTGCAAGTTTTTTAAACTAATTACACCTAATCTAATCCCCTAATAAAATAAAAAAGCCCCCCAAAATAATAATAAGCCCTACCCTATACTAAATTATGAATAGCCCTAACAATCAGCCAATAGGATTGAAGTTCAATCCTATTGTCTGATCCAATCAGCCAATAGGATTGAGCTTGCATTCTATTGGCTGTTCCAATCAGCCAATATTGGCTGATTTATAGTACCACTGAAATGTTTTAGTTAAGTTAGGAAATGTTATTTTAGTTTTGTTATTCGTTATGGGTTTGTAATAAAAAAAAAAGAGGGTGGACAAGGAGGATAATTCTTTCAGAGACAAACAGCGAGGAGGATGTATGATACTACGATACAGGATGTGAGATTTGGGGAAGTTCTTGCTAAAGCTTCTTATAAGTCAAAAGGATGCTAATTGTGGCATCTCTCATAACCCAATGTTAGATAATGGTGAATTTTATGTTATATTGTGATATGTATTCCTTGTTAGCCATATCAATAAAGAAATATTTCAACTAAAACAGTAGAATTCCATAATCAACAAACACATGATAAGACAATGCAATAATGCTTCTTCAAAATGTTCAAGTACTATTTACTTTACTAAGGTTTTCGCCTAGCAGTTAGATGACTCTCTTCCAAAGACTTTTTTTCTCCATATCCTTTTTTTTCATCCAATGGGCCCCATGTACTAATCTGGGGGCAGACAAGGTTCCAGCTTAAGATCCTGTCCATCCATCTTAAAGGCGAGGTGGGAATAGACCATGTAAGTCTGTTGCCCTCATGTACTATTGCACATCACAAGCATTTGCTTTTGCAGCACCGCTCTTGCTCTTGTGTGACCAATCACATGAGAGCAGTTTCTGTCAATCAAACAAATGTGTTCAGAGTGATTTATCTTCACTACCTCTGAGGTTAAGAAGCAGCAGTCTTATGACCACTGCTTCCTACATTGTGTCTGTCAATTCCTGCAAACAAATGCTTTTGGGGTGATTTTTCTCCCCCCACCTCTGCCCTGCAAGGGCCCCAAAGCAGTGTTTGCTGATAAGTACATGGAGCCCAATGTCAAATATTTAAAGTTTGAGGATGGACAGGGGTCTAATAAATGTTTTGTGAAAGATATCATTAATTCATAAAAATTATTAAAAAACTAAATAACCCCCCACAAAAAACAGACATATAGGCCTCTATTTATCAAGCCATCAACCGCAAATACGCTGGAATTCCACAGCGTATTTGTGGCGAACCTGATTCGCCTTAGTTATCAAACCCTACAGACCGGCAAAAGTAGAATTTAGTGACGTAACATACGATCCGCCGGACTCAGTCCAACACAGATCAATGCTTACGTCACTACAGATGTTCCGAACGCAAGTTCGGCACTATCTGACTACTTTTGCTAGTTATCAAATAACTAGTAGGTACGCTCTGCACTTTTCCGGCCCAGCGTACCTGGTTTTCAATACGCCGCCCTGGAGTCTGCGGATGCAATAGGAATCAATGTGAGTTGGAAAGCAGTGAAAGCTCATGTTCGCTGCTGCCCGATATCCCATTGATTCCTAAGGGAATGTCTACACCTAACACCCTAATATGTACCCTGAGTCTAAACACCCCTAATCTGCCCCCCCTACACTACCGGCACCTACATTATATTTCTTAACCCCTAATCTGCCCCCCCACACCGCCGCCACCGACATTATATTTCTTAACCCCTAATCTGCCCCCCTACACCGCCGCCACTATATTAAATGTATTAACCCCTAAACCTAAGTCTAACCCTAACCCTAACACCCACTAACTTAAATATAATTTAACTAAATCGAAATAAATTATTCCTATTTAAAACTAAATACTTATCTATAAAATAAACCCTAAGATAGCTACAATATAACTAATAGTTACATTGTAGCTATTTTAGGATTTATTTTTATTTTACAGGCAACTTTGTATTTATTTTAACTAGCTACAATAGTTATTAAATAGTTATTAACTATTTAATAACTACCTAGCTAAAATAAATACAAAAGTACCTGTAAAATAAAACCTAACCTAAGTTACAATTATACCTAACACTACACTATCATTAAATTAATTACCATTAACTACAATTAACTACAATTAAATAAAATGAAATAAAATTATCCAAAGTACAAAAAAACCCTACTAAATTACAGAAAATAATAAAATAATTACAAGTTTTTTAAACTAATTACACCTAATCTAATCCCGCTAATAAAATAAAAAAGCCCCCCAAAATAATAAAAAGCCCTACCCTATACTAAATTACGAATAGCCCTAACAATCAGCCAATAGGATTGAAGTTCAATCCTATTGGCTGATCCAATCAGCCAATAGGATTGATCTCGCATTCTATTGGCTGTTCCAATCAGCCAATAGAATGCAAGCTCAATCCTATTGGCTGATTGGATCAGCCAATAGGATTGAACTTCAATCCTATTGGCTGATTGCATCAGCCAATAGGATTTTTCCTACCTTAATTCCGATTGGCTGATAGAATTCTATCGGGCCAATCGGAATTCAAGGGACGCTATCTTGGATGACGTCACTTGAAGGTACCTTCATTCAGTCGTTGGATGTCGTTGGAAGAGGATGCTCCGCGTCGGATGTCTTGAAGATGGACCTGCTCCGCGCCGGATGGATGAAGATAGAACATGCCGCCTGAAGACTTCTGCCCATCTGGAGGACCACTTTGTCCGGCTTCGTGGAGGACTTCGGCCCGGTTGGGTGAAGACATCTCAAGGTAGGTTGATCTTCAAGGAGTTAGTGTTTTTTTAAGGGGGGATTGGGTGGGTTTTAGAGTAGGGTTGGGTGTGTGGGTGGTGGGTTTTAATGTGGGGGAGGGTATTGTACTTTTTTTTACAGGTAAAAGAGCTGATTACTTTGGGGCAATGACCCGCAAAAGGCCCTTTTAAGGGCTATTCGTAATTTAGGATAGGGTAGGGCTTTTTATTATTTTGGGGGGCTTTTTTTATTTTATTAGGGGGATTAGATTAGGTGTAATTAGTTTAAAAAACTTGTAATTATTTTATTATTTTCTGTAATTTAGTGTTAGCTTTTTTTTTTGTACTTTAGATAATGTTATTTAATTTTATTTAATTTTAGTCAATTGTAGTTAATGTAGGTAATTAATTTAATGATAGTGTAGTGTTAGGTGTAATTGTAACTTAGGTTAGGTTTTATTTTACAGGTACTTTTGTCTTTATTTTTACTAGGTAGTTATTAAATAGTTAATAACTATTTAATAACTATTGTAGCTAGTTAAAATAAATACAAAGTTGCCTGTAAAATAAAAATAAATCCTAAAATAGCTACAATGTAACTATTAAGTATATTGTAGCTATCTTAGGGTTTATTTTATAGGTAAGTATTTAGTTTTAAATAGGAATAATTTATTTAGATTTATTTAAATTAGATTTAAGTTAGTGGGTGTTAGGGTTAGTGTTAGACTTAGGTTTAGGGGTTAATACATTTAATATAGGGGCGGCAGTGTAGGGGGGCAGATTGGGGGTTAATAAATATAATGTAGGTGGCGGCGGTGTAGGGGGGCAGATTAGGGGTTAAGAAATATAATGTAGGTGGCGGTGGGCTCCGGGAACGGCGGTTTAGGGGTTAAACACTTTATTTAGTTGCGGGGGGGCCGGGAGCAGCAGGATAGGGGTTAATAACTTTATGTAGGTGGCGGCGGTATAGGGGGCAGAAGATTAGGGATTAATAAATATAATGTGGGTGGTGGTGGACTCCGGGAGCGGCGGTTTAGGGGTTAAACACTTTATTTAGTTGCGGCGGGGTCCGGGAGTGGCAGAATAGGGGTTAATAACTTTATGTAGGTGGTGGCGGTATAGGGGGCGGAAGATTAGGGGTTAATAAATATAATGTGGGTGGCGGTGGACTCCGGGAGCGGCGGTTTAGGGGTTAAACACTTTATTATGTTGCGGCGGGGTCCGGGAGCGGCAGAAGAGGGGTTAATAACTTTATGTAGGTGGTGGCGGTATAGGCGGCGGAAGATTAGGGGTTAATAGATTTATTAGAGTTGCGGTGGGCTCCGGGAGTGGCGGTTTAGGGGTTAATAACTTTATTTAGGTGCGGCGGGGGAATTCAACTAAAAGAAAAGGCTTTATTCCAATCCTTGGAAAAACAGCAGGGCCTTAACCCATAATGTTTCGGTCTACACCGAAAGGCCCTGCTGTTTTTCCAAGGATTGGAATAAAGCCTTTTCTTTTGATTGAATTCCCTGTGTTGCCTGCTCTTTTCCGGATACCTACAACACTTAGGCTGAGTGTGTATTTGGAAAGCTTACCTACATGCAATACTCCTGCTTGCAGTGCACCGGGTAGTTGCTCCATTAGTGTGTGCCATTTTTTCTGCATTTGTATATATATATATACAGGGAGTGCAGAATTATTAGGCAAATGAGTATTTTGACCACATCATCCTCTTTATGCATGTTGTCTTACTCCAAGCTGTATAGGCTCGAAAGCCTACTACCAATTAAGCATATTAGGTGATGTGCATCTCTGTAATGAGAAGGGGTGTGGTCTAATGACATCAACACCCTATATCAGGTGTGCATAATTATTAGGCAACTTCCTTTCCTTTGGCAAAATGGGTCAAAAGAAGGACTTGACAGGCTCAGAAAAGTCAAAAATAGTGAGATATCTTGCAGAGGGATGCAGCACTCTTAAAATTGCAAAGCTTCTGAAGCTTGATCATCGAACAATCAAGTGTTTCATTCAAAATAGTCAACAGGGTCGCAAGAAGCGTGTGGAAAAACCAAGGCGCAAAATAACTGCCCATAAACTGAGAAAAGTCAAGCGTGCAGCTGCCAAGATGCCACTTGCCACCAGTTTGGCCATATTTCAGAGCTGCAACATCACTGGAGTGCCCAAAAGCACAAGGTGTGCAATACTCAGAGACATGGCCAAGGTAAGAAAGGCTGAAAGACGACCACCACTGAACAAGACACACAAGCTGAAACGTCAAGACTGGGCCAAGAAATATCTCAAGACTGATTTTTCTAAGGTTTTATGGACTGATGAAATGAGAGTGAGTCTTGATGGGCCAGATGGATGGACCCGTGGCTGGATTGGTAAAGGGCAGAGAGCTCCAGTCCGACTCAGACGCCAGCAAGGTGGAGGTGGAGTACTGGTTTGGGCTGGTATCATCAAAGATGAGCTTGTGGGGCCTTTTCGGGTTGAGGATGGAGTCAAGCTCAACTCCCAGTCCTACTGCCAGTTTCTGGAAGACACCTTCTTCAAGCAGTGGTACAGGAAGAAGTCTGCATCCTTCAAGAAAAACATGATTTTCATGCAGGACAATGCTCCATCACATGCGTCCAAGTACTCCACAGCGTGGCTGGCAAGAAAGGGTATAAAAGAAGAAAATCTAATGACATGGCCTCCTTGTTCACCTGATCTGAACCCCATTGAGAACCTGTGGTCTATCATCAAATGGGAGATTTACAAGGAGGCAAAACAGTACACCTCTCTGAACAGTGTCTGGGAGGCTGTGGTTGCTGCTGCACGCAATGTTGATGGTGAACAGATCAAAACACTGACAGAATCCATGGATGGCAGGCTTTTGAGTGTCCTTGCAAAGAAAGGTGGCTATATTGGTCACTGATTTGTTTTTGTTTTGTTTTTGAATGTCAGAAATGTATATTTGTGAATGTTGAGATGTTATATTGGGTTCACTGGTAAAAATAAATAATTGAAATGGGTATATATTTGTTTTTTGTTAAGTTGCCTAATAATTATGCACAGTAATAGTCACCTGCACACACAGATATCCCCCTAAAATAGCTAAAACTAAAAACAAACTAAAAACTACTTCCAAAAATATTCAGCTTTGATATTAATGAGTTTTTTGGGTTCATTGAGAACATGGTTGTTGTTCAATAATAAAATGAATCCTCAAAAACACAACTTCCCTAATAATTCTGCACTCCCTGTATATACACGCACACACACACACACATATATATATTTATATATATATATATATTTATTTATTTTTTTAATAAGAAGGACATTTTTTATATTTAAAGAAAATAGGAATTTAAAGTATCGCCATTAAAAACACATTGAAACATTAAATATTAATAAAAAGGATATTGCATTTTTAAGGTATTTGACTGGACTCAACTGTAAATAAATATATATTTAATTTGTGTGTATATACGTATGTATGTGTGTACACACATATTTACAGATATTAAACACATAAATACACATGTATACAAATGTATAGACATGTATACACATATATATATATATATATTTATATTTATATATAGAGATATATATACATACACATATACATTGGAGCCCTTATTAATCAAACACGTTGCTATATACCATATCCCTTTTAACCCTTTTTATTAATATTAATATATTTGCATTTAAAAAGTGTATATATGCGTATAATACTTTATTTCAATGTGTTTTTGGTGCATTTTCTGCTAGTCTTTACAGTTTACATCAGGTTGCGCTAAATATACTAGTGCAGTTTTGACTTGCGCTTGAGCACAATCTATAACTTTCAGTTTGTAATACCAGTACCAAATAGTCGCGATATCCATTGACAGCATAGGTTGCGCTTGAGCGAAGTTGGCTGTGCTCACCCTGCTAACATGGACTTGTAATATAAAAGTTGAGAGCTAATTGTAGCTTGATCAATCGATATTGGTCATTGCGCCCACACTATCATTAGCGCACCACTTTGTAATTTGGCCTATTATAAAGGATGAAAGTGTAACTAAAGCACAAACACACATAAAAGAATTCAGTTCTAATAAAGGTGAAATATTTAGTCTTTGCAATCATCTGTAATCATTTATATAAATGGATAGCTTAATAATATTATTAAAAATAATTTAAATGTTTATTTATAGCTTATTACTTGCTGTTAGACTGTAGTAACTGAATTGACTAGCTTATATTTTTTCTAGTCACGCATTCCTTACTTATTCGTTCCTAATTGCATAACCTTAACACTTCAGACCCACTTAAGATGTTTGTCCCTGCTCTAAAGCCTATTTCTTAACCTTTTGCCTTTTATTTCCTGTTTTTTTGTTGTTTCCCATGGCCCACTGTAGATCCTACTATATAAACCATATTAATAGTTTTTCTCTCCTCTTGTGACTTTTTTCTGCCTCTGCAAATGTGTCACACTCTCACTCTTTCACTTACAAGCACAATAGGATATATTTACTAGATTTCCTTTCCAGCATCTTTAGCTTCTCTATTGTCACCTTTCTCACCAGTTCTCATTGTTATTCTGTGCAGCTGATTCACTGTGGAATGTAGAGGTAAGTGAGCATTAGTGTATCAGCTAAACTGAATAACATAGAAGATGGTGAAACTGGTTAGAACTGTTCATTGTTTCCTACTGTCTCTCTTCTAAGCTCTCTCAGTTATTTTCAGTTTGTTTACCAATCAGGATGGAAAACAAATTTATATATTTATGTGTGATTTTGTTAAAGTGAATGTAAAGTTTCATCAATTAGTGCCCTGTTTTTAAAAATACTATTAAAAACAGGGGCACTTTTATTGATGAAACTTTACGCTGCACCATAGTTGCAGAAATATTTACCTTTCAATTCTCCAAAGTCGGATTGTCAATCCCCCACCTGCTTCTTCCTGCTGTACTTACACTGCAATGACGAAACCGGCTTACTCCAATCACAGCAGGGCATCACGAGAAGGATGCTCTGGGGGGAAGCCATGATTGGAGGAAGCCAGTTTCGTAATTTCTGATGTAAGTACAGAGGAGCTGAGGCGGGGGATCGGCGATCCGGCTTTGAAGAAGTAAAAGGTAAGCAATTCTACAACCGTGATCAAAGTAAGCAGGGAGCAGAACCTATATATCTGCTGACCAAATGTAACATTTACACAAGGTTATGCTTGGTCAATGCTGCTGTCTGCTTTTGTGCAACCAATCGCACGAGAGCATGAGCTGTCAATCATTCTAATCAAACGAGCTTGTGGTGCTAAAACTCTTGCTCTTTAGAGGCTAAGAAGCAACAGTCGAATGACTGCTTCTTCTTAATTTTCAGTTGTTAAATATGTGATTCTGAGCAGGAATAGGAAATTGGATGAATACGAAATAAGAGATACTGTAGAAAGCATTTACATCTATGTGTTGTTATTGTAAGGTACAGGTAAAATAAAGAAGGTAAAAATTCTCTCAAAATATAATTGACATTCTTCAAAAGTTCTCTCTTCCAAAACACGTACAGTATATACAGGGAATGCAGAATTATTAGGCAAGTTGTATTTTTGAGGATTAATTTTATTATTGAACAACAACCATGTTCTCAATGAACCCAAAAAACTCATTAATATCAAAGCTGAATAGTTTTGGAAGTAGTTTTTAGTTTGTTTTTAGTTATAGCTATTTTAGGGGGATATCTGTGTGTGCAGGTGACTATTACTGTGCATAATTATTAGACAACTTAGCAAGTAACAAATATATACCCATTTCAATTATTTATTTTTACCAGTGAAACCAATATAACATCTCAACATTCACAAATATACATTTCTGACATTCAAAAACAAAACAAAAACAAATCAGTGACCAATATAGCCACCTTTCTTTGCAAGGACACTCAAAAGCCTGCCATCCATGGATTCTGTCAGTGTTTTGATCTGTTCACCATCAACATTGCGTGCAGCAGCAACCACAGCCTCCCAGACACTGTTCAGAGAGGTGTACTGTTTTCCCTCCTTGTAAATCTCACATTTGATTATGGACCACAGGTTCTCAATGGGGTTCAGATCAGGTGAACAAGGAGGCCATGTCATTAGATTTTCTTCTTTTATACCCTTTCTTGCCAGCCACGCTGTGGAGTACTTGGATGCGTGTGATGGAGCATTGTCCTGCATGAAAATCATGTTTTTCTTGAAGGATGCAGACTTCTTCCTGTACCACTGCTTGAAGAAGGTGTCTTCCAGAAACTGGCAGTAGGACTGGGAGTTGAGCTTGACTCCATCCTCAACCCGAAAAGGCCCCACAAGCTCATCTTTGATGATACCAGCCCAAACCAGTACTCCACCTCCACCTTGCTGGCGTCTGAGTCGGACTGGAGCTCTCTGCCCTTTACCAATCCAGCCACGGGCCCATCCATCTGGCCCATCAAGACTCCCTCTCATTTCATCAGTCCATAAAACCTTAGAAAAATCAGTCTTGAGATATTTCTTGGCCCAGTCTTGACGTTTCAGCTTGTGTGTCTTGTTCAGTGGTGGTCGTCTTTCAGCCTTTCTTACCTTGGCCATGTCTCTGAGTATTGCACACCTTGTGCTTTTGGGCACTCCAGTGATGTTGCAGCTCTGAAATATGGCCAAACTGGTGGCAAGTGGCATCTTGGCAGCTGCACGCTTGACTTTTCTCAGTTCATGGGCAGTTATTTTGCGCCTTGGTTTTTCCACACGCTTCTTGCGACCCTGTTGACTATTTTGAATGAAACGCTTGATTGTTCGATGATCACGCTTCAGAAGCTTTGCAATTTTAAGAGTGCTGCATCCCTCTGCAAGATATCTCACTATTTTTGACTTTTCTGAGTCTGTCAAGTCCTTCTTTTGACCCATTTTGCCAAAGGAAAGGAAGTTGCCTAATAATTATGCACACCTGATATAGGGTGTTGATGTCATTAGACCACACCCCTTCTCATTACAGAGATGCACATCACCTAATATGCTTAATTGGTAGTAGGCTTTCGAGCCTATACAGCTTGGAGTAAGACAACATGCATAAAGAGGATGATGTGGTCAAAATACTCATTTGCCTAATAATTCTGCACTCCCTGTACAAACATAAATATGGCATTAATTAGATGGTGTTCTGAAAAATGTTTCTATTCAAATTATATGCTTGTGCTTAAATTTTCATTGTGTGCAATATTTCATGTGCAATATTAATCAACCTATGCTCGTAGTAAAATCAGGCCTAAACTGTGGAACATTACAAACCCTCCCCCCCCCCAAATAAATGATTTGTATTTAATTAACTAAATACATCTTTTTAATTACAGTCACGAATTACAGCATAAATGTAGCATTGCTTTTACAGCTATCAAACATATGATTTGCTTACCAATTAAAATAAGAAAACTGAACAAATATAAAGAACGAATGGCAATCTATTTTATATCTAAATTGCAGTTGTCAACTTAAACACCGTCAAACCCCATATAATGTAAAGCTAGGGTAGTTGTATTTATTCTGAACACTGTTGTATTCTAATAGTAATAACCTCTAAAGTCATAAAACAGCAATATTATAATATTATATAATGCAGCATTATATGAGAAAAAATGGATGTGACATGTGAGATGTTAATGCTTCTAGATTAAATGGAAGTGACATGTGAGAGGTTAATGCTTCTAGATTAGAAAACACTATGACTGTTAGTGATAAAAAAGAAACAGAAAACCCTCAAATTGGTTTAGAATAGATCATGTTTCAAAAATAGAAAGAACTGTCTGGCTGCAAAGTATCTTGAGACTGAATCCATGGCGTCAGATTTTTATGGTCTGCTTAATCTTCTTACTCTAACAGCAGCCAGTTTTATGTTCCATTAGCATGCATGTGTACATCCTAATAGACTATAAAAAACACTTGATGACCTACTTTTGCAGAACCCAGTTTCACATTTCATTGGTATGCATGCTTTTTTGCTGTAATAAACCATAAAACTCATCATCATATGAGCGACTTTTTCAATTTTATGGGAAATATATTTTTATTTTTCACTTTGTACACATTGCTTTAGTGTTTCATTACTTTGTTGATGAAAACTATGTGGCACGTGAAAGCTCTGTGATACAGAAAGATTGAAAAATGAGCACAATTTTATATACATGGAACCTATTAAAGGGACAGTCTACTATAACTGCCAGATTAAGAGCTTGTCTCAAAATGTTGCATGATTATTGTACCTAGTTAAAGGGACAGTCAAGTCCAAAAAAAACTTTCATTTTTCAAATAGGGCATGCAATTTTAAACAACTTTCCAATTTACTTTTATCAACGATTTTGCTTTGTTCTCTAGTTATTCTATTTGAAAGCAAACCTAGGAAGGCTCATATGATATTTTTTAAGCCCTTGAAGGCCGCCTTTTTTTATTAGCTTTTCACAGCAGGGGAGAGCTAGTTCATGTCATCCATATAGATAACATTGTAATCACGCCCGCGGCTAGTGGCAGACGCTGCACTAATTGGCTAAAATGCAAGTCAATAGATAATAACTAAAAGTCATGTGATTATGGGCGGTCAGAAGATGCTTAGATACCAGTTAGTCACAGAAGTAAAAAGTGTATTAATATAACAGTGTTGGTTATGCAAAACTGGGGAATGGGTAATAAAGGGATTTTCTATCTTTTTCAACAACAAAAATTCTGGTGTTGACTATCCCTTTAAATGTATTCAAATTTGTGCTGTGGAATACGATAAAAGGGCTAGATTACAAGTGGCTTGCTAACTGTTATGCACAAGCAATATCAGGTTTTTATCTGCTTTTTGCATGTGAGGGAAATAATGCGCATATTACAAGTTTAACGTAAATGCATTCGCTAAAGTGCAATCAAGATTTACACTCAATGAGTAAGCGTGACTTGAGATCTCGCATAAAGGGTAGGGGAAGAAAAACACAACATAAATACACCTAAAAGTAAATTAACACTCATATAAACACTAATTTACTAAAATTAGCTTAAAAAAAATATTTAAACAGTTATAAGGATTCAAAGATATATGGTATAAGGTGTTTGACAAGAAACGGACTGCAAAAGGGATGCAAAGGGATTTTACATTACCCAAGCAACTGTGGGTAAAGCCAGATGTAACATGATAAATCTTCTCAGAGTGCATCCAGTCACCAAACATCGAGTCATCAAACATATATACGATGCACCGTAATTCCCCCATCTTCACTATCTTTTTTGCCTCAACCTGGGGGGTTCGATGTTCACTTGGGATGGATGCCAGATGGGCGGGACACCTTCCTTGAACCCCCCGGGAAGAGGCCAAAAAATAGTGTAGATGGGGGAATTACATTACCGCTTGGATAATGTCACGTTTAATTGGATAATCCTAGGTTTACCCGGATTTCTGACTTTATCCGTAGCATACATATATATATATATATATATATATATATACACACCATGTACTTAAGTATTTATGTGTTTTACTGTTTATTTACTGTAAATATTTAACATTCCAATGTTCTTCACATACAGGATTATGTACTTTTTGTTATAAATACACACACATATATATATATATATATATATATATATATATAGATATATAGTTTAGCAAAAATAAGGACTCATTGGTCTTTGCAGTAAAACTTCACATTTAATATATCAAGATTAAAAATAGAGCATAACGTTTCAAGACCACATTGGTCCCTTTGTCAAATGCAGATACAATCAAACAATCTTACCTGTATATGCATTTGACAAAGGGACCAATGTGGTCTCGAAACGTTATGCTCTATGTATAAAAAGTCCTGAAAGGTGGCAACTGCTGTAGATGTTTACAGACAAAACCTCAGGGAGAATAGAGAAAAAGCACACAAATGGTGAAGTCCTGTTTGATAATTAATAACTCATTATAAAAGCAGAGAGGTACTCATATACTCTAGAGAGCTTCAAAATCAAGCTCTAGATTTTTAGGCACAGGAAGACTCCAAGTAGGAGACAAAGGCAAAGATATGAAGTCCCAAATAGGAAGAATTCAGAAGTGGATAAAAAGTAACAATTTATTTATAAAAACAAATGAGGTCACAAGGCATTAATAAGAGACTGTCTAAAGCAAACAACTAATGCAAACAACTAACGCAAACAAAACCGTGTTTTCACAATATCTTATGAATGCAGTTTTTTCGGTTCAGTATGGTGCAAGACTCCGCCTATTTTGTGACATCACCAAGCTCCGACGTACATTTCACCAATCACAGCTTGGCTTTTTCGAGGATTTCCTTGACTGCTGCTTGGGTTCTTTTGTAGTTGTAAGTCTACTTCTGATTGGTTGAAAAATTCCTGTTCAGGTGTATTATTAGCTAACTATGCATTAAGGAATATATACTAATCCTAAAATGTCTGCATACATTGATGACATTAAGAAACAGATGCATATTTATGCAACTAATAAGAATAAATTAAAATCTATATGAATATAAACATATAAAAAATTTAATTAAAATTAAAAATACAAGGGATTCGAACCTGGGTCTTTAAAACTATGCATAAAAGTAAATAAAACTATGCATAAAAGTAAATAAAACTATGCATAAAAGTAAATATATATATATATATATATATATATATATATATATATATATATATATATATATATTAGCCCACTACGCTATGCAGGAACACTATTACAATCTAAGAAAACAATATATCTTTTCATTAAAAAAATAGTACATTGCAGATAAACTAAAACAAGGAATCTAACCAGCGACCTTATAATGATATTAAAAAATATGTAGAGTAGTTTAGCCCTCTCTACTATTGGGCATATTGAGATCTTAATGAAGGAATAAGTAACTGAGAGATGGGACCAGAGGAAAGATATGAATATTACTCTAAAAAATTATGGAGTTCGAAATCTTTTTTAAGACCATTTGGAATTATAGTATTGAGATCAAAGATCCATTTTATCTCCACTTTACCTATTGCTGTGTTTATGTCACCACCTCTCCAGTGTGATTTAACTTTTTGGTTACCCAGATATGATATCATTTGTTTAGGATCACAATTATGTTTTCTTTTGAAATGGTCTGATAGGGCATGTTTATCATAACCTTTTTTAATATTATATATATGTTCTCTAAACCTAATACATCATTTCCTAGATGTTCTTCCGATATAAATTAAATTACACAAACATTTTAATAAATATATTACATGGTCTGAATTACAGGTAATCATTTGTCTTATCTTGTAATTTTTGTTACTTCTCATTTCTAGAGATCTGATGTTTCTCTCTTTTTGGCTAAACTCCTTACACCCCATACATTTACCACATTTCTAAAAGCCTTTAAGATTTTGTCCTAACCAATTCTCTTTATTTTTATCTTTAAGAAAACTTTAAGTAATTTCGTCCTTAATACTAGGTACTCTTTTAAACACTATAAATGGTTTGTCTTGTATGATGTCCCTCAAACCGTAATATTTTTTAAGGACATCCCAATGTTTATTAATGATGCTTCTTATTTCTTTATTTTGGGCACAATAGTCTAAGATGATAGGCCCAACTTTATCATTCATAAAGGAATCTTTATTTTTATTTGTATTATATTTCATAAAAGTATCTATTTTTTTATTCCCTACTTCTTGTATAACGGAATTTATCTGTTTTTCTGGATACTTTTTTTCTACAAATTTTTCTTTAAAATGTTTATCTTGTTCATAGAAAACTTTTTGATCATTGCAATTTCTTCTTAGCTTACAAATTTGGCTCTTAGGAATATTTTTTTAACCAATTAAAGGGATGACAGCTATCTAGTTCAGGGGTCGCCAACCTTTCAGACCTCAGGGACCACTAAACTCACAATTTTGAATCCTGTGGACCACTAATATTATTATTTTTAAAAAGGTACAAACCTCTATAATGTTTGTGTGTGTGTGTGTGTGTGTGTGTATATTCTCACAAAAGTGAGTACATCCCTCACATTTTTGTAAATATGTTATTATATCTTTTCATGTGACAACACTGAAGAAATGACACTTTGCTACAATGTAAAGTAGTGAGTGTACACCCTGTATAGCAGTGTAAATATGCTGTCCCCTCAAAATAACTCAACACACAGCCATTAATGTCTAAACCGTTGGCAACAAAAGTGAGTACACCCCTAAGTGGAAATGTCCAAATTGGGCCCAAAGTGTCAATATTTTGTGTGGCCACCATTATTTTCCTGCACTGCCTTAACCCTCTTGGGCATGGAGTTCACCAGAGCTTCACAGGTTGCCACTGGTGTCCTCTTCCACTCCTCCATGACGACATCACAGAACTGGTGGATGTTAGAGACCTTGCGCTCCCCCACCTTCCATTTGAGGATGCCCCACAGATGCTTAATAGGGTTTAGGTCTGGAGACATGCTTGGCCAGTCCATTACCTTTACCCTCAGCTTCTTTAGCAAGGCAGTGGTCATCTTGGAGGAGTGTTCGGGGTCGTTATCAAATTGGAATACTGCCCTGCGCCCAGTCTCTGATGGGAGGGGATCATGCTCTGCTTCAGTATGTCATAGTACATGTTGGCATTCATGGTTCCCTCAATGAACTGTAGCTCCCCAGTGCCAGCAGCACTCATGCAGGTCAAGACCATGACACTCCCACCACCATGCTTAACTGTAGGCCGCCACACACGCTTGACACCTTCTGAACCAAATAAGTTTATCTTGGTCTCATCGGACCACAGGACATGGTTCCAGTAATCCATGTCCTTAGTCTGCTTGTTTTCAGCAAACTGTTTGTGGGCTTTCTTGTGCATCATCTTTAGAAGAGGCTTCCTTCTGGGATGACAGCCATGCAGACCAATTTGATGCAGTGTGAGGCATATGGTTTAAGCACTGACAGGCTGACCCCCCACCCCTTCAACCTCTGCAGCAATGCTGGCAGCACTCATACATATATTTCCCAAAGACAACCTCTGGATATGATGCTGAACACGTGCACTCAACTTCTTTGGTCGAACATGGTGAGGCCTGCTCTGAGTGGAATCTGTCCTGTGAAACCGCTGTATGACCTTGCCCACCGTGATGCAGTTCAGTTTTGGGGTCTTAGCAATCTTCTTATAGCCTAGGCCATCTTTATGTATAACACCAATTCTTTTTTTCAGATCTTCAGAGAGTTCTTTGCCATGAGGTGCCATGTTGAACTTCCTGTGACCAGTACGAGAGAGTGTGAGAGTGATAACACCAAATTTTACACACCTGCTCCCCATTCACACCTGAGACCTTGTAACACTAACGAGTCACATGACACTGGGGAGGGAAAATGGCTAATTGGACCCAATTTGGACATTTCCACTTATAGGTGTACTCAATTTTGTTGCCAACAGTTTAGACATTAATGGCTGTGTGTTGAGTTATTTTGAGGGGACAGCAAATTTACACTGTTATACAGGCTGTACACTAACTACATTACATTGTAGCAAGGTGTCATTTCTTCAGTGTTGTCACATAAAAACATAAAATATTTTCAAAAATGTGAGGAGCGTATTCACTATTGTGAGATACTGTGTGTGTATATATATTTACACATTATAAATAATTATTTTTTGGAATTAACTAACTGAATGACAGAACTCAGAGAATTCCTCCAAAAGACAGATGAAGGGTGATTGCCAACTTTTGAGCTGGAAACATAGAGGCAGAAAGTTGAAAAAAAAAGAATTATGTTTAAAAGGACCACAAGACTTCCAAGTTACCTCCTCAGTTATTTAGTTATTCAAAACTACTTATGTAAATGGACAGACATTGGAGTCATCATAAATTAAGTTTATATCAGAAAGATCTCAATATGGATGTGAGCTAACCACGACTAATGTTTCTGACAATTACTATAATACTGGTGGGATATGGTTGATCTGTTGAATGGCAATTACTGGAACTCAGGTGGAATGGCTTTCTGCGCTCGAAAATTATTAGAATGAAAAATAATTAATATCTAATAAAAAAAAAAGAAGGTAAAGGAGAGGAAGACAAACAGTATGTAAGTCTATCTGAAGGAATTAGGAAAACTATTACAAAGAGACAGGTAAAGGGAAGAAAATAAATTAAATATAAGAGATGTTATTATTTTTATTTTTAAGATTTTCTTTTTTATATACTTTAATTCCACTATTTCAAACCAAGTCTATACCAAACTCTGCTGGCTTTAGAATGGAAGCATCTTCCTCCGAGCGACACGCTGTGCAGTAGGAGTTAAAAATACAATCTCGCTACGCAAGTTGCGCAGGACTATGCAACATGCGTAGGGAAATTGTAATTTAACTCCTCCTCCATTGATTTTCACTGATGTCCAGCCAGGCACTGTAGAAGTTGCAGCACAACGGGGGTGACACCATTAGAGGAGATTAATTCCTGCTTGATGGTGTCAAGGACCACCAACATCTTCTTTACGGACCACTGGTTGGCGACTGCTGATCTAGTTGAATATAGCTGTTAACATCAACAAGTTTAAAATGATTTTTGGTCTTTAAGACTCCGTCTTCTATATACATCAGTAGATCTAAAAACGTTAGAGATTCCTGACTATATTTCCAGTTTAGCTTTACTTGCCAATCATTTATATTAAGTGACTTCATAAAAGTATTTAGCTCTTGTTCTGAATAGTGATGTCCCGAACTGTTCGCCGGAGAACAGTTCCCAGCGAACATAGCTTGTTCGCGTTCGCCGCTGCGGGCGAACATATGCGATGTTCGATCCGCCCCCTATGTGTCATCATTGAGGAAACTTTGACCCTGTATCTCACAGCCTTCTGACACATTTGAGCCAATCAGCAGCAGACACTCCCTCACAGACCCTCCCAGCTCCTTGGCAGCAGCCATTTTAGATTCATTACGATCTTGCTTTCTTAGTGAGAGGAGCTTTAGTGTTGCTGATGCTGACATTATAGGGAAATAGATAGCTAGGCTAGTGTATTTAGTGTCCACTACAGGCCTGAAGGAATCATCTAATCTCTGCTGTAAGGACAGCACCCCAAAATGCCCTTTTTAGGGCTATAACGTCAGTCATTTTTTTTTATTATTTGTAATTTTATTTGCATTTGCCTGGCTTTCAGCCTGTGTGTGAGGCTCACAGCATATACTGTGATTAGTGCCACCACTGATATCTGCTTAACATTAGTGTAAATTTAACCAACAAAACTTTTAAATCATTTTGCTAGTGTAATCTAAGTTCATTTTCTATCAGGCCTGTGTCTCAGGCTCACACAGCATATACTGTGGTTAATTGCTCTGTGCCAGCCACCACTCATATCTGCTTAACATTAGTGTAAATTTAAACAACAAAACTTTTAAATCATTTTGCTAGTGTAATCTAATTTCATTTTCTATCAGGCCTGTGTGTCAGGCTTACACAGCATATACTGTGGTTAATTGCTGTGCCAGCCACCACTCATATCTGCTTAACATTATTGTAAATTTTAAAAAAAAACTTTTAAATCATTTTGCTAGTGTAATCTAATTTCATTTTCCATCAGGCCTGTGTGTCAGGCCCACATCATATAGTGTGATTAATAGCTCTTTTTTCCACCACGTATATCTGGTGTAACATTAGTGTAAATTTTTTTAAATTTTTTTTTTACATCAGTCCTCTTCTAGTGTTATTTAATTTTAGTTGCCAGGCCAGCCTGGCTGCCATTAGTGCCAGCCTGTGTGTCAGGCTGCCAGCAAATACTGTGCCTACTTCCATCCTCAGTGCCAGTCCACCACTCCTATCTGGTGTAACATTAGTTTAAATTTTGTAAAAAAAAACTTTTAAATCAGTCTTCTAGTGTTATTTAATTTTAGTTGCCAGGCCAGCCTGCCACTAGTGCCAGCCTGTGTATCAGGCTGCCAGCACATACTGTGCCTACTTCTATCCTGAGTGCCATCACTCCTATCTGTTGTAACATTAGTGTAACTTTTAAAAAAAAAAAAAACTTTTACATCAGTCTGCTATTGTTATTTAATTGCAGTTGCCTGCCTGCCTGCCAGCGTGTGTGCCAGGCCCACTTGCCAACTAGTGCCACCAATCATATTTTTTATAACAGTATTGTAAATATTTAAAATAAAAACGTTTTTGACTGAGAAACATCAGTCATCTAGTGTAATCTAATTGCAGTTGCCTGCCTGCCAGCGTGTGTGCCAGGCCCACTTGCCAACTAGTGCCACCAATCATATTTGTTATAACAGTAGTGTAAATATTTTAAAAAAATATTTTTTGACTGTGAAACATCAGTCTGCTAGTGTAATCTAATTGACATTGCCTTCAATGTATCTATCTATCAAATCTATCTATCTCGTGGTTGTGCAAATGGACTGTTTGCGGTTGTTTGTGGTGCGTTACACGGGGAGTTTGGTCTGTCACTGTGAAGCGGGCGTAACCCTTACACTACCTGATTGATACAACATCATACCTGATGTTTTAAAGCACGTTATTCCAAACAATTTAGGAATGTTAGGTGATTTAGGCCCTTTATGGGTTAAAACCAGACTCTGCATCAACTATGTAATTTTCCGTGGGAGTTTTGCCATGAATCCCCTTCCGGCATGCCACAGTCCAGGTGTTAGTCCCCTTGAAACAACTTTTCCATCACTATTGTGGCCAGAAAGAGTCCTTGTGGGTTTTAAAGTTCGCCTGCCTATTGAAGTCAATGGCATTTCGCCCGGTTCGCGAACATTTGCGGAAGTTCGAGTCCGCCGTTCGCTAACCTAAATTTTTAGGTTCGCGACATCACTAGTTCTGAACTCCTCCAGATCATAAACAGATTGTCTATATACTGTATCTATGATAGGTTACCAGGTTTGCACACCAGCTCTCGCTTTCATAAACATGGGTCTTTTCCCATGCTGACATATATAAATTAGCATAGCTGGGTGCAAACCTGGTACCCATCGCCGTTCCATCTATTTGCAAGTATAAGTCTTTCTCGAACCAAAAGAAATTAGTTTCTAAGATGATTTTTATTCCTTCTAAGATATATTCTATCTGGGATGGTTCTAAATTCTTATCTTTTCCAAGAATGCTTTTCACAGCTAAAACTCCTTTTTCTTTATTGATGTTGGTGTATAAAGTCTGCTGATACTAATCACCAATCATTTTCCCATCTAATTTCCTCTATGATTTTCAATATATTTAATGTGTCCTTTAAATATGCTCTAGTATTTATAACATAAGGTTGGAGGAATTTATCTATATAAGCCGATAAGTTACTAGTTAATGATCCCACCCCGGAGACAATTGGTCTTCCGGGGGATGGATAGGATTTTTGTGTACTTTTGGCAATATATAAAACGTTGGAATCTTTGGGTGCTGAATATTCATAAAATCAAACTCTCTTTTATTTAGTAAAGTCAATTATATTCCTTTGTTGAGATAGTTTTTTTTAACCTATTCATATAAAGTGTCAGAGGGTTGTTTTTTATTATTTAATATGTTCTGGTGTCATTTAATTGTCAGTGGCATTCAGTAATATAGTTCTAGATCTGTTTATGATCTGGAGGGGTTCAGAACAAGATCTAAATACCTTTATGAAGTCACTTAAGATAAATGATTGGCAAGTAAAGCTAAACTGGGAATATAGTCAGGAATCTCTAACGTTTTTAGATCTACTGATGTATATAAAAGAAGAAGTCTTAAAGAACAAAACTCATATTAAACTTGTTGATGTTAATGTTAGGTGAAATTCACCTAAACATCAATCAATTGCCTTGAAACTTGGCACAAAATCAGTTTATCACTTTCCAAACCTATCCTAGAAGTTTCATGGTATTTGGTTTCCCACAAGGCAAATAAATGACATTAAGCTTGTTTTTTGGGGAGCTTAAATGTGGCTTAACGTACAAAATTGAACTTAGATGTGTCACACCGCGCCGCTCTAGCCGTTGCTAGGGGCGCTGCATCTCCTACCCTGCTTGTTGCCAGGGGCAGTGTCGGCTCAGATGTGTACGGCGCTGATGTCATCGCCGCATGCTCCTGAAGCTGGTCAGACCTCAGTGGCGCGAATGCTGCTCCTATTTAAACTTGCCACAAATGATCTGTCACTGCCCAAGTATAGGTGTTACTTTATGTACTCCTGGGTGTGACAGCTCATTCTTTCTAAGTGCCTAAATACCGTTACTGAACCTGCCTGTCTGACTACTCTACCTGTCTTAACCCTTAACTGCTGGATTGATTACTGTTGCTGAACCTGCCTGTCTGACTACTCTACCTGCCTAAACCCTCAATCTGCTGGACTGCTTTACTGTTGCCATACCCTGCCTGCCTGACCATTCTAGTGGTTTATCCTTGGACTGCTTTACTGTTGCCAAACCCTGCCTGCCTGACTCTTTTAGTGGTTTATCCTTGGCCTGTTTTGCTGTTGCCAAACCCTGCCTGCTGACCATTCTAGTGGTTCATCTTTGGACTGCTCTGCTGTTGCCGCTGGGGACTGTCCTGCCTGTGGTGAGTGCCGCCTTCCTCATCTCACTAACTTTCTCTGCTCTGGGATATTCCCTATCATTCTGGCTCGACGCCGGGATTACAAGACTACTGGCCAAGTTTGGTCTGATAGAGGAGTATCGCACGAGCGTTACAAGATGTTAACCAACTTCCCCAAAAATTCTCACAATACATTAATCTATTTATTCAAACATATTTTTTTTGCATTTAACAATTTTTTTACAATCCTAAAACATTTAATGTGAGTAGCTTAATGAAAAAAAGAGCTTAATGTACCAAAATTCACATAAACATCATTTAATTGCCTTGAAACTTGGCACAAACTCAGTTTGTCATTTTCCAAACCTATCCTAGAAGTTTCATGGATTTGGGCTTCCCACAAGGCAAATGAGTGACATTAAGCTTGCTTTTTGGGGAGCTTAATGTGGCTTAACGTACAAAATTGAGATGTTAACCAATTTCCCCCAAACTTCCCATAATGCATTAATCTATCTATTCAAACTTATTCTAAAAAATGTCAGGACATTTGATAAAACATACCAAAAGTTATTTACATTTAACTATTTCTTTACAATCCTAAAACATTTGGGATGCCTATTTATCAAAGCGTCAATCTCAGTGCATTCGCAGGCATCAATATGCTCGTCAGACATTTTTTTGTTCTAAACAATGTTGTCTTTCATATCTCTGTGTTTATTTTTTTAGTTCTAAACAATGTTGTCTTTTATATCTCTCTGTTTATTTATACCACTATATGTATGTAGTGTAAAAGTATTATTATCCTGTGCAGGAACAATTGCGAAAATAACATGCCATCAGGGTATCATATGTATTTATTTGCAATCAATGGATATTTTAAGAGCTGGATCAGTTTTCTCTCTGTACCTGTGTAACCCCTCCTGATTGCAATCTAGTTTTAAGAACCACCCCTACACAGGTGTTATAAAATCGGCTGGCATATAAGATGACATTTCTTAATTAAAATGAAATTCAAGAGAAGGAAGAAATACACTAAAAATAGCATGACACTAAAAAGGTGATTTTAATTTCTGGACTATCCCTTTGAGCTATCAGTTTAAGATTATATTGAATGAAACATCATTTGAATTTTAAAATCATTGTCTAAAATATTACACTGTGTGTCCTAATGTCAGCATCAATGTTTATCTTTAATACTAATTACACATATACATATTTTCAAAGTATAATACACAATGTAACAGATGGCACTTACAAGTTCTGATGAGTAATCAATGACTTAAGTATCGAGCAATTTTATTCCTTTATTACCCATTCCCCAGTTTTGCATAACCAACACAGTTATATTAATATACTTTTAACCTCGGTGATTACCTTGTATCTAGGAACCTTCTTCCAGCCCCCTGATCACATGACTGTGAATGTTTATTATCTATTGTCTTAAAGTTAGCATTATTTTGTGCTAAATCTTAAATAACCCCCTGTGCCTGAACACAGTGTTATCTATTTGGCCCACGTGTACTTTCTGTCTCTTTGTGTTGAAAAGAGATTTAAAAAGCATGTGATAAGAGGCAGCCCTCAAAGGCTTATAAATTAGCATATGAGCCCAGTGGCGTCACTAGGGGGTTGTGGGGGGTGCGGGCCGCACCTGGGTGACATCCTCCAAAGAAAGAAATACAATGTAGAGATGCATATATTTTTTTATTAGAGGGGCCAGCATTTGTGAACATTAGTGGGACTGGGGAAGTTGTAGACACATATTTTTGAGCCAGCGCTGCAATTTCCACAAAAAGTTTTCCCGGCTGCTTTTCTTGTTTGTACTTTGCTCCTCCACTGCCCGATTTCACTATGAATGTTGTGGGTGTGCCGTGGGGCTTGCAAAGTTGTGCTGCTAGCCTAAACCTGCCTGCCTATCTGTGCTCACTGCTCAGTGGCATGTGGAGCAGTGGAGTCACTCACTGCTGTGCTGTCTCTCTAATCGGGAACTGGGAAATCATGAGGGGGATGACTGTCTGACACTGTCTCTAAAGTTATGGTACACTAAGTTCAGACTGAAGAGGTAGGAGGGGAGGGCAGGTGGGGGTCTGGGGGTGAGCAGAGAGCAGAGGTACTTGGCCATAAGAAGCGGTAGACACGCAGCCCGGGGCTGTGCACTGACAGACTTGGAACAGAGTCAGAGAGCAGAATTTTCATAGTTTGCGCGCCTAAACCTTTTCTTTAGTGATTTATTTTTAGAGTGCTCTGTTTATCTTTCATTTGATGCTCTGCTGAGCCAGGGAGCATCTCTAAGCATGAGCTTTATAATTAATGCAGTGCAGTTTACATATTTTGTATGTGTGTGTGTCTGAGTGTTTTTGTGTGTGTTTGAGTGTTTTTGTGTGTCTGAGTGTTTTTGTGTGTGTGTCTATCTGAGTGTTTCTGTGTGTGTGCCTGAGTGTTTTTGTGCGTGTGTCTGAGTGTTTTTGTGCATGTCTGAGTGTGTTTCCGAGTGTTTGTGTGTGCATCCGAGTGTGTTTTTAAGTGTGTCTGAGTGTTTGTATGTGTATGTGCCTGTGTTTTTGTGTTTGTGTGTGTGCTTTCTGGGGGGAGGGGGGGTGACACCATAACGTACCGCACCGGGTGACGCCAACCCTAGTGACGCCACTGTATGAGCCTACCTATGTTTAGTTTAAACTAAGAATACCAAGAGAAAAAAGCAAATTTGATGATAAAAGTAAACTGGAAAGTTGATTCAAATTAAAAGTCCTATCTGAATAAGGAAAGTTTAATTTATACTAGACTGTCCCTTTAAGCTCTTTTTACATTAAAGGGACACTAAACCCAAAACATTTCTTTCATGATCCAGGCAGAAAATACAATTTTAAACAACATTCCAATTTACTTCTATTATCCAATTTACTAACGCCTAGATTTAGAGTTCTGCGGTAGCCATCAAAACCAGCGTTAAGGGGTCCTAACGCTGCTTTTGGCCGCCCGCTGGTAATTAGAGTCAGTCAGGAAAGGGTCTAACGCTCACTTTCCAGCCGCGACTTTTCCATACCGCAGATCCCTTTAAGCCAAATATCCTATCTTTTCAATGGGATTTTCCTAACGCCGGTATTTAGAGTCTTGGCTGAAGTGAGCGTTAGAACTCTAACGACAAGACTCCAGCTGCAGAAAAAAGTCAGGAGTTAAGAGCTTTATGGGCTAACGCCGGTTCATAAAGCTCTTAACTACTGTGCTCTAAAGTACACTAACACCCATAAACTACCTATGCACCCCTAAACCGAGGTCCCCCCACATCGCCGCCACTCTAATAATTTTTTTTAACCCCTAATCTGCCGACCGCACACCGCCGCAACCTACATTATCCCTATGAACCCCTAATCTGCTGCCCCTAACATCGCCGACACCTACATAATATTTATTAACCCCTAATCTGCCCCCCCCAACATCGCCGCTACCTTACCTACACTTATTAACCCCTAATCTGCCGACCGGACCTCGCCACCACTATAATAAATTTATTAACTCCTAAACCGCCGCACTCCCGTCTCGCAACCCCTATAATAATTTTTATTAACTCCTAATCTGCCCTCCCTAACATCTTTGACACCTAACTTCAAGTATTAACCCCTAATCTGCCGACCGGACCTCGCCGCTACTCTAATAAATGTATTAACCCCTAAAGCTAAGTCTAACCCTAACACTAACACCCCCCTAAGTTAAATATAATTTAAATCTAACGAAATAAATTAAATCTTATTAAATAAATTAATCCTATTTAAAGCTTAATACTTACCTGTAAAATAAATCCTAATATAGCTACAATATAATGAATAATTATATTGTAGCTATTTTAGCATTTATATTTATTTTACAGGCAACTTTGTATTTATTTTAACTAGGTACAATAGCTATTAAATAGTTATTTACTATTTAATAGCTACCTAGTTAAAATAATTACAAAATTTTTGTTATTTTTTTAGGGGGCTTAGAGTAGGTGTAATTAGTTTAAAATTCTTGTAATCTTTTTTTATTTTTTGTAATTTAGTGTTTGTTTGTTTGTTTTTTTGTAATTTAGTTTAGTTGATTTAATTGTAGGTAATTGTACGTAGTTTAGTTAATTAATTTATTGATAGTGTAGTGTTAGGTTTAATTGTAACTTAGGTTAGGATTTATTTTACAGGTAATTTTGTAATTATTTTAACTAGGTAGCTATTAAATAGTAAATAACTATTTAATAGCTATTGTACCTAGTTAAAATAAATACAAAGTTGCCTGTAAAATAAATATAAATGCTAAAATAGCTACAATATAATTATTCGTTATATTGTAGCTATATTAGGATTTATTTTACAGGTAAGTATTTAGCTTTAAATAGGATTAATTTATTTAATAAGATTTAATTTATTTTGCTAGATTTAAATTATATTTAACTTAGGGGGGTGTTAGTGTTAGGGTTAGACTTAGCTTTAGGGGTTAATACATTTATTAGAGTAACGGCGAGGTCCGGTCGGCAAATTAGGGGTTAATACTTGAAGTTAGGTGTCAAAGATGTTAGGGAAGGCAGATTAGGGGTTAATAAAATTTATTATAGGGGTTGCGAGATGGGAGTGCAGTGGTTTAGGAGTTAATAAATTTATTATGGTGGCGGCGAGGTCCGGTCAGCAGATTAGGGGTTAATAAGTGTAGGTAAGGTAGTGGCGACATTGGGGGGGCAGATTAGGGGTTAATAAATATAATATAGGGGTCGGCAGGGTTAGGGGCAGCAGATTAGGGGTTCATAGGGATAATGTAGGTTGCGGCGGTGTCCGGAGCGGCAGATTAGGGGTTAATAATATAATGCAGGAAACAATGGGGCTGAACGCTGCTTTTTTGCAGCTGTTAAGTTTTTTTTCAGCTCAAACTGCCCCATTGTTTCCTATGAGGGAATCGTGCACGAGCACGTTTTTCAAGCTGGCCGCTACCGTAAGCAACACTGGTATTGAGAGTTGAAGTGGCGGAAAATTATGCTCTACGTTCCCTTTTTGGAGCCTAATGCAGCCCTTCAGAGAACTCTAAATACCAGCGTTATTTAAAAGGTGCGGGGGAAAGAAACACGCGTAGCTAACGCACCCCTTTGGCCGCAAAACTCTAAATCTAGGTGTTAATTTTTTAGATATCCTTTATTGAAAAATAGCAATGCACATGGGTGAGCCAATCACATGAGGCATCTATATAAAGCCACCAATCAGCAGCTACTGGGGATATCTAGATATGCTTTTCAGCAAAGAATATCAAGAGAATAAAACAAATTAGATAATAGAAGTAAATTAGAAAGTTTTTTTAAAATTGCATGCTCTTTCTAAATCATGAAAGAAAAAATTTGGGTTTCATGTCCCTTTAAGCTGTCCACATTAAATGTTTTAGGATTGTAAAAAAAATAGTTAAATGCAAATAACTTTTGGTATGTTTTATCAAATGTCCTTAAATTTTCAGAATATGTTTTAATAGATAGATTAATGTATTGTGAGAAGTTTGGGGGAAATTGGTTAACATCTAAGTTCAATTTCAAAAATTTCAAATAACGTACAAAATTCAATTTTGTACGTTAAGCCACATTAAGCTCCCCAAAAAACAAGCTTAATGTCACTCATTTGCCTTGTGGGAAACCAAAATCCATGAAACGTCTAGGATAGGTTTGGAAAGTGACAAACTGAGTTTGTGCCAAGTTTCAAGGCAATTGATTGATGTTTAAGCAAATTTTGGTACATAAAGCGCTTTTTACATTAAGCTGCTCACATTAAGAGGCCTATTTATCAAATGTCTGTTGGACCTTATCCGACAGTGCAGATCAGGTCTGACAGACATTGCAGAATGCTGAGAGCAATATGCTCTCCGTATTCAGCATTGCACCAGCAGCTCTTGTTCATAACTGCTGTTTCTGGGGAGTCTGAAGACTCGCCAGAAACACAGGCCCACAAGATCCGTAGGGAGCTTGATAAATGGGCCTCTAGATGTTTTAAAAGTGTGTGTTTGCAGCACCTGTTAATTAAATGTGGGTGCACAATTTGAGAGAAAAAACAAAAAAGGAGTCCTCTTGGCTGAGTTGCAAGGGAGTTTACAAGTGCAGCTTTGTGAACTGTATAGCGTGTGGACATGTAACAGTAGGAAATGGATTCACAAGTGCGTACACAGGGGAATCTCTTGAACACAAAGCCTGCTTTAATTGCAGATCGATTTATGCTGTATATTTGTTGAATTGAAAACTATGTGACATCCAATATATAGGGTTAACTACCCGCAAGGTGAGGACTAGGATCCAGGAACATGCCAATAACATTAAACAGGGGGACCTGACCACACCATTAGTGGACCATTTTAAAATACAACATGCAAAAAGTCCCAAGTCATTGGTTTGGACCATTACTGAAGTGATCAAGACAGACACCAGAGGAGGGGACAGGGAGATAATGCTCTCTAAAAGGGAGGTTTACTGGATACCAGGGTTCCAAATGGATTTAATTCGGAATTTGACCTCATTAAACATTGGTATTAGTCTGTGTATCCCAGGTAGCCACACTGTCGCCCCAATTACAATCTCATAATTTTTGACCAGTAAATAGTAAAAAGTAAAGTTAAAAAAATATAGAACAGATAGTCTATTATCAGAACTACATTTATAACATATTTGATATATATAAAGTAAGATCTCCACATACAAGTTGAATGAATGAGAAATATCTAAGGGGACAATACAGCCAAGGGTTTTTTATCGGTGGAATATGACTCCAGAAAATACTAATAAACTTTAGATATATGTAGTTATAGGAATGGATAATATATACCCCTCTAATATTTACTTACCCCTATAGTTACTAATAATACTGGAGTGCTAATTTAATATTTTTGCCATAAATCACATCTTATTCAGATATGTATATGGTTTCAGACTAACTCCCTTATGAATAAACATAGAGGCAATTGAGCAGATATAATACTATTTAGGTTTAGACATTTACATTATAAGGAGGAATGCAGCCTGATTCAAGGAATTTCTCAGTCTCCCCTGAAAATGGGCGTTTTCACAACAAGGTGTAGGTGTGTTAGTTTAATCACGTGTGTTGGTTTTACCTATGAGAAAGCGAGTGTTTTAGTATTTCAGGTTGCAAGTACAGGTACCCATTAGCTACAAATACGGCAAGAAGCTGAAACGCGTCAGTCAAGGGGTACGTGGTTACCCACACCTACACATTCTGTCCTGGAGGTTATAAGCTGTAACCTGTTTTCCTGTTTTTAAGGAATAAAAAAAAAAATTGTATGAACTTTCCAATCCGGTGCTCCTTCTTTTCTCTCTTTCTTTTATTTGAAAAAGATAGCATCTAAGCTATTTTTTTGGTTCCGAACCATGGAAAGCACTTGTTTATTGGTGGGTGAATTTATCCACCAATCGGCAAGAACAACCCAGTTTGTTCACCAAAAATGGGCCAGCATCTAAACTTACATTCTTGCATTTCAAATAAAGATACCAAGAGAAAGAAGACAATTTGATAATATGAGTCAAATAGAAAGTTGCTTAAAATTGCATGCTCTGAATCGCAAAAGAAAAAACTTGGGTTCAGTGTCCCTTTAATATCATAAGGTCGCTGGTTTATCTGCAATGTACTAATTTTTTAATGATAAGATATATAATTTTCTCAAATTGAATTAGAGTTCCCATATAGTGTAGTGGGCTTATACATATATTTACTTTTATGCATAGTTTTAAAGATCCAGGTTCAATTCCCATGTATTTTTAATTTTAATTTAATTTTTTATATGTTTATATTCAAATAGATTTTAATTTATCCTTATTAGTTGCATAAATATAGTTCATCAATGTATGCCGACATCATAGGATTAGTATATATTCCTTAATGCATAGTTAGCTAATAATACACCTGAAAAGGAATTTTTCAACCAATCAGAAGTGGATTTACAACTACAAAAGAACCCAAGCAGCAGTCAAGGACATCCTTGAAAAAGCTAAGCTGTGATTGGTGAAACGTACGTCGGAGCGTGGTGACATAAAAAAATAGGTGGAGTCTTGTGCCATACTGAACTGAAAAAACTGCATTCATAAGATATTGTGAAAACACAGTCTTTGTTTGTGTTGGTTGTTTCTTTTGCACAGTCTCTTATTAATGCCTTGTGACCTCACTTGTTTTAATAGATAAATTGTTACTTTTTGAAGCTCTATAGTATGTGAATACCTCTCTGCTTTTAAAATGAGCAATTAATTATCAAACAGGACTTCACCATATGTGTGCTTTTTCTCTATTCTCCCTGAGGTTTTGAGGTCTATCTATCAAGCTCCGAATGGAGCTTGAAGGGCCGTGTTTCTGGCGAATCTTCAGACTCGCCAGAAACACAAGTTATGGAGCAGCGGTCTAAAGACCGCTGCTCCATAACCCTGTCCACCTGCTCTGAACAGGCAGACTGGAATCCTTGCAATTCAACCCGATTGAGTACGATCGGGTTGATTGACACCTCCCTGCTGGCGGCCCATTGGCCGCGTGTCTGCAGGGGGCGGCATTGCACCAGCAGCTCTTGTGAGCTGCTGGTGCAATGCTGAGTATGGAGAGCGTATTGCTCTCCGCATTTAGCGAGGTCTTGCGGACCTGATTTCTTTTTAGATTAGGGCTACTGTGCTATCCTAAAAGAGCTGAATGCCCTTTTAAGGGCAGCAAAAGAGCTGAATTCCCTTTTAAGAGCAATGCCCAAACAAATGCCCTTTTCAGGGCAATGGGTAGATTAGGTTTTTTATAGGTTTGTTAATTTTGGGGCTTTGTAAAAAAGGAAAAGGGCCTACAAAAGGCCCTTTTAAGGGTCCTTGGTAGTTTATTATAGATTAGGGTTCTTTTATTTTGGGGTGATTTTATTTTTTTTAACGGGGTATTAGAATAGGAATAATTTTTATTGTTTTGGATAATTTCGTTTCTTATTTTTTGTAATGGTAGTATTTTTTTTGGTTTGTAATTTTAGTGTTTATTATTTTTTGTTTTTGTGTAAGGCAGCTTAGGTTTTACTTTTATTTCACAGGTAAGTTTGTATTTATTTTAACTAGGTAGTTAGTAAATAGTTAATAATTATTTAGTAACTAGTCTACCTAAAAGTTAAAATAAATCCAAACTTACCTGCGAAATAAAAATAAAACCTAAGATAGCTACAATATAACTATTAGTTAGGTTTAGGTAGTGTTAGTGATATGGGGGGATGGCAGTTTAGGGGTTAATAGCTTTATTTAGTGGCGGCATGGGTGGCAACGGCAGAGCTTTTACATAATTTTGTTTCAGCAATTGCCGGCACATTAGTTGCGTTAAATGTTTTGTTTTTTTGGATCTATTCTTTCATATGCATTATTCTATAACTTCAGAATAGAATAATGCATATGAAATAAGAATGGATCCGAATAAACGAACCGATCAGAAAAAAAACGAATGAATCCGAAACCGATTTAACTAATTGTCTTAAACAATTTTTTTTTCAAACTTAACTAAACTAATTTGCCGAAACTAATTTATTTTTTAACTAATTGAAAACTGAATTTTTTAGCGGCGTACAAGTCTAATATACAGGTACAGGTATGTGTGTATATATATATATATATATATATATATATATATATATATGTTCCAAAAAGAGAAAAGCACTCACTGGACTATGGACATCAGTGTAAATAAAGTATTTATTGTGACGTTTCGGGTGCTTTTCTCTTTTTGGAACTTGTATACCTGGCTATAGCACCCTGTCAAGTTGCAGTTTGTTGGTGAGAGTGCACATACAATACAACCTTATATATATATAGAAATATATATTTACAATAAAAAGTAAATTGTTTTGTAAGTGAAGAACATTAGAATGTGAAGTATTTATAAATCCTATCAGGTTAGCATGCAAGCGATAGGGGAGAATAAGTTAATGGGATAGTGATACATGCTACCTGATGCGCGCAAAAAGCATCTGTCTAGCAAAGTTTACACTCAAGCAGGAGCGCTAAATAGTGATTCAGCCGTAATCTAGCTTTAAAGGGACACTGTACCCAAAATTTTTCTTTCATAATTCAGATTGAGCATGAAATTTTAAGCAACTTTCTAATTTATTCCTATTATCAAATGTTCTTTATTCTCTTGGTATCTTTATTTAAAATGCAAGAATGTAAGTTTAGATCCCTGCCCATTTTTGGTGAAAAACCTGGGTTGTCCTTGCTGATTGGTGGATAAATTCATCCACCAATAAAAAATTGCTGTCCAGAGTACTGAACCCAAAAAAGCATAGATGCTTTCTTTATGAAATAAAGATAGTAAGAGAACAACGAAAAATTGATAATAGGAGTAAATTGGAAAGTTGCTTAAAATTGCATGCTTTTTCTGAATTACAAAGCAAAATTTTTGGGTTCAGTGTCCCTTTAAGTGAAAACATTGCACTCACCCATAACATATTACATTTGTACATCCAAGTATTTCTAAAGGCATTAAAGAAATAGGATAAACTACATTTAATAGTGTGCAACTGAATGTCAGAAAATGAACTAACAATCATCTGTATCTCTTAAAAGGCTTGGTAAATTTGAAGACAATCTTATGTAAGCAGAGTGCTATTATTAACTAGGGATGAGCGAATGTTTTGCAACATTCGAAAAATGAAACGAATTTCAAAAGTTTGCCCACCATTCTAACATTCTTTTAATGCAATGGTATTTCTAATGATATCAGTATATTTAAATATAATTTTCAATATTAAAATTAGAAAAATTCAAATCAAAATATTTGTAATAGTATTTCTAATGCTCTCTTTTAATGTAATATTCAAATTATGCAAATATTTGATTTGATATACTGTATTTGTACATTATGTATTAGATTATTAAATTCCCTATTACATGAACTTTTGAACATCTGAATAATATTTGTTAAATGGAATGTTTCATTCAAAATTTCAAATGTGGATGTTCAATCAAATTATGAACATTCTAAAACAAAATTAACAATCGAAAACCAGAAATAACATTTGATTACCAAATTTTTATGGATTTTGATTCAAAAGCGAACTGCACTTTCACCACATTCGCCCATTCCTATTGGCAACAGGATTCTTTAATGAATAGTCAATACATTATGTGCCGTGCTCTGTGCAAGGTACTATACAAACATTACTCTTGATAAAGAGGTATGATGTTGTTTTCTTTTTCAGTTATTAAAGTGAATGTCAATTTAGATGAGTCGGTGCCCGGTTTTTATTAATCCTATTAAAAACAAGGGCACTTTAATTCATCAAAATTTACATTTCACTCGTTTTCTTCAAATACTTACCTTTTAATCTTCACAGCTGCTCAGGCGATTCCCCCGGCCGTCGGAAGCCTCTTCATACATCAGAAATGACAATTTATGGCTTCCTCCATTCAAGGCTTCCCCCCGGGGGAATCTTGGTATGAGGCAACGCCGTGATTAGAGGAAGCCAGATTCGTCATTTTGGACCCGCGAAGAGGGCTTGCGACGGGCGGAGGAAGCGCTGCAGCGGCTGTCAAGATTAAAAGGTAAGTAGTTGAAGAAAATGAGTGAAATGTAAATTTTGATGAATTAAAGTGCCCTTGTTTTTAATAGGAATATTAAAAACCGGACACTGATTCATCTAAATTGACATTCACTTTAATGCTAATCTTTAAACCATCTTTAATTCTGACTCTTGAATTATTATGATTTATTTTACAAAATAATGCAATTTTTTTTTCTTCATCATAAAACAATTAACAGGGAAAGATACTTTCATTTTTTTGATAGCCTATGGTACAGGAACACATGAAGACATCTTACATAAACTAGTGATGAGATTATTTTGAATAACACTGTTAAAGATTATAACAAAGATTAGTCGTAAATCTTATGGAAGACAATGCAGATAGTGTCAAAACAACTGTTCTGCATATATAATTAAATGGAATGATGCTGTATTATGAAGGAATAAAATAAATTGTGTGTATTATTTCACATACCACGTATCAAATCCAGAGATGGATTATTTTAAAATTAATTTTGGACTTGAATATTTATGTTAAAGATAATAAAAACTTGTTTTCAAATCCTGTGAAAATAATTTGGATTTTAAGAAAAATAGCTGCCATCATCCCACTTGGTTGAAAAATGTTCCAAAAAAACTATCTCTTAGAATCAGCAAAAATTGTGACTTAAAGGGATAGGCAAGTCAAAATTAAACTTGCATTATTCAGATAGAGCATACAATTTTAAGACACTTAATTGCACTTCTATTTGCAAATGTCCTTTGTTCTCTTGGTATCCCTTGTTGAAAAAAATCCTACACTAGTGGGAGCTAGCTGCTGATTGGTGCTTGTACACATTTGTCTCTTGTGATTGGCTAACTAAATGTGTTCAGCTTGCTGCCAGTAGTGCAAAGATGTTCCTTCAGCAAAGGAAAACAAAAGAATCAAGCAAATTTGATATTAGAAGTAAATTGGAAAGATGTTTAAAATGGTATGTTCTATCTGAATCATGAAAGAAAATTTTGGGGTTTCTTGTCCCTTTAACATCTGACCATGGTGATTAATCTAATCTCCTTAAATAGAGATTTTGTGATAAAGGCAGCTTGTACACATTTGTCTCTTGTGATTGGCTAACTAAATGTGTTCAGCTTGCTGCCAGTAGTGCAAAGCTGTTCCTTCAGCAAAGGAAAACAAAAGAATCAAGCAAATTTGATATTAGAAGTAAATTGGAAAGATGTTTAAAATGGTATGTTCTATCTGAATCATGAAAGAAAATTTTGGGGTTTCTTGTCCCTTTAACATCTGACCATGGTGATTAATCTAATCTCCTTAAATAGAGATTTTGTGATAAAGGCAGCTTGTACACATTTGTCTCTTGTGATTGGCTAACTAAATGTGTTCAGCTTGCTGCCAGTAGTGCAAAGCTGTTCCTTCAGCAAAGGAAAACAAAAGAATGAAGCAAATTTGATATTAGAAGTAAATTGGAAAGATGTTTAAAATGGTATGTTCTATCTGAATCATGAAAGAAAATTTTGGGGTTTCTTGTCCCTTTAACATCTGACCATGGTGATTAATCTAATCTCCTTAAATAGAGATTTTGTGATAAAGGCAGCTAAACTAAAAGCAGAAAGAATTTGTGAATGTGAATTTGTTACTATAAATATGGAGGTATTTTGAATAGTGTTATAGCTCTTTTGATTGTTTAGTTTTGTATGCTGTTTATAGCATTGATCAAGCTTTTATCAAACTTTTTATCAATAGAGCTTTTTTTGCTGTTTTTGTACATTGAAGAATAAATCTTCTGAAAAAGATTTGTATTTGCTGTGCTACATCTTTGTGCAATAAATCTTCTGATCCTTCATACTTGACTCCTTTTACTGCCTTACTTTTTGAACTAATCCCCGTCAGATCTGTGCCACCTATATTGAAGTATTGTACTTATGGGGTATCAGAAGAGACAGAGAAATCCAATGATCTGACACAAGGGGAGTACTTTGTAGCCTTATTATTTACTGTATTTTTGTTTTTACTGTTTTGTTTGTATATTCACCCAGTAAGCTCAAAAGATGCCTTTAGATGGGTTAGCAGTAGTTTGGATGGAAACATATTGCAATAGTTAACTATGGCCTAGATTAGGTACGACTATACTGCTGAAAAATTGGCCATTGCATGTGGAATGGCCGGTAATTCATATTACGAGTTGCGGCTGTATAGCTATACAGCAAGAATTTTAGTCTGTAACGCAACGTCTATTCCGCACTCAAAAAATGACTTTTGAATGTGGGATTTTTCATAGCGCCGTATTACAGGTTGTGCATTCCGGCTAAAATGATTGTGTTACAGCCTATACCGACATGAGCCATTCCGCCATCTAAGACCAGTAGTTATGGATTTTGCAAAACAAAAATGTTTCACAAAACTCATAACTAAAATGTTACAAACTACACTAACATAAAATCAAGAAAATAGAGAGACTCACTCACTGAGACAGAACAATAGCAAGAAAAACTGTGCTTGTCCACAATGCCAGTGCCACTCAGGGTGCAGTCTCTTTTTGCACACTATGCCTTTTACAGAGAAAAAATATCCTGTAGCATATCAGTCTGATCCTGCCCAATGACAGTCCAGCACCGAAATACCAGGCAATTCTTCTCTGAACAAGACAAACAACAAAACCCAGACGTACGTTTCGGCCTCTCTTGGGCCTCATCAGTGAGGTGCAGTTGCATATCTCTAGGGCATGTGTGCAAGGAGTCCAACGTCTGGTTTCCCCTTTTACTCTTAGGGAGACCCAAGAGCAATTTACATAAAATGAAGAAAATAGAGAGACACACTCACTGAGACAGAACAATAGCTAGACAAACATATGTGCTTGTCCACAAGGCCAGTGCCACTTAGGGTGCAGTCTCTTTTTGCACACTATCGGCTAGATTTAGAGTTTGGCGTTAGCCGTCAAAACCAGCGTTAGAGGCTCCTAACGCTGGTTTTGGGCTACCGCTGGTATTTAGAGTCAGTCAGGAAAGGGTCTAACGCTCACTTTGCAGCTGCGATTTTTGCATACCGCAGATCCCCCTACGCCATTTGTGTATCCTATCTTTTCAATGGGATATTTCTACCGCTGATATTTAGAGTCGTGGCTGAAGTGAGCGTTAGAAATCTAACGACAAAACCCCAGCCGCAGAAAAAAGTCAGGAGTTAAGAGCTTTCTGGGCTAATGCTGGTTCATAAAGCTCTGAACTACTGTGCTCTAAAGTACACTAACACCCATAAACTACCTATGCACCCCTAAACCGAGGTTCCCCCACATCGCCGCCACTCTATTAACATTTTTTAACCCCTAATCTGCCGACCGCATACCGCCGCCACCTACAGGGAGTGCAGAATTATTAGGCAAGTTGTATTTTTGAGGATTAATTTTATTATTGAACAACAACCATGTTCTCAATGAACCCAAAAAACTCATTTATATCAAAGCTGAATAGTTTTGGAAGTAGTTTT
Organism: Bombina bombina; assembly: GCF_027579735.1. NCBI lineage: Eukaryota > Metazoa > Chordata > Amphibia > Anura > Bombinatoridae > Bombina > Bombina bombina. The sequence goes on along the minus strand of NC_069504.1, from coordinate 554,314,758 downwards.
TTTTTTTTTTTTTTTGCAAAACCAAGCTTTATTGATGACAAGTTGAGTTATACATTACATATTAAATCGTTTACAGGCATAAAGGCTTTTACATATGAATAAAGTGCTGTAACTGGTTCCTCTAATGTGTCTACAGTTATTTATTTAGTATTGTGGTCATAGAGAGGATGTAGTCCAATATGCATTAAGATCTCAACCTTGTCTAATACTTCTTTCTTATTAAACATGACCATTGAGCTTGTTATTTCTATGTAAGCTTACAGTATTCTAAGAAATATTAACTGATAAACTGAATATTAACATTTTGAAAGATGCATCAGGCAGATTTTTATATATTGCTCAGGTTTCCAGCTTTTCAGGGTCACATTGCTGGAAATTTCTAGATACCTGATGTTTACTCATTAATATGAGCGTAGAAAAAGTCTTAGAAAAGAAAAGTTTAGGAGGAAGGTAGAGCTAAGCAAGTATATGTTGAGGGGGGAAGAGAGGAAGGGGGGAGGAAAAAAAAAAAAAAAAAAAGGGAAAGAAAAGAAGTGGGAGGGAGGGAGGAGAATGGTAGTGAGGAGGAGAGGGGGGGGAGGAGGGCCTGGGTGCTGAATATGTGCCAGAGGGTTCTTTTCCTCGAGAACCCTCAGGGTCTATATGAAGTGGGTTAGAATTCTCTACCCTCCCAAATCATAGTCATCATTTCGTGTGTTGCAAGTTTGTCAATTTTTAAGAAGTGATAGCGTTCCAGTCTCAGTAGTTCCCCCACCCTGTCCTCCCACTCCCTCCCGCTGGGGATCTGTGTGCTTTTCCAGTGAGCTGGAATGAGCCCCTTAGCACCGCTCATCATCAAAAGGAAGAGAAGGTATTTGTCTTCTCCAATTATCTTGGGGTAACCATGGGAGATCAAGTATGTTGGCTTTGGAGGAATTATGATCTTAAGTCGTTTGCTCATCTCTCCCAGCACCTCCTCCCAGAACGGCTGAATACGCGGGCAGTCCCACCATATGTGTAGTATAGTTCCTTCGCCTCCACAACCCCTCCAGCATTCCCTCCCGGCTTGGGGGTATATCCTGTGAAGCCTCGAAGGGGTGAGATACCACCGGCTCAGCAGCTTATAGTGCATTTCCTGCAGTCGTGCCGAAACCGAGGCCCTTTTGGTTTTCATGAAGATTTTGTCCCAGTCTTTGGGAGATATTTCTGTATTTAGTTAATTTTGCCATGCAGTAGTGTATGACGGGAGTTCCGATCCACCCCTCATCAGGAGCATCCTATATATGCTTGAAATCAAGCGAGTTGGGGTCTGTTGCGCTACGCACATGGATTCAAACTGAGTCCTTTGCCTGCTCAGAGCAGTGCGTTCCTTGTGCGTGGTATAATAATGCATGATCTACGCATACCTGTACCATGATGAGAACATGTTTCCATCCCATTCCATGAGGTCTGAGTGCGGTTTGAGTTTCCCCTGATGCAAAATGTTAGAGATTGTTGTCTCACCCAGAGTATAGCTGCCTCTCCGGGTTAGTGGTTCAGTTTCCATACCTAGGTCCGGATTGTCATGGACTGGTATATTGGGCGATGTCCTGGAGGAAATAGAGGGTTCCCTTACCAGGATTTTATCCCAGATCTTAAGGGTATCAGATATCAGTGGGTATGACGAGACCTCCAGGGGGCGTTTCCCCTCTGTGATCCAAGCCAGTGATCCAGTGTTTCGCCTACCAAGGATCTCACTGTCCACCTGTATCCATCTCTTGTTTGGGGAATTTCTGCACCACTCGACAATATGCTGAAGAAAGATTGATTCCTGATACTCCCTCAGCAATGGTACCCCGAGCCCACCCCTCTCCCTAGGGAGGTAGATGGTGCGCTTCGTGATCCTGGGTCTGATCTCATTCCATATGTATGATTCCATGGCGGTTTGGATATGGTTAAGATAACCAGTTGCCGCCAGGGCAGGGACTGTCTGCATTATATACAGAACTCTTGGGAGGATGTTCATTTTAACCACCCCGATGCGACCAAGCCACGAGATGGTTTTCTTTTTCCAGTTGTTGAGGTCTTTTATGACCTCCTCACTGATGTTTTTGTAGTTCAGTTCAATGATCTCTGTCAGATCCCGAGTGATCGTGATACCCAGGTAAGTAATGTTATGATCAGCTACCTTTATTGGGCAGCTTGATTTACCGTCGGCAAAGGCGTCCGCAGGCACCGTGATATTTAGTATTTCTGACTTAGATGGGTTGAGGAGGAAATTCGAGACCCGTCCGTAGGATCCGAACTCCTCCAGAGCTGCCTTCAGTGATTCAACGGAGTCTGAAAGGGTGAGGAGTATGTCGTCGGCATACATTGATAATTTATGTTCCGTTTTTCCTATAACAAAACCCCTAACCTCCCGGTTGGCTCTAATTCTGCTCGCCAGCACCTCAATAGAGAGGGCAAAGAGGAGGGGGGACAGAGGGCACCCCTGCCTTGTCCCATTCCTTATTAAAAAGGTATTTTAAAGAGTCCCATTTACTCTCACCCTGGCGTTTGGGGCTGAATATAAGGACATAGCCTTATTGATAAAGCCAGGACCAAATCCAAATTTTAACAAGGTATTCCGAATGAACTGCCAGCTGACCCGGTCGAACGCCTTCTCAGCGTCGGTTGTGACCAGGGCCAGTGGCATGTTGTTCAAGTGGGCGTGGGTTATCAGTTGTAGTACTTTGAGGGTATTGTCTCTTGCCTCCCGGTAGGGGATAAACCCCACTTGGTCGGTTGAGACGAGGTCCGGCAGGAGTCTGTTTAGGCGGGTTGCCAAGATCTTTGCCAGTATTTTGACGTCTGCGTTGAGCAGCGAGATCGGTCTATAGCTCTCAGGCTTATCTTGGGGTTTTCCTGGCTTGGGGATCACCGCTATGTGCGCCTCGAGCATGGAGCTCGGTAGGGTGGGGTGCTCTGCAAGTGTGTAAAACAAGTTTGTTAGTTTTGGGACAAGAAGGTCTGCGTAGAGTTTATAATATTTGAGTCCATAGCCATCAGGCCCTGGGGACTTACCCGTTGGTAGGTCTTTTATGGCTTTGTGGACTTCCTCATTTGAAAATGGGAGGTCCAAAGACTCAGAGTCTGGTTTAGAAAGGGATGGGAGCTCAGTGTTTTCAAGATATGTCAGGATGCGTTCTTCGTCGGTCTCAGCTGCTGGAGGTGCTTGTTCATTCTGGCTAGGGGAGGGCAGGTTATATAAGGACTCATAGTAGGTCCGGAAGCTGTCTGCTATTGAATTGCCGTCGGAACATATTGTTCCCTGTGCGTTAGTCATATGATGCACATATGCTTTTGTTCTCTTTCTCGCAATTGCCCTGGCTAGAAGCTTGCCAGGTTTGTCGCCCTGCTCAAAGTAATACTGCTTGAGTATAAGAGCTTGTTTTTGATAGCCTTCCTGGAGGAATTGCAATAAAGTTTTCCTGGTGGAAAGCAGATGAGTCAATCGTGCTTCATCTTGGGGGTAGGCCTTATGGGCCTCTTCAGCTCTTTCGACCTGTGAGAGGAGACTTTTGTATCGTTCTCTACTAAGTCTTTTGAGCTTCGCCTTGTGCTTAATCAACAGACCTCTGATGGTGCACTTGTGTGCTTCCCAGATGGTAGTGGCTTTTAGTTGCTCAGAGGCATTGATTTGGAAGAATTCAGTCAGGGCTTTTCGAATTTCTAATTGAAATATCGGGTCTGCCAGAAGCGTATCATCTAGCTTCCACACAAAGGGGGTGATCGGAACCGTGGGCCATTGTATTGAGCAGCTCACCGGAGCATGATCCGACCAGGTGATCGCAGAGATGTTGCTGCTCCTAGTGATTATGAGTCCTGTAGAGTCAGTGAACAGGTAATCAATCCTAGAGTATTTCCGGTGCAGGTGGGAATAGAAGGTATAATTTTTCAGCTGTGGGTGGTGTGTGCGCCAAATATCATGTAGTGCTAGTTCTGCTAATATAGCGGTTATGCGCCTCCGTACTTTCTGAGGGGCGCTTGAGATGCCGTTCGAGGTGCCAAGCATGGGGTCTAGTGCCGCGTTCAGATCCCCACCAAGGAGGAGGACACCGGTCCGAAGTTCCATTATTTTACTAGAGACCTTCTGAAAGAAGAGGTGCTGGGATGTGTTAGGGCAGGAGACGTTGACCAGCGTTATGGGCCTACCATATAGAGTGCCAGTTAGGAGCAAACACCTACCCTCGGGGTCTCTGTGAATCTGTGTCATCTGGAAGGGTATACCTTCGCGAAAGAGGATTCCTACCCCATTCCTTTTGTGTGGGCTCGAGGCGAAGTATGCAGTCGGGTAATGTCGACTGAACCACTGAGGCTCATGTGCAGTCGAGTAGTGGGTTTCTTGTAGGTAAATTATGTCTCCCCCCATTCTCTGTAAGTCCCTTAACACTATGGAACGCTTGTTGGGGCTGTTCAGTCCTTTCGCGTTTATGGAGATAAGCTCCAGAGGGTGGGCTTGACAGGGGCGTTGCATCTTGTTGTGGGGTGGGTCCAGGCCAATAATAGGGAGAAAGGGGGAGTTGTCAGAGATGAGATCCCGAGGAGGTGTATACAGGTGGGAGGGGGGCGGAGTAGGGCGCACAGCAGGAGGGGTAGGGGGCACAGGGAGGGGAGCTGACGGGGAGTGGGAAGAAAGGGGGGAAAGAAAAAAAAAAAAAAAAAAAAAAAAAGGGGGGGGGGGAGGGGAAAGACGAGGAGGGGTGAAGAGTGGCGAAAAGAGTATGTGTAAAAGGGTTAGTTCAAGTGCAGTAGAGGGTCCTTCTTAAGATAGGTATAGGGTGCTATACTAAAAGTTTGCAGCCTATGTAACAGTACAAGGGTGAGAGGAGGACAAGGTGGGGGGACCAGGAGAAAAAGGGAGAGAGAGAAAGGACTGAAGAAAAAGAGAAAAAGAAGAAAAAAAAGAGGTTTTTGCAATAAACAACAATATAATCAAGTTTTATATTTTACAGTGCAATATCAATATCAACTACTAAACCAAACAGGGGTAGTTGTCCCTGTATACCTTGCCAGAATCATAAACATATAAATAACTTTTGTAACTAGGAATGATCTAAGTGTGTTAATAGTAAGTACTTGTGGTAGGGGATCCTTGGAGGCGTCTTTGACTAGATTGCCTATCTGTACTATTGTCCCCTACTACCCTTAAATTTAGGCGTGTGCATGTCTGAGCGATAGTCTAATGATGTTTGCCCATCCCATCCTATGTCGGATCCTTCTCGTGGGTAACAGACTGAGGATGCATGTGTCATATAATCTAGTGGGGTGTAATGTTCTTAGAGCGTGAAGTAGCTTATGATGTGTGATGCTGGGGTTTCGGCCTTCTGAGAGACACTCCATATGTGGCTTATTTAGCTGTTGTGCTATTCTATGTGTACTACCCTGTATTCTTAAGGAATTATAATAAAACTCTCTGATACTCAAATTGGTTATTGGTGCTTTGTGGTTCCTACTTCTCTAGTTATCGTTCTATTACTGTTCTAAAGTTAAATGCCCTTGAAGTGGTGTACCTGACTATGTCTATCGTTAGGGGGGCTCTGGCATTTTTCCCCCACTTAAATGGATGTGTCACATTCCGTTCCAATTAAAGGTTATAACTTTTCATACATAACAAATATCGGGTGCATAGTTAGAGTGACATGCAACATTGCTTCCTATAACATTATTCTAACATGAGGCTGAAAGGCAGATTAAGGCTAAATATTGGTACAAAGTTCCACCTTGTAGGCAAAATGTCTCTGCAAGGCCTGTTGTCCAAATGTCCTGTGTGATTTAAAGAGTCTATGGAACAGCATATATTATAGTTACAACTATACAAATAAACATACGACCTTAATGCTCTTCAGCTTCTGTCCAGGGATCAAGGACCTTGTGTGGGATGGTTATCTCACTGATGCCAGTGACAAAAGGTGAGCTCATTTAGGGCAGTAGAGGTATGTGTGCCATACCAAGGACACCTATGGAAAGAGTGGGTTCTTCTGCTCATATTTGGTGAGCATCTTCCTGATTTCTGTGGTTTGGAGCAGCCTCCCCCTCTCTAGGTGGTCTGATGTCGAGCCCCAGAGCTTGCACAAAGCCTGGAATATCTTCCGGGGTTTTCAGAGTGTGGGTGGTGTTGTTCTTGGTTGCTATAATACTGGTAGGAAAACCCCATCTGTATGGGATCCGTTTTTCACGAAGAGCTGAGGTAATGTGCCTTAAATCTCTTCTTTTTTGTAGAGTTGCGGGACACAAGTCCGAGAACACCTGGATTTCCGTTCCCCTAAACCTTAGCGGGTGCGGATGCTTGGATCTTGCGAGTTTAAGCACTTCCTCTTTTTCTTTGAATGAGAGAAATTTCATTATGACATCTCTTGGTGGAGCTCTATTAGGGGGTTTGGGGCGCAGTGCTCTGTGGGCCCTTTCAATTTGTATATCTGGAACAGTGGGGTCAGCTTTGAGATGTTTGACGAAGTCTTGTATATACTGCTGGAGAGCAGGGGGGTCCACAGTCTCTGGGATGCCTCTCAGTCTTAGGTTGCTCCTCCTACTCCTATTCTCAAGGTCTTCTATTCTCTCCATGAGACCTTGTACAGTGCCCTCCTGGGCCTGTAAGTAACTTGCTTGCTGCTGCATATCCGAACTGAGAGTTTCTTGTTTTTCTTCGATCTGTGTGACCCGCCTGCTTACTACTCCCATGTCCCTCTTAAGTTCACCAAACATATTCTTAAAGTCCAACATTGCATTTTTAATGTCATCCTTTGAAGAAAGATGCATAATGTCGTTTTTTGTGAGATATCCGTGTGATTGCATAATGTGTGCTTGGTCATTTGCTTGTGCTAGGTTCTGCTGCCCTGTGTTATCTTGTGCGGACTTGTTAGAGGGATCTGCGGCTATCAAAAAGTTCTCCATCACTGATGAATGCGTTCCCTTTTGGGGTTTGTTATTCTTTTTACTTGTCATGTTGCTAGAAAGCAATGCTATTGTAGAGTGCTTTCTGTGTGGCCTTGTTTTCAAACCAGCGTGTCCGGCTAACTACTATATTGTTTTAATCTGGGCACAGGGAGCCTCTCTTCTGTTCAGATTAGGGGTGAGGCAGTATATCCCTTCTGCTATGTTGTAGGACCAGAGCTTATAAGGGGAAGTTGTAATGGGCTATAGACAGTTCTGATTTATATTCCCCTAATGCAGTGTGTATGGTGCGTGCCCGGCTTACCCGAGTTTCTGCAGTCCCCAGCGTGTGTTGTTCTTACCCCTGTTTAAGGTCAGCGTGTTCTAGGTAAAAGGCTCCCTTCGGAGGGGTCAGAAGGGAACTCCCGCGTCAGTCCTCTGTTAAGGCCCACCTCTCCAATTTCTCCGGTCGGCCATGTAAGTGCGGCCTTCTGCATGTGGCAAGCCCCAATCACAGTGTGAGGTAAGGAGTTGTCAGGAGGGAGCTTCGTGTAGTGAGATCTCGATCGTTTCACAATCTCCCCGTACAGGCCTACCCATCCAGGATCACCGGGTAACCACGTGGATGCGGCCTGTCGGTTCTCGGCCAGATCGCGGCGAGCTGAAGCTGTTGTCAGGAGTGCGGGTATGCTGCCGTTAGTGGTCTCGGCTAAGCTGGCGGGACCCGGGGGTGCTCCGCATGTGTGATGCCTCTTAGTTTACAGCAGGGCTCAGTCTGTTAGAGGGTGGTTGGCGCGCTGCTCGGCCTGTGTTGCTGCCTGTTTGTGTCGGCGCCTCCGCTCTGCTAACCGCTGCTTTCCAGGACCTGACCGGTAGTAAGCTTTGGATCAGTGGAGCTTTCCTGAGTACTTTTTGTTGGAGTTTAGCTAAATGATCATCCCTAGTTTTGACAAGGTATACTCAGGACCACGGAGCACTAACAGATTGCAGCCATTCCGTTCAGTGGCTAGGCTCCGCCCCCCTTGGAAGTAGTTTTTTAGTTTGTTTTTAGTTATAGCTATTTTAGGGGGATATCTGTGTGTGCAGGTGACTATTACTGTGCATAATTATTAGGCAACTTAACAAAAAACAAATATATACCCATTTCAATTATTTATTTTTACCAGTGAAACCAATATAACATCTCAACATTCACAAATATAAATTTCTGACATTCAAAAACAAAACAAAAACAAATCAGTGACCAATATAGCCACCTTTCTTTGCAAGGACACTCAAAAGCCTGCCATCCATGGATTCTGTCAGTGTTTTGATCTGTTCACCATCAACATTGTGTGCAGCAGCAACCACAGCCTCCCAGACACTGTTCAGAGAGGTGTACTGTTTTCCCTCCTTGTAAATCTCACATTTGATGATGAACCACAGGTTCTCAATGGGGTTCAGATCAGGTGAACAAGGAGGCCATGTCATTAGATTTTCTTCTTTTATACCCTTTCTTGCCAGCCACGCTGTGGAGTACTTGGACGCGTGTGATGGAGCATTGTCCTGTATGAAAATCATGTTTTTCTTGAAGGATGCAGACTTCTTCCTGTACCACTGCTTGAAGAAGGTGTCTTCCAGAAACTGGCAGTAGGACTGGGAGTTGAGCTTGACTCCATCCTCAACCCGAAAAGGCCCCACAAGCTCATCTTTGATGATTCCAGCCCAAACCAGTACTCCACCTCCACCTTGCTGGCATCTGAGTCGGACTGGAGCTCTCTGCCCTTTACCAATCCAGCCACGGGCCCATCCATCTGGCCCATCAAGACTCACTCTCATTTCATCAGTCCATAAAACCTTAGAAAAATCAGTCTTGAGATATTTCTTGGCCCAGTCTTGACGTTTCAGCTTGTGTGTCTTGTTCAGTGGTGGTCATCTTTCAGCCTTTCTTACCTTGGCCATGTCTCTGAGTATTGCACACCTTGTGCTTTTGGGCACTCCAGTGATGTTGCAGCTCTGAAATATGGCCAAACTGGTGGCAAGTGGCATCTTGGCAGCTGCACGCTTGACTTTTCTCAGTTCATGGGCAGTTATTTTGCGCCTTGGTTTTTCCACACGCTTCTTGCGACCCTGTTGACTATTTTGAATGAAACGCTTGATTGTTCGATGATCACGCTTCAGAAGCTTTGCAATTTTAAGAGTGCTGCATCCCTCTGAAATATATATCACTATTTTTTACTTTTCTGAGCCTGTGAAGTCCTTCTTTTGACCCATTTTGCCAAAGGAAAGGAAGTTGCCTAATAATTATGCACACCTGATATAGGGTGTTGATGTCATTAGACCACACCCCTTCTCATTACAGAGATGCACATCACCTAATATGCTTAATTGGTAGTAGGCTTTCGAGCCTATACAGCTGGGAGTAAGACAACATGCATAAAGAGGATGATGTGGTCAAAATACTAATTTGCCTAATAATTCTGTACTCCCTGTACGTTATCCCTATGAACCCCTAATCTGCTGCCCCTAACACCGCCGACCCCTATATTATATTTATTAACCCCTAATCTGCCGCCCCCAATGTCGCCTCCACCTACCTACAATTATTAACCCCTAATCTGCCGACCTGACCTCACCGCTACTATAATAAATGTATTAACCCCTAATCCGCCTCACTCCCGCCTCAATAACCCTATAATAAATAGTATTAACCCCTAATCTGCCCTCCCTAACATCGCCGACACCTAACTTCAAGTATTAACCCCTAATATGCCGACCGGACCTCACCGCTACTCTAATAAATTTATTAACCCCTAACGCTAAGTCTAACCTTAACCCTAACACCCCCCTAAGTTAAATATAATTTAAATCTAACTAAATAAATTAACTCTTATTAAATAAATTATTCCTTTTTAAAGCTAAATACTTACTTGTAAAATAAATACTAATATAGCTACAATATAAATTATAATTATATTGTAGCTATTTTAGGATTAATATTTATTTTACAGGCAACTTTGTAATTATTTTAACCAGGTACAATAGCTATTAAATAGTTCATAACGATTTAATAGCTACCTAGTTAAAATAATTACAAAATTACCTGAAAAAAAATCCTAACCTAAGTTACAATTAAACCTAACACTACATTATCAATAAATTAATTAAATAAAATACCTACAATTATCTACAATTAAACCTAACACTACACTATCAATAAATTAATTAAATACAATACCTACAAATAAATACAATTAAATAAACTAACTAAAATACAAAAAATAAAAAAGAACTAAGTTACAAAAAATAAAAAAATATTTACAAACATTAGAAAAATATTACAACAATTTTAAGCTAATTACACCTACTCTAAGCCCCCTAATAAAATAACAAAGACCCCCAAAATAAAAAAATGCCCTACCCTATTCTAAAATTAAAATAGAAAAGCTCTTTTACCTTACCAGCCCTTAAAAGGGCCCTTTGCGGGGCATGCCCCAAAGAATTCAGCTCTTTTGCCTGTAAGAAAAAAACATGCAATACCCCCCCCAACATTACAACCCATCACCCACATACCCCTAATCTAACCCAAACCCCCCTTAAATAAACCTAACACTAAGCCCCTGAAGATCTCCCTACCTTGTCTTCACCACACTGGGTTCACCAATCGGTCCAGAAGAGCCTCCGAATGCTTCATCCAAGCCCAAGCGGGGGCTGAAGAGTGACGTCCATCCTCCGGCTGAAGTCTTGATCCAAGCGGCGGCTGAAGAATTCCTTCTTCGGCAGAAGTCTTCATCCTATCCGGGCAGAAGAGTAGATCCGGACCGGCAAACATCTTCATCCAAGCCGCATCTTCTATGTTCTTCCATCCGATGACGAGCGGCTCCATCTTCAAGACCTCCAGCGTGGATCCATCCTCTTCTTCCGACGTCCTAAAACAGAATTAAGATTCCTTGGTGTGGTGAAGACAAGGTAGGGAGATCTTCAGGGGCTTAGTGTTAGGTTTATTTAAGGGGGGTTTGGGTTAAATTAGGGTTATGTGGGTGGTGGGTTGTAATGTTGGGGGGGGTATTGTATGTTTTTTTTTACAGGCAAAAGAGCTGAATTCTTTGGGGCATGCCCCGCAAAGGGCCCTTTTAAGGGCTGGTAAGGTAAAAGAGCTTTTCTATTTTAATTTTAGAATAGGGTAGGGCATTTTTTTTATTTTGGGGGTCTTTGTTATTTTATTAGGGGGCTTAGAGTAGGTGTAATTAGCTTAAAATTGTTGTAATATTTTTCGAATGTTTGTAAATATTTTTCTAATGTTTGTAAATATTTTTTTATTTTTTGTAACTTAGTTCTTTTTTAATTTTTGTACATTAGTTAGTTTATTTAATTGCATTTATTTGTAGGTATTTGTATTTAATTAATTTATTGATAGTGTAGTGTTAGATTTAATTGTAGATAATTGTAGGTATTTTATTTAATTAATTTATTTATAGTGTAGTAGTGTAGTAGGTTAGGATTTATTTTACAGGTAATTTTGTAATTATTTTAACTAGGTAGCTATTAAATAGTTATTAACTATTTAATAGCTATTGTACCTGGTTAAAATAATTACAAAGTTGCCTGTAAAATAAATATTAATCCTAAAATAGCTACAATATAATTATTATTATAATTAATATTATAAGTATTTAGCTTTAAATAGGAATAATTTATTTAATAAGAGTTAATTTATTTCGTTAGATTTAAATTATATTTAATTTAGGGGGGTGTTAGGGTTAAGGTTAGACTTAGCTTTAGGGGTTAATAAATTTATTAGAGTAGCGGTGAGGTCTGGTCGGCAGATTAGGGGTTAATACTTGAAGTTAGGTGTCGGCGATGTTAGGGAGGGCAGATTAGGGGTTAATACTATTTATTATAGGGTTATTGAGGCGGGAGTGAGGCGGATTTGGGGTTAATACATTTATTATAGTAGCGGTGAGGTCCGGTCGGCAGATTAGGGGTTAATAAGTGTAGGTAGGTAGCGGCGACGTGGGGGCAGAAGATTAGGGGTTAATAAATATAATATAGGGGTCGGCGGTGTTAGGTTTTTTGCAGGTGTTAGGTTTTTTTTTAGCTCAAACTGCCCCATTGTTTCCTATGCGGGAATCGTGCACGAGCACGTTTTTGAAGCTGGTCGCGTCCGTAAGCACCGCTGGTATTGAGAGTTGCAGTGGCAGTAAATTATGCTATACGCTCCCTTTTTGGAGCCTAACGCAGCCCTTCTGTGAACTCTAAATACCAGCGGTATTTAAAAGGTGCGAGGGAAAAAAGCCAGCGTTAGCTATGCGGGTCGTTACCGACAAAACTCTAAATCTAGCCTTATGCCTTTTCACAGAGAAAAAATATCCTGTAGCATATCAGTCTGATCCTGCCCAGTGACAGTCCAGCACCGAAATACCAGGCAATTCTTCTCTGAACAAGACAAACAACAAACCCCAGATGTATGTTTTGGCCTCTCTTGGGCCTCGTCTAGTGAGGTGCAGTTGCATATCTCTAGGGCATGTGTGCAAGGAGTCCATGTCTGGTTTCCCCTTTTAATCTTAGGGAGACCCTGAGTGGCACCCTAAAATGAACAGGCACGGAAGGTTTTCTAGCTTTTGTTCTATCTCAGCTGAGTGCATCGCTCTCTCTTTTTATATTCATGCAAATTGCTCTTGGGTCTTCCTTAGAGTAAAAGGGGAAACCAGACGTGGACTCCTTGCACACATGCCCTTAGAGAGATGCGACTGCACCTCACTGACGAGGCCCACAGAAGGCTGAAACGATCGTCTGAGGTTGTTGTTTCTCTTGTTCAGAGAAGAATTGCCTGGTATTTCGGTGCTGGACTGTCATTAGGCAGGATCAGACTGATATGCTACAGGATTTTTTTTCTCTGTGAAGGGGCATAGTGTGCTAAAAGAGTATGCACACTGAGTGGCACCCTAAAATGAACAGGCACAGAAGGTTTTCTAGCTTTTGTTCTGTCTCAGCTGAGTGCATCTCTCTCTCTTTTTATATTTATGCAAATTGCTCTTGGGTCTCTCTAAGAGTAAAAGGGGAAACCAGACGTGGACTCCTTGCACACATGCCCTTAGAGATATGCGACTGCATCTCACTGACGAGGCCCACAGAAGGACGACGCGATCGTCTGAGGTTGTTGTTTCTCTTGTTCAGAGAAGAATTGTCTGGTATTTCTGCACTGGACTGTCATTGGGCAGGGTCAGACTGATATGCTACAGGATATTTTTTTTCTGTGAAGAGGCATAGTGTGCTAAAAGAGTATGCACCCTGAGTGGCACCCTAAAATGAACAGGCATGGAAGGTTTTTTAGCTTTTGTTCTGTCTCAGCTGAGTACATCTCTCTCTCTCTCTTTTTATATTTATGCAAATTGCTCTTGGGTCTCCCTAAGAGTAAAAGGGTAAACCAGACATGGACTCCTTGCACACATGCACTTAGAGAGATGCGACTGCACCTCACTGACGAGGCCCACAGAAGGCCGAAATGATCGTCTGAGGTTGTTGTTTCTCTTGTTCAGAGAAGAATTGCCTGGTATTTCAGTGCTGGACTGTCATTGGGCAGGGTCAGACTGATATGCTACAGGATATTTTTCCTCTGTGAAGGGGCATAGTGTGCTAAAAGAGTGTGTTCCCTGAGTGGCACCCTAAAATGAACAGGCACGGAAGGTTTTCTAGCTTTTGTTCTGTCTACACTAACACCCATAAACTACTTATTAACCCCTAAACTGCCATATCCTTGCATCGGAAATACTATATTACACCTATTAATCCCTAATCTGCTGCCCACCCACATTGCAACTATTAAATATACCTATTAACCCCAAATCTGCTGCCCACCCACATCGCCAACACTGAATAAATCTAGTATCCCCTAATGCGCCACCCCCAGACATCGCTGACACATAGTAACTAATAAACTAAACCTATTAATCCCTAAACCACCGGACCCTCATATCGCAAAACACTAAATTAAAATTTTAACCCCTAAACCCCTCACCCCCGAACTTTAAATTAAAAGTTACAATATAACAATCTTAAAATTAATACAAACTTACCTGTGAAATAAAAAAAAAACTAAACCTAACACCCCCTAACTTTAAATTAAAAGTTGCAATATAACTATCTTAAAATAAATACAAATTTACCTGTGAAATAAAAAAAACTAACATTAAACTATAAATTAACCTAACATTACTATTTTAATAAAATAAAATAAAAACTACCAATTAAAAAAACCTAAATTACAAATTTAAAAAAACCTAATACTATGAAAAAAAATCAAAAAATCTAATTACAATAAATAATAAACACTAAATTACGAAAAATAAAAAATTCTAACGACTAGATTACGAGTTTTGCGGTAAGGTGAAAAAGCAGTGTTAAGCCTTATAACGCTGCTTTTTTACTACCACTGGTATTACGAGTCTTGCAGATTTAGTGGCACCGCACACTTTTTTGGCCTTTCCGCAAATCATCTTGCGCAATATGCGTATAGTTTATTTTCAATAGCGCCGGTATTACGAGCTTGTCCTGGGAAGCCAAAAAGTGAGCGGTACACCCTATCCCGTCAAGATTCGTACCGCATTTTAAAGTCAGTAGTTATGAGTTTTACACTACAAAGCTGTAGTATAAAACTCATAACTAAAGTGCTAAAAAGTACACTAACACCCATAAACCACCTATTAACCCCTAAACCGAGGACCTCCCGCATCGCAAACACTATAATAAAAATATTAACCCCTAATCTGCCGCTCCCGACATCGCCGCCACTATAATAAACATATTAACCCCTAAACCGCCACACTCCCACCTTGCAAACATTAGTTAAATATTATTAACCCCTAATCTGTCTTCCCTAACATCGCCACCACCTACCTACATTTATTAACCCCTAATCTGCCGCCCCCAAGGTCGCCGCCACTATATTAAATGTATTAACCCCTAAATCTAAGTCTAACCCTAACCCTAACACCCCCTAACTTAAATATAATTAAAATAAATCTAAATAAAACCTACTATCATTAACTAAATAATTCCTATTTAAAACTAAATTCTTACTTGTAAAATAAACCCTAAGGTAGCTACAATATAACTAATAATTACATTGTAGCTAGCTTAGGGTTTATTTTTATTTTACAGGCAAGTTTGTATTTATTTTAACTAGGTAGAATAGTTACTAAATCGTTATTAACTATTTACTAACTACCTAGCTAAAATAAATACAAATTTATCTGTAAAATAAAACCTAACCTAAGTTACACTAACACCTAACCTTATACTACAATTAAATAAATTCCCTAAATTAAATACACATAACTAAATTGAATAAAATTAGCTAAATTGCAAAAACCCCCCCACTAAATTACAGAAAATAAAAAAGAGTTTACAAGATCTTTAAACTAATAACACTTAATCTAATAGCCCTATCAAAATAAAAAAAGCCCACCCAAAATAATAAAAACCCCTAGCCTAAACTAATTACCAATAGCCCTTAAAAGGTGCGGGGCATTGTCCCAAAGAAATCAGCTCTTTTACCTGTAAAAAAAATACAAACACCCCCCCCCCAAAAGTAAAAACCACCACCCACACAACCAACCCGCAAAATAAAACCCTAACTAAAAAAACCTAAGCTCCCCATTGCCCTGAAAAGGGCATTTGGATGGGCATTGCCCTTAAAAGGGCATTTAGCTCTAGTGCAGCCCAAACCCCTAATCTAAAAATAAAACCCACCCAATACACCCTTAAAAAATCCTAACACTAACCCCCGAAGATCCACTTACAGTTTTAAAGATCCGACATCCATCCTCAACGAAGCAGGGAGAAGACTTCTTCCAAGCAGCAGATGTCCCCAACGAAGCCGGCAGAAGTGGTCCTCCAGACGGGCAGAAGTCTTCACCCAGATGGCATCTTCTATCTTCATCCTGCCGACGCGGAGCGGCTCCATCTTCAAGACATCCAGCATGGAGCATACTCTTCCAACGACAACTACCCAACAAATGAAGGTACCATTAAGTGACATCATCTAAGATTGCATCCCTTAGATTCCAATAGGCTGATAGAATTCTACCAGCCAATCAGAATTAAGGTTGAAAAAATCCTATTGGCTGATGCAATTAGCCATTAGGATTGGACTTCAATCTTATTGGCTGATTGGATGAGCCAATAGGATTTTTTCAACCTTAATTATGATTGGCTGATAGAATTCTATCAGCCAATTGGAATCTAAGGGACGCCATCTTGGATGACGTCACTTAAAGGTAGCTTCATTCATTGGGTAGTCGTCATTGGAAGAGGATGCTCCATGCCAGATGTCTTGAAGATGGACCCGCTCTGCGCCAGATGGATGAAAATAGAAGATGCCGTCTGGATGAAGACTTCTGCCCGTCTTGAAGACCACTTCTCCCGGCTTGGATGAAGACTTCTCCCAGCTTCGTTGAGGATTTCTTGCCGCTTCGATGAGGACTTCTCCCAGCTTCGTTGAGGATGGATGTTGGATCTTCAAAACTGTAAGTGGATCTTCAGGGGGTTAGTGTTAGGTTTTTTTAAGGGTGTATTGGGTGGGTTTTTATTTTTAGGTTAGGGCTTTGGGCAGCAATAGATCTAAATGCAATGCCCATCCAAATGCCCTTTTCAGGGCAATGGGTAGCTTAGGTTTTTTTAGTTAGGGTTTTATTTGGGGAGTTGGTTGTGTGGGTGGTGGGTTTTACTGTTGGGGGGGTTGTTTGTAAAAAAAATTACAGGTAAAAGAGCTGATTTCTTTGGTGCAATTGGTAGTTTAGTTTAGGGCTATTGGTAGTTTAGTTTAGGCTAGGTTTTTTTTCATTTTGGGGGGGTTTATTTTGATAAGGCTATTAGATTAGGTGTAATTAGTTTAAAGATCTTGTAATTTGTTTTTTATTTTCTGTAATTTAGTTTTTTTTTGTAATTTAGCTAATTTTATTGAATTTAGTTAATTGTATTTAATTTAGGCAATTTATTTAATTGTAGGGTTAGGTTAAGTGTTAGTGTAACTTAGGTTAGGTTTAATTTTACAGGAAAATTTCTATTTATGTTATCTAGGTAGTTAGTAAATAGTTAATAACTATTAAGTAACTTTTCTACCTAGTTAAAATAAATACAAATTTCCCTAAAAATAAAAATAAAACCTTAACTAGCTACAATGTAACTATTAGTTATATTGTAGCTATCTTAAGGTTTATTTTACAGGTAAGTATTTAGCTTTAAATAGGAATAATTTAGGTAACAATTGTAGGTTTTATTTTGATTTATTTTAATTATATTTAAGTTAGGGGGTGTTAGGGTTAGACTTTAGGGGTTAATAAATATAATATAGTGGCGGCGACGTTGGGGGCAGCATATTAGGGGTTAATAAATGTGGGTAGGTGGCAATGTTAGGGAGGGCAGATTAGGGGTTAATAATATTAACTAGTGTTTGCGATGCGGGAGTAAGGTGGTTTAGGGGTTAATATGTTTATTATAGTGGGGGCGATGTTGGGGGCGGCATATTAGGGGTTAATAACATTATGTAGGTGTAGGTGATTAGGGGTTAATAAATATAATGTAGGTGGCAGCGAAGTTGAGGGCAGCAGATTAGGGGTTCATAAATATAATGTAGAAAATAATAATATAAAAAATAATAAATTAAATCATCAAAAATAAAAACAATTACACCTAATCTAATAGCCTCAGAGCAGGCGGTCCGGTTATGGAGCAGCGGTACAGAACTTGATAAATTGACCCCCTAGCGTAAAGTGTAAGGGTTAAAGAAAAAGTTGCACCAAGTGTAACATAACTTCATTAAAATAAAGTGTTACACTCATATATACACTATCTGATAAAAATTATAATTCTAAATATTAAAAAAATGTATATGACCATGTGTGCGTGTGTATACATATATGTGTATTTATGTTTTTACATGTGTATTTATATGTTAATATGAGTATAAATGTATATACATAAATAAATACACATAGAAACACATATAGACACATGTGTGCATGTGTGTATGTGTGTATATATATATATACATATATCTATCTATCTATCTATCTATCTATCTATATATATATATATATATATAAACACATTCATATACACTATAGAGCCCTTTCAAAACAAACACCTTTAAACATGAAAATGTATATTTATTCAATTTTATATTATGTTTTACTGTGTTTTAATAGAGCAGAAATTGGAGTTTTGGGAAATTGCATAATCACTCCCAGTGAAGGAGTTAGTCACAAGCCAGCAACAGGTGTCACAGGGTCTGGTCCCTTAGCCTCCTCCTGTTGGGTAATCGATATACTACACATTTGAATCCAGTGCTGTAACATACTCAGCACTGGAGGGGCTCTCTACTTGAAGCAGTCATTTCTGCAGTAGGTAAGCACAGTGGAGTGGGTGCATCTTAAAGTTAGTGAGGACATTTTCATGCACTCAAATAGCCCACAGGCTATTAGCAGGTACATTTTGAACAGTATATCATATCTAGGGGCCAATTTACTATAATGGCACTACCACATTTTCTCTAAATGTATTACATTTTAGTCTAGCTGTACTATTTGGAAAACATAGGGGGCATTAGAGATTCTGTTACTATATGTATGTGTATGTACAGTATATATATATATATATATATATATATACATGGCTATCTTTTATTGGCATTTATATAATTTTTTTAAAATACATTATTTTTTTATTTCAGTATTGTTTTTGCCTTAAGTTAAACAGCATTTTTATTGAGATTTTTCAGTGACAAAGCATGCTCCTTTAGGGTTTGTTCATTTTGTATAAGGAACTTTCCCCCCGCGCTACTGAGATTCATACCCAACTCCGTTTTGCCCACTTTATGCATCTTTACATAGTCTACAGCTTAGATGAAGCATTCTGGATGCGAAACCCGATATTGCTTGTGTGCAAACAATAGTGCTACACTTGTAATCTGGCCCTATACGTTTTCCTTTAGATCCGAAATATTTTTATAATTTTTATAATTTTTTATTATTTATAACTTGATGCCACTACACACTATTTATATTTAGTGCATCACCTTCCTAGGTGTTTTTTCACCTAGCTTTTTGGTTTTCCTTTAGAATATAGATCCACTGATTTCTTATTTCTTCATTTTAAATGTGTATTTTGCATGCTTTACCTGCCGCTCTAAAATATGCTAACCAGTAAAATGCTGCTCTTGCTTCTAAATGAATCTGTCCTTCCTATGTCAGTACAATACAAGGGAATTTTTCAGAATTATTTCCAGGTTTTAAAGATTTTTGTGCACTCAACTTTTTCAGGGGTGTTGGTGGACATGCCTACTCCAAGTAAGTGCAACAGAGTCTCTGACAAGTAACCTATTGTTAATTTACCTAGCTTTTCTGAATCTGTTAGGGTCAGATCAGCTATGTCACTTTTAGACTTAGATTTCAACACCTCAGATACGTATTCTAAAGGTAAAGTCAATCAGATAATCAGAAGTCTGTTGATGTTCAGAATGCAGAATCCTTGTCAGGGAAAACATTTTAGCTGGCATTCTTTTGGAATTTCTAGAATTCTTCAATTTCTACAAGAGGGTTTAGAAAAATGATTTACCTGCTAGATCTTTAAAAAGTCAGATTTCAGAGCTTTCAGTGTTCGTTTCTTAAGAGAATAGCTACATTTCCTGACAGAGCTTTGTTAAAGCTTTAGTCAGGATAAGACCAGTTATTAAACCAGTTTCTCTTCCTCAGAACCTTAATTTCGTTCCATAAGATTTTGCAGCTCGTTTGAGCCCATTTATTTTATGACATTTAGCTTCCATCTCAAAAGGTCTTGTTTCTTTTAGCAATATCTTCTTTTAGAAGACTTTCTTAATTGTCTGCTCTTCCTTGTGAGCCTTCTAATAGTGTTTTTTAACCCAATTAGGCTTTTACCTAAGTTGGTCACTTGATTACATCATTCAGGACATTGTGATGCATTCTCTTTGTCCTAATCCACACAATTCTAAAGAAGGGCTGCTACATAAGATATATAGTTAAATAAGAAAGAGGGGATAGCAAATAAAGTGTTTCTATGATGTACCCCTAATCTATTGTATGAATATATCAAATAACCAATAAAGATATAAACTCCAGTACTTGCTGAAGAAATGAAAATTCAGTCAAATTAATGAGACACTATGATGAATGCAGGGGGGGTGCTCGCTGTCCTATAAATGTAGACAAAAATGTGAAGAAAAAGCGGGCAGAAGTGGAGCACTCACCAAAAAAGCGGCATAGAGGGCTACACAGTGTAGGTCAATGTGAATAAAACTTAACATTTAATAGTGAATTACATAAAAATAAAGAAAAACTACTGCTGTAGTAGTATATAAAATTTAGATTAAAAGCACACAAATGAAAGTAAAGCTGAATTATCCACAAAATGCACCATTTAAACGATACTAGCAAAAGCAGTTAATCATGAGTAGTAGAGACTTGGGCAGTAACATACCAAACCCGGTTCACGGATTGCACAATGTCTATCTACAAAAGGAGGATTGACCTCCAAACAAATACTCTAGTGCAATACTGGACCGGTATAAGTCCGTCCAAGTCAGATAACAATAATTAAATAATGTAAGGTACAATATCTATAACAGTGTCAACAACATGTCAAAACTAGTGGATAGTACAGCTGTAATGGCGCCTGATGTGCATTTCGCCTGACTCGGTTTTCTCAAAGGCTAACCGGACTGATCGTAGCCTCATAGCCTATATATCAACAGTGGCCAATCATGGTATTGAAAAACACCCTTGTGTGAGCCAATCGACAAGGTCCTCCTATTATTGGATAGTAAGGTGTCACATGATCCGGGAGTAAGATGACATAGATGCGGAGGGAGTGGTTTCACTCCATCAATAGAATATACAAAGGGGGATCGTCTAATGTAAAACAGCAATATTTCTAAGAATAGCAAAAATCAATACAAGCATATGTATCGAAGCACAAACAGATCATTCACATGTGCTCATAGTGATTACTAAAAGTTATGCTGATAATTATACACTTTCAATTACAGAACCAGCTGTCAGTTACTATAGATGTGGTTAGAATCACCTATATTCAAATATATTGACAAATGGTAATGGATCGTAATAATCATCAATAAGTAAATTTCAATATGAACAGATGTTAATACTTGCTACGATATTACTGGCAAGTGCTTCTCACCACCTCAGCAGCAATATATGATGTATGAGCATATTTTAAATATATCTGAATGTTGGTACCTATATATAATCCTATTTACTACGATAAAGTAAGCGAGAGAGAAACAGAATGGACATTTATAGTCAGACACACAGTTGAACCAATCATAGTGTCAAAAATCCCTCACACCCTTGTATGAGACAATCAGGAGTAACCTCCTATCATTAGATAGTAAGGTGTCATATGGTCGAATATGATGGTGTTTCGAGGGGAGTAGTTTCACTCCGTCCAGTTATTGTGCACGATCGCCTAATATAAAACGGCGATTTCCAAGTGTAGCAATATCAAATACAGGTATATAGATCCAGGCACAGATATAAAGACAAGAAGTAGGTCATCTAGTTATACTCAAAATACACAGTGATGACTAACAATCCACACGATGTACTGACAGGCATATATTGTCCATAATAAAGCAAACTGTCAGTCACTATAAGTGGCAAATCGTAAATATTAAATATATCATTAAATATATTAGCAAATGGTAATGACTCCATAATAATCTTCTAGCGGCCAATCCCAGTAATCTTCAATATGAGTACCATATTCATAACTGCTATAATATTATTGGTGGACGGTCCTTACACGAACAGTTGTAGTCAAACACGGAATTAATAACCGTATGCAGAACTATATATCCTTATTCAATGTTATAGTTGTCTAATATTTCAAAAAATGTGTCAACAGAACAATAACAGAGTATATATATATCCTATGTTACTGTTCTGTTGACACTGTTGATATATATACTCTGTTATTGTTCTGTTGACACATTTTTTGAAATTTTGTCTTTATATCTGTGCCTGGATCTATATACCTGTATTTGATATTGCTACACTTGGAAATCGCCGTTTTATATTAGACGATTGTGCACAATAACTGAACGGAATGAAACTACTCCCCTCGAAACACCATCATATTCGACCATATGACACCTTACTATCTAATGATAGGAGGTTACTCCTGATTGTCTCATACAAGGGTGTGAGGGATTTTTGACACTATGATTGGTTCAACTGTGTGTCTGACTATAAATGTCCGTTCTGTTTCTCTCTCGCTCACTTTATCGTAGTAAACAGGATTATATATAGGTACCAACAGATATATTTAAAATATGCTCACTCATACATCATATATTGCTGCTGAGGCAGTGAGAACCACTTGCCAGTAATATCGTAGCAAGAATTAACATCTGTTCATATTCAAATTTACTTACTGATGATTATTACGATCCATTACCATTTGTCAATATATTTGAATATAGGTGATTCTAACCACATCTATAGTAACTGACAACAGGTTCTGTAATTGAAAGTGTATAATTATCAGCATAACTTTTAGTAATCACTATGAGCACATGTGAACGATCTGTTCGTGCTTGGATACATATGCTTGTATTGATTTTTGCTGTTCTTAGAACTATCGCTGTTTTACATTAGACAATCCCCCTTTGTATATTCTATTGACGGAGTGAAACCACTCCCTCCGCATCTACGTCATCTTACTCCCGTATCATGTGACACCTTTCGATACCATAATTGGCCACTGTTGATATATAGGCTATGAGGCTACGATCAGTCCGGTTAGCTTTTGAGAAAGCCGAGTCAGGCAAAATGCGCATCAGGCGCCATTACAGTTGTACTATCCACTAGTTTTGACATGTTGTTAACACTGTTATAGATATTGTACCTTACATTACTTAATTATTGTTATCTGACTTGGACGAACTTATACCGGTCCAGTATTGCACTAGAGTATTTGTTTGGAGGTCAATCCTCCTTTTGTAGATAGACATTGTGCAATCCGTGAACCGTGTTTGGTATGTTTCTGCCCAAGTCTCTACTACTCATGATTAACTGCTTTTGCTAGTATCGTTTAAATGGTGCATTTTGTGGATAATTCAGCTTTACTTTCATTTGTGTGCTTTTAATCTAAGTTTTATATACTACTACTGCAGTAGTTTTTCTTTATTTTTATGTAATTCACTATTAAATGTTAAGTTTTAATCACATTGACCTACACTGTGTAGCCCTCTATGCCGCTTTTTTGGTGAGTGCTCCACTTCTGTCCGCTTTTTCTTCACATTTTTTTCTGCTACATAAGATGTAGTGTCAGCATTAAAATTCTTCATAGAAACTACAAAGGATTTTAGATAATCCTCTAATTTTTATATTCTTTTTTGGGTCCAAGCAACGACTAGTAGACTACTGTTGTTATTTTAACTTCATGGCTAAAACTTTTGATACACAAGACTTTGTTGGAGGTGGGATAGTTTCCCTCAAAACATTTTACAGCCAATTGTCCTAGATGAGTTTCAACTTCCTGGGCTTTAAAAAATAAAGTGGGAGCGATTAAATACTCTTGGAGTTTTGTGAATCTTTTCCTCCTCCTAGTGGCCATGAGTTGAATTATGCACTCTCATCACCCTGAAATACATTAAAAAACTTTAGCTAACCTCTACTCTCCTCATAGGCTGAATCCTTCATGACTTGTTTTTAAGATTAAGGGCCTGATCATCCAAAGCTCTAAGCTCAGGCAAGATGATCTAAAATGATCTGTCAGTGCTATGAAATCCATAACTTGCTTTTGCAATCATCAGGGCAAGAAAATTTACAAAGATAAGTAGAAAAATTTTGACAAGATTTGGAAATCTCTGATTCAAAAGTCTTTGTGCAGAGTATTCAAAAGCTTGCAAAAGCGACAATTGCAATTATTAATTGCTTCTATATTACCTTTGCTAAAATTACTAGTTGGTACCCACGTCAAATCATTTATTGTCCACGATGTAATTTCTCTAAGGCTAACCTTAGTCGTATGTTTTGGCATTGTCCAAAAATACAAACATTTTGGTCTAGAGTTAGTTTTTGATTTAAAATATTAAAAGACAAAATAGTAGGCAAGATAAGTAACAATTCATGAATACAGGGATTCTAGGGGCTAGACATTTAATTCTCAAACCATAGAAAAATAAAACTAAACCAAGTATTACACAATTCATTAAAAAATTCATAAACAGTCTATCATGGAATGATATGATTTTTGCATGTTTACAGAAAATAATATTAAGAAATACTGTAAAAAATGTAATTTTTATTAAAAACCGATCAGACAATGCTCAAATGCAATTTTTATTTCCATTACACAAGTCCTAGTTTGTTAGCCATTTTTTTAACATTATACAACTTATATGTTGAGTTGAGATGAGTGGAGGGGGAAGAGAGAAAAATTATGTAGTTTAGTGTTTTTTTCCCCCTTTTCTTTCTGTTTGTTTTTCCAGTTTTCCGCTCTATGGTGTGGTATTCAGTGAGAAGTTGGGTTATGACTTTGATTAAGGTTAAGGAATTTTCCAATGCTGTTAAAAATAAATATTATGAGGAAGTCTTTAGTTACTGATCGTGATATATGTAATAACATTGTAAAATGGATTATATTTTATCAGGTTTAATCAGACAAAAGTCAGAGTTTGTAAAGAAGCTGGAACAACTTGATTTTATGTCATTATTTGAAGGTTTTTGTTATTATTTTGCTGCTCTTTTGATATTATATATTGTTGGCAGTTGGCATTAGGTACCTTTTATATTGTCTTAGTGTTAATATTTAAAAATAAGAGGTGCACTATTGATGTTAGCTACATTCATTGTTATACTATGGATGTATCGTGTGCAATTTAATGATGCATGTGGATATTTTTGTACAATTCCATACATTTCTATTGTGAAAAAAGTCTTGCAACATTTGCAAGTGGGCTGAACAATGTTTTTTTATTGGATTTATAACAAGTTTCCTCAAAATGATTTAAGTTTATTATACCTGTAGGTCTTTCCGAAAGTAGGCTGGTGAATTTGTTTCAAAATATGCATAGAGCCAAAGATATGTATGGTAAACCAGGAACAAATGCAAGGTACATTTTGCTATAAACAGCGCAACTTGATATGTCAGTGCAGGGTGCTCTCTGTTATATTCTCTCTCAACCTGCAAAAATCTATATTCTAGTGAGCTTTTCATCTTCTAAGGAGGTAAGTTTGCTGGGAACTCCTGGTTCAGCCCCTTCTTAGATCATTCTGTGATGTCTGCCCAATCAGCGTGATATTTCTCTGTCCATAAAAACAAATGTTAGGTTAGGGGACAAGCAGGCATTAAGATATCATCATTGTGCTCATGTTAAATTTTTCCTGAGCATTCAAAAAACTTAAAGGGGTATTCACTGTAAAATTGGTTTAATTGGTTTACCTTTAATTTGTATAAATCGTATAGAAAACTGTTCCTTTAGGTTTATTTTTTATATCAAATAGCTATGTTTGCACTTTGAAACAACACCCATTTAAGTGAGACCAGCTTGCTTATGAGAGCAGACCTCCTTATGTCATCATATATACACACACAAAGGCTTCCTTAGCTTATCTCTGTCTGTACACACAAAATCCAATACTTTGAGAGAACAATTGAAAAACAAACTTTTAAGTTCCTAAATATCCTGCTTCCACTGGAGGGCAATTTTTTTTACTGATTGCTATTTACATAGAAGTATAGGTTTCAAAAGGGGAAAACAGCAATTTTAAATGATAAAATAAAGATAAAGTAGCTATTTGTATACAATTTAATACACTCCAAGAGGTATAATTGATTATTTGGATCCAAGGCCATTTCAAGGGGCGGGCGAACAGTGCAGATGCCCAGGATGTCAAAAGCACTCAGAGCTGACCTTCTATTCTACTAGGCTGCAGCTGTAAAACTAGAACTAAAAACAAGCTGCAGCCAGGAAACAGAGAGACTGGAGATGAAGTGAGTGGATCCTTCCACAGTGCTGCTGTGCTCTTTACATGGCCGTACACCTCCTCCAGGTGTTGTACAGACTGAGCTGTAATGCAGACGTAGTGAGCTGCTAGCTAGAATAATACTCACATGCTGACTTAGGGAACAATGAGCACTGAAAATTTAACACTTTTGGGCTCTGGAATTTAGACCAGAGATCCTGCCGAGTACCTGCAGTGTCCTGCTGCTTGGGGACCCAATGCTGTTCAGGCCTCTGCTCCAATTACCAGATCTCCAAAATGTCAACTTGCCTGCCATCTTTTGCAAGGGATATATGTTTGACTAAAAGCCAGCAGCTCACTGTTACACATATTATCTTATGACAGTCCAGGCTTGAAAGAACCAGTGTGACCAGTCCCAGACAAAACTGCTCCTTGGTCTGTTGCACCATGCTGGCCCCTGGCATTAGTCACACCTGTTGTGCATATATGATCCCAATAGTGTGACCCACCTTCTAACTTGTCCCATTGTGGATAGCAAACTTGAAATTTTAAGAGGTATGTAGTGAATGCTAAGAAGTTGGGAGCTGCCCTGCATAATTCTATAAAACATTGGAAGAGGTGATGGTGGTGGTGAGGTGATTCCTACCCAGTGTTTGTTGCAGGGGAACTCATAGAGCTCACCAGTGACAATATGAAAAGAAAAGCTTAGGGGACTTATTCTGCAAAAGCAACAGGAGAGGTTATTTTCTTTTGAAAACTTATTTCACCACCTACAGGGAGATCAGACTGCATTGCAGTGGATGATTTATACTATGTGCACTGGTTGTGGCTTGCTGAACATGCTCCCTCACTTTGCCTGCTATTTGACTGTAATACAATCTTATCTCCCGCACTATTCATTAAGTTTCCTATTATATTTTTAGTCAGGTTTTTTTTTTGCCATGCATTAAAATTAAGGGCTAGATTAAGTGGAGCGCTAATTTATCAAGCGCCCACAAACGGGCAAATTTGTGGCTTGTTATTACTACCACGAGCTTGTGGTAGCAATTAGTGCTCCAAAAATTACCAGAGATCAGATCTCTGATTAATTTTCTAAAAGTGTCCCAAATGCCCTCAAAATAGAGGGTATTATAGTTTTTATGAGAAAAAAAAAGTAGCATTGTGTGTCGGGTGTTAGGAAAATAACGGCACTGAAAAGTCTATGGGAACTGTGTGTTCCCAATAAGTATATATGTATATGCTTATATACCTATATATTTATGTGTTAATATGTGTATATATACATATTAACACATAAATATATATGTATTTAAGCATATACATATATATTTACATATTGCTGCCATTGTTGCGCTACTTACCCCCTGCGCTGCGTGAGTTCCCATGCCGTTTCTCTCACAGCATGAGAACGAGGCTCCCATTTGAGCCTATAGAAGTGCGCTCTAGTGAGCGCAATGCTTCACAGCAATGCGAACGCAAGCTTGTATTCACATTGCTTTCAAGTTGTAATACCAGCGCACATTATCGTGTAACGTTAGTACACTAAGGGTCAGATTACAAGTGGAACGCTACCTTTTTTTTTTACTAACGAGTTACCTGCATTTAAAGTAAACTTTTTAACATGAAAGGGTTACCACACTTCTTACAAGAAACCAGATGCACGCTAACTTCAGGACCTCAGATATCACAACCTCTCTACCTTCTTTTCCCTAAAGACTTCAATGGAGCATGCTGTTCAGAAAAAACCTAACACTTAGTGCTTGCGTGCAAAATCTGCCCCGCATTAGATTGTCTGCGCTAAACCAGAAGGAAGTTTGGAATACAACATTTTGCATTCCAATGTTCTTCACATAAAAGAAAATATATTTTTTTAGATATATATTTCTATATATCTATTCTGTATTTTATATATATATATATTAAAAATGTATTAAAAAAAAAAGATTTTTCATATGTAAATGTAAAAAGTGGAAAGGGCTCCAAAGTGTATATATATATATATATATATATATATATATATATATATATATATATATATATATATAAATATATATAAAATTCCAATGTAGAGCGCACTCTCACCTAAAGGGCAGCTACCAGGGTTCAGGCAAAAATACTCATAAAATAGAAAAAGGCATGCACTCCCTGGATTTGTGCAAAACAAGTGCTTTAATGGCACATCAAACAGGTAACGTTTCGGGGATCAATCACCCCTTCATCAGACCAAGTGATGAATGAAGGGGTGATTGATCCCCGAAACGTTACCTGTTTGATGTGCCATTAAAGCACTTGTTTTGCACAAATCCAGGGAGTGCATGCCTTTTTCTATTTTTATATATATATATATATATATATATATATATATGCGTGTATATATGTATATACTTGTGTATATATGTATTTATATGTGCATATATGTATGTATATACATATATACACCTATAAATACAAATATATATATATATATATATTATTATTATTATTATCAGGTATTTGTAGAGCGCCAACAGATTCCGCAGCGCTGATATATATATATATATATATATCTATATATATTGCTTCTGCAATCAGATACATATTGAAACATATTGAAATAATCTTCTACCGGCCAATCCCAGTAATCTTCAATATGAGTACATATATATATACTATGTTATTGTTCTGTTGACACTGTTGATATATATACTCTGTTATTTTTCTGTTGACACATTTTTTGAAATATTAGACAACTATAACATTGAATAAGAATATATAGTTCTGCATACGGTTATTAATTCCGTGTTTGACTACAACTGTTCTTGTAAGGACCGTCCACCAATAATATTATAGCAGTTACGAATATGGTACTCATATTGAAGATTACTGGGATTGGCCGCTAGAAGATTATTATGGAGTCATTACCATTTGCTAATATATTTAATGATATATTTCATATTTACGATTTGCCACGTATAGTGACTGACAGTTTGCTTTATTATGGACAATATATGCCTGTCAGTACATCGTGTGGATTGTTAGTCATCACTGTGTATTTTGAGTATAACTAGATGACCTACTTCTTGTCTTTATATCTGTGCCTGGATCTAAATACCTGTATTTGATATTGCTACACTTGGAAATCGCCATTTTATATTAGACGATCGTGCACAATAACTGGACGGAGTGAAACTACTCCCCTCGAAACACCATCATATTCGACCATATGACACCTTACTATCTAATGATAGGAGTTTACTCTTGATTGGCTCATACAAGGGTGCGAGGGATTTTTGACACTATGATTGGTTCAACTGTGTGTCTGACTATAAATGTCCGTTCTGTTTCTCTCTCGCTCACTTTATCGTAGTAAACAGGATTATATATAGGTACCAACAGATATATTTAAAATATGCTCATACATCATATATTGCTGCTGAGGCGGTGAGAACCACTTGCCAGTAATATCGTAGCAAGTATTAACATCTGTTCATATTCAAATTTACTTACTGATGATTATTACGATCCATTACCATTTGTCAATATATTTGAATATAGGTGATTCTAACCACATCTGTAGTAACTGACAGCTGGTTCTGTAATTGAAAGTGTATAATTATCAGCATAACTTTTAGTAATCACTATGAGCACATGTGAACAATCTGTTCGTGCTTGGATACATATGCTTGTATTGATTTTTGCTATTCTTAGAAATATCGCTGTTTTACATTAGACAATCCCCCTTTGTATATTCTATTGATGGAGTGAAACCACTCCCTCCGCATCTTCGCCATCTTACTCCCGTATCATGTGACACCTTTCGATACCATAATTGGCCACTGTTGATATATAGGCTATGAGGCTACGATCAGTCTGGTTAGCCTTTGAGAAAGCTGAGACAGGCAAAATGCGCATCAGGCGCCATTACAGTTGTACTATCCACTAGTTTTGACATGTTGTTGACACTGTTATAGATATTGTACCTTACATTATTTAATTATTGTTATCTGACTTGGATGGACTTATACCGGTCCAGTATTGCACTAGATAGAGTATTTGTTTGGAGGTCAATCCTCCTTTTGTAGATAGACATTGTGCAATCCGTGAACCGTGTTTGGTATATTTCTGCCCAAGTCTCTACTACTCATGATTAACTGCTTTTGCTAGTATCGTTTAAATGGTGCATTTTGTGGATAATTCAGCTTTACTTTAATTTGTGTGCTTTTAATCTAAGTTTTATATACTACTACAGCAGTAGTTTTTCTTTATTTTTATGTAATTCACTATTAAATGTTAAGTTTTAATCAAATTGACCTACACTGTGTAGCCCTCTATGCCACTTTTTTGGTGAGTGCTCCACTTCTGTCCGCTTTTTCTTCACACTTTTTTTTTTCCTGCTACATAAGATGTAGTGTCAGCATTAAAATTCTTCATAGAAACTACAAAGGATTTTAGATAATCCTCTAATTTTTATATTCTTTTTTTTGGGTCCAAGCAACGGCTAGTAGACTACTGTTGTTATTTTAACTTCATGGCTAAAACTTTTGATACACAAGACATTGTTGGAGGTGGGATAGTCTCCCTCAAAACATTTTACAGCCAATTGTCCTAGATGAGTTTCAACTTCCTGGGCTTTAAAAAATAAGGTGGGAGCGATTAAATACTCCTAGTGGCCATGAGTTGAACTATGCACTCTCATCACCCTGAAATACATTAAAAAACTTTAGCTAACCTCTCCTCTCCTCATAAGCTGAATCCTTCATGACTTGTTTTTAAGATTAAGGGCCTGATCATCCAAAGCTCTACGCTCAGGCAAGATGATCTAAAATGATCTGTCAGTGCTATGAAATCCATAACTTGCTTTTGCAATCATCAGGGCAAGAACATTTACAAAGATAAGTAGAAAAATTTTGACAAGATTTGGAAGTCTCTGATTCAAAAGTCTTTCTGCAGAGTATTCAAAAGCTTGCAAAAGCGACAATTGCAATTATTAATTGTTTCTATATTACCTTTGCTAAAATTACTAGTTGGTACCCACATCAAATCATTTATTGTCCACGTTGTAATTTCTCTAAGGTTAAGCTTAGTCGTATGTTTTGGCATTGTCCAAAAATACAAACATTTTGGTCTAGAGTTAGTTTTTGATGGGTAAAATATTAAAAGAAAGAATTATATTCGAGAAAAAAACATATCTTTTTTCTATATGGAGAAAATAGTAGGCAAGATAAGGAACAATTCAAGAATACAGGGATACTAGGGGCTAGACATTTAATTCTCAAACAATGGAAAAATAAAAGTAAACCAAGTATTACACAATTCATAAAAAAAATTCAGAAACAGTCTATCATGGAACAATATGATTTTTGCATGTTTACAGAAAATAATATTAAGAAATACTGTAAAAAATGTCCTTTATATTAAAAACCTATCAGACAATGCTCAAATGCAATTTTTATTTCCATTACACAAGTCCCAGTTTGTTAGCCAACTTTTTAACATTATATAACTTATATGTTGAGTTGAGATGGGTGGAGGGGGAGAGAGAAAAATTATGTAGTTTGGTGGTTTTTCCAGTTTTCCGCTCTATGGTGTGGTATTCAGTGAGAAGTTGGGTTATGACTTTGATTAAGGTTAAGGTATTTTCCAATGCTGTTAAAAATAAATTTTATGAGGAAGTCTTTAGTTACTGATCGTGATATATGTAATAACATTGTAAAATGGATTATATTTTATCAGGTTTAATCAGACAAAAGTCAGAGTTTGTAAAGAAGCTGGAACAACTTGATTTTATGTCATTATTTGAAGGTTTTTGTTATTATTTTGCTGCTCTTTTGATATTATATATTGTTGGCAGTTGGCATTAGGTACTTTTTATATTTTCTTAGTGTTAATATTTAAAAATAAGAGGTGCACTATTTATGTTAGCTACATTCATTGTTATAATATGGATGTATCATATGCAATTTAATGATGTATGTGGATATTTTGTAGAGTTCCATAAATTTCTATTGTGAAAAAAGTCTTGCAACCTTTGCAAGTGGGCTGAACAATGTTTTTTTGATTGGATTTATAAAAAGTTTCCTCAAAATGATTTAAGTTTATTATACCTGTAGGTCTTGCCGAAAGTAGGCTGGTGAATTTGTTTCAAAATATGCATAGAGCCAAAGATATGTATGGAAAACCAGGAACAAATGCAAGGTACATTTTGCTATAAACAGCGCAACTTGATATGTCAGTGCAGGGTGCTCTCTGTTATATTCTCTCTCAACCTGCAAAAATCTACATTCTAGTGAGCTTTTCATCTTCTAAGGAGGTAAGTTTGCTGGGTTCAGCCCCTTCTTAGATCATTCTGTAATGTCTGCCCTATCAGCGTGATATTTCTCTGTCCATAAAAACAAATTTTAGGTTAGGGGACAAGCAGGCATTAAGATATCATCATTGTGCTCATGTAAATTTTTTCCTGAGCATTCAAAAACCTTAAAGGGGTTTTCACTGTAAAATTGGTTTAATTGGTTTAACTTCAATTTGTATAAATCGTATAGAAAACTGTTCCTTTAGGTTTATTTTTTATATCAAATAGCTATTTTTGCCCTTTGAAACAACACCCATTTAAGTGAGACCAGCTTGCTTATGAGAGCAGACCTCCTTATGTCATCATATATACACACACAAAGGCTTCCTTAGCTTATCTCTGTCTGTACACACAAAATCCAGTACTTTGAGAGAACAATTGAAAAACAAACTTTTAAGTTCCTAAATATCCTGCTTCCACTGGAGGGCAATTTTTATTACTGATTGTTATTTACATAGAAGTATAGGTTTCAAAAGGGGAAAACAGCAATTTTAAATGATAAAATAAAGATAAAGTAGCTATTTGTATACAATTTAATACACTCCAAGAGGTATAATTGATTATTTGGATCCAAGGCCATTTCAAGGGGCGGGCGAACAGTGCAGATGCCCAGGATGTCAAAAGCACTCAGAGCTGATCTCACACCTTCTATTCTACTAGGCTGCAGCTGTAAGACTAGAACTAGAAACAAGCTGCAGCCAGGAAACAGAGAGACTGGGGATGAAGCTTGTATTCGCATTGCTTTCAAGTTGTAATACCAGCTCACATTATCGTGTAACGTTAGTACACTAAGGGTCAGATTACAAGTGGAACGCTACCTTTTTTTTTTTACTAACGAGTTAACTGCATTTAAAGTAAACTTTTTAACATGAAAGGGTTAGCACACCTCTTACAAGAAACCCGATGCGCGCTAACTTCAGGACCTCAGATATCACAACCTCTCTACCTTCTTTTCCCTAAAGACTTCAATGGAGCATGCTGTTCAGAAAAAACCTAACACTTAGCTCTTGCGTGCAAAACCTGCCCGCATTAGATTGTCTGTGCTAAACCAGAAGGCAGTTTGGAATGCAACATTTTGCATTCCAATGTTCTTCACATAAAAGAAATTTTTTTTAGATATATATTTCTATATATCTATTCTGTATTTTATATATATATTAAAAATGTATTAAAAAAAACAGATTTTTTATATGTAAATGTATTTGAGTGGAAAGGGCTCCAAAGTGTGTATATATATATATATATATATATATATATATATATATATATAATTCCAATGTAGAGCGCACTCTCACCTAAAGGGCAGCTACCAGGGTGCAGGCAAAAATACTCATAAAATAGAAAAAGGCATGCACTCCCTGGATTTGTGCAAAACAAGTGCTTTAATGGCACATCAAACAGGTAACGTTTCGGGGATCAATCACCCCTTCATCAGACCAAGTGATGAATGAAGGGGTGATTGATCCCCGAAACGTTACCTGTTTGATGTGCCATTAAAGCACTTGTTTTGCACAAATCCAGGGAGTGCAGGCCTTTTTATATTTTATATATATATATATATATATATATATATATATATATATATATATTTATGCGTGTATATATGTATATACTTGTGTATATATGTATTTATATGTGCATATATGTATGTATATACATATATACACCTATAAATACATATACAGACTGGAACACCCTCTTAAAAAGTAACAGCTTCCACCCTCTGACAATTAAAAACGGGCATCATCAAATCACAACTGTTGAGAGTTATACGAAATAACTCCGATCTCATGAATCAGGCTAAGCAGCTACAGGATATGAAGATGAAATTCATAGAGAGAGGGTACAGCCTGGGACTAGTGGAGCAGGTTCTCAAGGAAGTGTCTCATTTGAACCAATCTTCATTGATTGAAAGGAAACCAAAGACGGGTGAAAATGATAATAAATTAAATTTTGTGACCTCATACAGCCCAGTATCAAATAAAATTGGTGATATTGTTTGCCAGAACTGGCACCTCATAAGGGACGACCACTCTTTGCCTTTTGCTGGATCATCACAGCCCAAGAGTGGTGCATAGGAGCAACCAGAATCTTCGATCCATGTTGATGAAAACGGATCCGTGGAAGAAACCCCAAACCTGGCTGGCTAATGCCAAGCCAGGATGTTTCAAGTGTGGTAATTGTGTCACATGTAACTCTCTGCTAACTGGTTCTAAGTTTCACCATCCCCAAACGAATAAGACCTACCAGCTCAGGCATCGCCTAACTTGTACTTCTCAGTTTGTGGTATACTTTTTGACTTGCCCTTGTGGCCGTTATTATGTTGGTAAGACCACCACTACCTTCAGGGAGAGGCTTGCCAATCATAAAAGTGCCATCAGGGCAGCACTGAAGGATGGCAGTGCGGACCAGCCTGTGGCACTCCACTTTCTTGAACACAATCATTCTGTGTCATCCTTGAAAGCAATGCTCATTGACATGGGGATCCCCCCCAGAAGGGGTGGCAACAGGCATAAGGAACTATTATGCTGTGAAAGCCGGTGGATCTATCGGCTGAACACACTCAGCCCACATGGACTGAATATGCATTTAGATTATTCCGTGTTCTATTAAGTTGAGTATGCATTTAATAATATATTGTTCTTGACATTTTCTATGAATAGTAGTCACTACTTCTTCCAATATCTTGTAATATGATTTTTTTCTCTCTTGTCCCCCTCTCTGCTGGGATGTTACACTGGATGGGTTACCCATTTCAAAACTAAATGATGCGTAGTGGTTTGAGCACTCCCAGTTTGTTGACACTTTGGGGTGCTACCTTGGTGTGTGCCGTCATATGGTTCGTTCTACTATTATATATCCTCTAGTGTTGGTTCTGCATACTTCCCCCTACTAGTGGGACATCCACTTGAGGTGTGTCTAATGGCTGATGGACCCCATATATTGGTTTTGGGTTTCCACATCTGTATACTGGTAGTCATGTCTTTGACTATGTATTTATGGTCGTTTGAGGAACGTTAATTTCTGGGTTTTCACATCTGTACACTGTTAGTCATGTCTTTGACTATGTATTTATGGTCGTTTGAGGAACGTTAATTTCTGGGTTTTCACATCTGTACACTGTTAGTCATGTCTTTGACTATGTATTTATGGTCGTTTGAGGAATGTTAATTTGCTCTGCATTATAATGAGAATATGCGATCCCATCCTTATTTTGTTGTATACGCTGGTTTATACAGTAGCTGAATGCAGTTACCTCTGGTTTATTATGGCTTCCATTCTTTATCTACTATGTTTTAAACATTTGTGGCACTTGCCAATTCTAAGCATCCATAGTGTATGTATTTATGGTCGTTTGAGGAACGTTAATTTCTGGGTTTTCACATCTGTACACTGTTAGTCATGTCTTTGACTATGTATTTATGGTCGTTTGAGGAACGTTAATTTGCTCTGCATTATAATGAGAATATGTGATCTCATCCTTATTTTGTTGTATACTCTGGTTTATACAGTAGCTGAATGCAGTTATCTCTGGTTTATTATGGCTTCCATTCTTCATCTACTAGGTTATATACACCTGTGGCACTTGCCAATTCTAAGCATCCATAGTGTCTGCTGTTGTGGTAGCAGCTGAACATGGTTATAATTGAGTTAATTAGAGTATCCAGCACTGTCTGCACTTCTCTGTAGTTGATACAGCTGCTACAGGTGCGTTTTTGACACACCCCTATTGCCAACCAATGAGAGCCTGGTGATCAGGGCTTAAATAGTTTCCGATTTCTGTTAATGGCATTCTGTTTTGCTCGTGGTGTTGTGTGCGGCTGCAAGTCGCCGTTGTGAGGTAATATAATTTGTCTGCTTCTTAATATTGTGGCCCAAAACATGGGGGTTGTTTATGTTTTTGCTAGGGCTGTGGGCGCCACATGTAGTTAACGGTGGGTGTGTAACGCATAAGACATGCAGCTGACATGGGACAATAATTTTGCTATAGTGCGGTCTGCTTACATATTGCCAGAGTTTAATCTATATTTGTGGACTGGAAAGTTAGAC
The DNA here is from genome assembly GCF_027579735.1 of Bombina bombina. Classification (NCBI taxonomy): domain Eukaryota; kingdom Metazoa; phylum Chordata; class Amphibia; order Anura; family Bombinatoridae; genus Bombina; species Bombina bombina. The sequence goes on along the minus strand of NC_069504.1, from coordinate 554,278,524 downwards.
TACCTATTGAGCTTATACCATGTGGGGCACGTATTAACGGCAGTGTGGATTTGCAATGTTGTAACTACTGTCAAATGTTGGTAAGGTACATGTGTATATACTAAGGGGGTACTAGTGCAATACTAAGGTTTGCACATGACTGTAGACCTAGTTGAGTCTTTTGAAAGTGTTTCGAGTGCAATACTAAGATGTGCACATGCTTGTATACGTGGTTGTGGTTTTCTTTGAAGGTAGGGTCCAGCGTGACTGCTGCACGCAATGTCAGGTTGTCAGATGCGAGATAAATGAGCATCAGGAAGTGATATAGTGCCTTTTTGTTGCTAAATGTATAATGTATGGTGCACCTATCTGCTTTGAAACATTAGAACAACTGTATATGGTCTCAGAGCCTGAGGCAGTTTCTAATGAGGTATGGGGACTTGCTAGTCTCTTTTGAAGGGTCTTTTATGTACAGGGAGTGCAGAATTATTAGGCAAGTTGTATTTTTGAGGATTAATTTTATTATTGAACAACAACCATGTTCTCAATGAACCCAACAAACTCATTAATATCAAAGCTGAATAGTTTTGGAAGTAGTTTTTAGTTTGTTTTTAGTTATAGCTATTTTAGGGGGATATCTGTGTGTGCAGGTGACTATTACTGTGCATAATTATTAGGCAACTTAACAAAAAACAAATATATACCCATTTCAATTATTTATTTTTACCAGTGAAACCAATATAACATCTCAACATTCACAAATATACATTTCTGACATTCAAAAACAAAACAAAAACAAATCAGTGACCAATATAGCCACCTTTCTTTGCAAGGACACTCAAAAGCCTGCCATCCATGGATTCTGTCAGTGTTTTTATCTGTTCACCATCAACATTGCGTGCAGCAGCAACCACAGCCTCCCAGACACTGTTTAGAGAGGTGTACTGTTTTCCCTCCTTGTAAATCTCACATTTGATGATGGACCACAGGTTCTCAATGGGGTTCAGATCAGGTGAACAAGGAGGCCATGTCATTAGATTTTCTTCTTTTATACCCTTTCTTGCCAGCCACGCTGTGGAGTACTTGGACGCGTGTGATGGAGCATTGTCCTGCATGAAAATCATGTTTTTCTTGAAGGATGCAGACTTCTTCCTGTACCACTGCTTGAAGAAGGTGTCTTCCAGAAACTGGCAGTAGGAATGGGAGTTGAGCTTGACTCCATCCTCAACCCAAAAAGGCCCCACAAGCTCATCTTTGATGATACCAGCCCAAACCAGTACTCCACCTCCACCTTGCTGGCGTCTGAGTCGGACTGGAGCTCTCTGCCCTTTACCAATCCAGCCACGGGCCCATCCATCTGGCCCATCAAGACTCACTCTCATTTCATCAGTCCATAAAACCTTAGAAAAATCAGTCTTGAGATATTTCTTGGCCCAGTCTTGACGTTTCAGCTTGTGTGTCTTGTTCAGTGGTGGTCGTCTTTCAGCCTTTCTTACCTTGGCCATGTCTCTGAGTATTGCACACCTTGTGCTTTTGGGCACTCCAGTGATGTTGCAGCTCTGAAATATGGCCAAACTGGTGGCAAGTGGCATCTTGGCAGCTGCACGCTTGACTTTTCTCAGTTCATGGGCAGTTATTTTGCGCCTTGGTTTTTCCACACGCTTCTTGCGACCCTATTGACTATTTTGAATGAAACGCTTGATTGTTCGATGATCACGCTTCAGAAGCTTTGCAATTTTAAGAGTGCTGCATCCCTCTGCAAGATATCTCACTATTTTTGACTTTTCTGAGCCTGTCAAGTCCTTCTTTTGACCCATTTTTGCCAAAGGAAAGGAAGTTGCCTAATAATTATGCACACCTGATATAGGGTGTTGATGTCATTAGACCACACCCCTTCTCATTACAGAGATGCACATCACCTAATATGCTTAATTGGTAGTAGGCTTTCGAGCCTATACAGCTTGGAGTAAGACAACATGCATAAAGAGGATGATGTGGTCAAAATACTCATTTGCCTAATAATTCTGCACTCCCTGTATATGGCAGGCCAGCGTATACCGGACTTTGCATAACACATAAACTGTGCAGCCGTATGGTGTTTTACCTACAATTGGGTTACATACGCTTTGTTTGCTTGCTAAGATTATAATATATAGCCCACCAGTGTATATCCAGAGCAGATTGAGAGTATTGGAGGGACTGTATTGTTTTATCTCCTAGCGCTATGTGTATGGGTTTGCCTTATTTTTATTTTTATTTGTATTTTTTCTATGTTTATTTTCATTATTTGTGGGTTTATTTTTCTGCCTGGAAACAATTTGGTGGTGGGATTACGTATCGATGCTGTGTTTTGTGTTTTTAAATCTGTTATTTTTTCTTCTTCGTTAACAGTTGTTCATCTGTCTTGATGAAGGCTTCTATGTAAGCCGAAACGTCGACCTTTCCTTATGACTTTCTAACGTTTTTGTTATAAACAATAAACTAACTTTGATGTACATAAATCCTGAGAGTGCCCTCCCTTTCCTAGCTCTTATCTACAATCCATTGAGGATTGCACCCAGGTGCTTCATTATTAGTTGAAGCTGGAGTGCTGGAACACGTGCTAATTGGATTATATATATATACATATATATATATATATTGCTTCTGTTCTCAGTTTTGTTTCTTTTAAGTGAACTGGGACTTAATTGTGATGCCAGCAAGACTCCTATATTTCCATTGATATTTATATATATATAAACACACGCACACAAACACATTATAACCCTTACACTTTATGCTAGGTGGCTAGGCGCTCTAATTCTTTAAGCGCCAATTTTGTTTGTGCTCAAGCGAAAACATTTACTTTCAATTCGTAAAATGCGCATAACTTAATGCAGTAACGATATTGCTTATTGAGACCCTTGTAAACTAGCCCTAAGTAATGAGGATGATGCAGTTCCATTTTTTTCCCCTCTTCTTAAGTATTTTATTATTACACTATTGCTTTCAGGGAAATATGTGCTTAACTTCTGCAGAGGGGTCAAAAGCACAGTTAAAACCGTCTCTCGCTGAGAAATGCACAGCTGGTTCAGGATGAAGAAAGTTACTTTGGCCAACATTTAATAAGCACCGGGTGGACAAGGCTCTCTCCAGTGAATCTATCAGCCCTGTATCGTGGCTGCTTATACAATGCCGCACCCTACTAGAGCAAGGCCAATCACTATTATATAGGCCATCTACAGAGGACAGGACACTTATTTACACATATAAAGGTTCATATTCATATGTATATGTGTTGAGTATGTTATATGTTGTACAGAAAAGGGGATCTGCAGGAAAAAAAAGTTAGAAATATAATCTCTTTCTGTTAATGTTTGATTCTAATCAAAAAGAGGTTAATTATAAGCTCAAATAGACAACTATCATAGATCAATATCACTATATATATTGTGTAATGTTATGGAGAAAAGTCTGTAACGGCAAAGCTGCAGCGTGTACACATCCAGAATCATAGTCCCTCTGAGTGAACCTCCAACTTCACTAGTCACGTAGATACAGGAGGTGGAGTGGGTGGTTTGCCAGTGAGCTGCTCTGGATACAATAGCCGCTGCAATCAGATACATATTGAAATGGCTCTTGCCAGAAACTCCTTATGGTTCCTAGCAAAGTGAAGGCAAAGACAATCAATAATTCAAATACCATTATACCATTACATAAATACATTTCTCACTGTATTTATCAGAATTAAAATTAAAACAAAAATGGTAAATAAAATAAAAAAGAAATATTAATAAAAACACTTAATAATAAAAAAATGCTTATTGATACATTTTAATAATAAAACTCTTAATTAATAAAAATAATATTTACTATTCGGCCTAGAAGATGTAATGTTTTTAATTTATATATGAATTCAACTCCTCCTTTAAAATACTATTCTCAAAATAACCTCTTTTCCAATTCTTTTTACTTTGTAAATTCAACAAAAATCTTTCAAACTATTATTGTGTACCACCTGGAAAAGTTCATATAGATGTGTATCCAAATCCCCCTTCTGTATATTACATAAGTGTTCATTCTTTCCATACCTGTATAATCTGCTGAATACTGAGTGACAAAAGGTACTATGTTTGTTTCACTCAATATTCAGCAGATTATACCGTTATGGAAAAAATAATCAGAAAACACTGGCATCTTATCAGTAATGACTCTATTTTAGGTGACAAAATCTCTGAAATACCCCGATGTATTTATAAAAAAAAGTGAATAATATTAAAAAAACAGTATACACCAATTTTGATATACTGTGACATGCATGTAGTAGACAATACAATAACAAAAATATGCAGATACTGAGTTAAAAAATCCAGTATAAAACCTTTTAAAAACTTACTTAGAAGCTCCCAGTTAAGCACTGTTGATTAGATTAGGCTGGGACACCAATTCAAAGGGGCAGAGAAAGCAGGAAGTGCAGACTACACCCCTCCCCTGCATATGAAAAGACCCATTACATAAGCAGGGGCAAGCAGGAATCTGTAGACTTAAATCTACATCTGATACTTTGGGGCTTGGTTAGCACAATGTTATTAAAAATAAGCAAAAGTATACATTGTTACAAAAACACTATCAGATGGGTTATATAAATGGATAATCTACAAAACATTTTTGCAAAGAAAAATCTAGTGTACAATGTCCCTTTAAGAATGTTTTAGCCCCAAGTGAATTTAAAACAGAGTAAGATTTGGAAGGATAGAGATCTTAACTGCGTGGTTTCTTTCTCTGCTTCTGTTGTAGGTCTTGCTGCAACAGTAGTAGTAGTATTGCTGTTCATCAGCACTATTCATGTGATGCCCAGAGGTGCAATATATGCGCTGCCCTGCTTACCCTGCAGAATGTGTAACTCATAAGTGTCTATAAAAACAGAAACCATAGCTCTGTTTCGCTGCTTTCTATCTTTTTTTTCCACTCTATGTTTGCTGTGTTTTGGGGGCCTCATAAAAGTACAAATGTGTAGATAAGCAGATTTTTTTAGCTTTAGGGCCATTATGGCTCAGTCTAGGGGAGCTGGTACCCCAGTACTTCACTTTCAGAAGTTAAGTAGGAGACATGATTTGAAAGTAATGGCTCAGCATGCAGAGTCTGTGAAGGATTGCTGTTGTTCAGGTCGTGGACTCTGGAAATAATAAATCTTCCTCCCATATGAATAAAGGAGTTGTGTGTTTTTTTTGGCTTAGGAACAAATGGTTAACAGGGTTGTTGAATAGAGAATTTCTATAAATGATCAGTTTCTTACTGTTTTACCTTTAGCTACTCCCTCAGTAAAAATCAAAATTTAAAATGTTCCTTTTTGAAAGTCGATTTGTAAACCACTGCATTAAGCTGACATTGGAAACTGGTGAGTCCTATTAAAAAGATACCTTTGGGGTGTAGTGTACCTAAAGGAAAGCATGTGGTTTCTATCAGAAGGCAAATACATATCATTTTACATAGAACAGATGAGCTTAATATTACCCGGAGGTTTAAAATTGATAGTTCTGATTATGTTGTGTTTGCTACTTCTGATCCTATTACATTTTTCAGTTGTGGGGCGAGATAACATATATGGCGCAGGCTTCAGCGCAAGTGTAGAAACCCGCGCCGCTCATAATTTCACTTCGCACATCGGGGTATTACATATATTGCGCCGTTAGATGCTAGACTGGTGTAAGTAGGACAAACTGGCGCTCTTCAAAAGTGTGCGCAAATACACATTTCTGTCGTCGCAAGTAGCTTACGCCAGTATTATGTCCGCATAAAGTGTCAATAAAGAGTAGTTTTATTCAAATGAGGATAAAACGAGTAAAAACAAAACCGGAATTAAACTAAAAATGCGACATGTAAATACACTATTCAAATTCATATATAAACCCATGCGCAGCCGCCATTTTTTTCAGTGTGTTTGGATTGTTCGTTAAGCTACAGCACACTGCCCAGGAGTGGAGGATTTGTGAGAGTAGAGAGAGAGGCGCAAACAGAATAGTTAGTTAGGTCACATTGGTGGATTGAGAAGCTTGTACACTTACATATATTCTGATATATTGCACACATTTTGCATACATACATATACATATACACCCCACTTTTTTTTCTAACACCTCACATATTTTTGTTTAGTTTTACAGTGTGATAGGCTGAGTGTTTGATTGTGATTGTGTGTGACTGAACTGGGAGTGAATGGGGGTGTGTGTAGTGTTATTAGTGTGAGGATGGCAGGGAGAGGTAGGGATGAGGGGAGGAGGGGAGAGAAGTGGCAGGGAGAGGAGTATTTTAGAGGACAGAAGGAGTAGTGGGTTCCCCTTCAGGGAGTAAGTGAAGTGGGGAGAGGAAGAGCCAGAAGGGATGATGGGAGGGGAGATGCCCGAGAGCAGGCACATCCAGGAGAGGGACAGAGGGTGCACATGGGGGCAGAAGGGGGGAGGAGGGAGAGGATAGGGTGGAACCCACACTGCCAGAGACATCACAGGGAGGAAGCCAAGTGGCCATGGAGGATGAGAGGCTGAGGTGTCCCAACTTCTCATTTGCGGAGAATGTTGCCCTAGTATAGACCATCATGGACAATTACTGTGCCCTCTTCAGACAGAAGAAGGGCAAAGGAAGTGCCAAAAGAAGAAAGATTGCATGGTTGGCAGTAGAGGATGCAGTCAACAGTGTGGCCCTGCAGAGGAGGACTGTAGAGGGCCTGAAAAAGAGGTGGAATGACTGCAAGAGGTGGGTCAAAGAAAAGATGGGGCAGGAAGCTGTCCACCAGAAGGGAACAGGCGGTGGTCCAGTCCTGGACATAGAGTACAACAGCTGGCAGGAGATTATACGCAGGTCCCTGAGTATCACAGCAGTCCATAGACTTCCAGGGACTCATGACTCAGGGGCTGCAACCACAGCACATCATGCTGGCGAGTAACATCCCACACACCTGTATTATATGTAGTTGCGATATAACATCCTTTAATATCACACATTCATGTACACAATGAGGAGCAGGGTATTTGGCGTACTAACTAAAACATCTACAATTATACTTGACATTACTGCTACATAACACAATGCAGTTCATGATATGAGGTGGGATAGTGCAATACTAACATGTCTCAGAGTAACACGGGCCACAAGCCACATGTAGAGTTTTCATTAAATGGACACTATAGCCATCCCAATAATTTTAGCTCAATAAAGCAAGTTCTGTGCCTAGATCAGGCTAAAGTAAATTGTGTGACCACAGTGTCACTAAAAGAACACATTATTTCATCATTGACATGTGCACATAACTATTGTATGAAACACATCCCTGTATACTGCTCATATATAAATCCCTCATAGAACAAATCACAATGTGCACATGCATGTTATAGAGTTTGACATGAGAATCAGTATAGGCCCTAGCATGTATCAATGTACATTGTATGCCCACATGGACATATATCTGACTGTACTAATCCCTCTCATCCTTTGACTCCTCCACAGAACCTCCTATCATGAGGATACAAACAGCCATGTCACTAAAACCACCACCACCACAACAACCACCACCACCAGTCTTCAGGCAACCACACGGACAGTATGCTCCCAGGCATGAGCATAGTTGGATGGATTCAGTTGAAGACCTGAGAGTGATGCCACGACCATTGATATATGACCCCTGGCAAGATTACTGGCCAGAGGAATATTCTTCCTTTGGATTTGAGGGGGAGCCAAGACAGCCACAAAGGGTCCATTAATTTACATCCCCCACAACACAATCTCATGTCAATCATGGATATTTCCCACAGACTATGTCACAAGGAGAGTTAATTGTAGAGGCTGGGTGGTCACACACTGGTCATCAGTGGGACTACCAATCAACCATGAGAGCTCCACCAGCCTCATCCATTGGAGAAGCTCCACCATCCTTATCCTTTGGACAAGCTCCACCATCTGCAGATGGCAAGACAGCAGAAACTACAGCTGCCCCTCTAGCAGCAGAATATACAGATGAACCTGCCCCTCTAGCAGAAGAATATACAGATGAACCTGCCCCTCTAGCAGCAGAATATACAGATAAACCTGCCCCTCTAGCAGCAGAAGATGCAGGTGAACCTGAGATCCAAGCAGCAGAAGATGCAGCTGAACCTGAGTCTCAAGCAGCAGAAGATGCATCTGAACCTGAGACTCAAGCAGCAGAAGTTATAGTTCAACCTGCCCCTCAAGCAACCAGCAGCCCTGTTGCTCAAGAGCCTATGGATGCATTGTATTCTCCACTGGGTGAGGAATACATTGCACTCCAGAGGAGGCTCGTGACAAGCACTGAGAGCATGCAAAGAGGCCAAGAGAGGTTCTTCAGGAACCAAGAAAGGTTCATAAGGAGCCAAGAGAGGTTACACAAATGCAGCATAGAGCTACAGAGGGACATGGCAGCATCGTTAAGTGCAAGTGTTCAAAACCAGTCACAGATGATGCAAATTCTGTCTGATATGCAGATGCAGATGGACAATAGGTGGAGAGAACAAAATCAACTCTTGGGTGTGTTGGTTGAGCACTTTACACACCAGCAGGACACTGCATCCAGCCAATCATCTGTGGCCAGCACACTAGCAGAAACACCAGAATCTGCTAAAACCAGGAGAACAAGGAAATCCACTTTAGGCACCTCAGCTCCCTCATCCAAGGAGCCAAATAAAAAATAAATATTATTATAGTCCACCATAAACCTTGTCCTCTGTTATTTACCATGGAATTGTCATACACATCCATCTGAGGTGTGTTTTATTACACTAATATTGTTAAAACATATAATGTGACCTGTGTGGAAATGGCAATAAAAACAGGTAATATTATCATGTTTATGACATATTCTTGTACTATAACTCACATCCACATAGTTGTGTATAAAGGGTACATAGAGTAATGTTCACATATAAGATGTATATCAATGTATCTCACATCCAAAATAAATGCACACATGGGTATATATATTACTGATGTTACTGATAGGTAGTGATGTCGTGAACCTAAAATTTTCGGTTCGCCAACGGCGGACTCGAACTTCCGGTATTGTTCGCGAACGCGCGAACCGCGCGAACCGCCATTGAATTCAATAGGCAGGCGAACTTTAAAACCTACAAGGACTCTTTCTGGCCACAATAGTGATGGAAAAGTTGTTTCAAGGGTACTAACACCTGGACTGTTGCATGCTGGAGGGGGATCCCTGGCAAAACTCCCATGGAAAATTACATAGTTGATGCAGAGTCTGCTTTTAAGCCATAATGGGTCTAAATCAACTAACATTCCCAAAGTGGCTGTCTCAAAACATCCCGGACAGAAGATAGATTGATAGTGATAGATAGGATAGATAGATATACATAGATTGATAGTTAGATAGAATCGATAGAATCGATAGAAGAGAAATAGATAGATTTGTTAGATATATAATTACCCTAATAAATTCTAATAATCAAACATGCGTTCTTGGACCCAACTAGCTTGTGTCAATTAGTACTTTTCTTAGCACTTTAATCCCTGTTCCCCCCCTATCGGGGGAGTTCTATATGGCCTGCCAGATTACCCTGAAAAATTATAATAATAAGACATGTGGTCTGCTACCTATTTTAACGAGGTTGTGTTTTAAGTACTACCATTCTTAGCACTTTAATCTCTGTAACTCCCCCTATTTGGTGAGGTCTATACGGCCTGGATGATTACCCATACAAAATATAATAATAAGACATCTGCTCTTGGTCTGCGACCCATGGTAACTATGTTGTGTTAATTAGTAATGTCCTTAATAATTGTTACTCATACTCACCCTATCGGTGGATGTCTATATGGCCTGCATGATTACCCTTACAAAATATAACAACCAAACATATGCTCTGGGACCCATGGTAAGTAGGTTGTGTTAAGTAGTACTGTTCTTTGCATTTTCATACCTGTTACAACACCAAATGGTGGCAGGTCTATCTGGCCTTCATGATTAGCTGCACCCAAATCCAAAAAAAAGCTGAGTGGTCTTAGACTAACACCCATGGCTAACTCGGTTGTTTCAATTAGTACTATTCTTAGCACTTTCATCCCTGTTACGGGTGGTCTACATGGCCATCATGATTAGCCGAACAAAATACTACAATCCAACCTTTGCTCAGTCTTCATAGGCCCTTCATTGTCTGTATTTTGATAGTACAGTTCTTATAATTTTTATAGCTGATACAACACCGAATGTTGTCAGCTCTATATGGCCTGCATGATTAGCCGCACCCAATACAAAAATAAATCCAAGCGGTCTTGGATTAACACCCATGGCTAACTCTGTTGTTTCAAGTTCTACTATTCTTAGCTCTTTCATCTCAACCCTGTTACTTCCAGGACTCTCGGTGGTGGTGGTCTACATGGCCATCATGATTAGCCTAACCAAATACTACAATCCAACCTTGGCTCAGTCTTCCTAAGGCCCTTCATTGGCTGTATTTTGGTAGTACTGTTCTTATTAGTTTAATAGCTGATACGACACCGAATGTTGTCAGCTCTATATGGCCTGCATGAATAGCCGCACCCAAAGCCAAAAAAAAGCCAAGCGGTTTTGCACTAACACCCATGGCTAACTCTGTTGTTTCAAGTTCTACTATTCTTAGCTCTTTCATCTCATCCCTGTTACTTCCAGGACTCTCGGTGGTGGTGGTCTACATGGCCATCATGATTAGCCTAACCAAATACTACAATCCAACCTTGGCTCAGTCTTCCTAAGGCCCTTCATTGGCTGTATTTTGGTAGTACTGTCATCAAAAAATTTTAATTTTTAATTATTAGAATACTGTCACAACAAATAGGATTGGTGCAAATATTTTTCAAGTAGGCCTGGCACACAGGCTTGGAAGGCTGTAGAAAAGTGCAATTCTAGGGCACGAGCAAACTGAGGATTAAGATCATCAACAATAAAGATTTTTTTAATTTTAATTAGTAACTATACTGTGACAAAAAATTAGGATTGGTGTAAATAGTTGGCAAGACGGCCTGGCACAAAAGGATGGCAGGCAGGAGGTAGATGCAATTCAAGGACACTAGGAGACTGATTACTGACAGTCTAAACAGTGATGATTGACAATTTTTGCAATACTGTTAACAGAAATATGATTGCTGACAACAATTGGCTAGGTGGGCCTGGCTCACAGCAGGCTGCAAGGCAGGAGGAAAGTGCTATTCAATGGCACCAGCAAACTGAGGATTCAAATCACAGCAACTATTACCAAAAATTTTAATTTTTAATTATTAGAATACTGTCACAACAAATATGATTGGTGTAAATATTTTTTAAGTAGGCCTGGTACACAGGCTTGGAAGGCTGTAGAAAAGTGCAATTCAAAGGCACGAGCAAACTGAGGATTAAGATCATCAACAATAAAGATTTTTTTAATTGTAATTAGTAACTATACTGTGACAAAAAATTAGGATTGGTGTAAATAGTTGGCAAGACGGCCTGGCACAAAAGGATGGCAGGCAGGAGGTAGATGCAATTCAAGGAAACTAGGAGACTGATTACTGACAGTCTAAACAGTGATGATTGACAATTTTTGCAATACTGTTAACAGAAATATGATTGCTGACAACAATTGGCTAGGTGGGCCTGGCTCACAGCAGGCTGCAAGGCAGGAGGAAAGTGCTATTCAATGGCACCAGCAAACTGAGGATTCAAATCACAGCAACTATTACCAAAAATTTTAATTTTTAATTATTAGAATACTGTCACAAGAAATATGATTGGTGTAAATATTTTTCAAGTAGGCCTGGCACACAGGCTTGGAAGGCTGTAGAAAAGTGCAATTCAAAGGCACGAGCAAACTGAGGATTAAGATCATAAACAATAAAGATTTTTTTAATTGTAATTAGTAACTATACTGTGACAAAAAATTAGGATTGGTGTAAATAGTTGGCAAGACGGCCTGGCACAAAAGGATGGCAGGCAGGAGGTAGATGCAATTCAAGGACACTAGGAGACTGATTACTGACAGTCTAAACAGTGATGATTGACAATTTTTGCAATACTGTTAACAGAAATATGATTGCTGACAACAATTGGCTAGGTGGGCCTGGCTCACAGCAGGCTGCAAGGCAGGAGGAAAGTGCTATTCAATGGCACCAGCAAACTGAGGATTCAAATCATAGCAACTATTACCAAAAATTTTAATTTTTAATTATTAGAATACTGTCACAACAAATATGATTGGTGTAAATATTTTTTTAAGTAGGCCTGGCACACAGGCTTGGAAGGTTGTAGAAAAGTGCAATTCAAAGGCACGGCCAAACTGAGGATTAAGATCAACACTAAAAAAATGTTTTATTTAAATTAATAACTATACTGTCTGACTGTGACAACAATTATGATTGGTGTAAATAGTTGGCTAGACGGCCTGGCACAAAAGGCTGGCAGTGGCAGGCAGGATTTAAATGAAATTCAATGGCACTAGGAGACTGAATATTTGCAGTCCAAAAAATTATGATTTTTTTTTTTTATTACTGTTACAAGAATTGTGATTGGTGCCACTAATTGGCTACTTGGGCCTGGCAGACAGGCTGGCAGATATGAGTCGTGGATGGTAGGTAGGGCAGCAATTTAACACAGTATGCTGTGTAAGTGACAAAAACACAGGACTGATAGAAAATTAAGTTACATTACACTAGCAAAATATTTGAAAATTTTAGATTTTAATATTAAAATTATGTTAAGAAGTGCAATGCACATATGACTCTATGAGTGGTCGCACTGGCTGGCTGCTACATAGGGCAGCAATTATAACAACAGTATGCTGTGTAAGTCAGATAGACAGTTAGACACAGGCCTGATAGAAAATACAATTAGATTACACTAACATAATGATTTAAAGACTTTATTTTGGAAATTTTAAGAAAAAGGTTAAGCACATACATATGAGTCGTGGCTGATAGCCTTGGAAGGGCAGCTATTAAAAACAGTAGGCTCTGTATGTCGGATACACACACACCTGATAGAAAATACTAATATTAGATTACACTAGAAAAATGATTGAAATTATTTTTTTGGGGGGGAAATTAAAAAAAGGTTAAACACATATGAGTCGTGGCTCACAGACTAGGGAGGGCAGCAAGTAAACACAGTAGGCTCTCTATGTCAGCAAAACACACAGGCCGGATAGAAAATTATATTAGATTACACTAGCAAACAAATTTAATTTTTTTTTTTTTTATATATATATATATATATATTAAAATTAAGGTGAAAGAAAAATAGATATGAGTGCTGGGTGGCTGCCTGGCACAGACCAATTAACCAAAAGACTGAAAAAAAAGAGGTATATTAATGCTGAGTGAGCCTGACAGACACAGGCATGATAGTAAATGTAATTAGATTACACTAGCAAAATATATATTTTTTTAATTTAAAATAATGTTATAAACGGATATTAACACTGGTGGCTGCTGGCTGGCACAGAGCAATGAGCCAGAGTATATGCTGTGTGACACTGGCCTAATAGAAAATGAAAAAAAATTACACTAGAAAAATAATTATATTTTTGGGTTAGTTAAATTTAAACTAATGTTGTTAGGGAGATATCAGTGGTGGCAGTAGTCACAGCATATGCTGTGAGCCTTAAACACACAGCTGAAAGCCAGGCAAATGATAATAAAAAAAAACGGAAAAAAAAAACGGCACGAAATATAGCCCTAAAAAGGGCTTTTTGGGGTGCTGTGCTTGCAGCAGAGATGAGTGGAGTCCTTCTGGACTGTAAATACACTAGCCTAGCTATGTTTTTCCTATTATTGTCAGGAGCAAAAACACAACACGTCCTCTCATTAAAAAAGCAAGGTCGTTATGAGTCTAAAATGGCGGATTCCGAGTAGCTGGGAATGTCTGTGAGGGAGTGTCTGATGTTGATTGGCTCTAATGTGTCAGGCGGCTGTGACATAAAGGGTCAAAGTTTCCACAATGATGACACATAGGGGCGGATCGAACATAGCCATGTGTTCGCCCACAAACGCGAACGCGAACAAGCTATGTTCGCTGTGAACCGTTCGCGGGCGAACAGTTCGGGACATCACTACTGATAGGTTGTGCATTTTCAGGTGGTGTAAGGCTGCAAGGGAGAGGTTGCGTTTGTGATTGGTTTGACCCAATTGCAGAGGTGGAATATTGATTATAATAATTAAGTGGTCAGCAAGGTTTAAAGGGACAGTTTATTCATAAATATTCTTCCCTTTAATTTGCCCCAATCATCCACTTTATCTGCTGGAGTGTATTAAATTATTTACAAGTATTTCCTTAACCCTTATGATTGCATTTGCAATATTTTATTTAGCCTGGGGTATCCCCACCCATCCTTAAAGGGACAGTCAACACCAGATTTTGTGTTGTTTAAAAAGATAGATAATCCCTTTATTACCCATTCCCCAGTTTTGCATAACCAACACTGTTATATTAATATACCTTTTACCTCTGTAATTAACTTGTATTTAAGCTTCTGACAGCCCCCTGATCAAATGACATTTTATTAATTATCTATTGAATTTAATTGTATCCAATTAGTGCAGTGTCTGCCACAATCCACGTGTGTGATCACAATGTTGTCTATATGGTTTACATGAACTAGCTCTCCCCTGTTGTGAAAAGCTAAAGGAAAAGCATGTGATAATAGGCTGCCTTTAAGGCCTTAGAAATTATCATATGAGACTTTCTAGGTTAATCTTTCAACTAAGAATACCAAGAGATCAAAGCAAAATTGGTGTTAAAATTAACTTGGAAAGTTGTTTGAAATTACATGCCCTATTTGAAACATGAAGGTTTTCTTTGGACTTAACTGTGCCTTTATATATTTTGGCCTCAAGGCCAAGCTGTGTTAACACAGCCAGTAGAATATATTACACTCCCATTGTTCTCTCCAAGTATTGGTGATTGTTTTAAGAACAAATATAAAGTAAATAAGCAAGTCTATGTACACAATGTGATAAAGTAATGAGATCTGATTATGCATACAAACTCAATCCATTTGATTAGGTTGTGGCTTCAAAACACTAAATCAGCTATTTCAAATACACAAATAAACCTTAAAAAAGCAAATTTCATACATTTTGTACTTTACTGTCCCTTTAACTATTTGAGATACTGCTTAAATGTATGTGTTTGTTAAGACTTCCAGGGAGTTACGTTGCTTTTTTAGTCAGTGCAAGGGTTGCTGCGCCTGCAATGTGCGGCGAGATGAGAATGGAGTAGACTTTCTGAATTCTGCGAGCGTAAGTCCTTACGCTGTATATTGGATACCGAATCCTGCGCCAGTTCTATATTAGTCTACGGGTGAAATATACGCCCGTAACTTGTATGCTACGCCGTATATGTAATATAAAAATCACGAAAAAAACGGCGTCGAGGGTATGTAATGGGGCAAGTGGTGTTTTTGGATATGTTGCCTACTTTCGAAACTAAAGACTGAAGGAAAAGAACAGGAAGATGTAAATGGGTCTGGAAAGGCAGCTGAGGCTGTGACTGGTGTGGATCAGGGAAAGCTAGTTATCCCTACAGAAGTCAGTTCAGATTTAATTTGGCCAGCTGGGTGCTGTAATGAATCTGTTAAAGTAAAAACAATGGCCCAGATTACGAGTTTTGCGTTAGAGGCGGTGCGGTGCTAACGAGCAGTTTTCACTCACCGCTCACTTACCTACAGCGCTGGTATTACGAGTTTTCAGAAGTGAGCGTTGAGCAAAATTTTGCTTATTACCGCACTCCAATACCAGCGGTGAGCTGGTGTAACGTGCTCGTGCATGATTTCCCCATAGGAATCAACGGGGAGAGCTGGCTGAAAAAAAGTCTAACACCTGCAAAAAAGCAGCATAAAACTCTTTAACGCAGCCCCATTGATTCGTATGGGGAAATAAAATTTATGTTTACACCTAGAACCCTAACATGAACCCCAAGTCTAAACACCCCTAATCTTACACTTATTAACCCCTAATCTGCCGCCCCCGACATCGCCGACACCTACATTATAATTATTAACCCCAAATCTGCCACTCCGGACACCTCCGCCACCTACATTATACTTATGAACCCCTAATCTGCTGCCCCCAACATCGCCGACACCTACATTATATTTATTAACCCCTAATCTGCCGCCCAATGTTGCTGCCACCTACCTACACTTATGAAACCCTAATCTGCCGCCCCCAACGTTGCCGCCACTATAATAAACATATTAATCCCTAAACCGCCGCCCTCCCGCCTCGCAAACATTAGTTAAATATTATTAACCCCTAATCTGCCATCCCTAACATCGCCGCCACCTACCTACATTTATTAAACCCTAATCTGCTGCCCCCAACGTCACCGCCACTATATTAAAGTTATTAACCCCTAAACCTAAGTCTAACCCTAAACCTAACACCCACTAATTTAAATATAATTTAAATAAATCTAAATAAAATTACTAGCATTAACTAAATTATTCCTATTTAAAAAGAAATACTTACCTGTAAAATAAACCCTAAGATAGCTACAATATAACTAGTAGTTACATTGTAGCTAGCTAACGGCTAGATTTAGAGTTCTGCGGCCAAAGGGGTGCATTAGCTATGCATGCTTTTTTCCCCCCCACATTTTAAATACCGCTGGTATTTAGAGTTCACAGAAGGGCTACGTTAGGCTCCAAAAATGGAGCGTACAGGCATATTTACCGCCACTGCAACTCTCAATACCAGCGGTGCTTACGGACGCGGCCAGCTTAAAAAACGTGCTCGTGCACGATTCCCCTATAGGAAACAATGGGGCCGTTTGAGCTGAAAAAAAACCTAACACCTGCAAAAAAGCAGCTTTCAGCTCCTAAAGCAGCCCCATTGTTTCCTATGAGGAAACACTTCCGAAGTCTGCACCTAACACCCTAAAATGTACCCCGAGTCTAAAACCCCCTAACCTTACACTTATTAACCCCTAATCGGCCGCCCCCACTATCGCTGACCCCTGCATTATACTATGAACCCCTAATCTGCTGCCCCTAACCCCCGCTAACCCCTATATTATATTTATTACCCCCTAATCTGCCCCCCCCCAACGTCGCCGCTACCTACCTACAATTATTAACCCCTAATCTGCCGACCGGACCTCACCGCTACTCTAATAAATGTATTAACCCCTAAAGCTAAGTCTAACCCTAACCCTAACACCCCCCTAAGTTAAATATAATTTTTATCTAACGAAATAAAATAAATCTTATTAAATAAATTATTCCTATTTAAAGCTAAATACCTGTAAAATAAACCCTAATATAGCTACAATATAAATAATAATTATATTGTAGCTATTTTAGGATTTATATTTATTTTACAGGCAACTTTGTATTTATTTTAACCAGGTACAATAGCTATTAAATAGTTAATAACTATTTAATAGCTGCCTAGTTAAAATAATTACAAAAGTACCTGTAAAATAAATCCTAACCTAAGTTGCAATTAAACCTAACACTACACTATCAATAAATTAATTAAATAAACTACCTACAATTATCTACAATTAAACCTAACACTACACTATCAATAAATAAATAAATTAAATACAAATACCTACAAATAAATACACTAACTAAAGTACAAAAAATAAAAAAAGAACTAAGTTACAAAAAATAAAAAAATAATTTACAAACATTATAAAAATATTACAACAATTTTAAGCTAATTACACCTACTCTAAGCCCCCTAATAAAATAACAAAGCCCCCCAAAATAAAAAAAATGCCCTACCCTTTTCTAAAATAAAAATTGAAAAGCTCTTTTGCCTTATTAGCCCTTAAAAGGGCCTTTTGCGGGACATGCCCCAAAGAATTCTGCTCTTTTGCCTGTAAAAAAAACATACAATACCCCCCCCAACATTACAACCCACCACCCACATACCCCTAATCTAACCCAAACCCCCTTAAATAAACCTAACACTAAGCCCCTGAAGATCTTCCTACCTTGTCTTCACCACGCCGGGTATAACCGATCCGTCCAGAAGAGGATCCAAAGTCTTCCTCCTATCCGGGGCTGAAGAGGTCCATCATCCGGCTGAAGTCTTTATCCAAGCGGGGGCTGAAGAGGTCCATCATCCGGCTGAAGTCTTCTATCAAGCGGCATCTTCAATCTTCTTTCTTCCGGATCCATCTTCATCCCGCCGACGCGGAACATCCATCCTGGCCGACGACTTCCCGACGAATGACGGTTCCTTTACGGGACGTCATCCAAGATGGCATCCCTCGAATTCCGATTGCCTGATAGGATTCTATCAACCAATCGGAATTAAGGTAGGAAAATTCTGATTGGCTGATGGAATCAGCCAATCAGATTTATGTTCAATCCGATTGGCTGATCCAATCAGCCAATCAGATTGAGCTTGCATTCTATTGGCTGATCGGAACAGCCAATAGAATGCGAGCTCAATCTTATTGGCTGATTGGATCAGCCAATCGGATTGAACTTGAATCTGATTGGCTGATTCCATTAGCCAATCAGAATTTTCCTACCTTAATACCTTAAATCCTATCAGCCAATCGGAATTCGAGGGACGCCATCTTGGATGACGTCCCTTAAAGGAACCGTCATTTGTCGGGAAGTCGTCGGCCAGGATGGATGTTCCGCGTCGGCGGGATGAAGATAGATCCGGAAGAAAGAAGATTGAAGATGCCGCTTCATAGAAGACTTCAGCCGGATGATGGACCTCTTCAGCCCCCGCTTGGATAAAGACTTCAGCCGGATTATGGACCTCTTCAGCCCCCGCTTGGATAATGACTTCAGCCGGATGATGGACCTCTTCAGCCTTGGATAGGAGGAAGACTTCGGACCCTCTTCTGGATGGATCAGTGATACCCGGCGTGGTAAAGACAAGGTAGTAAGATCTTCAGGGGCTTAGTGTTAGGTTTATTTAAGGGGGGTTTGGGTTAGATTAGGGGTATGTGGGTGGTGGGTTGTAATGTTGGGGGGGTATTGTATGTTTTTTTTACAGGCAAAAGAGCAGAATTCTTTGGGGCATGCCCCGCAAAAGGCCCTTTTAAGGGCTGGTAAGGTAAAAGAGCTTTCAATTTTTATTTTAGAATAGGGTAGGGCATTTTTTTATTTTGGGGGGCTTTGTTATTTTATTAGGGGGCTTAGAGTAGGTGTAATTAGCTTAAAATTGTTGTAATATTTTTATAATGTTTGTAAATTATTTTTTTATTTTTTGTAACTTAGTTCTTTTTTTATTTTTTGTAACTTAGTTCTTTTTTTATTTTTTGTACTTTAGTTAGTGTATTTATTTGTATTTATTTGTAGGTATTTGTATTTAATTTATTTATTGATAGTGTAGTGTTAGGTTTAATTGTAGATAATTGTAGGTAGTTTATTTAATTAATTTATTGATAGTGTAGTGTTAGGTTAGGATTTATTTTACAGGTACTTTTGTAATTATTTTAACTAGGTAGCTATTAAATAGTTATTAACTATTTAATAGCTATTGTACCTGGTTAAAATAAATACAAAGTTGCCTGTAAAATAAATATTAATCCTAAAATAGCTACAATATAATTATTATCTATTTTGTAGCTATATTAGGGTTTATTTTACAGGTAAGTATTTAGCTTTAAATAGGAATAATTTATTTAATAAGATTTATTTTATTTTGTTAGATAAAAATTATATTTAACTTAGGGGGGTGTTAGGGTAAGGGTTAGACTTAGCTTTAGGGGTTAATACATTTATTAGAGTATCGGTGAGGTCCGGTCGGCAGATTAGGGGTTAATAATTGTAGGTAAGGTAGCGGCGACGTTGGGGGGGCAGATTAGGGGTTAATAAATATTATGTAGGGGTCGGCGGCGTTAGGGGCAGCAGATTAGGGTACATAGGGAAAATGTAGGTTGCGGCGATGTGCGGTCGGCAGATTAGGGGTTCAAAAATTTTATTAGAGTGGCGGAGATGTGGGGGGGCCTCAGTTTAGGGGTACATAGGTAGTTTATGGGTGTTAGTGTACTTTAGAGCACAGTAGTTAAGAGCTTTATGAACCGGCATTAGCCCAGAAAGCTCTTAACTCCTGGCTTTTCTCTGCGGCTGGAGTTTTGTCGTTATATTTCTACCACTCACTTCAGCCAAGACTCTAAATACCAGCGTTAGAAAGATCCCATTGAAAAGATAGGATACGCAATTGGCGTAGGGGGATCTGCGGTATGGAAAAGTCGAGCGTTAGACCCTTTCCTGACTGACTCTAAATACCAGCGGGCGGCCAAAACCAGCGTTAGGACCCCCTAACGCTGGTTTTGACGGCTAACGCAGAACTCTAAATCTAGGCGTTAGGATTTATTTTTATTTTACAGGAAAGTTTGTATTTATTTTAACTAGGTAGAATAGTTATTAAATAGTTATTAACTATTTAATAACTACCTAGCTAAAATAAAGACAAATTTACCTGTAAAATAAAACCTAACCTATGTAACACTAACACCTAACACTACACTATCAATAAATTAATTAAATAAACTACCTACAATTATCTACAATTAAACCTAACAGTACACTATCAATAAATAAATTAAATACAAATACCTACAAATAAATACAAATAAATACACTAACTAAAGTACAAAAAATAAAAAAAGAACTAAGTTACAAAAAATAAAAAAATAATTTACAAACATTATAAAAATATTACAACAATTTTAAGCTAATTACACCTACTCTAAGCCCCCTAATAAAATAACAAAGCCCCCCAAAATAAAAAAAAATGCCCTACCCTTTTCTAAAATAAAAATTGAAAAGCTCTTTTGCCTTATTAGCCCTTAAAAGGGCCTTTTGCGGGACATGCCCCAAAGAATTCTGCTCTTTTGCCTGTAAAAAAAACATACAATACCCCCCCCCAACATTACAACCCACCACCCACATACCCCTAATCTAACCCAAACCCCCTTAAATAAACCTAACACTAAGCCCCTGAAGATCTTCCTACCTTGTCTTCACCACGCCGGGTATAACCGATCCGTCCAGAAGAGGATCCAAAGTCTTCCTCCTATCCGGGGCTGAAGAGGTCCATCATCCAGCTGAAGTCTTTATCCAAGCGGGGGCTGAAGAGGTCCATCATCCGGCTGAAGTCTTCTATCAAGCGGCATCTTCAATCTTCTTTCTTCCGGATCCATCTTCATCCCGCCGACGCGGAACATCCATCCTGGCCGACGACTTCCCGACGAATGACGGTTCCTTTACGGGACGTCATCCAAGATGGCATCCCTCGAATTCCGATTGGCTGATAGGATTCTATCAGCCAATCGGAATTAAGGTAGGAAAATTCTGATTGGCTGATGGAATCAGCCAATCAGATTTATGTTCAATCCGATTGGCTGATCCAATCAGCCAATCAGATTGAGCTTGCATTCTATTGGCTGATCGGAACAGCCAATAGAATGCGAGCTCAATCTTATTGGCTGATTGGATCAGCCAATCGGATTGAACTTGAATCTGATTGGCTGATTCCATTAGCCAATCAGAATTTTCCTACCTTAATACCTTAAATCCTATCAGCCAATCGGAATTTGAGGGACGCCATCTTGGATGACGTCCCTTAAAGGAACCGTCATTTGTCGGGAAGTCGTCGGCCAGGATGGATGTTCCGCGTCGGCGGATGATGGACCTCTTCAGCCCCCGCTTGGATAAAGACTTCAGCCGGATTATGGACCTCTTCAGCCCCCGCTTGGATAATGACTTCAGCCGGATGATGGACCTCTTCAGCCTTGGATAGGAGGAAGACTTCGGACCCTCTTCTGGATGGATCAGTGATACCCGGCGTGGTAAAGACAAGGTAGTAAGATCTTCAGGGGCTTAGTGTTAGGTTTATTTAAGGGGGGTTTGGGTTAGATTAGGGGTATGTGGGTGGTGGGTTGTAATGTTGGGGGGGTATTGTATGTTTTTTTTACAGGCAAAAGAGCAGAATTCTTTGGGGCATGCCCCGCAAAAGGCCCTTTTAAGGGCTGGTAAGGTAAAAGAGCTTTCAATTTTTATTTTAGAATAGGGTAGGGCATTTTTTTATTTTGGGGGGCTTTGTTATTTTATTAGGGGGCTTAGAGTAGGTGTAATTAGCTTAAAATTGTTGTAATATTTTTATAATGTTTGTAAATTATTTTTTTATTTTTTGTAACTTAGTTCTTTTTTTATTTTTTGTAACTTAGTTCTTTTTTTATTTTTTGTACTTTAGTTAGTGTATTTATTTGTATTTATTTGTAGGTATTTGTATTTAATTTATTTATTGATAGTGTAGTGTTAGGTTTAATTGTAGATAATTGTAGGTAGTTTATTTAATTAATTTATTGATAGTGTAGTGTTAGGTTAGGATTTATTTTACAGGTACTTTTGTAATTATTTTAACTAGGTAGCTATTAAATAGTTATTAACTATTTAATAGCTATTGTACCTGGTTAAAATAAATACAAAGTTGCCTGTAAAATAAATATTAATCCTAAAATAGCTACAATATAATTATTATCTATTTTGTAGCTATATTAGGGTTTATTTTACAGGTAAGTATTTAGCTTTAAATAGGAATAATTTATTTAATAAGATTTATTTTATTTTGTTAGATAAAAATTATATTTAACTTAGGGGGGTGTTAGGGTAAGGGTTAGACTTAGCTTTAGGGGTTAATACATTTATTAGAGTATCGGTGAGGTCCGGTCGGCAGATTAGGGGTTAATAATTGTAGGTAAGGTAGCGGCGACGTTGGGGGGGCAGATTAGGGGTTAATAAATATTATGTAGGGGTCGGCGGCGTTAGGGGCAGCAGATTAGGGTACATAGGGAAAATGTAGGTTGCGGCGATGTGCGGTCGGCAGATTAGGGGTTCAAAAATTTTATTAGAGTGGCGGAGATGTGGGGGGGGCCTCAGTTTAGGGGTACATAGGTAGTTTATGGGTGTTAGTGTACTTTAGAGCACAGTAGTTAAGAGCTTTATGAACCGGCATTAGCCCAGAAAGCTCTTAACTCCTGGCTTTTCTCTGCGGCTGGAGTTTTGTCGTTATATTTCTACCACTCACTTCAGCCAAGACTCTAAATACCAGCGTTAGAAAGATCCCATTGAAAAGATAGGATACGCAATTGGCGTAGGGGGATCTGCGGTATGGAAAAGTCGAGCGTTAGACCCTTTCCTGACTGACTCTAAATACCAGCGGGCGGCCAAAACCAGCGTTAGGACCCCCTAACGCTGGTTTTGACGGCTAACGCAGAACTCTAAATCTAGGCGTTAGGATTTATTTTTATTTTACAGGAAAGTTTGTATTTATTTTAACTAGGTAGAATAGTTATTAAATAGTTATTAACTATTTAATAACTACCTAGCTAAAATAAAGACAAATTTACCTGTAAAATAAAACCTAACCTATGTAACACTAACACCTAACACTACACTATCAATAAATTAATTAAATAAACTACCTACAATTATCTACAATTAAACCTAACACTACACTATCAATAAATAAATTAAATACAAATACCTACAAATAAATACAAATAAATACACTAACTAAAGTACAAAAAATAAAAAAAGAACTAAGTTACAAAAAATAAAAAAATAATTTACAAACATTATAAAAATATTACAACAATTTTAAGCTAATTACACCTACTCTAAGCCCCCTAATAAAATAACAAAGCCCCCCAAAATAAAAAAAAATGCCCTACCCTTTTCTAAAATAAAAATTGAAAAGCTCTTTTGCCTTATTAGCCCTTAAAAGGGCCTTTTGCGGGACATGCCCCAAAGAATTCTGCTCTTTTGCCTGTAAAAAAAACATACAATACCCCCCCCAACATTACAACCCACCACCCACATACCCCTAATCTAACCCAAACCCCCTTAAATAAACCTAACACTAAGCCCCTGAAGATCTTCCTACCTTGTCTTCACCACGCCGGGTATAACCGATCCGTCCAGAAGAGGATCCAAAGTCTTCCTCCTATCCGGGGCTGAAGAGGTCCATCATCCAGCTGAAGTCTTTATCCAAGCGGGGGCTGAAGAGGTCCATCATCCGGCTGAAGTCTTCTATCAAGCGGCATCTTCAATCTTCTTTCTTCCGGATCCATCTTCATCCCGCCGACGCGGAACATCCATCCTGGCCGACGACTTCCCGACGAATGACGGTTCCTTTACGGGACGTCATCCAAGATGGCATCCCTCGAATTCCGATTGGCTGATAGGATTCTATCAGCCAATCGGAATTAAGGTAGGAAAATTCTGATTGGCTGATGGAATCAGCCAATCAGATTTATGTTCAATCCGATTGGCTGATCCAATCAGCCAATCAGATTGAGCTTGCATTCTATTGGCTGATCGGAACAGCCAATAGAATGCGAGCTCAATCTTATTGGCTGATTGGATCAGCCAATCGGATTGAACTTGAATCTGATTGGCTGATTCCATTAGCCAATCAGAATTTTCCTACCTTAATACCTTAAATCCTATCAGCCAATCGGAATTTGAGGGACGCCATCTTGGATGACGTCCCTTAAAGGAACCGTCATTTGTCGGGAAGTCGTCGGCCAGGATGGATGTTCCGCGTCGGCGGGATGAAGATAGATCCGGAAGAAAGAAGATTGAAGATGCCGCTTCATAGAAGACTTCAGCCGGATGATGGACCTCTTCAGCCCCCGCTTGGATAAAGACTTCAGCCGGATTATGGACCTCTTCAGCCCCCGCTTGGATAATGACTTCAGCCGGATGATGGACCTCTTCAGCCTTGGATAGGAGGAAGACTTCGGACCCTCTTCTGGATGGATCAGTGATACCCGGCGTGGTAAAGACAAGGTAGTAAGATCTTCAGGGGCTTAGTGTTAGGTTTATTTAAGGGGGGTTTGGGTTAGATTAGGGGTATGTGGGTGGTGGGTTGTAATGTTGGGGGGGTATTGTATGTTTTTTTTACAGGCAAAAGAGCAGAATTCTTTGGGGCATGCCCCGCAAAAGGCCCTTTTAAGGGCTGGTAAGGTAAAAGAGCTTTCAATTTTTATTTTAGAATAGGGTAGGGCATTTTTTTATTTTGGGGGGCTTTGTTATTTTATTAGGGGGCTTAGAGTAGGTGTAATTAGCTTAAAATTGTTGTAATATTTTTATAATGTTTGTAAATTATTTTTTTATTTTTTGTAACTTAGTTCTTTTTTATTTTTTGTAACTTAGTTCTTTTTTTATTTTTTGTACTTTAGTTAGTGTATTTATTTGTATTTATTTGTAGGTATTTGTATTTAATTTATTTATTGATAGTGTAGTGTTAGGTTTAATTGTAGATAATTGTAGGTAGTTTATTTAATTAATTTATTGATAGTGTAGTGTTAGGTTAGGATTTATTTTACAGGTACTTTTGTAATTATTTTAACTAGGTAGCTATTAAATAGTTATTAACTATTTAATAGCTATTGTACCTGGTTAAAATAAATACAAAGTTGCCTGTAAAATAAATATTAATCCTAAAATAGCTACAATATAATTATTATCTATTTTGTAGCTATATTAGGGTTTATTTTACAGGTAAGTATTTAGCTTTAAATAGGAATAATTTATTTAATAAGATTTATTTTATTTTGTTAGATAAAAATTATATTTAACTTAGGGGGGTGTTAGGGTAAGGGTTAGACTTAGCTTTAGGGGTTAATACATTTATTAGAGTATCGGTGAGGTCCGGTCGGCAGATTAGGGGTTAATAATTGTAGGTAAGGTAGCGGCGACGTTGGGGGGGCAGATTAGGGGTTAATAAATATTATGTAGGGGTCGGCGGCGTTAGGGGCAGCAGATTAGGGTACATAGGGAAAATGTAGGTTGCGGCGATGTGCGGTCGGCAGATTAGGGGTTCAAAAATTTTATTAGAGTGGCGGAGATGTGGGGGGGCCTCAGTTTAGGGGTACATAGGTAGTTTATGGGTGTTAGTGTACTTTAGAGCACAGTAGTTAAGAGCTTTATGAACTGGCATTAGCCCAGAAAGCTCTTAACTCCTGGCTTTTCTCTGCGGCTGGAGTTTTGTCGTTATATTTCTACCACTCACTTCAGCCAAGACTCTAAATACCAGCGTTAGAAAGATCCCATTGAAAAGATAGGATACGCAATTGGCGTAGGGGGATCTGCGGTATGGAAAAGTCGAGCGTTAGACCCTTTCCTGACTGACTCTAAATACCAGCGGGCGGCCAAAACCAGCGTTAGGACCCCCTAACGCTGGTTTTGACGGCTAACGCAGAACTCTAAATCTAGGCGTTAGGATTTATTTTTATTTTACAGGAAAGTTTGTATTTATTTTAACTAGGTAGAATAGTTATTAAATAGTTATTAACTATTTAATAACTACCTAGCTAAAATAAAGACAAATTTACCTGTAAAATAAAACCTAACCTATGTAACACTAACACCTAACACTACACTATAATTAAATAAATTAACCAAATTAAATAGAATTATCTACATTAAATTAAATTAGCTAAAGTACAAAAAAAAACAAACACTAAATTACAGAAAACAATAAACAAATTAAATTAGTTTACATTTCTGTAATTTGCTTATTATTTTCTAAAGTACAAAAAAAAAACCCACTAAATTACAGAAAATAATAAACAAATTACAGAAATTTAAACTAATTACACCTAATCTAATAGCCATATTAAAATAAAAAGCCCCCCCCCCAAAAAAAAAAAACCTAGCCTAAACTAATCTACCAATAGCCCTTAAAAGGGCCTTTTGCGGGGCATTGCCCCAAAGTAATCAGCTCTTTTACCTGTAAAAAAAAATACAAACAACTAATCAGCCAATAGAATGTGAGCTCAATCCTATTGGCTGATTAGATCAGCCAATAGGATTGAACTTCAATCCTATTGGCTGATTGCATCAGCCAAAAGGATTTTTTCTACCTCAATTCTGATAGGCTGAAAGAATTCTATCAGCCAATCGGAATCTAAGGGACACCTTTTTGGATGACGTCACATAAAGGTACCTTCATTCTGTTTAAGTCGTCGGATGAAGAGGATGCTCCGCGTCGGATGTCTTGAAGATGGACCCGCACTGCGCCGGATGGATGAAGATAGACGATGCCGTCTGGATGAAGACTTCCACCTGTCTGGAGGACCACTTCTGCCTGGCTTGGATGAAGACTTCTGCCCGTCTGGAGGACCACTTCGCCCGTCTTGGATGAAGACGTCTCCCGGTAAATCGATCTTCAGGGGGTTAGTGTTAGTTTTTTTTAAGGGTGTATTGGGTGGGTTTTATTTTTTAGATTAGGGTTTGGGCAGCAAAAGAGCTAACTGTCCTTTTAAGGGCAATGCCCATAAAATGCCCTTTTCAGGGCAATGGGGAGCTTAGGTTTTTTTAGCTTTGGGGCAATGCCCCGCAAAAGGCCCTTTTATGGGCTATTGGTAGTTTAGTTTAGGCTAGGGTTTTTTAATTTTTGGAGGGCTTTTTTATTTTAATAGTGCTATTAGATTAAGTGTAATTAGTTTGAATTTCTGTAATTTAGTGTTTTGTTTTTTTTGTACTTTAGCTAATTTAATTTAATGTAGGTAATTGTATGTAATTGAGTTAATTTATTTAATTATAGTGTCGTGTTAGGTGTTAGTGTAACTTTGGTTAGGTTTTATTTTACAGGTAAATTTGTCTTTATTTTAGCTAGGTAGTTATTAAATAGTTAATAACTATTTAATAACTATTCTATCTAGTTAAAATAAATACAAGCTTGCCTGTAAAATAAAAATAAATCCTAAACTAGCTACAATGTAACTATTAGATATATTGTAGCTATCTTAGGGTTTATTTTACAGGTAAGTATTTCGTTTTAAATAGGAATAATTTAGTTAATGATAGTAATTTTATTTAGATTTATTTAAGTTATATTTAAGTTAGTGGGTGTTTGGTTTAGGGTTAGACTTAGGTTTAGGGGTTAATAACTTTAATATAGTGGCAGCGACGTTGGAGGCAGCAGATTAGGGGTTAATAAATGTAGGTAGGTGGCGGCGATGTTAGGGATGGCAGATTAGGGGTTAATAATATTTAACTAATGTTTGCAAGGCTGGAGGGCCTCGGTTTAGGGGTTAATAGGTGGTTTATTGGTGTTAGTGTACTTTTTAGCACTTTAGTTATGAGTTTTATGCTACGGCATTGTACCATAAAACTCATAACTACTGACTTTTAAATGTGTTAGGACTCTTGACAAGGTAGGGTGTACCGCTCACTTTTTGGCCTCTCAGGACAGACTTGTAATATATCAGCGCTATGGAAGTCCCATAGAAAAAAGACTTTACAAAGTTTACGTAAGTCGTTTTGCGGTAAGGCCAAAGAATTGTGCGGTACACCTAAACCTTCAAGACTCGTAATACCAGCGGGCGTAAAAAAGCATTGTTAGGACCTCTTAATGCTGCTTTTTTACCCTAACGCACAACTTGTAATCTAGCCGAATGTTATTTGAGACACAGAGAAAGAAAGGGGCTTCCCTTTTAAGACTCCAAAAAGAAATGTTAAAAGACAGAATGATTCAGTGAAGAAAGGTGTGCCAATTAAAGGGTACTGAACCCAAATAGTTTATTTCATGATTCAGATAGAGCATGACATTTTAAGCAACTTTCTAATTTACTCCTATTATCAAATTATCTTTATTCTCTTGGTATCTTTATTTCTAATGCAAGAATGTAAGTTTAGATGCCAGCCCATTTTTGGTGAACAACCTGGGTTGTTCTTGCTGATTGGAGGATAAATTCATCCACCAATAAAAAAGTGCTGTCCAGAGTTCTGAACGAAGAAAAATGCTTAGATGCCTTCTTTTTCAAATAAAGATAGCAAGAGAACAAAGAAAAATTGATAATAAGATTAAATTAGAAAGTTGCATAAAATTGCATGCTCTATCTGAATCACGAAAGAAAAAAAAAAATTAGGGTTCAGTGTCCATTTAAGAGAAGGCCATTTTGTAAAAACCGCACAACAAGACACAGAGTTAACTGATAATTTGAAAAATATTGTATCTGATAGCCAGGGTCTTATAATATGCAGGATTATGTGTATAAGGGCCAGGTAGCTAAAAATATATACAGGATTATGTGTCTGAAAGTCAGGAGAGTGAATAATGTAAAAAAAAATGCATGCAGGAATTCTGGAAGAAGTTCATTTTTGTATGATGTTTCTGAATTAGATAGTGAAGAACAAAGCACCAATGAGGATTCTCTATCTGTAATTTATAGTTTAAAAGTTATTAAAGATTTTTTTACGAAAGACAAAAAAATCAGAAAGGTGTACACCTTTAGAATTTTATATTTCCTGATCTTGGGTCTGTTTTGAGTTCAAGTGAATTGATTCTTAAAAAAATCCTCTTTTTCTGAGAGGTTAAAAAAGCTTATGTCGACAGCTCATAAAATGATTGAAGAATAATTATCATTTTTTTTTTACAATTAGATTTCATTTTTTGCATATCCTATATAATAAAAGGCCAAGTGTGTTTGTCCAAAGCTGTCATGCTCAGTAGAGACAGCACGAGGACAAACACACCTGGCCTTTGAGTCCCTAGCCTAGTTGATGATCTGCGGCAGAAGTGGGCATGGCCGGTGTGAAGTGGCATGGCCGGGCATGGCCGATGTGAAAGGGGCGTGGTCGGACGTGAAGGGGCGTGGTCGGACGCGGTCGCGCGATCGATGGAAGATGGAAGAGAGAGAGAGAGAGGGGAGAGGGATAGAGAGGGGAGAGAGATAGAGAGGAGGGAGAGAGAGGGGGAGAGAGAGAGGGGGAGATAGACAGCAAAAGAGAGGGGGGAGAGAGACAGCAAAAGACAGGGGGAGAGAGACAGCAAAAGAGAGGAGGGAGAGAGACAGCAAAAGAGAGAAGGGGAGAGAGACAGCAAAAGAGAGGGGGGAGAGAGACAGCAAAAGAGAGGGGGAGAAAGACAGCAAAAGAGAGAGGGGAGAGAGACAGCAAAAGAGAGCGGGGATAGAGATAGCAAAAGAGAGAAGGGGAGAGAGACAGTAAAAGAGAGGGGAGAGAGCGCAAAAGAGAGGGGGGA
This sequence comes from Bombina bombina, assembly GCF_027579735.1. Lineage (NCBI taxonomy): Eukaryota > Metazoa > Chordata > Amphibia > Anura > Bombinatoridae > Bombina > Bombina bombina. Next base: position 554,248,560 of record NC_069504.1, on the reverse strand, counting down.
GAGAGAGAGTGCAAAAGAGAGGGGGGAAGAGAGAGCACAAAAGAGGGGGGAGAGAGAGAGCGCAAAAGAGAGGGGGGAAGAGCGCAAAATAGAGGGGGGAGAGAGAGCGCAAAAGAGAGGGTGGAGAGAGCGCAAAAGAGAGGGGTGGAGAGAGAGCGCAAAAGAGAGGGGGAGAGAAAGCGCAAAAGAGAGGGGGTGAGAGAGCGCAAAAGAGAGGGGGAGAGAGAGTGCAAAAGAAAGGGTGGGAGAGAGAGCGCAAAAGAGAGGGGAGAGAGAGGACAAAAGAGAGGGGGAGAGGGAGCGCAAAAGAGAGGGGAGAGAGAGAGGGGGAGAGAGAGAGTGCAAAAGAGATGGGGAAGAGAGAGAGCGCAAAAGAGAGGGGGAGAGAGAGAGCGCAAAAGAGAGGGGGAGAGAGAGTGCAAAAGAGAGGGGGAGAGAGAGAGCACAAAAGAGAGGGGAGAGAGAGAGAGTGCAAAAGAGAGGGGGAGAGAGAGACAGCAAAAGAGAGGGGGAGAGAGACAGCAAAAGAGAGGGGGAGAGAGACAGCAAAAGAGAAGGGGGAGAGAGACAGCAAAAGAGAGGGGGAGAGAGATAGCAAAAGAGAGAGGGGGAGAGAGACAGCAAAAGAGAGGGGGGAGAGAGACAGCAAAAGAGAGGGGGGTAGAGACAGCAAAAGAGAGAGAGGGAGAGAGACAGCAAAAGAGAGGGGGGAGAGAGAGTGCAAAAGAGAGGGGGGAGAGAGAGCGCAAAAGAGAGGGGGAGAGAGAGAGCGCAAAAGAGATTGGGAGAGAGAGAGCTCAAAAGAGAGGGGGGAGAGAGAGCACAAAAGAGAGAGGGGAGAGAGAGAGCACAAAAGAGAGGGGGAGAGAGAGAGAGAGCTCAAAAGAGAGGGGGGAGAGAAAAAGCTCAAAAGAGAGGGGGAGAGAGAGAGAGCAAAAGAGAGGGGGGAGAGAGAGGGAGAGCAAAAGAATGGCCCGGGCTTTAGGACTAGTTACTTTATAATTGGCTGCCATCTTTTTTCCTCTTGCTTTTTTGCATGCCTTTTAAAACATTTGTAGCGAGCTTTAATGTGAATGGAGCTAGGGATGTTACTAAGAGGGTTGCTCTGTTTGAGTATATCACTCAGAAAGGGTTACAGTTGTCTTATTTGCAGGAGATTCATAGTGATGTACAAATCCAGACACAATGGTTAAAAGAAAATAAAGGGAATTTGTCATGGCACTAATTGAAGTGGTTGGGTTAGGGTTGCCATCTCAGCCATGTTTTCCTGAACACTCATAAGTTACACATGCTGCAGGGTGTGCAGGGAGGAACATGTATTGTGTTTCTGGACAGCACTATTCCTATTCCTCCCTGCACACCCTGCAGCATGTGTAACTTATGAGTGTTCAGTATTTTAAGGCACGGGTGGCAACCCTAGATGGGGTTGCAATTTTGTTTTCTGCAGATAATTTACCTGATTTTTTCCAGTGTTTTTTAAATGATTAAAAAAAGTAGATTGTTAAAAGTGACTGCTTCCTTCGATGGAAAATGTTTTGTTTTTATTAATGTTTATGCACCTTCTGTTGGTAAGGATAGGGTTGATTTTTTTTTCAATACCTTTAGTAACCTCTGAAAAGACTAGCGATTATGTTTTAATTTTGAGAGCGTCAGATCAGTTAGACTGTAACCATATAGAACCTCACCCACAATCTACTAGAGAATTTAGCTTTATTGTAAATACTTTTGATTTATAAGATGTCTGGCGGAATTTACATCCCACTGCCAAACAATATTCTTGGATAAAAGCAAGTTCTAGTATTCTATCTATGGCAAGGTTAGATCACTTTTATGGCTATAAAGATAGTATGAATCTTTTTGTACAATCTAAAATAATTTCTAAATGTCAGATCATAGTTTAATTACTTTAAAAGTTATCTTTTCTGTAAAATGTAAAAATTCCTATTGGCATTTTAATACCCAACGTTTGCAGGTTTTACATTTTTTGGAATATTTTACCTTTTTTTCTTGGAAAAATTGAAGAAGTAAACACAATTCTTTTTCTCTTTGCGACAATGGTGGTATGTTGGCAAGGTGCAAATAAAGCTTTTTTGGGGGAGAAATACACTGAGGATATTAAGAGGAGTCAGAATATAGAATATAGAAATTAGTGAGTTAGAAGAGGAAATAGTAGACCTTTATAAATCAAATTATTTTTAATTAAAGATCTTCAATTAAAGAAAGTGCTATGCTGATCTGTTGGACATGGAAGTGCAGGGGGCTTTAGAAAAATATGGAAATAATTTTTGCTCAATGCAAGTTGATTCATTGTTCATTGCCTGATGGAAGGGACTTGGTGGATTTTGTTGGCATCCGGAAGTTCGCTGTCAATTTCTATTCCACTCTGTATTCTGCAGAGACCTGAGATGCAAAATCTCCTGGAGTATCTCGTAAAGCTTAAAGATGAAATGGCCAGTCACCTGGAGTGCTTTCCATCATATGATAAGTTTTCAATTGCACTTAATGGATTGAGACATGGGAAATCCCCAGGAATTGATGGCCTCCCAGTGGAGCGCTATAAGACATTTTGGTCTTTACTTGGGGCTGACTTATTTATGATGTTTACAGCTAGCATTGAGTCTGGAGAGTTATCACTGAGTAATAAAACTGATTCCAAAGACAGGAGATTTATGTGATATTAAGAACTGAGGACCTGTGTCTTTGCTATGTACAGACTATAAAATCTTTTCAAAGCATTGACAAATACATTAAAAAATGTCATGAACTCATTGGTGTATCACACTCAGACTTACAGATCAATATATGATATATATATTTTTTGCAAGAGAATTTTATCTGCTTCAGAGATTTTTGGTTTTAATTCTGGTCTAATTTCTTTAGACTAAGAAAAAGCTTTTTGATTGTGTAGATTGTGCTTATTTACTTAGGACTAGATTACGAGTAAATCACTATTTATAGCTTCTGCTCACTCGCTAACTGCGCTCGACTGGCTTTTTGCTCTTTCGATTAATTGCATTTTACAAGTTGAAAGTAAAAAGTTTTTGCTTGTGTGCAAAAAGCCAAAGTTACAATATCACGGTCTACATAACATATTCTCCCATAGACTTCAATGGAGTGCGAAAAGTGGGGGGAAAAAACGCCCAACAAGTTGCGCAAACCCAATCGCATTTTCTCAAGTGCACTAACCCGACATGAAATATTAATATAGGAATATCTTTTTAAATATACTTATGTGAAGAACATTGGAATAAGAAATATAGTTAAACATTTTATTAAATATGAATATTGCATAAACATGATTTTACATGTTTTCAGCTACTGTATATACAGTAACTGCAAAGGGCTCCAATGCACTTATATACATGTCTATATATATATATACGTATGTATGTGTTTATATGTGTATTAATTTCTGTAAATACATATATACACACATAAATACATCTGTACACACATATAAACCTATATATACATACATATACATATTTGCATTACTTTTATTTTTCTAACACCTTTTAACTTTTTATTGCATTTTTTTAAAATAATTTGTATTAGTGTTATAAGTGTAACTGTATTATTAATGTTTTTTGTGTAACTTTTTATTTGAGTATTTTAGAGTTACAGTTAACTAGAGCTTTGAGGTCATGCTAACCTGACAATAAATTAAATTGCGCTCGAGCAAACCCGTTTACTTTAAACTTGTAATACGCGTGCTACCTCTGACGTGCGTAAACAGCTGCGATAAACCCAATATTGTTTGCGGTCAATTGTTAGTGTGCCACTCGTAATCTGAGGTACTTGTTAGGAGGTGACAAGATTTAACTCCTCCTTTTTTACCTGAACATTTACAATGGACACTATCTGGTTTTAAGTATCTAGGATTTTTTTGGGCAATGAGAGAAACGTTCTGAGGAGTTGGGATGGTGTCATGGAAAAAGTAGAATCTAGGCTGGAAAAATAGAGATGGCTCCTCCCTCAGCTTTCATTCAGAGGAAAAGTTTGATTATTAATAATTTTGTTGCTTCTATGCGTCTATGCTTTATCATAAACCTGTTTGTTTATATCCTCCTTTTTCACATATTTATATATATATATATATATATATATATATATATATATATATATATATATATATACAGTATAGCTCTTTGCAGTAAAAACCTTGTCAAACACCATATACCTTTTTTTGCAATATTTATAGGACTCATTTTTTTATCAGCTAGTATTTAAATGAGTGTAACTGTACTTTACAATTCATGTTATGTTTAGTGGAACATTTTTTTAATGCACAACCATTTACACAAGGGTTTCAGTTGTGCTAACCCGACGAGCGTAAAATGCAATTGCATTTACTTTCAACTTTTAATACATGTGCTATTTCTGACATGAGCAAAAACACAATATTGCTTGCATGCAACAGTTAGCACGCCACTTGTAATCTAGCCCATAGATGGTTATAAAATACATATAGTCTGTTAGATTAGTGAAAATGGTAGAGTCGGGAGAGAAATGTGGCTTGCCCACTCATAGATAGGAAAAGGTATTATTTCTTTCACTTTGTACTTTCTCAGAAATGGATAGGATATATTAGGAAATTGGTAAGCTTAAAACCATTTACTAGATTAAAATAGATACAACAGATATTAGAGTATAAGCAATTGACAAGCTAATTCCAACAAACCATTAATGCTTAAGAATACTGCATGGCTAGCAAGAGTTTGCATTGATTGCTGCAAATAAATGTTGGAAATAGAGAGATGTCAGAGAACTTTATAGATCAAATGCGTTCTCTCAATTTATTTTTGTATACAGCATCTGAAAGTTCAAGTTAGAATCATTATACTAATTAGTTTTTCTCAGACACATGCATCTTATAATGCATCACCATAACTTTTCACAAAATGTCATCTGGAATCTTAAAGAACTTTAGGAAAAAAATAACTCTTTGAATCTGAACATGTTTCTTCAGTTATTTAGAATGAAAACAGGAATAGTGGTTTGTTGAACCTTTCAAGCTACAAGCTTGCATATAAAACAGTAATTTAAATGGACAGTGCATTGCAAGTTTTTCTCCCCTTTAATTTGTTTCTGATTATCTATTTTACCATGTTTTAGCATATTGTTGTTCTTCACATTATGACAATGTGCAATACTCTTGTGGGGACCCCTTCTGAAGCAGTTCTTGTGGAAGCCACATGCTGCCAGTAGGAAAGCAGACTCCAGTCACTTTCACATAACTGGCCGCAGTGTGAACTTCCTATGAGATCACTGCATGCATGTGTAATGAAGCTACATGGAACAAAGAAATTCCTGCAGCTGTAAAGACCTTCCTGTTACTGAAATTGTGGCTGTAAGATGCAGCTGATCACCCTAAAATAGCAATAACCCGCAGCAGCACCTAAAGTACTGTTTTTCCTATAACATAGTTGTTATCTCACCCCTGTTAGTGCTAGAGAGACAAAGTACCATACAAAGTTAGATTATCCACATGTTACATGTATAGCTGGATGCTAAACAATGTCCCGTATGAGCTAAATAGCAATATGTACTGCAGAGAGCATGAGCGTGTAATCTATGGCGTGAATATGTAACCTGACTCACCACTCCAAGGAAGGCTGCAGGACTTTCACCCGGCGGGGGACTATGGCGTATAGCCAAACCTACCCCTTTACACTCAGGTATACCTTGGTCCTGCTGCAATCGGTGTATTCACTCTTCATGGTGTTTACCATTCAACAAGTATGAATTTGACACTTCTGGGTGATGTCAGGTGCCGCATCAAAATGGCTTGAAGCTGTCACGCCCACTCCACTGACCACTGTATGCAAACTCTGCTTCCAAATTGATTCAGGACTTGATCCTAGGCTGTAGGAAGGCTGATAAATTGGATAGGAAGGCTCCTCTCCCTCCAATAAATCAGTAAAAAACAGGAATCCATAGGAACCAGCTTTCCAATAATGAAACCCCATAGACTTTATTCAATTAATTAGAAAATATATGGGCATCAAGGCAAGGTAAAAAAGGTATAAGAAACGGTCTTACGCGTTTTGGCAATGCGTAGCCATAATAATTTTTAAAATGCTTAAATGTGTTCCCTTTAATTAGGTGAGGGAGGGAAAAAAAAAGGGGGGATGTTTTTATCCTCCAATGGGTAACATTTGTATGGTATAAATAGAAGTGACACCTGTGAGAAAGTATGGTCTATGATTATGGCTACGCATTGCCAAATGCGTAAGACCGTTTCGTCTACCTTTTTTTCCTTGCCTTGATGCCCATGTACTTTTTAATTAATTGAATAAAGTCTATGTTAGTCTAGGTTTAATTATTGGAAAGCTGCTTCCTCTGGATTCCTGTTTTTTGCTAGAGAGACAAGTAACCCCTCAATTGGAAAGTGAGAATTCTCTCTTTCAAATGAGGATCTGGTACCTGTTATTGGCAAGTAATGCTTAGACATTACAGTATGTTGCACTTTCCAGCTTTGTTTCCCTTCATGTAATTCAAATCTACAAAATGCAGATCACAGCACCAATGGAATGTTTTTTGCTACTTGTTGAACTTTGTATGATGCTCCTATGTCACCTAGGTGTGATCCTGTAACACTAAAAAATTGTCTCTTCTCTTGTGCATTCAGTGTGCCACTCAGCATTGAAATTTTAAGACAGTTTGCCAGGGTGTCTATCCTATTACTGATGTAACATCACACACTAGGAAGCCCTTATATTTATGTCCCTTGTTATGCTACAGGAAACATTGACAACAGAAATCTACTGCAGACAAAACCATACATGTCTGAGAGATATTGGCTTTGGGGAGAGATTGTTTATTACAATTGTCATCTATGTTACCCAACATGGATTTGATCCTATAGATATAAAGAAATGTCTCTTCTCTATGGCATCGTCTACCATTTGACATTTTCCTTTTACAAGGGCATTCACATGGAGTGTGTGTTTGGGGGAGGGGTCACAAAATCATCTTTTTACTTTAATATTCTACTCTTCTTATATATAAAAAAAAAAAAGTAAAAAAATTGCATCCAAGATTAAAGGTATAAGTTTTCTTTACTTTAAGTCCCTCTAATAAAGTCAGACAGAAAAATAAAATAAATATATCACTATATAATGTTGAATATATCACTTTATAGCACACAAAAAACAGATTATTTTACCAATCACAGTGACCCCACATTTTCCCACTACTCGTTACTTGATCAATAAACACACAACACCTGATTGGGAGAGAAAAGGCCGCAGCTTATTTATTAAACAAACCAATAAATTAACATTTCACTTAACTTTCAACAATATTTACAATCCACCTCAGTGCTTGCTCTTATTTTCCTATAAGCCCCCACCCCTTCCAGGGCTGGGCGTTCCTCACATTCCTTAGCTTACACCTCCATAACTGCCACCATATTCCATTAGGCGTAAGCCTCAACAGAAATTAGCAAGCACTTCCGCCTGCGCTGCGACATCACTTAATTCACCATTCAGGGAGGGAGGGCGGGACACACCTCCTACCGTGCTGCTCCAGAAAGGCACCTGTGACCTCACTTCCAGTGCTGGGACTTATAACAGTTCCCCAACCCCACCCCTCTGGAATAATCCACTCCTGGGGGTGAAGTGGGGTCACAGGTGCCCTTCTTCCATGCTGTCATCCGGGGCCTTTTCTTGACCCCACATTTTCCCACTACTCGTTACTTGATCAATAAACACACAACACCTGATTGGGAGAGAAAAGGCCGCAGCTTATTTATTAAACAAACCAATAAATTAACATTTCACTTAACTTTCAACAATATTTACAATCCACCTCAGTGCTTGCTCTTATTTTCCTATAAGCCCCCACCCCTTCCAGGGCTGGGCGTTCCTCACATTCCTTAGCTTACACCTCCATAACTGCCACCATATTCCATTAGGCGTAAGCCTCAACAGAAATTAGCAAGCACTTCCGCCACAACTCGCTCCCTAGCGAGTACCGCCAACCAAAGCTAAGGCCTTTTCTATTCCCTCCCGAAGAGTAAAATTAAATAAATGTAGCCCTACTTCATTGAGGTGCACTCCATCCTTTAGGTAAAAACATTTACCCGACTCCCCTTCGAACTCTACGTGGCGTAAGCCAACGCCCCCTAGCCCCTTTACGTACCCAGATATAGTCCTATTGACCTTTCGCCTGGAAGCCTCCAGCTTTTTTGCATCCCACGCCGATCTCCAAACTACCCTACTCTCAATCTCCGACCAAACCAGGACCATACCTGGAAACAGCTGACACAATCTATCGAAACTTCTTTTGATGTCCTCAATTAGTTCTTTTTGTGGCATACATCCCAAGTCATTTCCGCCTGAATGCACCACTAATACTTTCGGGGGGGAGAAAAGCCTGGCGTGCTCAACCACCGTGCCCACCACTTGGGACCATTTCATGCCCCGGATCCCGAACCATCTGATGATAACATGGTCCCTGCCAAAGCCCAACTGAGTCCCATCTGGCTTCACTGCCGCTGCCTTCCTCGCCCAGTACACATAGGAATGTCCTACGATCCAACACTTCCCCGGCTCTGCCAAACAAATTAAAAGTTATCAGTACCCCCCCCTTTGGGACACCAAACCCGGTCTCACATACCCCCGAAAACGCTCTGATCTCCATCTCCCAATCCTCCTAATCACCGAAGCGTCCAACCCCAAATTAGCCGCCTCCGTCGCCGCACCTATTCTGAACGAATGCGAACCAAACTCCGGGCCCCCAATTCCCATCAAACCCAAGACCCTTCGCATTATTGCCACAAACTGGAAACGCGACAGTGACGTCCCGTCCGCATGTACCAGCAACGGGCCTGCCGCAGAGCCGGCCACCTCCAGGTATTCTCGCACCGCCCGTACTGGGCAACAATCCCCGCCAATTGCCTGCAAAACCACTACTGTCCCTCTACCCTCCTGGTCCGTCTTGGACCTCCTGACCCATAACTCTACTGCCCCTTCAGCCACCGCTACATCCTGCCTACCCATTCCGCTCACATCCCAACGGTTCTTTCCCACCAGCTCCGACACCCTGAACGCTCCAAAGAAAGCCAGTACAAACGCAGTTTTGAATAACAGAACCTCATACCTTGAGGAACACACCCTATCCAGCTCCGACACCAACCCCTGCAAAATTGCAAAAGTAATTGGCCTCCGACCATCCGTCCGGAATCCCCTCCTACACATCCCCCTGACTGCCATTCTGGTCACAAAATTTTTTGTAAGATCCTCAATACCCAGCAATCGAAAAAGGAAAGCCATTGCTGCCATCCTCTTCCGAACTTCAGAGGGCGATAGCCCTTCCCTCTCCCAGGAACCTACCCAGCTCATCCATAAAAGGAAATCACTCCTCCTGTATCCTTGGCACTGCTCATCCAGTAGCACCCGCCCCGCTCCGCTTCTGGGGCCACTTCTCGGAACCTGTCCCACTGAAATCGTGACAAAGCGTCAGCAATAACGTTAAACCGTCCCGGGACATGCACCGCCCTGAAAGATATGTTGCATCTCAGGCACTCCAAAACAAACACCCTCAGGAGCCGTATCACCGCCGGCGAGTTCGCCGTTAACCGGTTGATTGCCCATACCACTCCCTGGTTGTCCGAATGGAAACAAACCCTTTTGTTGCCCAGCTGCTCCGGCCAAATTTTTAGGGCCACGACCAGCGGGAATAATTCCAAAAAAGTTAAGTTCCTGGTCAGGCCCCATTCGGCCCATACTTCGGGCCATCTGCCCGCACACCACTGGCCGTTCAAATAGGCCCCAAAACCGTGAGCTCCTGCTGCATCTGTAAATAAACACAGCTGGTCGTCCGACCAGCCTGTTTCCTGCATGATCACCTGCCCATTGAACTCCTCCAGGAAAGTTCGCCACACCTTCAAGTCCTCTTTGACCTCGCTCGTCAACCTGACATGGTGTCTTGGGTCAGAAACTCCAACCGTCAGCAATGACAAACGTCTGCAAAATATTCGGCCAATGGGAATTATTCTGCAGGCAAAATTCAACTTTCCCAATAAAGATTGAATATCCCTTAGGGTAGCTTTCGTTCTTGCCAGCATCCCGCCGATCACCATTTTGAGGTCAGATACCTTGTCCTCCGGTAACCTGCACTCCATCTTAATGGAATCCATTTGGATTCCCAAAAAACTCAATGACGTCGTAGGACCTTCTGACTTATCTGCGGCCACAGGGATACCAAAATCCCCCGCCACCTGCCCAAAAACCTGGACCAAATGATCACAGTCCGCCGAACCGGCCGGACCGACAAACAGGAAGTCATCTAGGTAATGCACCATAGATGAAATCCCCGATGCTTGCTTCACTACCCACTCTACAAAGGAGCTGAACCTCTCGAAATAGGAACATGAAATTGAGCATCCCATCGGGAGGCAAAGATCCACGTAAAAGGCTCCGTCCATCATGCATCCCAACAGATGATGACACCGAGGATGCACCGGGAGCAGCCGAAAAGCAGACTCAACGTCTGCTTTCGCCATTAAAGCCCCTTTTCCCGCCGCTCTCACTAACCCCACGGCCTTGTCGAACGACGCATACTTTACCGCGACCAATTCCGGATCAATGCCATCATTGACCGACAGTCCCTTAGGGTACGACAGGTGGTGGATCATGCGGAATTGCCCAGGGGCCTTTTTAGGAACCACCCCCAATGGTGATACCCTCAGGTCCGGCAATGGGGGGTCCAAAAATGGACCCGCCATCCTGCCCAATCGGACTTCTTTCCCAATTTTCTCTCTTAGTACCCCCGGGTGTACCCTAGCAGACTTTAAATTGTTCGGGACCCCTTCCGTCCGCTCCCCTCTAAATGGAATCATAAAGCCCGAGCTAAAACCCGTAAGTAGTAGCTCCGCATCTACCGCGTGACCGCGCTTATTGGCGTAAGCCTCTAACCATGGGGCCATCTTTTCGACCCTCACCGGCGTCCGCGCCCGGTGCACCCACATCCCCCGACCGGGACCCTTGCTTACCCTTCTTGAAGCATTTTGCGAAAGGGTGCACACCCCCACAACCGGAACACTCGTGCTTGTATTTGCACGAGGCCCCAAACTTACATTGCCCGTCGTTGAACTGGAAACATACTCCTTTTCTAAGGGCAGGTCCAGACCCCCCAGGGACCCCGCCCCCGGGCGTTTGCCCAGAGCCCCGAAAGGAATGTCCACCCCTCAAGGGGGTCATCATCTCGAGCCAAATGCTCATATCTCTGTCGTCCCACCGCATCTCCGGCCGAACCGCCAACCGCTGCCTAAAGCCCTCGTCGTACCGCCACCACGCCATTCCCCCGTAGGTCCCGTATGCACTGGAGATTTCGTCGTAATAACAAAACAAGGAAGCCCCCTGATCTGGGGTCTTCTCGCATATGACACTCGCCAAGATGCGAAATGCACGCGACCAATTAATAAATGTCTTTGGCAGTTTACGCCAACGCTTCTTACGCTCCTCCTCCTCCTTTTTCCCTTTTTCTTTCTCATCCTCCTTAACCTCTAGAACATGCTCCAGGGGTAACAGGGAGAAAATCTCTATAAATTCCCGTTTTCCAATCTTTTCTCTCAATTCACTGGTTAAGTGAATCCCTAAAGGGCCAACCGAACAGAGACATGGTCTCCGTAATGCGCTTTCTGGCACCCTAACCACCTCTCCCCCATTGCTCGCAGGGGTTTCCACGCTTGCCGCCGCTACTTGCGGCCCCCCCACAGCCGGGGTAAGCCCTGGCGTGGTCCACGCTGCCGCCACCGAAGTCCCCCTTCCCGGGTTTTCCAACGACGCAAGTAAAGCTCTCAAACCTGAAACCATAGCTTCCCTCTCACCAGGCACAGCCACATTCACACTTGGTGCCCCACCAGCCACCTCACCTGCTGGCTGCTGCACCGTTCCTGCGCCCTCCTCGCGTACTGGCCTTGCTTCCTCCCCGCGGCCTCTGTCCCTGTCCACTTCTTCCCTTCCTCTGCTCACGTCCAGCCTCCTCCGTACCGCTTCCCTTCGGGCAGGTGACCTCCCCCTGCCGTACCTGCTCCAGTCGCGGCTCCTGTCCACCCGAGCCCAGGTGGGTGATGCTGGTGATCCTCCTCCTCTTGTCCTCCTCCGCGGCGACCTAGACCTCCTGCGTACTCCCGAGGTCGCCGTCCTGTCCGGCCGCGTGTCTCTTCTCCCGGTCCTACCTCCTGCTACTGGCGCCTGCAATGTAGATATAGCCGTAACCTCTCTCCCTTCTGAAACCCCCCTACCCCCCGTCCCTTCCCCTTGGAGCCCTGCTCCCTGCCCCCCTCCACTCCGTTGAGGAGACAATAACTGTAAAATCTGCGCCAAGGCGGACAGATCTCCTACCTGACTCGCCATTACCGGTCCTGCTGAAGTGCCTTCCAAGGGATCCTCCTCTTCATCTGGGAAGTCACCACTGGCGTTGAGCTCAAGCGGTGGCTCCGTAAACCGATCCTGCTGCGTTGGAGTGCATCTTCCAGAGGCGTCCTGAGCCTCCACTCTCAGCTCTCCCCTGGTCACCCCTGCAACACAACATATCATTAAACCTGCCCCTCCACAAAAACCCCACCATCCCCTCCACAATCCACCATATAACCCCTTTCTTTATTCGTCACTATTTACCCCTTCTCCTCTTTTTTTTTTTTTTTTTTTGGGAACCCCATACTAACGAGCCCTTGTTACCCCCTATCCCTATCCACCAACTGGGTACCTGGCCCCTGTGTCCCCGTCCCATCACTACCCGACCCTCCCCTCTCAAGGACCCGACCAAAAAAGGAGGAGGGGGGGGGGGGGAAAGGAGGGGGAAGGGGGAAAAGGAGAGAGGGGGGGGGAAGAAGGAGCAAAAGAGGAAAGGAAGGGAGGAGAGGGAGGGGGGGGGGAGAGAAACAACATTACAATAGAAACATGAGGGAAAATACCATATGACTCGCAAAAGGAAGTGCATTAAAACCAGCTCGCCCACGCTGCAAAGGAGGGAGTCCTGTCTCACTCCGGGCCGCCCCCCAGTCTAGACTGACTACTAAACTACGGCATTTAGGACATAGCAAAATCCCCCCCCCCCCCCCGGCCTTGCTCCCAGCCGTCACCCGCGGCTGTCCCGCATCAATACCAGGCCTTATTCCCGGCTGCTAACCCGTGTCTCTCCCTACTTAGGGCTTCCCATTTCTTTGCCGCCAAAACCTGCCCCCCCCCCCCCCGGCCTTATCCCTGGCCGCGCATACCATCCCGGGCCCTCTATTTTTTTTTTTTTTTTTTTGCTTATACCATAGCCACTAAGCAACGCCCCCCCCCCCCGGCCTCATGCCTGGCCGTGCCAACCCTATAGGCCCCCGTTAGCTGTTACCCCCCCCCCCCGGAGGCCCATTCCCGGCCGGGCCTACCATCCAGCCAGTTGTCCCATATTTTTCTTTATCTGAATGCCACCTTATCCCGGCGTTACGGGCTTATCACTTGCTGCCCGACGTAATTCCCCCCCCCCCGGCCGTCCTCCTGGCCTTGCCCTTTGCCGTCCCGCCACCCCTTAAACAATCTTCGATAGCTCAGCCTTCAGGCCCCCAATCTTCGATAACTCAGCTGCTTACCTGACTCCCGAGCGCTTCTCCCGGTCCGTCCTGCTCTGCCGCGACCTCTCGATGTCCCTGTTTCCGCCCGCTGACGAGCCGTGATGACGTCAGACCCCGGCGCCGCCCTCGGCCGGGCCTCAGCTCCCGCTCCAGTCCGTTGGCCTCTGCCGTTCTCCAACCTCGCCTGTTCCTGTGGACCTGCTGGCTGGCTCCTCTCCCGACCGGATCTCCTCCTGCCGACCTCCGGGCTCAAGCGTTCCGGTGGCCTCGACCTCCTGGCCGGCCGTCTTCCACTCCCGACTGCCGCCTCCACCACCGGACCTGTTGTGGCTGCCTCCCCAGCCGTGGACAACTGCTGCCGGATCCAACCTTCGCCATTTCTCCTTGCCGCCGACAGCAACTCCTGCAACAAGGCCTCCATCTTCAGGTAAGTAAGTGTACGACACCTCCTACCGTGCTGCTCCAGAAAGGCACCTGTGACCTCACTTCCAGTGCTGGGACTTATAACAGTTCCCCAACCCCACCCCTCTGGAATAATCCACTCCTGGGGGTGAAGTGGGGTCACAGGTGCCCTTCTTCCATGCTGTCATCCGGGGCCTTTTCTTGAATCAGAACACTTTAGATTACTAAGAAGGGAGAAGTATTGGATATGTGAGTTAGATTCATTACAGCTTCAGGGATTAAATATAGAATATGATATTTAAGTCTTTATTTAAATTCATAAGAATGGGATTTTAAAAAAATATACTTAGGGCTCGATGATTAAAAGCTCTCTGGGCTGGCGAGATTATTAAAGAATGCTCGCCAGTCCTTCTATTTCCCTGGTGGAATGATCTAAAGCCACTTTTTACCCTGAAAACAGGGTGTCTCGCTAAGGGGCATATACTGCATTTCCATTTGAAAAATTCACAATAAAATTTGTATTTTAAACATCATACAAAACAAATATTTGACCCAATCGCACAAAAATAAGCAGGGAAAAATTGTATTGTTAAGGTGCATCAAAAATCGTATCAAAATTCTTCACCAAAAATCGTATTTTAACAAAAAACATAATATTTGTGTGTAATTTACACAGGGATAAATCAAATTAAATATGCACAGTGTAGATCTTCATTTTAGTGCACTGGATGTGCAAAAATCAAACAGAAATTAGTACTTATAAATACAAAATGCAAAGCGTAATTGTTATTTTTTCATAAAATGGGTGTTCCATGGGCGTATATGAAAATGTCTCTCTAATCCCAGCTTAATTCTATAAAGATTTTCATACTGCAGATCTCACAGTTTTTTCTTGCCAACTAAAAGGTGGCAAGCTTTTCTCAAAACACTCAATATACTTATAATCCTAAACACATAAATACGAAAATATAGGCGAATGTAAGATGCTCTATGCAGAAAACAGCATAATGTGAGTTATATTGGCTGCAGGATTTTAATTTTAAAGTGCTCCCTGATAACTTCACTCTAGGGAGCGAAGTGTCCCTATCCAGCGAGCTCCATTACTTTCAATAGGAGCCATCTTGCCACTCGCAGGGCCTGACCCATTTTTACGATCATTCCACCGGGACAGCCCTGCGAGAGTCGGCGAGAAAAAGTAGCTTTAAGCAGGCGATGTTTACATCATCAAGTCCTTAGAATTGGATAATGTAGTGTTCTATGTTTTACAAAAAAAAAATATATATCATCATCATCATGTCATACGAAATGCATACAAAATGCAAACAACATATACACAGAGAGATATGTAACATACTAAACTTTGGGAACCGTGACAAGTTAAACCATAACATGTCAAAGTTAGGCTGTTATTACTTACAGAGCAGATCACGGCATTCGTTGAGAGCATCCCACAGAGCTTCCTGGAGAGAGAACTCACGTGACTACCAACTCAATGGCCGGCATCTGCATTGCTATGGCAACACACCGTTTAGTGCTGAAAGCATCACTACAGTGGAGAACAACCAATTGTAGGAGAAGTTATGGTGGGTGTGTCAAACAGGCGATGTGTGGTCGTAGCAAGGCATAGGCCCCTATTTATGAAAGTCTGGCGGACCTGATCGGACACTGCGGATTAGGTCCGCCAGACCTCGCTGAATACGGCGAGCAATACGCTCGCCATATTCAGCATTGCACCAGCAGCTCACAAGAGATGCTGGTGCAATGCCGCCCCCTGCAGACTTGCGGCCAATGGGCCGCCAGCAGAGGATGTCAATCAACCCAATCGTACTTGATCGGGTTGATTTCCAGTGATGTCTGTCCGCTTGCTCAGAGCAGGCGGACAGGTTATGGTCTTTGTGACCGCTGCTTCATAACTGCTATTATGGAGCTTGATAAATATGCCCCATAGGCTCTAAAGGAAAACAAACAGAGGAATTGCACAGTGATGTATAAGCACAAAAATATTGCATAGTAATAAGCAGAAACTAACAGTTTACATCACACTGAATCTATGGTAATGGAAACCCACTAACTATACCAGTTCTGCACAACACAGTGGGATATCACTCATTTTATGGGAAATACTCAATACCATTAAACAGGGGAAATGCTTACAGCAGAAATAAAGATAAAGATAAACAAATATTTGCATACCAGTTATACATTATAGAGTGGAATATCACTCATTCTATGGAAAATGCTCAATATCAATAAAAGGAAAACAATAATACTGAAAAATAAAGTCAACTAATCATACTAAAGCACATACACCGAGATTACGAGTTTTTCGTTAACAGGGGTGCGTTGCTAATGAGCATTTTTTTCTCACCGCTCACTTAAGACAACGCTGGTATTACAGGTTTTTTTAAACCTGGCACTAGCCGCAAAAAGGTGAGCGTAGAGCAAAATTTAGCTCCACATCTCAACTCAATACCAGCGTTGCTTACGGTAGCGGTGAGCTAGCAAAACGTGCTCGTGCACAATTTCCCCATAGGAATCAATGGGGCAGAATCATCTGAAAAAAACCTAACACCTACAAAAAAGCAACGTTCAGCTCCTAACGTAGCCCCATTGATTCCTATGGGAAAATAATTTTTATGCCTACACCTAACACCCTAACATGAACCCCGAGTCTAAACACCCCTAATCTTACACTTATTAACCCCCTAATCTTACACTTATAAACCCTAATCCCCGACATCGCTGACACCTGTATTATATTTTTAACCCCTAATCTGCCGCTCCGGACACCGCCGCCATCTACATTATCCCTATGAACCACTAATCTGCTGCCCCCAACATCGCCGACGCGGAGCATTCATCCAGACCGACTACACGACAAATGACGGTTCCTTTAAATGACGTCATCCAAGATGGCGTCCCTTGAATTCCGATTGGCTGATAGGATTCAATCAGCCAATCGGAATTAAGGTAGGAAAAATCCTATTGGCTGATCCAATCAGCCAATAGGATTGATCTCTCATTCTATTGGCTGATTGGATAAGCCAATAGAATGCAAGCTCAATCCTATTGACTGATTGGATCAGCCAATAGGATTGAACTTCAATCCTATTGGCTGATTGCATCAGCCAATAGGATTTTCCCTACCTTAATTCCGATTGGCTGATAGAATCCTATCAGCCAATCGGAATTCAAGGGACGCCATCTTGGATGACGTCATTTAAAGGAACCGTCATTCGTCGTGTAGTTGTCGGTCTGGATGGATGCTCAGCGTCGGCTGGTTTGAAGATGGACCCGCTCCGCTCCGGGTGGATGAAGATAGAAGATGCCGTCTGGATGAAGACTTCTTCCCGTCTGGAGGTCCTCTTCTGCCCGGATCGGATGAAGACTTCTGCCCCTTTGGAGGACCACTCGTGCCCAGCTGGGTGAAGACGTCTCACTGTAGGGTGATCTTCAAAGGGGTAGTGTTAGGTTTTATTAAAGTGGGATTGGGTGGATTTTAGAGTAGGGTTGGGTGTGTGTGTGGTGAGTTGTAATGTTGGGGGGGTATTGTATTTTTTTTTACAGGTAAAAGAGCTGATTACTTTGGGGCAATGCCCCACAAAAAGCCCTTTTAAGGACTATTTGTAATTTAGTATAGGGTAGGGATTTTTATTATTTTGGGGGGCTTTTTATTTTATTAAGGGGATTAGATTAGGTGTAATTAGTTTAAAATTCTTGTAATTATTTTATTTTTTTCTGTAATTTAGTGGGGTTTTTTTTCGTACTTTAGTTTATTTTATTTAATTGTAGTTAATTGTAGGTAATTTAGTAAATAAATTGAATGATAGTGTAGTGTTAGGTGTAATTGTAATTTAGGTTAGGATTTATTTTACAGGTACTTTTGTATTTATTTTAGCTAGGTAGTTATTAAATAGTTAATAACTATTAAATAACTATTGTACCTAGTTAAAATAAATACAAAGTTGCCTGTAAAATAAAAATAAATCCTAAGCTAGCTACAATGTAACTATTAGTTATATTGTAGCTATCTTAGGGTTTATTTTATAGGTAAATATTTAGTTTTAAATATGAATTATTTAGTTAATGATAGTTATTTTATTTTGTTTTATTTAAATTATATTTAAGTTGGGGGGTAGACTTAGGGTTAGACTTAGGTTTAGGGGTTAATAAATTTAAAATAGTAGCGGCGACGTTGGGGGCAGCAGATTAGGGGTTAATAAATGTAGGTAGTTGTCGGAGATGTTAGGGACGGCAGATTAGGGGTTAATAAAATTTTACTAGTGTTTGCGATGTGGGGGTTTAGGGGTTAATATATTTATTATAGTGGCGGCGATGTCCGGTTGGCAGATTAGGGGTTAAAAACTTTATTTAAGTGTTTGCGATGTGGGGGGGGGGGTAGGTTTAGGGGTTAATAGGTAGTTTATGGGTGTTAGTGTACTTTTTTGCACTTTAGTTAAGAGTTTTATGTTACGGCGTTAGCCCATAAAACTCTTAATTACTGACTTTAAAATGTGGTAGGAGTCTTGACAGGAGAGGCTGTACCGCTCACTTTTTCCAAGACTCGTAATACCGGCGTTATGCAAGTCCCATTGAAAAGATAGGATACACAATTTACGTAAGGGGATTTGCGGTAAGCTCGAGTAGCGGAAAAAAAGTGAGCGGTACACCTGTACCTGCCAGACTCGTAATACCAGCAGGCGTTAAAAAGCAGCGTTGGGACCTCTCAACGCTGCTTTTTAAGGCTAACGCAAGACTCCTAATCTAGCCAATAGTGAGTAAGTACCTATGCCATGCTTCAAAATATTGAACAACCAAGGGGAAAAAATTGTCCTATTTTCTCTGGACTCAGAGAGAGTTAGAAAAAAGGCCCTCAGGATACTAGCATGGGCATAACTAACCTTTTTAATATATACAAATACTACATACACGGGAAGGAAACTGCATCTAATGGGGCTCCTGTAGTGATCATGGACTCTCATTAGATATGGAACAAGTCATGGACCCTCAATATAAACAGCAGCGAGATCTAGAGGTTATAAAAAACAGTGCCAGTCAATGATTGTATTGAGTCCATTTGGTTGTATAGTGTTCAAATGGTGTATCCACCTTTCTTCTGTTTGCTGGAGTATCTTTTTCTGATCACCCCCATGTTTCAAAGGGGGGATATGGTCTATGATAACAAATCATAGATCATTCACAGTATGGCCGGCCTCAAGGAAATGCCTCGCCACTGGCTGGTCACTCTTCTTGTTCTTTATGGCATTCCTAATAGATGAACTTAGGTTGGCAAACTGAGTTTGGGCATCATCCGAAGTCTTGCCAACATAGAACCTCCCACAGCTACAATTCAACAGGTAAACCATGTCAGTGGTGGTGCAGGTAATGAAGTACCAAATAGTGTATCTCTTGTTGGTATGCGGATGACCAAAAGTAGAGCCAGGTATCATTGCACTGCAGGTTGTGCACCCTGTACATCTGAATGAATCTTGTTTCCTATTTAGTTGAAGCCAATTTGCTTTTTTATAGCAGTGGTAAGGGTCCCTGATCATCAAGGTGTCCTTTAAGCTCTTGTTCCTTCTGTAACCCCCCCTGGGATGATGCCATTTGTTAAACTGAATAGTTCGGTCACTTATGATGATATGCCTTCATCTGTATCCAAAACCTTGGTTCCAAAGTCCAAAGTCTTCAACCAATTTTTTACTTTGGTCAATTAACTTTGGATTGTAGCCTCTCTGTACAAATGTGCAAGCCATTTCGGATAGTTCCCAATCGATTCTGTTCTTTCTTAAAGATCTTCAGATAAAGAAATTCAATTGCACTCTCATCGTAATTTAGTTTGAATTTTACTGGGTTATCCAAGGCATTCAAGTAGTCAAACCAGATCCTCAGTTCTTCAGCAGTACCTCTCCACATTATTAAGAGGTTGTCTATGTAACAACGATAGAACCTTACCTCAGGTTTGTCAAAGACACCCATCAGAGAGACATCATACTTCTCCATGAATATGTTGGCCAGGGAAGGAGCCACATTTGATCCCATGGCTATCCCGGATACTTGTTGGTAGAAGGAATTTTCAAAACGGAAATAATTCTGCCTTAAGCTTAGATCAATGTATGGATATCTGTCCAATTCTTCCATTATGCATTGCTTACCGCTTTCATGCGGTATGAGGGTATATAAGCTGTTAACATCAGCAGTCACAAGGATCTAGGTATCTTCAATGTGCAGGTCCACCAAGACTTCAATTAGCTGGGACAAATCTTGTAGATAGGATTGCATGTTTTTGATCCAAAGGTTGAAGGTAATGGTCAACAAAAACTGCTAATCTAGAAGTAATTGAGTTACATGCTGAGATGATTGGTCTCCCAGGGGTCTCTCCATATTCTAATGGATTTTTGGCAGCATGTACAATATAGGGCAGGAAGGAAAATCTAACTTCAGGTATTTGGAGGTGTTCTCATCAATACATCCAGATCTATAGCCCTGTAGTACCTCTTCATCAATAATGCTTTTGAACTCCCCTGTTGGATCACTCTTCAATAGTAAATAGGTGTTTGGATCACTCAACTGCTGTAGTATCTACTCATGATAATAGGAATAGTCCAAGACCACTACCCCCTTGTCAGCTGTCCTTATTACAATTTCCGGATCAAAGGCCAAGGATTTGATGGCTTGTTTCTCATCTTCTGGGAGATTATTACGGTATCTCACCTGTTTCATTCCTTTGACTTCCTGAGTTACCAATCTCATGAAGGTCTTTATATTCTGGCTGTGTGGATCGAAAGTACTTTTACACTTGAAAGGATGGCTTGATTCTTGAGTTTCTTTGTCTTTGAAGAATTATTTGAGTCTCAAGTGCTATATATATATATATATATATATATATATATATATATATATGCACATATATATATATGCACATATATATATATGTGTATATACTGTATATATATATATATATATATATATATATATATATATATATATATATATATATAATTTCTTATAGAAGAAATATATATCTGGTCAACTCTGACAATATACTGTATATATACTCTTAAGAAATCCTGCCCAAGAGAAGATGAGACACATAGAGCTATTTTAACCCCCACAGTAGAGGAATATGCACTTAGTAACTGATTTACAGAAAGAATAGCCAATAGAATTACAGTAGCTCTTATTCTATTGGTTATTCAAATCAGCCAATAGAATTAAAGTAGCTCGCATCCGATTGGCTGATTTGAATTTGAAGGCTCAAATCAGCCAATAGGAATTCAAGGGATGCTATTTTTAATCGCATACCTTGAATTCAGTGTACGGCGGCGATCGTATAAAGAGGATCATCCACGCTCCGGCTCCGGTCTTCAGTTCCAGCATCACCGATCTTCAGTTCCAGCATCGCCGGTCTTCAGTTCCAGATGGACGGTCTTCAACTCCTCCACTCCACGCTGGCTGGATCCTGGAAGAAGAAGAGGTCACCGCCTGGAAGAAGACTTCTCCGCCTGGAACAGGACCTTCTCCGCCGGTCTTCAGGACAGGTAAGGAGCACTTGGGGGTTAGACTTAGGTTTTTTTAAGGGGGGATTGGGTGGGTTAGAGTAGGGGTATGTGGGTGGTGGGTTGTAATGGGGGGGTGTTCTTTTTTTTGTTACAGGTAAAAGAACTGATTACTTTGGGGCAATGCCCCACAAAAGGCCCTTTTAAGGGCTGGTAATAGAGCTGATTACTTTTTGTAATTTAAATTAGGGAAGGGAATTTTTTTTTATTTGGGGGGGCTTTGTTATTTTATTAGGGGGCTTAGATTAGGTGTAATTAACTTAAAAATCTTTTAATCTTTTTTATTTTTGGTAATTTAGTGGGGTTTTTTTTTGTAATTTAGTTTAGTGTATTTAATTGTATTTTAGTTTAGATATTTGTAGTTTATTTAATTAATTTATTGATAGTGTAGGTGTATTTGTAACTTAGGTTAGGATTTATTTTACAGGTAATTTGGTAAATATTTTAACTAGGTAGCTATTAAATAGTTATTAACTATTTAATAGCTATTGTACCTAGTTAAAATAAATACCAAGTTACCTGTAAAATAAATATAAACCTTAAAATAGCTACAATGTAATTATTAATTATATTGTAGCTATCTTAGGGTTTATTTTATAGGTAAGTATTTAGATTTAAATAGGAATAATTTAGTTAATATTATTAATATTATTTAGATTTATTTTAATAATAATTAAGTTAGGGGTGTTAGAGTTAGATAGGGTTAATATAGTTAATATATAATATAATAACTATATTAACTATTATCAACCCTAATATAATTAGGGTTAATATAGTTAATATAGGTGGCGGCGGTGTAGGGGGGTCAGATTAGGGCTTAATATATTTAATATAGGTGGCGGCGGTGTAGGGGGGTCAGATTAGGGCTTAATATATTTAATATAGGTGGCGGCGGTGTAGGGGGATTAGATTAGGGGGTAACACATTTATTATAGGTGGCGGCTGTGTAGGGGGATTAGATTACAGGTAAAAGAGCTGATTACTTTGTGACAATGCCCCACAAAAAGCCCTTTTAAGGGCTGGTAATAGAGCTGGTTACTTTGGGGCAATACCACGCAAAAGGCCCTTTTAAGGGTTGGTAATAGAGCTGGTTACTTTGGGGCAATGCCACACAAAAGGCCCTTTTCAGGGCTAGTTGTAGGGTTAGACTTAGGTTTAGTGGTAGGGACATTTTAGTATTTTAGGGGTTAATAAATTTAATATAGGTGGCGGCAGTGTAGGGGGTCAGATTAGGGGTTAATATATTTAATGTAGGTGGAGGCGGTGTAGGGGGATTAGATTACAGGTAAAAGAGCTGATTAATTTGTGACAATGCCCCGCAAAAGGCCCTTTTAAGGGCTGGAAAAAGAGCTGGTTACTTTGGGGCAATGCCCCGCAAAAGGCCCTTTTAAGGGCTGGTAATAGAGCTGGTCACTTTGGGGCAATGCCACGCAAAAAGTCCTTTTCAGGGCTATTTTTAATTTAGTTTAGGGTAGGGACATTTTAGGGGTTAATACATTTAATATAGGTGGCGGCGGTGTAGGGGATTAGATTAGGGGTTAATACATTTAATATAGGTGGTGGCGGTGTAGGGGGATTAGATTAGGGGTTAATCATTTTAATATAGGTGGCGGCGGTGTAGGGGGATTAGATTAGGGGGTAATATAGTTAAAATAGGTGGCGGCGGGGTAGGGGGATTAGATTAGGGGGTAATGTAGTTAAAATAGGTGGCAGCGGGGTAGGGGGCTCACATTAGAGGGTAATAATTTTAATATAGGTGGCGGCGGTGTAGGGGGATTACATTAGGGGTTAATAATTTTAATGTAGGTGGCGGCGGTGTAGGGGGATCACATTAGGGGGTTAGACATTTAATGTAGGTGGCGTCGGGGTCCGGGAGCGGCGGTTTAGGGGTTAAACACTTTATTAGAGATTGCGGCGGGGGGATCGCAGTTGACAGGTAGATAAACATTGCGCATGCAAGTTTAGGGAGCTACGGGGCTCCAATACTCAGCGTAAGGCTTACTACGCCTGCAATTTGTGGCGAGGTGAAAATGGAGTAAGATTTCTCCATTTTCGCCACATAAGTCCTTACGCTGTATATTGGATATCAAACTGCGCTGGTTTGGTATATCACTCTATGGGCCAAAAAACTATGGCCGAAGGGTGAAATATACGAGCGTAACTTCTATGTTACACCGTATATGTGATACCAAACCAGCGCAAAATTTGGCATCAACGGCTTTTGCGAGCGACGATTTATATCGGATTGAGGCCCTGATGTCTCTTTGCTGGAAAGCATACCTAGGTAGGCTCAGAAGCAACAATGCACTACAGGGCACAAGCAGCTTATTGGTGGCTTTAAATATATGCCTCTTGTCTTTGTCTTAACAAATATGTTTAGCTACTGCCCAGTAGTGCATTGCTGCTCATTCAACAAAGGATACAAAGAGAAGAAAGCAAATTTGATAATAAAAGTAAAATATAAACATTTTTAAATTGTATGCTTTATCTGAATAATGAAAATAAATTTGGGCTTTAAGTTAGTTTAAACTTGTTTGAATAGGAATTGTAATTAAAAATGTTCTCTCTTCCATCTAAATTAGGTTTTTTTAAAACATAGTAATACTTTTTTTTTTTTTTTTTTTATTGGATGTCATTGTCCCTATGAGCTAATAAGCATTAGAATCCCAGGACACATTTTAAACAATTCTTCATTTTCTATTAGTTTCAATTTAAATTTAATAGCATTTAAAGCAAGCAAAATTATGTTTAGTATATTTCACTATCTCCCTTAAATAGGGGTACATCAATTCTGACCAATCAAATACGTTTTAATTGGAAGAAAAGAAGAACTTGGATAAACACATTTCAATTTATTTGTGCCATTTAGATTTAAAGAGCCAAATAATATATTTCTATATAGGATATTATTTTTATAAGATAAATAAACCTTTGGATTGCTCTGAATCAATACATTTTTTACTGGTAGAAAGAGAAAAGAGAAAGCAATTTATCAGCTTCAATGGTCAGAATTAGGCTTTAAGCTTAATCATGTTTATCAATTTCATAGCAGTACATTTGTTAGTGATTTATTTGATACATTTTTTGGCGTGCTGTCTGGTTGCAAAATATATTTATGATAATGATCAAAATATCATGTTAAAATGTCTTCAAAATAGACTATTTTTTTTATACCTAATATTTTTTTTTCTTGGTTTTCAGTGCCTTGAAATACCTTGTTCGGTTGCTATAAAATAAAAAATCAGTCAAATCTTTAAACATTTTTCAGACAAATTAACATATTTTTTACAATTATTTTTCAATTGTTAAACTCCACCCACCTTTTATCTCATTTGGAGAAAACAATCTGGGCTTTAGTCCACAGAAAATGTTAGCCATGGTCATAAAGCTAGTAAAAAGTACATTGTTTTGCAGTTGTGATCTGATTAAACCAATGTGTAATATATATGTAGCAGGGTTAGCCACGTGAAGTCAGCAGGGTGAATTTAAAGTGCTGAGAATGTGTTCAATTTCCAGTATTAAATAAGATGTAGCAAAATAAATATTTTTTTCAGGCTGTATTACAAAGTTGTTTTATTATGCAGAACTAAATATTTTATCTAAAAATCTCTCTCAAGGTGTTAACTGTCCCTTTAAAAGTGTTGCACCAAGAGACTTTTTCAGAATTTTAAATGCACAAAGATAGAAAAGTCTTGAATATAGTTATTTTGCATTTCTACACTCAGCTTCTAAAGGCAAATAATGACATTGCATTACTCCTTTCATTTATATAATGTTCTTAGGAGACAATATACTTTAATTAAAAAAAAACATACGGCTAGACTTAGAGTTTTGTCGGTAACGACCCGCGTATCTAACGCTGGCTTTTTTTCTCCCGCACCTTTTAAATACCGCTGGTATTTAGAGTTCACAGAAGGGCTGCGTTAGGCTCCAAAAAGGGAGCGTATAGCATATTTACCGCCACTGCAACTCTCAATACCAGTGGTGCTTACGAACGCGGCCAGCTTCAAAAACGTGCTTGTGCACGATTCCCCCATAGAAAACAATGGGGCATTTTGAGCTGAAAAAAAACCTAACACCTGCAAAAAAGCAGCGTTCAGCTCCTAACGCAGCCCCATTGTTTCCTATGGGGAAACAGTTTCTAAGTCTGCACCTAACACCCTAACATGTACCCCGAGTCTAAACACCCCTAACCTTACACTTATTAACCCCTAATCTGCCGCCCCCGCTATCACTGACACCTGCATATTTTTTTTAACCCCTAATCTGCCGCTCCGTACACCGCCGCAACCTACGTTATCCCTATGAACCCCTAATCTGCTACCCCTAACACCGCCGACCCCTATATTATATTTATTAACCCCTAATCTGCCGCCCCCAACGTCGCCTCCACCCACCTACAATTATTAACCCCTAATCTGCCGACCGGACCTCACTGCTACTCTAATAAATGTATTAACCCCTAAAGCTAAGTCTAACCTTAACACTAACACCCCCCTAAGTTAAATATAATTTAAATCTAACGAAATAAATTATCTCTTATTAAATAAATTATTTCTATTTAAAGCTAAATACTTACCTGTAAAATAAACCCTAATATAGCTACAATATAAATTATAATTATATTGTAGCTATTTTAGGATTAATATTTATTTTACAGGCAACTTTGTATTTATTTTAACCAGGTACAGTAGCTATTAAATAGTTATTTACTATTTAATAGCTACCTAGTTAAAATAATTACAAAATTACCTGTAAAATAAATCCTAACCTAAGTTACAATTAAACCTAACACTACACTATCAATAAATTAATTAAATAAAATACCTACAATTATCTACAATTAAACCTAACACTACACTATCAATAAATTAATTAAATACAATACCTACAAATAAATACAATTAAATAAACTAACTAAAGTACAAAAAATAAAAACTAATTACACCTAATCTAAGCCCCCTAATAAAATAACAAAGCCCCCCAAAATAAAAAAATGCCCTACCCTATTCTAAATTAAAAAAGTTCAAAGCTCTTTTACCTTACCAGCCCTTAAAAGGGCCCTTTGCGGGGCATGCCCCAAAGAATTCAGCTCTTTTGCCTGTAAAAAAAAAATACAACCCCCCCAACATTAAAACCCACCACCCACATACCCCTAATCTAACCCAAACCCCCCTTAAAAAAAACCTAACACTACCCCCCCGAAGATCATCCTACCTTGAGTCGTCTTCACTCAGCCGAGCCACCGATGGAACTGAAGAGGAGAGGCCCGGAGCGGCAGAAGTGATCCTCCAAGCGGCGCTGAAGAAGTCTTCCATCCGATGAAGTGATCCTCCAAGTGGCGCTGAAGAAGTCTTCCATCCGGGCGATGTCATCTTCCAAGCGGGGTCTTCAATCTTCTTTCTTCCGGATCTGATCAGAAGAAGCTGATCGGAACAGCCAATAGAATGCGAGCTCAATCTGATTGGCTGATTGGATCAGCCAATCGGATTGAACTTGAATCTGATTGGCTGATTCCATCAGCCAATCAGAATTTTCCTACCTTAATTCCGATTGGCTGATAGAATTCTATCAGCCAATCGGAATTCGAGGGACGCCATCTTGGATGACGTCCCTTAAAGGAACCGTCATTCGTCGGGAAGTCGTCGGTGAAGATGGATGTTCCGCATCGGCGGGATGAACATGGATCCGGAAGAAAAAAGATTGAAGATGCCGCTTGATAGAAGACTTCAGCCGGATCATGGACCTCTTCAGCTCCCGCTTGGATGAAGACTTCAGTCGGATCATGGACCTCTTCAGCTCCCGCTTGGATGAAGACTTCAGCCGGATCATGGACCTCTTCAGCTCCCGCTTGGATCAAGACTTCAGCCGGATCATGGACATCTTCAGCCCCCGCTTGGGCTTGGATGAAGACTTCGGAGCCTCTTCTGGACCAATCGGTGAACCCAGTGTGGTGAAGACAAGGTAGGGAAATCTTCAGGGGCTTAGTGTTAGGTTTATTTAAGGGGGGTTTGGGTTAGATTAGGGGTTTGTGGGTGGTGGGTTGTAATTTTGGGGGGGGGTATTGTATGGTTTTTTTTTTACAGGCAAAAGAGCTGAATTCTTTGGGGCATGCCCCGTAAAGGGCCCTTATAAGGGCTGGTAAGGTAAAAGAGCTTTTCTATTTTAATTTTAGAATAGGGTAGGGCAATTTTTTATTTTGGGGGGCTTTGTTATTTTATTAGGGGGCTTAGAGTAGGTGTAATTAGTTTAAAATTGTTGTAATATTTTTCTAATGTTTGTAAATATTTTTTTTATTTTTTGTAACTTAGTTCTTTTTTATTTTTTGTACTTTAGTTAGTTTATTTAATTGTATTTATTTGTAGGTATTGTATTTAATTAATTTATTGATAGTGTAGTGTTAGGTTTAATTGTAGATAATTGTAGGTATTTTATTTTATTAATTTATTGATAGTGTAGTGTTAGGTTTAATTGTAACTTAGGTTAGGATTTATTTTACAGGTAATTTTGTAATTATTTTAACTAGGTAACTATTAAATAGTTATTAACTATTTAATAGCTATTGTACCTGGTTAAAATAATTACAAAGTTGCCTGTAAAATAAATATTAATCCTAAAATAGCTACAATATAATTATAATTTATATTGTAGCTATATTAGGGTTTATTTTACAGGTAAGTATTTAGCTTTAAATAGGAATAATTTATTTAATAAGAGTTAATTTATTTAGTTAGATTTAAATTATATTTAACTTAGGGGGGGTGTTAGGGTTAAGGTTAGACTTAGCTTTAGGGGTTAATAAATTTATTAGAGTAGCGGTGAGGTCCGGTCGGCAGATTAGGGGTTAATACTTGAAGTTAGGTGTCGGCGATGTTAGGGAGGGCAGATTAGGGGTTAATACTATTTATTATAGGGTTATTGAGGCGGGAGTGAGGCGGATTAGGGGTAATACATTTATTATAGTGGCGGTGAGGTCCGGTCAGGAGATTAGGGGTTAATAATTGTAGGTAGGTGGAGGCGACGTTGTGGCGGCAGATTAGGGGTTAATAAATATAATATAGGGGTCGGCGGTGTTAGGGGCAGCAGATTAGGGGTTCATAGGGATAACGTAGCTGGCGGCGGTGTGCGGTCGGCAGATTAGGGGTTAAAAATTTTTAACGATGTGGGGGGACCTCGGTTTAGGGGTGCATAGGTAGTTTATGGGTGTTAGTGTACTTTAGAGCACAGTAGATAAGAGCTTTATGAACCGGCGTTAACCCAGAAAGCTCTTAACTCCTGACTTTTTTCTGCGGCTGGAGTTTTGTCGTTAGATTTCTAACGCTCACTTCAGCCACGACTCTAAATACCAGCGGTAGAAAGATCCCATTGAAAAGATAGGATACGCAAATGGCGTAGGGGGATCTGTGGTATGGAAAAGTCGCGTCTGGAAAGTGAGGGTTACACCCTTTCCTGACTGACTCTAAATACCAGCGGTAGCCCAAAACCAGCGCTAGGAGCCTCTAACGCTGGTTTTGACGGCTAACGCCAAACTCTAAATCTAGCCGATAGGTATTTGTTTGAAAAGAGAGCATGTGCCCTGAGATAGCAAAATGAAAAAAGGTACAACAATCACATGGATAATCTATACCAAAATATAAACACAAAGAAAAGTACTCAAGAGGAGCACAAAGAAAGAATATACTGTATTGTTCCATTGGTTAGAGCAACCTTTTAGCCTGATGCTTTTCTATGAAGACTTCACTAAAATATATTAGCTTGTTTCAACTGAAAAAGAATAGTTCAGCCTTACAAATGTCAGGCAACCTTCCTCTGAGAGAAAGACATAGTAAATCCAGATATATGTTACACCTTTGGACCACTTGAAGTTTTTTTTTTTTATTATTTAAATTGGCGCTGACTACAGAGGCAATTTCTCTCAAACATGGCTTCTAGCTGTATTTATGTACTCAGATGCATAAGTAGCCACATGCCAATTAGGCCCATTAAATCTTGGGTAGAAATAACAATGTAACACTTCTCTAAAATATTGCAGCTCAGCTGAAGCTGCAGCAGAGATATTTGTAGCATTAAAGGGGCAGCAAAGTCAAAGTTAAACTTTTATAATTCAAATAAAGCATGCAATTTTAAACAACTTTTTCAGTTTATTTATATTTTCTAATTTGATTCATTCTCATGGTATCCTTTGATGCAATACATACTTAGGTGGGCTCAGGAGCAGAAATGCACTAGCTGCTGATTGGTGGCTGCACATATATGTCTCCTGTTGCTAGCTCACATAATAAGTTGTCTCAGTAGTGCATTGCTGATTTTTCAACAAAGGATACTAAGAGAATGAAGTTTATTTGATATTAGATAAAGTTGGAAATTGTTCACAATTGTATGCTCTTTTTAAATTATGATATAAAATATTGGGTTTCAAGTCTCTTTAAATTTGGGTTTCTAAAAGGCACAATAAAATATATTTGAACAGCTACATTTCAACACCAAGGATTGCATATCTTCTGAAAATTTGGATATCAATTTATTAGTATGCCAACATTTGTGCCTAGGTATTAGGGATTCAGAAGGTTAGGGAGGTCATTGTTTTTTGTGGGCGGGGTCATGTTAAGAGGGGCAGTCAGTGGGAGAGTCTGGCCGGTTTGTGGGCATGTTCGGTTGGTCTATAGGCAAGGCTAAGGGAAATTATGCAAGGGACAAATGGCTGTATTAGAGGAACAAAGGGACAGTGCTCAGATTTTTGGACTGACCCTCTCAAATTGAGGGGTCTCAGCTTGATGCTTTAAGTCACCCTAGTTTGATGTAGCTCTCCAATTAGGGCTGCCACCTCAGCCATGTTTTCCTGGACACTTATGAGTTACACATAGTGCAGGGTGTGCAGGGAGGAACATGTATTGTGTTTCTGGACAGAACTATTCATATTCCTCCCTGCACACCCTGCAGCATGTGTAACTTATAAGTGTTCTGTATTTTAAGGGACGGGTGGCAACCCTATCTCCAATACACACTCCTAAGTCTCCTATGTTATATATGATGAATCCTGCTAATTAGGCCAGATTTATGTTGGTAATGTGTATACAATAACATATAAACTAAATTGGCTTCTATAACTTGAGAGCTAAGTCTCAAATTAGTGAGTAAATCTTTCAAATGTTCCCTTCCCGATGAATCTACATATTCATTAATAATTTGTTAATTTAATAAAGTATCCAGAATTCTTTTGTTGGATAGTAATGAAACCTATAATATAGTGAGCAAGGATACATTTTGTTATTTGTGATTTTCTTCAGTCCATTCATATGTAGGAGCAGCTGCTATTTCTAATAACATTTCTATTTAATTTCACATATAAAGTCATCAAACTGAAATAGAGAAAGTCAGAAACTAGAATTACTGTTCTGTAAGTCAATCCATCTTACAGCTGATCGTGTTTTTTGTTTTTCTTGCATTCAGAGAATTGTTTGTTTGTTTACTCAGATATAGTCACATCAACTCTACAAAGCTGACATTCAAATGTACTGTATGTATACCATCAATACAAATACTCATTTATATTTCATGCATGTATGTAACAATATACAGTATATTCATATATTGAGAGATAGACCGAAATACTCTGATTTTTTTATACTTTGTATAGCCATGCAAGGTAAATTGCACAGTTTTTTGCATTATTTTCCAATGTAAGGGTTGTCTTATTGACAGGAGATTTATTGCCAAACCTGCCCTCTGACAAAGCCATCACAAATACACCTTTTTATAATGATCATTTACTGCCTCCTTGGCAGACAAGTGGCCCCTTATTTGAAAGAGGGCATTTCCACTTAGGGTAAAAATCAGGGGAGAGGTAAGGCTCCATTAGAAAAAACAGCAAAACAACTGTTGCTGCAGGTTATTACCATTTTACTATGATCACCTGCAAATTAGAGGAAAACTCCCTCTTTTAAATGAGTAGTTTTGCGTGTGGGGCTGAAATGTGGACTTAAAAAACTCTTCCCACCTACAGTTTTAGTAATAATGAATTCCCTGTGTTGTTTGTGCTGGTATTGCTGAGATCTCACTCTGCAGTCTGTGCAACCCTAAACAATGATAGCTTTAATTCCTGGTGGCAGTGCAAGGGCTGCCAAGGTGGGTGTTTAGAAGGGCTTAAATATGTATATGTGTGTATGTATATATATATATATATATAAATAAATATATGTGTGTAAAAAAATGAAATATGTATAGATATATTTATATATATATATATATATATATATATATATATATATATATATATATATATATAAAATGTATTGTTTAAGTGCGTTGGAGCCCTTTGCAGTCAAGTAGCTAAAAACATGAAAAATCGTATTTAATAAAGTTTTTAACTGTGTATGTACTGTAAATATTGCACATTTCAATGTTCTTCACATAGGGGAATATGTTCTAAAAAAATTTAAATATATATTCCTATATATATATCTGTATAAATCTATACCTATATATAGATAAATATTTATTTAAGAATATATAGAACATATTCTTCTATGTAAAGAACATTGGAATATAAAGTATTCATAATTCATGATTGGTTTAGCTCACTTGAATAAACACGATCGGGTTAGCGCCCGAGTATGAGTGGTAGGTCTTTTTTGCAGTTTTTGCACAAAAAAATAGATAATAAGGTCAACTCTTTGCATGCGTGTTTTTGTTCGCCTAAGTCTAGCAAAGTTAACGAGAGCTCAAAATAGCGAACCACTAGTAATCTAGCCGTATAAGTGAAAATGTATTCAAACGTGCATTTTTTTTTTAAATTTATTAGCTTAGTGATCACCTGACATGAATAATTGTGCATTTATTTCAGTAGAGGCTCATGAAAGACACTATGTTTCATTCTTGATTTGACAATAGAGTTTAGAAAACAAAAACACACACACGCTATTTTTACAACCTTGTTTTTTTTATATTAATTCATATTTGTTTCATGAGGTGGTCTCCAGGCACTTATAATACACCATAAAAAGGTCTAGAGCCCTTCTTTTACAGTCCAGAAACCCCGCTGTCAAATAAAATCCCTATATAAGTTTTAATAACAAGTGTGGTAATAGTGATCACCTAGCTGGAAAAAATGTGCATTTATTGCATATCAAAGTTATGAAACTATACCCTAGGGCCCTTATTTATATGAGAATAATCCCCTTCTTATTTTGACTATGACGTTAAGAAAACACACATGCAATTGTTTACAACCTTGTTTGTTAAAACGTTAATAACAATTATATATTTTTTCACACGTTTTTCATCGTACAGTTCTCACATGTCCTAAGATACATTATATAATGGTATAGTTTAAATCTGCTGGGTCTGCTGAAAAAATAAATATGTGTGGGTTTCTCCTTGAATAATGACCAGCAGTAGGGGAGTAAATGCATGCAGCATCTCAAAATGTCCAAACTGTTTATTAAATGGTGTAAAAGACGAGCAGTTAAAGGGTTAAAAGCCTGTGCAACACTTGATTTGTACAGCTTTTTGCAGGTTTTAACTAATTTTCCTGTGATTTTACTAATCCCACTAATGCTTTGTTTAATAGATTGAAAAGACAAAAATAAGCCGCAGGTCACCTGAACAGCATACAGTGTTTTGGCACTGCACTTCTGATGGATTGGAATGGAGGTCCATTTAAAAAAAAAAAAAAAAAAAAACTGCAGTGACCTTTGGTGAATGCAAAAGGTTTTGATGACAACTGTAAATCAGGAACAAGCTCATGATTCTTCCAAGTATTGAAAACTTGCATTTTGATCTAATCTGTTAAACACATATAACCTTCATATTTACTGAAAACTGATGTTATACTATGAATAATGACAGCCTTGTTTATATACACTGACATAAGTGAAAATTCAATTTTCTAAGTTATATCGAATGCAGATTAATTTCAATAGATTCCCTACACATGGTACATTTCTGCAAGATCCAATATTACTGTTTTACACTGTAATTCTCTCATTTGCATTTTTGAATCACAGATAGCAGCTGCTTCTATTTGGTTATGTGTCTGAAGGCAATTGTTAACAGAAGGAATAGAGAAAGCAAAGAAATGCTAACACATCCTTTTGGTAATAGGCTTTCATGCATCCACTTGCTTTTCAACATTCTCATCAGGATTAGGTTTCCAATAGATTTTATTTCTTTATAAGCAATGGAAATCACACTTGCTTTTGATATTTCTCTTGCTTTCCTCTACCCCTTTATCTACTACATACACATATACACAATAAAGTGCACCACAGCAACAGTTTGAGCTACTTTATCTTTGTTTAAGTATTTTTTTTTATTAATTTTTCCAATAAAAACTTAAAGGGACATGAAACCCACATTTTGCTTTCATGATTTAGATAGAACCTGTGATTTTAAACAACTTTCCAGTTTAATTCTATTATCTTATTTGTTTTGTACTCTTGATATCTTCTTGTTGAAAAGGATATCTAGATAGGCTCAGGAGCTGCTGAATGGATGGCTGCACTTATATGTTTCATGTTATTGGCTCACCCAGTGCGTTAACTAACTCCCAGTAGTGCATTACCACTCCTTCAACAATGAAGCAAATTAGATAGAAGTAAATTTAAATGTTGTATAAAATTGTATTGCCTATCTAAATCATGAAAGAAAAGTTTTGGGTTTCATGTCCCTTTTAAAAAAACATTATACTCATAGCATATTAAAAGGTATTTTTCATAAATAATTACATGTTCAATGAAGAAGAGAAAACAAACAATATAGAATTAATAATATAACTATCGCATTAGGTCCATCATACAATCATAAATAACCTCATAGTTATTTCTAATCTATTATAAACTAAATGAAAATAAAACTATTTTATGTACATTTGGTACACTTGCAATTAAGGACTTCCTTACAGACTTGCACAGTGCACACAAATGAGTTTTAAAAGCATTTAAAGGTGGCATTTTTATAGTAAAATTTGAATTTAATTGTATTTTGCAATGTACCCTTTGAAAAAACAAACAAACAAACAAACATATTTATTTAGTTTTTGGCTATTAAGGGACAGATATAAATGAGCTGCTAGGCTGAGCAACAGCAGAATGTTGTTAGCAAGGCTGAACTGGGAATAAAAAGCAATGCTGGAAAAATTGAAAAAAGACCAACCATATTTTCAAGACCATACCATACACACATTTATCTCAAGCGGGATACTAATACTAATATGTATATAAACATTTTGAGGAATATGCCAATTAACATCATGAATAGGTTTAAAAACACAAACTTTTATTTCTACGCTTATATCAGAAAAAGTTAGAAAAGAGGATATTATATTTAATATAACTAATTATTGGGCTGAAGGGAAAAGGTATTATCCATGATATTAATTAAAACAGACATCCTGTTCTTACAGTTCCCCAAGATATAACTTATTTATAGCTTTAAAATAATAAACAAGAATTTTCAAGTGAAAGGTTAGAGGATCTGAAAAATAAATGACCAAAGTAAGATATTGATAATGCACTTATCTCAGTAAACAACAGTGTGATGAATAATTCATGATTGAAAATAAAATATGCATATTGAGTCAAGAACTGAATTGTGTAATCTCTGCCAAATGAAACAAATATAATTTACTATATATACTATTTCACTTTATTTAATTAAAATGTATTTATTCATTTGTTGGATAAACCAGAGTGCACCGAATACGTAATTATTATTTTTGTCTGGAAGCTTAATAATGGGCCATTAAGCACTTTGACAATTTAGTACTATGTCATTTATAAAATATGATTTAAGATTTACATTTTCAATCAGACTTGATTATGTTAATTATCTAAAGCTTTAGGCTAGTCAGTTGCTCATTTTTGTTGTAGATGGGTAGAGCATGACCCATAAGAGTGTCCTCCTCCTTGTGCAGTGCAGAAGTCATGTGAGCCACTTTAATCCATCATTTACACTTATATAATGTTTTTATGGCTCAAGTATAATTTATAATTTGGGTTTGGACCATCTTTAGTTCTTAAGATGCTTAAATGCTTGACATTATTTTATTTTCATACTTTCCCATGCTATTACTCATTAAGATATACATTAGGATCATTTTAAGGAAGAGTAAGTATGTAGATGGAGCTGTATATTTACAGTGTTTTATAGTTTTTTAAATTTACTATAAGCCGTTCTACAACTGAAGTGTGACAATAATAAATATTGCTTACCCTTTAAATTATCTTCAAAACAGAATTGCCTGAATTGTTTCTAATTGTTTAATTTGACTTGAAAAAAAAAATATTAGGCATCTTATTTGTTTAAATGTTTAATCACTTAAAACTTATTTTTGTAACATTAGTTAAACATGGAGTGCATTTATCAAGCTGTCATCAAGTTACATGTCTGAGAAGGGGACATAAATGCTTCACCCAAGTTAGCTAAATGAGCTGAACAAAAATTGACCATGTCATAATCAACATGCATATGAGGTTTCAAATGATGTAATATGTATATATATATATATATATATATATATATATACTATGCAAAAAAGGCAGCACTCACTGGTCATTTGTAAGTAAAATTTAGCTTTTAATAATACAAAAAGTTAAAATCTTGGGAAAAACATGACGTTTCGATGCCTAACTGGCATCTTTTTCAAATGTCCCAAAAGGTTAATTCAAAGTGGTCACACCAGCTATGTGGTGTTCCCCATGAGAGCATAAAACTACTGGCTGAATGTGTTAGATTTATACAAGTCATAACTGACATCGAGGCTGTGTTCAGCTGTGGATAATCACTTGCAAATCTGATCAGCTGGTTCCGTTCCCACCCACAAGCTTTATACTTCATTGCGTTGTTAGTTGAGCAACTGCATGGCTAATTTGCATATGTGGGAGTGATCTGCACCAGAGTAGTGTCCAATGATCTTACGATGTTTTCAGGCATCATCATACACGCCCACTTGTCTCTGCTGTGAGCGAAACTTCCTCAAACAGAGGGATATTAGCCTGTGACTTATGAACTGCTTCTGGCACAACAATGCCGTATGTTTCACACAGGTTGGTGAGGGGTCACCTTTATCACTCAACATAGAAGCTGCATGTTCACCTTGGCGCATGATGTACTGAACATTGTATTGGGATGTAATACACATTCAAAAGTTGTAATAAGGAGATCAAATGTCCCACCTATAGCGGGTATACCCTCGCATTTATTCATAGAGCAACAGCTAATGCAGGAATATCAGGAAATATCGATGGGGTGTAATGCACATTCAATCTATTCAAATCAGAGAACACGAATGCCCCACTTGTAGCGGGTACATCCCCATTGGTTAATATGAAGCTCCCATGCAAGATTAGCAGAAAATGCTTAATAGAGCACACAATCCAGCAACATGTGGGGGGTGGTGATGTTGAATAAATGACATCTAATAACACATTAGCCAAGTAGCAAAGGAAGAGAAAAAAAACGTAGAGAAGAAAAAATTAAAAAAATGATTTTTTTTTTAAAAAGTTAAAAACATAGTAGAAGATGGAACAATGAGCAAGTTCAAAAAGTGTCCATTTTATAATCCAATGATAGAAACATTTTGTGCATTTGTATTCATTCATTAGTGGATCATTTTTATCCAATGAACGGCCCAAAGTCCAATTTAATGTTTAATCCTTTAAGAGAGACGGTGTCCAACATGTAGATCCATCTGGACTCTAGTCTAAGTAACATATTGTTGCGGTCTCCCCCCCTTTTGGAATAGGTAGATGATCAATAATCATGCAGCGTAGACTGGAGATGCTATGTTTCTGTGTAGCAAAGTGTCGGGCAACTGGGAGATAAGATGTTCCATTTTTCAGTGCCTCCCTAATGGAGCATCTGTGAATCGCCATTCTATCCTTGAAAGGGGTGGTTGTTTTCCCCACATAGACCAAAGAACAGGGGCAAATTAGAATATATATGACATATGAGCTGTTACAATTCAGACGGTAACGAATGGTATATCTTTTATTCTTGTGTGGATGTTGAAAGGAATCTCCAACTTGCATGGAATTACAGTTAACACAATCACCGCATTTGTAGCAACCACTTTTTCGAGATTTTAACCATGTATCACCTTGATGGGAGCTTTTGGGATCATTTTTTACCAATAGGTCCCTGATACTCCTCGCCCGTCTGTAAACCACTGTTGGAGTGTTAGTTTTCCAGGATGCCAGGCTCTTGTCGGTCTCAAGTAAGACCCATCTATTGTGAATGGAATCCCTTATGGTCTCATGTGATGGAGAGAATATGGTAATGAAGTTTAACTTTTCTTCAGTCGTGTTTTTTCTTTCTTTATGTTTTAGGAGCGAATCTTGGTTACACATGTGGAGTTTTTGTCTCACCATATTAATATCCTTAATGTCATATAGCCTTTCCTCCAATTTCTTACACATAGCATCCAATTGTTCACTGCAGATTTCTGGTTCGGAATTATTCCTGATTACTCACGTGAGTTGAGAGGAGATAATGCCTAACTTTTGGTGTCGTGGGTGATAGCTAGAAGCCAGCAGCAGCGAGTTTCTGTCAGTGCTCTTAGTGTATAAAGATGTACCAAATCTAATGTGTTGTTCAGTTCTGACTTTAAAAATATTTAAATCCAAAAAGTGTATTTGTTCATGATCACATTCCATTTTGAAACTAAAAGGGCCTTTGATCTGATTCAGATGTTCTACCCATAGTATCAAGTCCTGTTCACTGCCACGCCAAATCAAAAACAAGTCATCTATGTATCTAGTGTACATCAGTATGTTGGGATGTGGACCCCTATAGTCTGGGTTCCCCGTGGCCATGGATCTAACAGCCTCCAAGCCATCCAAGTGGGGGATGACAGTATAGAGGCTCCCATGTCTTGCATCGGAGCTTCATATTAACCAATGGGGATGTACCCGCTACAAGTGGGGCATTCGTGTTGTCTGATTTGAATAGATCAAATGTGCATTACACCCCATCGATATTTCCTGATATTCCTGCATTAGCACTCTATGAATAAATGCGAGGGTTTACCCGCTATAGGTGGGACATTTGATCTCCTTATTACAACTTTTGAATGTGTATTACATCCCAGCACAATGTTCAGTACATCATGCGCCAAGGTGAACATGCAGCTTCTACGTTGAGTGACAAAGGTGACCCCTCACCAACCTGTGTGAAACATACGGCATCATTGTGCCAGAAGCAGTTCATAAATCACAGGCTAATATCCCTCTGTTTGGGGAAGTTTCGCTCACAGCAGAGACAAGTGGGCGTGTATGATGATGCCTGAAAACATCGTAAGATCATTGGACACTACTCCGGTGCAGATCACTCCCACATATGCAAATTAGCCATGCAGTTGCTCAACTAACAACGCAATGAAGTATAAAGCTTGTGGGTGGGAACGGAACCAGCTGATCAGATTTGCAAGTGATTATCCACAGCTGAACACAGCCTCGATGTCAGTTATGACTTGTATAAATATAACACATTCAGCCAGTAGTTTTATGCTCTCATGGGGAACACCACATAGCTGGTGTGACCACTTTGGATTTACCTTTTGGGACCTTTGAAAAAGATGCCAGTTAGGCATCGAAACGTCATGTTTTTCCCAAGATTTTAACTTTTTGTATTATTAAAAGCTAAATTTTACTTACAAATGACCTGTGAGCGCTGCCTTTTTTGCATAGTACATACTGTTTTGACATTGCACCCTGGCAGCTGCTACTAAATATATGGTGTGCATTCCTACACAGGACTTTGCTTTATTTATATATATATATATATATATATATATATATATATATATATATATATATATTTTTTTTTATATATATATATATATATATATATATATATATATATATTATGTTTGCAAAAGAAATGTGGCATATGTTTACTCAAGACCAAAAAGAAAATGCCATAACAGTAGAGAACTTGGGACCCTGTAAGGTATATTAACCAATGTTGGCACAGGATTAGGTCTACAAGAAAAGGTTCTCAGACATGAAAAATTGTGACCATAAAGTATACCAAAGAGAAGAGTTAGCAAAATAAACTGGAGAAGGCCCACCATATTTTACAGAAATACTGGATTATAAGCAAAGGGTGCCCTAGCAACTGGGAAATGAAATAGAACATTAGTTTGGTGGTCAGAACTAAGCGAATGTGCAAGTAGATAAAAATGCATACAATTTAATTGTCACTCAAGTTTGCTGAACAAAAGCACAACTAATGCACTACTAAGTTAACATTGAAATCAGAAGAATTATATATTTCCTATGGAACAGGAATTCAATAAACACTTATTCTGTAGCTTAGCACTACAAAGACTGTGAACAGAAGTTAATATATGATATATCCTGATGAAGCCTGTAATGCATGACTCACTGGTGAAATGCTTGTATCTTTTGTTTAAATGCCACACTTCCTGTTGAGGTACATGTTGGTGGATAAACACTATTTAAGTTGAAAGCCTCTATTTCAACTCAGTGTACATCGAGCCAGTGAAGTTGTAGGTCCGGTGAGGTGGTTATGTTTATCTTATCACACTGATAGGATCATACAAATTTATACAAGTACATATTTGCTTTGATTCAGAAATCAGCACTGGGAGGAACGGGAGAGTATTTTCTGGTATGCCAAATTAACTGTCATCTATTTAGGCTCCTCCCTCTGAGTATGATCATCTAAAGTTCACCGCTAAGGTTAGATGATCTATAATTAGCCTCCCTCACTGCAAGATCCCTAGTGAAATTCCAAAAAGGCAGATTTTGCTATACTTCTCCAAGGGGTATTCCCTGCATTTCTGTATGTGAAGCAAAGACAAGTCCAGTGCACTATAGCACTGCATAACATGAGAGTTCTTCTGCATTTTCACTTTTTATGCTTTGTATTTTATATTACATTATACTTAAGATTTAATTGTATTACATTTAAACTTTCTATTTTAGTTTTATTACATTTAAACAATTTCAATTTTGTATTTTATTTTGTATATAGCAGTAAATTTAGGATTGTGATTTTACAAATTTTGATTATGCTTTCACAGTTTCTGTGTATGTTTAACAAATTAGGATCATACTTTGTATATTTATGTGTATGTTTTACACTTTACATTGCTTTTTGTATTTCTTCTATTTAAAATAAAGCTGAAAAACTGAAAGCTTCAGTTTGCTAAAAAGCTTTATTACTTTATATGGTCCTGATAAACAA
Organism: Bombina bombina; assembly: GCF_027579735.1. Taxonomy (NCBI): domain Eukaryota; kingdom Metazoa; phylum Chordata; class Amphibia; order Anura; family Bombinatoridae; genus Bombina; species Bombina bombina. The sequence goes on along the minus strand of NC_069504.1, from coordinate 554,207,820 downwards.
AGATTCTCTAGTCTGGAGAGAAATTATAGTGTAGAGTTCACAGGGGCTAAACTCACTGAATTCTATTAGAAAATGGCAGAACTTGGAAGTCCCAAACAGAAGAGAGGTGCCTTCTATAGAAAGTAAGAGAGGTCTCTGGGATATAGAATTTCACAGGGGAGAGAGAAGGTAACTGGAGAATAGCTGGTGCTTACAAAAAGGCATTGTTTGCATCAATTACAAATTAAACTTAAACATTTCCACTACAATTGAACTTGCCTTTGCCTAAAGTTTAGTATAAATTACTTTTCTCTCAGTTAAATAATTGTATTGTGAATTTTGAGCAAACTTTTCCTGCCTGTTTAAAATACTTATAGTATTTAACAAGACTTGCGAGAGAGCTTCAGATATGCCCAAGAAACTCCTCTGTTCCTCCCACTTTCTGAAGCTGCGTTTTATTTTGCAATAGAGAAAATTTGAAGTGCAATGTACTTTAAGTAAAAGATACACAGAAATATACAAAGTATGATCCTAATTTGATAAAGTAACACAGAAACTTTCAAAACATAATCAGAATTTATAAAAACATTGGATCAAAATCTAAATGTATTAAAATATCAAATAGAAAGTGCAAAGCTTAAATGTAATAATTCTGTAAGGATCCCAATCTGAAATGTAAGTGATATAAAATTCAATGCACAAAGTGTAAATGTTATAACACTTTCATATCATGCAGTGCTCTATTGCACTGTGATTCTCTCTTCTTCAGATATAGAAATGAGAGAGATCTTGCAGTGTTGGAGAGCTCCTCCCTTTTTCTTTGTGCATTCAGTGAGTTCAGCCCCTGTGAAGTCTGCACTACAAGTTCTCTCCAAGCAAGAGAATCTCTGGGAGGACTGTAAGAAATTTTGATTATTGTACTTGGTGTGGATTTGAACATTATATGGTGTGCTTTTAAGGCATTTTATGTATGTTAAATAAATTATTTGATTTTTAATGTTCTCTTATGAGCTGAGATTGATTACTTATCACTTATCAGGGAATAGTACCTCTTCTAGTCTTTATTTATTGCCCAATATGAGCAGTGCTGAATAAGATCTTCTCTCTCTCTTTATTATTAATATATTATATATTAACTTATTTTAATGCATACACAAAAATATTTATAGCAAACTTAAACTAGGAAGTAATAAAATACAATCAATTATACACAGAACAAAAGATGCAATGCAAGTTCATTATTTATTTTGCCTGATTTTGCTATAGTTTTTTTTAACTTCCCTATTGCCTTCCATTGATTTCAGTAACCTGACAGAATGCTGCACAGCCATTGTTTTATATGTACAGGAGCTCAGTTATATCTGCTACTAACTGATTACTGCATATGAGATAAGATTGAGCTTTCATGGGCTTTGCCCCTGGATTACTCAATAATCAGTAGTGCAAATTTTGCTAAGAAAATGTAATTTTGTATGCAAATCTTTTGCAAGGTTGTGATTCAGTCTCCTGGTTTCTAAATGATATAAAAAGCAAGTAATGCCCTTTTAGTGACTTCAGTAGGGCAGTTTGATATATTTGCAGGCTTTGTACAAAAATAAATATCCCTTTTGAAAATGATTCACTGATTACTCATTTCTGCTTTTTAATAGTTTTCTCTGTGTAAATGAAATTTGTAAAAAAGTTTGAAAAAAGTTTCCAATTTACTTCTATTATCAAATCTGCTTGGTACCCCTGGTATTCTTTGTTGAACAGATACCTAGGTCGGTGTCTGTAGAACTACATGGAAGGAACTGGTGTTGCCATCCAGTGCTCTTACAAATAGATACAATTCTTGCAAAACTGCGGCCATATAGTGCTCCAGACCAGGGATAGGCACAGACAAAGGCTGTGGCGGACATTTGCCAAAGTACAGACCTTAGTGAAGGACACCAAGGTACATTTGAAATTAAAAACATTATTTTATAGTGCTTGGTGTTATTATACTGATGCAAATACCACTGATCCTATAACCAGCCCTCCTCTGGTTATACCCATGAGCCAGTGTCACTACTGTGTCATTATATAGCGCTGGTTGTTATTATACTGATGCAAATACCACTGATCCTATAACCAGCCCTCCTCTGGTTATACCCATGAGCCAGTGTCACTACTGTGTCATTATATAGCGCTGGTTGTTATTATACTGATGCAGACACCACTGATCCTATAACTATTCCTCTTCTGGCTATACCCATGATCCAGTGTCACTACTGTGTCTTTGAATAGTGCCGGGTGTTATTATACTGATGCAGACACCACTGATCCTATAACCAGTCCTCCTCTGGCTATACCCATGAGCCAGTGTCACTACTGTGTCTTTGAATAGTGCCGGGTGTTATTATACTGATGCAGATACCACTGATCCTATAACCAGCCCTCCTCTGGCTATACCCATGTGCCAGTGTCACTACTGTGTCATTATATAGCGCTGGGTGTTATTATACTGATGCAGACACCACTGATCCTATAACCAGTCCTCCTCTGGCTATACCCATGAGCCAGTGTCACTACTGTGTCTTTGAATAGTGCCGGGTGTTATTATACTGATGCAGATACCACTGATCCTATAACCAGCCCTCCTCTGGCTATACCCATGTGCCAGTGTCACTACTGTGTCATTATATAGTGCTGGGTGTTACTATACTGATGCAGATATACATCCAGTATTTCACTCAGGCTTTATTTATTCCATAACTTATTACCCAATATTGCTAGCAGTCTCTTGACAAGCCACTAACTTTATTCACATTACATATTTTATTTATTCCTATTATTTAATCAGAAAGAAAAGACATATTAAGATTGTGGCGGACACTGCAAGGGCTAGTCACGGACACCAGTGTCCGTGTATGGACACCTTGCCTATCCCTGCTCCAGACATGTGCATGCTCCTGAGTTAAGACCCTGCTTTTCAACAAAAGATACCAAATGAACAAAGAAAATTTGATAATAGAAGAAAACTAGAGTGTTGTTTAAAATCCCATGCTCTATATGAATCATAAAATAAAAATGTTGGGTTTTATATCCCTTTAACTTGCATGAGCGACACTGCACCTTCAGGGCTATAAAGCAGTCTCCTCTGCTTAGTACATGAAGCCCATAGAGTTAGATTATTTAAAGGCCTTTGGGCTTTAAAGATTTTCTAAGAAATTCTGCCAGTGCTATGAAGCGCCTGATAAAATTCTCTAAAGGCTGTTTTGTGAAAAGTCTGCTGCTCGAAGGAATATTCTCTGTATCATGTATGGGAAGAAGATGCAGAAATTGCAATAGGGCTTAGAAATGATAGTAATTGAATTTGTATGAAACTAATAAATGAAATAATGAAATAAAAAAAATGCAGTTAAAATTGTATTTTTGAACAGTTGGTGAATGTTAGAGATTCATGCCCTTAGTTGACATCCATAGCTATACAGTTTCAAGGTAGGTTTAAACAGCTCACGTACAGTCGATCAGTTGCTGATTGATACAACCTGCTGGGAGTTTCTCATTACTGACTTATGAAAATTAATTCCAAAGGTTCTTCAAGTATAGATGGTTTCTTGGCTTTGGTAAATTTTATTTCTGGAGTAAAAAAAATAAATTCATTTTGTATTTTTAAGCTAAAAAAAATGCAAAATTTATCAAAAATGTGTCATATGGACATAAAAATACATTTGGAATATTAATTTAAGCATTTTTTGTAATTTGTATTAGCATTTTATTAATATATAAACCTAGTTTAAGCTATATTTATTAAAGGGACAGTAAACCTCAAAAATAATGTTATATAATTCTGCACTATGTGCAGAATTATATAACATTATATGAGCCTTATCTTTATAAAACCTAATATTCCCTTTGATTTTTTTTTAAAAATGGCAGTTTTTCAGACCCGCTCTCTGTGCTCTTCTGAGTTGTGTGAAAAAAACAGACCCGCTCAGAAGAGCACAGAGAGCGGGTCTGAAAAACAGTCATTTTTTAAAAAAAAATCAAAGGGAATATTAGGTTTTATAAAGATAAGGTTAATATAATGTTATATAATTCTGCACATAGTGCAGAATTATATAACATTATTTTTGAGGTTTACTGACACTTTAAATCAGGAAATGGTCAACTTTATATGAAATGCACATGCAGAAAAGAAACATTGTGTTTTAAAGTGAATTGACATCTTGAAAACCCATTTTAGTCTAATCATGAGAGATCCTGCAGCTGACAGTTATGAAGCATTGGAAATGTAATGGTTTAGGTAAATGTCTGTCTGGAAAAGGACCCAGAGGCTGAAAGGTGGCTAACAAGAAACACTGTCCCAACATGCTGGGTGATACCCAGGGCAAGACTCTCAATTACAAGTATAAATGAGAGTAAAGGATACTGAAGAAACAGCAGATGGTCACTAATCCACATTACTTAACGGTAAAGAGGATGCCAGGCAAAGATTTGTCAAACAAGCAATGGTCAGAAATCCAAGCGGGCAAATGTAAGTACCAAATCATCAAACAGAGAGTTAACTGGAAACATACAGAGGTCTGAGTACAGATGGGTAGAAGAAGGTACCAAGTCTTAAATACAGAGAGTAGTCAAGGCAATCCAAAGGTCAGGGAAGGCAGTAGGCAATCCAAAGGTCAGGGAAGGCAGTAGGCAAGAAGAGTCCAGAAAACAAGAAGAGGTTGGCAAAAAACAGTAATATTTAGAAATAGCAGACCCATGAACTATGGGCAATGAGGCAAAGCTGAAGTGCGCTCTTTAAACCAGGTAGCGCAGGAGTCAGCATAGGAGCGCTAACCCAACGTGTCATGCCAGAATAGTGTGGCAGGGCAACAGTGCAACCGACACGCGATATTGATATCCATGGTGCGCTATGGATCTTTCTAAACAGATCATTCTGACAGAGCCCCCCCTCAAGGGCCTCTCCAGGGACATAAGGTTTGTCAGGATGAGTCAGGTTAAATTTTGCAACATAAGAGAGGGCATGTAAATACTTAACTGAAACCCAAGATCATTCTGTAATGGGATATCCTTTCTAATGGACAAGGTAAAAAAGACTGCAACCCCAATGTAAACTGTCAATAATCTGTTTGACTTTATACTCGGAAGAACCGTTGATTACCACAGGTGCAAGATGTTTTGTTTTAGGGGGAAAACCAGTTATATCTATATGGTTTCAATAAGGAGACGTGAAACAAGTAGCAAACCCAAGGGAAGAAGGTAGAAACAATTTCATATACAAAGAGATAGAAGCTTTTAAGACCTGATTAATCAGTTGCCAATAACGCAACATGGAAGTGACATGACTATACGCAGCAGGAACATAGATGATGAGATTACTAGTGGGAAAGTTTGTTGATGGTACCCAAAAGCATCATGGATGTGTTGATTCTGGAACTGTGAGCGAATTCTGCAAAGGGCAGTAGATTAGATCAGTTATCTTGAGATGCAGAAGAATAGTGGACAATATAGGATTCAAAGGATTGATTAGTCATTTCTATCTGCATGTTCGACTGTGGGTGGTTGGAGGAAAATAATGAAATGGTTACTCCTAATTTCTTACATAGAGCTTTCCAAAATTGTGGTGTGAATTGGTTACTTCTGTTGGAAACAATGTTAAATGAAATGCCATGTGCTAGTACAATGTGCTGAATAAACAAAATAGATAATTCTCTTGCAGATGGTATTTTAGATAATGGGATAAAGTTTGCCATTTTTGAAAACTGATCCAAATTACTGTATGGCCCTAGAAAATTGGTACGTTGACAATAAAGTCCATTGACGCATGAGTCCAAGGCTGGGGTAGTGGTGGCAAAGGTCTTAGAAATGAAGAGGGTAGTAGGCAAGATGTTTTTTGATGGCACAACTATGACAAGCTGCTGTATATTCACATACATCTTTAGCCATCTGAGTCCACCAGAGTAGGGATCTTAGTTTTGGAATATGCTATGGACTCCAAGGTGTCTGGAAATAGGAGATCAATGGGCCCAGTATAGAATCTTTTTTCAAAGGGATAAAGGCACACATATTCTATTCTCAGATGCTTTAATGAATTAGGGTACTTTCTCTTGTAAAGTCTTCAGTCTTTCTAGAATGGAGGAAGATAGTAAACAAATTATTCTCTCAAGTGATATAACATTTTCAGAGGAGATGGTTGAAGACTCTCTTCTAAAGGGAGCCGTTGTGACAAGGCATCTGCCTTTTTGTTCTTGGAAATGGGTATACTAGAGCTGGTAGTCAAATGTTTATTACAAAGACCAATGGCCCTTTTTATGAATTCAGATAATTTTTTTTATGGTCTGTAAAGATCAGGAATGGTGCTGAGTCTGACTTTCTTTTCAAAATAAGTCTCCATTAGAGATGTTAATTTGTTCCAGAACAAATGTAAAAAATGCAGAATTTGTCATTTGTGATGTTCGTTAATATACGATTAATTAATGTCACCGGCAATCAATTAACAAACAAACAAATATCAATGAATGAATATTCGTTCAACTAATTTGTTTATTTTTTTTCATTTCCATAATATCCTGTTGTTATAATTCGAGCAGACTGTTTTCCAATAAAACAAAACTGGGAAGAGCAGAGAAACAGATTGATGTTTTCACCCAGCCTGTCAGTAGAAGCTTGTGATGTTTTCTAGCCAACCAGGATTCTCAGAGGGAGGAATGGAAGGAGGATTTTTCAAGTTATAGGCTAAGGCTCTGAGGCTCAGATCTGTTTGCGATCAGTAAGTTAGCAGTTGGCTTCCTCCACGTTGTTTCACTGTGCCCCCCACTGAAACTTACAGAGCTTCTGGAGAGAGGTACTTTGCCTTGGATTGTTCATTGCTGCTTTAGAGAATAATAATATATCAGCACCAACTGTGTCTATTTTTTCTCCAACTTTTTTTTTTTAATCTTAAAAAAAAATAAGACTTTTAGCTGCAGATTAAAAGATTAAAAAAAATAACAGTTTAACTGCTAGACTCTACTTATCCTTAGATTGAATTTAGTTTGCTTTGCTGTAGCACAATGTAATATTTTAGAAAAGACTTATTAAACAAGCAGTTTAGTTGTTTACTTAAAGTTTACCTTTTTGTTGCATTGCTGAGCATAACTATTTGGCTTTGCACTTGCAGTCAGCCTGTCTGTAGTTTGACTCAATAGGACAAGATACTAAAAGTGTTGTATTTTCTGGAGATAGTTTATTTTGTCAGAGATTAATTTACTAACACCTAGATTACGAGTTTTGCGTTGCGATTTTTAACGCTAAAAAATGGCAATTTCAGTGTAATGGCCAGGAATGCATAATTATAAGTCGTGTCGGTATAGCTATACCACAAGCATTTTAGCCTGTAACACAACGTAAATCCCGCACTCAAAATTTTTTTGTTTTTGCGTGGGATTTCCATAGCGCCGGTATTACATGTTATGCGGTGAGGCTAAAAAGCTTGCGCAAAAAGCCTATACCGACACGATCCATATCGCCATCTGAGAGCAGTAGTTATGGATTTTGCGAAACAAAAATGTTTCACAAAACTCTTAACTAAAGTGTTACAAAGTACACTAACACCCATAAACTACCTATTAACCCTTGAACCGCCACCCCCACGCATTGCAAACACTATTTAAAATGTATTAACCCCTAATCTGCCGCCCACCCACATCGTGACTATTCAATAAAGTTATTAACCCTTAATCTGCTACTCTCCCACATCGCCAACACTATCTCAATATATTAACCCCTATTCCCCCACACCCCTATATCACTGCCACTATAATAAAGTTATTAACCCCTATTCCGCCGCTCCATGACATCGCTGCCACTAAATAAAGTTATTAACCCCTAAACCTCCGGCCTCCCACATCTCTGCCACTAAATAAACATATTAACCCCTAAACCACCGGCCCCCACATCGCAAAACACTAAATTAAACTATTAACCCCTAAACCTAACACCCCCCTAACTTTAAATTAAAATTACAATATTCTTAAACTCTACTTATTAAACTCTATTTAAATAAATAAAAACTTACCTGTGAAATAAATATAAACCTAACATTAAACTATAAATTAACCTAACATAACTATTCTAATAAAATAAAAAAACTACCAATTAAAAATCTAAATTACAAATTTAAAAAACCTAACACTACAAAAAAAAATTAAAAAATCAAAATTACAACTAAAAAAAAAATCAAATCCTGGGGGCGGAGCCAACAGCCAAAGAGAACAGTTGCATCTGCTTTGAGCTCCGACAATTAATAAGATATTAAGCCCAAAAACACCACTTTATCTTTTATACAGGACACTCATTATATCCACTGACACCAAGAGAGTGAGTGAGACCACTAACCTACTTTTTGTAGTCCGAGGATTACTAGTACACACTTCATGGCAATGCCGACCATTGAGGCCTATAGGCCAACCCGGATCCTTTCTGGAAGATAACAACGCGGGTAATTCCTGAAAGTTCCCCAAGCCTCTACACAAACTGTAACTTACTAAATGACACCGCTGCAATCAGTAGTGAGAGATTGGGACTTACAGCAGAGACATGCAGTTAATGAGGTTCCAGGGACATCTCTACTATCTTCTTTTAAGATAACGCTAGAGAATCACTGTGAATGTACCTGACATAGTATCTGTCAATATTTGTGGCCCGAGGACATTTACATGTTCAGAGTAAGGACCCACTCTTCCCTATGACCCGAGGTGAAATTAGGATACATTGACAGAGATAACAAAATGGAGGATTTCCATACCACAGTACGGGCCCTATTGTTACAGCTGGGAGAGGCCATGCAGGATCGATTTGAAAGCTTATCACTACTCATTCGTGACCTGGGCACACAGGATGACCTAAGTAATATGGAGGAACCAGGTGAAACAATCTCTCTTACCCAACAGGAACCCGCGCTATGCCGTGCTGCCGCACGGGATGAATTAGGTAATATCGAGGAACTAGGAGATACATCCTCTCTTACCCATCAGAAGCCCACGCTATGCCGAGCTGTTCAATTAATGGTCCTCAGTTGTGTTACGGACTCCACACTGGTTTCACGCGGGTCAATTGACCCTTCCTACCTGAGTCCTACAGGGGTGTCGACTGGTCGCCAGGGGCGAGATGTAAGCTGTCAGAAGCAGGATTATACAACAAACCTCTTCAATTCCCAACATTACAAAATGGACCATCAGCTGAATCTGTAGGCAGCCCTGACCTACACTACTTCTACAGCCCTGACCTACACTACTTCTACCATGCCTCTATTGTCACGCCGGAGGGTGAGTCCTCTAGGCACTGATAAAAACAGTGGTGTTTGTGTTCCAAGACCGGTTACCTGAGTTAAATGTAGGTTTTTTCAGATTCAAAAGTGTCGTGGAGATCGTCTCTGACTCTAATTTCTCGCATATCCCCCTACACTATGCATCCCAACCAGCTGCACGGGGGATATTTATTCTTACCCGTGGATCAGCATTTCACTATGATGGCGACCAAATTCAGCCAGCAATTCCTCAACCTAACAATGGTGCTTGCCTTCCTATATGTCATGGAGACCCCCCGGCTCATCTTACAGCTAGTCCAACTAAAAGAACTGGTGTCGGCTAAGAGATCAGCTGAATCGGTATGCTGATACCTTTCAAGATTGGACATTGCCGTTCAGTTATTGACGTATGTTGTATCTCAGAGAAAAGTTTGTAAAACAGTTTGCACTGTATGTTGGACTCTCCATTATACATGTTAACGAGGATTAGCCCATTATTATTTATGCTTTCCAGCAAACCTCACATATATATATGATGCCGTTATTGTAATGGTGGATGTCCAGATTTGTGGTGTGCATGTGGAAAATGTTTGTGATGCACTATACACACACCTGAGCATTTTGATATTGTAGGTGTGACTTGGCTTTAAAAATTCTGATTGGCCAAGAGAGAGTTAAATTGTGCCTCACACAGGTGGGGAGTTATCCTATGATTAAGTGCTGAAAAGCACGAAACATGTTAGGACTCCACTCCCCCCTCCTGTGAATTTTTTGCTTTTGTGCTGTGCTCTGCTATTTTGCATTTTGCATTTGGATCGTTGTTCATTTTTAATTGTTGAAATAAAGATTGGACTTTTTACTTACAAGTTTTTGGAGTGCTGCTTCTTCCTGATTCATGTTCTATGAAGCTTTGCTCAACTTCTTTTCAAGCTGGCACCCCGCCAACAGTGTATCTACATTGATCGATTTTTGAGGACTGTAATTGGTCAGCCCCTCACACACCTCCTGGGCTGTAGCGACGTCACTCTCTGTGTATCATGTGGAAAATGTTCTCTTTTTAGTTGGTCACGGACATACCTTCTTACATGCTTGTCTCTCTAGCTATAACTAAAAGCTGCAAGTACCCACTAGCAATGTTCAAGTCAATAGTTAGCCCTCTGTGGATAGCCCATATTTCCTAAATATTGTGAAGTTATCTCTTTTCCTTAGGGCCTTCAGTTCGCTGGATAACTTGAAGTTGCTCTTATCTCCCACAATCTTCACTTGGGTTGGACAGCTCAGTACTATTTTGAACACAGAACAGTCCTATTTAACAGTTTTACCAGCACCTACTAATCTCTTACTTTTCAGTGAAAAATGGTTTAGCTTTCTATATTCACTATTGTTACTATTGTTATACCTCAAGGCAGTTATCTAAAACCAAATTCTAAACCTGTTGGGAATTGAAGAGGTTTGTTGTATATGCACTAGACCCAAAAGGTTGTTATATTATACGTTTACATAAGAATTATAGTTTTATTAAGTTGCTGTGTCTTTAACATCATCAGTGACCATTTCCTCTTCCTCCTCTCTCATTACCAGTCATCCTTAGATCCCAGTGTACCTATAACATCAGTGGTCAGAGGGTGACCTTTAATTTCATTTAAGAGCAGCTCTAGGTAGGCGAATGAAATTACCAGATAAAATTATAGGGCTCCCCTCTATATGCAGATTGAGAGACTTTATGGCTCTGCAGAACTTCTTTTTCTCTGTAAGTTTTACCAAAGACTGAGGGACTCTTGGTAGCTATGGAACCCTCTAGACTCTGTTGTCTGCATAGAAATTAAGATTACAAAGTATATATTAGAGACAACTATTCTTGTTATGCTTTAATATACTGGCAAGAGTTAGTAATCCTGAGTTTAGATGTTTCACCACTACAATTCATGTTAAGTATTTGAGTTTATTGAATGGTCCATTATGGCATACCAAATACTATTGTATTTAGAATAGGTTTATGTCCACTGATCCTTTTAAAACACATACGCCGTGTATTAATATACCTTCAACTATATTCATTAGTGAGTTCTCTAGTCAGAGCTCTGTCTCTTAGTTATGAGACCATTATTGTACAGACTCCTTATGTTTCTCTTACTAACTATTTATATTTTTAGATATAGACTGCTTCCCAAAATGCGCAAAAGTGTTCCCTTAATTATTCTATCTATGCATTATGAATATTCCTTCTCTTCCTTTATCAGGCAATTGCTTCCTCAGCTTCATATGTCAGTAGCAGAGGCAGGTAGCACATTTATACTAAGTTACATCTCTATTTCACGCCTGAGTAGGTTATTAGCCTGTACCTACAATATAGACTTGGACGCATATCCCACAGTAATGCCTTCTATAAGCAAGCTTTTCTATTGGTATTGTTTATGATTCTTTTGCATGTCTACTTAAATTATATATTTGAACTGGTTATAGAGGTTCCATAGAAATACATTGGTAAAACTTATTATATTTCACCTTAAAGGGCCACTGTAAGTAAATATTTTCTATGCCTGTTACTAACTAACTACCCCAAATACACTTTTTATCAATAGCATTTCATTAACATATCTCTACCGTATATCAGAAATCTTGTCTGCAAATTTAATTGTTTTCCAAACCCACTCCGTGGGTATCCTTTGCTCTGTACCAATCCGTTTACAATACCTAGGTTTCAAAATGGCGCTTTAAGCACAAAGTTATTGGTTTAAGTATTTAGAACATGCAGTGCTGAAAATAGTGGGCAGGATAACGTGACATCATCGGCGAATAAAAGATATAACTTTTAGAACGTTATGAAACTTCGTTTTGGAGAAAATATAGGTCAGTAGGTTTTAATTAATGTTTATTAACTTTAATATGTTAGTTGTTTAGCTTAAAAATTATAACAGAAAGTAATCCTTTAATTATGATTATATATATTATGCTTAAGTCATGGTCCTTTGTAAGTTTAGCTGTAGGTGATACATAATTTTCTTGTAACACTATCCACTAAACCTGGATGGATAAACTCCCGTATACGACTCCTACTATATACTTTCGCCTACTTGAAACATTTTAGTGTATAGCCCTTCTGAGTAGCATTAGCTTACATATCCAGTATAAATCCCTCCACAGAATACTACCATTTAAGTGTCGACTAATATTAAGCTTCCCAAAGTCGTATAGCTCTTATTGATACTCTGCCCTATAACTACCCTTCTGATAATAACTTTAAATATTTAACTATTTCCCATATGAAACTTCTCTTTGTGGCTCCGCCCCTCCACCTTTCCCTCCATTTATTAAGCGGCGTTTGTCAGCTGAAACTCCCCACTATATATTATACTCACTTCTAAAGCTCACAAGGAGCTACCTATTTGACTATCAGTTGTCTCTTACTTCTCATGGCCATTTGGCCTAAGAGTGGTTTTTCAATTAGTCAGTCCTTTATGCTAGATTATTACAAAATTTGAGGTTTCTTAAACCTTCCTACTGTTTATTTTGTTACTGTCAAAACATTGTACTTAATTGTATTTGTATTTTTGCTGCTAAAAGGTGATCATTGTTTCTTGTTTGATATGCAAAACTTCAATAAAAACCAAAATAAAAAAAATCAAATCCTTTGAAAAATGTAAATAATCTGTTTACCAAAAATAAAAAAACACTAAGATTACAAAAAAAATAAACAAAATGATCAAAAATAAAAACAATTACGCCAAATCTAATAGCCCAATAAAAATAAAAAAGCTCCCCCAAAATAAAAACATCCCCTAGCCTACAATAAACTACCAATAGCCCTTAAAAGGAGATGGATGTCCGGACTTCAGAAACCGTGAGTAGATCTTCTGGGGTTAGTGTTGTTTTTTGTTAATTTTTTTGGGTGGTTTTTTTTTTTAGATTAGGGCTTTGGGCTTTGGAAAAGAGCGGAATGCCTTTTTAAGGGCAATATAAAAGAGCTAAATGCCCTTTAAAGGGCAATGCCCACACAAATGCCCCTTTAGGGGCAATGGATAGCTTTGTTTTATTTTAGAGTTAGGTTTTTATTTTAGGGGGTTGGTTGGGTGGTGGGTTTTACTTTTGGGGGAACTTTGTATTTTTTACAGGTAAAAGAGCTGATTTCTTTAGGGCAATGCCAAAAAAAGGCCCTTTTAATGGCTATTGGTAGTTTATTGTAGGCTAGGGGGTGTTTTTATTTTGGGGGACTTTTTTATTTTTATAGGGCTTTTAGATTAGGTGTAATTGTTATTATTTTTGATAATTTCATTTATTTTTTGTAATCTTAGTGTTCTTTATTTTTCATGATTTTAGTGTTTATTATTTTTAGTAAACTTAGATTATTTAAATTTTTCATAGGAATTGATTTTTTCTTTCGTAGTGTTTTTTTTTTTAAATTTGTAATTTAGATTTTTAATTGGTAGTTTTTTTATTTTATTAGATTAGTTATGTTAGGTTAATTTATAGTTTAATGTTGGGCTTATTTTTATTTCACAGGTAAGTTTTCATTTATTTAAATAGAGTTATATTGTAATTTTAATTTAAAGTTAGGGGGTGTTAGGTTTAGGGGTTTATAGTTTAAAGTAGTGTTTTGCAATGTGGGGGGCCGGCGGTTTAGGGGTATATAGGTTTATTTAGTGGCAGAGATGTGGGAGGCCAGAGGTTTAGGGGTTAATCACTTTATTTAGTGGCAGCAATGTCGGGGAGCAGCGGAATAGGGGTTAATAACTTTTATTAGTGGCGGCGATGTCGGGGGTGGCAGATTAGGGTTTAATAACTTTATTTCGGTGTTGGCGATGTCGGGGGCAACAGATTAGGGGTGTTTAGACTTGGGGTTTATGTTAGGGTGTTAGGTTTATATATAACTTTCTTTTCCCCATAGACATCAATGGGGTTGCATTACGGCAATCGCCATTCCGCGATCGCAGGTGTTAGTTTTTTTTCTAACACTCTCTTCCCATTGATGTCTATGGGGGAAAGCATGCACAAGCACGTCAAAGCAGCCCTTGGATTTTGTGTGGTATGGTTCTTAACGCCACCATATCGCACAAACACGGAGGCTTTTCAGAAACTGGTAATGACAGCGCTATGGAGGGTGAAATAACGCAACTTTCGTTGCGTTCATTTCGCACCCTGTTTAGCGAAAAACTCGTAATCTACATTTTAGTGTTTGTAAAGCAAAGCAAAGAACTTTAAAACTTTAGCTAGCACTGCAGTGTAATCATTTTTAACCCCCATGTAGTATGTGTAGGGTGACTATATTGCCACCTTAAAAAAGGACACATATGAAAAATACATATGTTAGGGTTCTTATACAAAACATTTCTTTAAACAGCCGTGAAAACAGCCCTGACATATGTATTTTTCATATATGTCCCTTTTTAAAGTGGCAATATGGTCACCCTAAGTATGTGACACTTAACAGTTTTATTTTTAAATTTAAAGTAGTAGACTAGTAGATAAAGATCACATTTTAGATTTATATTAAACAAACACAAACTAATATATTGCATATACTAGTGTTATAGATTTAAAAAGTAATCTTTTAAGACTAGATTATATAAGGCCCGCTAATGATTGCTTGCACGCAATAACCAATATTGCTAAACTTTGCTACTATTTGTCCATGGTAAAGTGAAGGTTTAGTGCTCGAGTGCAGCGTATACTTTCAATGGATATCGTGACCACACTAATTTGCGCTGGTTTATATACTATCATCCCCCACAATCTGGGTTTAAAAACTGTTAGAAATGAGTTGAGTACTGATCAAGAATACAGTGGGCCACCCATTGAATTTATTTTAGAATTGCTTGATATCTGTCTCACACATAATTACTTTAATTTTGTAAATAAGTAT
Organism: Bombina bombina; assembly: GCF_027579735.1. Taxonomy (NCBI): domain Eukaryota; kingdom Metazoa; phylum Chordata; class Amphibia; order Anura; family Bombinatoridae; genus Bombina; species Bombina bombina. The sequence continues at coordinate 554,192,728 of NC_069504.1, read as the reverse complement.
TATTTGCAACTCATAGGTAATGCGATGGGTTCCCCTACGGCACCCGTGTATGCAAACTTTTTCATGTTGTGGTATGAGGACAGATATGTATTTGGAGTCAATAATCCAAATATTTTACTGTATCGTCGCTATATTGACAATCTGTTGATAATTTGGGGTGGCAGTGTGTCAGAAATTGAAGTCTGGTACAAACAGCTAAATAAAAACTTGACTAACGTTCAGTGTAAGATGGAATACGATTCTACTCAAATTCTTGGATTTATGCATTTATAAAAATACTAATGGTGCATTATGCAAGTTAAATACAGTTATATTCAAAGTCAACTGATTGTAATACTTTGTTAAAATTTCAGAGTTTTCCCCCTCCACAACTCAAATTTGTTATTTTAAAATCTCAGTTACTAAGAGTCATAAGGAACAACACTGATTTAGAGGATAAACAGTATTAGTTCATGCTTATGAGAAACACATTTCTGGCTAGGGGATACAAACTGAAGGACATAATGAAAATTTGGAATGATATTGCATATCTTGATCAGGTATCCATCATTTCCCATAGGAGTAATAAGGTTGTAGACCCTAAGACTCTGAATTCCATTACTACATATACACCAGCTAGTAAGATAGTTACAAACTCATCACAAGACCCCTCTTTACTATCCAATGAGACCAAACCACCACAAATGGTGTATAAAAAAGGCAAGAGTCTGAGGTCTCTATTAGTCCAGCATGACATCTATCTTGACCCCCATACATGGTTAACTAGCACAAAGACTGGGTGTTAAATGTGGGAGTTGTGTCACTTGCAACACTATGTTGACAGATTATCAGTTCTCACATCCTTATATGGCAAAACAATATACCATTAGACAAAGACTCACCTGTACCTTAGATTATGTTGTGTACATTATCATTTGTCCGTGTGGCAAATATTATGTTGGCAAGACCTGCACCTAATTTAGAGAGCGTCTTGCCAACCATAAGAGTGCCATCAGGTCGGCCTATAAGAATCATGAAAGTGACCAACCAGTGGCTCGCCACTTTCTCAATCATGGACATTCCATTGCCATGATGAGAACGATGTTAATAGATCATATTCCCCCCTTTAGAAAAGGTGGCAACAGGGATGATACATTACTAAAAAGACAAGTTATGTGGATACACAAACTTGGTACAATGCACCCAAAATGACTGAATACACATTTAGATTTATCTCTATTTTATTAAGGGTCCCGCATATATCATAATAATGATAGTATAATTTAGTTTATATGCATATTATTGATTTCAGCACATCATTGAAGGTCCCTAGGGACCTAAGTGCATCCAACTTTTGTTGATCAAGTGCCCTGTCATATGGAGCAGGTGGCTGCGTATCACCAGGAGGTTTGTTGTGCTGTTTTCGTATGATATCCATACTGTTAACCTTGTAGTTATTTGCACATTTCGGGGGAAGATCAGCATATATATACACTCACCAGACACGTTATTAAGTGCACCTTGCTAGTATCAGGTTGGACCCCCTTTTGCCTTCAGAACTGCCTTAATTATTCATGGCATAGATTCAACAAGGTGTTGGAAACATTCCTAAGAGATTTTGGTCCATATTGACATGATAGCATCACACAGTTGCTGCAGATTTGTTGGCTGCACATCGATGATGCAAATCTCCCGTTCAACGACATCCTAAAGGTGCTCTATTGGATTGAGATCTGGTGACTGTGGAGGCCATTGGTGAACAGTGAACTCATTGTCATGTTCAAGAAACCAGTTTGAGATTATTTGAGCTTTGTGACATGGTGCATTATCTTGCTGGAAGTAGCCATCAGAAGATGGGTACACTGTAGTAATAAATGGATGGACATGGTCAACAACAATACTTAGGTAGGCCGTGGCATTTAAACAATGCTCAATTGGTACGAAGGGGCCCAAAGTGTGCCATGAAAATATCCCCCCACCACCAGCCTGAACCGTTGATACAAGGCAGGATGAATCCATGCTTTCACCAAATTCTGACCATACCATCTGAATGTCACAGCTGAAATCGATATATATTATGTATGTGTGGCTGTGTATGTATGTATGTGTGTGTGTGTATATATATATATATATATATATATATTTTTTTTTTTTGTCTAACGCAGTGTTGGGTTAGCATGCAAGCAAAAACTGTTTTTTTTTTTTTTAACAGTACACCCCATAGAAGTCTATCCAAAGTTCTACAGTAAGCATTCTAACTTGGCCGCATTAAAATTTTACTTTAAATGCAATTATTGCAAGAGCAAAAAATTTATTTAGTCTAGCTCTTAGTGTGCAATTGCTATTGCGCAAATTGATTTATTAAAGTGTTAATAAAGTTAAACAACATATTACAAGTGGTGCGTTAATCATAGCATGGATAGCGATAAGCAATACTCTTCATAAAAAGGGCAGTAGGGAAGAATCTGGTAACTACAGGCCAATTAGTTTAACTTCAGTAGTAGGGAAATTAATGGAAAGTCTCTTAAAAGAAAGAATTATGACTTAGATAAAGACAAACAATTTAGAGGACCAAAATAAACATGGTTTTACTTCAGGAAGATCATGTCAGACTAATCTGATTGACTTCTTTGATTATGTAACAAAAGTATTTGGCCAGGGTGGAGCAGTTGATGTAGCATATCTAGATTTCAGCAAAGCATTTGACACCATCCCACACAAGACACTAATTCACAAACTTTATCTCCTTGGTCTAGACTCACAAAAATGTGAACTGGGTAGAATGCTGGCTTAAGGACAAAAAACGTACAGCTAGATTACGAGTTTTGCGGTATGAGTAAAAAAGCAGCGTTAAGGCACATAACACTGCTTTTTCACTACCGCTGATATTACGATTCTTGCAGGTTTAGGGGCACTGCACACTTTTTGGGCATAAACGCAAATTTACTTATGCAATTTGCGTAGTCTTTTTTCAATGGGACTTCCATAGCGCCGATATTACAAGCTTTTTCTGGGAGGTCAAAAAGTGAGCGGTACAGCCTATCTCGCAAGATTCATAACGCAATCTAAAGTCAGTAGTTATGAGTTTTACGCTACAAAGCTGTAGCATTAAACTCATAACTAAAGTGTTAAAAAGTACACTAACACCAATAAACTACCTATTAACCCCTAAACTAAGGCCCTCCCGCATCGCAAACACTAAAATAAAATTATTAACCCCTAATCTGCCGCTCCCGACATCGCCGCCACTATAATAAACATATTAACCCCCAAACCGCCGCACTCTCGCATCGCAAACACTAGTTAAATATTATTAACCCCGAATCTGCCAAACCCTAACATCGCCGCCATCTACCTACATTTATTAACCCCTAATCTGCCGCCCCCAATGTCGCCATCACTATACTAAATTTATTAACCCCTAAACCTAAGTCTAACCCTAACCCTAAAACCCCTAACTTAAATATAATTAAAATAAATCTAAATAAAAATTACTATCATTACCTAAATAATTCCTATTTAAAACTAAATACTTACCTATAAATTAAACCCTAATCTAGCTACAATATAACTAATAGTTACATTGCATCTATCTTGGCTGATTGGAACAGCCAATAGAATGCAAGCTCAATCCTATCCTGCCTTAGATGCCTTCTTTTTCAAATAAAGTTAGCAAGAGAACAAAGAAAAATTGATAATAGGAGTAAATTAGCTCTATCTGAATCACAAAAGAAAAATAATTGGGTTCAGTGTCCCTTTAAGAACTAAAGTAAAGTGAAAGGGTTAAACAAATTACAAAACACATCAAAAACATATTAAAATTAATTAAATTTATAAATACACTTTTTGATTAAAAAAAATATCAGATTAACATCAATAAAAAGTTATAATGTGATATGTTATATGGCAATGTGTTTGACTGGAAAGGGCTCCAATATATACATTTTTTGATCATAACCCTTTATTGTTACAAATCCTAGTGAGTGCATCCTCTTCTTTGCAAGTTATATTTATATCGTGGAAGCACCCTGGGTAGATGACTAAAGAAACCGTGAGTGCTGGCTCTCTCCAAATCTCTCTCTCTCTCTCTAAATCTCTCTCTCACTCACTCTCACACTCTCTCACTCTCTCTCATTCTCACTCTCTCTCACTCACTCTCTCACACTCTCTCTCACTCTCTCTTTCTCTCTCACACACACACATACAGACTCTCAGTGGCGTCACTAGGGGGGTGCAGGGGGTGCGGACCGCACCCGAGTGACACCCTTCAGGGGGTAACACCACCAGGCAGGAACTTACTCTACTCAGGTAAGCCTCCTCCCGCCTTGTTGTCACCTCATCTATACATCAGGCAGATGGGAGCCCCTGCACCTCTAATATGTGGACCGGGTGTATGGATTACTCCGGTCCACATATTAGTGATCTCACCAGTCATCAGCCAGCTCCACCGGGCCATCCCACCCACTCCCCCAGGCATAGAAGTGTGCATTGAACTTTACTGCGCAGTGCGCACTGTGCGCAGTTTACAGTTAGAAGCAGCAGCCAGAAATAGCTGTACAGCCCGCGTGTGGACACGTCATGTGGTGGTGGCAGCGATGGCGGGATGGTGACTCAGACGAGGCAGGTGGCAACCATCATCTGCACTGCATTTTCCAGACAATTCCCGTCCCAAGTAAGTTCACTTCCAACTAACTACTGTGCCACATGTAAGGGCAGATGTGTATCACTTAATGTGAGTGACCTGATACTTCACTGCAGCAAGTGCTAAAGCCTGTGCACAGGTGCGAGCTCATGTGCTTGAGATAGCAAATAAGGCTGTAAATGAAAAATATAGTACTGGGACATGTAATATGCTCCTAAAGAAAGTGTAACCATACCATCATTCTGCTGCACAGATAACAGAGATGGCACACAGCTCACCCACTATATCATCTCAATCTAAGCATAATTGGTTGATGCCAAGTAATATTTTATCATATTGCAGTCTGTACCATACTTATCACTATTGTTCCCTGTGTACATTCCCAGCAACATGCCCCTGTATACTGTCATATACTTTCTATAAACATTTAATTAACTTTTTAGAGGGAAGACTTAGCTAATGAAATCTTACTCATGAGTGAAATTTCAAGTTCAAGACTCTTCAGATAACAAGTATTATTTACTGAAATAATTAGATAGTGTGTGTATGTGCCCCCACAGGTTGGACACATCTAGTATTGTCTGCAGCACAAGTAGTGCAATAAAAACAGCTTTGCACAGAGGTTCTCTTTAACCCTTCTGTGCAAAGCTGGTTTTAATGTACTACTTGGTTGCAGACAATACTAGAGAATAGTAATATGATAAAAAAAATACTATTATTTAGTTATACTAGGAGAAAAGGTACACATAGCAGCAGTAAGGCAGAACAGAAAGCTGAAAAACGAACTTGCTGGAATTGTTGACCTGCACATCTATATATCCAACACAGAGATCACACTATGAGACTGTGTGACATGGTATTTTGGGTTAGTTCTCCAGAATGTGTAAATCTTACAGGTTTGCAAATAAACTATACAAGTTTACTTTTTGCCAGTCTATTCCGTAGGCCCCATCTGTGCAGGTTGAGTGCCTGAAAAGTTCCTGATCCTTTTTAAGCAGCAAAATGCCTATATAATGCCAATCACTTATTTATACTTTATAAACCAAAGTTTGTTGCTGGTTAAATCAGTAATGTTTGTCATCAATGACACAGACAGACATAAACACACACAGAGACACACACACACACACACACACACACATACACAGAGACACACACAGAGACACACACACAAACACAGAGACACACAAACAAAGAGAGACACATACACACAAACACAGAGACACATGCACACACACACACACACAAACACGCACACAAACACAGAGACAGACACACACAGCAGAGCCTGTTGACGCCTGTTGTGGATTTTGTAAATGTAATTTGCCTGCACCCTGGTTGATGAACAGGTGGTGAGAGTGCACTTTTTTGGTATATATATATATATATAGGAGCAGAGTTATGATTTACAATTAACATAAGTAAAAAAAAATATTACTGGTGGGGGTGACACCATGAGTTACTGCACCGGGTAACACCAACCCTAGTGACGCCACTGCATACTCTCTCTCTCACACTCTCTCTCTCTCTCTCTCTCTCTCTCTCTCACACTCTCTCTCTCTCTCACACACACTCTCTCTCTCTCTCTCACACACACTCTCTCTCTCTCTCACGCTCTCTCTCTCTCTATACATATATATATATATCATTAAAGAAATAGAACCCTTTTAGATCCAGCAACAGACCATATATTTTATAAATAGAAACCACATAACCAAAGTAGTGTAAATAAAGAGACCCTAACACAGTATAATATGCCACATAATTTTTATATTGTAAATATATTCATAAACAACATAATAATATCCCCCCAAAGTCAGGAATCTAATTAGTTCTTGTATTGAACAACCCGGGTTGTGATGACGACTCATTCAAGTCCATTAATAACAATTCTGGTGAATTAATGTCCCATAATTATTCTGTGATACATGGGATGTATATTTTTGTAATCCAAATAGAAGGAAAAACGTTAATGCAAGTGTCCCACTATGCCAGTAGATCACTCAGGTAATAACCTTTAGTGTGCCAATTCGTAACCAACTTGCAGGCAAATACTTTTATCACTTCAGTATCATACATTAGTGTGAATGACAGTTCGCCTTCATGTTACCTTGTTTTAGCATAACTTCAGTGCTTCGATATTACCTTTAGCGTGAATGGCCATAGTGTGATGATTTGTTACCTGCTCGTTGTACCTTCACAGAATATTGGGTTTTGCCAAACCGGAACAGATGTCGAGTCACCGGATAATTCCACTTCTCCAAACAAAGGCTCTTTAAGTGCTCTGCACGCCTTCATTGTAGCAATAGGAGATACAGGATTCCTAGCATGGGGAGACTTCTCAGTGGTGCTCAGCTGATTGCACCGCTGTGTTCAAACAAGCAGCTACATGCGTTTCACCCATGCTTACTACGGGCTTCTTCCGGCTGTATGTGATTGGAGCTTTACCTCCATTCATTTAAACAGAATGCGCCGCCTTTTTTTTTGTATGTTACAAACATTTTACAAAGCCCCCTGGTGAAATATATTACTAAATTTTAACAGATTTGTTGCTTAAGATAAACAATATTATGGATACATATAGATCTCAATCAATTTTGTATTAGACTATGTTTCAATTTCAAATAACGAAACATTACAAGTGCTTATTGTCTCTCTGCGAGGATCAAACAAGAGGGACTGTTTATTCAAAATTCCAAAATTTTTTCGAATCATGTTGCCAAATTAATTTTTGGAGACTCTAATGTTGATAAGCATTACTAGAGTGTTCCAACTCAATCAAGATAACTTTCAATTTATTTATTTTGGCTTTAATAATCTTTGGATCATTTTTTACACACAAATTTTTCTCACTTATTTTTGTATATAATAATTAAAGTTTTGTATTCACTTTGATTGTAAGTATAATTCAGAAAAATTTTCCCAAAATATAAAAATAAAATAAAGTAAAATACACGTTATTAATCACCCAAAAATGATCCAAAATTAATCTCTTCATTCAAGCCAAGAGGTTTTAAACTCTTTAAGTTAAATATCCACTTGCTTTCTTTACGCAATAGGATTTTATCCAGATTCCCTCCTCTACCTTTTAGGTCAATCATTTCCAGACCTCTAAATTTTAGTAAATTTTTGTTGCTTCCATGGCATTCCAAAAAATGACTTGCCACACTACTTGTTTTGATGCATTTATTTTTAATGTCCCTTTTATGTTCCTTGATCCTTTCTTTTAACTCCTTATAGGTTTTTCCTATATAGTAAAGGGGGCAATTACATAAGACCATATAAACTACACCTTCACTTTTACAGGTAATGTGACATTTTATACTGTGATAGGAGCCAAATCTGTCACAAAAATTCCTCCCTATCAGCATATTGTTACACACTGAACAGTGAGAGCATTTATAGTTTCCATCCTTTCTTCTATTTAGCCAATTTTGTGTATCTTTAGTTTCAAAATGGCTACTTATTAATAGATCCTTTAAGTTCGGTGCTCTCTTGGGTGTCATTACTGGAACTTCTCCTACAAATTTTCCTATAGATTTATCTATCCAGAGTACATGCCAATGCTTCTTTAAAACTGCACGAATATCTTGCCATTTATTATTGTATGTTCCTATAAATCTAACCAAGGAATTATCTTGTACTTTCTCTTTCTGACCATATAGTAATTCATCTCTGTTTCTATTTTTAGTTTTAGCAAAAGCTTTTTTTAAACATTGTTGAGAGTATCCTCTCTGTTTTAATCTATTTTTAAGAAGTTTTGCTTCAGTGTTAAATTGTTCCAAATCTGTGCAATTTCGTTTGTGTCTCAAAAATTGACCATATGGAATATTTTGAATCAATTTCATTGGATGATGGTTGTCAAAAGATAACAATGCATTTCCTGCAGTTTCTTTGCGATAAGTAGCTGTTTTTAAGTTATTATTAACATTCCTAATTCGCAAATCTAGGAATGTTATTTCCTCTTTGCTGTAGGTGTAGGTAAATTTTAAGTTCCAGTCATTTTTATTTAATTTATGCATGAATTCAATAAGTTTCATCTCCGTGTCCTCCCAGAGGAGGAACACATCATCGATGAATCTTAACCATAGGGAGATACTATCATTTGTCATTTCTACACTGTTCAGTATACAGTTGGTTCCCATTTACCAAGATAGAGGCAAGCAAATGTAGGGGCACAGCAAGTCCCCATTGCTGTTCCCATATTTTGTTGATAACATTTATCTTTAAATAAAAAATAGTTATGTTTCAAAATGAAGGAAAGTAGTTCCATTACAAAATCAGTATGTTTGTTGTATTCTTGTCCCCTCTGAATTAGGAAGAATTTGCTTGCCTCTATACCTTTATCATGGGGGATACTTGAATAAAGAGCTTCCACGTCTATTGCAACTAGAATAGTCTTTGAAGTTACAGTTATATCATTTAATTTTTTCAGCACATCAAGGGTATCTTTTACATAGGACGGCAAACTTAATAGGCTAGGTCTTAGGCAGAAATCAACATATTGTGAGATTTTTTCTGTGAGGGATCCCATGCCCGAAATAATTGGGCGTCCTGGGGATGGAAACTTTTTTTTATGAAGCTTTGGTAAGCAATAAAATGTCGCTGTTATTGGATATTTAACATAAAGGAAATCAAATTCTTTCTGGTTTATAAGCCCCTCATCTTTAGCTCTTAATAATATGTGTAACAATTTTCCCCCATATATTCCTGTAGGGTTGAAACGTAGTGTTCTATATTGATTAATGTCCCTCAGTAATCTATGGCATTCTTCAATATAGTCCTTTGTGTTTAGGACTACCACGTTTCCTCCCTTATCGGATGGCTTAATGGTAATTTTAGTGTCTGTTCTCAGTTCTTTTAGAGCTTCCCTTTGTTTTTTAGTAAGATTATCTAATGTCAGGTCTCCACTTTTTAATTGGTCTATATCTCTCTCCACAAGTTTTACAAAATTGTGTATCAATGGTATACTTGAAAGTGCTGGCATATATTGAGATTTTTTCTTAAAGTCACTATATCCTATAGATCTTTCCTCAATTATTGTGGGAAGTCCTGTTGTTTCCCCTTCTAATTCTTCTAGGGCTCTTAAGCTCTGTTTCTCATGCATATTTAGGACTGATCTCTCTAATTTGTTTTCAAATGTTTTCTTTAAGACAATTTTGCGAGCCATAAAATGAAGGTCTTTAACCAAATCGAATTTGTCCATTCTGTTAGTTGGTGAGAAAGTTAAACCCTTCTCTAAAACCTCAATTTGTGATGTTGATAGAGTTTTTTGTGATAAATTCACCACATTAACCATTAGGTGTTGTTCTTCCTCCTCTGTCTGAGTGGATATCTGCCTCTGCCTCTGTTGTCTATGTTTCCGCCCCCCTCTCCTGTATTTGTGGGTTTGTGACCTAAAAAACTTTTTTGTTGTTCTCTATATGATCTCTGTTATTTAGTATCATCCCCACTAGATACTTCTGTTTCAGAGCCACTTGAAGCGCTGTATGTGTAATCATAAATTTTATTATCCTGATAATCCTGCCAGTCTCTTTGATATATCTTTTTCTTTCTAAATTTAATTGAGTCTTGAATTTTTCTTTATTCAACTTTTGCTAACCCCATTAGTCTCTCATATTCATCTTTACCTTTCCAAATATCCACATCATTTTTTACACGTATTAAGTCTTTTTCTATTTGTTTTAATCTCAATTTGTTTTCCTCAATCATTATATTCATCCAGTTTATTGAACATTGGGAGGCATACTCATCCCATTTAATTTGGAAATTTTCTAAAAGTGGATTATCTAGATTAGCACCTGGTCTTTTTCTAATCCTGAGTCTCCTCGGGATCATTTTAGCCTCCACATATTTTTCTAAACTGGATATTTCCCATTTTAGTTTTTGTTCCTTAAATAGCTTTTTCTTCTAATCTTTAAAAGATTTGTATATATTTGGATTGTCAGAAGAACTTACAGTATTTTCTCCCACATTCGTTGGGATTGAAAATGTGTCATCAACATCATATTTCCACTCACTATCATTTAATTCAGCAATTGTTAAATTCTCGCAGAAAAAAGCAAATCACACTATATTTTTACACCTGTGCCAGGCTCCTACAACACTTCCTAAGGAAATAATTGAAACTTAGCGTGCCCGATATAAAACAAAAAGACCACTAAACATAGTCAGATTTGTAATAAAATTATGTATACCAGCACCACCAGTATAATCACACTTAAGGTCTAATACACAGAAATATAAACATGTTCCCCATAGAGGGATATACCTTCTGTGTAGTGCACGGTAAGGGTTAATGTGTTTAAATAATTAATTAAAGAAATAGAACCCTTTTAGATCCAGCAACAGACCATATATTTTATAAATAGAAACCACATAACCAAAGTAGTGTAAATAAAGAGACCCTAACACAGTATAATATGCCACATCATTTTTATATTGTAAATATATTCATAAACAACATAATAATATCCCCCCAAAGTCAGGAATCTAATTAGTTCTTGTATTGAACAACCTGGGTTGTGATGACGACTCATTCAAGTCCATTAATAACAATTCTGGTGAATTAATGTCCCATAATTATTCTGTGATACACGAGATGTATATTTTTTTTAATCCAAATAAAAGGAAAATTGGGTGCAATCAGCTGAGCACCGCTGAGAAGTCTCCCCACGCCAGGAATCCTGTATCTCCTATTGCTCCTATTGCTATAACGAAGGCGTGCAGAGCACTTAAAGAGCCTTTGTTTGGAGAAGTGGAATTATCCGGTGACTCGACATCTGTTCCGGTTTGGCAAAACCCAATATTCTGTGAAGGTACAACGAGCAGGTAACAAATCATGACACTATGGCCATTCACGCTAAAGGTAATATCGAAGCACTGAAGTTATGCTAAAACAAGGTAACATGAAGGCGAACTGTCATTCACACTAATGTATGATACTGAAGTGATAAAAGTATTTGCCTGCAAGTTGGTTACGAATTGGCACACTAAAGGCTATTACCTGAGTGATCTACTGGCATAGTGGGACACTTGCATTAACATTTTTCCTTCTATTTGGATTACAAAAATATACATCCCATGTATCACAGAATAATTATGGGACATTAATTCACCGGAATTGTTATTAATGGACTTGAATGAGTCGTCATCACAACCCGGTTTGTTCAATACAAGAACTAATTAGATTCCTGTCTTTGGGGGGATATTATTATGTTGTTTATGAATATATTTACAATATAAAAATTATGTGGCATATTATACTGTGCACTACACAGAAGGTGTATCCCTCTATGGGGAACATGTTTATATTTCTGTGTATTAGACCTTAAGTGTGATTATACTGGTGGTGCTGGTATACATAATTTTATATATATATATATATATATATATATATATATATAAATGATAGAAAACCAAAAAATACTGAACGAAAATTGCCAGCATTAATGTTTACTTTTTAAAGGGGTTAATACTTAAATTAGCACGCTCCCCATGCTCTCCAGAGCACATTAAGGTAATTATTTTAGCCTGTAGCTTTAAAACATTTACATTCATTGTAACAAAAACAAAAAAACAAAATGTAAATGTTTAACAAATGACCCTAATTTTCAGATCCCATGACACTGCAACATGCACAGCCCTGGGTGCTTAATAGCACTCTCAGGCAGCTACACTGTCCCCAGAGTCCCAGGCAGTTAACCCCAGACAAGTCTGGGTGCAAGGCCCATAGGGAAAATTGCAAAACAAATTAATACAGCATACAGAGGAAGTCCAGCACTCACTTGCAAGCTCTCAGCTAAGATTAAAAACTTGCTGTATTATTTATATATATATATATATATATATATATATATATATATATATATATATATATATATATATAAATGTGTATATGTATACATGTTTGTATATGTGTTTTTATTTGTATACATGTGTATGTATGTGTTTATATGTGTAAATATGTATATAAATTAAAAAAAATAATTCTCAGCACTCAATGAATATAAGAGATGTATATATAACGGCAAAATAGCTAAGGAATATGTTAATGTCTACCTGTGAGTCTAACAGTGTCTTAGCACAGTAATTCTTGAATAGATGTACACTGATGAATATGCTAAAGGTGATGCAGATGAATACATAAAGGGCGATACAGATCTTTCAATTAGGTTGTATGATTGATAAAGGATCGCTTTTTTCACTATGTGGAACAGTTATACTGTATGTGACCATTACTTTAATAAGGACTTCCTATATATATATATGTTTTTGTGACCGTTTGTTGACCAAGGATATTTCCCTGCACAACATATGAGTTGTAACAGACTCTTAAAGGGATACATACCTGAGGAAAACAGACATTTAAATACATGGGACCAAGACAAGTCTAAATCATATATTAATCTTTGGGACATTCCTATGAAATTCTTATGGACCTTACTTTACTCCTCAATATTGTGGATTATCATCTTCCACTTTTTTTTGTAACACTGACAGCATCATTTTTTGTCCCTAGGGACGCCTAGCGTTCTATAAATCTTATCTACCTTTTATTTTTTTCTGGTAAGCATGGTTTGTGTGAATGAAGAGTATGTTGGGCAGGTAGCATTATTTAATTTTTTAATAATATGATGAATTAACACATGTTATATTCATTAAAGGGACACTGAACCCAATTTTTTCGTGATTCAGATAGTGCATGCGATTTTAAGCAACTTTCTAATTTACTACTATTATCAATTTTTCTTCGTTCTCTTGCTTTCTTTATTTAAAAAAGAAGGCATCTAAGCTATTTTTTTGTTCAGAACCATGGAAAGCACTTTTTTTATTTATCCACCAATCAGCAAGAACAACCCAGGTTGTTCACTAAAAGTGGGCTGGCATCTAAACTTACAGTCTTGCATTTCATATAAAGATACCAAGGGAATGAAGGAAATATGATAATAGGAGTAAATCAGAAAGTTCCATAAAAATTGCATGCTTTATCTGAATCACAAAATAAAAAATTTGGGTTCAGTGTCCCTTTAACAGTGCTGAGAATTTATTTGTATTTATTGGGGTTGTTTGGTAATACATCTCGTGCACCTATATTTACATATATACTGTATATATATATATATATATATATTTATATATATATATATATATATATATATATATGTATATTAGATACAATAAGTAGTCGCTTCCACTATTTAGTATGTATATACATTTGTTCATACATATATACACATTAAAGCACACATATATATACATATATAGACATATATATATATATATATATATATATATATATATATATATATAGACATATATAGACATATATATGAACTTTTGAGCTCTTCCCAGTCAAATACATAGACACATTCAATATAATTTTTCATCTTTTTTAATGTGTTTTTTTTATAGAAATACTTTACATTCCTATGTTATTCACTTAGAAAATATGTTCTTTTTATTTTTAAATATATATATATATATATATATATATATATATATATATATATATATATATATAATCTATCCTTGGCACATTATTATTATTATTATTATCAGTTATTTGTAGAACGCCAACAGATTCCGCAGCGCTGGCACATAACTTGGTTTGAAAGCAGGTTGGTACCAATTCTAACATAGGCTTTGTAGTTACAGACATTAGAGATGGCAAATTTGTTGATGTGCATTGTGCGGCATACATCCTACATCTTGTTGTAAGCGCCTCTCTCCCAACCAAGGGTCATGGCATGCTAGTCAATATTATTGAGGGGTGTTGCAAGATTGCTGGACACTTCCACTACAACTGCAGTGTGAAGGATATCTAAATGCTGAGGGAGTAACAGGAGAATTACACTTTGGAAATGCTGGAGCGGATCCTGGAACAGCAGAGGGCACAATACTCCATGTCTTCAGAACAAAACATTGGGTAACCTGCCCTCTGGGTAGAGAGGAATGATTAACAATTGGGTAGGATGTGAAAGTCCTCAAGCCATGTCACTGAAAACTTGCAAGCTACTGTAAGTCTGGGTCAGGTAGTACCACACTTTACTCACCTGATCAGCAAGCTTGACAGCTTCGTTGAAGATTGTTTAGGTCTACCTGGTGACAGGCATTATACTGAGGTAGCCTCTATGATAAGTAAGCTGAAGGATAAGTTGAAAACAGTACATGATGGCTTTCCTGTGTGATCCATGGGTGAAGGGTATGCTGCAAACCGTACTTCCATTAGGAGGAAGAAGTGATACTCAGAAAATAGAGCACCCAAGAACTAGAACTTATATATGGGAAAAGAGGCTAAGCTAAAGTTTGCTATTTAAACCAGGTAGTGCAGGAGTCAGCATAGGTGTGTTGACCTGATGTGTCACACTGGTATAGCATGGCAGTGCAACAGTACAGTACAGGTACTATGGACTCCTAGAATCTGACAGGCGAGGGCAGCCCATGAGCATTATTGATTTATATAACCGAGATAAACAGAGTGTGCTGACAGGTCATTAGACTGCTGCTTCCTAACCTATTCCTCCCGGACTTGTCCCAGTGGGTGATTGACAGCCCCTGCTTACACAGGTACTTGTTCAATGTTAAACGTGGGCAACATATTGCTGCCCACTAGCCACGATGCCAGGAAGATAGGTTTGTAAATGTTAGACTTTGTCTGCCCAGCGTTTCTTAAATGGATGCCCATGGATTTTTAATTTTAATGTAATGGGATGAGGCCAGAGGTAACCTTTTTAATTCAGTGATTATTCTTACAATGCTTTATTAACTATTTATTAAATTCATGTTAATTATATCTATTTTTTTCTTATGTATAAGCTCAAAACATGTTACTGAACTAAAATTGTATACAATGCTTTTTACATTTTCTTGGTGTTAACAACAGGAACTGAGTGCCAGGAGAGATATTTGTTAGTGTTATATATATAAAAAGAGGTATATTACAAGACTTCTGAGATCCTCCACTGCAAATTTAATTATAGAACATATAAAAATGTAGTACATTTTTCTTTTCTTTTTTCTTCATAGCAGATAGTGCAACTTTCTCCTTACTTCATAAATTCCCTTCTATATAAACTGCAATTGCACAACGCTCCCTATATTGGATTTAATTGACAAAAGGGATTGATGAGTACAATTAATGCATACATTTTCTTTTTTCTTCCCTTTCCAAGAAAACAGATATTTTAATTTTAAGTACTTTAACATTTAAAGGAACATGGAACTGATATATATATACTGTATATATATTTTCCGTAATGCAGCTAGAGCATACAGTTTACAACTTTGTTCTCATGGTATTCATTCTTTGTTGAAGAGAATACCTTTTACCTAGGTAATTAGTGTGTACGTGTCTAGAGAACTATATTGTGGCAGTTTTGCAATAATTAACTTTAGATCGCTAGATTGCAGCATTATATGCACAATGTATAACATTGTTTAAAGCATGCTTGCAAAACTGCTGCTATCCCCAAAAAAATGTGCACTCTGTGTTTCATAACCTTTTAACCCTTTAAATGCTGAGCCATTTTCACCCATTCGTACATACAATTTTTTTTTTATAAATGTGTGTATGTGTGTATGTGTGTGTATATGTATATATATATATATATATATATATATATATATATATATATATATACAAAACACGGAAAGGGAACTGCACTCTCATACTGGACCGAGTACACATCCCATGACCCTGCAACATGCTCAGCCCTGGGTGCCACTGGCACTCACAGGAAGCTGTGCTGTCCCCAGAGCCACAAGCAGTTAACCCCAGACAGGTCTGGGTGCAAGAACCATAGGGAAAATTACAAAACAAATTAATACAACACACAGAGAAACCCAGCACTCACTTACAATCTCTCAGCTAAGATTTAAAAGCAAAAATGGAAAGGTTAGTCACCGCATCTGGCCAAATGGGACAAGCTCAGGTACCACGTCAAGGTCCTTTCCAATACCTAAGACCCTAAAACAACCACACAATGCAAGCTTTCAAATCCAAACAAACTGAAAACAAGGGAAGGGTGCACAGGAATATGTAACCACCCTAGACATATACAAAACACAGAAGGGAACTGCACTCTCATACCGGACCGGGTACACATCCCATGACCCTGCAACATGCTCAGCCCTGGGTGCCAATGGCACTCACAGGAAGCTGTGCTGTCCCCAGAGCCACAAGCAGTAAACCCCAGACAGGTCTGGGTGCAAGAACCATAGGGAAAATTACAAAACATATTAACCCCTTAATGACCGCAGCACTTTTCCATTTTCTGTCCGTTTGGGACCAAGGCAATTTTTACATTTTTGCGGTGTTTGTGTTTAGCTGTAATTTTCCTCTTACTCATTTACTGTACCCACACATATTATATACCGTTTTTCTTGCCATTAAATGGACTTTCAAAAGATACCATTATTTTCATCATATCTTATAATTTACTATAAAAAAATTATAAAATATGAGGAAAAATTGAAAAAAAAAAACACTTTTTCTAACTTTGACCCCCAAAATCTGTTACACATCTACAACCACCAAAAAACACCTATGCTAAATAGTTTCTAAATTTTGTCCTGAGTTTAGAAATACCCAATGTTTACATCTTCTTTGCTTTTTTTGTAAGTTATAGGGCCATAAATACAAGTAGCACTTTGCTATTTGCAAACCACTTTTTTTAAAAAATTAGCGCTAGTTACATTAGAACACTAATATCTTTCAGGAATCCCTGAATATCCATTGACATGTATATATTTTTTTTTAGTAGACAACCCAAAGTATTGATCTAGGCCAATTTTGGTATATTTCATGCCACCATTTCACCGCCAAATGCGATCAAATAAAAAAAATCGTTCACTTTTTCACAATTTTTTTCACAAACTTTAGGTTTCTCACTGAAATTATTTACAAATAGTTTGTGCAATTATGGCACACATGGTTGTAAATTCTTCTCTGTGATCCCCTTTGTTCAGAAATAGCAGACTTATATGGCTTTGGTGTTGCTTTTTGGTAATTAGAATGCCACTAAATGCCACTGCGCACCACACGTGTATTATGCCCAGCAGTGAAGGGGTTAATTAGGGAGCATGTAGGGAGCTTGTAGGGTTAATTTTAGCTTTAGTGTAGTGTAGTAGACAACCCCAAGTATTGATCTAGGCCCATTTTGGTATATTTCATGCCACCATTTCACCGCCAAATGCGATCAAATTAAAAAAAACGTAAAATTTTTCACAATTTTAGGTTTCTCACTGAAATCATTTACAAACAGCTTGTGCAGTTATGGCACAAATGGTTGTAAATGCTTCTCTGGGATCCCCTTTGTTCAGAAATAGCAGACATATATGGCTTTGGCGTTGCTTTTTGGTATTTAGAAGGCCGCTAAATGCCGCTGCGCATCACACGTGTATTATGGCTAGCAGTGAAGGGGTTAATTAGGTAGCTTGTAGGGAGCTTGCAGGGTTAATATTAGATTTAGTGTAGAGCTCAGCCTCCCACCTGAAACAGCAGACCCCCTGATCCCTCCCAAACAGCTCTCTTCCCTCCCCCACCCCACAATTGTCCCCGCCATCTTAAGTACTGGCAGAAAGTCTGCCAGTACTAAAATAAAAGCTATATATATTTTTTTTTAATGATTTTTTAAGCATATTTACATATGCTGCTGTGTACTATCCCCCCTTAGCCCCCAACCTCACTGATCCCCCCCCCAAACAGCTCTATCCCCTCCCACTCTAACTTAATAGGCGCCATCTTGGGTACTGGCAGCTGTCTGCCAGTACCCAGTTTAGAAGAAAAACTTGTTTGTTTTTTTAATTTGTTGAAAGTTTAGCTTCCCCACACACAAACCAACCCCCCCACCCCTCCACGATAGCTTTTTGTGCTTTTGCACAAACAAGATTAGGCAGGTTTTATGAAAAGATTTTCCGTAGTGTAGCGGTTCCCACCCGCTCCCGCCCCGTGCACGCGCCCGCCCGCCACCATCCGTGCACGCGCGCCCGTGCGCGCCCCCGACGGTCCCGCCCCCGATCCCGCCCCCCGTGACGTCACGCGCAACACCGATGGCCGCCCACCCGCCTCCCAATTCGGCTCCCACCCACCAACGATACCGGCCATCGTTGTCCGGTGCAGAGAGGGCCACAGAGTGGCTCTCTCTGCATCGGATGGCCATGTGAGGTTATTGCAGGATGCCTCCATATCGAGGCATCACTGCAATAACCGGAAAGCAGCTGGAAGCGAGCAGGATCGCTTCCAGCTGCTTTCCACACCGAGGACGTGCAGGGTACGTCCTCAGGCGTTAACTGCCTTTTTTTTGAGGACGTACCCTGCACGTCCTCGGTCATTAAGGGGTTAATACAACACACAGAGAAAACCCAGCACTCACTTACAAGCTCTCAGCTAAGATTTAAAAGCAAAAATGGAAAGGTTAGTCACCGCATCTGGCCAAATGGGACAAGCTCAGGTACCACGTCAAGGTCCTTTCCAATACCTGAGACCCTAAAACAGCCACACAATGCAAGCTTTCAAATCCAAACAAACTGAAAACAAGGGAAGGGTGCACAGGAATATGTAACCACCCTAGACATATACAAAACACGGAAGGGAACTGCACTCTCATACCGGACCGGGTACACATCCCATGACCCTGCAACATGCTCAGCCCTGGGTGCCACTGGCACTCACAGGAAGCTGTGCTGTCCCCAGAGCCACAAGCAGTTAACCCCAGACAGGTCTGGGTGCAAGAACCATAGGGATCCTGGAACAGCAGAGGGCACAATACTCCATGTCTTCAGAACAAAACATTGGGTAACTTGCCCTCTGGGTAGAGAGGAATGATTAACAATTGGGTAGGTTGTGAAAGTCCTCAAGCCATGTCACTGAAAACCTGCAAGCTACTGTAAGTCTGGGTCAGGTAGTACCACTCTTTACTCACCTGATCAGCAAGCTTGACAGCTTCGTTGAAGACTGTTTAGGTCTACCTGGTGACAGGCATTATACTGAGGTAGCCTCTATGATAAGTAAGCTGAAGGATAAGTTGAAAACAGTACATGCTGGCTTTCCTGTGTGATCCATGGGTGAAGAGTATGCTGCAAACCGTACTTCCATTAGGAGGAAGAAGTGATACTCAGAAAATAGAGCACCCAAGAACTAGAACTTATATATGGGAAAAGAGGCTAAGCTAAAGTTTGCTATTTAAACCAGGTAGTGCAGGAGTCAGCATAGGTGTGTTGACCTGATGTGTCACACTGGTATAGCATGGCAGTGCAACAGTACAGTACAGGTACTATGGACTCCTAGAATCTGACAGGCGAGGGCAGCCCATGAGCATTATTGATTTATATAACCGAGATAAACAGAGTGTGCTGACAGGTCATTAGACTGCTGCTTCCTAACCTATTCCTCCCGGACTTGTCCCAGTGGGTGATTGACAGCCCATGCTTGCACAGGTACTTGTTCAATGTTAAACGTGGGCAACATATTGCTGCCCACTAGCCACGATGCCAGGAAGATAGGTTTGTAAATGTTAGACTTTGTCTGCCCAGCGTTTCTTAAATGGAGGCCCATGGATTTTTAATTTTAATGTAATGGGATGAGGCCAGAGGTAACCTTTTTAATTCAGTGATTATTCTTACAATTCTTTATTAACTATTTATTAAATTCATGTTAATTATATCTATTTTTTTTATGTATAAGCTCAAAACATGTTACTAAACTAAAATTGTATACAATGCTTTTTACATTTTCTTGGTGTTAACAACAGGAACTGAGTGCCAGGAGAGATATTTGTTAGTGTTATATATATAAAAAGAGGTATATTACAAGACTTCTGAGATCCTCCACTGCAAATTTAATTATAGAACATATAAAAATGTAGTACATTTTTCTTTTCTTTTTTCTTCATAGCAGATAGTGCAACTTTCTCCTTACTTCATAAATTCCCTTCTATAGATACTGCAATTGCACAACACTCCCTATATTGGATTTAATTGACAAAAGGGATTGCTGAGTACAATTAATGCATACATTTTCTTTTTTCTTCCCTTTTCAAGAAAACAGATATTTTAATTTTAAGTACTTTAACATTTAAAGGAACATGGAACTGATATATATATACTGTATATATATTTTCCGTAATGCAGCTAGAGCATACAGTTTACAACTTTGTTCTCATGGTATTCATTCTTTGTTGAAGAGAATACCTTTTACCTAGGTAATTAGTGTGTACGTGTCTAGAGAACTATATTGTGGCAGTTTTGCAATAATTAACTTTAGATCACTAAATTGCAGCAGTATATGCACAATGTATAACATTGTTTAAAGCATGCTTGCAAAACTGCTGCTATCCCCAAAAAAATGTGCCCTCTGTGTTTCATAACCCTTTAACCCTTTAAATGCTGAGCCATTTTCACCCATTCGTACATACAATTTTTTTTTTATAAATGTGTGTATGTGTGTGTGTATATATATATATATATATATATATATATATATATATATATATAATATACAGTATATATATATATTTCACAAATCTTCAGACCAACCCACCAAATGCCAGCAGCTGCCTGGGTGCAAATATGTAATACAATACGAAATCGAACAACTGCACTCTCAGGACTTTCACAAACCATCTGAAAAAAGTTTATTGGAACGTGCTGATGAAGGGGATTGTATCCTCGAAAACGTTCCAATAATCTTTTTTCACATGGTTTGTGAAAGTCCTGAGAGCTCAATTGTTCGATTATATATATACACAAATCAGTGGTGGTGCAGCACTCTCAGCAACAGCCAAAATAAACACTTCTGCCCGGGGTAGATATTTGCAGCGGCGAAAAATTTGGTTCGGTTCGGATCTATTCGGACCGATTCGAATTTCGGTTCGGATCGATTCGAATTCGGAAGAAATCGAATGAATTAGTTTCGGATTCATTCAGATTCTTTCAGATTTGTGGGAAATTTGGTTCGATTTGGTTCGATTTGGTTTGAATCGATTCGGAATTTCGGAATTTCGGTCAGTGTTAAGTGGGATGTGCTGTGTATTAGACTAGTTTGCTGTACAATACTAGTGTAATACACGGCCATCCGAATCCATCTGAATCTACCGCATAAATTCGAATCGATTTGGATTTATTCGGTAGATTCGGCACTACCGCAATTCGGAAATTCGAATCGATCCGAATCTCCGAATTCGACAAATTCGTCCGAATTTCAATTCCGAGCGAATTGAATCGCACATGTCTAGCCCGGGGTGCACTTTAAAAGTAATACAAATAGTCCAAAATGAAAGGTACTCAGAAGAATTCTTTAATACAGTGACCTTTTGGGGTCTCCCCCGTCCTCAAACCAATATACATGAATCAAACATAAACAAACTTAAATAGACCTGTGTCTCCCACCCGTGGCACCGCCAGCATTGTACCGGAAGTCCTGGCAGCCACGTGTCACAATCGCACATCATAGGTTGTCATGGTAACCGGGACGCAACTTAGTGATCCGCCGTGCATTGTCCCAAGTGCATATCTTAAAAACATAAACAATTACAGTAATATTTATTTACATGGAAAGGAGGAGCACAACAATATAGCAAAGCTAATCTACAGTGTCAGTATCGATGCATTGAATCACATGTAATACCGACCAACGAATGGTATTAAGGGGGCACGGTTCAGTACGACCAATCCTATCACAAGTGAATCTACACATATGTTAATGCACATAATCTAGTCAAACTGATCGGGTCTAATTCTATGCAATGTGATATCTTTGTCATAATCTATAGATAAAGGCACAACTCGATGCCTATAGTTATCCGTATTATTAGCAGATATCCCCATTGTATTGCAGTGTCAATAATAGTTATATTAATTTCATCTATACTTAACATATATCCCAATTTGTTTGTCACAGTAGACTATATGAGTGGATTAAGTACATAGATAAAACAGAACACATCAAAAAACATACCTGCCAAGTTTACATTTATATTACCCGTCTGGTTGGGCATATCTCTCATAGAAATACAAACTACAAATTATATACAAAGCCGCATCAGACTGAACATGATGTTAAAACCCTATATCAAACCAATTAGGGTTTTTATGGGTCAAAATTTCAAAGATGATTATGATTGATTAGTATATAGCAAAGCCCAATCCAAATAGACTAGAGATACCAATATCGGACAGAGGTCTTGGAAAGGCATGTTCAACTTTCTCTTTCACTGAATAGGTAAATGGATCATGCTCTCTCATGTAAGTAGACATGGAGGGGGACTCTCATAAATAGCAATGCCAATCGAGGTGGACATTTAGTCCTTGTGGAGCCATAGTGCCCAATTCGTATATCCATCTTGTTTCGCAGTGAAGAAGCATCTTGGCATGATCACCTCCCCTGGTTATATCTATAATTATGTATTTTAAGTCAGAGACTTTATGTTTGGCCTGAGCAAAATGTCTGGCTACCGGCTATTCTGAAGTCCCTTTTTCCAGGGCGGTTCTGATGGCGACCTATGGTTTGCCATCCTTGTCCGTAGATTATCTACAGTCTTCCCCATGTAAAAAAGGCTGCATACACAGTTCAGAAGATAAACTATATACTGAGTCTATTATTATAACCCCTCGTTAGGAATCTTTGTTCCATCACATCCAGTTGTTGTTTCATAAGGGATTGTTCTGTATTATTCCTGACAGTACGTTTAAATTGTGAGATTGGTAAGGCTTTTTTTAAAGCCGGGGGATAGCAGCTCTGTGCATGGAGAAATAATAGACATCTGCATGAAATTAAACAGGATATATTGCAGGACAGCCAACAAAATCTATTACAACCAAAAAGTGAAGAAGACAATGGCAACCGATTGACTTTCACTACTACCTTTGACATTGACAAACATGTCTTGGTTTATAATCTGAGACAGAACTGGACATTGATCAATACAGATAAAGATCTACCTCTATATGGGACACCACCTCCAAGGATTGGATATCGGAGAGAGAGGTCTCTGAGGGATCAATTAATACAATCTGACCCCAGAAAATGCTACACCAAAGAAACCTGTCTTAAAGCCAAACCAGGGTGTTTTTGCTGTGTGAGCTGCACAACCTGTGGAGGCCTCCTGACTGGTAATACTTTTGGACACCCCTATTCCAATAAAAGGTTCAGCATAAAGCACAGAGTAACATGCACTACTCAGTATATAGTTTATCTTCTGAACTTTGTTTGTGGCCTTTTTTACGTGGGGAAGACTGTAGATGATCTACAGACAAGGATGGCAAACCATAGGTCGGCCATTAGGGCATTTTGCTCAGGCCAAACATAAAGTCTCTGACTTAAAATTCCTAATTATAGATTATATACCGCCACTCACCAGGGAAGGGGGTCGTGCCAAGATGCTTCTTCAATGCAAGGCAAGATGGATATACGAATTGGGCACTATGGCACCACAAGGACTAAATGTCCACCTCGATTGGCATTGCTATTTATGAGAATCCCCCTCCATGTCTACTTACATGAGAGAGCACAATCCATTTACCTATCCAGTGAGAGAGAAAGTTGAACATACCTTTCCAAGACCTCTGTCCGATATTGGTATCTCTAGTCTATTTGGATTGGGTTTAGCTATAAACTAATCAATCATAATAATCTTTGAAATTTTGACCCATAAAAACCCTAATTGGTTTGATATAGGGTTTTAACATAATGTTCAGTCTAATATGGCTTTGTATATAAATTGTAGTTTGTATTTCTATGAGGGATATGCCCAACCAGACGGGTAATATAAATGTAAACTTGGCAGGTATGTTTTTTTTTTTTTTATTGAGGTTAAATAGCAATACAGCAAAAAAAAAAAAAAAAAAAACCAATATACATATTCAGTAGTACAGAGAAGAAAGTAGAATATCTCCTAATAGTACAAGCAACAAAAATATATACTAAAATATATCATCCAGAAA
Organism: Bombina bombina; assembly: GCF_027579735.1. Classification (NCBI taxonomy): domain Eukaryota; kingdom Metazoa; phylum Chordata; class Amphibia; order Anura; family Bombinatoridae; genus Bombina; species Bombina bombina. The sequence goes on along the minus strand of NC_069504.1, from coordinate 554,168,166 downwards.
CTGAATATTGTCAGCTACTGCTTCATATGGGCATAAACTAGCATCTGTGGTAGACAGCACAAGTATATATGAAGCAATATACACAGTTAGTAGTACAGATAGGAGAGTAGGATATCTCATGGAAGTACAGGCAGCTTAATCATATTGAAATATATAATCAAGGAACTGAATAGTACCCGCTATTGCTTAATATGGGTATAAACAAGCATATATGTTAGCGTATATATATATGCAACCTCATTTTTCCTATACAGAACATTCTAGATAGGGAGGGGGATATTGATAATAGATTAGCAAAGTATATCAAAACTTATAATGACATAGGGGCAACTATCAGGATAAAATTCTACATATTTGAGAGCAGACTCTATTGGGAAGAGGGGGATAAGGTGGCAACGCATACTATGTAAATTATGAAGAAATACGCCTGAGGTCAAAGTATGGGAACCAAATAGATAGGAAGGCCTAGGTCTTAGCACTGCTCTATAATCTCTTCTGTCACGGGGTAGGGGTGTAGTACCCGGGTATACACAATACTTAATATTATAACAGAAAATTGATTCAACCTAGTATGAACAAACCTGATACAATCATCAAGAATACTGGCACAAATATATTAGCAACTGATACTGCTTAGCATCCAAGTTCAAAAATTCTAACATTAGATCTTGCACTATAATAAAGCTCAGAAGGTCTCACACTTTTGTATAGAGAACATATGTAAATTTAGCATGGGGATACAGCTCTAAATCTCTGTATTGGTGTTACCCATGGCACTGCCATTTGCATAAACTTTCCTCTGAGGAGAGACCTTAATATAATTGACATTTTAAAGAGCATGTGAGAAAACATCGAATAAAGGAGCAAACAAAATATAACGACATTTTCCCCAGAAATCTTTCTCCATCTAGGATAACATGAGTCCAGGGCAAAAGGGGAAAGTAAATAAAGTTATGTCCATGTAGATCTGCGACACGCTAAAACAGCGCCACAAGCTCCCAGCTCACCCATAACATAAGGGCAGATTGAGAGCCGCATTAGGCAAAAAGTCACACTATAGTATCCTCCAGATATAATGATGCGAGTGGGTAAGTCGTGACAATATATTCCATGTGTCTCAAACCCACCAAACTGTGTCCCAGCATTCTCACCCCACTCCGGTCCTGAGACAGCAGACATCATGAAATGTGGGCCTGTCCTCTATCTCCACCATCTCCAGATCACGGGGCTTCAGTGTTAGACAGGCAGATATCATAAACGCCGCATCAGAGCCCCACATGATTGACACCTCCGCAGCTACCTTCCCGGCAGCCGGTCTATAGCTGGATAGCAGCTTCCAACCATATTCCTTCGCACTCCATGCCATATATGGAGGTATACACGGTAGGAAAGCTCGCACTTGTGGATCCCTTATCTTGGTGCTGCTGCGTGTAGGATATACATTGTCCCGCACCTGAGGGACGGCCGCAGCCCCCAGGGTCAGGGAGGAACTAGGCAGCTGAGGGTATCTTCTGTCTCGCTGGTTTGACTCCAAAGCTTGCGAAGGCAGCCCCGTGGGCAGCAAGTAAGCCATCTTTGTAAATTGAGGAGGCTGGAGTATAGGATCGAGAGCCTCAAGCATTGCTGCCTTAAAGTCTGTAAAAATAGCCTGCAGTTTTTGCGAGATGTCCTCCATGGTAAAAGCCCCTACATAGGGAAATGTTATTACTTCAGCACAGCTGGCTGACAAGACTGATTATTCAGAATAATGGGGGGGTAGAGACAAGTACAGGCCGCTCACGGTCCTCTGCTGCGTACTTACTCGATTACTGGCTGCCTGTTCTTAAAAATATATAAATAACATATGTTGCTGCTCTAGGAATAATGCTCGTCACAGTTCTTATCAAGAAACCAAGATCTGACAGTTTTTGGAGAGGCAAACAGCAGTTTTGTCAGCTTCCATAGTCAGACAGAGTTTAACAAGCAGCCATCTTGGTCGATGGTTAGACACGCCCCCGGCAGGTATGTTTTTTGATGTGTTCTGTTTTATCTATGTACTTAACCCACTGATATAGTCTACTGTGACAAACAGATTGGGATATACGTTAAAGGGACAGTCTAGCCCAAAATAAACTTTCATGATTCAGATAGAGAATGTAATTTTAAACAATTTTCCAATTTACTTTTATCACCAATTTTGCTTTATTCTCTTGGTATTCTTAGTTGAAATCTAAACCTAGGAGGTTCATATGCAAATTTCTAAACCCTTGAAGACTGCCTCTTCTCTCAGTGCATTTTGACAGTTTTTCACCACTAGAGGGTGTTAGTTCATGTGTTTCATATAGATAACACTGTGCTCACGCACGCGGAATTCCAGTGAGCCAGCTCTGATTGGCTAAAATGGATGTCTGTCAAAAGATCTGAAATAAGGGGGCAGTTTACAGAGGCTTAGATACAAGGTAATCACAGAGGTAAAAAGTGTATTTATATAACTATGTTGGTTATGCAAAACTAGGGAATGGGTAATAAAGGGATTATCTATATTTTTAAACAATGAAAATTCAGGTGTAGACTGTCCCTTTAAGTATAGACAAAATTAATATAATTATTATTGACACTGAAATACACTGTCATGGGGATATCTGCTAATAATACAAATAACTATAGGCATCAAGATCAAGAAGTGCCTTTATCCATCCATTATGACAAAGATATCACATAGCATAGAATTAGACCCGATCAGTTTGACTTGATTATGAGCATTAACATATGTGTAGATTCACTTGTGATAGGATTGCTCGTACTGAACCGTGCCCCCTTAATACCATTAGTTGGTCGGTATTACATGTGATTCAATGCATCAATATTGACACTGTAGATTAGATTTGCTATATTGTTGTCCTAATCCTTTCCATGTAAATAAATATAACTGTAATTGTTTATGTTTTTAAGATATACACTTGGGACAATGCACGGCGGATCGCTAAGTTGCGTCCTGGTTACCATGACAACATATGATGTGTGATTGTGACACGTGGTTGCCAGGACTTCCGGTAAAACGCTGGCGGGGCCGCGGGTGGGGGACACAATTCTATTTAAGTTGGGTAAGTTATGTTTGTTTCATGTATGTTGGTTTGAGGATGTGGGGAGACCCAGAAACGTCACGCATTAAATAATTCTTCTGATACATAAAGACCCAGTGAGTGCCTTTCATTTTGGACTATTTTTTGTGAAAAAGACCGCTTTTTGTGCTCCATAGGAGAATGCATTAATGCGTCACAACATTCTATCTTTGGGTATATGTATATAATATATATATATATATATATATATATATGTATATAACTTTACCATGAGCCTTTACTCAAATGTTAAGTTATACACACCAGGTGATCACTTTTACCACAGTGATTACCTGGCTATAGAAACCTGTATAGGTGCTTTACTTTACAGAGCACTTGAAAAACAAGAGGTCATGGGATCTCTAGGCCTTTTTGGTGACCTGCTATAAGAGTGCCTAGAAACCCCAAGCCTGGAAACTGTGGAGAAGTGTTTGTGAGCTTTATTTTATTTATATTGTATATGAGCTTTTATATTTTACCGTGATTTCCTTTCAAATGGTGGGTCTTGGGGGTTTCAAGGACTTAAGGGGGCTGAGATTGAGGCATCTAAATACCCCCACCCTTCCAGCACCCCTAAATCATAAAGACCTGCATTTTACTTCCTGGCTTCCAAGACCTGGCAATTGGGGGTAAGTGATGGGGAGGCATGATGAGCTTTGAAAGTGCTCCCCTGGATGATGTGTGGTTGTCATCTGCACATAATGCCTTTTGTGGATGATGAACATGTGTCATCAAACGGTTAAGGGGTTAAACACTGCTCTGCTAAATATGTCCAAATTATTTGACAATTAATATTAATGAGAAAGAGCATATAAGTAATTATCCAACTAAAAAACAAAAACCCAGGAAATTCTAATTTTAATGGTAACATTAGCAAACCGTGACAGAACTATAGCAATTTGACCCCTATACATATAGTCATTTCAGCTATCACAACAAGAATGTTGCAGTAAACCAAAAATTGTCTCTAATAACTGCATCAGAGCTTTATTTTTTTTTTCATTTTAATTATGTGAATTAAACAAGCAATATGTTTTAGTATAGCAATGTATGGATTTAGATATAAGAAGGGCTTTATAAATAAACCACATAGAAATACGACACAGTACAGCTGTCAGAAGGTTTTCAGTTTCCAAGGGCAAATCAATCCTTTTAAAACCTTTAGCCCCATATTTTATTCAAAAACAAGGTACATTGTCAGTTGTAACTTTGGGCCATCTGGCAGAAACATATTTGCAATACATAGTTCATGGTAAATTAAATCTATGGTCAAGTTAGTCAGAAGATATTTGTCGTATTTGAGCACAAAAGACAAAATCTTTATTGGATTTGAAGGTCTAGGATAAAGATTTATTTTTTAATTCAAGACAAATTAAAAATTAACCTCTGCTTTAACAGAATATACCACGCTTTAAATTACATGCTCTGTGAGAACAGCTATGTTTTGTTTATGAATGTATAGTTGGCTTCTCTTGCAAATAGCTAACATGGGTGCTGTATCTTGTACTATGCATGTTCCATTGGCATAGCTATCCTAGTAATCAGCATGGTAATGACAATTTGTGCAGTGGCTCTAAGCAAATGGGGATGCCAGAAATCAGTGATTGATTCATAATATTTTAATTAATTCAGGAAGATATCTAAATTTACAAGAACATTAATACATATTCTTTATAACACAAGGTGTGGTCTGACTACTAGAAAACAATATATGAAAGTACTAAAAAAAGACAAAAAATATATGTGTAAACTAGAAGTCCGTTAAAAAACATAATATAATAATATAATACAACATACAGAAAACCTGGCACTCGTCAGCAGATACTCAGTAATGTTTAAAAGCAAAACTGGGGGAAGTCAGTTATATTTGGCACCAAACGGTCAAGCCCAGGACCACGTCAAGGAGGTCTCCCCCTTCCTGGGACCCTAAACCAGCACCCACAAAATGCATACTTTCAAACAAACCAACTAGGAACCTCCCATGGTGACACATACTTTTGTAATCTCCCCTATGTAAATACAAAACACAGGAATGGACTGCTCTCACAGACTGAACTGGTTACACATCCTAAGCCACTGTTAACTCCACAGCCCTGAACACTGACAGACATCTGCACAGTTCCCATCAACCCAGGCAGATAATCCCTGAACATCCTGGGTGACAGGCCCACAGGGAAGCATTACAAACATTATAAACACAACACACAGAAAACCTGGCACTTGCCAGCAGATACTCAGTAATGTTTAAAAGCAAAACTGGGGGAAGTCAGTTACATTTGGTGCCAAAGGATCAAGCCCAGGACCATGTCCCTTCCTGGGACCCTAAACCAGCACCCACACAATGCATACTTTCAAACAAACCAACTGGGAACCTCCCAGGGTGACACAGGCTTTTATAATCTCCCCTATGTGTCAGGGTTTCTGTGTGTTGTGTTTATAATGTTTGTAATGCTTCCCTGCGGGCCTGTCACCCAGGCTGTTCAGGGGTTAACTGCCTGGGTTGCTGGGAACTGTGCAGCTGTCTTTAAGTGTTCACGGCTGTGGAGTTAACAGTGGCTTAGGATGTATACCCAGTCCAGTCTGTGAGTGCGGTCCATTCCTGTGTTTTATAATATTATAATATATATAATTTATAAACGTTACATTAGAAGGAATTCTTTACCTATCCTACAACTCTTTTTTGATTAAAAAGCCCAAATAGAAATGTCATTCAGTTCAATTCGATTTTGAATAGAACCAACTCATACTTGTGTTAGAAAAAAATGTGTCTAGTAAATGCTATTACTATTTCAATAGTATATACAGGTATATGGGCAAATGATGCACCATTCTAACACCAAGACTACTCAGGGAGCCTATGATGGTATTTATGAAATAAACTATTATTATAGTATTTATTTACAAGATATATGTCACCAACAGCTCTATCAGCTGGCACAGTGTTTGAATGTGGGTATACTGGGCATGAGCATCTTATGTTCATATGTCCATGAAACAGTAATTGCTTTTAAAAAGCTTTTTTTGTTAATACAAGTACACTGCAAATGCACAATTTGGAGCATTATATCCTTTTACTTTGCTTCCTCCTATCCCTTCTGTTATTGCTCTATTCATGCAATAGGATTAATTCTTATGATAATATAAATCCAGACATTTGTATACAGACATACTTGCATAGTAGGCAGATTCCCTGTTCTCACGTTAGACTGCAGTTTTATAGTAACTTTTTAACAACATGAAATAAAATAAATTAAAAATAGGTCCACACAATCAACCAACATATAAACATTTGTCTACTTATCAGTCAACTAACAGAAAAAAAGGGAGAAGGGGAAACATGAGGTCCGCACACACTTTTCTGTTCTCTCTGTCTGGTGGATAATATCCAAATGTGATAACTCTCTTATGTCGTGTTATGTGTGGCCTGTTATATGTTTAAATCAAAGTTTTTTTTTATTGAGGTATTGCGTGATACAACATTAGTTACATAACATCATATATATAAATTGCCACTAACAGATATAGATTTTGAGAATATATGCAAAAATCGTACCCAACATGCCGCAATAGCCCCATTTTGGGGAAAAAGATCACAAATTTCACAGGTACTCATATACTTGGTGACTCTGAATACATTATATACAATAATTGACTGACAGTGTAGACTATATTGACTCTATTGTCAAAGCTTAATGTAATGTACCTGGTCGACTATGATACCTCATTTTCTATAAAAATTAAAGTATACTTTAGAATAGGCTTTTCTCCCTTATAAAGAAGGACACCTCATAGTATGATATCTATCTACAAATTATAATATCCAAGATAAAGAGCATATCTGTAATAGAGGGGAGATATACCCAGTAAATTATGATACAGAAATATTATGGTTATAGAGTATATATAAAATATAACATATGGTTAGTACATAGTGCGGATTAATACCGCCAATATATTCATCAGTGGGTGAATAATGAAATATTGTCCCATAAACAAGTATCAATGGAGTTGAGAATGTGGTTTAAGATGGGAGGGGAGAATCATAAAAACAATAACCTATTAATAAAATACAATAAATGTATCTGTTTGTAAGTAAGAGGGATACTATAATTAAAAAGGACACTGGACAATATCTATATAGACATGCCTAACTGAACGGGAGCAATGAGCTATCTAAGTGGAGACGCAGCGCACAATAGTGTTGTCAGGTAAACTAATGAAGGTCCTGAAAAGAAATACTGAGGACATCCAGAGCACATTCCAAAAGCTGACTATACTACGGCATACACTGTTTCTTCATGCATGTCATTCGTGTCATGTTGCGCTCAAGATATTTTAATGTATGTAAATAGAGAAGTGACCACACAATTTATACCGACTTTACACTACTCATCCATCCTATTCTGAATATTCAGCACAGCTTAATATGTCAAAGAACCTTCAGATACTACATTAAACCTGGTATTTCATTTGATATGACAAGGACAAAACCAGGTTAATTGAAAAACATGGTGAGCCGTAAGTACCTATTATAATCTGAGGCAAGAAACATACACCCATAGGACCTATGACATAAACTGCGTCTTCCTGCTCAGCGCACGTGGATGTCCTGAAGTTTTAATAATCTCAATCTCCAGGTAGACGTATATATTCCACTATTGAGTGACTGTAGGAGATTAAACTACATTTGCATCATAAGCTAATCAGTGGTTATTAGGTGTTGCACACTATCTCATAAATGATAATATACCCACATAAGTAAGAAAAAGAAAAAAAAAACCCAATCCAACATGCAAACAGGCATCTAACAGTAATAAACAATATACTATAGGAATGTCAAACGTTATTAAACATTATAGGGGTGAGTCCAGCTTTTAGCTTTGATTTCTGATAACCACTATTAGTAGGGTTTCTTTAAGGATTGCATACTAGAGATATTGTGAAAAGTTAGGGTAATTTCTCACTGTCCCGGTGCGACATTGAGCTCCTGCAGTGAGCTAGCCAAAGCGTCTCCCCTAACCAACTCCTAGCCGGGTCCAGTGTAACATGTTGCGGCAAAGATCCCAGTCGGAAGAGTTAATGCAGAAAGGCAGGGGTTTTAAGGCGACCATACGTTTCCATGTGATCCATTCCTTCTTAACACTCCCCACAAGTGTCTGATATCCGCTATCATGTAGCTGAGCCCAACCGCGGGATCCGGCCGCTCTCCCGCAGTTTAGAGCCATGTGTGCGGAGTGGATCAGCTGTAATTGTCCACCAGTAATCACCTTGGTATTTGGCGTAAGTGAATCGTATCTGGTAAAGTCCTCTATAATTACGTTTAGAGGGTTACGTCCTGACCTGAATATGACCGGGTGTGGGGTCTCATGGAGCGAAACAGCAGTTAGATTAGAATCTAGGTATTCTGCAATCTGCGTAGCTGAAATGGTCCCCTGCATACTTTTATGATCGGCGCCTTCCTCTGCACCACCATTTTGGACAATGTCTGTAAGATCTTTAAAGTTCCGTTCGACTTGAGTCTCCAGCTCCGACAGTAGTGCAAAAATCCTTGAATAGTATCCCTCCATGATGAGGTTGTAGCGATGTGTTCCTTTTTCACCCGGGGAGCCCGGGGGGGGGGGGGGTATGTTGTAAATTATAAGTAGGCCTCCTCCTAGGGTCATAAACCATCTAGCTTACCGGCTTCTAGTCTTTGCAAGATATCCGTCAAGTCCTCAGATCAAAGTACCGATAGCTTGCAATAAATATTCAACTTAGTGATAGTCCAAGGATGGGAAAATCAGCTTGTTAAACACAATATTTGAGGAGCCTCTGAATATGCGACCGCTCCAGTCGGCCTCTAAGCCACTCCCCGGCCTGTTATATGTTTAAGCTCTCAATGAATCACTCCCCCTTCAGCTGTTCTTCATTAAATATAGACTTTTACAGAATAAGGCTAGTATTCTGTTTCTGATGGCATTAGGGAGATACAATAAGTAAGGTTCCGACTTATTAAGGAACAATTTTATACATTGCTTGATGTCCCCCTTAATGTCTGCCTGTTCTAATTGGCTGTGGACTAGGAGTTTTAGCTGTTGAAAAGGTGGTGCTCTGCTTTTTCGCCAAATATTTGAGTATTCGTTTTTGACCGCAAATTTTATGATGTAAATAAAAATGCACTGAGTGGAAGGCAAATTGTCCTGTATTCTGTGGAGTCCATTACATTTGTTTGTTGCAAACCTAAGATAACCAATATTGTAATTTTTCCCAAAATTGGTTTATTTTGCCAAGCATTTAGGATAGACATTTTTTGCCTTCAGGAGCCACTTGGCTCCCAGTCTAGGAATAATATATTTATTGTGTACAAGCTTAATAAGCATTTCTCAGCAATCTGCAGAAAGTGTATTCATGTGCAAAGCTGGTGAGAAGCATGTCTTCAGTGACCTCCATTCCTTATGAATTCTTCACAGTGTGCTACTATAGTGATATAGCTAGGCAAAATGGAAAAGATTCTCTTTTTTGTCAGGAAACACAATCTATTTACATTTGTTGTGCTCAATCAATCTAATTCCTCTCATGTATGTCTACTCTGTAATTATGCAAAGGTTCTATAATTTGGTGGGTCATGTTTAGTTTGGAAGTCCTGAAAAGTATACAGTTTCTTTGTGTTTGCATCTAATAGAAGGGAAATGGAAAATATGCCCCTTTTGTCAAACAATTTAAATGTGGCAGTGGTGATATCTGTTCAAATAGTATGGTTTCCCTGAAGGGGCAATAATTTGCTTAGCCTGTGTTAATTGCGCCACAATCTGCATAACTTAACTCTGGCTCATTGAGGCTTCAGGAATAGTACATTGTTTCCAATTGTGCTTGGTTGGGTACAGATGGTTGGGTGTAGTAAGAATACCAGATTCATATGTGTCATTATTAATGGCATCATTTGCAATGGGTAGGGAACTTTTGTCATAGCTATCATCTTTATCAGGCCAAATCATCCTGAATTTTTTTTGTTAAGACCTGCTAGCCACTAATGTTTTAATGTTTATGGTGGGGGTGGTGTTGAGTTGACAGTAAGAAAGGATTATTGCTTAAATTCTGATGGCTAGATTACAAGTGAAGCGATAATTATTGCACGCCTGCAAATTAGCAAAATAGCCCATCTGCTCGCATGCAATAATTAACCAGCCATTACAAGTGGCTAGTTATTGCTTCTGCAAGCTCGCTTATAAAATTAAACAGAGATCTTATAAATGTGCCCCAAATGCCTCCAAAATACAGTGTGGTGTATTTTACTAAAAAAATAACACCTAAATTACAAATGTTGCGTTATGGTGCGGTACGGCTATACCGCTGAAAAATTGGCCATTGCGTGTGGAAAAGCAGGTAACGCATATTACAAGTCGCTGCGGTATAGCTATACCGCAAGCATTTTAGCCTTAACGCAACCCTCAATTCTGCACTCAAAAAATGACGTTTGAGTGCGGGATTTTCCATAGCACCTTTATTACTGGTTGTGCGCTCCAGCTAAAATGCTTGCATTATAGCCTATACAGCCCTGATCGATACCGCGATCTGAGACCAGCAGTTATGGATTTTGCAAAACAAAACTGTTTCACAAAACTCATAACTAAAATGTTACAAAGTACGCTAACACCAATAAATTACCTATTAACCCCTAAATTGCCACTCTTCCGCATCGCAAATACTATATTAAACCTACTAACCCCTAATCTGCCACCCAACCACATTGCCGACACTAAAATAAAAACATTAACCCCTGAACCACCAGCCCCCACATCGTAACTAATAAACTAAACCTATTAACCCCTAAATCGCCAGCCCCCCACATCGCAAAACACTAAATTAAACTGTTAACACCTAAACATAACACCTCCTAACTTTAAATTAAAAGTTACAATATAAATATCTTAAAATAAATAAAAACTTACCTGTGAAATAAACCCCCCCACTAAGATTAAACTATAAATTAACCTAACATAACTATTCTAATAAAATAAAAAAATACCAATTACAAAACCAAAATTACAAATTTAAATAAACCTAATACTACGAATTTAAAAAAAAAATGTAACATTACAAAATATAAAACACGAAAAATAAAAAAACACTAAGATTACAAAAAATAAAAAACGAAATTATCCAAAATAATAAAATTACAACTAATCTAATAGCTCTATAAAAACAAAAAAGCCCCCCAAAAATAAAAACACTCCCTAACCTAACAAAAAACTACCAATAGACCTTAAAATGGCCTTTTATAGGGCATTGCTAGTTAAACAGATCTTTTAGATAAAAAAAATGACAAAGTCCCCCCTAAAAGTAAACCCTCCCCACCCAACCAACCCCCCTAAATAAAAAAACCTAAGTCTAAAAAAATCCTAAACTACTCATTGCCCCTTTAAAGGGCATTTAGCTCTTTTACTGCCTATCCCTAATATAAAAAAACAAACAAAAAAACCCAAAAAAAACCTAACACTAACCCCAGAAAATCTACTCACGGTTCCGGAAGTTTGGACATCCATCTTCATCCAGGCGGCGAGAAGTCTTCATCCAGGTGGCATCTTCTATCTTCATTCCGGTGTCGTGGAGCTGTGGAGGCGCGGAGCATCATCACTGGCAACACGGACATCCAGCATGGAGGATCCTCTTCATACCGTCACCGCCATACACTGAAAAATGGGGTACCTTGCATTCCTATTGGCTGACATTTTCAAATTAGCCAATAGGATTAGAGCTACTGAAATCCTATTGGCTGTTCAAATCAGCCAATAGGATTTCAGTAGCTCTCATCCTATTGGCTGATTTGAAAATGTCAGTTGGGGTTAATAGGTTTATTATAGTAGTAGCAATGTTGGTGGGCGGCAGATTAGGGGTTAATAGGTTTATTTATCAGTTGCAATGTGGGGGGCTGACAGTTTAGGGGTTAATAGGTTTATTTAGTGTCGGCGATGTCGGGGAGTGGCGGATTAGGGGTTAATCACTTTATTTAGCATCAGCGATGTCAGGGAGCAGCAGATTAGGAGTTAATCACTATATTTAGCATTGGTGATGTCGGGGAGCGGTGGATTAGGGGTTAATCCCTTTATTTAGTGTTGGTGCTGTCAGGGAGTGGCGGATTACTGATCCTAGGATCTCGGCCCACAATCCATCCACAGATAGCAGCCTGGACCTGGATTAATTTGAAACATTTTGGCTGTTGTCAAGAATTTATATGGGACCATTTTTTGCAGTACAGCGGTCCCACCCCCTGCTCTCACCCCCTCTCTATTGCTCTCTCTCCCCCTCTCTTTTGCTTTCTCTCCCCCCTCTCCTTTGCACTCTACCCTCTTTTGCTCTCTCTCTCCCCTCTTTGGCTCTCTCTGCCCCCTCTTTTGTTCTCTCCCCCCTCTTTTGTTCTCTCCCCCCTCTTTGGCTCTCTCTCCCCCCTCTTTGGCTCTCTCTCCCCCCTCTTTGGCTCTCTCTCCCCTCTTTGGCTCTCTGCCCCCTCTTTGGCTCTCTCTCCCCCCTCTTTGGCTCTCTCTGCCCCCTCTTTTGTTCTCTCCCCCCTCTTTGGCAACACCTGCCTGGTCACGCCCATCGTGGTGACACCCGCCCGGTCACGCCCCCATCGCGGCACTCCGCCCGTCCATGCCCATCGCGGTGACACCCGCCGGGCACGCCCCTCCCCACACCCGGTCACGCCCATCACCCCACCCCGGCCACGCCCCCTGACACTCCGCTTCAGCCTTACTCTGTGCTGAGTGCTGAGTGTCAGGATCCAAATGGCCAGGTATGTTTGTCACGTGCAGTCTCTACTGCGCATGACTGCATCTGACAAACATACTTGGCCATTTATTATATAGGATGTGTTTTTTATTATCTCTCCATAAGATTTGTTTTTCCTATCATATAGTATTATTAAATAGTTTACCATACTCTCTTCAATCAGTCAATATATTTATATCTATCATCCTGATTTAGGTTGCGATATAGCCTGTGGACTGTCTTTTACTTTTAACGGATGATGCGAAAAAATGCTAAGTTTTAAAGGAACATAAAACACTTTTAGGTAGATTACGAGTTTTGAGTTAGGAGCTGTGCGGTGCTAACAAGCGTTTTTTTCTCACCGCTCACTTACCTGCAGCGCTGGTATTACAGGTTTTTACAAACTCAGCGTTAAAAGACAAGAAGTGAGCGTAGAGCAAAATTGAGCTCCATACCGCACTTCAATACCAGCGCTGCTTAAGTCAGCGGTGAGCTGGTCGTACGTGCTCGTGCACGATTTCCCCATAGACATCAATGGATGAGAAAAAGTCTAACACCTGCAAAAAGCAGCGTAAATCTCAGTAACGCAGCCCCATTGATTCCTATGGGGAAACACATTTTATGTTTACACCTAACACCCTAGCATGAACCCCGAGTCTAAACACCCCTAACCTTACACTTATTAACCCCTAATCTGCCGCTCCGGACATCGCCTTCACCTACATTATATTTATTAACCCCTAATCTGCTGCCCCCAACATCGCCGCCACCTACATTATATTTATTAACCTCTAATCTGCTGTTCCCAACATCGCCGCCACCTACCTACATTTATTAACCCCTAATCTGCCGCCCCCAACGTTGCCACCACTATATTAAATTTATTAACCCCTAAACCTAAGTCTAACCCTAACCCTAACATCCCCTAACTTAAATATAATTTAAATAAATCTAAATAAAATTACTATCATTAACTACATTATTCCTATTTAAAACGAAATACTTACCTATAAAATAAACCCTAAGCTAGCTACAATATAACTAATAGTTACATTGTATCTAGCTTAGGGTTTATTTTTATTTTACAGGCAAGTTTGTATTTATTTTAACTAGGTAGAATAGTTAGTAAATAGTTATTAACTATTTACTAACTACCTTGCTAAAATAAATAAAAATTTACCTGTAAAATAAAACCTAACCTAAGTTACACTAACACCTAACACTACACTACAATTAAAAAAATTACCTACATTAAATACAATTACATAAATTAAATTAAATTAGCTAAATCACAAAAAACCCCACTATCCTACAAACTAGATAAGTTTTTACTGTTAGGTAAGGTCGGGCAGACTTGCTGGGCCTATGGCTCTTATCTGCCGTCAATATCTATGTTTCTATGTTTCTATGTTTAAATTACAGAAAATAAAAAACAAATTACAGATATTTATACTAATTACACTTAATCTAATAGCCCAGGCCCTATCAAAATAAAAAAGCCCCCCCAAAATAAAAAAAACCCTAGCCTAAACTAAACTACCAATAGCCCTTAAAAGGGCCTTTTGCAGGGCATTGCCCCAAAGAAATCAGCTCTTCTACCTGTAAAAAAAAATGCAAACAAACCCCCGACAGTAAAACCCACCACCCACACAACCAACCCCCCAAATAAAACCCTAACTAAAAAACCTAAGCTCCCCATTGCCCTGAAAAGGGCATTTGGATGGGCATTGTCCTTAAAAGGGCATTTAGCTCTATTGCAGGCCCAAAACCTTAACCTAAAAAATAAACCCACCCAATACACCTTAAAAAATCCTAACACTAACCCCCGAAGATTCACTTACCGGGAGAAGTCTTCATCCAAGCGGCAAGCTATCCTAAACGAAGTCGGAAGAAGTGGTCCTCCAGACGGGCAGAAGTGGTCCTCCAGACGGACAGAAGTCTTCATGCAGACGGCATCTTCTATCTTCATCCTTCCGGCGCGGAGCGGGTCCATTTTCAAGACATCCGACGCGGAGCATCCTCTTCAAACGACGGCTTCTTCGTAATGAATATCTCTTTAAGTGACGTCATCCAAGATGGCGTCCCTTAGATTCCGGTTGGCTGATAGAATTCGTACTTGCACTTGAGAATATGCAATCGGGTTTGCGTAAGAGTAGGGTGTTTTTTTCCCATTTTTCTTACTCCATTGACTTCCACGATGGAAGACGTTAACAAGGTTGCAAAATTCTAACTTTGGTTTCTTGCTCGCAATGGGTTAGTGAGCAAGCGAAAAAAATTTACTTTCAGTAGTGAAGTTAGCATGTGAGCGGGAGTGATAAATACAGCTAAACTCGTAATCTGGCCCATAATGTTGCAGACTTTTTTTTTTTTTTTGTGCCTAACATCCTTTACAGGCAATCTTTTCTGGATTGCTGATTGATTGGTTTACTACTTAACCAATCAAAAATAAAAAAATATGTTTTCAAAAGAAATAAACCCACACCAAGCTCAGGTTATAGTAAAGAAGATGACTAGGTGAGAACAGTTTGGGAAAGGGCTGAAGATCTCTATAGAGAGGATTAAATAATACAAATAGAATTTAATTGGACATTATGCTCTAAATGAAATTTCACATACAAGTTTAATTATGCACAGACAAAGGGCTAGATTACAAGTGGAGCTCTAAATATTGCTTGCGTGCAAACGATATTAGTGCTCCACTTTGTAATACCATTGCACAAAAATGTGCACTGTATTATAAGTAAATCACAATGTGAACGCGAGCTCGCGTTTGCATTATTAGGAAGCATTGTGCTCACGAGAGTACGCTTCCATAGGCTCCTATGGGAGCCTTGTTCTGATGCTGTCATAGACAGCATCAGAACCTCGCACAGCGAAGGAGGTAAGTAGCACAGCGATGGGCAGCATTTTTAAATATATATTTAAATAAATATATACATATATACTGTATTTATGTGCTAATATGTATATATACGGCTTCAAAGGCAGAAGGACACTAACTGAAGGATTAAACTTGCTGTGAATGCTCATGTGCTGAGTGAGACTAAGACAACCGGTGTTGTGAAATACATGCTGCTTAAACCAACCTCTGAAGGGGCGGGAGATGAATTAACTTTATAGTAGTTGTGTTACCAGAAAGTTAAATCAGCTACCGCTCCATTAGAGGTTGCAAAAAATGCTGTCTCCTGTCAAACTGCCGCTTTAGGAAACTGCCTTGTTTGCATAAGCAGTAATACACCCCTGTCCCAGCATGTGCTACTATTTCCCTCCACTGATACAATGCAGATATGTAGATTATTATAGCAATGGTGTGCAATTTGTCCTGTTCTACAACTCTGTTCAGGGTTTCAGAGCCACATGTAATTTTTATCACTCACTGTCTCATCACAGAACTAGGACCTTCCCTTCAATGGCTGCTGCTTCTTTCACAGCTGTTAAAAGACGCCTTTTAGGTTAGAAATATACACTAGTCCAAAATGGATAACTTTACTTCGTTCCAGGCTTCTTCCCGTCACACACTCTCTGTCTGACTCCCATGTGCTGCCTGACTCTTCTTCTTAGTCAGTGTCAAGCTGATTGGCTCTCCGCTTCAAGAGGCCACTGCGAGAGCTGCCTCAATTGGGGGCTTTTTTGCCGCACTGAACTCTAACCACTCATTTTTTTTTATTTAAAGGGAAGGATTAATGATTTGTTTACCAACTTTGCCCCACCTGCCTCCTGACTGCACTTCCCTGGTATGTTCCTTTACTTTAAAACAATGTAATTCTTGCTAACAGAGGAGTTGATCACAGTCTATTATTTAACAGCTGCAGATGAGACATTTTTAATATTGACACAATCACTATCACACATTTTCATTATTTATTAGCAGCACTTTTTTCATTATACATTTAGTTTTACACTTAATGTGTGCCAGTCCTGTTTGACTGATTACAATCACTATTCATAACACATTTATGAGGCCCTTTTCACGTATCAAATTCCACATCGAAAAGGACTTCATAAGGAACTACACAATGATTTCCATTTTCACAAGTGGACAGATTACCAAATTGGGAACCTTGTCCTCTGGTATTTGATTAAATGAGGCCCAAAGCATAACATTTTAATAGACATTTTAATTTACTTCTATTATCAAATTTACGTTTTCTTAGTATTTTTTTTGGTAAACAAGTAAATGCTGAATGGTGTCAGGACACATTGCCTCTTATAAGCTGACCAACTGGGTTCATTGAGGTCCCAGAATGGCATTCCTGTTCTGGACCTGACTTAAACATTGTATTTTAACTCCTTTTCAAATGTATACGCAAAGTTGTATGCAAAGTTATATGCAAGCATCAGTGCAGTAATAAAGTGCTCTAACGCATTAGAGCATGTTTTGCACTTTTATGTTCTATTAAGGTCCCATACAATAAGTCTCTTTTAATTATTGGGTGTTAATTTTTTTTGGGGTGGTGTTGCATTTTTGATGTTTTGGTTCGTATTGCTCAATATATAAAAATAACACTTTAGCAATAAATAAAATATACATAAAAATATATGAAAGTACCAAGGTGGTTAATATGACAAGATGTAAGCTGTGATTATTTACTGAGACACTAGTTTGATGTCTATAAAAATAATAAGGATATTTTATTTCTAACTCAAAATTTGTTTTTAATAGTGGCTCAATTTTTATAGCTTGATTGGCATTTAGTTATATGATATTAATGTTATGTTTTAAATATTAAAAATATTTCTGACTACTGGCAAATTCTGTATGAGAATTGGGATTCAAATAGTTAATCATTTTCAGGTTACTACAGTAATTTAACTTTTAAAAAAAATCTACTTGCTGCAAGATTTAAGCTTCTAACAGTCACTATTCTTCTGTGTGTAGTGTTTTTTTGTACTGGACCCTCATACTGTGCTGTTTTATTGTTTCCAGCACTTTATAAGCTAAATCCCATTTTTTGTAGAAAAGAAGGATTTTAAACAAGCAAAGGGCTAAAAATAACGACAGACGGTGGCACATCAGATATATTTTTGTATTCAGATGTCAAAGCTGTCAGACAACAGCTTCACAGTTCAGGTTGGTGAGAGACTGCAAAGGATTGATAATATAGCCAACTTGGCAGTCAGTGTAATGCTAATGTCATTTCATAGACCATAACCATCTATGTAAATCAATCAAATCATTTTGTGCAAAGTGCTGCCTCGGGTGATATTATATTTATGTAATGAAATTATAGTTTTACACAAAAAAGGAAAGAAAGCAATTCAGTACTATATTTCAATAATTAAGGCATGCATATGTTATGCTTACGCAGCTCTGAGTATGTTTTACCTGGAGATCTCTCTCAAAATAGTGAAAGAGAATAGAAAAGCAAACCCACATAAGGATACATAACAAATGTCCTAAGGACAGGTGAAGAACCTGCTTCAATACAAATTATTGACACAGTTAACATATAAAAAAAAATATAATGCTAAAATATGCATAAATATGTGCGATATCCTAGTTATTTCTGTGCTGCGTCTATGGAACGTGGCATTTTACATGACGGAATGCCTATTTTGTGCTACTGCTGCTATTTATGTGTGTGATTACTCTCCTGCCTACAGATTTTGATACTTAATTCTGGTGTTGACCTTTAGCTTACTTTGATCCTCCTTTCTGGACTCTCCTTTACTCGATGCTGCCCATAAATTGTCGACCACCGTCTGGCCCAACTATTATTCTGCATTTCCCTTGTTCTTGATGTGCCTGTGTGTTGCCAAATGCCTGTTAATTGCGTTTTAGGAATCAAAGGGACATGATACCCAATTTTTTTCTTTCATGATTTAGAAAGAGCATGTTATTTTACAACTTTCTAATTTACTTCTATTATCTAATTTGCTTCATTCTCTTGATATCACTTGCTAAAAAGCATATCTAGATATGCTCAGTAGCTGCTGATTGGTTGCTGCACATAAAGGCCTTGGGGGATAGTTATCAACGTGTCTACTTTACCTGCCTTCGCCGGTCCAATACGCCTGCCTAAGCTCGCCTACCATCGCCGCCGCGGACCTTCAAAATTTCGCTTAAGTTATAAAAAAAGCTGTCAAAAAGCCGCGCACCAAGTACGGGGCGATGAGCAGTGGACTGTGATAGTTATCACTCATCCGATCTCGCTGCTCTTCGGCTTTTTGACAGCTTTACTGCTAGCCTGTCACTAAGCACCCACACTAAACTTCACTGTTCTACCCCCTATACCGGTGCCCCCGGAGCCCCCTGCAACTCAATAAAGTTATTAACCCCTAAACCGCCGCTCCTAGACCCCCCAGCAACTCTTATAAATGTATTAACCCCTAAACTGCCACTCCCGGTCCCTGCCGCAACTATAATATATGTATTAACCCCTAAACCGCTGCTCCCGGACACCGCCGCCACCTTCATAATACCTAGTAACCCATATCCTGCCCCCCGATACCGCCGCCACCTATAATAAAGTTATTAATCCCTATCCTGCCGATCCCGGACCTAGCCGCAACTAAATATATAGTTTAACCCCTAAACCGCCGCTCCCGGACCCCGCCGCAACCTATATTAAACTTATTAACCCCTAATCTGCCCCCCTACACCGTCGCCACCTATAATAAGTTTATTAACCCCTATCCTGCCCCCCCTACACCATCGCCACCTATAATAAGTTTATTAACCCCTATCCTGCCCCCCTACACCGCTGCCACTGTAATAAAATTATTAACCCCTAAACCTAAGTCTAACACTAACCCTAACACCCCCTTAACTTAAATATTAATTAAAAACATCTAAATAATATTTCTCTTATTAACTAAATTATTCCTATTAAAACTAAATACCTTTAAAATAAACCCTAAGATAGCTACAATATAAATAATAATTATATTGTAGCTATTTTAGGATTTATTTTTATTTTACAGGCATCTTTCAATTTATTTTAACTAGGTACAATAGCTATTAAATAGTTATTAACTATTTAATAGCTACCTACCTAAAATAAAGAGAAATTTACCTGTAAAATAAAAACTAACCTAAGTTACAATTACAACTAACACTACACTATACTTAAATAAATTATTCCTATTTAAAACTAAATACTTACCTGTAAAATAAACCCTAAGATAGCTACAATATAAATAATAATTATATTGTAGCTATTTTAGGATTTATATTTATTTTTCAGGTAACTTTGTATTTATTTTAGCTATTTAGAATAGTTATTAAATAGTTATTAACTATTTAATAACTACCTAGCTAAAAGAAATACAAAATTACCTGTAAAATAAATCCTAACCTAAGTTACAATTAAACCTAACACTACACTATCATTAAATAAATTAAATAAATTACCTACAAATAACTACAATTAAATTAAATTAACTAAACTAACTAAAGTACAAAAAATAAAAAAAGCTAAGTTACGAAAAATAAAAAAAATAAGTTACAAACATTTAAAAAAATATTACAACAATTTTAAGCTACTTACATTTAATCTAAGCCCCCTAATAAAATAACAAAGCCCCCCAAAATAAAAAAATGCCCTACCCTATTCTAAATTAAAAAGTTACCAGCTCTTTTACCTTACCAGCCCTTAAAAGGGCCTTTTGCGGGGCATGCCCCAAAGAATTCTGTTCTTTTGCCTGTAAAATAAAAATACAACCCCCCAACATTAAAACCCACCACCCACATACCCCTAATCTAACCCAAACCCCCCTTAAATAAACCTAACACTACCCCCCTGAAGATCATCCTACCTTGAGTCGTCTTCAGCCAGCCGACCACCGATGGAACCGAAGAGGAGATTCGGAGCGGCAGAAGTCATCATCCAGGCGGCGCTGAAGAAGTCTTCCATCCGATGAAGTCATCATCCAGGCGGCGCTGAATAAGTCTTCCATCCAATAGAAGTCTTCATCCAGGCAGCGACTTCAATCTTCATCCATCCGGAGCGGAGCAGAGCCATCTTCAGACGAGCCAACGCAGAGCCATCCTCTTCTTCCCGACGACTAACGACGAATGGATATTCCTTTAAGGGACGTCATCCAAGATGGCGTCCCTTCAATTCCGATTGGCTGATAGGATTCTATCAGCCAATCGGAATTAAGGTAGGAAAAATCTGATTGGCTGATTGAATCAGCCAATCAGATTGAAGTTCAATCCGATTGGCTGATTCAATCAGCCAATCAGATTGAGCTTGCATTCTATTGGCTGATAGGAACAGCCAATAGAATGTTGGGGGGGGTTGTATTTTTATTTTACAGGCAAAAGAGCTGAATTCTTTGGGGCATGCCCCGCAAAAGGCCCTTTTAAGGGCTGGTAAGGTGAAAGAGCAGGTAACTTTTTAATTTAGAATAGGGTAGGGCATTTTTTTATTTTGGGGGGCTTTGTTATTTTATTAGGGGGCTTCGATTAGGTGTAAGTAGCTAAAAATTGTTGTAATATTTTTTAAATGTTTGTAACTTATTTTTTTTATTTTTTGTAACTTAGCTTTTTTATTTTTTGTACTTTAGTTAGTTTATTTAATTTAATTTAATTGTAGTTATTTGTAACTAATTTATTTAATTAATTAATGATAGTGTAGTGTTAGGTTTAATTGTAACTTAGGTTAGGATTTATTTTACAGGTAATTTTGTATTTTTTTTTAGCTAGGTAGTTATTAAATAGTTAATAACTATTTAATAACTATTCTAGCTAGCTAAAATAAATACAAAGTTACTTGTAAAATAAATATAAATCATAAAATAGCTACAATATAATTATTATTTATATTGTAGTTTTCTTAGGGTTTATTTTACAGGTAAGTATTAAGTTTTAAATAGGATTAATTTATTTAAGTATAGTGTGGTGTTAGGTGTAATTGTAACTATGGTTAGTTTTTATTTTACAGGTAATCTGCTGCCCCTAACATCGCCGACACCTACATAATATTTATTAACCCCTAATCTGCCCCCCCCCAATGTCGCCGCTACCTAACTACACTTATTAACCCCTAATATGCCGACCGGACCTCGCCGCTACTCTAATAAATGTATTAACCCCTAAAGCTAAGTCTAACCCTAACACCCCCCTAAGTTAAATATAATTTTAATCTAACAAAATAAATTAAATCTTATTAACTAAAGCATTCCTATTTAAAACTAAATACTTACCTGTAAGGCAAAAGAGCTGATTACTTTGGGGCATGCCCCGCAAAAAGCCCTTTTAAGGGCTGGTAAAATTACTTTTTAATTTAGAATAGGGTAGGGACCTTTATTATTTTGGGGGGCTTTTTTATTTTATTAGGGGGCTTAAAGTAGGTGTAATTAGCCTAATATTCTTGTAATCTTTTTTTATTTTTTGTAATTTAGTGTTTGTTTGTTTTTGTAATTTAGTTTAGTTTATTTAATTGTATGTAATTGTAGGTAATTTATTTAATTAATTTATTGATAGTGTAGTGTTAGGTTTAATTGTAACTTAGGTTAGGATTTATTTTACAGGTAATTTTGTAATTATTTTAACTAGGTAGCTATTAAATAGTAAATAACTATTTAATAGCTATTGTACCTAGTTAAAATAAATACAAAGTTGCCTGTAAAATAAATCCTAACCTAAGTTACAATTAAACCTAACACTACACTATCAATAAATAAATTAAATAAATTACCTACAATAAATCCTACAATAGCTACAATATAATTATTCGTTATATTGTAGCTATATTAGGGTTTATTTTACAGGTAAGTATTTAGTTTTAAATAGGAATACTTTAGTTAATAAGATTTAATTTATTTTGTTAGATTAAATTATATTTAATTTAGGGGGGTGTTAGGGTTAGACTTAGCTTTAGAGGTTAATACATTTATTAGAGTAGCGGCGAGGTCCGGTCGGCAGATTAGGGGTTAATAAGTGTAGTTAGGTAGCGGCGATGCTGGGGGGGCGGATTAGGGGTTAATAAATGTTATGTATGTGTCGGCGATGTTAGGGGCCGCAGATTAGGGGTTCATAGGGATAATGTAGGTGGCGGCGGTGTGCGGTCGGCAGATTAGGGGTTAAAAATATTTCTTATACTGGCTGTGATGTGGGGGGACCTCGGTTTAGGGCTACATAGGTAGTTTATGAGTGTTAGTGTACTTTAGAGCACAGTAGTTAAGAGTTTTATAAACCGGCATTAGCCCATAAAGCTCTTAACTACTGACTTTTTTTTGCGGCTGGAGTCTTGTCGGTAGAGGGTTTACTGCTCACTTCAGCCAAGACTCTAAATACCGGCGTTAGGAAGATCCCATTGAAAAAATAGGATACACAATTGGCGTAAGGGGATCTGCGGTATGGAAAAGTCATGGCTTGAAAGTGAGCATTAGACCTTTACCTACACGACTCTAAATACCAAAAGCAGCTTTAGGAGCCCTTAACGCTGCTTTTGACGGCTACCGCAGAACTCTAAATCTAGGCGATAGTTTTCTATTAGGGTTATTTTTCACTGTCACTTGTCGGGTTAGCGCTCGCTCATCGGTTAGGCACATGTTGGGATTTTTGGCGCTCATTTTTTCCTTACAGAAGTCGATTTTTTTCATGCATGTTGCTCTAGCCTGGATGCTGAATTCTTTCTTTCTCTTTTTTTGACAGTTCGGTTTTGCATGTATTATTACTTGAGTTACTTAGGATGGGGTAGGTTTTTCCATTTCTCAAGAGCTTATTTTAGGGGGTTATTTTGCTTTATGCATATTTAATGCTATAATAGAGCCTTCTGATTCTGTTCCTATTTCTACCCCAGATCACCTTTCTACCAATAGGTGTGCTTACTGTAAGAATGCTTAAGTACCTTCATAAATTTGTTGTTGCAATCAGACCAATCTAATGCAGTTTCTGTGGGTAACAATGCTCCTTCTATTTCTTCATTACAGGAGAATACTGAGGAACTTTCACCTAAATTGAGAAAGTTAATTATAACAGCAGTATAAGAAGCTATGGAGGCTCTCCACCTGCAAACAAGCTTTTAAGGTCAGTACAGGTTTCTTCTTCGACCAGTACTATGTGCCCTGTGGCCAGGGATACTGTTGTGTCTTCATCGAGTGGACGTTCCTTCTGCTTATGAGGAATCTTTTTCTGATGTTGAGCCTGATATTTCCTCGTTTGTTTAAAATTTAACGTATTTGTTCTCTTTTACATGAAGTCTTGATTACTTTAGGGGTTAAAAATCCTAAAGCTTCTAATGAAAAACCTTGTAAACATTTAAATTTTGTTTTTATGGCTGCTATTATAACTTTCCTATACCTGATGATGTCTCTGACATGATTTCTATGGAATAGTCTAAGACTGGAAATTCATTTATCCATTTTGCAAGGTTTAAGAAATGATATCCTTTGCCAGCTCCTAGTATTGAGTTATGGAAACAGTTCATAAGGTTTATTAGGCTATTTCCACTTTAGCTAAGCATACTATTATACCTTTGGAAGATAGTACTTCTTTTAGAGATCCTCTATATTGGAAGTTAGTCTTTTCACAGAAGGGCTTTTTTACAAGCAGGTTACTTACTTAGGCCGGCCATTTCTATAGCTGATGTGGCTGCTGCATCAGCATATTGGTTATCCAGTCTTTCTGAACAGTGCTTTAAGGATCCTGTTTGTGACAATATTTTAAGCTTACTTAAGAATGCTAATTCTTTTATTTGTAATGCTATTTTTGATATTATGAAAATGAATGTCAAACATATGTCTTTGGTAGTTCTTGCCTGCAGAGCTTTATAGCTTAAATCCTAGTCTTCTGATATGGGGCCAGATTATGAGTGGAGCACAAACATTTGCGCGGAGACGATAAGGAGTTTATCGTTGTAATGCTTGTGGGATACTCCTCTATCAGACCAAACACGGCCAGTAGTCTTGTTATCCCGGCTTCGAGCTGGAATGATAGGGATTATCCCAGAGCAGAGAAGGTTTGCAAGATGGGGTAAGCGGCACTCACCACAGGCAGGACAGTCCTCGACAGCAACAAGCAGGAAACCAGAGAAAGGTAGTTCAGGGGCAAACCACCAGAAAGGTCAGATAGGCAGGACCTGGCATCAGCAAAGCAGTCCAGAGGCAAACCACTTGGATGGACAGGCACGCAGGGTTTGGCAATAGGAAGGCAGTCTAGAGGTAGACCACTAGGATGGCCAGGCAGGCAGGGTTTGGCAACAGTAAGGCAATCCAGATCAATAGGGGTTAACAGGAGGAGTGGTCAGACAAGCAGAGTTCAGCAGCAGTATATCAATCCAGCAGTTAAAGGCTTAACAGGCAGAGTGGTCAGACAAGCAGAGTTCATTAGCAGTATATCAATCCAGCAGTTAAAGGGTTAACAGGCAGAGTGGTCAGACAAGCAAGGTTCAGAAGCGGTATATCAATCCAGCAGTTAAAGGGTAAACAGGCAGAGTGGTCAGACAAGCAAGGTTCAGCAACAATATAACAGTCCAGCATAAGAATCAATAACACCCTAACACCTATGCTTGGGCAGTGATAGGTAGGACTGAAGTTATTTACATAGGCGCCGGATTCGCACAACACAGGAGATCATGACCAGCTTCTGGATGGGGAAGCATGCAGCGATGACGTCACTTCCACATGCAGAGAGGAGCCGACTCCCCCCTAGGCAACAAGCAGACAGCAGGCGCCACATCCCTAGCAACAGCTAGAGCGGCGCTGCATGACAATCATCAGGCTTACTGCTGGTATTACAAGATGAAAGTAAAGTGGATCACTTTAGCTGAATCGCAATTAACGCTAAAATACATTACAAAGTACAGTTACACTCATAATAACACTATCTTATAAAATAAATTAAAAAGAATATTGCACACAAGGTATAAGTGCTCAAAGATAAGAGGTCTCAGGTGTTAGTAAAAAAGGCAGGCAAAGGGCTTTAACATAGTTACATACATATTCATGTCTAAAGATGTATATCTATGTGTATGTGTATATATATATATATATACAGGGAGTGCAGAATTATTAGGCAAATGAGTATTTTGACCACATCATCCTCTTTATGCATGTTGTCTTACTCCAAGCTGTATAGGCTTGAAAGCCTACAACCAATTAAGCATATTAGGTGATGTGCATCTCTGTAATGAGAAGGGGTGTGGTCTAATGACATCAACACCCTATATCAGGTGTGCATAATTATTAGGCAACTTCCTTTCCTTTGGCAAAATGGGTCAAAAGAAGGACTTGACAGGCTCAGAAAAGTCAAAAATAGTGAGATATCTTGCAGAGGGATGCAGCACTCTTAAAATTTCAAAGCTTCTGAAGCGTGATCATCGAACAATCAAGCATTTCATTCAAAATAGTCAACAGGGTCGCAAGAAGCGTGTGGAAAAACCAAGGCGCAAAATAACTGCCCATGAACTGAGAAAAGTCAAGCGTGCAGCTGCCAAGATGCCACTTGCCACCAGTTTAGCCATATTTCAGAGCTGCAACATCACTGGAGTGCCCAAAAGCACAAGGTGTGCAATACTCAGAGACATGGCCAAGCTAAGAAAGGCTGAAAGACGACCACCACTGAACAAAACACACAAGCTGAAACGTCAAGACTGGGCCAAGAAATATCTCAAGACTGATTTTTCTAAGGTTTTATGGACTGATGAAATGAGAGTGAGTCTTCATGGGCCAGATGGATGGGCCCGTAGCTGGATTGGTAAAGGGCAGAAATCTCCAGTCCGACTCAGACGCCAGCAAGGTGGAGGTGGAGTACTGGTTTGGGCTGGTATCATCAAAGATGAGCTTGTGGGGCCTTTTCGGGTTGAGGATGGAGTCAAGCTCAACTCCCAGTCCTACTGCCAGTTTCTGGAAGACACCTTCTTCAAGCAGTGGTACAGGAAGACGTCTGCATCCTTCAAGAAAAACATGATTTTCATGCAGGACAATGCTCCATCACACGCGTCCAAGTACTCCACAGCGTGGCTGGCAAGAAAGGGTATAAAAGAAGAAAATCTAATGACATGGCCTCCTTGTTCACCTGATCTGAACCCCATTGAGAACCTGTGGTCCATCATCAAATGTGAGATTTACAAGGAGGGAAAACAGTACACCTCTCTGAACAGTGTCTGGGAGGCTGTGGTTGCTGCTGCACGCAATGTTGATGGTGAACAGATCAAAACACTGACAGAATCCATGGATGGCAGGCTTTTGAGTGTCCTTGCAAAGAAAGGTGGCTATATTGGTCACTGATTTGTTTTTGTTTTGTTTTTGAATGTCAGAAATGTATATTTGTGAATGTTGAGATGTTATATTGGTTTCACTGATAAAAATAAATAATTGAAATGGGTATATATTTGTTTTTTGTTAAGTTGCCTAATAATTATGCACAGTAATAGTCACCTGCACACACAGATATCCCCCTAAAATAGCTATAACTAAAAACAAACTAAAAACTACTTCCAAATCTATTCAGCTTTGATATTAATGAGTTTTTTGGGTTCATTGAGAACATGGTTGTTGTTCAATAATAAAATTAATCCTCAAAAATACAACTTGCCTAATAATTCTGCACTCCCTGTATAAGTGCATTGGAGCCCTTTGCAGTTAAGTAGATGAAAACATGAAAAAGCATATTAATGCAATATTCAAATTTAATAAAATCTTATAGTGTGTATTTACTTTAAATATTTCATATTCCAATGTTCTGTACATAGCAAAATATGTTCTATGTATTTCTAAATAGATATTCCTATACATATCTTTTAATATCTAAACCTATATATAATAATCATCAGATATATTTGGGCAGGTTAAGTCTCTTTTAAGAAGTTTAGTGTCAGTCTGTCCTTATTCTTTAGCTACTGCTCTTGTTTCTTTAGGAACATCAAATAGACTAGAGACTCTCTGAGAACAGTTTTGTATGTTCTTTGTACTAACCTTTCTATTAGATTTTAATAGATTTTTATTGAACTTTTGACAAAATGCACATCAAAGTAAAATGTGAACAAGACATAGATAGTTCTCAATTACTCTCCAATGCTTATATGCATCTCCAGCTGGTAACCCTGGCCAAATCAGTTAGTGTTCTAGGCTAACCATTCTTTTAAAAGTTCAGGTTCTTTTCCAGTCGCTTCTGAACCTGGGAATCAAGATTTTGCTTCTAAAGAGCCTGTCAATAGTTTGGAGTACAATGGATCTGGTTTCCTTGGAAGATGAGGTTTCCAAAGCTGATTCTGAGTCTCTTTGCAACTTTAAAGGCTATTTTGGTTAAACCTCTGTTGAAAAGAAAGTTTATTTTCCTCTTGCAGTAAGACAGGGTCACAGTAGTGACCTTTGTCATCCATCTGATGGGAACTCTCCTTTTCCTGGTGATAATTGGGATGTTTTGAATTCATTCTTAGCTAAAATACATTTGTTGTCTAACTTTGATAGTTCTCATTCTAGGGATGATCATATGGGAAAATAATGTTTTCAGTCCTCAGTTTTGTCTCCTAGAGGAGTGGTTTCTACTTCAGCGGGTGTGCAAACAGATAATGAACATACATCTAAGGCTCTTGGTAGGGATCAGGGTCCTTACATAGTATTAGTAGTTCTTCTACTTCTCTTGTTGTTTAAGCCTGTGTATCTGTTGGTATGTCTACTCAGAATTGTTTTCAAGCTGAGCTTGAACATTGGTGATCTTGGTAATCATACAGGATTTTACAGGATTTGTTATCCAAATCTAGTACAGAGGTTCAGTTACCTTCTTTTTCCTCTGTCTCTGGGGCTAGGCCTCATATTCCTAAATTTGCTTTTCCATCTGGTTCTCAAGTATCTGAGCTCGATGGTATGGAAATTTAACGGTTAGTTCTAAAAGATAGGGGTTTCTCTAATTCTCTGATTAAAACCTTAATTCAGGCTCGGAAACCTGTGACTAGGAACATTTATCATAAAGTCTGAAAAGCCTTTATTTCTTGGTGTATAGACTGTGGTTTTTCTTGGCATTCTTTTAGAATTCCTAGGATTCTACAGTTTTTACAGAATGGCTTAGATAAGGGTTTATCTGCCAGTTCCCTGAGAGGTCAGATTTCTGCTCTTTTAGTTTTCTTTCATGGAAAACTTGCTAATCTTCCTGATATTCATGGTTTTGTCTAGGCATTATTTGGTATCAAACCTGTAATAAAGCCAATTTATGTTCCTTGACATCTTAACTTGGTTTTAAGAGTTTTACAAGCTTCTCTTTTGAACATATGCATAAGATTCACATTAAACTACTTTCTTGGAAGGGGTTGTTTCTTTTAGAAATGTCATCTGCTAGAAGAGTTTCTGAATGATCTGCTCTTTCCTTTGAATCTCCCTTTCTGATTTTTCATCAGGATAAGGCAGTCTTGAGAAATACTTTTGATTTCTTGCCAAAGGTTGCTTCCTCTGATAACATCATCAGATAAATTATTGTTCCTTCTTTGTGTTCTAATCTCAAGTCTGCTTCAGAAAGATCTTTGCATAATTCGGATGTTGTTAGGGCATTAAAGTATTACATTGATGAGCTTAAAAAAATAAGCTTAAAAAAAACATTATAAAACACCTTAAAAAAAGAAAGTCCAATGAAGCCTCAAATGAAAGTGAAATATAAAAAACACACTTTTATTGGATACGGTTAAAACCAGCAACAGGACAATGGATACAAAACTCTGGCCATGCTGACTGTCTAACCACTCCAGTTGGATCCGCCCCACTGTCGATGACGCCAGGACCCGGAGGGATATTGCATTTGGATTAGCCCTCAAACGGTCACGTTACACGGAAGTGCCTTAGCAAGAGTCAAGCTGTTGGGAGCTGTATGTCTCTAAGCCGCTCTCTACGCTTGGACTCAAGTTTACATTACCAAAAATACCATTTACAAAGACTGCAATGGAGAATCATGATCTGCAGGTGTGGGTGAGTGAACTTTGTGTGCATGGACTTCGTTCAATGTTGCTACTTAAGGGATTAGTGCCATATGTGTTAACTTTCAAGCTGATACCACGGGAGCAAGCAGGCAGTTTCTGTCACAGCACATCTCATTGTCTCTCCCTAGTGCCTTAGCATTCAGCTGTTTTGGGATGGAGCTTTATAGCTGATATTGGATATCATCTATTCATACCAGTCTCACCAACACTTTGATACAGATGGTCTACTGTTTACATTGTCAAGTGGCTTGTCGTCTTCTCTCTAAATTGTCACCTTCCACATTAATCAGTTCATCATTTATAAAAAAAAATGTTGTAAAAAATTGTTTTTATAAGAAAAAGTTTTAGGATATAGGGGATATTTAAAATTTAAAAAACATAATAAATATGATTAAAAAATATATATATATAAAGTTCAAAGTAGACAAGCACTCCAGAAATCCAAATCACATGCCCAGGGTGCAGCAGATAGGTAAATAGAAAGTAATGAAGAGTGCACTCACCAGGACTTTTCAAAGTTTTATTCCAATTATGTGAACGTTTTTGGGGGATTAGCCCCTTCCTCAGACATACAAAATACAATATGAGCAAAAACCCACACCAGACACCCTTATAAAGGTGGGCCAGCCAATCACATGCTCTCCACAGTAAGGTGCCTCCCACAAGTGAGGACACCCCCATGGCAACAAATGAGTCAGACCCAAACAGCAAAAATAGTGAACATAAATACATAAAATGAACAGCAGGACAAGATTGGTCATAAGCAGGGCAATACAAAATGTATAAGTTAAATAAGTTAAATACATTGTATAGAACAAATCAAAGTTCCTATCCAAATAAGATCAGCATCTTTAAACATGAAATCCATAAATCATGAAAGCACATAAATACATAGGTAAAGTGCATCAAAGGCATTGAAGGCATAATGTGTGTTAATCTGTGTTAACATATGGGCATGTCAGAAACTCAGAAGAGGGGGGGGAGGGAGGCTATGTGTAAACTGTGCTGCAGAAAAGCCAACAAGATTGGTCATAAGCAGGGCAATACAAAATGTATAAGTTAAATAAGTTAAATACATTGTATAGAACAAATCAAAGTTCCTATCCAAATAAGATGAGCATCTTTAAACATGAAATCCATAAATCATGAAAGCACATAAATACATAGGTAAAGTGCATCAAAGGCATTGAAGGCATTAATGTGTGTTAATCTGTGTTAACATATGGGCATGTCAGAAACTCAGAAGAGGGGGGGGGGATCTGCTCTTACATTCTCCCATATTTCATCCACTGGAGGGTCTGCCACCTTCTCATTGTATTATATAACTTTCATTGTATTGTATAACTTGTATTATATAACTTTCAATGTACTATATAACTTTCATTGACAATCCCCTAGGATGATTTTTACATACACATAGCCAACCAGGTGCCGCTTCTGACCACATTACATTACATGCTTTGCTATTTTTTGACATCAGGCACAGGCTTTACTTGTTGCTTGGCTGACATTTCTTTTTACTTTTTATTGTTATTTAATAAGCCCCTTCTCAGCGCTGTAATTTAAATGCTTATGGTAGCTGTTTGATTGGGTTGCTATGGCAACCGACCGGTAACGCTGCCTTGCTGCTTACAATGACGTTCCCGGTTTTTCTCTCCCCCCCCCCCCCCCCCCCGATGTTTCACAGCGCTGGAGAACATAATGGACCTTGGTATGTGATATGCCTTTTTAACTATATACACGCACATCGCTATATGTAATAAGTAGTAAACTGACAAATGTAACATTGAATACATAGCGCCGTGATGTTGCACTTCTCTGTGCATAACTACTTTCAATTGTCTGCTACTGCTTTGCTACATAGTTTTATGGCCCCTTTTCTTGTATACATGGGTTGCCATGACAACCAGCAGACAGAGCCTTTTTGAATTTTCCATTTTTTTCTGCAACTGCCATTTTCTGCAACTGCCTTACATCTGCCTTAAACAAATATGAACCCTGGCCCTTACAGACATTGGTATGTACATGTGTATATATTGGTTACTAATGCTTTTAGGGGGACACACATCATTTGCAGACCTTTGAATTATTGTCAATTATTTTCAATTACTTGCAATTATTTGGTTTAACAATGTTGACTGTTGGCTTTTCTGCAGCACAGTTTACACATAGCCCTCCCCCCCCCCCCCTCTTCTGAGTTTCTGACATGCCCATATGTTAACACAGATTAACACACATTAATGCCTTCATTTCCTTTGATGCACTTTACCTATGTATTTATGTGCTTTCATGATTTATGGATTTCATGTTTAAAGATGCTCATCTTATTTGGATAGGAACTTTGATTTGTTCTATACGATGTATTTAACTTATTTAACTTATACATTTTGTATTGCCCTGCTTATGACCAATCTTGTTGGCTTTTCTGCAGCACAGTACACATAGCCTCCCCTCCCCCCCCCCCTCTTCTGAGTTTCTGACATGCCCATATGTTAACACAGATTAACACACATTATGCCTTCAATGCCTTTGATGCACTTTACCTATGTATTTATGTGCTTTCATGATTTATGGATTTCATTTTTAAAGATGCTGATCTTATTTGGATAGGAACTTTGATTTGTTCTATACAATGTATTTAACTTATTTAACTTATACATTTTGTATTGCCCTGCTTATGACCAATCTTGTCCTGCTGTTCATTTTATGTATTTATGTTCACTATTTTTGCTGTTTGAGTCTGACTCATTTGTTGCCATGGGGGTGTCCTCACTTGTGGGAGGCACCTTACTGTGGAGAGCATGTGATTGGCTGGCCCACCTTTATAAGGGTGTCTGGTGTGGGTTTTTGCTCATATTGTATTTTGTATGTCTGAGGAAGGGGCTAATCCCCCGAAAACGTTCACATAATTGGAATAAAACTTTGAAAAGTCCTGGTGAGTGCACTCTGCATTACTTTCTATATATATATATATATATATATATATATATATATATATATATATATATATATATATATATATATATATATATATATATGTATATATATATATGTATATATATATATATATATATATATATATATATATATATATAAATCTCCATCTAAAAAAGCTGAAAGATCAAACTCTAAATTCAACCCTTTGGGAGTCAGGGTATGCAAGACAAAGATCCCTACTCTCCAATTTTAATAATTATTTGTAATTGTATTTCCCGCTCCATTTCCTATCTAATTTTGCTATCCCTATATATATATGTATATATATATATATATATGTATATATATATATATATATATATATATATATATATATATATATATATAGTATCAAAGAAAGAAGGCACTCACTGGGTCTTATCCGTCCTTAATATTTTTAATTTGTAACGTTTTGGGGTTGCCCCCGTTTTCAAACACAAAACGGGGGCAACCCCCGAAACGTCACAAATTAAAAATATTAAAGGGACAGTCTACACCAAAATTTTTCTTATTTAAAAAGATAGATAATCCCTTTATTACCCATTCCCCGTTTTTGCATAACCAACAGTTATATTAATATACTTTTTACCTCTGTGATTATCTTGTATCTAAGCCTCTGCAGACAGCCTCCTTATCTAAGTGCCTTTGACAGACATGCAGTGTAGTCAATCAGTGAAGACTCCTAAATAACTTCACGGGAGTGAGCACAATGTTATCTATATGACACATGTGAACTAGCACAGTCTAACTGTGAAAAACTTTCAAAATGCTCTGAGCTAGGAGGCGGTTTTCAACGGTTTAGAAATCAGTTTGAGCCTAGCTAGGTTTAGCTTTTCAAAAATACCTCCAAGGGAACAAAGCAAATTTGATGATAAAAGTAAATAGGAAAGTGGTTTAAAATTGCATGCTCTGAATCATGAAAGTTTAGTTTTGACTTTACTGTCCCTTTAAGGATGGATAAGACCCAGTGAGTGCCTTCTTTCTTTGATACTGTATTACTATTTGAAGTGCACCCTGGGGACTATGGGCAGGAGTGCTTTACCCCTTGCTGTATCTATCTATCTATCTATCTATCTATCTATCTATCTATCTATCTATCTATCTATCTATCTATCTATCTATCTATATATATATATATATATATATATATATATATACATACAATTTTTTAAGTTGCAATTATTACAGTTGAGAAAATGTTGTGGGACTGGGAAATCTTTATTTCTATATTCCTTAGCATTCTCAATAGAGAGTAAGTGTTTTCTACCATATTCCCTTACAGATCTTTCTGATTCCCTGATATGTTGTTTCCCACAAGAACACTCTAAAAAAACATTTCTATCTGTACATATAATTAGGTTATCAATCAAAAACGTCTTCCCTGTATGATTAGATTTAAAGAAGGTGCATTTTCTCGAGTGTCTACACGCTTTACAAACAAGACATGAATAAAAAACCTTTACTTTCCTTCCCATTTATTTGGTCTTTTTTAGTTCAGTGGAGGGCATTTTTTTCATTAGATTATCTGCATTCCTACACATTATTTTTGGTGATGAAAGGGACATTTAAATAACCTTCAACTTCATCCAAAGACTTTGCTTTTATTCAATAGTTCATTCCTATTTATTTATCCTACCTTATTTCTAATCATTTCAATTTGATCAACTATAAGAATATCATCTATATATATTTTAAAGGGGACCCGGTTCACACCATACTTAACAATCTTATAGTGAAGAAAAAAGTAGTTACCTTTTGTAGAGGCAGAATACAAACCTCTTTCACTGAGTAAATATGTAGAGGTCTCTATCTATGGTCTCCTTTTTAGAATATTCACTTTTAGTAATGTAAACAATAAAGTATTAACTTTTTTACTTTTCCCTCTTTGGCATCATTTTTTACTCTGGGACAGAGGTTTGTAATCTTCCTCCACAAAAGATAACTACTTTTTTCTTCACTAAAAGATCGTTATCTATCAATTTGAAGCCTATTTGGGAAAAGGTTGGAAGAACTGAGTATATCCGGTAGAGATTACCCCCTTGACTTGGGTGAAGGAATCAACTTTTACATTTATGTGTTATTCACACCACACTTGTTAGATTGGAGAAAATGTTTCTCCCAAAGTCCCATAAACATAAAATTTAGCATAGCTGGTGATGAACCTAGTCCCCATCACATTTGATTAAACAACTTCTCTTCAAAGGAAAAGTAATTGTGAAGTTAATTTAAACCAAATCAAATGTAGAAAAATAATTTACCTACTACTGCCTGTAACTCTCCATCTAATTCTAAATAAAAAAAATTCTGAGTCAGTTGGTTTTATGAATGTGCAACGTGATTTGATGAATTGACATCACATGTGACTAACATCATTCCTTCTTCCCATTGAATATATCTAATCAAATGTAAAACAACTGTAGAATCTTTTAGATAGGAGTCTAAACTAGTGACATATTTTTGTAAATATCAGTCAAAGTATTGTGAAAAGTTTGCTGTAACAGACTCTATCCTTGAAATTATAGGTATCCCCGGGGGTTTGTTATAGATTTGTGAATCTTGGGGAGAGTATTATAGAGGGGTATTCTAGGATATGGTGGACATAAAATTTAAATTATTTGCCATCAATAATACCAATATCCTTAGCTTTTTAAAAAAATAATTTTAATTCCAATTAATAAAAACTTGTAGGATTCCTTTTGCACTCAGTATAGGTATTGGTATCTTTGATCAAATCATTACATATTTGTAAATCCAATATCACTATTCCTCTACCTTTTGCCTTCTGAAGAAACACAATATATAAATTATTTTCTATTTCTCAAACCAAATCCCTCTGTTTCTTAATAAGATTGATAACCCTGTTTGGTTTCTTTGTATTTAGATATTTAATATAATTTAAAACCAGTTTCTCAAAGGATTCTAGAAAAAAAAAACTTTTTCAATATTCGGATAAAAATCAGATTTTTGCTTTAGTCCAGAATGGAGAAACCCATTCTCATCCCATTTTTTCTTATGCAATGCTTGTCTCTCAATAGGATTTCTCATAAAGTATATTTTTCGGGTTAGGGACTTAATAAACATGTTTGCATCTATATATGTGTTAGATCTATTATTTTTTTCTTGTTGGGGCCAATGATAGATCCTTTTTCATAATATTTTATTTTTTATTTTATACTTCAATTTTACTTAAATTATAGATGCCTTTTCTTTTATTCATAGGGTTTGTTAGATTTATCGCCTTCTTTTGTCCTTTGGTTTTATGCCCCCCCCCCCCCTACTTCTACTCCTTCTGATCACCTTCTTTTTCCTAGCCCTTGTCTTGGTCTTAAATGATAATCTTCCCTTTTTTTTGCTTCTGACCCTGTTCTAAAATATTATTCTGTGGATGTTGTATATTCCTTGAGGTTGAGGGTTGTTGACTTTCAAATCCTCCATTAACTTCTTTTAAACTCTCATATCTATTTAGTAAAGGTCAATTTTGCCATTTAACCAATTTAATAACATAATAGTTATCTCTTACCCAAATTTTCTTTTTTATTTCCCTCAGCATTCCTCCTACCATTTGGTCTACCTTGCACCTTCCATTTGCTAGGTTCAGTCAATTAACTTGATTGAGTGAAAGATGGATTGTCATGTCTTTCTTGCAGAGGTTTATTGACTTTATGATTTCTTTGCATCCTATATTTATCTTTATTATTTGAGAACCTATTAAATCTCCAAGTATGTGTTGTAAAACTTGAAATCTAACCTAAACTAAATTTCTCATAGTCCTCTCTATCTTTCTCAAATTTAATGAGTTTAAATTTTATGATTTCATACTTTAGCTTTTTTTTCTTGATCCTTAAATTCTTTATTTTCCTTATAAATTCTTAATTTCTGTTCTAAATAATTATTTGAATTCCCTTATTTTATAAGTAGATCCTCCACCTACTCCTTTATTTAGTTCATAAACTTAATGGAGGCCTATTCTAATATTTCACACCATTTTCTCTTAAAAATCCTCATCTGTAACTAGGAAGGAACATTCTTTTTTTATTCCTAATCCTCTGGGTACTCTCTTTTCTTTTATGTATTTTTCTAAAAAGATATACTCAAATTTATGTTTAAGATCATTTGTCATTTTTTATTTAAGTTCCATTAATAGTTAATTTAATTCCTTTTTCTTTTCTATGTCCTTATTTCCAAATTACTTTATCAAAACTTTTATTTTTTCAAACATATTTTGTATTTTATCAAATATTTTGGATCTTACATAAAAATTATTCTCTTTTGCCATTTATGCTGCAGTGGGTTAAAATACAGTTTCTTCAGGCTTCTGAAAATGGATATCTTTATTTACCCAGTGCACTAATAGAAATTCCCAACGCAGATCTTAAAATCCTAGGTTTTAACACAACAAAATGTTTAAGATCAACGTCAGTGTAATTCAAACACCATATAAAGGGAATAAAAAGAGGAAAAAATCCAAACAGTAAGAATCTCAAATGATTCTTTTAAAAAAGGATAATTATTTATTTAATATGTATGTAATCGAAAAATATATTTATCACACAAAACAAAATTCATGAACACAAAAGCATGATCCTGTTAAACTTAAAGGGACATGAAACCCACATTTTTTCTTTCATGATTTAGAAAGAGCATGCAATTTTAAACAACTTTCTAATTTACTTCTATTTTCTATTTTGCTTCATTCTCTTGATATCCTTTGATGAAAAGCATATCTAGATAGGCTCAGTAGCTGCTGATTGGTGGCTGAACATAGATGCCTCGTATGATTGGCTCACCCCTGTGCATTGCTATTTCTTCAGCAAAGGATATCTAAGGAATGAAGCAAATTAGATAACAGAAGTAAATTGGAATGTTGTTTAAAATTGTATTATCTACCTAAATCATGAAAGAAATATTTTGGGTTTAGTGTCCCTTTAAAAATTCTGACATTCAAATCCCATCATACACCATATATTATAAGACTGAATTCACAACCAATTGTCTCTAGAAAAATGTCCTTATTTCCTGGAATATGCAATAAATTAGAATCAATATATCATTAAAATCATTTTGTTAGTGATTTATAGCCTAATTAGATGCTCAGATGGAAATGTTGTTTGTCTAATCAAGTGTTTTTGTGGGAAAACATTATGGACCAGATTACGTGTAGAGTGCAAACATTTGCACACAAGTGTTGAGGGGTTTATCGCGGGTGTTTGTGCTCATCAGGTTTACCGCTTGTATTATGAGTTAAAAGTAAATGCGATCGCTTGAGCCCAATTTCGATTTATGCTAGAATGATTACTGTGACTTCAGAGCTCTGGATAACTGTGTCACAAAACTAAAAAGGGTCACAAAACAAATCAAAAATACTTTACAAACTACACTTACATTCATAATAACACTATCTAATAAAAATGATTGCAAACAAACAGCTAGATTACGAGTTTTTTGTTTTGAGCTGTGCGGTGCTAACGAGCAGTTTTGTCTCACCGCTCACTTACCTGCAGCGCTGGTATTACGAGTTTTTACAAACCCGTTGTTAAAAGGCAAGAAGTGAGCGTTGAGCAAAATTTTGCTCATTACCGCACTCCAATACCAGCGCTGCTTAAGTCAGCGGTGAGCTGGTTGTACGTGATTGTGCACGATTTCCCCATAGGAATCAACAGGGAGAGCCAGCTGAGAAAAAGTCTAACACCTGCAAAAAAGCAGGGTAAAACTCAGTAACACAGCCCCATTGATTCCTATGGGGAAATGAAAGTTATGTTTACACCTAACACCCTAACATGAACCCTGAGTCTAAACACTTCTGATCTTACACTTATTAACCCCTAATCTGCCGCCCCCGACATCGCCAACACCTACATTATTCTTATTAACCCCTAATCTGCCGCTCCGGACACCACCGCCACTTATATTTTACTTATGAACCCCTAATCTGCTGCCCCCAACATTGCCGCCACCTACATGATATTTATTAACCCCTAATCTGCCGCCCCCAATGTCGTCGCCACCTACCTACACTTATTAATCCTGAATCTGCCGCCCCCAACGTCGCCGCCACTATAATAAACATATTAACCCCTAAACCACTGCACTCCTGCCTCGCATCAGCCAATAGGATTTTTTCTACCTTAATTCCGATTGGCTGATAGAATTCTATCAGCCAATCGGAATCTAAGGGACGCCATCTTGGATGACGTCACTTAAAGGTACCTTCATTCGTCTTTAGTCGTCGGATGAAGAGGATGCTCCGCGTCGGATGTCTTGAAGATTGACTCGCTCCGCGCTGGATGGATGAAGATAGAAGATGCCATCTGGATGAAGACTTCTGCCCGTCTGGAGGACCACTTCACCCGGCTTGGATGAAGACTTCTCCCGGTTTCGTTGAGGACTTCGGCCCGTCTTGGATGAAGACTTCTCCTGGTAAGTCTAACTTCAGGGGGTTAGTGTTAGGTTTTTTTAAGGGTGTATTGGGTGGGTTTTATTTTTAGGTTTAGGTTTGGGCTTTGCAAAATAGCTAACTGCCCTTTTAAGGGCAATGCCCATCCAAATGCCCTTTTCAGGGCAATGGTGAGCTTAGTTTTTTTTAGATAGTATTTTATTTGGGGGGTTGTTTGTGTGGGTGGTGGGTTTTACTGTTGGGGGGGGGTTGTTTGTATTTTTTTTACAGGTAAAAGAGCTGATTACTTTGGGGCAATGCCCTGCAAAAGGCCCTTTAAGGACTATTGGTAGTTTAGTTTAGGCTAGGGTTTTTTTTTATTTTGGGGGGCTTTTTTTATTTTGATAGGGATATTAGATTAGGTGTAATTAGTTTAAATATCTTGTAATTTGTTTATTATTTTCTGTAATTTAGTGGGGGTTTTTTTGTACTTAAGCTAATTTAATTTAATTGATTTAATTGTTGTTAATTTAGATAATTTATTTAATTATAGTTTAGTGTTAGGTGTTATTGTAAGTTAGGTTAGGTTATATTTTACAGGTACTTTTGTATTTATTTTAGCTGGGTAGTTATTAAATAGTTAATAACTATTCTACCTAGTTAAAATAAATACAAACTTGCCTGTAAAATAAAAATATATCCTAAGCTAGCTACAATGTAACTATTAGTTACATTGTAGTATTTAGTTTTAAATAGGAATAATGTAGTTAATGATAGTAATTTTCTTTAGATTTATTTAAATTATATTTAAGTTAGGGGGTGTTAGGGTTAGACTTAGATTTAGGGGTTAATAACTTTAATATAGTGGCGGCGACGTTGGGGGCGGCAGATTAGGGGTTAATAAGTGTAGGTAGGTTGCGGCAACATTGGGAGCAACAGATTAGGGGTTAATAAATATAATGTAGGTGTCGGCGATGTTAGGGGGAGCAGATTAGGGGTTCATAAGTATAATGTAGGTGGCAGCGTTGTCCGGAGCGGCAGATTAGGGGTTAAAAATTTTAGTGTTTGCGATGCAAGAGGGCCTCGGTTTAGGGGTTAATAGGTAGTTTATGGGTGTTAGTGTACTTTTTAGCACTTTAGTTATGAGTTTTATGTTACGGCGTTGTACCATAAAACTCTTAACTACTGACTTTAGAATGTGTTACGGACCTTGACAGGGTAGGGTGTACCGCTCACTTTTTGGCCTCCCAGGACAGACTCGTAATACCGGCGCTATGGAAGTCCCATAGAAGAAAGACTTTACGACGCTTACGTAAGTCATTTTGCGGTAAGGCCAAAGAAGTGTGCGGTGACCCTAAACCTTCAAGACTCGTAATACCAGCGGGCATAAAAAAACAGCGTTAGAACCTCTTAACGCTGCTTATTTACCTTAACGCATAACTCATAATCTAGCCGAAATATTGCACACAAAAGATGTAATGGCTCAAAGATATGAGAATAATGAAGAAATCATTCCACTTCCATAAAACAAAAATCCTTATTCATCCAACATGTTAAAAAGTCCAGGAGGACTCACAGTAGATTAGGTCTAAGGTGTTAGAAAAAAAAAAAGGCAGATAAAGGGATTTAACATAGAGACAGATAAATACACATGTCTAAATATGTATGTGTTTATATATGTGTACATATGTATGTATGTATTTATGTAATACATATGTACACATATATAGACATATATATATTTATATATATATATATATATACGTATATATATATATATATATATATATATATATATATATGTGCATCGGATCTTTTTGAGTTAAGAAGATGAAAACATGTAAAATAATATTTATGCAATATTCATATTTAATAAAGTGTTATACGGTGTAATTACTGTAAATGTTTCACATTCCTATGTTCTGCACATAGTAGACTATGTTGCATGTATTTCTAAATAGATATTTCTATATATTTCTGTATATATCTATATCTATAAATAATCATATAGATATATAGTTATAGATATATATTGTACCAAACAAACATCAGATATATAATCATATAAATAGAAAAATTTATTTATCAATGAATAGAACATAGTCTTGTATGTGAAGTACATTGGAATGTAAAATATTTATATTTTCATGTCGGTTTAGCACACATGAGAATATGTGATAGGGTTTATGCAAGAGTGTTTTTTCCCCCCACTTTTTTCTTCTTCATTGACATCCATGGTGGAATAAGTGAGCGTGCATGTGATATTCTAAGTTTGGCTTTTTGTGCTTGTTGGGTTAGCAGGTGGGAGCATTAATTAGCAATCCACTCTTAATCTGGCCCTATATTGGGGAATCAGAATTACCGTAAGGGAACATGTTAGAGAACACTTATCTTCTATCTTCTGCAGCATTCTCAATAACAATCTGCCAGTTTCACAACACTTTCTTAAATATAATAATTGCAACTTAAAAAGTTACCGTCCATAGGGATAGCAAAATTAGACCATAGAGTTATTGAAAAGATTATAAACATTGCAAGGTTCTAAGGCAAGATGGGAGAATTGGAGCATTTTTAACCTTAAACCAAAAATAATGTATAGGAAGGCAGATAATCTAAAGAACAAAAATTGGCCCCACTAAACTATAAAAGACCAAAAAAAATGTGAATTTATTTGGGAAAGAAAGGAAAGGTTTTTATCCATGTCCTGTTTGTAAAGCATGTAGACACTCCAGAAATGCACCTCCTTTAAGTCTAATCATACAAGGAAGAAGTTTTTGATTGATAGCCTAATTAGATGTACAGATATAAATGTTGTTTATTTGATAGACAGTTCTTGTGGGAAACAATATATCAGGGAATAAGAAAGATCTGTAAGGGAATTTGTTATAGAACACTTAGGCCCCTATTTATCTACCCGTCAACTTACTTGCATTCGCCGGCACCAATACGCTCGCCTAAGATCGCCTAACATCGCTGCAGCAGACCTGAATACGTTCTCCAAAGTTACCAAAAAAGCTGTCAAAAAGCAGCGGACTGTTGTTAACTAACAGTCATCGATCTCGCTGCTCTTCGGATTTTTCCCAGCTTTATTGGTATACTGTCACTAAACACCCACACTATACTAAACTGTTTTACCCATATCCCGCCACTCCCGGACCCCGCCGCAACTAAATAAAGTTATAAATCCCTAAACCGCCGCTTCCAGAGCCCATCACCACCTACATTATACTTATTAACCCCTAATCTGCCACCCCCTACACCACCGCCACCTACATTATGTTATTAACCCCTAATCTGCCCCCCCTAATACCGCCGCCACCTACATTATACTTATTAACCCCTAATCTGCCGCCCCCTACACCGCCGCCACCTATATTATGTTATTAACCCCTAATCTGCCCCCCCTACACCGCCGCCACCTACATAACACTTATTAAACCCTAATCTGCCATCCCCAATGTCGCTGCCACTATATTAAATGTATTAAACCCTAAACCTAATTCTAACCCTAACCCTAACACCCCCTAACTTAAATCTAATTTAAATAAATATAAATAAAATTACTATCATTAACTACATTATTCCTATTTAAAACTAAATACTTACCTATAAAATAAATCCTAAAATAGCTACAATATAACTAATAGTCACATTGTAGCTAGCTTAGGGTTTATTTTTATTTTACAGGCAAGTTTGTATTTATTTTAACTAGGTAGAAAAGTTATTAAATAGTTATTAACTATTTAATAACTACCTACCTTAAATTAAATACAAAAGTACCTGTAAAATAAATCCTAACCTAAGTTAGAATAACACCTAACACTACACTACAATTAAATACAATTAAATAAATTACATACAATTAACTAAATTAAATACAATAACCTAAATTAAATTAAATTATCTAAAGTACAAAAAAACCCCCACTAAATTACAGAAAATAATAAACAAATTACAGAAATTTAAACTAATAGCCCTATCAAAATAAAAAAATCCCCCCCATAATAAAAAAAACCCTAGCTTAAACTAAACTACCAATAGCCCTTAAAAGGGCCTTTTGCGGGGCATTGCCCCAAAGTAATCAGCTCTTTTACCTGTAAAAAAAATACAAACAACCCCCCCAACAGTAAAACCCACCACCCACACAACCAACCCCCCCCCCAAAAAATACTAACTAAAAAAACCTAAGCTCCCCATTGCCCTGAAAAGGGCATTTGGATGGGCATTGCCCTTAAAAGGGCAGTTAGCTCTTTTGCAGCCCAAAGCCCTAATCTAAAAATAAAACCCACCCAATACACCCTTAAAAAACCTAACACTAACCCCCTGAAGATCGACTTACCGGGAGACGTCTTCATCCAAGCCGGGCAGAAGTGTTCCTCCAGACGGGCAGAAGTCTTCATCCAAGCCGGGCAGAAGTGGTCCGCCAGATGGCAGAATTCTTCATCCAGACGGCATCTTCTATCTTCATCCATCTGGCGCGGAGCGGGTCCATCTTCAAGACATCCGACGCGGAGCATCCTCTTCAGCCGACGACTACCTGACAAATAAAGGTTCCTTTAAGTGACGTCCTCAAAGATGGCGTCCCTTAGATTACGATTGGCTGATAGAATTCTATCAGCCAATCAGAATTAAGGTAGAAAAAATCATATTGGCTGATGCAATCAGCCAATAGGATTGAAATTCAATCCTATTGGCTGATTGGAACAGCCAATAGAATGCGAGCTCAATCCTATTGGCTGTTCCAATCAGCCAATAGTATTGAAGTTCAATCCTATTGGCTGATTGCATCAGCTAATAGGATTTTTTCTACCTTAATTCCGATTGGCTGATAGAATTCTATCAGCCAATCGGAATCTAAGGGACGCCATCTTGGATGACGTCACTTAAAGGAATCTTCATTCGTTGGGTAGTCGTCGGCCGAAGAGGATGCTCCGCGTCGGATGTCTTGAAGATGGACCCGCTCCGCGCTGGATGGATGAAGATAGAAGATGCCATCCAAATGCCCATCCAAATGCCCTTTTCAGGGCAATGGGGAGCTTAGGTTTTTTTAGTTAGTATTTTTTTGGGGGGGTTGGTTGTGTGGGTGGTGGGTTTTACTGTTGGGGGGGTT
This sequence comes from Bombina bombina, assembly GCF_027579735.1. NCBI lineage: Eukaryota > Metazoa > Chordata > Amphibia > Anura > Bombinatoridae > Bombina > Bombina bombina. The sequence goes on along the minus strand of NC_069504.1, from coordinate 554,124,006 downwards.
GTTTGTATTTTTTTTACAGGTAAAAGAGCTGATTACTTTGGGGCAATGCCCCGCAAAAGGCCCTTTTAAGGGCTATTGGTAGTTTAGTTTAGGCTAGGGTTTTTTTTTTGTATTTTGGGGGGATTTTTTATTTTGATAGGGCTATTAGATTAGGTCCAAAAGATTTTTGGGAATAGGTATCTCCACTATGCTAAATTGAGCACAGTATTAATTTAAACAATATATAAACTGTGGAGTTAATAAAGACATAAACACATTAAAAAGTGAAACTTTATTGTAACCATGTTAAAAATTCCTTAACACACAGGAACTATTACACACATGAAATTCCTTTTTGTCCTCTGAATAAAAGGGTTAATTATCAGTCTAGCCCTTTCGCAACATCGCTAATCAGACCAACATCAAAAAAATACTAACTAAAAAAACCTAAGCTCCCCATTGCCCTGAAAAGGGCATTTGGATGGGCATTGCCCTTAAAAGGGCAGTTAGCTCTTTTGCAGCCCAAAGCCCTAATCTAAAAATAAAACCCACCCAATACACCCTTAAAAAACCTAACACTAACCCCCTGAAGATCGACTTACCGGGAGACGTCTTCATCCAAGCCGGGCAGAAGTGTTCCTCCAGACGGGCAGAAGTCTTCATCCAAGCCGGGCAGAAGTGGTCCGCCAGACGGCAGAATTCTTCATCCAGACGGCATCTTCTATCTTCATCCATCCGGCGCAGAGCGGGTCCATCTTCAAGACATCCGACGCGGAGCATCCTCTTCAGCCGACGACTACCCGACAAATAAAGGTTCCTTTAAGTGACGTCATCCAAGATGGCGTCCCTTAGATTCCGATTGTCTGATAGAATTCTATAAGCCAATCAGAATTAAGGTAGAAAAAATCCTATTGGCTGATGCAATCAGCTAATAGGATTGAACTTCAATCCTATTGGCTGATTGGAACAGCCAATAGAATGCGAGCTCAATCCTATTGGCTGTTCCAATCAGCCAATAGTATTGAAGTTCAATCCTATTGGCTGATTGCATCAGCTAATAGGATTTTTTCTACCTTAATTCCGATTGGCTGATAGAATTCTATCAGCCAATCGGAATCTAAGGGACGCCATCTTGGATGACGTCACTTAAAGGAATCTTCATTCGTTGGGTAGTCGTCGGCCGAAGAGGATGCTCCACGTCGGATGTCTTGAAGATGGACCCGCTCCGCGCTGGATGGATGAAGATAGAAGATGCCATCCAAATGCCCATCCAAATGCCCTTTTCAGGGCAATGGGGAGCTTAGATTTTTTTAGTTAGTATTTTTTTGGGGGGGTTGGTTGTGTGGGTGGTGGGTTTTACTGTTGGGGGGGTTGTTTGTATTTTTTTTACAGGTAAAAGAGCTGATTACTTTGGGGCAATGCCCCGCAAAAGGCCCTTTTAAGGGCTATTGGTAGTTTAGTTTAGGCTTGGGTTTTTTTTTGTATTTTGGGGGGATTTTTTATTTTGATAGGGCTATTAGATTAGGTCCAAAAGATTTTTGGGAATAGGTATCTCCACTATGCTAAATTGAGCACAGTATTAATTTAAACAATATATAAACTGTGGAGTTAATAAAGACATAAACACATTAAAAAGTGAAACTTTATTGTAACCATGTTAAAAATTCCTTAACACACAGGAACTATTACACACATGAAATTCCTTTTTGTCCACTGAATAAAAGGGTTAATTATCAGTCTAGCCCTTTTGCAACATCGCTAATCAGACCAACATCAAAAAAATACTAACTAAAAAAAACTAAGCTCCCCATTGCCCTGAAAAGGGCATTTGGATGGACATTGCCCTTAAAAGGGCAGTTAGCTCTTTTGCAGCCCAAAGCCCTAATCTAAAAATAAAACCCACCCAATACGCCCTTAAAAAACCTAACACTGGGGGGCGGAGTCTAGCCACGCTCCCATCTCCTATGCCAGTTTTTAGCAATTTTTAGGGACGTGAACCTTTTCCCCTACCCTCTCCCCTTCCCAAAACATTATAATAAGCCTTCCGGTCAAGATTCCACCTCACTGGGTGTAAAACCCACTCACTTTGTTCAGCTCCCCTGCTAAGGCCTGGCGTGGCAACAGAGACAGAGCGTAACTCCCTCGCCTTGAGGAATATCTGCGAGCGCCACATCAAGTATCCTGTCTTGCCTCCGGTCAAGCTAGCAAGAGACTCTGGATTGACCGGTAAGAAGCGGATTAACTGTCGCTGCAAGGGGAGAGAGACCGCGTGAGGCGGGGGGGCAACAGGTCAATCATCACAGTGTGAGACACTGATTCTGCATCACGCAGCACCCCGGGTGGAACAGTATCCGTTTGCTGCCTCCTTGTCTGTAGCACGGACTGTATACAAGAAGCAGTTACCGGAGGAAAGTAATTGGGCTTCTGAGTTCTGGTATCCCCATACCTCTGGACACAGCCACATGTTAAATCATTAGGCTATACAACATTATATTAGACTGCTGCAGAGATAGAGCATTGTCCCTTAAGCTTCCTAGCAGGGCTACTACCAAAATAAAAAAGGGGGAAAAAAGGGAAAGAAATATAATATAAAAATGAAACAACTCAAGAAATAACAAAATTAATACAGGAATACACAGTTATAACTATAGCCCTTGGTCCTCAATACATCTATTTCCTGTATAGTTGTCTGAGTATTTTTGCCTTACCCTGACACAGCCATTAGGTGATGCCTTGCAAGAGAACACATAAAGGAGATAAGGCCTCATCCTCATCCTCTAAGTCCTTAACGCAGTACCTAAAGCCTAGAGAACAACAAACCCCCATAGGCGCAACAAACACACTAGAAGAACAATCAATAATGGCCGCCCCAGCGAGAATAGGGGACCCTGAGACTGTCTCTTATGTTACTAAAGAGGATATTACACACTTGTCATCAAAAGACGATATCAAAGTGGTATTACACAAAATGAGAACCCTATTTGGGGATCTCAGGAAGGACCTCAGTGCAATTGACAGGAGGGTGGTTTCTCTTGAAGAAAATCAAAATGCTTTACAGACGGAGATTTAAAATAACTACTCAAACATCACAGCACAGGATGGCAAGATCCAGGCCCTCTCTGATAAATTAGAGGACCTGGAGAACCGCTGCCAGCGGAATAATCTCCGGATAAGGGGAGTTTCTGAGTCTATACTACCGCCAGCAATTGAGGGGTACCTCCAAGCCCTTTTCAGAGTCATAAAAGACAGCCCAGATGCAGAAGATCTTCATATTGAGAGGGCTCATAGAGCTATCCGACCGAAGCCCCCCCGAAAGCACCTCCGAGAGACATAATAGTTAAATTCCTTCGATATGAGGACAAGGAGGAACTCCTTCGCTATGCCAGAGAAAAAAGCCCCATTCTGCATGCTGGGGAAGAAATACAACTCTTCTCGGACTTATCTCCCATAACACTGCAGAAGAGGAGGGAGTTGTCACATATCACTTCCATTCTAAAAAATAACAAGATACACTATAGATGGGGCTTTCCTTTATCCATAATAGCAACTTTAAAAAATAAAATGGCAATCTATAGGCCAGAGTCGGACCCCAATGTCTTCTATAGAGAACTCTCCCTTCCTTGGACACCAGAGGACAGCACCCGTCAACACGGTCCTACACTTGCCTCAAGCAGCAGAGAAGCAATATGAGACATGTGCCTCTTTCCGGACTAACCAAACTGTTCTGAGATTAAGCTAATCTGCACGCTCTAGATGGATAGCCTACAATTTTTCCTACCAGAGGTGGGGACCAAAAGATATCTAAGCGGTATCAACTCCCAGCAATCCAAGCACACCAATGTCCCATTGGGATGAGCCTGAGACCTGTATTCTGCTGAAACTTTCAATCCGGTCTCCCTTCTTGGGGATACCGGCGGACTCAAATCTCGACATTCTTGTATCCACTCAATAATGCTAAGATTTGTTTTTTTTTTTTTTACAGGAAAAATACTACTGTTATATATTATATTCCAACCCTCCTCTGGGAACTTTCACATATGAAGAGGAAATGTGGTGTCACTTGCTCCACAATAATACTGATCTCATTAACGGAGCACAGCAGACTCTTATCTAATCAATGTTTGGCATAACTGTTGTTTTGCTGTTGATCTTTTTGTTTTAAGCAATTGTTTAACTGTTGTTTACTAACCTAGCTCTCCTACTAAGGCTCTCGATAGATACAAGGGTTTCGGGAGACTAAGGTCTATAATACCTCACTTAATTTTTATCCCCTTCGCTTATCTAATTTCATTTAATTCTTACACTAATAAGTCAAAATTTGATATATGTAGACTTCAATAGACCTTATGAAACAGCGGCTCTCTCAGATAAACCCCTATTCCTAGTTTGCATGTTCTCCTCCATGAGTTGGGAGTGTTTTTGTATTCCCCTTTTACCTCTCCTGTGGGGTTCCTCCCCTCCCTGCGGTGGGTGGCCCCTTTCCTCCCTTCCTGGGATTCCCCCCCCCTCTCCATCCCCTCACTCATGTCCTTGAAAAAACTAAGTTTACTTTAGATATACCTCACTAAACTGGTTATAGAGATACTTCCCCCCACTTTTGTCTTGTGTTGGGTACATACCTTACAATATTTGTCTATGAATAAGTGCTCTACATAAGCTTATTGTTCTCAAACAATAAACTTCTTTTCTTCTTTCTTCTTCCTACTCACCTAAAATGTCTTTCCCCACTGTTTCCCAACCTCGGCCTTAATCTCTTTTATTTCTTCACTCTCCTTTTTTTTACCCCTGTCCTTCCCCCTTTTTTTTTTTCTCTCAATCCACAGATACCCGAAACAATGCCTATCAAACCCAGTAGGTTTCAGGACCACTCTTTCCAAGTGACTTCAATAAAGGTAAAGGGATTGAATAGTCCTGGTAAAAGATCTATCGTCCTCAGGGAGCTAAATAAACTTGACAGTCAAATCCTAATGTTACAAGAGACACATTTTCAAAAAGGTAAGGAACCTCGTTGGTCCCCTGTGCTTTATCCCATAGCCTGCTTCGCCTCAGGGCCTAGCAAAAGAGGGGGAGTGGGGATACTGATTCACAAATACCTACCTCTCCAGATATCACAAACTATAAAAGACCCAGGGGGTCGCTATGTCCTGTTGGTTGGTTCTCTTTTTGGCCAACAAATCACATTACAAAACATCTACGCCCCCAACCAAAACCAGAACTGCTTCTTTAAAAAAATATCAAACTTAATATTAGATCATGCCAAAGGAGTGATCCTCCTAGCCGGGGATTTTAACATCTCATTTGACCCCACCATAGATGCCTCTAGAGGCTCCTCCAGCATTCCCAGATTTGTACTCAGGTCCATGAAGAACTACCTACAGAGTCTCTCGCTCCATGATGTTTGGAGAACATTGCATCCTTCCGCGAAAGATTATACCTTTTTCTCCTCTTCCCATAACTGCTACACGCGTATAGACCACATATTTACAGACACAAACGGCCTTACCCTTAACAATCAGTGTAAAATAGGGAACATAACTTGGTCAGACCACGCTCCAATCACATGTTCAGTTAAATGGCCAGATCTTCCAATCACGGCCCGAACTTGGAAGCTAGATGACACTTTGTTGTCGAACCCACTGATCCTCGAGGATGTCGGGAAACAGTTATCGGAATATTTTCTGGTAAATGTAAATACCACTTCATCGGCGTCAGTGGAGTGGGATGCTCACAAATCTGTAATTAGAGGTTTATTCATTAAACATAGAGCTAGGATTTCCAAACAGTCAAGAGAAATGCATTCTAACCTCTTAGCTAAAATTGACTCCCTTGAAAAAGAACATAAAAAGAACCCAGGGAATGACACACTGAAACAGGCACTCATGCACTCTAGGGGGGGAGCTCAAACATTTTCTAACAGAAGTGCACCAGCGTAATGCACTTTACCTCAAACAATTCTACTATGAAGGGGGTAACAAACCAGGGAAGATTCTGGCCCGAACCCTTCGTAGGAAACATTTGTCAGCATATACTCACTCCTTAACAACAAAAGAGGGATCTGTCATACATGATAGTAAAGCCATAGCCTCTACTTTTCGAGCCTATTATAGCTCTTTATATGGCATTGACAAACCTGACGAAACAACACAATCACACAACGATACATTTGACCGTGTGACTAGCACAGAGTTGTATTTCCAAAATCTAAATTTTCCCTCCCTAACTGATGACGCAAAGGCATACTTAGAATCCCCTATTTCTATAGAGGAGTTACATCAAGCCATTAAAGACACTCCCTCCGGTAAAAGTCCTGGGCCGGATGGTTTCTCCGCCAAAAATTTTAAAACATTTAAAAATATTCTATCCCCCCACCTCCTAAAACTTTTCAATAACTTAAGGGACAACCCCAAATTGTCTAGATCACTCCTAGAAGCTCATATAACAGTAATCCCCAAGCCCGGCAAACCCGCCATGTGCCCAGAGAATTTCAGACCAATTTCACTCATTAACACTGACATGAAGCTGCTGGCCAAGATCCTTGCCAACCTCCTGAATAAATACTTACCCACTCTAATTTATAATGACCAGGTAGGCTTTATCCCCGGACGAGAAGCCCGAGATAATAGTATCAAAGTGCTACAGTTAATAAATCATGCTAAAACCACAAACACCCCCTTAGCCTTGTTCGCTACTGACGCAGAAAAGGCGTTTGATAGGGTGGGTTGGCCTCTCTTGCGAAGAGCTATGGAAGAAATGGGAATTCTGGTTCCCTTCTTGAATATGTCCCTAGCCCTGTACTCTTTCCCAAATGCACGAATTAGAGTCAATGGCACTTTGTCGGAGCCCTTTAACATCTATAATGGCACCAGACATGGATGCCCCTTATCTCCCTTGCTGTTTGCTATAGCAATGGAGGTATTAGCACAAAAAATCAGAAACAATCCAGGAATCAAAGGGCTAGTGGTAGGTGAGACCGAACACAAACAGGCTTTATATGCTGAGGACGCTCTGTACATGCTTACAGAGGTTGAGACCTCTGTCCCAGAACTCCTAGCTGAGCTGGACCGTTACGGTAGAGCTTCTAACTTCCAACTGAATATCTCCAAATCAGAGATAATGAATATTAACATCAACCCGAGGGTTATAAAATGTATAAAAGACAGATTTGGGATTCCTACTGCCCAGAAAAAACTTAAATACCTAGGAATATTTCTAACCCCCTCCACACAGGACCTATTTAAATTTAATTATGCTAATTTAAAAAATGAAATTATAAGAGACCTTTCCACATGGAAAAATAAGCACAAATCATGGCTGGGGAGAATTGGAGTCCTAAAAATGAATATCCTCCCGAGATTTCTTTATCTCCTTCAGACGCTCCCGATCAGACTACCCGAGAATTACATAACTCAACTACAGAAGGCTTTTGAACAATTCATATGGCTTGGTTCCAAGCCAAGAATCCCAAAAAGAACTATGTTCCTTCCTAGGGACAATGGGGGCCTGGGTGTTCCAAATCTGCAAGCATACAAACATGCAATAACGCTACAACATATAGTTGAATGGGCCCATAATACGGACGCCAAGGCCTGGGTACAAATTGATAAGCACATTTTCAAACTTAATAATGTAGCAACAATGGCATGGACCATACCTATAAAAAGGCCCAAAATTCTAAACTCTTACTCTCTCACAACAAATATCCTCTCAGAGTGGGATAAGATTTTAGCCTCCACAACGCACATATCCTCAAGATTAGCCCCAACTACCTCACTAATAGAACATGTGGATCTGCCGTATCATCAGTTAGGCTTCACCCTAAAGCACCCCTATAACCTTAACGTAGGCTCCATACAATATGTTACTGAGAATGGAAAGTTTAAATCTCAAGCGGTATTGATGGAAACCCATGGGAATTTGTTTTCCTCATGGCTCCACTACCATCAACTAATACACTTTATCACCCACAACAAGCACAAAACCGAGTTGGGTAGGGAACCCACAATATTTGAAAGACTCTGCTTAATGCCATCAACCCCAACCCACCTTATCTCCAAACTCTACAAAATAGTAAACAATCCTGTCTCAAATCTCCCTACATATGCCCACTCTTGGTGTAGAGATCTCGGATGTGATCTTGACAAAGAGATGTGGCTGAAAGCATTCAAACTAACCAAGAAATTTTCTGTCTCAGTGCAGATACAAGAAGTACATCTGAAACTATCATGTAGATGGTACTTAACTCCATCTAGGTTACATAGAATCTTTCCTTCACTAAATAGTTCATGCTGGAGGGGATGTGGGGCAGAGGGCTCCTTAATACACTTATGGTGGACATGTCCTTTATTAGACAACTACTGGACAAACATCTTCCTAGCCATCTCAGAGATAATCTCAGTACGGATCAACCCTGATCCAATGATCATTCTGTTCCTCTCCCTACCTAAGATGATTGGCCTTGGCAAAAACCCCTGCTACTGATAATGATTACGGCTGCAAAAAAGCTAATACCTAAGTTTTGGAAAACCAAAACAATTCCTTCTCTGGAGGATTGGAAAATGACGGTGTCGGAACTCCTATCACTGGAGAGATACCATTATCTTAAAACAAGCAAATTAGAAACATACAAAATGATGAAGTCACTTTGGACTAATACAATCTAAATACACCTACTGGGGATGTGACCCACTGTCCATCCAATTTCCTAGGTGTGTGAATGACTTTTCCCCCTTCCCCCCCTTTTTTTTTTTTTTTCCCCCTCTCCTCTTCTTCCCTCTTCTTTTTCTTTTCTCTCCTCATTCTGATCCCGGCCTCCTCATTCACCTAGATACTCTTTTCTCCTTCCCCCTCCGAGTATTTCCGAAATTTCCTTCTTTTCTTCTCCAATTCAAACACAGGTTCTTTATAACTATTATGTATAATTACTTGAAACAATTAAAATGTTCTGTTTTTAAGGGGCATAATTCACCTGGTATTAACATCCGGAATCATCACTCCATTACCCCTATGTCTACACCTGTTTTGATGGCAACTTAGGTTTAGCTATGTTTCATATTATTATTACATTACATGTAAACCCTGGTTCAAATGTAAAGTTTGTTTTTACTTAAATCAGATTGTAATGTATACTGTTGCTGTCAATTCCAGTACCTTTAATAAAGATGATTTAAAAAAAAACAAAAAAAACAAAAACCTAACACTAACCCCTGAAGATCGATTTATCGGGAGACGTCTTCATCCAAGCCGGGCAGAAGTGTTCCTCCAGACGGGCAGAAGTCTTCATCCAAGCCGGGCAGAAGTGGTCCTCTAGACGGCAGAAGTCTTCATCTAGACGGCATCTTCTATCTTCATCCATCCGGAGCGGAGCGGGTCCATCTTCAAGACATCCGACGCGGAGCATCCTCTTCGGCCGATGACTACCCGACAAATAAAGGTTCCTTTAAGTGACGTCATCCAAGATGGCTTCCCTTAGATTCCGATTGGCTGATTGGAACAGCCAATAGAATGCAAGCTCAATCCTATTGGCTGTTCCAATCAGCCAATAGTATTGAAGTTCAATCCTATTGGCTGATTGCATCAGCTAATAGGATTTTTTCTACCTTAATACCGATTGACTGATAGAATTCTATCAGCCAATCGGAATCTAAGGGACGCCATCTTGGATGACGTCACTTAAAGGAACCTTCATTCGTTGGGTAGTCGTCGGCCGAAGAGGATGCTCCGCGTCGGATGTCTTGAAGATGGACCCGCTCCGCGCTGGATGGAAGAAGATAGAAGATGCCGTCCAAATGCCCATCCAAATGCCCTTTTCAAGGCAATGGGGAGCTTAGGTTTTTTTAGTTAGTATTTTTTTGGGGGGGTTGGTTGTGTGGGTGGTAGGTTTTACTGTTGGGGGGGTTGTTTGTATTTTTTTTACAGGTAAAAGAGCTGATTACTTTGGGGCAATGCCCCGCAAAAGGCCCTTTTAAGGGCTATTGGTAGTTTAGTTTAGGCTAGGGTTTTTTTTTATTTTGGGGGGATTTTTTATTTTGATAGGGCTATTAGATTAGGTCCAAAAGATTTTTGGGAATAGGTATCTCCACTATGCTAAATTGAGCACAGTATTAATTTAAACAATATATAAACTGTGGAGTTAATAAAGACATAAACACATTAAAAAGTGAAACTTTATTGTAACCATGTTAAAAATTCCTTAACACACAGGAACTATTACACACATGAAATTCCTTTTTGTCCTCTGAATAAAAGGGTTAATTATCAGTCTAGCCCTTTCGCAACATCGCTAATCAGACCAACATCAAGGATACAAACAAGAACAAGTTAAAAATTAGGGCCATGGGTTTAGGGTAATTGCATATCATTATATAGGAGTGTATATGTGTATTATCAATCCCTAAAAAGTTACATATCAATCCCTCATATAGTGGTTGTCTATATCTTTAAGACACTCACTGAATAGTAACTTAAAGCCTATATTGTTAACCACCTTACTTGAATGTTAGTGGTACATACAACTCCAAATGTAAGATTATGTAAGCATATTGTTTAATAGTGGGCAGCTAAAATTTAGACAAAATCTCATCTGATGTATATCTTATTACTCTCAATGCATATAGCAATATTCTAATGTAAAAAAAGACTATACTTGGGGTATAGCAATAGAGTGCGCCAAAATGAGTGGATGAGATATTTGTGCAAAAATCTTTCTAGAATAGAAATATACAAGAAATATAAACCATAAATAAGGTACTATTAGAAGACTATCTATAGGATGTGTGTATGTGAAAAAATGCTGTGAGCACAAATAATATGAAACAGTTTAAAAAAAAGGAATTTCAAGTAATCTAGTGATTTACAATGACCAAAAACGTGGGTATATATTGTTTGGTAAATAAAATATAAAATGTGAAAAGTGTTCACACAGATAAAAAAGATATATATGTATATGTGTGTAAAAAATTGTGTATGGGTAACCCAGATAAACAAGCAATACCCTGTGGAAAATAAAAAAACGGATTTGAATCAAAAGCTAATACACAAAAAGCAATATAAAAAGTTCCTTGATCCGTGAATCAAAAATTCAAAAGTAATGATAATGAAAAAATACGTGAAAGAAGTAGTTTATAAATAATGTCCAACAATATGGATCCATCTCTGATGAGATGATAAAGCAGGGCTGCTTGTCTTGGAACTGAATGGTCGATCAGAAAATCTACAGGATGGAAACAGAAAGTCAGCGCATCATGGTGTAGAAAACTCCAATATGTTATATAACACAGTGACAGTGAACAGGTGAAAATATACTCACAAGTATATTGGCACTCTTATTGAAAGAAGTGCGAATATGCAGGCTGACGTTTCCAGCAGTCATTACGCTGAGATACAGATGATACACTGTATCGAAGATGCAGCCATGGACTCTCCTCCGTCGACAGCCAGGAATCCTCTGTTAGCAAACAGTCCAATGCGTGTGGCTTCTGATTGACACAGATCGCTTCGTCAATGCTATCAACGGTTAGCTGTGCATGGGAGACACTTATAGTTCCCTCCAGGAGACAAGAACAAAAGGCTAAAAAAGTAACTGAATAAAATACAATTGGTATTTATTTTTGAGCTTAAAACGCATTTCTCGGCCGTAAGCTCCTGGCCGAGGATTCCTGGCTGTCAACGGAGGAGAGTCCACGGCTGCATCTTCGATACATTGTATCATCTGTATCTGAGCGTACTGACTGCTGGAAACGTCAGCCTGCATATTCGCACTTCTTTCAATAAGAATGCCAATATACTTGTGAGTATATATTCACCTGTTCACTGTCACTGTGTTATATCACATATTGAAGTTTTCTACACCATGAGGCGCTGTCTTTCTGTTTCCATCCAATATTCTAATGTATCATAGGATCTTTTAAATGCAGATCTATATATCAGTCACACAGACACACTGTTTCCTTTTTTATATTAGTTGGCTGTATAAGGTGCCGATATTTTCAGGCTACCATATGTTCTCAGGCACCAGGTTCAGTTTGTGTTTATAGGCAAAAAGATTCATTCAGTTGCCACTCTATATGTTATTCACATACACACACTGATTCTTCACATACTGTAATCAACAGTTTAACGTGCTGAGATTTAGCAGGCAACATCAAATGATATATATTAGAAGCAAAGCAATCTCTATCCATTATACATATTAGGCTTTTAAACTATAGGACCATTTAAATAGATGCTGGACTTAGACTAGTAATCATTGTTTTGTCGATATATGTGATCCACAGAGAGTTAAGTAAGTTTTAGCAAGCCATTTTACATAGCCATAACATTAGTTTTTTAAGCTACCCACAACAAGCTCCAGTTGCCGGTATATTGGCACGTAAGCTACCCATAAACCCCTCCCACTGATGCGTTTCGTCATGGTTACGTGACTTAGTCAGGGTTTAGAGGCCGGTCACGCATCTAGTGCGTCTATTTGTAGTGTTATTGGTTACCATGGTTACCAATCGATAACAAACCGTATTGATCTATAGGCATATCATTTTGTTCCTATGCTGTAATGCAAATATATGCTTAATCTCAAATGCAGCCTTAATTAATGAATCAGACAGTAAACATCCATATTCAATTTTTACAACAAATGTTCTATTTATCTATATCTGTAGGAATGATTATGGTAATGATCTTTTTAAACCTATTAATAATAAATATGTATGATATATTAGCAACCTAGCTTTTTTGCCATTGCTTGTTATCATATGTTGCTTTACATAGGTACCAAGATCGGTTTATTCCTAATCACCACTTACACAGTATTGGCATACACCCTCAACAAATGAGGGGTTAGCATACATATAATGTTTCAGTCATTTTGGGTGCTTGGATAGCTCATTTCTCTATTCTCTAAATATGCATGATCAGACAAACCCAACTGAAGTGGGATGTCACATACTTTATGCATATAATTTTTGTTATGTTGTTTGATAGTACTCTCAACTGAGAGGGAACAGGTATATCACATGTTTTATATACAAATACAAAATAGCTTTTACTGTGTAATTTCACGCAGTTATTTATATATATATATATATATATATATATATATATTATGGGAAGCAGGCAAATGATATGTCTTCATTCAGTCCCTTGGGGCTCTTACTTTGCAAGTCATAAATCCATATGCATTCTCTCTGCAGGAGGATTTTGCCAAGGTCACCCCTCCTTTGGTTACCGCAAATCTGATCTAATGCAAGGAATTTGATGTTGTATTTATCATTGGTATGAATGTTATTCATATGTTCTGCTATGGGGACAGATCTGTTTAATTTAATATCTCCCATATGTTCTAAGATCCTTGTACGTAGCTCTCTGATCGTTTTTCCTACATAGATCAAGGGGCAACTGCACATTGCCACATACACGACCATTCTTGATCTACAATTCAGAAAGTATGGGATTGGATATTTCTGTTGTGTTGCTGAGTGAATGAATACTTTCGTTGGTAACATATTTTTACAAGCTTGAAATTTTCCACATTTGAAGGAGCCTTTTGTATTTGATTACCATGTTGTAATTGGTTGTTGTGCATAGTGACTTCTTGTTAATATATCCTTCATATTTTTGGCCCTTCTATTCGTGATTAATGGATTCGCTTGTAAAATTACAAGCCTTTTAGCCTGTAACGCAATGTCAGTCCTGCACACATAAAAATTATGTTTCTTTCTAATGACACGGTGAGTCCACGTATCATCTTAATTACTGTTGGGAATATCACTCCTGAGCAGCAGGAGGAGGCAAAGAGCACCACAGCAAAATCTGTTAAATAGCACCACCCCTACCCACAATCCCTAGTCATTCTCTTTACTTGTATCATTTGCAAGAAGGGGTAAAGATAGGTGTTGGATTCTTCAATCAAGAGTTTGTTATTTTTTAAGCAGAGTAAGTTTGCTCTGGTTTTTTTTTGGGGTTTACCCGTAGTCAATGTCAGTCTCTTCAGTAGAGCAAGTGGTGACTTTTAAGCATTTGGGAACTTGTGGGGTATAATCCCCACTGGGCCTGCCAAGTAATTTCATGCTACCCTTGTTTGAAAGTTTGAGTAAGTTTACTCAGCCTTTTCTTTTTTCCACAAGTCCATGTGAGGTAAGAAGCCCCTCTCATACCAAGAGAGCTGTCCTGCTGCCGGATAGATTTTTGAGGTAAGTGCTTATTTCTTTCCCTGTTTTGATATAGGAGAATTTGGCACTTTGACAGTTAATTCTTTCTAAATATCAGCCTTCTAGGTTAACGGTTTATTGTATGGCAGTTTTGCAGGCACTGGGGATGTTTGGCTCAGTTTATTATGTTTTCACTTCGGTATACATGTTTTTTGTTTGTGTATTAATGGCTACCGGGAGGTTTGTTAGGCCACACCCACAATAGGTGGGCTTATCTGAGATAGCAAGGACGTTTGGTGCCCTTTTAGGTGTTTCATTGTTGGGTGGAACGGGGATTATGCGGATCCATCTCTAAAGATTGCTCTAGATCAGATGTCCAGATATTCTCTTTCATGGTGGTTGTCTCAGGATCTTCTCTCTCAGGGAACTTGCTTTCGCAGACCTGCCTGGGTGATTGTAACCACAGATGCCAGTTTTCTGGGCTGGGGTGCTGTCTGGGGTTCATTAAGGGCTCAGGGTCTATGGACTCAGGAGGAGTCGGTTCTTCCAATAAATGTTTTGGAACTGAGAGCAATTTTCAATGCTCTTCTAGCCTGGCCTCAGCTAGCTTCAACCCAGTTTATCAGGTTTCAGTCGGACAACATAACATCAGTGGCTTACATCAATCATCAGGGAAGAACTCAGAGTTCTTTGGCCATGACAAAGGTAGCCAAGATTATTCAGTGGGCGGAGATTCACAACTGTTGTCTGTCTGCTATCTTTATTCCAGTGGTGGACAATTGGGAAGCAGACTTTTCTCCAACATTGGTGTGTCCGGTCCACGGCGTCATCCTTACTTGTGGGATATTCTCTTCCCCAACAGGAAATGGCAAAGAGTCCCAGCAAAGCTGGTCACATGATCCCTCCTAGGCTCCGCCCACCCCAGTCATTCTCTTTGCCGTTGCACAGGCAACATCTCCACGGAGATGGTTAAGAGTTTTTTGGTGTTTAAATGTAGTTTTTATTCTTCTATCAAGTGTTTGTTATTTTAAAATAGTGCTGGTATGTACTATTTACTCTGAAACAGAAAAGGATGAAGATTTCTGTTTGTAAGAGGAAGATGATTTTAGCAGACAGTAACTAAAATCGATTGCTGTTTCCACACAGGACTGTTGAGATGAAGTAACTTCAGTTGGGGGAAACAGTTAGCAGACCTTTCTGCTTAAGGTATGACTAGCCATATTTCTAACAAGACCATGTAATGCTGGAAGGCTGTCATTTCCCCTCATGGGGACCGGTAAGCCATTTTCTTAGTCAAATATAAAAGAATAAAGGGCTTAAAAAAGGGCTTAAAAACTGGTAGACATTTTTATGGGCTAAAACGATTGCTTTATTGGGGCATATTATGCAGATTGTAGCTAATAATTGGCATTATAATCTTGGGGAACGTTTAAAAAATGGCAGGCACTGTGTTGGACATCTTTTTTAGTCTGGGGGCCTTTCTAGTTATAGATTCAGCCTCATTTTCACGCCATTACTGCACAGTTGTTTTTGGAGAGCAAGGCATGCAGATGCATGTGTGAGGATCTAAGAATCACTAAAAAAGCTTCTAGAAGGCGTAATTTGGTATTGTATTCCCCTCTGGGCTTGGTTGGGTCTCAGCAAAGCATATAGCTGGGACTGTATAGGGGTTACATTTGAAAACGGCTCCGGTTCCGTTAATTTAAGGGTTAAAACTCTGAAATTTGGTGTGCAATACTTTTAATGCTTTAAGACACTGTGGTGAAATTTTGGTGAATTTTGAAAAATTCCTTCATACTTTTTCACATATTCAGTAATAAAGTGTTTTCAGTTTGAAATTTAAAGTGACAGTAACGGTTTTATTTTAAAACGTTTTTTGTGCTTTGTTGACAAGTTTAAGCCTGTTTAACATGTCTGTACCATCAGATAAGCTATGTTCTATATGTATGAAAGCCAATGTGTCTCCCCATTTAAATTTATGTGATAATTGTGCCATAGTGTCCAAACAAAGTAAGGACAGTAATGCCACAGATAATGATATTGCCCAAGATGATTCCTCAAATGAGGGGAGTAAACATGATACTACATCATCCCCTACTGTGTCTACACCAGTTATGCCCACACAGGAGGCCCCTAGTACATCTAGTGCGCCAATACTTATTACCATGCAACAATTAACGGCTGTAATGGATAACTCCATAGCAAATCTTTTATCCAAAATGCCTACTTATCAGAGAAAGCGCGATTGCTCTGTTTTAAACACTGAAGAGCAAGAGGACGCTGATGATAACTGTTCTGACATACCCTCACACCAATCTCAAGGGGCCATGAGGGAGGTTTTGTCTGATGGAGAAATCTCAGATTCAGGAAAAATTTCTCATCAAGCTGAACCTGATGTTGTGACATTTAAATTTAAATTAGAACATCTCCGCGCACTGCTTAAGGAGGTGTTATCTACTCTGGATGATTGTGACAATTTGGTCATTCCAGAGAAATTATGTAAGATGGACAAGTTCCTAGAGGTTCCGGTGCCCCCCGACGCTTTTCCTATACCCAAGCGGGTGGCGGACATAGTAAATAAAGAGTGGGAAAGGCCCGGCATACCTTTTGTTCCCCCCCCCCTATATTTAAGAAATTATTTCCTATAGTCGACCCCAGAAAGGACTTATGGCAGACAGTCCCCAAGGTCGAGGGGGGCGGTTTCTACTCTAAACAAACTCACTACTATTCCTATCGAAGATAGTTGTGCTTTCAAAGATCCTATGGATAAGAAATTAGAGGGTTTGCTTAAAAAGATTTTTGTACAGCAAGGTTACCTTCTACAACCAATTTCATGCATTGTTCCTGTCACTACGGCAGCGTGTTTCTGGTTCGAGGAACTAGAAAAGTCGCTCAGTAAAGAATCTTCGTATGAGGAGGTTATGGACAGAGTTCAAGCACTTAAATTGGCTAACTCTTTTGTTTTAGATGCCGCTTTGCAATTAGCTAGATTAGCTGCGAAAAATTCAGGGTTTGCTATCGTGGCGCGCAGAGCGCTTTGGCTAAAGTCTTGGTCAGCGGATGTGTCTTCCAAGACAAAATTGCTTAACATTCCTTTCAAAGGTAAAACATTATTTGGACCTGATTTGAAAGAGATTATTTCAGACATCACTGGGGGAAAGGGCCACGCCCTCCCACAGGATAGGTCTTTTAAGGCTAAAAATAAGCCTAATTTTCGTCCCTTTCGCAGAAACGGACCAGCCTCTAATTCTGTATCCTCTAAGCAAGAGGGTAATACTTCACAACCCAAACCAGCCTGGAAACCAATGCAAGGCTGGAACAAGGGTAAGCAGGCCAAGAAGCCTACCACTGCTACCAAAACAGCATGAAGGGATAGCCCCCGATCCGGGACCGGATCTAGTGGGGGGCAGACTTTCTCTATTTGCTCAGGCTTGGGCAAGAGATGTTCAGGATCCTTGGGCGCTAGAAATAGTTTCTCAAGGTTATCTCCTGGAATTCAAGGAACTACCCCCAAGGGGAAGGTTCCACAGGTCTCAATTATCTTCAAACCAAATAAAGAGACAGGCATTCTTACATTGTGTAGAAGACCTGTTAAAGATGGGAGTGATACATCCAGTTCCAATAAGAGAACAAGGAATGGGATTTTATTCCAATCTGTTCATAGTTCCCAAAAAAGAGGGAACATTCAGACCAATTTTGGATCTAAAGATCCTAAACAAATTTCTCAGGGTACCATCGTTCAAAATGGAAACTATTCGAACGATCCTACCTACTATCCAGGAAAATCAATTTATGACTACCGTGGATTTAAAGGATGCGTACCTACATATTCCTATCCACAAGGAACATCATCAGTTCCTAAGGTTCGCTTTTCTGGACAAACATTACCAGTTTGTGGCACTTCCATTCGGATTAGCCACTGCTCCAAGGATTTTCACAAAGGTACTAGGGTCCCTTCTAGCGGTTCTAAGACCAAGGGGCATTGCAGTAGTACCTTACTTGGACGACATCCTGATTCAAGCGTCGTCCCTGTCAAAAGCAAAGGCTCATACGGACATCGTCCTAGCCTTTCTCAGATCTCACGGATGGAAGGTGAACAAAGAAAAAAGTTCTCTGTCCCCGTCAACAAGAGTTCCTTTCTTGGGAACAATAATAGATTCCTTAGAAATGAGGATTTTTCTGACAGAGGTCAGAAAATCAAAACTTCTAAGCTCTTGTCAAGTACTTCATTCTGTTCCTCGTCCTTCCATAGCGCAGTGCATGGAAGTAATAGGATTGATGGTTGCAACAATGGACATAGTTCTTTTTGCACGAATTCATCTAAGACCATTACAACTGTGCATGCTCAGACAGTGGAATGGGGATTATACAGACTTGTCTCCGACGATTCAAGTAGATCAAAAGACCAGAGATTCACTCCGTTGGTGGCTGACCCTGGACAATCTGTCACAGGGAATGAGCTTCCGCAGACCAGAGTGGGTCATTGTCACGACCGACGCCAGCCTAGTGGGCTGGGGCGCGGTCTGGGAATCCCTGAAAGCTCAGGGTCTATGGTCTCGGGAAGAGTCTCGTCTCCCGATAAACATTCAGGAACTGAGAGCGATATTCAATGCTCTCAGAGCTTGGCCTCAACTAGCAAAGGCCAAATTCATAAGGTTTCAGTCAGACACCATGACGACCGTTGCATATATCAATCATCAGGGGGGAACAAGGAGTTCCCTGGCGATGAAAGAAGTGACCAAGATAATTCAATGGGCGGAGGATCACTCCTGCCACTTGTCTGCGATCCACATCCCAGGAGTGGAAAATTGGGAAGCGGATTTTCTGAGTCGTCAGACATTCCATCCGGGGAGTGGGAACTCCATCCGGAAATCTTTGCCCAAATAACTCAATTATGGGGCATTCCAGACATGGATCTGATGGCGTCTCGTCAGAACTTCAAGGTTCCTTGCTACGGGTCCAGATCCAGGGATCCCAAGGCGACTCTAGTAGATGCACTAGTAGCACCTTGGACCTTCAACCTAGCTTATGTATTCCCACCGTTTCCTCTCATCCCCAGGCTGGTAGCCAGGATCAATCAGGACAGGGCCTCGGTGATCTTGATAGCTCCTGCGTGGCCACGCAGGACTTGGTATGCAGACCTGGTGAATATGTCATCGGCTCCACCATGGAAGCTACCTTTGAGACAGGACCTTCTTGTTCAGGGTCCATTCGAACATCCGAATCTGGTTTCCCTCCAACTGACGGCATGGAGATTGAACGCTTGATTTTATCAAAGCGTGGGTTTTCAGATTCTGTAATAGATACTCTGATTCAGGCTAGAAAGCCTGTAACTAGAAAAATTTACCATAAAATATGGAAAAAATATATCTGTTGGTGTGAATCTAAAGGATTCCCATGGAACAAGATAAGAATTCCTAAGATTCTATCCTTTCTACAAGAAGGTTTGGAGAAAGGATTATCTGCAACTTCTCTAAAGGGACAGATCTCTGCTTTATCTGTTTTACTTCACAAAAGACTGGCAGCCGTGCCAGATGTTCAAGCATTTGTTTAGGCTCTGGTTAGGATCAAGCCTGTTTACAGACCTTTGACTCCTCCCTGGAGTCTAAATCTAGTTCTTTCAGTTCTTCAAGGGGTTCCGTTTGAACCCTTACATTCCGTAGATATTAAGTTACTATCTTGGAAAGTTTTTGTTTTTGGTTGCAATTTCTTCTGCTAGAAGAGTTTCAGAGTTATCTGCTCTGCAGTGTTCTCCGCCCTATCTGGTGTTCCATGCAGATAAGGTGGTTTTGCGTACTAAGCCTGGTTTTCTTCCGAAAGTTGTTTCCAACAAAAATATTAACCAGGAGATAGTTGTACCTTCTTTGTGTCCGAATCCAGTTTCAAAGAAGGAACGTTTGTTACACAATTTGGACGTAGTCCGTGCTCTAAAATTCTATTTAGAGGCTACTAAAGATTTCAGACAAACATCTTCCTTGTTTGTTGTTTATTCTGGTAAAAGGAGAGGTCAAAAAGCGACTTCTACCTCTCTTTCCTTTTGGCTTAAAAGCATTATCCGATTGGCTTATGAGACTGCCGGACGGCAGCCTCCTGAAAGAATCACAGCTCACTCCACTAGGGCTGTGGCTTCCACATGGGCCTTCAAGAACGAGGCTTCTGTTGACCAGATATGTAAGGCAGCGACTTGGTCTTCACTGCACACTTTTGCCAAATTTTACAAATTTGATACTTTTGCTTCTTCGGAGGCTATTTTTGGGAGAAAGGTTTTGCAAGCCGTGGTGCCTTCCATTTAGGTGACCTGATTTGCTCCCTCCCTTCATCCGTGTCCTAAAGCTTTGGTATTGGTTCCCACAAGTAAGGATGACGCTGTGGACCGGACACACCAATGTTGGAGAAAACAGAATTTATGCTTACCTGATAAATTACTTTCTCCAACGGTGTGTCCGGTCCACGGCCCGCCCTGGTTTTTTAATCAGGTCTGATGAATTATTTTCTCTAACTACAGTCACCACGGTATCATATGGTTTCTCCTATATATATTTCCTCCTGTCCGTCGGTCGAATGACTGGGGTGGGCGGAGCCTAGGAGGGATCATGTGACCAGCTTTGCTGGGACTCTTTGCCATTTCCTGTTGGTGAAGAGAATATCCCACAAGTAAGGATGACGCCGTGGACCGGACACACCGTTGGAGAAAGTAATTTATCAGGTAAGCATAAATTCTGTTTTTATCCAGGGGAGTGGGAACTTCATCTAGAGGTATTTTCCAGCTTTATTCTCAGTTGGGGCGGCCGGAGTTGGATCTCATGGCATCTCGTCAGAATGCCAAGCTCCCGAGGTGCGGGTCGAGGTCAAAGGATCCTCAGGCTGTTTTGATAGATGCTCTGGCAGTTCCTTGGACTTTCAGTCTGGCATATGTGTTCCCTCCGTTTGCTCTTCTTCCTCGGGTCATTGCTCTGGTCAAACAAGAGAGGGCATTGGTGATTCTCATTGCTCCGGCGTGGCCTCGCAGAATCTGGTTTGCAGATCTGGAGTAGATGTCTTCCCTTCCACCTTGGCGTCTTCCATTAAGGAAGGACCTGCTTCTGCAGGGTCCCTACCTTCATCCAAATCTTGTTTCTCTGAAGCTGACTGCTTGGAGATTGAACGCTTGATTCTTTCTAAGCGTGGTTTTTCTGAGTCAGTCATTGAGACTATAATTCAGGCTCGTAAGCCTGTGACTAGGAATATTTATTATAAGATTTGACGTAAATATTTGTATTGGTGTGAATCCAAAGGCTACTTGTGGAGTAGAGTTATAATTCCTAGGATTTTGTCTTTTCTCCAGGAGAGTTTGGAGAAAGGTTTATCTGCTAGTACCCTGAAGGGTCAAATTTCTGCTTAATCTATTTTATTGCACAAGCACCTGGCGGATGTGCCAGATGTTAATTCTTTTTGTCAGGTTAGAATTCGACCTGTGTTTAAGTCTACTACTCCACCTTGGAGTCTTAATTTGGTTCTTCGAGTCCATCAACAGGCTCAGTTTGAACCTATGCATTCTTTGGATATTAAGATGTTATCTTAGAAGGTTTTGTTTCTGGTGGCTATTTCTTCGGCTCGAAGAGTTTCAGAGCTTTCATCCTTACAGTATGAATCGCCTTTTCATATTTTTTACTCTGATAAGGTAGTTCTGCATACTGCCTTGGGTTTTCTTCCCAAGGTTGTTTCTGATAAGAATATTAATCAAGAGATTGTTGTTCCTTCTTTGTGCCCTAATCCTTCTTCTCATAAGGAGCATTTTTTGCACTTCCTGGATGTGATTTGTGCATAGAAATATTATTTGCAGACGGCTAAGGATTTTTGCCAGTCTTCTTCTTTATTTGTTGTCTTTTCTGGGAAGTGTATGGGTAAGGAAGCTATGGCTACTTCTCTTTCTTGTTGGTTGAGGAGTGTTATTTATTTGGTATATGAGACTGCTGGTCAGCAGCCTCCTGAGAGAATCATGGCTCATTCCACGAGGGCTGTTTCATCTTCTTGGGCTTTCAAAAATGGAGCTTCTGTAGATCAGCTTTGCAAGGCTGTGACTTGGTCATCTTTGCATACTTTTTCTAAATTTTACAAATTTGATACTTTTGTTCAGCAGAGGCTTCTTTTGGGAGAAAGGTTCTTCAAGCAGTGGTGCCTTCTGTTTAGGTTAACTTCTCCCTTATCATCTGTGTCCTCTAGCTTTGGTATTGGTTCCCAACAGTAATTAAGATTATCCTTGGACTCACCGGGCGCCATGTACTAAGGCGTCAATTTTTTCGCACAGACCGTATTGAAATAACCCGCCGGCATTCGCACCATGCGGATGGCACTTCGTTACATGAATGTACTAAAAACCAAGCCGTAAAATTTCGTGTCTATTGTGTGTCGAAGACAATCGGATTATTGATAACTTTGAAGCTTCGTTCGGCGCGAAAGAGCAAAGTTAAGAAGCAGTCTGCGACCTGATTGGTTTAGTTCTTTACCCACGTGACGATCTAGGTGTCATAATCGCCAGACAAGTGGCAACGTCTGGCTGCTGACATGTATAAGAATGTGCATTTTCCCAGAAATCTTAGAATATTGTTTATTTACTTTTCGGTATTCACTTTGACAAGATGGCTTGCTCCGGAGATTCTGCTACTTCTAAGAAGACTCGCAACCCTAACTTCTCGCATCAACAGAATGTTGTACTTGTTGATCTAGTACTCGAATATTATGACAATATTTATGGTAGTCGAGTCAAGCAAACCCCAGGCGCTCGTAAGAAGATTATTTGGGAGAAAATTAGTGACGCAGTGAGTGCTCAAGGACCCACTAAAAAAGATATTGAGTCCTGCAAAAAAAGGTTCAACGATATCAAGCGTCAAACTAAATCCAAAATTGCCAAAGAAAAGCAATATGCCCGAGGTACTGGAGGCGGACAACCTTATGTCGCAGATTTGACAGACTTTGAAAGAAAAGTTTTACAGAGGCTTGGCACGGAGGTCATTGAGGGCATAACCGATGACTGTGATAGCAATATTCGTGGTAATTATAATTTATAAATTAATATTTATATTGTTTTCTTGTCTGCTCCAAAATTGTTTCTCTTACGTTCATGTTTTACAAAATTGGATTTTGTTAACGGAATCTTGATTGTACAATTTCTGCTTTACTGTTCCTTTAAAATAGATTTATGATTTACATAACTTCTCTCTGTATCTATTTTTTTAAAGTTCCAGTGAACGAAAAAGGAAAGCATTCATGATGGAGCATGAAAAACATTTTAAATTATCTAATATGCTCAATTTTTTTTCATATTGCTTAATGTATTTTAAAAAAATAAGGCCTACATGGCACAGTAAAATGAAACCCAAATGTTTGATTTTGAAAGGGCATGCAATTTTAACCCACCTTTAATTTTGTTTTTTCATTATCTAAATTGCTTTATTTTCTATATATTCTTTGTTGAATAACATATATTGATATTAGAAATACTCGCTAGCTGTTATTTCTTCAACAAAGGAGAACTAACGAATGAAGCAAATAAGATAATAGTAGTTAATTGTAATTTCTTTTTTATTGTATTCTCTATTGGAAACATTTGAGAAAGATGTTTTTAGAGACCTTTTAATTTGTGTATATTAAAGCAAGATACAAATCATAGTTAGAAAATGTTATAATGGGAGTACATTTAACTATTAATTAGCATTTCATAAATTGCACATAAACTTTTAATTTTATTGATTGTATTAATTTAAATTTGTATTTACTAACTCCTAGGCGGTTCAGTTAGAGCGTCAACCTCTGCATCTGTCCATACCCCATCTACCTCTTCATCAGAGAGACCACGTCCTTCAACTTCTCAGCCTCAGAACGTAAGACAACAACAACATGGGCAATATTTACGGTCAACTACAAATACCAGCCACAGCCTATCGTCTGCAGATACTATTCCAGATGTAAGGAGCAGTACACCAGATACAGCTGTTGGAAGAAGCTCTGGTATGTATCTTTAAACCACTTATATATACACCTTCTAAATTTTTGTTTATAAATTAGATATTAATGTTTAATTTTAATTTTTACAGCCGATGTTGAACGTCTCTTCAGAGCCATGGTAACCGAATCAGCACCACTTTTTGATGGTAAGTTACTTTTTTAAAGTAAATATCGGATGAGAAGACAAATAATTATGT
Organism: Bombina bombina; assembly: GCF_027579735.1. NCBI lineage: Eukaryota > Metazoa > Chordata > Amphibia > Anura > Bombinatoridae > Bombina > Bombina bombina. The sequence goes on along the minus strand of NC_069504.1, from coordinate 554,099,705 downwards.
TAGAAACAAAATTGAACCATTTAAACTTTGATAGTTATTCAAACTGTAATACTGTGAGATTGATGTATTTTATATGCAAACAGTTGTAGTAAGGAAGGTATTTAATCTTATTGTAAGATTCCAACATGAAAGTATAACATGACACTATAAATTTCTCTTGTATAGTAACCCCTCTAACCATTAATGTTTGAATAAATTTCGATCTGCATCTTTTTTTTTGGAAATTAATGCTAATTTTTTTTAATTTTTTTTTTAGATATCGCTGAGGAGGACGATTCATCAAGAGAGGTGATTCTGAATCTTGTTCCAGTTCCAGCACCAGAGGGTAGATCGCCAGAAAGTGGAAGCCTGACTCCTGACCTAACACAGATGGCACAAGATCAGGATTTGGACATACATGAGCCTGTTATAAACCCCCGTAGTGATGAGGAAAATACTAATTCACCACCTGTTCATGGAGTTCAAGCACAGGGAATTGAACTATTGGAACAACCACAAGCTATTGTCCAAGAGCAGGCACCTTTGGAAGATGCAGGTCTTAACGAAATGTTAAATCTTGCCAGAGGATATAGAGCAGACAGTAGACAGGTCCAGGAAATTTTGTCTGGACATTTAGAAAGATTTGACACTTATAACCAGCAACGGTTGGAACTGGACCGTGAAATCTTTAACTGGCAAAGAGAAATGGACAGGGAAAGGAACCTACATATAAACAGGGCCTTGACAATAGCTGAAGACAACATGCGAATGGCTCAAAATACTATGCAAACTTTGTTAGAATTGATTAGAGATAGACATCAGAGCCAAGAGTCGCCAGATCCAAAAAGACCACGGTTTAATTAGTGCATTGTTATGGACAATTTTAAAGTTATTACTATTGTTTTGTTGTTGACAAAGAATATATTGTTATTTTTACATAGTTTTATTAAAGTTTATCCTGTTTGTATTTAATTTTCTTGTTTATTTTTTAAATTTATTTAAAATCAGTTTTAAAATGTATTGTACACACAGACAAATATAAGTAAAACAATTATAATTTTTATTACATCCAAAATATTAACAAAATTGAATCAAAATGGCATTATAGAAAATAGTGCTCACGGCCAATACAGTATTTTTTGGGGTTTTGAATAAACTTTTTAACATACCAAAAAATGACAATTTTGGTGGCCTCAAAAAAAAAACAAAAAAAAAACAAAAAACTTTTTTTTATTTAAAATGCAATCATTGATTATCTGTTTTCCACTACATAAGTATTGTAGAGATTCTGAACCTGTGTATTTAAATTCATTATAGTATCCATTATTTGTTTAATATCTTCACAGACAGAGGATTGAACTTGTGATACAACTGGTACACTGGAATCTAGAGAAGGGACAAAAATTAGAAAAAAAATTAAGGATTATGAGAACATGTTTAAAATAAAAACAGATTATTTAAAAGCAGGTAACAAAATTGTATTACCATTTTGGTTAGAGGCGGTATTATCCATAGATCTACTTGTCTGTGTAGATTTAGAAACCATAGATATGTCCCAGTCATTATCAATATCAGAAATATTGGTTAAGTTTTTCTCACTACTTGCGCTCTGGAATATATATTTAGAAATGGAGGTATATATTTTGGTATTGATTTGACTATAAGCTATAATATAGTAAATCAAAAAATGTATAAACAATTACCTAGTTGAATTGAGGGTGAAGTTAATGACATCCTTTCAGGAGCATTATTTGCTTCATTGTCACTATCTATGAAAGATTAATAAAGAATTCTATATAAAAAATTGTAAGTAGAAAAATGGTAATGGTACAAAATATAAGAAAAATACCTTCTGTAGAAGATATTTGTATTATTCTTGTGAACCTTGTTTTCTTCTTTTTCTGCAAACTTTTATTGGTTTCTGTAAATAACACAACAAGCTAATCATGATTAAATTTAACAGTTGTATAACTATAGATATGTAAACCATGGTTCTATTGTACCTTGAGGTGTATGAACGACAGTTAGGCGCCTGACACCTCCTTTATGTGGGGACAATTGTCTGTCAAGCAAAGACAGTGGCAAGGGTGGGGATCTAGCCTCACTTCTAGGTGTCAAATTTAGAATAGGCCTTACATAACGTGGAGGAGGAGCACCACAAATATTTTCTTTCTTCTTATCTGAAATAGAAAATTTGTACATATGTTTGTTTAAAGTTTCTTAGTTTTAAAATGTGTTATTTAATAAAGTTTTCAATTTTCGTGTGTTAGAATGTTTATAGTGTTTCCATTTGTTTTAAATTAAAATGGACATGAAAGTGATATGGTACACCTATTTATTCTTTCAGTTCTCATATTGATGATGAACTTTGCATAGAATTTATAATGTAAAAGAATAACAAAATTATATAGCAGTAAGAAACAGTATGGACATGAAAGTGATCACTATGGTACACTGAAACCTAATTATAATTTCAGATCTCATATTGATGATGAACTTTGCATAGAATTTATAATGTAAAAGAATAACAAAATTATATACCAGTAAGAAACAGTATGGACATGAAAGTGATCACTATGGTACACTGAAACCTAATTATAATTTCAGATCTCATATTGAGGATGGACTTTGCATAGAATTTATAATTTAAAAGAATAAAAAAAATAATATACCATTAAGAAACATTATGGACATGAAAGTGATCAATATGGTACACTGAAACCTACTTATAATTTCAGTTCTCATATTGATGATGAACTTTGCATAGAATTTATCATTTAAAAGAATAACAATTTTATAAACTTACATGTCCTTAAAAGGCTCCTAATAGATTGGTAATATAGTGGTTCTCGACGTTTAACATCACTGTATCGTCTCAAACATTGACGCCTGGTACTTTTAATTTTTGATACACGATACATTCTGCGTATCATTTCATAGATAGTTTTGTCCCTTTCATCTTGAATGACCCCCCGGACACCCCCTAAGCGTTTGGGAAAATATCTATCCATTACATACACTAGAATTATCATTTCCCCAGATGTGAAAGGTGCAATTCTCTTCATCCTCCCTGGTCCCATAGCAAATTTCTAGATGGGTGTGTCAAATCCCAAAATGTTCTCAATATCGCGTTATTCATTGTCTCTATGCAACATTATTGTATATTTGCTAAATTGTGAGAATTCTTTGGATACAATTATAAAAAAGTTGTATTATTTATTGCCATTCTCAAGTAATGATAAATGTAAATGAAGTTTGATGTATATATTTTATTGTGTAATAGAGTTATCAATAGTGTAGTGTAGTTTTTTTTGTTATGTAGGACAGTCATATAATTATAGATCTTTATGATTATTTGGTTTATATAGTTATTGTGCAATATGTTGGTTTTAAATAAAAATTAAAGTTTTATTAAAAAACAATATCCAATGTGACCGTTTATTATAATTTGTTAACTTATAAAAATAAAAACAAATACAAAATCACACAAGTATATGATGAAAAAAAAAAGATTTTATTCAGAAAGTGAAAATTTAGTTTTTTATTCAAAAGACCAAAAAATAGAAGTCCTGTGATTACAATCTTTTGATGAAATCAATCCTTAAAATAGTTCTCTGCGACAAAATTTTTGGCATTAATAGCCTGTCTTGTTGGTGCATCATTACAGATGACCTCAGGGAAGTTCTCAAATGATATATCATCTTCATCAATTTCAATTCCTCTTCTTATTGCAATGTTATGCAGAATGCAGCATACAAGAATAATTTTTGCAACCTTCTCGGGAGCATACTGCATGACACCACCTGAGTGGTCAAGACAACGAAAGCGCATTTTTAACAATCCAAATGCTCTCTCGATGATTCCTCTGGTGGATCTGTGTGCCTCGTTGAATTTCACCTCACATCTTCTTCGAGGATTGTTATAGGGTGTGAATAACCATTCTCTACTGAAATAACCAGCGTCCCCTATGAAAAAAATTAAAAAGGATTAACATTTCAAAGATGATAAAGACGATAATTTCAATGAAAATTAACTATTTTTTTAGTTAAATCTATCATAACAATGCATGACATAAACTACGTTTGACAATTATAATAATACTGTAACATAACATCCCTAAAATATAATTACCTAACAGCCATCCTTCAGGCATCTCTCCCTCCTCAAACTTCCGATATAACCCAGACTGACGCAAGATATACGAATCATGGCAGGATCCAGGGAAGTTGGAACGGACACTGATTATTTTCATGTTATGGTCACACACCATCTGAACATTGAGGGAATGGTACTGTTTTCTGTTCCTGAAAACTTCCTCACGTTCTCTGGATGGTTTGACTGCAACATGGGTGCAATCGATGGCTCCAAGTACATTGGGCATTCCGGCCATTCTATAAAAATTAGACTTCGACCGGGAGCGGTCGGAATAGCGAAACCTGAGGGGGTATACGGCAGCCGGGGGAGGGGCAACAGTGGGAGCCCTCCCCGGGGACACACTCCAAGACCTATATACAGGTCTGTTGCAGCGGACAGTTCCTGGCAGAGTATCGGCAGAATTCTCTATATCCACCATACAGTCCAGACACATATTCCCAAATGAACGAGTCTCTGTCCACATCAGAGGGCTTGAGTGATGCCCAGCCGGGCAGCCCAGCAAACCCACAGCTTGTGCCACTTAACCCCGGTGGAGGAGGCAAAGCCGCCCCTCCTGGCAAGAACAGCAAGAAGGGGCAGCGTATGGACCGTAGTAGTGACGAGTACCGCATGCGCAGGGAACGAAACAACATGGCAGTGAAAAAAAGCAGATTAAAGAGCAAGCAGAAAGCTCAAGACACCTTACAAAGGGTCAACCAGCTCAAAGAGGAAAATGAGAGACTAGAAGCTAAAATCAAGCTGCTTACTAAAGAACTGAGTGTTCTGAAAGACCTGTTCTTAGAGCATGCTCACAATTTGGCAGACAATGTGCAGCCTGAGGCCGCCGCGCCAGGGCCAGAGAGTGCAGCGCCATAACCAGTGGCAGGGCGTAGCAGAAGACGCAAAGAACTTTTGCGGATGCAAAGCCTAGTGTTCTTTGTGCTAGCTCTCCAGTGCACGTTTGGTTCTGGACCCAATTAATTTATGCAGAAATCTTATTTTTGTTGGTATATTTTGGCCCCTGGCCCTCGACTCTTCAAGCACACAAGCTTCACCTTGAGTATCGATGAGAAAAAAGGAAATGCAGCAAATAAGACTTTCTCTTAGTTCAAGTAAAGCAATAATATTTATATCTGTTGTTGTTTAAGGTTGAACCGTGTCCTAATGTTTATTTTGTTATGCAGTGCTACATGAAAATGAATTCCCTGGTTCCTTAGTAACTTGGCATGCACAAGCAGGTATACAATTGGTCTGGCATGGTGCCGCCAGTCAATGCTTGGGGTTTGATTGGCAGTATCTAGTGATACTGCTACCATTGTGAAGTTTCCTGCCATACTGTAGATACAATACCGGGCTTACTGTATGCACTCTGAGTACACAGGAGCCTGGGAATTAAAATGTATTTCATGTTGGGTTTGGGCATTTGTATGGGTAGGTTCTATATTTCAGTTGTGTCTATAGCTATTGTTAGACCCTATGACTTGGTGTGGATCTGGACTCACTATATTGCAACCCACAGGCACATCTGCTGTATCAACGAATGTGACACGTCAGGGGAAAACTAAACACAAGTGTCAATTTGAGGACATATTTTACATCAGTTTTTCTTTATTTTTTTTAATACCTAGTTGAAAACGGGAGGTGACTGTGTGTGTGAGTTAATCTAAAGACAAGTGAAGACCTCTGTGCCTTATTCTAACTTAATATAATGAGATTCTGGTTGGCTGCTAGTGAGTGTTCATGTGACAGATTTGTGTGATAAGTACTTTAGTTTAATCAAGTTCACAGATGCACATGAGCTCACGGACGTGACCGATCGCCCCAATGACAGTACCCAGCTCTTGCTTTTACAGACCTCATTAACCCATTGATTGGTAAAGTAGGCTGCATTCCTTTGTTGGAGCCAAAGGGTTAAATAGTGATCTGACCTAAACCACCAGTTATCAAACTTTTCACCTGGAGCTTTGTCAAATCTGTGCCATACATGCCCACGGGTCATTAGCCTCCATAGAACTGACATGGGCCACAATTAGCAGGAGCCATCCATGTCCTCAGTTTGGGATAAGCTGTTGTGGGTAGCTGGGGACATTTAGTCTGCTCACCAGCCTGGATTATTATGTGCTTAAACTGACGGTATATTTCAGTGCTGCGTAGAAGGCAACAAGAAAAGGTATAAGGTTTATATAACAATGTGTGCTTAATGTATACTGTGATATATACTGAGGTTTATGATCACCTAGACCAACCTGTCTTGCTATTTGCCAGCAAGTCACTGACATCCAGTACATGAGGGGTATGTAAACGGCCGTGCAAAATACCAAACTGGAGAGAACATGGGAATTTATAGGATTCTCACTAAAGCTCACTCATATCTCTAGTCTTAGTGAATGGTTCCCTCTGAGAGTAGCACTAGATGGAGGGAGGCTCAGATACGGAATAGCATAATGTGCAAGGTTGTGCTATGCGCTAATCCTGGGGAGCACAACTATATTCTGTACAGGCCGCAGTGAGACGTATGCTGGGATCAGCCGCCTTAGTAATGAGCTTGAAGCGGCGTTGACCAATCTAATATGTTACAGATGAACTTCACCAAAATGTAATTTCAATCATTTCATAGGTTCCCATTTTTTAGCTTTTTTATTGAGAATGTTAAGAAAATTGTTGTGTTTGAGGTATGAAATTACTGTACAGTGAATGAAAAGCTGGTTAAATCAGAAAAAAAAAAAAAAAAATTAGACTTCACAGATTGCCACTCTTCTGGAGTCGATGGAAGGCACACGTACCTTGGAAAGACGACCATCAAAGCATCAATAACTTTGGTTAGGTGCCTCAAAAAAGCAGACTGGCTGATGCCAATTATAACGCTAGACACAGCTTGGAATGAACCGGTGGCAAAAAAGTGTAAGGCTGCCAACAGTTTTAATAGTCCGGGTATGGCTTGTGAACGCGCTGTCATTGGTTCAAGGTATTCTGCTATTTCATTGTAAAGTTGCATAATAGCTTCTCTGTCCAAACGGAATCTCTGGATAATCTCTCGATCAGAAATGCTTTCCAAACCCATACGTGGAAGGAAAACTCTAGGGACTCTAATTCTTCTACCTCTCCTTCTCTGCAAGTTGTTAACCGGTGCCTGTATAGCCCTTCTTCCTCGTAATTGAATTAATCGGAAAAGAAACATGTGTAAAACTGTCTCCATCTTCATTCACTGATCCAAAAACCAATAATGCTACAATAGTAGTCTAGTCCTTTCACTTAAGTACTTCTACCTGGCGTCAGGTTGATACCCCCTATAGTTTTCTATTGTATTCGCTACCTAAATGGTCGCGAAGCAAATCACGCAAAGTTACAGTGAAAGTTGGAGCGGGCGGATTAGTTGTAACATTCATAATTTCCGATTACAGCGAATTTACGTGCGATCGAACATGTAGTAAGTGGAAAAAGGCTTCGGAACGATGAGTTGAGTAAAATTACGATCGCTGATGAAAATAGTGGTTTTTCGAGCAGATCGCAGATTGATACATACGAGAAGCAGATCGTGAGCGAATTTTGACGCGGAAATACAGACGGACGGTCACTTCGAAGCTTAGTACATGGCGCCCACCGTGTCATTAGAAAGAAAACATAATGTATTCTTACCTGATAAATTTATTTATTTCTTGACACGGTGAGTCCACGGCCCTGTTTTTCAGACAGTTTGCTTTTCTATAAACTTCAGGCACCTCTGCACCTTAGATTACTTCCTTTCTCCTTTCCCTTTGGGCGAATGACTGGCGATTGTGGGTAGGAGGAGTCGTATTTAACAGCATTTGATGTGGTGCTCTTTGCCTCCTCCTGCTGGTCAGGAGTAATATTCCCAACAGTAATTAAGATGATCCATGGACTCACTGTGTCAAGAAATAAATAAATTTATCAGGTAAGAAAAAATTATGTTTTTTTCATGGGACTGCCATAGCGCAGCCATTACGAGTTTTGCGATGAGGCTAAAAAGCTTGCGTTGCAGCCTATACCGACATGATCTGTACCGCCATCTGAGAGCAGTAGTTATGAGTTTTATGCAACAAAACTGTTACATAAAACTCATAACTAAAGTGTTACAAAGTACACTAAACACCCATAAACTACCTATTAACCCCTAAACCGAGGCCCTCCAGCATTGCAAACACTAAGTTATTAACCCCTAATCCGCCACTCCCGACATCGTCACCACTATAATAAAGTTATTAACCCCTAAACCGCCGCCCTCCCGCATCGCAAACACTATTTAAATATTATTAAGCCCTAATCTGCCATCTGCCCACATCGCCCCAATATACTAAAGTTATTAACCCCTATTCCACTGCTCCCCGACACCGCCGCCACTATAATAAACCTATTAACCCCTAAACTGAAAGCCCCCCACATCACAATAAACTAATTTAAACTATTAACCCCTAAACCGAAAGCTCCCCACATCACAATAAAGAAATATAAACTAGTAACCCCTAAACCTAGCGCCCCCCCCTAACTTTATATTAAAATTACAATTTACCTATCTTAACTTAAATTAAAACTTACCTGTCAAATTAAAAAAACTAAGTTTAAACTAACAATAAATTTAATATAACTATTAAACTAAAATTAAACTAACTATAATTAACTATCTAACTACAAAAAATAAAAAAGACTAAATTACAAAAAATAACAAACACTAAATTACGAAAAATGTCAAATGAAATGATCAAAAATAAAAAAGAAGTATACCTAATAGCCCTATAAGAATAAAAAGCACACTCAAAATAAAAAAACCCTAGCCTACAATAAACTACCAAAAGCCTATAAAAGGGCCTTTTGTAGGGCATTGCCCTAAGATAAACAGCTCTTTTACCTGTAAAAAAAATACAAAGACCGCCCAACAGTAAAACCCACCACCCAACCAACCCCCCAAAAATAAAAATCTTAAAGGGACAGTCTACCATAGAATTGTTATTGTTTTAAAAGATAGATAATCCCTTTATTACCCATTCCCCAGTTTTGCATAACCAACAGTTATATTAATATACTTTTTACCTCTGTGATTACCTTGTATCTAGGAACCTTCTTCCAGCCCCCTGATCACATGACTGTGACTGTTTATTATCTTTTGTCTTAAATTTAGCATTGTTTAGTGCTAGATCTTAAATAACCCCCTGTGCCTGAACACAGTGTTATCTATATGGCCCACATGTACTTTCTGTCTCTTTGTGTTGAAAAGAGATTTAAAAAGCATGTGATAAGAGGCAGCCCTCAAAGGCTTAGAAATTAGCATATGAGCCTACCTATGTTTAGTTTAAACTAAGAATACCAAGAGAAAAAAGCTAATTTGATGATAAAAGTAAATTGGAAAGTTGATTCAAATTAAAAGTCCTATCTGAATAATTAAAGTTTAATTCATGCTAGACTGTACCTTTAACTCTAACAAAAACCTAAGCTACCCATTGCCCTAAAAAGGGCATTTGTATGGGCATAGGAATTAGGGCTGCTAAAATCCTATTGGCTGTTCAAATCAGTTAATAGGATTTAAGCAGCTCTCATTCTATTGGCTGATTGCATAAAGAGGACCTCCACGTCGGATCGATGGACCTCCGCCTGGACCCCCGCCTTGGACCTTCGCCTGGAATCCTATTGGCTGTTCAAATCAGCCAATAGGATGAGAGCTACTGAAATTCTATTGGCTATTCAAATCAGCCAATAGAATTTCAGTAGCTCTCATCCTATTGGCTGATTTAAACAACCAATAGGATTTTAGCAGTCCTAATTCCTATTGCCTGATTGAAGTTTTTCAGCCAATAGGAATTCAATGGTACCCCCAGTATAAAAGGGGTACCTTCAATTTGAATCCTTAGTATGCTGCAGACGATCGCATGAAGAGGACCTCCACGTCGAATCGATGGACCTCCACCAGGACCTCTGCCTGAACCTCCGCCTTGGACCTTTGCCTGGACCTTCGCCTTGGACCTTTGCCTGGATCTCTGCACATCGACCTCTCCGCCTCTGCAGGAATGAAAAAGATGCCGGTCCTGCGATTGATGTAGATGGAGCTGCCTGGATGAAGATGTAGCCGTCTGGATGAAGATGGAGCCCCCGGGATGAAGATGGAGCCGCCAGGATGAAGATCCTTCAAGAAGGACTTCAGCAACTATAAGTGGATCTTTGCTGGTTAGTGTTAGGATTTTTTAAACTTTTTTGGGTGGGTTTTCTTTTAGTTTAGGTTTTAGGCTTTTCGTAAAAGAGCTAAATGCCCTTTTAAGAGCAGTGCCCATTCAAATGCCCTTTTAAGGGCAATGGGTAGCTTAGATTTTTGTTAGAGTTTGTTTTTTTATTTTGGGGGGTTGGTTGGGTGGTGGGTTTTACCTTTAACTAAGGGCAATGCCCTACAAAAGGCCCTTTTAATGGCTATTGGTAGTTTATTGTAGGCTAGGGTTTTTTTATTTTGGGTGGGCTTTTTATTTTTATAGGGCTATTAGATTAGGCATAATTCTTTTTTATTTTTGAAAGTTATTTTTTTGTTTTGTTTGTTATTTTTTGTAATGTAGTATTTATTTATTTTTTTATAATGAATTTTTATTTGATTTTAGAATGAAAGGTAACACTTGGGGACACGCAGGACCCCTGTTCAAACATACACAAACAAAAGGATCGGACACGCAGGTCCGGTTGCAATAGTTGTCAAAACATTGATACATCATAAGTAAATTCCAGGGATTTGTGGTGAAAATAGTTCACCAAGATTGAACCCTGATGTGGGCTCTGAATGTAGGGGGGGGTGGTGGTGCTTATAGATTAAATTTAATGCTCCAAAGAGCAAGTCAGGATAAATTGCTGTAATATGTATTAATGGGTTTGACCATATAAATTGAGGAGCAGGTTCTGCCAACATACTAGTCAACAAAATACCCAGTACGAACTGTACTTAACACCCACTATACCTAACACTCATCGTACCTAGCACACACTGTATCTAACACTCAATGTACCTAGCACACACCGTACCCAGCACACATTATACCTAGCACACGCTGCACTTAACACTCATTGCACCTAACACACGCCTTACCCAGCACACACGCAGCACCCAGCGTTCATTGTATCTAGCGCACACTGCACACACTGTACCTAGCACTCATTGTACCCAGCTCACATTATATCTACCACTCATTGTGCCAAGCACACATTATACCCAACACATACTGTCCCTAGTACACATGATACCTAGCCCATATTATACCCAACACATGCTGTGCCTAGCACACGCTGCACCTAGCACACATTATACCTGGTACACATGATACCTAGCTCCCACAGTACCTAGCACACGCCTTACCTAGCACCCACCTTGCCTAGCACACACGACACCTAGCACACACTGAATCTAGCACACACTGTATCCAACACACGTAGTGCCTAGCACACACTGTACCTAGCACAATTCATACCTAGCACAATTCATACCTAGCACACGCCATACCCAGCACGCGCCTTGCTGAGCACACGCTGTACCTGGCACACATTAAACCTAGCACATATTGTACCTAGCACGCATTGAACCTAGCAGGCATTGAACCTAGCAGGCATTGAACCTAGCAGGCATGATACCTAGCACACATGATACCTAGCACACATGATACCTAGCACACATGATACCTAGCACACATGATACCCAGCACACATGATACCTAGCACACATGATACCCAGCACACATGATACCCAGCACACATGATAACCAGCACACATGATACCTAGAACACACTGTGCTTAGCAAACATTATACCTGGCACACATGATACTTAGCTCCCGCAGTACCTAGCGCACGTTGTACCTAGCACACGCCGTACCTAGCACCCACCTTGCCTAGCACATGCTGTACCTAGCACACATTGCACCTAGCACACATGATACTTAGCATACCCTGAATCTAGCACACACTGTACCCAACACACGCAGTGCCTAGCACACACTGTACCTAGCACAAATTATACCTGTCACACGCTGTACCTAGCACACGCCGTACACAGCACCCGCCTTGCTGAGCACACACTGTACCTAGCACGCATTATACCTAGCATGCACTATACCTAGCACGCATTGTACCTAGCACGCATTGAACCTAGCACGCGAGATACCTAGCACACATGGTACCTATCAGGCATTATACCTAGCACACATGGCACCTAGCACACATGACACCTAGCACACATGACACCTAGCACATGCTGTACCCGGCATACGCCGTGCCCGGCACCCGCCTTGCCCAGCAAATGCTGTACCTAGCACACATTGCACCTAGCACACATTGTACCTAGCACACATTGTACCTAGCACACATGATACCTAGCACACATGATACCTAGCACACATGATACCCAGCACACATGATACCCAGCACACATGATACCTAGAACACACTGTGCTTAGCAAACATTATACATGGCACACATGATACTTAGCTCCCACAGTACCTAGCGCACGTTGAACCTAGCACACGCCGTACCTAGCACCCACCTTTCCAAGCAAATGCCATACCTAGCACACATTGCACCTAGCACACATTGCACCTAGCACACATGATAACTAGCATACCCTGAATCTAGCACACACTGTACCCAACACACGCTGTACCTAGCACAAATTATACCTAGCACACGCTGTACCTAGCACACATCGTACCCAGCACCCGCCTTGCTGAGCACACGCTGTACCTAGCACGCACTATACATAGCATGCATTGTACCTAGCACGCATTGTACCTAGCACGCATTGAACCTAACACGCATTGAACCTAGCATGCATTGAACCTAGCATGCATTGAACCTAGCACGCGTGATACCTAGCACACATGGCACCTAGCACACATGACACCTAGCACACTTGACACCTAGCACACACTGTACCCAGCACACGCCGTGCCCGGCACCCGCCTTGCCCAGCACATGCTGTACCTAGCACACATTGCACCTAGCACTAGACATGTGCAATTCGTTTCGTTTCGATTCGGAAATTCGGCAAATTCGGCAAATTCGTCGATTCGGATCGAACCGAATTTCCGAATTAAAATTCTGCCGAATTTTCCGAATCTTACCGAATCGAACGGAATCGATTCGTAAATTCGGATGGCCATTGGGATTACACTAGTATTGTACAGTATGTTAGGTTAACACCTAATATACAGTATAATACTAGTCTAATCCCACCTAACACTTACCGAAATGCCGAATTTACGAACCGAATCAAACCGAATCCAGCCGAATTTCTTCGAATCCGAATGAATCCGAAACGAATCCGAAACGAATCGATTCAGAATTTTCCGAATTTGAATCGATCCGAACCGAACTTCGAAAAATTCCGAATCGATCCGAACCGAACCGAATTTTTTCGCCATGCACATGTCTACCTAGCACACATTGTACCTAGCACACATTGTACCTAGCCCACAATGTACCTAGCCCACACTGTACCTAGCCCACACTGTGCCCAGCCCACCCTGTTCCCAGCCCACACTGTGCCCAGCCCAAGCTGTACCTAGCACGCACTATACCTAGCATGCATTGTACCTAGCACGCATTGAACCTAGCACGCATTGAACCTAGCATGCATTGAACCTAGCATGCATTGAACCTAGCACGCGTGATACCTAGCACACATGGCACCTAGCACACATGACACCTAGCACACTTGACACCTAGCACACACTGTACCCGGCACACCCCGTGCCCGGCACCCGCCTTGCCCAGCACATGCTGTACCTAGCACACATTGCACCTAGCACACATTGTACCTAGCACACATTGTACCTAGCCCACAATGTACCTAGCCCACACTGTACCTAGCCCACACTGTGCCCAGCCCACCCTGTTCCCAGCCCACACTGTGCCCAGCCCACACCGTACCTAGCACACACTATACCTAGGCTCGCCTAACAGCAGGAGGGGAGAGAGGGGGAGGAGACTGATTGGACAAGGGACATGGGGCTTATAATGCCAGGAGATATAAGAGACTATAACTAGTTTATTATGGCATGTTTAATTATGTATTTACATGAACCCTCAGGTGTATGGTATGCCTAAGATCCATCTATCCAGTACTATTAGGGATATAGAAGCCACCCACATGAAGTATTATTATGGTACAACTAATATGTAAGAGGATTATTGGGAGTCAGTATATGTTCCCTAAATATATATATATAAAGGTAAAACAGCATATATAGGATCCCATCAAAACAAATACACTGGAAACACTGTATTACATGCAATATCTACTTTACACAGACACGTGATATACCAGAACTTACTAGTGGTAGTTGACCTGGGATACCTATGACAAAACATATGATAAATAGAGATGGTAGAGGCAAATAACTATTGGTGTCAAAACAAAACTGTTATTAACCTCATGATTGCCATATCTCAAAGGAACTCTATTTAAAGGTCTGCACTAAAACACATAAGCCTTATATGATATATAAAGACCCAGATTTGCTTAACATTCAAATATAAAATCTATAGAAGAGAACAGTGTATAGACCTTAGCACTGATAAATAAAAATAACATATAAAGTAAACGGTTGTGAGGGGGCGGAGCCTGCAGCCATCAGTGATGGCCGCATTCCCTTGAGGCTCCTGACACGGAGGAAAATAAACCCGTCACTATCTGAGATACAATCTCCTCCAGACATTGAAATAGTCAGGGGAGAGACCGGAGCATCCACTGCCACCGCTGAGCGCTATCAATCCACTGCGGCTTGCATACACTGACAAGCAGGAGCGTCTCATGCCTGTGACACGCAAAAGGCCGCAGCCTGACTTGGAGTGGAGAACGGACCACGCTGTTGCGTTACCGATGTCATCTTAGGAGGTCTGTATAGCTCAGCAATCACAGAGAGAGAGGGTGAGGGGACACGCAAGTACATAGCAGAAGCATTCACCTGGCTTGGCGACTGTGACACTGATCAGCCCTTACAGCTTACAGTGCCAAATCATAACAGACCACAGTGTGCTGCACAACACGCTACACGGCCATTGTTGGGACTTTTTGCACAGTTTAATAACATATATAATCTGACATGGCAGTGTAGTGAGTGCCCTACTTAAACAAGCAGGCTCTATGTTTGAACTCTATTCATATAACGGCTCTGTGGACTGTCCTGTTTGACCTGGGACCCACTCTGGGATACATGCTCCTAAAAGAGTGTTTAATCTAACATATAGAGCTGGAGGCACGGTCACCCACCATAGCAACTCTGCTACATCCCCTGTTTTTCTTTTCTCCCCTTGGCATTGCAAATAGCTGGGGAATCTGGACATTGATTTAAGGAATATCGCTTATAGTCCATACACCACCTGATCTAATCTTAAATGTACGTGCTGGACCTGCGCACGCTACACTCGCCTCAATACCCTCTGGCTCTTGGCTAATTCTCTAACCTAGTCTCCCGAGAGAGCACTTAGCAATGACAAGCCGCAGAATGGCCAGAGCAGATAAACTTCTGAAAGCAGCTCCTTCAGGTCAGAGTACCTCCAGCACCTTTTTCAAACAGTTTGAAAAGAGGAAGACCATACCATCCCCGGAGGAGCCAGCAAATGTACCACCGCTACAGAAGCAGTCAGCCTCTACACACCCTAAGACCCCAAGAAGCACTTGCTCGGAGGTGGTGAATAAAATGTCTAAGAGGAAACCGTCTCCTACACCTCAGGCTACCTTAGACGGCACCTGAACTGACACAAAGAAAATGCTTTAAAAATTCCCTCTGGACTTCTATCTTTTAACATGCAGTCCAGGTCAAGTGAGTTATCAAAGAACTGTATGACTCTTACATTTATTCAGCAGTTAGGGCTATAATTTATATCTATAGATAGGAAATCTTGATAAGATACTCACTACTGTAGAAGTTATATGTAGATGACGTGTTAGTTTTTCCCTAGTAGGATTACTGTCATGTACTAAGTTTTCAGCCTGTTTTTGCTGTGCAAGTTACTTTAAATTAACGTTAAATGTTGAATGAATGCTTGTTGTGCCTTTTTTTCCCTTTTTTCCTTTTTTTTTTTTTTTCTCTCTCCTTATCCCTCTTTTTAGATGTGATGGGGGGAGGAGGGGGAGAGAGAAGAAATGGTAAGGTATTTGTATGCTCGGTCACCTCTCTCCTTCTCTTCCCTCTTAGTACTGCTCCGACATCTTTACCAAAGAAACTTGTGGCGGGCTTTCTTGTACCGTGCTAAGCCCCTACTTCCTTATTTTTCTTATTTTTCTCTTCTTTTCTTCTTTTAATATCAAAGTTTTCATTTTTAATTGTTGCATATTCATTACGTTCTAACCCTACTCCTTCCCTCTTCCTACCCTTTTTTCCCTCTGGTTCCCCCCCGTCCCTTTTTTTCTACCCTTTCCCCCCCCCTCCATCAGATATCTCATTTAAATCAACACATCACCCCGTAAGCAGTAACCTTCACTCCCTCCCCCCCAATATCCTTTCATTCTCCAGACCACCACCCTAGGCCCTCTCTCATACCTCTTTTGCCTACAAATACATTTCTCAGTGTGCAATCTCATACACTACTGAGGTGAGGACACAGCACCCTTAATTCCTCATAGTTCCTTAAGTTTAGTAACCTACACATAGATTGATGATGCACCATCGTGCACCTGCAAACACATTCACCATAGCTACACAGAATGTAAAAGGCTTCTTATCCGCAGAGAAACGGTCTTTAGCTTTTCATGACCTCTATAAGAAACAAATTGACATCCTCCTCTTGCAGGAAACTCATTTTATAAAACTCAAAGAACCCAATTTACCGACATTCTACTATGACAAGCATTTTCTGTGCTCGGGCCCCAACAGGAGAAATGGTGTTTGTATCTCTTTTAAAAGAGGGACCCCTTTTGAGATGTTACAAAAGTATACTGATGCTGAGGGCAGAATTCTAGTTCTCGTAGGCCTTCTCTATGGAAGACCCATTACGATTGCCAATCTATATGCACCCATTCGCCCCACACCCTCCTTCTTTCGCAAAGCCATTAATCAGTTACTTGATATAGCCAGAGGCCCTATTATACTTGGCGGTGATTTCAATTTCCCCCTCAATCCCACCCTGGACACATCCACAGGCAGGTCGTACCTAAATCACAGAAGAATTAGAGCCAATTGGTCTGCGATACAATCCCTACCACTTTTGGATACATGGCGAATCACTCACACTCACACTAGGGACTACACTTTCTTCTCGCACCCACAAAAAAACCTACACACGCCCGGATTACCTACTTTGCGACCAGTCTATATTAACATCTTTAAAAGACTCCAGGATTAGCCACACCGTATGGTCAGACCACAGTGCGGTGATTAACTCTTTTATCTGGCCCGCTAAACCCCTGAGTCGCCCGATTTGGAGATTAAATGACCTTATCTTCTCCGACCCCCAAATATTAACTGATATTGTCGAAAAGACCACAGAATTTTTTACAATAAACAGATCTGTCGACACGTCGGTCGCTAACAATTGGGAAACATATAAGTGCTTTATAAGGGGGGAACTTATTAAACATACTAAAAGACAACGTCAGCAGAGAGCATCGTTGTATAACTCCCTTACCTCTAAATTAACACAAGCCGAACATGACCACAAAATCAACCCCCAATCGGACCAACACTACTCGACTTTACAACAAGCTAGGGAGGACCTGAACAGTTATCTCACAAAGTGTGCCCACTTGCGTTCCCTGACCCTAAAGGCTAAATTTTTTATAGAAAAAAACAAGGCGGGTCGCATGCTGGCAAGATCCCTTAAAAAAAAGAGATTTAAAACCTTCATAAAGTGTATAATACACCTCTCAGGTCATACGTCCCTTGATAGCTCTTCAATTGTACATAACTTTGCCGACTATTATACCTCCCTATATAACATAGAATCCCCAGACCACACCACAAAGACTAATTTAATAAATGATTATCTTGGAAGAATCAAACTCCCTACTCTATCAGAGGAGGATATCTCCTCCCTAGACAGACCGTTCCATATCACTGAAATATTGGCTGCTATTAAAACTCTGCCACAGGGAAAGGCCCCAGGCCCGGATGGCTTTACCCCTAAATACTACCACCTCTTCGCCCAACAAATTAGTCCACATCTACTGGAGCTTTTCCAATCAATTGACCACCAAGGCATATTCCCCAAAAATCTCCTGGAAGCATCTATCTCGGTCATCCCCAAACCTGGCAAACCCACTGATCAAGTTAAAAACTACCGCCCCATTTCCCTTATAAACATTGATGTTAAGCTATATGCTAAAGTGCTAGCCACGCGTATCAATAAATATCTACCTGGCCTGGTCCACACAGACCAGGTAGGCTTCATTCCTGGGAGGGAGGCTAAAGATAATTCGATATGGGTCCTTCAAACTTTATATACAGCTAATACCAATAAATTACAAATGATGATTCTTTCCACAGATGCCGAGAAGGCTTTCGACAGGGTCGACTGGGATTTTCTCTGGTCGACCCTGTCGGAATTTGGTTTTTCCACAACATTCATCAATAGAATTAGGGCACTATATACTAACCCCACGGCAATAGTTTGGGCTAATGGTGTAGCGTCCCACAGCTTTCAAATACATAATGGCACACGTCAGGGTTGTCCTCTCTCCCCCCTCCTATTTGCCCTCACAGTGGAGACATTTGCCACTCACATTAGAGACAACACTCACATTAAAGGTTTGGAGTTTGGCTCTCTCCATCAGAAATGCCTCTTATACGTGGATGACATTATTTTTATTTTAAATTCACCCCGCACTTCGATTCCTTCACTCCTGACGGAATTTGAGGCTTTCAAGAGAGTCTCAAATTTTTCTATTAATTTAGACAAATCTGTCCTTCTACCGGTCAATCTTCCTGAAGAGGAAGTCACCTACCTAGCCCAATACACCAAATTCTCTATAGATAAATCCCTGAAATACCTTGGAATACACATCTCCTCATCCATACCAGACCTCTTCGAACTTAACTATTTAACCCTTCAGAAGGAGATACGCACACTGCTTGATAATTGGCATAGACAGAACCATCTCTCTTGGCTTGGGTGAGTAAATGCGGTGTCCATGACCATTCTCCCTAAATATCTGTACTTGTTTCAAGTCCTTCCCTTAGATCTCTCCACCCAATTTCTTAGTACACAGCAAAAGATAATTGAATCCTTTGTGTGGTCCTATCAACGACCAAGAGTCGCTAAACAGAACCTGTATCTCAGCAGAGAGAGAGGAGGTCTGGGGATCCCCAATCTGACGTATTACTACAGGGCTACCCATCTTGCTCGGATTGTGGCGTGGAACCATCTCTCTCCCTCTAAAGCGTGGGTTAAGTTGGAGACCTACCTGTTACCCGGATGCAACCTGGCTGAGATGAGTTGGATCCCTAAAAGGCACAGGCCTACAAGATGCGAACTTAACTACTATATTGCATCAACTCTTAGAGTATGGGACAAGACCATCAAGGCTCATACCAATGTATCACGCCCAATCTCCCCCTTGACTCCACTACTTAATAACACTACATTTATGTCATCGGATCTGCTGTCCATACCACAATCGGCCGACAGTCACCGACCCTCCCCTGTCTACCGCTTTTTCCACAATGGGCAACTTAAAACACAGATTTAAGCCTAGATTTTGGACCCCCTTTTCACAAATGGTTCTCATACTTTCAAGTACGACACGCCCTCCTCTCATCACCACATAAGCCAGATTTTATTAGCCCCCTCACACCATTTGAAACATTATGTACAACCCCCTCACTTAATAAATCACATATCTCTTTGATACATAAAATATTATCAAACCCTATTTCCCCATCCGCGCCCTCATACATGGCTAAGTGGGAGAAGGAACTTAATATAACATTTACGCAAAAACAACAGAACAACATATTTTTAATGATGATAATAGTGGAACTCAATTATAAGATTCTATTGCGTTGGTACCTTTCACCATGTCGACTCCATAACATCTTCCCGAATGCCTCCCCATTGTGCTGGAGACATTGTGGGGAGACTGGTTCCCTCACACACATCTTTTGGCAGTGCCCTCTACTCAATCAATACTGGCGAACTATAGATACTCACATCAACTCCACCCTTAACTCCAATATCGAACTAAGCCCTGTTATGATCCTACTAAATGATCTCCCAAAACTTGCATGCCACTATCGCAGGAAATTACTACAATGCTTGATAAACTGCGCTAAGCGCCTAATCCCAAGGTTCTGGAAGAAGCCGCAAGTACCCACGCCACAAATGTGGATCCGCGAAGTGGACCATGTCCTCTCACTTGAGAAGCTACATTATAGCTTTCAGGATAAAACAGATGCCATTTTGGACATTATCTTTATATGGGAACAGAGAGATATAAAAACACTCTGAATGACTTCCCTCCTTCCAGGAGTATGCCCCCCTTAAAGTAAAGTAACTACACCTACACCTTCCCTGATATTCATTAATCATTTTCCCTCCCTCTTCTTCCTTCTTCCTGCCTCCCCTCACCCCCCCCCAACCCATGTTGCTGCTTGCTCTCATACTAAATATGCTTATTATTTGTTGAATGTATAGAATAATATTGATATCTGTGATGGAGATCCTTGTGTTTTCATTTGTTCCTGGTCTCAATCTGTCTTGATAGACTTTAAATTCAATTACAAGTTTCCTGATTGAAGGCAGGCCTGTATAAAGAGACCCTTGATGTTATTCTATAATGTTGTATGTTTTAAAATTAATAAAAAGATTTAAAGCAAAAAAAAAATAAAGTAAACGGTTGTATCTAGAAAAACCTGCATAAACATATTTAAATGTATGGCATTTTCTAAGCAAATACTAGGGCTCCCTGAGCTAAAGAAAAGACAATATTCTTGTCTATCCGATGCCAAGAGGTGTTGATGAGTGAGGTTCATAAATAGATATGTCAAATGTTCCTTCAACCGTCAAGGACCTTAGAGTGGTGCGATCCATTGCCCAAAGTTCTATTTTTCTCAAGCCACCAAATAAAAGTGTTGGCCCTTCCTTGCTGAGACCCCTATAAGTATCCTTGTAATAAACAGCAGCAGGGGGATTTAACTTTGTATGGAGATCAGGCGAAAATTGGAACTCGTGCGTGAGAGGTTCTTCCTCCATATCACCAGTAGCTGTTCGCACAAACAACTATCGGCCCTCTGCAGGACCATTTGAATTAATTTTGCCCTATTCCCTTTCTAATTTAGTAGGTGCCAACTTAAGTCAGTCTGTGTGTCCAAAAGTTCTCTAAGGCCCCTCATAAGGCTTCCGTTTCACTACTAGGCCTCCCCTGCTCTGTAGTGCAGAGCTGTGTAGGAAAAATCAAATGGGGTTTCCTAGGCAATGTGACAGGGGTGCTGTATGCGATGCATGGAGGACTTTTTGATTTGCCTCTTATAGTAACAATTTACCTTCCACTTACAGTCCCCTTTCTCTTTTATGTCTCAGGAGCTCTCCGATATTCTTACATTATTTGCCCAGGCATTTTATAGTGCTAACTAGGGTAAAAGTTTAAAAGTCACTGAGCCGTTTATGTCTTGCTAAGGGTTGAATATTGTGCAGCTTTGTATTCCCCTGTATTTATGCTGATGGCCCCTTTGTTCTCAAGCTACTTGTGCAGGGCTTTTAGTATTATGATGTAGTTATGGCTTAGGTAACCCACCCTATCTATCACAGCAAAGTTCCCCCTGTTGTGGCTCAGCGCCAGTATATGGATTACACCCGTTGTTCTATGGGCTTATTGGAGCTTCCCCATATTTTTATCCCCTCTGATATTTACCGGGGTAGGTGCAGGCCCCTTCACATACCCCTTTCTGTGTGTACTTGCACCGCCTCTGTGGCCCTCCTATGCCTAGCTTGGATGGATGTTCCCCGTGGGATGAGTCTTTTGGGACCGCAAATCGTGAGCTGGTGAGTAGAATGTCTGTTTGAGGAGGTCTTCGGTCTACTCATGATTACTAGCTGCACACAGCACTACGGGGCAGCAAACCTTCACAGCGCTATGCGGAGCTCCCACATGGCAGATCCCGGGCTGGCCGGTCTCTGTGTCTGGTGCTGGTCGTCACAGCTATGTCTGTACTTAGAGTGGTGTGGCAGATGCCACTGCAGGAGACAGATCCGTGCTGTGTCAGGCATTTTCTGGGCTATCAGCTCACTCTTGTCCTCCACTTCTGCCCGTTTCTCCCCTTGGTGGTTTTAGCTGAGGTTGCGTTCAGTGAGTTCCAGACCAGCTGGTTTCCGTGCTTGTTGGACAAGACTGCAGCTTGTAATAGGCACAGCCAGCTTTAGGGCAAGGTTAGGCACAATTCTTCTCCATGAGATTGGTGATAAGTCACGTCGTACTTGCTAAGCTAGCTCTTGGGCATTCAGAGCCCTAACAACTTGCAGCCATCTTCCATCGTGGCTAGGCTCCACCCCCTAGTATTTTTAATTTTTTGTAATTAGTTTGTAATTTTTATAGTAGTGTTAGGATTTTTTTATGTAATTTTTTTTTTTTTGTGTAATATAGTTTATTTAATTGGTAGTTAGTTTAATTTTAGTTTAATAGTTATATTAGTATATACATACATATATATATATATATATATATATTAATTTCTAGTTTAAATTAAGTTTTTTTAATTTGACAAATACGTTTTAATTTAAGATAGGGAAATTGTAATTTTAATATAAAGTTAGGGGGGCATTAGGTTTAGGGGTTACTAGTTTAAATTAGTTTATTACGATGTGGGGGGCTTTCGGTTTAGGGTTTAATAGTTGAATTTAGTATATTTCATTGTGGGGGGCTTGTGGTTTAGGGGTTAATAGGTTTATTATAGTGGCGGTGGTGTAGGGCTTAATAACTTTAGTATAGTGGGGGCGATGTGGGCGGACGGCAGATTAGGGGTTAATAATATTTAAATAGTGTTTGCGATGTGGGAGGGCGGTGGTTTAGGGGTTAATAACTTTATTATAGTGGTGATGATTTCGGGGAGTAGCGGAATAAGGGTTAATAAATTGTATTAGTGGCAGCGATATTGGGAGCGGCAGATTAGGAGTTAATATCTTTAAAATAGTGTTTGCGATGCGGGAGGGCCTCAGTTTTTAGGGGTTAATAGGTAGTTTATGGGTTTCAGTGTACTTTGTAATACTTTAGTTATGAGTTTTATGTAACAGTTTTGTTGTGTAAAACTCATAACTACTTCTCTTAGATGGCGGTACGGATCTTGTTGGTATAGGCTGAAAGGGAAGCTTTTTAGCCTCACCGCAAAACTCGTAATGGCTGCGCTATGGAAGTCCCATGAAAATTGTTTATTTTTACGTGTGCTGGACTGACGTTGCATTACAGGCTAAAAGGCTTGCATTACAGCTATACCGACAGGACTTGTAATGGCTGCGGTGCTGTTTTAACGCTGAAATGACAATTTTTTCAGTGTAAAAACATGAACGCACAACTTGTAATCTACCTGATTGTAATTACAAGACATTTCTATTGTTTGCTACAGTAGCCAAGTCTAATCATTTTAAAAATAAATCAACTTAATTTTGTCTGCAATTGCTTTTTAATATATATATAAAGAGACAGAATGAGGTATGACTAGATTACAGCATTTTATATATACATTTTTTGTTAGAATCACATACACACAAATATGACACTCCTAGGGAAAAAACAAAAAAACATCTTAAGTAGCATTTGATAACCATCAGGAAATTACCCAGAAACTAAAAGAAAAAGTAGAGTTGTTAATTCCACTAACAAGCCATTTTATCAGCTGATAACTGCAAGAGCCCATGAAAGGAATACAGAAAGAATCCTTGAAAACCTGTATACTGCAATAACTTTGGAGAGAAACCCTACTCTTCCTGTGTTCATTCGTTTTTTTTTACTCGGTTCAATGCATATTTTAATTTATTTATTTTTATTACAAAACAAACGTTGAATTAGTGTCATTGTGTACCCAAGTACCCAGTGCTGTGGAATTTTTTGGTGGTTTACAAATATTGATAATACTAAATACCCAGATTTAGCCAAGTACCCAGTGCTGTGGAATTTTTTGGTGGTTTACAAATATTGATAATACTAAATACCCAGATTTATATAAAATGCTGTAATCTAGTCATACCTCATTCTGTCTCTTTATATATATATATTAAAAAGCAATTGCAGACAAAATTAAGTTGATTTATTTTTAAAATGATTAGACTTGGCTACTGTAGCAAACAATAGAAATGTCTTGTAATTACAATCAGGTAGATTACAAGTTGTGCGTTCATGTTTTTACACTGAAAAAATGGTAATTTCAGCGTTAAAACAGCACCGCAGCCATTACAAGTCCTGTCGGTATAGCTGTAATGCAAGCCTTTTAGCCTGTAATGCAACGTCAGTCCAGCACACGTAAAAATAAACAATTTTCATGGGACTTCCATAGCGCAGCCATTACGAGTTTTGCGGTGAGGCTAAAAAGCTTGCGTTGCAGCCTATACCAACAAGATCCGTACCGCCATCTAAGAGAAGTAGTTATGAGTTTTACACAACAATCTGGGTATTTAGTATTATCAATATTTGTAAACCACCAAAAAATTCCACAGCACTGGGTACTTGGGTAAATCTGGGTATTTAGTATTATCAATATTTTATCAGCTGATAACTGCAAGAGCCTATGAAAGGAATACAGAAAGAATCCTTGAAAACCTGTATACTGCAATAACTTTGGAGAGAAACCCTACTCTTCCTGTGTTCATTCGTTTTTTTTTACTCGGTTCAATGCATATTTTCATTTATTTATTTTTATTACAAAACAAACGTTGAATTAGTGTCATTGTGTACCCAAGTACCCAGTGCTGTGGAATTTTTTGGTGGTTTACAAATATTGATAATACTAAATACCCAGATTTAGCTCCTTAAGCCAAATTTTAATGGCACAAATTCAAGCAAAAGCAATAGATTAAATGGTTATCACAGGGTTTTAAAATTTATTAAAAAACAAAATTTATGCTTACCTGATAAATGTATTTATTTCCGGGCATGGGAAGTCCACGAAACATTCTAATTACTAGTGAGATATTCACTCCTGGCCAGCAGGAGGAGGCATAGAGCACCCCAGCCGAGCTGTTAAGTATCACTTCCCTTACCCATAACCACCAGTCATTCGGCCGAAGGGAAATGGAAAAAGAAGATAACACAAGGGTATAAAGGTGCCTAAGGACTATACAAAAAATCTGGTGTCTGAAATTGAATAAGGGCGGGTCATGAAATTTATCAGGTAAGCATAAATTTTGTTTTCTTTCCTATAGCATGGAGAGTCCACAAAACATTCTAATCACTTGTGGGAACCAATACCCAAGCTAGAGGACACAGAATAATTTGGGAGGGAGAACAAGACAGGCGGACCTAAACTGAAGGCACCACCGCTTGAAGATTTTTTCTCCCAAAAGAAGCCTCAGCTGAGGCAAAAGTATCAAATTTGTAGAATTTGGAAAAAGTATGCATGGAGGACCAAGTGGCCACCTTGAAGATTTGCTCCACAGATGCTTAATTTTTGAAAGCCCATGAAGATGAAACAGCATTAGTAGAATGAGCCGTAATTCTCTCAGGAGTTTGCTGTCCAGCTGTCTCATAAACAAAACGGATAACACTGCTCAACCAGAGAGAAAGAGAAGTATAAGTGGCCTTCTGACCCCTGCGTTTACCAGAGAAAACAACAAACAGGGCAGAAGACTGCCGAACATCCAGGTATTGCAAAACACGTTCCTTCTGGGAAGAAGGGTTAGGACAAAAAGAGGGAACAGTTTCCTGATTAATATTGCAATCCGACACTAACTTAGGGAGAAACCCAGTTTAGTACGAAGGACCGCCTTATCAGCATGAAAAATAAGGTAAGGGGAATCACGCTGCAGAGCCGAAAAATTGGAAACTCTGCGAGCAGAAGAAATAGCAAGAAGAAACAAAACCTTCCAAGATAGTAATTTAATATTAACAGAATGCATCGGCTCGAACAGAGCCTGCTGCAAAACTCTAAGAACAAGGTTAAGACACCAAGGAGGAGCAAAAGATTTAAACACAGGCCTGATTCTGACCAAGGCCTGAACAAAAGACATCTGGCAGAATTGCTAAGTGTTTATGCAGAAGAATAGAAAGTGCAGAAATCTGAACCTACAAAGTACTGACTGACAAACCCTTCTCTAGACCCTCCTAAAGAAAAGCCAAAATTCAAGGAACCCTTATTTTGTTCCAGGAAAAACCCTATGAATCACACCAATGAAGGTATTTACACCATACCCTATGGTAAATTCTGCGAGTAACCTGTTTACGAGCCTGAAGCATAGTATCTATGACTTTCTCAAAGAAGCCGCGTCTAGCCAAACTTAGACATTCAATCTCCAAGCAGTCAGCTTCAGAGAAACCAGATTTGGATGAACAAAGGGACCCTGAAGTAGAAGTTCCATCCTGAAAGGTAACCTCCATGGCGGAAGAGATGACATTGTCACCAGATCCACGAACCAGATCCTGCAAGGCCATGCAGGAGCTATTAGAATCACAGAAGCTCTCTCCTGTTTGATGCGAGCAATTAGTCATGGAAGCAACATAAACGGAGGAAACAGGTATGCTAGATTGAAGCTCCAAGGAACCGCTAGAGCACCTACCAGAACAGCTTGAGGATCTCTTGACCTTGAACAGTCCTTTGGAAGCTTGGCATTTTGAAGAGACGCCATCAGATCCAACTCCAGAACAACCCACCTGAGAGTTATCATTGTGAAAACCTCTGGGTGGAGAGCCCACTCTCCGGGATGAAAAGTCTGCCTGCTCAGAAAATCCGCCTCCCAGTTGTCTACCCCTGGAATGTGGATGGCAGAGAGATTGCAATCCTGTGACTCTGCCTACTGTAGAATGTGAGTCACCTCCTTCATTGCCAAAGAACTCTGAATTTCTCCCTAGTGGTTGATGTAGGCCACCAAGTTAATGTTGGCCGACTGAAATCTGATAAATCGGACAAAATCTAGTTGAGGCCAAGCTATTAAAGCATAGAAAATTGCTCTCAACTCCAAGATGTTTATTGAAAGAGACAACTCCTCTGGAGTCCACAGACCCTGTGCTTTTAAGAAACCCCAAACTGCTCCCCAGCCTAACAGGCTAGTGTCAGTGGTCACAATCACCCCAGAAGGCCTCAGAAAATATGTGCCCGAGACAAATGGTCCTGTGAAATCGACCACAAGAGAGAGAGAGACACTTATTGGGGAATCCAAATTTATCTTCTGTGAGAGATCTGAGTGGTCCCCGTTCCATTGACTAAGCATGTATAGTTGCAGAGGTCTCAGATGTAACCGAGCAAAAGGAATGATGTCCATGGAGGCAACCATCAGTCCAATCAACCCCATGCATTGAGCCACAGATGGACGAACAGCAGATGGCGAGAGGCAAGAAACATGAAGTTTGGAATTGTATCTGGTACAAGGGAACTCTTTCCCAGATTCACTTTCCACCCGTGGGAACATAGAATAGACAACAACATCTCGGTTTGAGAATTTTCTAGATGAAAAGGTGGCACTTGAACTAGGATGTCGTCAAGTTAAGGTGCCACATCAATACCCTGGAACCTCACCACTGTCAGAAGAGCCCCCAGAACCTTTGTAAAAATTCTGGGAGCTGTAGCAAGGCCAAAAGGAAGGGCAACAAACTGGAAATGTTTGTCCTGGAAGGCAAACCTTAGATACTGATAATGATCCCTGTGAATGGGAACATGAAGATACGCATCCTTCAGATCTATGGTCATCATGAACTGACCCTCTTGAACCAAAGGAAGAATAGAATGGATGGTTTGCATTTTGAAAGACAGAACCCTGAGAAATTAATTGAGACAGACAAGGTCCAGAATGGGATGAAAGTGCCCTCCTTTTTGGGAACTACAAATAGATTTGAATAGAATCTTAGAGGAACTGGAACAATCACTCCCAGGGATGATAGGTCCTTTACGCAGTTTCAGAAGGCCTCTCTCTTTATCTGGTTTGCAGATAACCTTGACAGGTGGAATCTGCCCCTGAGAGGAAAAGATTTGAATCCTATTCCGTAACCATGGAATACTACATCTATGGCCAAAGGATCTGGAACATCGCATATCCAAGCCTGCCAAAAAAAAGAAAGCCTTCCCCCCACTTGATCCACTACAGGATTGGGTGTGGCCCCTTCATGTTGATTTAGAATCAACGGAAGGCTTCTTGGCTTGCTTCCCCCTATTCCAAGGCTGACTGGACCTCCAAGAATACTTGGATTGATCTGAATTGGAAGAGGAAGACTTCTGTCCCTTAAAGTTACAAAAGGAACCAAAATTAGAATTCTGGTGACCCTTAGGTATATTCTTGTTATCCTGAGGTAGGAAATAACCCTTTCCACCTGTAATGTCAGAAACTATTTCTGCCAAACCTGGACCAAACAAGGTCTTACACTTATAAGGCAAAGTTAAAAGCTTGGACTTGGATGTAACATCTGCAGACCAAGATTTTAACCACAGAGCTCTTCGAGCTAAAACAGTAAAACAAAAAATCTTAGCACCCAGCCTAAGAACTTGCATGTTGGCATCACAAATAAAAGTATTGGCTAGCTTAAGAGCCTTGATCCTGTCTTGGATCTCCTCTTTAGTATTCTCCTCTTTGATAAGATTAGATAAGTGATCACACCAATAAAATGCTGCCCCAGGAACTCTAGCAATACTAACAACAGGTTCCCACTGTAATCCCTGATGAATGTACATTTTCTTCAAAAAAGCCCCATCTTCTTATCCATGGGATCCTTGAAAGAACAACTATCTTCAATAGGAATAGTAGTTCTCTTAGCCAGAGTAGAGATAGCTCCCTCTACCTTGGCACCCAGTGCCACGAGTCACGAATAGCATCAGCAACATCTTTTTAAAAACAGGACACGGGGGAAAAAGGAATCCCTGGTTTATCCCATTCCTGAGTTATGATATCTGCCATACGGTCTGGAACTGGAAACACTTCCACAGATAAGGGTACATCATATAACCTATTAAGCTTACTAAACCTCTTTGGATTCTCCACAACAGATGTGTTGGATTCTTCTTAAGTAGCAAGAACCTCCTTCAAAAGAACTCGAAGGTGTTCTAACTTAAATCTGAAGTTAATCTCCTCTGAATCTGCAGAATTGGTCACTACAGTATCAGAATCTGACAATTCCCCCTCAGAAGCCACTGAAGAATTATCCTCATCAGATAACTGAGACAAACTGACGGAGTCAGCCTTACTAATATCATTATGTTTAGATTTCCTCTTACGCTTACCAGTAACCTATGCAGCGAAATCCCCAGGTAAAAAAACAACCCGAGGAGGTTGTTTAGAGGAACCACAGGGCACTGCATGTGAAGCAAAAACCACAACAGTGGTGCTTGCCACCTCCACAGTACCCGGGCGCGTCTCTCAGCTTCCCAAAGCCAAATCCTCGGTCCAGGAGCCTAAGCAGACAGCGTCTTCACCACAACGCTACAGAAAACCGTGGAGTGCAGGAAGAGAAAGTCCACAGCATCACCTGACAGCCAGGATGTATCAAACAGGAGCCAAATGGTAACAACAAACCTTTACCAAGGAGCTTCCATTAAAAAGTAACAATTTATTGAGGCGTGCAGTATAAAAACAAAAGCCCAAAGACTATCACATCAAGGCAGAATGTCAAAAGATGCAGGAAACAGACATGTTTCATGCGGGTACACCACACTTGTTCACTGCTGACTACTGCCTCTCTCTCACCCCTATTTAAAGAACATACAACATTAAAAACGTTAATTGTATTAACCCTGTCATACCTGAAAAATTCCTTAATCTACAAAAAACACAGTACATATACATTTTTTAAGATTCTAGCATTACTACCCTGGAATATACACAATAAATAGTGAAATACTTAAATACCTATTAACATTGTCACTTATTTTGGATTAAACATAGAGATAGAGAGCAAAAGGCAATTAGATTAAAAGGTTGACATCACTCTCCATATTTATGCCTAAAAGGTGTCTAGTGTGGAGATTGAAAATCCACTGCGCCTCTTTGTAATATTCTCTATCACCCCCCTGTTGGGTGGGGGTACATAATCAATGGCTTGTATGGACAAAAGAGAGGCATTAGCCTCATGCATACTTTTAAAATGTTTAGCAACCAGAGTAAAGATATCTGGATTTTCTATGTCCCTAACGTGCTCTAAAGCAAGTTTTGTTTTTCCAACGTATTGTATATTGCACCTTCTACAGGTAGGAGATATACTACATGATTGGAACTGCAATTTAAATTATATCTCATTGTGTATGTTTTACTTGTTACAGTAGAACTGAAAGTATTATATATACCTCCATAGCATAGTTGCAGGGTTTGCATTTCCTAGCTTTACATTTATAGAAACCCTTTCTCCCTGTTAACCAAGTTTGTGCGCAATCAAACACTCAACAAAACATTTTTCTAATAGCATGGATGGTGCTGAACAGACAGGAGTTACAGATATCACTATTGGGACCCCCTCCAATAAGGACTCTCTGCATTTTACAGAGCAGTGTACTGTCTTGGACCTCACTTCGTTACTTTATTATTATTATTATTATTATTATTATTATCAGGTATTTGTAGAGCACTTACTTATCCCTCAAACTGACAGAGACACCCTACCTCCCTTCAAAGCTGGCATGAAAAAAAGTAACTTTTACCCTGTCCAAAGTAGATCAAAATGTATAGAGGTTTTCCAAAAAACGTTAGAACACAAGCTGAAAACATTATCGGATGAGGTAACACACAAAAAGGGTTCAAAGTACAACTATAATCCCACTTTTGCACAAAATCAGACATTTAAAACTCTAAAATCCAATCCTGATATTGTTATAAAGGAATCAGATAAAGGTGGGAACATGTTGGTCATGGAGGCTAATGCCTCTTTTTTGTCCATACAAGCCATTGATCATGCACCCCCACCCAAGAGGGGGGTGATAGAGAAGTTACAAAGAGGCGCAGTGGATTTTCAATCTCCACACTAGACACCCTTTAGGCACAAATATGGAGAGTGATGTTAACCTTTTCATCTAATTGCATTTTGTTCTCTATCTCTATGTTTAATTCACAAGGAGTGACAATGTAAATAGGTATTTAAGTATTCTTCCATTTATTGTGTATATTCCAGGGTAGTAATTCTAGAATCCAAACAAACAAATGTATATGTACTGTGTTTTTTGTAGATTAAGGATTTTTTCAGGTATGACAGGGTTAATACAATTAACATTGTTAATGTTTTATGTTCCTTCAAATAGGGGTGAGAGAGAGGCAGTAGTCAGCAGTGAACAAGTGTGGTGGACCCACACGAAACATGTCTGTTTCATGCCTCTTTTGAACCTTCTGCCTTGATGTGATAGCCTTTGGGCTTTTGTTTTTATACTGCACACCTCAATTAATTGTTACTTTTTATTGGAAGCTCCTTGGTAAAGTTTTGTTGTTACCATTTGGCTCCTGTTTTATACATCCTGGCTGTCAGGTGATGCTGTGGACTTTCTCTCCCTGCACTGCATGTGAAGCTTGGGAAGCTTGAGGTGAAAGCTGAGGCATTGCTAGGATAACACTATCCTGAGAGACAGGAGGCTCAGGGAGAGACATCTTATCTTTTAACATTAAAGTTTTATTTAGAAATGAAGAGCAAAACTGTACAGGAGGAATTATCGTAGCCTCCAAACCCAATAAGCATGTTTCAAAAGAATCAACTTCAGCATTAGTGTTCATAATTGGATATCAGTTCCTATCAATTAACAAAAATGTAAATGCTAGAAACAAAATAGGATTATTTATGTGAAGCAGTAAAAAAAACCTTCGCTAACAAAAAAGCACCTAAAACTCTCAGCTCTGCTGAGGTCTTACCCCTCCAGAAGTTGCTATCCCACTATCACAGAAAACCAGACACATCTGGAGCAAATATCACCTCCTTGTAACCGGAACAGCCCAACCACTTGAAAACAACTGCAGGCAGAGGAAACTACAACCTCTGCACTCGCCGCAGCAAAATCCGGTCTAAACAGAGAAGACAAAAAAACGGAAGTGCGTAGGAGCGGTCACGTGACTGTAATAATAAAAAATTAAGCCAAACAAAAACGGCGCGAAAAAAAGCAAAGCAAAAAGTAATTGGGCCAAATAAGCTGAGCTGAAAGCGACTGCCCCCAAACAAGTTTAAAGCAAACAACTGTCAAACACTTCGTACACTCTCCATCTCTGAGACCCCAATAAAATATGATGCCTCTTAAAAATATAAGCAGTGCCCCTTTAACAGAATTCAACTACTTTCCACAAGGATTTAACTCCTATAGTGCCAGTACCTTCTAATCTAGAAGGGAAAGCACTTACCTGTGGATTCTGCTCTGTCAGGCAGGAACTGTTTTTTGAGGTGTGGCAGCTTCTCCACTTTTTCCAGGGACCTATAGAAAAGAAAGAACAGAGTAACCAACCCTGGCTTTCTATAATAGGGGTAGCAATAATGTTAGAAGTTAAGCAAAGACCACTTCACCGTCTTCTAACTGCTAATAGCCACCATTACTTTCACTAAAGAGATTAACATGGACACAACTAGACCCCAATCCTTGCTTGCAGAGAAAAATACCCTTAAAATATTTTAAAAATCTTCAGACACCATCTTCGTCATCCTCCCGTGTTCAAGGCAAAGAGAATGACTGGGGGTTATGGGCAAGGGAAGTGATACTTAACAGCTCTGCTGGGGTGCTCCTTGTCTCCTCCTGATGGCCATGGCCAGGAGTGAATATCCCACTAGTAATTAGAATGTTTTGTGGACTCTCCATTCATGCCATAGGAAAGAAATTGGTTTGTTTTTTAAATCAACAAGAAAAGCAATCTGATTCCCTTTTGCAAGGGCATTCTTATTCACTTAAATGGAGTCCTATATTGGCAAGAACTACATCAACTTTATTATGGATTTCTACTGGCAGAAGATTGAGATATAAAAACCCTTATACTAATAAAAACAACTAATACTAATACTAGTATTTTTTTTCCCATCTCTTTTTTTTATTTAGTTTGAACATAAACTTTCATACTTCTAATAGTTCTTTAGAGACAAATGTTGTATTAAATTACCTTATATGCTCCTTAAGTTGCAGGATTTTTTTTTATCTCTGTGTACTACATTAATTGAGTCCTTGGGGTATCATATATATATATATACTGTATATATATAAACATAACAGGTATCTAATTAATTTGAAAAGTTGTGAAAGAATATCCCAAAGCAAAATAAAAAAACAGTTGTAAACCACTAGTGTAATAGATATCTTTCATGACAATGCAGTAGAGCAATTTATATTTGGTATTGTTGTCCCTACAGTCGTGACACAATTAAATCAGGTTTTGCTTGTTTTCTTGTCTCTATTTACAGTACATAACTAAAAAAGTAAAATAATAAATCTTGTGACTTGTATTCCTTATGATGCTGATGGCACACAGATGTATTTCCTTTTACCTGACATAAAGTTAAAACCACAACCAAATTAAATAGTTGTATTTTATGATATACACTGAGATACATTTTATATAACAGCAGTTGCATTTATATATTTCTAGGAAGGTCGATGTGATATGGAATGTAGGTATTTAAAGGGACATTCCAGTCAAAATTGAAATGTACACAGATGAATTAAGTCCTTGAATAGAAATATATTTGCAATATACATGTATTGGCAAAAATGCGTCTAATAAAAGTTATCACGGTTTTAATGTTTGCATTTTTCTCTGCATGTGCATGTGAAGCATAGCTAGATATTCTCTGTGCACCAGCATTTTAAATACTGCAGCAGCTCAGAGGACCAGTGGAAATTGTATCACGTCAGCAGTTACCAAATTGAGTCATTATCAGATTGTACTAGCACCTTAGGCTCTCTGAGCAAGTACTGTGTTTAAATTGCTGGTGCATGGTGCATAGTTAAATACAGATTTGAAGAATTTTTGCTAATACATGTATATTACAAAAATGTTTCCATTCAAACCTGAAATGCATTCATGCTGATTCCAATTTTAGCTGGAATATCCCTTTAATATGTTATAACATCTTATTATAAATAACTTTGGTTTGCATATGGAATACAAAAAAAATTACCATTACCATAGTGTTCAGCTGCAAATATTAGGGGTATGTAACCACTTATTAGAAAATGGCAACCTATCTATTCTATTTAACTGTTCGTATTTCAGTCTAAGTACTTGTTCTGTGAAGATACCATACAAATATGACCTTTTTTTTCAAAAGACCAAGCACTTTTAGAAAGCATTAATTTCTAGAAATACCCAACAATAAAAAAGCCCCCTCTAGAAAGCAGAAAAATATGTATATTGTCTTTTGTGTAAACCTTAAGGTATATATTTATCAAAGCCTCAACTATGCTGCATTCACCCGCACCAATACGCTCGCCTAACATCGTCTAACATCATGGCCGCGGACCTGAATACGCTCTCCATATTTATAAAAAAAAGTGTTAAAAAGCTGCGCTCCAAGTACGGGATGATGAGCATCGGACTCTTGTTAGCTAACAGTCATCTATCTCCCTGCTATTTGGCTTTTTACCAACTTTATTTATACCCTGTCACTAAATGCCGCCACCATACTAAAATGTTTAACCCTATCCCGCCGCTCCCGGACCCCGCCGCAACTGTAATAAAGTTATTAACCCCTATCCCGCCACTCCCGGACCCCGCCGCAACTGTAATAAAATTATTAACCCCTATCCCGCCGTTCCCGGACCCCGCCGCCACTAAACAAACATATTAACCCCTAAACCTCTGGCCTCTCACATCACTACCATTAACTAAACCTATTAACCCCTAAACCGCCAGCCCCCCATATCGCCATAATCAATTTTATTTAGGTGGCGGCGATGTCGGGCGGCAGATTAGGAGTGTTTAGACTCGGGGCTTATGTTCGGGTGTTAGGTGTAAACGTTACTGGTTTTCTACCATATAAATCAATGGGATACCTGGCAGCATCGAACATAAGCTTTCTCTGCTTTCAGACTCCCATTGATTCCTATAGCATCCGCGGCCTCCAGGGTGACGGATTGAAAACCAGGTACGCTGGGCTGGAATAGCTGCGAGCGTACCGGTTAACTATTTGATAACTTTGAAAAAGTGTCAAATAGTGACGAATGTGTATTCGGAACATCTGTAATGACGTAAGCATCGATCTGTGTCGGATTGAGACCGGCAGATCGTATGTTACGTCACAGATTTCAACTTTTGCCAGTCTGTAGGGTTTGATAACTAGGTCGAATCAAGATCATCACAATTACGCTGCAGAATTCCAGTGTATTTGCAGTTAACAACTTGATAAATATCCCCCCAAATATCAGCATGAGAGTAAGCTCCTAAATATTTCTATACTAGCCAGACATCATCTTGCAATTTGTATAGAAATTCAGTAATAATTAGACTTGTACAGCACTGAATAATTATTTTCTGAGCATTAGCTTGGCCCTGGAGTCTATAAACAGGAAGAGGGTTAGCACAGCTTCCAAGCATGCTACAGGTAAGTAATACACCTAATTTAAAGAATAACAAATATTTTTTGAATTTTTTAATACATTTGATCATCCTGTGTTATTATGAGTATAACTGTACTTTTATTTGTATTATTTATTTGACTTGTTTGATATTTAACTTTGTTAATGGGATAGTAAAGTCCAAATTAAACTTTCATGATTCAGATAGAGCATGTCATTTTAATTGTTCTCTTGGTATTCTTAGTTTAAAGCCAAAGCCTTGAAGGCCGCTTCTTATTTAAATGCATTTGACAGTTTTTCACAGATAGAGGGCCTTAGTTCACAAGCTTCATAAAAATAACATGTGCTCACGCACGTGAAGTTATTTGCCTGAAATGCAAGTCTGTCAAAAGATCTAAGATAAGGAGGCAGTCTGCAGAAGCTTAGATACAAGGTAATTACAGAGGTAAAAAGTATATTTCTATAGTAGTGTTGGTTATGCAAAACTGGGGAATGGTAAATAAAGGGATTATCTATCTTTTTAAACAATAACATTTTTGAAGTGTACTATCTCTTTGATATTTCTATTTATGAGGCTGCTATTTAGAGCTTTACACTTTCCAGATTCCTTTAGAAGCTTGCCTGAGCTATTTAACTTCCTGGACTTTTCCCCTTCATTATGCTTCAAGGAATCTGCCGACCACTAAAAGTAGTTTACAGCTCCATTCTAGTACCAGATTTTCCAGTGGAATTCCTTTCATTAATTCCTCCAACCAACGTCAGATTCACCGAAAAATCAAGTCATAACAAGTTTGTTGCTATTTTAAACTGATCTTGGACTAGATTACAAGTGGCGCTATTTAGTGCTCCCACTCTTGTGCACGGGTTAGCCACTCTTGTACACAGGTTAGCATGAGTATTACAAGTTTAAAGGAAAATATTTGCTCGCGAGCTAAACCCGGCTTGCTTGAGGACTTCAATGGACAGCGTAGAAGAAAAAACATAACACTTATCTTTTGAGCTAACCTGACAGGAGCTGTTACAGCAGTCCATGGCTCAATTCTGTGGCTCAATTCCGGCCCGATCTGGCACTGAGTTCCAGGAGCCTTAATAGGCCAAGGAGGTTTTGCCGGTCGTCTGGCGTTTACCTCATCTCCATGACAAAATATACATTGTCATGAACAATGTAGATTATTTAAAGTATTGGAGATATCTTAAAAGAGATTTAATAGTTTATTGCTATTATTTCAAACATAAATATATATTTGAAAATATGTGTTTATGTTTAAAATAATATTAAGCAGGGGCGTGTCTGGACCAGCACCTAAGATGGCCACTTTAATAAGAGCTCTCCACTTAAGGGCCACAATCTATGAAAGAATCTAACTTAACTCATGCCATCCAAAGCTGATTACTATCGCAGTCTACTAGGCTCATCTTCCTGCACCGAAGGACATCTATATTATATTTTTTGGGAGCCTTTGAGCCAGCCGTTGAGCCCTTATCATACACCACCACAGACAGCTCTCTAACTCCTCTTCAGGCAAACAAGCACACAGAGACCATACTACCGTTTCTAGACACCCTATCTTCCACAACTATGGAAGACTTTGAGGGTACAGTGCGGGCCCTTTTAATAGCCCTTGAGACAAAGATGGCACGTCAATTTCGTAGCCTACACTCTATACTGCGCTCAGATCACATGGATATATCCACTCCCAACATGGCGGAGTCAGAGGAGCTTAATGAACACCACGCACAACCTAAAAATGGTGCCACTACTTATGATCCGACACAACTACCTAACTCTCCAGAGGGCTCTCCTTTACCTGACCCGGAGGATGCGGCCGGCCTTGGGGGAGGGGAGAAGAATAGATCGCTGATCACTAAAAAGCTCTCCTCTGATGGTACTATGAAAAAGAAGGCCCCGTTCAGTATCTACAATAATTACCACTGCCGAGACCTCTCACTTCTCTATGGTATTCACCCGGGCTGGTTGGAGGACATCGGCAGCGGGCTGCTTGGCGAGGAACAAGGCAAGTTTTTTTCTCTTAACTCTACCCCAAGGCATTTGCCGACTAGTTCGCACCTGAGTCCAGCACAAGCACCGGCCACTGAAAACAGGCTCCCATCCATCGCTATTGACTGTTCGGGGCATCAGCAGTTCACGGGGCTCGGTGTCTCCTTGTACACTGCTTCTCATCAAGGAGCCGATCGCAATCAGTGTGGGACTCCCACCCGCTCTAGAAGGGGAATTGGCTAGCAGCTTGAGACGTTTCTTCCCGAGAGGTCTGGCAGCCAAAATAGTTTAGTCAAACAGGCCATCTAGAACTCTTTCTGAATTCACCCGTTTGGTATTAGTTTAAGTTTTCTTTTTATTACTCTCATTTTTTGGGACACTTATACAAAAGAACTAACCTAGATAAGGGTTGTATTTGGGACTATGAAGATATATCGAGGGGTTCCCCCCCTGTCCATAACGGTACTGGAGGACCGGTCTCACACACACACAATTTATCTCTTGCTAGAGACTGTTATGTTATGCACAAGTATCGTTATGGTATCTCTAATTTTTTTTCCCCCTTGCTTTTTTTTTTTTTCATCAAGTAATTTTTATTATTTTCAAAACAATATCAAACTGAAAATCACATATAACAAGTGTACAAGAGTGCAGTGCCAAGTGTACAGATATTGCTCACATGTACAGAAGCATATACATCAGGGTCATATAACAGTTTATGATATCAAGTCAAAGCACTCTATTTCAAGATTTGTTAGGTCAAGTGAAGAAATAATAAACATATTATGTTAAAACATACATACCAGTCGTAATTGCCTGTATTAACAGTTTTCGGGTATATCTCTGCTTATTTTCAGGTTTTAGGTGGTCTGCTGTTCCCAAATAAAAATTATATCTACGATAGCATCCTGTTTTCTCTTATATGCATAATATACTTTTTCTAATTCAAGCACGTGACTCACTTCCTTTACCCACATAGTGTATGAGGGGACAGCAGTTTTCTTCCAGAACCTAGGGATCAGGCGCCTGGCGCAGCTAAGCATACATTGTAATAATTTCTTTCTATATACACAGGGAATTTTAGGGATATCACTTAGCAGTATCAGACTAGGTGTGAGCACTACAGGTCTACCCAGCACCCTATCAATATGTTTATTTATGCTGTCCCAAAAAGGTCGGAGGCATGGACAGGACCACCAAATGTGTGAAAGAGTACCCACCCCCCCACAGTGTCTCCAACAAAGAGAGGACGAATTAGGAAAAATGCTACGTAAGCGGTGGGGGGTCAAGTACCACCTCGAAAGAAGTTTGTAGTTTGTTTCCACCATTGCCATTGAAAGGGAGGATTTTTTGGTCTCTAAAAAAATCCGCTGCCACTGGGTGTCAGTGATTACTATGTTTAGTTCTTTTTCCCATTTTATGATGTAAGTGGGTTTTTTACTAGGGAAAGTTCCTCTGAGAAGTTTATATATGATGGACACATGGGATTTAGTGACTGTGGTAGTTGTGCACAGCGTTTCAAAGGGGGTAAGAGGTCTGACAAGATTAGCCGTATGGGCACTATTATGAATAGCGTGTCTAATTTGAAAGTATGGGAACCAAAGGTGGAAAGGGGCACCTAGGAGTTGATGGATATCAGCTTGGGATCTAATAAGTCCGTTTTGGAGTATCATGTGTGTTGGTATGTTAGTAGGTTTACCATCTAGACGTGGTGAGGGAAAAGTATGTGCCTGTAGCAATAAGGGGTTATTGAGCACAGGGGATAGAGGGGAAATGGGAGTAGAGATCTGATTCTCTTCAGTTAGAGTTTTATCCCATATTTTAAGGGTAGAAGCTATATAGTAGTTTCCCCAAATTTCTGGTGGTCTATTTCTGTGTGGGATCCAGCACTGGTCTCCCAGGTTCAGGCCACCCACCAGAGATGTTTCTATTTGTATCCAGGGTTTCTCTAGGGGGGAATGTTTCCATGCAACTATGCGAGCCATATGTGCAGCTTTATAATAATACATCAGGTTTGGGGATCCCAGTCCTCCATCTTCTTTCTTTAAAAACAGGGTGTTCCTGGCCACCCTGGCTCTCTTGTGATCCCATATAAATAAGTCGAACATTTTTTGTTGTTTCATTAAGTACTGAGTGGGGAGCTCTAATGGGAGGACCTGGAACAGATATAGATATTTAGGAAGGAGGTTCATTTTTATCGTATTAATGCGTCCAGCCCAAGAAAGGTGGCCCTGTTTACTCCAATGCTCTAGGGATTTATTAGTTTCTATTTGGAGAGGTGTATAATTAAGATTAAACAATTCCGTGTGGTTAGGAGATATGTCTATCCCTAGGTATCTAATTTTGCTAGTTATCTGGAATGAGGTGTTATTTGTTATATACTGTATTTCGTCCTCTGCGAGATGTAAGGGTAATATCATAGACTTTTCCATGTTGATGGAGAAGTTGGAAACCAATTTATAACTTTCTAGTTCTCTGAGTATAGTGGGGATGGAAGAAAGTGGGGAGCTTATTGTAAATACAATGTCATCAGCATATAAAAGACACTTTTGGCAAATCTCTCCAAAAGTGACTCCGTGAACAAGGGGATTGCTTCTAATTCGCGCCGCTAATGCCTCCACCGCTAGAGCGAATAGGAGAGTGGATAGGGGACATCCCTGGCGTGTGCCATTATTTATGTGGATTTTTTGTGAGAGTGTATTGTTTGCGTTAACGCGCGCTGAAGGGGCAGAGTAGAGTACTTTAATGCGAGTAATTAATTTCTGCGAGAATCCAAACCTCGACAGGATGGACCAGAGAAAGTCCCAGTCCACCCTGTCGAAGGCCTTCTCCGCATCTTTAGATAGCAAGATCGGGGCATTTTGGTAGATGAAGCGGTAAACAAAGTGTGCAGAACTCGAATGGTATTATCTTTAGCCTCCCTACGTGGTCCCCCTTGCTTTTTATGTCTCTCCTTATGTTCTTTGACAGACCTTCCCCTACCTGATGGGTGATCGCATTATACTAAGCCATGCCTGTATTGACATTAGTTAAAAGACGCATACTCCTTTCCTTTGACAGCAGTGCAGTTTGTTGCGATCGGTATCCATTTTACTCACCCTTTGGTTTAACGCCTCTTTCATCACTGGTGCTCTCTTGATACATTTACTACCGCACCATTACTGTTTTTCTCTTGTCATTGTTTTATATAACCTTCAATGTTATTGAGACCTATATATATAAAATTACACAAATTCATGCCCTACTTAACCCCTACTAACCCTAATTTACGGCTAGATTTAGAGTTTTGTCGGTAACGACCCGCGTAGCTAACGCTGGCTTTTTTCTGGCCGCACCTTTAAAATAACTCTGGTATTGAGAGTCCACAGAATGGCTGCGTTAGGCTCCAAAAAAGGAGCGTACAGCATATTTAACGCCACTGCAACTCTTGATACCAGAGTTGCTTACGGACGTGGCCAGCTTAAAAAACGTGCTCGTGCACGATTCCCCCATAGGAAACAATGGGGCTGTTTGAGCTGAAAAAAAACCTAACACCTGCAAAAAAGCCGCGTTCAGCTCCTAACTCAGCCCCATTGTTTCCTATGGGGAAACACTTCCTACGTCTGCACCTAACACTCTAACATGTACCCCGAGTCTAAACACCCCTAACCTTACACTTATTAACCCCTAATCTGCCGCCCCCGCTATCGCTGACCCCTGTATATTATTTTTAACCCCTAATCTGCCGCTCCATAAACCGCCGCTACTTACATTATCCCTATGTACCCCTAATCTGCTGCCCCTAACACCGCCGACCCCTATATTATATTTATTAACCCCTAATCTACCCCCCACAACGTCACCTCCACCTGCCTACACTTATTAACCCCTAATCTGCCGACCGGACCGCACCGCTATTATTATAAAGTTATTAACCCCTAATCCGCCTCACTAACCCTATAATAAATAGTATTAACCCCTAATCTGCCCGCCGACACCTAACTTCAATTATTAACCCCTAATCTGCCGACTGGAGCTCACCGCTATTCTAATAAATGTATTAACCCCTAAAGCTAAGTCTAACCCTAACACTAACACCCCCCTAAATTAAATATAATTTAAATCTAACTAAATTAATTAACTCTTATTAAATAAATTATTCCTATTTAAAGCTAAATACTTACCTGTAAAATAAATCCTAATATAGCTACAATATAAATTATAATTATATTATAGCTATTTTAGGATTTATATTTATTTTACCGGTAACTTTGTATTTATTTTAACCAGGTACAATAGCTATTAAATAGTTAAGAACTATTTAATAGCTACCTAGTTAAAATAATTACAAAATTACCTGTAAAATAAATCCTAACCTAAGTTACAATTAAACCTAACACTACACTATCAATAAATTAATAAAAATACCTACAATTACCTACAATTAAACCTAACACTACACTATCAATAAATTAATTAAATAAAATACCTACAATTACCTACAATTAAACCTAACACTACACTATCAATAAATAAATTAAATATAATTCCTACAAATAACTACAATGAAATAAACTAACTAAAGTACAAAAAATAAAAAAGAACTAAGTTACAAAAAATAAAAAAATATTTACAAACATAAGAAAAATATTACAACAATTTTAAACTAATTACACCTACTCTAAGCCCCCTAATAAAATAACAAAGCCCCCCAAAATAAAAATATGCCCTACCCTATTCTAAATTACTAAAGTTCAAAGCTCTTTTACCTTAACAGCCCTGAACAGGGCCCTTTGCGGGGAATGCCCCAAGAAGTTCAGCTCTTTTGCCTGTAAAAAAAAACATACAATACCCCCCCCAACATTACAACCCACCACCCACATACCCCTAATCTAACCCAAACCCCCCTTAAATAAACCTAACACTAAGCCCCTGAAGATCTTCCTACCTTATCTTCACCATACCAGGTTCACCGATCGATCCAGAAGAGCTCCTCCGATGTCCTGACCCAAGCCCAAGCGGGGGGCTGAAGAGGTCCATGATCTGGTAAGGTAAAAGAGCTTTGAACTTTAGTAATTTAGAATAGGATAGGGCATTTTTTTTATTTTGGGGGGCTTTGTTATTTTATTAGGGGGCTTAGAGTAGGTGTAATTAGTTTAAAATTGTTGTAATATTTTTCTAATGTTTGTAAATATTTTTTTATTTTTTGTAACTTAGTTCTTTTTTATTTTTTGTACTTTAGTTAGTTTATTTCATTGTAGTTATTTGTAGGAATTGTATTTAATGTATTTATTTATAGTGTAGTGTTAGGTTTAATTGTAGGTAATTGTAGGTATTTTATTTAATTTATTGATAGTGTAGTGTTAGGTTTAATTGTAGGTAATTGTAGGTATTTAATTTAATTTATTGATAGTGTAGTGTTAGGTTTAATTGTAACTTATGTTAGGATTTATTTTACAGGTAATTTTGTAATTATTTTAACTAGGTAGCTATTAAATAGTTCTTAACTATTTAATAGCTATTGTACCTGGTTAAAATAAATACAAAGTTACCTGTAAAATAAATATAAATCCTAAAATAGCTATAATATAATTATAATTTATATTGTAGCTATATTAGGATTTATTTTACAGGTAAGTATTTAGCTTTAAAT
The DNA here is from genome assembly GCF_027579735.1 of Bombina bombina. NCBI lineage: Eukaryota > Metazoa > Chordata > Amphibia > Anura > Bombinatoridae > Bombina > Bombina bombina. The sequence goes on along the minus strand of NC_069504.1, from coordinate 554,056,408 downwards.
AGGAATCATTTATTTAATAAGAGTTAATTTATTTCGTTAGATTAAAATTATATTTAAGTTAGGGGGGGTGTTAGGGTTAGACTTAGCTTTAGGGGTTAATGCATTTATTAGAATAGCGGTGAGCTCCGGGTGGGAAGATTAGAGGGTTAATGTTTGAAGTTAGGTGTCGGCGATGTTAGGGAGGGCAGATTAGGGGTTAATACTATTTATTATAGCGTTAGTGAGGCGGATTAGGGGTTAATAACTTTATTATAATAGCGGTGCGGTCCGGTCGGCAGATTAGGGGTTAATAAGTGTAGGCAGATGGAGGCGACGTTGAGGGCGGCAGATTAGGGGTTAATAAATATAATATAGGGGTCGGCGGTGTTAGGGGCAGCAGATTAGGGGTACATAGCTATAATGTAGGTGGCCGCGCTTTGCGGTCGGCAGATTAGTGGTTAATTATTGTAGGTAGCTGGCGGCGACGTTGTGGGGGGCAGGTTAGGGGTTAATAAATATAATACAGGGGTCGGCGGTGTTAGGGGCAGCAGATTAGGGGTACATAAGTATAACGTAGGTGACGGTCGGCAGATTAGGGGTTAAAAAAATGTAATCGAGTGGCGGCGATGTGGGGGGACCTCGGTTTAGGGGTACATAGGTAGTTTATGGCTGTTAGTGTACTTTAGAGCACAGTAGTTAAGAGCTTTATGAACCGGCGTTAGCCCAGAAAGCTCTTAACTCCTGACTTTTTTCTGCGGCTGGAGTTTTGTCGTTAGAATTCTAACGCTCACTTCAGCCAAGACTCTAAATACTGGAGTTAGAAAGATCCCATTGAAAAGATAGGATACGCAATTGACGTAAGGGGATCTGCGGTATGGAAAAGTCGCGGCTGAAAAGTGAGCGTTAGACCCTTTTTTGAGTGACTCCAAATACCGGCGGTAGCCTAAAACCAGCGTTAGGAGCCTCTAACGCTGGTTTTCACGGCTACCGCCAAACTCCAAATCTAGGCCTAAGTGAACCCGCATTATCATACATGAGTACCTATGTTTATGCTTTGTTTGTCCCCTACTCCTTCATTTTATCTTCACATTCTCTCACTCACGGTTGAGTTACTAAGGTTTGGTTTATTCATACTTATACGCCTCATACTAGCCTATCAATCATACAGCACTCTAGATTCTAGTCCTAACATATAAAGTACCACTGGCTATCTACGTCTATTTAGATTGAGCTCCCACAGATGGGTACTGAGAGCCCATATCAGCAGCACACTTATTACCCTTGTTTGAGGACTGCCCCTTTTTATCTACTCACTAGCTTAGTTTAATTTACTATACAGTCTTATTTTATATTCGAAATAAACCTGAGACTACCCTTTCTATTACAATCTTGATTTATTTCTCAGAAGTTTAGCTACAATTTATAGTACTCACTGTTTATTGATTGTTTGTTTTCTGACAGTACCTGTCCTATTCATTTTGTGACCATTTCATTCTAAACTATAATGTCCTGACCTCAGTTAAGAAGCATCAAACTTACCCTATTGCAGTCCTACTGCCTATTATAATTTATATAAACTTACTATATCTTTGGGTTCTATACCCTAATGTACACTCACTAATGTATATACCACTGTATGGAGCATCCACATTACCTAATGCCACCTTAAGAACACTCTGATATATACTTAATAGTAAACATAGACACAAGGTGAAACATACTTTGCCCTCCAAGCTATAATTCTCTGGTATGTTGACATCTCTTACATATGCAAGCTTAGATAGATGTACTATGAGCATTGAACACTCTACAAGGGATCTTTAGGACAAACCACCCATTCCTATTATTAAGCCCCTCTCCTCCCTTTCCCGCCGGTCATCTTTACCTCCAGGTCATATCCTACTCCCCTTACCCACATCACCTATAGGTGGCACCTCTCTAGGATAGGGGCACATACAGTAGTCCTCTGTTCTCAACCAGCTACTACAACACCAGTCCCTGAGTTAAGCTTTATTCAACATTAACCAGACCCATGGAGCCTACATAGGAGATACATGCCATTACCCTTAACATAGGTGCTCACAAGAGATTAGGCTTTATACTCTTTACAGATAAGGAAACTCTCCTCCTTGAGATATGTTGGGAGAAGTTTGTGCTTCAGCCATCCCTCTACCAATCCCATTAAGTTTACAAAGAGCTCAATAGAGACCCTACTAAACCACAGTATCACAGCAATACTGTGCCCCTCAAGCACCCAGACACGCCCCCCTTCCTCCCTTTTTTTTTTTTAACTAGAGCGGCTCTTGCACGCTGTATCCCCTTTCCCCAAAAACAAAACCATGATACTAACCCCCATCTTACCACAACTTACTTTGAATAGATAAATTACTCTAGGATCTCCACAGTAATTTGGGGACCATTCTTACGTGTTTTAAGCCAAAGGTTAAAAAATTAGGTTTTTTTAATATATGTTCCAGTTAGTCATCTCTACCACACGCAAGTCTTTTATTTTTACTTTTCACCCTATACATTATACATTTTGAGATCCACATCTTAGATCTACGTTCAGAACCCTAGCCAGAACTTATATTCTCATTACTGGACCTGATGTATTGTTATCTTATGTAGTTCAAGCTTTCATTCGCAGGAACTTAATATAGCTGTGGGTATGACATCTCATCTGTAACCATATTACTAATTCCTTGATGTTTTTAGACTTAGGCTATCTCTTACTTTAAAATTGTAAAGATGTCTTTTTTCTCTCCTACAAGTCTGATGTGTATCTGGACATATGTATTATTCACCTGCTACTGTTCATTACCTCAATAAAAAAAAAAAATGTATTTGAAAAATAATATTAAGCAAACATTAAATCCCTTTTAAGTTATCCCCAATAATTTAAACAATATGCATTTTACATGACAAAGGATATTATTTAAACATTGACCCCTAATCTTCCATAACCTAAAGCTAACTTCATAAGCTAAGGCCCTACACAAACATATTCAATAGTTAAATAATGCATTGCTAAGGGGGGCGAAGCTAACCAGCTTTCAGAACAGACGTGTGTGCCCATAGCTCCTGCCAAAAACAAATAAAATATAACTAAAAATCAAGTTTATTATGCACAAAAATGTTCCATATCACCCCTGTAGCTGAGAGGTCGGTCAGAACATGTACCAGGAACCCGTGGAGTTTGAGACGTGTGAAATCTGAAGGATACCGGTTACACACCAGCACAGGGCCTTCAGGCCGCGAGTATCAGCATGGTAGTGATTCCTTACTACAATTGCCTGCAATTGACTCTTAGGGGGGTAAGCGATATCAGCCTGGAGCCTCAAGGGTCATAAAGACCATCATCATCTCAGACACGGAGGCCGGCCACACTGCCAGAGAGTAGCTAATCCCTACACAACACTATGCAGCGCTGCCATCTGCACTGTTTGGAGCCTTTCAACCTTCAAGATGGAGGATTTCCATAGTGCAGTCAAAGCTATGTTTGCGGAATACGAGACTGTAATTCTGGCCAAATTTGATCAGCTCCTAGTAAAAATGCAGGCTACTAGTGTCCGGGACAAGTCTGCTGAGGATGAAACAGCAGGGGAGACGAGCCTTACGAGACAACAGAAGTGTACGCTGAGCTTTACTGAACAGCCATTAAGAGTGAATGGGGATGTGAGCCTCTCGGGGACGAGCAGTCTTCCCCACACTCGATACATTCCCCGTCCAGACATATCAGTGGGAAGTGCTCTTGTGCTTGGAGATGCAGAATATGGGGAGTCCACCGTCGATTATGGGGACATGCACCCTACACTATACCCGCTACCCAAGGAGATCAGAGTTAACCATCCCATGTTGACCTGCACTGAAAGTCCATACCCCTTGGCCCTGGCTGCTGCGCGGGGGGATGCGGCCGCCCCTCCGGTGCAGAAAGTGGAGGATGAGGCTAGCTCTCTTAGTGAGAAGAGTCTGCTGAGGTGTGAGTTGCCTAGTGGGGACGGAACTGCTCGTCCGGCACCTGATGGGTCGCCTGGTTTTGTAACATACGAAGTGAAGTCAGAGGGGCCACATCACAGAGTGGGTATGTGGGAGAGAAACATTTGGCGCGGCCCTGCACAGCGATTCAGCACAGGTCAGCCATTTCTGGTTTTACACAGACCCCTCCATAGGAGACTAAGAGTGACTGCAGTTAACTTGGTAAGATGTGTGGAGTCTGGAGGGGTAGCCTGCTCCCTAGCCCGTAGGAAAGGAGTAGGTTGAAGAGTGTTGCTGGAAGTGGATCTAAGCACACAGGACATTGAGACTCTACTACTGTTAATGTCTGTTGACTTTAATCCCATAACTTGCTGGAGCCGGGACACTGCATGTTATATAACGTTTTCTTATGAAGCCCCTGGGCTGATTCAGTATTGCAGCCTCTGTTCTAGATAATATGATAAGGCAACACCTTTTAGCAAATATGTTTTTGTCTAAAGTTTTTTCATACCATCACAGATCTGCTGGTTCATTACCCCATGTTATGATGTTGACAAACTACCCACTATATGCCACAAGTTTTGCCCAGCACCTGTGCAGACTGAGCATTGCTTAATAGGGTATCTCACACTAATGGATCTGCGAGTTGGTCGCATTTACATACTATAATACTAGCTACATACATGTTTTTTAGTTCAGGATCCCTCAGTCTAAAAGTTTAACAGTGCATCGTGGGTAGCGCTAGATAGTTAGTCATGACTTTAAGAAATTTTTAGCCCCCATAGGGCACCTGTTATATTATGCTTATCAAAAGGTTTCAATAGGTTGAACACATAATGTAAAATAAATGTATATTCACTAGTGCAAAACAGCTGACAACTGTGTATATTACAAGGTTCACTGGGGAATTAGTACGGTCTGTCAATGTCAGTTGATCAATTAGCTTAATCTGTTTAGTTCTACTAAGAGAGCAGACATATACTAGGCTTGCCACCCTCAGAGTCATTATGATGTTGGGCTCTGGGGCTCCTGCCCACACACAGCTTAGTGAAGAGATTGCTCCCTAAATGCTGGTGTCTCGCCCCCCCCCCCATCTAGGGGGCCAGGGATACACAGCTTATCCTCTATACCCCCTTCCTATTTGGCAGAGTTAGGTAGCCTCTGCCCTGTCTGAAGAGCCTGGACCCAGTTTGTCTCTATATGAATGTCACTTAGACTCTCCGGATTTTACTAATGAAAGAATCCCTATGATTATCCTTCTATGTTTCAATTTTCCTGACTGCTTACCCCTATAATTCATATACTATCGATAACTTGCATAAACATTTACTGCATGTGTTAGGCCTACGGGCATGGTGTTTAAAGCACAAAAGTTTATGATGGGAGACACTGGAAGATTTAATTTATTAGCCTGGCATATATGGCTAACTGCATATGGTTGTATTCTCTCCTTATATAGCTACTGTATAACTCCCTTATTTGTCATTATGATGTTAAGCCATCTATATAGATATGAACTGTAATACTCCTATATATTAGTACTTGGATTTTTTCTGGGAAGCAGTCCCTGAAGTTTGTTTTTCTTATTATCTTATACACTGTTTAAAGTAATAGTATATTTACTGAGCTTGCTATTAGCTTTATAAATAAGCCCAAAATATTTACATGATGTCCAATTAAGACTAGTATAGGTTGTTCTCCTGACTAGCGATGAGGGCTATTTGCAGTCCGGGACATGTCTTCAGATAAGTCCAGTAATCAGATCCTATGAGAGGACCTATAGTACATGGAAGACGCTAGTGCCTTAACCATTAAAACTAGAGGCAAGGATGGAGGATAACATAACAACTTACTGATATATTATTGTATACGTTTTTTGGACTTGTATTATTGATCTGAAGATGTTATCCCTCATGTTGTGATTGATGTATCTGTTATTTGCCTCAATAAAAAATATAAAAAAATAATAATAAAAAAAAATAATGCATTGCTATGTACAATGCATACTGTATAAATATTTGCATATAAATTAAAATGTAATTAATGTTGCTTGTTTTGTTTTATTATTTATAATTAAAGACAGTATAATTAATATTATAGATATGCATAATTGCATGCCTGTTATGTAAATATATAATTTAATAATAATGACTACTATAACATAAATATTTATTAACATATGCTGTATATCTATGTTATCCCTAATACACAATAAGCTTACAGAAACACATTTTAATTTATATGCAATATTTAAACCATTATGCAATATACATGCATAAATATTGAATATCAATGCAAGCCCTTACTACTTTATCTACAATCTTTGAAATAAAATGTATGGTCATGTATAATTCATAATAGTTTATGTATTGGATATATAAATTAAAATGTAGATATTCTTGCTTGATGCATTTATTATTTTAATAAAAATATATTTTTAAAACAAATATTTATATTATAAAAGACAGTTGAATTATAATTATAGTATCACATAACTGGATGTCTGTTATGCAATAAAATAATTGTAACACCAATGCCTTTTGTAACATGTAACACTAAACTACATGCCCCATAAAATATCCCCCCCCCAAATAAACAGAAACCTAAACCCTAACTCTAAATATGTTATAACAGCCCTTAAAAGGGCCTTTTGCAGAACATTTTTAAAAAAAGTTACAAAAGCCCCCACCTGTATTAAAGTAACCCCCAACCCCCCAAAATAAAAAATAAATCTAACTATAAAAACCTAGCCTAAGAAATATAATTAATATAAATATAAAGCCTATTCTTAAAAATAAAAAGCCCTATCTAACCCAAAAAGTGTTACTCACAGTTGATGGGGACTCCGGCTTCTCTTGATCTGATGTCAGGCCCATCTTCATCCAGGCTCCAGGCAACGTGGGGCGAACTCTTCTGCTGCCTCTGCTCTGCAATCTTCTTCACTGGTGGGACCCTCTTCATCCAGGCTGCAGGCGACAGGAACTCTTCGGCTCTCTTCAGAGAGCCCTCCTATTCATGCAATCTTCACAGCATACTGAAATCCTGGAAGCGCAGAACCCCAATATATAAGGGTATCCCTTTATTCTGATTGGTTGATTTAAAATCAGTCAATCCCTATTGGCTGATTTAAATCAGCCAATAGCAAGGACTTTTTAAATTTAAATTATAATTATTGTTTCTATTGGATGAATCAAATTTAAATTTAAAAAAGTTCTTGCTGTAGATCTTTTATTTTATTTTGGGATGTGAGGGGTTATTTAATGTAGGGGGGTGGAATTGTAACTTTTTTATTTTTTCTGCAAAAGAGCTGAGGGCAATGCCCTCCAAAAGGCCATTTTAAGGGCTATTGTAATTTATTTTAGAGTTAGGTTTAGGTTTTTTTTTTATTTTGGGGGGTCTTTTTATGTTATGGGGCATGTACTTTACTGTTAGGTATATTTTTTTGTTTTGGATAATTAAGTTTATTATTTTTTGGAACTTAGCTTTTTAAATTTTTTTGTAACTTAGCTTTTTTATTATTTGTAACTTTAGAGGGGGGTTAGGTAGAGTAGGGTTAATTTTATTTTTTCAGTTTAGGATTTAAAAAAAAAAATAGTTAGATTTCTTTAAAATGTTTTTAACTTAGGGGGTTTAGTTTAGAGGGAGTTAGGTCTTAGGTAAGTTTGCTTTTGTGTTTTATGGCAGCATAGGGAATTTATTCTACCCCCAACCCTGGCTGAGGAGGGAATGAGAGAGAGTGGGAGAGTGGGGGTAGGAGGAGACAGCTGGAATTAGGCACAGGCAAGCACATCCAGAGCAGGGAGAGTGGGGCAGCAGGTGACTGGTCATAGCCTGCAGGGGCAAAGCAGGGAGAGAGGGTTGGTTCCTGATATAATATGACACCTTATGCTTTGTGTTCATATATATAATACATAATACAATTTTCAATTGTTTTTAAATTATTCTAGGTTATAAAAATAATCATACAATAAGATATGTAAGATATAAGATAAGAAAATTAAACTAAAAACAAAATGTATGACATGATTACTTCTAGGGACATGAAAACAAATATTTCTCATTCCAGAGTTACACAGTATATGTGAAATACTAAAACTTTAAAATTTACATCTTTTCTTTATTTTGCTTCATTTACTTGGGGTCCTTAGTTGAAAAGCATACCTAGGAAGGCTCAGGAGCAGCAATGCATTACTGGAAGTCTAATTTGCTTCTGAACATAAATGCCTTTTTTCATTGGTTCACTGGATATGTTCAGCTACCTCTTAGTAGTGCATAGATGCTCATTTAACAAAGGGTATTATCAGAAATAATACAATTTTGGTAAAAAAAAAAAAGATGATCAAACTCAAATAAGTTACAAATTCAGGGTTTCATGCCCCTTTAATACATTAAGGTCTAGATTACAAGTGGAGTAGAAATTTATTGCATGCCCGGAAACGGGCAAATTCACCTGTTTACGGACACACGATAAATAACCAGCTATTACATTACATGTCATTAGCAATACGAAAATAACCCAGAGATCAGATCTCTGGTTAATTTTCTAAATATCCCCCAATAGCCCCCAAAGTACAGAAGTATGTTCTCTATTAAAACATAAAAATAGTAGCATCTTTATTTTTATTTTTTAATAAAGTAACTGCTTGAAGGAGTTATAAGTGGTTAAAGTTGGCAGGTGTGCGGTGTTAGAAATAAACGGCACTGAAAAGTTTTACATTGCGGTCTATGGGGAACTGTGTGTTCCCTGTAAATACAGTATATACATACATATATATGTATATATATATATATATATATATATATATACGGTATATATATATATATACGGTATATATATATATACGGTGTATATATATATATATATATGTATATGCTTATGTACAGATATGTACAGATATATTTATGTGTTAATATGTGTTAATAAGTGGAAATGTCCAAATTGGGCCCAATTAGCCATTTTCCATCCCTGTTGTCATGTGACTTGTTAGTGTTACAAGGACTCAGGTGTGAATGGGGAGCAGGTGTGTTAAATTTGGTGTTATCGCTCTCACACTCTCTCATACTGGTCACTGGAAGTTCAACATGGCACCTCATGGCAAAGAACTCTCTGAGGATCTGAAAAAAAGAATTGTTGCTCTACATAAAGATGGCCTAGGCTATAAGAAGATTGCTAAGACCCTAAAACTGAGCTGCAGCATGGTGGGCAAGACCATACAGCAGTTTCACGGGACAGGTGCCACTCAGAACAGGCCTCGCCATGGTCGACCAAAGAAGTTGAGGTTATCTTTGCGAAATAAACGTATGAGTGCTGCCAGCATTGCTGCAGAGGTTCAAGTGGTGGGGGTTCAGCCTGTCAGTGCTCAGACTAAACATCGCACACTGCATCAAATTGGTCTGCATGGCTGTCGTCCCAGAAGGAAGCCTCTTCTAAAAATGATGCACAAGAAAGCCTTCAAACATTTTGCTGAAGACAAGCAGACTAAGGACAAGGATTACTTAAACCATGTCCTGTGGTCCGATGAGACTAAGATAAACCTATTTCGTTCAGATGGTGTCAAGCATGTGTAGCGGCAACCAGGTGAGGAGTACAAAGACAAGTGTGTCTTGCCTACAATAAAGCATGGTGGTGGGAGTGTCATGGTCTGGTTAACAGAAAAGGAAACAATGGCACTACTCAAAACTGAAAAATGTAATTAAACGTTCCCCCTATAATTTACTGAATATTGAGTGAAGTGAGTCTCAATACGTTTAAGTATTAATAATTACTATCTGATTAGGGGTAGGTGCTTGTACCAATTACTATACTATGTAGGGGATCAGTAAGAGACTGATTAAGGGGTACAAATATAGCACTCTGGAACGTATAAGAAAGTATAAGGAAATTTGATAATAAAAAATAACTTTTATTAGATCATATTAAAATCCGGGTTGACATACATATTAAAATACACATTTGTCTACTACCATATATCCATAAGATAATGGCTATAACAACAACACAACCGAATGAGTATTTGTGTTGTATTAAATATGGAAATGACTACCTACAATTTGTTAGTAGGGTAATGCTATTGATCTGCTAGGATATTCGGTCATGTCCTTATTTATACCATAAATGGCATAGTAATATATTGTTCGTTATATCATCTAATAGTCAGGAAAAGCCTGACTGGTTACCTTATTAGTACCTGTGTTACAGACAATAATACTAGTCAGGAAAAGCCTGACTGGTTACCTTATTAGTACCTGTGTTATGGACAGTGATAAATAATATAGTATCGTTTAGTGGTCAGGAAAAGCCTGACCTGTTACCTTGTTAATACCTATATTAGAGAATGGATGGTCTTAAAAAGCTTACTGAGTAGTAAATCATATATGATGGTCTTATAAAGAATTGGGAAAAGCCCAAATCAAATACCTTTTTATTACCTTAAGTTGTTTAAATTGTTACCATCAAAAGTTACTTTTTAACCATAACGGAGCATATGTTCAATCAATTCTCAGTTGAAAGGCTTCCATATAAATTAATATTATAACTATGATAGTTGTTCACCAATAATATTAGGCTAAGCCTGACCACTCTGTTGATATCTTAGTCTAATATGTTAAACAAAAACGGTATATGTTTGCTAGACTTATCCAATAACGTAGCGTTATTCTATGAAGGTATGACCGCCTAAGCGGTTTTAATTCCAAAGTTAACTAGTCATTTATATTGTAGTAGTACATCAATTATTTTTTAAAAACAACAAGAAGGGAAAGGGGGATTGCCACTGACGCGTTTCGCCGTAGTGGCTGTATCAAAGGGCCCTGAGAAAATGTCTCCATGTGTTTCCATTAGACAAGCTTGTGATTTAATTTTACCATTTTCTATTAGGGAATAGATGGAGTTCTTGTTAAGATTATGTGGCTACTTGACCCTGTATCCTAGTTTTCAGTAAGGGAGTTCTGGGTTTTCCAGAAAGGACATTAAAGGGCTGTGTTTGGAGGAGATATGAATGCTTGTGGCAATGATTTTGTCCCAATCTGCTAATGTTGCCAGGGCGATCAGGAATTTAGGGTTTTGGGCCTATGTGAGGACAGGGTCCACGCTAAGGTACTCACGTTGTTAAGTTTGAAGATGTGTCTATCAAGTTCTATCCAAGCTTTGTTAACAGAATTATGGGCCCATTCTACAATGTGTTGGAGCGATATGGCTCCTCTATAATCAGATATTTTAGGTACTCCTAAGCCGCCCCTATCTCTGGGTAGATACATCGTTTTTTGGGGGATTCTGGGTTTGATGCCCGCCCAAATGAATTGTTCTATTAAGTTTTGGAGTTGCTCAGTGTAACCTCTTGGTAAATTAATGGGGAGTGTTTGTAAGATATATAAGATCCTGGGTTAAACGTTCATTTTCACAACTCCAATTCTGCCCAACCAGGTGAGGGGTCTATTCTTCCATGTGGAGAGATCTCTGGAAATTTCTTGTTTTAAGTTAAGATAATTATATTTGAACAAGTCCTGTGGGGAGATAGTCAGAGAGATCCCTAAATATTTTAGTTTCTGGTGTGCAATGGTTATATTATAGTTAGTTTTTAATGAATGTATATGGTGTTGTTGTGTGTTAATATTAAGAAGTTCTGATTTGTGTAAGTTGAGGCTAAAGTTAGATATGCGGCCGTAAGCTTCTAGTTCCTTCAACAGTGCTGGGATAGAGTGCTCGGCTTCTGTCAGAGTAAAGAGGATGTCATCGGCAAAGAGAGCCTGTTTATATTCTTTGTCCCCTACTATCCCTTTGATTTTGCGATTTTCTCGTATTTTTTGTGCTAGGACCTCTAATGAGATGTCAAACAAGAGAGGGGAAAGGGGGCATCCCTGCCTGGTTCCATTGTTAATATCAAACGATTCAGATAGGACATTGTTTACTTTTATTCTGGCTTTAGGGTTGGAATAAAGCGAAAGGGTCATATTGATGAAGGCCTTGGGTATATTCATCTCCTGCATGGCTCACGTCAGAAAGGACCACCTCACCCTATCAAAGGCCTTTTCTGCATCTGTTGCAAAAAGGACCATTGGGATCCCCTCTGCCTTTGGGTAGCTAATTAGGTTTAGGACCTTGATGGTGTTGTCCCTGGCCTCTCTGCCAGGGACAAAGCCCACCTGGTCATTGGATATCAAGAACAGGAGAAATTTGTTAAGCCTATTGGCCAGCACTTTTGCCAGAATTTTCATATCCGTATTTATTAATGATATTGGTCTAAAGTGTTCGGAACTAGTGTGTGGTTTTCCCAGTTTGGGAATAACTGTGATGTGGGCTTCCAGGAGTGTCCTTGATAGATGTGGATGGTCTCTTAGTGTGTTAAAAATAGTTAGCATGCGAGGAACCAAAGTGTCTTTAAGAATTTTATAATATCTTGATGTGAAACCATCAGGACCTGGACTTTTGCCTGTTGGGGTGTCCTTAATGGCCTGGATTAATTCCTCTGTGGTAATGGGGGAATCAAGGGACTGGGCTTGTTCATCTGATAGAGACGGTATGTTTAAATCCCTGAAATAGGTATTTGTCATCTCCTGGAGAGGGATGTCGGGGCAAGTGGGGCTGGTGCGTTTTTGTTCGTGGTCTATGTTGTATAGTTTAGTGTAGTACGACTTGAATGCAGATGCTATCTGGTCGCTGCTCTTGAGTATAACGTTATTTTTTGTTACCAGTGAATGTATATGACTATTAAGTTGTTTACGGCGTAGACAGCAAGCCAATATTTTGCCTGGTTTGTTACCGCCCTCAAAATAAAACTGTTTAAGGTAAAGAGCTTTCCTTTGGTGGACTTCTGTGAGGTATCTTTTAATATTGGCCTTTGCTTCTAGTAGACGTTGTTTAATTGTCTCATTAGAGACATTGTTTTTATGTTCTGCTTCCAGAGTGCTAATTTGAGTTAGTAGGTTAGAGTATTTTTCCCTGTTTTGTCTGTTGGCCCTGGCTTTGTGCTTAATGAGACAACCCCTTATTACTGTTTTATGGGCTTCCCATTCGGTGAGGAGTGAGGTGGTAGATTGAGTGTTAATGTGGAAGTATTCGGCTAGTTCTCTTTGAATGTTTTGAAGAATGATCGGATCATCTAGTAGGTAGTCGTCCATTCTCCAAATTTTGGAAGTGATAGGGAGGTCTGGCCAAAGAATTGTGCATGTAACCGGGGCATGGTCCGACCAATGTCGCTCTGAGTCGTTATAGACAGGCCATTAGAGTCAGTGTATATGTGGTCTATACGGGTGTAACTGTTGTGGAGGTAAGAGAAAAAAGTGTAATCCCTCTGGGTGGGATGCAATGTTCGCCATATGTCATGGAGAGCGAGATTGGTGATGGTATTTTTAACTGTTTTGAGAGTTTTTATAGGCGTGCTAGATAGGTCTTTTGATGAATCCAGTGTGGGTTCTAGTGAGAGATTAAAGTCCCCTGCCAGGAAAGTGACACCCCTTGCATGTTCTAGTAATCTAGTGGCGACTTTTTTGAAGAAGGTATTATGAGATTGGTTTGGGGCGTAGATGTTAACAATCGTGACATAGTGATTGTATAGTGTCTCTATTAGTATAATGAATCAATGAATGTGTGTAACCTGTATCGGGAGGGATTTATGTATCAATATTCCCACCTCACTTTTCTTATGTGGGCCTGATGCAAAGAACGCAGTCGGATAGTGGGGATTGTTCCATTTGGGTTCTCTACCTTTTTGAAAATGTGTTTCCTGAATTAACAGGATTTGACTGTGAAGTTTTTGGAGTTCCCTTAATGCAATCGATCTTTTGCCCGGGCTGTTAAGACCTTTTGCGTTAATCGTGGTTAATCTAATGGTATGATCCTGGAATCCCGAGTGTTTGGCCATGGCAAAAAAAAAAAAAAAGGGGGGGGGAGGGTGGAAAGGGAGGGAGAAGGGGAAAGAGGGATATTAGGAGAGGGAGAGGCTTATGAAGGAAGGAAGATAAAAGAAGTCAATAGGGATAAAGAGTGGGTAGAGAGTTTTTAAACAGAGTAAGGATAGCAGTTGGGGAATAGAAGTGTGGCTATTTAGTAAAAGTTAAGAGCGAATTAGTGATCAAATGGGGGGAGTAATCCCAATCACAGCTAGTTGGTATGACGAGAGTGTTAATATATTGGTCTATCTGACGTGCAGGAGAATGGGAAAGGTTGAGATGTAGGGAAAGTGCTATCGTCAACCTTGAGTATGGGGTAAAGTGAGGGTAAGGTAGTGATGTCATGGGTCCCGTGAGCAAGAATTTTAAAGGCCCCATTGCGGGGGCTCACGTAGGAGACAGGGAGGGAGGTATGCATGCTAAATCTTATGTTAGCAGGGTTCATGCCATATACATAGTTATATCTTTGTCTAAAAGTTATTTTATTCAAGCCATTTCAAAAATCATTGTGTATTGAACAAAAAGTGATAATATGCCGGTATAATTTATAGCATAAATTCTATATCAACTAGTAGTTGTTTAAGGGTTACAACAGACAAATGCATTATTCCTAACAGTTAAACAATGCAAGTAAAAAACATTTCCAAAGACATAACTTGAGCCGGTAAATGGTGATGCTGAATCTAAGGTAATAGGATTGCTGAGTAGGGGAATGACGTTGCTACAGCCTGAGGAGGGTGTGTACGCTGTTATCCAATTACAGCCCCAGAATGTCGGCACAGAAGGAAGCACTGTTGGCATGGTGCCAGCTAGAATGAGCATCGAGCCAAATCCAATAGTGAAGGGTAGAAGGAAGCAGCACACTTGATCCACTGTCCATAAAATCCAAGTGGAGGGGGAGCAAATCCTTACATGTTTCGTGCTATGCAGCACTTAATCATAGGCTGTGCTTGTCTATTTTTGTTTTAAATTATTTGAAATAAACTTTTTTGGATTTTATGGACAGTGGATCAAGAGTGCTGCTTCCTTCTACCCTTCATAATAGGATTGCTCTCTGGAAGTCATGAACCTAAGTGAACGGATCTGTCGTGTTTTAGTTGTGTGAGAAGAATTGACCGTGTCCGGTTATGAACCGTTATAACAATGTGTGGTGGTGTGTATGTGCTGACAGTGTTATAGGTGTGAGGGTTAAAAATATGTGGCCTAGATTTGGAGTTCGGCGGTAGATGGGTTGTTAACGCCACGCGTGTTTATGTCTAACGCACGTCATTGTTTGACTCCGGTATTTAGAGTTAAAATAAGACCATCTAACGATGCTCCTAACGCGTGTATGTCACACGCGTAATACTGCCCGCGTTAGACAGTCTCCCATAGAGATCAATGGGAAAGGCAAAAAATTGCTTTTTTCACCTAACACTCGATCTCGCGAGAATACGTACAGCTCGGTCATATGACGCATACCCCATCATGCACAACAATAACACGCCGCAAATGTCACAACAACAATCAATCAACAAAGCACACAAGCATTACACATTCACAAGCGGGGGATGTTTTAATAAAATTTTATACGGGGAATACGCATATACTTTAAGATGCGGAAAATCGCAAAATAACAACAAGGATTAAAAATGATATACATACACTCGAAACAAAATTGCATTCAATATCACTATATATTATGACAAACATACATATACAACACTTCACGAAGAACACACCATCGCAAAATCACATTTAAAAAGAATACTATTGGACAATGTTAGAGAAAACGACCACTATGACATCATCGCATTCTACACATTCCACAAATACCAACTCAAAATGAGCATGCGCAAATTCACACAACTAATACACATTGCACTAATATTAATTGCTAATAAAGCACACCTGAACACAATTTACAACGGAAATTGGTACATCATTAAACATTTACACAGGGTATATAAGCACCACACAAGCATGGCTTCTTTGACTGTGTTGCTGTTGGGTCTTTGGAGATTGGAGGTTTAAGAATAGAGAGTTTGAGAATTTTTGAGAGTGAGTTAGTGTTAGCGTGAGAGAGTCAGTTGGTAGTGTTAGCGTGAGAGAGTGAGTGAGTTAGTGGGAGTTAGTGGGAGTGGGAGAGAGTCTGTTAGTGGGAGCGTGAGTGAGTTAGTGGGAGTTATTAGTGAGAGTTGTTAGTGGGAGCGTCAGTTAGTGGTAGTTAGTAAGCGTTAGTGGGAGTGTTTGTTAGTGAGAATTAGAAGTAGTGTGAGTTAGCGAGAGAGTGATTTTTCTGTACACTTAACACATTTACACGCAAACACATTCAATACATACATACACTTATCAATAACACTACATACACTCCATACCCCCTACCCCCTCATACTACACTCCATACCCCATTCCTTGTAGTCCCATTCCCTTTCATCCCATTTACTCTTATCCCATACCCCATACCCATCCCATACCCATCCCCTAGTTACATTTAGTTTACATATCCTCCTTTTAGTCTTATTCTTTTCGTTTATTTAAATACTCCTTACCCTCTTTGTTTTTTACATCCCTCTCACACTTTAAGCACCTTTTTTGTCTTTTTAGTTCTTTATTTTGACCCCCTTTAATTTCATCACACTCACTTTTTGTTTGATTATTTGGGGTTTAGTTTAGGGAAGAGATGGAGGCCAGGCAGGGGACAGGTAGAGGGGGGAGTAGAGGGAGGGGGAGAGGAACAGGGCAGGAAGGGGGGGCAGGAAGGGGGACAGGAAGCGGGGGTGGAAGCGGTGGGTGGACCCAGCCACTTGGTTCAAGATGACCAAGTGGCTGGGCCCAGTGGCGGTCAGAGTAGGGCTTCACAGTCCGGGAAACAGAGGGCATCGTCACAGGGGAAGGCCAAGGCGACTAGGGAGGCGAGGTTTACGATGGAGGAGAAGGAGGCCCTCGTAGAGGCCTATATGGCCAGGCATAGGATGCTGCAGCACCAAAAGACCACCCCGACTGACAGGAGGAGGCTCTGGAACGAGATCAGGAATGCAGTCAATGCAGTGGGTGGCCGGAACCGAGATATGGATTCTATCAAACATCGGTACCGGGACTGTAAACTTGAACTGAAAAAAAAGTTAAGCCTGGAGGCCCGACATGCCGCAGGGACCGGTGGCGGCCCTGCCATTGAAATGGAGTACTGCCGATGGGAGGAAATGTTGCGGCCCAGCATCTCCGAGGTGGAAGTAGTCGGTATCGGAGGAATCGATACCGGGAACCTGCCACTCTCATCTGACGGTAAGCTCATTGAACAATAATTTCACATACAAATGTATTTCTGGGACACTATACGCAAACATTTACTTTCATGATTGAGGTAGCGAATACAATTTGACAAAACATTCAAATGTACTTATATTACCTAATTTGATTCATTCTTGAGATATATTTTAATGAAGAAATAGCCATGCACACGGTGAAACAATCACAGGAGGCAGCTATATTCAGCTAACAATCAGCATCTTATAAGCATATTTAGATATGCTTTTCAGCAAAGAATATCCAGAGAATTAAGCGAATTAGATAAGAAAAGTACATTCGAAAGTTGATACAAAATGTATGCTTCTAAATAATGAAAGATAAAACATTGGGTTTCATGTGTTAAGGATCAGATTAATGCTATAATGTTGTTTACACGCATTCTATTACTTTGCGGTTACATCAGTATCTAGGCTATAGGTTAGGTGTGCATTTAAACAGACTGAAAACAAACGCAAAAACATTCACATTGACCACAGATATCACAAACACGGTTTAGAAAAAGCGGAAATAGTATTGATTGTTTGTTAGATTTCAAAGTGGATTAATGATTCTGCATTTGTAATTGTATCGTAAGCTAAGTCATTTAAACCTTTATTTGCAAATATGCTAATATATACATTTCTTTATTTTTTTATTTTTTTTTTATATACAGAGTCTGGGGATGAGGCAGCACAGCCTCCTGCATCTCCCCGGGATGAGAGTGGTGGTGAGGAATTTCCACTTCGGAGGGAAGAGGCCCCCCGTGACGAACAGCGCACGGGAGCTGATGAAGAGGCCCCAGAAGCACAGGAGGATCCCGCGGAACCCGCGGAACCCGAGGTCCCTCAAAGACCCGCACTCCGCCGTGCACGGGCACCCCGCCGTGCACGGGTTCAACAAGCACAACAAGAGGAAATAGCGGAGGTGCGGGTTCTACTGGAGTACATAGACCAGATGCGTACCTCCCGGATAGAAAATATAGAAGGACGACACAGAATACTTGATGGCCAAAATCAAATTATTCAAGGACAAAATGAAATCATCAACATACTGAATCGAATAGAAGAAGGCCAAACCAGAATATTTCAGCTTCATCAAGAAATGTTCACTTTTTTCCGGGAGGCGCATGCTGGTCTACCTCCTGTTGCTGTGCCTCTTGTTGCTGGGCCTCTTGCTGCTGGGCCATCTCCTCCTGCCGGCCCATCTCATCCTCCTCAGCCATCTACTCCTCCTCCTCAGCCATCTACTCCTCCTCCTCCTCAGCCATCTACTCATCCTCCTTAGCCATCTTCTCCTCCTCATCCATCTTCTCCTCCCCAGCCATCTACTCCTCACCTTGGTCGTCCCAGTACTCTTCCTTCCACTCCTCCCACAACAGCTCCAAGGAGGACTCTTCGGAGTCGGCAGTTGCCTCTCCCAGAGCCTCAGCCCCGTGGGAAGAGGGGAAGGAAGAGGAAGTAAGTATTTTTTTCATCTTCACTGCTTTTTTTAATTTAATGTGTAATGGATAGGTATGTGATGATGTGGTTTTCATACACTTGTGGACCACACTCTGTATATAATCGACTTCTATGGGACCGGGTCCATGGAGGCAGATTGTTTGCAGAGTGTGGGTTATAAGTGTGTGAAAACCACATCATCACATACCTATCCTTGTTCATGATATTGATTGGTTTCTGTGATGTGATGTCCAAACTGTTTCCCGAATCGCTAACTAAATTACCATAACAATTATCCATGATGGCATATTACTGTTTGAATGCCAATAACACAGCTTAAAGGGACAGTCAGAAAATTATTGATTACAAAGAAAACACTGTATTACGCATTATAAAGTTTGAAACAACAAAACATGGAGAAATACATGTGTGACTTATGTGCTTACCCTTGTATCTATGACTATGAAAAATGACCACTTATTTGTTGTTCATACATAACAACATTTTAGATATCAATGATCAATACATGGTCAATAATATGCTGTATGAGCACAAGGTTTTACATATACAAATGCTATCCAAATGCCCTCTAGTGCTCAAATTGTATAATGATTACAAGCACTCTTCAAGATCGAAGAAATGAGCACACCAACCTCATAGGTTTAGATAGCAAATTTAAATAAACCCAGACAAATGTTCAATTGTTGAGAAACATTTGATATCCTTGATATTACATAATTGACTTTTAGAATAATGAAAAACATTATATTTTTTCTAAACTGTCCCTTTAACAACATTACATATGCTAACACATATTTTAAGCTTGTATATCTACATGTACTTTGTCAAAAAAAAAATATTAAAATCACATTTATATTGACGTGTTAAATAAAGTCTATTTTCTTTAAGAGACATTATTGTGTTAATATTTTATTGTAAAGACATTTTTTTTTAACAATGAATATGGTTTAAATTCCTTTTAGGAGTGGGGGGGTGAAAATATGCTAACAATAATATATTTGAAGATTAAACTATGTGGATCTCATACATGATACAAAAAACAACATTTGCATTCAAGGGACAGTATCCTATATTTTTAACATAACTGTATGTAATAGACACTACTACAAACAACAAGATTAACATATACTGATATCAATATTAAAAAGCTTCAAACACTTGAAGATAAAATAGGGTTAGCTATATTGAAAATATAGATGAACCCCCATTACAACCGTAAAACAACACAATACCCCATCATTAACATATGAAAAGACCCTTTACACAAACTGGAGAAAGCTGGAGATGGTACTCACATGAAACTCAGAGGCTTTGCGAGGAGTAAGAAAATTACTTACATTTTCTTAGAACAGAAGAAAAAATAAACGTATTGGTTAAACAATGGACTATCTAACTAGAGACAAAATCCAAGCTTTTGATTTATAATGTGAGTGTCTAATGAACCTTTAATAAAATATACAACGAAATTACATTTAGAAGAAGTCGACATCATATATTTAGCATATGATAAAGATAAATGCATATTGATTACTTTATTCAAACACAATAGCGCATATTTATTAATTAGATATATTCAACATTAAACACAACATTAATTTTTTCAGAAAAAGGAACATATTGTTGACAAACATATTAAACATGGACTGTAGAGATTTGCACTTGCCTAGAAATATCCTATGCATGAAAACATTTTTCTTTCGTTCGTTGATTCAACCAGACATACAGCAAAAGAGAATGTGGTGGTCTTTATCAGCTACGGGTCAACAATGTAACATGATGCAAATAATACATATTCGCAAGCTTTTTAAAATTGGATGCAGTCACAAACGTTTTTAACGTGCACAAATATTGCGGGACTACGTAATCCAATCAGACGTTTTTTTACCTTTACATGTGCCGTCTTAACATGGCGCTTCCTTGATCACGTAAGAACGCCATCCAATGAAAGGCACATTATTGATCACGTAAGAACGCCCAAAAAAAAAAGGCGCATCCTTGATCGCGTCAAAACGCAATCCAATAAAAGGCATATTCCTGATCACGTAAGAACGTCAGTCAATACAAGGAATCATTGGACAGCCTGGCAGGTGACGTCTTAAGCAACATGGCGCATCCGAGATCGCTGAAAAACCGCAGACAATACAAGGACTCAGTGACATCTTGGCATATCACTAAGAAACGTATTTATATTTTAGGAACTAGTATGTGTGTAGATTGCTATCTAGGAATGACAACAAATCCTGAATCATCTTTTCGGACTTGACTGTCCCTTGAACTATAGCTATGGTGTATATCTTTAACATTTAAAAGATACACATGAGAAATACATATGCCATTGATGTTTTAAGATATGTTTGGATTGTTGTTGAATAACAATAGTTATACATGTATTGATTAAACGTGTCATTTATTCAAGTTTAATTATTGTCAGCCTACCTATAGCCATATATGGGAGGAGATGTATTTTGTTAACATATTAGTTAACTAATATTCATCATCTAAATTATTTGCATTACACACAGAGATTTATTTGGTTACACTTTTACACTAATATAGATTTGAAAATGAAATACAGGTGCTGTCAACATTACAATAAGATTGTTTATTAATAAAATTATATGTCCTTGTTCTTGTAAAAAGGACAAAAACGCTTTACAAATGGAAATACATTCATTAACAATTGTGATCAACATCACTTAAAGGGACATTATTTAGTTTTTAAAAAGAGCATACACATAGCCAATACTATTTCAATAAAATGAAGACTTTACAGGGATTATATCATTGTATCAATACTCAGATCATTTGGTAAAGGTGCATCAATTCATGCAGACTTTCTAAATACACACATGGATCTGAACATTTAAATATACATATATACACAAATACCAATCTATATATACATATATAAAGAAATTACTCTGCTAATCATAATCAGGCAATGATAGAGCTAAGAGAAAATAATATAAAGACAAATAATAAGATTACATTGGAGATGTTAATCTTAAAGTCATTTACTATTGTCTTACATATATGATTTCAGTATAACAAATATATTTGGTAGGTCCCTTTAAGGATCAACAACATAAACTAGAGCTTTAAAAAAATAACAGGAAGAATGAGGACAAAGATTTGTGAAATAAAATGTATTTTATTAGTATGTAAGAAAACATACACAACGTTTATAAATAATCTTGTAAAAATAAGGAATATATGAGCCATATGACAAGGTAACACAGTGCATCACAGTCCATGAAGAGAGTTGCCAAGGGCCAGCATAGCCCCATTGGAGACACATGGCAAGGTAACACAGTGCATCACAGTCCATGAAGAGAGTTGCCAAGGGCCAGCATAGCCCCATTGGAGACACATGGCAAGGTAACACAGTGCATCACAGTCCATGAAGAGAGTTGCCAAGGGCCAGCATAGCCCCATTGGAGACACATGGCAAGGTAACACAGTGCATCACAGTCCATGAAGAGAGTTGCCAAGGGCCAGCATAGCCCCATTGGAGACATATGACAAGGTAACACAGTGCATCACAGTCCATGAAGAGAGTTGCCAAGGGCCAGCATAGCCCCATTGGAGACACATGGCAAGGTAACACAGTGCATCACAGTCCATGAAGAGAGTTGCCAAGGGCCAGCATAGCCCCATTGGAGACACATGGCAAGGTAACACAGTGCATCACAGTCCATGAAGAGAGTTGCCAAGGGCCAGCATAGCCCCATTGGAGACACATGGCAAGGTAACACAGTGCATCACAGTCCATTAAGAGAGTTGCCAAGGGCCAGCATAGCCCCATTGGAGACACATGGCAAGGTAACACAGTGCATCACAGTCCATGAAGAGAGTTGCCAAGGGCCAGCATAGCCCCATTGGAGACACATGGCAAGGTAACACAGTGCATCACAGTCCATTAAGAGAGTTGCCAAGGGCCAGCATAGCCCCATTGGAGACACATGGCAAGGTAACACAGTGCATCACAGTCCATGAAGAGAGTTGCCAAGGGCCAGCATAGCCCCATTGGAGACATATGACAAGGTAACACAGTGCATCACAGTCCATGAAGAGAGTTGCCAAGGGCCAGCATAGCCCCATTGGAGACACATGGCAAGGTAACACAGTGCATCACAGTCCATTAAGAGAGTTGCCAAGGGCCAGCATAGCCCCATTGGAGACACATGGCAAGGTAACACAGTGCATCACAGTCCATGAAGAGAGTTGCCAAGGGCCAGCATAGCCCCATTGGAGACATATGACAAGGTAAAAGAGTGCAACAGGCACAACAATAAACAGAAAAAAAGGCCAAATGGCAACAATAAAAATACAAATTCAACATGTGGACGGAGGATTCTTATCTGCCACCATGGAGCATATCCAGATCCTCCACTTACTGGTCATCCTCTTCATTGTCCTGTGCATGTCCAGCTCCAGATTCAGGCCTTGAACGTAATCGCATAATTTCACGCAGAGTCAAGTCCTGAACCCGGAGCTGGGCCTGCATGGTGTCGTTCATCCCTCTCAGGACAGCTGCGTTCCTCAACATGGCCTGCTCTACTCTTGCTATCCCTTCTAGCATGAGCCATGCTGAGTCACAGCCTAAAATAAAATAAAATTAAATATTAAGGATAATTACACAACAGACTAAAAAATTTTAATACATACATTGTCATCATAAAGACAAATAATTCTTTACATAAATTAGTTTACATTTATTCTTTACACATGAATTAGGTTATTCAGACAGACAGAAATCATTAAAGGGACATGTTACTCAAACATGTTGTCCCCTTTAATTGGTTTTAGATGATCCACTTATACAGCTTGAGTGTATCAAATCTTGTTAAAGGATTTACATTGTACTTACATCAGCAATTTAAAAATTAAATTTAGACTGTGGTAGGCACACCTATCCTTAAACATTTTTGCATTGAGGACAAGCTGTGTAAACATAGCAACCAGAAGAAATTACATTCCCACTGGGTTAGACAAGAGATAATGTATCCACATTTGTACATAAAATTTTGGATCCAAGTAGTGGTGTTTGGTATATGTAGTGATATCCAATTAAAGGGACACTGAACCTAAATATTTAATGGACTGATTCAGATAGAGCATGACATGACAAATCTTTATAAATTACACATATTCATTATATGTTTTAATTCTCAAGCTATATTTTGAATGCAAGAATGTTGCTTTTTATGGAAGCCAATATTTGTTTATCAACTTTGTTTGTGCATGCTGGTTGATGGATACATTCATCCAACAATAAAGAAATGATGGCCAGATTTATTTTATTGTTTAAACTAATTATAGGAATGACTTTTTTTCAAAAAATATATCAAGAGAATGACGAATAATTCATAAGAGTATTAAATTATAAATTTGATTAACATTGCATGCTGGATTTGAATCACAATTTAACCAATTTAACTTCACTGTACCTTTAAGTATCTTATAAAGTGTATTTAGAATGATACTTACAGCTGCGCCTGGGAAGGACAATCTGACACCCAGGACAATGAAGGTTGAGACAGGGGGGAGGGATGGGATTGGCTTGGGGAGGGATGTGAATGGCTTGGGGAGGGGTGAGCTGCCGCTCCGGGGTAGGCCGTACAGCTGGGGAGTGGGGAGTTTGGGTCTGGGCAGCTGTACGGGCCAGAATACGGGGAGAGCGGCGAAGGGGGGTGTATGGGCATTTTGTGGGAGGGACAGGATATGAAATATGGGAAGGGCTGGCAGTGGTCTGGGCATGGTCATGAGTTTGGTCATGGGAAGGGCTCTGGGTCTGTGCAGGGGTGTGGCCATGGTCATGGGTGTGTGCATGGGGAGGGGTCTGTGACTGGGCAGGGGCGGAAACCAGATGACCAGAAGTGGTGGATCCATCTGAAAATGTAAAGAAAATATATTAACATCTCATACATCCTGACATCAAATCAACGCATTTCAAATTGATTATGTTTTCAATATATTTCGAAGTGTGTTTGAATTTTTAAACAATTATGAAATGAGGATATGGTATGTATATAGGCACTCAGATGAATATCAATGACTGTCTGTACAATTTGAACCTTATTATTGTGTTTTGGCATGGAATATGCATGTGACATAATGATGGCATGAATTATAAATTTTTAAAAATAAATATACAAGCAGAATTTCATGCTGCCTGATATAGAAAGGGGGCAGTAGTGTATTTGAACAGACAAATAATATTCCTTTTTAAAGGGCAAAAGCTGTAGACTTTTAATGTCTTCAATAAAATGATTTCCAAAAAAGAAACATGTTGGAAACATGATAGATATATTTCACATACCATCAGACTCCAAGGCAGCCTCTTCCTCCTCCGTCCCACATGTGGCATCAATCTCTGTAAAACATAACATGTTGTGTACACGTTAAGATCAGATATTATAACATATGTTACTGTTGCTCAAATACGCACATCAATGTTGCATTAAAGATATACACACACAAAGTTATGATTTACATCATTTTGATGGAGCATACAAATGACAATAGATTTGTTATTGTCAATGAATCTGAATTTTAATGTATTGTTTGTATTAATGTTAAATTCATAAAAGCATAGTACATAGAACATTTAAGATTTCTCATGTGTGTATCACTTGATGACTGTTGTCAAAAAATCAAATGGAAACAAACATATGTTATACATCTTATGAATAACAAATGTGTAGACTAATAAAGTTGAAATTATTAATCGTTCAATATGAAAAATAAATTAATATATAATCAGAAGATAAATATTTTGAATTTTTATAATGTTATGCTTCATCAGAATCATGATCATAATATTGATTAGCAATACACCTTCAATTACATATAAATGAGTCAATGGACTTACCAGGAGACCGCAAAGGCGGCTCTATGTCACTGATGGATTCCTGTGGGCTCACCACACCAACTCTCTCTATGAATGATATAGATATATATTATTAAACACATTTGGGATATCACTAAATCACATCTGTCTAGAATTTTAACATTAATCAACTTTAAAATGTGAAGAATAGAGCAGTCACTACACCAGAAAATGCTTGATTGAATCAAGGGGATTCTGTAAAAATATCTGTATTGAACATATGTTTAATGTCAGACTACATTAGACATCAAATTCATCTCAGATGCTGCTATTGCATATCTAAATATACCCAATGATCAATGTTCTTAACCCTTTAAGGACACAGCTTTCACTTTGCTCAATTGTTTTATGACGGAATAATTCCGTCATATGTCCTTAAGAAGTTACAAGAATACACACAAACCACATATTGAGGAGCATCTGTTGACAAATCTAAACAAACACATGTGTCACATCGAGCCATTTTTGCAATGTACAGTAATCTTGTTTAGGACACAACACATATTTATCACAATACAAAACAAAATTGATTATTACAAATATGTAATCATGGTGCTGTTAGAGTATGCAGATATCTATAAAGTAACTCCAACAGAGAATGTGATTTATATATCAATAGTTTTTAATAAAAAGAATGTAAAGATGAATGAATCTATTTTGTCTTAAAGGGACACTGACATGATTAATTTAAATAATTGATTTCTATGTTCAAACTGTTAAAAATGATTTAACATTGACTCCTATTATAATTAGAATATTAATCTTAAAGGCAGATAAGGAATATTGGATTCAATAAATATTGTTTGTTGAAGGTATCCACCAATCATCAATAAAAACCCAGGTTGGTCAACCAAAATTTAGATGCACATAAACGTACTTTCTTTATTTTAAAATACATTTAGCAATAGAATATGTCACATATGATGATAGTATTATATTTTTATGTTTATTAATATTGCATACTGTATCTGAATGACAATATTAATAATTGTAGCTCAGTATCCCTTTAATCTAAAATTAAATTGATTCCACAATGTTGTTGTTAATGAATTATCTACTCCATATGTTGATGTCATGAATGGTATTGAGCATGCAATTAAAATCTAATATGTTATTTAAGGATATCCGAATAATTATTTAATTTTCATCTATTATATAAATATTGAACAATGTGTATTTAGTATGTAATGTTCAGTCCATGTTTCTAAGACAAATGTCAATTAAAAAGAGACATACCATACTGTGACAAGCCCTGGCTTGAGGATCCAGCAGCCACATCCATATCTGTAATATATTAAATGAGGATTGCATATCATTAATACTAATCATGCCATGTTTAAAAAATTTACATTAATAACAAATCAATTGAAAAATATTAATCCTTTGGTAGTCCCATGAGTTAATTGTTTCCTCAATTAAATTAATTATAAATATATCCTGGACTCTTATTTTCAATCAGTTGTGTTGTTTACTGTATCTTTAAGAATATCTGCTTGTTATTACATAATCATCAATTGATGGCCATATGTTATAATTTTTTTGTATTATTCTTTTTTTATTAGCTATAATATTTAAAATAAGAATACTGTATTCTTCACTAATCTAAGAATTCCCATTTAATTTTTAACAACATGTATAAAGCAATGCCACTTTCCGCAAACCCATGTTAACGTGGATGAGAAATGCCATTTTCGCGATCATTGCGCAATGATTCCAAGCGGAATTACGCATCCGTCATTTGAACAACATGTATAAAGCAATGCCACTTTCCGCAAACCCATGTTAACGTGGATGAGAAATGCCATTTTCGCGATCATTGCGCAATGATTCCAAGCGGAATTACGCATCCGTCATTTGAACAACATGTATAAAGCAATGCCACTTTCCGCAAACCCATGTTAACGTGGATGAGAAATTACATTTCCGCTCTGTGACGCATATTCTGTAGAGCGCAAGAAACATCATTCCTATTTCATGTGTCAATAATCTAAAATCAGATATCTAAACATCATATGTAGTGTATGTTGTGAGATCTGTATAGGTTTAGTATCTGACTATATACACATATTTTGATTATAAAAAAAAAAAAAAAGATATTATATGAAGTTGGATAATTACCTGGTTCAGATTCTCTATCATCTCCTCCCAGGCCACCGGACGGAGAAGCATCTGCCCTGTCCCCCGCGTCAGGACTTTCAGATCCCGCAGCTGGGAGGGAAGAAGAGGAGGCCGAGGATGGCGAGGATCTAAATCTTTTGGGGACCCGGAGATTGAGGAGCTCGCATAAAGTCACCTCATAAGGGAGTAGGTACAGTTTCCGCGGGGCCTTTCTTTGGCCCCCTCTTTTACGGGCTTGTACCCAGTCCCTTATGAGGTTTACTTTTTTCGATAAACGCAACCTCATATCTCCGAATCTCCTCATGATCTGATCCTGGGTCCTCTGGACGTCACACACCAATCTAACCGCATTGGTGATCGACTCCCAGAGGGCCTTCTTAACAGGCGCATCTGTCAACCTCCTCTTGTTCCCAAACAGCTGGGGATAAAAGTCCTTGACGGCGTGGACCAGTGCAGCGCTCTCCTCCTTGGTGAACCTGGGAACTGACATGCCTGCTCGGTTGGCTACTAAATATATTATAATAATATTAATATTTAACACTGCCTGCAGGCATTAGAGAACTGACAAAGATGGCAACGTGTAATGGACTTTTATATGGTGAAGTAAACATGAGATGCACCATGGGACAATTTATCTGTACATCTGATTGGATAAAAGTTAGAAATATTGTTATAATGTCTGTGAGACCATCCTGACTCAAGTTGTGTTTGTGTGATGAACTCTGATTGGCCGTTCCTTAATGTTTCATATCTTAGTAACTTCCTTACACATACCGCTTGGTGGTGCTGTTACTTCATTTTTCATGTAGACTTATTTGTAACTCATGGGCCTGTCATGCGGATATGTGTGACGCAGATTTAATATCCGTGATCCGTTAAATATTAATGATTAAATACTCTTTAAAATCTAATACTGTCACATTATTAATGTTGTAGACATTTCTCGGTTTAATAACGGTCTGTTTCTTTAATACAAATACACATTTCATATTGTATGTCTTTATTGTTCTTTAAATACATTTATTGTGAAGTATTGACATTGTTCTATTAAATGTCTTTATAATGCACATTGATTGTGTGCTATTGCGTGACATTAGACTCTAATGTTTAAATATGCTAATCTGGTGTTTCAAGATGCGTTTCCCACGCAATATTTATTAATGTTAAAATTCAGGTTAGAATGTCAGTAACTTGGATAATCTGTTTATAAATATTAAACTACAGCTTTGTTATTCGCAAATAAACCTCGAGCTTGTATTTGTCTGAAGTGCTCATATATGTTATTGTGCAATGGCGTCTTTAGTTTTAAAGAGACATTACAAACAATTGTATCAAATGATCTGTAGAGATAGAAGATTGTTTAGACTTTAAAATGTGAATCATTTTCCCTTAGTATTTATATATCCTCAACAGAAGAAATTTAAATGCACATGGTTGAGACAATCACATAAGGCATCTCTGTGCATCCACCAATCTTCATCTACTGAGCCGATCTCGATATGCTTTTCAAGCAAAGTATGTCAAGATAGCAAGATAAGTAAATACACTATTTAAATCTCTTAAAGGGACACTGTCCAAACAAATTTAGCATTGGTGATTGAGCATGAAATGTTAATCAACTTTATTATTTAATCCGATTATCAAATGTTAACAGTTATCTTGTTATGTTTCTTTGCAAATCAATAATGATATTTTATATTACGGACAATTGTTTAATAAAAACCTGGGTTGTCCTTGACAATTGTTGCATCAATTATTCCAAACAATCAAGTTCTGTCCAGAGTACTGAAGCAAATAAATTAGCTATTTACTGCCTTATTTTTAAAGTAATGATAGCAACATCACAATGAGCATTCATAATATGAGACAAGTTTTAAAGTTGATTCAAATAGAATACTCATTCAGAATGTATAAATCATTAATTTTTTAACTGTCTACCTTTAAGTATATTTTGAGTTCATGTCCCTTTAAATAAACATTTCACAATAATGCTTAAAATATCATAAACCTAGGCACCTTCCTTTTGCTAAATGAGTCTAACATATGAGTAAAGCAAATTTAGATTAACTTCTAGATTGTTTTACACACTGACTGAAATATATTTATTAAATTAGGTCTTTTTTAGCCTTCAGCGTAGAGGGACATTAAGCTATATGTTATGTATGCATTTTGTATAATATTCTTATATTTGAACAACTTAATATGTTTTGTTATTCAATCATTATATTGTAATTATATATATTCTTGGATTAAATACATCTCTACATAGGCTATTTTGATGCTGATTGTTGTTTGCATATAGATGCCTTATATCATTGACTAAGATATGTGCATTTTTTTTTTATTTTAACAAGTATATTTAAAGACTGAATGTAATTCTATAGTACTTTCTAAATATGTTTAAATTCTTGTATGATATTTTTAAAAATCTATACAAAATATACTTTGTGAATGTCCCTTTAAGGACCCAAACATTTTGTATTTTGATTTAACATTGACAAAATAAACAAAAGGGGAATTTACATTCTATATAGATATTTGATGTCAAACCCAAGAGGTAAGATTGTAATAAATACATAATATTACTAAGTATAGTTAAATGACTCCACTAGAAAATTACATAGATTAACCTGGCATCCAATAACTAATTTTTGAAAAATATCAAGTTAAATGACCTACCATTTATAAATGTAATAATTTAAATAATTTTTCAAATAATGTTTTGAGATACCTAAGGAAGATACATGATCTTATACAATTATTTTTACATTCAACAACACTGTCACTTTCATGTAATTTAACCACTTCACCTTATTAAATGTTAAAACAATTAAAATTTTACTACATATCCTAAATAATTTTAATATATACATTTTCAATATAAAAGCATTGAAGAATCTGACTCCCCAATTAATGTTATAAAATATATTTTAATATTCTCGGAAGCATTTTATTTTCTAATATTAATGCATTATTTTATCTTATGCATGTGCTTGTCAAATAGCCAACTACCAGTCATGGGAGTCCAAGTTTTATTTATTTACAGATTATATTGATATTTAGTAGAATCTGTTCAAAATAATGTATTTAATAATAAAATGTTTAGTATTAACATGTAAAAATATATTTAATAGAAAATAATTAAATATTCCTGGAAGTCATCAGATGCCAATCTGAAATGACAAATAATAAAAATGGAACAAAGTTAATACACACGTTGTCAAATATTCATAAAATACATTTAAAATCATATGGTGTCTATGCTCTAACTTTGATCAACATTTTTTAAAGATAATCATTAAATTGATTTAAAATTAATGAAATACATACACCATTATATTGTTGATTAAAAATTCTATTTAAATATCCAAAATTCAAATTATACATAATAATGTATATCACATTTCAACAATATATGTATGCTGAACATAAATCTAATATTTCATGTCCATTCAAATACCTCTATATCAACTATAATATGTATTCCTTTTTCTGATTGTGATCCCTAAATATCTAATGATGAAATAAGTATGACTAATGTATGTAAGCTAACAATAATCAACATTCTTCATGTGATTCTTAACTAGCATGCACCAACCTGGATAATGCATGGTCTTTGAAAGTCAATTCAGGGGTAAACAGTTGATCTTCAATAGGTGTCTTATTCATCAGTTCATTAAATAGAGGACTGGGAAATACCATCTAAAAAAGTACAATCATCTAAGTGTCTGATTGTGATCCATAAATATCTAATTAACAACTAAATATGGCTAATGTATGTAAGCTACTAATATTCTACAGTCTTCACTAGCATGCATTGGTACACCAACCTGGACAATGCATGGTCTTTGAAAGTCAATTCAGGGGTAAACAGTTGATCTTCAATAGGTGTCTTATTCATCAGTTCATTAAATAGAGGACTGGGAAATACCATCTAAAAAAGTACAATCATCTAAGTGTCTGATTGTGATCCATAAATATCTAATTAACAACTAAATATGACTAATGTATGTAAGCTACTAATATTCTACAGTCTTCACTAGCATGCATTGGTACACCAACCTGGACAATGCATGGTCTTTGAAAGTCAATTCAGGGGTAAACAGTTGATCTTCAATAGGTGTCTTATTCATCAGTTCATTAAATAGAGGACTGGGAAATACCATCTAAAAAAGTACAATCATCTAAGTGTCTGATTGTGATCCATAAATATCTAATGAACAACTAAATATGACTAATGTATGTAAGCTACTAATATTCTACAGTCTTCACTAGCATGCATTGGTACACCAACCTGGACAATGCATGGTCTTTGAAAGTCAATTCAGGGGTAAACAGTTGATCTTCAATAGGTGTCTTATTCATCAGTTCATTAAATAGAGGACTGGGAAATACCATCTAAAAAAGTACAATCATCTAAGTGTCTGATTGTGATCCATAAATATCTAATTAACAACTAAATATGACTAATGTATGTAAGCTACTAATATTCTACAGTCTTCACTAGCATGCATTGGAACACCAACCTGGACAATGCATGGTCTTTGAAAGTCAATTCAGGGGTAAACAGTTGATCTTCAATAGGTGTCTTATTCATCAGTTCATTAAATAGAGGACTGGGAAATACCATCTAAAAAAGTACAATCATCTAAGTGTCTGATTGTGATCCATAAATATCTAATGAACAACTAAATATGACTAATGTATGTAAGCTACTAATATTCTACAGTCTTCACTAGCATGCATTGGTACACCAACCTGGACAATGCATGGTCTTTGAAAGTCAATTCAGGGGTAAACAGTTGATCTTCAATAGGTGTCTTATTCATCAGTTCATTAAATAGAGGACTGGGAAATACCATCTAAAAAAGTACAATCATCTAAGTGTCTGATTGTGATCCATAAATATCTAATGAACAACTAAATATGACTAATGTATGTAAGCTACTAATATTCTACAGTCTTCACTAGCATGCATTGGTACACCAACCTGGACAATGCATGGTCTTTGAAAGTCAATTCAGGGGTAAACAGTTGATCTTCAATAGGTGTCTTATTCATCAGTTCATTAAATAGAGGACTGGGAAATACCATCTAAAAAAGTACAATCATCTAAGTGTCTGATTGTGATCCATAAATATCTAATTAACAACTAAATATGACTAATGTATGTAAGCTACTAATATTCTACAGTCTTCACTAGCATGCATTGGTACACCAACCTGGACAATGCATGGTCTTTGAAAGTCAATTCAGGGGTAAACAGTTGATCTTCAATAGGTGTCTTATTCATCAGTTCATTAAATAGAGGACTGGGAAATACCATCTACAAAATAGAAAATCATCTAAGTGTCTCCAATAGGATGTCTCCACAGCCTTATTCTATCAAATAGTTTGCACTTACCATGTGAACATGTCTTTGTATGGTTTTCAAGGTCAGCAGAATTGAAAGATAATGCCAGACATGATCCCATTGGTATACTTCAATTTCAATCTTGGCTTTTTCCCCACTGTCAGTCTGGGCAATCTTCACTGTCAGGCTTCAAATTGTTCCCTTTCAGTCTTTAGATTAAGTCATCTCCCTAATGTAAGAAATTTTATCAAAAAAATTCATACAAGTGTGTGAAACAGTTCTGTACCCCTCTCCCACCCCCCATTTCATAATAAATATCTGTCACTAGCTTACTAAGCCTGTGTATGAACCTGTGTTATTTTCTATCAAGTGTGAAGATGAGTCATATTGAGCAGAAAAAACCTCTGTGTGACATTGAACCATAGTCATTCTAGAGTATCCCTTTCTGATTATGTACATTTTAAGTAATGTGTAAACAAAAATCTATTTTTGAAAATGTATGCCATATGATGTATTTGTGTACAAATCATGCCAGCAACAGTCCATACATTTCTACTTACCATCTGATGTCCTCTTTAAAAACCAGGTGGCAAAGACTCGCTATAGGACCCAATGCCCAGAGCATCACCTATATTATGAAAATTAAAAATTATTCTAACATTTGATCAATACTAACATGTTTGCACAATTCTCTACTTGTCATTTCCATAGAGTTCACATCTATTGAAAATACTCCAGTGTAACTTCTATTTCTTCTGTTATGTGTGATCAGTCCACGGGTCATCATTACTTCTGGGATATAACTCCTCCCCAACAGGAAATGCAAGAGGATTCACCCAGCAGAGCTGCATATAGCTCCTCCCCTCTACGTCAGTCCCAGTCATTCTCTTGCACCCAACGACTAGATAGGATGTGTGAGAGGACTATGGTGATTATACTTAGTTTTTATGACTTCAATCAAAAGTTTGTTATTTTAAAATAGCACCGGAGCGTGTTATTACTTCTCTGGCAGAGTTTGAGGAAGAATCTGTCAGAGTTTTTTACTATGATTTTAACCGGAGTAGTTAAGATCATATTGCTGTTCTCGGCCATCTGAGGGAGGTAAAGGCTTCAGATCAGGGGACAGCGGGCAGATGAATCTGCATTGAGGTATGTAGCAGTTTTTATTTTCTGAATGGAATTGATGAGAAAATCCTGCCATACCGTTAAAATGACATGTATGTATACACTTCAGTATTCTGGGGATGGTATTTCACCGGAACTACTCTGTTAAAGGTCACTAATCCTTTTTAATAACTATTTATCATGTTAAACGTTTTTGCTGGAATGTAGAATCGTTTACATTGCTGAGGTACTGTGTGAATAAATATTTGGGCATTATTTTCCACTTGGCAGTTTTTTTGCTTTAATTGTGACAGTTTCGTTTCTCTTCACTGCTGTGTGGGAGAGGGAGGGGCCGTTTTTGGCGCTCTTTGCTACGCATCAAAAAATACCAGTCAGTTACTTTTATTTTTCCTGCATGATCCGGTTCATCTCTGATAGATCTCAGGGGTCTTCAAACTTCTTTGAAGGGAGGTAAATTCTCTCAGCAGAGCTGTGAGAATTCTTATAGTGACTGTGAATAAAAACGTTGCTTTGTATTTTTTATGTCAAATTTAATTATTGTTATTTTACTAATGGGAACAAACCTTTGCTAAAAGTTTTGTTGTTTTAAAGTTTGATGCTATAACTGTTTTTCAGTTCACTATTTCAACTGTCATTTAATCGTTAGTACCTCTTTGAGGCACAGTACGTTTTTTGCTAAAAAAGATTATAACCAAGTTGTAAGTTTTTTGCTAGTGTGTTAAACATGTCTGACTCAGAGGAAGATATCTGTGTCATTTGTTCCAATGCCAAGGTGGAGCCCAATAGAAATTTATGTACTAACTGTATTGATGCTACTTTAAATAAAAGTCAATCTGTACAATGTGAACAAATTTCACCAAACAGCGAGGGG
The DNA here is from genome assembly GCF_027579735.1 of Bombina bombina. NCBI lineage: Eukaryota > Metazoa > Chordata > Amphibia > Anura > Bombinatoridae > Bombina > Bombina bombina. Next base: position 554,021,480 of record NC_069504.1, on the reverse strand, counting down.
AGAGTTATGCCGACTAACTCGCCTCACGCGGCAGTACCTGCATCTCCCGCCCGGGAGGTGCGTGATATTTTGGCGCCTAGTACATCTGGGCGGCCATTACAGATAACATTACAAGATATGGCTACTGTTATGACTGAAGTTTTGTCTAAATTACCAGAACTAAGAGGCAAGCGTGATCACTCTGGGGTGAGAACAGAGTGCGCTGACAATGCTAGGGCCATGTCTGATACTGCGTCACAGCTCGCAGAGCATGAGGACGGAGAGCTTCATTCTGTGGGTGACGGTTCTGATCCAAACAGATTGGACTCAGATATTTCAAATTTTAAATTTAAATTGGAGAACCTCCGTGTATTACTAGGGGAGGTCTTAGCAGCTCTCAACGATTGTAACACCGTTGCAATACCAGAGAAACTGTGTAGGTTGGATAAATACTTTGCGGTACCGGCGAGTACTGACGTTTTTCCTATACCTAAGAGACTAACTGAAATTGTTACTAAGGAGTGGGATAGACCCGGTGTGCCGTTCTCACCCCCTCCAATATTTAGAAAGATGTTTCCAATAGACGCCACCATTCGGGACTTATGGCAAACGGTCCCCAAGGTGGAGGGAGCAGTTTCTACTTTAGCTAAGCGTACCACTATCCCGGTGGAGGATAGCTGTGCTTTCTCAGATCCAATGGATAAAAAATTAGAGGGTTACCTTAAGAAAATGTTTGTTCAACAAGGTTTTATATTACAACCCCTTGCATGTATCGCGCCGATTACGGCTGCGGCAGCATTTTGGATTGAGTCGCTTGAAGAGAACCTTAGTTCATCTACGCTAGACGACATTACGGACAGGCTTAGAGTCCTTAAACTAGCTAATTCCTTCATTTCGGAGGCCGTAGTACATTTAACCAAACTTACGGCTAAGAACTCAGGATTCGCCATACAGGCACGTAGGGCGCTGTGGCTAAAATCCTGGTCAGCTGATGTTACTTCTAAGTCCAAATTACTTAATATACCTTTCAAGGGGCAGTCTTTATTTGGGCCCGGTTTGAAAGAGATTATCGCTGACATTACAGGAGGTAAGGGCCACGCCCTACCTCAAGACAAAGCCAAAGCTAAGGCTAGACAGTCTAATTTTCGTCCCTTTCGGAACTTTAAAACAGGAGCAGCATCAACCTCCACTGCACCAAAACAGGAAGGAGCTGTTGCTCGTTACAGGCAAGGCTGGAAGCCTAACCAGTCCTGGAACAAGAGCAAGCAGGCCAGGAAACCTGCTGCTGCCCCAAAGACAGCATGAACCGAGAGCCCCCGATCCGGGACCGGATCTAGTAGGGGGCAGACTCTCTCTCTTCGCCCAGGCCTGGGCAAGAGATGTTCAGGATCCCTGGGCACTAGAGATCATATCTCAGGGATACCTTCTAGACTTCAAATTATCTCCCCCAAGAGGGAGATTTCATCTGTCAAGGTTGTCAACAAACCAGATAAAGAAAGAAGCGTTTCTACGCTGCGTACAAGATCTGTTAATAATGGGAGTGATCCATCCGGTTCCGCGGTCGGAACAAGGACAAGGGTTCTACTCAAACCTGTTTGTAGTTCCCAAAAAAGAGGGAACTTTCAGGCCAATCTTAGATTTAAAGATTCTAAACAAATTCCTAAGAGTTCCATCGTTCAAAATGGAAACTATTCGGACAATCTTACCCATGATCCAAGAGGGTCAGTACATGACCACAGTGGATTTAAAGGATGCTTACCTTCACATACCGATCCACAAAGATCATCACCGGTATCTAAGGTTTGCCTTCTTAGACAGGCACTACCAGTTTGTAGCTCTTCCATTCGGATTGGCTACGGCTCCAAGAATCTTCACAAAGGTTCTGGGTGCCCTTCTGGCGGTACTAAGACCGCGAGGGATTTCGGTAGCTCCATACCTAGACGACATTCTAATACAAGCTTCAAGCTTTCAAACTGCCAAGTCTCATACAGAGTTGGTTCTGGCATTTCTAAGGTCGCATGGATGGAAAGTGAACGAAAAGAAGAGTTCTCTTTTTCCTCTCACAAGAGTTCCATTCTTGGGGACTCTTATAGATTCTGTAGAAATGAAGATTTACCTGACAGAGGACAGGTTAACAAAGCTTCAAAATGCATGCCGTGTCCTTCATTCCATTCAACACCCGTCAGTAGCTCAATGCATGGAGGTGATCGGCTTAATGGTAGCGGCAATGGACATAGTACCTTTTGCACGCCTACACCTCAGACCTCTGCAATTATGCATGCTAAGTCAGTGGAATGGGGATTACTCAGATTTGTCCCCTACTCTGAATCTGAATCAAGAGACCAGAAATTCTCTTCTATGGTGGCTTCATCGGCCACACCTGTCCAGGGGGATGCCATTCAACAGGCCAGACTGGACAATTGTAGCAACAGACGCCAGCCTACTAGGTTGGGGCGCTGTCTGGAATTCTCTGAAGGCTCAGGGACTATGGAATCAGGAGGAGAGTCTCCTTCCAATAAACATTCTGGAATTGAGGGCAGTTCTCAATGCCCTTCTAGCTTGGCCCCAATTAACAACTCGGGGGTTCATCAGGTTTCAGTCGGACAACATCACGACTGTAGCTTACATCAACCATCAGGGAGGGACAAGAAGCTCCCTAGCAATGGTGGAAGTATCAAAGATAATTCGCTGGGCAGAGTCTCACTCTTGCCACCTGTCAGCAATCCACATCCCGGGAGTGGAGAACTGGGAGGCGGATTTCTTGAGTCGCCAGACTTTTCATCCGGGGGAGTGGGAACTTCATCCGGAGGTCTTTGCCCAAATACTTCGACGTTGGGGCAAACCAGAGATAGATCTCATGGCGTCTCGCCAGAACGCCAAACTTCCTCGCTACGGGTCCAGATCCAGGGATCCGGGAGCGGTTCTGATAGATGCTTTGACAGCACCTTGGAACTTCGGGATGGCTTATGTGTTTCCACCCTTTCCGCTGCTTCCTCGATTGATTGCCAAAATCAAGCAGGAGAGAGCATCAGTGATTCTAATAGCGCCTGCATGGCCACGCAGGACTTGGTATGCAGATCTAGTGGACATGTCATCCTGTCCGCCTTGGTCTCTACCTCTAAGACAGGACCTTCTGATACAGGGTCCATTCAAACATCAAAATCTAACTTCTCTGAAGCTGACTGCTTGGAAATTGAACGTTTGATTTTATCAAAACGTGGTTTTTCTGAGTCGGTTATTGATACCCTGATACAGGCTAGGAAGCCTGTTACCAGAAAGATTTACCATAAAATATGGCGTAAATACCTATACTGGTGCGAATCCAAACATTACTCCTGGAGTAAGGTTAGGATCTCTAGGATATTGTCTTTTCTACAAGAAGGATTAGAAAAGGGTTTATCAGCTAGTTCATTAAAGGGACAGATTTCAGCTCTGTCCATCTTGTTACACAGGCGTCTGTCAGAAAATCCAGACGTCCAGGCTTTTTGTCAGGCTTTAGCTAGGATCAAGCCTGTGTTTAAAGCTGTTGCTCCGCCATGGAGTTTAAACTTAGTTCTTAACGTTTTACAGGGTGTTCCATTTGAACCCCTTCATTCCATTGATATAAAATTGTTATCTTGGAAAGTTCTGTTTTTAATGGCTATTTCCTCGGCTCGAAGAGTCTCTGAGTTATCAGCCTTACATTGTGATTCTCCTTATCTGATTTTTCACTCAGACAAGGTAGTTCTGCGTACTAAACCTGGGTTCTTACCTAAGGTGGTCACTAACAGGAATATCAATCAAGAGATTGTTGTTCCATCCTTGTGTCCAAATCCTTCTTCAAAGAAGGAACGTCTTCTACACAATCTGGATGTAGTTCGTGCCCTCAAGTTCTACTTGCAGGCAACTAAAGATTTTCGCCAAACTTCTTCCCTGTTTGTCGTTTATTCTGGACAGAGGAGAGGTCAAAAAGCTTCTGCTACCTCTCTCTCTTTTTGGCTTCGTAGCATAATACGTTTAGCCTATGAGACTGCTGGTCAGCAGCCTCCTGAAAGAATTACAGCTCACTCCACTAGAGCTGTGGCTTCCACTTGGGCCTTTAAGAATGAGGCCTCTGTTGAACAGATTTGCAAGGCTGCAACTTGGTCTTCGCTTCATACTTTTTCCAAATTTTACAAATTTGACACTTTTGCTTCTTCGGAGGCTATTTTTGGGAGAAAGGTTCTTCAGGCAGTGGTTCCTTCTATATAATGAGCCTGCCTATCCCTCCCGTCATCCGTGTACTTTTGCTTTGGTATTGGTATCCCAGAAGTAATGATGACCCGTGGACTGATCACACATAACAGAAGAAAACATAATTTATGCTTACCTGATAAATTCCTTTCTTCTGTTGTGTGATCAGTCCACGGCCCGCCCTGTTTTAAGGCAGGTAAATATCTTTTAAATTATACTCCAGTCACCACTTCACCCTTGGTTACTCCTTTCGCGTTGATTCTTGGTCGAATGACTGGGACTGACGTAGAGGGGAGGAGCTATATGCAGCTCTGCTGGGTGAATCCTCTTGCATTTCCTGTTGGGGAGGAGTTATATCCCAGAAGTAATGATGACCCGTGGACTGATCACACAACAGAAGAAAGGAATTTATCAGGTAAGCATAAATTATGTTTCTTTACCGTCTAAAGTGGCGGTTGATGACGTCTGCTCTGACATCAAGTCCCTCGTCCTGGAATTCCCCCTCTAGAACAGGATCATCCTCCTCATCTCTGAGGAGGTCTCTGTCCACCGGGACGGCCTGCAGCATCCCAGCCCGCTGTGCAATATTATGCAGGACGCTACAGGCTACAACGATCTTAGCCACCTTCTTTGGGTTGTACTGCAGTGCTCCTCCAGAACGGTCCAGGCACCTGAATCTCATCTTCAGGAGCCCGAACATCCTTTCAACCACCGCCCTGGTTCTCTTATGAGCCCTATTGTAGCGCTCCTCAGACACATCAGTCGGGCTACGCAAGGGGGTAATGAGCCAAGGCCGGCTCATGTACCCAGAATCACCTATAAATTTTGAACAGAACATAATTCAAACAGAATACTTAAACTAGTATATTGTTGTATAAATTTTTATTTTTAAAAACGATAATCCATATTAAAAGTTGTCAGAAACATCCAAAAAATAAATTTCTATATTATTCTGTATCTTCCCATTTCAGCTAAGACATGCTACATATGCGTATTGTTCTGAAAACAAACCTTGTGTAAAATGCTAACTACATGGTTACATTGCATTCTCTATCTGAACACTTAAGGTAAGACATGCTACATATCTACATTTAAATAAAACTAGACATTAGCAGAAAGAGACAATGACAGGGTTAAATTGCATGAGATAATAGCTTCCCATTTCAGCTAAGACATGCTACATATGCGTATTGTTCTGAAAACAAACCTTGTGTAAAATGCTAACTACATGGTTACATTGCATTCTCTCTCTGAACACTTAAGGTAAGACATGCTACATATCTGCATTTAAATAAAACTAGACATTAGCAGAAAGAGACAATGACAGGGTTAAATTGCATGAGATAATATCTTCCCATTTCAGCTAAGACATGCTACATATGCGTATTGTTCTGAAAAAAAACCTTGTGTAAAATGCTAACTACATGGTTACATTGCATTCTCTATCTGAACACTTAAGGTAAGACATGCTACATATCTGCATTTAAATAAAACTAGACATTAGCAGAAAGAGACAATGACAGGGTTAAATTGCATGAGATAATATCTTCCCATTTCAGCTAAGACATGCTACATATGCGTATTGTTCTGAAAAAAAAACTTGTGTAAAATGCTAACTACATGGTTACATTGCATTCTCTATCTGAACACTTAAGGTAAGACATGCTACATATCTGCATTTAAATAAAACTAGACATTAGCAGAAAGAGACAATGACAGGGTTAAATTGCATGAGATAATATCTTCCCATTTCAGCTAAGACATGCTACATATGCGTATTGTTCTGAAAAAAAAACTTGTGTAAAATGCTAACTACATGGTTACATTGCATTCTCTATCTGAACACTTAAGGTAAGACATGCTACATATCTGCATTTAAATAAAACTAGACATTAGCGTCGGTAAATAACAAATGGTTAAATTTAATCCTATAGCTGAACATGACGCTAACAGTTAAAAAATACAGGGCCAATTGTCAAAATAATTAACCATGTTGAGCACAAATACTCACCAACGAGATAACCAGGGGGCATTTGTCTTTCCTCAAACTGGCTCCACAGGGACGACAGAGAGAGGATGCGGGCATCATGACAAGCCCCTCCAAAATTCGCATACACATGCATAATCCTCATCCGTGCGTCACAAACATACTGCACGTTGAGGCTATGAAAATGTTTGCGATTTCTGAAGGGCAAGTCATCAATTGGAGCACGCAGCGCAATGTGGGTACAATCTATGGCTCCCAAGACATTGGGCAATTGAGCAATATCAAAGAATTCCCGCTTCAGGCGCCTCCAATCACCATCATTCTGTGGGAATCCTATGTATTGCTTACTGATACATACCATGGCGTCCAGAAAGTTATCAAACACCACAGAGAATGTACCTTGAGCCAGGCCATGCATGTACAGTTCTCCGGATTGAAAACTCCCGGAGGCCAGGACGTATAGACAGCTTAGCATCTTACTCATGGGGGGAACAGCAGTCCTTATTTGTATACGTGGCTCCAAATGAGGTTTAAGAAGATCGTAAAGGCCAATGAGCTGTTCGCGATCGAGCCGATACTTATCAAAAACCTCAAAGTCGCTCATGTTTTCCAAGGTGGGTCTCACCCTGTAGACACGAGGACCTCGAACCAGACGACCCCTTCGTCTCGGTCTGAGCCGCCGAGGCTGCCTGATTCGACCAACAGCTAGTTCGCCAATAGCAGCACCAGCAGCGTCTACCATGTCATCGTCATCCATCTTTCAAAACAGCGTAACAAGGTAAGCACTTGATCTGATGTGGATCACAAGTGATGCATTGGCCATGTTGTTTGGGGGATTTATAGTACGATTAGTCCAATGGTATTGAGTTTGTAATGATTGCTAATTGTATTCACTTGTTTGTATGTGAGCGGCGCGAATGCTTTCAAAGTGGGCGTTGTATTTTTTTGGCTGAAATGTTGTTTTCCGCCAATAAATCTCAATGTGAAAGTGTCAAATATCACACATACAGTGCATGTTTGTAATGTTTGTTCATATGCGTAATCAATATTTATTAAACGCGATCTTATAGTAACAAGTACACGTCCAGGCTAACATGAATGAAAGTGCATAGTTGTGTATAATGTGCATCGAATGTGATCGATCAATGTTGCTGCAACATTGTTTGTAAACGATAAAGTAACATCTGCCATCTGTGGTATTGTATATATATAAGTGATTGCCGAGCTGTCAATATTGTATGCGTCCCTTTAAAATCGCAATAATACTGAATAACTTCCGGCTGTCATCTGTAGTATTGTATATATAAGTGATTGCCGAGCTGTCAATATTGTATGCGTACCATTCAAATCGCAATAATAATTCTGAACTTCACGTCTGCCATCTGTAGTATTGTATATATAAGTGATTGCCGAGCTGTCAATATTGTATGCGTCCCATTCAAATCGCAATAATAATTCCGAACTTCCCGTCTGCCATCTGTAGTATTGTGTATATAAGTGATTGCCGAGCTGTCAATATTGTATGCGTCCCTTTCAAATCGCAATAATAATTCTGAACTTCCCGTCTGCCATCTGTAGTATTGTATATATAAGTGATTGCCGAGCTGTCAATATTGTATGCGTCCCATTCAAATCGCAATAATAATTCCGAACTTCCCGTCTGCCATCTGTAGTATTGTGTATATAAGTGATTGCCGAGCTGTCAATATTGTATGCGTCCCTTTCAAATGGCACTAATACTGAATAACTTCCGGCTGTCATCTGTAGTATTGTATATATAAGTGATTGCCGAGCTGTCAATATTGTATGCGTCCCATTCAAATGGCACTAATACTGAATAACTTCCGGCTGTCATCTGTAGTATTGTGTATATAAGTGATTGCCGAGCTGTCAATATTGTATGCGTCCCATTAAAATGGCACTAATACTGAATAACTTCCGGCTGTCATCTGTAGTATTATATATATAAGTGATTTTAGATCTGACAATATTGTATGCATGCCATAAAAATGGCACTAATACTGAATAACTTCCGGCTGTCATCTGTAGTATTGTGTATATAAGTGATTGCCGAGCTGTCAATATTGTATGCGTCCCATTAAAATGGCACTAATACTGAATAACTTCCGGCTGTCATCTGTAGTATTATATATATAAGTGATTTTAGATCTGACAATATTGTATGCGTGCCATAAAAATGGCACTAATACTGAATAACTTCCGGCTGCCATCTGTAGTATTGTATATATAATTGATTTGCGATCTGACAATATTTCTTAATTGTCCCATTGAAATCTCCATAATAATGCTGTTCAAAAGTGTGGTTTACGTATATGTTGTATTGTAGTATTGAGTGTTAAAGTTCCTAAAGGGGCGGTACAGTGGTGAATCTGTGATGTGTATGGTTGAATCTTCTAATGACGTCATGATATTATTAACCTGCCTATGTAGTTGTGAAATCCTCATTGTGTTGTTGTATTGTGCTACATTGTTATTGTGTGCTGAATAAAATCTAAATGTGTGCTTTGTGGTTGCGTGATGGGTGATGCGTGTTATGTACATGTACGTATATATTGTGATTGTGTCCCACATATGCTGACTTCTATATAGCGGTCTGGCATTGTTGTTCCTTCCCATAAAGTGACATCTGTAATCTGGTGTAATGATGTATTTTTTGTAGGTAATTCCTAATGGTTTATTGTGATGGAATAATGATGTTACAAGTACCGTCAAATCCATATGTTGTGTTTTGTGATTCCTGTAGAGAATGTAATGTGTTTGTCCACCATCATTTGAATGCACATGTATGAGTGAATGTTAAAAGTAATATATGTGCATCCATGAGTGATTATGTGTTAAGCCTATGTAAATATGCAGTTGCTGCAAGCATATGAGTTGAATAACTGAAATGCAATAATAAAGGTAAATGAGAGGTGTTTCCCATTGTGTAGTGTTTGTGAATCCAGAAATGTGTATTGAATTTTATTTTAATTTTAAATGTAATTTTATTGAAATAATAATGTGTTACTAGTGATGTGGATTTGTAGTTGATGTAATCTAAAAGTGTGAAACAAATTTATGGTGTTGTGAATATTTAATAATTAAAAACCATAAGTCCACCATAGGGAAATAGTCATTTCTTGATCTATTTATCATAGCTGTGTCTAACGCATGAAATCATGTATTTTCTAGCGCTGGTATTTGGAGTTTTTAAGTCTACGCTATTTGCGTGCGTTAGGGAAATGAGGGTTTCGCGTGCACGAGCACGTCTTCCCAATAGAAGTCAATGGAGGCTCTAAAGATTTCTAATTTTTTTTTTCTAAGACTGGTTTTCCTCGTAAAGTGAGTGACGTCATGAGCTTGTGTGAAAAAGTAACTAAATCGTGTTCTTTTTGTAATAAATAAATATTTTGTGTATGTCATGTGGTGTATATTGTTTGTATGCATCGATGAGTGTATGTTTGTGATAATGTTATTAGTTAGATGTAGGTATATGAGGGTCTTTTCCCGTATGTCCATGTAAGTCAATGGGAAAATGGATTTTTGTGGATTTTTTTCAAACACCCGAGATCTCGCAACTTTAATCCTTTGTATTTTACCGAAAAAAAAAAAAATATGAAAAATAAAGATAGTGTAGTGTTTGTATGAGTGTAAGTGTACTTTGTGTAATATTTGTTTTGTGATTCGTGGATGTTTTTTTTGTCGGTATATGTTTACTACTGGGTCTGAGGTGGCGGTAGAAAGGTGAGCGTTAGGTGTATTTTGAGTGGCGGTAAATAAACTCTAAATACCGGAGTGCGTAAGAAACCCGCGTTAGGAGCCTCTAACGCTGGTTTTCACGGCTAACGCCGAACTCCAAATCTAGGCCTGTGTGTCTTAGTAGAGTGAGAGACAATGAATGGTGATTCTGGGTGTACTGAAATGGTTGTCTGGTGGGTTGTAAATTTTTGTTGATGGGTGCGATATGAACGTGTTAGTATGGAGTGTGTGAAGGGCAACCTCCAGAGAGGGGATATGATATAAGTGTGAGCTTGCGTAGTGTTTCAGCATATATACATCATATTACTTTTAAGTCCCAGGTAAACAAGAGCAGACCCAGGCCATGCATGAACACTAACACAGGTACCTAAAGGAAGGGGGACATAGGGAAACCAGGCTGTAATATAATATACGTAACAATCCTTCAATAACAATTCTGGGACCAGGATGTGGCAAGAAGGAGGACATTATGTAATCTGCTAGGAACATATTGGGCTAGATCAAAAGAGTCAAATGCAAGTGGAACCTGGTGTATGGATCATGTTATAGGAAGTCTTTAGAGACCCTTTATTTCACAGTCCCTTCTGTAATGGGTTAAGCGTAGTAGCAAATAAGACAGTAAATGATAGAAATGTTCATACTGCACCGTTTCTTGAGCTGGATGCTACCTCTTGTCTTGAAGGGAGTGGTAGGGAGAGTTCATCAAAAAAGATAGATGGATCAGTTCCTGGTCTGTAAATGATAGATTTGTTGTTATGGTTGACAATTAAAGAAACAGGGAACCCCCATCTGTACTGGACTTTCTGGTTCCGTAGGTGAGTGGTGATAGGAGTAAGTTCTCTCCTCTTTTGTAGAGTGGCCTGAGATAGGTCGGAGTAGATGTGTATCTCTTCTCCTGCGTGGAAAATATTCCACTTTGTTCTTGCATTTTTCTGGATGTCTTCTTTGTCCTTAAATCTTGAGAACTTTACAATGATGTCCCTCGGAGGAGCTTTGGGAGGGGGCTTCGCCCTCAGAGCTCTGTGAGCCCTCTCTATTGGGATGTCTGGGGCAGTAGGGTTTTCGTTTATGGTTTTAAACAATGCCTGCAGGTACCCCTCTATTGCTGCAGGTTGCACAGTCTCAGAGACCCCTCTGATTCTGAGGTTATTTCTGCAGCAGCGATTCTCTAAGTCTTCCAATTTTTCATTGAGAAAGAACAATTTATCTTCATGGTCGCTGATGTTTGCAGTATTATTCTGGATTGCTGAGTTAGTAGGGGATTGCTTTTCTTCCGGTGCTTGTACTCTGCGATCCAAGGCACATAGGTCTTTTCTGAGATTCCCAAAAAGTGTTCTCATTTCATGCAAGACCGTATGGATATCTTCCTTGGATGATAAGTGTTGGATGTCTTTTTCTGTTACATAGGAGGAATGGTCTGCAGTGTGTGTTTGCTCCGTCATACTTTGCTGTGTGTCAGCCATATCTTCACTATAAGATTCAAGATGGGTATTTTTATGTGTGAGGTACTGTTTCAGGGTTTTACTTGCCTTTGGTGTGTCTATTTTATTATGTTTTTTACAAGGCATTACCCAGAAGTTTGTGGAGAACGTCTCAGGTAGTAAGTAACTGTGTGGTATGTCCTTTTATGAGGGCAAAGGGAAGATCTTCAGTTATATGGTGGAGAGTTCGGGTTTTTTTTAACAGCTGTATCTTCACTATGTAAACGCTGCTGCTAGGCCCTGTTATGCTTTGCTTTTATTTGCGGCGTTATTGCTACAGGGAAAGAGACTGTCTGATTAGCCTCTGGGAGGGCCGTGTGAAGTTAATAATAAAGCAGGGGCCTGGGTGTCCGTGCCCTGTCGTGAGCTGTTCAGTCTGAGCCTTTATGATGGATGTACCGGTATTCTGCTTAGGTCCGGTTTCTCAATTATCTAACAGAGGCTCTCTGGGGCTTAGATGCTGTGGGCCATTTATGAGTGACCCCTCCGTGATCCCTTGAAAACACAATGGCTATCCGTCTCGCACTCCCGACATGCAAGGGGCGCGAGACTTGCAGGAGGGTTCTTGGGGTATTAGGGCTGTTACCTTAGCGTCCGTAGGTATGGAGCCGATGTGTGTCAGCTTGCCTCTGTTTGCTCCGGGTGTCCCGCTTGTCTGCTCCTGTGTGTAACTCACTTGCGGTGATTAGGCCCCAGGCTTTGCTGCAGTGTGTAATGCGGCATGAACATTCGGCTTTCCGCTACCTTGTCCTTGTCAATCGACGCTGGGTCTCATCCCATCACTTAAGAGAGGTGTACAGGGGGAAAAAGAGGGATGCACATCAGATAGAGGGTTTGTAGCTGGAATGGGATATTGGAGCCCTCTTAGAATGCGGCCATCATCTAGCGTGGCCAGACTCCGCCCCCCTTTATTTATTTTTTTAAATAAAGAATGGAATTTTTTTTTTTAAATTACATGTAGTGCCAAAACTCATAGTGCCAGATAATGGCCCCAATTTATCAAAGGTCTTGCGGCCCTGATCCAACACTGTGGATCAGGTCCGCAAGACCTCACTAAATGAGGAGAGCAATATGCAGTGCCACAGCTCATTAACCCAACACTTCTGGATGTTGTCTGTTGCACCCCAAGTGACATAGGCTTATAGCTGAGAGTCTTATTTCAGGCATAATAAGCAGATAGGAACTCAAAGTGATAGGTTATATAAAGTTAAAAGTTTAATCTCACTTAAAGCATATATTAAAAGTACACTGCTAAGTGCATCAACACGCAATGCGTTTCTCAGCCCTTCGCCTATTTCATCAGGCATGTTGCCCTATCACTTCTGAGCAGGGTGGATTTGATTTAAATCAAATTAATTTAAATCATGATTTAGGGCACCATGTACTAAGTCGTTAATTAGTCCGACATTGTAGACGTGGATAAACTCGCTGTTACTCGCCGCGGGCAAAATGGTGTCTGCTCTCACTATGTACTAAAAAAACGCTCATAAATAGACATCTTTAGCCTATCGTGAGCAGTGGCGGATTATTGATAAATTTAGCGCCTTGATCGCTGCGACTAATCTAATTTACTTAATTGTAGAATTGTATGGCCAATTATTAACACGTGACATGCAAGGTGTCAGAAACATCATAGTAGTCATGGGAACAGAATTTAATAGTGCAACATTTCTAAAGAACTTTATTACTGTTCAAAATTTTTTGATCAGTTCATTCTGTGCATTTTTTTAAATTTATTTACAAATTTGATATGGCTTCATCTGGATCGGATTCCCCGACTTCAAAATCCAAGAATCCTCACTTTTCTCTTCGGCAAAATATAGTTTTGATTGATTTGATTATTGACACTTATGATTATTTATTTGGATGCCGTGTGAAACAGACAAGCAATGCATTTAGTGCCCAGGGTCCTGGAAAAAAAGACGTGGAACAGCTCAAGAAACGTTATAATGACATCAAACATTTTGCAAAAGCAAAATTGGCCAGAGCATATGTGGCCGACTTAAATGACTACAAACAGAAGCTTGTTTAGCGTCTAGGGCCTGAGATCATCACCGGCATAACGGACGACTGTGACAGTGATTTGAGAGGTAAATGTATAGCGTAATAATTGACGCCAAATGCTTGTAAAATATTGATAGATGTATTTGTCCAATATTATTGTTTAAAAATAACCTTATTTGTCTTCCTACAGAAGAAATTTGCTGCCTAAGTAAGTTACATCACACATAGGCCTCAATGAATTTGATTCAAATAATTAATGACGCATTATTAATAATTTTGCATAGTTTTTGATTTCAGAAATATATATAAATGAAAAAAAAATTCTATCGAGTAGATTACGAGTCTTGCGTTATGAGCTGTGCGGTGCTACTGTGCAGTTTTTCTCACCGCTTACTTACTTACAGCGCTGGTATTACAGGTTTTTACAAAACCGGCATTAAAAGGCAAGAAGTGAGCGTAGAGCAAAATTGTGCTCCATACCGCACTCCAATACTAGCGTTGCTTAAGCCAGCGGTGAGCTGGTTGTACGTGCTCGTGCATGATTTCCCCATAGACATCAATAGAGAGCCGGCTGAGAAAAAGACTAACACTTGCCAAAAAGCAGCGTAAAACTCAGTGACACAGCCCCATTGAGCCCCTATCTCTTATTTGAGACACTGTAGGTTACAAGTCAACACTAATCGTAGAACACAAACCCTGGAAAATAGATTGGTTTTAGATTCCATTGTTATATAAAGACAGAGAAGCCACATTATGGAAGACACATCCTCCAACATTCTTATACATAATCCAACCTCTACCATAAGTAGCCTAAGGACAGACATTAATTTTGATAAAGTCAAAGCACTTAACAAAGACAATAATCATACGGATGGGAAAGTGGTGGATATATACGCCACGTTTAAGGCTTTGGAGAAATTATTGATCTCCGAAACTAAATACTCTGCAGAAATTTCTCTTTTTTAAAAATGCCTAGAGTTAAGCATTATTCCCAAAGGGCAAACTGTACAAAATAATTGCTCTTTTAATATTGAGAGCCAAGAATTCTCAGACAGATGGGAAAATGCAACCAAAGAAATTTCACACACATTGATGCAGATAATAATAGACTACAGAAAACATCTGTTAATCGATTTAGATAAAAATATAAAAGAAGAAGAAACTAAGATGGAGCATATTAAAGACCTTAGCATATTTAAAACCAAGCAGGAGCAATTATGCTCCAAAATCAAGAAGATAAAGGATGACATTATTTCAAAGAAAACAAAGAAATTTACAGAGACTTGAATATAGCTATTCATGGCAGAGAATATACTAATACGACTAGTGAACCAATAACAGAGAGCAACACCCCACATATAGAAACAGATTGGACAACAGTAGCTCCAAGGAGAAATAGAAATCCACATAAACAGTGGACACATAATGGTAATAATCATCAACCTCAAAATTACAATGTAAATAATGGTTATGAAAGACACTACACAAGATTTAGGGAAAGGTACCATAAGGATCCCTCTCACCCTAGAGATTACAATAGGGAAGAATATAGAAGATATAATAGATTCCGGGAGACAGAAAATTGAGATCAGGTGCAATACCCATATAATAAACCCTCACAACATAGATACTATACTAGTCATTATCTGAACCATTACCAAAAGAACGAGAATAAATCTTGATATGGATATTATAGGGACAGATCACCAAAGTATTCAACAAGGGATGAAGGGTTTAGGGGTCGGTCACCATCACAGTCGGGTAATAGATTCCAGACCAGATTTCCATTATATGAAGGTACAGGTGATTATACCAGGGAAAATGGATATAGACAGGGTTATAGGAATATGAATCCTAGAGTACACTTTAAGGATAACACAGAAAGATTTCCTCAAAGGAACACATATCACACAAGTTCCAGACAATATTGGGAAAATACCCAAATACCTACTACAAACAGGTTTGAGCATCTGAGAAACTATGAGGATAAAAATAATCCCATCCCTATAACTCCAAGACAGATAAATAACACCCTACCTGAAATCACAGAAGGCCAAAATAATCACCATTTTTTAGCGGGAAGGAAATATGGCACTAATAGACAGAAACAAACAATCAAAAAGGAAAAAAAGAACACAGGACACAGAAGAATCTCCAGTCCTAAAAAGAAAAATCACAGAGGCAGTAGAGTAGGGCTAAAGAAACAGCGAAAAAACACATAAACACAAAGAGCAACAAGAGAATCCACCATAACCCCATCCACTAGTGATCAAAAACAAAAAGGGATATATAATTTGAGTAAAATCAACTTAAATCCCAAAGACATTGAGGTTTTATCTTTAGATCTATCATATGCTCCATCTAGAGGTCTGGATAAATTTCAGACCTACACACATGTGAAGCAGTTAGTAAGGAAACTGACGCTAAAGAGGTTTTTTTGTAAATCTGCATTGGAAAAACTAAGCCATCAACAGGTCAATAATAATAATACAACTTCCAATGCGATAGGAGACTCCTCTCAGGAGAAGTCAACATACACAAATTTGAAACCCAAATCCACTGTCTTTCCCATCACACACAAAGGACCACATATCGAGACATTTGAGAACATAGTCTGTGATGAAATAAAGAAATTAAATAATACATCTCTCAAAAAATTCCATCACAATTTGACTAAAACACAATTAGATACCATTATGAGTTTGAAAAGAAACAAGGATATCATAGTAAAACCAGCCGATAAAGGCGGAGGGATTGTGATTTTAAACAAAGAGGATTATAAGAACGAGTCAAACAGGATCTTTGGTGACTCTAAGACATATAAAGTTTTAGACAAAGACCCTACGGAAGTCTTCAAAAAAGAATTAGACAGTATGCTTTTGTCTGCCAAAAGGAAAGACACACTTAACAATCAATAATACAGGTATATAATGACTAATTACCCTAGAATACCTGTATTCTATTACCTGCCCAAAATCCATACGAGGTTGATAAACCCCCAGGGAGGCCCATAATATCAGGCATTGGATCGATTACTTGTAATCTATCCGAGTACATCGATAGAAGACTCCAAAAATATGTGAAGGACCTCCCATCCTATTTAAGAGACTCGACTGAGGTCCTGAATATATTGAACAACTTGGAATGGGAGGAGGGTTATATCCTGGCTACCTATGATGTTACTGCTCTCTATACGAGTATTCCACATGAATTAGGTATAGAAGCAGTTAGACATTTTTTGGAGAAAGATGGTGAAATGAGTCCAGATCAGAGAGAATTCTTTCTGGATGGCATTCTCTACATCCTCACGCATAACTATTTTTATGACGGAGGAAAATGTTACAACCAAATATGTGGAACAGCCATGGGGACCAGGTTTGCGCCTAGCTACGCCAACTTGTATATGGGCGGATGGGAGAACATATTTTGGGACTCCTGCCCAGCAGGTGCAGACCTGGTCCTCTATAAAAGGTACATAGATGACATCCTTATAGTGTGGAAGGGGACAATTGAAGACCTAGAACACACTATAAATGTGATGAATAATAACATCATGAATCTAAATTTCCCATATGAAATAAGTAAAACCAACATCCATTTTTTAGATCTAAATATCAGTGTAGAGGAAGGAAGGCTCTCAACTTCAACATATTTCAAGGAAGTAGACTGTAGTAATTACATCCACCAAACTAGTTGCCACCATCAGAGATGGAAGTCAAATATCCCAAAAGGCCAACTCATGAGAATCAGGAAGAACTGCTCCGACATTGAAAAATGGAGGGAGCAATCAAAAATTCTGAAAGAGAGGTTCTTATACAGGGGATATGATATAGAAAGAATCAGAAGAAAGCACTGGAATTTCCTTAAAGTGGATAATATCATTGGAAATTATCTAATTTTATCTCCCAGATTTATTTACTGGAAAACGAAAAATCTAAAAACTATCATTGCACCAAGTATCCCTATGACCCCTAAGAACAAAACAAATGATATATTTGGTCAACAATTGAAAGACTTCTTCCCATGTCACTCATGCAAAGCGTGTAAACATGGTAAGAAAATGTATACTTTCAAATCAAAGGTTACAGAAGAATCTTTCAATATGAAAGAAATGATAAGATGCCAAGATACTGGCGTCATATATCTGATTGAGTGTGGCTGCGGACTCTAGTATATAGGGCAAACATCTAGCAAACTTAAAGACAGGATACATGAGCATTTGCTCCAGATAAAATGGAAAAAAGAGTATTTCCCCCTATATAAACATTTTAAAGAAGTCCACAACAGCAAACTCTCAGATATATGGGAATAAGTAAACCTAAGAAAAACTGGAGAGGGGGGATTTTGAGAAGCAACTTTGAGAGAAGAGTCTAAATGGATTTTTAATCTGGACTGCACATTTCCAAAAGGCTTCAATAGCAGTACAGAGATATTTCATCTGCTATGAGAATCCCTCAGATAATTCTTGCACAATATTATTTACTTTATCCATCCAAAAGAACCTATATGGGTATCCTGATCAAGGGTACACATACAATTTGACCACAAATGAATCTCTCTGAAATGGACATCATTTCGACCTTTGACTCAATGCATTGGGCTAGGTACTAATTATTATATGTATGCCTAAACCTATCCATTCATAGATGGAAACGATATAATTAACTGTATATATTCATAATTTTTTTGCCGATCGCATATGGCTCAAATTGAATATGATAGACAACGGTCTTTAATACGACCAAGCAATCATACTTTGGTAATGTTATGTTCATTGACATATAACACCCAATAATGGTATCTTATTGTGGTTAGGTTTTTGCGTAAGCTGTTATTTAAGCCATAGCAATACATATCTAAACACCAGGCAAATATATTGCTCTAATGCAGCTTACAATGAGGAATACCTGCAAATATTACTTAAAATATACCATTTTAGCCATTTTAGTAAAAGTATTTTTGGTGATGCTATATTCATGGATATGTCATACCTTTAATGGTATTTTAGTATATTTATGCATAAGTTGTTTTTTAGATCATGGCAACATAATATAACATCAGGGATTTACAATGTTCCAAAATAACTTACAATGAATAAAACCTGCAAGCATCATTTAGGATCTGCTATCTTAACCTTTAGCTAGAAAAAACCTACTGTTTTTTTTTTAAGTCTTCCAGATGGGCAAAAGTGGTCCTCCAGAAGTCTTCATCCAGATGGCATCTTCTATCTTCATCCTTCCGACGCGGAGTGGCTCCATCTTCAAGACATCCGGCGCGGAGCATCCTCTTCAATCGACATCTTCTTCAGAATGAATATCACTTTAAGTGACGTCATCCAAGATGGCGTCCCTTAGATTCCGATTGGCTGATAGAATTCTATCAGCCAATCGGAATTAAGGTAGAAAAAATCATATTGGCTGATGCAGTCAGCCAATAGGATTGAACTTTAATCTTATTGGCTGATCCAATCAGCCAATAGGATGGAGCTTGCATTCTATTGGCTGATTTGAGCAGCCAATAGAATGCCAGCTCAATCCTATTGGCTGATTGCATCAGTCAATAGGATTTTTTCTACCTTAATTCCGATTGGCTGATAGAATTTTATCAGCCAATCGGAATCTAAGGGACGCCATCTTGGATGACGTCACTTAAAGAGATATTCATTCCAAAGAAGACGTCGTTTGAAGAGGATGCTCCGCGCCGGATGTCTTGATGATGGAGCCGCTCCGTGTCGGAAGGATGAAGATAGAAGATGCCATCTGGATGAAGACTTCTGCCCGTCTGGAGGACCACTTCTGCCGGCTTCATTGAGGACATCTTGCCGCTTGGATGAAGTGAATCTTCGGGGGTTAGTGTTAGGATTTTTTAAGGGTGTATTGAGTGAGTTTATTTTTTAGGTTAGGGCTTTGGGCAGCAATAGAGCTAAATGCCCTTTTAAGGGCAATGCCCATCCAAATGCCCTTTTCAGGGCAATGGGGAGCTTAGGTTTTTTTAGTTAGGCTTTTATTTGGGGTGTTGGTGGTGGGTTTTACTGTTGGGGGGGTTGTTTGTATTTTTTTTACAGGTAAAAGAGCTGATTTCTTTGGGGCAATGCCCCGCAAAAGGCCCTTTTAAGGGCTATTGATAGTTTAGCTTAGGCTAGGGTTTTTTTTATTTTGGGTGGGCTTTTTTTATTTTGAAAGAGCTATTAGATTAGGTGAAATTAGTTTAAAGATCTTGTAATTTGTTTTTTATTTTCTGTAATTTAGTGTTTTTTTTTTGTTTGTGATTTAACTAATTTAATTAAATTTATTTAATTGCATTTAATGTAGGTAATTGGTTTAATTGTAGTGTAATGTTAGGTGTTATTGTAACTTAGGTTAGGTTTTATTTTACAGGTAAATTTGTATTTATTTTAGCTAGGTAGTTATTAAATAGTTAATAACTATTTAATAACTATTCTACCTAGTTAGAATAAATACAAACTTGCCTGTAAAATAAAAATAAACCCTAAGCTAGATACAATGTAACTATTAGTTATATTGTAGCTAGTTTAGGGTTTATTTTATAGGTATTTAGTTTTAAATAGGAATAATTTAGTTAATGATAGTAATTTTATTTAGATTTATTTAAATTATATTTATGTTAGGGGGTGTTAGTTTTAGGGTTAGACTTAGGTTTAAAAGGTTAATAAGTTTAGAATAGTGGCGGTGACATTGGGGACAGCAGATTAGGGGTTAATAAATGTAGGTAGGTGGTGACGATGTTGGGAGCAGCAGATTAGGGGTTAATAAATATAATGTAGGTGGCTGCGATGTCCGGAGCGGAAGATTAGGGGTTAATAAGTATAATGTAGGTGGCGGCGATGTTAGGGGTGGCAGATTAGGGGTTAATAATATTTAACTAGTGTTTGCGAGGCAAGAGTGTGGCGGTTTAGGGGTTTATATGTTTATTATAGTGGCGGTGATGTCCGGAGCGTCAGATTAGGGGTTAAAAATTTATTATAGTGTTTGGGATGCGGGAGGGCCTCGGTTTAGGGGTTAATAGGTAGTTTATCTGTGTTAGTGTACTTTTTAACACTTTAGTTATGAGTTTTATGTTACAGCTTTGTAGTGTAAAGCCCATAACTACTGACTTTAAAATGTGTTATGAATCTTGTCGGTAGAGGCTGTACTGCTCACTTTTTGGTCTCCCAGGTCAAACTCTATACCAGCGCTATGGAAGTGCCATAGGAAAAAGACTTTACGAACTTTACGTAAGTAGGTTTGCGGTAAGGCCAACAAAGTGTGCGGTACACCTATACCTGCAAGACTCGTAATAGCAGCGGGCGTAAAAAAGCAGCGTTAGGACGCTGCTTTTTTACCTTAACGCACAACTCGTAATCTAGCCATATGTGTTTCTATATTAATCCTGGTTCTCTAATTATCTGTTGTATAAAACTATGACGCCAATATTTAAAACAATTTAGAAATATTTCTACTGTATTGTTCCTGCATACAAGAGTGTATTTGAAAGCTAAACTAGAAATTCTCATTTGATAGTCTAAAACACCTTGAAATGACGCATATAGACCTTTATTTAAATTATTTGATTTGCAATTTGGTGGATAACTATATAATGTGAGCCCTATAGATAACATTGTGCTCACATTACATAGCACAAACATTGAAATAATAGGCCGAATTGAATTATCATTTTTAATAAATTAAATGACATGTGACCATGCTTATTTTATAAGATGCTTAGATACAAGGTAATAATATCTTTCTAAAGTATATAACATGAAGAGCCAACAACACAATGAAAATAAAGAAACAATGGACAAATCTTTAATATATAAAATAGATGAGTTTTATTACTAAATGACATCAAATTTATTCATCAAAATATTGTTCAGACACCATGTCCCTTGTTGCCATACCACACCAATTAGGTTGTTCTCTACATAATTCTTCTGACCAATCATCAGTAGGAAAGGGGATTTATTCCTCTAACTGGCACCCTCTTTTAATTGCAATATTATGTAGTATGCAGCAAACCAATATAATTTTACCAACTTTCTCTGGTGCATACTGCATTGCCCCGCCAGAACGATCGAGACAGCGAAATCTCATTTTCAAAAGACTGAAAGTCCTCTCTATTATCCCCCTGGTAGATCGATGTGCTTCATTAAAACAAACTTGATTTCTGGATTGGGGGTTGTTATAGGGATTCAACAGCCATTCTGTACATGAGTACCCTCTATCTCCTAATAAAAAAAATAAAAATATTTAGAATTGTATTAGTCAGAATTATTTAGAAATAATACAATATTAATTTAAAATATACAACACATTTAGTAAAAAAAATTAAAAATGTGGATGAATTTTAATAACAAATGAATCATAAATAAAAAACCAACATTGATTAGAAACATATTTTAAATACACATGTATTGTCTAAATTGATTCTAGTAAAAAATATCACTGTTTTAAGTTAGCATCTTTCTACTCTTCACGTACATGTGAAACAAAACAAGATATTATTGTTGCAACATTATTTACAATATTGCATTTGCTGATAAAATTAGTGGAGCTTGTATCATGCCATCAATTAACAAATTGAGTCCTTAACAGATGGTACAAGCACCTTAGGCTTTCTGGGCAAGTGGGCTGGAATGTCCCTTTAAATAAAATAAAAAAATTTGAATACTAATTTAAACATTTTATGTACTTTTTTATTATTAAACAAAATTTGTATAAATTTAAATTTAATTACAAAAGACACATTTGGCGCCAATTATGTAAATGGAAATTAAAAAAGACAAATTAGATGCCACTTATGCTTACCTAGTAGCCATCCTTCGGGCATATCTCCATCCTCAAACTTTCAATATAAGCCAGTCTGCCTTAGGAATCATGACACAAGCCTCTGTAGTTTTAACGGACACTGATTATCTTCATGTTGGGGTCACAGACCATCTGAACATTCAAGGAATGGAAATGCTTTCTATTCCTAGAGATCTCCTCACGTGCTTGAAGTGGTCTTACTGCAAAATGGGTACAGTTGATGGCCCCTAGGACATTGGGCATGCCAGCCATCTTATAGAAATTAGTTTTTATAGATTGCCATTCTTCTTGGGTAGATGGTAAGCAAACATATCGTGGAAAAATAGTCATCATAGCCTCTATGACTTTTGTTAAGTGACATGAAAATGCTTGAAACCGCCTGAAAGGAGCCTGTTGCCATAAAATGCAATGAAGCTAATAGTTTTAATAGTCCCGGAATAGCTTGTGAATGCGCCGTCATCGGCTCCAAGTAATCTTCTTTCTCTCGATACAAGTGTAATATGGATTCATGATCAAGCTGGAATCTTTGTACAATCTCTCGGTCTGAAAAGCCATGCAAATCAACTCGTGGAAGGAATAAACGGGGGACACAAACTCTCCTTCTTCTAACTAATGGATTACTGACATTTTCTTCAATATTCTTTTTTACTAGACCAGATTTGCATCACACGGAGAAGAAACAAATAGAGAAGTGTCTCCATAACTGAAGAAATAAACAATGTAAGCGCAAAAATGATATTACTGCCTTTTAAATAGGTCTAGACTGGCGTCTATATTGACTTTTCTATTGTTTTGTACCTTGCCCACCACCTAAAAGGTGGCGAGGCAAAAATAACGTGTGGTGGTAGCGAAAAATGTAGCGTGTGGATAAATAGATTTTTTAGTACATTAGTTTATTCCGAGTTGGTGGTCAAATCTGTCTATTTACATTGAAAAATTGAGTGGTAGAGAGGTTTGGCAGATAAGTATGCTCGCAAGTTTAAAAATGCGGGTTTGCACATAGTTGATGGCTTTGTACATATCCGTGTGCAAGTTCTGATGCGAAAATATTTGCAGACAGCTCGCTGACTGCTTAGTACATGGAGCCCTTAAATCACGATTTAAATCAATAGTCAGTAAGACCAATTTAAATCATGGTTTTCATTTTTTGAATAATACGTTTTCAGATTGTTTTTTTTTCCAGTTTTATCAGGCCATTAGGGCTTTGGTTATATATAATTAGATATGCATAGATAGATAATTGAAATGAATTAAATTATTTGGAGGTAAACTATATCCAGTTTAATTTTTAATCATTCATATTTGATCAACGTTTCACCTGTACTTTATTGGAAGGAGAAAAATAATAATTACATTAATAATAACAATTGAAATATTTTTACTTAACTTAAACAATATCATTATTTTTCATTTTTAATGCTTGCCCCTCCCTCCTCACACTTAGGTCCTTGTGCAGATCTATTCCACTCCAAACAATCTTCAATTCAGTGAGCTTCTTGAAACTTAGGCCTAGATTTGGAGTTCGGCGGTAAAAGGGCTGTTAACGCTCCGCGGGCTTTTTTCTGGCCGCACCATAAATTTAACTCTGGTATCGAGAGTTTAAACAAATGCTGCGTTAGGCTCCAAAAAAGGAGTGTAGAGCATTTTTACCGCAAATGCAACTCTCGATACCAGAGTTGCTTACGGACGCGGCCGGCCTCAAAAACGTGCTCGTGCACGATTCTCCCATAGGAAACAATGGGGCTGTTTGAGCTGAAAAAAAACCTAACACCTGCAAAAAAGCAGCGTTCAGCTCCTAACGCAGCCCCATTGTTTCCTATGGGGAAACACTTCCTACGTCTGCACCTAACACCCTAACATGTACCCCGAGTCTAAACACCCCTAACCTTACACTTATTAACCCCTAATCTGCCGCCCCCACTATCGCTGACACCTGCATATTTTTTTTAACCCCTAATCTGCCGCTCCGTAAACCGCCGCAACCTACGTTATCCCTATGTACCCCTAATCTGCTGCCCCTAACACCGCCGACCCCTATATTATATTTATTAACCCCTAACCTGCCCCCCACAACGTCGCCGCCAGCTACCTACACTTATTAACTCCTAATCTGCCGAGCGGACCTGAGCGCTACTGTAATAAAGTTATTAACCCCTAATCCGCCTCACTAACCCTATCATAAATAGTATTAACCCCTAATCTGCCCTCCCTAACATCGCCGACACCTACCTTCAATTATTAACCCCTAATCTGCCGAGCGGACCTCACCGCTACTATAATAAATTTATTAACCCCTAAAGCTAAGTCTAACCCTAACACTAACACCCCCCCTAAATTAAATATAATTTTAATCTAACGAAATAAATTAACTCTTATTAAATAACTTATTCCTATTTAAAGCTAAATACTTACCTGTAAAATAAATCCTAATATAGCTACAATATAAATAATAATTATATTATAGCTATTTTAGGATTAATATTTATTTTACAGGCAACTTTGTAATTATTTTAACCAGGTACAATAGCTATTAAATAGTTAAGAACTATTTAATAGTTACCTAGTTAAAATAATAACAAATTTACCTGTAAAATAAATCCTAACCTAAGATATAATTAAACCTAACACTACCCTATCAATAAATTAATTAAATAAACTACCTACAATTACCTACAATTAACCTAACACTACACTATCAATAAATTAATTAAACACAATTGCTACAAATAAATACAATTAAATAAACTAGCTAAAGTACAAAAAATAAAAAAGAACTAAGTTACAAAAAATAATAAAATATTTACAAACATAAGAAAAATATTACAACAATTTTAAACTAATTACACCTACTCTAAGCCCCCTAATAAAATAACAAAGCCCCCCAAAATAAAAAATTCCCTACCCTATTCTAAATTTAAAAAGTTACAAGCTCTTTTACCTTACCAGCCCTGAACAGGGCCCTTTGCGGGGCATGCCCCAAGGATTTCAGCTCTTTTGCCTGTACAAAAAAACATACCATACCCCCCCCCAACATTACAACCCACCACCCACATACCCCTAATCTAACCCAAACCCCCCTTAAATAAACCTAACACTAAGCCCCTGAAGATCTTCCTACCTTGTCTTCACCATACCAGGTTCACCGATCCGTCCTGGCTCCAACATCTTCATCCAACCCAAGCGGGGGTTGGCGATCCATCATCCGGTGCTGAAGAGGTCCAGAAGAGGCTCCAAAGTCTTCCTCCTATCCGGCAAGAAGAGGACATCCGGACCGGCAAACATCTTCTCCAAGCGGCATCTTCAATCTTCTTCCATCCGGTGCGGAGCGGGTCCATCTTGAAGCAGGCGACGCGGATCCATCCTCTTCTTCCGTTGTCTCCCGACGAATGACGGTTCCTTTAAGGGACGTCATCCAAGATGGCGTCCCTCGAATTCCGATTGGCTGATAGGATTCTATCAGCCAATCGGAATTAAGGTAGGAATTTTCTGATTGGCTGATGGAATCAGCCAATCAGAATCAAGTTCAATCTGATTGGCTGATCCAATCAGCCAATCAGATTGAGCTCGCATTCTATTGGCTGATCGGAACAGCCAATAGAATGCGAGCTCAATCTGATTGGCTGATTGGATCAGCCAATCGGATTGAACTTGATTCTGATTGGCTGATTCCATCAGCCAATCAGAAAATTCCTACCTTAATTCCGATTGGCTGATAGAATCCTATCAGCCAATCGGAATTCGAGGGACGCCATCTTGGATGACGTCCCTTAAAGGAACCGTCATTCGTCGGGAGACAACGGAAGAAGAGGATGGATCCGCGTTGCCTGCTTCAAGATGGACCCGCTCCGCACCGGATGGAAGAAGATTGAAGATGCCGCTTGGAGAAGATGTTTGCCGGTCCGGATGTCCTCTTCTTGCCGGATAGGAGGAAGACTTTGGAGCCTCTTCTGGACCTCTTCAGCACCGGATGATGGATCGCCAACCCCCGCTTGGGTTGGATGAAGATGTTGGAGCCAGGACGGATCGGTGAACCTGGTATGGTGAAGACAAGGTAGGAAGATCTTCAGGGGCTTAGTGTTAGGTTTATTTAAGGGGGGTTTGGGTTAGATTAGGGGTATGTGGGTGGTGGGTTGTAATGTTGGGGGGGGGTATGGTATGTTTTTTTTTACAGGCAAAAGAGCTGAAATCCTTGGGGCATGCCCCGCAAAGGGCCCTGTTCAGGGCTGGTAAGGTAAAAGAGCTTGTAACTTTTTTAATTTAGAATAGGGTAGGGAATTTTTTATTTTGGGGGGCTTTGTTATTTTATTAGGGGGCTTAGAGTAGGTGTAATTAGTTTAAAATTGTTGTAATATTTTTCTTATGTTTGTAAATATTTTATTATTTTTTGTAACAGTTCTTTTTTATTTTTTGTACTTTAGCTAGTTTATTTAATTGTATTTATTTGTAGCAATTGTGTTTAATTAATTTATTGATAGTGTAGTGTTAGGTTAATTGTAGGTAATTGTAGGTAGTTTATTTAATTAATTTATTGATAGGGTAGTGTTAGGTTTAATTATATCTTAGGTTAGGATTTATTTTACAGGTAAATTTGTTATTATTTTAACTAGGTAACTATTAAATAGTTCTTAACTATTTAATAGCTATTGTACCTAGTTAAAATAAATACCAAGTTGCCTGTAAAATAAATATTAATCCTAAAATAGATATAATATAATTATAATTTTTATTGTAGCTATATTAGGATTTATTTTACAGGTAAGTATTTAGCTTTAAATAGGAATCATTTATTTAATAAGAGTTAATTTATTTCGTTAGATTAAAATTATATTTAAGTTAGGGGGGTGTTAGTGTTAGGGTTAGACTTAGCTTTAGGGGTTAATCAATTTATTAGAATAGCGGTGAGCTCCGGTCGTCAGATTAGGGGTTAATAATTGAAGTTAGGTGTTGGCGATGTTAGGGAGGGCAGATTAGGGGTTAATACTATTTATGATAGGGTTAGTGAGGCGGGTTAGGGGTTAATAACTTTATTATAGTAGCGCTCAGGTCCGCTCGGCAGATTAGGGGTTAATAAGTGTAGGCAGGTGTCGGCGACGTTGAGGGGGGAAGATTAGGGGTTAATAAATATAATATAGGGGTCGGCGGTGTTAGGGGTAGCAGATTAGGGGTACATAGGGATAACGTAGGTGGCGGCGCTTTGCGGTCGGAAGATTAGGGGTTAATTATTTTAAGTAGCTGGCGGCGACGTTGTGGGGGGCAGGTTAGGGGTTAATAAATGTAATACAGGGGTCGGCGGGGTTAGGGGAGCAGATTAGGGGTACATAAGTATAACGTAGGTGGCGGTCGGCAGATTAGGGGTTAAAAATTTTAATCGAGTGGCGGCGATGTGGGGGGAGCTCGGTTTAGGGGTACATAGGTAGTTTATGGGTGTTAGTGTACTTTAGGGTACAGTAGTTAAGAGCTTTATGAACCGGCGTTAGCCAGAAAGCTCTTAACTCCTGCTATTTTCAGGCGGCTGGAATTTTGTCGTTAGAGCTCTAACGCTCACTTCAGAAACGACTCTAAATACCAGCGTTAGAAAGATCCCATTGAAAAGATAGGATACGCAAATGGCGTAGGGGGATCTGTGGTATGGAAAAGTCGCGGCTGAAAAGTGAGCGTTAGACCCTTTAATCACTGACTCCAAATACCAGCGGGCGGCCAAAACCAGCGTTAGGAGCTACCGCCGAACTCCAAATCTAGGCCTGTGTATGGGTTGATTCAGTGTATATAGATTTACAATGGCATTAAAGGGACAGTAAATTAAAAATTAAACTTTCATGATTTAGAAAGAACATGCAATGAAGACTTCTTGCCGGTTGGATGGCTCCTTCAAGCGGAACTTCAAAAACTGTAAGTGGATCGTCGGGGGTTAGTGTTAGGTTTATTTAAGGTTTTTTTGGGTGGGTTTTATTTTTTGAGTAGGGTCTGGGCAGGTAAAAGAGCTAAATACCCTTTTAGGGCAATGGGGAGCTTAGGTTTTTTTAGATAGGCTTTTTATTTGGGGGGTTGGTTGGGTGGGTGTTGGGTTTAACTGTTGGGGGTGTGTTTGTATTTTTATTTCAGGTAAAAGAGCTGATTTCTTTGGGGCAATGCCCCGCAAAAGGCCCTTTTAAGAGCCATTGGTAATTTATTGTAGGCTAGGGTTTTTTATTTTGGGGGGGGGGCTTTTTTATTTTGATAGGGCTATTAGTAGTGATGTCGCGAATAGTTCGCTGGCGAATAGTTCCCGGCGAACATAGCTTGTTTGCGTTCGCCGCGGCGGGCGAACATATGCGATGTTCGGTCCGCCCCCTATTTGTCATCATTGAGTAAACTTTGACCCTGTACCTCACAGTCAGCAGACACATTCCAGCCAATCAGCGGCAGACCCTTCCTCCCAGACCCTCCCACCTCCTGGACAGCATCCATTTTAGATTCATTCGGAAGCTGTATTCTTAGTGAGAGGAGGGACAGTGTAGCTGCTGCTGATTTAATAGGGAGATTGATAGCTAGGCTAGTGTATTCAGTGTCCACTACAGTCTTGAAGG
Source organism: Bombina bombina (assembly GCF_027579735.1). Taxonomy (NCBI): domain Eukaryota; kingdom Metazoa; phylum Chordata; class Amphibia; order Anura; family Bombinatoridae; genus Bombina; species Bombina bombina. Next base: position 553,992,685 of record NC_069504.1, on the reverse strand, counting down.
ACTCATCTGATCTCTGCTGTAAGGACAGCACCCCAAAAAGCCCTTTTTAGGGCTAGAACATCAGTCTGCTTTTTTTTTTCCTGTGTAATCTAATTGCAGTTGCCTGCCTGCCAGCGTGTGTGTCAGGCTCACAGCATATACTGTGCCCACTTGCCCAGTGCCACCACTCATATCTGGTGTAACAGTAGTGTACATTTAAAAAAAAACAACACTTTTTTGACTGTGAAATAATAGCAGACAGCTGCCAGTACCCAAGATGGCCACCAATAAGGCAGATGGGGAGGGTTAGAGAGCTGTTTTAGGGGGGATCAGGGAGGTTGGGGAAGGAGAAAAATAATAATTACATTAATAATAACAATTGAAATATTTTTACTTAACTTAAACAATATCATTATTTTTCATTTTTAATGCTTGCACTCCCTCCTCACACTTAGGTCCTTGTGCAGATCTATTCCACTCAAAACAATCTTCAATTCAGTAAGCTTCTTGAAACTTAGTATGGGTTGATTCAGTGTATATAGATTTACAATGGCATTAAAGGGACAGTAAATTAAAAATTAAACTTTCATGATTTAGAAAGAACATGCAATGAAGACTTCTTGCCGGTTGGATGGCTCCTTCAAGCGGAACTTCAAAAACTGTAAGTGGATCGTTGGGGGTTAGTGTTAGGTTTATTTAAGGTTTTTTTGGGTGGGTTTTATTTTTTGAGTAGGGTCTGGGCAGGTAAAAGAGCTAAATACCCTTTTAGGGCAATGGGGAGCTTAGGTTTTTTTAGATAGGCTTTTTATTTGGGGAGTTGGTTGGGTGGGTGTTGGGTTTAACTGTTGGGGGTGTGTTTGTATTTTTATTTCAGGTAAAAGAGCTGATTTCTTTGGGGCAATGCCCCGCAAAAGGCCCTTTTAAGAGCCATTGGTAATTTATTGTAGGCTAGGGTTTTTTATTTTGGGGGGAGGGCTTTTTTATTTTGATAGGGCTATTAGTAGTGATGTCGCGAATAGTTCGCTGGTGAATAGTTCCCGGCGAACATAGCTTGTTCGCGTTCACCGCGGCGGGCGAACATATGCGATGTTCGGTCCGCCCCCTATTCGTCATCATTGAGTAAACTTTGACCCTGTACCTCACAGTCAGCAGACACATTCTAGCCAATCAGCGGCAGACCCTCCCTCCCAGACCCTCCCACCTCCTGGACAGCATCCATTTTAGATTCATTCGGAAGCTGTATTCTTAGTGAGAGGAGGGACAGTGTAGCTGCTGCTGATTTAATAGGGAAATCGATAGCTAGGCTAGTGTATTCAGTGTCCACTACAGTCTTGAAGGACTCATCTGATCTCTGCTGTAAGGACAGCACCCCAAAAAGCCCTTTTTAGGGCTAGAACATCAGTCTGCTTTTTTTTTTTTTCTGTGTAATCTAATTGCAGTTGCCTGCCTGCCAGCGTGTGTGTCAGGCTCACAGCGTATACTGTGCCCACTTGCCCAGTGCCACCACTCATATCTGGTGTAACAGTAGTGTACATTTAAAAAAAACAACACTTTTTTGACTGTGAAATAATAGCAGACAGCTGCCAGTACCCAAGATGGCTGCCAATAAGGCAGATGGGGAGGGTTAGAGAGCTGTTTTAGGGGGGTATCAGGGAAGTTGGGGGCTAAGGGGGATGCTACACCACAGCATATGTAAATATGCTAAAAAAAAAATAAAAAAATGTAAAAACCTTTTATTTTAGTACTGGCAGACTTTCTGCCAGTACTTAAGATGGCGGGGACAATTGTGGGGTGGGGGAGGGAAGGGAGCTGTTTGGGAGGGATCAGGGGGTCTGATGTGTCAGGTGGGAGGCTGATCTCTACACTAAAGCTAAAATTAACCCTGCAAGCTCCCTACAAACTACCTAATTAACCCCTTCACTGCTAGCCATAATACATGTGTGATGCGCAGCAGCATTTAGCAGCCTTCTAATTACCAGAAAGTAACGCCAAAGTCATATATGTCTGCTATTTCTGAACAAAGGGGATCCCAGAGAAGCATTTACAACCATTTGTGCCATAATTGCACAAGCTGTTTGTAAATAATTTCAGTGAGAAACCTAAAATTGCAAAAAAATGTAATTTTTTTTTAAATTTGATCGCATTTGGCGGTGAAATAATGGCATTAAATATACCAAAATGGGCCTAGATCAATACTTTGGGTTGTCTACTACACTACACTTAAGCTAAAATTAACTCTACAAGCTCCCTACATGCTCCCTAATTAACCCTTCACTGCTGGGCATAAAACACGCGTGGTGCGCAGTGGCATTTAGCAGCCTTCTATTTACAAAAAAGCATCGCCAAAGCCATATAAGTCTGCTATTTCTGAACAAAGGGGATCCCAGAGAAGCATTTACAACCATTTATGCCATAATTTCATAAGTTGTTTGTAAATAATTTCTGTGAGAAACCTAAAGTTTGTAAAAAGTGAACACATTTTTTTATTTGATCGCATTTGGCAGTGAAATGGTGGCATTAAATATACCAAAAAGGGCCTAGATCAATACTTTGGGTTGTCTACTACACTACACTTAAGCTAAAATTAACCCTACAAGCTCCCTACATGCTCCCTAATTAACCCCTTCACTGCTGGGCATAAAACACGTGTGGTGCGCAGTGGCATTTAGCAGCCTTCTTATTACCAAAAAGCAACGCCAAAGCCATATAAGTCTGCTATTTCTGAACAAAGGGGATCCCAGAGAAGCATGTACAACCATTTATGCCATAATTGCATAAGTTGTTTGTAAATAATTTCTGTGAGAAACCTAAAGTTTGTGAAAAAGCGAACAATTTTTTTTTATTTGATCGCATTTGGCGGTGAAATGGTGGCATGAAATATACCAAAATGGGTCTAGATCAATACTTTGGGATGTCTTCTAAAAAAAAAAATATATACATGTCAAGGGATATTAAGGTATTCCTGACAGATATCAGGGTTCCAATGTAACTAGCGCTCATTTTGAAAAAAAAGTGGTTTTGAAATAGCAAAGTGCTTCTTGTATTTATTTCCCTATAACTTGCAAAAAAAGCAAAGAACATGTTAACAATGGGTATTTCTAAACTCAGGGCAAAATTTAGAAACTATTTAGCATGGTTGTTTTTTGGTGGTTGTTGATGTGTAACAGATTTTGGGGGTCAAATTTAGAAAAAGTGTGTTTTTTTCCATTTTTTCCTCATATTTTATAATATTTTTAATAATAAATTATAAGATATGATGAAAATAATGGTATCTTTAGAAAGTCCATTTAGTGGCGAGAAAAACGGTATATAATATGTGTGGTTACAGTAAATGAGTAAGAGGAAAATTACAGCTAAACACAAACACCACAGAAATGTAAAAATAGTCCTGGTCCTTAAGGGAAATAAATTGAAAAATGGCCTTGGTCCTTAATGGGTTAAAAAAATAATAATAGAAATTTGACTGTGAAATAATAGCAGTCAGTTTCCTTCACGCGTGTGCGTTTCAGGACCTGCCAGGGCACAGTGTCACACCAGTGCAACTCATATCTGGTGTAACAGTAGTGTATATTAAAAAAAAAAACTAGAAATTTGACTGTGAAATAATAGCAGTCAGTTTCCTTCACGCGTGTGCGTTTCAGGGCCTGCCAGGGCACAGTGTCACACCAGTGCAACTCATATCTGGTGTAACAGTAGTGTACATTTAAAAAATTTTTTTTGACTGTAATAGATTGAATAGCAGTTAGTTGTCTGCAAGCGTGTGTGTCAGGCCTACAGCGTCTACTCTGCCAACTTTTGCCAGTAGACAGTGCCACTCATATCTGTTGTCACAGTAGCTTGCACGCATAGTACCACTAATCAAAAAAAAAATGACAGGCAGAGGCAGGCCACCCCGCAGGGTCGTGGTGCTGTGATTCCCTTTGGCCCTAGAATAATGCCCAGTGTTCAGAGGCCACGTACCCTGAACTCGAAATGTTCTGAGGACATAGTTGACTGGCTAACACAGGACACCCAATCTTCTATAGCTTCCGCTCGGAACCTTGACGCACCATCCTCCTCCAGCTTAGCTTCGGGCACCTCTCAAGTTACCACTCGCCCGCCTGCCAACACCACCAACACTAGCACCACAGCCGCTTCACTTGATCTGTCAGAGGAGTTATTTACATATCAGTTGGAAGAAATGAGTGATGTGCAACCATTATTGCCAGAGGATGTAGATAACAGGGATATGTCTCAGTCAGGCAGCATTACACACATGGACGTACGGTGTGATGATGATGATGTTGTACCCGCTGCTGCTTCCTTTGCTGAGTTGTCAGATACAAGTGAAGCGGTTGATGATGACGATGCGTCCGTGGATGTCACGTGGGTGCCCGCTAGAAGAGAAGAAGAACAGGGGGAAAGTTCAGATGGGGAGACAGAGAGGAGGAGGAGACGAGTTGGAAGCAGGGGGAGGTCGTCGCAGGGAGCTAGTGGCACAGTCAGACAGCATGCATTGGCATCCGGGGTCAGCCAGACAGCACGCCAATCAACGCATGCTGTTGCCACCACCAGAATGCCGTCATTGCAGAGCTCAGCAGTGTGGCATTTTTTTGTGTGTCGGCCTCTGACAACAGCGATGCCATTTGCAACCTGTGCCAAAAGAAACTGAGTCGTGGGAAATCCAACACCCACCTAGATACAACTGCTTTGCGAAGGCACATGATCGCACATCACAAACGCCTATGGGATCAACACATGAGTAAAAGCAGCACACAAACTCAAAGCCACCATCCTCCTCCTGGTCCAGCATCTTCAGCCATGTCAACCACTGCTGTCCTCCTTGCCCCCTCTCAACCATCCGCCACTCCGTCTCTCGCCTTGAGCAGTCCCTTTTCATCTGCCCACAGTCAGATGTCTGTCAAGGACATGTTTGAGCATAAGAAGCCAATGTCACAAAGTCACCCTCTTGCCCGACATCTGACAGCTGGCTTGTCTGAACTCTTAGCCTGCCAGCTTTTACCATACAAGCTGGTGGAGTCTGAGGCGTTCCAAAAATTTGTAGCTATTGGGACACCACAGTGGAAGGTACCCGGCCGAAATTTCTTTGCACAAAAGGCAATCCCCAACCTGTACTCGATTGTGCAAAAGGAAGTAATGGCATGTCTGGCACACAGTGTTGGGGCAAGGGTCCATCTGACCACTGATACCTGGTCTGTAAAGCATGGTCAGGGCAGGTATATCACCTACACTGCACATTGGGTAAACCTGCTGATGGCTGCCAGGCATGGAATGCGTGGCTCTGCAGAGGAGTTGGAAGACCGAGTCAGAGGAGGAAGAGGAGGAAGGTGGCTTTGAGGAGGTGGAAGACCAAACACAGCAGGCGTCCCAGGGGGCTTGTTGTCACCTTTCGGGGACCCTTGGTGTTGTACGTGGCTGGGTGGAGGAAGAGACCTTCAATGACATCAGTGAGGACATGGAACGGGACATGGCTAGCTTGGTATCCAACCTTGTGCAAATGGGGAGTTTGCGGTTGTTTGCGGTGCGTTAAACAGGGAGTTTGGTCTGTCACTGTGAAGCGGGCGTAACCCTTACACTACCTGATCGATACAACATCATACCTGATGTTTTAAAGCACGTTATTCAAAACAATTTAGGAATGTTAGGTGATTTATGCCCTTTATGGATTAAAACCAGACTCTGCATCAACTATGTCATTTTCCATGGGAGTTTTGCCATGGATCCCCCTCCGGCATGCCACAGTCCAGGTGTTAGTCCCCTTGAAACAACTTTTCCATCACTGTTGTGGCCAGAAAGAGTCCCTGTGGGTTTTAAAATTCGCCTGCCTATTGAAGTCTATGGCGGTTTTTTTATGTTCGCGACATCACTAGCTATTAGATTAGGTGTAATTCATTTTTATTTTTGATACTGTGGTTTGTTTGTTTTTGTAATTTAGTGTTTGTTTGTTTTTGTAACTTAGTATTTGTTTTTTGTAACTTACTAATTTTTAATAGTATATTTAAATAATTTGAGTAGGGTTAGGGTTTTTTAATTGCTAGTTTAATGTAATTGTAGTATAATAGTTAGGGTAGGTTAATTAATAGTTTAATATAGTTTATTTTAAATCTAAAGGTAAGTTTTAATTTATTATAAGATAGGGATGTGGTCATTTTAAAAATAGCAGGTTGTTAGGTTTAGAGGTTAATAGTTTAATTTAGTTTATGGCGATGTGGGGGGCTGGCGGTTTAGGGGTTAATAGGTTTAGATAATGGTAGTGATGTGCGAGGCCAGGGGTTTACGGGTTAATACATTTATTTAGTGGCGGGGGGGTCCGGGAGCGGCAGGATAGGGGTTAATAACTTTATTAAAGGTACGGCGGGGTCCGGGAGCGGCGGGATAGGGGCTAATAACTTTATTAAAGTTGCGGCGGGATAGGGGTTAATCATTTTAGTATAGTGGCGACGTTTAGTGACACGATATAAATAAAGTTGGGAAAAAGCCGAAAAGCAGCGAGATCGATGACTGTTAGTTAACAACAGTCCGATGCTCATCGCCCCGTACTTGGTGCGTGGCTTTTTGCCGGCTTTTTTTATAAATGTGGAGAGCGTATTCAGGTCCGTGGCCGCGATGTTAGGCGATGTTAGGCAAGCTTATTGGTGCCGGCGAATGCAGCATAGTTGAGGTTTGATAAATATCCCTCAAAGCGTCATCAATATGTTTGTTTGCAGAAATTGTATTAAATTGTTTTTATTGGTTTTAAAAAGACAAAGATATAACATATGATGATGACGCTTATCATGGTGAAGTGATGATGCTTTGTCTATTCTTGTTTTGATTGGTCAAAGATGTGTATAATTAGGCTCAGAATTGATAGGGCAATATGCCTGATGAAACGGCCGGAGGGCTGAGAAACGTATAACATATTGTTCATATGTGTGACTGATATATATCAAGTAATTTTTAAAATTAACATTTTCTGTTCCCTCATATCAGTGTTTTTTTTAAATTCACTTTTAAAAAAAAAATTGCATTAGTTATCAACATTTTTGAGAAATTAAATTTGATACATAGGGGCCGATTTATCATGTGTCGGGCGGACATTATCCGCTATAGCAGATCATGTCCGCCTGACATCAATTTATCATTGCACAAGCATTTTGTGTGCAATACCACCCCCTGCACATTTGCGACCAATCAGTCGCTAGCAGGGGGTGTCAATCATCCCGATCGTATCCTTAGAGGTGGCGGACGAGTTAAGGAGCAGCAGTCTTAAGACTACTGCTTCTTAACTTATATTTCAGGGGAACCTGAAACTACGGGGGTAGATTGCAGCATCCGCTGCTTGTTAAAGGGACATTAAACCCACATTTTTTCTTTCATGATTCAGATGGAGAATACCATTTTAAACAACTTTCTAATTTACTTCAATTATCTAATTTGCTTCATTCTCTTGATATTCTTTCCTGAAAAGCATATCTAGATAGGCTCAGTAGCTTCTGATTGGTGGCTGCACATAAATGCCTCATGTGATTGGCTCACCCATGTGTATTGCTATTTCTTTAACAAAAGATATCTGAAGAATGAAGCAAATTAGATAATAGAAGTAAATAGGAATGTTGTTTAAAATTTTATTTTCTATCTGAATCATGAAAGAAAATGTTTGGGTTTAATGTCCCTTTAAAGATGTAAAGATGGACACATTCATACAGCAAATGTAAAAGTGCATCATTAAAGTGATACTTATTTCTGTTATTTAAATTGCTTCATTCTCCTTGTATCTTCTGTTGAAGGAGCAGTAATGCACTTTTGGGACCGAGCTAAATACATCAGATGAGTCAATAACAAGAGTTATATATGTAGAGCCACCAATCAGCAGCTAGCCCCCATTAGTGCAATGCTACTCCTGAGCCTATCTAGGTATGCTTTTCAAGAAATTTTACCAAGAGGTCAGAGCAATTTAGTTAATAGATGTGAATTGTACACTCTGTTAGAATCATGAAAGAAACATTTTGTGCTTCATGTCCCTTTAAATGTTAACATTCCCTATTAACATAATTTAAATAGCACAGGCAGGTTTTTAAACTACACTATTTTGAAAACTATTATTGATCAGCTTAATTATGCAAAACAGAATATCCTTTTGAATATATAGTGGTAGATATAAGCTCTTTTTTTACTGTGCTATGTTCTTAGCATGCAGTATAATTACTGTACCCTTAGCTGTTGCTTGCAATGTCATGTGATTTTTTTTTCTTGAAATCTTAATGAATGCCTTTCATACACTTAATGATACAGTGCTTTGTCTACAAAAAACAGAAGACTAAGTAATGTCATTTAAAAATTATTCCTTAGAAATTCTGTGAATAGTGGCGCTCATCCCTTTGTCTGAATGTCTAATTAAGTTAATTTTATATAATCAAGTATATCTCCAATTTTCATTAGCTGTGCAGCTCGGAGGTTTAAGTACTCATTTGTAATTTGTTGCTTTTTTAACAAATTAAATAAAACTTAATTGTTAACACATAAGCAATGCATATTTATATTTATAATGCAAGTTTCATTAAGTAGGAATCCAAAGGTAGTGTTAAAAATATTAGCTGTAGTCACTAACGCATAAAGAAGCAGTTTCTATACTACAATATGTTTATCCCTTGCAAGACCGCATTATATTAAATGCTTGAAAGTATGATATTTAGAACTTGTTAAAAATATCATCTGCAAAAATAATACACAAAGCTGAATCAAACTAGATATGTCTATTGTAGAAAATGTCAGCCAAAAGTCATTGCGTTTTTAAGAAAAAAAAAAAATATTGATTTAAACCATCAGATAGAAGGAAGTGTATATTTTTTTTCTTTCCTTCGTGCATTTTATGAGTTTTGTCAATTCTAGCTATAGCTTTTTGCTTCATTTTGCTTACTGAAAGCTGTATAGTTTCTGTACAAATCTCACATTCAGCTAGATTACGAGTTTTGAGCGCTATAGGGAAATTAACGAGCGCCACAAAAGTGTCGTTATTTCACCTCCCTATAGTGCTGCTATTACAGATTTTGAAAAACCTGCCTTGCATGGGCGATATGGTTGCATTGAGCTCCATACCTCACCCAAATACAAGCAGTGTTTTGACGTGCTCATGCCCGATTTCCCCATAGACATCAATGGGGAGAGCCGAGAAAAAAAAAAGCCAAACATCTGTGATCGCAGAAAAAAAAGCAGTTATTAACCCCTAATCTGCCGCCCTTAACATCGCCGTCACCTACATTAAAGTTATTAACCCCTAATCTACCACCCCCAATGTCGCCACCACTATACTAAAGTTATTAACCCCTAAACCTCTGGCCTCTAACATCACTAACACTAAATAAATATATTAACCCCTAAACCTAACCCTAACGTAACCCTAACCCCAAGCAAAACCCTAACATAACCCTAACCCTAAGTCTAAGTTTAACCCTAACCCCCCCTAACAAATATAATTAAACTTACAATTATTGCTTAAATAATTCCTATTTAAAATGAAATACTTACCTATAAAAAAAACAGTGGCCTAGATTTAGAGTTGGGCGGTAGCCGTCAAAACCAGCGCTAACGCTGGTTTTGGGCTACCGCTGGTATTTAGAGTCAGTCAGGAAAGGGTCTAACGCTCACTTTTCCAGATCCCCTTACGTCAATTGCGTATCCTATCTTTTCAATGGGATCTTTCTAACGCCGGTATTTAGAAACGTGTCTGAAGTGAGCGTTAGAAATCTAACGACAAAACTCCAGCCGCAGAAAAAAATCAGTAGTTAAGAGCTTTCTTGGCTAACGCCGGTTTATAAAGCTCTTAACTACTGTGCTCTAAAGTACACTAACACCCATAAACTACCTATGTACCCCTAAACTGAGGTCCCCCCACATCGCCGCCACTCTATTAAATTTTTTTAACCCCTAATCTGCCGACCGCACGCCGCTGCCACCTACATTATCCCTATGAACCCCTAATCTGCTGCCCATAACATCGCCGACCCCTATATTATATTTATTAACCCCTAATCTGCCTCCCCCGCTATCGCTGACCCCTGCATATTATTATTAACCCCTAATCTTCCGCTCCGTACACCGCTGCCACCTACATTATAGCTATGTACCCCTAATCTGCTGCGCCTAACACCGCCGACCCCTATATTATATTTATTAACCCCTAATCTGCCCCCCTCACCGTTGCCTCCACCTGCCTACACTTATTAACCCCTAATCTGCCGAGCGGACCCCACCGCTACTATAATAAAGTTATTAACCCCTAATCCGCCTCACTCCCGCTTCAATAACCCTATAATAAATAGTATTAACCCCTAATCTGCCCTCCCTAACATCGCTGACACCTAATTTCAAGTATTAACCCCTAATCTGCCGATCGGAGCTCACCGCTACTCTAATACATTTTTTAACCCCTAAAGCTAAATCTAACCCTAACATCCCCCTAAGTTAAATATAATTTTATTCTAACGAAATAAATTAACTCTTATTAAATAAATGATTCCTATTTAAAGCTAAATACTTACCTGTAAAATAAACCCTAATATAGCTACAATATAAATTATAATTATATTGAAGCTATTTTAGGATTAATATTTATTTTACAGGCAACTTTGTATTTATTTTAACCAGGTACAATAGCTATTAAATAGTTAATAACTATTTAATAGCTAAAATAGTTAAAATAATTACAAAATTACCTGTAAAATAAATCCTAACCTAAGTTACAATTAAACCTAACACTACACTATCAATAAATTAATTAAATACAATACCTACAATTATCTATAATTAAACCTAACACTACACTATCAATAAATTAATTAAATACAATACCTACAAATAAATACAATTAAATAAACTAACTAAAGTACAAAAAATAAAAAAGAACTAAGTTACAGAAAATAAAAAAATATTTACAAACATTAGAAAAATATTACAACAATGTTAAACTAATTACACCTACTCTAAGCCCCCTAATAAAATAACAAAGCCCCCCAAAATAAAAAAATGCCCTACCCTATTCTAAAATAAAAAGTTCAAAGCTCTTTTACCTTACCAGCCCTGAAAAGGGCCCTTTGTGGGGCATCCCCAAAGAATTCAGCTCTTTTGCCTGTAAAAAAAACACATACAATACCCCCCCCCAACATTACAACCCACCACCCACATACCCCTAATCTAACCCAAACCCCCCTTAAATAAACCTAACACTAAGTCCCTGAAGATCTCCCTACCTTGTCTTCACCTCAGGGGGTCCCGATCTGTCCAGATCCAAGCCCAAGCGGGGGGCTGAAGAGTGACGTCCATCCTCGGGCTGAAGTCTGGATCCAAGCGGCGGCTGAAGAACTCCATCATCGGGCTGAAGTCGGAAGTCCATCATCGGGATGAAGTCTTCCATTAAGCCGCATCTTCAATCTTCTTTCTTCCGGAGCGGAGCCATCTTCTTCCAAGCCGACGCGGAACATCCTCTTCAACCGACGCCTACTCGCTGAATGACGGTTCCTTTAAATGACGTCATCCAAGATGGCGTCCCTCGAATTCCGATTGGCTGATAGGATTCTATCAGCCAATCGGAGTTAAGGTAGGAATATTCTGATTGGCTGATGGAATCAGCCAATCAGATTCAAGTTCAATCCGATTGGCTGATTGGATCAGCCAATCAGATTGAGCTTGCATTCTATTGGCTGATGGGAACAGCCAATAGAATGCGAGCTCAATCTGATTGGCTGATTGAATCAGCCAATCGGATTGAACTTGATTCTGATTGGCTGATTCCATCAGCCAATCAGAATTTTCCTACCTTATTTCCGATTGGCTGATAGAATCCTATCAGCCAATCGGAATTCGAGGGACGCCATTTTGGATGACGTCCCTTAAAGGAACCGTCATTCGTCAGGAAGTCATCGGAAGAAGAAGATGGGTCCGCGGTGGAGGTCTTCAAGATGGAGCCGGTCCTCATCGGATGAAGATAGAAGATGCCGCTTGGAAGAAGATGGTTGCCGGTCCGGATCTACTCTACTTCCCGGATAGGATGAAGACTTTGGAGCCTCTTCTGGACTTCTTCAGCCAGCGGATGATGGATGTCTAGCCCCCGCTTGGGCTTGGATGAAGATTTCGGAGCCTGGAACGATCAGTGATACCTGGCATGGTGAAGACAAGGTAGGAAGATCTTCAGAGGCTTAGTGTTAGGTTTATTTAAGGGGGGTTTGGGTTAGATTAGGGGTATGTGGGTGGTGGGTTGTAATGTTGGGGGTGGGGTATTGTATGTTTTTTTTTACAGGCAGAATAGGGTAGGGCATTTTTTTATTTTGGGGGGCTTTGTTATTTTATTAGGGGGCTTAGAGTAGGTGTAATTAGTTTAAAATTGTTGTAATATTTTTCTAATGTTTGTAAAAAAAAATTTTTTTTTTGTAACTTAGTTCTTTTTTATTTTTTGTACTTTAGTTAGTTTATTTAATTGTATTTATTTGTAGATATTGTATTTAATTAATTTATTGATAGTGTAGTGTTAGGTTTAATTGTAGATAATTGTAGGTATTTTATTTAATTAATTTATTGATAGTGTAGTGTTAGGTTTAATTGTAACTTAGGTTAGGATTTATTTTACAGGTAATTTTGTAATTATTTTAACTATTTTAGCTATTAAATAGTTCTTAACTATTTAATAGCTATTGTACCTGGTTAAAATAAATACAAAGTTACCTGTAAAATAAATATAATTCCTAAAATAGCTATAATATAATTATAATTTATATTGTAGCTATATTAAGGTTTATTTTACAGGTTAGCTTTAAATAGGAATAATTTATTTAATAAGAGTTAATTTATTTCATTAGATTTAAATTATATTTAATTTAGGGGGGTGTTATGGTTAGGGTTAGACTTAGCTTTAGGGGTTAATACATTTATTACAGTAGCGGCGAGATTCGGTCGGAAGATTAGGGGTTAATAATTGAAGTTAGGTGTCGGCGATGTTAGGGAGGGCAGATTAGGGGTTAATACTATTTATTATAGGGTTATTGAGGTGGATTAGGGGTTAATAACTTTATTATAGTAGCGTGGGTTCCGCTTGGCAGATTAGGGGTTAATAAGTGTAGGCAGGTGGAGGCAATGTTGTGGGGGGCAGATTAGGGGTTAATAAATATAATATAGGGGTCGGCGGTGTTAGGGGCAGCAGATTAGGGGTACACAGAGATAATGTAGGTAGCGGCGGTTTACGGAGCGGCAGATTAGGGGTTAAAAAAAATATGCAGGTGTCAGCGATAGCGGGGGCGGCAGATTAGGGGTTAATAAGTGTAAGGTTAGGGGTGTTTAGACTCGGGGTACATGTTAGAGTGTTAGGTGCAGACGTAGGAAGTGTTTCCCCATAGACAACAATGGGGCTGCGTTAAGAGCTGAACGCTGCTTTTTTGCAGGTGTTAGGTTTTTTTTCAGCTCAAAATGCCCCATTGTTTTCTATGGGGATATTGTGCACGAGCACGTTTTTGAAGCTGGCCGCGTCTGTAAGCACCGCTGGTATCTAGAGTTGCAGTGGCGTTAAATTATGCTCTACGCTCCCTTTTTGGAGCCTAACGCAGTGAAAACCCAGCCATTCTGTGAACTCTAAATACCAGCGGTATTTAAAAGGTGCAGGAGAAAAAAAGCACGCTTTGTTAACGCACCCCTTTGGCCGCCAAACTCTAAATCTAGCCGTAAGCTAGCTACATTATAACTAATAGTTACATTGTAGCTAGTTTAGGTTTTATTTTTATTTCACAGGTAAGTTTGTATTTATTTTAACTAGATAGGCTAGTTAGTAAATAGTTATTAACTATTTACTAACTACCTAGCTAAAATAAATACAAACTTACCTGTAAAATAAAACCTAACCTGCCATACACTAAAACCTAACCTGCCATACACTAAAACCTAAAATTACAATAAAATAAAATAAATTAAATTAATAAAAAACGAAATTATCAAAAATATTTTTTTTCACCTAATCTAAAAGCCCTATCATAATAAAAAATAAAAAAAATAAAAAAAAACACCACCCACCCAACCAAACCCCCCAAATGAAAAATAATAAATAAACCTAAGCTAACCATTGACCTGAAAAGGGCATTTGGATTGGCATTGCCCTTAAAAAGGCTTTTAGCTCTTTTACATTGCCCAAACCCTAAGATAAAAATAAAACCCACCCAATATACCCTTAAAAAAAACCTAACACTAACCCCTGACGATCCACTTACAGTTTTCGAAGACCAGACATCCATTCTCACCTAGGTGACAGAAATCTTCATCCAAGCGGGCAGAAGTCCTCATCGAAGCTGGCAGAAGTCTTCATCCAAGCGGGCAGAAGTCTTCATTCAGACGGCATCTTCTATCTTCATCCATCCGGCGTGGAGCGGGTCCATCTTCAAGACATCCGGTGCGGAGCATCCTCTTCTTAGGATCGCCGCTGGAAAATGAAGTTTCCCTTTAAGTGATGTCATCCAAGATGGCGTCTCTTACATTTCGATTGGCTGATAGAATTCTATCAGCCAATAGGAATTCAAGGGGAAAAAATCCTATTGGCTGTTGCAATCGGCCGATAGGATTGAGCTTTCATCCTATTGGCTGATCCAATCAGATGAGGACTTCTGTCCACTTGGATAAAGACTTCTGCTGCCTGGATGAGGATGGATGTCCAGTCTTCGAAAACTGTAAGTGGATCGTCGGGAGTTAGTGTTAGGTTTTTTAAGGGTTTATTGGGTGGGTTTTATTTTTAGCTTAGGGTTTGGGCAATGTTAAAGAGCTAAGTGCCCTTTTAAGGAAAATGCCCACCCAAATGCCCTTTTCAGGGCAATGGTTAGCTTAGGTTTATTTAGATAGGTTTTTATTTGGGGGGTTTGGTTGGGTGGGTGGTGGGTTTTACTGTTGGGGGGTGTTTGTATTTTTTTTTACAGGTAAAAGAGATGATTTCTTTGGGGCAATTGGCAGTTTAGTGTAGGCTATTTGGGCTATTGGCAGTTTAGTGTAGGTTAGGGGGGATTTATTTTGGGAGGGGTTTTTTATTTTGATAGGGCTATTAGATTAGGAGTAATTCTTTTTTATTTTTGATAATTTTGTTTTTTATTGTATGTAATTTAGTGTTTATTTTTTTTGTAATTTAGATAATTGTATTTTATTAATTTAATTTATTTTATTTTATTGTAATGTTTGGTTTTAGTGTAAGGCAGGTTATTTTTTATTTTACAGGTACATTTGTATTTATTTTAGCTAGGTAGTTAGTAAATAGTTAATAACTATTTACTAACTAGTCTACCTAGTTAAAATAAATACAAACTTACCTGTGAAATAAAAATAAAACCTAAGCTAGCTATAATGTAACTATTATTTATATTGTAGCTAGCTTAAGTTTTATTTTATAGGTAAGTATTTTGTTTTAAATAGGAATTATTTAGGTAATAATTGTAAGGTTTATTTAGATTTATTTTAATTATATTTAAGTTAGGGGGTGTTAGGGTTAGGGTTAAATTAGGGTTAGGGTTAGGTTTAGGGGTTAATATATTTATGTAGTGATGTGGGTTAATAGTTTATTTTAGTATATTTCGTTATGGGGGGCTTGCGGTTTAGTGGTTAATAGGTTTATTATAGCGGCGGTGTTGGCAGACAGCAGATTAGGGGTTAATAATATTTAATAATTGTTTGTGATGCGGGAGGACGGTGGTCTAGAGGCTAATAGGTTTATTATAGTGGTGACGATGTCGGGGAGCTATGGAATAGGGTTTAATACATTTTTTAAGTGGCAGCGATGTCCGGAGCGGCAGATTAGGGGTTAATACATTTATTATAATGTTTACGATGTGGGAGGGCCTCAGTTTAGGGGTCAATAGGTAGTTTATGGGTGTTAGTGTACTCTGTAGAACTTTAGTTATGCGTTTTATGGTACGGCTTTGTAGCATAAAACTCATAACTACTGACTTTAGATGGCGGTACAGATCTTGTAATTTTAGGCTGTACCGCTCACTTTTTGGCACAACAAAACTCGTAATACTGGCACTATGGAAGTCCCATTGAAAAAGGACTTTTTTTAAAGTGCGGTACTGACGTTGCGTGAATGTGTGCGGTACACCTATTCTGACAAGACTTGTAATTGCGGCGTTAGGGAAAAAGCATCGTTATGAAGCATAACGATGCTTTTTCACTCATAACGCCAAACTAGTAATCTAGCTGATTGTTACTTTTATGGTGTGCTTTGACTGTTGTGTACTACACTACATAGTCAATGTTGCAAAAAGCCTGAGATGAAGCAAATACACAGATATTTTTCAACAAGAATTCACTAACTGAAAACTACAGACCCCAATCTACGCCTTCTCCACCAGGCTACTAGGACAGATTGCTGGATTTTCCAGATTTTCTGGCTTTACACTTATTCACCATTGTTTGCTGTACTTGAGATATTTTTTTGGGAAGAAAATCTGGCCATGCTTATTATCATATATTTGCATAAATGAATACAAAGCATAAATGTTGCATTTTATGAACACACCTACAACTTTAATATTAGACTCTTATTTCCTTGGACATTCTTGGAATTAAAAACAATAGGGACATTTGTCTACAACATTAAAGGGACATTATACACTCATTTTTTCTTTGCATAAATGTTTTGTAGATGATCTATTTATATAGCCCATAAAGGTTGTTTTTTTTAAATGGATAGTTTTGCTTATTTTTAAATAACATTGCTCTGATTTTCAGACTCCTAACCAAGCCCCAAAGTTTTATGAGAATACTGTCAGCTACCTACTCCAGCTTGCTCCTGTTTGTGTAAAGGGTCTTTTCATATGCAAAAGAAGCGGGAGGGGAGGGAGTGTCTTATTTGCCACTTACAGTGGGATTTCCAGCTACCTTTTCAACAGAGCTAAACTGAGACCTTCTAAGTAAGTGTTGAAACAGTTTTATACTGGATTTTTATATTAGTATCTGTGCATCTTATTCTTTATAGTAGTGTCTATTACATGCAGTTATATGAAAATGAGTGTATACTGTCCCTTTAAGGACTTTGAGGGTTAAATGCATATTCAGCACCGCATTGGTGACTCTGGCCTACAGTAACCATTTGGAATCTGAACAAACACTGTGTGAAATTAATGTATCATAGAAGAAAGGATACCACATCCACAAACACATTTTACAACCCTACAAACATTTCACATTTCAGCACAGATGGTGTCATAAACTATTAGGGCAAGATTACAAGTCACGCAGTATGGGTTTTCTGTGCTCAATATGGTCTTTTCTCAATCAATTTCCATTGCGCAGATATTACAAGTCTTGAAAAAATCTTGATTGCGCATGCACAATTGTCTTTTATGCAACAATCCATTCCGCGCTCGAAGAGCTGTAGTTAACAGTTTTACGCAACAAAAAAGTTTCATGAAACACTTCAAAAATACATTGTAAAGTACAGTTACACTTATATTAACACTGTCTAATAAAAAAAAATAAAAAAAAATATTGCACACAAAAGTTATAAGGGCTAAAAGATAGGAGATCTCGGTTGTTAGAAAAAGGGATTTTACATTGACATACATACACATAGAGAAACATGGATTGGATTACACCTAGAGAAACATGGATTATGTTTAACTATGGAGATAATGAAAATAGTTCACATTACAATCTTATGCACATTAAACAATATCTCAGAGGGATTTTCAAAGAGATATTCGTATATAGATCTCGAGATATCTAGACATATATATATATATATATATACAGTATATATATATATATATATATATATATATATATATATTCATATACATATCTTTCTATAAATAGAAATATCAGTCCAAAAATCATCACATATATAGTGAAATATTTATTTATAAATAAATAGAACACATTCCGTTACGAAAACATCCTCGCAATATGAAATGTTCGCATTTTTATGTACACTTTTCGAGAAGAAAATGTCATGGGCTTTGCAGGTAAAGATTAGGGCTTTAGTGGCACAGTTTTTTCGCAACTTATTTGCCGCACAACTTAATCTTGCCCTTAGTGAGGAAACATTAACTAAAAGTTTAGCAGATTCAAAAATAACTCAGAATCTAAAGCTGATCGTGCTGATTTATAAGAATTATTTGTTTACAATTAGATTTCAATACTCATTGCTGAAGTTTCATCTTGGTAGTTCCTTAATTTCAATATTTATTCTTTATTATTTCTAATAACCTGAACCTTAAATACCGTCTTTCTTATTTAATTACTAGGTGGGTAGTAATCCTACTGTATGTAAAACTGGCCTACTTTTTAATTTGTCTGATGTTCTTGATTTAAAAACCCCATTTGTTATGATATTTGTGATGTGATTTCACTATTTGAAAAAATAATAAATTCAATAACAGGTATATTGAAAATACATAGTCATAACAGTTATAAATCAAATCTTATATAAATATTGTTTTAATTGATTGTCAATTTCAGAACTTGTATTTTTTGTCACAGATAATTGTAAAATTATAATTGTGTTTAATTAAATCTGTGATCCTCAGTACAAAAACAGCGGGCACTACTGTAGGAGTGTGAAAAATATGTAAAGTTTTTATATTATTAATGATGAGTGTTTTTAATAAATACATATCATTTGCACACATATAAAAATATGTATTAATGATATTATAGAATTGTTTGCTTCCCAGGCAGTTCTGGAAAATGCTTGATTGCTATAAGAATTAATAATAATTATAAAATAAATAAAATTACTATTCAAAATAATGCACTTCCTTTAGCACATCATTGTGTGCAGCGCTTTAGGGTTGTCTTGTATTGTAATTCTACGCTGCTGCTTTGCATGGTTGTATTGCATGTCACATTATTCTCACATTTTCTTCAGTGAACATGGTGCCTATTTTTCACATGCATTGCCTTTCCCCCTTGCATGTTTGCTCTTTCAGCTGCTTGGATGCAATTATTTGAGTTGTCTTCTGGTTCCTATTTCTGACTATTCTTTGACCTTGCTTTTTTGCATCTAAACTCTGTTGTTTTGCTTTACTTTGCTAATCCATGCTTGTCAACTAATTTACTATTCAGTATTGTGCTGTCCATCTGTTCCTGACTACTCTCTGGATATTCCTTCGGCTCTTTGTCTTTTAAGCTGACTTTGAATGTGAGCTGTTCAGTACGTCTCTAGCTTATCCTAATTGGTCAATCCTTGGGATTCATCTAGAGTGTTGGGTCAGTGTCATTCACATCATAACTCAGCCGCAAGGTCTTAACCTGGATTAACATATTCTCTCGGCTTTACATTAACACATTCCTGACCACTGAGCAATCACTTTGTATAAAACGGACATAAGAAAGGAAGACTGCATTACTGCAGCATTGCTAGTACTAGCCTATAAAAAAGCTATTTTTATTTTAACAGATTTTTTTAAGATCTTAAAGGTAGATAAATTATATATATATATATATATATATATATATATTTTTTTTTTTTTATTGAGGTTTGAGTATGAAATACAGCAGGTATTTTCAGGCATACAAAAAAATTACACAAAAATTGAACATGTCAATATACAGACTGATATTCAAGCAAAACAACAATCTAAATACAGTGTCTGATACTTAAAAAGAATACATCATCTTCTGAAACTAAATCATAACTTAGTTGCAAAACCTCCAATTTTATTCCAAGTTCTTTACTGAACATCACCATTTATTACATTAAAATTACATAAGGGAATTACAGTTTATCTAACCTGTGTAGAATAAAGAGACAGCAGAAAATTGTCCGTATATAAATATTTAGGAGGATAAACAATTTTTTTTTTGTAATACTTTATAAGAAGATCCTCTACAAGCATGACAATCAAGAACCGGGATACAATTACTTTGTTGTTTTCACATACATCAAAATCAATGTCCATCATATGAGATACAAGCAATGTTATCAAAACTTTAAGACGTCTCATAGTGTTGAGATCCCGGGCCAGAAATGCTGAGAAGAATTTTATGCATAGAAGCAGGTTAATGCAAATGTCATGTGGCATACAGGATCTATTTTCAAATTTTTGAAAACCACAAACCAAAATAAAAAACCCCAAGAAACTAAAACAATAATAAAGAACTATAATGAACATATAAGAACATACTTAACCTGAGTACCTCCAGCTCACCCTCCACAGACCCACATCCTCAGAAAGAAAGAAAAGGGGGGGGAGGCTCGACCAGCCAGGCATCAAAAATGAGGTGCAATATTGTTAGAGTTGTGAGGTAGAAAGGCACCAGTTACCCTTAAGATTTTCGTCCAGGATAAAGAGACTATTTCTAAATGGGTTGGTGACCCTATCCTAACCATGTCTGGTAAGTAAAGAAGATAAGCCTCCCACTTGTGGAAAAACTTCCTAACTTTTTTTTCTGGGTCTCCCTTTGAGTCTGCTTGTTCGACTAACATCTTTGTATAGAGTACTTGAGATGCTTCACGGCTTATGAAATCCGGGCTGCTATCGGTGTCTGTGAAGACAAAGTCAGAATTGTCTCACCTTCTCCAGGTCTGTCCGATCCCTTCGTCTTACCCCGGTCACTGTGTGTACTCCGCTCATGGTCTCCCCACTTGTCCATGGTTCCGAGATCCTACGATAGCGTCTGACGTCACACTCTCATGGTTACTTGTGACCAATCGCTAGGTAGACTGGGCGGGCTGGTGTTGATCCGTCTTTCTCACAGCTTACACCGGTTCTGGCAGCTAGATGAACGTTTACCTTCCCGGGGCTCCAATGGGTGGGCAGGTATGCCCTATAACAGCAAACAATTTGGTGAGCATGGCCCAATTGTACCACACAATGTTCGGGATGCAAAATCCCCCCTTAGACATTGGCATTGCTAGGGAAGTCTTCCCTATCCTATGCTTTTTCCCTCTCCAAATGAAGTTTCCTAGGCAGGTTTGCAATGAGCTGGCGTCTTGTTGAGTGAGAAGAAGGGGCAGAATCTGTAAAGGGTATAGGAGCTTGGGTAATTCTGCCAGAAAGGTAGAGGGGTAAATTTGCCCAACTAGAGAGCAACATTTTAATATTAGCAATAGTGTCAGTAAAATTGAGATGGTATAACTTATTAGGGTTGATGTGCAGGCGAATCCCTAGATATTTAAATGAACCATCCGTAACTTTAAGCCCCGTGTCAGTCAGTGCAGTGTTCTGAGAGTTTTGTAGCCAAGTGACCTCAGATTTGTCTATATTAACTTTGTAACCTGAGAATGTGCCATGTGTGTTAGGGTTACCCACGAATAGCAACACATCATCCGCATACAATGACAGATGTTCTGTGGTGCCAAGCACATTCCAAAGGTTCTATGGCCAAATCAAACAGTAGGGGAGAAAGGGGACATCCCTGCCGTGTATTCCTTTGAAGCTCTAAGGAAGGGGAGAGCCCACCATTATATCATGTGTAGAGAAAGTTAGAGAAGTTACCCGTGATTCCAAACTGTCTTAACGAGAAATGGAGATGGTCCCATTCTATTCTATCAAATGCCTTTTCCGCATCTAATGCTAAAAGGCAAGCATCTTGTAGTTTAGAACTATTTGGAAAAGAATTGTTATACCAATATTGTGAGTTGACAACTAATGTTTTCCTAATGTTAGTTACCGAGGACGGTCCTTTAACAAATCCCATCTGGTCAGAGTGTACAACAGCGGGCAGAGCCCGATCTAGCCTATCTGCTAGGATTTTAGTTAAGATTTTGTAATCTCCATTAAGTAGCGAGATTGGGTGATAAGAGGATGTGTTAGTGGGGTCTCTGTCAGATTTAAGTATGAGGCATATGTTGGCTTCCGAAAATCTGCTATCCATTTGCGTGGTTCCCTCTAGGTAGGCTGTATATAATGAGGACAGAGTGGGGGCTATCTTGTCTGTCAGGAGTTTATAATACTCCTTTGGTAGCCTATAGGGGCTGGCAGCTTTCCCTAATTTAGCATTCCGTATTGCTCTGGTGACCTCCTATGGGGTCATCTGTGAGTTAAGAAGTGAAATTTGATCCTCTGTCAGTGTAGGGAGTCGTATGGATTCCCAGAAATGCTGCTTCTCTTTGTGGTCAACCGTTTGGCTAGAATAAAGTGATGTGTAATACCTTACAAACTCTGCCATGATTTCCTTAGTGGCAGAGGTGAGACGGGCCTGAGATTTGATGTTAGATTTAAGGCTATATATTTTGGCAAGATTCGCTAATAGTTTGCCTGATTTGTTGTCATGTCTGTAATAATGGCCTTGTCTGTGTATATTAAATTGGTTGTCTTGTTGAGCTAAAAAGGTGTCTCTGGTTAATTTGAGATCATAATATTTCTGCTTGGATGTAGGTGTGGGGTCAGAAAGATATGTGTTATACGCCTCTGTTAACCGTGTAAGGAAATCAGTATCTACCTTTTTTAAATGTTTATTGTAATGTGCCACAAAGGACGTTATGTGCCCTCTCATTACCGGTTTTGAGGCCTGCCAGAACAAGTCAGGGTTACTTTTGTGTTTGTTATTATCTGATTTGTACTGCATCCAAGAGGATCTTAAAGATTGGTGGAAATATATGTTATTATACAGCTGTGTTGGAAATCTCCATGTTTTCTCTGGGGCCTTGGAAGGAAAAGGTTGTAGTAACAGATGAATTGGGGCATGGTCTGAGATAGTTATTTGCCCTATCGATGGGAGATGTATCTGGGGTGTTACTGTGGTGGGGGTCAAAAAGTAGTCAATTCTTGACAGGGTACTATATGTTTTAGAGCGGCACATGTAGTCCCTCGCAACTGGATTCAACTCCCTCCAAACATCTACCAAACCCAGCGATTCCTTAAATGATTATATTAAATTCACCTCCCTAGCATATCTAGTCATGTGTTTTTTATAAGTACCTGAAGCAGCCGGGTCCCTAAACCTGTCTAGAGGTAATGCTTTAGCCATATTAAAATCTCCCCCCATAATTATCGGGGCAGTGTAGGTGAGCAATTTTGCCAGTAGTGCAGCCCAAAACGTGGGGCAGTACTCATTAGGGGCATTGCAGATAGTTTACTTGTAGAAGGGCTATGATGAATCTACCCCTCTGATCCACCTCAACCTGGGAAAAGGATATTGAGAGACCTCTTTCTGCCCTCTGTGGGAGAGTATAGAATCTGGCCCACCCACCTAGATTTCAGTTTTTTATGTTCCTCTGCAGTTAACTTAGTTTCCTGCAGCAGTGCTAGATCTGTGTGTAGGGTTTTTAGGTGTTGCAGGATCATGCTTCTCTTAGCAGGAGACGCTATACCCCACATATTCTAGGAGGTCACCTTAAGATGTGTAGTCATAAGCTATAAATAATGTTGTGCTGCATTGTGTAACTGTAATAGTCGTGGTAGGTAAGGCATTTGCGGTGAGGAGTTTCACAGGGTCAAGATTGCTAAGGTCACCCCAGTAGTGGATACATCGTCGACTAATGGTACCGACTTTGTCTGCAGAGCTCTCACCATGAAGTTTCTGCATTACTAAGTGTGTGGCGCCGGGGCTAGGTGTGACATTCACAATACATGCTGCCTGCTGACTCAGAGAGAAGTGGACAGGATAGGAAAAGGGGCTTACCACTGGCTGAGACAACAAGACAGTGCTCTCACATCCGAGATCTGTGGAGAGCAAAACCGCAGGCACCCAGGTCCCACTTTGACATAAAACATAGAGGGGGACAATGAGATGTAAAAAAGACAAAATCACCCGTATAATGTTCCTATACACACAAGATCCCAACACCTGGGTATCAGTCATGTATCTGGACAAGCAGAGGGAACCACCATTTATGCTAAAGGAGGACAACAAAACAAGCATCAATACAAATATACTTCTAAAGAGGGCGATCAGGATTCCAAATTGTACAGTCCCTAGGCCAGTTCTTGCATAGATGTTAGATGTTAAAGTGAACTGGGCCGCAGAATAATGTAAACTACATAGTTGTGGAGCACTGCAAATGTAGTATCTGGGACCATCTTAAAAAGTTAATGAAGGTGTAGGGGAATGGGGAACTATATATCTTATGAAGCCTAGTGCTATTAATAGCACAGGAAAAAACTCTATCCCTGATGGTCAGTGACCTATAGTACCTAGATATTGGATTATCTGCATTGTGTATGCGTCATTAAACAAACTAAGAACCATAAACATTAACATATAACAGAAACTGAAGAAAGTCTCTTGAACACAGCATTCTTCATAAAGCTGTGAACTTAGTACACCCCTTAGTACAAGGGGAGTTATTAATGTCACCACCTGTAAACAGAAAATAATATACATTGCGTGGAAAAACTTAGACAGATGATACAGTTACCATCACTCAATATTGGGGCATCACCCCTTGTCCTGGTTGTTTTCCAAAGCCAGATAGACCTGTACCACTGCTGGAGAATGGGAAAGTTTGGGGACCAAAGCAGTCTGGAGCTTCAGCTTAGCTGGGTATAGGAGGGAAACCCGGCGACCCTGCTCATGGAGTTGAGAACAAAGGGGAGAAAAATCTTTGCATCTCCGGGATACCTCTACAGAAATGTCTTGGAATAGAAGAAGCCGATGGTCCTCATAGTTGATTTCTTTAGCAGCTCTGTATGCTCTCAGCAGGGCTAGTTTATCCTGATAGTTCAGGCATTTGAAGATGACTTGTATTGGCTTTTCCTTGGAGTTGGAAGGAGGGTAGATGCCGCACTTTCTAGAAGGTCTTTATCTCTGATGGTCTCTGGTACTCCCACTATACGTAAATTAATTTGTTGGCTGCAGTTCTCCAGATCCTCCACTTTGTCCTGCAGGTTTTATTTTGCTTCAATAGGCTTTTCAGAGAAACATCCGATTTTTGATGTCTGTCCTCCACTCCTGAGATTCTTAGCTCCGCTATGGTGAGGCATGGTGCCATATGGATTTCAGCATTTAGTTTTAGCTTCTTATCTTGCGCGCTAGCTCTATGAATCATGGTGTCAGTTTTAGGCGAGGACAGCCCTGGAAAATAATAGTTAACTTTCATAGATCAAAGAAGAGAAGAATTCTCGTTAGGTTATTATCTTTCGCTTTGACTGCTGTATTGCAATTTGATCACTAGGTGGTTATGAAAGTACATTCAGAATCTTATGATAATGATCTCAGCAGGAGCACGTGGAGTGATAAGGCAAAATTAACAGGCCGACTTGTAGCCTCGGTTAAGACACTGGCCAAGAGGGATCCTGTCGAGGTCACATCCAAGATGGCGTCTTTTCACGCCTCTGCCATTCGCCCACCAGAAGTCCTCAGGATACACAATTTTAATGAGAACAACTATACATAATAGCGTATCCTAGGCCTCTAGTTATAATTATAGTAGTGAGCTGCCCTATGTACAGAAAAAATATTACACTTGATCTGCAAAAGTCATAACAAGGGCAGGTATAGGAGAAGAATACATAAATAAATCTCAGATCTTTGGTCTCCAATAGCTAATTTGGGCCACTCTATACTTGCTCTGGCTACTAGGAGGCAATGAACTCTAAAGCTGTGAGATATTACACCAATCTCCACTTAATGAAGATTATAAATTAACCTCTGGCAGTTGCCTATATATAGTGAGAACATGTGATGATAATGAAATCTACTAAATTATTGTGTTTATGGCATTGAAAATAATGAAGACCTTTGCACTTATAACAATGAGATATGAGCTTCCACATAACTATATGTACAAATTAACAAGACATAATACAGACATGCATCAAGGGGCATGTAACTCTCAATGCAGAGTCTGCTATCCATGACTATTCATTGCACTTATATTTTCTAATTTGTAACAGATGTAGAAAAGTAACTATAAGAAATTGCCTATGGATATAAATAATAGAGTCAACTGTACTGTGTGGGTCATATACATTCAAATATATGATACCCTCCATACAGAGCCAAGTAATAACGATTATTCACTGCACTTGTTTCTACTAACATTTAACAGACTCATGACCCAAGCTACAAGAGACCTATGGGTCTGTAGAAAAGCTTACTTCTTTAAATGAATATATATGACAGTGAATTAGCTGTAGCTCTAGGTAACAAACAAATAATACCATTACTTATACTAGTATAAATACTTTTCCAGATAACACACTGCATGAATTACAAGAATTAGGGGTAGATAATTTATGCAGCGGAAACGGAAGTTAAGAAACAGAGGCTGTAAGACCACTGCTCCTTAACTTCTCCGCCGCCTTTTAGGTTGTGGACTGAAATCATCTGGATCAGATGCAATCAGGATGGTTGATACCCCATGCTAGCGGCCGATAGGCTGTGAGTGAGCAGGGGTAGGCATTGCACAAACATTTCACAAGAAATGCTTGTGCAATGTTAAATGCAGACAGCGTATACGAGTTGTGCATTAGGCTTAAAAAGTAGCGTTGGCCGGTCATAATGCTGCTTTTTAACGCCCGTTGGTATTACGAGTCTTACAGGTACAGGTGTACCGCTCATTTTTTTGGCCAGACATGGAAATACTGCAAATCCACTTATGTAAATTAAGTATCCTCTTTTTTCAATGGGACTTGCATAGTGCCGGTATTACGAGTCTGACAAAAAGTGAGCGATACACCCTCTCCTGTCAAGCCTGGTACCGCATTTTAAAGTCAGTAGTTAAGAGTTTTACATTACAACGCCGTAGCGTACTTTAGATAATTTAATTTTTTTATAAATCAAAGTTTTTTTATTAAGGTATTTAGCAAAACAATATGGTTACTGTAATAATACACACAACATTTTTGATATACAAAAGCCTGTACATATATAGCTTATAAGAAAACAATGTCACCAAATACAGACATTGTCATATATGGTATATAATAAACACATATAGATATCCAAACTAAATGTTCAAGCCCAACAAAACAGGCTTGATATATAAATACCTAGTATTGCTGTTGGGTAATGATACCTATTTTAAAATTTTATATACTAAGTTATAAGACAACTTAACACTAGCACCTCCCAGACATGAATAGCTACCTAATAGTATGATACTTTATAGTGGTCCTCTACTAGCTAAGACAAACTCTTTTATTATAGGAGGTTACACACTTTTACAATCTTGTTTGTGTTGGTGTAAGAGAAGAGAGCTCTGGTACCTCTATAATGTGAATTGCTGCTTATGAGTAGTAAACTGTAAGATGGCCCATTATATGCCATTTCAAACCCATGTTCATGAGAGGCAACACCTGTTTGTATTCTTGAATGTGTAGGTGTAAAGTAGCAGGTTAATACCGCTGCAAAATTCACCATATTGGGTGAAGATCTGTAAGTAAATGTTACCCCCCAGAGCCTCACATTAGCCCGGGGGGGGGGGGGGGAAGGAAGGTCAAATATAAACAGTACATATTCATTACTTGCATTTCTCAAGAGTAACAATAGGTAGAGATATTTTATATATGTTCAACAGCCTATTAGACCCTTTGGCTTTTACAATGCATGTATACATGTAGTAACGGACATAGAATGTTAAACTTAATCCCATAATGAGTCCACTTCGACACTTCAGCTGACAGTTACAGAATTACACTTATATAGTGCAGTACCCAGGGGAGGGGGAGTGGCGTTTAAGACTAAGGTCAGGGGCCAAGGCGAAGTTACCTACAAATATAATGAAGTATACATAATAAACCATAATGTAGGAGCCGGTGCCAGCATCATACCACATGCCCTCTCATGCTGAATAGAGTGGGGCTAAAGTGTGGACTTGGCCACCCTAACTAATCAAGGCTGTAAGGAATTTCTGTACATAGTCTAACTCAAAAAGTGTTAATAGACATTTAGTTAATATAAGCAATAGATTGTTATGCATCCCATATTCATATTGAACTATTACCTTAAAGTGTACTTATAGATGTATTTGTCTATTTCATAACTGAAAATGAGTCAGTCCTTAAGTGAATAAAGAGCCCAGTTTGCTTTACTTTATGGGATACGTTCTACCCCTACATCAGGATCGATGCGTATGACTCTCCGTTGAGCCACCTTGGCCGCAGGCGGCTCCCAGAGTGTAATGCTAAAGGCCCACCGCAGGAGGAGAAACCATGTCATCCCTTAGGTTAGATAGGGTCAAAGAGTATGCTGATACATAGATATAAGGAACCATAGGAGTGAACCTAATATTAAGTTGATAACTGTATTTGCTCCCAAATATCATCAAACTTATTATGTACATTAAAATAGTCATCTAGAACATAACACTCGACTGTTATCCCAGCCTCAATATCAAAACATTGTGACCTACTAAATAAATGCAGGGGACAAAACAAACGTCCCAACAAAAAAGAACAGAATACATGAATGCAACTATTTGCCGAGTGCTAGACATGTGAGAAAGCACAATTTCCAATTCTTCCGGCTATCAGGGCTTCATTCAGGATTCATTTTCCCCTTAACGCCACTGTGTGGTAGAGGGCATGATTAGTAATTAGCCGATTCCGACTCTGCTAATGTGCCTGAAGTAAAGTTCCACCAGAACAGCATACTCCAAGTCAATGTCCCCATCAATACAGACTCCCATCAATTTTGGGCTCCAGAGTTGCACATCTGCATTCATATTCAATGTCATCCGCAACCCCCCAGCTAAACAAAAAGTACCTTGCAAAGGCCCTACAATAGTAGACGAGTTGCATGTGTCCTTCTCTCCTGACACCGCAGGCACACCGCTCTCAATTTCAGGGACCCACTGCAGGACATCCATAACCGATGTGAGGTCTGGGATCAAGTTCTCTGGGGGATAGTGTGTGTCCCCTTTCTCAGCCGCAAGGCTCCTCTCTGGAACCTTACCTATAGCCTGTGCGGGAAGATCCATACAGGTCAGCGGAGTTTCCAGTACTGGTGTCGGTATTCCAGATTTGAGCTGTGTGTTTTCATCACCCTCATTGAGGTCCGTAATAGTCGCCATTTTAGATGGAGGCTGATCCGCTTCTCCACGTTGCTCCCGCAGTGCGAGCTTCAGATCATAGAAGTTGCAGTCCAGTTTCTGCATTATTTTCTCTAGCGATGTCTGTAGCAGTTCTGAGGAGTCTGCCATATTTGATGGTACAGTAGTGGACCCACAGGAAGTTTGTAGTCATATAACAAGCGCTCCCCACCGCCACAAGGGAAGTCAGATAGATCTATCCTTAGCATAAGTTATATAAGACGTTTGAAGCCTTGTTCCATTAAAGTCTTAGATAATTTGTTTTCTTCCTTATTGGGATTGGACTCCAAAATTGAGTTATAGGGCATAAAATCCAATTAAA
The DNA here is from genome assembly GCF_027579735.1 of Bombina bombina. Classification (NCBI taxonomy): domain Eukaryota; kingdom Metazoa; phylum Chordata; class Amphibia; order Anura; family Bombinatoridae; genus Bombina; species Bombina bombina. Next base: position 553,963,472 of record NC_069504.1, on the reverse strand, counting down.
TGACTGTTAAATGTTATATTGGTAGCAGAGCCACAGACAAACACGTCTGCTTGCTCTGCTAGTTAGCTCCGCCCCCCTAGATAATTTAATTTAATTGTATTTAATTTAGGGAAATAATTTAACTGTAGTGTAGTGTTAGGTGTAATTGTAACTTAGGTTAGGTTTTATTTTACAGGTAATTTTGTATTTATTTTTGCAAGGTGGTTATTAAATAGTTGGAAATACAAGCAAAAAGTATACACAATGTGAATAAATATACAATATTAATGGATAAACAGATGTGTTCACAAACTAAGAACTAATACTCTCCTTTTAGGGTAGACCGCAGCCTTCTTACAGTCTCTCCTCTAGGACTGTGTGGATAGAACGTTGTAGGAAGATAGATGGCGCTGGTCTGTAGAATGATTTTTTCTCTGATGATGAAGAGAAAAAAGGGCTTGAGGTGTATATAGCTACTAGATAAATATGGGTGCAGTATACTCACTCCATATGCTGCAGCAGTTCAGCTCCAAGAACGTATGTCTCCAAAGAAGGATGTGTGGTATTCCTGTGAAGCCTGTTATTTGGCTGTAAATAGATGGAGACTCCAATGACAAATAATCCAGTGTGCATAGAATTAACAAAGTAGTAACTTACTCCTTAAAAACAGGAAATCCGGCTTGATACAGCGAAGAAAGAAGTCAGCAGTCTTTCAACTTTCATAAAAAATATGTTTTTTAATAGCTCAACGCGTTTCAACGTTTAAACGTCATTATCAAGAGCAAAATTTAAAAACAGAAATAAAAAAGTGGTAAAGACAAATGACTGAGTATGTCTGCTGTATCTGACAAGCCGGTTTATATACAGGTGCACTGATTATCCAATTTCCTGTTCCAAGCAGGAAGTTGGATTTACATAGTATTTTTTAAATAAAATGAAATAAAAACAATAATATATTGATAATGAACTAACTTTCAAATCAAAACATTTTAAAATCTCAATGCCGCTTTTTGAAATAAATTTGGCGATTTTATATTTCTAGTTCATCATCAATACGAAATTTAGCCAATCAAATTCCAGTTTTGTTGCACCAACCAATCAAAGAATATATGTCTAATGAGTTCTCAAACAAGTAGTTCTTAGCATGAAGTCAGGTCCGGTTGTAATATCATGTGATTAATGCGTCCAATCGTGATGTAGCCTTGCAAAACAGAGATGGTGACGTTTGTGTGTTGTAATAGTACTCCTCAGTTGGTCCGGATCTGTGGTCATGTGATATTGTTATCCAATCTATTTGCGGCTGTATGACGTCTGTATGTTGTGAATAGAGTGGTTTCTGATTGGTCCGTTTTCGTATGGAAATGTCTTTAACATAAAAAGTCCCAAAAAAGTCTATATTCTGTAAAAAAATTAATAAAAATGAACAGTTTACGCTCTTAATTGTATATGACCAAAATAGAAACAAAAAACACAAAAACAAAAGCGTAAACGTTACTTATGTGTGAATTCAAAGTTATATCCTTTTAGATACAAGCATTTAGAATAGGAAGAATCTCATACATATAGATGTTTTAAAACCTCTAATTGTGTTTTTTGTGAAACAATGTTGTTAAAAACTATAAGTGCAAAAATTGACTTTATTCAATTTTAAATGAAATTCATATATTAAGTGTGTGAATCATCTTGAAGATGGTGTAAATAAAAGGAAGAAAAAGGAAAAAACAATCTCTTTCTTTTGTCTTATTACAAGTATCAACTATTATCTATGTGTCTATTAAGTGAGATTAATAAGATTTATTCAAAGGTCCCTCTCAAACTATTAGTATAATGTGGGAATGATTAGTGCATCTAAATATGCAATAAATGGGATGTTACGTGAGCTAAATAAAGAAGAAGGTGTATTTTGTGTATGTGTATTATCCTATAAAAAATGAAAAAAATGAAAAAAAGGGAGTATTGGATAAATTTGAAAAGGTAAATTAAAATAAACTGCAAAATAAGAAAGTAAAATTTTGGTAAGTAATAAAATTTTTTGGTAAGTAATGAAAAATATATAAAATATTAATAATTATAAAGATATATGAAAAGTGAAGAATAGAAACCAGAGGATCAATGAAATGGATATAAAAAAGTTATGAAAAATAAAAAGTAAATGAAGAGAGAATGCATGTGTTATATAAATGCTGCTATCTTAATATCCTTATTTAAACCCCAATTATTGTATGTCTTCATCGTGTGAATCCACCATAATTCTCGTTTGTCCATTTGTGTTTCAATTGTACCCCCTCTCCAATGTGTAGATACTTTTTCAATCTCTAACCAAAGAAAATTCTCTTTTTTAAAATCTTTACAGGAATTGCAATGGATGGGTACCCCATGATTTTCATGTTTTTTTTCTATTTTATTAAGATGTTCTAAAATTCGGGTTTTTAAAAATCTGGTAGTTTGTCCCAAATATTGGATTTTACAATTACACTGTAAAAGATAGATCACATTGGTAGTTTTACAGGTTATAAAATGTTTGATTGTGAATGTTTTCCCTGTTACGGTGGAGGTGAAGGTTTTATTTACTCGCTTAGTATAGTTGCAACCCTTACAGTGGCCGCAACTATAAAAGCCTTGGAGGTTCGTGATAGTTAGGGGGGCTTCTGGGTTCATTCCTTTTATTAATGAGGGAGCTAGTTTCTGTTTTAAATTGTGGCCTTTCCTAAAAGTGATTTGTGGTCTAGATGGTAAGATCTCATTTAAAATATCATCACTTTTCAGGACATGCCAATGCTTATTTATGATGTTCTTGACTTGATGATGGCCTGAATTGTAAGTGGTTATAAAGCGAGGAAAAGTATTATCCTGTGTGGACTTGTGTGCTTGGCCTTTTAATGTCAATTCTCAACTAAGATTTTTAATATGTTGTCTATCCCTTTCTAGTTGTTCACACTTATAGCCTTTTTGTAAAAATCTAGTTTTAAGCATGGTAGATTGTGTTTCATAGTCTTCCAAAGTATTGCAGTTACGCCTGATGCGTTGGAATTGACCTTTTGGGATAGCTCGAAGCCATGTGGGGTGATGTTGGCTGTCATGTCTAATAAATGTGTTGGTATCAAATTTTTTTAAAAAGGTTTTGGTGTAAATATCTCCTTCTTTCACTGAAATTGATAAATCTAAAAAAGTAGCTTCTGTTTTGTGTATGTCTGGAGTAAGAATGATATTCATATCGTTGTTATTAAGATGAGTAATGAACATTTGTAGTGACTGTAGATCCCCCTTCCAGATACATAGCACATCGTCTATGTATCTCCGCCAGGACACCAGGCTCGCCCCAGGTATCACACTGGACCAAACATATAGATGTTCAAAGTGATCCATGTAGATGTTAGCATAACTTGGGGCGAACCTGGTGCCCATGGCGGTACCACAGGTTTGTAAAAAATATTTGTGATCAAACCAGAAGAAGTTATGGCTTAACATAAAATCAATGGCTGTTATAATGAATTCTAGCAGAGAGGATGTTAGATTGGGATCCTGTGTTAGTTTCCATTTTATTGCTGTTAACCCTTTTTTGTGATCAATTATCGAATACAGGGAGGTGACATCTAAAGTTACCCAGTAATAATCTGGTTCCCATTTAATTTGATTTATTAAATTTAAAACATGTGCAGTATCCTTCAAATATGATTTAGCATTTTGTGCATATGGCTGTAATAAATGATCAATAAAAGATGATAAATTAGCTGTTAAAGAATCAATACCACTGATGATGGGGCGTCCTGGGGGATGGATGGGGTTTTTATGTAATTTTGGCAAGAAATAAAAAATGGGTGTTTTGGAATCACTTTTATACAAAAAATCGAATTCTTGTTCAGATATAACTTTTTTAGTTTAATCTTTTATTTGTAACAAAGTATTCATTACAACAAAACAATTTCAAACAATAATTACACTCCAGTGGTCAAGATATATTACATGGCAGGTTCAGTATCGTATTACATGATGGATTCTATAACAATCCTACAAGATCCGGGTTCTGCAAGTCCATATGAAAAATTGCATGTTCACATAAAACGATTTTGTAATAGGCAAAGCTTAATTTCAGTGTGCTAAGAACATATTTTACATATTTCAACCTCATTTTCAATGATATTTAAACTCCAATAATCAAAAACAAACTACACAGAAAGTTTTCTTGGTAAGGTTGTAGGGTTCATCTGATCAAGGTACATATAGTGAGATCTATGCTTATATATCAATACTATAATAGTAGCTTCTTGTATATATCTCCTTTGCCATCTCAGAACTTGAAGTAAAGTTGGGCAGTCAGATGGTTATATCTGGGGTGTGTAGTTGGAAATGGGACTGTGTTGGTTTGGTTCTAGTATAATCTACTGTCCAGGTTCGGCTTCCTATCAGTCTCAGCTAGTCCCTATATGACTAAAAGGGTATGTAGAGTGTTGAGGGATTAGATGGTGCGTTTCGTCTCGCTAGAGAGGAACTTTCATCTTTTACCGTGTGGTTCGTCCATATCAAAGGACGTAGCTTGAGGAACTTAGTTCTGCTCAGCGTGATAGTAGGAATCCCAGAAATATAGCATTTCAGCGTAGAACTCTAATCTGCCAGTTTTGTAATAAAAGAATCTTTCTAGGGATAGATTCACTTCCATTTGTGTTTTCCACATTAATAAAGTTGGAGTGGACTCAGTTTTCCACATCCTTGGGATTATTTGTTTGGCGCTGCATATGGCCAGCTGAAATAGGGATGTGTACTGCTTAAACTGGAATTTGGGCGGGATATGAAATAAATATATCAAAGGGTCTAAAGCAATCTCATGATTTAATAACCTGCTCATTTCTTGGTTGATGTCTGTCCAGAATTTCAAGATCCTAGGGCACTCCCACCAGATATGGTAAGGTGTACCTTCACCCGAGCACTTCCTCCAGCATCTATCTGATGCTTCTGGGAATATATATTTTAATCTATGGGGAGTGAGATACCACCGAAGCAAGAATTTGTAGTTAGTTTCTAGTAGGGTGGCTGAATGTGCTGATTTACTGGTATGTCGAAAGATATCGAGCCATTCTTCCTCCGAGAGTGTGTACGGAAGTTCTTTATGCCAAGATAGTATTGTAGAGGTTTGTTTGGGGTCAGGGGGTGTGAGTAGGATTTGATATAGGGTGGATATAACGTGGGCTGAAGGTGAGCTGAAAGTGCAAAGTTTTTCGAAAGGGGTACGATCGCTTGTTGTGTGTTGTTTAAGTTTATGGGTGTGAACAAAATGTTTAAGTTGTAGATATTTGAACCAGTCAGTGAATTGTGTGATTCCCAAGTCCATTAATTGTTGTTTAGATATTAATTTGTTCGCTTCCAGTAGTGTATACAGTGGGAGGAGATTGTCTAGGCTGTTCTGTGATTTAGGTGTAACTAACATCCCTATTGGGAAGTCTGGGTTGGATAGAACAGTCGTCAGGGGAGAAGGGATAGTTGAGATATGTGGGTTTTTGGCTATAGTCCTAGACCAGACGGCAAAAGTTTCTCGTATTATAGGGTAGATTTTTGTCAAGGCTGGGTGATTCCCGTTCGGTTGCCAGCAGTATGCGCCAAGTTGGGGGGATCTAGTCAGGTCGTGTTCTAATAGCAACCAAATCTTGTTATTTTCGTTAGGGGTTGTACACCAGTCTATCAATCTTTTTAAGAAGACTGCTGTTCGGTATTTTACTACGTCTGGTACTCCCAAACCCCCATATGTTTTTGATAGGTAAAGAGTTGTTCTAGCTATTCTGGGAGGTTTCTTTTTCCAGATATATGAATTCATCACAGATTGGAGTCTATTAAGGTAGGTATCTGATAACGGTATGGGGACCGTTTGGAACAAGTAAAGGATCTTGGGGAGTATGGTCATTTTGGCTACTCCTATCCTGCCCAACCAAGATATATTTTTATTTAGCCACGCTGATGTGTCTCTAGTTAGAGTGTTTAGAAGTGGTTCATAATTCAGTTCAAATAGTTGTTGTACAGTACTAGCAAGGTGAACCCCTAAGTACTTCAGTGAGGACCTCTGTATTAAATATGGTACCTGTGAGCTAAGTGCTTGAATGTCAGACTCATTTAGATTTATGGGGAGCAATTCAGATTTATGTTTATTAACTAAATAATTAGAATGGAGGCCGAATTCTTCCAGTGTGTTTCGTGCCGCAGGTAGGGATATGTTTGGATGAGTTAGTGTCAGTAGTAGGTCATCTGCATAAAGTGCCAATTTATGATGGGTTGAGTTTATAGTAAGTCCAGTTATAGCAGGATTGTCACGCAATTTAGTAGCAAGAATTTCCATTGAGAGAACGAATAATAAGGGTGACAAAGGGCACCCTTGTCTAGTACCGTTTAATATGGGGAAGGAGTTTGAAAGTGTACCATTAATTTTAATCTTGGCAGTGGGGTTAGTGTAAAGGGCTAGAATTTTTTGAATAAAACTGTCTGGGAAACCAAATTTCTGTAGGGTAACTTTTAAAAAAGTCCAGTCTAGTCTGTCAAAAGCTTTTTCAGCGTCAGTCGAAAGTAGAATAAAGGGAATGTCATGTATAGCTGCATATTGCATAAGATGTAAAACTTTTACAGTGTTGTCTTTAGCCTCTCTCTGCGGCACGAAACCCACCTGATCCGGATGTATCAATGAAGCAGTATACTGACTCCTGAGATTTTTTTGGATGGGTGACTGCTGTGAAAGTGTCTGGTGTATGTGGATGCGAAAAAACCTGGTTCTTGTCCTGCTATGTAATGCGTTTCCTGCAAAAATATGATGTCTGCTTGTCTATGCTTAATGTCAGTGAATGCTATGCGCCTTTTGTGAGGTGTGTTGAACCCTCTTACATTTTGTGTCATGCACACAATTGTTGTTTTGTCTGTCATTATCTATTTAATGGGTCAGTACCTGTCTGATTGTTAGGTCTATCCATGAGACTGTGCGAACCATTCAATAATAGTATAGAAAGAGCATATACCTGGAGTTTGGTGATTGCGGGTAGATAGCGTGTAAACAGAAATATCAAATTGAACGATTTTGATTTAAACTTGAACCGTGAAAACAGTAATAAAAACAACAACAAAAACAATAACAAATAACAAATGGTTTGACATAACATGTCACAATTCAGGGGGAAATTAGTTTGCCCCTAAGTATGACTTATAGTAAATTTTTAAACAATTACAAGGACAATATAACATTTATCGACAAATAATATAGGACTAAATCAATCATTTATGCACACATATTCAGTCTCTTTACTTGAGAGTCCAGCAAATAAGAAGTGTGCTAATGTTCATAGTGAAATGAGGAGACATAAGATTTAATATTTAGATAACATAGATTTATCTCACCCGATCAGCTCCTATCAACGTTATCCTGGATTATCCACAGGTGTAAGGTCTTGGGAGTTCTTTGGTCTTTTACTTTTCTGCTGCTGCCATTGTGCTTTAGGATGCCTCATTGGTTTGGGTGCCACTGCAGATTCTTTGTCTTCTTTTGATGTTGTTGGCTGGGGGGGTTCTATCCCCAGTGCTGCACAAAATTCTGGTACCTCGTCTAAAGTTTTACATGACAGCTTATTGCCGCCGTGTGAGATGTTAATAGAGCATGGAAAGCCCCAACGATATGGTATTCCTTTAGTTCTGAGAAGCGCTGTTAAATGTTGGTATTCTTTACGCCTTTGTAGAGTACGAGGGGCCAGGTCTGTGAATATTTGTAGGTGGCAGTTTTGGAAATTGATATCTTTAATTCGTCTTGCTGCTTTCATGATGTCTTCTTTGGCCTGGAAGTGTGTCAGCTTGAGAATGATATCTCTTGGAGGTGCTTGTTCTGAAGGCTTTGGTCTTAGAGCTCTATGAGCTCTATCCATGGATATATCTGTAGTAGAAGTGGGGCCCAGTAGAAAAGAGAAGAGGCCGTTAAGGAATTCAGGGATCGTGTTGGGCAAGATTGTTTCTGGGATCCCTCTAACACGAAGATTCTGTCGTCTCTCTCTATTCTCTAAATCTTCTAGTTTATCTTGCAGTTGTAGAAGCATGGAATCGTGTACATTAGCTGTAGTTTGCAGATTAGAGATTTCGTGACTCATAAACTCATTATCTTCTTCTAGGGCTTCTACCCTGTTGCCAATTTCTGACATATCTTTTCTTAGGGTGGCTAGTTCCTCTTTTATGCAATCTCTAACCTTGACAACTATGTTATCCAGATCATGTTTAGATGGTATGGTGGCTAAGAAGGATTTAGATACCTGAACAGAATCTTCCATATCACTATCCTCACTGTCTGAGAGTGACATCTCAGGTCTCTGTGATGTGGCTTGGTCAGGTAGGATAGACTGTGAGGCTTCAGCAGGTCTAAAGAAAGTGCTCACTGAGTGTTTGGTTGCAGCAGGTTTTTTTGTATCTCTGCCCGGTTTGACAATCTTTTTTGGTGACATTTTCATGCAGTGCTATAGTCAGAATCTTTTCCTTTAGAATGTTATCACTTATACTCACTAAAAATTAGGCCAGGATAGAGAGACAGTTCTTATAATGTTGATTGGAGATTATATTAGAAATCTTCCTCAGTAGTTGTGAGCTGTGCTTATATTAAATGAGGCAGTATATCAGCATGGCTTGTACTATGCATTTCTTCAATTCTCAGGCCATTAATGTGTGCTTTATAGTGGCTTCAGGCATGCAGCCAAAAATTGTTGACGCAGTAATTAGAAGATAACAAAACTTTCCCTGTGTCTGTATCGTGCTTACTTTTCAAAGTCTCAGTTTCTTATTATTAAGTAGCTGCTTTGCAAGTCACAGTTCATATGAGACTAAGCGTTGGTGGATGTGTACTAATAGTGGGTATATTCGATCAGTGTGATGCCTATGGTGATAGAAGTATTTATGCTCCCATGCAGCATGTCATATCTTAGCGTTATGGAGATGGTGGTTACGGTAAAGTTCCGCATCAATAACACCCCACATGGTCCGCATTCTATGGTCAGGTATTACCTATATTTCAATGTCTCCTCCGGGGTCCTTTGCTCCAGTGCGCTAATTGGGATAGGGATCCGGAGGGTTCCGGTGTTACATTTTACCCTCAGGCTTCAAAGATGGCGGCCGCGATTTAGGCCGCGGCATTTAGTGGCGTCAAAGATCCAGCTATGGCAATTTTTGTCACCTCTATTCAGGTCCCCATCCGATCTGGAGGTGGTTTGAGTGTGTTGCGCCTGTAGTCTGTGCTCAAATGTCCCCGTAACAACTATCTTGGGCAATTTTGGTCGGAGCTCACATTAAAGTGCGGCCATCCGTCTCGCCGGCTCCGCCCCAGTATCCAGATATAACTTTTTTGTCTAGAGCTTGAGTTAGAACTTCATGTATTTCTTTACAAAATTCTCTTTTAGGTGATTTTTCCAAAACCTTGTAAGTAATATTGTCTGTTAGTATATTATATGCTTCCTGTAAATAGAATTCCCTATCCATTATGACCACCCCTCCGCCCTTATCGGCTTCCTTGATCACAATGTCCTCTCTTTTGTTAAGTTGTTTTAAAATTTCTGCTTCTGATTTGGATAGATTATAAAATTTGGGTTGTTCTTTTATGTCTTCAATATCTTTGAGTATTAATTTGCCTAAGACATCTATACTGGATCCCTTACAATGACTAGGGTAAAAACGGGATGGATTTTTAAATTTAGACCTCGGTTCAGGTGGATTGTAACTCACTATTTCTTTCTTAGCAAAGAAGCGTTTGACTGTTAAATTTCGAATAAATTTCTGAGCATCAATGAATAGTTGAAAAGTATTTACACCTTGTGTGGGAATAAATTTTAGGCCTTTAGCAAGAATTAATTTTTCTTGTTCAGTGATAGTTTTGGAAGATATGTTATAAACCCCTATTCCATCTGTCTCCTTCGCCTGTGTCTTTCCTCTACCTCCTCTTCCTCCCCTGTGTGGTCTGGTGTTCGTTCTCTTTTCTTTTGGTTGGATCTGTCTGTTTGTTGTGCATATTGGTTGGTGTGTCTGTCTGGTCTGATTGGTGAAAATCTGTTTGGATGAGACCAATGTTGTAGATTGGATGTGTGCGTGGATTCTGTTTTGTGTCTGTCTCGGTTGGATAGGTTTTGAAAAGGATGATTATGTTCTATAGTTTCTCTATTGGGATGTCTACCCTCTTGGTAATATTGATCATGTGGTTCGTGATGATTCCTAGAATTAAAATTATTTCTACTGATGATGTTATGATGTTCATAATGGTTGTTAAAATCAGAATTACGTCTATAATTATCTCCTGTATGATATGTAGAACGATTGGAAAAGTTAGGTTTAATATAATTATAATTATGATTGGTAGATTCTTCTCTCTGTTTGGCCTGGTATTGATTAGTCTCTCTTGTTTGATAACTGTTTCGATGATGGACCTGTGTGTGTGAGTGTGTCCTAGGTTTTTCCCGAGGTGTTGTATTGGAGAGTAATCTTCCCCTATTGGAAGAATAACTGTTGGTTGGTTTATAACTCATAGGCATGTGAGCGTTAGTATTAGCTGATTGTAACTGTACATATTGTGTACCATTAATAAAATCCTCTTTGTCTCTAAGGTATTTGTTATATTTAGAGTCTCCTATTTGTTCGTCTTGTTCCTTAGCTTTTCTTTTAATCTCCTCAAATTTCTCACTGCAAGCTTTGTTAGATAAAAATGGATCTAATTCAGCTTTTAAAGCTATAATTTCTTTTTCTATGTTTTTTAAATTAACATCTTGTAATTCATATAATAAACTGACTAATTCAGTGGAGCATTTGTGTAATGCTGCGTTCCATTTATCCATAAATTCTTTATCATTTGTTCCAAAAGCTGGCACTTTGTAAACTCTTAGCCCTCTAGGTACAATGTTTTCATTTAAATACCTACTAAGGAAGGTGGTTTCCCACCATTTTTTAGTTTCTTTAGAATATAATTTTTGTAATTTATTCAAAATGGATTCCCAAAACACCCATTTTTTATTTCTTGCCAAAATTACATAAAAACCCCATCCATCCCCCAGGACGCCCCATCATCAGCGGTATTGATTCTTTAACAGCTAATTTATCATCTTTTATTGATCATTTATTACAGCCATATGCACAAAATTCTAAATCATATTTGAAGGATACTGCACATGTTTTAAATTTAATAAATCAAATTAAATGGGAACCAGATTATTACTGGGTAACTTTAGATGTCACCTCCCTGTATTTGATAATTGATCACAAAAAAGGGGTTAACAGCAATAAAATGGAAACTAACAAAGGATCCCAATCTAACATCCTCTCTACTAGAATTCATTATAACAGCCATTGATTTTATGTTAAGCCATAACTTCTTCTGGTTTGATCACAAATATTTTTTACAAACCTGTGGTACCGCCATGGGCACCAGGTTCGCCCCAAGTTATGCTAACATCTACATGGATCACTTTGAACATCTATATGTTTGGTCCAGTGTGATACCTGGGGCGAGCCTGGTGTCCTGGCGGAGATACATAGACGATGTGCTATGTATCTGGAAGGGGGATCTACAGTCACTACAAATGTTCATTACTCATCTTAATAACAACGATATGAATATCATTCTTACTCCAGACATACACAAAACAGAAGCTACTTTTTTAGATTTATCAATTTCAGTGAAAGAAGGAGATATTTACACCAAAACCTTTTTCAAAAAATGTGACACCAACACATTTATTAGACATGACAGCCAACATCACCCCACATGGCTTCGAGCTATCCCAAAAGGTCAATTCCAACGCATCAGGCGTAACTGCAATACTTTGGAAGACTATGAAACACAATCTACCATGCTTAAAACTAGATTTTTACAAAAAGGCTATAAGTGTGAACAACTAGAAAGGGATAGACAACATATTAAAAATCTTAGTTCAGAATTGACATTAAAAGGCCAAGCACACAAGTCCACACAGGATAATACTTTTCCTCGCTTTATAACCACTTACAATTCAGGCCATCATCAAGTCAAGAACATCATAAATAAGCATTGGCATGTCCTGAAAAGTGATGATATTTTAAATGAGATCTTACCATCTAGACCACAAATCACTTTTAGGAAAGGCCACAATTTAAAACAGAAACTAGCTCCCTCATTAATTAAAGGAATGAACCCAGAAGCCCCCCTAACTATCGCGAACCTCCAAGGCTTTTATAGTTGCGGCCACTGTAAGGGTTGCAACTATACTAAGCGAGTAAATAAAACCTTCACCTCCACCGTAACAGGGAAAACATTCACAATCAAACATTTTATAACCTGTAAAACTACCAATGTGATCTATCTTTTACAGTGTAATTGTAAAATCCAATATTTGGGACAAACTACCAGATTTTTAAAAACCCGAATTTTAGAACATCTTAATAAAATAGAAAAAAAACATGAAAATCATGGGGTACCCATCCATTGCAATTCCTGTAAAGATTTTAAAAAAGAGAATTTTCTTTGGTTAGGGATTGAAAAAGTATCTACACATTGGAGAGGGGGTACAATTGAAACACAAATGGACAAACGAGAATTATGGTGGATTCACACGATGAAGACATACAATAATTGGGGTTTAAATAAGGATATTAAGATAGCAGCATTTATATAACACATGCATTCTCTCTTCATTTACTTTTTATTTTTCATAACTTTTTTATATCCATTTCATTGATCCTCTGGTTTCTATTCTTCACTTTTCATATATCTTTATAATTATTAATATTTTATATATTTTTCATTACTTACCAAAAAATTTTATTACTTACCAAAATTTTACTTTCTTATTTTGCAGTTTATTTTAATTTACCTTTTCAAATTTATCCAATACTCCCTTTTTTCATTTTTTTAATTTTTTATAGGATAATACACATACACAAAATACACCTTCTTCTTTATTTAGCTCACGTAACATCCAATTTATTGCATATTTAGATGCACTAATCATTCCCACATTATACTAATAGTTTGAGAGGGACCTTTGAATAAGTCTTATTAATCTCACTTAAATAGATAATAGTTGATACTTGTAATAGGACAAAAGAAAGAGATTGTTTTTTCCTTTTTCTTCCTTTTATTTACACCATCTTCAAGATGATTCACACACTTAATATATGAATTTTATTTAAAATTGAATAAAGTCAATTTTTGCACTTATAGTTTTTAACAACATTGTTTCACAAAAAACACAATTAGAGGTTTTAAAACATCTATATGTATGAGATTCTTCCTATTCTAAATGCTTGTATCTAAAAGGATATAACTTTGAATTCACACATAAGTAACGTTTACGCTTTTGTTTTTGTGTTTTTTGTTTCTATTTTGGTCATATACAATTAAGAGCGTAAACTGTTCATTTTTATTATTTTTTTTACAGAATATAGACTTTTTTGGGACTTTTTATGTTAAAGACATTTCCATACGAAAACGGACCAATCAGAAACCACTCTATTCACAACATACAGACGTCATACAGCCGCAAATAGATTGGATAACAATATCACATGACCACAGATCCGGACCAACTGAGGAGTACTATTACAACACACAAACGTCACCATCTCTGTTTTGCAAGGCTACATCACGATTGGACGCATTAATCACATGATATTACAACCGGACCTGATTTAGAACTTCATGCTAAGAACTACTTGTTTGAGAACTCATTAGACATATATTCTTTGATTGGTTGGCGCAACAAAACTGGAATTTGATTGGCTAAATTTCGTATTGATGATAAACTAGAAATATAAAATCGACAAATTTATTTCAAAAAGCGGCATTGAGATTTTAAAATGTTTTGATTTGAAAGTTAGTTCATTATCAATATATTATTGTTTTTATTTCATTTTATTTAAAAAATACTATGTAAATCCAACTTCCTGCTTGGAACAGGAAATTGGATAATCAGTGCACCTGTATATAAACCGGCTTGTCAGATACAGCAGACATACTCAATCATTTGTCTTTACCACTTTTTTATTTCTGTTTTTAAATTTTGCTCTTGATAAAGACGTTTAAACGTTGAAACGCATTGAGCTATTAAAAAACATATTTTTTATGAAAGTTGAAAGACTGCTGACTTCTTTCTTCGCTGTATCAAGCCGGATTTCCTGTTTTTAAGGAGTAAGTTACTACTTTGTTAATTCTATGCACACTGGATTATTTGTCATTGGAGTCTCCATCTATTTACAGCCAAATAACAGGCTTCACAGGAACACCACACATCCTTCTTTGGAGACATACGTTCTTGGAGCTGAACTGCTGCAGCATATGGAGTGAGTATACTGCACCCATATTTATCTAGTAGCTATATACACCTCAAGCCCTTTTTTCTCTTCATCATCAGAGAAAAAATCATTCTACAGACCAGCGCCATCTATCTTCCTACAACGGTTATTAAATAGTTAATAACTATTTAATAACTATTGTACCTAGTTAAAATAAATACAAACTTGCCTGTAAAATAAAAATAAACCCTAAGATAGCTACAATGTAACTATTAGTTATATTGTAGCTATCTTAGGGTTTATTTTACAGGTAAGTATTTAGTTTTAAATAGGAATAATTTAGTTAATTATAGTAATTTTAATTAGATTTCTTTTAATTATATTTAAGTTAGGGGTGTTAGTTTTAGGGGCTAATATGTTTATTATAGTGGCGGCGACGTTGGGGGCAGCAGATTAGGGGTTAATAAATGTAGGTAGGTGGCGGCAACAATGGGGGCGGCAGATTAGGGGTTAATAAATATAATGTAGGTGTCGGCGATGTTGAGGCAGCAGATTAGGGGTTCATAAGTATAATATAGGTGGCAGCGGTGTCCGGAGCAGCAGATTAGGGGTTAATAATATAATGTAGGTTGCGACAATGTCAGGGCGGCAGATTAGGGGTTAATAAGTGTAAGATTAGGGTTGTTTAGACTCGGAGTTCATGTTAGGGTGTTAGGTCTAGACATAACTTTTATTTCCCCATAGGAATCTATGGGGCTGCGTTAAGGAGTTTTACGCTACTTTTTTGCAGGTGTTAGACAATTTTTTCAGCCGGCTCTCCCCGTTGATTCCTATGGGGAAATCGTGCACGAGCACGTTACACCAGCTCACCACTAACGTAAGCAGCGACTTCTTGTCTGGGTTGTAAAAACCCGTAATACCAGCGCTGTCTGTAAGTGAGCGGTGAGCATAAACTGCTTGTTAGCACCACATAGCCTCTAATGCAAAACTCGTAATCTAGGTGATTGTTAGCTGCAACTGTTTTTCAAGGACCAAATTCCAAGCCCAAAATATTATATTTGGAGGAGCCATTTTAAACTAGTGACTAAAATAGACAAGGCACTTTCATTTTGCTAGCAAAACTTACATCGTTTTCCAGCATCTTATCCTATCAGCTCTACTTAGGCCCAACCAAGACAGATATGTAGCAGAGTTTAACTTGTAAAGTCTGCAGGGGGTACTTCCAGTTTTCAAAATTTGAAAACCCACAATTTTCCGATTTAAATTACAAGCAAAGGGGCAAAATAAACAATGATACTAAATAGCTATTTATTTTACTACGCATAGTTGAATAGTTTATATTACAATCTCAAAGTAATTCATGTTTCTTTAACTTACATGGAATGAAACTTCTATTTTTTTATATGATTAATGTATTATTTCTATAAAAACATAGCCACAGCTACGAAGACTCTTATTTACTTTATCATTCAATTGTCTTGTCTCAAAAGTATTGTTGTTTATTTTTGTCTTTCGCACATTTACTGTATAATTGAAGCAAAAAATATTCAGAGTCATTATGATCTTGCTTGAAATCTACAAGTTTTCCAAATGGAGAATCAGTTACATTCCATATATATGCTTAATAATCTTATTCAGCATTATGTTGGGCCATTATTTTTTGTTTAATCTTATTTCCATGTCACAGAACATTATCTGATTGAGAATATCAGTTAAGCTGCTGTATACATCTGAATGAATTATCTGAAGTCATATTGGCTGTTCAGCATTTTACTGGTGTCACTTTTCTAATAGTAGATAAGAGTTATTTCCTTCTGTGTATAGCCTTAATCCTAAAATCACAATTCCATTATGTTGTTGTTAAAAACTGCTTAGTAGCTCCAGTTGATGCTGATGTATTATGCCTATGAGCTTCTTCCACTTGAGGAACGTTAAAATATAGCTTTATAAATTAGTAATGAGACATCAAACAAATTTTGTATCAAAAGATGACAGGTGCATTTCTTGTAAAGTGATAAAAAGCCTGGTATATTCTGTTTGCAAAATCATATTAAAAATCATATTATAGCTTTTCCTGAACTTTATAATGTGGGATCCACTACACTGAAAATAGTTCTAAGAATGTACAAGGACTGATCAGCTAGATTACGAGTCTTGCGTTAGCCTTAAAAAGCAGCGTTGAGAGGTCCCAACGCTGCTTTTTAACGCCCACCCGCTGGTATTACGAGTCTTGAAATGACAGGCTCACCGCTCACTTTTTTGGTCAGACTCGAAAATACCACAAATCCACTTAAGTCAATTGCGTATCCTATATTTTCAATGGGACTTGCATAACGCCAGTATTACGAGTCTTCCAAAAAGTGAGCAATACAGCCTCTCCTGTCAAGACTGATACCGCATTTAAAAGTCAGTAGTTAAGAGTTTTATGGGTTAACGCCGTAGTATAAAACTATTAACTAAAGTTCTAAAAAGTACACTAACACCCATAAACTACCTATTAACCCCTAAACCGAGGCCCCCCCCCCGCATCGCATACACTAAACAATATTTTTTAACCCCTAATCTGCCGAACCGGGCATCGCCGCCACTATAAAAATACATTAACCCCTAAACCGCCGCCCTCCCACACTAGTTACATTTTATTAACCCCTCATCTGCCGTCCCTAACATCACCGACACCTACCTACATTTATTAACCCCTAATCTCCCACCCCCAATGTCGCCGCAACTATATTAAATGTATTAACCCCTGATTCTAAGTTTAACCCTAATACCCCCTAACTTAAATATAATTACAATATATCTAAATAAAATTACTACAATTCACTAAATTATTCACATTTAAAACTAAATACTTACCTATAAAATAAACCATAAGATAGCTACAATATAACTAATAGTTACATTGTAGCTAGCTTAGGGTTTATTTTTATTTTACAGGCAACTTTGTATTTATTTTAACTAGGTAGAATAGTTACTAAATAGTTATTAACTATTTACTAACTACCTAGCTAAAATAAATACAAATTTACCAGTAAAATAAATCCTAACCTAAGTTACAATTACACCTAACACTGCACTATAATTAAATTAATTACTTAAACTTAATACAATTAAATACAATTTTAAAAAATTATCTAAAGTACGAAAACCCCCCACTAAATTACAGAAAATAATAAAATAATTACACGTTTTTTTAAACTAATTACACCTAATCTAATCCCCCTAATAAAATAAAAAAGCCCCCCAAATAATAAAAAGCCCTACCCTATAGTAAATTGCAAATTGCCCTTAAAAAGGCCTTTTGCAGGGCATTGCCCCAAAGTAATCAGCTCTTTTACCTGTAAAAAAAGTACGATACCCCCCACATTAAAACCCACCACCCACACACCCAACCCTACTCTAAAACCCACCCAATACCCCCTTAATAAAACCTAACACTAACCCCTTGAAGATCACCCTACTTTGAGAAGTCTTCACCCAACCGGGCCGAAGTCCTCAACGAAGCCGGGCGAAGTGGTCCTCCAGACGGGCAGAAGTCTTCATCCAAGCCAGGAAGAAGAGGTCCTCCAGACGGGCAGAAGTCTTCATCCAGACAGCATCTTCTATCTTCATTCATCCTGTGCGGAGCGGCTCCATCTTCAAGACATCCGACGTGGAGCATCATCTTCAAACAAAGTCCAACTGAAGAATGTAGGTTCCTTTAAATGACATCATCCAAGATGGCGTCCCTTGAATTCCGATTGGCTTAAAAAATCCTATTGGCTTATGCAATCAGCCAATAGGATTGAAGTTAAATCTTATTGGCTGATCTAATAAGCCAATAGGATGGAGCTCGCATTCTATTGGCTGATTGGATCAGCCAATAGAATGCAAGCTCAATCCTATTGGCTGATTGCATCAGCCAATAGGATTTTTTCTACCTTAATTCTGATTGGCTGATAGAATTCTATCAGCCAATCAGAATTCAAGGGACGCCATCTTGGATGACGTCATTTAAAGGAACCTTCATTCTACAGTTGGACTTCGTTTGAAGAGGATGCTCCGCGTCGGATGTCTTGAAGATGGAGCCGCTCCGCGCCGGATAGATGAAGATAGAAGATGCCGTCTGGATGAAGACTTCTGCCCGTCTGGAGGACCTCTTCTTCCCGGCTTGGATGAAGTCTTCTGCCCGTCTGGAGGACCACTTCGCCCGGCTTCGTTGAGGACTTCGGCCCGATTGGGTGAAGACTTCTCAAGGTAGGGTGATCTTCAAGGGGTTAGTGTTAGCTTTTATTAAGGGAGTATTGGGTGGGTTTTAGAGTAGGGTTGGGTGTGTGGGTGGTGGGTTTTAATGTTGGGGGGGTTTTGTACTTTTTTTTACAGGTAAAAGAGCTGATTACTTTGGGGCAATCCCCCCGCAAAAGGCCCTTTTAAGGGCTATTTGTAATTTAGTATAGGGTAGGGCTTTTTATTATTTTGGTGGGCTTTTTTTATTTTATTAGGGGATTAGATTAGGTGTAATTAGTTTAAAAAACTTGAAATTATTTTATTATTTTCTGTAATTTAGTGGGGGGGTTTTCATACTTTAGATACTTTTTTTTAAATTGTATTTAATTGTATTTAGTTTAGGTAATTAATTTAATTATAGTGTAGTGTTAGGTGTAATTGTAACTTAGGTCAGGATTTATTTTACAGGTAAATTTGAATTTATTTTAACTAGGTAGCTATTAAATAGTTAATAACTATTCTACCTAGTTAAAATAAATACAAACTTGCCTGTAAAATAAAAATAAACCCTAAGCTAGATACACTGTAACTATTAATTATATTGTAGCTATCTTAAGGTTTATTTTATAGGTAAGTAATTAGTTTTAAATGTGAATTATTTAGTTAATGATAGGAATATTTATTTAGATATATTTAAATTGTATTTAAGTTAGGGGGGGTTAGGGTTAGACTTAGGTTTAGGGGTTAATAACTTTATTATAGTGGTGGCGACGTTGGGGGCGGCAGATTAGGGTTAAATAAATGTAGTTAGGTTGAGGCAACATTGGGGGGCGGCAGATTAGAGGTTAATAAATATAATTTAGGGTTTGGCGATGTTGGGGGCAGCAGATTAGGGGTTCATAAGTATAATGTAGGTGGCGGCAGTGTCCGGAGCGGCAGATTAGGGGTTAATAATATTATGCAGGTGTCGGCAATGTCAGGGGCGGCAGATTAGGGGTTAATAAGTGTAAGATTAGGGGTGTTTAGACTCGGGGTTCATGTTAGGGTGTTAGGTGTAGACATAAAATGTGTTTCCCCATAGGAATCAATGGGGCTGCGTTAAGAGCTGAATGCTGCTTTTTTGCAGGTGTTAGGTTTTTTTTCAGATGGCTCTCCCCCATTGATTCCTATGGGGAAATCGTGCACAAGCACGTTTTGCCAGCTCACCGCTACCGTAAGCAGCGCTGGTATTGAGGTGAGATGTGGAGCTAAATTTTGCTCTCCGCTCACTTTTCTGCGGCTAATGCAGGGTTTGTAAAAACCCGTAATACCAGCGTTGTCTGTAGGTGAGCGGTGAGGGAAAACTGCTTGTTAGCACTGCACCCCTGTTAACGCAAAACTCGTAATCTAGGTGGATCTGAGCAAATCTGTATAGTTCACCATTACTTTCCCATCTTAGTAAAAAAATAAAAAAAATTTTTTTTTAATTTAACCAGAACAAACATTAAAGAAAAAATTCAACATTAAACTTGTTCACTCATACTTTCTCTAGGCAAGTTCCATCATGCTCATAGGAGTTGTGATCTCCTTCGTGGTGAAGGCATTAAGTTCTGTCAGCAACTCTTCCCAAAATGTTGAGACATTTTCGGACCCTCAGATTTGAATGTCCATACTATCTCCCCATACAGAGAGACTTGCAAATAAACTTCCTCCGGTACAGGGTAAAAGAACTACACATAAGTCATATTCCATGAGATAAGAGGAACAGAGCCGTGGCAGGGAAGGAGGGAGGGGAGGAGAGGCATAGGTAAGGAGGAAAGAGAATGCCTATAAGCTTGTCATGGTTCCCACCATTCCATGCAGACAGCCAGGCGTGGTCACCCCTTTGGGGGCAAGAGAGGGACTTGAACCTGGGTCCCCTCTTATCCTAGGCTTGTTCTCTTGCCTCTAAGCCATGGCTGTTTCTCTCTATTTGTGTGTGTGTGTATGTAAGCCTTTCATTACCTTTCCTTATCCTGCCTGCAGCTCTGGGGCTGGACTCTGGATATTGCTTTTCCTGGATCACCTGTGCTCATTTACTACCTGTCAGTCAGGCTTACCTACGACTTCCTACCAATTAGCAGCTCATTATCTGGCTATATAGCCCTGCCATTTCCTGTGCTCAGTTTCAGTTCTTTGTTTCATGTTTCCTGTTTAGGTGTCTTTGTTCCTGAAAACTCCAAGACTGACCCAGGCTTGTGACCTCGGCTCTGTTCATTGTTTACCTGCACCTCTTGCTTCCTTTGATCTCTGCAATACCTTCACTACTCTCTTGGATTTACTCTTGTTTGTACAGCATACTTGGACCCTTGTTTTTTGCACACAGCCCCCGTGCATTTACTCACAGCCCATGTGGTTTTCTTACCTGATCACTTTGGGCTGTGATACCTGTAAGGGTGAGCACATATCTCTGCTACAGACTCCAATCCAGGCAAGACCTTTACAAAGCTGTTATTATTCGGTAAGGAAATCAATCTATATAAGTGATTTACTGCTTTAATTAAACGATTAGTAATGAATCTTCCCATAAAAATTTGATATCTGAAAAAATAATTGATGAGTTGTGTTTCATGTGGCCATGTTCTTCTAGATCTATAAGTTTGGCAACTCTGTCTAACCATATTGTGTTTGGAGGTATCAGGAGGGATTTCCAATGTATAGCTATTAAAGATTTAGCTGCATTTAACCCTATTTGCATGAGAGAGTCGTAGTCTGCATTTGATTTTGGGAAGGTCATTAAGCACATTCAGGTGACAGGACCTGGTCCTGCGAGAGGATCTTGCTAAAATGAGATTCCACATCATGCCATAAAGGAGTGATTTTGGGGCATTGCCACCAAAATATGAATCAAGGAGCCATGTTCCCCACAACCCCTCCAACAAAGCCGGGAAGCACCTGGGTAGATGGAATGCAATCTTGTGAGGGGTCATATACCACCGCATCAGCAATTTATAGTTTAATGTAAGTCTTGCTGCCATTTAGTGGTGTATTTTGTTAGTGGTGCAGAGTCTGCCATTTGTAAAAGTTTGTGTGCTATCGATACTGGATGCTTGTTGTCTAGAAAAAGTTTCTCAAAGGGAGTCAGATTTCTTAATAGGTCAGATTTATACGGACTAGAAGATATAAAATGAGAGAGTTGTGCATGCAACAGTTCCCCGGCCTACCCTCATTAAGAGTGTTAAATGTATCTCTATCTATATCTATTAGTTGACCATGTTCGATGAACTTAGCTAATGGGGTATTATGATCCCACTCACAGGATCTGCAGAATTTATTGTCCAACCCTCCTCCTAGTTCTGGGAAGAGAGGTGAGCGAATGTGGGAGATATTGTTTTTCACGGAAACAACCGAGTTCCACATGTGGAATAAGTGTTTATGTATCTCTAAATCTCTGCACTGAGGTGGTCTCAAAACGCTAGGGGTCCAACATGCCACTCCTACTTCTGGAATTCTAAATAGGTGGGAGTCCAAAGAGACCCATGCTTTAGTCTCCAATGACCCATGTCAATCCAGAATTCTTTGTAGGGTGACCGTGGAATAGTAATCTTTAATATTAGGAAGGATCAGACCTCCGATGTCAATGGGTTTATAAAGTGTATCTTTGTTTATACGTGGCCTAAGCTTACCCCATATGTATTTGTTTATAAGCGATTGTAATTGAGTTATGTACCATGCATAGAGAGAAATTGGAATGGCTTGCAAGTGTACAGGATTTTTGGAAGTGTTGTCATTTTAATAGACTGAATCCTACCCCACCAGGAAAGCGGTTTGAGTGCCCAGTTTGATAGTTCTCATTGGGTGTAACAGTTTAAAATATCTTTCAAAGAGGATAAGGAGGTCTGAAGATAGATTAATACCTAAATATTTAACCGACTCTCTTTGATGTTTAAGGGGACTAATCTTATCTAATTGTTGGAAGTCAGCTGAAGGCATAGAAACATTTAGGATTTCTGATTTCTGGAGGTTAATCGAGAAATCGGAGAAAGTTTTGAACATGCGTAAGCCATCTAGGAGGAATGGTATTGTGCGGTTAGGGGAGGTTAGGGAAAAGAGAAGATCATCTGCGTATAGTGCAATTTTGAGATTGTGAGGGTCAATTGGGATTCCTTTAATATTTTGATCTCTTCAAATGTAAGAGGCAAGTACTTCCATTGAGAGGATGAATAACAGTGGGGAAAGGGGACATCCCTGGTGGGTGCCATTAGCAATATGAAAAGGGTTGGATAAAATATTGTTAACTCTCACACGAGCAGAAGGAGAGGAGTACAGACTGAATATCCTAGTGATCATTTTATCGCCAAAGCCAAAGGCCTCTAATGTAGTGTTAAGGAAGTTCAAATTTATGTGGTCGAAAGCCTTTTCGGGATCAACTATAATAAAAACTGCCTTAGTGTTAGAGGCCCTGTCATAGGAGGCCAATGTCACAGCTCTTATAGTATTGTCTCGAGCCTCTCGGCGCAGAACAAATCCGACTTGATCAGTATGTATTAGGTCTTGAATTATAGCGTTAATTCTTTTGGAGAGGATTGTCTCTAATATTTTTATGGCTGGAGTTCAACAGGGAGATGTAGCTCCCAGTTTCCTCCGGGTTCTTGTCAGGCTTTAAAATTACCACAATATGAACCTCCTGCATAGCAGGAGACAGTAGGGAGTTGTTTTCTAACGAGTGGAAAAGTTTTAGTAGGTGGCAGGCTAATAAGGTCTTATATTGTTTGTAGTATCCCATTAGTGAAACCGTCTGGGCCAGGGCTTTTCTTTAGGAGAAGATCATTAATGGATTTTAAAATTTATACCAAAGAGATTGGTTCCTCTAGCTTGTTCTTTTGTGCGTGACTCAAGCTAGTTAGTTTTGCCCCTTTGATGTAATTTTTCATAATCGATGGTAATGTGTTTTGGGGGAGGTTATACAGTTACTTCTAGTACTCACTAAATTGGTCTGCTATTATTTTGCAATGGTGGGTGTGTAACCCATCATTTTTTTCAATTTTGTAGTTGTGAGTTTTCGTTGTTTTTTCTCTGAGAGCTCTCGCTAAGAGACATCCAGCTCGGTTCCCCTCATGAAAAAATAGTTTTTTCAAATAGAGTTTTTTTCTGAGCTTCTTTCAAGAGGAGGGCATTTAATTCTTTCCTGGTTTGAGTTAGATCAGATTGAATCCTATGATCATTTAGATGTTGTTTATGTTGTAATTCAAGGGAATTTAATTTAATTGTGTTGTGTGATATTGCATGATTGAAAGATTTTCGTAGTATAGAACTTTGTTTAATGTATTCCCCTCTAACTATCGATTTGTGTGCCTCCCAGAGAGTCCTAGGGGATGTTTTGGGAAGTGTGTTATGCTGAAAGTATTGTTGAAGAGTTTGGAGTTTTGGGGGTCTGGAAGACCCGCTCATTTTGGCAGAAGTGGAATCCATTCTGGGGTCCAGTATAATGTTAAAATCTCCACCAATGATCAGGGAACCCTTTCTTTGTTCAGCCACTAAGGATATTCATTTTTAAAAGAAAGATACTCTTTTAGTGTTAGGGGCATAAACATTTAACAGGGTGACAGGACGTAGGGAGATTAGACCGATTAGTATTAAATTACTGCTTTCATTATCTTCTAATTTCTCAATTATTTGGAACTTTATATCTTTGTGTATCAAAATCCCTATTGCATTCTTTTTTTTTTTTTTGGAGCTGAGTTAAAATAACCAATTGGATGGGATTTAGAAGTGAACCTAGGCTCTGATGATTTTATGAAATGGGTTTCTTGCACAAAAACTATGGAATATTTAAGGCCTTCAAAACATTTTAAAGCAATGGACATTTTCGTAGGAGAGTTTAGGCCTTTAGTGTTTTGGGAGAGGAAATTAATTGTATTACGTGTCATTACAAGTTTCAAGTTGAGGCAATATTTCAGTCTCTCTCCTCCAAGGAAAAAAGGTAATGATAGGTTGGGAAGGAAGAGCATCTGTGACTCAATGGAAGATGGAAGCAATCTGAGTGAACAAACAAATATTAACACAATGCAAGCAAATGAGAAAACATTTAAAACTTACAACATTAAAGGGACATTATACACTCATTTTTTTCTTTGCATAAATGTTTTGTAGATGATCTATTTATATAGCCCATAAAGTTTGTTTTAAAAAAAAAATGTATAGTTTTGCTTATTTTTAAATAACATTGCTCTGATTTTCAGACTCCTTACCAAGCCCCTAAGTTTTATGTGAATACTGTCAGCTACCTTCTCCAGCTTGCTCCTGTTTGTGTAAAGGGTCTTTTTATATGCAAAAGAAGGAGGAGGGGGGAGGGTCTTATTTCCCACTTGCAGTGGGCTTTCCAGTTGCCTTTTCAACAGAGCTAAACGGACAGCTTCTAAGTAAGTTTTTAAACAATTTTATACTGGATTTTTATATCAGTATCTGTGCATCTTATTCTTTATAGTAGTGTCTTTTACACGCAGTTATATAAAAATGAGTGTATACTGTCCCTTTAACAATGTGTATCCTCTAGAGGAAACTCTATGGTACTGGAGGGAGAACATCAAGAGATGTTACTACTCCGGAGTAATATGCAATATTTTGCTGGTGGAATGATGTATCTAAAATAATGGGGATTAATAACTAAGAGTTCTTGAATAATACTACTACAGAGTAAAGAACACAATATTAAAGTATGTTTTTTCTCAGGGAGGTTTGTTCATGTTTCCCACAGGAGAGGCCTTAGCGGATAATTGGGTTTTTCTTTTCCTGGATATAGCTATCCATTCTGGTCTCTGTGGCTTGGGCTTGTGTCTGTTGGTTTGATTGTTATCCTCAGACTATGGGGCCTATCTATCAAGCTCCGAACGGAGCTTGAGGGCCCGTGTTTCTAGCGACCGCTGCTCCATAACCCTGTCTGACTGCTCTGAACAGGCGGAAAGACATCGCCGGAATTCAACCCGATCGAGTACGATCGGGTTGATTGACACCCCCTGCTGGCGGCCGATTGGCCGTGAGTCTGCAGGGGGCAGCGTTGCACCAGCAGCTCACAAGAGCTGCTGGTGCAATGCTGAATATGGAGAGCGTATTGCTC
Source organism: Bombina bombina (assembly GCF_027579735.1). Taxonomy (NCBI): domain Eukaryota; kingdom Metazoa; phylum Chordata; class Amphibia; order Anura; family Bombinatoridae; genus Bombina; species Bombina bombina. The sequence goes on along the minus strand of NC_069504.1, from coordinate 553,937,962 downwards.
TCCGCATTCAGCGATGTCTGTCGGACCTTATCCGCACTGTCGGATCAGGTCCGACAGACATTTCACAAATAGGCCTCAAAGAAGGAAGCGAAGGTAGAGGAATGTCTAGGCCAGCACAAAAGTCCTCTTTTGCATAAGACAAGCAAATAAGGTAAAACTGCTTGATCAATAAAACTTATTAAAAGACAAAAACAAAGTATCAGCGCTACTGAAATGGATATATATATATATATATATTATATATATATAAATATAAACACTATCGGCTAGATTACGAGTTGTGCATTAGGGTTAAAAAAGCAGCGTTGAGAGGCCCCAACGCTGCTTTTTAACACCCGCTCGTATTACGAGTCTTGAAATGACAGGCTCACCGCTCACTTTTTTGGCCAGACTCGGAAATACTGCGAATCCACTTACGTCAATTGTGTATCCTATATTTTCAATTGGACTTGCATAACGCCGGTATTACAAGTCTAACCAAAAGTGAGCGGTAGACCCTCTCCTGTCAAGCCTGGTACCGCATTTAAAAGTCAGTAGTTAAGAGTTTTACACTACAACGCGGTAGCATAAAACTCTTAACTAAAGTGCTATAAAGTACACTAACACCCATAAACTACCTATTAACCCCTAAACCGAGTTCCTCCCACAATGCAAACACTAAAATAAATTTGTTAACCCCTAATCTGCCGAACCGGACATCGCCCCCACTATAAATATATTAACCCCTAAACCGCCGCACTCCTGCATCGCAAACACTAGTTAAATATTATTAACCCCTAATCTGCCAGCCCTAACATCGCCGACACCTACCTACATTTATTAACCCCTAATCTGCCGACCCCAACGTCGCCGCCACTATATTAAATGTATTAACACCTAAATCTAAGTCTAACCCTAACCCTACCCCCCTAACTTAAATATAATTTAAATAAATCTAAATAAAATTACTATAATTAGCTAAATTATTCCTATTTAAAACTAAATACTTACCGTTAAAATAAACCCTAAGCTAGATACAATATAACTAATAGTTACATTGCAGCTATCTTAGGGTTTATTTCTATTTTACAGGCAAGTTTATATTTATTTTAACTAGGTACAATAGTTATTAAATAGTTATTAACTATTTAATAACTACCTAGTTAAAATAAAGACAAATTTACCTGTAAAATAAAACCTAACCTAAGTTACAATTACACCTAACACTACACTATAATTAAATGAATTACCTAAACTAAATACAGTTAATTACAATTTAAAAAAAAATCTAAAGTTCGAAAAAAAACCCCACTAAATTACAGAAAATAATAAAATAATTACAAGATTTTTAAACTAATTACACCTACTCTAATCCCCCTAACAAAATAAAAAAGCCCCCCAAAATAAAAAAAGCCCTACCCTATACTAAATTACAAATAGCCCTTAAAAAGGGCCTTTAGCGGGGCATTGCCCCAAAGTAATCAGCTCTTTTACCTGTAAAAAAAAAAGTACAATTCCCCCCCAACATTAAAACCCACCACCCACACAACCAACCCTACTCTAAAACCCACCCAATCCCCCCTTAAAAAAACCTCACACTAACCCTTTGAAGATCACCCTACCATGAGACATCTTCACCCAACCGGGCAGAAGTGGTCCTCCATATGGGCAGAAGTCTTCATCCAAGCCGGGCAGAAGAGGTCCTCCAGACGGGCAGTAGTCTTCATCCAGACGGCATCTTCTATCTTCATCCATCCGGCGCGGAGCGGGTCCATCTTCAAGACATCCGATGCGGAGCATCCTCTTCTTTCTTCGTCCGACGACTGAATGAAGGTTCCTTTAAATGACATCATCCAATATGGCGTCCCTTCAATTCCGATTGGCCAATCGGAATTAAGGTAGAAAAAATCCTATTGACTGATGCAATCAGCCAATAGGATTGAACTTCAATCCTATTGGCTGATCCAATCAGCCAATAGGATTGAGCTGGCATTCTATTGGCTGTTCCAATGCAAGCTCAATAATTTTTTCTACCTTAATTCTGATTGGCTGATAGAATTCTATCAGCCTATCAGAATTGAATGGATGCCATCTTGGATGACGTCATTTAAAGGAACCTTCATTCAGTCGTCGGACGAAGAAAGAAGAGGATGCTCCGCGTCAGATGTCTTGAAGATGGACCCGCTCCGCGCCGGATGTATGAAGATAGAAGATGCCGTCTGGATGAAGACTTCTGCCCGTCTGGAGGACCTCTTCTGCCCAGCTTGGATAAAGACGTCTCACGGTAGGGTGATCTTCAAGGGGTTTGTGTTTTTTTATGGGGGGATTGGGTGGGTTTTAGAGTAGGGTTGGTTGTGTTGGTGGTGGGTTTTAATGTTGGGGGGGTATTTGTAATTTTTTTTACAGGTAAAAGAGATGATTACTTTGGAGTAATGCCCCACAAATGGCCCTTTTAAGGGCTATTTGTAATTTAGTGTAGGGTAGGGCTTTTTTATTTTGGGGGGCTTTTTTTTTGTTTAAATTATTTTTATTAAGGTTAAAATGATAGACCACCAAAAACAAATACTGATACAAATATCACAAAGAAAAACAAAAAGATAAATTGGTCATAAGAACCACATCAATGAATAAATCAATCCTGTTACATCACAGAACAAAGAAAAAAGAACAGACCTCACATTTTTTGTGTTTTTTGCACCCTTAATACAACATAACATAAAGAAGCACTGGTATATTATTGTGGACACATGTTCAATCTATACTAAAAATCAAACACTGTGATAAGGGGGGGGGGGTAATTTGCAAAGAAATATTCAAACATAAGAGTAGGGGGAAACATTGTGGTATGTTACAATGAAAACCACTCAAGGGGATCCCCAGCACCGTTCCACAGTGTCAGGGCACCCCAAAAAAGGGATGGGGGATGGGAGGCAGAGAATAGGTAAATGACATCAGAGTTCACCTAAGGAGGCTAAAAGTTATATATATAAATAAACAATATGTGTTAAAAAACTAATAAGAGCTTAGGAGACATTGCACATAGATTCCTCTTCCAATGTAGCTAGGAGGTTGTCATTGGAGCTGAGTTGAGACATCTACCAAACTAAGTTACAGTGAAATTACTCCTAAGAATTAAGAGAAATTGACTTAACAGGATAGCAATGTATTAAAAGAACCTCTAAAGGGCTTATGGCCACCCAAATAGACTAACTCAACCCTCTCTTTCGAACATATCTGGCTATGTTTGCTGGTATTCCCTATAAAGTAGCATCATGCAAGAAAACATTAATGGACATCCAAATCTTGAAACTAGACCTACCTCTGTAGCTAAGGAATGCAATAGGGCATTCACTGGTGCAAATCAAAGCATACACATATTCGAAACATCATAGAATTATCCCATCGTCTGGGCATGGGCCCTTATGCCCAGCGACAGGCATCCACGAATATGTTGAAGCCCATATGCAATAATTGCCCCTGCTCAGGTTTAAAACCTTATCATCAAATGATGTAGCATCAGAGAGGTGAAAGATAATAATAAGGTGTCCTGCTTTCTTAATATGCAATAATAAAGTTAGTTATCTTAAACATGGGCTGCTGAGAGCTTATAATAACATATCTCGTTTAGGGGCGATGAGACCAACACAGGAAACACCATCTAGATGGAGTATATGTGCAAAGAGAGGCCCAGCATAATAAGACTAACATCACAGCGCAACTATCATACCATGCTCAGTCATATTTGTACGTGAATAACCAACTGCCACTAAAAGCAAAATATCATGTTGAATGCTGCAGATGTACCTTAAAGCTTGAAGTGTATTTTATAGCGATAAGTATAGTGAATAGAGAGTATCCACAAACCTAACCTTGTTTAGGGAGTTGACATCTAAAATTGTTAATGTATTAGTACCAAATTACCCTCTCTAAGCTTATAGGTGTACAGGATAATGGGTTACAAGAAGGACATCAATCTACCCTACCAAAGGAAATTACTTTAAAAGCTGGTCAAAATAATGTGCAATAATATAAACAGAGCACTACAGCCAATGATGTTGCACAGGTAACTAATTAGCTTCAATAAACATAGATGGCTTAATTCAGTGGCCTAGAATATAAAATGCTCCAAATATATGAAGTAATGAACTGCGGTTTGAGCTGTATTAGTGAGCAATTCGCATCTATGAGCTTACACCAAGTGTCTCATAATACATTCAATAAGTCCACATTCAAAGTTCAATAAAAGTGTTCGTGAGAATAGAGCAGCGTATACAAGTATTATATAAAAAAAAAACACAAATTAAATAACATAAAACCTTAAGCAGAACAGACCAATGCATATTCTTCTAATTGGTGCATTAAGGAAAAAAGAAATGTCTAACGACAGATTTGCCAGTTGCTAAGATGATAGTAACCCGTTACTATAGGTGACCCAAGCCAGCATTAGTCAACAGGGGAACAATGTCACTAAAAGTTCCTATCTCCAAGGAACCTTATACCGGCAGAGGAAAAGTTTCATTTATAAAAAGCAGTGAAAGCACAAATTTCCGGTGTAGATTGGAGAGCAAAAAATAAGTCATAAAATTTACCAAGGAATATTCTACATCTCACTCCGCCAGGCCATTCCGACTCTGCAATCTGAGCAACCGGACAGGAAAACTTCAGCCCACTCCAGCCCTAGGCATGACAGAAGCAAGTCTCCCTTGGCACCAGAGCTCCTCCACTCCAGCCAAGAAACACAAGACACAAAGGATACACTGAGATCTCAATTGGGGACCGCCATCTCCCCTCAGCTTCAGGGCTAAATCGGCTATCATAGCCACAGGAATACAAGCATTCTGCAGGACCACATCGCTGCATGACTCCCAGACTGGGGGGAAAGCGGACGAAAAAGGAAGAGCTCCGCGCTGTGGACCCGAGCTGAGATCCGGCATCCGTGCGAATCTGGTAAGCATCAGTGGATGAGAGGACTGTGGCACCCGTTTAGGCATAGAAAAGCCTAGAGCGGTAACTGTGGTGGTGACTAGTAGCTGGGTACCTAGCACATGGAGGACCCCTTCGTCCTGTATGAAGTTGCTGTGCATGGTCTCAGGTAAAAGTGCTTTGGGGCAAATGCAGGAAATATCTTCAAGCGGGCTGTGCAGCTTCTCTGGGTAGTCCAGGTGTACAGTAGCAGGCGGTACTTGCCCAAATGCCTCTGTGAGTGCATGCATTAAATTGCAGAAATTAGTATTTATTAGTGCAGTGGCCTCCTTTTCCAGCCAGTTCAGTGCCATTTTGGAATTTCCAGATGACTAACTTGCTCAATAGTTTGTCTCATAAACAGATGAAAGTTAGCCTCCTTAAGCTCCCGGACTCATGCCGGAGAAATATGAATAATTGGAAGTAACTTTGGAGCAAAAAAGTAAAGTTTATAAGTCCCTTTAATATATCCAGAGCCGGGAGCTCAATAGAAATGCGACCAAACGCTTCTGCAGCTAACTCCGCCCCCAGGCTTTTTTATTTTGTTAGGGGGATTAGATTAGGTGTAATTAGTTTAAAAATCTTGTAATTATTTTAATATTTTCTGTAATTTAGTGGGGGGGGGGGGTTCGTACTTTAGATATTTTTTTTTAATTGTAATTAATTGTATTTAGTTTAGTAAATATATTTAATTATAGTGTAGTGTTAGGTGTAATTGTAACTTAGGTTAGGTTTTATTTTACAGGTAAATTTGTCTTTATTTTAACTAGGAAGTTATTAAATAGTTATTTATAACTATTAGTTATATTGTAACTAGCTTAGGGTTTATTTTATAGGTATTTAGTTTTAAATAGGAATAATTTAGTGAATTGTATTAATTTTATTTATATTTATTTTAATTATATTTAAGTTAGGGGGGTTAGGGTTAGGGTTAGACTTAGATTTAGGGGTTAATAACTTTATTATAGTGGTGGTGACGTTGGGGGCGGCAGATTAGTGGTAAATAAGTGTAGTTAGGTTGCAGCGACATTGGGGATGGCAGATTAGGGGTTAATAAATATAATGTAGGGTTCAGCGATGTTGGGGGCTGCAGATTAGGGGTTCATAAATTTAATGTAGGTGGCGGCGGTGTCCGGAACGGCAGATTAGGGGTTAATAATAAAATGCAGTTGTCGGCGATGTCAGGGGCGGCAGATTAGGGGTTAATAAGATTAAGATTAGGGGTGTTTAGACTCGGGGTTCATGTTAAGGTGTAGACATAAAAAGTATTTCCCCATAGGAATCAATGGGGCTGCGTTAGGAGCTGAAGGCTGCTTTTTTGCAGGTGATCGTGCATGAGCACTTTTTACCAGCTCAACGCTACAATAAACAGCGCTGGTATTGAGGTGAGATGTGGAGCAAAATTTTGCTCTTCGCTCACGTTTTTGCTGTTAACGCCGGGTTTCTAAAAACCCGTAATACCAGCGCTGTCTGCAAGTCAGCGGTGAGCATAAACTGCACGTTAGCACCGCACCCCTGTTAACGCAAAACTCGTAATCTAGATGTATGTATTTACAGTTGTATATATGCATATTAACTAATGATGTTACAATGGTAATATTATATGCACAATCTAGGTGTGTAGCTATAGAGACACAGGAGTTATTCCTTGTATAACTATGCACTACACTGTCTTAAATATATAATCAAAGCTGTCTGTTTGGAAAATAAAAAAACAGACTTAGTCACCATACATTCAAAAGTATACAATGATAGAGAGACAAAACATATAGAAATAACACACTGACCATAGTATAATATTGTCAATCTTATATAGTTCTCCTTGGTATACTGATCTCACCAATCTGATGACTGTGGGTAAATGTTTCACAGTTAAATAATTGTGCTTTAAGTCCTCACCAAAAATGGTGTATGCTGCTTTTCTGAGGGTGTATCATCAAATGTCCCTTAGGAGAAGGCAAATGCTGGAAAACAAGAGAAAAGAAGAGTGCAACTGGACTCAAGTGAAAGGGGTTTTATTGATATACAATTAAAATAGCTAAAAGCAATAGGTTTTCGGGGTACCAGATATAAGCCTGTCAGACAGAGTTGTCTTTGGAATAAAGCATGTTACCGCTTTAGAAACGCCTTCATCCACTGTGGGGTAGTATTCTCAGTATCAGCTGTTTCCCCTGGATAGCGTGAGGCTTGTCAGCTGCTTGCTTTAGTAGACTGAAGGTTCCGGTGTACAAAGGAAGTCCTTGACTGTGTTTCTGTCTGCACGTACAACGTATCACCTGGTACGCTGAATACCTATTGCTTTTAGCTATTTTAATTGTATATCAATAAAACCCCTTTCACTTGAGTCCAGTTGCGCTCTTCTTTTCTCTTGTTTTCCAATAAAACTTATTGCAAAATATGTTCAAAGTGTTGTAAAGTGAAATTTAATGAATAGTGCATGTTATCGGACAGTGTGCATTATAAACTTCACACCCAGTTCTAAACAGATACTAGTGGACTCCTGTGTCACTAAAACATTGCAGCAATGTAACCCTTCCTAACTGGTGCTGCTCTACTTTCAAAATCACAGCTTATACTATGGTCTAACTAGATAGCAGCTCATAAACTGCCTAAATACCTTAAAGGTATTATCCACAGACATCCGTGATCCTGGATCTTGGATTATTGTCAGTCTGATGCACCCTGGGGTTCTCTAAAGTTTGTCATCAGACACAGCCACTGTGCCAGTAGTTCGGCTTCTCCTGATTGGTCATACCGCATTATGACTCACTTGGCCACATAGCCATGGTTACCTTTTAGTAAACGGCAGCTGTGGTACTGCTACAGTGGGAGGCGGTACTGCTACAGTACTGGTGACAAGGCTCCGATTGCGGTAGCTATAAGAGACAGATATATTAGGGAGAGATACTAAAGGTTTCTTAGATACTAGAAGTCTGTGGGGATACTGGAAATCTATTAGACATGTCTATAATACACATACTAGAGAGCAAAACACAGACTATCCTTGTCAACCTAAGATGAGAACAGGAATCCCTAATACCATCTAGACAACAGTACTGTTGACTCTATCTGAGGGCAAAGCTAAGTTGTTATCAACCTGTTAGTAAAATAAAAAGAGTTTTTAGATCTCTGGATCAGATTCTAGCCCAAAGGAGTCCCTGGTTAAAAGGGGGAGGGAGAATGTAGTCTAAAGTCTTAATAAGGCCCATGGTTTATATTACAATAGCCAAAGACACCTATGCCCATCTATGTACAACTATATACAGCTATCTCAACAGATAATATTGATCTCTACCTCTCAGGTCCTGTGTACTCAGACCAGGGAGGGAAAGGACAATGGTATTGTGGCTCTCATACATTACTATATATCTGTAGCCTCTCATTAGATCATAGCCATAATTTGACTCTTGCTCCGGACACTTTTAACTATGTATTATATAAGTCCGTTATCTCATCGACTTGAATATCATAGGCCCCAGCGGCCCTGGGGAGTATTCATAAGAAGCAGTGCCAGTCCAATTGTACATTCAAACCGTGTGGATGTAAAGTGTTCAATTTGTAAATCCATCGTGTTTCCAGTTGTAGAAGTTTACGATGTCTGTCACCTTCATGTCTTTGGATGGGTACATAGTCTATCAATTTGAATCTTAAATCTTTTACTGTATGTCCGCTGTGAAGGAAATGCTGTGCCACCAGTTGGTCACTTTTATTGTTCTTTATGCTGATCTAATGGAGGATCAATGATTATCCTTTCGAGTGCGTGCATCATCTACCATTTTTTCCAATATAGAATAGGCCACAGATACAGTAGATGAGGTATATCACATGTGTTGTTGTACACGCTAGATAATGTTGGATTTAGAATTTTCTATTCGTATGTGGATGGTGGAAAGTTGGGCCTTGGATCATTGAGTTGCACGCGGTACACACAGCGCATCTGTAACATCATTGTTTTGAACTTGATGAAACTGTAGGTTTCATATAGCAGTGGGTTGGGTCAGTTAGGACCAGGTAGTCTTTCAGGCTACAGTTCCTTTTAAATCCCACCCTGGGACTTTAAATGGAAGATTAAGGTAACGTTTTAGGATGTGCCAATGGTCTTGTATAGGTTGACCAATAGATTTCATATCAGGATTGTATTTGATCACAAATGTCAATCTATTTGCTTCCTTCCTCTTTGGTGGTAGTTGGTCCAATTCATTGTTCTCCTGAATTTTAATACATTCTCTGAGGTATTTTTGGTTATATCCTCTAGCAGTGAACTTGTTTGCCATAGTTTTCAGCTCTTCCCTCTTGATGTCTGGGTCACTGTTATTCTTTCTGACCCTAGATAGTTGTGCATGTGGTATTGCCTTCAGTAGTGAAGAAGGGCAGCAGCCGGTGGTGTCTAGGACTGAATTCCTATCTGTAGGTTTTTTGTATAGTGAAGTAACCAGTTGTTCCACACTTTTGAAAATACATAGATCAAGGAATTCTATCTTCTCACTGTTGTAGTTCATCTTGAACCTTACAGGGTGATACAGGTTATTCAGTTCATTGAACCAGTCACATAGATCTGTTGTTGTTCCTGTCCATACCAGGAAAAGATCGTCAATATACTGTCGGTATATGACTACCTCCGGTTTCTCAAATATGTGCATTATTTCTTCCTCATAATATATATAGGGCTCAAAATTTCCACTAGCCCACCGGCCATTGGTGAGTGAAAATTTAACAGTGGTGAGTGAAAGCCAGTGAGGGAATATCTGCAAATATTATTTTAAAGGTTTTCTCAACACAAAGGTCGATGAAAAAGAACGCATCTAGGTAGCACTTCACTCTCCCTATTGGTTATAATAAGTGTAACATCAGTGTCTAGAAATGAGATAAGGTGATGTATTTAAAATATAACCTTTATTGGTTTAATTAAAATTAAAAAACACAAAAACAACACACAGTTAAAAATGCAAATGAATTTAGACCGTTAGAACCGTATAGTCTCCAGTGGTTAATAGGTCAGTGAGAAGTGAGAAGTGGCAATTTCAAATAAATGAAGTGACACTTGTGGATATTAGGTGCTGTAGTTTTTGCAAGATGACCTAATACGTAAGTGGATAAGCTATATTATTATCTTGCAACAGAGTAACCTGGCACGTGTGGATTTCACTGTGTGCAATAATAGTAACACCAGGGTGTCTGAAATTATATGGGTAGCATACTGGATCAATATTTGGTGTTATCCACACAAAAAAGAACCATGAGTAATTGAATGGATATGTACCATAGGTGATAGGTATACTATATGATTCAAATTATTAAAAAAAGGCCTGTATAATAAAGATAGTATACTTTGATTGGTCACTTGTCAGTGGCTCATATTGTGAGTAGTCTTTGATCACTGACTTCTATTGCACATTAATAAGGGCTCCATGTACTAAGCAGTCAGTGAGCTACCCGCAAAAAATCTTGCGTCAAAACTCCCAAACTGATATGTACAAAGTCGTCAACTATGTTCAAACTCACATCTTTAAAATTGCGAGCGTACTTATCCACCAAACCTCGCTATCTCTCCATTTTTCACTGTAATTAGACACATTTGACCAACAACTCGCCAAAAACGAATGTACTAAAAAATCTATTTGTCCGCTCGCAACAATTTCCACTCCCACCTCGTTATTTTTGCTTTGCTACCTTTTACGTGGCGGGCAAGGTACAAAACAATAGGAAAGTCATTCTAGACGCCAGTCTAGACATATATAAAAGGCAGTAATATCAGCATTGTACTTATATTGTTCATTTCGGCAGCTATGGAGACACTTCTGTATTTGTTTATTCTCCGTGTGATGCAAATGCGGTCTAGAAGACAGAATACTGGAAATGTCGATTGGCTCGAAGAAGGAGAGTTCGTGTCCCCCGTGTATTCCTTCCTCGGGTTGGTTTGCACGGCCTTTCTGACCTAGAGATCATACAAAGATTCCGGCTTGATCGTGAATCCATATTACACCTGTATTGAGAGATTGAAGATCATTTGGAGCCGATGACGGCTTGTTCACAAGCTATTCCGGGACTACTGAAACTATTAGCTGCATTGCATTTTATGGCAACAGGCTCCTTTCAGGCAGTTTATAGCGTCATTATCGGAAGGAGTCAATCAGCTTTTTCACGCCACTTATCAAAAGTCTATAGGGGCTATGATGGTTATTTTTCATCGATATGTTTGTTTGCCATCTACCCCTGAAGAATGGCAATCTATAAAGTCCAATTTCTATAGGATGGCTGGGATGCCCAATGTCCTAGGTGCCATAGACTGTACCCATGTTGCTGTAAGACCACTTCAAGCTCGTGAGGAGATCTATAGGAATAGAAAGCATTTCCATTCCTTGAATGTTCAGATGGTCTGTGACCCTAACATGAGGATAATCAGTGTCCGTTCAAACTTCCCTGGCTCATGTCATGATTCTTAAATCTTAAGGCAGACTGGCTTATACCGGAAGTTTGAGGACGGAGATATGCCTGAAGGATGGCTTCTAGGTAAGCATAACTGGCGTCTAATTTGTCTCTCATTTCTATGTACATAAATCACGCCAAATTTGTTGACTGTAATTAAAGAGTAATCTGTATATTTTAAATTTGTATCGTATAGTTGTCAATCTTTATAATTATTTTTATAATAATATTTATATTTATTTTATGTCATATTAGGAGATGGAGGCTACTCATGTACAGAATGGCTGTTGACTCCCTATAACAATCCACAGACCAGAAATCAAGTACGTTTCAATGAAGCTCACCGATCTACCAGGGGGATAATTGAGAGGACATTCGGTCTTTTGAAAATGCGGTTTCGATGTCTTGATCGTTCTGGTGGTGCTATGCAGTATGCACCTGAGAAAGTGGCAAAAATTATATTGGTTTGCTGCATACTGCACAATATAGCAATCAAAAGAGGCTGCCCATTAGAAGAAGATAATACCATAGATGATGATGAGTTAACAGAAGAAATATGTGTAGAACAAGCTAATAGGCGTGGTATGGCAACAAGGGACATGGTTTCCGAACAATATTTTGATGATTAAAATTCGTGTTTTAAGTTGATCAATAAAAACAATTTGCTTTATTAAATTGTCTTCTACTTTTTTTTTAAATAATTAAGGTTATTAAAAAATCCCTGTTGATAAACAGATAAATACATTACAGTTGTTGCTCTTCAATTATCAAAGGTTTCAAATAAATCAAGTTTATGATCAAAGTAATTACAGACAATATATTTTAGTTAATACATTGTCTTTGTGACATCACACTACTGTCTATAGCTTCTCAAACTCTTTTACATAATGTGATTTGAGTAATGTAATCCCTCCATAGCTGATGGTAATTCATTGTATTGTCTCATTGAATTGTAGATTTACCAACCGACAGGATATTCTAAAGTGAGATATTATGTTTTCAGATAGGAGTTGTTATTTTAAAGACTTGCTAAATTGCTTTGTTTTATTGTAATCACAATTTTTAATAGCTCCTAGGTTGGCCCATATTCAAATGAAAGAAAGCTTCATGGCTTACTCATCACTTATTTTCTGATCTTTAATAATATCTATTTCCATTCCAGATTTTTTAAAGTTATAGTGGCTCATATAGATTAAACATTGTCATTGTACATATAAATATATGTAACATTAATACAATGTTACATTTGTAGGAATAAAAGATTGACTGTATATTTTTTATATAACAATTGAAAATAACTCAATCCCCAAAAAATTATCAACAAATAATGGAAACTAAATTATTTTATTACAAACTGACAATCAATCTTGAAACATTATATATTATCTATTATTAAATACTGTAAACCAAACTAAATTCAAATAAATATCTACACATCTGAAACAAAGAAAATGTTTATAAACAAAATATCATTTGTAATAACTATAAACATACTAAATACATTAATCTACATATACATTATATTGTTTACATTTTTTTGGGATACATATCTAGATCAATGCGCTAATGATTGACATAACGATTAATGACATCATCGTCAAACATGTCGCGTCCTGAACCTTTTGGTGCTGGGGAATTAGTGATATTAGTTTATGTCATGGATAAATATTTCCCTAAACGTATTGGTGGCGTAAGGGCAGTGAGACAGGAATGCAGAGACAAAATTATATACAAGATGCTGAGAAGAATGCATCGTATTTCAAAAATTAAAAGAACAAGACGACAATATCTTAGAAAATATAGTGACTTGAAGAGAAGAGAACCGAAGTACTATAAATCTATTCGAAGATTGATAAAGACATGTAAGTTCCAAAATTATATATTTAATAGAAAGTAATCATGATATTTTTTAACTGCGTCATCATTGACTAATCAAGGACAATATTATTTTTTTTTCAGGCGTACTTTTACTATATTACTATATACAATTTAAACAAGTTAGAAAAGTAAGCATGCAGAACCGAGTTAGTAGAGTCAAATATAACTATATTAGTATATACAATTGAAACAAGTTAGAAAAGTAAGCATGCAGAACTGAGTTAGTAGAGTAAAATATAATTTTAATTTGTCTTTAAAAATGAACTTCATGAAACATGTTAGTAGAATTTCAATTTCAGATTAAGAAAAATAAACATGCATAACTGTGTCAGTAGAATTAATATTACCTTTTTCGAGAAAATAAAATATTAACGGGATACTGAACCGAACTTTTTGCTATCCAAATTTTGATATAGTATGCCATTGTAAGCAAGTTTATAATTTACTCCTATTATCTAATTATTTTCATTCTCTTTGTATCTTTATTTGAAAAGCAATAATTTAAGTATAGATGCAGGCACATTTTTGTGAACACATTGTGTTGTTCTTGCTGATTGGTGGGTAAATTCAACCACCAATAAACAAGTGTTTTACATTATATTGAACTCAAAACATAGCTTAGATGCCTTTTTTTTCAAATAAAGAAACAAAGAGAATGAAGAAAATTTTAAAATAGGGGTAAATTAAAAATTTGTTTAAAATGGCATGCACTATCTGAATCCCAACAGAATTTTTTTTTTTTCATTGTCCACTTATTATAATTGTTGTATTAAGCATAATTTCTATTTTTTGAAAAAAAATTTTTATAATTAATTAAAATTTAATTGTTTAATTCAAATCTTTTTAATTAATATGTTTATAGATATGAGAAGTAAGAAAAGTAAGTGTGAACAGCCACCACGCTACCTCCGATCAATGTTGGTGCAAACACACAGAAGTGAAGCTTTACCTCCACCTATGCCACTAACACTATTGGATATTGAATTATCTCCAAATCCATAAAGTTTTTAATTAAAACACACAGACAGGTAATGAGTTGTTATTTAACTTATAAATAATATATTTTAGGTTTTGGCTTAAATAGTTTTCTATCTTTATCTTTGTAATTACATTCATAGATATTACCATGGAAGACATAAATAATAGGTATGAAATAGAAGATTTTCAAAATCCTGATAGTGTGCCAATATTTGAAGCCTTGAGTTCAGATGATAGTCAACCAAGTATTAAGAACAATGATGGTTGATAAAGGTATGTTTCATACTCATTAATCTTAAATCTAAGAAAATCTAACACCTAGATTTAGAGTTCTGCGGCCAAAGGGATGCATTAGCTACGCGTGTATTTTTCCCCCCCGCACCTTTTAAATACCACTGGTATTTAGAGTTCACAGAAGGGCTGCGTTAGGCTCCAAAAAGGGAGTGTAGAGCATAATTTACCGCCACTGCAACTCTCAATACCAGCGGTGCTTACGGACGCGGCCAGCTTCAAAAACGTGCTCGTGCACGATTCCCCCATAGGAAACAATGGGGCAGTTTGAGCTTAAAATAAACCTAACACCTGCAAAAAAGCAGCGTTCAGCTCCTAACGCAGCCCCATTGTTTCCTATGGGGAAACACTTCCTAAGTCTGCACCTAACACCCTAACATGTACCCCGAGTCTAAACACCCCTAACCTTACACTTATTAACCCCTAATCTGCCGCCCCCGCTATCGCTGACCCCTGCATATTATTTTTAACCCCTAATCTGCCACTCCATACGCCGCTGCAACCTACGTTATCCCTATGTACCCCTAATCTGCTGCCCCTAACACTGCCGACCCCTATATTATATTTATTAACCCCTAATCTGCCACCCCCAATGTCGCCACCAACTAACCCTAACACTAACACCCCCCTAAGTTAAATATAATTTTATTCTAACGAAATAAAATAATTCTTATTAAATAAATTAATCCTATTTAAAGCTAAATACTTACCTGTAAAATAAACCCTAATATAGCTACAATATAAATAATAATTATATTGTAGCTATTTTAGGATTAATATTTATTTTACAGGCAACTTTGTATTTATTTTAACTAGGTACAATAGCTATTAAATAGTTAATAACTATTTAATAGCTACCTAGTTAAAATAATTACAAAATTACCTGTAAAATAAATCCTAACCTAAGTTACAATTAAACCTAACACTACACTATCAATAAATTAATTAAATAAACTATCTACAATTATCTACAATTAAATCAACTAAACTAAATTACAAAAAAAAAAACACTAAATTTAAAAAACAAACAAACACTAAATTACAAAAAATAAAAAAAGATTACAAGAATTTTAAACTAATTACACCTACACTAAGCCCCCTAAAAAAATAACAAAGCCCCCAAAAAATGACCTACCCTATTCATTTCTCTAAGCCCCTTAAAAAAATAACAAAGCCCCCCCCCCAAAAATGCCCTACCCTATTAATTTATTTAATAAGAATTATTTTATTTCGTTAGAAAAAAATTATATTTAACTTAGGGGGGTGTTAGGGTTAGGGTTAGACTTAGCTTTAGGGGTTAATAAATTTATTAGAGTAGCGGTGAGGTCCGGTCGGCAGATTAGGGGTTAATAATTGTAGGTAGGTAGTGGCGACGTTGGGGGGGGGCAGATTAGGGGTTTATAAATATTATGTAGGGGTCGGCGATGTTAGGGGCAGCAGATTAGGGGTTAATAGGGATAATGTAGGTGGCGGCGGTGTGCAGTCGGCAGATTAGGGGTTAAAAAAATTTAATAGAGTGGCGGCGATGTGGGGGGCCTCGGTTTAGGGGTACATAGGTAGTTTATGGGTGTTAGTGTACTTTAGAGCACAGTAGTTAAGAGCTTTATGAACCGGTGTTAGCCCAGAAAGCTCTTAACTACTGGCTTTTTACTGCGGCTGGAGTCTTGTCGTTAGAGTTCTAACGCTCACTTCAGCCAAGACTCTAAATACCGGCATTAGAAAGATCCCATTGAAAAGATAGGATACGCAATTGGCGTAGGGGGATCTGCGGTATGGAAAAGTTGCGGCTGGAAAGTGAGCGTTAGACCCTTTCCTGACTGACTCTAAATACCAGCGGGCGGTAAAAACCAGCGTTAGGACCCCCTAACGCTGGTTTGGACGGCTAACGCAGAACTCTAAATCTAGGCGTATGTTTTAACTAATACATATTGCATTTTTCTAGGAGTTGGCTCTGATGAAAGCTTTAAAAGAGTGGACATAGGTGTAGAAGCCAATATAGTAAAAAAAATCGATAACACCACATCCGGAGGTAATATTTGTGAATAAATAAACCATATGATACATTGCATATGTATATGTAAGTTGAATTAATATTTTTTTTGCTTTTGTTATTCTACAGATGTATCTTCAACATCAACTACTGAAACTGAAGACAAAAGTACTCAGAGTTGTCTTGAAGATCATGTTAAACTCAAAATTGCTAAAATTAGGGCAACTTTGGGAATGTTATTGGAGCAAGTAGATTTTTTTATACCGAAAATATGTTATTTGATTTAATACAGTTTTTTTTGTTTTTTTTGCCATGATGATTGTCAGAAGAATGACAATGAAAAAATGACAAATACAAATACTGTTTTTTTGTGAAGAATAAATAGTAATCCTAATTTTGAATTTATGTAAATAAAACATATTTTTTGGGCATAAAAAATTTGTCTTTATTAAACAATAACATTTTAAACTTAAAAAAAAACAACAACAAAAAACAATTAAATTAAAAATATATCTCTTCAAACAATTAACATAAAATAAAACTTTTATGTTGTTATAAATAAGAAATGAAATGTTCATTGGAGACGTGGCCTTTTGGGGTCTGTTGGACCCTCCCTTTCACTAACAATAGACGAGAGAGATTGTTATGTCCTTTCAGTGATGGATAATGCTCTATTTATTTGCTGTTTTTTTTCCTCATCCATCTGCCTCTGCCACTGGAACATTTCTCTTTGCAGATGTAATTTCTGCCTTTCAATTTCATTTCTTTCAATTTCTATTTCAATATTTTTTTCCGAAATAGCTGCCCAGCGTTCAATATTAGTGTTAATAATATTCTGCATGTCCCTGTGTTCCTCTCTATATTGCCTTGCAAGGTTCAACATTTCACTTAATCCAACATCGGCCAATAGTCCTTCTGCTGGTGGATTTTCAATATTTAGAGCACCTGTTTCCTGTGTTAGTGGTGGTGCCTGTGTTTCAACTGGTTCCTCCAGGTTTTCTGGTGTATGGATTTCATCTCGTTGTGCATCACCGAATTCTTCTAGAATATCTGGAGTCTCACTTCCATCATGACCTCCTGTTGTTTCATCTGGAATTGGATTTTCCGCTATTGGCATGAGATTGATAGTGATCTCCCTTGATGAGATTTCTTCTTCTAGATCAAGACATAAACAATTGTTAGAAAATAAACATACATTTTTGTAATCACGGTTTCAGAAACGGAATAGAAGGAGAGAGCAGATACAACAGTCATACACAAATTTAAATTATATTTTATATATATATATATATATATATATATATATATATATATATATACATAAGTGATACATACCATCAAATAATGGAGATGAATGTCCAGTCAATCTCTGGAAAAGACGTCCCAAATCACCTATAAACAAAAAAAAAAAAGAAGATAGGTTTTGAGTAAATGTTATTTACTACCATATATTCAAACGCTATTACACTCAGTGACAAATCTATTATTAAAATTATTAATGAAAATGTAGTTTGCAATTAAAGGGACACTGAATAAAAAATAATTCTTTTGTGATTAAGATATAGGATGCAATTTCAATGAACTTTATAATTTAATACTATTATCAATTCTGCTTAATTCTCTTTTTTCCTTTATTTGAAAAATAAGGCATATAAGCTAATTTTTGGTTCAGAACCATGGAAAGCACTTGTTTATTGGTAGGTGAATTTAACAACCAATTTGCAAAAACAACACAGTGTATTCACCACAAATGGGGCGACATCTAAACTCACATTCTTGGATTTAAAAGAAATATACAAAGAAAATGAAAATAATGTTAAAATGTAAGTACATTATAAAGTTGATTACAATTGCATGCTCTACCTGAATCATCATTTAAAAAAAATTGTACAGTGTCCCTTTCATGAAAATCTAAGATCATTGGTATTTGCCATTCAAATGCCATTCCATCTCAAAACGATCTAGAACTAGATTATGTCAATACTGACATTGTACATTTGTGTACAAAAAAAAAAAATATTTTGGATTTCAGAGATGAAAGAGATAACACACACAACATTTTAATTATTCATTTCATTAATAATTTTCTTACCAGTTGCTCTGCCAACACCAGTTTCTGGAGTGCTGGTCCTTACATCAGGGAGTGTGTCCCCAGATGAAGAACTGTGTGTAACAGTTGATGTGGACCGTATAAATTGTCCATGAGATAAACTGGTAGAAGGTCTGGAACCAGCTGCACCGGTAGATGGTCTGTACACAGCTGAAGAAGAACTTGAACAAGTGGGCACTTCATTGCTACTCCTCCCAGGCTGTGCTTGTGTTGTTGGTGTTGCTTTAAAATTAATAAAACAAAAAAAAACCTTTTATTAATACATTTTTAATTTGATTTTTATTTCATGTTTCAACTGAAATCTAATACTTTTATTAATAATATCATCGCAGCAGTGAATGAAGGCACAATCATTAAAGGGACATGAAAAGAACCATTTTCCTTTCATGATCTCATAAAAACATGCTTTTTAAAAATGATTTAATTGTATTATCTTTTTGGCTTCATTGCATTGATATACTTTGATGAAAAGCAAATCTATACAGGCTCAGTAAATGATCATTTGGTTGATGCACATAGATGGGTCATGTGACTGCGTCAACTATGTGCGTATCTATGTCTGAAAAAAGTATATCTTTAGAAAGCTGAGATCAATTAGATATTATCTACTAATTTTGAAAGATGTTAAAAATAATATTGTATACTCAAATACTGCAACATGGAAGTCAAAAGATAATACATTTAAAAAGGCATGTGATCAGGGGTCAGTCAGAATATGCAGAGATAAAAGTTAAAGTGATATGAATTTAAATAAATTATATTTCATGATTAATGTCGAACATAGCATGTTACACAACATGATTATTTTTTTACTAGTTTCAAATTGCATTATTTCTATTGTCATTATCTCTTGAAGGAGTTTCAATGCAATACTGGTTTGTAAATGATCACAATAATAGTTGCCCCCTATATTTATAATCAACTCCTAAAAAAGGTATATTCCCATTATAGCTTTAAAAAAAAAGTATAAAAACTCTATTATTGTACAATCCCATTTATACTTTTTTGGAATATATATATATATATATATATATATATATATATATATATATATATATATATATATATGTATATTCTATAATACATATTATTAAAATTTTTAGTGCGCCATAAATGATAAGACTATTTGGGGCCTATTTGCGGATTCACATACGGAAGCATAAGAAGTCAGATCATGTTATTTTTAATAAATATATATTGGAGACACTGAGCTATCATTATTTAACAAACATTTTTGCGTCAATTATATTGTACATTTACCTCTTAAATCACTGTCACAATCATCCGTTATGCCAGTGATGATCTCTGGTTCTAGACGCTGAACAAGCTTCTGCTCATAGTCATTGAGGTCAGCCACATATGCTGGTCCACCTCTTGCCAAATTTTTTTCTCGGGCCAATTTAGCTTTGGCAAAACGTTTAATGTCGTTGTAACGCTTCTTCAGCTGATCGACATCCTTTTTTCCCGGACCCTGGGCACTAACAGCATCGCTAATCCTTTGCCTGATCTGCTTCCTCCTCGAAAAATTTGTCTGTTTGACACGACATCCAAACAAATAATCATAAGAGTCAATAATCATGTCAATCAAAACAACGTTTTGCTGATGCGAAAAGTGAGGATTCTTGGATTTTGAAGTGGTATCCGATCCAGATGAAGCCATATCCAGTTTGTAAATAAAGATCACAAAAAAAACCGCTCTGTAATCACTCTCCAAAAAATTTGGAACAATAATAAAGTTGTTTAGAAAAGTTGAAGTTTTATAGCGGCAAAATTCCTTTCCCGCGACTACTATGACGTTTCTGACACCTTGCATGTCACGTGTTAATAATTGGCCAGACAATTCGACTGAAAGTTACGTACATTAGCTTAGTCGTGGCGAGCGAGGCGTCAAATTTATCAATAATCCGCCACTGCTCGCGGCGGGCTAGACGTGTCTATTTATTGGGGGATTATTAGTACATAGCAACAGCGGACACCATTTCGCCCGCGGCGAGTAATGGCGAGTTTATCCGCATCTACAATGATGGACTAATTGACGGCTTAGTACATGGAGCCCTAAGTGCCACATTAGATCACAATGAGAGGGAATTCACATATATTGTGCCCTGAATAAAGTGGGCTGATGTCTAAAATCAGCTCCGGAGTTTGTTCATAAATAAATGTAGTACCCAAACATTCAGTGAAAAATAGCAGCTTAGTTTTTCAGTATCTGGTGCAAATAATCGTATTTTTATAAAATTTTCCACAAAATAATGATTACACTGAGGACCATAGAAATGGTATATGAAAGGGTAAAGGATATTATGTAAAAATATTCAGATGTGTTTCACAATAACTGTTATCCACGGAATACTTCTTATCAGTTACTCTGATTTAGGTAAGTTTGTGATAACCTCTTAAATAATTATAAGCACAACTGCTTCCCAATGATAATATTAGCAAGGAAATTTTGGTGTCAACTTGTGGTGTTCAATTTTCAGGCTGCAAAGATCGCATATATTAACTATTTGGTGAATAGGGATTAGTAGTTCCCTTGTGCGTTATATTGGGGTTACAATGTTGCTAAATTTCAGCTGAGATTGCTATTTGGTATAAAACAAAAGCAATATTAAAAATGTACTGCACAATAAGGTGTTTCCCATTGGCTAAACATATGCAAAGAGGGAGGTTAGTTTGTGTGATGTGGGCAGGGCAGTGGGTGTGATCAAAAGTGGAGAGAAACATTTTGGGCTACTAACTTCGGGCTTGACATTTTGAGCCCTATGTGTACTGTATATATATATATATATATATATATATATATATATATATATATATATATATATATATATATATATATATGTGTGTGTGTGTATTGATTGATAAATTGTGCTCAGTAACTTTAAAAAAAAACCCATAACCCCCCATAATTTACAATGTTTGATTGATTTTGCAGCCCCCTCTTGTGAAAACTGGGCAATTAACAAATAATACCTGTTATGAGTTGGCAGAGGTGCGGGTACTCAGTAATGGTGAGTACCCCCACAAAAAAGCCATATAAATAGTGGATATAAAAAGTCTACACACCCCTGTTTAAATGTCAGGTTTCTGTGATGTAAAAAAATGAGACAAAGATAAATCATTTCAGAACTTTTTCCACCTTTAATGTGACCTATAAACTGTACAACTCAATTGATAAACAAACTGAAATCTTTTAGGTGGAGGGAAAAAAATAATAATAATGTGGTTGCATAAGTGTGCACACCCTCTTATAACTGGGGATGTAGCTGTGTTCAGAATTAAGCAATCACATTCAAAATCATGTTAAATCGGAGTCGGCATACACCTGCCATCATTTAAAGTACCTCTGATTAACCCCAAATAAAGTTCAGCTGCTCTAGTTGGTCTTTCCTGAAATGTTCTTAGTCACATCCCACAGCAAAAGCCATGGTCCCCAGAGAGCTTCCAAAGCATCAGAGGGATCTAATTGTTAAAAGGTATCAGTCAGGAGAAGGGTACAAAAGAATTTCCAAGGTATTACATATACCATGGAACACGGTGAAGTCAGTCATCATCAAGTGGAGAAAATATGGAACAACAGTAACATTACCAAGAACTGGACGTCCCTCCAAAATTGATGAAAAGACAAGAAAGAAAGCTGGTCTAGGAGGCTACCAAGAGGCCTACAGCAACATTAAAGGAGCTGCAGGAATATCTGATAAGTACTGGCTGTGTGGTACATGTGACAACAATCTCACATATTCTTCATATGTCTGGGCTGTCTGGGCTATGGGGTAGAGTAGCAAGATGAAAGCCTTTTCTTACAAAGAAAAACATCCAAGTCAGGCTACATTTTGCAAAAACACATCTGAAGTCTCCCAAAAGCATGTGGAAAAGGTGTTATGGTCTGATGAAACCAAGGTTGAACTTTTTGGCCATAATTCCAAAATAAAAAACAACACTGCACATCACCAAAAGAACACCATACCCACAGTGAAGCATGGTGGTGGCAGCATCATGCTTTGGGGCTGTTATTCTTCAGCTGGAACTGGGGCCTAAGTTAAGCTAGAGGGAATTATGAACGGTTCCAAATACCAGTCAATATTGGCACAAAACCATCAGGTTTCTGGTAGAAAGCTGAGCATGAAAAGTAACTTTATCTTTCAGCATGACAATGACCCACAGCATACATCCAAATCAACAAAGGAATGGCTTCACCAGAAGAAGATTAAAGTTTTGGAATGGCCCAGCCAGAGCCCAGACCTGAATACGATTGAAAATCTGTGGGGTGATCTGAAGAGGGCTGTGCACAGGAGATGCCCTCGCAATCTGACAGATTTGGAGTGCAAAGAAGAGTGGACAAATCTTGCCAAGTCAAAATGTGCCATGCTGATAGACTCATACCCAAAAAGATTGAGTGCTGTAATAAAATCAAAAGGTGCTTCAACAAAGTATTAGTTTAAGGGTGTGCACACTTATGCAAACATATTATTTTTATATTTTTTCTTCCCTCTACCTAAAAGATTTCAGTTTGTTTTTCAATTGAGTTGTACAGTTTATAGGTCACATTAAAGGTGGATAAAGTTCTGAAATGATTTATCTCTGTCTCATTTTTTTACATCACAGAAACCTGACATTTTAACAGGGGTGTGTAGACTTTTTATATCCATATATATATATATATATATATATATATATATATATATATATATATATATATATATATATATATATATATAATTTTAGCAATGATATAATGGTATGATGATCATATATAATTATTTTTCAGTCTCTTTATTAGAATACAACCAGAAAATACAGGTATTTGTATGCAGTATTAAAAACAGAAGAAAAACAAAGAGAAAAAAATAGTCTAAAGTGGAAAGTATTTAGTGTGACCTCCACTTAGACTTGAGCAGTAGCATGAACCTGGGTCTCCTAAAACCTAAGTGTAATGGAACCCTAACTAATGTCATTGCTGAAACCTGTATTTTTCATACTATTTAATATCCAAATGACTGCTGTGAAAAAATGTATATTTCACCAGTTTTGTGCATAACATGCTTGAGCATTACATACACATGTGGTATGAGTTTAATTTATTGGAAGCTTGCTAATAAGACCAACTTTCAATTACATCATTCAATTAAAAATACCAAAGATCACAGCATTTTGCATCAGCAAGGCCACTCTCAAAGGGAAATCAGCAAACTAACTGGATACTCAAGATGTGGTATTCAAGCTGTTATAAAGAAATTTGAAGACACAGGAGAGCCCAAGGACAAAAAAGGACTGGAAGGCCAAGAAAACTTTTAAAATCTGATGAGAAGTTTCTCAGAGCTTCTTCTTTGAGAGACCGGAAGAAGTCTAGCAAGGACCTGGCTCAGCATCTGGCAGCTTCCTCTTGATGCAAATTGACCCTTCTACAGTCCGAAGAAGCTTGATCAGGAATGGTCTTTGTAGAAAGGTAGCAGCCAAGAAGCCACTTTTTCAGAAGGGTAACAGGGTGAAAAGGCTAAGATATGCTAAAGCTCACAAAGATTGGAATAAATATCAGTGGAAAAGAATACTATGGAGTGACAAATCCAAGTTTGGGTCCAATCGTCGACAATATGTGTGAAGAAGATTTGGAGAGAGATGGAAGAATGAGTGCTTGCGGCCTTCAGTGCAACATGGTGGATAGTCTGTCCTGGCTTGGGGCTGCATTTCTGCCAGTGGTATTAGCAATACTGTTCGAATTGATGGGATCATGAATGCTGAAAAGTACAGATAGGTTTTAATTCATCAGGCCATTCCTTCTGGAAAGGAATTGGGAATGGTTTTATTTTTCAGCATCATAATGATCCCAAGCACACTGCTAATGAAGTGAAATTATATTTGGAGAGAAAAGCAGCTGATAAAACATTGACAGTCATGGACTGGCCCCCACAAAGTCCAGACCTGAATATTAGAGGCAGTATGGGACCATCTGGACAGAGAAAGAAATAAAAGATAACCTAAATCTAAAGAACAACAAACCAAAATGATGGCCTAAAACTTTTGCACAATACTGTATATATATATATATATATATATATATATATATATATATATATATATATATATATATATATATATATAATATATATATGCAATTTACTTTTAATGGCTTTACATAAACATTTTAAACTCTTCTGAACTGCGCTAGTTCATATAGCACAATCAAATTCACATCATATGGTGAGCCCTGTCCCGTAACTATTATCATTGGGATAGTTGTGGCGAGCTTGTGATACTTCCTATGATGCGCCTGGGGGTGTGTAAATGTCGCACCAATCAGTCAGCAGACAGATTGAGGGAGTATTGCCAAACCGCATCAGATCGCATTTATCTAACAAAGAGAAACCAAGCCCTTTATATGATGATTTGCTGTGTCGGCATCAGTCCAAACCTATAGGACAGATAGCGCCTAATTTTAAATAGATTCATAAGAGCCTTATTCCGGTATTATACCTCTGAAGTAGAAGGTGCATATTTGCTACTCCTTCGAAACGCGTCAGGTCTGGGTGTACAAAATAAGTACACTGTTTATATTTAATTGACTCTTTTCTTCTATCCAAATGCTACAAAGTATAACTGCAACCGGCCGGTTTTTGCTTCGCATCTTTGGTTCCAACGTCAACATATAATAAGGCGTTCTAGCTTTATTTCACCTTTGTTGCCTATTTGTTACCTCATATCCACTGAGATTTATAATTGTAAGTGTGCATTCATTATTTCTTGCATTTTCATATATTTGAATAAACAGTATTACACTATTTTTGTGCCATTCTCCCTTGTCTCCGTTATATGACAGAGCCTAGGATCAGTGGAGTTGCGAATAGGAATCAACTGGAGGAATCCTATATCGTGTGAACAAGCACAGCTACCCACGGAGGCATTTGGAATATATACCACACTACACTTACCTCATATGATTGAGGTAACTGCTTGTAAGTAGACTACAATAAGTGAGCATTATGGGGGATACACATTGTTTATATTTGCCTGCACTGAAACTTTATGTATATCTACAAGCTTAACATCCCTTCTGGATGTTTTATATCCCAATATACAATTGCATTTTATATTTCCTTATTAGTGGATCTCAGTTCACGGAGCACTTGTTAATAGTGATTTTATATGGGTTAATATCTGGGGGTCGATCCGATATAAATCGTCGCCCGCAAAAGCCGGCGACGCCAATATTTGCGCGGATTTGGTATCACATATACGGCGTAACCTAGAAGTTACGCCCGTATATTTCTGCCGTCGCCCGCAGTTTTTTGGGCCATAGGCAGGTATACCAAACCCGCGCAGTTTGGTATCCAATATGCAGCGTAAGGACTTACGTGGCGAAAATGGAGAAAACTTACTCCATTTTCACCTCGCCACAAAAAGCAGCCGTAAGAAGCCTTACGCTGACTATTGGAGCCCCGTAACTCCCTAAACTAACTAGAAAATAAACCTAACACCTAACGCATGCGCAATGTCTATCTCCCTGTCAACCGCGATCCCCCTCCCCCCCGAAATCCCTAATAAAGTTATTACCCCCTAAACCGCCGCTCCCGGACCCCGCCGCCATCTACATAAACTAACCCCCTACTGTGAGCCTCTAAAACCGCCGCCATCTACCTTATCTATCCCCTAATCTGACCCCTTACACTGCCGCCACCTATATAAAAATTATTAACCCCTAATGTAAGCCCCTTACACCGCCGCCATCTCTATTAAAATGATTAACCCCTAATTTAATCTACCTACCCCGCCGCCAGCTATATTATCTATATTAACCCTAAGTATATTATAGTTAATATAGGTATTACATTATATATATTAACTATATTAACCCTAATTATATTAGGGTTAATATAGTTAATATAGTTACTATAGTATTTATATTAACTATATTAACTCTATCTAACCCTAACTAAATTTATATTAAATTAATCTAATTCATTTATAAACTAAAATATTCCTATTTAAATCTAAATACTTACCTATAAAATAAACCCTAAGATAGCTACAATATAATTAATAATTACATTGTAGCTATGTTAGGGTTAATATTTATTTTACAGGTAAATTGTTAATTATTTTAACTAGGTATAATAGATATTAAATAGTTATTAACTATTTAATATCTACCTAGTTAAAATAATTACCCAATTACCTGTAAAATAAATCCTAACCTAAGTTACAAATACACCTACACTATCAATACATTTAATAAACTACAAACATCTATCTAAAAATACAATTAAATTAACTAAACTAAATTACAAAAAAAAAACAAACACTAAATTACAAAAAATAAAAAAAAGATTACAAGATATTTAAGCTAATTACACCTATTCTAAGCCCCCTAATAAAATAATAAACCCCCAAAATAAAAAAAATTCCCTGCCCTATTCTAAATTCAACAAATTTCAAAGCTCTTTACCTTACCAGCCCTTAAAAGGGCCTTTTGTGGGGCATGCCCCAAAGAATTCAGCTCTTTTCCATACAACAAATACAATACCCCCCCCCATTACAACCCACCACCCACATACCCCTATTCTAAACCCACCCAAACCCCCCTTAAAAAAGCCTAACACTACCCCCCTGAAGATCTCCCTACCTTGTCTTCACCACACCGGGCCGAACTCCTGATCTGATCCGGGCGATGTCTTCCTCCAAGCGGCAAAGAAGAATTCTTCCTCCGGCGATGTCATCCTCCAAGCGGCAAAGAAGAATTCTTCCTCCGGCGACGTCTTCCTCCAAGCGGCAGCAAAGTCTTCATTCTTCCGGCGGCATCTTCAATCTTCTTTCTTCGCTCCGCCGCCGCGGAGCATCCATCCCGGCCGACTGCTGAACTTGGAATGAGGTACCTTTAAATGACGTCATCCAAGATGGCGTCCGCCGAATTCCGATTGGCTGATAGGATTCTATCAGCCAATCGGAATTAAGTTAAAAAAATCTGATTGGCTGATTGAATCAGCCAATCAGATTCAAGTTCAATCCGATTGGCTGATCCAATCAGCCAATCAGATTGATCTCGCATTCTATTGGCTGATCGGAATCCTATCAGCCAATCGGAATTCGGCGGACGCCATCTTGGATGACGTCATTTAAAGGTACCTCATTCCAAGTTCAGCAGTCGGCCGGGATGGATGCTCCGCGGCGGCGGAGCGAAGAAAGAAGATTGAAGATGCCGCCGGAAGAATGAAGACTTTGCTGCCGCTTGGAGGAAGACGTCACCGGAGGAAGAATTCTTCTTTGCCGCTTGGAGGATGACATCGCCGGAGGAAGAATTCTTCTTTGCCGCTTGGAGGAAGACATCGCCCGGATCGGATCAGGAGTTCGGCCCGGTGTGGTGAAGACAAGGTAGGGAGATCTTCAGGGGGGTAGTGTTAGGCTTTTTTAAGGGGGGTTTGGGTGGGTTTAGAATAGGGGTATGTGGGTGGTGGGTTGTAATGGGGGGGGGTATTGTATTTGTTGTATGCAAAAGAGCTGAATTCTTTGGGGCATGCCCCACAAAAGGCCCTTTTAAGGGCTGGTAAGGTAAAGAGCTTTGAAATTTGTTGAATTTAGAATAGGGCAGGGAATTTTTTTTATTTTGGGGGTTTATTATTTTATTAGGGGGCTTAGAATAGGTGTAATTAGCTTAAATATCTTGTAATCTTTTTTTTATTTTTTGTAATTTAGTGTTTGTTTGTTTTTTGTAATTTAGTTTAGTTAATTTAATTGTATTTTTAGATAGATGTTTGTAGTTTATTAAATTTATTGATAGTGTAGGTGTATTTGTAACTTAGGTTAGGATTTATTTTACAGGTAATTGGGTAATTATTTTAACTAGGTAGATATTAAATAGTTAATAACTATTTAATATCTATTATACCTAGTTAAAATAATTAACAATTTACCTGTAAAATAAATATTAACCCTAACATAGCTACAAAGTAATTATTAATTATATTGTAGCTATCTTAGGGTTTATTTTATAGGTAAGTATTTAGATTTAAATAGGAATATTTTAGTTTATAAATGAATTAGATTAATTTAATATAAATTTAGTTAGGGTTAGATAGAGTTAATATAGTTAATATAAATACTATAGTAACTATATTAACTATATTAACCCTAATATAATTAGGGTTAATATAGTTAATATATATAATGTAATACCTATATTAACTATAATATACTTAGGGTTAATATAGTTAATATATATAATGTAATACCTATATTAACTATAATATACTTAGGGTTAATATAGATAATATAGCTGGCGGCGGGGTAGGTAGATTAAATTAGGGGTTAATCATTTTAATAGAGATGGCGGCGGTGTAAGGGGCTTACATTAGGGGTTAATAATTTTAATATAGATGGCGGCGGTGTTAGGGGCTCACTTTAGGGGGTTATAGATATAATATAGCTGGCGGCGGGGTACGGGAGTGGCGGTTTAGGGGTTAATAATTTTATTAGGTTGCGGCGGGGTAAAGGAGCGGCGGTTTAGGGGTTAATAGCTTTTTTATTGTTAGGCTAGTGAGGGGGGATAGCGGATAGAGGGTTAGACAGTGCGGGCTATGTTAGGGAGGCGTGTTAGACAGTGCGGGCTATGTTAGGGAGGCGTGTTAGACAGTGCGGGTGTTTTAGACTTTAGTCAGGTTTTATAGGCGCCGGCAGATTCTAACGTGGCGCAAGTCACTGGCGACGCCAGAAATTTGTACTTACGCAGATTTCTGGACATCGCTGGTTTGTGAGACTTACGGCACGTTAGCATCTGACGGCGACCTATATGGGATGGCTCGAGTTGCGAGCTGAAACTGCGGGCGACGCCGGTTCCCTCGCTTGCGCCGCAAACTGCGATCGATATCGGATCGCGCCCCTGGTGCTGAATATTTCCCAGTATTCTTCACTCTCATTTTTATGTTGGTAAAGGTTATCCCACACATCTGGGGGTTATATTCATAGCAGCTGGTATTGCCAATCATCTTTTGTGATACTGTATTTATGCTTATTTGATTAATCTGTGCATTCCTTAATTTATACAATTTAGCAATTCACTTTGTAACGTATATATATATTTGAAATATTTTATATATATATATATATATATATATATATATATATATATATATATATATATATACTGTACATCTATTCATCCCATTTTGTACTTTGCGCTCCCTACAAAAAAGCTTACTCCTACACTAGTTGTAGGGGTATTCTACTTTGTCTAGATATATATATATATATTTTTTAAAGAAAAAAAAGCGAAGAATATAGGAATTTTAAGTATTCCCAATGCACCTTCGGTTTTAGAGCCATTGGTCTAGCAGAGTTTCGGGTTAGTGCATGAACGACATATATAAAAGGATTTCTTTAGCAAGCCCCTTAGAAGTCTATGGTGAAAGATAATTATTGTGGTCTTTTTCTCTTGCACTAACCTTTAACTTTCAGTGTATAATACCAGCGCTAATCTGGGAACATTATTTTTTTTACCTTGAGTGATTATGAGGGATAAAAATGTATTGCACCACTTGTAATTTAGGCCATTGTATTTAATATAAAACCATATGTGCTTTCGTCACTTATTTTTCAAAATGATGGTCAATTCCTGTAACAGGAACCGTAATCAGTATAGTGCAATACAGATTAAGACCATTGTTACAGTGTGAAAGAAGCCACTCATTTTTACAAAACACATTTTACACATTTAAATGTTTCAAAATGCACTATTATGAACACGAAAAGCAGCAGCCATATTTTTATGTGGAATATTACTATCTACTACTGATAATTGTTTATAAATCAAAAACATGCCAAAATACAAAACCTTATTTATAATAAATGAACTTATCAAAAAAGTATAAGGAACATTTTACAGTATAATACAGTATATTACACCTCATAGACACATTAACTGCATACCCATAATGCCCCAACTCAAGTTTATGACTAATTTATTCTTAGGTATGCATTTCTAATGGAAGTGAAAAGGTTAATTTCACACATGCACATTTCTATTCTCCTTTCACAACGGTATCAAAGTAAGCCCTTTTTTGTAAGGGATATTCCTTCCATTCACAGTGGAAAGCAGTTTACTTTCAGCTCTGATAAGTTTTTCTCCAATGATGCTAACACTTTAAACTTTACTTTGAACTTGTAATACAAGTACACAGTTTTCTTGCAATATACCAGTGTTAGCAGTTTCACACTAGCGCTATTTATGCTACACACAAAATACCTATCCATGCATATGATTTTATGATTATTTTATTTGTAGGAAGGATTGGAAATGGTTAATTGTGTTATATCCTGAAAGATTTCTCTTGCATATTCACTTTTACCAAGCAGGTCAAATTTACTTGTTTACAAAAAAGGATGACCAGACAAGTTAAGGGTCAGTCATTTCACACTTTACGTGGTGCAAACTAAGGCCTAGATTTGGAGTTCGGCGGTAGCCGTCAAAACCAGCGTTAGAGGCTCCTAACGCTGGTTTTGGCCGCCCGCTGGTATTTGGAGTCAGTGATTAAAGGGTCTAACGCTCACTTTTCAGCCGCGACTTTTCCATACCGCAGATCCCCCTACGCCATTTGCGTAGCCTATCTTTTCAATGGGATCTTTCTAACGCTGGTATTTAGAGTCGTTTCTGAAGTGAGCGTTAGAGCTCTAACGACAAAATTCCAGCCGCCTGAAAATAGCAGGAGTTAAGAGCTTTCTGGCTAACGCCGGTTTATAAAGCTCTTAACTACTGTACCCTAAAGTACACTAACACCCATAAACTACCTATGTACCCCTAAACCGAGGTCCCCCCACATCGCCGCCACTCTATTTAAATTTTTAACCCCTAATCTGCCGACCGCCACCTACGTTATACTTATGTACCCCTAATCTGCTGCCCCTAACCCCGCCGACCCCTATATTATATTTCTTAACCCCTAACTTGCCCCCCACAACGTCGCCGCCAGCTACTTAAAATAATTAACCCCTAATTTTCCGACCGCAAATCGCCGCCACCTACGTTATCCCTATGTACCCCTAATCTGCTGCCCCTAACATCGCCGACCCCTATATTATATTTATTAACCCCTAATCTGCCCCCCTCAACGTCGCCGACACCTGCCTACACTTATTAACCCCTAATCTGCCGAGCGGACCTGAGCGCTACTATAATAAATGTATTAACCCCCAATCCGCCTCACTAACCCTATCATAAATAGTATTAACCCCTAATCTGCCCTCCCTAACATCGCCGACACCTAACTTCAATTATTAACCCCTAATCTGCCGACCGGAGCTCACCGCTATTCTAATAAATGTATTAACCCCTAAAGCTAAGTCTAACCCTAACACTAACACCCCCCTAAGTTAAATATAATTTTTATCTAACGAAATAAATTAACTCTTATTAAATAACTTATTCCTATTTAAAGCTAAATACTTACCTGTAAAATAAATCCTAATATAGCTACAATATAAATTATAATTATATTATAGCTATTTTAGGATTAATATTTATTTTACAGGCAACTTTGTAATTATTTTAACCAGGTACAATAGCTATTAAATAGTTAAGAACTATTTAATAGTTACCTAGTTAAAATAATAACAAATTTACCTGTAAAATAAATCCTAACCTAAGTTATAATTAAACCTAACACTACCCTATCAATAAAATAATTAAATAAACTACCTACAATTACCTACAATTAACCTAACACTACACTATCAATAAATTAATTAAACACAATTCCTACAAATAAATACAATTAAATAAACTAGCTAAAGTACAAAAAATAAAAAAGAACTAAGTTACAGAAAATAAAAAAATATTTACAAACATAAGAAAAATATTACAACAATTTTAAACTAATTACACCTACTCTAAGCCCCCTAATAAAATAACAAAGCCCCCCAAAATAAAAAATTCCCTACCCTATTCTAAATTAAAAAAGTTACAAGCTCTTTTACCTTACCAGCCCTGAACAGGGCCCTTTGCGGGGCATGCCCCAAGAATTTCAGCTCTTTTGCCTGTAAAAAAAAACATACAATACCCCCCCCCCAACATTACAACCCACCACCCACATACCCCTAATCTAACCCAAACCCCCCTTAAATAAACCTAACACTAAGCCCCTGAAGATCTTCCTACCTTGTCTTCACCATCCAGGTATCACCGATCCGTCCTGGCTCCAAGATCTTCATCCAACCCAAGTGGGGGTTGGCGATCCATAATCCGGTCCAGAAGAGGCTCCAAAGTCTTCCTCCTATCCGGCAAGAAGAGGACATCCGGACCGGCAAACATCTTCTCCAAGCGGCATCTTCGATCTTCTTCCATCCGGAGCGAAGCGGCAGGATCCTGAAGACATCCAGCGCGGAACATCCATCCGGACCGACGACTGAACGACGAATGACTGTTCCTTTAAGGGACGTCATCCAAGATGGCGTCCCTTGAATTCCGATTGGCTGATAGGATTCTATCAGCCAATCGGAATTAAGGTAGGAATTTTCTGATTGGCTGATGGAATCAGCCAATCAGAATCAAGTTCAATCCGATTGGCTGATCCAATCAGCCAATCAGATTGAGCTCGCATTCTATTGGCTGTTCCGATCAGCCAATAGAATGCGAGCTCAATCTGATTGGCTGATTGGATCGGCCAATCGGATTGAACTAGATTCTGATTGGCTGATTCCATCAGCCAATCAGAAAATTCCTACCTTAATTCCGATTGGCTGATAGAATCCTATCAGCCAATCGGAATTCGAGGGACGCCATCTTGGATGACGTCCCTTAAAGGAACAGTCATTCGTCGTTCAGTCGTCGGTCCGGATGGATGTTCCGCGCTGGATGTCTTCAGGATCCTGCCGCTTCGCTCCGGATGGAAGAAGATCGAAGATGCTGCTTGGAGAAGATGTTTGCCGGTCCGGATGTCCTCTTCTTGCCGGATAGGAGAAAGACTTTGGAGCCTCTTCTGGACCGGATTATGGATCGCCAACCCCCGCTTGGGTTGGATGAAGATCTTGGAGCCAGGACGGATCGGTGATACCTGGATGGTGAAGACAAGGTAGGAAGATCTTCAGGGGCTTAGTGTTAGGTTTATTTAAGGGGGGTTTGGGTTAGATTAGGGGTATGTGGGTGGTGGGTTGTAATGTTGGGGGGGGGGGGTATTGTATGTTTTTTTTTACAGGCAAAAGAGCTGAAATTCTTGGGGCATGCCCCGCAAAGGGCCCTGTTCAGGGCTGGTAAGGTAAAAGAGCTTGTAACTTTTTTAATTTAGAATAGGGTAGGGAATTTTTTATTTTGGGGGGCTTTGTTATTTTATTAGGGGGCTTAGAGTAGGTGTAATTAGTTTAAAATTGTTGTAATATTTTTCTTATGCTTGTAAATATTTTTTTATTTTCTGTAACTTAGTTCTTTTTTATTTTTTGTACTTTAGCTAGTTTATTTAATTGTATTTATTTGTAGGAATTGTGTTTAATTAATTTATTGATAGTGTAGTGTTAGGTTAATTGTAGGTAATTGTAGGTAGTTTATTTAATTATTTTATTGATAGGGTAGTGTTAGGTTTAATTATAACTTAGGTTAGGATTTATTTTACAGGTAAATTTGTTATTATTTTAACTAGGTAACTATTAAATAGTTCTTAACTATTTAATAGCTATTGTACCTGGTTAAAATAATTACAAAGTTGCCTGTAAAATAAATATTAATCCTAAAATAGCTATAATATAATTATAATTTATATTGTAGCTATATTAGGATTTATTTTACAGGTAAGTATTTAGCTTTAAATAGGAATAAGTTATTTAATAAGAGTTAATTTATTTCGTTAGATAAATATTATATTTAACTTAGGGGGGTGTTAGTGTTAGGGTTAGACTTAGCTTTAGGGGTTAATCCATTTATTAGAATAGCGGTGAGCTCCGATCGGAAGATTAGGGGTTAATAATTGAAGTTAGGTGTCGGCGATGTTAGGGAGGGCAGATTAGGGGTTAATACTATTTATGATAGGGTTAGTGAGGCGGATTAGGGGTTAATAACTTTATTATAGTAGCGCTCAGGTCCGCTCGGCAGATTAGGGGTTAATAAGTGTAGGCAGGTGTCGGCGACGTTGAGGGGGGCAGATTAGGGGTTAATAAATATAATATAGGGGTCGGCGATGTTAGGGGCAGCAGATTAGGGGTACATAGGGATAACGTAGGTGGCGGCGATTTGCGGTCGGCAGATTAGGGGTTAATTATTTTAAGTAGCTGGCGGCGACGTTGTGGGGGGCAAGTTAGGGGTTAATAAATGTAATACAGGGGTCGGCGGGGTTAGGGGTAGCAGATTAGGGGTACATAGGGATAACGTAGGTGGCGGCGGTTTACGGAGCGGCAGATTAGGGGTTTAAAAAAATATGCAGGGGTCAGCGATAGCGGGGGCGGCAGATTAGGGGTTAATAAGTGTAAGGTTAGGGGTGTTTAGACTCGGGGTACATGTTAGAGTGTTAGGTGCAGACGTAGGAAGTGTTTCCCCATAGGAAACAATGGGGCTGCGTTAGGAGCTGAACGCTGCTTTTTTGCAGGTGTTAGGTTTTTTTTCAGCTCAAACAGCCCCATTGTTTCCTATGGGGATATCGTGCACGAGCACGTTTTTGAGGCCGGCCGCGTCCGTAAGCAACTCTGGTATCGAGAGTTGCATTTGCGGTAAAAATGCTCTACGCTCCTTTTTTGGAGCCTAACGCAGCATTTGTTTGAACTCTCGATACCAGAGTTAATTTTATGGTGCGGCCAGAAAAAAGCCCGCGGAGCGTTAACAGCCCTTTTACCGCCGAACTCCAAATCTAGGCCATATAAGATTGGAATTCAAGTGGAGTAAACCGTTTTATCTCAGAGCACAGCATTTCACAACTGTATCTATAAATTATTAGGCTTGATGTCATTTTGAAAAGGGTTTTCTAAATTAAATATATTCTAGTCATGCATAGACAAAACATGATTTCAACAGAAACATTTCAGGATCACTTTTTAGACAAGCAATATTTTACTCAGCTAGATATTTTATTCTGCTATTGGCATTTGTATTTCTTGACTTTTTTGATAAAATCATAATATCCCAACAATTACATAATCTTCTATTTCTTTTTCACATTCTATTTCTACATTTTCAAATTTAGTGGAGGGCAAAAAATAAAACTCCCACAGAATAATATCGTCAGTGGCAGCAAAAGGAGAGGCTGCTTGTTGCACACATGTGCTCAACATCATTTAGCAAAGGAAATTCTGGTTGCAGAATATCATACCTATTGCTACTGGTCTTATTGCTACCTATTGCTACTGGTCTTATTGCTACCTATTGCTACTGGTCTTATTTCTACCTATTGCTACTGATCTTATTGCTACCTATTGCTATTGGTCTTATTGCTACCTATTGCTACTGGTCTTATTGCTACCTATTGCTACTGGTCTTATTGCTACCTATTGCTACTGGTCTTATTGCTACTGGTCTTGTTGCTACCTTTTGCTACTGGTCTTATTGCTACTGGTCTTATTGCTACCTATTGCTACTGGTCTTATTGCTACCTATTGCTACTGGTTTTGTTGCTACCGTTTGCTACTGGTCTTATTGCTACCTATTGCTACTGGTCTTATTGCTACCTATTGCTACTGGTCTTATTGCTACCTATTGCTACTGGTCTTATTGCTACCTATTGCTCTTGGTCTTATTGCTACCTATTGCTACTGGTCTTATTGCTACCTATTGCTACTGGTCTTATTGCTACCTATTGCTACTGGTCATATTGCTACCTATTGCTGCTGGTCTTATTGCTACCTATTGCTGCTGGTCTTATTGCTACCTATTGCTACTGGTCTTATTTCTACCTATTGCTACTGGTCTTATTGCTACCTATTGCTACTGGTCTTATTTCTACCTATTGCTGCTGGTCTTATTGCTACCTATTGCTACTGGTCTTATTGCTACCTATTGCTACTGGTCTTATTGCTACTGGTCTTGTTGCTACCTTTTGCTACTGGTCTTATTGCTACTGGTCTTATTGCTACCTATTGCTACTGGTCTTATTGCTACTGGTCTTGTTGCTACCTTTTGCTACTGGTCTTATTGCTACCTATTGCTACTGGTCTTATTGCTACCTATTGCTACTGGTCTTATTGCTACCTATTGCTACTGGTCTTATTGCTACCTATTGCTACTGGTCTTATTGCTACCTATTGCTACTGGTCTTATTGCTACCTATTGCTACTGGTCTTATTGCTACCTATTGCTACTGGTCTTATTGCTACCTATTGCTACTGTTCATATTGCTACCTATTGCTGCTGGTCTTATTGCTACCTATTGCTGCTGGTCTTATTGCTACCTATTGCTGCTGGTCTTATTGCTACCTATTGCTACTGGTCTTATTGCTACCTATTGCTACTGGTCTTATTTCTACCTATTGCTACTGGTCTT
Source organism: Bombina bombina (assembly GCF_027579735.1). NCBI lineage: Eukaryota > Metazoa > Chordata > Amphibia > Anura > Bombinatoridae > Bombina > Bombina bombina. The sequence goes on along the minus strand of NC_069504.1, from coordinate 553,900,914 downwards.
ATTGCTACTGGTCTTATTGCTACCTATTGCTACTGGTCATATTGCTACCTATTGCTGCTGGTCTTATTGCTACCTATTGCTGCTGGTCTTATTGCTACCTATTGCTACTGGTCTTATTTCTACCTTTTGCTACTGGTCTTATTTCTACCTATTGCTACTGGTCTTATTGCTACCTATTGCTACTGGTCTTATTGCTACCTATTGCTGCTGGTCTTATTGCTACCCATTGCTACTGGTCTTATTGCTACCTATTGCTACTGGTCTTATTGCTACCTATTGCTACTGGTCTTATTGCTACCTATTGCTACTGGTCTTATTGCTACCTATTGCTACTGGTCTTATTGCTACCTATTGCTGCTGGTCTTATTGCTACCTATTGCTACTGGTCTTATTGCTACCTATTGCTACTGGTCTTATTGCTACCTATTGCTACTGGTCTTATTGCTACCTATTGCTACTGGTCTTATTTCTACCTATTGCTACTGGTCTTATTTCTACCTATTGCTACTGGTCTTATTGCTACCTATTGCTACTGGTCTTATTGCTACCTATTGCTACTGGTCTTATTGCTACCTATTGCTACTGGTCTTATTGCTACCTATTGCTGCTGGTCTTATTGCTACCTATTGCTGCTGGTCTTATTGCTACCTATTGCTGCTGGTCTTATTGCTACCTATTGCTACTGGTCTTATTTCTACCTATTGCAACTGGTCTTATTTCTATCTATTGCTACTGGTCTTATTGCTACTTATTGCTACTGGTCTTATTGCTACCTATTGCTACTGGTCTTATTGCTACCTATTGCTGCTGGTCTTATTGCTACCTATTGCTACTGGTCTTATTGCTACCTATTGCTACTGGTCTTATTGCTACCTATTGCTGTTGGTCTTATTGCTACCTATTGCTGCTGGTCTTATTGCTACCTATTGCTACTGGTCTTATTGCTACCTATTGCTACTGTTCATATTGCTACCTATTGCTGCTGGTCTTATTGCTACCTATTGCTGCTGGTCTTATTGCTACCTATTGCTACTGGTCTTATTGCTACCTATTGCTACTGGTCTTATTTCTACCTATTGCTACTGGTCTTATTGCTACTGGTCTTATTGCTACCTATTGCTACTGGTCATATTGCTACCTATTGCTGCTGGTCTTATTGCTACCTAATGCTGCTGGTCTTATTGCTACCTATTGCTACTGGTCTTATTTCTACCTTTTGCTACTGGTCTTATTTCTACCTATTGCTACTGGTCTTATTGCTACATATTGCTACTGGTCTTATTGCTACCTATTGCTGCTGGTCTTATTGCTACCCATTGCTACTGGTCTTATTGCTACCTATTGCTACTGGTCTTATTGCTACCTATTGCTACTGGTCTTATTGCTACCTATTGCTACTGGTCTTATTGCTACCTATTGCTACTGGTCTTATTGCTACCTATTGCTGCTGGTCTTATTGCTACCTATTGCTACTGGTCTTATTGCTACCTATTGCTACTGGTCTTATTGCTACCTATTGCTACTGGTCTTATTGCTACCTATTGCTACTGGTCTTATTTCTACCTATTGCTACTGGTCTTATTGCTACCTATTGCTACTGGTCTTATTTCTACCTATTGCTACTGGTCTTATTGCTACCTATTGCTACTGGTCTTATTGCTACCTATTGCTACTGGTCTTATTGCTACCTATTGCTACTGGTCTTATTGCTACCTATTGCTGCTGGTCTTATTGCTACCTATTGCTGCTGGTCTTATTGCTACCTATTGCTACTGGTCTTATTTCTACCTATTGCAACTGGTCTTATTTCTACCTATTGCTACTGGTCTTATTGCTACTTATTGCTACTGGTCTTATTGCTACCTATTACTACTGGTCTTATTGCTACCTATTGCTGCTGGTCTTATTGCTACCTATTGCTACTGGTCTTATTGCTACCTATTGCTACTGGTCTTATTGCTACCTATTGCTGTTGGTCTTATTGCTACCTATTGCTGCTGGTCTTATTGCTACCCATTGCTACTGGTCTTATTGCTACCTATTGCTACTGGTCTTATTGCTACCTATTGCTACTGGTCTTATTTCTACCTATTGCTACTAATCTTATTGCTACCTATTGCTACTGGTCTTATTTCTACCTTTTGCTACTGGTCTTATTGCTACTGGTCTTATTTCTACCTATTGCTGCTGGTCTTATTGCTATCTATTGCTACTGGTCTTATTTCTACATATTGCTGCTGGTCTTATTGCTACCTATTGCTACTGGTCTTATTGCTACCTATTGCTACTGGTCTTATTGCTACCTATTGCTGCTGGTCTTATTGTTACCTGCTGGTCTTATTGCTACCTATTGCTGCTGGTCTTATTGTTACCTATTTCTGCTGGTCTTATTGCTACCTATTGCTGCTGGTCTTATTGCTACCTATTGCTGCTGGTCTTATTGCTACCTATTGCTGCTGGTCTTATTGCTACTGGTCTTATTGCTACCTATCGCTACTGGTCTTATTGCTACCTATTGCTGCTGGTCTTATTGCTACCTATTGCTACTGGTCTTATTGCTACCTATTGCTACTGGTCTTATTGCTACCTATTGCTACTGGTCTTATTTCTACCTATTGCTACTGGTCTTATTGCTACCTATTGCTACTGGTCTTATTGCTACCTATTGCTATTGATCTTATTGCCAGCAATTGCTACTGATCTTATTGCTACTGGTCTTATTGCTACCTATTGCTACTGATCTTATTGCTACCTATTGCTACTGGTCTTATTGCTACCTATTGCTACTGGTCTTATTGCTACCTATTGCTACTGGTCTTATTGCTACTGGTCTTGTTGCTACCTATTGCTACTGGTCTTATTGCTACCTATTGCTGCTGGTCTTATTGCTAGCTATTGCTACTGGTCTTATTGCTACCTATTGCTACTGGTCTTATTTCTACCTATTGCTACTGGTCTTATTGCTACCTATTGCTTCTGGTCTTATTGCTACCTATTGCTATTGATCTTATTGCCAGCTATTGCTACTGGTCTTATTGCTACTGGTCTTATTGCTACCTATTGCTACTGATCTTATTGCTACCTATTGCTACTGGTCTTATTGCTACCTATTGCTACTGGTCTTATTGCTACCTATTGCTACTGGTCTTATTGCTACCTATTGCTACTGGTCTTATTGCTACTGGTCTTGTTGCTACCTTTTGCTACTGGTCTTATTGCTACCTATTGCTGCTGGTCTTATTGCTAGCTATTGCTACTGGTCTTTTTGCTACCTATTGCTATTGGTCTTATTGCTACCTATTGCTACTGGTCTTATTGCTACCTATTGCTCCTGGTCTTATTGCTACCTATTGCTACTGGTCTTCAGGTGCTCACTGAAGACTTAAAGGGACATAAAACCCACATTTTACTTTCATTAATAAGATAGGAAATACAATTTTAAACGACTTTTTACCAATTTGCTTCTATAATCAAATTTTCTTTATTGAAAAGCAGGAAGGGAAGTTCAGGAGCCTGCACGTGTCTTCAGCACTATATTACAGCATTTTTGCAACAATGTTATACATTAACACGAGCACTAGATGGCAGCACTATTTCCTGATTTCCTGTCATGTAGTGCTCCAGACACGTGCACGCTACCTATCTAGATATTATTATTATCTGTTATTTGTAGAGTGCCAAAAGATTCTGCAGCGCTAGATATCTCTTCAACAAAGAATGACATACAAATGATGCAAATTTGATAATAGAAGTCAATTCGAAACTTTTTAAAAATTGTGTTCTCTATCTAAATCATGAAAGATAAAATCCCTTTAACCCTGTATGTCACTGGTCTTTCTAGGAAGGTGCCACTTTCAATAGCTTTTTTAACAAGCCTTCTGGAGGGCTCTAATAACGCTGGCGGCAAGACCTGTGCTATTGTAGCAAAACAATCCCTTAACGATCAGCGACGTACAGGGTACGTTATGGCCACTATGGGGTTAAAGGGACATAGATTAAAATTAAACTATTGTGTTTCAGGTAGAGATTGTAGGACCCCTTTACTGGATGAAGCTTTTAATGTGGATGACAACCATATTTCATCATCCTAAACTTAGGAGGGGGTTGCACTGGAAACCAGAAAGTGCAGTTTGCTGCAGAGGGCGTAAGGGAGCTGGATGGGGGAGGGTAAGTAATCAAACCCCTCAGTCTCAGTTCCCTTAAGCCATAGAAATCCCCAATACTCATATTTGAAAAGCAACAGTTAAAGAATTTTTTTTTAAAAAAAATAATCCCCCACATACATATTTTGTAGGAAGGGGTCTCTATGGTCTATAACAGCTCATCAAAAGTGCATAGAGATCCCTGAACCCCCTAGATGTAAAGCCCAGAAGCCCCTTTTTAAAAGAATGCCCCTTTATGTTTTTTAACAGCCTAGTGATCAATGTGGTGCTCACTAGCAGGAATGTGTGAATTTACATGAGTGGAGGTTCATGGGAGCCCCTATGCACAAAGTTATAGACATATATCCAAAAGCCTTTACGTATAAGGGGATAATCCCTTTTTCTTTTTACAACAGAGTTTAGAAAAAAAAACACATACACTACAGTTTGCTACCTTGTTTTTTTAAATCTTAATACAAGTATGCATTCTTTAACACTTTCTGTGTCTTACAGCGGGGTTTAAATGTAAGAAGCATCTAAAACTCCAAAACAGCTCAGCACAGGAAATGGCTCAGCAGGTAAAGGTTTAAAGAAATGTTTCCAGTCTACTTCTATTATAAGCTTTTACGTTGTTTTCTTGTTATCCTTTGGAGAACAGCAATACTACCTCAGATATTTACTCTCGGCTAGATTAAGAGTTCTGCAGCCAAAGGGGTGCGTTAGCTACGCTGGCTTTTTTTCTCCCGCACCTTTTAAATACCGCTGGTATTTAGAGTTCACAGAAGGGCTGCGTTAGGCTCCAAAAAGGGAGCGTAGAGCATATTTACCGCCACTGCAACTCTCAATACCAGCGGTGCTTACGGACGCGGCCAGCTTCAAAAACGTGCTCGTGCACGATTCCCCCATAGGAAACAATGGGACAGTTTGAGCTGAAAAAAAACCTAACACCTGCAAAAAAGCAGCGTTCAGCTCCTAACACAGCCCCATTGTTTCCTATGGGGAAACACTTCCTAAGTCTGCACCTAACACCCTAACATGTACCCCGAGTCTAAAAGTCTAAACACCCCTAACCTTACACTTATTAACCCCTAATCTGCCGCCCCCGCTATCGCTGACCCCCACATATTATTATTAACCCCTAATCTGCCGCTCCGTACACCACCGCCAGCTACGTTATCCCTATGTACCCCTAATCTGCTGCCCCTAACATCGCCGACCACTATGTTATATTTATTAACCCCTAATCTGCTGCCCCCGCTATCGCTGACACCTGCATATTATTATTAACCCCTAATCTGCCGCTCCGTACACCGCCGCAACATACATTATAGTTATGTACCCCTAATCTGCTGCCCCTAACACAGCCGACCCCTATATTATATTTATTAACCCCTAATCTGCCCCCCACAACGTCGCCGCCAGCTACCTACAATAATTAACCCCTAATCTGCCGACCGGAGCTCACCGCTACTATAATAAATGTATTAACCCCTAAAGCTAAGTCTAACCCTAACACTAACACCCCCCTAAGTTAAATATAATTTAAATCTAACGAAATAAATTAACTCTTATTAAATAAATTATTCCTATTTAAAGCTAAATACTTACCTGTAAAATAAATCCTAATATAGCTACAATATAAATTATAATTATATTGTAGCTATTTTAGGATTAATATTTATTTTACAGGCAACTTTGCATTTATTTTAACCAGGTACAATAGCTATTAAATAGTTAATAACTATTTAATAGTTACCTAGTTAAAATAATTACAAAATTACCTGTAAAATAAATCCTAACCTAAGTTACAATTAAACCTAACACTACACTATCAATAAATTAATTAAATACAATACCTACAAATAACTACAATTAAATAAACTAACTAAAGTACAAAAAATAAAAAAGAACTAAGTTACAAAAAATAAATTTTTTTTTACAAACATTAGAAAAATATTACAACAATTTTAAACTAATTACACCTACTTTAAGCCCCCTAATAAAATAACAAAGACCCCCAAAATAAAAAAATGCCCTACCCTATTCTAAATTAAAAAAGTTCAAAGCTCTTTTACCTTACCAGCCCTGAAAAGGGCCATTTGCGGAGCATGCCCCAAATAATTCAGCTCTTTTGCCTGTAAAAAAAACCATACAATACCCCCCCCAACATTACAACCCACCACCCACATACCCCTAATCTAACCCAAACCCCCCTTAAATAAACCTAACACTAAGCCCCTGAAGATCTTCCTACCTTATCTTCACCATGCCAGGTTCACCGATCCATCCACCGAAGTCTTGATCCAAGCCCAAGCGGGGGCTGAAGAGTGACGTCCATCCTCCGGCTGAATTCTTGATCCAAGCAGGCAGAAGAGGACATCCAGACCGGCAAACATCTTCATCCAAGCTGCATCTTCTATGTTCTTCAATCCGATGACGACCGGCTGATCTTCAAGACCTCCAGCGCGGATCCATCCATCTTCACCGACGACTTCCCGACGAATGACGGTTCCTTTAAGGGACGTCATCCAAGATGGCGTCCCTCGAATTCCGATTGGCTGATAGGATTCTATCAGCCAATCGGAATTAAGGTAGGAAAATTCTGATTGGCTGATGGAATCAGCCAATCAGAATCAAGTTCAATCCGATTGGCTGATCCGATCAGCCAATAAGATTGAGCTCGCATTCTATTGGCTGATCGTTAAAAGAGCTTTGAACTTTTTTAATTCAGAATAGGGTAGGTCATTTTTTTATTTTGGGGGCTTTGTTATTTTATTAGGGGGCTTAGAGTAGGTGTAATTAGTTTAAAATTGTTGTAATATTTTTCTAAGATAAGGTAGGAAGATCTTCAGGGGCTTAGTGTTATTTAAGGGGGGTTTGGGTTAGATTAGGCGTATGTGGGTGGTGGGTTGTAATGTTGGGGGGGTATTGTATGTGTTTTTTTTACAGGCAAAAGAGCTGAATTCTTTGGGGCATGCCCCGCAAAGGGCCCTTTTCAGGGCTGGTAAGGTAAAAGAGCTTTGAACTTTTTTAATTTAGAATAGGGTAGGGCATTTTTTTATTTTGGGGGGCTTTGTTATTTTATTAGGGGGCTTAGAGTAGGTGTAATTAGTTTAAAATTGTTGTAATATTTTTCTAATATTTGTAAATATTTTTTTATTTTTTGTAACTTAGTTCTTTTTTATTTTTTGTACTTTAGTTAGTTTATTTAATTGTTTTTATTTGTAGGTATTGTATTTAATTAATTTATTGATAGTGTAGTGTTAGGTTTAATTGTAGATAATTGTAGGTATTGTATTTAATTAATTTATTGATAGTGTAGTGTTAGATTTAATTGTAACTTAGGTTAGGATTTATTTTACAGGTAATTTTGTAATTATTTTAACTGGGTAACTATTAAATAGTGTACCTGGTTAATATAATTACAAAGTTGCCTGTAAAATAAATATTAATCCTAAAATAGCTACAATATAATTATAATTTATATTGTAGCTATATTAGGATTTATTTTACATGTAAGTATTTAGCTTTAAATAGGAATAAGTTATTTAATAAGAGTTAATTTATTTCGTTAGATTTAAATTATATTTAAATTAGGGGGGTGTTAGGGTTAGGGTTAGACTTAGCTTTAGGGGTTAATACATTTATTATAGTAGCGGTGAGATCCGGTCGGCAGATTAGGGGTTAATAATTGTAGGTAGGTGGAGGCGACGTTGCCTGTAAAATAAATATTAATCCTAAAATAGCTACAATATAATTATAATTTATATTGTAGCTATATTAGGATTTATTTTACATGTAAGTATTTAGCTTTAAATAGGAATAAGTTATTTAATAAGAGTTAATTTATTTCGTTAGATTTAAATTATATTCAACTTAGGGGGGTGTTAGGGTTAGGGTTAGACTTAGCTTTAGGGGTTAATACATTTATTATAGTAGCGGTGAGATCCGGTCGGCAGATTAGGGGTTAATAATTGTAGGTAGGTGGAGGCGACGTTGGGGGCGGCAGATTAGGGGTTAATAATAATATGCAGGTGTCAGCGATAGCGGGGGCAGCAGATTAGGGGTTAATAAATGTAACATAGTGGTCGGCGATGTTAGGGGCAGCAGATTAGGGGTACATAGGGATAACGTAGCTGGCGGCGGTGTACGGAGCGGCAGATTAAGGGTTAAAAAAATTTAATAGAGTGGCGGCGATGTGGGGGGACCTCGGTTTAGGGGTGTATAGGTAGTTTATGGGTGTTAGTGTACTTTAGAGCAAAGTAGTTAAGAGCTTTATAAACTGGCGTTAGCCCAGAAAGCTCTTAACTACTGACTTTTTTCTGCGGCTGGAGTTTTGTCGTTAGATTTCTAACGCTCACTTCAGCCAAGACTCTAAATACCGGCGTTAGAAAGATCCCATTGAAAAGATAGGATACGCAAATGGCGTAGGGGGATCTGCGGTATGGAAAAGTCGCGGCTGCAAAGTGAGCGTTAGACCCTTTCCTGACTGATTCCAAATACCAGCGGGCGGTAAAAACCTGGTTTTGACGGCTACCGCCCAACTCTAAATCTAGGCCTCTGTATTTTGATAGCCTTATAATATGCCTGTTACCAAGGTTTCTAAACACTAAAAATATAATTTTATGTATTTCTTTTTCTTTAATAAGCTTATTTTGACAGGTTTTGAGAATCTAATTAAGCTACACAATTACAGATGGATGTAATATTTTATTTCTAGGTCTTTACTATACCAATTTAGCAGATACAATAACATAAATTAAAAGAAAGTAAATGTTTGTCTTGATATATTTTGTAAAACAATTATGTAAACTTATGGAATAAGAAGTGCAGCTTCAAGAAAGACAAATGAACAAAATATTCTTGCCAAAAATGAGAGGAGGTTAATTTTTAAAAGGAGATTCATTATGGAATTATGTTTGATATACTGAGTAATCAATAAAATATCTTGTATAATTAAAATCATTTTTATTTGAATTATGACCACAAATCATCTAGATTCACTGCAAATGATAACTCTAGTACATAATTCTATATTTTTTTTTAATATAATCCTGGCATGGTACTTTTTGATTAAATGTTCTACCAAAGTGCTTGCCATATTTTTTCATGACATTATATTTTTGTAATTTAATATATGTTGACGATAAAAAGGCAAAAACCTGAAGTGTAAGTATATCATGCCTGAAGTTAGGGATTTGATATATAATTATATATGTTTTCTTATTTATAAAGCTAGTTAAAAGAAGCATTATTTAAAAGAGATTTAAAACCAGTAGGCATTACTGTGACATTCATTACACACAAATAATATACTAAGATAAAACATGAAATAGCCAATGTACTGGATAATTTATAGTGTCACTTATAAGGAAGACATTAAAGAATATTTTTGTTTCAATAGCTAAGAGAATCCTAAGGTCTCAATTCAAATTATTTAGTCATGCATGGTGCTATAAAACATTCTTCTATTGCATTTTCTAGATGATTAAGTTGATAATATTTTATTAAACGTATATAGGGTTTTCTGTTTTATTGATGTATTCCTGATTTCATATTTAGAAGAAATTTTGTAAAACACAAAAACTGCTCTAAATGAAACTTAGAAATATAGAAACAATGGGATAATCCATTAAACTAACCAAGCACTATGAGAGGCATTGGTCTAGATGCAATAAAACTTATTTGTGAATCTAATATCTTGTTGTATAAACTTACTGCAGCATTGCAATTAAAAAATAGTAAAAGGTATTTGCACCCACTTCTTATCTTTTCATTTCAACTTAAGTTCTATTACAATTAAAGGAGCCTTATCGATCATGCAACTGTTCACTTCTTGGGGCATAGAACAAGTTCCACTGGGAAGAACACCAGCATCACAAAAACGACTTCAAAACTTTATTGAATGGGGGCATGTCCGGACAGCTGTGCAACTGAATTTGTTTATCTTCTGTGAATCAGCTAATCCTGAATTCATCTATCTACCTTTAGTTTTTACAGAATTCAACTTTTTTCAAAATTTGTAAAGCTGAAACTTTCTGCAGTCTCTGTTGGATAGCCCCCCCAGTAAAGATGTAAAGCAGTGAGAAAGATCTGCTTCAATTTATAACCAGTAAGGCCCTACATATCTTCTTCCATTGATCAGCATAAAATAAAAATTATAACTTTTTACTTTCAACGTACCACTTGTAATCGGGTCCATAATCTTTAAATATGTACTGACCATCTAATTTTATAAGCCAGTATAACTTTTTATTTGACATCTATTCCTATTGCGAATGCTCTTTTGCGTTTTTATCTGCTACATTTTTTTGCTTTATATTTACACTTAGTAATTTTAAGTGCAAGTCCAGTAATAATCACGATAATAACCAAATATTATATACATAGCAAAGATTTTCCATAAAACCTAAAATTATATCTCTGCAATAGGCATGAATTATTGCCTATTGCGAGATATAATTTTAGGTTTTATGGAAAATCTTTGCTATGTATATAATATTTGGTTATTATTGTGATTATTACTGGATAATTACATTATTTAGGATGCTCTCCACAGCCCTTGTCACCCTACATCCCTTCCCCATATAGGGCTACATTATCGGTGGAGCACAAAATAGAGTTCTCACTCGTGCATTGACTTCGATAGAAGTAAGCTTTTTGTGCACATATTAAAAGTTAGAGGTAAAAAGTTTGAGCACCACTACTAACCCGATGCTCTCCAAAAGCTGAATTGTGAATATTGCGATCACATTAACGTATTCCTCTATAGAATTCAATGGAACACCAATACTTGTGCTTAAACCCGATTGCATTTACTCAAGTGCGCTAACTTGACATGAAATGTAAATACAGTGGAGCAAAAAAGTATTTAGTCAGCCGTTCTCCCACTTAAGAAGATGAGAGAGGGCTGTAATTTCCATCATAGGTATACCTCAACTATGAGAGACAAAATGTGGAAACAAATCCAGACAATCACATTGTCTGATTTGGAAAGAATTTATTTGCAAATTATGGTGGAAAATAAGTATTTGGTCAATATCAAAAGTTCATCTCAATACTTTGTTATATATCCTTTGTTGGCAATGACAGAGGTCAAACGTTTTCTGTAAGTCTTCACAAGGTTGTCACACACTGCTGCTGGTATGTTGGCCCATTCCTGCATGCAGACCACCTCTACAGCAGTGATGTTTTAGGGCTGTCGCTGGGCAACACAGACTTTCAACTCCCTCCAAAGATTTTCTATGGGGTTGAGATCTGGAGACTGGCTAGGCCACTCCAGGACCTTGAAATGCTTCTTACGAAGCCACTCCTTCATTGCCCGGGTGGTGTGTTTGGGATCATTGTCATGCTGAAAGACTCAGCCACATTTCATCTTCAATGCCCTTGCTGATGGAAGGAGGTTTGCACTCAAAATCTCACGATACATGGCCCCATTCATTCTTTCATGTACACGGATCAGTCGTCCTGTTCCCTTTGCAGAGAAACAGCCCCAAAGCATGATGTTGCCACCCCCATGCTTCACAGTAGGTATGGTGTTCTTTGGTTGCAACTCAGCATTCTCTCTCCTCCAAACACGACGAGTTGTGTTTCTACCAAACAGTTCTACTTTGGTTTCATCTGACCATATGACATTCTCCCAATCCGCTTCTGGATCATCCAAATGCTCTCTAGCATACTTCAGATGGGCCCGGACATGTACTGGCTTAAGCAGGGGGACACGTCTGGCACTGCAGGATCTGAGCCCCTGGTGGCGTAGTGTTTTACTGATGGTAGCCTTTGTTACGTTGGTCCAAGCTCTCTGCAGGTCATTCACTATGTCCCCCCGTGTGGTTCTGGGATGTTTGCTCACCGTTCTTATGATCATTTTGACCCCACGGGGTGAGATTTTGCGTGGAGCCCCAGATCGAGGGAGATTATCAGTGGTCTTGTATGTCTTCCATTTTCTAATTATTGCTCCCACAGTTGATTTCTTCACACCAAGCTGCTTGCCTATTTCAGATTCAGTCTTCCCAGCCTGGTGCAGGTCTACAATTTTGTTTCTGGTGTCCTTCGACAGCTCTTTGGTCTTCACCATAGTGGAGTTTGGAGTGTGACTGTTTGAGGTTCTGGACAGGTGTCTTTTATACTGATAACAAATTCAAAAGAGTGCCATTAATACAGGTAATGAGTGGAGGACAAAGGAGCCTCTTAAAGAAGAAGATACAGGTCTGTGCGAGCCAGAAATCTTGCTTGTTTGAAGGTGACCAAATACTTATTTTCCACCATAATATGCAAATAAATTCTTTCCAAATCAGACAATGTGATTGTCTGGATTTGTTTCCACATTTTGTCTCTCATAGTTAAGGTATACCTATGACGAAAATTACAGGCTTTTCTCATCTTCTTATGTTGGTGACTGACTAAATACTTTTTTGCCCCACTGTATTTCACATTCCAATGTTCCTCACATAGAATAATATGTTCTATTTATTTTTAAATACATAGTTCTATATATATTTGATGTTTTTTTGGTAAAATATGTATCTATACCTATTTTGTTATTATTTTATTATTATCAGGTATTTGTAGAGCTCAAACAGATTCCGCAGCGCTATAAACATAGGCGGTATACAAGATAACATTTATAGGAATCAAATGAGTAGAGGGCCCTGCCGAGAGTTGCACTGTTGTAATTGGCTCTTATGAAGGTGATCTACAAACAGCTGGGCTCATAGGCTTACATTCTGAGGGGTTCAAGGGGAAAGCTATGGAGTTAGGAAAGGTTAGTGTAGGTTGTATGTATCCCTGAAAAGTAGAGTCTTTAGGGAGCGCTTGAAGCTGTTAAAACTAGGGGAGAGTCTTGTGGAGCGAGGCAGGTAGTTCCACAAGATGGGAGCCAGTCTGGAGAAGTCCTGTAAACAGTAATGTGAGGAAGTAACAAGAGAGGGGGAGAGTAGGAGATTGTGAGCAGAGCGAAGGGGATGGGATGGAGAGTATCTGGAGACAAGGTCTGAAATGTAGGGGGGAGCAGTGCAGTTGAGGGCTTTGTATGTCAGAGTGAGGATTTTACGTTTAATCCTGGAGGCAAGAGGAAGCCAGTGAAGGGATTGGCAGAGAGGTGCAGCAGATGAAGAGCAATGTGTAAGGAAGATTATATATATATATATATATATATATATATATATATATATATATTATATATAGGTATATACATATATATTTAAAAATACTTATGACATATTCCCCTATGGAAAGAACATTGAAATCTGAAATATTTACAGTACATAAATAATTCAACACTTTATTAAATATCTCTAAGTTAAAGCCCTTTGGAGGACTTTTTTTCTAACACCTGAGACCTCATATCTTTGAGCCCTTATGCATTTTTATTTAAAAAAAAAAATGTGTTATATTTTTCAGAAATCCAGGACATACTGTATAATTGAAGAACAAGAAGAATACATCATTGCTTGTATACATCACATTTAAAGGTCCAAGACTATGACATCATAAACTCGTTTGTAAAATAATGCAGCTCAATTGAAAGTCCAGTAATTTCTATACCTGGATATATATTGTGAACAATAAAGAAGAGGATAAAAGGATAGATAAGAACAAAAAAACATCAAACAGATTTAAAAGAACTAAACTGGTGTTGCCAATCATTGTTTTAACTGAGTAAGTAGTAAGAGGAGTACTCGAAAAATGTAAACTTTTCTCATATTCAAAAATGTTCTAACCATATTTAAGTATGCTCATTACATAATATGTTATACATTAGGCCGTGCATTATATCTTAATTTTTTATAAACATAATTTTTATCAGACAGTGTTATTATGAGTGTAACTGTACTGTTAAATGTATTTTAATGTGTTTTGTGCAATTTTTTGTCTTGCTTAACAGTTAACCAGAGCTCTGAAGTCAAGCTAACCTGATGTGCATTAAATTCAATTGTGCTCAAGCGATTTCAAAGAGCTGCTATATACTCCTTATGGCAACAGTTACCTTACCACTCATAATCTAGACCATAAGGTTCCAATGTCAGTGTGCAATTTAGCTTTGCGGCTATGCTTATCCCCCACACAGATGTTAACTCTTCTCTTTATTAGCACTGATACAATTGTTAAGCCATACAGAGCTGTACTACGGTTTTTACCTATTGCTGGTGCATTTGAATATACCATAACATTTGCCTGACCTGTTACTGTTCAAATTTACAACTGTTGGTATTTCGCTATTAAACACGTGCATTCAGCATTGGACAAATACAGGTTCATCTGATTTTTTTTCTAAATTCTTCTGAATCCCGACTTTCCAAATGAACCAAGAAGTGAGAAGGATGAGAAACAAAATATTGCATGTTTGTTAGTGCATTTGTTTAGTTTATTTCATTACTTTCAGCGCTACAACAAAGGTGCAGGAAGCAGAAGAAATAAGCTGAGATCAATAGGGGGGGGGCGTGGCCAGTTAGAAATAAGTATCCATTTAAGTATAAGGGTATAGCTAATGAGGAACAGCCAATTGGCTCCCTACACCTCTTTTTCAAATATAATCTGTAATTAAGTCCTCCTAAAACCAACTGCAGTTCCCTTGGGCCTTATTAAGCTTATCATTTGAGGGGGATTAGGATTTAGAGTGGTCGCTCTTGGACCCAGGAAAGGTTAGTGAGTAGTTTGATACTTAAGCCATAAAATAAGCAGATAGAGCTAAACAGTCAGGAACTGAATGCATGAACGGTGAAATAGTTAACTGAAGGTCAAACAGCACTAAACAGATAAGCTAATGATTTCCTATATTCAAATATTAAAATTGAGTGACTTAAAATTACAGAGATGCTCATATGTACCCTATTGCTGCTGCAATAGACCCCTAGAGGAAGTGGTACATCATTATGAGGTCACAGGAACCATCTGCACTAGTTGCTACCTAACAATCTCATGCTAGGTTATGCTCAACTATATTTAATCTATAGGGTATAGGTTGCAGCTAGTTATTCAATATAAGAGATTACCTGAGAGCTAGGCGCTTAGCCTCAAGATGGGAGCAGACATTATAATAGAATATTATCATGGTGAGTCAACAGCACATCAAATCGATTAACATCTTGATTATATTATATCCCTGACATTATTTAACACCTTAGTTGCAAACTTATCGCCTCTTAGAACTGTTATCTAGCACAGGTGGATGGCAGTAGGTCATTTTCCTATATTAGTGTCTAGGGGAAATGCTGTACTCAATAGCTCCTGTTAGATATATTAAAAATCTCATTACTGCTCTATAGAAACCCGTATGGGTCTTTGAATGATATATAGGAATCATGCTAATACTATTATCGCAGGAAGTCCCACAGAGAACATATTAGAGCCCATAGAAAGGACTAATTCAAAAGACTGATATGTGTTGTGTGCTTTATAATATATTGGGATAAGAGGATAACCACGACTGAAATACAACAAAGAAGCTACTATGCTAAGCATTCTATAGCACTTCAGGGATTATAGGATAAAGTTCCCATATGTACAAGATATAAACTTAGGTTATTTGTACAAATCAACATATGTACATCTACAACGACTATAACAACCTTATAACAGTGAGTGCAAATGATAGTGTCGGAGCAGTTTAGCAAGCATGGCTGACATTTTCAGTATAATGAATGAAAGAAGGTTTAATGTTAGCAAACCAAGACCAGCTTATATAGGAGCTTAGAATACCTCAACCCCCTCAATAGTGCAAAAGCTAAGTACTCAAACAGGAACTATCAGAGGTAAAACAGATTATTATAGGATATGCTTTAAATATGCGAGTAGCTAATATGGAGGGATAGTTATGTACATGTAATAGTATAGGGGCTGGCTATCTAATAAAGTGAACTTTCCCCCTATAAGAATATTACCAAACTTGTTATCTAAAGAATCCCACATAAACTATCAAAGGTATAGCCGTGAGCTAGATCAAACTCTATAGCATGTTCCACTACCATGCTGGTATACAGACTTGTAGGCCATGAACATAAATTTCATGGGAGTAAAAGCTGAAATCGCAATCATAGACTAAGTGCAGTTTGTATGATATGAGTATAAGCATTAAGATTACAGAATAATGACAAACTGGTATAAATCAATTAGCAGTGAACTACAAGATGCATTCCCCCTAAGGACTGAGAAGGAAGTAATTAAACCATGTGGTTAGGCATAGTGAACACCAACAGTCATTAAACAGTAAGTCCTGAACAGAACTTTACAAGCTCAGTAGTGAAGGTTCAAGTGCTCATATACTAAACGGTAACCTAGATGGCATGTAAGCAGAAACACATTGAATAAAAATACATTTTAAGAGGGTATAGTGCCTCCACATAACAAACTTGAGGCTCACAAAAATATACGTGGTGCAATACTTATGTTGCTAACTGAAAAAAAAACATGTGGTTACTGATTCAGTCGGTGCAGATCATGATTCTTTCTAGACTCAGTCATGCGGGCAGGTTTCTATGAAATGTCCAACAACCAACTGAAGATTCTCTGGGGGTAGATAGCACATGCAAGCATTGGGCTTATAAGCGAATAAAGTTTCCACTATGCTCTTACCCCACTCCCATCCTGACTTTCAGCTTATCAAGGTTTATCAGTTTGCACCGCAGCCTCTGCTCAGACCTACCCAAGCGACTGAAGGAGAGACCACAATCAGGCTGCAATGCGAGTCCACATGATGTGTAGGACTTTGTAGAAGATTTGGCAGACTGAAACCACAGCAGCGCTTCTGTCGGCGACTCCATCTTGAGACCACTCCGTAGCTTATGCAGACTCTCTTCCAATGCGACCAGTATAATCTCAGCTGGGGTTGTTGCCAGGCTTGGTGGGATCCTCTGCTCTACTGCTGAAGTCACGTCAGTAGGATTGTTTACCTCCTCTCTCCTGAGCTGCACTGGATGAGTTAACTCCTCTGCGGTGAGCCTTATGTAGTCCGGTTTCAGTGTCAGGGTAGAGGTGAATGGAGCTGTAGGGTTCCGATTGTCACAGAATGAGGAGGTTGGATAGCGATCTATAGCAGGCGTGTGCTGATTATAGAGATCATTGCAGGCTTCTCGCGGGGATCCCCGTTCTTCTTTGAGAATGTCATGTAAGCTGCAGAAGTGGGCATCTAGCTTAGCCTCGAGTTCCCCTAGTAAAAATACGATCTCTGCCTCCATTTTATCTGTTCCGCTATGCAAATGCTTGTGTCCTCAATAAAAAAGTCTTGTGGATCCACTAAAAGCTATAGGTGAGGCTGAACTTTGGCTTCGTATTTACAGGATTAGTAAGGTATAACTGTACTCGGGCAAGCCAGGAAGGAGGTTAGGAATAATTTGAAGTGGCTTGCAGCTTGTTTCTCAATAGTATTAGTTTTAAGGATCCTTTTGGGTAAAGAGTGGCTTGAGCAGGTCAATCTTTGGCTTCTAATTCAGGACATGTATACTGAAGAGGTAGATGTGAAGTTTATCCTCCGATATATTACAGATTGGATTGCTAAAGGCACGGAGCTCTCAAATGTGCTGCCATCCATGTTTGATGCTTGGACACACCCCTACCGTCCAATCTGCTTTTAAAGGGACATAGAACCCAATATGATTCTTTCATGATTCAGATAGAGCATATAATTTTAAACAACTTTTTAATTTACTTCTATTATTAATTTTGATTTGTTCTCTTGTTATCTTTGTTGAAGGTGCAGCAATAGACTAGTGGGAGTTATTTGAACACATTGTATTAACCAATGACAGCAGCCACCAATCAGCAGCTAGCTCACAATAGTGCATTGCTGCTTCTACTTGTCTGCTGAGCAGAGGTGGGACAAGCACCGTTGCCTCTGATTCAGAGTCAAATATTATTTTCAAGGCGATTGTCTGCATTGGATGAAAAATTTAGAGGGGCAGTGGTGGCAGCAACAGGAGAGTTATCTTCAGCATCTGCTGTAACAGGAAATCCCATGTCAACTAGGAGATATGTAATACTCACCACTTATTAGCACTATTAATCCATTCATCAAAGTAAAGAGGACAGTGAGGGAAACTGAAGGTGAAGGTGCTGAATTAACATTGTTTGACTCTAAGCCTAGTAGAACTAATTAGAGAGGGTCCTAAGTTACCAAGAAGTCACTGTATACATGTCAGCAATTTAGACAGTCTACTCTCAAAAATAGCGGTGCCACATCTACCAGCAAGAAAAGATCAGAAGCAGTTGCAGGTCAGGTGACTGCTTCAAGTCGCTCAAAGGTTATAATTGGACCTTTGTGAAGTGCAAATTGTTTGGCAAAGAGGTTATCTGTGGGAGAGTGTTGGGTCATCTCACCAGCTCTGGGATGACTTATTATCTCTGCATGCACCCCAAGGCTGTGTAAATGAGGAAAAACATTGGGGTAAGCATAATCAGCAGCAACAGTGCTACAATATCCTCCTAAGATCAGCTGTCAATGTCACCTACTAGGAGCAGCAATACCAGAAGTAGTAAGGGCAGGTGACATAGGGATGATGGCAGTCAGCAAAATCAAGTATCAAGTTTAACACATCAAAATGACAAGTTCAGCCCATTCTAAAGCATTTGGGGGGGGTCACTCTAGGGGTATGTGCAAGCAGCAGTCATGAAAAATAACCCAATATATAGGTGAGCTGGTATCTGTCAGCCATGCTTGAAGAGGAACCTTTTTAAGCAGCTAATGGAGACTGCTGCTTCCCAATACCTCCTACCTTAACACAGTACTTTCATCATGAATGTAGTCCCCTTACTCTAATGTTCCTGAGTTGCAGTGTTGAAGGAGGAGTTGGCAAAGGCTGCTGTGCAGTTGGTGCATTTTGATGGCACAGTGGGTAGGAGAGGAGGTGATAGGTAATGAAAATGGCCTTTGCAATCACCGATAGAACAGCCAATATGGTGACTGCAATGAGAAGGACTTTGTAGGTGTGCTTTGTTTGGCTCACATGCTCCACCTGGTGGTAAAGGCTGCTATCCCTGAACTAACTGGGATCAGGGGCCCTTTAGGCATAGACAATTACTGGTCAGTTAGTGGCAGTCCTATAGCCTTTTAGGCATATCCCAAAGAAATTGAGCCAAAACACTGCCAGTTTCGGTCAAGCCATACCCTTGTAAAGTCACCTATTGAGCAAGATAGATACCTTCCTTAAACTGTGAAATAGTTTCTGGTGGTGTACTAAGTGGTGATGTAGCAGCACCTACCAGGAGGCTGACGTAGCAGCTGAAAATTCTCATGTGGGATCATCTGGAGAAATGCTCTGAACTCATGCTAGCCACCCAAAACTAAAGGGAAAATGGCTTTACAAACTAGTAACCTGCCAACGTGTAGAGGCAAACTTATTTGCAGGGTGTGTACAGTCCAAGAAAAATTGGGAGGGAGAAATGCAGCAGCAGGAGACAGATAACTTTGCATCACCTATACTAACCTGCAGCATTCAGAACTGTCACTGTAGCTCATGTAGCAAATAGCATTTTTCAAATTCAACTTTCCAAACCTAGGTAACCCTGTCCTTAGCTTTGGTTGATATTGAAATGTTTTACATTATCACTGCTGCTACTCCAAGATTCCATGCTGCAATGTAAAAGACAGCTCCTGTATTGCTGTTGTTACACTATGAGACTCCACTGTTGCTGTTACAGGGAAAGTTTATTTGACCTCTGATGCTGCCACTCCTGCTCATGCCATGTCTGCTCTGTGGTGGTCATCATCAGTTTTGGAACTTATTTGTTTGTATACCTTGGAGGTGTATTTTTTGGATTTGTGTACAATAATTAGAGGCCTACTCCTGCCTTTCCTGATACTACCATTCCTGCTCTGTGGTGGTCATCAGTCAATGCCAAATCCTTAGGGAACAGCTAACCACTGTATCCAAAGGACTCTAGGCAAGTGCTTGTTAACCTTCCTTAAAGGTGTATTTAATACATGGGATTTGTGAACAATTATAAGAGGCTACTTCCTGCTCTGTGGAGGTAATCTGTCAAAGCCAAATCCTTAGAGAACTGCTAGCCACTGTGTCTAATGAACTGTAGGCATGTCTTTGTTCACCTTCATTGGAGGTGTAATTTTGAGTTTTGTATACTATTATCAGAGGCTCACTTCAGTAACTGCACTGTCTTCTGCTACCACTCTTGCTCCTGACATGTCTGCTCTGTGGTGGTCATCAGTGTATGCCAAATTCTTAGGGAACTAATAGCCAGTTTTCAAGGAACTCAAGGCACAGTTTTGTTCCCCCTCCTTGAAGGTGTATTTTTTTTTTTTAAATTTCTTTTTATTACACAGAACTTGAAAATACATACGCCTAGATTTAGAGTTTTGTCGGTAAAGACCCGCGTAGCTAACGCTGCTTTTTTTCCCAGCGCACCCTTAAGATAACGCTGGTATTTAGAGTTGTCTGAGTGGCTGCATTAGGCTCAGAAAAGGGAGCCTTGAGCATAATTTAGCTTCCCTTCAACTCTCAATACCAGCGTTGCCTACGGTAGCGGTAAGCTTGAAAAACATGCTTGTGCACGATATCTCCATAAGAAACAATGGGGCTGAGCTGGCTGGAAAAAAAACCTAACACCTGCAAAAAAGCAGCGTTCAGCTCCTGGCTCCTAGCGCAGCCCCATTGTTTCCTATCGCCTAGATTTAGAGTTCTGCGTTAGCCGTCAAAAGCAGCGTTAAGGGGTCCTAACGTTGCTTTTGGCCGCCCGCTGGTATTTAGAGTCGGCCAGGTAAAGGTGTACCGCTCACTTTCAAGCCGCGACTTTTCCATACCGCAGATCCCCTTACGCCAATTGCGTATCCTATCTATTCAATGGGATCTTCCTAACGCCGGTATTTAGAGTCTTGGCTGAAGTGAGCGTTACACCTCTACCGACAAGACTCCTACCGCCCATGGAAAGGCTGTAGTTAAGAGCTTTATGGGCTAACGCCTGTTTATAAAGCTCTTAACTACAGTGCTCTAAAGTACACTAACACCCATAAACTACCTATGTACCCCTAAACCGAGGTCCCCCCACATGGCCGCCACTATAATAAATATTTTTAACCCCTAATCTGCCGACCGCACATCGCCGCCACCTACATTATCCCTATGAACCCCTAATCTGCTGCCCCTAACATCGCCGACACCTACATAATATTTATTAACCCCTAATCTGCCCCCCCAACATCGTCGCTACCTAACTACACTTATTAACCCCTAATCTGCCGACCGGACCTCGCCGCCACTATAATAAATGTATTAACCCCTAAACCGCCACACTCCCGTCTCACAAACACTGTAATAAATAGTATTAACCCTTAATCTGTCCTCCCTAACATCGCCACCACCTAACTTCAAGTATTAACCCCTAATCTGCCGACCGGACCTCGCCGCTACTATAATAAAGTTATTAACCCCTAAACCGAAGTCTAACCCTAACCCCCCCCCTAAGTTAAATATAATTTTAATCTAACTAAATAAATTAAATCTTATTAACTAAAGTATTCCTATTTAAAACTAAATACTTACCTGTAATATAAACCATAAACTAGCTACAATATAACGAATAATTATATTTTATCTATTTTAGGATTTATATTTATTTTACAGGCAACTTTGTATTTATTTTAACTAGGTACAATAGCTATTAAATAGTTATTTACTATTTAATAGCTACCTAGTTAAAAGAATTACAAAATTACCTGTAAAATAAATCCTAACCTAAGTTACAATTAAACCTAACACTACACTATCAATAAATGAATTAAATAAATTACCTACAATTACATACAATTAGATAAACTAAACTAACTTACAAAAAAAAAAAAACACTAAATTACAAAAAATAAAAAAAAGATTACAAGAATATTAGGCTAATTACACCTACTCTAAGCCCCCTAATAAAATAAAAAAGCCCCCCAAAATAATAAAGGTCCCTACCCTATTCTAAATTAAAAAGTAATCAGCTCTTTTACCAGCCCTTAAAAGGGCTTTTTGCGGAGCATGCCCCAAAGTAATCAGCTCTTTTGTCTGTAAAAAAAAAATGCAACCCCCCCAACATTAAAACCCACCACCCACATACCCCTACTCTAACCCAAACCCCCCTTAAATAAACCTAACACTACCCCCCTGAAGATCTCCCTACCTTGATTCGTCTTCACCCAGCCGGGCTGAAGTCTTCATCCGATGGGGCAGAAGAGGACATCCAGACCGGCAGAAGTCTTCATCCTATCCGGGCAGAAGAGGACATCCGGACCGGCAGACATCTTCATTCAAGCGGCATCTTCTATCTTCATCCATCCGACGAGGAGCGGCTCCATCTTCAAGACCTCCGGCGCGGAACATCCTTCTTCAACGACGACTACCTGATGAATGAAGGTTCCTTTAAGTGACGTCATCCAAGATGGCGTCCCTCAAATTCCGATTGGCTGATAGGATTCTATCAGCCAATCGGAATTAAGGTAGGAAAAATCTGATTGGCTGATTCAATCAGCCATTCAGATTCAAGTTCAATCCGATTGGCTGATCCAATCAGCCAATCAGATTGAGCTCGCATTCTATTGGCTGATCGGAACAGCCAATAGAATGCGAGCCCAATCTAATTGGCTGATTGGATCAGCCAATTGGATTGAACTTGAATCTGATTGTCTGATTGAATCAGCCAATCAGATTTTTCCTACCTTAATTCCGATTGGCTGATAGAATCCTATCAGCCAATCGGAATTCGAGGGACGCCATCTTGGATGACGTCACTTAAAGGAACCTTCATTCGTCGGGTAGTCGTCAGTGAAGAAGGATGTTCCGCGCCGAAGGTCTGGAAGATGGAGCCGCTCCTTGTCGGACGGATGAAGATAGAAGATGCCTCTTCTGCCCCATCGGATGAAGACTTCTGCCCGGCTGGGTGAAGACGACTCAAGATAGGGAGATCTTCAGGGGGGTAGTGTTAGGTTTATTTAAGGGGGTTTGGGTTAGAGTAGGGGTATGTGGGTGGTGGGTTTTAATGTTGGGGGCGGTTGTATTTTTTTTTTTCAGGCAAAAGAGCTGATTACTTTGGGGCATGCCCCCCGCAAAGTAAGGGCTGGTAAAAGAACTGATTACTTTTTATTTAGAATAGGATAGGGACCTTTATTATTTTGGGGGGCTTTTTTATTTTATTAGGGGGCTTAGAGTAGGTGTAATTAGCCTAATATTCTTGTAATCTTTTTTTATTTTTTGTAATTTAGTGTTTTGTTTTTTTTTGTAATTTAGTTTACTTTATTTAATTGTATGTAATTGTAGGTAATTTATTTAATTAATTTATTGATAGTGTAGTGTTAGGTTTAATTGTAACTTAGGTTAGGATTTATTTTACAGGTAATTTTGTACTTATTTTAACTAGGTAGCTATTAAATAGTTATTAACTATTTAATAGCTATTGTACCTAGTTAAAAGAAATACAAAGTTGCCTGTAAAATAAATATAAATCCTAAAATAGCTACAATATAATTATTAGTTATATTGTAGCTATCTGTCAGGAATTAATTCTGCTTTTCCTACAAGGCAGAAAAAGAACAACAAAGTAACAACTTTGAACCACAACTGCAGCCTTAAGAATTAATATGAATGTAGTTAGACAGTTATCTGATACAAATATGAAACAACGGCGCAGCTTTTGTTTAATATGTATGAACAGGGCCGGATTTACATCTCAGGTGCCTGTAGGCACAAAAACCTGAAGCGCCCCCCCCACCCCCCCACCCCCCCTAGAAAAAAGTGGAAAAAATGAGGACTTTTTTTTATTATTATTTAGGACAACTAAAAATAAATATTAGATGTAAAATTACATTTTCCCTTTTATGGAGATACACAAATACACACACCAATTGCAATATTTGTTGTAATGGAAGCTACACCAAAAATCAATATTCACTTGACTCAAATGGCCATACAATTTCTATTATGTATAACAAAAACAAATCATGTTAAACTTTTAATGCAAAATATTCTAAAGAAAACCCTATTTAAAGGGACATCAAATGTGACAGTTTGCTGGGCATTTTATTATTGCACTAGTGCTTGCAGAGAAGTGTGTTAGCCTCTTGCAAAAGAGTTAAACACATAGTCAATGTCAGTTCTGAGACAGCAATACACATCTGTGCAGACCCAGATGGGCTCATAGGACATGTTTATTGACAAGCCATTAGTGTATTGCTTTTCTGGAGATGACTTTGACTATGTGCTTAACATTTTGTTGGAGTCAAACACAGTTTTGTGTAAACAATAGCAATATTAAAACTAGCAGCATGCAAGCTCATCACCATCAACAACCTGTGCAGCCAGTGGAAGAAAATATAAAATGTAGGGAAAAAAATCTTGTAAACTCTGATATTTTTGGTACAAACACACACAGATGTTACATTTATTTTGTTCTGAAATATAAATATCATATGATGTTGCTCTCAAAGGAAAACATGGAATGTTGTAGATTATATGTAATCCAGGGGTCAACAAATGTGTTTAAAATTAGAATTTAGAAATTCAATGGGAGGGGTTTAGTTTTAATCTTTGCCCCTCTCTCCTTCATGGCTCCCTCAACTGCTGTAACATATTCCCAATGAAACACTCGACTTTGTAGGCACCTGGCAGCACAATTCTTACTAAAATAAATGCCCTCATAAAAAAAAAAAAAAAAAAAAAAAAATTTTTTTTTTTTTTTTTTTTTTTTTTATTATTGACAGGCAGGCGCCCCTCACTGCAAGGCGCCTGTAGGCACATGCCTACTGTGCCTAATGGGAAATCCGGCCCTGTGTATGAAGATATCTGTCTGGCAATTAATATTGGTTTGAATCTGAATACTGCAACTAAGCAAACAAAAGAGGAAATGCAAAGTGCAATTCAATAAACCATAAGCAATAATAAAGTTGTGATAGTGAAAGATGTAGAAGCTATTTTGACAAGACAGCACTTTAACAGGGAAGGAAATAGTATCAGTGTTGTAAACTGTCTAATGTTAGTGTAAAGAGAAAACTTCAGTAGTAAGATTTAAGCAATTGAATGAGTCACAGAATCTATAAGTCTCTGTGAAAAGTATTCCTAATTTAGTTATAAGTTGCAAGGAGGCTTTTAGAAACAGCTGTGTAACAATTGAACAGATTTGATACATTCAGGATTGCAGTGAAAGGTAGGTAAGATATTAAGTTGAAATCTTACCAAGTAGGATGAAGGTGTAAGTCCGTTTTAGTTAACTACTTCTGTTGATAACAGAGAGGCCGGTACCGGTAACAATCTGTAAGGAGAGTTGAGAGTAGCTAGGAGTGTTCCGGTGGCGTGTGACGTCACAGCCGGCTCCGTTGAGCAGAGATCCTGTGTCAGTTGCAACAGCTGCTGAGGAGTGTGAATCCTTAGGAGATTGATTGCGGTAGGAGACAGAATTCTAAGCACTAAGCAATAGGTTGGTTGATGTTTTATACGTTGTATGTGAGAGGGAGTTTCCAGAAGGTGCAAGGACATAATCAGTAAAGGACGGTCAGAGAGTGAAGTAATTATGAATTCATGACAGAACCCCCACCCCAAAGATCTTCTCCGGGGATCAGGGCGAGGACGGTCCGGATGACGGCGGTGAAACTGAGCCAAGAGGCGAGGAGCAGAGAGGTTGGAAGACGGCTCCCAAGAGTCTTCTGAATCCGGATAACCCTTCCAATGAACCAAATACTGAACGCCAGTTCCCACCGTACGGGAGTCCAAAATTTTCTGTACCTCATATTCAGATTGAGGTATCGGAATAGAAGGTAGGTGCAGGTCACTGACAGTATGGTCACGTAGAGTCCGGTAGGGTTTGAGGAGACTTATGTGGAAAGTAGGGTGAGTCTTCATAGAAGCTGGCAAGTCAAGGGTGACAGCATTGGAATTCACGATCCGGAGGATGGGAAAAGGCCCAATAAAAGTCGAGGATAACTTCTTAGTTGGGAAGGGCAACCGTAGATTACGCGTAGACAACCATACATAATCCCCTATCTGATATTTAGGAGACGGATTCCTCTTTCTATCGAAATACTTTTTGTAGCGATCTTTAGCCAATTTTAGGTGCTGTTCAGTTACAGAAAAAGAATCGGAGATGGTGTTTATTACCTCATTAACTACAGGACAAGAATTGGCAGTAGAAGTATCCCAATGGAAGGAGGGATGAAATCCATAGTTAATGAAAAAAGGAGTTGATTTTGTAGAGGTGTGGTAGGAGTTATTGAATGCAAACTCGGCAAAGGGTAATAAGTCCACCCAATTATCTTGCCTAGTAGTTACGAAACATCTAAGATATTGTTCAATCCACTGGTTCGTTCTTTCGGTTTGGCCATTAGTTTGAGGATGAAAGGAAGTACTCAACCTCCTTGAGATACCTAATGCTTGACATAACTGTTTCCAAAATTTGGAAGTGAACTGAGTTCCTCTATCAGAAGTTATAGATTGGGGTATGCCATGTAATTTGAAGACGTGATTTATTAGTAAGTTTACGGTTTCTGCTGAAGTGGGTAATTTATGAAACGAAATGAAATGAGCCATTTTGCTGAAAAGATCAACCACTACTAGAATAGTGTTTTTTCTATTGGAGAGTGGTAGATCGACTATGAAATCCAGAGCTATATCGGTCCATGGACGGGTTGGAGTCGGTAGGGGAATAAGTTTCCCAGTAGGAGAGGTTTTAGGCGTCTTTGATATAGTACAAGTTTTGCAGGTCTTTACAAATTCTGAGACATCTTGTGATAGTGTAGGCCACCAAAAGTATCTTTTTACTAATTCATGTGTTTTAGTGATACCCGGATGTCCTACCAGAGCTGAATCATGAAGAGAACTTAACACAGTTTGACGGAGAGTAGGAGGTACATAGATTTGTTCTTGATGATACATCAACCCATCAGAATGTAGGGAAAGCTCAGCACTGGGTTTGAAGTCATCTAGATTTTGTTCTTTTATAAAATCGTGGGTTTGATCTATTGTCAGCGCTAAAATTTTCTCAGCGGGTATCAGAGAATTGTCTTCTGGGGTTGTAAATGGATTTTCAAGGTGTCTAGAAAGAGCGTCAGCCTTTTTATTCTTTTGTGCAGGTCTATATGTAATGAGAAAGTTGAATCTGGATAAAAATAAATTCCAGCGTACTTGCCGGGCACTAAGGGTTCTGTTGGTTTTTAGGTATTCTAGATTTTTGTGATCAGTATATATCAATACCGGAATCTTTGTACCCTCGAGTAAATGCCTCCAATGTTCCAAGGAGGCCTTGATTGCCAATAATTCTTTGTCACCTATGGGATAGTTTATCTCAGGGGAACTAAGAATTCTGGAGTAGAAGGCGACAGGATGTAGAGGATCCATAGGCGTTAACCTCTGGGAAAGAATTGCACCAAGTGCATAATTAGAAGCGTCCACCTCCAACACATATTGTAAGTCAGGATTTGGATATCGCAAGATGGGAGCTGTTGTGAATGCTGTTTTTAGGTAGTCAAAAACTTGTTGTGTACTATTATCCCAGGAGAAACGTCCAACATTTTTAGTGAGATTAGTAAGAGGTCTAGTCAATTGTGCAAAATTCTTTATGAATTTCCTATAGAAATTAGCAAAGCCCATGAACCTTTGTACATCTCTCTTTGTTTTAGGATTTGGCCAGTCCAAAATGGCAGTGACCTTGTTGTTTTCCATTTGGATACCCTCTGGGGAGATTTCATAACCAAGAAATTTAATATGTTGAGTGTGGAAGATGCATTTCTCTAGCTTAACATACAAAGAATTATCCCTAAGTCTAGATAGAATGATCTTGACATGTTTTATATGTTCTTCGATAGTGGAGGAATATATGAGAATGTCATCTAAGTATATGATCACGAACAGATCTAACAAATCCTTGAAGATATCGTTTATGAAATACTGGAAAGTAGCGGGAGCATTACAAAGTCCAAATGGCATAACAGTGTATTCATATAGGCCATATCTTGTTCGAAAAGCAGTCAACCATTCATGTCCTGACTTTATCCGTACCAAATTATATGCACCTCTAAGATCTAATTTAGTGTAATAAGTTGCGCTTCTTAATCTATCTATGAGTTGGGGAATTAAAGGTAATGGATACCTATTCTTTATGGTACGCTTGTTTAATTCCCTATAGTCAATTATGGGCCTAAGAGATTGGTCTTTATTGGTCACAAAGAATATCCCAGCCCCTGCAGGAGAAGTGGATGGACGTATAAATCCTTTCTGTAGGTTTTCTTTTAGATAAGCTTTAAGGTGTATTAATTCGGGTTCTGAGAGAGGGAATATATGTCCATAGGGAATATCTACTCCTGGCAGTAGATCTATCGGACAATCATAAACCCTGTGAGGGGGTAACGTCTCAGATTCTTTTTTGTCAAAGACATCTGAGTAGGACCAATATTCTTTTGGTACAGTATCAGGGTGTATTAATAGTAAATTTTCATGGAATAAACAGGTATCTATACAGTACTGAGATTTAAATTGTACTGTTGATGAGGACCAAGTAATATCAGGATCATGTTTCTTTAGCCATTGAATACCTAAAATAACAGGGAACTGTGGTGATGGAATGACATCAAAAGAGACAAATTCAGAATGATGTGTCTGTGTAGTGACTCGTAAGGGTATAGTGTGATGATGTATGGGACCTGAGCTTATTTCTTTACCATCTACAAAACGGAGGACACTGGGATTTAACTTTTTAACAAGTGGTATTTTATTTGTTAGCACAAAGTGTTGGTCAATGTAATTGTGAGTAGCCCCAGAGTCAAGGATTGCTTGCGATTCTATTCGGTGGTGTTCCCACTGTAACAGAATTGGAAGGGAACAATGATTAGTAAGCGTTTGTTTGGCTGATAAACAAGTTTGTAATATTGGTAGCTTACCATTCCTGCGCAGAAGTTGGTTACAATCTCTGACGGAGTGGTCCAAACCCCCGCAGTACATGCAGAGATCGTTAGCTCTACGTCTCAACTTTTCTTGAGGGGTTAATGGACCTCTGATAAATCCGAGCTCCATGGGGGTAGTAGTGGTCTTAGTCAGTGCTTTGTTTTGAGTGGGTGATGTACTAAGATGAGAGGCTTTCATGAGGGTGTCTGAGTGTTGTTTTTCAGAGCGTCTTTCTCTCAAACGTCTGTCTAAAGTAATGCTTAAATCAATTAGTTGGTCTAGAGTGTCAGGTAGGGGTTGTCTGGCAAGCTCATCTTTTAGGGGATCTGAGAGCCCTAGGCGAAATTGATTTCGCAAAGAGAGATCATTCCACATGGTGTCAGATGACCATTTTTTAAAATCAGTTATATATTCTTCAACTGGTCTCTTAAGTTGGCGGAGTGAGCGCATAGCAGTTTCCGCTGATAATTGTTTGTAGGGGTCGTCATAAAGTTGACCCATGGCTTTGAAAAATTGGTCAAGGGAGTGTAAGATTGGGTCATTAGTTTCAAAAAACAGATTTGCCCAAATACGGGGTTCACCCTTTAAGTAGGAGATGGTAGTAAGAACCTTCAGATTGTCAGTGGCATAAGTTTTTGGTTTTAGTTGAAAGTAAAGATAACAAGAATTCTTAAATTCTCTAAATTCATGCCTAAGGCCAGAGAAATGTGGAGGGGGGGATGGTTGGGGTTCATGAGTACTAAATGTTAATCGTAAGTTATCAGTCTTTTCGTCAATGTATTTTTTTAGACTAGTATTTTCTAACTGTAAGGCAGTCATGCCCTTAGTTAGATTATCTACAGTCTGAGTCAGGGCTTCCACATGAGATAATAATGCTGCTGGGTCCATTTTTGGGGCTTAGAATTAATGTCAGGAATTAATTCTGCTTTTCCTACAAGGCAGAAAAAGAACAACAAAGTAACAACTTTGAACCACAACTGCAGCCTTAAGAATTAATATGAATGTAGTTAGACAGTTATCTGATACAAATATGAAACAACGGCGCAGCTTTTGTTTAATATGTATGAAGATATCTGTCTGGCTATTAATATTGGTTTGAATCTGAATACTGCAACTAAGCAAACAAAAGAGGAAATGCAAAGTGCAATTCAATAAACCATAAGCAATAATAAAGTTGTGATAGTGAAAGATGTAGAAGCTATTTTGACAAGACAGCACTTTAACAGGGAAGGAAATAGTATCAGTGTTGTAAACTGTCTAATGTTAGTGTAAAGAGAAAACTTCAGTAGTAAGATTTAAGCAATTGAATGAGTCACAGAATCTATAAGTCTCTGTGAAAAGTATTCCTAATTTAGTTATAAGTTGCAAGGAGGCTTTTAGAAACAGCTGTGTAACAATTGAACAGATTTGATACATTCAGGATTGCAGTGAAAGGTAGGTAAGATATTAAGTTGAAATCTTACCAAGTAGGATGAAGGTGTAAGTCCGTTTTAGTTAACTACTTCTGTTGATAACAGAGAGGCCGGTACCGGTAACAATCTGTAAGGAGAGTTGAGAGTAGCTAGGAGTGTTCCGGTGGCGTGTGACGTCACAGCCGGCTCCGTTGAGCAGAGATCCTGTGTCAGTTGCAACAGCTGCTGAGGAGTGTGAATCCTTAGGAGATTGATTGCGGTAGGAGACAGAATTCTAAGCACTAAGCAATAGGTTGGTTGATGTTTTATACGTTGTATGTGAGAGGGAGTTTCCAGAAGGTGCAAGGACATAATCAGTAAAGGACGGTCAGAGAGTGAAGTAATTATGAATTCATGACACTATCAAATAGCAAATGAAATTAAATTACACTTTATTAACAATTATGCTTGAAAACAGACGTTACCAATAGGGGGTATTAATAAGGGTAGTAAATCCAGGGTTAAGCAACCTCTGAACTAAATGTGAATAATCCTTACAGTAACCAAAATTCCCCCCATT
The DNA here is from genome assembly GCF_027579735.1 of Bombina bombina. Lineage (NCBI taxonomy): Eukaryota > Metazoa > Chordata > Amphibia > Anura > Bombinatoridae > Bombina > Bombina bombina. Next base: position 553,869,956 of record NC_069504.1, on the reverse strand, counting down.
AGTAATTGGACAAGTAAAAATAGGGCGGTATAGAAGGCTAATGAAGAATGGGATAGGTCACTTCCATAATTCAAATAGTTAGTAGCCTTAGTTCTATAACACCCAAGATTTAAAAATTAGGGCTAGTGGACAAGGTGTAGCGTGTCTGGTCAAACAATCACACAGGATAGGGTAGTTAGCAGGATGGTAGTCTCATACACACAGGAGGTTTCATTCATACAGGCATACACATATATGTGCTAGCTATGCGCTCAAAGGCATCCTCCTACCTGCGCACTGCTCTGATTTAACAGAGTCAGCCGATTGCTAGCTGGAATCCCTATCAGATAGAGCTAACTCACATACAGTATTGGTATTCAGAGACCTTAGCAACTGTTCAGTGGAGGTGTTGTGCTGGATATAAACTGTCAGCTTATAATTCACTAGGTTAGATACAAGTAATTACATTTAATCAAAGTCAAAGTCAAGAGTTACTTTGTAACTTAACATATAGCGTAATAGCGTATTGTGCTTTCAAAAATGACAAACTTGTTAACCTGGCATTAAAGCGTAAAGGCAATTGTGCTCATAAACGACAGTATAACAGCATTACCCCCCTATGGTCACAGATATAGTGCTAAGTATTAGGCAGTATTAAGTTCAGAAACCACTAGTAATCATTTAGAATATGTGAGCATTGCGGCCAGTTCGGTTAAACCACGCTTGTTACAACACAGGCCACGCCCACCGATGCGTTTCCGTCACTGAACGTGACTTCGTCAGGGCATAGGACCAGCCCAGCATTAGATGCGGTAAGTTATAGTGATCCATCGTCATGGCAACGTATGTAAATCATTACACAGTAAACACGGAGGTGTAAACTCCGCTATGGCCTCATTTAATTACACAACTTAAACACAATATACTGAATATGCATTAAGCCTTTAAAAGATTGATCAATAACAAAGCTGTTAGAACAAAAAGGAGCATAATGAATGTGAATTTGACATTCCATTTAGAATAGAGCACTCATGTACCAAGATGTATTATGTATTAGATTCGTTGGGGAATAATTAAATTCCCTTAATATCTAAAGGTATTAGAGAGGGGTATGTATTAATTACAAAGCATATCAATAGACATTACAGAAATTTCCTGGGTAGAATATGCTAGTAATTATTATGTTAATTTAGACGATGGAAATGATATATTCATAGAATTACTTTGTGTGGATCAGTTATATTTGCCCATAAAGGTCCACCTAAAATATCATACAGAGTTTGTTATTGACACATTGATAGAGTAAATACTTATTAGGGAAACAGATTTTCCTCATTGTTATACACAATGCTGTATTAGTTAGTATGAACTGATCGTAGTGTTGTAAAAATTATTAGTTCAGAGGGTATCAACTCAGTTATATGCTGTTTCAAAATTATACAATGATGCATACTTTTAAATTATTTCATATTGAGAAAAAGGATACCCGCAGTTATTAGCTAGGTTTATTCGTGACCCCATGTATATTTTTCAATGGTCAAACAGAGATGGTTTGTAATTAATATTCATGAATCCAAGATGAGATGTATATCATGAACCATAGTCTATAGGAAGCATTTATATGATATTGCTTCATTTAGTCCCCTAGGTGAGGTGGATTTTAATTCATGAATCCATCTACATTCTTTCTGTAATAACATTTTGGTAATATCGCCCCTCCTCCCTTTTAATTTTACTTGTTCAATTGCACAGAAATAAATTTCATATTTATGTCCCTGATGTTCATTATTCATGTGTTGTGCTACTGGGACATTTCTATTCCATTTGATGTCACCTATATGTTCTAGCACTCTGGTTCGTAGCTCTCTTGAGGTCTCACCCACATAGATTTTTGGGCATTTGCACATAGCGATATATATAACTTGCTTAGATCTACAGTTTAGAAAATCTTTAATTTCATACTGTTTTTCTGTGTCGGGGTGTGTGAAGGTTTTTGTGGGGGTCATGTTCTTACAGGCTTGGCATCTTCCACATTTATAGAAGCCTTTGGTTTCTCTCAACCAAGTTCTTGGTAAGTCTTTTGAATAATGACTCTCCATAAGTATGTCTTTAAGGTTTTTTGACCTTCTATAAGTAATATTTGGTTTTTCAGAAATTACTTCCTTGAGGTCTTCGTCTTCTTGAATAACATGCCAATGTCTTTGGATGATATTCTTTATGCAGACATTTTTGTCATCATATGTTCCAATGATTCTTATGGGCTGTTGTTCATTTATTGGTTGTACATTAACTTGCTTACTGGTTTCCAGTAGTGTATTTCTATCCAGTAGTTTAGCTCTTTGGTAGGCCTTTTTAAGGCATCTGCCTGGGTACCCTCTTTCTTTAAACCTTCTTTGTAATTCCCTCGCTTCAGTCTCAAAATCAAGTTCTGTGCTGCAATTTCGTCTGGCTCTTAGATATTGGCCAAACGGAATGCCCATTTTCAATTTCTTTGGGTGAAAGCTCTCCCATTTGAGGAGACTGTTAGTAGCTGTCTCTTTTCTATACAATTTTGTATTCAGCATGCCATCAGTCTCTTTTCTAATCTCTAGATCTAGAAATGAAATTTTGTTTGAATCTATAGTTGAAGTGTACCTCATTCCATCTTTGTTGTTATTCAGCCATAACATGAATTTTTCAAAGTAATTTTTGGTGCCTGTCTATAGAATTAAAATGTCATCTATATATCTAATATATAGATCCATATATTGCATATATGGGTTCCTATCTTCATTGAGTATGCTTTTGTTCTCAATCCACCCCAGGAACATATTGGCATACGTAGGAGCACAGCAAGTGCCCATTGCTGTGCCCCTTTTCTGTAAATAAATCTTTTTATTGAATAGAAAATAGTTATGTCTTAATACATAGTCTAGTAAATCAATGATGAATTCATCTTCATCATTTTTAGTTGGATTTACTGTTCTCAAAAAGAAAGTGACTGCTTCCAAGCCCAAATTATGGGATATATTAGAATATAGACTTTCAACGTCTATGCTAGCCAGCATAGTATTGTCACTGACTATAACATCAGCCAGGCATTTTAAGACATATTTTGTATCTTGTACGTGAGATGTAAGGGTGTGTACAAAGTGTCTCAGTTTTTTGTCTAAAAAAATGCTTGCATTTTCAGTGATACAGCCATTACCAGAGACTATGGGTCTACCGGGTGGGTTTGTCATATTCTTATGAACCTTAGGAAGGCTATAGAAAGTAGCTATTCTTGGAAACATATTAAACATAAACTGGTGTTCTGCTTTTGTAATGACCCTTTCTTGTAGACCCCTATCCAAGAGGGATCTCAATTCCCTTTTAAAGGCATCAGTTGGATCACGTGTAAGGACCTTGTAATTGTCTGTATTACTCAGAATATCAGTGCATATTTCTTCATATTGAGAGTTGCTCATAAGGACCATATTACCTCCCTTATCTGCATTTTTTATGGTAATCTCCTTATTGTTTTGTAATTTCTGAAGAGCTTTTCGTTATTGATCTCCTCTATTTCTGTTGTAACTAGGGAGACACATTTATCAATAGATGGATATTTGCTGGCATAAAATTACTTTTAGGTTTCACTATACTTGCTTTCCTTGTTTCTGGAATCTCTACATTTTCATTAAGTAATGATAACATTAAATTAACCATTTCATGGTCCTCTTGTTCTATACCCATATCAATCAGGGAATTTGTATTAGCATTTTTATGAAATTTATGTAGTGCAAGTTTTCTAGCAAACAAGTGTATGTCCTTGATCCAATTGAATGTGTCATGGTGTGGGGTGGGTACAAAAGTTAATCATTTAGATAGTAGTGTATGGTGTTCTTTTTCCAAATGAGTTTCAGTCAAATTGATAATCTGTAAATTATCCATAACTACTTCTGTTTGCTGGTGGCTTTTGGTTTGTTTTGTTGCCTCGTTCTTATTGTTCTCTTTGGGGGGAACAGATCTTTCTCTAAAAAAATTTGTGTAATGGATGGTTCTGTTATGGCAGCACTGGTTGTGGGTGTTTGTATTAATTCCTCATCAGAGGGTTCTGAGTCTGTAGTGGAATTATCTGAGGTGATATTTTTATTGGTGACTCTAGATTCTTGTGTTTTTCTAAAATTACTACGTCTTTGATTGACTTTATAGATATTCCCTTTTTGATGGTCAGACCAATCTCTTTGAAGTTTCCTATTTTTAGTTTCACTCAATTCTTCCTTGAGCTTATCTATATGGAACTTAAGTTTTATATCTAGAGCCTCAAAATCTTTGTGCGTAGTAAATTTATTTGTTTGTGTTTTTGCTTCATCAATTAATTTGGTTAGTTCATCATATTGTTTTCTTTCATACTCTAATGTCAATTTCATTAGATCTAGAGAACACTGTGTCAAAATTTCCTGCCACCTAAACACAAAATTCTCATCAGAGATGTGAAAAGCAGGTGCTAGCTGAATCCTTAGACCTCTAGGGATTAATTTATTCTTAACATAGTTTTCTAAGTTGAAAATTTCCCAGAAAGATTTCACTTGTTTTTTCATAATTTTTGCAATTTAGAGAGTAAATACTCTTTCTGCTTCTTGTTTCCACCGATCAAAATCTATGGAAGAGGATAGATAGCCGGCCATCACTATCTAGACTCTTTACCACTTAAGTCCCAAATTCGTATATGTGAATTAAATCACTGGATATAAAATAGTAAGGTTAGGGAACCAAAAGGGGATTTGTGACATTGAAGTCAAGTGTAGAATTATACACTGAATAAATCAAATAGCAAATGAAATTAAATTACACTTTATTAACAATTATGCTTGAAAACAGACGTTAATGTCTATTGATATGCTTTGTAATTAATACATACCCCTCTCTAATACCTTTAGATATTAAGGGAATTTAATTATTCCCCAACGAATCTAATACATAATACATCTTGGTACATGAGCGCTCTATTCTAAATGGAATGTCAAATTCACATTCATTATGCTCCTTTTTGTTCTAACATCTTTGTTATTGATCAGTCTTTTAAAGGCTTAATGCATATTCAATATATTGTGTTTAAGTTGTGTAATTAAATGAGGCCATAGCGGAGTTTACACCTCCGTGTTTACTGTGTAATGATTTACATACGTTGCCATGATGATGGATCACTATAACTTACCGCATCTAATGCTGGGCTGGCCCTATGCCCTGACGAAGTCACGTTCAGTGACGGAAACGCGTCGGTGGGCGTGGCCTGTGTTGTAACAAGCGTGGTTTAACTGAACTGGACGCAATGCTCACATATTCTAAATGATTACTAGCGTAGGAGGATGCCTTTGAGCGCATAGCTAGCACATATATGTGTATGCCTGTATGAATGAAACCTCCTGTGTGTATGAGACTACCATCCTGCTAACTTCCCTATCCTGTGTGATTGTTTGACCAGACACGCTACACCTTGTCCACTAGCCCTAATTTTTAAATCTTGGGTGTTATAGAACTAAGGCTACTAACTATTTGAATTATGGAAGTGACCTATCCCATTCTTCATTAGCCTTCTATACCGCCCTTTTTACTTGTCCAATTACCAATGGGGGGAATTTTGGTTACTGTAAGGATTATTCACATTTAGTTCAGAGGTTGCTTAACCCTGGATTTACTACCCTTATTAATAACCCCTATTGGTAACCTCTGTTTTCAAGCATAATTGTTAATAAAGTGTAATTTAATTTCATTTGCTATTTGATTTATTCAGTGTATAATTCTACACTTGACTTCAATGTCACAAATCCCCTTTTGGTTCCCTAACCTTACTATTTTATATTGTAACTATATTAGGTAAAAAAGTAAGTATTTAGTTTTAAATAGGAATAATTTATTTAATTATAGGAATATTATTTCGTTTAATTTAAATTATATTTAAGTTAGGGGGTATTAGGGTTAGGGTTAGACTTCGGTTTAGGGGTTAATAACTTTATTTTAGTAGCAGCGACGTTGCGGACAGGAGATTAGGGGTTAATAATTGTAGGTAGGTGGCGGCGATGTTAGGGAGGACAGATAAGGGGTTAATAAAATTTATTATAGCATTTGCGAGGCAGGAGTGCGACGGTTTAGGGGTTAATACATTTATTATAGTGGCGGCGAGGTCCGGACGGCAGATTAGGGGTTAATAAGTGTAGGTAAGGTAGCGGCGACGTTGGGGGGGGGGGGATATTAGGGGGTAATAAATGTAATATAGGTGTCGGCGATGTTAGGGGCAGCAGATTAGGCGTTCATAGCTATAATGTAGGTGGCGGCGGTGTCCGGTCGGCAGATTAGGGGTTTAAAAATTTTATTAGAGGGTTGGCGTTGTGGGGGTGGCTCGGTTTAGGGGTACATAGGTAGTTTATGGGTGTTAGTGTACTTTGTAGCACAGTAGTTAGGAGCTTTATGTTCCGGCGTTAGCCCATAAAGCTCTTAACTACAGACTTTTTTTGGCGGTAGGAGTCTTGTCGGTAGAGGCTCTACCTCTTACTTGTTCCAGGACTCCAAATACCAGCATTAGTCAAATCCCATAGAAAAGATAGGATACGCAATTGATGTAAGGGGATCTGCGGTAGCCTGGAGTCGCGGAAAGGAAGTGAGCGGTAGACCCTTTCCATCCTGACTCTAAATACCAGCGGGTGGTAAAAAGCAGCGTTAGGATCCCTTAACGCTGCTTTTGACGGCTAACGCCAAACTCTAAATCTAGCCGATAGTGTCCCAATCTCGGGATATTAATACATTCAACGTAGTAAATAGTTTTCCATTTTCCTTTCCCATTCCCCCCCTGAACCCCCATCAATTTAAATTTAGACTTAGTGCACATTTGTGTTTATAAGAGTAAAGTATAATATCAAACAATATCTCTATAATTTATGCAAAATATTTTCACATTTTACATCCTTTTATTTTTTTTTTCTCTCTTCTCTTTCTCCTCCCCCCCCTACACCCCATCCCTCACTATTTTCGTCCTCTCCCCCCTCTCAAAACACACAAAAAAAAAAGGGTACCAAACCCCAGGGGGAATCCTCTCCTCTCCCCTCAACCAACCTATGTAAGAGCTATTATGTTATCATGTTATGTATTTTAATCTTTATAGAGTGAAGACCATTCACCTCTCAGATATGCATTTAACATGTATTCTGTTTGTAAGAAGGAGAATAGTATCTGTTTTTGTTTTGATGTATCTAAAGTTTTTATATAACCTTTCCTTTTTTTAAAGAACATTGCCAGGCGTTTAGAAGTATCCAATTGCGTGTGTTATTGGTCAATAAGTAAGTGTGACCACATCTTATGAGTAAGCTGCCTTACCGTAGGGTATTTCCTCTCTATCCACAAAGACAAAATACATTTCCTAGCCAACAGAAAGATCAAAGGTAAGATAGGACATCTATTTAAACCAGTGTCCCAATCTAGAAAACAAATCATCTCTAAACCAATAGTGCATTTAAGGTTAAAAGTTGTTAATAACCAATATTGTAACCTGCCCCAAAAGTTCCTAATACCAGGACAATCATAGAAATAATGATAAAAATCTGGGGCAGGTATTGAGCATTTAACACATTGATTACCAATCAACGTGTTCCAGCATGAAATACGCTTAGGGGTAAGATAGTCTTGGTGTAACATCCGAACCTGAGATTCTCTCAACTGGGAAGACAGGGTGACTTTTTTGGTCTTTTCTAAGCTGGTTTTAAAAATTGAAATAGTTGTATTTCCAATCCTCAATTTTCACTTGTCTAAGAGGGTCTCTTGTATCTCTAGTGCTATCTTACGTAGAAGAATTTGATAGAGAAGTGTGATTGAATAATGACCCCTTTTAAATGCAGCCTGTATTCCCGGAATGTGTATTTTTTTATAATTTTATTGAACAAAAGATAAAGACAAAAAAATAAGAAATGAATGGCACTCCTGAATTGGGTTCCAAATATAGATTACTATATGTGTATATAAATTAATTACGGAGGTGGGTGCTGTATACAAAAGAGTAACATTTCTGTAAAGTGGTGATAAACCACAAAAGTGTATACCTAGAAGCCTTCCACACCAATTATACCATCTGCTAATAAATTACCACAATCTAATTAATAAAAGTGTGGGAAAAGTTAAAACATAACTTTTATTGGTAATATAAATGAAATAGGTAAGAAAAACTTTAAAATAAAATGATGAGAGTTTAAATGGTAAAATTCTTACATAGAAGCATCATTTCATGTATAATTATAGATACAGAGCATGTCCCGATGCACTTTTTGTATGCAATGAAGCTATAACTGTGCAAATCTGCACTAGGATCTAATCAATGTTAAGATGGTATAGCGGCGGGTTATTAGCGTTTAATCTTGGTTACAAAAAAGCAACAATTGTTGTAGTAAATATGTAGCTACTGTGTACATATATCTATGTGGTTTATATAACCTGAAGTTTTAGTCACAGTAGGTCCAAGTCAAGATGATATTCTTGATTGCCAAGAATAAAATGCGACCAACATTAAGCTGTAAATATAGCTTTTAAAACCCTGCCTGATATTCAGGCTGAGAAACACCGGAGTTAATATCTTATATATCCCACAGAAAGATTACAATGTTAATCAACTCTATAGGCTCATAATAAGGGTGACCACATTGCCGCTTCAAAAAGGGACACATATAAAAAAATACATATGTCAGGGTTCTTATAAAAAACATGTATTTAAACAGTCCTGAAAACAGCCCTGGCGTGTATTTTTCATATGTGTCCATTTTTAAAACAGCAATATTGTCACCCTACTCATAATAGTGTATCCAATATTAACGTGACAAATATATAATATACAGTATATGAGAAACCGAGTAATTCTATTAACTATTCCCCTCAAGGAGGATACAGTATAAACTTGAGCACCTGGATTATTCCTAAATATCTGCACAGTGCAATCAAAATATTAGTAATTAGTACCAAAAAGCTCTCATGATTGTGTTAAAATATGGACCCCATAAACCCCCTTATAAGATGAATTATGGGGTCCCTATTTTAATAAAAATAAAATTCAACCGAAAAATATGTGTGGTATGGGAACTAACACCTAGATTACGAGTTTTGCGTTAGGGTAAAAAAGCAGTGTTAAGAGGTCCTAACGCTGTTTTTTCACTACTGCTGGTATTACGAGTCTGGCAGGTACAGGTGTACCACTCACTTTTTTTCCGCGACTCGAACATACCTCAAATCTACTTACGTCAATTGCGTATCCCATATTTTCAATGGGATTTTCCTAACACCGATATTACGAGTCTTGGAAAAAGTGAGCGGTACAGCCTCTCCTGTCAAGACTCCTACCACATTTAAAAGTCAGTAGTTAAGAGTTTTATGGGCTAACGCCGTAACATAAAATTCTTAACTAAAGTGCTAAAAAGTACACTAACACCCATAAACTACCTATTAACCCCTAAACCGAGCCCCCCCCCCCCCCACATCACAAACACTAAAATAAACATTTTAACCCCTAATCTGCCGAACCGGACATCGCCGCCACTATAATAAATATATTAACCCCTAAACCGACGCACTCCCGCCTCGCAAAAACTAGTTAAATTTTATTAACCCCTAATCTGCCGTCCCTAACATCGCCGCAACCTAACTACAATTATTAACCCCTAATCTGCCGCCCACAACGTTGCTGCCACTATATTAAAGTTCTTAACCCCTAAACCTAAGTCTAACCCTAACCCTAACACCCCCTAACTTAAATATAATTTCAATAAATCTAAATAAAAATACTACAATTAAATAAATTATTGATATTTAAAACTAAATACTAACCTATAAAATAAACCCTAAGCTAGCTACAATATGACTAATAGTTACATTGTAGCTAGCTTAGGGTTTATTTTTATTTTACAGGAAAGTTTGTATTTATTTTATCTAGGTAGAATAGTTATTAAATAGTTATTAACTATTTAATAACTACCTAGTTAAAATAAATACAAAAGTACCTGTAAAATAAAACCGCACCTAAGTTACAATTACACCTAACACTACACTATAATTAAATTAATTCCCTAAACTAACTACAATTAAATACAATTATCTTAAGTATGGAACCCCCCCCCCCACACTAAATTACAGAAAATAATAAAATAATTAAAAAAAATTAAAACTAATTACACCTAATCTAATCCCCCTAATAAAATAAAAAAGCCCCCCAAAATAATAAAAATCCCTACCCTACAATAAATTACAAATAGCCCTTAAAGCTTTTTGCGGGGCATTGCCCCAAAGTAATCAGCTCTTTTACCTGTAAAAACAAATACAATACCTCCCCAACATTACAACCCACCACCCACACACCCAACCCTACTCTAAAACCCACCCAATCCTCCCTTAATAAAACCTAACACTAACCCCCTGAAGATCACCCTACCTTGAGACGTCTTCACCCAACCGGGCAGAAGTGGTCCTCCAGACGGGCTTGCATTCTATTGGCTGTTGACTGTTCCAATCAGCCAATAGAATGCAAGCTCAATCCTATTGGCTGTTCCAAACAGCCAATAGGATTTTTTCTACCTTAATTCCGATTGGCTGATAGGTGGGTATGTATAAAGGTGTGTATAGATATATATATATATATATATATATATATATATATATATATATTTGAAATACACTATCATAGACCATGTTCCTCCACTTCCACGTGGGGGTGATAGAGGAAAGGTTTTGCTTTAGAAGGAAGTGAGGTGGACTTTTATATTAGAGACCCTAACTCCTAAGGGCCTTAACTCTCCTCTGGATTGGCATTGCTTTCTCTAATTCATCCACACTTGTGCATAAGTATCTACAATTATCTGTCCTGTCTAATTTAACAATATGTATTTATCTTTACAGTTCCTGATATACTCCTGTTATAAGGTTAAAAAACAATGAATTAAATATATCTAGATTAGATAGAGCCAATGAATATAATCCCACCCCTTCTTCTCGGTTTTGGCTAATAAGTCCCCCCTTTTTTTCTATTCACATTATCTATAGGGATATCTATGGCATATTGGATGGGATGTTGTCACCCTGCCAGTTATTGGACACAAAACAGATGAATGAGGGAGTTTAGATTCATTATACTGTGGTTTTATCAATATGTCCAGGGGATTAAGTATTTTATGGCATCCCTATTAGGATTGTTACCTTGTTTGTATGGAGCTTTGATACTTTATATATATCTCTGGTTGAGGGAGGCCTACAAGTTATATACATTGCGAGAAGAAGCTTATAAGTTTACCTCTGTCTGATCGCTATATATTTATGTATAGCTAAATATACTTATGCATCCCTATTGAGTTTTGTGACAGATATATATATTATATGGGGTTTGGGTGCTGGTTTGTATACTGTCATTGGGTGGCTGATATGGGGACTAAAACTTTTTGTGGATCCCATCTCTATGTTCGGTGGCCAAGGCTACTATCATATACAAACCGGCGATATGACTCAACCTTGAGCCTGCTTTCGAGTGAGCCTTCCTCATTATAAGTGACCTCCCTAATCTATAAATGCCTTACAGATGCCCCCTGTGGCTATCTGGTGGTTTGACTTGTATGCGATCAGTTTGATTTGAGGATCGCTAGGACGTTTCACACATACAGTGTGCGTTAGATCCGATCTCTATGGTAATGGTCATATACAAGCTTACGTCAGCTACACACAGTAGTTACTAACGATCGTTTAATATTTGTATACTAGCATAGATGATGATGGGTCTATGTGATTTGATATGCGGGTACAATTTGTGTTGATGCTGTATTTTATTTATTTGTTATATTCACATAAGGTGGTGTGCACTGAGATGCGGATTGCTGACGTCACTCTTGGAGGAGTGGCTATTTACAGCTGTGGCTCGGCCTTCAAGCCTGCACATATTGTATAAATGTCACGGTGGAGGAGAGTACACTTGTTATTGTCATTTTTTTGGTGTCTGAGGAAGGGGGGTGAAACCCCAAAATGTTACAATAAAAGGTGACAGTGATTTAAAATCCTGGAGAGTGCATCATTATCATTTTCTATTGTCTTATTTGTGGAAGCACCCTGGGTTGCTGGATTCACATGGATTGTGAGTGCTGGCCTGTCATATATATATATATATATATATATATATATATATATATATATTAGGGTTGCACCGATACCATTTTTTTATGACCGAGTACAAGTACCGATACTTGTTTTCAAATACTCGCCGATACCAATTACCGATACTTTTTTTTTTTAATGTCATGTGACAGTTTACCAAGCACAATACAGACTAATTATTTAAGATTCCGTCTTTATAATTATAAAGGACTGTAATTCAAAAGACATTATGAAATAATAAAAAAGTTCACTGAACACGTTTATAAATAAAAAATATTACAATAAAATATTAAATTTAAAGGGGTGATGCAATTGGGTTGTAGGTCTGTTATATAACATCAATCTGACATTTGTATGGAGGTTCAACTCTAAGTTGAACAGTCTTTCCCTTTCCACACTACTGCATGGTGCAGAAATATATTTTTGGGCCTTTTTAGCCAGAGCTGGAAATCTGTTTATTAACTGTCCAGTACTTCAGGGGTTTGTCTGAACGAGGTACAGTGATCTCTCCTACAATAATACAAATAACAGCAATTTGTATTGGCAGAACAGTAGTAAACAATTTTTAGTTTAGTCTCCACTCCAGTTTAAAATGAAATGGGAACATGCAGTTTGAAAAAACGCCACAAGATAGCATATGGGTAGGAAGTGGAAGTATCGGTTTAAGTATCAGTGCATTTGCACGATTACAAGTACTCATGCAAATACTTGGTATTGGTACTGATACCGATACTAGTATCGGTATCGGTGCAACTCTAATATATATATATACAGTATATATATATATATATATATATAAATACACACAGAGAGCTGGTGACTATGGAGGCCATTGGAGTATAGTGAACTCATTGTCATGTTCAAGAAACCAATTTGAGATGATTTGAGCTTTGTGGCATGGTGCATTATCCTGATGGAAGTAGCTATCAGAAGATGGGTACACTGTAGTCATAAAGGGATGGACATGGTCAGCAACAATACTCAGGTAGGCCGTGGCATTTAAACAATGCTCAATTGGTACTAAGGGGCCCAAAGTGTGCCAAGAAAATATGCCCCACACCATTACACCACCACCACCAGCCTTAACTGTTGATACAAGGCAGGATGGATCTATGCTTTCATATTGTTTATGCCAAATTCTGACCCTACCATCTGATTGTCGCATTGAAATTGAGACTCATCAGACCAGGCAATGTTTTTCCAAACTTCTATTGTCCAATTTTGGTGAGCCTGTGCGAATTATAGCCTCAGTTTCCTGTACTTAGCTGACAGGAGTTGCACCCGGTGTGGTTATCTGCTGCTGTAGCCCATCTGCTTCAAGGTTAAACGTGTTGTGCGTTCAGAGATGGTATTTTTCATACCTTGGTTGCAATGAGCGGTTATTTGAATTACTGTTGCCTTTCTATCATCTCTAATCAGTCTGCCCATTCTCCTCTGACCTCTGACATCCACAAGGCATTTTCATCCACACAACTGCCGCTCACTGGATATTTTCTCTTTTTCGGACCATTCTCTGTAAACCCTAGAGATGGTTGTGGATGAAAAACCCAGTAGATCAGCAGGTTTTGAAATACTCAGACCAGCCCGTCTGGCACTAACAACTATGCCACGTTCAAAGTCACTTAAATACCCTTTCTTCCCCATTCTGATGCTCGGTTTGAACTTCAGCAAGTCATCTTCACCACGTCTAGATGTGAGTTGCTGCCATGTGATTAGCTGATTAGCAATTTGTGTTACCAAGCAAATGAACAGGTGTACCTAATAAAGTGAATGTAAATATATATATAAAACTATTTTAACATAAAAAGAACAAGTGAAGAACATTGGAATTTGAAGTATTCCTTATGCACCTTTGGCTTTAGCACAGTTTTGGGTTAGAGCATGAGCAATAAATAGTAAAACTACGTGGTCCTGAAGTTAGCGCACCTGAATCTTTTGCTCATTCCCTAATTTCTTACTTTTGATTTGTAATACTAGCACTAATGCATTAGTGTTAATTTTTACTTCAAGCGCAGTTAGCGCCTGAGCAAAAAAATTAAAATAAATTAGCGCACCAGTTATAATCTTGCCCATATTGTTTATATGAAAGTAAAGCATTTAAACATATTGATATTTTGTCTGAAAATTCAAAGTAAAATCTGTTTAAATTTAAAATTAAATCAATACAGCAGAAACACTTGTGTACGTGTTTTTTAATGCTCATAGGCTGATCTGTAAATATTTTACTATTTATTTTGTTCATATTTTACAGCTATGCCATTACCACCACAGTAAATCAGGAAGAAAACAATAAAGACGTCTTCAAGGCTGAAGGATACGTTGGTTAAAGAGGATTCAACTCTCTATAAAAAAAATTGTTTTTACATATTGGAGTAAGCTCCGAAAAGGCATACGAGTATTGTTCGAGTTTATCACATATACTTTTTGGCATCTTTCTTTTGAACATTCCTTCTTGTTAGAATTATGCTAACTTAAATCTTAGCACTTGGTATTTGTCTGATATGAGTGAGTTTTCTATACCTCAAATGTAGTTAAAAGCAAAAGCTTAAAAAAACAACAACTTTTTTTTTGTTTATTGGTGGAAAACCAATTGCAAAATTTCAATGCACACTTTTTTTTATCAGTTTCTTCTAAATTGCTTTGCTCTGTAGTTGTAAAAAGAACCCTAAATCAAGGTAAAAAATGTTTTAGCAAAGAAGATAAAACTCTTGAAGGTTTTGATTTTTGACAAGTTTGCTAATGTTTTGTGACTAAATGTCAAGACAACTAAAATAATAGTATAGTTATAAACATGAGTGCAAACCTTGAAGTTCTAGTGGTTTTTTCATAAATACAGAAATATCCCATATTTCAAAAAAGTGTGAAAGGTACCAGTCTCTGAAATTGTCTCTGTGGGAGTCAATAATATAACTTCACCATGGTAAATGCACGGCACAGTGGGGTATAGCTGATTCTTGTAAGAGTTAATGTCAGTTGTTCATATGGGTTGTACAACGTAATATGAATCTCCAAAAGTCCTTGCTTGACATTTTCTTTTTTTAATGCCACCGGATTTCAGAGTTTTCTAACTTTATGTTACAGTATATTACAATTTAGAATTTGGATTTTACAATTTGGAAATTGTATAGTGTTGAAACTATTCATTATTAATTTGTTTGTACTGTTGCTGTTTGTTATTCTTATTTTTTAAATGTAATTATTATTATTTATTCTCAAAAATAATTTTAAATAAGTTCATTAACACTTGACAGTGAATAAGCAAAATGGGTCCCATTTGTCTTTTTTCCATATTCATACAGTATGTAAGATTTAAATGTCTGATTTACTATGCACACACGCCCACACAATCACAATATTTTTGTTGGTAAATGAATGAAAGACAAGTACAAATAATTAGTCACTTAAAGCCATTGTTAACTGTCTCTATATATGTATGACTAGCTGTATTTTATCACAAAACACAAAATTAAAATGGACAAAGCATAACATGTTATGGCATTTTAATTAATTCTACTTTTTTAGAGTTTATAATCAGAGTGATAGAGGTGAATAATATTTCATAAGAAAGGTTCTAATAGGTCCTGAAACATTGACCAATACATTTAAAAATAGTGAAACAATTTACTATACGCCTACATGAAGTGCAATTAAAAAGTGACAGGAGCACTAGATAAGGAAAAGTGAGAAAAAGAAAATGTTATGTAAATTATTATTTTTTCCTGCTAGAGGGTTGGTATAGGACCTGCAACCACAAAAGTTATGCATTTAGAACATTTCCCTACTCTGACAGCATTATGAGCAGTATGGGCCTTGAGAAGTCCTACAGAGAAGATTGCACAGATGAACAGATATGTTTTGAAATGCTATATTTTACAATACAATAATATCTAATGAGATCTGCATTTCAAGTGGGTTCAGAAGAATGAAGAAAGGAAGCACAGTGTGAGGGCCAATAATAGATAAGAGCACTCAGTAGCAGGTGAAGTAAAAGGCAATAGAAGTAATGCAACACTGACTAGATGTGAATCTGAAAGTTGTCTTTAGTATACAAACAGGTAGTCAGATTAGGAAAATGTTTTTTTTAGATTAGCCCATAGAGCAATTAAACTATTTCCCAGCACTCCCCTGGCACACATGCACTCCATAGGGTTGAAGAAGAACTCATGCATGTTAGATTATTGCATTTTAGACATTAGCATTTGGTTTAAATATATATATATATATATATATATATATATATATATATATATATATATATATATATATATATATAATGCAATAATGAGCACTCTCACCTTAATGGCAACTGCCAGAGGGTGCCAGCGGTTAAATATATTAAGTAGGAGAAGGCACTCAATGGTCTTTTCAAGTCTACTTTATTTCAAAAGCATGATGTTTCGGGAACATATTGAGGAAGGGGAGTGTGTCCCCGAAACGTCACGCTTTTGTAATAAAGTACAATTGAAAAGACCAGTGAGTGCCTTCTCCTACTTGATATATATATATATATATTTACCTCATCCCTCACCGAATTATACAGAACCACTCCCCCTTGTAGAGACAACTTGAGCAAGGCTGAAAGATTGGCTATCAAATCCCTTTCTACTGACAGGGATATAGTGATCAGGCCCGCTGACAAGGGTGGAGCCATGGAGCCATAGTTTTAATGGATTATTCCAAGTATAAAAGTGAGGCATTAAGACAATTACATGATGAAAACACTTATGTTAAACTTACTACCAATCTTACTAGGGTTTTTAAAAAACAAATTAATGACGTTCTGAATTTAGCATATCTGACTCGGGTGATTGATGATGATGCATTTGGGTACCTAACGGTGGACCATCCGGTTTGCCCTATTTTTTACCTTTTACCTAAAATTCACAAATTGCTGGAGAACCCCCCTGGTAGGCCCATTGTGTCTGCCAGGGGGTCCCTCCTGCAGCCCCTAGCGGAATATATTGATTTATTTTTACTGCCGGTGGTACAAAACACCCTTTCATATCTGAAAGACTCATTTGAACTCATCAATTTGTTTAAAACTGTTGATATACAAACTAACATCATCCTTGTAACAATGGATGTCTAGAGTTTGCATACTGTCATACCTTACGCCCATGGTATTGATATGGTCAGAAAAACACTACTTGATAATGCACACTATATAGGACCACCTATAGAATTTTTGTTACAACTTATGTAATTCTGTCTGGAAAATATTTTTTTTTCGTTTTGAAAATGACTAATTTCTACAATCCATGGGGATGGCGATGTCTACATGGCAATGTATGAACAACAAAACATACTATCCAGACAGGATTCCATAAAATTTTACCGTCGCTACATAGACGACGTCTTCCTTATTTGCAACGGCTCCTCTGAGGCCCTGGTGGAATCGACTGATGTCCTCAACAGCCTTGAATCCACTATTAGATTTAAAATGGAACACAACACAGATAAAGTCCATTTTCTAGATCTAGAAATTTTTAAGGTTTAACTCAGCAGGGGTACGGACTACACACCACACTATTTCAGAAAGCTACTGATAAGAATTCTACTCTTCATTACACTAGCTTTCATCCTAAATTTCAAAAAGATGGGGTCAGCTTCTCACAGCTCCTGCGGGTTGTCCGCAACAATACTGACGACTCCCGTAAAAAAACATGCAGTTAAGCGAAAAGGCTCAAAGATTCCTACAGAGGGGGTACCCAAAATCTTTGATTGAACAACAATGCCTCACGGCCAGTGAGTGGACACAAGAGACACTTACAACCAGGAAAGCACCTGAACAAACGTCACATTGGTTAAACTTTCTGACCACCTACACCCCAGTATCAAAATCTGTGGCGAATACTATTAAGAAAAATTGGATGGTGATCTTGAAGGATACAAGCCTTCCTTTCATGGACTCTCTGGCCCCACAAATGGTATACAAGAGGGCTAGCAACTTGAGGATCTTTTGGTCTTAAATCACCCCACGCACTGCTATGAGCAGCAAATGTGGCTGCCTAAGGGCAAACCTGGATGCTTTCGATGTGCAAATTGTGTGACTTGCAATAGCCTTATTACTGGCAATACTTTTCCGCCACCCACACACTAACTGGAGATTCTCTATTAAACACAGATTAACCTGCAGTACAGACTTTGTTGTGTATGCTATTTTTTGCCCATGCTCCCTGTATTACATAGGTAAGACTGTGACTACATTCAGGGAACAGCTGGCCAATCACAAGACAGCCATAAGTCAGGTTTTGGATAAAGCACATTCAGAAAAGCCGGTAGCCCGTCACTTTCTGACTGCAGGCCACCCTATCTCCTCCTTGTGAACCATGCTTATAGATCATGTACCTCATCCAAGACGTGGAGGCAATAGAGCACTGCCGTTAATACGAATGGAAGTTTGGTGGATATTCAATCTGGACACGGTTACCCCCCCAACAGCCTTGAATCCACTATTAGATTTAAAATGGAACACAACACAGATAAAGTAAATTTTCTAGATCTAAAGAAACAATCAGTAACACTAAGGGTGTGTTACTACTAGGGGGCGCACAGGATCCTATATGATTACTATGTAAATAGGCTAAGAGAGAAGAGAACAAGAAATTACATGTAATAACTATAATAAAATATACTATATGAAATAATGTAAACAAATAAGAAACAATTCTTATAAATATGGGACTATGAGAAACATAGGATACAACACAAATAATAGCAAATACAGTAACAAGAAATTCCTGAAAGGTTCTTATCTGGAAATGCTGTCTTCTTCTGCAATGTTATATAGATGGTAAATGTCCCAATTGGGGTGGGAATAGTCCCAAATGATGAATGTGATAAAATACCAGGATGATCAATGATCAGGAACACAGATGATGACTGGAGTCAGCTGCTTTGTCAGGGAAATCAGGATCTAAGAGCAAGTTTTCTCTGTGAAAAAATCACAAAAAGACAAAGGCGCCTCCTGGTGTAATACAGTTGGTGACAGAGATTTGTTAGGTTATCAAAAAGGTACTCACAAGTGGAGCAGCACCCAATTGTGCTAAATCAAACAGACTGGGATCTCACAGTGTCCCAGCTCACTGACACTGCAAGGAAACTGGTTTCTCCAACGTCTTGCCGGCCTGACAGAGCTCAGACTCTCACAAAGAGGTTTACATAAAACCAAATTTTATTAATTAAATAAAAATCTCAGTGTCTCATGACACTAGATATTAAAAGAACAAGCAACGCGTTTCTCAGACTGCTGTCTGTTTCATCAGACTTCCCCAGGCAAACCTGGATGCTTTCGATGTGCAAATTGTGTGACTTGCAATAGCCTTATTACTGGCAATACTTTTCCGCCACCACACACTAACTGGAGATTCTCTATTAAACACAGATTAACCTGCAGTACAGACTTTGTTGTGTATGCTTTTTTTTGCCCATGCTCCCTGTATTACATAGGTAAGACTGTGACTACATTCAGGGAATGGCTGGCCAATCACAAGACAGCCATAAGTCAGGTTTTGGATAAAGGACATTCAGAACAGCCGGTAGCCCGTCTTTTTCTGACTGCAGGCCACCCTATCTCCTCCTTGTGAACCATGCTTATAGATCATGTACCTCATCCAAGACGTGGAGGCAATAGGGCACTGACGTTATTATGAATGGAAGTTTGGTGGATATTTAATCTGGACACAGTTACCCCCAACAGCCTTGAATACACTATTAGATTTAAAATGGAACACAACACAGATAAAGTCCATTTTCTAGATCTATACATTTTTAAGGTTCAAACCCAGCAGGGGTACGGACTACACACCACACTATTTCAGAATGCTACTGATAAGAATTCTACTCTTCATTACACTAGCTTTCATCCTAAATTTAAAAAAGATGGGGTCAGCTCCTCACAGCTCCAGCGGGTCGTCCGCAACAATACTGACGACTCCCGTAAAAACATGCAGTTAAATAAAAAGGCTCAAAGATTCCTACAGAGGGGGTACCCAATGTCTTTGATTGAACAACAATGCATCACGGCCAGAGAGTGGACACAAGAGACACTTAAAACCAGGAGAACACATGTACAAACATCACATTGGTTAAACTTTCTGACCAACTACACCCCAGTATCAAAATCTGTGACGAATACTATTAAGAAAAATTGGATGGTGATCTCGAAGGATACAAGCCTTCCTTTTCTTGGACTCTCCGGCCCCACGAATGGTATACAAGAGGGCTAGCAACTTGAGGATCTTTTGGTCTTAAACAAACCCACACACTGCTATGAGAAGCAAATGTGGCTGCCTAAGGGCAATCCTTATTCACTGTGGAAATTGTGTGACTTGCAATAGCCTTATTACTGGCAATACTTTTCGCCACCCACACACTAAAAGGAGATTCTCTATTAAACACAGATTAACCTGCACTACAGATTTTGTTGTGTATGTTATTATTTGCCCGTGCTCCCTGTATTACATAGGTAAGACTGTGACTACATTCAGGGAATGGCTGGCCAATCACAAGACAGCTATACGTCAGGCTTTGGATAAAGGACATTCAGAACAGCCGGTAGCCCATTACTTTCTGACTGCAGGCCACTCTATCTCCTCCTTGCGAACCATGCTTAAAGATCATGTACCTCGTCTAAGACGTGGAGGCGATAGGGCACTGACGTTATTACGAATGGAAGCTCGGTGGATATTCAATCTGGACACGGTTACCCCCCGTGGTCTAAACACTAACATAGACTTTGGCTGCTGTTATAGGGCCTAACCTGACATGTTTGGGAGTCATCTTTTTCATTTCATTCATTCTATTTGGCATGACCCTGGGGCGCTCTGCACCCTTCCTCCTGATAAATGTGTCTAGGTTAACTTACATATGAATGCATTCACAACATGTTCCTCTGGAGTTACCCTGATACCGTGTGGGTAAAGAGGGTAACCCAGATTCTGTAGTTTTATTTACTACTAAGTGTTGTGCTATCTTGTGCTTCTGATATTCTTTTTAGGTGTCTGATAATGTATATTTATATATGTTTAGTCACTTACGGCTAGATTTAGAGTTGGGCGGTAGCCGTCAAAACCAGCGTTAGAGGCTCCTAACGCTGGTTTTTACCGCCCGCTGGTATTTGGAGCCAGTCAGGAAAGGGTCTAACGCTCACTTTACAGCCGCGACTTTTCCATACCGCAGATCCCCCTACGCCATTTGCGTATCCTATCTTTTCAATGGGATCTTTCTAATGCCGGTATTTAGAGTCGTGGCTGAAGTGAGCGTTAGAAATCTAACGACAAAACTCCAGCCGCAGAAAAAAGCCAGGAGTTAAGAGCTTTCTGGGCTAACGCCGGTTTATAAAGCACTTAACTACTGTGCTCTAAAGTACACTAACACCCATAAACTACCTATGTACCCCTAAACCGAGGTCCCCCCACATCGCCGCCACTATATTAAATTTTTTAACCCCTAATCTGCCGCCCCGTACACCGCCGCCAGCTAACTTATCACTATGTACCCCTAATCTCCTGCCCCTAACACCGCCGACCCCTATATTATATTTATTAACCCCTAATCTGCCGCCCCCAACGTCGCCGCCACCTACCTACACTTATTAACCCCTAATCTGCTGAGCGGACCGCACCGCTACTATAATAAAGTTATTAACCCCTAATCCGCCTCACTCCCGCCTCAATAACCCTGTAATAAATAGTATTAACCCCTAATCTGCCCTCCCTAACATCGCCGACACCTAACTTCAAACATTAACCCCTAATCTGCCGACCGGAGCTCACCGCTATTCTAATAAATTTTTTAACCCCTAAAGCTAAGTCTAACCCTAACACTAACACCCCCCTAAGTTAAATATAATTTTTATCTAACGAAATAAATTAACTCTTATTATATAAATTATTCATATTTAAAGCTAAATACTTACCTGTAAAATAAATCCTAATATAGCTACAATATAAATTAAAATTATATTGTAGCTATTTTAGGATTAATATTTATTTTACAGGCAACTTTGTAATTATTTTAACCAGGTACAATAGATAAAATAGTTAAAATAATTACAAAATTACCTGTAAAATAAATCCTAGCCTAAGTTACAATTAAACCTAACAGTACACTATCAATAAATAAATTAAATTAAATACCTACAATTACCTACAATTAAACCTAACACTACACTATCAATAAATTAATTAAATACAATACCTACAAATAACTACAATTAAATAAACTAACTAAAGTACAAAAAATAAAAAAGAACTAAGTTACAAAAAATAAAAAAATATTTACAAACATTAGAAAAATATTACAACAATTTTAAACTAATTACACCTACTCTAAGCCCCCTAATAAAATAACAAAGACCCCCAAAATAAAAAAATGCCCTACCCTATTCTAAATTAAAAAAGTTCAAAGCTCTTTTACCTTACCAGCCCTGAAAAGGGCCATTTGCGGGGCATGCCCCAAATAATTCAGCTCTTTTGCCTGTAAAAAAAAAACATACAATACCCCCCCCCAACATTACAACCCGCCACCCACATACCCCTAATCTAACCCAAACCCTCCTTAAATAAACCTAACACTAAGCCCATGAAGATCTTCCTACCTTATCTTCACCATGCCAGGTTCACCGATCGCTCCAGGCTCCGAAATCTTCATCCAAGCCCAAGCGGGGGCTGGCGATCCATAATCCGGCTGAAATCTTCTATCAAGCGGCGGCTGAAGAGGTCCAGAAGAGGCTCCAAAGTCTTCATCCTATCTGTGAAGAAGAGGAGATCCGGACCGGCAACCATCTTGATCCAAGCGGCATCTTCTATCTTCATCCGATGAGGAACGGCTCAATCTTGAAGACCTCCAGCGTGGATCAATCTTCTTCTTTCGACGTCCAATTGAAGAATGGAGGTTCCTTTAAGGGACGTCATCCAAGATGGCGTCCCTCGAATTCTGATTGGCTGATAGGATTCTATCAGCCAATCGGAATTAAGGTAGGAAAATTCTGATTGGCTGATGGAATCAGCCAATCAGAATCAAGTTCAATCCGATTGGCTGATCCAATCAGCCAATCAGATTGAGCTCGCATTCTATTGGCTGATCGGAACAGCCAATAGAATGCGAGCTCAATCTGATTGGCTGATCGAATCAGCCAATCGGATTGAACATGATTCTGATTGGCTGATTCCATCAGCCAATCAGAATTTTCCTACCTTAATTCCGATTGGCTGATAGAATCCTATCAGCCAATCGGAATTCGACGGACGCCATCTTGGATGACATCATTTAAAGGAACCATCATTCGACGAGTAGGCGTCGGTAGAAGAGGTTGGATCCACGTCGGCTGGAAGATGATGGCTCCGGAAGAAAGAAGATTGAAGATGCCGTTGATAGAAGACTTCAGCCGGATCATGGACCTCTTCAGCTCCCGCTTGGATGAAGACTTCAGCCGGATCATGGACATCTTCAGCCCCCCGCTTGGGCTTGGATCAAGACATCGGAACCAGGACAGATCGGTGTGATACCCGGCGAGATGAAGATAAGGTAGGAAGATCTTCAGGGGCTTAGTGTTAGGTTTATTTAAGGGGGGTTTGGGTTAGATTAGGGGTATGTGGGTGGTGGGTTGTAATGTTGGGGGGGGGTATTGTATGTGTTTTTTTTACAGGCAAAAGAGCTGAATTCTTTGGGGCATGCCCCGCAAAGGGCCCTTTTCAGGGCTGGTAAGGTAAAAGAACTTTTTTAATTTAGAATAGGGTAGGGCATTTTTTTATTTTGGGGGTCTTTGTTATTTTATTAGGGGGCTTAGAGAAGGTGTAATTAGTTTAAAATTGTTGTAATATTTTTCTA
This sequence comes from Bombina bombina, assembly GCF_027579735.1. NCBI lineage: Eukaryota > Metazoa > Chordata > Amphibia > Anura > Bombinatoridae > Bombina > Bombina bombina. The sequence continues at coordinate 553,846,025 of NC_069504.1, read as the reverse complement.
ATATTTGTAAATATTTTTTTATTTTTTGTAACTTAGCTTTTTTTATTTTTTGTGCTTTAGTTAGTTTATTTCATTGTATTTATTTGTAGGTATTTTATTTAATTTATTTATTGATAGTGTAGTGTTAGGTTTAATTGTATTTATTTGTAGGTATTTTATTTAATTTATTTATTGATAGTGTAGTGTTTGGTTTAATTGTAGATAATTGTAGGTATTATATTTAATTTATTTATTGATAGTGTAGTGTTAGGTTTAATTGTAACTTAGGTTAGGATTTATTTTACAGGTAATTTTGTATTTCTTTTAGCTAGGTAGTTATTAAATAGTTAATAACTATTTAATAACTATTCTAACTAGCTAAAATAAATACAAAGTTGCCTGTAAAATAAATATTAATCCTAAAATAGCTACAATATAATTATAATTTATATTGTAGCTATATTAGGGTATATTTTACAGGTAAGTATTTAGCTTTAAATAGGAATAATTTATTTAATAAGAGTTAATTTATTTCGTTAGATTTAAATTATATTTAACTTAGGGGGGTGTTAGTGTTAGGGTTAGACTTAGCTTTAGGGGTTAATACATTTATTATAGTAGCGGTGAGCTCCGATCGGCAGATTAGGGGTTAATTATTGTAGGTAGGTGGAGGCGACGTTGTGGGGGGCAGATTAGGGGTTAATAAATATAATATAGGGGTCGGCGGTGTTAGGGGCAGCAGATTAGGGGTACATAACTATAATGTATGTTGCGGCGGTGTACGGAGCGGCAGATTAGGGGTTAATAATAATATGCAGGGGTCAGCGATAGCGGGGGCGGCAGATTAGGGGTTAATAAGTGTAAGGTTAGGGGTGTTTAGACTCGGGGTACATGTTAGGGTGTTAGGTGCAGACATAGGAAGTGTTTCCCCATAGAAAACAATGGGGCTGCGTTAGGAGCTGAACGCTGCTTTTTTGCAGGTGTTAGGTTTTTTTCAGCTAAAACTGCCCCATTGTTTTCTATGGGGGAATCGTGCACGAGCACGTTTTTGAAGCTGGCCGCGTCCGTAAGCACCGCTGGTATCGAGAGTTGCAGTGGCGTTAAATATGCTCTACGCTCCCTTTTTGGAGCCTAACGCACTGAAAACCCAGCCATTCTGTGAACTCTAAATACCAGCGGTATTTAAAAGGTGCAGGGGAAAAAAAGCACGCGTAGCTAATGCACCCCTTTTGCCGCAGAACTCTAAATCTAGCCGTTAATTTGGGTGATTTTTTTTTTGCATTTATTGTATAATATCACTCTGACAGCGACTCTACGTTTACATGCTCCTTCTGCTGTTAGTGTAACAGCTGTGCATATGTTTGCTGCGTCTGTCTCTCTAACAACCGGCAGTGTCTATGTATGCTCAGGCTAATGCGGTTTGATGATGTCATCCGCTATTGCCCATACTGAAAGCATGGTGCACAGGTGTTACCTATAAGATTGAGATGCGTAGTTGCTGCTTTCTGATTGGTACATACTAGGTCATGCTGGTATATAGGGGAGGGTCTTGGGTGTTCACTGTATGTCTGTTTGGCTTCCATTGAGAAAGGCTCCTGCGAGAGCCAAAACGTTTGGAAATTAGCCTTTCCTTGCTGAATAAAGGCGATTGAGGAAATCCTGTGTCTGCCTGCTTTTTTGGATATCCCAGGATTTACGTCTGACAGCCGTGGGTAACATCCAGTGATCGTGTATATAAATAAATATATATATATTTATATATACCGTGTAAATAAGTAAATATATATATATATATATATATATAAACAAGCCATCCTTCCTTGTAAATTAATTTATCAACTTAAATATGTCCCATTCTGTATTTGGTATGTTGTAGGGCCATACACCTGTTCATACTTATACTCCATTAGAATCTAAAGGGAAAGCATACACCAATTTTCATATAACCACATGTAATAGACACTACTATAAAGAAGAATATTCACAGATAATTATATAAAAATCCAGTATAAAACCTTTTGAAAACTTACTTTGAAGCTCCAAGTTTAGCACTTTGATGAGATTAGCTGGAACACCCAGTTAAAGGGGCTTGGAGCAGATACACCCCCTTTTCTGCATATGAAAATAAAGATTAGACAAACAGGAGCCAGCAGTAGTCTGTAAATGTGTGCTTACATCTGACACTTTGGAGCTTGGTTAGGAGTCTGAAAATCAGCACAATGTTATTAAAACAATAAGCAAAACTAGTGTGCGATGTCCCTTTAATACATGAATGTCATATACATCTTACCACTGATTTATGTAAGTCTGAGTTTAAAAATGATAAAAAAAAGTTGAGGCAGTGGGTATAATTTATTACTCATTTTTAAAACAAGCTGCTAACGAGAGATCCAAAGTTTCTATGTGATACCTTTAAATATTCAAAAAAGTTAATACCCCATTTTAAGGTTTCATGATCCATGAGAGTATACCTTGGTAGGCTAAGCAGTGTGCATGTGTCTTAAGCACTATTTTGGGTGATTGCAACACTTTATATTTTTGCAAATATTGGGGTTGATCAAAATCTATTGTTGAGCCATTTTTAATGTTGATGCAACCATAATCAGTCATTTTAATAAACCTCTGACAACACTTTTTCAACTAACCTTGAAAAAGCTGCAAAGCGAAATGTACGTCGGAGCTATTAGACTCTTTTATCTCACCACTACGTCTATCATCTGCTTGTGTCACCAGAGGTGGAGCAATTCCGTGCTGAGATTAGCTTGTGTTGGGTCAGCGGTTAACCTTCTGCTCTCCATCCACATCCATCCAGCGTTCAGATTTTCTCCTTTGAGTGATAACCACTGTAGTATCATTCGGCTACCCTCATTGTATGGTGTCAATATTGCATTTGGGACGTTTTATTAGTTTTAATAAATACAAATTTTTATTACCTGCGTGTGAGATACTGTTTGCCTACTAGTATAAAGTAGGTGTGTGCACTATCCTGAGCCTGGAACGGCTCCACCAAATGTGAGTAACCATTTGTCCATTTTCTACCATACATTCCAAGTGGGTTACATAGTTACACTATGGTGTGTTTTTTCTTCTATCATTCTATGTGAAAACGAATTTGAAGACATTGATTGTTGAACAACTCCTCAGGAGGGAAAATATCCTTCTAATCAATTTATGAACTTTGAGTTCACATTTCTGTTTTTCACATTTATTTCACCTATTGATTCTATGGTTTTCCTCACGGGAAATCTTTTTAAAGGTTCTCTGTTATTGGTCGTAGAGATTCATCTCCTACCTCCCTTTTCAGATCGATGATATACTCTCATATTCCATTACCTCTACTGATACTATTTCAGTACTGGTTTGGCTATAGGTAGATAGGTGTCTTTCGTTAAGTATGTTTTCTTTACTTAAGACACTATCAGCTATGGTTTGGCACTTTATGTATTAATATAACGTTTTAAATATATGTATTGTACTTATATTTGCCATTAGTCAGGTTTATGTATATTTCCTTTTGCAGACTATCAATTTCAAAATTGGGAAACATATTTAGGAAGTTATTTTTTCTTACCTGGGATATAGTCTTTTCATTCAAATTGAGTGCTTTTTCAATAATTTTCACGGGCAAAATTAGGTTTGCAAGGTCGCAAAATGCTGCTATTTATATATTATTTTGGGGCGAAGGTACGTTCGGTGATGCAAATTCGACATTTCCCGCGTCTTAGTTGACATCAGGTTTCCTTGTACAAGGTTGCGTCTACCATGACGCGAGTTGCGTCATTTCCGGATGTTGTTAGCGGCAAAAAAATTAATTTTGCGTTGTGCGTCATTCTTGGCGCCAAATAATTTAAGTATTTAAACCCCACTTCCTATATGCCCCTTGCCTTTTTTATGCTCAGAGGGCTATGCTGTTTGGATTTTTTCCCATTCCTGAAACTGCCATATAAGGAAATTGATCATTTTGCTTTATATGTTGTTTTTTTCTCTTACATTTGCAAGATGTCTCAATCTGATCCTGTCTCAGAAACCTCTGTTGGAACCCTGCTGCCTGATAACAGTTCTACCAAAGCTAAGTGTATCTGTTGTAAGTTAGCAGAGATTATATCTCCAGCTGTAGTATGTAACAGTTTTCATGATAAACTTTTACATGCAGAGAATGTATCCATCAGTACTAGTACAATACCTGTTGTTCCTTCAACATCTAATGTACATGATATCCCTGTGAATATAAAAGATTTTATTGCTGATGCGATTCAGAAGGCTTTGAGGCCTATTTATTAAATGTCTGTCGGAAATGATCTGACAGTGCGGATCAGGTCCAACAGACATCGCTGAATGCGGAGAGCAATACGCTCTCCGTATTCAGCATTGCACTAGAACTCTTGTGAGCTGCTGGTGCAACGCCGCCCCCTGCAGACTCGCAGCCAATCGGCTGCCAGCAGGGGTGTCAATCAACCCGATCATTCTCGATCGGGTTGAATTCCGGCAATGTCTGTCCACCTGCTCAGAGCAGGCGGACAGGGTTATGGAGCAGCGGTCTTTAAACCGCAGCTTCATAACTGCTGTTTCTGGCGAGCCTGCAGGCTCTCCAGAAACACGGGCCCTCAAGCTCCATTCAGAGCTTGATAGATAGGCCCCTTGGTCTGCTATTCCACCTTCTAATAAATGTTAAAGGTCTTTTAAAACTTCTCATAAGGTTGATGAAATTTCCAATTATCCTCCTCTGATCTGGTTCAGAAGATCCTACCTCAAATATTGACAAATCTACTTATCTCTTTAAGATGGAGTATCCCTGTTAAAAGGGGTGTTGATTACTTTGGATACTGAGGAAACTAGTCCTCTTGATATTATAACTAGTAAACGTTTTAATTCTGTTTATAAACATCCTGTGGTTATTCCAGAGGTTTTTCCAGTTCCTGATGCTATTTCTGATATTATTTCAAAGGAATGGAATAGGCCTGGTACTTCTTTTATTCCTTCTTTTAGGTTTAAAAAGTTGTATCCTTTGCCAACAGTTAGATTGGAGTTTTTGGAAAAAATCCCCCAAAGTTCATGGGGCTATTTCTACTCTTGCCAAACGTACTACTATTCCTATGGAAGATAGTAGTTCTATTAAGGATCCTTTAGATAGGAAACTTGAATCATATCTAAGGAAACTTATTTATTTTCTGGCTACATTCTTAGGCCTGCTATATCTATGGTTGATGTTGCAGCTGCATCAACTTTTTGGTTGCAAAGCTTAGCGCAACAGGGAACAGATTCTGATTTGTCTAGCATTGTTCACTTGCTTCAACATGCTAATCATTTATCTGTGATGCTATTTTTGATATTGTCAATATTGATGTTAAATCTATGTCTTTAGCTATTTTTGCTAGAAGAGCTTTGTGGCTCAAATATTGGAATGCTGACATGGTATCTAAGTCTAGATTACTATCTCTTTCTTTCTAAGGTAACAATTTATTTGGTTCTCAGTTGGATTCAATTATTTCAGCTGTCACTGGGGGAAGGGAGTTTTTTTTACCTCAGGATAAAAGATCTAAGGGTAAATGTAAAGCTTCTAATCATTTTCATTCTTTTCAACAGAAAAAGGAACAGAAAGCAATCCTTCCCCCAAATAATCTGGTTCCAATTGGAAACTAGACATGTGCGATTTGATTCGTTTTGAATCGAAATTCGGACGAATTTGTCAAATTCAGAGATTCGGATCAATTCGAATTTCCGAATTGTGGTAGTGCCGAATCTACCGAATCAATCCTAATCGATTCAAATTTATTCGGAAGATTCAGATGGCCGTGTATTACACTAGTATTGTACAGTATATTAGGTTTATCACTCTGCTATGGGTTAAACCTAATATACAGTACATAATACTAGTGTAATACACAGCACATCCCACCTAACACTTACCGAAATTCCGAATTTCCGAATCGAACCGAATCGAACCAATTTTTTCCAAATTCGAAAGAATATGAATGAATCCGAAACGAATTCATTAGATTTTTTACAAATTCGAATCGATCCGAACCGAAATTCTAATCGATCCGAACCAAACCAAATTTTTCGAAGCTGCACAAGTCTATTGGAAACCTTCTTCAAGTTCGAATAAATTCAACCCCTTTAAGAAACAAAAGCCAGCCCCAAGTCCGCATGAAGGTGCGGCCCTCATTTCAGCTCAGCTGGTGGGGGGCAGGGTATCAAATAGGGTATCAAATAGGTTTCAGAGTAAGACCTCCTGTGAGAAGATTTTTTTCTCTCACACGTTCCAGCAAATCCAGTGAAGGCTCAGGCCTTTCTGAAGTGTGTTTCAGATCTAGAGCTTTCAGGAACAGGCTTTGGGTTTTATTCAAATCTATTCATTGTCCCAAAAAAAGAGAATTCATTCAGGCCATTTCTGGATCTGAAAATTTTGAATCGTTTTGTAAGTATGCCTACTTTAAAAATGGTGACTATAAGGACTATTCTGCCTTTTGTTCAGCAAGGTCATTATATGTCCACAATAGACTTACAGGATGCATATCTTCATATTTCGATTCATCCAGACCACTATCGGTTTCTGAGATTCTCTTTTCTAGACAAACATTATCAATTTGTCGCTTTTCCATTTGGCCTAGCGATAGCTCCAATATTTTTTTCAAAGATTCTCGGTGCCCTACTCTCTGTAATTAGAGAACAGGGTATTGCGGTGTTTCCTTATTTGGACAATATCTTGGTACTAACTCAGTCTTTACATTCTGCCGAATCTCACACAAATCAACTAGTGTTGTTTCTTCAAATACATGGTTGGAGGATCAATTTACCAAAATGTTCCTTGATTCCTCAGACAAGGGTCACCTTTTTAGGTTTCCAGATAGATTCAGTGTCTATGACTCTCTCTCTAACAGACAAGAGACGAATACAATTGGTTTCAGCGTGTCAAAACCTTCAGTCTCAATCATTCCCTTTGCTCGTTTTCATATGAGACCTCTTCAGCTTTGTATGCTGAATCAATGGTGTGCAGGGATTATACAAGGACATCACAATTAATATCCTTAAATCCCAATGTTCAACTCTTTCTAACTTGGTGGTTAGATCACCATCGTATAGCTCAAGGGGCCTCTTTTGTTCGTCCAACCTGGACTGTAATCACACAGATGCAAGTCTTTCAGGTTGGGGAGCTGTCTGGGGATTTCTGACAGCACAAGGGGGTTTGGAAATCTCAAGAGGCGAGGTTACTAATTAATATTTTAGAACTCTGTACTATTTTCAGGGCTCTTCAGGTTTGGCCTCTGTTGAAGAGAGAACCATTCATTTGTTTTCAGACAGACAATATCATAACTGTGGCATATGTCAATCATCAGGGTGAGACTTACAGTCCCCTAGCTATGAGAGAAGTATCTTGAATACTTTCTTGAGCGGAATCCAGCTCTTGTCTAATTTCTGCAGTACATATCCCAGGTGTAGACAATTAGGAAGCAGATTATCTCAGCCATCAGACTTTACATCCGGGGGAGTGGTCTCTCCATCTAGATGTGTTTTTTCAGATTGTTCAGATGTGGGGTCTTCCAGAAATAGATCTGATGGCTTCCCATCTAAACAAGAAACTTCCTAGGTACTTGTCCAGGTCCAGGGATCCTCAGGCAGAGTCGGTGGATGCGTTAGCAGTTCCTTGGTTTTACCAACTTGCTTATATCTTCCCACCTCTAGTTCTTCTTCCAAGAGTGATCTCCAAGATCATCATGGAACACAATCGTTTGTGTTTCTGGTAACACCAGCATGGCCTCACAGGTTTTGGTATGTGAATCTTGTCCGGCTGTCCAGTTGCCAATCTTGGCCACTTCCTTTAAGACCAGACCTTCTGTTTCAAGGACCGTTTTTCCATCAGGATCTCAAATTATTAAATTTGAAGGTATGGAAATTAAACACTTAGTGCTTAGTCATAGAGGTTTATCTGTCTCAGTGATTGATACTATGTTACAGGCTCATAAATATGTTTTTAGGAAGATTTATTTCGAGTTTGGAAGACATATTTCATGGTGTTCTTCTCATAAATTTTCCTGGCATTCTTTTAGAATTTCTAGAATTTTACAGTTTATTCAGGATGGTTTGGATAAAGGTTTGTCTGCAAGTTCCTCAAGGGGACAAATCTCTGCTCTTTCTGTTTTATTTCACAGAAAGATTTCTAAGCTTCCTGATATTCACTGTTTTGTGCAGGCTTTGGTCCATTTCAAGCCTGTAATTAAATCAATCTCTTCTCCTTGGAGTCTTAATTTTGTTTTTAAGGCTTTACAGGCTCCTTCTTTTGAGCCTATGCATTCTTTGGATATTAAACTACTTTCTTGGAAAGTGTTGTTCCTTTTGGCTATCTCTTCTGCTAGAAGAGTTTCCGAATTATCTGCTCTTTCTTGTGAGTCTCTTTTTCTGATTTTCCATCAGGATAAGGCAGTTTTGCGGACTTCATTTAAGTTTTTACCTTAAGTTGTGAATTCTAACAACATTAATAGGGAAATTGTTGTTCCCTATTTGTGTCCAAATCCTAAGATTTCTTTGGAGAGATCCTTACATTCTCTGGATGTTGTAAGAGCTTTGAAATATTATGTTGAAGCTACTAAAGATTTCAGGAAGACATTTTTTCTGATCCTAGGAAAAGTCAGAAAGCTGCTGCCATTTCCTTGGCATCCTGGTTAAAGCTTTTGATTCATCAGGCTTATTTGGAGTCGGGTCAGGCCCCGCCTCAGAGAATCACAGCTCATTCTACTAGATCAGTTTCCACTTTGTGGGCTTTTAAGAATGAAGCTTCAGTTGATCAGATTTGCAAAGCAGCAAATTGGTCTACTTTGCACACATTTACTAAATTCTACCATTTTGATGTATTTGCCTCTCCAGAAGCAGTTGTTAGTAGAAAAGTTCTTCAGGCAGCTGTTTCAGTTTGATTCCTATGCTTATGTTTTAATTTTTTTCTTTTCAATTATGAGAAAAACTTATTTTTTTAGATGTAGATTAAATTTTTTCAGCGGAAAATGGCTGTTTTTATTTGTATCCCTCCCTCTCTAGTGACTCTTCTGTGGAGTACCACATTGTGGGTATTACTATCCCATATGTCACTAGCTCATGGACTCTTGCCAATTACATGAAAGAAAACATAATTTATGTAAGTACTTACTTGATAAATTCATTTCTTTCATATTGGCAAGAGTTCATGAGACCCAGCTTTTTTAAGGTGGTTATGTTTTTTGTATAAAGCACAATTATATTTCCAGTTCCTTTTTTTGAAGCATTTAACTTCTTTTTCTATCACTCCACTACTTGGCTTCTCGTTAAACTGAATTGTGGGTGTGGTGAGGGGTGTATTTATAGGCATTTTGAGGTTTTGGAAACTTATCAGGTAAGTTCTTAAATAAATTATGTTTTTTGTGGAAAGGACCTAGTTTTCAACAAAGAAAACTGACAGTAATAAGTCAATTTGAGAAAGCGTAAATTGGTCAGTTTGCTTAAAAGTGTACACTGTCTGAATAATAACAATTTCATGTTGACTTTTATGTCCCATTAAAAGGGACAGTCTACACCAAAATGTTTATTGTTTAAAAATATAGATAATCCCTTTATTACCCATTCTCCAGTTTTGTTTAACCTACATTAATATACATTTTGCCTCTGTGATTAACTTATGTCTAAACCTCTGGAGACTGCCCCCTTATCTCAGTTCTTTTGACAGACTTGCAATTTAGCTAATCAGTGTTGACTCATAAATAACTCTATGGGAGTAAGCACAATGCTACCTATGTGACACACATGAACTAGCATTGTCTAACTGTGAAAAACTGTAAAAATACACTGAGATAAGAGGCGACCTTCAAGGGCTTAGACATTAGCATATGAGACTACCTAGGTTTAGCTTTCAATAAAGAATACCAAGCGTAAAAAATCTAATTTGATGATAAAAAGTAAATTGGAAAGTTGTTTAAAATTGCATACCCTATCTGAATCATGAAAGTTTCCTATTAACCGGACTGTCTCTTTAAGTAAATGCTTAAATGTGCATTTCAGTCAATTTAGATGTTGTATTTAATGTGTTATTTAGTCAAGAATATACATTTAAATATAGCTTTTTTTAAGTGTTATTCCAAATAAGTTCTATAAAATAAAACTTTAAATGCAAAGCATGAAGATGATATTACACTAATTACTTTGAATTCGGTGAAGTACACAATGCAATAAGACTGTTATCCCCTATGGATTTTTTATTCTGTTTTACAGTAACTCATGCAAGAAAATAAACTGAAGCAGTTAGAATTTAAATATTAGTTCTTTTGATATGTTAAATTGGTCTCTCAGTGCAGACATCACCCGAACAAACCATTCATTAGATATCTTCAACATTTTCTAACAGATCTGAATGAAATACAGGGACAAAAACCTCTTACTTTGCCCAGCGTACTGTTTTTATGTAGTACCTACATTCAACACTCTGGCACAAGTTGTGGCTATCAGCTGCTATCAGCTTTGACAGAGGGAACCGCATCTTTTACATTTGTTCCAAATATATGCCAACATTAGATCCCAGAGTACTTTTGTTACTCGCCCTCTAAACATTTTTACACCTATATGATCACTTGAGACCCCTTCCCTCCTTACATTTGATTTATGTATATGTACATGTCAGACCCACGGCTAAACTGAGGAACCCTAATTCTTATAGAAGTTATATGCTCACATCAGAATCCAGGCCAGAGCCATGAGCTCCTGAACCAATCATTTTAGTAGATCAGAATCATACACCTTCATTGGTTCCCAAATAAATCAACCTTCTTATTTTAAATGGTCCCTTGTTTGATTACCTCTGCCTGTTGCATTGTCAATGTAAAATGTATTGCCCATCTCTTAGCATAACTTAGTATATGAGAACTTTAGGTAGGAAGGCAAGGTGAGCAATAGGAATGTATTTTGAAGGACGTAGCAGAAAGCAAATGATATGAGAAGTGGCAGTAAATGCACGCCCACACACACACATTATGTTTGTTGGTAAGAAATGAATGAAAGAAAAGTAAACAAATTAGTCACATAAAGCCATTATTAACTGTCTCTATATATATTTGACTAGCTGTATTTTATTACAAAACACAAAATAACTCAGGCTATGTTTCTATAAAATAAAACTGGACAGAGCATAACATGTTATGGCATTTTAATTAATTCTACTTTTTTAGAATTTATAATCAGAGTGATAAGAAAAGTTCCATAAGGGCCTGAAATGTTGACCAATACATAAAAAAATAGGGAAGTGCAATTAAAAAGTGACAGGAACACTAGATAATGAAAAGTGAGAAAAAGTAAATATTATGTAAATTATATATATATATATATATATATATATATATATATATATATATATATATATATATATATGAGTTTATATAGAAAGAATAAATCCTGGAAAAGAAATAGAAAAGACCAGGATGAAAGACAGGGAATTCAGCACTCTTTTACAAAATTAAATTAAAGCTCAAAATACTTATTCAAAATGTGTCAGCCTCAAAGGCTTGTGTAGCTGCAAAGGAGAGAACTCTCTGGCACTTACTGTATATTACATATATATATACAAAGATAGAAAAATGCAAAAAGACCCAATAGGTAGATATGATCTCTTTATATGGATATCAAGTAGCATAAAAAATACAACATATTATGTTACAAACCTGACCGGTCAGGGGATAGTGTCTATACCAAAACAGAAATTATAAACATGATATGTGGTTATTTTCACAGGCCTGTGGAGCCATGTGTGTAAACTGCAGGATAAGAATGGGGGACAATAATTAGACTACTACACCCTACTGCTTGCGGCACCTTAGTATGTAAGGCTATATGCCGGGCAGATTACTATATGGGATCTAAGTAGTTACAGTTAGTGTACCCCAACACCTATGCAGAAGTATTGATGTTCTTAAAAACTGATAGCACATATACATGTAACTATAAGATATATTTGTGGGGGACTGAAATACAAGCTACTACACCCAGCTGCTTACGGCACCTTATAGTGTTAAGGCTAAATGCCGGGCAGGTATATGTATGGGATCTAAGTAGGTTGTTGTACTGTGCCCCAAAATATGTACAAATATCTTATTGTCATGCAAACAAACAATTTAGCACAGTAGTATACAGCCAGCCTCGCTGAGTAATCACTTAGAGGCAGCTACTCTTGCTATCGAGTAAGAATGTCCCTTTGGAGAAAAGTTATGCAAGCTGAAAAGTTAGCCATGAAGCAGATACAGATAGTTGCAGAAAGCACAAGGTTTAGCCTCCGTGTTGCGTGGTATTAGTAAGCTTCAAGCGCATATTAGTAGCATTTCCTCAGGGAATTTTTAAAGTATACTCTCTCAACAGGGTATCATCATCCAAGACAGTCAATAAGCAGCCTATTAGTCAGGCAGTGACAAGGTAGTATACGACCTGTTTCCTTCAAAGTTATTTCTGTGACTGATTCTTAGGAGATGAGCCTCATTGGGTGTTCAGGAACTCCATTCTAGAAATCCATCAGATATGTTTGTTTGCAGCGTGTCTGTTCCGTGTATTCAACACCTATCACATGCTCCGGTCAGCTTGTCCAATGCCGACGCGCGTTTCACCCGCTAGGTGTGTCGGGCTTCGTCAGGGCGTGATGACCGGAGCATGTGATAGGTGTTGAATACACGGAACAGACACGCTGCAAACAAACATATCTGTTGGATTTCTAGAATGGAGTTCCTGAACACCCAATGAGGCTCATCTCCTAAGAATCAGTCACAGAAATAACTTTGAAGGAAACAGGTCGTATACTACCTTGTCACTGCCTGACTAATAGGCTGCTTATTGACTGTCTTGGATGATGATACCCTGTTGAGAGAGTATACTTTAAAAATTCCCTGAGGAAATGCTACTAATATGCGCTTGAAGCTTACTAATACCACGCAACACGGAGGCTAAACCTTGTGCTTTCTGCAACTATCTGTATCTGCTTCATGGCTAACTTTTCAGCTTGCATAACTTTTCTCCAAAGGGACATTCTTACTCGATAGCAAGAGTAGCTGCCTCTAAGTGATTACTCAGCGAGGCTGGCTGTATACTACTGTGCTAAATTGTTTGTTTGCATGACAATAAGATATTTGTACATATTTTGGGGCACAGTACAACAACCTACTTAGATCCCATACATATACCTGCCCGGCATTTAGCCTTAACACTATAAGGTGCCGTAAGCAGCTGGGTGTAGTAGCTTGTATTTCAGTCCCCCACAAATATATCTTATAGTTACATGTATATGTGCTATCAGTTTTTAAGAACATCAATACTTCTGCATAGGTGTTGGGGTACACTAACTGTAACTACTTAGATCCCATATAGTAATCTGCCCGGCATATAGCCTTACATACTAAGGTGCCGCAAGCAGTAGGGTTTAGTAGTCTAATTATTGTCCCCCATTCTTATCCTGCAGTTTACACACATGGCTCCACAGGCCTGTGAAAATAACCACATATCATGTTTATAATTTCTGTTTTGGTATAGACACTATCCCCTGACCGGTCAGGTTTGTAACATAATATGTTGTATTTTTTATGCTACTTGATATCCATATAAAGAGATCATATCTACCTATTGGGTCTTTTTGCATTTTTCTATCTTTGTATATATATATGTAATATACAGTAAGTGCCAGAGAGTTCTCTCCTTTGCAGCTACACAAGCCTTTGAGGCTGACACATTTTGAATAAGTATTTTGAGCTTTAATTTAATTTTGTAAAAGAGTGCTGAATTCCCTGTCTTTCATCCTGGTCTTTTCTATTTCTTTTCCAGGATTTATTCTTTCTATATAAACTCATCTATTTTACATAAGGGTCTGCACCATATATTTGATATATTCTAGACCATACCAGTATTAGCCTAGAAGCCAACTGGTTGGTCACTTTTTGTCTTAATATAAGCTCATAGCGATTGCTTCCCCTCCGTTACTAAATTTGATATATATATATATATATATATATATATATGAAAGAAGGGGGGAGTATGTAGTTGCGCCAAAATTAGAGAAGAAGTTGTTGTACAATAAAATGCTCTATGAAAAAGTCCAATGTATGCTGCTATTAGTGGTGTCTCATTCCTCCTTGGTGAGACTAAAATTGGGAAAAAGTTGAACAGGGTTTGTTCTAATAGCGCTTGCAGAAGATGTTCCTCATAAGCATGTGAAGGGGAGAAAAACAAAAATGGGAATATCCCCAAATGAGTGTTGAATAATTGAGATCAAAGTGAATGATAATAAATGCTCACCTGTTAGATCACAGGGATCAACGATCAGCGACGAGTGGATACTAGTGGTGTGTGTAGACACCAGACAGGAACACCACATATGATGAAGACAGGAGTATATGCACCAAAAATATAGGGTGGTGTGTATAGAGATAAATATAAATAAATATAATTATAAATAATCAGGACTGAGAGGCAGACAGAAGGTTACCGTGGAAACAGAGGATAATTGTGGGAATCTCCTGTTCTTACCACACTGTATTTGTGGACAGAGGGTAAAGGTGAAGGAAGTTCCTATTTAGTATAAGCTGATATCCAGGAAAAAAAGAATATATATATATATATATATATATATATATATATATATATATATATATATATATATATATATATATATATATATATATATATAAATGTATATGCATATATAGATCAAAAGGTAGGGAAAAATACATGAGCCCAAAAAAGGATATAATATTTTAAAATCAATTTTTATTTTTATTTATATTAAAATATAAAAAAGAGAGCATGGTATAAAATATGGTATTAAATAGTATAAAAAAGATGTAAATAGAGTAATGATGTAGGATATATAATGTAATATAATATGAGAGGCTGTATACGAAAATGGTATACTGGTATGAGGGATATGATACAAGAGACTGTTTACAAAAAGGGTAAAACCAAATACGAAAATAGAGTATAATACTGAAAAATGTAAGTGGCCAGGTAGCACGGCAAAAGTATGGAGCGTGCGGGTGGCAGTTAACTTACTTTTGTAGTGTGCTGTGCAGTTGTAGCGCTGTTGTGATCCAAAGTATCAAAAGTGGAAAAATAGCTGAGAGATATGTCGCTGCATGGAGCAGCTAGTGAACAAACTCAGCGGGTGAATCGGAATTCCGGATGTGACGTCACGAACTAGCTGCTCCGTGCAGCGACATATCTCTCAGCTATTTTTCCACTTTTGATACTTTGGATCACAACAGCGCTATAACTGCACAGCACTCGCCTAGAGGGTTGGCATAGGACCTGCAACCACAAGTTTCATGCATTTAGAATGTTTCCCTACTCTGTGACAGCATCATGAGCAGTACATACTATGGGACTTGAGAAGTAAGGTATAGGGGAGCAATAAAAAAACAGGTTAGGATTTTGCTTTGCTCTACTACCTATCCCTGAGAATAATGGCCCATGATCCTTGAAGCCTGGTTCGACTCTAGTCCAAACCAAATATAGGTGGAATTGATTTAAGGATTACTCATTAAGAAGAGTCTTTAGGGGTTATTTGAAACATAAAAACATGTAATCCAAAACTGCCTGCACTCATTGGGGATCTACTGCAATGTTCTTAGAAATAGTACCTTAAGGAAATTATTTTTAACAATGCAACAGCAATGCAATTAATATTTTAAATAAACAGACTATAGCAATGGTTTTGTAAATTAACAATACGGTGTATAAAGCTTCTTGTTCTACCAAAGTTTCTTTTGTGATTTGAAAAAAACAACATGATATAAAAGAAACAACAGATAAATAAATAATTGAATACTTTAAGGAATTAACCTCCTTCACTGTGTTATATTGCATATTCTTAAGACAACATCTTGTTGCTGTAACTCTCTTGTTAAATTTTATCTACAATTGTGTCAGCTCTGGCATGTGGAGGAAGGAAAGTGCAGAATTCTGAAAAGATAAACCGTATAATATTGGGTTTATTTTGAGTAATAGGTCGGTATGGTCAATCAGAAGCACACCTCTGTGCTGAACTCAATAGCAGATGCAGTGGGCTTCAGTATAATAAGAAAAACAAATAAGAAGCATTTGGGTGGCTGTAAAGGATGTTTGGAGTGCTTCTTTGAATTAGAAAATATTTTATTAAAAAAACTAAATCTGCAGCGGGGCATTGATAACAACTCAGTTCTGGGGTATATGTTAAGCACAATTCTCTATACTAAGTATAACTGTTCCTTGAAGAGAACTTAGTAACAAGTGAGCTTATTTTGAATGGAGTGACGTTTCCTATAGGCAAAGAGAGATCTGCAATGTGACAAGGAATCAAAATGTGGTTGCTCAGTATGTATTGGTTTGTTAACGTGTTTGTTGTGTATTATAATGGCATAGAACGTTGGATTAGCCCAGGTGAGGTTAAATATTTCTAGTATCAAGATGTAGAAAATTGGATAATAAAAGGAGATGAGAATGAGTTGACAAGATGGTTGTGTAGTTTGGTTGATTAGTACATTGTGAAGACAGTGACAAATATATAGAGAGATAAACAATGCATTAAACTGACTTCTGAGTTTATTAACAGGTAAATATTTTCTTGTCTTTACTGTTATTGGTTCAGGTTTGCTTCAATGTCTATGTAGTTTATCATGACACAATTAGAATCATACACTTAACCCATTTGAACCACCAGTTTTGCTGCGCTATCCACTGTAACCTATGTCAAAGCTTATAAAGGGCCAGATTACGAGTGGAGCGCTAACAGTTACACGCAAGCTAAAAGGGGTTAATCTTAAGTGTATGCGCGTGTCGGTTTATCTCTCGTATTACAAGTTGAAAATAATGCAAACGCAATTGCGATTTACGCTAGAATGAAAACTGCATCCTCAGAGCTCTTGTTATAAGGGCTCAAAGATTTGAGGTCTCAGGTGTTAGAAAAAAAAGGCAGGCAAAGGGCTTTCATAGAGATACATACATATCTAAATATGTCATGTATATGTGTACATATGTATTTATATATTTATATGTGTATATATATATATTTACAGACATATATACACATAGTATATGTGTGTGAATATATATATATATATATATATATATATATATATATATATATATATATATATATATATACAGTATATAAATATATATACACACACACACACAACACACAGAGGAAGTACAGCACTCACTTGAAAGCTCTTAGCTAAGATTAATAGCAAAACTGGAAGAGTCAGTTACTGCATCTGGCCAAATGGGACAAACCCAGGTACCAAATCAAGGTCTCTCCTAAAATCTGGGTTCTTAATACATCCATACAATGTAAGCTCTCAATCAAACAAACTGGGAACAAGTCAAGGGATCACAGCAGTGGCATCACTAGGGGGGTGCGGGCCACACCCGGGTGACACCCCCCAGGGGTGACACTACCAAAAAAAAAAAATAATAAATAAATTTAATTTTACTGAAATTCAAAAAAATACAATGTAGAGATGCATATATTTTTTATTAGAGGGGCCAGCATTTGTGAACATTAGTGGGACTGGGGAAGTTGTAGACACTTCATTTTTTTGCCCCTTGAGCCAGCGCTGCAATTTCCACAAATAGTTTTCCTGGCTGCTTTTGCTTGTTTGTACTTTGCTCCTCCCTTGCCCAATTTCACTATGAATTTAGTGGGCGTGCCGTGGGGCTTGCGAAGTTGCGCTGCTAGCCTAATCCTGCCTGCCTATCTGTGCTCACTGCTCAGTGACGTGCAGAGCAGTGGAGTCACTCACTGCTGTGCTGTCTCTCTAAACGGGAACTGGGAAATCATGAAGGGGATGCCTGGCACCTGACCGCATGACTGTCTGACACTGTCTCTAAAGTGTAGGAGCCACAAGGAAGAAGTAGGAGGGGAGGGTGGATGGGGGTCAGGGGGTGGGCAGAGAGCAGAAGTGCTTGGCCATAAGAAGCGGTAGGCAGGTGACCCGGGGCTGTGCACTGAAAGACTTTGAACTGAGTCAGAGAGCAGAATTTTCATAGTTTGCGCGCCTAAACCTTTTCTTCAGTGATTTATTTTTAGAGTGCTTTGTTTATCTTTCATTTGATGCTCTGCTGAGCCAGGGAGCAGCTCTAGGCATGAGCTTTATAATTAATGCAGTGCAGTTTACATATTTTGTATATGTGTGTGTCTGAGTGTTTTTATGTGTGTATGTGTCTGAGTGTTTTTTGTGTGTTTGTGTCTGAGTGTTTTTGTGTGTGTGTGTGTGTGCCTGAGTGCTTTTGTGTGTGTGTCTGAGTGTTTCTGTGTGTGTGCCTGAGTGTTTTTGTGTGTGTGTGTGTAAGTGTTTGTGTGTGTGTGTGTGTGTGTCAGAGTGTTTGTGTGTGTCTGAGTGTTTGTGTGTGTCTGAGTGTTTTTGTGTGACTGAGTGTTTTTGTTTTGTGTTTCCGAGTGTTTGTGTGCATATCTGAGTGTGTTTTTAAGTGTGCCTGAGTGTGTCTGAGTGTTTGTATGTGTGTGTGTGTGTGTCTGTGTCTGCTTTCTGGGGGGAGGGGGGTTGACACTATAACTTACCGCACCGGGTGACACCCACCCTAGTGACGCCACTGGATCACAGACCTATGTAATCACCCTAGACATATGCAAAATACTGAAGGAGACTTCACTCTCAGACTGGACTGGGTACACATCCTATGACCCTGCAACATGCACAGCCCTGGGTGATCACCAGTCTGAGAGTGCAGTGTTGCTTTTAATCTTAGCTAAGAGCTTGCAAGTGCGTGCTGGACTTCTTCTGTGTGTTTTATTAAATTGTTTTGTCTTGTCTAGGGTTAACTGCCTGGGAATCTGGGGACAGTACAGCTACCTGTGAGTGCTATTAAGCACCCAGGGCTGTGCATGTTGCAGGGTCATATGATGTGTATGTGTACAAAGTCCAGATCTTAGTATTCAATTTAGGATATGTAGATATATTTAAACCTTCTGGTGGCAAGAAGAAACAGGCTTGATGTGCATATAAAAGCCAATTAATAAGAGTGCAATATACTCACTCCATAAGTTGCATGGTAGCCACTCGTCTGAAGAAAACCCCACAAATATGTCGGTTGTGGCTTGGTTAACTGAGGACAAGGAGAAACTCCAATGAAATGTATGTAAAAATTGCTTGAGTAAAATAAATAGTAACTTACTCCATCATATATCGAATTCCGGCAATGTCACAGCATAAAGGCAAAGTGATACTTCAATGTTGATAAAAATGCTTTAATAGCTCAACGCGTTTCAACGTATGCAAATGTCTTTTTAAAGAGCAAGTAAAAAACAGATAAAAACAATTGAAAAGTTTGTCACAAAAAGTGCTGTATGGCTGGAACTTTTATTAGGAACAGTTCAAACCATTAGCTCAACAAAAAAATACTTTTGTGTGGCCAGAGCGCAGGGAATTTTAATTTTAACGCTACAATAAAAAGTAAGTTGTAACGCATCTTCATTACATCTGATCAATTAAACTCCATCTAAAATATTGCTAACATTCCAGATCTGTTTAGACAAAGGGGAAGTTTACTATCACTTTTATCATGGTTACTACTGGGGAAAGCTTGTACTATGTCATACATATTATGCGTTAAGGACTTTAAAGAATTTAACTACAGTAATATCAACATTTTAAATTTAGAGGTATTTTAATTCCTAAATAAAGAACCCTAACTTGAGAAGCCAAAAGATAATGAGCATATTAAAGTTTATGTTAAGTAATTTAAAACAGGTACTACTGCAAAAATGGATTACAACAAAGTGTATAAAATTATATAATAATTTTAGACTTAAAGTTAGACAGACTCATTAAGAGTTGGTAGTAATAAAGGGATATAAAACCCAATTTTTTTCTTTCATAATTCAGATAGAGCATGCCATTTGAAACAAATATACTTCTATTATCTGATTTGCTTCATTCTCTTGGAATGAGATTTTGCATTTTAAATGTTAAAGGGACAGTTTACTATAAAATTGTTTTTCCCTTATTGTTTCCAATTTCTTTTTTTTCCAGCTGCAGAGTATAAAATGTATGAGATTTGCTTTTTAGGGTTTATTTTTGTATATGAATTAGCTGGTTTTGTGTTTTGAAGCCACAACCTAATAAAATGGGTTGAGCTTGTAGGTATAATCAGATCTCATTACTTTATCACATTGTGTACATATACCTGCTTCTTTATCTTATATCTGTCCATAAACCAATCGCCAATACTTGGAGAGAACAATAGAAAATTAAAATTGTATTACCTTATCTCTGCTATACCCCACTGGGAGTGTAATTTCTTCTACTGGCTGTGTTATCACAGCTTGGCCTTGAGACCAAAAACTTTCAGGGCGGGTGGGGATACCACAGGCTAAATAAACTATTTCAAATGCCAATATAAGGTTAATGGAAATACTTGTAAACGATTTAATACACTCCAGCAGGTAAAGTGGATCATTGGGAACTAATTAAAGGGGAGAACATTTTTGAGCAAACTGTCCCTTTAAGCACAATAGATTAGGGTTACTACCTACCAAGCTTGTACACTGGTAAGACTGAATGTAGAATTAATATGTGTATTAAATGAAAGCGGATGAGATATTTTGTGCATTCATTTTTACACTTTACAACTGCTTACTACCAGCAACCATGCAGCCTATGGGCTCCATGTATGAAGCAGAGGAAGCTGCTCTGTAGCCCTTGCAGGGCAGGTTCACACATGCGAGACGCAAAGTAATAAGCAGCAGTCATAAGAACGCTGCTTTATCTTTTGGGGCCGATTTAATAAGGTCCGTATCTGCCACAATGCCTTTGTTTCCGCGCAAGCCTTCAAGCTCTTTAACTCATACACCACCTCTGAAGCGGCGTACAGCAATCAGCCCGATCACATACGATCGGGTTGATTTACACCCCCTGTTAGCGGCCGATTGGCCTTGAATCTGCAGGGGGCGGCATTGCACATGACAGTATATTCCCAGAATGCAAAAAAATGTCACAAAGTTGACTATTTAAAGATTCAGGAACAAAGTTGTAGGAAACCTCTGTTTTTTTTGTTCTTTAAATAGAAATATCAATTTTAAAAATAGCTATAAAATAAAGTAGGTTCTGTTTCCATCTAGTCTTGGGTTACCTCATGTAATGGGTCTCTAATTGGCCAGGTTTTTGTCTGTAGTACTTAGCTCTTGCCAAATCCCTGCTGAGACTGACAATATTTAAAAATATCATCTTTACAGAGTCAAGCAGTCAGTTTTTAGAAGAAAGCCTCTGAACATTCATAGTCATAAGAAAGTTTCCTGTCCTGGAAGGCCTGACTTTGTAGATTAGGTCAGTTAATATCTAATTTACCCAGAAAAACTAAATTCTCAATCCTTATATTATGCTTCTGTAGATATTTTCTGATTAACCATATATTCCTGAAGGACTGCAGTACCAGAATTGAAACTGAAAAACATACAATCAAACAAACAAATAAATATTCCATGTGTTAGAAGTAGTGCTGTGCTTAGTTTTTGTGCTGCTCTAGGCACTGGGAAATCTGCTGCCTTCCCTCAACAAATTTACCTTATATTTTAAGCCAAATCAGAAGCCAGATTGTATGGTGGGGGTCATGCACCCCAAAAAGAAGCCCATGGAGCGTTGGTTTGTCATAAAATAAAAAATAAAATACAAAAAGCATAGGATTGGGACTGGGAATGCATATTCACATAGAACTACCCTTCCCAATTTACCACCACCAAATCTGCTGCCCTAGAAGCTTGTCTAGAAGACCTGGAAATGTTCTAATTTAAAGCTAAATATGTTCTATTCTGTTCAACCATTATAAATGTTTTTTAGGCAATTTACATCTATACGTATTGTATGTTTTCAATATATATCAAAATTTGTGAGTAAATTAGTAAAGAGGTTAAATTGTCTTTATATTTAAGAAAGCTTACCATGAGATAATGCTGATGCACTTAGTAGGATATGTATAGCTTATAGCTTAAATGGGATATTTGGAAGTGACTATAAATTGCTGAAGCAAAGAAGAGATTACTATAACTTGTTTGCAATATTGCCAGCATGTAAAGCTTTCAATTGCCAGGGGTGTAAAGGGTATATAAACTCAGTGTTAATTAGAGTGATTTAAATGCCTACCTGAAAGAGAAGATCTGGCCTAATCCATAAATTCGGGTCTCTCAGAGAAGGACATAATTAACAGGGCAATATAATAACATCATTAATTTTTATCTTATTTTGTTATTGTCATCTCTGTGTTTGAAATTTGTTGCAATAATATGTTATCTATCTCTTCTTTAATAAATGTGTAAATGATTATTTGTGAAAGTAATTATTGCCATTTATTCTTGGAGGGTTTTATCAGTAGATACAAAGATGTATATAATTCCGTTTGCACAAGGCTCAATATTGATATTGTGTGTTGAATAGCTTGTATACCAATATAACACTGAATATAATATATTCTAGAACAAAATATTAGCGCAAAACAGTTAAGGGGTGAGTGTAAAGGGAAATACAAATGATAATACAGATCAAAATATCTTATAGGTAACACAGTAAAATAGTAGTGCTATATACTTAACACCTTAAAATGTCCAAGCCAATTGTTGTTATCACTTCCACAGAATTACAGCTGAATGCTGTTGAATAGATGAATCCCAATCCTGTTTATGCAAGTCCAGATAAAATCAGGAAACAGCTCCCATCTGGATCCATGGGCTGCAGCTATTTTCAGAGGTGTGTTACCAACACTCTCTATACAGCAACATCTAGGAGATGAAAAGACAAACACAAGCCCATATCAAGGTAGACGTTTCTAAAAATGTATTACAACACACGGTTAAAAACACTCACAATGTTGAAATAGTAACAAGCCTGTCTCCCATATAGGGATTGTAGAACAAATCCAAATGTCCAAATATCAGACTTTCGTGTAACCAAGTACACAACGCTGGATATGATACTTTTCGCTAGTTAGTTTGTATGGAGCCAACCGAGCTCGGCCTCCAATGCGTTTCGTCCGCCCTTAGCGGACGAAACACGTTGGGGCGGAGACAGGCTTGTTACTATTTCAACATTGTGAGTGTTTTTAACCATGTGTTGTAATACATTTTTAGAAACGTCTACCTTGATATGGGCTTGCGCTTGCTTTTTCATCTCCTAGGTTTTTAATATAATATATATCAAAGAAAAGGATATAGTCCAAATGGTTTGACAAGTTGTATCCTCAAGATATAACCTCATGAGAAAAAAGTGTACATAGCGTTATTCTGTTGATAAATATATATAATTTAAAAATTGTAAATTTATTCAAATTTTATATATATAAATGTACAATTTTTAAATATCGATCCATTTCGTTCATGGCAAGTTAATTTACCTGTGAGTGAGGGATTTCACAATACACCTGATTAGCCTATCTGGGAAAGGAGAGTGATTACCCTAACGCTTATATCCTGAGAGCTCAGTTATAGCTCTATATAATGTGAGTAACATCACTACAATCAAAATCTGATATTTATCAACAGAATTATGCTATGCAAACTTTTTTCTCCTTAGGTTATATCTTGAGGATTCAGTGGCATCTACTTATCAAGCCGTCAACTTACTTGCATTCAACGGCACCAATACGCTCGCCTAAAATCGCCTAACATCGCTGCCGCCGACCTGAATACACTCTCCAAAGTTACCAAAAAAGCTGTCAAAGAGCCGCGCACCAAGTATGGGATGATGAGCAGCGAACTGATTCCCCCATAGAAAACAATGGGGCTGTTTGAGCTGAAAAAAACCTAACACCTGCAAAAAAGCCGCGTTCAGCTCCTAACGCAGCCCCATTGTTTGCTATGGGGAAACACTTTCTACGTCTGCACCTAACACCCTAACATGTACCCCGAGTCTAAACACCCCTAATCTTACACTTATTAGCCCCTAATCTGCCGCCCCTGCATATTATTATTAACCCCTAATCTGCCGCTCCATAAACCGCCGCTACTTACACTATCCCTATGTACCCCTAATCTGCTGCCCTAACATCGCCGACCCCTATATTATATTTATTAACCCCTAATCTGCCCCCCACAACGTCGCCTCCACCTGCCTACACTTATTAACCCCTAATCTGACGAGCGGAACGCACCGCTTTCATAATAAAGTTATTAACCCCCTAATCCACCTCACTAACCCTATAATAAATAGTATTAACCCCTAATCTGCCCTCCCTTACATCGCCGACACCTAACTTCAAACATTAAAACCTAATCTGCCGACTGCAGCTCACCGCTATTCTACTAAATGTATTAACCCCTAAAGCTAAGTCTAACCCTAACACTAACACCCCCCTAAATTAAATATAATTTAAATTTAACGAAATTAATTAACTCTTATTAAATAACTTATTCCTATTTAAAGCTAAATACTTACCTGTAAAATAAACCCTAATATAGCTACAATATAAATTATAATTATATTGTAGCTATTTTAGGATTAATATTTATTTTACAGGCAACTTTGTAATTATTTTAACCAGGTACAATAGCTATTAAATAGTTAAGAACTATTTAATAGTTACCTAGTTAAAATAATTACAAAATTACCTGTAAAATAAATCCTAACCTAAGTTACAATTAAACCTAACACTACACTATCATTAAATTAATTAAATAAAATACCTACAATTATCTACAATTAAACCTAACACTACACTATCAATAAATTAATTAAAGTGAAAGTAAATTTTGTCCCATTAGAACACATCACTGCATTGTATAACTGTATAATATTACAATTGCTATAATTTTTTTTATGAAATGTATTGATTTGTGCCGTTTTTATATCATATAATTGTAATACCGTTCTCCTGCTTACTCCTCCCATCTTCTACTTCCTATATTTTTCAGTGTTGTCGTATAGAGCGGTTCCACCCGCTCTATACAAATCACAAATGCGTGTTCACAAGGACCAGTTCCATTGCGCATGTGCAAATCGACGATTCTAACTTTAATGCGCATGCGATTCTCTGTTCAACCTTTGTCCAAAGTGCATGCGTCTATCTATCGTTTATGCTGTCAGCCACAAATGTTATGCGCATGCGCGAATCGGGAACGCGCGTTCAGCATAACAGTAGAGAATCTAGATTTGACGCATGCGCAGATGCATCAATAGGCGGATGACGTCGCTTCACGGCCCCCTAACGGCCAGAATTTCAGTTGGCCCAAAAAGAAACGTGATCAGGAAGTAGGAATAAAAAAAAAAAACGGGTTGAATTTATCATAGGTAAAATTCTGCTTTTATTTAGGATAAAACTTGATTTGCACATAAGTATAAAAAAAACCATGAATGAAAGTCCTATTGATTTGCAACATACTATGTTACTACGGTTAGCAAAACAGCAAACTTTACTTTCACTTTAAATACAATTCCTACAAATAAATACAATTAAATAAACTAACTAAAGTACAAAAAATAAAAAAGAACTAAGTTACAAAAAATAAAAAAATATTTACAAACATTAGAAAAAATTACAACAATTTTAAACTAATTACACCTACTCTAAGCCCCCTAATAAAATAACAAAGACCCCCAAAATAAAAAAATGCCCTACCCTATTCTAAATTACTAAAGTTCAAAGCTCTTTTACCTTACCAGCCCTGAACAGGGCCCTTTGCGGGGCATGCCCCAAGAAATTCAGCTCTTTTGCCTGTAAAAAAACACATACAATACCCCCCCCAACATTACAACCCACCACCCACATACCCCTAATCTAACCCAAACCCCCCTTAAATAAACCTAACACTAAGCCCCTGAAGATCTTCCTACCTTATCTTCACCATGCCAGGTTCACCGATCGGTCCAGAGTCTTGATCCAAGCCCAAGCGGGGGGCTGAAGAGTGATGTCCATCCTCGGGCTGAAGTCTGGATCCAAGTGGCGGCTGAAGAAATCCATCATCGGGCTGAAGTCGGAAGTCCATCATCGGGATGAAGTCTTCTATCAAGCCGCATCTTCAATCTTCTTTCTTCTGGTGCGGAGCGGAGCCATCTTCTTCCAAGCCGACGCGGAACATCCTCTTCAACCGACGACTAGACGACGAATGACGTTCCTTTAAGGGACATCATCCAAGATGGCGTTCCTCGAATTCCGATTGGCTGATAGGATTCTATCAGCCAATCGGAATTAAGGTAGGAATATTCTGATTGGCTGATGGAATCAGCCAATCAGAATCAAGTTCAATCCGATTGGCTGATCCGATCAGCCAATCAGATTGAGCTTGCATTCTATTGGCTGATCGGAACAGCCAATAGAATGCGAGCTCAATCTGATTGGCTGATTGGATCAGCCAATCGGATTGAACTTGATTCTGATTGGCTGATTCCATCAGCCAATCAGAATATTCCTACCTTAATTCCGATTGGCTGATAGAATCCTATCAGCCAATCGGAAATTCGAGGGACGCCATCTTGGATGACGTCCCTTAAAGGAACCGTCATTCGTCGTCTAGTCGTCGGTTGAAGAGGATGTTCCGCGTCGGCTTGGAAAAAGATGGCTCCGCTCCGCTCCAGAAGAAAGAAGATTGAAGATGCGGCTTGATAGAAGACTTCATCCCGATGATGGACTTCCGACTTCAGCCCGATGATGGATTTCTTCAGCCGCCGCTTGGATCCAGACTTCAGCCCGAGGATGGACATCACTCTTCAGCCCCCCACTTGGGCTTGGATTAAGACTCTGGACCGATCGGTGAACCTGGTATGGTGAAGATAAGGTAGGAAGATCTTCAGGGGCTTAGTGTTAGGTTTATTTAAGGGGGGTTTGAGTTAGATTAGGGGTATGTGGGTGGTGGGTTGTAATGTTGGGGGGGGGTATTGTATGTGTTTTTTTTACAGGCAACAGAGCTGAATTTCTTGGGACATGCCCCGCAAAGGGCTCTGTTCAGGGCTGGTAAGGTAAAAGAGCTTTGAACTTTAGTAATTTAGAAGAGGGTAGGGCATTTTTTTATTTTGGGGGTCTTTGTTATTTTATTAGGGGGCTTAGAGTAGGTGTAATTAGTTTAAAATTGTTGCAATTTTTTCTAATGTTTGTAAATATTTTTTTATTTTTTGTAACTTAGTTCTTTTTTATTTTTTGTACTTTAGTTAGTTTATTTAATTGTATTTATTTGTAGATATTGTATTTAATTAATTTATTGATAGTGTAGTGTTAGGTTTAATTGTAGGTAATTGTAGGTATTTTATTTAATTAATTTATTGATAGTGTAGTGTTAGGTTTAATTGTAACTTAGGTTAGGATTTATTTTACAAGTGATTTTGTTATTATTTTAACTAGGTAACTATTAAATAGTTCTTAACTATTTAATAGCTATTGTACCTGGTTAAAATAATTACAAAGTTGCCTGTAAAATAAATATTAATCCTAAAATAGCTACAATGTAATTATAATTTATATTGTAGCTATATTAGGGTTTATTTTACAGGTAAGTATTTAGCTTTAAATAGGAATAAGTTATTTAATAATAGTTAATTTATTTCGTTAGATTTAAATTATATTTAACTTAGGGGGGTGTTAGGGTTAGGGTTAGAATTAGCTTTAGGGGTTAAAAAATTTATTAGAATAGCGGTGAGATCCGGTCGGCAGATTAGGGGTTAATAAGTGTAGGCAGGTGGCGGCGACGTTGTGGGGGGCAGATTAGGGGTTAATAAATATAATATAGGGGTCGGCGGTGTTAGGGGCAGCAGATTAGGGGTACATAAGGATAACGTAGGTGGCGGTCGGCAGAATAGAGTGGCGGCGATGTGGGGGGACCTCGGTTTAGGGGTACATAGGTAGTTTATGGGTGTTAGTGTACTTTAGAGCACAGTAGTTAAGAGCCTTATGAACCGGCGTTAGCCCAAAAAGCTCTTAACTACTGACTTTTTTCTGCGGCTGGAGTTTGGTCGTTAGATTTCTAACGCTCACTCCAGACACGACTCTAAATACCGGAGTTAGAAAGAGCCCATTGAAAAAGATAGGATACGCAATTGACGTAAGGGGATCTCCGGTATGGAAAAGTCGCGGCTGGAAAGTGAGCGTTAGACCCTTTCCTGACTGACTCCAAATACCGGCGGTAGCCTAAAACCAGCATTAGGAGCCTCTAACGCTGGTTTTGACGGCTACCGCAAAACTCCAAATCTAGGCCTAAAATAGCTACAATCCAAGATGGCGTCCCTTCAATTCCGATTGGCTGATAGAATTCTATCAGCCAATTGGAATTAAGGAAGGAAAAATCCTA
This sequence comes from Bombina bombina, assembly GCF_027579735.1. Classification (NCBI taxonomy): domain Eukaryota; kingdom Metazoa; phylum Chordata; class Amphibia; order Anura; family Bombinatoridae; genus Bombina; species Bombina bombina. The sequence goes on along the minus strand of NC_069504.1, from coordinate 553,817,806 downwards.
TTGGCTAATGCAATCAGCCAATAGGATTGAAGTTCCAATCAGCCAATAGAATGCAAGCTCAATCTTATTGGCTGATTGGATCAGCCAATAGGATTGAACTTCAATCATATTGGCTGATTGCATCAGCCAATAGGATTTGTCCTACCTTAATTCTGATTGGCTGATAGAATTCTATCAGCCAATCGAAATTGAAGGGACGCCATCTTGGATGACGTCACTTAAGGAACTGTTATTGTTCAAGAAGACGTCGGATGAAGAGGATGCTCTGAGTCGGATGTCTAGAAGATGGAGCTGCTCTGCGCCAGATGGATAAAGATAGAAGATACCATCTGGATGAAGACTTCTGCCCGTCTGGAGGACCATTTCTGCCCGTCTGGAGGACCACTTCTGCCGGCTTCGTTGAGGACTTCGGCCTGGTTGGGTGAAGACTTCTCCCGGTAAGGTGATCTTCAATTGGTTAGTGTTAGTTTTTTTTAAGGGGGTATTGGGTGGGTTTTAGAGTAGGGTTGGTTGTGTGGGTGGTGGGTTTTAATGTTGGGGGGGGAATTGTACTTTTTTTTTTTACAGGTAAAAGAGCTGATTACTTTGAGGCAATGCCCCGCAAAAGGCCCTATTTGTAATTTAATGTAGGGTAGGGCTTTTTTTTATTTTGTTGCGGCTTTTTTATTTTGCTAGGGGGATTAGATTAGGTGTAATTAGTTTAAAAATCTTGTAATTTGTTTATTATTTTCTGTAATTTAGTGTTTATTTGTTTTGTACTTTAGATATTTTTATTTAATTTTATTTAATTGTATTTCATTTAGGGAATTAATTTAATTATAGTGTAGTGTTAGGTGTAATTGTAACTTAGGTTAGGTTTTATTTTACAGGTAAATTTGTATTTATTTTTGCTAGGTAGTTTATTAAATAGTTAATAACTATTTAGTAACTATTCTACCTAGTTAAAATAAATACAAACTTGCCTGTAAAATAAAAATAAACCCTAAGCTAGCTACAATGTAACTATTAGTTCTATTGTAGCTAGCTTAGGGTTTATTTTACAGGTAAGTATTTAGTTTTAAATAGGAATAATTTATTTAAGGATAGGCGTATTGATTTAGATTTATTTAAATTATATTTAAGTTAGGGGGTGTTAGGGTTAGGGTTAGACTTAGGTTTAGGGGTTAATACATTTAATATAGTGGCGGCGGCGTTAGGGGCGGCAGATTAGGGGTTAATACATGTAGGTAGGTGGTGGCGATGTAGGGTCGGGGCAGATTAGGGGTTAATAAGTATAATGTAGGTGGCGGCGGTGTCAGGTGCGGCAGATTAGGGGTTAATAAGTATAATGTAGGTGGCAGCGGTGTCAGGGGCGACAGATTAGGGGTTAATAAGTATAATGTAGGTGGCGGGGGTGTAAGAGGGGGCAGATTAGGGGTTAATAAGTATAATGTAGGTGGCGGCGGTGTAGGGGGCGGCAGATTAGGGGCGTTACCATAGGAATCAATGGGATATCGGGCAGCAGCGAACATGAGCTTTCGCTGCTTTCAGACTCCCATTGATTCCTATGGCATCCGCCGCCTCCAGGGCAGCGGATTGAAAACCAGGTATGCTGGGCCGGATTCAGAACATCTGTAATGACGTAAGCATTGATCTGTGTCGGACTCAGTCCGGCGGATCGTATGTTACGTCACAAAATACTACTTTTGCCGGTCTGTAGGGTTTGATAACTAAGGGGAATCAGGCTCGCCACAAATACGCTGCGGAATTCCAGCGTATTTGTGGTTGACGGCTTGATAAATAGATGCCAGTGTGTCAAACCATTAGGACGATATCCTTTTCTTTGATATATATTATATTAACAGTGTTATATTGGTACCCAATCTTTATATAATTAGTTTATTATTATTTTTGTACATTGTAACATTGATTGGTGAAAGTATAACAATTTTCTTGCACAGTAGAACTTTTTGGTTACAGTATTAATTATTTTTAGTGCCAACTATCAAGCTTATTTTTGAAAGTATATAAACTTATATAAGGTTATGGAGGTTTAAAGGGACACTGAACACAAATGTTTTCTTTCGTGATTCAGATAGAGCATGCAATTTTAAGCAACTTTCTAATTTACTCTTATTATCAAATTTTCTTCGTTCTTTTGCTATCTTTATTTGAAAAAGAAGGCATCTAAGCGTATTTTTTGGTTTAGTACTCTGGACAGCACTTTTTTATTGGTGGATGAATTTATCCACCAATCAGCAAGGACAACCCAGGTTGTTCACCAAAAATGGGCCGGCATCTAAACTTACATTCTTGCATTTCAAATAAAGATACCAAGAGAATAAAGACAATTTGATAATAGTAGTAAATTAGAAAGTTTCTCAAAATGTCATGCTCTATCTGAATTACGAAAGAAAAAAACTGGGTTCAGTGTCCCTTTAAATACTTTGAGATGGTAATATAAAATGATAAATCAGTGATAAAACATATATAAAAATAAGTCTTCAATATACTTTCATTATTTATTTTTTCCACTTTGCCTTTAATTCCATTTTGAAAATTTGAGCTTTTTGGGTCCTGTAAGAAATGGAAGTGCAAAATACTGTTATATTCCACATGGCCATTGGCTGCACACTCTAGTGACCTATTTATAACTGTCCCTAATTGGCCACAGCAAATAAGGTAACCTAAGTTACAACAGGGCAGCTCCCCATTGTTTTATAGACACTAAGGGGTACTTTTAACAAGCATTGTTTCTGACTAGCCAGAAACTAAAGTTAAGAAGCAGCGGTGGTAAGACCGCTACTCCTTAACTTTTAGGTGGCGGACTGAAATAATCCCGATCTGATCGGGATGATTGACACTCCCTGCTAGCGACCTATTGGTCACCGGTGAGCAGGGGCGGGATTGCACAAGCATTTAACTAGAAATGCTTGTGCAGTGTTAAATGCTGACAGTGTATGCTGTCCACCCGGCACTTGTTAAATTGACCACTAAAACCTCACAATTATTTTGTCAATATTTAAACAGCTAATGAAACTTTAAAAAATACATCTACATGTTTTTCTCAGAATAATCTTTTCTTTGAATGCATTGAATTTATGTTGAATGTTACCTTAAGTAGTTGAGTTATTTATTATTATAGTTGTTCCACTGCAACAGAAGTTGAGAAGAGCAGAATTTTTTTTATCTCCAGAACATTTATATTTTTATTTGAGATTATTTTATATTTTATAAACGTTAACTATTTTTTTTTTCTGGAAAGAATCCAACAAATGTATAAGGAATAAACTCTGTAATCTTTTGAGCTATAATACAGTTGCATGAATGTATTTACATTTAAGAGTTGTATAACTTAGTGCTGAGGAAAATATTATGGAAATTAATATTTCATTAAAAAGTAACTGCTGGGAATTTAATATTGAATATGTTAGGAAACAACAGAACACATAAAACTACAGCATATTTCTGAAAAAGATGTTATACAATAACTTAACCCCTTAATGACCGAGGACGTGCAGGGTACGTCCTCAAAAAAAAGGCAGTTAACGCCTGAGGACGTACCCTGCACGTCCTCGGTGTGGAAAGCAGCTGGAAGCGATCCTGCTCGCTTCCAGCTGCTTTCCGGTTATTGCAGTGATGCCTCGATATGGAGGCATCCTGCAATAACCTTTTACGGCCATCCGATGCAGAGAGAGCCACTCTGTGGCCCTCTCTGCACCGGACATCGATGGCCGGTTTCGTTGGTGGGTGGGAGCCGACTTGGGAGGCGGGTGGGCGGCCATCGGTGTGCCGCATGACGTCAAGGGGGGCGGGATCGGGGGCGGGATCGTCGGGGGCGCGCACGGGCGCGCGCGCGTGTGCACGGAGGGTGGCGGGCGGGCGCATGCACGGGGCGGGAGCGGGTGGGAACCGCTACACTACGGAAAATGTTTTAATAAATAAGACCTAATCTTGTTTGTGCAAAAGCACAAAAAGTGATCATGGAGGGGTGGGGGGTTGGTTTTGTGTGGGGGGAAGCTACACTACAGAAACGTTTTAATAAATGTAAAAAAAAAACATTTTTTTCTTCTAAACTGGGTACTGGCAGACAGCTGCCAGTACCCAAGATGGCGCCCATTAAGTTAGAGTGGGAGGGTTATAGAGCTGTTTAGGGGGGATCAGTGAGGTTGGGGTCTAAGGGGGGATCGTACACATCAGCATATGTAAATATGCTTCTTTTTTTTTTTTTAAAAAAAGGGCCAAATACCTTTTATTTTAGTACTGGCAGAGTTTCTGCCAGTACTTAAGATGGCGGGGACAATTGTGGGGTGGGGGAGGGAAGAGAGCTGTTTGGGAGGGATCAGGGGGTCTGATGTTTCAGGTGGGAGGCTGAGCTCTACACTAAATCTAATATTAACCCTGCAAGCTCCCTACAAGCTACCTAATTAACCCCTTCACTGCTAGCCATAATACAAGTGTGATGCGCAGCGGCATTTAGCGGCCTTCTAAATACCAAAAAGCAATGCCAAAGCCATATATGTCTGCTATTTCTGAACAAAGGGGATCCCAGAGAAGCATTTACAACCATTTGTGCCATAACTGCACAAGCTGTTTGTAAATTATTTCAGTGAGAAACCTAAAATTGTGAAAAATGTAACTTTTTTTTTTATTTGATCGCATTTGGCGGTGAAATGGTGGCATGAAATATACCAAAATGGGCCTAGATCAATACTTGGGGTTGTCTACTACACTACACTAAAGCTAAAATTACCCCAAAAAGCTCCCTACATGCTCCCTAATTAACCCCTACACTGCTGGGCATAATACACGTGTGGTGCGCAGTGTCATTTACTGGCATTCTAATTACCAAAAAGCAACACCAAAGCCATATAAGTCTGCTATTTATGAACAAAGGGGATCCCAGAGAAGAATTTACAACCATTTGTGCCCTATTTGCACAAGCTGTTTGTAAATAATTTCAGTGAGAAACCTAAAGTTTGTGAAAAAATTTGTGAAAAAGTGAACGATTTTTTTTATTTGATCGCATTTGGCGGTGAAATAGTGGCATGAAATATACCAAAATGGGCCTAGATCAATACTTTGGGTTGTCTACTAAAAAAAAATATATACATGTCAATGAATATTCAGAGATTCCTAAAAGATATCAGTGTTCTAATGTAACTAGCGCTAATTTTGAAAAAAAAATGGTTTGGAAATAGCAAAGTGCTACTTGTATTTATGGCCCTATAACTTGCAAAAAAAGCAAAGAACATATAAACATTGGGTATTTCAAAACTCAGGACAAAATTTAGAAACTATTTAACATGGGTGTTTTTTGGTGGTTGTAGATGTGTAACAGATTTTGGGGGTCAAAGTTAGAAAAAGTGTTTATTTTTTTTAATTTTTCCTCATATTTTATAATTTTTTTATAGTAAATTATAAGATATGATGAAAATAATGGTATCTTTAGAAAGTCCATTTAATGGCGAGAAAAACGGTATATAATATGTGTGGGTACAGTAAATGAGTAAGAGGAAAATTACAGCTAAACACAAACACTGCAGAAATGTAAAAATAGCCTTGGTCCCAAACGGAGAGAAAATGGAAAAGTGCTGTGGTCATTAAGGGGTTAAACTACTACACTCTGGTTATTATCTGTTCAGTAAAAATGCCATTAATTAAAGGGATATTCAACCAAAATTTTCCTTTCATGATTCAGATAGAGCATGGGATTTTAAACAACTTTCTGATTTATTTCATTATCAAATTGTCTTCGTTCTATTGGTATCTTTTGTTGAAAAGCAGGGATTAGATAAGAGCTGGCCCATTTCTAGAGCAGTAAATAACATCAGTTTTGCAAGAATGTTATCGATTTGCAAGAGCACTAGATAGCAACACTATGGGCCAGATTACAAGTGGAGCTTGTGATTTTGCGATAGTATTACAAGTTGAAAGTAAATAAATTGCTTTTATGCTCTATTAACACTAAAACAACCTGATTTCAAGCATAATCATGTTTGCGTGATGCTGGTTTTGCACCAAACGTCTGGCTTGTACCTGCATTTCTATAGGGTATATAAGGTTGATTTTGCATTGTACACCTTGACTGAAACAGAATATATGGCAGGAGATCGCGGATGCGGTGAACACTGTGGGGAATTACAGGAGAAACATTCTGTCCTTTAAGCACCGCTACCAGGGCTGTAAAAGGGAGATGAAAAAGCAGCTGGCCATGGAGCGGGCAGTGGCTTCCAGGACTGGTTGCAGACCATTCTTCCCCTACTGTCAGTGGGAGGAAATACTGTGGGAGAACATCTCCAAGGTGTCGGTAGTCATATCCCAGGAGGGATTGATACCAGGGAGAGGCACCACGTATCTACTGGGAAGGAAAATTATCTTTTAAGTTCCATTACATCTTTACATTTAAGATTTACAATAACAAATTACAAATATCATGATTGCATTATTGCATTAGGGTAAAAGGAAAGACAGCGCCTCATAGTGCAAATAAGTTCCAACAGTAATGGATCACACTGAGCAAATAACAGATGGTAATATACTCACAAGAATATTGGCACCTTTGTTGAAAGAGGTGCAAAAAGGCAGACTGACATTTAAATCAGCAGTCAGTACGCTGGAGCCAAATCGATTCAGCTTTCCTGGATGGGCCGCTGTGGACTCTCCTCTTTTAGACAGGAGCAGAATACTCTGGTGTTATGCTGTATAAATAAACAGCAGGCGGTGTTGTATTTGGCAGGCAAAGTAAAAAGCAATTAGTGCTGAGATAGATAAAGTTTAAAAACACTTTATTATATGAGCTTAGGACGCGTTTCTCGGCCGCAAGCTCCTGGCCGTTTCATCAGGTAAAATGTATTACACATGTGGTTACAAAAGATGTTTAAAAAGCCTGCCAATATATTTGATTGGTCCCAGTCTGACCAATCCCAAAGTGATACAATTTTAAAAAGCAACAATGTTACAACATATGATATGTGATTGACAAAGTAAATAGGTTACGATACCAGATGTTATATTTATATGTATGTAACAAAAATCCTATGGACCTAAAACAATAAAATAGTTTATCTGGTAGGTCATAAAAATGAACCTTGTTGACGTATTTAAAAAATCTAATGTATAAATTTCTTACTGAAAGTTTCAGATAAAATACACTTGATCTGAGGAAAAAATCCTAAGATCTTGTCCATTGTAAATTTATACGGAGTAAAAAATCGGTACAATGTAAATTATGAAAGAAAATGTGAAACCGAAACAAAGCTCTGCGGGGGGAGAAGTGTTAACCTCTTAGCCTCCATAGAGTTTTTAGAATTTAACAATAAGCAAAATGACAGCTGTACATAAGTCCACCAGCAATCAGGGACAGCAGTGTTTTGCCTGTCTCCTAGCATGTTTTAATCCTGTGTTCTATATCTGAATGCTTGTAAGAATGCTAAGGTGTTTGAAAAGCAATGCACTGTAATCAAGTCTCTGTTTAGGGAATGTGTCAGGGGACACAAGAGAAGTACTATTTGAGTCGAGCCGATCTTGTGTAAATAATAGTTAAAACCTAATAGCATGTGCCATTGTCTAGGTATGTATTATCTAATTTTGTATTATGTGCAATGACTGTGCTAGTTATTTCGATTTTGCATATGTGGGGTCAGATAAAAAATGGTGGTATATGGAGTCTAAATATTGTGTTTGGTATGATTTTATTCTTCTATGGGGATCTACTGATAGAATAGTAATCTAAAAGTTACAGGTGACCTACAAATAGAAAAAGTGATGTTAGGATGATTTAATTAAATGCTGCTAAATCTAGATTAGAATTCAGACCCAATGGATGTAGGGTTTTTAATTTGTGGATCCAAAAAGTTTCACGGATCCTTAGCTGAATGATTCTGTTGTAATCTGTGGAGGGTGGAATATAATCTATGGGATAAAATTTGAAAATGTCGAAATTTCCTTTGTGTTTGTTTAAGCAATGCTCGGGAATACTATGTTTTATCTTTTTTTTGGTACAATTTTTACAGTTAGGCCAATGTTCCCCCCAGCGTACCTTGGCTTTTCTAGAGGTACGTCCTACGTACTGGATCCCACAACAGCACTCTAGGACGTACAACACATATACTGAATTGCAATTCATAAATCTGCTGATCGTAAAAACTTCACCACTGACGAATGATTGAAAAGTCTTTTTCCCAGATGTTATAACTTTGCATGTGTTGCACTTCTTTTGTCCACATTTATAGACTCCTATTCTATCCATAAAAGAGGGGGTGGTTTTTGGTTTTGTAATTGATTGTGTGTTGTGTAATATATGTTTCACCTTTTTGCTAGGTGCCAGTTTACTCCTGAGTGTCGGTGCTCTGGTATATACTATCTTTGGATGTTCTCCCACAATGGTTTTTAAAAAAGGGTCTTTCCTAATGATGTGCCAATGTTTGTTAATGGCGTCCTGTATCTGTGTGTGATTGCAATTATATTGGGTTATGAATAAAGGTTCTGAAGAATAATTATCCTCTTTGTTTATCGTTGGTTTGTTTTTATTCAATAATTTATCTCTATCTAAATCTCTAACTTTTTTGAGACAGTTGTCTAATAGAGCATGAGGATAACCTTTCTCAACGAATCTGTCATATATGATCTTGCTTTGCGTCTCAAAAAAAGTAATGTCTGAATTCTAATCTAGATTTAGCAGCATTTAATTAAATCATCCTAACATCACTTTTTCTATTTGTAGGTCACCTGTAACTTTTAGATTACTATTCTATCAGTAGATCCCCATAGAAGAATAAAATCATACCAAACACAATATTTAGACTCCATATACCACCATTTTTTATCTGACCCCACGTATGCAAAATCGAAATAACTAGCACAGTCATTGCACATAATACAAAATTAGATAATACATACCTAGACAATGGCACATGCTATTAGGTTTTAACTATTATTTACACAAGATCGGCTCGACTCAAATAGTACTTCTCTCGTGTCCCCTGACACATTCCCTAAACAGAGACTTGATTACAGTGCATTGCTTTTCAAACACCTTAGCATTCTTACAAGCATTCAGATATAGAACACAGGATTAAAACATGCTAGGAGACAGGCAAAACACTGCTGTCCCTGATTGCTGGTGGACCTATGTACAGCTGTCATTTTGCTTATTGTTAAATTCTAAAAACTCTATGGAGGCTAAGAGGTTAACACTTCTCCCCCCGCAGAGCTTTGTTTCAGTTTCACATTTTCTTTCATAATTTACATTGTACCGATTTTTTACTCCGTATAAATTTACAATGGACAAGATCTTAGGATTTTTTCCTCAGATCAAGTGTATTTTATCTGAAACTTTCAGTAAGAAATTTATACATTAGATTTTTTAAATACGTCAACAAGGTTCATTTTTATGACCTATCAGATAAACTATTTTATTGTTTTAGGTCCATAGGATTTTTGTTACATACATATAAATATAACATCTGGTATCGTAACCTATTTACTTTGTCAATCACATATCATATGTTGTAACATTGTTGCTTTTTAAAATTGTATCACTTTGGGATTGGTCAGACTGGGACCAATCAAATATATTGGCAGGCTTTTTAAACATCTTTTGTAACCACATGTGTAATACATTTTACCTGATGAAACGGCCAGGAGCTTGCGGCCGAGAAACGCGTCCTAAGCTCATATAATAAAGTGTTTTTTAAACTTTATCTATCTCAGCACTAATTGCTTTTTACTTTGCCTGCCAAATACAACACCGCCTGCTGTTTATTTATACAGCATAACACCAGAGTATTCTGCTCCTGTCTAAAAGAGGAGAGTCCACAGCGGCCCATCCAGGAAAGCTGAATCGATTTGGCTCCAGCGTACTGACTGCTGATTTAAATGTCAGTCTGCCTTTTTGCACCTCTTTCAACAAAGGTGCCAATATCCTTGTGAGTATATTACCATCTGTTATTTGCTCAGTGTGATCCATTACTGTTGGAACTTATTTGCACTATGAGGCGCTGTCTTTCCTTTTACCCATTTTAGAGACTGTGTTACTCGATCAGACACACCCAAGACTAGCTGCCTGCCTTTTTGGTGAATTCCTCTTACTACAAAACATCTACAAGTTTGGGAAAAAAAACATTCTCGCAGAGACATTGACACTTGTCGGCTTCACTTACCAGCACTATCTTCTATGGGACTTATATCACGATAAGTTTGTTTGTCATTTATTAAGAACTGTTTGATTTCTAGCACATATATATTTTGGATATATTTTTTCTGTTTTTGTTTTTCTATAGAGATATATATGCCTTCTTACATGAATTGATTTCACCATTAAGTATTTTATTTTGTACCTATTGCATTAGCAATATTATCTCTTTTTTTCACACACTACCCACTAGGGTACAGTTAATATGACTCACATTTGCACCTTTTGAAATCTCTTTATATTCACATGAGTTTTTAATTTATCCTAAAAAACTCTCTCTTTTTTCATTTTTCAGCCTCACACATTATCACACCATTAATACATATTACTAATATCCCCTTTTTTCTCTTATATCACAAACACATTTGGCGCATGCTATTACCTATTTTTTAATAGGGATTTCTCTACATTGTTGCATTAATTGCACTTAACTGTTACATGACATTTAGATATAAAGTAATTGGTGTTAAATTACAACTCCTTAAGGACCTGGCATTTCAGACAAAAACTTCCCTAAAAGACAATAGCATTTTTGCCATCACTACATTTAAACAGAAATAGAGCCTTTTTTATATTTACCTATCAAAACTATATATTTATTTTTAGTAGACAACCCAAAGTAGGCCCATTTTGGTATATTTCATGCCACCATTTCACCACAAATGCGATCAAATAAAAAAAATCGCTAACGTTTTTTCAAACTTTAGGTTTCTTACTGAATCATGGCACAAATAGTTGTAAAAGCTTTTTCTGGGATACCCTTTGTTCATAAATAGCAGACATATATGACTTTGTCATTGCTTTTTGGTAATTAGAAGGCCACCAATTGCAGCTGTGCACCACACTTGTATTATTCCTAGCAGTGAAGGGGTTAATTAGGTAGATTGTAAGGTTAATTTTAGCTTTAGTGTAGAGATCAGCCACACACCGGACACTTTGCACCCCCTGATCCCTCCCTAATCCCTCTCAAACAGCTCTCTTCCCTCCCCCATCCGCCAATGGTTACTCCCATCTTAAGTACTGGCAAACAGTCTACAGTATAAGACCTTTTTTTTAAAATTATAATTATGTTCTTTAGTGTAGGATTATCCCCTTACCTTCCCACCTCCCTGAATCCCTCCCAAAAAGCTCTCTAACCCTCCCTCCATTAACTTATTACCACCATCTTAGGTACTGAAAGCTGTTTATTTCCCCATTTAGTTTCTGGCTAGTCAGAAACAATGCTTGTTAAAAGTACCCCTTAGTGTCTATAAAACAATGGGGAGCTGCCATGTTGTAACTTAGGTTACCTTATTTGCTGTGACCAATTAGGGACAGTTATAAATAGGTCACTAGAGTGTGCAGCCAATGGCCGTGTGGAATATAACATTATTTTGCACTTCCATTTCTTACAGGACCCAAAAAGCTCAAATTTTCTAAATGGAATTAAAGGCAAAGTGGAAAAAATAAATAATGAAAGTATATTGAAGACTTATTTTTATATATGTTTTATCACTGATTTATCATTTTATATTACCATCTCAAAGTATTTAAAGGGACACTGAACCCATTTTTTTTCTTTCGTGATTCAGATAGAGCATGACATTTTAAGCAACTTTCTAATTTACTACTATTATCAAATTGTCTTTATTCTCTTGGTATCTTTATTTGAAATGCAAGAATGTAAGTTTAGATGCCGGCCCATTTTTGGTGAACAACCTGGGTTGTTCTTGCTGATTGGTGGATAAATTCATCCACCAATAAAAAAGTGCTGTCCAGAGTACTAAACCAAAAAATAAGCTTAGATGCCTTCTTTTTCAAATAAAGATAGCAAAAGAACGAAGAAAATTTGATAATAAGAGTAAATTAGAAAGTTGCTAAAAATTGCATGTTCTATCTGAATCACGAAAGAAAACATTTGTGTTCAGTGTCCCTTTAAACCTCCATAACCTTATATAAGTTTATATACATTCAAAAATAAGCTTGATAGGTGGCACTAAAAATAATTAATACTGTAACCAATAAGTTCTACTGTGCAAGAAAATTGTTATACTTTCACCAAATAATGTTACAATGTACAAAAATAATAATAAACTAATTATATAAAGAGTGGGTACCAATATAACACTGTTAATATAATATATATCAAAGAAAAGGATATCATCCTAATGGTTTGACACACTGGCATCTATTTATCAAGCCGTCAACCACAAATACGCTGGAATTCCGCAGCGTATTTGTGGCGAGCCTGATTCCCCTTAGTTATCAAACCCTACAGACCGGCAAAAGTAGTATTTTGTGACGTAACATACGATCCGCCGGACTGAGTCCGACACAGATCGATGCTTACGTCATTACAGATGTTCTGAATCCAGCCCAGCATACCTGGTTTTCAATCCGCTGCCCTGGAGGCGGCGGATGCCATAGGAATCAATGGGAGTCTGAAAGCAGCGAAAGCTCATGTTCGCTGCTGCCCAATATCCCATTGATTCCTATGGTAACGCCCCTAATCTGCCGCCCCCCTACACCGCCGCCACCTACATTATACTTATTAACCCCTAATCTGCCCCCCTTACACCCCCGCCACCTACATTATACTTATTAACCCCTAATCTGTCGCCCCTGACACCGCTGCCACCTACATTATACTTATTAACCACTAATCTGCCGCCCCTGACACCGGCGCCACCTACATTATACTTATTAACCCCTAATCTGCCCCGACCCTACATCGCCACCACCTACCTACATGTATTAACCCCTAATCTGCCGCCCCCAACGTCGCCGCCACTATATTAAATTTATTAACCCCTAAACCTAAGTCTAACCCTAACCCTAACACCCCTAACTTAAATATAATTTAAATAAATCTAAATCAATACGCCTATCCTTAAATAAATTATTCCTATTTAAAACTAAATACTTACCTGTAAAATAAACCCTAAGAAAGCTACAATATAACTAATAGTTACATTGCAGCTAGCTTAGTGTTTATTTTTATTTTACAGGCAAGTTTGTATTTATTTTAACTAGGTAGAATAGTTACTAAATAGTTATTAACTATTTAATAAACTACCTAGCTAAAATAAATACAAATTTACCTGTAAAATAAAACCTAACCTAAGTTACAATTACACCTAACACTACACTATAATTAAATTAATTCCCTAAATTAAATACAATTAAATAAAATTAAATAAAATTATCTAAAGTACAAAACAAATAAACACTAAATTACAGAAAATAATAAACAAATTACAAGATTTTTAAACTAATTACACCTAATCTAATCCCCCTAGCAAAATAAAAAAGCCCCAACAAAATAAAAAAAAGCCCTACCCTACATTAAATTACAAATAGGGCCTTTTCCCCTATAAGAATGGAGCAGATTCTCTGAATTCTGCGCGCGTAAGTCCTTACGCTTTATATTGGATACCAAATTGCGGGTCTGTTCTATGTTAGTCTATGGCTAAAAAAAATATGTCCGAAGAGTGAAAAATACGCACGTAAATTGTATGCTACGCCATATATGTAATACCAAAATCGCGTAAAAACTGGCGTCGCCGGCTTTTGCGGGCGACGCTGCATATGTAATGGAGCCCTAGATGTGAAGTTGAAAGTTGTCTACAAACAGGTATTCAGATTAGGAAAATGTTTTTTTAGAGTAGTCCATAGAGCAGTTAAACTATTTCCCAGCAGTCCCCTGGCACACATGCATTCCATAGGGTTGAATAACTCATTCATGTTAGATTATTGCACTTTAGGCATAAATCTTAATTAGCATTTGTTTTTAAAAATAATAATAATTATATATATATATATATATATATATATATATATATATATATATATATATATATATATATATATATATAAACTATATATACAGTATATATATATATATATATATATATATATATATATATATATACAGGGAGTGCAGAATTATTAGGCAAGTTGTATTTTTGAGAATTAATTTTATTATTGAACAACAACCATGTTCTCAATGAACCCAAAAAACTCATTAATATCAAAGCTGAATATTTTTGGAAGTAGTTTTTAGTTTGTTTTTAGTTTTAGCTATTTTAGGGGGATATCTGTGTGTGCATGTGACTATTACTGTGCATAATTATTAGGCAACCTAACAAAAAACAAATATATACCCATTTCAATTATTTATTTTTACCAGTGAAACCAATATAACATCTCAACATTCACAAATATACATTTCTGACATTCAAAAACAAAAACAAATCAGTGACCAATATAGCCACCTTTCTTTGCAAGGACACTCAAAAGCCTGCCATCCATGGATTCTGTCAGTGTTTTGATCTGTTCACCATCAACATTGCGTGCAGCAGCAACCACAGCCTCCCAGACACTGTTCAGAGAGGTGTACTGTTTTCCCTCCTTGTAAATCTCACATTTGATGATGGACCACAGGTTCTCAATGGGGTTCAGATCAGGTGAACAAGGAGGCCATGTCATTAGATTTTCTTCTTTTATACCCTTTCTTGCCAGCCACGCTGTGGAGTACTTGGACGCGTGTGATGGAGCATTGTCCTGCATGAAAATCATGTTTTTCTTGAAGGATGCAGACTTCTTCCTGTACCACTGCTTGAAGAAGGTGTCTTCCAGAAACTGGCAGTAGGACTGGGAGTTGAGCTTGACTCCATCCTCAAACCGAAAAGGCCCCACAAGCTCATCTTTGACGATACCAGCCCAAACCAGTACTCCACCTCCACCTTGCTGGCGTCTGAGTCGGACTGGAGCTCTCTGCCCTTTACCAATCCAGCCACGGGCCCATCCATCTGGCCCATCAAGACTCACTCTCATTTCATCAGTCCATAAAACCTTAGAAAAATCAGTCTTGAGATATTTCTTGGCCCAGTCTTGACGTTTCAGCTTGTGTGTCTTGTTCAGTGGTGGTCGTCTTTCAGCCTTTCTTACCTTGGCCATGTCTCTGAGTATTGCACACCTTGTGCTTTTGGGCACTCCAGTGATGTTGCAGCTCTGAAATATGGCCAAACTGGTGGCAAGTGGCATCTTGGCAGCTGCACGCTTGACTTTTCTCAGTTCATGGGCAGTTATTTTGTGCCTTGGTTTTTCCACACGCTTCTTGCGACCCTGTTGACTATTTTGAATGAAACGTTTGATTGTTCGATGATCACGCTTCAGAAGCTTTGCAATTTTAAGAGTGCTGCATCCCTTTGCAAGATATCTCACTATTTTTGACTTTTCTGAGCCTGCCAAGTCCTTCTTTTGACCCATTTTGCCAAAGGAAAGGAAGTTGCCTAATAATTATGCACACCTGATATAGGGTGTTGATGTCATTAGACCACACCCCTTCTCATTACAGAGATGCACATCACCTAATATGCTTAATTGGTAGTAGGCTTTCGAGCCTATACAGCTTGGAGTAAGACAACATGCATAAAGAGGATGATGTGGTCAAAATACTCATTTGCCTAATAATTCTGCACTCCCTGTATATATATATATATATATATATATATATATACAGTATATATATATATATATATATATATATATATATATATATAGTTATATATAGTAAATGTATTAGTCTACCTAAAGAATGTCCCAATCTGCATTTGGTAGAGCCATACACCCATTCATTCTTTCACTAGAACCTAATGATTAGGGTGACCATATTGCCGCTTTAAGAAGGGACAAATATGAAAAATACATATGTTAGGGCTGTTTTCAAGGCTGTTTAAAGAAATGGTTTGTATAAGAACCCTGACATATGTATTTTTCATACGTGTCCCTTTTTAAAGCAGCAATATGGTCACCCTACTAATGATACATGTATGTCATAAACAGTTTACCACTGACTTAGGTAAGTCTCTGTTTAAAAAGGATTCAGAAACAAAATAGTTGAGGCAGTGGGTATAATTCATTATTAGTCATTTTTAAAACAAGCTGCTAATGAGATATCCAAAGTTTCTATGTGATCCCTTCCAACACTCATACAAGTTAATACCCAATTATATATAAAGCTTTCATGATCTATAAGAGTATACCTTAGTGGGCTAAGCAGAGTGCATGTGCCTTGAGCACTATTTGTGGTAATTTAAACACGTTATAATATTTTTGCAAATTTTAAAGGTTGATTAAAATCTATTGTTAAGCCATTTTTAATGTTGATGCAACCATAATCAGCCATGTGTGCTGGTATTGCAAGTTGAAAGCAATGTGAACATGAGCATGCGTTCACATTGCTGGAAAGATTTGTTCTTCCGAGAGTGCACTTCCATAGGCTCATATAGGAGACCTCACGCCATGCAAAAGGTAATTGAAGTAGCACAGCGATGCAGCAATTTATAAATACATATGCATATATACATATATATTTATGTGTTAATATGTGTATATACAGATATTAATACATAAATATATATGTATATAAGCATTTACACATATATTTATTAGGGAACACACAGTTCCCATAGACCACAATGTATCTTTTTTTTTTTTCTAACAACCCACAGCCGCCAACTTTAAAGCCCCAAAACTGCCTATTGCAGTTGTTTTTTTATATAAAAAAGCTACATTTTTTAAAATAAAAAACTATAATGCCCTCAATTTTGAGGGCATTTGGGGCACTTTTTGAAAAGTAACCAGGGATCTATTCTCTGGTTAATTTTCTGAGAGCTAATTGCTACCACGAGCTTGCAGTAGCAATAACCAACCACTTGTAATGGCTAGTAATTTATTGCGTGCCCGCAAACAGGCAAATTTGCCAGTTTGCGGGCGCGCAATAATTTGCGATCCCATTGTAATCTAGCCCTTAGAAGGCCATTTTGCTCACTTATTGAAATCAACAGATAAAGGAACCAATAAACCTCAGACAACACTTTTCAACTACTTACTGATGGTTTTGCACATAGGCTAAACACACTGATATCCCCCCACCATATTGGATGAATAGAAACAACATAACATAATAGGTACAAATGCAACATGCTCAATCAATTAAAGTTAAAAAAACTAATAAACATTTTACATTAATAAAAGTTAGTCAGATCCATAACCCAACTAACACTCATCCACTGTACTGATAATGCCCCTGGTCAAATCCCTTAGAGAGACATATCTCTAGGGTTTTTAGCATCACTACACACTATTAAAGGGGATCAGTCAGCATATAGGCCCTTTACCTGTAATGTAATAAATAAACCAACAAACTCACCATTATCTTTGTGGTTAATCATTTGGTTTTTGAATTATGAAATGAAAAGATTAAAAACAAAGATTGCTATTTTGTGTTGTTTTTACCCCTTAAAGACTAGCACTAGCGCCTTCTTAGATTCTTGCACCTGGGCCCTGTGGTTTCTATGGTTTCTAGTTACGCCTCTGCTTAAAGCAGCAGGGAGAGGGAGGAGGGAGAGGGGACCCCTATAGTGTAGTCCTATTAGAGGGTGGGTAAACAATCTGGGAGGGGAGGGGGGTAGTGTAACTAGGATGGCAGCTACACTACAGAAAAAAAAATATTTTTTTATTATTAAATACAAATAAATAAAAATGGCTACATAACTGAGTACTGGCAGACAGCTGCCAAAAGAGCATTTTGGGAAAGATCAGGGAGGTGGGAAGGTAAAGGGGTTAATCCTACATGGAAGAAAATATTAATTATAATTAAAAAAAAAAGGTCTAAAACTGCATTTTGGCAAACTGTCTGCCAGTACTTAAGATTGGGTGACCAAGCTGTTTTAGAGGGATCAGGGAGGGATCATGGGGTGGGAA
Source organism: Bombina bombina (assembly GCF_027579735.1). NCBI lineage: Eukaryota > Metazoa > Chordata > Amphibia > Anura > Bombinatoridae > Bombina > Bombina bombina. Next base: position 553,799,883 of record NC_069504.1, on the reverse strand, counting down.
GAGTCAGGTGGGAGCCTAACCTCTACACTAAAGCTAACATTAACCTTACAAGCTACCCTATTAACCCCTTCACTGCTGGGAATAATACAAGTGTGGTGCGCAGCTGCAATTAGCGGCCTTTTAATTACCAAAAAGCAATGGATCCCAGAGAAGCTTTTACAACCATTTGTGCCATGATTGAACAAGCTGTTTGTAAATAATTTCAGTGAGAAACCTAAAGTTTGTGAAAAAGTTAACGATTTTTTTTATTTGATCGCGTTTGGCGGTGAAATGGTGGCATGAAATATAAGAAAATGGGCCTAGATCTATACTTTGGGTTGTCTACTAAAAAAAATTTATAGTGTTGATAGGTAAATAAAAAAAAACCCAAGGCTTTATTTCTGTGATTGCAAAAATTGCTAAAAATGCTCTGGTCTTTTGAGGAAGTCTTAGGGTAGATTTATCAAGCAGCGGATACTGCAATTTACCCCCTTAGTTTCAGGTTCCCCTAAAACATAAGTTAAGAAGCAGCAGTCTTAAGACTGCTGCTCCTTAACTCGTCCGCCACCTATGAGGTGGTGGACAGCAATCATCCTAATTGTATCCATTTGGGATGATTGACACCCCTGCTAGTGACGGATTGGCCGCAAATGTACAGGGGGCTGTATTGCACAAGAATTTCACACAAAATGCTTGTGCAATGATAAATGCTGACAGCTGTAGCAGATCATGTCTGCCCGACATATGATAAATTGGCCCCTTAGTCTAAAATGCCCGGTCCTTAAGGAGTTAAGGAGGTAAAAATGTGATCTTAACAGGTATTAACAGCAGGAGAATTTTAGGATTGTGATCACTGCAAAACTGACAATATCAGTGGAAGTTCAGAAACTTTTATCTACTAAAATAAGAGCAAAACTGTGATCAACCTACTGTTGCAAACACTGCTGCTGTATAATGCGCAAGACAAGTAGAAGCACATGAGCCTACATAGTTACATTTTTGTGGAAAGGACCTAGTTTTCAACAAAGGATACCAACAGTAATAAGTTAACTTGAGAAAGCGTAAATTTGAAAGTTTTCTTAAAATTGTACATTATCTGAATAATGACAATTTAATTTTGACTTTTATGTCTCATTAAAAGGAGCAGTCTACACTATTGTTTAAAGAGAAAGATACTCCTTTTATTACCTACTAGTCCTAAAGCCTGTGTACACAGGCAATTTTTTGCAGTACAGCGGTCCCACCCCTTGCTCTCTCTCTATCCCCCCTCTCTTTTGCTCTCTCTCCCCTCTCTTTTACTTTCTCCCCCCTCTCTTTTGCTCTCTCTCTCCCCCCTCTCTTTTGCTCTCTCTCTCCCCCTCTCTTTTGCTCTCTCTCTTCCACTCTCTTTTGCTCTCTCTCTCCCCCTCTCTTTTTCTCTCTCTTCCCCCTCTCTTTTGCTCTCTCCCCCTCTCTTTTGCTCTCTCTCTCCCCCCTCTCTTTTGCGCTCTCTCCCCCTCTCTTTTGCACTCTCTCCCCCTCTCTTTTGCACTCTCTCCCCCTCTCTTTTGTGCACTCTCCCTCCTCTCTTTTGTGCACTCTCCCCCTCTCTTTTGCTGTCTCTCTTCCCCCCCTCTCGTTTGCTCTCTCTCCCCCCTCTCTTTTGCTCTCTCTCTCTTACCTCTCTTTTGATCTCTCTCTCTCCCCCCATCTCTTTTGCTCTCTCTCTCCCCCCTCTCTTTTGCTCTCTTTCTCCCCCCTCTATTTTGCTCTCTCTCCCCCCTCTCTTTTGCTCTCTCTCCCCCTCTCTTTTGCCCTCTCTCTCCCCCTCTCTTTTGCACTCTCTCTCCACCCTCTCTTTTGCACACTCTCTCCACCCTCTCTTTTGCGCTCTCTCTCCCCCCCTCTCTTTTGCGCTCTCTCCTCCCTCTTTTGCGCTCTCTCTCCCCCTCTCTTTTGTGCTCTCTCTCCCCCTCTCTTTAGCGCTCTCTCCCCCCCTCTTTTTTGCACTCTCTCTCCCCCTCTCTTTTGTGCTCTCTCTCCCCCCTCTCTTTTGAACTCTCTCTCCCCTTCTCTTTTGCCCTCTCTCTTCCCCCTCTTTTGCGATCTCTCTCCCCCTCTCTTTTGCGCTCTCTCCCCCTCTCTTTTGTGCTCTCTCCCCCTCTCTTTTGCGCTCTCTCCCCCTCTCTTTTATGCACTCTCCCCCTCTCTTTTGTGCACTCTCCTTCCTCTCTTTTATGCACTCTCCCCCCTCTCTTTTGTGTACTCTCCCTCCTCTCTTTTGTGCACTCTCCCCCCTCTCTTTTGTGCACTCTCCCTCCTCTCTTTTGTGCACTCTCCCCCCTCTATTTTTGTGCACTCTCCCCCTCTCTTTTGTGCTCTCTCCCCCTCTCTTTTGCGCTCTCTCCCCCCTCTATTTTGCTGTCTCTCTCCCCCCTCTCTTTTGCTATCTATCTCCCCCCTCTCTTTTGCTATCTCTCTCCCCCCTCTCTTTTGCTGTCTCTCTCCCCCCTCTCTTTTGCTGTCTCTCTCCCCCCTCTATTTTGCTGTCTCTCTCCCCTCTCTCTTTTGTGCTGTCTCTCTCCCCCCTCTCTTTTGTGCTTTCTCTCCCCCCTCTCTTTTGTGCTCCCTCTCCCCCCTCTCTTTTGCTGTCTCTCTCTCCCTCTCTTTTGCTGTCTCTCTCCTCACTCTCTTTTGCTGTCTCTCTCCCCCTCTCTTTTGCTGTCTCTCTCCCCCTCTCTCTTTTGCTGTCTCTCTCCCCCTCTCTCTTTTGCTGTCTCTCTCTCCCTCTCTCTATCCCCCCTATCCTGCTCTCTCTATCCCCCCTCTTTAGAGCTCTCTGTCTTTTAGCAGCTGGCCCCGGTATCTGGCCCGTCCAGCCCCACCCACGTCACGCCCGGCCCCGTCCACATCACACCCGGCCATGCCCACGTCGCACCCGCCTGACCATGCCTACTCCGCACCCGCCCGGCCATGCCCACTCCACCACATGACGCCAGGTTAGTTGGAAGGCCAGGTGTGTTTGTCCTCGCGTGCAGTCTCTACTGTGCATGACAGCTTTGGACAAACACACTTGTAGGGGTAGTTATCAACACATCTACTTTACCTGCCTTCGCCGGCCCAATACGCCCGCCTAAGCTCACCTACCATCGCCGCCGCGGACCTGAATACGTTCGCCTAAGTTATCAAAAAAGCTGTCAAAAAGCCGCGCACCAAGTACGGGGCGATGAGCAGCGGACTGTGATAGTTATCACTCATCCGATCTCGCTGCTCTTCGGCTTTTTGACAGCTTTATTGACAAGCTGTCACTAAGCACCCACACTAACTACACTGTTCTACCCCCTATACCGGCGCCCCCGGAGCCCCCCGCAACTCAATAAAGTTACTAACCCCTAAACCGCTGCTCCTAGACCCCGCCGCAACTTTTATAAATGTATTAACCCCTAAACCGCTGCTCCCGGAGCCCACCGCAAGCTGCATTATACATATTAACCCCTAATCTGCCCCCCCTACACCGCCGCAGCTAAATAAATTTATTACCCCCTAAACCGCCACTCCCGGAGCCCACCGCAAATATAATATATGTATTAACCCTAAAACCGCCGCTCCTGGATCCCGCCGCCACCTACATTATACCTATTAAACCCTATCCTGCCCCCCCTACACTGCCGCCACCTATAATAAAGTTATTAACCCCTATCCTGCGGATCCCGGACCTCGCCGCAACTAAATAAATAGTTTAACCCCTAAACCGCTGCTCCCGGACCCCGCCGCAACCTATATTAAACTTATTAACCCCTAATCTGCCCCCCCTACACTGTTGCCACCTATAATAAATTTATTAACCCCTATCCTGCCCCCCCTACACTGCCGCCACTGTAATAAAATTATTAACCCCTAAACCTAAGTCTAACACTTACCCTAACACCCCCCTAACTTAAATATTAATTAAATAAATCTAAATAATATTTATTTTATTAACTAAGTTAATCCTATTTAAAACTAAATACTTACCTTTAAAATAAACCCTAATATAGCTACAATATAAATAATAATTATATTGTAGCTATCTTAGGATTTATTTTTATTTTACAGGCAACTTTCAATTTATTTTAACTAGGTACAATAGCTATTAAATAGTTATTAACTATTTAATAGCTACCTAGTTAAAATAAAGAGAAATTAACCTATAAAATAAAAACTAACCTAAGTTACAATTACACCTAACACTACACTATACTTTAATAAATTATTCCTATTTGAAACTAAATACTTACCTGTAAAATAAACCCTAAGATAGCTACAATATAATTAATAATTACATTGTAGCTATTTTAGGATTTATATTTATTTTACAGGTAACTTTGTATTTATTTTAGCTAGTTAGAATAGTTATTAAATAGTTATTAACTATTTAATAACTACCTAGCTAAAAGAAATACAAAATTACCTGTAAAATAAATCCTAACCTAAGTTACAATTAAACCTAACACTACACTATCATTAAATTAATTAAATAAATTACCTACAAATAACTACAAGTGAGTAAATACAATTAAATAAACTAACTAAAGTACAAAAAATAAAAAAGCTAAGTTACAAAAAATAAAAAAAAATAAGTTACAAACATTTAAAAAATATTACAACAATTTTAAGCTACTTACACCTAATCTAAGCCCCCTAATAAAATAACAAAGCCCCACAAAATAAAAAAAATGCTCTACCCTATTCTAAATTAAAAAAGTTCAAAGCTCTTTTACCTTACCAGCCCTTAAAAGGGCCTTTTGCGGGGCATGCCCCAAAGAATTCTGCTCTTTTGCCTGTGATCGGAACAGCCAATAGAATGCAAGCTCAATCTGATTGGCTGATTGGATCAGGCAATCGATTGAACTTCAATCTGATTGGCTGATTCAATCAGCCAATCAGATTTTTACTACCTTAATTCCGATTGGCTGATAGAATCCTATCAGCCAATCGGAATTGAAGGGACGCCATCTTGGATGACATCCCTTAAAGGAATATCCATTCGTCGTTAGTCGTCGGGAAGAAGAGGATGGCTCCGTGTCGGCTCGTCTGAAGATGGCTCCGCTCCGGATGGATGAAGATTGAAGACGCCGCCGGGATGAAGACTTCTATCGGATGGAAGACTTCTTCAGCGCCGCCTGGATGATGACTTCTGCTGCTCCGGATCTCCTCTTCGGTTCCATCGGTGGTCGGCTGGCTGAAGACGACTCAAGGTAGGATGATCTTCAGGGGGGTAGTGTTAGGTTTATTTAAGGGGGGTTTGGGTTAGATTAGGGGTATGTGGGTGGTGGGTTTTAATGTTGGGGGGGGTTGTATTTTTCTTTTACAGGCAAAAGAGCAGAATTCCTTGGGGCATGCCCCGCAAAAGGCCCTTTTAAGGGCTGGTAAGGTAAAAGAGCTTTGAACTTTTTTAATTTAGAATAGGGTAGGGCATTTTTTTATTTTGGGGGGCTTTGTTATTTTATTAGGGGGCTTAGATTAGGTGTAAGTAGCTTAAAATTGTTATAATATTTTTGAAATGCTTGTAACTTATTTTTTTTATTTTTTTGTAACTTAGCTTTTTTTATTTTTTGTACTTTAGTTAGTTTATTTAATTGTATTTAATTGTAGTTATTTGTAGGTAATTTATTTAATTAATTTAATGATAGTGTAGTGTTAGGTTTAATTGTAACTTAGGTTAGGATTTATTTTACAGGTAATTTTGTATTTCTTTTAGCTAGGCAGTTATTAAATAGTTAATAACACTAACACCCCCTAAATTAAATATAATTTAAATCTAACGAAATAAATTAACTCTTATTAAATAAATTATTCCTATTTAAAGCTAAATACTTACATGTAAAATAAACCCTAATATAGCTACAATATAACGAATAATTATATTGTAGCTATTTTAGGATTAATATTTATTTTACAGGCAACTTTGTAATTATTTTAACCAGGTACAATAGATATTAAATAGTTAAGAACTATTTAATAGCTAAAATAGTTAAAATAATTACAAAATTACATGTAAAATAAATCCTAACCTAAGTTACAATTAAACCTAACACTACACTATCAATAAATTAATTAAATAAACTACCTACAATTACCTACAATTATCTACAATTAAACCTAACACTACACTATCAATAAATTAATTACATACAATGCCTACAATTATCTACAATTAAATAAACTAACTAAAGTACAAAAAATAAAAAAGAACTAAGTTACAAAAAATAAAAAAATATTTACAAACATTAGAAAAATATTACAACTATTTTAAACTAATTACACCTTCTCTAAGCCCCCTAATAAAATAACAAAGACCCCCAAAATAAAAAAATGCCCTACCCTATTCTAAATTCTACTCTTCTGCCCGGATAGGAGGAAGACTTTGGAGCCTCTTCTGGACCTCTTCAGCCGCCGCTTGATAGAAGACTCTAGCCGGATGATGGATCGCCAGCCCCCGCTTGGGCTTGGATGAAGACTTCGGAGGACGGATCGGTGAACCTGGCATGGTGAAGATAAGGTAGGAAGATCTTCAGGGGCTTAGTGTTAGGTTTATTTAAGGGGTGTTTGGGTTAGATTAGGGGTATGTGGGTGGTGGGTTGTAATGTTGGGGGGGTATTTTATGTTTTTTTTTTACAGGCAAAAGAGCTGAATTATTTGGGGCATGCCCCGCAAATGGCCCTTTTCAGGGCTGGTAAGGTAAAAGAGCTTTGAACTTTTTCAATTTAGAATAGGGTAGGGCATTTTTTTTTATTTTGGGGGTCTTTGTTATTTTATTAGGGGGATTAGAGTAGGTGTAATTAGTTTAAAATTGTTGTAATATTTTTCTGATGTTTGTAAATATTTTTTTATTTTTTGTAACAGTTATTTTTTATTTTTTGTACTTTAGTTAGTTTATTTAATTGTATTTATTTGTAGGTATTTTATTTAATTAATTTATTGATAGTGTAGTGTTAGGTTTAATTGTAATTTAGGTTAGGATTTATTTTACAGGTAATTTGGTAATTATTTTAGCTATTTTAGCTATTACATAGTTAATAACTATTTAATAGCTATTGTACCTGGTTAAAATAAATACAAAGTTGCCTGTAAAATAAATATTAATCCTAAAATAGCTACAATATAATTACAATTTATATTGTAGCTATATTAGGGTTTATTTTACAGGTAAGTATTTAGCTTTAAATAGGAATAATTTATTTAATAAGAGTTAATTTATTTCGTTAGATTTAAATTATATTTAACTTAGGGGGTGTTAGTGTTAGGGTTAGACTTAGCTTTAGGGGTTAATACATTTATTAGAGTAGCGGCGAGCTCCGGTCAGCAGATTAGGGGTTAATACTTGAAGTTAGGTGTCGGCGATGTTAGGGAGAGCAGATTAGGGGTTAATACTATTTATTATAGGGTTATTGAGGTGGGAGTGAGGCGGATTAGGGGTTAATACATTTATTATAGTAACGGTGTGGTCCGGTCGGCAGATTAGGGGTTAATAAGTGTAGGTAGGTAGCGGCGACGTTGGGGGGGGCAGATTAGGGGTTAATAAATATAATATAGGGGTCGGCGGTGTTAGGGGCAGCAGATTAGGGGTACATAGGTAAAATGTGCAGATTAGGGGTTAATAAGTGTAAGGTTAGGGGTGTTTAGACTCAGGGTTCATGTTAGAGTGTTAGGTGCAGACTTAGGAAGTGTTTCCCCATAGGAAACAATGGGGCTGCGTTAGGAGCTGAACGCTGCTTTTTTGCAGGTGTTAGGTTTTTTTTCAGCTCAAACTGCCCCATTGTTTCCTATGGGGGAATCGTGCACGAGCATGTTTTTTAAGCTGGCTGCGTCCGTAAGCACCGCTGGTATCGAGAGTTGCAGTTGCGGTAAATATGCTCTACGCTCCCTTTTTTGGAGCCTAACGCAGCCCTTCTGTGAACTCTAAATACCAGCGGTATTTAAAAGGTGCGGGAGAAAAAAAGCACGCGTAGCTAACGCACCCCTTTGGCCACAGAACTCTAAATCTAGCCGTATGGGTTTATTTTACAGGTATTTAGTTTTAAATAGGAATAATTTATTAAAGTATAGTGTAGTGTTAGGTGTAATTGTAACTTAGGTTAGTTTTTATTTTATAGGTTAATTTCTCTTTATTTTAACTAGGTAGCTATTAAATAGTTAATAACTATTTAATAGCTATTGTACCTAGTTAAAATAAATTGAAAGTTGCCTGCAAAATAAAAATAAATCCTAAGATAGCTACAATATAATTATTATTTATATTGTAGCTATATTAGGGTTTATTTTAAAGGTAAGTATTAAGTTTTAAATAGGATTAACTTAGACCTAGATTTGGAGTTTTGTCGGTAACGAGCCGAAAAACTAACGCCCGCGTTTTACTGGCCGCACCATAAAAATAACTCTGGTATTGAGAGTCCACATAAAGGCTGCGTTAGGCTCCAAAAAAGGAGCGTAGAGCATTTTTAACGCAGCTTCAACTCTCGATACCAGAGTTGCTTACGGACGTGGCCAGCCTCAAAAACGTGCTCGTGCACGATTCCCCCATAGGAAACAATGGGGCTGTTTGAGCTGAAAAAAAACCTAACACCTGCAAAAAAGCCGCGTTCAGCTCCTAACGCAGCCCCATTGTTTGCTATGCGGTAACCCTTCCTACGTCTGCACTTAACACTCTAACATGTACCCCGAGTCTAAACACCCCTAACCTTACACTTATTAACCCCTAATCTGCCGCCCCCGCTATCGCTGACCCCTGCATATTATTATTAACCCCTAATCTGCCGCTCCGTAAACCGCCGCTACTTACAGTATCCCTATGTACCCCTAATCTGCTGCCCTAACATCGCCGACCCCTATATTATATTTATTAACCCCTAATCTGCCCCCCACAACGTCGCCTCCACCTGCCTACACTTATTAACCCCTAATCTGCCGAGCGGACCTGAGCGCTACTATAATAAAGTTATTAACCCCTAATCCGCCTCACTAACCCTATCATAAATAGTATTAACCCCTAATCTGCCCTCCCTAACATCGCCGACACCTAACTTCAATTATTAACCCCTAATCTGCCGACCGGAGCTCACCGCTATTATAATAAATGGATTAATCCCTAAAGCTAAGTCTAACCCTAATACTAACACCCCCCTAAGTTAAATATAATTTACATCTAACGAAATAAATTAACTCTTATTAAATAAATTATTCCTATTTAAATATAAATACTTACGTGTAAAATAAATCCTAATATAGCTACAATATAAATTATATTTATATTATAGCTATTTTAGGATTTATATTTATTTTACAGGTAACTTTGTATTTATTTTAACCAGGTACAATAGCTAAAATAGTTAAAATAATTACAAATTTACCTGTAAAATAAATCCTAACCTAAGTTACAAATAAACCTAACACTAGACTATCAATAAATTAATTAAATAAACTACCTACAATTAACCTAACACTACACTATCAATAAATTAATTAAATACAATTGCTACAAATAAATACAATTAAATAAACTAGCTAAAGTACAAACAAAAAAAAAACTAAGTTACAAAAAATAAAAAAATATTTACAAACATAAGAAAAATATTACAATTTTAAACTAATTACACCTACTCTAAGCCCCCTAATAAAATAACAAAGACCCCCCAAAATAAAAAAATGCCCTACCCTATTCTAAATTACTACAGTTCAAAGCTCTTTTACCTTACCAGCCCTGAACAGGGCCCTTTGCGGGGCATGCCCCAAAGAATTCAGCTCTTTTGCCTGTAAAAAAAACATACAATACCCCCCCCCCAACATTACAACCCACCACCCACATACCCCTAATCTAACCCAAACCCCCTTAAATAAACCTAACACTAAGCCCCTGAAGATCTCCCTACCTTGTCTTCACCTCACCAGGTATCACCGATCTGTCCTGGCTCCAAAATCTTCATCCAACCCAAGCGGGGGTTGGCGATCCATCATCCGGTGCCTGAAGAGGTCCAGAAGAGGCTCCAAAGTCTTCATCCTATCCGGGAAGAAGAGGCGATCCGGACCGGCAACCATCTTGATCCAAGCGGCATCTTCTATCTTCATCCGATGACGACGGGCTCCATCCTGAAGACCTCCACCGCGGACCCATCTTCTTCCGGCGACGTCCAACTGCAGAATGACGGTTCCTTTAAGGGACGTCATCCAAGATGGCGTCCCTCGAATTCCGATTGGCTGATAGGATTCTATCAGCCAATCGGAATTAAGGTAGGAATATTCTGATTGGCTGATGGAATCAGCCAATCAGAATCAAGTTCAATCCGATTGGCTGATCCAATCAGCCAATCAGATTGAGCTCGCATTCTATTGGCTGTTCCGATCAGCCAATAGAATGCAAGCTCAATCTGATTGGCTGATTGGATCAGCCAATCGGATTGAACTTGATTCTGATTGGCTGATTCCATCAGCCAATCAGAATATTCCTACCTTAATTCCGATTGGCTGATAGAATCCTATCAGCCAATCGGAATTCGAGGGACGCCATCTTGGATGACGTCCCTTAAAGGAACCGTCATTCTGCAGTTGGACGTCGCCGGAAGAAGATGGGTCCGCGGTGGAGGTCTTCAGGATGGAGCCCGTCGTCATCGGATGAAGATAGAAGATGCCGCTTGGATCAAGATGGTTGCCGGTCCGGATTGCCTCTTCTTCCCGGATAGGATGAAGACTTTGGAGCCTCTTCTGGACCTCTTCAGGCACCGGATGATGGATCGCCAACCCCCGCTTGGGTTGGATGAAGATTTTGGAGCCAGGACGGATCGGTGATACCTGGTGAGGTGAAGACAAGGTAGGGAGATCTTCAGGGGCTTAGTGTTAGGTTTATTTAAGGGGGGTTTGGGTTAGATTAGGGGTATGTGGGTGGTGGGTTGTAATGTTGGGGGGGTATTGTATGTTTTTTTTTACAGGCAAAAGAGCTGAATTTCTTGGGGCATGCCCCGCAAAGGGCCCTGTTCAGGGCTGGTAAGGTAAAAGAGCTTTTAACTTTAGAAATTTAGAATAGGGTAGGGCATTTTTTACTTTGGGGGGCTTTGTTGTTTTATTAGGGGGCTTAGAGTAGGTGTAATTAGTTTAAAATTGTTGTAATATTTTTCGTATGTTTGTAGATATCTTTTTTATTTTTTGTAACTTAGTTCTTTTTTATTTTTTGTACTTTAGCAAGTTTATTTAATTGTATTTATTTGTAGGAATTGTATTTAATTAATTTATTGATAGTGTAGTGTTAGGTTAATTGTAGGTAATTGTAGGTAGTTTATTTAATTAATTTATTGATAGTATAGTGTTAGTTTTAATTGTAACTTAGGTTAGGATTTCTTTTACAGGTAAATTTGTAATTATTTTAACTATTTTAGCTATTACATAGTTCTTAACTATTTAATAGCTATTGTACCTGGTTAAAATAAATACAAAGTTACCTGTAAAATAAATATTTATCCTAAAATAGCTACAATATAATTATTATTTATATTGTAGCTATATTAGGGTTTATTTTACAGGTAAGTATTTATCTTTAAATAGGAATAATTTATTTAATAAGAGTTAATTTATTTCGTTAGATTTAAATTATATTTAACTTAGGGGGGTGTTAGTATTAGGGTTAGACTTAGCTTTAGGGGTTAATCCATTTATTAGAATAGCGGTGAGCTCCGGTCGGCAGATTAGGGATTAATAATTGAAGTTAGGTGTCGGCGATGTTAGGGAGGGCAGATTAGGGGTAAATACTATTTATTATAGGGTTAGTGAGGCGGATTAGGGGTTAATAACTTTATTATAGTAGCGCTCAGGTCCGCTCGGCAGATTAGGGGTTAATAAGTGTAGGCAGGTGGAGGCGACGTTGTGGGGGGCAGATTAGGGGTTAATAAATATAATATAGGGGTCGGCGGTGTTAGGGGCAGCAGATTAGGGGTACATAGGGATAATGTAGCTGGCGGCGGCGTGCGGACGGCAGATTAGGGGTTAATAAGTGTAGGCAGATGGAGGCGATGTTGAGGGGGGCAGATTAGGGGTTAATAAATATAATACAGGGGTCGGCGGTGTTAGGGGCAGCAGATTAGGGGTACATAAGGATAACGTAGGTGGCGGTCGGCAGATTAGGGGTTAAAAAAATTTAATCGAGTGGCGACGATGTGGGGGGACCTCGGTTTAGGGGTACATAGGTAGTTTATGGGTGTTAGTGTACTTTAGAGTACAGTAGTTAAGAGCTTTATAAACCGGCGTTAGCCCAGAAAGCTCTTAACTACTGACTTTTTTCCTGCGGCTGGAGTTTTGTCGTTAGATGTCTAACGCTCACTTCAGAAACGACTCTAAATACCGGAGTTAGGAAGATCCCATTGAAAAGATAGGATACGCAATTTACGTAAGGGGATCTGCGGTATGGAAAAGTCGCGGCTGAAAAGTGAGCGTTAGACCCTATTTTGAGTGACTCTAAATACCGGCGGTAGCCTAAAACCAGCGTTAGGAGCCTCTAACGCTGGTTTTCACGGCTACCGCCAAACTCCAAATCTAGGTCTTAGTTAATAAGATAAATATTATTTAGATTTATTTAATTAATATTTAAGTTAGGGGGTGTTAGGGTTAGTGTTAGACTTAGGTTTAGGGGTTAATAATTTTATTACAGTGGCGGCGGTGTAGGGGGGGCAGGATAGGGGTTAATACATTTATTATAGGTGGCGATGGTGTAAGGGGGGCAGATTAGGGGTTAATAAGTTTAATATAGGTTGTGGCGGGGTCCGGGAGCGGCGGTTTAGGGGTTAAACTATTTATTTAGTTGCGGCAAGGTCCGGGATCCGCAGGGTAGGGGTTAATAACTTTATTATAGGTGGCGACGGTATAGGGGGCAGGATAGGGGTTAATAGGTATCATGTAGGTGGTGGTCTGGGAGCGGCGGTTTAGGGGTTAATACATATATTATAGTTGCTGCGGGGACCGGGAGCGGCGGTTTAGGGGTTAACATATTTATTATAGTGGCGGTTGGCTCCGGGAGCGGCGTTTTAGGGGGTAATACATTTATTTAGTTGCGGCGGTGTAGGGGGGGGGGCAGATTAGGGGTGTTTAGACTCGGTCTACATGTTAGGGTGTTAGGTGTAGACAGCTCCCATAGGAATGAATGGGATGTCTGGCAGCAGCGAACATGAACTTTCGCTATGGTCAGACTCCCATTGATTCCTATGGGATCCGCCGCCTCCAGGGCGGCGGTTTGAAAACCAGGTACGCTGGGCCGGAAAAGTGCCGAGCGTACCTGCTAGTTTTTTGATAACTTGCAAAAGTAGTCAGATTGTGCCGCACTTGTGTGCGGAACATCTGGAGTGACGTAAGCATAGATCTGTGTCGGACTGAGTCCGACGGATCGAAGCTTACGTCACTAAATTCTACTTTTGCCGGTGTCTAGGGCTTGATAACTAAGGCGAATCAGCCTCACCTCAAATATGCTGCGGAATTCCAGCGTATTTGAGGTAGACACATTGATAACTACCCCTCTTGGCCTTTTATTATATAGGATTCCCCAGTTTTGCATAAACAACATGGTTATATTAATATAATTTTTACCTCTGTGATTACCTTGTATCTAGGCCTCTGCAAACTGGCCCCTTATCTCTGTTCTTTTGACAGACTTGCATTTGAGCTAATCAGTGCTGACTCGTAAATAACTCCACTGAAATGAGCACAATGTTTCCTATATGACACACATGTACTAGCAGTGTCTAACTGTGAAAAACTGTCAAAATGCACTGAGAGGTGTCCTTCAAGGGCTTAGAAATTAGCATATGAGCCTGCCTAAGCTTAGCTTTCAACAAAGAATACAAAGAGAACAAATCAAATTTGATGATTGTAGAAAATTGGAAAGTTGTTTAAAATTGCATGCCCAATCTGAATCATTAAAGTTTAATTTTAACTTGACAGTCACTTTAAGTAAATATTTCAATGTGCATTTTAGTCAATTTATATTTTGTAGTTAATTTGTTATTTTGTCAAAAGTTTAAATTTTAACTCTTTTAAAAGTGTTGTAACAAATAACTTCTATAAAATAAAACTTTAAATACAAAGCACAAAGATGATATTATACTAATTACTTTGAATTTGGTGAAGTACACAATGCAATAAGACTGTTATCCCCTATGGATTTAAAAATTTCTAGGGAATTTTAACAAATTTAACACCTCACACAAAATGGACGTGGGTACTATGTAACACAGTACTTTGCTCAGCATACTGTTTTAATGTAGTACCTACATCCAACACTCTGGCACAAGTTGCGGCCCTGCTATCAGCTTTGACAGAGGGAGCCACATATTTTACATATATTCCAAATATATGCCCACATTAGATAGCCAAGTAGTATCACTACTCTCCCCTTAAACATGTTTACACCTATATGATCACTTGAGACCCCTTCCCTCCTTACATTTGATTTATGTATATGTACATGTCAGACCCACGGCTAAACTGAGGAACCCTAATTCTTATAGAAGTTATATGCTCACATCAGAATCCAGGCCAGAGCCATGTCCTCCTGAACCTATCATTTTAGTAGACCAGAATCATACACCTTCATTAGTTCCCAAATAAATCAACCTTCTTATTTTAAATGGTCCCTTGTTTGATTACCTCTGCCTGTTGCATTGCCAATATAAAATGTATTGCCCATCTCTTAGCATAACTTAGTATATGAGAACTTTATGTAGGAAGGCAAGGTGAGCAATAGGAATGTCTTTTGAAGGACGTAGCAGAAAGTAAAAGATATGAGAAGTGGCAGTAAATGCACGCCCACACACACACATTATGTTTGTTGGTAAAAATGAATGAAAGAAAAGTGAACAAATTAGTCACATAAAGCCATTGTTAACGGTCTCTATATATTTGACTAGCTGTATTTTATCACAAAACACGAAATAACTCAGGCTATGTTTCTATAAAATAAAACTGGACAGAGCATAACATGTTATGGCTTTTTAATTAATTCTACTTTTTTAGAGTTTATGATCAGAGTGATAGTGGTGAATAATATTTCATAAGAAAAGTTCCAATAGGGCCTGAAACGTTGACCAATACATTAAAAAATAGTGAAGCAACGAGTTATACTCCTATGTGAAGTGCAATTAAAATGTGACGGAACCACTAGATAAGGAAAAGGGAGAAAAAATAAATGTTATGTCATTTTTTTTCTGCTAGAGCATTGGTATAGGACCTGCAACCACAAGTTTTATGCGTTTAGTATGTTTCTCTACTCTGTGACAGCATCATGAGCAGTACATACTATGGGGCTTGAGACGTCCTACAGAGAAGATTAAACAGTGAAACAGATATGTTTCGAAATTATATATTTGATAATACAAAAATATCTAATGCAAATGTAAATGTAAGGAATAGGGGAGCAATAAAAAAGCAGGTTAGGATCTTGCTCTGCTCTATTACCTATCCCAGAGAATAATTAACCATGATCCTTGAAGCCTGGTTCGACTCTAGTCCAAATCAAATATAGGTGGAATTGATTTAAGGATTACTCATTAGGAAGAGTCTTTAGGGGTTATTTGAAACATAAATTAATTTAATTCAAAACTGCCTGCACTCATTGGGGATCTACTGCAAAGTTTTTAAAAATAGTACCTTAAGGAAATTATTTTTAATGATGTAACAGTAATGCAATAAATATTTTAAATAAACAGACTATGACTATAGCAGTGGTTTTGTATATTAAAAATATGGTGTATATAGCTTCTTGGACTTTCTTTTGAGGTTTGAAAAAACAGAACATGATATAAAAAAACAACAGAGAAATAAATAATTGAATACTTTAAGGAATCAACCTCCTACACCGTGTTATATTGCATATTCTTAACTGCTTTAAGACAACATCTTGTTGCTGTAACTCTCTAGATCAATTTTATCTACAATTGTGTCAGCTCTGGCATGTGCAGGAAGGAAAGTGCAGAATTCTGAAAAGATAAACCGTATAATATTGGGTTTATTTTGAGTAATAGGTCGGTATGGTCAATCAGAAGCACACCTCTGTGCTGAACTCAATAGCAGATGCAGTGGGCTTCAGTATAATAAGAAAAACAAATAAGAAGCATTTGGGTGGCTGTAAAGGATGTTTGGAGTGCTTCTTTCGATTAGAAAATATTTTATTAAAAAAACTAAATCTGCAGCGGGGCATTGATAACAACTCAGTTCTGGGGTATATGTTAAGCACAATTCTCTATACTAAGTATAACTGTTCCTTGAAGAGACCTTAGTAACAAGTGAGCTTATTTTGAATGGAGTGACCTTTTCTATAGGCAAAGAGTGAACTGCAATGTGACAAGGAATCAAAATGTGGTTGCTCAGTATGTATTGGTTTGTTAACGTGTTTATTGTGTATGTTAATGGCATAGAACGTTGGATTAGCCCAGGTGAGGTTAAATATTTCTAGTATGTATATGTAGGTAATTGGATAGTGAAAGGACATGAAAATTAATTGAGAAGATGGTTGTGTACTTTGGTTGATTCGTACATTCTGAAGACAGTGACAAATATAGAGAGAGATAAACAATGCATGAAACAGACTTCTGAGTTTATTAATAGGTAAACATTTCCTTGTCTTTGCTGTTATTGGTTCAGGTTTGCTTCAATGTCTATGTAGTTTATCATGACATAATTAGAATCATACACTTAACCCTTTGAGCCAACAGTTTTGCTGCCCTATCCACTGTAACATATCTCCAAAATAATATAAGGCCAGATTATGGGGCAGATTTCTGAAAGTGCGAGCGGATATGATACAATGTAGCGTATCATGTCCGCCGCACATCGATAAATGCCGACAGCATAAGCTGTCAGCATTTATCATTGCACAAGCAGTTCTTGTGAACTGCTTGTGCAATACCGCCCTCTGCAGATTCACAGCCAATCGTCCGCTGGCAGGGGGTGTCAATCAGCCCAATCGTATAGAATCAGGCGGATTGATGTCTGCAGCCTCAGAGCAGGCGAACAAGTTATGAAGCAGCGGTCATTAGACCGCTGCTTCATAACTGCTGTTTCTGGCGAGCCTGAAGGTTCACACAGAAACAGGGGCATCAAGCTCCATTTGGAGCTTGATAATTCGTCCCCTATGAGTGGAGCGTTATTACAATCATAATAACACTACCTAATAAAAATATTTTTTTTTTTAAAAAGTGCACAAAAATGTTTAAGGGCTCAAAGATATGAGTTCACAGGTGTTAGAAAAAAAAGGCAGGCAAAGGGCTTTAACATAGCGATACATCCATATACATGTCTAAATATTTATACAGTTGTATGCAAAAGTTTAGGCACCTCTGACAATTTCCATGATTTTCATTTATAAATAATTGGGAGTTTGGATCAGCAATTTCATTTTGATCTATCAAATAACTGAAGGACACATTAATATTTCAGTAGTGAAATGAGGTTTATTAAATTAACAGAAAATGGGGGGGGGGCGGAGTTTGCCACTACAGGGAAGAGACGTGTTTCTCTACAGCTCCTGCTCACAAATATAATATTTGCTGAAATTTGAAAAATCCAACCGAGAATAAGCCTTTATTCCTCTTCTATGGTCATATGCTTAGAGATTTGGGCTTCCAGGACTTTTTATTTGTGAGATATTAGCAGAGCAGGAGCTGCAACATCATACTCCTACATGAAGGGGCCCTGATCGCATGACGTACCGGCTCTTTACCTATATCTCCTTAGCGTGGCTGCCAGAACAATATCTTTGAGTAACTAAGAACACAGTATAGCCACTTATTAGAGCGCTCCGGACCAACTACTTTTTACTGATATGGTGATATATACCTAGATCAGGGCCACGGAACCCCCACCCTCTACCAGGACACTCAGGAAGCCATCTAGACTATCCCTTTTTTCCCCCGCTGCCAAACACTCAGAGAACAGCCTTTTGGGTCGCATGCAACTTGCTGCAACATGGGTTCACTAACGGAAGAAGAATGTAGCACCCTAGTGTGTCTAGATGACTCATTTGCGGATCTCAGGCGGAGTTTTCTGGCTCTTTTAGAGCTAGAGAAACAGCTGCCACAGAACTCATCTCCTCCCTATAACTGTGAGACGCAGCAAGAGCGGTCTCCCTCTATAATCCGGCAGACAAGCTACTCAGATACAAAGGACTACCATGGCCCCTTGGTGGGAGCTGAACTCCAACATGTAAGTTATACAGACCCTAATGCCGGCACAATCTTCTCCGACCGTTGCGAAAACACTCCGTCAGAGGATCTTTTACTTTTGTTCTCATGAGAGCTCCAATATGACCATGAGATCCCTGCCATGCCTGCTCGCTACAAGCGACGGAAGATGGCGTTGACATGCTTCCTTGCTAATGGTGAGAAGAAGCTTCACATGTCCGCATACTCTCCTAGAACCGCAGTCCACCCCTCCACGATTATGCCTGGTGGAAAATGGACAAATACAAGACTGCTGGGGATTACTCCCTCTAAGGTGCTGCCTCCTTACAGGTTAGGTGTCGGCTAGATTCTGACTCACTCACCATCGGACCCTCATTTATAATATCCCTATACCAATGTTATAGTAGTTTACTCTGTTGTTTATATATTTAGGTTGTATTCTCATTTTTTGCTTGGCTTATTTGCACACTTTGCTTGGCATTCGCAGATATAGTAATTATATTTAGTCTCAATTATACCCCTAAATTAGGGAGCTTGCAGTCCCTCCAGACCCAATAGAGATACCTTGAGTTTACATATTCACGTTAGTTGCCTAATTGACTTGACCCTCTAATTAGACACATCTCTGTATTATCCATCTTTTATTTATCTATTTTCTTCTGTCTCATGGATTTCTTTTTTTCTTCTTCTCTTTTTCCTTTTATTGATCCCACCAACCACCAAGCAATCTCTCACCACCAATTGAACCCCCTTTTCTGTTTGTTGTTGCTGCGAATCAAACTCATCAAGGTCCCCCCCACCCCACATTCACCTTCCATGTCATACAGCTCATGGGGTAGTCCCTGGTCATTTGTGGATTGCTTTATAGGAGCCACATTAACCTCATGTGGAATTAGCTTTACAGGAAGTTTATTCAACATATAACCCATAACATTCCGCCTAATACCATCTATTACCATCCTACTTATAAGCCCTCTAACCATACCCCCAGATTTTTCTACATCCACCAAGCCTATTACTACAGATAAGTTTAGCTGGTATTACTGCCCTACGCACTTATTTCAGTGACCTCAATATTAAAGCTGCCGGCGGCCGAGGCAGCGTAGTAAATCTTAGGGGCAGCACTGGAAAGTCTGACAGCTCTGTATAGTACTTAGATAGGAATCCTTTCTAGGGGTGAATAGGTGGCAGCCAGGCTTCATTGGCGCTTGAACTTTTTACTTTGCACCCCTCAAAAGGTTTTTGTATATAGGATTGGTCTCCACATCCCCACATATATTCTTCTCTCCCCAACTGACAGCTGTATTACTAATTTGCTCAGAGCATTCACTCAACCCCACGTCAAGATTATCACACATGGCGACCCATAGAGCTACGTAAGATAATTGACTGCAACACCGAGGCAGAGTCTAAATACATATAAGTCCGAACATTAGTTCAAAATAATATAAGCAGTGTCCTTAAGATTAAGCTAACACATTATCTCACTTATCTCTCCCTTCCCCCTATACTCCCAAATTTGAGCGGCTCTTGCCCGCTGATTCCCCCTCCCCCTCAATAAATAATATCAATTCATACTGACAGGTGTGAACTTTATTCATTTAACTCTCACCCTCATTTATACCGCTCTTTATTTAGTATACCTAAGGTTGCTCCTTTTCACATGGACGGTATACCTGTGCTTTTTCAATAATACACACCTTTCACATATCTCATTAATTAATATAAAAAATGAGGTTTTAGCGTCATATATCCGCTTTGCTATTTAGCTAACAATCCAGTTATGGTACTTAAGGTTTGTTTTTGGTCTTTGTCTCCTTGTATCGTTCTACTATACACATTACCTGCTGCATACTTTTCCCCCATACTGACCCATATGCTATATAACAGTAGATATATTTATTATCTCTTTCCCTTTGACAATAGTACCAAGTAAATGATTTGTAATATCACAATTCAAGGATCGAAACTTTACTTTGTAATTTGCCTCAGGTTATCTGCGTATAACCTTTCCTTATGATCCTTTGTTACTGGATTAACACTGTTCTCTTTCTTTATTTATCAAGTTTATATTATACCTCAATAAAAAATTTAAACTAAAAAAAAAATAAAAAAAAATAATTAACAGAAAATGTGCAATATGCATCCAAACTAAATTAAACAGGTGAATTTGAGCACCCTTGTAATTTCATTGATTTAAATACCTGTAACTATCTAGCACTGATTAATTGGAAAACACAATTGGTTTGGTGAGCCCATTAAGCCTTGAACTTCATAGGCAGGTGCAGCCAATCATGAGAAAAGGTATTTAAGGTGGCCAATTGCAAGTTGTTGTTCTCTTTGACTCTCCTCTGAAGAGTGGCAACATGGGCCCTCAAAACAACTCTCAAATGACCTGAAAACAAAGATTTTTCAACATTATGGTTTAGGGGAAGGCTACAAAAAGCTACCGCAGAGATTTAAGCTGTCAGTGTCCACTGTGGGGAACATAGTGAGGAAATGGAAGACCACAGGCACAGTTCTTGTTAAGGCCAGAAGTGGCAGGCCAAGTAAAATATCTGAGAGCCAAAGGCAAAGGATGGTGAGAACGGTCAAAAACAGCCCACAGACCACCTCCAAAGACCTACAACATCATCTTGCTGCAGATGGTGTCACAGTGCATCTTTCCATAATTCAGTGCACTCTGCACAAGGAGAAGCTGTATGGGAGAGTGATGCGGAAGAAGCCTTTTCTGCACACACGCCACAAACAGAGTCGCTTGAGGTATGCAAATGCACATTTGGACAAGCCAGCTACATTTTGGAAGAAGGTGTTGTGGACTGATGAAACAAAGATTGAGTTATTTGGTCATACAAGGAGCGTTATGCATGGCGGCAAAAAAACACAGCGTTCCAAGACAAACACTTGCTACCCACAGTAAAATTTGGTGGGTGTTCCATCATGCTGTGGGGCTGTGTGGCCAGTGCCGGTACTGGGAACCTTGTTAAAGTTGAGGGTCGCATGGATTCCACTCAATATCAGCAGATACTTGAGAATAATGTTGAGGAATCAGTCACACAGATGAAGTTACGCCAGGGCTGGATATTTCAACAAGTCAACGACCCAAACACTGCTCAAAATCTACTCTGACATTTATGCAGAGGAACAAGTACAATGTTCTGGAATGGCCATCCCCAGACCTGAATATCATTGAAAATCTGTGGGGTGATTTGAAGCGGGCTGTCCATGCTCGGCAACCATCAAACCTAACTGAACTGGAGATGTTTTGCAAGGAGGAATGGTCCAAAATACCTTCATCCAGAATCCAGACACTCATTACAGGCTATAGAAAGCATCTAGGGGCTGATATTTCTGCAAAAGAAGGCTCTACTAAATATTGATGCAATATTTCAGTTGGGGTGCCCAAATTTATGCACCTATTTAATTTCGTTTTGATGTATATTGCACATTTTCTATTAATCCAATAAACCCCATTTCACTTCTGAAATATTACTGTGTCCTTCAGTTATTTGATAGAGCAAAATGAAATTGCTGATTCAAACACCCAATTATTTATAAATGAAAATCATGGAAATTGTCCACGGTGCCTAAACTTTTGCATACAACTGTATGTATGTACATATGTATTTATATGTGTATATATGTATTAACGGACATATATACATATATAAACACATATATAAATATGTATACATATATAGACATAAATAGAAGTGCATTGGAGCCCTTTGACAGTAGATGAAAACATGTAAAATCATAGTTATACAATATATTCAGATTTAACAAAGTGT
Source organism: Bombina bombina (assembly GCF_027579735.1). Lineage (NCBI taxonomy): Eukaryota > Metazoa > Chordata > Amphibia > Anura > Bombinatoridae > Bombina > Bombina bombina. The sequence goes on along the minus strand of NC_069504.1, from coordinate 553,777,946 downwards.
TATAGTGAGTATTTACTGTAAATATTTCACATTTCAATGTTCTGCACATTGCAGAATATGTTCTATGTAATTATAAATATATATATATATATATATCTGTATATATCTATACCTATATATAATCATATATATATATATATATATATATATATATATATATATATATATATATATATACTGTATATATAAATATTTATATATATATATATATATATATATATATATACCTATAGGTATATGTATAGATATATATCGTACCAAAATACCTTCAAATATATGTAGAAATGTGTATTCATGAATAAATAGAACATATTCTGCTATCTGAAGAGCAGTTGAATGTGAAATATTAATATTTTTATGTCGGGTTAGTGCACATGAGAATATGCGATTGGGTTTATGTTCGAGTAGCGTATAAGGACTTTTTTGCTCTATTGAATTCTATGGGGTATACGTTAAGGCACAGGTTATATCCTAAGTTCAGCTTTTTGTGCTCATCGGGTTCACGCTTGTGGGAAAACAATTTACTTTCAACTTGTAATACGAGCGCTACCCGATGCAAAAAGTTTACTTCTAGCTTTGTTAACCTTCGAGCAGAAGCGTTAAATACCGCTCCACTTGTAACGTGGCCCATAATTGGTTGTCCAGCTAGTCAGATAAAAAGAATTAGTTAAAGCGATAGTAAAATTTCCTCTTTGTCTAAACAGATCTGGAATGTTAGCTAAATTTTAAATGGAGTCTAATTCAACAGTTGTAAAGAGGATGCGCTATAACTTACATTCTAATGTAGCGCTGAAATTCAAATTCCCAGCGCTTTGGCTGCCCACTTCAAAAGTAATATGTTAGTTGAGCTAACAGTTTGAAATTTTTTCCAATCTGCGTTCTAGCTACAACAAAAGGGCCATATGGCTAGAGCACTGATGGTGGAACAGCCATTATGAGTGGCACTGGCTGGTTAATGCTACCGCGAACTCGCTGTAGCACTTTGCATTCAGTAAATTATCTAGAGGTCCGTATGATTGGGGAACAATTTAAACTGTTAGATCAACAAAAAAAATACTTTTGATGTGGGTGGCCGAAGCGCGAGGGGGGGGGGGATTTGAATTTTATCGCTACGTTAAAAAGTAAGTTGTAGCGCATCTTCATTACATCTAATGAACTAAACTCCATCTAAAATATCACTAACGTTCCGGATCTGTTTAGACAAAGTTAAAAGTTTACTATCACTTAAATCATGGTTACTACTTGGGAAAGCTTGTACTATGTGATACATAACATAAGTTAGGGACTTTAAAGAATAGAATTACAGTAATAGCAACACTTTTAATTTAGCGGTATTTTAATTTCTAAATAAAGAACCCTAACTGGAGAAGCCAAAAGATAATGAGCATATTAAAGTTTATGTTAAGTAATTTAAAACAGGTACTACTACAAAAATGGATTACAGCAAAGTGTATAAAATGATATAATAATTTTAGACTTAAAGTTAGACAGACTCATTAAGAGTAGGTAGTAATAAAGGGACATAAAACCCAAAAATGTTCTTTCATAATTCAGATAGAGAATGCAATTTAAAATAATTTTCCAATATACTTCTATTATCTGATTTGCTTCATTCTCTTGGAAGGAGAAACAATGCACCACTGGGAGCTAGCTGAACACATTGTGAGCCAAGGACAACAGGCATATAAGTGTAGCAACCAATCTGCAGCTACCTCTCAGTAGTTCATTGCTGCTCCTGAGCCTACCTATGTATGCTTTTCTACAAAGGACAGCAAGAGAGCAAAGCAAATTAGATAGAAGTAAATAGAAATGTTGTATAAAATTGCATGCTCTATCTGAATCATAGAATACATTTATGGGGTTTTCTGTTTTAAAACTCAGCATATGCACAACTTTGAGGATTAGATTACAAGTGAAGTGTTATTGATAACAGCAATGCCATTTTTTGTGTTTAAACACAATAGATTAGGGTTACTACCTGCCAAGTTTTTTGTGCACTGGTAAAATGGAATGCAGAAGTACATAATCTGTGCATTAAATGAAAGCCAGTGGGAGATTTTGTGACTCATTCATTTTTACACATTACAACTGCTGATTACCAGCAACTATGTAGCTACTAAGTGTTCCCTAAATGAATGATTTCTTTAATTGTTCAATCAAATTAGGATATTTTTATAGAAACATCAATTACAACATAGTGCTTAATAAAATAATGTTCCATTTAGTACATTAAAAAATCCATAATTTTATACTTCAGTAGTTGGTGTTATATATAGTTATATTTGATAGATAAGAAAGTTTGGGTAGAAATTTTTCTTGATAAATCTGAAAGAACATCTGACTAGAATTTGCTTTTCTTGAAAGTATATTCCCAGAATGCAAAAATGTCACAAAGTTGACTATTTAAAGATTCAGGAATAGTTTTACAAATCCTCTGTTTTGTGGTTCTTTAAGTAGAAATATCTATTAAAAAATATCTCTCAAATAAAGCAGTTTCTGTTTCCCTCTAGTCTGCGTTTACCTCATGTAATGGGTCTCTAATTGGCCAGGTTTCTGTCAGTAGTAGTGTTCAGTACTTAGCTCCTGCCAAATCCCTGGTAAGTCTAAGGGGCCTATTTATCAAAGGTCTTGCGGACCTGATCCGACAGTGCGGATCAGGTCAGCAAGACCTCGCTGAATGCGGAGAGCAATACGTTCTCCATATTCAGCATTGCACCAGCAACTCACAAGAGCTGCTGGTGCAACACCGCCCTCTGCAGACTCGCGGCCAATCGGCCGCCAGCAGGGGGGTGTCAATCAACCCGATCATATTCGATCGGGTTGATTTCCGGTGAATCCTGTCCGCCTCATCGGAGCAAGCGGACAGGGTTATGGAGCAGCAGTCTTTAGACCGCTGCTTCATAACTGCTGTTTCTGGTGAGTCTGAAGACTCGCCAGAAACACGGGCCCACAGACTCCATACGGAGCTTGATAAATGGGCCCCTAAGACTGACAATGTTAAAAAATATCATCTTTACAGAGTGAAGCAGTCAGTTTTTAGAAGGAAGCCGCCCTTTGCCCAAACATAGTCAAAAGAAAGTTTAATGTCCTGGAAATCCTGACTTAGTAGATCAGGTCAGTTAATATCTATTTTACCCAGAAAAACAAACTTCTCAATCTTTATATTAGGCTTCTGGAGACTTTCTGATTAAAGGGACAGTCTACTCCAGAATTATTATACTCCAGATAGTTAATACCTTTATTACCCATTGCCCAGTTTTGCATAACCAACACGGTTATATTAATACACTTTTTACCGCTGTGATTACCTTGTATCTAAACCTCTGCAGACTGTCCTCTTATTTCAGCACTTTTGAAAGATTTACATTTTAACCAATCACTGTTGACTCCTAGGTAACTCCACATGCGTGAGGACAATGTTATATATATGGCACACATGAAATGACACCATCTAGCTGTGAAAAACTGTAAAAATGACCTGAGATAAGAGGCAGCCTTCAAGGGTATAGAAATTAGCATATGAGCCTACCTAGGTGTTGCTTTCAACAAAGAATACCAAGAGAACAAATAACATGTGATGATAAAGAAAATTGGGCATGCCCTATCTGAATCATGAAAGTTTTAATTTTGACTAGACTGCCCCTTTAACGATAGATTCCTAAAGGAATGCAGTACCAGGGTAGAATCTTGGAAACATAAAATCAAACAAACAAATAAATCATCCATATGTTAGAAGTAGTGCTGTGCTTAGTTTTTGTGCTGCTCTAGGCACTGGGAAATCTGCTGCACCCTGATCCCTTTCCCTCAACACATTTAGCCTATATTTTAAGCACAATCAGAATCCAGAGTTTATGGTGGGGTTCATGCACCCGCATAAGAAACCCATGTAGTGTTGGTTTGTCATAAAATGTTCAATAAATAATTTAAAAAGCATAGGATTGGGACTGGGAATGCATATTCACATAGAACTACCCTTCACAATTTACATCCACCAAATCTGCTGCCCTAGAACCCTGTCTAGAAGACCTCCAAATGTACTACTTTAAAGTTAAACATTTTCTATTCTGTTTATATTCAACCATTAGAAATGTTTATTAGACAATTTACATCTATATATATATTATATGTTTTTAATATATATCAAAATTTGTGAGTACATTAATAAAGATGGAAAATTGTCTTTATTTTCAAGAATGCTAACCATGAGGTAATGCTGATGGAGTTAGTAGGATATGTATAGTTTATAGCTTAAATTGGATATTTGGAAGTTACTATGAATTGCGTAAGAAAAGAAGAGATTACTATACCTTGTTTGGAATATTGCCAGGATTTAAAGGTTTCAATTGTCAGGAGTCTAAAGGGTATATAAACTCAGTGTTAGCATAGAGTATTTTAAATGCCTACCTGAAAGAGAACATCTGGAATAATCCATAAATTCCGGGTCTACCAGAGAAGGACATAATTAATGGAGTAATATAATAACATCATTTATTTTTACCTTATTTTGTTATTTTAATCTCTGTGTTTGAACTTTGTTGCAATAATATGTTATCTTGTTATCTATCTCTTCTTTAATAAATGGATGATTGATTATTTTTGAAAGTAATTATTGTCATTCGTTCTTAGAGGATTTTATCAATAAATACAAAGATGTATATAAATCCATATGTACTTAAGGAAATTGCTTTTAACAGTGTTTTTTTTTAGTGTTCAGAAGAGTGAAAATTTGCGAGTAGAAAAGGATAAGGCAATTATAGCCATTGATGCCGAAAAGGCTTTCGACATAGTTGATTGGCAGCATCTTTTCAGATCTTTAGAATGATTTGGGCTCAAGGGTTTCTTTTTGAAGTTTGTTCATACTCTTTTGATTGATAAACCATTTTTGACCCTGTTAGTCAACAGGACTATATCAGATAATTTTCAGCTAAACAAAGAGACCAGACAAGGGTGCCCATTATCACCTCTGTTGTTTAACCTGAGTATTGAACCCTTAGCAGTTGTCTTGAGAAATAGTGTGTCAGGCATACAAGTTGGACTCAGAGAATTGAAAATATCCCTATATGCTGATGATCTTCTGATATTTATTAGTAATACCAGTAAAACCTACCTAAACTTTTTAAAATTCTTGGTAATGTTAGAACTTTTTCTGGGTATAATGTAAATTCTCAGAAATCTGAAATTTTATGGTTACAAAAAAAACAGTATTCCAGGGGTGACATTCCATTTAAGGAAGTTTAATGTTTAAAATATCTACGTATTAATGTAAATTTAGCCCCAGAAAAATGGTATGCAGAAAATGTGACAGGTTTAATTGATAAGGTGCAGAAGGACCTCCAAAGATTTCCCCCCTTACTTTAGCAGGAAAAATTAATTTGATTAAAATGATTATACTTCCTAAACTCTTATATGTCATGCAGAACATCCCCCTGTTTCTAAGAATGAATGATATAATCATATGATATAATAATTTTATGGGGCAAAATAAATAAAAAAATGTCCTTATATAGATTATCCCAAGAGAGAGAATTTGCAGGATACCAGGATACAATGTTCCCTCCATCCAAAAATATAAGTGGGCTTGCTTAATGAAAATTATCCCTGATTGGCTGCTAGATATTGGTCATTTCCAGTTAAAGGACATAGAACAGGACCTTTTTGCACCCTTATCACTAAAAACAGCAGTACATTTAGAAATTTCGAACTTACCTGTGATAATGAAGAAGATGATTACCTTTAAAAATCATATCCTTGCCTGACAAAAACTTTGTACAACACTACAGGTAGACTTTCACTATTCCACATTCTTACCTATTATGGGTAACCCTCTGTTTTCAGAGGGAATGAATTGTAAGTAGTTTAGAACTTGGAAATTGAAAGGTTTAGTTTATTTTGCTCAATGCATTGATTTAGATAGTCACAATATTTGCTAATTTGATGCTATTAAATCCCAATTTAAGGTGGATAATAAAGATTTTTTTGGATACTTGCAGGTTAGACACTTCTTAAATACAAGGAAAGACATATGCTTTTATAAAAAATGGGAGGGACTTCTGGCTGGGATCTCCCTGTTTCGGCTGTTATGCACTCTATTTCTTTTGGCTGGGATCTCCCTGTTTCGGCTGTTATGCACTCTATTTCTTATTGGTATAAATTATTATTGCAAAGAGAGGGGGGTAACCAACCTTGATTATTTGGTACAAAGATGGGCAATAGATATCCCAGGGATAAATAATATATCTATAAGCCAAAGTATTAAGAGGGCTTGGCTCACCACACCTCTACTTTCTTGGAGAGAATCTCAACTAAAGCTAATCAATCGCACATATGTAACACCATATATGTTAAGTATTTGGAATAAAAATTAAAGCTTCCACTGTCATAGATGTAATTTTCCCAAAGCAAACACGCCTAGATTACGAGTTCTGCGTTAGCCTTAAAAAGCAGCGTTAAGGGGTCCTAACGCTGATTTTTATCTAATGCTGGTATTACAAGTTTGGCAAGAACAGGTGTACCACTCACTTTTCTTCCGCGACTTTTCCCTACCGCAAATCCCCTTACGTATATTGCGTATCCTATCTTTTCTATGGGATATGCCTAATGCTGGTATTACAAGTCTTGGAAGAAGTGAGCGGTAGACCCTTTCCTGGCAAGACTTCTACCGCATATAAAAGTCAGTAGTTAAGAGTTTTATGGGCTAACGCCGGAACATAAAACTCTTAACTAAAGTGCTACAATGTACACTAACACCCATAAACTACCTATTAACCTCTAAACCGAGGCCCCCCCCACATCGCAAACACTATAACAAAAATTATTAACCCCTAATCTGCCGACCGGACATCGCCTCCACCTACATTATACCTATGAACCCCTAATCTGCTGCCCCTAACATTGCCGACACCTACATTATATTTATTAACCCCTAATCTGCCGCCCCCAATGTCGCTGCCACCTAACTACAATTATTAACCCCCAATCTGCCGACCGGACATCGCCGCCACTATTATAAATGTATTAACCCCTAAACCGCCGCACTCCCGCCTCACAAACACTAGTTAATTTTTATTAACCCATAATCTGCCTGCCCTAACATCGCTGACATCTACTTACATTTATTAACCCCAATCTGCCACCCCCAACGTCGCCGCTACTATAATAAAGTTATTAACCCCTAAACCTAAGTCTAACCCTATCCCTAACACCCCCCCTAATTTAAATATAAATTAAATACATCTAAATAAAATAACTACAATTAAATAAATTATTCCTATTTAAAACTAAATACTTACCTGTAAAATAAACCATAAGATAGCTACAATATAACTAATAATTACATTGTAGCTATCTTATGATTTATTTTTATTTACTGGCAACTTTGTATTTATTTTAACTAGGTAGAATAGTTATTAAATATTTATTAACTATTTAATAACTTCCTAGCTAAAATAAGTACAAAATTACCTGTAAAATAAATCCTAACCTAAGTTACAATTACACCTGGCTAACACTACACTATCATTAAATAAATTACCTAAACTACCTACAATTAATTACAATTAAATACAATAATCTAAATTACGAAAAAAATAAACACAAAATAAAAAAAAAATAAACACTAAATTACAGAAAATAAAAAAAATTACAAGAAGTTTAAACTAATTAAACCTAATCTAATCCCCCTAATAAAATAAAAAAGCCACCCAAAATAATACAATTCCCTACCCTACACTAAATTACAAATAGCCCTTAAAAGGGCCTTTTGCGGGGCATTGCCCCAAAGTAACCAGCTCTTTTACCAGCCCTTAAAAGGGCTTTTTGCAGGGCTTTGCCCCAAAGTAATCAACTCTTTTACCTGTAAAAAAAAGAAATACAATACCCCCCCAACATTACAACCCACCACCCACACACCCCTACTCTAAAACCCACCCAATCCCCCCTTAAAATAACCTAACACTACCCTCTTGAAGATCACCCTACCTTGAGCCGTGTTCACCCAGCCGGGCACCGATGGGGCAGAAGAGGACATCCGGACCGGCACAAGTCTTCATCCGATCCAGCCAGAAGTCTTCATCGAATCCGAGCAGAAGAGGTCCTCCAAGCAGCAGAAGTCTTCATCCAAGCAGCATCTTCTATCTTCAATCAATCGGAGAGGAGCGGGTCCATCTTCAATCCAGCTGACGCGGAGCCATCCTCTTCTTCCGATGTCCTAACACTGAATGAAGGTTCCTTTAAAAGACGTCATCCAAGATGGCATCCCTCGAATTCCGATTGGCTGATAGGATTCTATCAGCCAACCGGAATTAAGATAGGAAAAATCTGATTGGTTGATTTAATCAGCCAATCGGATTGAAGTTCAATCCGATTGGCTGATTGGATCAGCCAATAGAATGTGAGGTCAATTCTATTGGCTGATCCACCGGGGTGCGCACAGAGGTGCGCGCACGTGCACGGGAGGGCGGGGGTGGGCGCGTGCAAGCGGTGGGAGCAGGGGGGAACGGCTACACTACAGAAATTTTACAAAAATAAGTGTGATAGAGTGGGATACAAATTATTTTTGAAACTACATCTAAGGGATCTGGGAGGGGGTGGGGGGTTGCTCTTTGGCTGGGGGGAAGGTACACTACAGAAAAAAATCAATAAAATATAAAAAAAGCATTTTTTTAGTGAACTGGGTACTGGCAGACAGCTGCCAGTACCCAAGATGGCTTCCAATAAGGTAGAGGGGGAGGGTTAGAGAGCTGTTTGGGGGGAATCAGGGAGGTTGGGGGCTAAGGGGGGATCCTACACATCAGCATATGTAAATATGCTAAAAAAAAATTAAAAAAAATAAAAATACCTTTTATTTTAGTACTGGCAGACTTTCTGCCAGTACTTAAGATGGCGGGGACAATTGTGGGGTGGGGGAGGGAAGAGAGCTGTTTGGGAGGGATCAGGGGGTGTGATGTGTCAGGTGGGAGGCTGATCTCTGCATTAAAGCTAAAATTAACCCTGCAAGCTCCCTACAAGCTACCTAATTAACCCCTTCACTGCTAGACATAATTCACGTGTGATGTGCAGCGGTATTTAGCGGCCTTCTGATTAGCAAAAAGCAACACCAAAGCCATATATGTCTGCTATTTCAGAACAAAGGGGATCCCAGAGAAGCATTTACAACCATTTGTGCCATAATTGCACAAGCTGTTTGTAAATAATTTCAGTGAGAAACCTAAAGTTTGTAAAGAAAATTATTAAAAAGTGAACGTTTTTTTTTTATTTGATCGCATTTGGCGGGGAAATGGTAGCATGAAATATACCAAAATTGTCCTAGATCAATACTTTGGGTTGTCTACTACACTAAACTAAAGCTAAAATTAACCCTACAAGCTCCCTAATTAACCCCTTCACTGCTGGGCATAATACACGTGTGGTGCGCAGCTGCATTTAGCGGCCTTGTAATTACCAAGAAGCAACGCCAAAGCCATATATGTCTGCTATTTCTGAACAAAGGGTATCCCAGAGAAGCTTTTACAACCATTTGTGCCATAATTGCACAAGCTGTTTGTAAATAATTTCATTGAGAAACCTAAAATTGTGAAAAATTTTACGTTTTTTTTCATTTGATCACATTTGGCGGTGAAATGGTGGCATAAAATATACCAAGATGGGCCTAGATTAATACTTGGGGTTGTCTACTACACTACACTAAAGCTAAAATTAACCCTAGAAGCTCCCTACATGCTCCCTAATTAACCCCTTCACTGCTAGGCAGATTACAAGTGTGGTGCGCAGTGGTATTTAGCGGCCTTCTAATTACCAAAAAGCAACGCCAAAGCCATATATGTCTGCTATTTCTGAACAAAGGGGATCCCAGAGAAGCATTTACAACCATTTATGCCATAATTGCACAAGTTGTTTGCAAATAATTTCAGTGAGAAACCTAATGATTGTGAAAAAATTTGTGAAAAAGTGAACAATTTTTTTTATTTGATCTCATTTGGCGGTGAAATGGTGGCATGAAATATACCAAAATGGGCCTATATCAATACTTTGGGATGTCTTCTAAAAAAAAGATATATACATGTCAATGGATATTCAGGGATTCCTGAAAGATATCAGTGTCCCAATGTAACTAGCGCTAATTTTGAAAAAAAGTGGTTTGGAAATAGCAAAGTGCTACTTGTACTTATTGCCCTATAACTTGCGAAAAAAACAAAGAACATGTAAACATTGGGTATTTCTAAACTCAGGACAAAATTTTGAAACTATTTAGCATGGGTGTTTTTTTTAGTGGTTGTAGATGTGTAACAGATTTTGGGGGTCAAAGTTAGAAAAAGTGTGTTTTTTTCAATTTTTTCCTCATATTTTATATATTTTTTTATAGTAAATTATAAGATATGATGTAAATAATGGTATCTTTAGAAAGTCCATTTAATGGCGAGAAAAACGGTATATAATATGTGTGGGTACAGTAAATGAGTAAGAGGAAAATCACAGCTAAACATAAACACTGCAGAAATGTAAAAATAGCCCTGGTCCTTAAGGGAAAGAAATTGAAAAATGGCCTTGTCCTTAAGGGGTTAAGGGGGGATTGGGTGGGTTTTAGAGTAGGGGTGTGTGGGTGGTGGGTTGTAATGTTGGGGGGGTATTGTATTTCTTTTTTTTACATGTAAAAGAGCTGATTACTTTGGGGCAATGCCCCGCAAAAAGCCCTTTTAAGGGCTGGTAAAAGAGCTGGTTACTTCGGGGCAATGCCCCGCAAAAATTTAGTGTAGGGTAGGGAATTTTATTATTTTGGGGGGCTTTTTTTATTTTATAAGGGGGATTAGATTAGGTGTAATTAGTTTAAACTTCTTGTAATTTTTTTATTTTCTGTAATTAGTGGGTTTTTTTTCGTAATTTACATTATTGTATTTAATTGTAATTAATTGTAGGTAGTTTAGGTAATTTATTTAATGATAGTGTAGTGTTAGGTGTAATTGTAACTTAGGTTAGGATTTATTTTACAGGTAATTTTGTACTTATTTTAGCTAGGTAGTTATTAAATAGTTAATAACTATTTAATAACTATTCTACCTAGTTAACATAAATACAAAGTTGCCTGTAAAATAAAAATAAATCATAAGATAGCTACAATGTAATTATTAGTTATATTGTAGCTATTTTATGGTTTATTTTACAGGTAAGTATTTAGTTTTAAATAGGAATAATTTATTTAATTGTAGTTATTTTATTTAGATGCATTTAATTTATATTTAAATTAGGGGGGTGTTAGGGTTAGGGTTAGACTTAGGTTTAGGGGTTAATAACTTTATTATAGTAGCGGCGACATTGGGGTGGCAGATTAGGGGTTAATAAATGTAAGTAGGTGTCGGCGATGTTAGGGCAGGCAGATTAGAGGTTAATATAAATTAACTACTGTTTGCGAGGCGGGATTGCGGCGGTTTAGGGGTTAATACATTTATTATAGTGGCGGCGATGTCCGGTCGGTTGTGGCGATGTTGGGGGCAGCAGATTAGGGGTTCATAGGGAAAATGTAGGTGGTGGCGGTGTCCGGAGCGGCAAATTAGGGGTTAATAATATAATGTAGGTGGCAGCGATGTCGGGGCAGCAGATTAGGGGTTAATAAGTGTAAGATTAGGGGTGTTTAGACTCGGGGTTCATGTTAGGGTGTTAGGTGTAGACATATTTTTTATTTTCCAATAGGAAACAATGGGGCTGCGTTAGAAGCTGGACGCTGCTTTTTTGCAGGTGTTAGGTTTTTTTCCAGCCAGCTCAGCCCCATTGTTTCCTATGGGGAAATTGTGCACGAGCACGTTTTAGCCAGCTTACCGCTGACTTAAGCAACGCTGGTATTACAGTGAGATGTGGAGCTAAATTTGCTCCACGCTCACTTTTCTGAGGCTAACGCAGCCATTCAGAAAACTTGTAATACTAGCGTTGTCTTAAGTGAGCGCTGGAAAAAAAAGGCTCGTTAGCACCGCAGGTCTTTACAGACAAAACTCGTAATCTGGCCGTTAGTTCATTGTATTTGGAGCTGCCTCAAAGTATTGAGCTATTGGGCTAAAATCTCTTTTTGGCTTTCAAAAATAATTAGACAACAGTTGTTCTTGAAAAAAGAGGATATCATTTTGTTATATGAAAATGTACAAGCACCATTAAACCAGGACCTTAACTTCATAAATTTTACGATATTATGCGCAAGGAATATTATTTTTTCCTCATGGAAATCCAAAAAAACACCAAGTTTCTCTCAATTTGTAAATACTATGCACATGAAACTGGTAATAGAGCAATATGACACGCTAATTAATTCAGAGCGTGAGATACATATGGCCAGATTATGAGTTTTGCGTTTGGAGCTGTGCGGTGCTAACGAGCAGTTTTTTCTCACCGCTCACTTACCTGCAGCACTGGTATTACGGGTTTTTACAAACCCAGCATTAAAAGACAAGAAGTGAGCGTTGAGCAAAATTGTGCTCCTTACCGCACTCCAATACCAGCGCTGCTTAAGTCAGCGGTGATCTGGTCGTATGTATTCGTGCACGATTTCCCCATAGACATCAATGAGGAGAGCTGGCTGAGAAAAAGTCTAACACCTGCCAAAAAGCAGCGTAAAACTCAGTAACGCAGCCCCATTGATTCCTATGTGGAAATAAAAGTTATGTTTACACTTAACACCCTAACATGAACCCCGAGTCTAAACACCTCTAATTTTACACTTATTAACCCCTAATCTGCTGCCCCCGACATAGCCGACACCTTCATTATACTTATTAACCCCTAATCTGCCGCTCTGGACACCGCCACTACCTACATTATACTTATTAACCCCTAATCTGCTGCCCCCAACATCGCCGCCACCTACATTATATTTATTAACCCCTAATCTGCTGCCCCCAATGTCGCCGCAACCTACCTACCCTTATTAACCCCTAATCTGCCGCCACCAACGTCGCCGCCACTATATTAAATGTATTAACCCCTAAATCTAAGTCTAATCCTAACCCTAACACCCTCTAAATTAAATATAATTTAAATAAATATAAATAAAATTACTATCATTAACTAAATTATTCCTATTTAAAACTAAATACTTGCCTATAAAATAAACCCTAAGCTAGCTACAATATAGCTAATAGTTACATTGTAGCTATCTTAGGGTTTATTTTTATTTTACAGGCAAGTTTGTATTTATTTTAACTAGGTAGAATAGTTATTAAATAGTTATTAACTATTTAATAACTACCTAGCTAAAATAAATACAAATTTACCTGTAAAATAAAACCTAACCTAAGTTACACTAACACCTAACACTACACTACAATTAAATAAATTAACTAAATTAATACAATTAAATAAAATAAATTAAATTAGCTAAATCACAAAAAACCCCACTAAATTACAGAAAATAAAAAACAAATTACAGATCTTTAAACTAATTACACCTAATCTAATAGCCCTATCAAAATAAAAAAGCCCCCCCAAAATAAAAAAACCCTAGCCTAGACTAAACTATCAATAGCCCTTAAAAGGGCCTTTTGCGGGGCATTGCCCCAAATAAATCAGCTCTTTTACCTGTAAAAAAAATACAAACAACCCCCCCAACAGTAAAACCCATCACCCACACAAACAGCCCCCCAAATAAAAAGCTAACCAAAAAAACCTAAGCTCCCCATTGCCCTGAAAAGGGCATTTGGATGGGCATTGCCCTTAAAAGGGCATTTAGCTCTTTTGCAGGCCCAAAGTCCCTAACCTAAAAAATAAACCCACCCAATACACCCTAAAAAAAATCCTAACACAAACCCCCGAAAATTCACCTACCAGGAGAAGTCTTCATCCAAGCGGCAAGATGTCCTCAATGAAGCCGGCAAAAGTGGTCCTCCAGACGGGCAGAAGTGGTCCTCCAGATGGGCAGAAGTCTTCATCCTGATGGCATCTTCTATCTTCATCCTTCCGACGCGGAGCGGCTCCATCTTCAAGACATCCGGCGCGGAGCATCCTCTTCAAACGACGTTTTCTTCTGAATGAATATCACTTTAAGTGACGTCATCCAAGATGGCGTCCCTTAGATTCCGATTGGCTAATAGAATTCTATCAGCCAATCGGAATTAAGGTAGAAAAAATCCTATTGGCTAATGCAATCAGCCAATAGGATTTAGCTGGCATTCTATTGGCTGTTCCAATAAGCAAATAGAATGCAAGCTCAATCCTATTGGCTGAGTGCAGCGGTTTAGGGGTTAATATGTTTATTATAGTGGCAGCGATGTCCGGAGCGGCAGATTAGGGGTTCAAATTTTTATTTTAGTATTTGCGATGCGGGAGCGCCTCGGTTTAGGGGTTAATAGGTAGTTTATGGGTGTTAGTGTACTTTTTAGCACTTTAGTTATGAGTTTTATGCTACGGCGTTGTACCATAAAACTCTTAACTACTGACTTTAGAATGCGTTATGGATCTTGGAGGTAGAGGGTGTACCGCTCACTTTTTGACCTCCCAGGACAGACTCGTAATACCGGCGCTATGGAAGTCCCATAGAAAAAAGGGTTTACAAAGTTTACGTAAGTCATTTTGCGGTAAGGCCAAAAAAGTGTGCAGGGCCCCTAAACCTGCAAGACTCGTAATAGCAGCGGTAGTCAAAAAGCAGCGTTAGGACCTGTTAACGCTGCTTTTTCAGCTTAACACACAACTCGTAATCTAGCTGATAGTTTCTTTAAAAAATGGGGTAATTTTATTCAAAGCTTACCAGTTAATGTCCAGAAACAATATATTTATATTTTTCGGAATTCGATTTATATACAAGAAGCTTATCTTAGAGGAGATTTCTCTGCTTAGAATGTTTAAATCTAAAAGAAACGAGGAGGAGGGAGAGGGGAGAGAGTGTGATGTGCTCCTTATTTTTACTCTTCCCTTTTTTATGTTTTGTATTTGTTTTGTTTTGTTGTTTTGGTGTGTTTTTAGGTTAACTGGGAAAAAGGTAACATAGGAAGCTTAGGAAGCTTAACATGATTAGATTTGAACAGTGTATGACCTTTTGTTTGTTTGCATTTTGATTGTATTATTGCTCTTGCTGATCTGCATGAGTATTATACTGCTATTTTTGTCTTGATTTATATAACAAGAGTATTGTGATGTGTCGCTTTTTTTACTTTGATGAAGGTAGACAGATTTTGTACTTTATTTATGTTCCTCTGTTACAATGGAAAATAAAATAATAATAAATTAAAATAAATCCATATGTACAAGTCTCAATATTGAGATTGCTTGTTGAATAGCTTGTGGGAGTAGAGCTTTAAGTTGTAAAAGTATTTGTTACAGTAGTAATTATTCTAAGTGGCACCTACCAAGCTGTTTTTTAATGTATATAAATGTATATAGTTATGGAGGTTTAAGTAGTTGAGTTATTATCCCCTATAGTTGCTCCACTGCAACAGCAGCAGAAGTTAAGAAGAGCAGAGAGTTAAAAAAAATATTTCCGGAACATTACAATTTTTTTTTTAAGTTTATACGTCGCTAATGAGATTATTTTATATTTTATTCATTATACATAAACTATTGTTTTTTTTTCTGGAAAGAATAATACAATAAAGGAATAAGGAATGTACTCAGTTTCATCCTTTGGGCTATAATAGAGCTGTATGAAAGTATTTACATTTAGGAGTTGTATAATTTAGTGCTGATTTTCAAGTGAAGTTCTGAGGAAAATGTTATTGAAATTAATATTTCATTGAAATAGAAACTGCTGGGTGCTTTAATAGTGAATATTTTAGGAAACAATAGAAAATATAAAACTACCTCATATTTCTATTTATACAACAACAACTTAAACTACTACACTCTGGTTATCATCTGTTCAGTACAAATGCAATTAATTAAAGGGATATTCAGCCAAACATTTTCCTTTTATGATTCAGATAGAGCATAAGATTTTAAACAACTTTTTTTTTTATTTATTTTTTGTTCTGTTGGGATCTTTTTTTGAAAAGCAGTGATGTAAGGATAGGAGGTTGTTTATTTCTGGAGCACTATATAGCAGCGATTTTGCAAGAATATTATCCATTTGCAAGAGCACTAGATGGCAACACTATTCATCTCTTCAACAAATAATACCATTGGAACAAAAACAATTGATAAGGGAAGTAAACTGGAAACTTTTATTAAAACTGTATGTTCTGTCTGAATCACAAAATATTTTTTTTCAATATCAGCATTTTCTGCAACTGTAATATTCTACCAATACAGAGGGTGTGTGCACTCTGGTAGCCAGTGAACGTATGTAGATAAGAACCTAAAAAAGGTGAAAGAAGTCACAATTGTAATATATACGACTTTAAAAAGAGAGCTACATTCACACAACTCGTGAACGTCAAAGCATGACAAGGCTGTACTCAGGTTCAAAAGTAAATATTGTTTATTAAACCCCTTGATAAGTCAAAGAAACATCTTAATTAAAAAGCTGCAAAACACATGTAAATACATATCCAGGCCTGGAAAAGAATATAACGATTACAAGGAAAGAAACATCAGAGTTTAACAATTACCAGAGCATATGAGTGTATAGAACACGCTCTATGGCTAAACTCAAACGTATTCATTCACAACAATATAAAGCAAACCAAACAAGACAAGTTCGTGAAACAGATTACATTGGAAAAATAGTGATTTTTTCTAATTAAAGAGATATAAACATTTTGTCTTAAAATGTTAATACGACTAAACTTGAATTGTCTAGTTATCTCCTAGAAAATTATGCACACGAGCCAACAGATATGACTTATCACGTTGACTTATAGAAAGCAGGAATATTTGATTTTTTTCATGGAGGCCCGTTGGTGCAGATGTATGTCGCTTATATATCCAATGGGACTCATGTTGTAGCAATATTCTGTCAACATCCCCCCCCCCACTTCTATGTTGTTTAATATGCTCAATACAGAGGGAACAGAGGATCAAGGATGACAACACAAAATCAGAGGGTATAGATGTATGCTCGAGTGACCAACCTGATGGGATTTTGGAAGGCCCCAAGGTTGTAAACCTATCCTCTTTTCCCCTCTCCTTAACACACATTAGTCTTTTTAGTAAAGGTCTATCCTTCTGTCCATCAGCAGGGCTTGATAAATTTGAATTTGTGAAAGACCTTAATCTATTTGCTTGAAAATAAGTCTTAAAAAAGATAATGAATAGAGGTCCACTATCAGACCCTGCTATCGACAGAGAAGATTGAAAATCTGTAGAAAATTGGTAGCCCTGTTAGAAGATCAGGATGCTACCCCTGAAGTATGTACTCATCCCAAAATTTCCAAATTCAAGCCACCATCTAAATACATGCCTCCTCTCTCATCATCATTAAGTGTTCAAACATTTGTTAGCTGTGTAGAAAGTGAGATAGGAAGGATTAATTTTGATGGTGTAGTTGATGATAACTTAAATCATGGTGAACGAAAGGTCCTTACTGAACTTCTGAGCTAGAAAGGCTTGATTTTTAAATCATCTGACAAGGGTGGAAACCTGGTCATCATGGATGAGTAACATTACGTTGGCGAGGTTCTTAAACAGCTGAGAAATGAGAATCAGTATGAACTAACCAATCAAGATACTTTTAATAGGTCATGTGATAAATTGTAGTTTTTACTTCATAGTGCATTACTAAATTGTTTACTAATTAAGAAATAATTTGATTTCATGTGTATCAAACACCCCATTGTCCCCACATTTTATTGTATTCCCAAATTGCATAAAGATATGAAAACAACACCTGGGAGACCCATTATCTCGGGCATAGGAGGCCCAATGGAGAGAGCCAGTAGATATGTGGATTTCTTTATGAGACCTTATGAGATATGTGGATTTCTTTATGAGACCTTTCCCGAGCTTTCTTCCCTCTTATGTCCAGGATACATCAGATGTTTTGAGGAAGTTGGATGAGCTGGAGGTCAGTGAGGACACCCTTCTGGTAACTCTGGACGTAGAGTCGTTGTACTCTTCGATTCCACATAAGGTTGGCTTAAGCACTACAAGGCACTTTTTAGAGCAGAGGGGCCTGATTTCCAAGCCCATACCAATTTGGTAATCTCAATGCTGGAATTAGTGCTTACACATAACATTTTTATGTTTGTTGGTAGGTACTATAAACAGCTGCAGGGAACGGCCATGGGTGCTACATGCTCCCCCACCTATGCCTGTTTACATCTAGGCTTCTGGAAAACTAGAGAAGTGTTTTCTGGCTTGGATTCCCTGGTGGACGCGCATGTGGCACTCTGGATCCGATATCTGGATGACATGCTGTTACTGTGGAATGGCAGTACCGATCTACTAATGTCATTCATAGATCCTAGGGATAATGGCTATAACATCTTTCTAACAAGCTCTGTAAGCAATTGTGAGATAAACTTCCTTGATTTGGAGATTTGGAACTATGGAACAGCCATTAAATCTAAGGTTTATAAGAAACCGACAGCCACAAATAGTCTGCTGCATGTAGATAGTCACCACCCTGATAGCCTCAAAACAGGGATCCCAGTAAGTCAGTTCATCCATTTGAGGAGGAACTGCTCTAGTGAATCTGATTTTGAAACATAAGCCAATGAAATTTCACATCGTTTTTTTAGAAAGAGGATATTCCAAATGCAGTGTTAAAAGATCATGGACTAGAGCTAAAAATAGCCCTAGACGTGATCTGTTGTATGAAAAAAGGCAACGCAATAGTAATGATAAAGCTCGACTTATAACAAAGTATAATTCACACTGGAATCAAATCAGGAATATCCTTAAAAAATATTGGCATATTCTAACAGCAGATACTGACTTAAAAGAGTACATAGGGGACTATCCACTCATGACTGCATGTAGGGCTCTTAGCCTTAAAGACAGACTTGTACATAGTGAATTCACTAGAAAAGTGGCACCTGCTACATGGTTGGGAGAAAGGCAGAGGTGGATTGGCTGTAGTCCTTGTGGCCATTGTGTATAATGCAGATTCATTAAAAAAACTAATAGATTTGGTACGAGCACTAGCAAGCAATATGAAATAAGAGAATGGATTACCTGTACAACTACAGGAGTAATCTGCTTACTGCATTGCTCGTGTCCAAAATATTATGTAGGAAAAACAAAGAAGGACTTGAAAGACAGGGTGAGAGAACACAGAAATTACATAAAAGGTAAAGTGCAAGATAGCCCTGTAGGGAGACATTTCGAAACATGTCACAATTCTGATTTTACTGTCTTAAAGATTACTGGGATTGAGCATATTAAACAACATAGAAGAGGTGGGGATGATGACAGAATACTGCTACAACATGAGTCATGTTGAATATATAAGCTACATACAGCTGCACCAACAGGCCTCAATGAAAAAATCGAAAATTACTGCTTTCTATAAGTCAAAGTAATAAGTTATATCTGTTGGCTCATGTGCATAATTTTCTAGGAGATACCTAAACTTTTCCAGTTTAGTTGTATTAACTTTTAAGATCAGGTATTAAAAATGTGTATATCTCTTTAATTAGAAAAAAATCACTATTTTTCCAATGTAATCTGTTTCACAAACTTGTCTAATAGGGAATAAATGTAAATTTTAAGATTTTATGCCATGACGATACTATTATGTTTTAAATATGGAGAATATGTAATAAATATTATGAATGTTCCTGTAAATATGCTGCAAGTAAATATTTAGGAATGATTACTTGCTAAATCATGTTACCGTTATACCCTGTGAGCAGGAGAACTGAGACAGAAAGAGGAGGAGCTAATCGAAAGGCCGGTCTCCCACACCAATTCAGTATCTGATGAAGCCCCAGTGCCAGCACAGAAAGGGGAGGGTGAAACGCTTAATGTTTGGTGATCTGTAAACCGGTGAATTGTATCCAGGCTTCAAGAGTTGTTCTCCAAATCATCCCGACTTTCAAGTTGCAGCTTATGGTGAGCAAAACTCTGTGTCTATATGGGAGCAATCTCATTTTGCTGGAAACCTGCAACCGAACGGTTTTGACCATAAATTAGTAACCGTGAAGGTACTTTTTATAAAGGGATATATTATCTGAACACCGGATTAATAGCTACAAATCTGTGGAAAAAGTTGACCTTTGATATTCTGGCTTGTGGAGAGTGTTGATACACTATGGGCTGCACTTTCCATCTTGGAAAATAAGTCACAGTTCAAGGAACTTTGCCACATTGTAACGCCATAATAGCGTTATATGCTTCAATATCTTGTTTGGTTTGCTTTATATTGTTATGAATGAATACGTTTGAGTTTAGGTATAGAGCGTGTTCTATACACCCATATGCTCTGGTACTTGCTAAACTCTGATGTTTCTTTCCTTGTAATCGTTATATTCTTTTCCAGGCCTGGATATGTATTTACATGTGTTTTGCAGCTTTTTAATTAAGATGTTTCTTTGACTTATCAAGGGGTTTAATAAACAATATTTACTTTTGAACCTGAGTGCAGCCTTGTCATGCTTTGACGTTCACGAGTTGTGTGAATGTAACTCTCTTTTTAAAGTTGTAATATTCTACCATCCATCCAATAAAAAATATTAGTATTTTCTTTCAACTATTTTATTGCAAAATATGTAAAAATACTTTTGTTTTTTGCATTCAGTAATTTGTAGGCTAATCTTAGTACTCTTGCTTTATTCTAAAAAAATATTGCTGAAAACAGATAAATATATTATAATTCACTGATTCAAAATGCAACCATGCAACTGCCAGCGATTACCCTTATTTTCCCACTAAAGATAAAATAGTTTTCATGAGAGGTTTTTCTGCCTTTTGCACTTCTGACCCATGTGTTGTGTCTAAAGCTGCTCCAACAGCACTATTTAGAGAAACCATGGGCGCGATCCGATATACGGTGTAGTTTGCTGCGCAAGCGAGGGAACCCGCGTCGCCCTCAGTTTCAGCTCGCAACTCGAGCTATCCAATATACGGCGCCGTCAGATGCTAAAGTGCCGTAAGTCGGATAAACCAGCGATGTCCAGAAATCTGTGTAAGTACAAATTTCTGTAGTCGCCAGTGACTTACGGCACGTTAGAAACTGCCGGCGCCTACAAAACCTGACTAAAGTATTAAATCACCCGCACTGTCTAACACGCCTCCCAAACATAGCCCGACACGTCTAACCCTCTATCCGCTATCCCCCCTCACTATCCTAACAATAAAAAAAGTTATTAACCCCTAAACCGCCGCTCCCGGACTCCGCCGCCACCTAATAAAGTTATTAACCCCTAAACCGCCGCTCCCGGACCCCACCGCCAGCTATATTAAATCTATAACCCCCTAAAGTGAGCCCCTAACACCACTGCCATCTACCTTACCTACCCCCTAAAGTGAGCCCCTACCCCGCCGCCATCTATTTTAAAATTATTAACCCCTAATTTAATCCCCCTACCCCGCCGCCATCTATATTAAATTATTTAACCCCTAATCTAATCCCCCTACCCCGCCGCCAGCTATATTAAATTATTTAACCCCTAATCTAATCCCCCTACCCCGCCGCCAGCTATATTAAATTAATTAACCCCTAATCTAATCCCCCTACCCCGCTGCCAGCTATATTAAATTATTTAACCCCTAAAATACTAAACTATCCCTACCACTAAACCTAAGTCTAACCCTACAAATAGCCCTGAAAAGGGCTTTTTGCGTGGCATTACCCCAAAGTAAACTGCTCTTTTGCCAGCCCTTAAAAGGGCTTTTTGCGGGGCATGCCCCAAAGAAAACTGCTCTTTTACCAGCCCTTAAAAGGGCTTTTGGTGGGGCTTTGTCACAAAGTAAACAGCTCTTTTGCCTACAATCTAAATCCCCCTACACCGCTGCCACCTATAATAAATGTATTAACCCCTAATCTAATCCCCTTACACCGCCGCCAGCTATATTAACTATATTAACCCTAATTATATTAGGGTTAATATAGTTAATATAATTATTATATTATGTATATTAACTATATTAACCCTAATTATATTAGGGTTAATATAGTTAATATAGTTATTATATTATATATATATATATATATTAAGTATAATAACCCTATCTAACTCTAACATCCCTAACTAAACTCTTATTAACCCCTTAATGAACGCAGCACTTTTCCATTTTCTGTCCGTTTGGGACCAAGGCTATTTTTTACATTTTTGCGGTGTTTGTGTTTAGCTGTAATTTTCCTCTTACTCATTTACTGTACCCACACATATTATATACCGTTTTTCTCGCCATTAAATGGACTTTCAAAAGATACCATTATTTTCATCATATCTTATAATTTACTATAAAAAACATTATAAAATATGAAGAAAAAATGGAAAAAAACACACTTTTTCTAACTTTGACCCCCAAAATCTGTTACACATCTACAACCACTAAAAAACACCCATGCTAAATAGTTTCTAAATTTTGTCCTGAGTTTAGAAATACCCAATGTTTACATCTTCTTTGCTTTTTTTGCAATTTATAGGGCCATAAATACAAGTAGCACTTTGCTATTTCCAAACCACTTTTTTTCAAAATTAGCGCTAGTTACATTGGGCCACTAATATCTTTCAGGAATCCCTGAATATCTATTGACATGTATATATTTTTTTTTCAAAGACATCCCAAAGTATTGATCTAGGCCCATTTTGGTATATTTCATGCCACAATTTCACCGCCAAATGCGATCAAATAAAAAAAATTGTTCACTTTTTCACAAATTTTTTCACAAACTTTAGGTTTCTCACTGAAATTATTTACAAACAACTTATGCAATTATAGAATAAATGGTTGTAAATGCTTCTCTGGGATTCCCTTTGTTCAGAAATAGCAGACATATATGGCTTTGGCTTTGCTTTTTGGTAATTAGAAGGCTGCTAAATGCCACTGCGCACAATACGTGTATTATGCCCAGCATTGAAGGGGTTAATTAGGGAGTGTAGTAGACAACCCCAAGTATTGATCTAGGCCCATTTTGGTATATTTCATGCCCCCATTTCCCCACCAAATGCGATCAAAGTAAAAAAACGTTAATTTTTTCACAATTTTAGGTTTCTCACTGAAATTATTTACAAACAGCTTGTGCAATTATGGCACAAATGGTTGTAAATGCTTCTCTGGGATGCCCTTTGTTCAGAAATAGCAGACATATATGACTTTGGCGTTGCTTTATGGTAATTAGAAAGTCGCTAAATGCTGCTGCGCATCACATGTGTATTATGGCTAGCAGTGAAGGGGTTAATTAGGTAGTTTGTAGGGAGCTTGCAGGGTTAATTTTAGCTTTAGTGTAGAGATCAGCCTCCCACCTGACACATCCCACCCCCTGATCCCTCCTAAACAGCTCCCTTCTCTCCCCCACCCCACAATTGTCACCGCCATCTTAAGTACTGGCAGAAAGTCTGCCAGTACTAAAATAAAAGTTTTTTTTGTTTTTTTTTAAGAAAAAAAAAAAGAAGCATATTTACATATGCTGTGTTTAGGATCCCCCCTTAACCCCCAACCTCCCTGATCCCCCTCAAAACAGCTCTCTAAGCCTTATTGGGGGCCATCTTGGGTACTGGCAGCTGTCTGCCAGTACCCAGTTTGAACAATCAAATGTTTATTTTTATTTATTTATTTTTTTTTTTCTGTAGTGTAGCTCAATCCCCCAACCCCCCCCCCTCCACGGACCAACCCCCACCACCTAAATGACACCTAAGGTTTTTTTTATATATTTAAATTTTGTCCCACTTTTATTTTGGGACACATTTTTTCCGTAGTGTAGCGGTTCCCACCCGCTCCCTCCCCGTGCACGCGCCCACCCCCGTCCCCTTGTGCACGTGCGCGCGCCCGCGCACACCCCCGGACTTACCCGCCCACGATCCCGCCCCCCTCCACATGACCAGGGCCATCGATGGCCGCCACCCACCTCCCACACCGGCTCCCACCCACCAACGATACCGGCCATCTATGTCCGGTGCAGAGAGGGCCACAGAGTGGCTCTCTCTGCATCGGATGGCCGTAAAAGGTTATTGCAGGATGCCTCCATATCGAGGCATCACTGCAATAACCGGAAAGCAGCTGGAAGCGAGCAGGATCGGTTCCAGCTGCTTTCCACACCGAGGACGTGCAGGGTACGTCCTCAGGCGTTAACTGCCTTTTTTCTGAGGACGTACCCTGCACGTCCTCGGTCGTTAAGGGGTTAAAATAAATCTAATATTAATATTATTCACTAAATAATTCCTATTTAAATCTAAATACTTACCTATAAAATAAATAGCTACAATGTTTGCTGATGATACAAACATTTGTAATAGGGTAGATGTTCCAGGAGGAGTTGATCAAATGAACTGTGACATTAATAAACTAGAGGACTGGTCAAATAAATGGGATCTGAAATTTAATATTACCAAGGGCAAAATTATGCATACAGGATCCAAAAACCCAAAGGCCAATCATAGTCTCAATGGTACATTACTGACTGTAATTAAAGAAGAAAGGGATTTGGGAATTATTATTTCAGATAATTTAAAATTCAGTACACAATGCCGCAGTGCAGCCAGCAAGGCCAGTCAAATGCTTGGTTGCATTGGAAGAGGTTTTAGTAGCAGAAATAGCAAGGTTCTTTTGCGACTTTACAGATCATTAGTTAGACCAAATATGGAATACTGTGTACAGTTCTGGAGACCATATCTTCAGACAGATATAAATAAACTAGAAGCTGTCCAAAGGAGGGCTACTAAAATGGTACATGGTCTAAAATATAAAACGTACAAAGAAAGACTCTATGATCTAAATATGTATAGTTTAGAGGATAGAAGGGAAAGAGGTGACATGATAGAAACCTTCAAATATATGAAGGGACTTAATAAAATAGAAGCTGAAAGCATTTTTCACAAAAAAATAAATGCCAAAACAAGGGGTCACAATCTAAAGTTAGAGGGTAGTAGATTCAGGAGAAATTTGAGGAAGCATTTTTTTACAGAAAGGGTGGTGGATTCATGGAATAAACTTCCATTTGAGGTGGTAAACACAAAGACTGTAAAAGAATTTAAAAATGCCTGGGACATGTAATATGGGTAGACTTGATGGGCCTTTTTGGTTCTTATCTACCGTCAAATTCTATGTTTCTATGTTTTTATGTAATTAATAATTACATTGTAGCTATTTTAGGGTTTATATTTATTTTACAGGTAACTTGGTATTTATTTTAACTAGGTACAATAGCTATTAAATAGTTAATAACTATTTAATAGCTACCTAGTTAAAATAATTACCAATTTACCTGTAAAATAAATCCTAACCTAAGTTACAAATACACCTACACTATCAATAAATTATATAAACTACAAATATCTAAACTAAAATACAATTAAATAAACTAAACTAAATTACAAAAAAACAAAAAACACTAAATTACAAAAAAAAAAGATTACAGCAATTTTAAGCTAATTACACCTATTCTAAGCCCCCTAATAAAATAATAAAGCCCCCCAAAATAAAAAATTCCCTACCCTATTCTAAATTATAAAATACCCAGCTCTGTACCAGCCCTTAAAAGGGCTTTTTGCTGGGTATTTACCCCAAGTTAACAGCTCTTTTGCCTGTAAAAAAAAAGAACACAACACCCCCCCCAACATTACAAACCACCCACATACCCCTATTCTAAACCCACCCAAACCCCCCTTAAAAAAACCTAACACTACCCCCCTGAAGATCTCCCTACCTTGTCTTCACCCAACCGGGCCGAACTCCTCATCCGATCCGGGTGATGTCTTTATCCAAGCGGCAAAGAAGAAGTCTTCATTCCGGCGATGTCTTTATCTAAGCGGCAAAGAAGAAGTCTTCATCCGGGCGATGTCTTTATCCAAGTGGCAGCAAAGTCTTCTTCCATCCAGCGGATTCTTCCATCAAGAGGCATCTTCAATCTTCTTTCTTCGCTCCTCCGACGCGGAGCATCCATCCAGGCCGACGACTGAACGACGAATAAGGTACCTTTAAATGACGTCATCCAAGATGGCGTCCGTCGAATTCCGATTGGCTGATAGGATTCTATCAGCCAATCGGAATTAAGGTAGAAAAATCTGATTGGCTGATTGAATCAGCCAATCAGATTCAAGTTCAATCCGATTGGCTGAACCAATCAGCCAATCGGATTGAACTTGAATCTGGTTGGCTGATTCAATCAGCCAATCAGATTTTTCTACCTTAATTCCGATTGGCTGATAGAATCCTATCAGCCAATCGGAATTCAACGGACGCCATCTTGGATGACGTCATTTAAAGGTACCTCATTCTTCGTTCAGTCGTCGGCCGGGATGGATGCTCCGCGTCGGAGGAGCGAAGAAAGAAGATTGAAGATGCCGCTTGATGGAAGATTCCGCCGGATGGAAGAAGACTTTGCTGCTGCTTGGATAAAGACATCGCCCGGATGAAGACTTCTTCTTTGACGCTTGGATAAAGACATCGCCCGGATCGGATGAGGAGTTCGGCCCGGTTGGGTGAAGACAAGGTAGGGAGATCTTCAGGGGGGTAGTGTTAGGTTTTTTTAAGGGGGGTTTGGGTGGGTTTAGAATAGGGGTATGTGGATGGTGGGTTGTAATGTTGGGGGGGTGTTGTGTTCCTTTTTTTTACAGGCAAAAGAGCTGTTAACTTGGGGTAAATACCCCGCAAAAAGCCCTTTTAAGGGCTGGTACAGAGCTGGGTATTTTATAATTTAGAATAGGGTAGGGAATTTTTCATTTTGGGGGGGCTTTATTATTTTATTAGGGGGCTTAGAATAGGTGTAATTAGCTTAAAATTGCAGTAATCTTTTTTTTTTGTAATTTAGTGTTTTTTTTTGTAATTTAAAGTTTAGTTTATTTAATTGTATTTTTAGATAGATATTTGTAGTTTATTTAATTTATTGATAGTGTAGGTGTATTTGTAACTTAGGTTAGGATTTATTTTACAGGTAATTGGGTAATTATTTTAACTAGGTAGCTATTAAATAGTTAATAACTATTTAATAGCTATTATACCTAGTTAAAATAATTAACAATTTACCTGTAAAATAAATATAAACCCTAACATAGCTACAATGTAATTATTAATTATATTGTAGCTATCTTAGGGTTTATTTTATAGGTAAGTATTTAGATTTTAATAGGAATATTTTAGTTTATAATATGAATTAGATTTATTTAATAAGAATTTAGTTAGGGGTGTTAGGGTTAGATAGAGTTAATATAGTTAATATAAATACTATAGCAACTATATTAACTATATTAACCCTAATATAATTAGGGTTAATATAGTTAATATATATAATGTAATAACTATATTAACTATAATATACTTAGGGTTAATATAGATAATATAGCTGGCGGCGGGGGTAGGTAGATTAAATTAGGAGTTAATAATTTTAATATAGATGGCAGCGGTGTAAGGGGATTACATTAGGGGTTAATACTATTAATATAGGTGGCGGCGGTGTAGGGAGGGCAGGTTATAGGGCAAAAGAGCTGTTTACTTTGGGGCAAAGCCCCGCAAAAGGCCCTTTTAAGGGCTGGTAATAGAGCTTATTACTTTAGGGATATTAGATTAGGGGTTAATAATATTAATATAGCTGGCGGCGGTATAGGGGGATTAGATTAGGGGTTAATAATTTTTATATATGTGGCGGCGGTGTAAGGGGTCAGATTAGGGGATAGATAAGGTAGATGGCGGCGGTGTAAGGGGTTCACATTAGGGGATAGATAAGGTAGATGGCGGCGGTTTTAGGGGTTCACATTAGGGGATACATCAGTTAGATGGTGGCGGTTTTAGGGGCTCACAGTAGGGGGTTAGTTTATGTAGATGGCGGCGGGGTCCGGGAGCGGTGGTTTAGGGGTTAAATACTTTATTAGGGATTGCGGCGGGGGATCGCGGTTGACAGGTAGATAGACATTGCGCATGCGTTAGGTGTTAGGTTTTATTTTGCAGCTAGTTTAGGGAGTTATGGGGCTCCAATAGTCAGTGTAAGGCTTCTTACGGCTGCTTTTTGTGGGAGGTGAAAATGGAGTAAGATTTCTCCATTTTCGCCACATAAGTCCTTACGCTGTATATTGGATACCAAACTGCGCGGGTTTGGTATACCTGCCTATGGCCCAAAAAACTACGGGCGACGGCAGAAATATACGGGCATAACTTCTAGATTACGCCGTATATAGGATACCAAACCAGCGCAAATATTGGCGTCGCCAGCTTTTGCGGGCGACGATTTTTATCGTATCGGGCCCCATGTATACAGTGGTCTAAAAAGCTAATAAGTGAGAAATGTTGAATCCTTCTTCACTATTTCTATGTCCTGGATCCCAAGTAGTGGTGGAAACACTAGTCTACAGTCTGATACAGTCTGATTCAGCTAATCAAGATATTGAGCACTGTATTACATCTTTAAAGGGACAGTCTAGTCAAAATAAAATTTTCAAGATTCAGAAAGGGCATACAATTTTAAACAACTTTCCATTTTACTTTTATCATCAAATGTGCTTTTTTTTCTTTTGGTATTCTTTATGGAAAGCTAAACCTAGGTAGGCTCATATGCTAATTTCTAAACCATTGAAGACTGCCTTTTGACATTGTGCTCACTCCCGTGGAGTTACCTGTGAGTCAGCACTGATTGGCTAAAATGCAAGTCTGTCAAAAGAATTGCAATAAGGGGGCAGTCTGCAGAGGCTTACATACAAAGTAATTATAGAGGTAAAAAGTATATTAATATAACCATGTTGGTTATGCAAAACTGGGGAGGAGGTAATAAAGGGATTGTCTATTTTTTTAGAACAATAACAATTCTGGAGTAGACTGTCCGTTTTAAGGCTAAAACAACCAAACCCTTAAGAAACTTTCAACATTTATTGGCTAAAGCTGGGTTATGGTAAATATAACAGTGATAACAGTAAGCCATAAAAAAGTACAATTTCCAATCAGCCAGCAAAAGTCTCATAAATTATTTTTTAGATAAATTAGCTAATTTTTTAATCCATGATTGCTTTGTGTAAGTCAGCTTATCTTTGTATATTGTACACAGTTAATTATACAATAAATATGCTTGTTTATGTGTTTTCCAACTGAAAAATGAATTCATTTGGATTGTTTAAAATGTTACAAATGAATAAATACACATTTTAAAACTTTAATAAGTCTGCAATTAATTATTGAACTGAAAATATGTTCAGCTTTCATTGCTATAATTTAATAATGTTTAACATTTTTAATTGTTAGCATTGTTTTGCTTATGAATGTGTTATAAATAATATAATTTAGCCAATTGAACTCATTATGGATTTATACAATTACATATGGTGAAACATATGCTAACTGGTCATTGCATTGTTTGAGTGTTTTAGAGAGAGACTTGAGAGATGGAGAGATGAGGTTAGAGAGTGACGAAATGAAAGGGAGTGGTAGAAAGAAAAGCAAGTGACTGTAGGGGTAATAGGAAGGCCATAAGCTCTGTCTTGTTCCTAAACATTAACAAGTAAACCTTATTCTTTAAGAATTATATAATAGTATGTTCTTCAATGAGAATTAAAGGGACACTGTACCCAAAAAATGTCTTTCGTGATTTAGATTGAGCATGAAATTTTAAGCAACTTTCTAATTTACTCCTATTATCAAATTTTCTTCATTCTCTTGGTATCTTTATTTGAAATGCAAGAATGTAAGTTTAGATGCCGGCCCATTTTTGGTGAACAACCTGGGTTGTCCTTGCTGATTGGTGGATAAATTCATCCACCAATAAAAAAGTGCTATCCAGAGTACTGAAACCAAAAAAAAATCTTAGATGCCTTTCTTTTTCAAATAATGATAGCAAGAGAACAAAGAAAAATTGATAATAGGAGTAAATTAGAAAGTTGCTTAAAATTGCATGCTCTTTCTGAATTACAAAAGAAAAAATTTGGGTTCAGTGTCCCTTTAAGGCTTTAGCTCAATGCATGCATTTTATGTGGCAATATATAGCATAAACTTCCTTGACTCTGGTAAGTTCCAGTCCTCTGAATGCAAAGCCCAGTCTCCCTTCTCTTAGGTACTGACCTGTATCCTGAATATCAGTAGAACTCAATGCTAAAGACTAACTTTGTAAATATTCTTATTTGGCTTGTAGAATATGTCTTAGAATATAATTCCCACTCTCTAGGAAGCCATTACCCCAGTGTATTTTTCATGTCGCAACAAGAACAAAAATGTAACTATTGGAAATAAAAGCTTTGTAAAAAAAAAATACTGTATTCAAAAAATCAACATTAATTTAATTTATACAAATAAATATATGATAGTCACAACCTTAATTTAGTTTTTTTGACAAGTTATTGCGCGTTATTATTATTATAATTTTTTAACAAAAATATTTGTGATGAACAAAGCCAATTTTGTCTCAATTTCATTCAAAGATGTATTCAATGTACAAAGCTCTATTTCTTTCCCACATTGTTGTAAACCAGGAATGGGGAACCTTGGCAGTCCTGATGTTTCAGAACTACATTACTCATGATGCTTAAGCACTCTGAAGTCCAGTTGAGCATCATGGGAAATCTAGTTCTGAAACATCTGGAAGGCCAAGGTTCCCCATCCCTGTTGTAAACAAATGGAATACTTCTGTAATTATAGGGATGAATTTTTGAGCAATAGAAGCACATGGTTGGTCCTCAGATTCATTGCCAGGAAAGACTATTGTAATGTTCCTGCCTCAGGAATATCTAGTTGTTATGTTGTTACACAAATATACATCCACAAATACATAGTACATAATACAATACACCGTATTCCTTTATTACTGCCTGCAGAGCTAGGAGTGGCAATTAAAGGGACATTAAATTGCTGGGCACACTATTCACTATTCACACGTGGTACAGCTATTCCACTAGCGTTTTAGCCTATACAGCAATGATCCATTCCGAACTCAAAAAATGGTCTTTGAGTGTGGAATGGTCAGCTCCCCCATATTACCAGTTGTGCAGTACGGCTATTCAGCTAGCGTTATAGCTTATACCGCAAAGATCCATTCCACAATCAAAGACCAGTAGTTATGGATTTTGCATAACAAAAATGTTTCACAAAACTCACAACAAAAATGTTACAAAGTACACTAACACCCATAAACTACCTATTAACCCCTAAACCGCTACCCCCTCGCATTGCAATACTATAATAAACCTATTAACCCCTAATTCACCGCCCACCCATACCTAAATTAAAATATTAACCCCTAATCTGCTGTCCCCCACATCGCAAACACTAAACAAACTTATAAACCCCTAAACCGCCAACCCCCCAAATCGCTACTACTAAAATAAACCTATTAACTCCTAAACCGCCGACCCCCCACATCGCAACAAACTAAATTAAACTATTAACCCCTAAACCTAAAACCCCCTAACTTTAAATTAAAGTTACAATATAACTACCTTAAAATAATTACCTGTGAAATAAATAAAACCTAAGCTTAAACTATAAATAAACCTAACATTACTATTTTACAAAAATAAAATATACCAAAAATAAAATATACCAAAAATAAAAAAATCCTAACACTAAAATTACGAAAAATAAATAAAATCTAACAACTAGATTACGAGTTGTGCGTTAAGGTAAAAAAGCAGCGTTAACAGGTCCTGCTATTACGAGTCTTGCAGATTTAGGGGCCCCGCACAATTTTTTGGCCTTACCACAAACCGGCTTATGTAAACTTTGTAAACCCTTTTTTCTATGGGACTTCCATAGCGCCGGTATTACGAGTCTGTCCTGGGAGGCCAAAAAGAGAGCGGTACACCCTCTACCTCCAAGATCCTTAACGCATTCTAAAGTCAGTAGTTATGAGTTTTACACTACAACGCCGTAGCATAAAACTCATAACTAAAGTGCTAAAAAGTACACTAACACCCATAAACTACTTATTAACCCCTAAACCGAGGCCCTCCCGCATCGCAAACACAATAATAAAATGTTTAACCCCTGATCTGCCGCTCCGGTCATCGCCGCCACTATAATAAACATATTAACCCCTAATCCGCCGCACTCCAGCCTCACAAACACTATTTAAATATTATTAACCCCTAATCTGCTGCCTCTAATATCGCCGCCACTTACATTAAATTTATTAACCCTTAAACCCAAGTCTAACCCTAACCCTAACACCCCCTAACTTAATATAATTTAAATAAATCTAAATAAAATTACTATCATTAACTAAGGCCTAGATTTGGAGTTTGGCGGTAGCCGTGAAAAACAGCGTTAGAGGCTCCTAACGCTGGTTTTAGGCTACCTCCGGTATTTGGAGTCACTCAAAAAAGGGTCTAACGCTCACTTTTCAGCCGCGACTTTTCCATACCGCAGATCCCCTTACGTCAATTGCGTATCCTATCTTTTCAATGGGATCTTCCTAACTCCGGTATTTAGAGTCGTGTCTGAAGTGAGCGTTAGAATTCTAACGACAAAACTCCAGCCGCAGAAAAAAGTCAGTAGTTAAGAGCTTTCTGGGCTAACGCCGGTTCATAAAGCTCTTAACTACTGTGCTCTAAAGTACACTAACACCCATAAACTACCTATGTACCCCTAAACCGAGGTCCCACCACATCGCCGCCACTCGATTAAATTTTTGTAACCCCTAATCTGCCGACCGCCACCTACGTTATACTTATGTACCCCTAATCTGCTGCCCCTAACACCGCCGACCCCTGTATTATATTTATTAACCCCTAACCTGCCCCCCTCAACATCGCCGCCAGCTACCTACAATAATTAACCCCTAATCTGCCGACCGCAAAGCGCCGCCACCTACATTATAGCTATGTACCCCTAATCTGCTGCCCCTAACACCGCCGACCCCTATATTATATTTATTAACCCCTAATCTGCCGCCCTCAACGTCGCCTCCACCTGCCTACACTTATTAACCCCTAATCTGCCGACCAGACCGCACCGCTATTATAATAAAGTTATTAACCCCTAATCCGCCTCACTAACCCTATAATAAATAGTATTAACCCCTAATCTGCCCTCCCTAACATCGCCGACACCTAACTTCAATTATTAACCCCTAATCTGCCGACCAGAGCTCACCGCTATTCTAATAAATGTATTAACCCCTAAAGCTAAGTCTAACCCTAACACTAACACCCCCCCTAAATTAAATATAATTTAAATCTAACGAAATTAATTAACTCTTATTAAATAAATTATTCCTATTTAAAGCTAAATACTTACCTGTAAAATAAATCCTAATATAGCTACAATATAAATTATAATTACATTGTAGCTATTTTAGGATTAATATTTATTTTACAGGCAACTTTGTAATTATTTTAACCAGGTACAATAGCTATTAAATAGTTAAGAACTATTTAATAGTTACCTAGTTAAAATAATAACAAAATTACCTGTAAAATAAATCCTAACCTAAGTTAGAATTAAACCTAACACTATACTATCATTAAATTAATTAAATAAAATACCTACAATTACCTACAATTAAACCTAACACTACACTATCAATAAATTAATTAAATACAATATGTACAAATAACTACAATGAAATAAACTAACTAAAGTACAAAAAATAAAAAAGAACTAAGTTACAAAAAATAAAAAAATATTTACAAACATAAGAAAAATATTACAACAATTTTAAACTAATTACACCTACTCTAAGCCCCCTAATAAAATAACAAAGACCCCCAAAATAAAAAATGCCCTACCCTATTCTAAATTACTAAAGTTCAAAGCTCTTTTACCTTACCAGCCCTGAACAGGGCCCTTTGCGGGGCATGCCCCAAGAAGTTCAGCTCTTTTTCCTGTAAAAAAAAAATACAATACCCCCCCCCAACATTACAACCCACCACCCACATACCCCTAATCTAACCCAAACCCCCCTTAAATAAACCTAACACTAAGCCCCTGAAGATCATCCTACCTTGTCTTCACCTCACCAGGTATCACTGATCCGTCCTGGCTCCAAAATCTTCATCCAACCCAAGCGGGGGCTGGCGATCCATCATCCTTTGGCTGAAGAGGTCCAGAAGAGGCTCCAAAGTCTTCATTCTATCCGGGAAGAAGAGTAGATCCGGACCGGCAACCATCATCTTCCAAGCGGCATCTTCTATCTTCATCCGATGAGGACCGGCTCCATCCTGAAGACCTCCGACGCGGACCCATCTTCATCCGGCGACGTCCAACTGAAGAATGACGGTTCCTTTAAGGGACGTCATCCAAGATGGCATCCCTCGAATTCCGATTGGCTGATAGGATTCTATCAGCCAATCGGAATTAAGGTAGGAATATTCTGATTGGCTGATGGAATCAGCCAATCAGAATCAAGTTCAATCCAATTGGCTGATCCAATCAGCCAATCAGATTGAGCTCGCATTATATTGGCTGTTCCGATCAGCCAATAGAATGCGAGCTCAATCTGATTGGCTGATTGGATCAGCCAATCGGATTGATCTTGATTCTGATTGGCTGATTCCATCAGCCAATCAGAATATTCCTACCTTAATTCCGATTGGCTGATAGAATCCTATCAGCCAATCGGAATTCGAGGGACGCCATCTTGGATGACGTCCCTTAAAGGAACCATCATTCTTCAGTTGGACGTCGCCGGATGAAGATGGGTCCGCGTCGGAGGTCTTCAGGATGGAGCTGGTCCTCATCAGTTGAAGATAGAAGATGCCGCTTGGAAGATGATGGTTGGCGGTCCGGATCTACTCTTCTTCCCGGATAGGATGAAGACCTTGGAGCCTCTTCTGGACCTCTTCAGCCACCGGATGATGGATCGCCAGCCCCCGCTTGGGTTGGATGAAGATTTTGGAGCCAGGACGGATCGGTGATACCTGGTGAGGTGAAGACAAGGTAGGATGATCTTCAGGGGCTTAGTGTTAGGTTTATTTAAGGGGGGTTTGGGTTAGATTAGGGGTATGTGGGTGGTGGGTTGTAATGTTGGGGGGGGTATTGTATGTTTTTTTTTACAGGAAAAAGAGCTGAACTTCTTGGGGCATGCCCCGCAAAGGGCCCTGTTCAGGGCTGGTAAGGTAAAAGAGTTTTGAACTTTAGTAATTTAGAATAGGGTAGGGCATTTTTTATTTTGGGGGTCTTTGTTATTTTATTAGGGGGATTAGAGTAGGTGTAATTAGTTTAAAATTGTTGTAATATTTTTCTTATGTTTGTAAATATTTTTTTATTTTTTGTAACTTAGTTCTTTTTATTTTTTGTACTTTAGTTAGTTTATTTCATTGTAGTTATTTGTACATATTGTATTTAATTAATTTATTGATAGTGTAGTGTTAGGTTTAATTGTAGGTAATTGCAGGTATTTTATTTAATTAATTTAATGATAGTATAGTGTTAGGTTTAATTGTAACTTAGGTTAGCATTTATTTTACAGGTAATTTTGTAATTATTTTAACTAGGTAACTATTAAATAGTTCTTAACTATTTAATAGCTATTGTACCTGGTTAAAATAATTACAAAGTTGCCTGTAAAATAAATATTAATCCTAAAATAGCTACAATATAATTATAATTTATATTGTAGCTATATTAGGATTTATTTTACAGGTAAGTATTTAGCTTTAAATAGGAATAATTTATTTAATAAGAGTTAATTAATTTCGTTAGATTTAAATTATATTTAATTTAGGGGGGTGTTAGTGTTAGGGTTAGACTTAGCTTTAGGGGTTAATACATTTATTAGAATAGCGGTGAGCTCCGGTCGGCAGATTAGGGGTTAATAATTGAAGTTAGGTGTTGGCGATGTTAGGGAGGGCAGATTAGGGGTTAATACTATTTATTATAGGGTTAGTGAGGCGGATTAGGGGTTAATAACTTTATTATAATAGCGGTGCGGTCCGGTCGGCAGATTAGGGGTTAATAAGTGTAGGCAGGTGGAGGCGACGTTGTGGGGAGCAGATTAGGGGTTAATAAATATAATATAGGGGTCGGCGGTGTTAGGGGCAGCAGATTAGGGGTACATAGGGATAATGTAAGTAGCGGCGGTTTACGGAGCGGCAGATTAGTGGTTAAAAATAATATGCAGGGGTCAGCGATAGCGGGGGGCGGCAGAATAGGGGTTAATAAGTGTAAGGTTAGGGGTGTTTAGACTCGGGGTACATGTTAGGGTGTTAGGTGCAGACGTTGGAAGTGTTTACGCATAGCAAACAATGGGGCTGCGTTAGGAGCTGAACGAGGCTTTTTTGCAGGTGTTAGGTTTTTTTTCAGCTCAAACAGCCCCATTGTTTTCTATGGGGGAATCGTGCACAAGCACATTTTTGAGGCTGGCCGCGTCTGTAAGCAACTCTGGTATCGAGAGTTGCACATGCGTTAAAAATGCTCTACGCTCCTTTTTTGGAGCCTAACGCAGCGATTCTGTGGACTCTCAATACCAGAGTTTTTTTAAAGGTGCGGCCAGAAAAAAGCCGGCGTTAGCTACGCGGGTCCTTACCGACAAAACTCTAAATCTAGCCATAAATTATTCCTATTTAAAACTAAATACTTACCTGTAAAATAAACCCTAAGCTAGATACAATATAACTAATAGTTACATTGTAGCTAGCTTAGGGTTTATTTTTATTTTACAGGCAAGTTTGTTTTTATTTTAACTAGGTAGAATAGTTATTAAATGGTTATTAACTATTTAATAACTACCTAGCTAAAATAAATACAAATTTACCTGTAAAATAAAATCTAACCTAAGTTACAATAACACCTAACACTGCACTATAAATAAATCAATTACCTAAATTTAGCTAATTTAATTTAATTTATTTAATTGTATTTAATTTAGGGAATTGATTTAATTGTAGGGTTAGGTTAGGTGTTAGTGTAACTTAGGTTAGGTTTTATTTTACAGGTAAATTTATATTTATTTTAGCTAGGTAGTTATTAAATAGTTAATAACTATTTAATAACTATTCTACCTAGTTAAAATAAATACAAACTTGCCCGTAAAATAAAAATAAACCCTAAGCTAGATACAATGTAACTATTAGTTATATTGTAGCTAGCTTAGGGTTTATTTTATAGGTAAGTATTTAGTTTTAAATAGGAATAATGTAGTTAATGATAGGAATTTTATTTAGATTTATTTAAATAATATTTAAGTTAGGGGGTGTTAGGTTTAGGGTTAGACTTAGATTTAGGGGTTAATACATTTAATATAGTGGCGGCGACGTTGGGGACGGAAGATTAGGGGTTAACAAGTGTAGGTAGGTTGCGGCGACATTGGGGGTGAGAGATTAGGGGTTAATAAATATAATGTAGGTGTTGGCGATATTGGGGCAGCAGATTAAGCGTTAATAAGTATAATGTAGGTGGCGGCGGTGTCCGGAGTGGCAGATTTGGGGTTAATAAATATAATGCAGGTGTCGGCAATGTCGGGGGTGGCAGATTAGGGGTTAATAAGTGTAAGATTAGGGGTGTTTATACTCGGGGTTCATGTTAGGGTGTTAGGTGTAAACATAAAATGTGTTTCCCCATAGGAATCAATGGGGCTGCGTTACTGAGCTTTACACTGCTTTTTTGCAGGTGTTAGACTATTTCTCAGCCGGCTCTCCCCATTGATGTCTATGAGGAAATCGTGCACGAGCACGTACGACCAGCTCACCATTGACTGCTGGTATTGGAGTGCGGTATGGAGCACAATTTATTGCTCTATGCTCACTTATTGCCTTTTAACGCCGGGTTTGTAAAAAAATTTAATACCAGCGCTGTAGGAAAGTCAGCGGTGAGAAAAAACTGCTCATTAGTACCGCATAGCTCCTAACGCAAAACTCGTAATCTGGCCGTAAGATTACAGAAAATAATAAACAAAATTATCCAAAATTAAAATAATAAACCTAATCTAATACCCCTATAAAAACAAAAAAGCCACCCCAAAATAAATACACCCCCTAATCTAACACTAAACTACCAATAGCCCTTAAAAGGGACTTTTGTAGGGCATTGCCCAAAGTTTAACAGCTCACTTACTTAAAAAAATACAAATTACCCCTAACAGTACAACCCCCCACCCACCCAACCCCCCACAATAAAAAAGACAGCTATAAAAATACATAAACTACCCATTGCCCCTAAAGAGGCATTTCTATGGGCAATCAGCTTTTTAGTGCCCATTCAAAAACAAAAAAGCCCTAATCTAAAAAAAAAAACCACCCCCAAAAAAAACAACCTAACATTAAATTAATCCCGAAATAGGTACTCATAATTCCTGAAGTCCTGCGGTGAAGGTCTTCTTCCAGGCGGCTCCATCTTTAATCTTCATCCCGGGGTCCCAAAGCCATCTTCCATCTTCATCCAGGGGTTGCGGAGCTGACATCCGACGTGGAGCCTCCTCTTCATCCGATCATTCTCCGAACACTGAAAATTGAATGTAATGTACCCCTTTTATATTGGGGTACATCGCATTCCTATTGGCTGAAATATTTAAATCAGCCAATAGGATGAGAGTTGATTACATCTTATTAGCTGTTCAAATTAGCCAATTGGATGTAAGCAGCTCTCATCCTATTGGCTGATTTGAATATGTCAGCCAATAGGAATGCAAGGTACCCCAATATAATGTAATGTTAGTTTTTGGGGGTGGGGGGGGTGTTCGTAGTTTTAGGATTTTTTAATTTTGTAATTTAGGTTTTCATTTTTGGTATTTTTTTTTTAATAGTAATGTTAGGTTTATTTATAGTTAAAGCGTAGGTTTTATTTATCTCACAGTGTGGTATTCTGAGCTTTGTATTTCAGTAAACAAGCATTTGCACATTTGTTATAAAGGTTAGCCCTAAAATTAGAGCTTGTTGCTCTTTTTTGTAGTAATCAGAAAACAACTTCTATGTAGCCTGATTAAACAATATGAGACATTTAATATATGATGAATTTATATATTAACTACTGACTTAGTTGTTAATAAACATAAGGATTTATTAATATAATATATATCTTATGTTCGATATATATATATATGTAAACGGAGGCCACAGATGAAAAAGAAATACTGACACGCTCAGAATCAGAAATGGTAGAAACAATTGATCCTTTTTACTTCACGCAATCACACACAGCCTAAAATATTTACAAGTTCAGACATTCCACAGACACACAATGTTTGTTTATATTGGATGTTGCAGGTAATAGGATATGCCCAATAATTCAGAATGGTGACAAAAAACAAGCAGGTATGATGTTTAAAGGCTTTAGCTTTGTTCGTGTACGTTACCACCTTGAGGACCGTGGTTATTCTGTTACCGCATTGGAAGATCCGTGTCTGGGACAGGCAGCGTGTGTGAATGCGGCTTACTTCCGGGTAGCGGTGAAAAAGTAGATCCGGCCGTTGAATGATCCAGACTCGGTAATGACAAAGTAACGATAAGATCGTAAGAGATTCAAGATGAAGCAAAAGTAAACATAGTAAACCACTTTGCACAGGATACAAGCAATAGGAGACCTGAAATAAGGAAAGCTACAACAGAGTAGCTATGACTTCAATAATCAGGCAGTAAATGAGTGTTACAGGTAGTCCTTAAATAGGGTGGAGACCAAATAGGAGGGGTTAGAGTTAAAGGTATACCACATCTCCCCCCCTTCAAGGAAGCACCCCAGGGGTTTCCAAACTAGGTTTCTCAGGATAGCGGCGATGAAAATTTCGTAGAAGACGGGGAGTGCGAAGATCAGAATGAAGCTGCCAAGAGTTATCCTCCGAACCATAACCTTTCCATTTCACAAGGTACTCCAACCTCCGCCTATGGATCCTAGAATCCAACACAGCTTCAACTTCATACTCCTCTCGATCATCAATGAGTATTGGAGGTGGTCGAGTCAAGGAGAGGGACTGAGGTGAAGGAAGATATGGCTTTAACAAAGAGACATGAAAAGAGGGGTGAATCTTAAAATCCTGGGGAAGCTCTAACCTCACAGCATTGAGGTTGATTATTTTAGAAATCTTAAAAGGACCCAAGTATTGATTTGCTAACTTTTTGCTAGGAACTGAAAGTTTGAGATTCTTTGTCGAGAGTAGTACTAAATCTCCAATCTGATAAGCCGGGCTAGCAGTGTGATGGGTATCATATAACCTTTTTTGATAATCTTTAGCTTCCGAAAGATGTTTTTTCAGGATGTTAAGTCTTTCTTGTAGAGTAGTTGCGAAATCCATTGCTGAGGGAGAGTTCACTTGTTGAGAGGACAAGGAAATGGTAGTAGGATGATATCCATAAGTAACGAAGAATGGGGATAGTTTAGTTGATGTAGAAGTAGTATTGTTATAACAGAATTCTGCCAAAGGTAAATAAGATGACCAGTCATCCTGCAGATGAGATATATAACAACGAAGATATTGTTCAAGGGTTTGGTTGAGTCGTTCTGTAAGGCCATTTGTCTGAGGGTGAAAAGCAGTTGAGTATCTTGAATCAATCTTGATTAGCTTACATAAGGATCTCCAAAAATTAGAGGTAAACTGTGTACCACGATCAGTTATAATAACTTTAGGCAGTCCATGTAAGCGAACTATGTTGTCTAGGAAAACGTGAGCTGTAGTGAAAGCTGTAGGGAGACCTTTTAGGGGAATGTAATGAGCCAGTCTTGTTAAATGGTCAATGACAACTAAAATAGTATTGTAATGGTGGGATTCAGGTAACTCGACAATAAAGTCCATTGATATGGTACTCCAGGGTTTGTCAGGAATAGGCAGAGGAGATAAAAGACCTGATGGTCTTTTGTGAGCTAACTTGTTTCTGGCACAGGTATCACAATGTTTTACGTAATTTGTAATATAGGTATCCATGAGTGGCCACCAATAATTTCTCCTGGTTAGGTCTATAGTTTTAGAAATACCTGGATGACCCGCTAGTGTCCCGTCATGGGTTTGTTTAAGAATAGAAGATCTAATTTGTTTGGGGATATATAGTTTAGAATTATGATAAAAAAGACCAGTATTGGAATCTTTTTGACAGTCTATTCCATGTGGTGGTTCATGTCTTAATTCTTTTAATATCTCCTCTTCTAAAGGTGTTAGTAAACCTATAATTTTTTCTTTTGGAATGATTTGGTTAATTTGATTATGAGTGTCTTGTTCATGTAGTCTAGAGAGAGCATCGGCTTTGGTATTCAAGTGTCCCGGTCTGTAGGTTAAAAGAAAATTGAAACGATCAAAGAATATAGACCATCTTGCTTGTCTTGCAGACAAGGTCTTACTTGTTTTTAGAAATTCAAGATTTTTATGGTCGGTATAAATCTTAAAAGGTAGTTTAGAACCTTCTAATAAATGTCTCCAGTGATCTAGAGCACGTTTTATAGCTAGAAGTTCTTTATCTCCTATGCTATAGTTTTTCTCAGCGCTAGTTAACATTTTTGAATAGAAAGCAATAGGATGAATCTCAGTCTTGTTCTTATCTTGTTGTGATAAAACTGCACCGATACCTGAGTCGGATGCATCTACTTCAAGGATAAATTCTAAATCAAAATCTGGCATAGCTAGAATGGGTGCTGTAGTAAAATATTCTTTCAATTTATTAAAGGCAAGACTAGCGGATTCTGTCCACTTAAATCTTTGTTTTTCACTAGTAAGTGTTGTTAATGGTTTAACGATTGAAGAGAAATTTTTTATAAACTTCCTATAAAAATTCGCAAAACCAATGAATCTTTGTACAGATTTTGTGGAAGTAGGAGTAGGCCAATTTAGAATTGCTGATACCTTCTCCGGATCCATTTGTATTTTGTTGGGACTGATGATATAACCCAAGAATTTTATTTCTGTGACATGAAAGGAACATTTTTCCAGTTTAGCATATAGTTTGTGTTCTTTTAAACGAGTTAATACCCAGCGTACATGTTTTTCATGTTCTTGTGGTGTTCTAGAATAAATTAAGATGTCGTCAAGGTATATTATGACACAAACGTCTATCAGGTCACGAAAGATCTCATTTATAAAAAACTGAAAAGTTGCCGGAGCATTACTCAGACCAAAAGGCATTACATTATATTGGAAAAGGCCATATCTGGTCCTGAATGCCGTTTTCCATTCGTGACCTTCTTTGATTCTAATCAAATTATAAGCTCCCTTTAAATCTAATTTGGTGTAAATAGTTGCACCAGTTAGACGTTCCAAAAGTTCAGGTATTAAAGGTAAAGGGTATCTGTTTTTTATTGTGATGTTATTTAATGCTCTATAATCAATAACAGGTCTTATGGTACCATCCTTGTTTCTTACTAGAAACATTCCTGCAGCTGCAGTGGATGTGGAGTGTGAAATAAATCCCTTACGTAAATTTTCGTCTAGGTAATTTCTTATATACTGGAGTTCCTCTTGAGAGAGAGGATAGATCTTACCATGAGGGATTTTGGAACCAGGTATTATATCGATAGGACAGTCAAAATCCCTATGGGGTGGAAGGTTTTCTGCCTCTTTTAAATTAAATACTTCTGCCAAATCCTGATAACACGAGGGTAAACCAATATCAAGTGACGCTATGGTTTGATGTGGGTAACAAGTGTTTAAACAAAAAGCAGAATCTAATGTTACCTTATTTGAAACCCAATTTATGTGTGGGTTGTGTTTCTTCAACCAAGGATAGCCTAGGATGAGAGTATGCTGATGTATGGATATGAGATCAAAAGATAAATATTCAGTGTGTCCCTGCAATGATGTTACAAGCAGGGGAACAGTATGATGTGTAATAGGTCCTTGTTCTATTAATGAACCATCTATCAACTTAATAGACACAGGATTTTGTTTACAAATAATAGGTATTCGATTTTTATTTACATAAGTGGAATCAATGTAATTTCCGGATGCTCCTGAATCAATTAATGCCTTGGTTTGGATATTTTTCTGGTCCCACTGTAAAGAAATGGACAAAGTCATGTGTGTATCATTAGCTATGCTGTAAATAAAGTCACTGGTTATTGTCTTACCATTCTTTTGTTTTTTCAACAAAGGACAAGTAGATACTACATGTTCTTTTTGAGCACAGTATAAACAGAGATTTTCCAACCTCCTTCTAATTTTTTCCTCTGGTGGCAGAGGTCCTCTAAGAACACCAATCTCCATAGGGGTAGCACTGCCATGAGCTCTGTCATGACTTGTTGTGACTTGGTAAGGTTTTCTGGATGGGGTATCATAAGAGGCCCTCTCTGCCCTCCTTTCTCTCAAACGACGATCTAAAGATGTACTTAATTTAATAAGACTCTCAAGGGTATCTGGGATCTCAAGACGGGAAAGTTCATCTTTGAGTGTTTCAGATAAACCTAAACGATATTGATTCTTCAAACTGATTTCATTCCACTGAGAGTCCTCTGCCCACATCTGAAACTCAGTGGTATAA
Organism: Bombina bombina; assembly: GCF_027579735.1. Lineage (NCBI taxonomy): Eukaryota > Metazoa > Chordata > Amphibia > Anura > Bombinatoridae > Bombina > Bombina bombina. Next base: position 553,734,699 of record NC_069504.1, on the reverse strand, counting down.
TCTTCCACATTTCTCTTACCCTGTTTTAAAGACCTCAATCTCATTTCAGCATTTATTTGAGAATTTGAGTCTTGATATAGACTAGTTAAAGCAGAAAAAAAATCTTGTAATGAATCCAGGATATGGTTATTGTTTTCAAAAAACCTATTAGCCCAAGTCCTGGGTTCACCTTGTAGGAAAGATATTGTGGTACATACTTTAATCCGCTCAGTATGATAAGTCTTAGGTCTAAGAGAAAATAATAAATTACAGGCATTCTTAAATTCCCTGAACTCAGAACGTTTCCCTGAAAAAGGTTGTGGATAATTAATATGAGGTTCAGGTGGGTCATGAGGCTTTTGTGTAACAAAATCTTTAACTATAGTTTTAAGTGCAGCATTTTCAGTCTGCACTTCAGTCACAGCTCTTGCTAAATAATCAAGTTTAAGATAGACATTATTAAACTCCTTTTTTATTTCATTAGGATCCATAATGATAATTATTTCAAAATTCGGTTTTGGGCCTGATTATTATGTGGTATTCTGAGCTTTGTATTTCAGTAAACAAGCATTTGCACATTTGTTATAAAGGTTAGCCCTAAAATTAGAGCTTGTTGCTCTTTTTTGTAGTAATCAGAAAACAACTTCTATGTAGCCTGATTAAACAATATGAGACATTTAATATATGATGAATTTATATATTAACTACTGACTTAGTTGTTAATAAACATAAGGATTTATTAATATAATATATATCTTATGTTCGATATATATATATATGTAAACGGAGGCCACAGATGAAAAAGAAATACTGACACGCTCAGAATCAGAAATGGTAGAAACAATTGATCCTTTTTACTTCACGCAATCACACACAGCCTAAAATATTTACAAGTTCAGACATTCCACAGACACACAATGTTTGTTTATATTGGATGTTGCAGGTAATAGGATATGCCCAATAATTCAGAATGGTGACAAAAAACAAGCAGGTATGATGTTTAAAGGCTTTAGCTTTGTTCGTGTACGTTACCACCTTGAGGACCGTGGTTATTCTGTTACCGCATTGGAAGATCCGTGTCTGGGACAGGCAGCGTGTGTGAATGCGGCTTACTTCCGGGTAGCGGTGAAAAAGTAGATCCGGCCGTTGAATGATCCAGACTCGGTAATGACAAAGTAACGATAAGATCGTAAGAGATTCAAGATGAAGCAAAAGTAAACATAGTAAACCACTTTGCACAGGATACAAGCAATAGGAGACCTGAAATAAGGAAAGCTACAACAGAGTAGCTATGACTTCAATAATCAGGCAGTAAATGAGTGTTACAGGTAGTCCTTAAATAGGGTGGAGACCAAATAGGAGGGGTTAGAGTTAAAGGTATACCACACACAGGTACATTTTTATTTATTTTAAAGTTTAATTTAAGGTTAGGGGGTGTAAGGTTTAGGGGTTAATACTTTAATTTAGCTAGTCGCGATGTGGGTGTTTGGCGGTTTAGGTGTTAATAAGTTTCGTTAGTATTTGTGATGCAGGGGTGGCGGATTAGGGGTTAATAGTTTTATTTAGGTGTTAGCGATGCGGGTAGACAGAGATTAAGGGTTAATAGGTTAATTGTAGTGTTGGTGATGCGGGTGGTGGCGGATTAGTGGTTAATAGTTTCATTGTAGTGTTGGTGATGTAGGGGGCAGTGAATTTGGTGTATTTAGACTAGGGGTTTTTGTTAGGGTGTTAGATATATAATAAACTTTCTTGACTCCATAGACATCAATTGGGAATGCGTTATTGCGACCGCCATTCCGCAATCGCAGGTGTCAGGTTTTTCTCTAACATTTTTTCTCCACTGCTCTCCCTACGGTGTGCGCGTGTGTGTGTGTGCACACTTTTCAGAGGGAGCGCACACAACTTTTAAAAGTGCACAACGGAGGTGGAAACAGATTTTTTTCTTGGGTCATTTTTATTTATTTATTGTTTAGATGTTGATTATTCCAGATTCTTGATGGAGATAAAGCAAGGAACTAGTGTCAGCCCTGCCACTGGCAGATAACTGTTTTTGAATTTTCGGTGCTGGCTACTTTATCTCTTCTCTCTGAAAGTCCATGGTCAGTACACTAAACACTACAGTGCAGGAGCTTTTACAGAGAGAATAGAACAGACAGGGCGAATGTGCAGGTTGTGAACCTGCGCTGAAGTAGAGACAGGAAACAGGAATCCATGGTACAAAGGTCGGATGTTGCACTGCACCTCCCTCCGGGCCCAGGGGTAATGTGTTATCATTCTTGATAGCATTTATTACTGCACATGTCATGTTTACTGGAGTTCACAAGACCCTGTATTTGTCTCTATTCTGATGCCTGCAACCAAGTGTGAAATGCATAATTTCATTTTCTATATTTACTTTTTCTGTAACTTACAGGAGTGCCTTTGTGGCAGAGATGAATTCAAGGAGTGTTAGAGGACACTAAAACAAAAGCACAGTTAGTCACAAGTCGTGATGTCGCGAACCTAAAATTTTGCGTTTGCGAACGGCGAACACGAACTTCCGCAAATGTCCGAGAACCGGCAAACCGGGCGAACCACCATTGACTTCAATGGGCAGGCGAATTTTAAAACCCACAGGGACTCTTTCTGGCCACAATAGTGATGGAAAAGTTGTTTCAAGGGGACTAACACCTGGACTGTGGCATGCCGGAGGGGGATCCATGGCAAAACTCCCATGGAAAATTAAATAGTTGATGCAGAGTCTGGTTTTAAGCCATAAAGGGCCTAAATCACCTAACATTCCTAAATTGTTTGGAATAACGTGCTTTAAAACATCAGGCTGGCACTAGTGGCACGCTGGCCTGGCAACTAAAATTAAATAACAATAGCAGACTGATGTAAAAGTTTTTTTTTTTTAAATTTACACTAATGTTCCCTTAGGCCCTTACACAGGCTGGCACTAGTGGCACGCTGGCCTGGCAACTAAAATTAAATAACAATAGCAGACTGATGTAAAAGTTTTTTTTTTTTTAAATTTACACTAATGTTCCCTTAGGCCCTTACACAGGCTGGCACTAGTGGCACGCTGGCCTGGCAACTAAAATTAAATAACAATAGCAGACTGATGTAAAAGTTGTTTTTTTTTTAAATTTACACTAATGTTCCCTTAGGCCCTTACACAGGCTGGCACTAGTGGCACGCTGGCCTGGCAACTAAAATTAAATAACAATAGCAGACTGATGTAAAAGTTTTTTTTTTTTTAAATTTACACTAATGTTCCCTTAGGCCCTTACACAGGCTGGCACTATTGGCACGCTGGCCTGGCAACTAAAATTAAATAACAATAGCAGACTGATGTAAAAGTTTTTTTTTAAAAAATTTACACTAATGTTACACCAGATATAAGTGGTGGCACAGAGCAATTAATCACAGTATATGATGTGGGCCTGACACACAGGTCTGATGGAAAATGAAATTAGATTACACTAGCAAAATTATGTAAAAGTTTTTTTTCTTTTTAAATTTACACTAATGTTAAGCAGATATCAGTGGTGGCACAGAAGAATTAATCACAATATATGCTGTGAGCCTCACACACAGGCTGACAGGCAGGCAAATGCAAATAAAATTACAAAAAATTAAAAAAAAAAAAAAAAAAACGACTGAAGTTCTAGCCCTAAAAAGGGCTTTTTGGGTTGAAGTTCTAGCCCTAAAAAGGGCTTTTTGGGGTGCTGTCCTTACAGCAGAGATTATATGAGTCCTTCAGGACTGTAGTGGACACTGAATACACCAGCCTAGCTATCTATTTCCCTATAAAATCACCAGCAACAGCACTAAACCTCCTCTCACTAAGATTGCAGGATCGTAATGAATCTAAAATGGCTGCTGCCCAGGAGCTGGGAGGGTCTGGGAGGGAGTTTCTGCTGCTGATTGGCTAAAATGTGTCTGCAGACTGTGAGATACAGGGTCAAAGTTTACTCAATGATGACGAATAGGGGGCGGATCGAACATCGCTTATGTTCGCCCGCTGCGGCGAACGCGAACAAGCTAAGATTGCCGGGAACTGTTCTCCGGCGAACAGTTCGCGACATCACTAGTCACAAGTGACTAACAATAAAAAAAGATGAAGGCATTGATTAATATATGGATGATGCTAAATATGTCTCATGGTATAGTTTAGCTGTTCAGCATCACCCTTACAGCTATTTAAGAGGGTTAGTTTATTTATTTATTTATTTATTTATTTAATTAATTAATGTATTTATTTATTGATAAAAAAATAAATCACAATTTATTCAAATTGATTGTTTTGCAGCTCACACTATGCTGGGGTCTTGTATCATCTGAGCCTTGTGCAATGCAAGTCATCCCTTCACTGAATTTTCTAGACACTCCCTATATTTATTAAGATGAGAGCTAGCTCTCTTGAAATAGCTTACATCCTTGTTACTCCAGGGAACTGTGGTGCAGTGTAAAATGTCATTCCTACACTGACCTAGCAGCTAAAAGCTTAAAATAATTGTCTCAGATATTATTTATTTGTGATGAAGATAGAGCATAGATTTTTTTTATGATTTCAGAAACTTATTCAGAGTTACAAAACGTTTCCATCTACAGTGTGAGAGAGTGTGTGCATCTGTGTGTGTGTGAGAGAGAGAGGTGAGAGTAAATCTATGTGTCTCAGAAAGTGCTTGTGTGTGAGTGCATATCTGTGAGTATGAGTGTGTATGAGCGAGAGTATATAATTGTGTATGAGAGAGAGTGTTTAACTATGTGTGTGAGTGTGTATCTCTGTGTGTGAGAGCGTGTACATTTGTGAAAAAGAGAGTATATCTATGTGTGTGTGTGTGTATATCTGTGCGTGTAAGAGAATGTGGGAGATAGAGAGTGTGTTTGTGTTTGAGAGAGTGCATTTGTCTGTGTAAGAGAGTGTAACTGTGTGTGTGAAAGAGTATATTTGTGCGTGTGAATGCGTGACAGAAAGTGTGTATCAGTATGTGGAGATGTGTGTGTGAGAGAAAATGTGTGTGTGAGAGAGAAAATGTGTGTGTCCATGTGTGTGCATGTGAGAGAAAGAGAGAGTATATCTGTGTTTGTGTGTGGCAGAGATTGTGTGTATCTGTGTGTGAGAGAGTGTGTATCTCTGTGTGTGAGAGAGTGCGTATCTCTGTGTGTGAGAGAGTGTGTATTTGTGTTTGTGACAATGTATATCTGAGAGCTTATCTGTGTGTTTGTGTGTGTGTGAGAGAGAATGTGTGTCAAATACAGATACATACACAGAGATACAGAGTGTTTATCTGTGAGTTTGGGAGAGTTTTTCTGTGCGTGTGAGTGTATATGTGTGTGTGTGTGTGTGTGTGTGTGCAAGAGTGTGTGTCTGTGTGTGTAACTGTGTGTGAGAGAGTGTATCTGTGTGTGAGATAGTTTCAGGGGTCAAGTCCTACAAAAAAAAGTGTAGGAACTCACCAAGACTTCCACCACCTCACAAATAATATTGTTTTATACATACACACAATGGCCTCTATTTGTCAAGGTCTGGTGGACCTGATCCGACACTGCGGATCAGGTCCGCCAGGCCTCGCTGAATACAATGCTTTGCTCTTAAAGGGGCACTCAAGTCAAAATAAACTTTTATGATTCAGATAGAACATGTTATTTTAAACAACTTTCCAGTTCACTCCCATTAATAAAGTATGAACAGTCTTTTTATATTTGCACTCCTAATGAGCATGTGCACCTGCTCCTACTGAGTATGTGCAAGATTTTACAGAATATACTTATATGCATTTATAATTGGCTGATGGCTGTCACATGATACAGGAGGAGTCGAAATACACATAACTTTCAAATTTGTCAGAAAAAAATCTACTACTCATTTGAAATTCAGACTATGTGCTATTGCGTTGTCGTTTTATCATGCATATGTTGATTATTCAAACCTACTGTATTTACTGGTTCTTTAATGAATGTACTAAAATGATTTACTGATCCTTGAGTCATTAACCACATATTAAATTGTAGCAGTAAATGTGTCCATTATATAGGGTTAAACATGTTATTAAACAGTGGTGGTTAAGTGTTTCTCTGAACAATTAACCAAAAATTAGGAAACATTGTTCTTGATACTTTACTGCCCTTTATAAGAACAAGGAGTTTTTAATCCAGATGCTAAAATAAATATTGCTAACTTCTAGCCTAGACACAAAACAATAACAACCAAGGGATTAGAATGCTGTCTAATATTAATGGTGAGTTTTGCAGAGTCTTACAAATAATTATCTGTTTCGATTAGAACAGCTTGAATCTGGGTCACAGTGTTCAAAGAATGATTGTGGGAAAATAGCTCTCATGACCTGTCTCTCTAGGTGAATGTGCTCCGCAATTAATTCTTCAACTCAGATCAGCAAGTTGCATCATATGACCATTCAAGATGTTTATATATTATGTTACACTTGATGTTGATTTATTTAAAGCAGTAAGAAGCATGAAATATTAGTTTTTTTCACAATGGCATTAATTTAAGTTTTCAAGCAGACACACATTTGATTCAATAAGAGGACCTTTATAATAACTTAAGAATGTATATCATATTCTCATCTATATGTATCTATAATCTATCTATCTATCATCTATCTATCTATCTATCTATCTATCTATCTATCTATCTATCTATCTATCTATCTATCTATCTATCATCATCTATCTATCTATCTATCTATCTATCTATCTATCTATCATCTATCTATCTATCTATTTCTATATATAATCTATCTATCTATCTATCTATCTATCTATCTATCTATCTATCTATCTATCTATCTATCTATCTATCTATCTATCTGATCTGTCTATCTATCTATCATCTATCTACTTATATCTATCATCTATTTATCTATCTACGTATCTATCTTTCTCTCTGTTTATCTATTATCTCTCTCTCGCTTTCTCTTTCTCTCTCTGTAGGTAATTTCTCAGAAAAGTAGCTCATATTTTAAATATGTTTCAACATGTTATAATGCAATTGATCTGCCAATGACCTATCCAATTTTTTTCCTCGTTAACTGCTTGCATATTAATAAATGCCTTAACTACTAAAATTATAATGTTTCTTACAGTGTGAAATTATTTTAACTATGATAAAATGTTAACATCCAGGATGGTCATCAAATAGTTTCCTAAAGCATTAAAGCGGTAAAATCTTTCTAACTGGTACATCAAATGAATTTCTTGTAACCTATTTAAACCTGTGAGAAATTACTAGTAAATTGCATATTAGTTTCAGTAACCTAACCACATGCCCCTTAAAAAAAAAATGTAACTAAATAAAAAAAAAAAAAAATTCTGTTGTCATTTTTTTGTTTTTTATTATTCCACAGAGTAATTGTAATATGCTTTGGAACACTAAATCAAAGCATTTTGTGTATTTGCTTTCTTAGTATGATGTGCAACACTGGGAAGAATAAAAATATTGCTTACATTTATTAAAAAATCAATACTATTTTTTTGATAAATTGTTTCTATATGCTCTCTCACTCTTTCTATGCTCTGTATTAAAGGGACACTAAACACAAATTGTAAACTACATGATTATAACCCGTCAGAAGAAAGAATAATTTTGCATCGAAAACAGCAGCTTTATTTGGTCAAATGAGTATATTGTATTATGTTTATTCTATTCACTGATTTCCCTGTCCCCCAGCACACAAGAACCCCTGCTAATGAATCACAAACTAATATTCAGATATAGCACAAACTCTTGGCTAGATTACGATTTGTGCGTTAGGCTTAAAAAGCAGCTTTGGCCGGTCCCAACGCTGCTTTTTAACGTCCGCTGATTACGAGTCTTGCAGGTACAGGTATACAGTTCACTTTTTTGGCCAGACTCGGAAATACCGCAAATCCACTTACGTCAATTGCGTATCCTATTTTTTCAATGGGGCTTGCATAGCGTCGGTATTACGAGTCTTCCAAAAAGTGAGCGGTAGACCCTCTCCTGTAAAGCCTGGTACCGCATTTTAAAGTCAGTAGTTAAGAGTTTTACACTATAACGCCGTAGCATAAAACTCTTAACTAAAGTGCTAAAAAGTACACTAACACCCATAAACTACCTATTAACCCCTAAACCAAGGCCCTCCCGCATCGCAAACACTAAAATAAAGTTTTTAACCCCTAATCTGCCGAACCGGACATCGCCGCCACTATAATAAATATATTAACCCCTAAACTGCCGCACTCCCACCTCACAAACACTAGTTAAATTTTATTAACCTCTAATCTGCTGTTTCTAACATTGCAGCAACCTACCAACATTTATTAAACCCTAATCTGCCGCCCCCAACGTTGCCGCCACTATATTAAATGTATTAACCCCTAAATCTAAGTCTAACCCTAACCCTAACACCCCCTAACTTAAATATAATTTAAATAAATCGAAATAAAATGACTATTATTACCTAAATAATTCCTATTTAAAACTAAATACTTAGCTATAAAATAAACCCGAAGCTAGATACAATATAACTAATAGTTACATTGTATCTATCTTAGGGTTTATTTTTATTTTACAGGCAAGTTTGTATTTATTTTAACTAGGTAGAATAGTTACTAAATAGTTATTAACTATTTAATAACTACCTAGTTAAAATAAATACAAAAGTACCTGTAAAATAAAACCTAACCTAAGTTACAATTACACCTAACACGACACTATAATTAAATAAATTCAATACAATTAAATACAATTAAATACAATTATCTAAAGTACAAAAAACACTAAATTACAGAAAATAATAAACAAATTACAAGAATTGTAAACTATTTACACCTAATCTAATCCCCCTAACAAAATAAAACCCCCCCCCCCAAAATAAAAAAATATCCTACCCTACACTAAATTACAAATATCCCTTAAAAGGGCCTTTTGCGGGGCATTGCCCCAAAGTAATCAGCTCTTTTACCTGTAAAAAAAATTACAAATCCCCCCCAACATTAAAACCCACCACCCACACAACCAACCCTACTCTAAAACCCACCCAATACCCCCTTAAAAAAACCTAACACTAACCCCTTTAAGATCACCTTACTCGGAGACGTCTTCACCCAACCGGGCCGAAGTCCTCAACGAATCCAGGAGAAGTCTTCATCCAAGCCAGGTGAAGTGGTCCTCCAGACGGGCAGAAGTCTTCATCCAGACGGCATCTTCTATCTTCATCCATCCGGCACGGAGCGGGTCCATCTTCAAGACATCCGACGCAGAGCATCCTCTTCCTTCTGACGGCTAACACTGAATGAAGGTTCCTTTAAATGATGTCATCCAAGATGGCGTCCCTTCAATTCCGAATGACTGATAGAATTCTATCAGCCTATCGGAATTAAGGTAGAAAAAATCCTATTGGCTGATGTAATCAGCCAATAGGATTGAAGTACAATCCTATTGGCTGATCCAATCAGCCAATAGGATTGAGCTGGCATTCTATTGGCTGTTCCAATCAGCCAATAGAATGCCAGCTCAATCCTATTGGCTGATTGGATCAAACTTGCCTGTAAAATAAAAATTAACCCTAAGATAGATACAATATAACTATTAGTTATATTGTAGCTAGCTTAGGGTTTATTTTATAGGTAAGTATTTAGTTTTAAATAGGAATTATTTAGTTAATGATAGTTATATTTATTTAGATTTATTTTAATTATCTTTAAGTTAGGGGGTGTTAGGGTTAGGGTTAGACTTCAATTTAGGGGTTAATATGTTTATTATAGTTGCGGCAACGTTGGTACGGCAGATTAGGGGTTAATAAATGTAGGTAGGTGTCGGCGATGTTAGGGACGGAAGATTAGGGGTTAATAATATTTAACTAGTGTTTGCGATGCGGGAGTGCGGCGGTTTAGGGGTTAATATATTTATTATAGTGGTGGCGGTGTCCGGAGCGGCAGATTAGGGGTTAATAATATAATGTAGGTGTCAGCAATGTCGAGGGCGGCAGATTAGAGGTTAATAAATATAATGTTGGGGTGTTTAGACTCAGGGTTCTTGTTAGGGTGTTAGGTGTAGACATAAATGTATTTTCCCCATAGGAATCAATGGGGCTGCGTTAGGAGCTTTACGCTGCTTTTTTGCAGGGTTTTTTTCATCCGGCTCTCCCCCATTGATTCCTATGGGGAAATCATGCACGAGCACGTTTAGCCAGCTCACCGCTAACGTAAGCAGCGCTGGTATTGAGGTGAGATGTGGAGCTAAATTTTGCTCTATGCTCACTTTTTTGCGGTTAACGCCGGGTTTGTAAAAACCCGTAATACCAGGGCTGTCTGTAAGTGAGCGGTGAGCATAAACTGCTCGTTAGCACCGCACCTCTGTTAACGCAAAACTCGTAATCTACCCGTCTGTTTGCACATGTGCAGACTGGGGTAGCCAGTAGCCTGCACTCTTGTATTCCCTTAAGGTGGTTTAGCACTTATTCAACATGGTCATGACTGTTGATGCAAAACTGATAATACATCTTTTAAAAGCATGTGACACTACAGAAGCTTGGGGAGGGAGGGAAAAGTAAACAAAAGCTTGCATAAAATGCCTTAAAGCATTAACACAATCCTCCCTGGGAGAACGTGATACAAACACATTTTTTTAGATGTATTTTACAACAAAAGGCTGCAGAATAAATAATGAATGTACATTGCAAAAATGTTACATTTGCATTAATGAAACATTTTATGGGTTGTTGAAATGTCAAGTTTAAGGATCCTTTAATCACACTGATTAAGCTCACCTGTAGTGTGCTGAGGCTATAAAGGTCTCTTAAGTCAATAATGGGGGTGGTGTGTTATTGTTGGTGAAGGAAGGTGCTGGAGTGCAGGTATTAATGTTAAAACATGGCTAGTGTTAAAACAGACTTCATTATTTTGCCCAGTATGCTGAAAACCTTCTTTTTGTTGAATTTGCTGGATATTTGCTGTGAACTACACATTAACATGCTACAGGCTTTTTAAACTTGACAGGCCGTTCTTATGTTTTTTAAGTATATATATATATATATATATATATATATATATACTCAAACCTGAAAATCAAACAGTTAAGAAACACTCAAAAAGGTTATCCAAATCACTTTATCAACCTGCAACCTGGTGGTTAGGAGATTAAGGCCTACTAAATGGTAACCATCAATAATCGCCTAATTAAACCCCATACAGGTATGGGGAATGGTTAAGAGATTATGGTCTAGTAAATTGTAACCATCAATAATCACCTTTATCAACCACCACACAGGTATGTGGGGTGATAAGGAGATTAAGGTCTAATAAATACTAACCATCAATGATCACCTAATCAAACCCCACACAGGTATGGGGTGGTTAGGAGATTAAGGCCTAACAAACGGTAACCATCAATATTCACCTAATCCTGGATACAAATATAATACCTTGTTTCATAGTGTACTTTAATTAAGGATCCTTTTCCAATAGGGATAAATATTTTTTGACAATATCATAAATTTTATTCAATTGTCCACTATATTTAGGGAAAAAAGTCAAAATATTACTAGCTCTGGTCAGCTTTTTATCTTTAAGAATAAATGCCCTATCCATCCTTAATACTTCCTAAATTGTTTTCCAAAGATATCTCACTATAACCCCTAAGGAGAAGTCTATTCTTAAAGGGCCACTAAACCCAAAATATTTCTTTCATGATTCAGATAGAACATAAAAATTTAAACAACATTACAATTTGCTTCTATTATTTATTTTGCGTCATTTTTTTAGATATCCTTATTTGAAGAAAAAGCAATGCACATGGGTGAGCCAATCACATGAGGCTTCTATGTGCAGCAACCAATCAGCAGCTACTGAGCGCATATCTAGATATGCTTTTCAGCAAAGATTATCAAGAGAAGTAAACAAATTAGATAATAGAAGTAAATTAGAAAGATGTTTAAAATTGCATTCTCTTTCTAAATCATGAAAGAAAAAAATGTGGGTTTCATATCCCTTTAAACTCTATAGTGTGTTTCAAATATTGTTCCTTACTAGTACAGTTCCTTTGAATCCTAGTAAACTTTCCCTTAGGTATAGCATTTGTTAGAAATTTTGTATGGCAGGAATCCGATCTTAAAATTGTATTACCTGCTGTTTCCTTACAATGGAATTCTGTTACAAATCTCTTATGAAGGTCATCTTTAGATATATTCAAATCTAGATAGATGACATCCCTTCCTTACTAGAACAAGTTTATGTAGATTTCAAGTTACCCAAATTATCATTAAGATAAATTACAAAGGCATTTGCACTAGATGAATTACCCTTCCACACAATAAGGATGTGATCTATAAACCATTTGAAAAAATAATCAAATTGTCTCTGAAAGGACCTGCTTAGAAATCTAACTCTACTTGGAACAAGGCTAAGCAGTCAAAGAAAATAGAGATAGAAGGTTGGCACCAAGTAAAAGGCAAATCTGGTAGAGAGCTAGTATTCAATAAGAAATGATCTATGCTAATAGTTAATAAATTATATTACAACAGCAGCTTAAAAATATTCATAAATGTATTTAATAAAAGCTGTATGAATAAAAAACTGTATATCATAAAAAACGGTAATTACTTAAAAAACGGTATTCCTAAATATGCAAAAAGTAAACAATGGCAAAATAAAGTAATACATTAAGTGGTTTAAAACAAAGCATAAGGTGTCGTTTTTCCTAACTCTGCTGCAGACAGCGGTTAGTGTATCAAGCAGATCCGGCAACCGCCTTAGGGCACCCCAGCAGGGGGGCGCCAAGAGCGGGAGGGATTTGCCTATCAAACCAGTGTGACGTAAGCGGTAAGCTCGCCTCTGCGCCTGGCTGCAAGTTCTAAGTCTGTGGGCGTGCTTTGTGGAGCTCTTGCCGCGCTGCCTAAGAAGAGGCTCAGTGAATGTTAGCCTATCTGTGCACACAGTGCACAGTGATGTGTGGAGTCTGTCTGATCTCACTCTGAGAGGAAAATGGGAAATCGTGGCGCGGTGGGGATGCCTGGTGGCGCGCACAGCCTCAGCAACGTGAGTGATGCCCACCCGACCCGAACCCGCGGTATTGCAGCCAGCAGTGAGAACTTAAAGAAGAGGACTGAAGGTAGGAGCCAGGGTCTGACGCCAGGGTCTTACTCCATGGGTGGATATTCCATTCCCATTCCATTTATAATATGACATATCAGCTATTATTAGACTAGATCATGGATCCCTTTTATTGGGATACCCCAAATGTGTAGTATTTATGAGAGAGGTAAGCGGTGGTCACATGACGGCTCTAAGGATATAAATCCCCTAGATATCAACTGTTCTTGGGGCTCTACCCTTTCAAATGAAGCATCTTGGGGTCTGTTTCTCTTGTTGGGGGTTATAGGCTTCTATAATGTCACAACCCCCCAAAATAAGATTAAAGCTGTAAGGTTTTTAATAGTGTTATGATGATCACCTGCTAAGTTTTTTTGTATAAGGTTCACTTTTTCTCTATGTTGTACGTGGGGAAGATTGGGACTTCATTTATCCTCCTTACCTTACATTAGTTAACTAGTGCCTAGTGGTGCAGGGGTTTCCATCTTGGTGTTTTATTTTAAAAGGATACACTTATGTCTTTAGGGGTCACTCTGTCTGATGCAGGGACTGAGATATGGTCTATGGTATACAGTTCACGCATGTGCTATGGGGTAGTGCAGTTGTACCTCTGTATTATACCATTGTGCCTCATTTTCCCCACACGTGGACAGGATGATGAAGAAATGTGAAGGACAAAGGAAAGCTGTGTGGCATTTTATATTTCATAACCATAGGCTATTAGCCTTACTTAGTTAAATTAAATATATGGGTACCATAGCAGTAACTGTAGCACTCTTTTACACATGCCTACATCCCCTGAATATTAGCCTATACTTTTTTTAGTTTAGTGTAGTGTTTAATAAGTAATATGCTACATAAGTAAATAAAGGATAATAAAGGAGCAGTCATGAAAAAGGCCAATATATTTAAATAAAATGAATCATTTATGATGCATGATTAATTTTATTTAAAAATATTGTCCTTTTTAATTAAAATAGAATAGAACTGGCTCACTGTTATATATACATAGAGGCTGGGGCATGGCAAACTTTGCCTTGGCTTGGGGATGGGGCCCATGCCACTGCCAGTGAGGTGTATGTACAACACTTCTGGGTTTTTTTTTAATCTCTTTCCAGGGAGCAGGTCAGGGGTTAATGTAAATTTTTGGGCAATGCTAGTGGGAAATTGGGACAATAGTGAAGGAATATTGATGTGCATGGTCATGATATTAAGCATGGTAATGATGGTGTTGCATGAAAATGCCAGTTTATTCTGTAGGAAACAGGGATTTTCAATTGATATATTTAGGGCTATAATTATGTACTGTACCACATTACATTTTTTTTATTATTATTTTTATTTTACAAAACCAATAAAAAAAAAAGGCATACATATATGACATCACAAAAACATCTTCTATGTTTACATTCATATCTATCCTTATACAACATATATTTACACGTATTCCGTAGGTTCATCTATAACTGCTTTCTGCTCCTTTAATGTTTATAAATTAGTGTATTCCCTTCCCCTATATCCGGGTATGGGATCTATATACCACTCCGGTCAGATGAGTCTATTTTATACTATTTTCCCATAATTCCTTAGCCTCTATAAATATCTCCATATTGCTATTTTTTATAAAATAGTACTCTTCGTTAAGAATATGCTCATTTACTTTATTTATCCACTCTTCCTTTGTAGGGGTATCTGTTTTTTTCCATTTTTTTAGAATTATATTTTTTGCTCCATTGAACATTATTTGATACATATATGATTTTGATTTATCTATCTTATTATCTATATTGTTAAGTATCACTGCTAAAAAATTGCTTATGTTATAGTGCTTTAAGCTCTTCTCAACTATCGCCATAACCTGAGACCAAAATTTCTTAATAAATGGCCAGAACCATAAAATATGAGAGAGATTTCCTCTCTCCCCGCACCCTCTCCAGCATCTATTGTGTGTGTGGGGGTATATCTTCTGTATTCTGGTAGGGGTATTTTTAGGTTTTGTTCTATGACCCTTGCTGATATTGATGATTTTAATGTCTTTTGGAAAATATTCTGCCAGGTTTTTTTTTATCTATTCCTATCCCTAATTCGTTTTGCCAGTTCTGTATATACCTTGGAAGATTTTCTGTCTCATTTTGTAAAATTGCATATGATTTAGAGAGTGAATGTTTAATATTCATTTTGGACATACATAAGGTTTCAAATTTTGTTAATTTCCTATTTATCTTTGCTTTCTCTCTATTTGTATATATAAAAATATATAATTGTGTATATGTAAACCACTCTGATTTATTTTTGTTTACCATAAAATTTGAATTAAGACCTTAAGTATCCTCAAAAGTTCTTCTATTGAGGTATATGGTTCGGACAGGGTCAAGAGGATATCATTTGCGAACAGAGACACTTTATATTCACTACTGCCTACCCTAATCCCCTTTATCTTTTTATTTTGTCTAATATGTATGGCTAAGATTTCTATACATAAGATAAATAATGTCTGCGATAGGGGGCACCCTTGTCTTGTACCATTTGATATATTAAATGCCCTAGAGGTACTACCATTGCTCTTTATTTTTGCTGAGGGTGAGGAATATAGTGCTATTATTCTTTTTATCAATTTATGTCCAAAGTTATAGCTCTCCAATATTTTCTCCATAAATATCCAGCTGACCCGATCGAAAGCTTTCTCCACATCCACCGAGATGAGAGAAATGGGAATTGATTCTAATTGAGCGTATTCTATTAAGTTAATGTTTTTCACCGTGTTATCTCTTGCTTCCCTATTTTGCATGAATCCTACTTGGTCTAAGTGGATAATGTTACTCAGTATATTCCCTATCCTATTAGCGATGATCTTAGCATAAATCTTTAGATCTATATTTAGGACTAGTGAGATGGGTCTATAATTTTGGACTTCTTCACTATCTTTGCCTGCCTTTGGTAGTACTATAATTCTTGCTTCTTGCATCTCCTTTGAAAACTTGCCTCCTTTGTATATATGCCCAAACAGAGCCCTTAAAGGGACACTGAACCCAATTTTTTTCTTTTGTGATTCAGATAGAGCATTCAATTTTAAGCAACTTTCTAATTTACTCCTATTAGCAAATGTTCTTCATTCTCTTGCTATCTTTATTTGAAAAGCAAGAATGTAAGTTGAGATGCTGGCCCATTTTTTGTGAACAACCTGCGTTGTTCTTGCTGATTGGTGGATACATTCATCCACCAATAAATAAGTGCTGTCCTGGGTTCTGGACTTTATTTTTTAAATAAAGATAGCAAGAAAACAAAAAACAAAAATGATAATAGGAGTAAATTAGAAAGTTTCTTAAAATTGCATGCTCTATCTGAATCACAAAAGAAAAAAATTAGTTTCAGTGTCCCTTTAAATATGGGGCGATCTTACCCGAAAAAACGTTATAATATTTTGATGTAAACCCGTCTGGGCCTGGTGATTTCCCCAAAAGGTAGATTCTCTATACTTGTCTGAATTTCCTGTAAGCTTATTGGTTCATCTAGTTTTATCCTCTCTTGTTCTGAAATTTTAATTATATTAACTTAAGGTCTTTTAGGTAGTTATCTATTGATGGATCTTCTGGGGGTTTAACTTTTAGGTTGTACAATTTTTTATAATAATTTTTAAACTGGTTTAAGATTTCTTGATTATTTTTACACACTTTTCCCTTATCATCTTAGAGATGATGTATGTTGTTATTCAATTCTTTTTTTTTATGGCTCTTGCCAATAATCTGCCATTTTTATCTCCTTCTGTGTAATATTTTCTCTTAAGCCATAAGGCCTTCTTTTTATTTATCTTAGACCAGTGCTCTTGAATTTTCTTTCTTTCTATGACAAAATTATCTAATATTATTTTATTTTCTGGGTCCTGTTTATGTGCCTCTTCCAATTCTTGTATTCTCTTGATGTTTTTTTCCAGGAGTTGCTCCTTAATTTTGTTTTGGATATGGCTTATTTTTATTATTTCCCCTCTTAAGACACATGTGTGTGTATCCCATAAGATAACTGGTGATACCTCTGCTGTATCAGTGAAGAGAAAAAAATCATCCAATACCGTAACTATTTTATCGATTTTACTCTGATCGTTCAATAGGCTATCTTCTAACCTCCAGTTCATCTGACCTCTATCTCTTTCTCCCCATTTTACCTGTATTTTTATAGGGGCATGATCCGACCATGTAATCGGGAGGATCTGGGCATTTTGTATTAAATCTAACCCTTTTATATTAGTACATAGATAATCTATCCTAGAATAAGATTGGTGTGGGTTCGAGAAGAAAGTATAATCCCTCTCTTCAGGATGTATAACCCTCCAAATATCATATAATGCTAAATCTTTCACGGTACTATTTACTTGCTTTATAACATTTTTTGCTGTAGAGAAGCTTTTTTTAGAGTTATCCATAACTGGGTTTAATGTAATGTTAAAATCTCCCCCTAAGAAGCAAATACCTTCTTGGAAGTCTATCACTGGGTTAATTAATTTCTTGAAAAATAAATTTTGTTTTGAATTTGGTCCATAGATACTAAAGATTGTAATAGGGCTGCCTTGTATAGTGCCTTTAATTCCAATATATCTCCCTTCTTTGTCCTTCACCTGTTCATGTACCTGAAATGCTAGTTTCTTATGGAGCAAAATACAAACCCCATTCCTCCTAACTCTGTCCGAGGCCATAAAACAAGTTGTATATTTGTCGTTAGTAAATCTCGGTTCATTATTCCTTTTAAAATGTCTCTCTTGAACGAGTATGATATCTCCCTTCATCCTCTCCATTTCTCTCAGGGCCATGGCTCTTTTCTCTGGTGTATTAAGCCCTTTGGCATTTATGGAAATAATTTGTATTATACTCATCTGTTCTTAATGTTTTTACCTTTTGGTCCAAAGCAGATGTTTACCCATCTTTAACCTATGACACATATCACAACATAAAACAGTAATTCCATACTCTCTAAGTTAGGTAAGTAGAATTACCTTCTTGCCAGCCCTATATTCTTTTTGATTATCATTTAGCTGTCTAGGGTATTTATTTTTAAGAAAAAAATAGGTAAGCAGGAGGAATAGGGACAGGAAAAAAAAAAAAGGGAGAGAGGGATATGTAACTGCAATTATCATACAAAACTATGTAGTTTCCTTGAATCTTATAAATGGATATACCAATACCTTCTTATTATTGCTACCCACGTCTCTCTTATAGATACTCTTCAGATCTTACATGTACTGAGCTAATCGTGGATACATTCAACAAATATACCCTCCTAGTAACCCCCGGTACTCCGCCGGGTGAAAATTATACTAAACTTGCACATGTCAATCCATTTAAAAAACACATCGAAGTTGGTATATATTCTTGTTTCCCTGTACCTCTCACTACTTGATACATCTTATATATATAATACATAAAAAAAAAAAAGATAATAATAAAGCTAGGGAATATCCATGTAACTCTATATGGAGATACATATACCCCCCTGTTACCCTTTGCCTCTTCTATCTCAGTGGTTCTTATAATTAAAAATTAGGTATCATATATGTCCGCATGCCTTTATACTAACAGTGAAGACACTCATCCCATGTGATGTCCTGTAAGACCCTGGTACACTGCCAGGGACAGATTGTGCTAAGTGTATTTGTGTGAAAGTGTGTATGCCCCCTAGGGGGGAAAAAAAAGAAAAAAAATCAAAAAGGAAATACATATACTACCCATACATATACCTGCGCACCCTTCCCTTGTTTTCAGTTTGTTTGGATTTGAAAGCTTGCATTGTGTGGCTGTTTTAGGGTCTCAGGTATTGGAAAGGACCTTGACGTGGTACCTGAGCTTGTCCCATTTGGCCAGATGCGGTGACTAACCTTTCCATTTTTGCTTTTAAATCTTAGCTGAGAGCTTGTAAGTGAGTGCTGGGTTTTCTCTGTGTGTTGTATTAATTTGTTTTGTAATGTTCCCTATGGTTCTTGCACCCAGACCTGTCTGGGGTTAACTGCTTGTGGCTCTGGGGACAGCACAGCTTCCTGTGAGTGCCAGTGGCACCCAGGGCTGAGCATGTTGCAGGGTCATAGGATGTGTACCCGGTCCGGTATGAGAGTGCAGTTCCCTTCCATGTTTTGTATATGTCTAGGGTGGTTACATATTCCTGTGCACCCTTCCCTTGTTTTCAGTTTGTTTGGATTTGAAAGCTTGCATTGTGTGGCTGTTTTAGGGTCTCAGGTATTAGAAAGGACCTTGACGTGGTACCTGAGCTTGTCCCATTTGGCCAGATGCGGTGACTAACCTTTCCATTTTTGCTTTTAAATCTTAGCTGAGAGCTTGTAAGTGAGTGCTGGGTTTTCTCTGTTTGTTGTATTAATTTGTTTTGTAATGTTCCCTATGGTTCTTGCACCCAGGCCTGTCTGGGGTTAACTGCTTGTGGCTCTGGGGACAGCACAGCTTCCTGTGAGTGCCAGTGGCACCCAGGGCTGAGCATGTTGCAGGGTCATAGGATGTGTACCCAGTCCGGTATGAGAGTGCAGTTCCCTTCCGTGTTTGTATATGTCTAGGGTGGTTACATATTCCTGTGCACCCTTCCCTTGTTTTCAGTTTGTTTGGATTTGAAAGCTTGCATTGTGTGGCTGTTTTAGGGTCTCAGGTATTGGAAAGGACCTTGACGTGGTACCTGAGCTTCTCCCATTTGGCCAGATGCGGTGACTAACCTTTCCATTTTTGCTTTTAAACCTTAGCTGAGAGCTTGTAAGTGAGTGCTGGGTTTTCTCTGTGTGTTGTATTAATTTGTTTTGTAATTTTCCCTATGGTTCTTGCACACAGACCTGTCTGGGGTTAACTGCTTGTGGCTCTGGGGACAGCACAGCTTCCTGTGAGTGCCAGTGGCACCCAGGGCTGAGCATGTTGCAGGGTCATAGGATGTGTACCCGGTCCGGTATGAGAGTGCAGTTCCCTTCCGTGTTTTGTATATGTCTAGGGTGGTTACATATTCCTGTGCACCCTTCCCTTGTTTTCAGTTTGTTTGGATTTGGAAGCTTGCATTGTGTGGCTGTTTTAGGGTCTCAGGTATTGGAAAGGACCTTGACGTGGTACCTGAGCTTGTCCCATTTGGCCAGATGCGGAGACTAACCTTTCCATTTTTGCTTTTAAATCTTAGCTGAGAGCTTGTAAGTGAGTGCTGGGTTTTCTCTGTGTGTTGTATTAATTTGTTTTGTCATTTTCCCTATGGTTCTTGCACCCAGACCTGTCTGGGGTTAACTGCTTGTGGCTCTGGGGACAGCACAGCTTCCTGTGAGTGCCAGTGGCACCCAGGGCTGAGCATGTTGCAGGGTCATGGGATGTGTACCCGGTCCGGTATGAGAGTGCAGTTCCCTTCTGTGTTTTGTATATGTCTAGGGTGGTTACATATTCCTGTGCACCCTTCCCTTGTTTTCAGTTTGTTTGGATTTGAAAGCTTGCATTGTGTGGCTGTTTTAGGGTCTCAGGTATTGGAAAGGACCTTGACATGGTACCTGAGCTTGTCCCATTTGGCCAGATGCGGTGACTAAACTTTCCATTTTTGCTTTTAAATCTTAGCTGAGAGCTTGTAAGTGAGTGCTGGGTTTTCTCTGTGTGTTGTATTAATTTGTTTTGTAATTTTCCCTATGGTTCTTGCACCCAGACCTGTCTGGGGTTAACTGCTTGTGGCTCTGGGGACAGAACAGCTTCCTATGAGTACCAGTGGCACCCAGGGCTGAGCATGTTGCAGGGTCATAGGATGTGTACCCGGTCCGTAATGAGAGTGCAGTTCCCTTCCGTGTTTTGTATATGTCTAGGGTGGTTACATATTCCTGTGCAATCTTCCCTTGTTTTCAGTTTGTTTGGATTTGAAAGCTTGCATTGTGTGGCTGTTTTAGGGTCTCAGGTATTGGAAAGGACCTTGACGTGGTATATATATATATATATATATATATATATATATATATATATATATATATATATATATATAAAATAACCATTTAGAAATCTAAACAAGTCAGAAGACTTGCTTTAAACCCAGAAACTCTCTGACTACACTGTTTCCAATGCAGCAAAGGAATCTGGGTAAGATATGCCAATGAGGTTTACAATGACTCACCTTTTTACTTTTAGCCTGCTTTTTAAGATAGACTTCCCTTTATGCCATAGCACTGCTGCATTACACAGCTTTAATGCTTAGCTAGGGTTAGTACAGGGGTTTAGACCAATCCCAGGACAGCTGTTTCGTGGTTATTGCCACTCATCAGCTGGGAGTAGGGTAAATCACTGCTTGGTAAAGTTCATTTCTGGGGGAAATTCAACAACAATTAAAATTATAAAAATTTGCCCCAGAAATTAACTTTACCAAGCAGTGATTTAACCTACTCCCAGCTGATGAGTGGCAATAACCATGAAACAGCTGTCCTGGGATTGGTCTAAATAACTGTACTAACCCTAGCTAAGCATTAAAGCTGTATAATGCAGCAGTGCTATGGCATAAAGGGAAGTCTGTCTTAAAAAGCAGGCTAAAAGTAAAAAGGTGAGTCATTGTGAACCTCATTTGCATATCTTACCCAGATTCCTTTGCTGCATTGGAAACAGTGTAGTCAGAGAGTTTCTGGGTTTAAAGCAAGTCTTCTGACTTGTTTAGATTTCTAAATGGTTTACACAATGAGTTATTTTCTCTATATTTTGTATTTAGTGGAGGATTTTAAACTCACTTTTCGCCTCCCCATAATTTTAATTGTTGTTATATATATATACAGTACATAGTGATAATGTGAGTCCAATTGACATGCTTAATAAAAATTGCAGCTATGACGATACCTTTCTCTATGTATGGACATGCCCAAACCTTCTTGTTACTGCATACCCTTACATAGATCTTATTTTTAAAAAGTGGGGTATTACATATAAACATATAACATGAAAAAAAAAATGCTCTTCTAAACACTCCTCTGGTCATCCTGACCTTTGTGGGAAAAGAGAAAAAAAAAAGAGAAAAAATGTGTATACACTCCTCTAGCCTCCTGGCCTTTGTGAAAAAAAAAAAATGAAAAATGTGCACTTCTAAACATTCCTCTGGTCATCCTAACCTTTGTGGGGAAGAAAAAAAAAAAAAAAGGGAACGCATGTCTTGCCACCCCTCCCTCCCTGCTTACTATTACATTAACCCTAGTATATAATAAAGTTCTTACTACTAACTGACATCCAATCCTACTTCTTATATATTTCCCCTTAAAGTCCCCAAATTAATCTTCTCTTTTTTTTCTTTTCTTTTTTTTTCATCCCTTCCTTCATTCGTGAGGGTAAGTCCCTGCAGTGGATAAGGAGAAGTCTTTACTCATTTTCTACTTTATATTTTCTTCTTTTTTCTGCTTTCATCCCACTGGTATCTTTGTTCTTTAGCTTTTCCTGAGTCAGGGTCTCCCCCCTCCTCCTGTATCTCTCTAAGGAATTCCTGAGGTATGTCCAGCTTTTTTTGTAATTTTTCTTGTAACTCTAGGATGTCTTCCTTTCTTTTACATATTAAGGTGGCCCCATTGTGTGATATTTATAGACTAAATGGGTATCCCCACTTGTATCTTATTCCTTTCTCCTGTAGACTTGATGTGAGGAATCTTATTTCTTTTCTTTTTTTAATTGTTGCTTTTCTGAGATTTTGCAAAGTACGGTTTCCTGCTTAGGACAAGAACAGAAGGAAAAATGTCAACGTGTTTCGGCTCGTGATGGAGCCTTTGTCAAGCCAATCTAACATCCATCAGCATCCTGCTCCTTAAATACCCTGTTGGGTCTTCTTAAAGAGATAGTCATCTATTATGTCTTTCTAGATTTAATTGGTATAAATATTTTGTTATGGAAACACATCTGATAAAAGGACTCATTATATGCTACTAAGTTAGAAAAAAGTAAAAAAGGTATGCTTAGATACTCTAACTTAGTAGCATATAATGAATCCTTTTATCAGATATGTTTCCATAACTAAATATCCTTGCCAATTAAATCTAGAAAGACATAATAGATGACTATTTCTTTAAGAAGCCCCAACATGGTATTTAAGGAGCAGGATGCTGATGGATGTTAGATTGGCTTGGTAAAGTCTCTATCACGAGCTGAAACATGTTGCCGTTTTTCCTTCTGTTCTTGTCCTATGCAGGACACCATACTGTGCAAAGTGTGAAGATGCAAATCCAGCTGACGGTGGTTTCCAGTAAGTGCAGGTGAAAGGAGCTTGGCGGCTTTCTCCCGTGTATATACAGTAAGATTTCACAGTACTCTTCTTTTTGTGCACTACACTCAACGGATACAAATAACTTGGAGCTCCGAAGTTCATCTAAAGGTACTATCTGTCTTTTTTCTCTTGTACACAGTAAAAATATTGTGTGGTACTGTTGGATTGTGAACAAACAAAAAACTACTGACAACAAACTTATCTATTGGAACTATTGAATTTTTTGACTTGGTACACTAACCTCTGTCTGCAGCAGAGTTAAAAGAACTGACACCTTATGCTTTGTTTTAAACCATTTAATTTATCACTTTATTGTGCCATTATTTACTGTGTCAATATTTAGGAATACCGGTTTTTAAGTAATTACCTTTTTTTATGATATACAGTTTTTATGCATACAGCTTTTATTTAATAAATTTATGAATATTTTTAAACTACTATTGTAATATAATTTATTGATTATTAGCATAGCTCATTTCTCATTAAATACTAGCTCTCTACTAGATTTGCCTTTTACTTGGTGCCCACCTTCTATCTCTATTTTCTTGTGTTTTCTCATTGAAGGGTATATGGGACTTATTTAGTGATATCTTTAGCGCTAGTGGTATTTTTTTTTTTTTTAATCAGTCAAAGAAACCTTCTTCATTTTCTAAATCAGCATGAAGGTGTGGCGCCTGATCCAGAATCCACTCTTGTAGGTAGCAGATTAAACCTTTTTTTCAGAAAGTCTGGTCTCTGTGCAGGAGCCTTGGGTACTAAACATAATTGCTCAAGGATACAGAATGGGTTTCAGATCAAGACATCCCAGGGGAAGGTTTCTTCTGTTCAATGCGCCAAAGAACCCTGTGAAGGCTCAGTCCTTCTTTCATTATGTTCAGGAGCTGGAACTCATGGGAGTAATAGTTCCAATTCCGATTCCAGAACAGGTTGAGAGGTTGTATTCAATCTTGTTCATAGTTCACAAAAAAGAGGGAACCTTCAGACCAATCCAGAACAAACAATTTTTAGGATTCCTATCTTCAAAATTTAAACAATTTTGTACAAAAAGGGTAATGTATGTCTTCAATAGATTTAAAGGATGCTTAACTTTATTTTTCTATTTACAAGGATCATCACCAGTTCATTTGTTTTGCCTTCCAGGACAACAATTTTCAGTTTGCTGCTCTTCAATTTGGTCTGGTTACTGCTCCTAGAATTTTTATAAAAGTTCAAAGCCCCATCCAATCTTTTTAATATTTAATATTTCCCTTCTTTGTCTTTTCCTTACTAATTATCCTGCTTGGCTATATGTATTACTGGCATACCATTAAGGTGGGGGGGCTAAAGTGCTCTGGAAAGTTTTGGGTTTTGCCTCCTCCTAGTGGATAGGAAGTGAATCCCCTGCGTAATGGATTGTGCACTCTCACCACCATGAAATATATTAATTTATCAGGTATGCATTTTTTTCATCCTTCTTCAGTGTGTACACACAGAAGCATGTATAATTACTTTTATATGTACTGTACATGCAGCTGTCTGTATGGCACTTTTATACTCCCTCCCTGTATACATAAATACACATCTTTTTATTTAAGTCAGTATATGCTCTATGTCTATATATCTCCCCTATCTGTTTTCTTAAACTGTCTATTGTCAGCCCCTTTAAACTTTTTACCTCAGACCTCTCTTGATTTTACAAATCCTCCTCTCCTCTTAACCATCATGTGTTTCAAGATATAGGGGCCAATTTAACAAAGCCCGGATGGAAAGGGTTTGTTTTTCTAAATTTGTCCAGCTGGGATCACAAAAGCTGGCCCACATTTAACACTGCACAAGAGTCTGCTTGTGCAATACCGCCTCCTGCTCAAGCTAGCCCTATGGTCAATCACCCTCGGGTGAAGGTGTATGGAGTAATTTTAATCTGCCAGCTAAGAGATGGCATAAAGTTTCAGAAACAGCTGTCTGATGGGCTCCTGAAGCTGCATACACAACTTCATAAATGGAGCCTATAGTCTGTAAATTCCATTGCATTGATTAGTATTGCTTCAGACCTGAGGAAGAGAGGAATCTTTAAAAAGCTTGTCTACTTTTAAATGTTTAGTTAGTCTAATAAATAGTTGTGGAAAGAGTCAAGTCTCCAAGAACCAAAAAGAAAGACAGTCCCAGATTCAGCTAAGTAAAAAGTTCATCTTTATTCAATCCATCTTAAAAACAGCAGTGGTATAAGGTGGCACAGAGGTATGAGTCTGACGTGTTTCAGCTCTGTAGAGCCGTAGTCATAGACCTTAACCCTCGTACTTCCTGTATGGTTTATATAACCTGGTCATTAAAAACAAGTGTGTGCACCTGGACACTGGTCAATTTTAGTGAAGTGAAAGTATCACTCTAAAGCTTTACTGAATCGATGCATTGAGGCCCATTTATCAAGCTCTGTATGGAGCTCGAAGGGCCATGTTTCTGGCGAGTCTTCAGACTCGCCAGAAACACCAGTTATGAAGCAGCGGTCTAAAGACCGCTGCTCCATAACCCTGTCCACCTGCTCTGATGAGGCGGTCAGGAATCGCTGCAATTCAACCCGATCGAATATGATCGGGTTGATTGACACCTCCCTGCTGGTGGCCGATTGGCCGTGAGTCAGCAGGGGGAGGTGTTGCACCAGCAGCTCTTGTGAGCTGCTGATGCAATGCTGAATACAGAGAGCGTATTGCTCTCTGCATTCAGCGAGGTCTTGCAGACCTGATCTGCACTGTCGGATCAGGTCCGCAAGACCTTTCATAAATAGACCTCATAGTTTGCCAATTGCTTATATTAATAGTGTATACTTATAACGATCCAAATACCACAATCTCCTATGTCAATACTGTATTAGCATATTAACTGTATAATAACATTTTTAGTATAACATTTTTAGTAACTTCATAGTAAATAATTTTAAGTATTTTTGTGGCTGAGTGATATCTGGTTAATGTGGGTCTGTGTCAAATGACAGACAATGACAATAAATGCTTATCAGTCAGCTCAGTCAAATTGTCTCTAAAAACTACATCACCTATACTCATAAGTGGATAAATATACTTGAGAACAATAAAGTTACAGGTATCTATTTTAACACTGATGTAATTGGCATATTATATTAGATAGCAGAGGGAAATACATTGGACATCATTAATATCTCTAGTCTCTAATTTAAAGGGGTCTGGTAATTATAGTGTAGCAAATTCCCTAATAGAATTTTTGTTAAGAAGAATTATGACAAAAGGCTGCAAGTCAAGATAAGGACAATGGACTCCATGTACTAATCAGCAAAAGCTGCTCCAGAGCCCTTGAGGGCCAGGTTCGGATATGCAAGTCTGCTTCCCACAATGTGAGAAGACCGCTGCTTCTTAAACCCTATGCCACCTCTGAGATGGCAAGGGAAAATCACAGAGAGTTTGCTCGCTCGCTCTCGGTAATTGACAACTCCTTCTCTCACGCGATTGGTCGCGAAAGAGAAGGTGCAGGCATTACACGCTCACTTGAGTGTGTTAGGATACTTACGGGCAGTGGATCCTGTTTGTCCGCTGCCCATATGTAGCAAATGTGAGCGGACAACTTCTTGAGTTGAGAAGCTTGTCCACTAGCACCTTTGTACATTGGGTTCAATATGTTTGGATTCAAATCAGCTCCAATGAGCTTGAATATTGAACTAAAAAATATTTTTAGATAAAAAATTACTGTATAATTTAGTGTAAAACACAATGAAAAAAAATAAAAATCCTAAGCGGGTTCTGGCAACAAATACAAAAATAAATGGTTAAGAGGAAAAAAACAAACAGGTAACCAATGCCATTAATATCAATACATAATGTGTACAATGAATCATTTCATATTTACACTTTATAGCAATCATACATAACTGTAATTTATTTACATACAAATTGCATTAATTAAAAGTATCATTTTAACGAATTAAAAAAAATATTTTAAAAGAAAATATGTTTTTAATTAACTGGATCTGCAGGACTTTAACACTTATCAATATTCATGCAAACATAGATGTAAAATTAATTGTCGTCAGGCCCAAGATAGTAAACTTGAAAAGTTAATTAAAAAAAAGAATGTTTTTGATGATTGGAATACTAATGTTGAATATTTATCATGCAAAATATTGTGGGGGGATGTCCATGGCAAAAATGCAATTGAACAGCATAAGATAAACCTAGTTTGAATTGTGCGAAATTGTTAAAGGGCAGTCTACTCCTAATTTTTTATTCAAAAAGATATATAATACCTTGATTACCTATTCCTCAATATTGCATAACCAGCACTTTTACATTAATAAACTTTTTACCTTTCTGATTATCTTGCATATAAGCCTCTTCAGACTGCCCACTTATATCAGTTCCCTTGACAGACCTGCATTTTAGCCAATTAGTGCTGACTCATAACTCCACGGGGGTGAATACAATGTTAGCTATATAATGGCACACATGAACTAGCAGTGTCTAACGGTAAACAACTTTCAAAATGTACTGCGATAAGAGACAGCCTTTATAGGCTTAGAAATTAGCATTTGGGCCTATCTAGGATTAGTTTTCAATGAAATATAGCAAGAGAACAAAGCAAATGTTATGATAAAAGTCAATTGGAAAGTTGTTTAAAATTGCATGTCTTATCTGAATCATGAAAATGTAATTTTGACTAGACTGTCCCTTTAATTATTAAGACACAATGTAAAATACAAATGGAGCGATGTTGATATTCCAGGGTACATTAGCCATATTGCGTCCTTGAGCTAATAACAGCACACAATCTGGTATTACAAGCCAAGGGTAAATTTATTTACCAGAGAATCTTAATAAGGCCAAAATGTTTTTAGCTCAGTCTATACTTTCAATAGTTAGCACAGGGTGAACTATCATTGCTCCAATTACAAGTGGTGAGTTATGTATTGCGCTCAAGTGCAACACTTAATAGAGCTGAAAAATGTGTGCTTGGAGATCTGAAGTAAAAGGTCAAGGATAGAATAAATACATATAAAAACTATGTATAATTAAAAAAAAAAAGTATTCCCCCACACACACATATATAATGTATTTTATACATTTGTGTATAAAAGGAAGCACTTTGCCCCATCATATGCAAATCTGTATATGTATTTTTTAAAGAATTTATATATTTGGAATAACAATCCCTTTGTTTAAAGCCTAATCCAATATTTAAGCTGTATTGATGATGATATAATCACTTGGAAAGGTACAAAAATTGAAAATGTGGAATTCATTAATTATATGAATAAGAATAATTTAAATTTAAGATTTATCAGTAAGGTTCACGGATTGAAAATGTGATCTAGTTCTATTTTGCAATTCAAACAGCAAGGTAGCAGTAAGAATTATAAGAAACCAACAAGAATGGGCTCCTTAATTCTAATGTTGCCATTTGGGCAAATGGAAAAGTAGCATTCCTCTGGGTCACTATCAAAAAAATAAAAAGAAATTGTGCCTGAGAGTTAGATTATTTAAAAGAAATTGATATTTTGAATAAAAGTGTTTTTTGTAGAAACATATTAGAACAATCAAGAATGGAAGTTTCAAAAATGGATAGACAAAAACTTTTGAAGCCCAATGTTAGGAAAGAAACTTATAAGGTTCTTTCCTAACATTTCCTAACAATTAAGGTTGATCATGAAGATAGTAGGCTTACCAACAATTCCTAATAGACATTGGGCAGTTCTTAAAACCGATCTAGTATTATGAGGTTCATTGGGAGAGAAACCTTATGTCATTTATAAGAAAAATCTTGACCTTAAACATATTTTGGCACTGACTGAATTACAGTCTAAGAAAAACAATAGCAACCAAATTACATCTAATATACATTGGTTGCCTAAACAAGCAGGCAACTTTAGATGTAGAAATACAAGATGTAACATGCCCCAAAATTTAACTAAATGTGACACATTCTATCATTTGTATAATTCCAATTAATTTAAAATAAAGTGTAAAAACACTGGCTTGTCATTTGTTTACTAAGCTGCAAATGCAATTGGATCCATATTGTTAAGACAATAAAAATATAAGAACTAGACTCAGTGAACATGTTTACAACATCAAAAATAAATTTGGAAAACACAGTGTATCCGAACATTTAAGAATAACTCGTCTTCCCTTGGATTGTCTGTCAAAATTATAGAGTTTACCCTACACTATAATATATGTATATGTAAAAATGTATGGGCTGATTAATTTAGAGATTATAATATGTATTAAGGGAATTTGGATCTCCACCCTGTTAGGTGGTAGGCATTGAAGAATATATATATATATATATATATATATATATATATATATATATATATATATATATATATATATATATATTTAATTCAGGGTATAAATAAATATAAACATATATTTATTTCTTTCATGTAATTAACAAGAGTCCATGAGCTAGTGACGTATGGGATATACATTCCTACCAGGAGGGGCAAAGTTTCCCAAACCTTAAAATGCCTATAAATACACCCCTCACCACACCCACAAATCAGTTTTACAAACTTTGCCTCCAAGGGAGGTGGTGAAGTAAGTTTGTGCTAGATTCTACGTTGATATGCGCTCCGCAGCAAGTTGGAGCCCGGTTTTCCTCTCAGCGTGCAGTGAATGTCAGAGGGATGTGAGGAGAGTATTGCCTATTGAATGCAGTGATCTCCTTCTACGGGGTCTATTTCATAAGGTTCTCTGTTATCGGTCGTAGAGATTCATCTCTTACCTCCCTTTTCAGATCGACGATATACTCTTATATTTACCATTTCCTCTACTGATTCTCGTTTCAGTACTGGTTTGGCTTTCTACAAACATGTAGATGAGTGTCCTGGGGTAAGTAAGTCTTATTTTCTGTGACACTCTAAGCTATGGTTGGGCACTTTATTTATAAAGTTCTAAATATATGTATTCAAACATTTATTTGCCTTGACTCAGAATGTTCAACTTTCCTTATTTCCAGACAGTCAGTTTCATATTTGGGATTATGCTTTAAATTATCATATTTTTTCTTACCTCAAAAATTTGACTTTTTTCCCTGTGGGCTGTTAGGCTCGCGGGGGCTGAAAATGCTTCATTTTATTGTGTCATTCTTGGCGCGGACTTTTTTGGCGCAAAAATTCTTTTCCGTTTCCGGCGTCATACGTGTCGCCGGAAGTTGCGTCATTTTTGACGTTATTTTGCGCCAAAAATGTCGGCGTTCCGGATGTGGCGTCATTTTTGGCGCCAAAAGCATTTAGGCGCCAAATAATGTGGGCGTCTTATTTGGCGCCAAAAAATATGGGCGTCGCTTTTGTCTCCACATTATTTCAGTCTCATTTTTCATTTGCTTCTGGTTGCTAGAAGCTTGATGTTTGGCATTTTTTTCCCATTCCTGAAACTGTCTTATAAGGAATTTGATCTATTTTGCTTTATATGTTGTTTTTTCTCTTACATATTGCAAGATGTCTCACGTTGCATCTGAGCCAGAAGATACTACAGGAAAACCACTGCCTGCTGGATCTACCAAAGCTAAGTGTATCTGCTGTAAACTTTTGGTAGCTATTCCTCCAGCTGTTGTTTGTAATAATTGTCATGACAAACTTGTTAAAGCAGATAATATTTCCTTTAGTGATGTACCATTGCCTGTTGCAGTTCCCTCAACATCTAAGGTGCAGAATGTTCCTGATAACATAAGAGATTTTGTTTCTGAATCCATAAAGAAGGCTTTGTCTGTTATTTCTCCTTCTAGTAAACGTAAAAAGTCTTTTAAATCTTCTCTCTCTACAGATGAATTTTTAAATGAACACCATCATTCTGATTCTTTGGACTCTTCTGGTTCAGAGGATTCTGTCTCAGAGATTGATGCTGATAAATCTTCATATTTATTTAAGATGGAATTTATTCGCTCTTTACTTAAAGAAGTACTAATTGCTTTAGAAATAGAGGATTCTAGTCCTCTTGATACTAATTCTATACGTTTGGATAAGGTTTTTAAAGCTCCTGCGGTTATTCCAGAAGTCTTTCCTGTTCCTAATGCTATTTCTGCAGTAATTGCTAAGGAATGGGATAAATTGGGTAATTCATTTACTCCTTCTAAACGTTTTAAGCAATTATATCCTGTTCCGCCTGACAGGTTAGAATTTTGGGACAAAATCCCTAAAGTTGATGGGGCTATTTCTACCCTTGCTAAACGTACTACCATTCCTACGTCAGATGGTACCTCGTTTAAAGATCCTTTAGATAGAAAAATTGAATCTTTTCTAAGAAAAGCTTATCTATGTTCAGGTAATCTTCTTAGACCTGCTATATCATTGGCTGATGTTGCTGCAGCTTCAACTTTTTGGTTGGAAACTCTAGCGCAACAAGTAACAAATCGTGATTCTCATGATATTATTATTCTTCTCCAGCATGCTAATAATTTCATCTGTGATGCCATTTTTGATATTATTAGAGTTGATGTTAGATTTATGTCTCTGGCTATCTTAGCCAGAAGAGCTTTATGGCTTAAGACTTGGAATGCTGATATGGCTTCTAAATCAACTCTACTTTCCATTTCTTTCCAGGGAAACAAATTATTTGGTTCTCAGTTGGATTCTATTATTTCAACTGTTACTGGTGGGAAAGGAACTTTTTTTACCACAGGATAAAAAGTCTAAAGGTAAAAACAGGGCTAACAATCGTTTTCGTTCCTTTCGTTTCAACAAAGAACAAAAGCCTGATCCTTCGTCCTCAGGAGCAGTTTCAGTTTGGAAACCATCTCCAGTCTGGAATAAATCCAAGCCTGCTAGAAAGGCAAAGCCTGCTTCTAAGTTCACATGAAGGTACGGCCCTCATTCCAGTTCAGCTGGTAGGGGGCAGGTTACGTTTTTTCAAAGAAATTTGGATCAATTCTGTTCACAATCTTTGGATTCAGAACATTGTTTCAGAAGGGTACAGAATTGGTTTCAAGATGAGACCTCCTGCAAAGAGATTTTTTCTTTCCCATGTCCCAGTAAATCCAGTGAAAGCTCAAGCATTTCTGAATTGTGTTTCAGATCTAGAGTTGGCTGGAGTAATTATGCCAGTTCCAGTTCCGGAACAGGGGATGGGGTTTTATTCAAATCTCTTCATTGTACCAAAGAAGGAGAATTCCTTCAGACCAGTTCTGGATCTAAAATTATTGAATCGTTATGTAAGGATACCAACGTTCAAGATGGTAACTGTAAGGACTATATTGCCTTTTGTTCAGCAAGGGAATTATATGTCCACAATAGATTTACAGGATGCATATCTGCATATTCCAATTCATCCAGATCATTATCAGTTCCTGAGATTCTCTTTTCTAGACAAGCATTACCAATTTGTGGCTCTACCGTTTGGCCTTGCTACAGCTCCAAGAATTTTCACAAAGATTCTCGGTGCCCTTCTGTCTGTAATCAGAGAACAGGGTATTGTGGTATTTCCTTATTTGGACGATATCTTGGTACTTGCTCCGTCTTTACATTTAGCAGAGTCTCATACGAATCGACTTGTGTTGTTTCTTCAAGATCATGGTTGGAGGATCAATTTACCAAAAAGTTCTTTGATTCCTCAAACAAGGGTAACCTTTCTGGGTTTCCAGATAGATTCAGTGTCCATGACTTTGTCTTTAACAGACAAGAGACGTCTAAAATTGATTACAGCCTGTCGAAACCTTCAGTCTCAATCATTCCCTTCGGTAGCCTTATGCATGGAAATTCTAGGTCTTATGACTGCTGCATCGGACGCGATCCCCTTTGCTCGTTTTCACATGCGACCTCTTCAGCTCTGTATGCTGAACCAATGGTGCAGGGATTACACGAAGATATATCAATTAATATCTTTAAAACCGATTGTTCGGCACTCTCTAACGTGGTGGACAGATCACCATCGTTTAATTCAGGGGGCTTCTTTTGTTCTTCCGACCTGGACTGTAATTTCAACAGATGCAAGTCTCACAGGTTGGGGAGCTGTGTGGGGATCTCTGACGGCACAAGGAGTTTGGGAATCTCAGGAGGTGAGATTACCGATCAATATCTTGGAACTCCGTGCAGTTTTCAGAGCTCTTCAGTTTTGGCCTCTTCTGAAGAGAGAATCGTTCATTTGTTTTCAGACAGACAATGTCACAACTGTGGCATACATCAATCATCAAGGAGGGACTCACAGTCCTCTGGCTATGAAAGAAGTATCTCGAATTTTGGTTTGGGCGGAATCCAGCTCCTGTCTAATCTCTGCGGTTCATATCCCAGGTGTAGACAATTGGGAAGCGGATTATCTCAGTCGCCAAACGTTGCATCCGGGCGAATGGTCTCTTCACCCAGAGGTATTTCTTCAGATTGTTCAATTGTGGGGGCTTCCAGAGATAGATCTGATGGCCTCTCATCTAAACAAGAAACTTCCCAGGTATCTGTCCAGATCCCGGGATCCTCAGGCGGAGGCAGTGGATGCATTATCACTTCCTTGGAAGTATCATCCTGCCTATATCTTTCCGCCTCTAGTTCTTCTTCCAAGAGTAATCTCCAAGATTCTGAGGGAATGCTCGTTTGTTCTGCTAATAGCTCCGGCATGGCCTCACAGGTTTTGGTATGCGGATCTTGTCCGGATGGCATCTTGCCAGCCATGGACTCTTCCGTTAAGACCAGACCTTCTGTCACAAGGTCCTTTTTTCCATCCGGATCTGAAATCCTTAAATTTAAAGGTATGGAGATTGAACGCTTGATTCTTGGTCATAGAGGTTTCTCTGACTCCGTGATTAATACTATGTTACAGGCTCGTAAATCTGTATCTCGAGAGATATATTATAGAGTCTGGAAGACTTATATTTCTTGGTGTCTTTCTCATCATTTTTCTTGGCATTCTTTTAGAATACCGAGAATTTTACAGTTTCTTCAGGATGGTTTAGATAAGGGTTTGTCCGCAAGTTCTTTGAAAGGACAAATCTCCGCTCTTTCTGTTCTTTTTCACAGAAAGATTGCTATTCTTCCTGATATTCATTGTTTTGTACAAGCTTTGGTTCGTATAAAACCTGTCATTAAGTCAATTTCTCCTCCTTGGAGTTTGAATTTGGTTCTGGGAGCTCTTCAAGCTCCTCCGTTTGAACCTATGCATTCATTGGACATTAAATTACTTTCTTGGAAAGTTTTGTTCCTTTTGGCCATCTCTTCTGCTAGAAGAGTTTCTGAATTATCTGCTCTTTCGTGTGAGTCTCCTTTTCTGATTTTTCATCAGGATAAGG
The DNA here is from genome assembly GCF_027579735.1 of Bombina bombina. NCBI lineage: Eukaryota > Metazoa > Chordata > Amphibia > Anura > Bombinatoridae > Bombina > Bombina bombina. The sequence continues at coordinate 553,700,226 of NC_069504.1, read as the reverse complement.
CGGTGTTGCGAACTTCTTTTGAATTTTTACCTAAAGTTGTGAATTCCAACAACATTAGTAGAGAAATTGTGGTTCCTTCATTATGTCCTAATCCTAAGAATTCTAAGGAGAAATCATTGCATTCTTTGGATGTTGTTAGAGCTTTGAAATATTATGTTGAAGCTACGAAATCTTTCCGTAAGACTTCTAGTCTATTTGTTATCTTTTCCGGTTCTAGGAAAGGCCAGAAAGCTTCTGCCATTTCTTTGGCATCTTGGTTGAAATCTTTAATTCATCTTGCCTATGTTGAGTCGGGTAAAATTCCGCCTCAAAGAATTACAGCTCATTCTACTAGGTCAGTATCTACTTCCTGGGCGTTTAGGAATGAAGCTTCGGTTGACCAGATCTGCAAAGCAGCAACTTGGTCCTCTTTGCATACTTTTACTAAATTCTACCATTTTGATGTATTTTCTTCTTCTGAAGCAGTTTTTGGTAGAAAAGTTCTTCAGGCAGCGGTTTCAGTTTGAATCTTCTGCTTATGTTTTTTGTTAAACTTTATTTTGGGTGTGGATTATTTTCAGCAGGAATTGGCTGTCTTTATTTTATCCCTCCCTCTCTAGTGACTCTTGTGTGGAAAGATCCACATCTTGGGTAGTCATTATCCCATACGTCACTAGCTCATGGACTCTTGTTAATTACATGAAAGAAAACATAATTTATGTAAGAACTTACCTGATAAATTCATTTCTTTCATATTAACAAGAGTCCATGAGGCCCACCCTTTTTTGTGGTGGTTATGATTTTTTTGTATAAAGCACAATTATTCCAATTCCTTATTTTATATGCTTCGCACTTTTTTTCTTATCACCCCACTTCTTGGCTATTCGTTAAACTGATTTGTGGGTGTGGTGAGGGGTGTATTTATAGGCATTTTAAGGTTTGGGAAACTTTGCCCCTCCTGGTAGGAATGTATATCCCATACGTCACTAGCTCATGGACTCTTGTTAATATGAAAGAAATGAATTTATCAGGTAAGTTCTTACATAAATTATGTTTTTGCATGTCCTTCATTTCCCAGTTTTCTTGCATTAATTGTTTATATTTATTGAATTGCACATTCTTTGTTTTAATTTACATTTTTGCTGAATGTATTTTTTACCTACATGTGGTTATTTTGCATATTTAGTCATTATTATTTATTTTCATATATATGTGTGACATTACTTGTCCTCAAAAACCTCAAAAATATTGTATATCGTTATATTCAGCCCTATTTTTAAAATTTCTTGGGCGGATCAAAAGAGGTTATATATACAGGCTCTATGAACTCAGAAACTTCATCCTCTTAATAGTCTCTGTCTATTCTACATTTCAGATTTATACTCTACCAAACTGGAAAATGGTTATTTTAAAATCAGTAAGTTTAAAAAAACATTGCTACAGTCACTGGAAGTAAAGGAGCTTTCCTGTCACAAGACAAAAAAGCTAAGGACAGGGTTTATTCCGCTAGATGATTTCCCTCCTTTTGTCATTACAATATGCAAAGATCCTCCTCTTCAGTGCCTCAGATGTTAGTCACCTCCAAATCCACATAGAAGCATTGTTCCTTTTGGTTTAAGTCCAAACAGACAAAAAAAAAGGCTGGCCCTTTCTCCAAATCAGCATGAAGGTACCATTCTGGTGTGGGGTAGACTGAACTTTTTTTCAGGAGACCATATAGGCTTTTGGTCTTACCTTCCTTGAGAAAGATTCCTCTTGTCTCATGTTCCAAAAGATCATTTAAAGGCCAGAGCTTTCTAGGCATGAGTAACAGACCTAGTAGCCATGGGAATGCTTATTCTCCTTACCTGATTTTTAATTAGTATAAAGCAGTTTCAAGGACAAACTTACTCTTTCCTTCCTTAAGTTGTTTCTTTTAAAAACATCAGTTAGTCCCACCTCTCTGTGCAGAGGAAAAAAAATGCTAAAGGGAGATTAATTCTTAATTTGGATGTATAGGCCTTGAAATTTTATCTTCAAGCAATCTCTTAGGTAAACTAATGCAATCACCTTGGCAGAGAGGCTTAAAGCTTTGATTCACGTAGAGTACCAAGTTGCAGGGAAGTCTTCACTGAATGAATTACTGCTCATTCTACCAGAGAAGTCACCACTTCTTGGGTTTTTAGAAATAAAGCTTCCATTGAACAAATGTGCAAGGCACCTACTTGGTCATATCTTGACACCATTACCAAATTCTACCATTTTGACATGTTTGCTACTTTTGAGGCCGCTTTTGTAGGATAGTTCTACAGGGCCTGTTTAGTAACTCTACCTGCCTTAACTGTTTTTCCCTCCCTATTTCATAGTGGTTTTATGGAGTTTACAGCTTGGGAATAGGAGCTCACATGTGATGGATTATGGGCTCTCAATATCTTATGAAAGAAAACAGAATTTATGCTAACCTGGTAAAATATTTTTTTTCATGATGATGACAGTCCACAAGACCTGCCCTGGTTTTTTTTTTTCCATAACAGTTGGCAACAGTACCAGTTTGCACTTATTTTACCTGTTTTTCCTTTCCTACATTTTTATTTTCTCCTTTCTCTTGGCAACATGTAAGACTAAGGAATTATGGGAAAGTGGGATGGATTAAAGTTCTGTTGTGTGGGATGTTTAGCCTCCTTCTGTAAGACTGGAATTTAATCCCACATATGATGGCTTGTGAACTCTCACCATCATGAAAGAAATTAATTTATCAGGTAAGCATACATTTTGTCTTTTCTATATAGAAATTAGGGCATTTGATTAGATTATATTAAGGTTGTATTTCTTGTCACAGTCTGTTGTAATAATTTAAAGGGACATTATACACTAGATTTTTCTTTCTTCTTTTTTTTTGTAGATTATTCATTTATTTAGCCTATACAGGGTTTTTTTGTGTTTTTTTTTTAAATGTATAGATTTGCTTATTTTTTAATAATATTGTGCTAATTTTCAGACTACTAACCAAGCCCCAAAATTTTAGAAGTACACTGATGTATACCTACTCCAGCTTGCTCCTGTTTGTTTAAAGAGTCTTTTCATATGCAGAGTAAGGGGGAGGGGGGAGTGTCTGCTTTTTTTGCTATAAAACCATTTCCAGTGGGTGTTCCAGCTAACCTTTTCAACAGAGCTAAACTGGGAGCTTCTAAGTAAGTTTTTCAACGGTTTTATACTGGATTTTTAGATTAGTATCTGTGCATATTATTCTTTATAGTAGTGTTTATTACATGCAGTTATATGAAAATTGGTGTATACTGACCCTTTAATGAAAGATAATTACATACATGTGTTATTTTTAAATGTTGTCAATAAAAACTGACAGTGCTAATAATTGTGAATAAAAGAAATTGGGCTAGATTATAAGTGGATTGCAAAATATCGCTTTTGCAAAAGCAAAATTTGCTCTCCACTTAGTAATACCAGCGCATGCAAATGCAAATGCAGGTGCAATGCGAACGCAACCTTACGCTCGCATTGCAAGGAAGCTTTGCGCTTACGAGAACACGATTCAATATGCTCCAACTACCACAGTGAAGGGGGTAAGTCGTGCAGCGATTGGCAGCAGATTGTAAATATATATGTATATTAATATATACATATTTATTTATGTGTTAACTCATGAATATATATGTATTTATATATTATTATTTTTTTATTTATATATATATATATATATATATACTGTGTATATATATATATATATATATATATATTTACAGGGAACATACATATCATGTATATTAAACTTGGAGTGTGTGTCCTATACATTTAAAACCCCAAAGTAACATATGTCCATGTCAAAAATGTCAATTAATTAGAACATATGGGTCTAATTAAATCTAATTAAATCTAGTAAGTCTTGTATGTCATAAATCAGATAACAAATAAGTTAGGTATGCCCAGTGTGAGCGTCTGTGTATATATAGTGAGTGGCATAGAACCATCCTAACTATACAGGAAACCAAAAAGTGTTAAAACCGTGTGTACTAAGAGAAACACACAAGATTGCTAATAGGTTACCACTAGCTTCTCCTATATACCTATGGGAACATGAAACCCAATTCCCATTACGTTAAATATACATATGGTCAGAGCTCATATTGTAACTCTATAAAGCTAGTATTAGAGAAATGCGGGGGAATAACAGGAGTAACAGACAACTCACATGGATAACAATCTACACAACTGTTAGAATGTAAGCACAGAAAGCTTTCACAATCCTGTGTCTCAGTTTTGGGACACATTATACGGTATATATTTTTGACCATTTAAGATAGTTTCACATATATAAAATATCCTTGGATACATAACCGTTGATAACATCGTTATCTCATTTATTGAAAATATGAATGGGGAATACTTACACTAATTAAACCTGAGATAGTGAATATAACCAGAATTTCTTATTCCATCTATATATATGTTCCAATATAAATGGACACTACACTACCAGAATGGCACCGTATGTAATGTTTTATATATATATATATTAAAGTATAAGTTTACAATGCAACACAAGTATCTGTATATATCTTAAAAGTCCGTATGATCTGAGACATCTATTGTAACTTGCATCTTACAGAGGTTAAAATAACAACAATGTGATTGGTCAATACCATCACACCCCCTTCTGACTAGAGACTTAATTGAAACGGGTAGTTCACACATCACAGCCGCATTTTGATTGGCAGCCGCGGTCACATGGTGGACACACCTCCTTCCAGATTTGCTGGTGCTCCTTTTAAAAAGGGCACTTACAAGGGTGAAAACAAAGGGAAAAACCCAATAGGGGGCGCTACCAAGAAATATATGTTTCAAACCATCAATACACAGATAACAAATATGACAAAATATGGTATTGGTGTGTGTATGCACACTACTAGATACCAGAGTCCTAGGTCCTGGATGAAAGACAAGATCAAAGTCCTAGGTGCTCAAATAAGGTAGAAATATCCGTCTTCTCAAAACCAGAGGCAGCACTCGATCTTCACCCTCCAAAGGTTAATATATCTAGAATCAAACACAAGGTAAGAGGCGCCGTATGTGTGAATCTGAAACAGCCAACATCAGATAGAAAACATGTGCAGGGTACTCACAGGAGTGGGGACACGTGGTCTTGGTTGAGGTTGCTGGTGGTCACTCAGGCGAGCTGGAGGCAAGCAACTATCAACTCCTGTCTCCATATCGTGGGATCCAGATTCTGAGTCTCTCACTTTGGTTATCCTGGATTGCCTGTTCAGCCAGCTGGTTTGCTGTGAATACCAGCCTGCTCCTATTGGCACATTGGAGTGCCTTTTCATATTGTGAGTACCCTGCACATGTTTTCTATCTGATGTTGGCTGTTTCAGATTCACACATACGGCGCCTCTTTCCTTGTGTTTGATTCTACTTACAAGGGTGATCAGTGCCTTTGATAAAGCAGCAGGCGAAACGCATGTCAGGCGTTCACTCTGCTTCTCCATACAATACCTCTATAATTGTTGGCCTTAATTGGCAATATAGATATTTTGAAGAGTACTCTATTTTTTACAATTGGGGTTATTTGATACAATAATGTTTATGGGTGGTGACAGGCAGTAAGCGGTAGTAGATACATACCAGTATAGCTGTGATCCTGAGCGCACTGTGCCCCTGCCCTGGGTTGTCTGTTACTCCCGTTATTCCCCTGCATTTCTCTAATACTAGCTTTATAGAGTTACGATATGAGCTCTGACTATATCTATATTTAACGTAATGGGTAATGGGTTTCATGTTCCCATAGGTATATAGGTATATAGGAGAAGCTAGTGGTAACCTATTATCAATCTTGTGTGTTTTTCTTAGTACACGCGGTTTTAACACTTTTTGGTTTCCTGTATAGTTAGGATGGTTCTATGCCACCCACTATATATACACAGACACTCACACTGGCCATATCTAACTTATTTGTTATCTGATTTATGACATACAAGACTAACTAGATTTAATTAGACCCATATGTTCTAATTAATTGACATATTTGACATGGAAATATGTTACTTTGGGGTTTTATATGTATAGAACACACACTCCAAGTTTAATATACATGATATATACACTCTTCATGAAGTGGTCTAATATTAGTCAGTAAGTCTCAGATTTGACATTATCTCTATCTTATATACAGTTGTTAGGGTACCCCGGTGTGTTTGCAACTTATAAAGGAATTTGTATATTTGTGATCTCACATTTTAATTATATTACAATAATAAAAGTTACATTTTATGTTTATCTCATCCTCTAGATCTTAACATATATTTGCTATCTAGGCTCTCACCCTTATTTTTTATTAACTCCATTTAACAAGTCTCTGCTTGTGCAATGGCACCCCCACTGCTTCTTAACTATCTGCTGCAGGCTCGTTCATGCAAGCCTGTGGTCGAAGGTGCTTCAAAGCTGCATTGGTAGCTTCTTAAATGAAGCCTATAATATGACCCTAGTGAGTCACATATATTTGCTTGCACCACCATATAGAATTACATTGTATTTTTTGTAGACTGTTTTGTACTGTATTTGTATATCTTTGTTATTGAGAATTGGAGAAAATGTTCCTTAGTGATTTACAAAGTGTTCAATGTAAAATATTATTTTAACCTTCATGATTCAGACACTTTTAACCCCTTCACTACTGGGAATTTCAGATACATGTTTGCTATTACTCCATTACTCCATTTAAACAGAAATAGAACCTTTGGGCTTCATGTATGAAGCAGCGTAAGCTGCTCTGGAGCCCTTGCTGTACAGGTTCAGACATGTCAGCCTCCTTCCTGCAATATAAGAAACAGCGGTCAATAGACAGCTGCTTCTTACACTCTTTGCCACCTCTATTGTATTTTAGTAGTTTTCTTCTGTGAAAAGCACACTGGTCTAAAAGAGGCTGCTTCCGGGTGGTAAATCGCCATAGAACAAGCCACTGAGCTGTTGTTCGTTCCTGGTAGAGCGCTTCTCTCTTTGTATGCAAATTATTATGACCCTGGGGAAGTCTCCCTATGGGTGATGGGGGAAACCAGACGTGGACTCCTTGCCCAGTGTGCTTAGAGGAATGTGGCTGCACCTCACTGACGAGGCCCATAGGAGGCCGAAACGATCGTCTGGGGTTGTCATGTTCCTTGTTCAGAGGAGAATTGCCTGGTATTTCGGGGCTGGACTGACCTTACTTGGCAGGATCAGACTGATATACTTCAGGAAAGTTTTCTTCTGTGAAAAGCACACTGGTCTAAAAGAGGCTGCTTCCGGGTGGTAAATCGCCATAGAACAAGCCACTGAGCTGTTGTTCATTCCTGGTAGAGCGCTTCTCTCTTTGTATGCAAATTATTATGACCCTGGGGAAGTCTCCCTATGGGTGATGGGGGAAACCAGACGTGGACTCCTTGCCCAGTGTGCTTAGAGGAATGTGGCTGCACCTCACTGACGAGGCCCATAGGAGGCCGAAATGATCGTCTGGGGTTGTCATGTTCCTTGTTCAGAGGAGAATTGCCTGGTATTTTGGGGCTGGACTGACCTTACTTGGCAGGATCAGACTGATATACTTCAGGAAAGTTTTCTTCTGTGAAAAGCACACTGGTCTAAAAGAGGCTGCTTCCGGGTGGTAAATCGCCATAGAACAAGCCACTGAGCTGTTGTTCGTTCCTGGTAGAGCGCTTCTCTCTTTGTATGCAAATTATTATGACCCTGGGGAAGTCTCCCTATGGGTGATGGGGGAAACCAGACGTGGACTCCTTGCCCAGTGTGCTTAGAGGAATGTGGCTGCACCTTACTGACGAGGCCCATAGGAGGCCGAAACGATCGTCTGGGGTTGTCATGTTCCTTGTTCAGAGGATAATTGCCTGGTATTTCGGGGTTGGACTGACCTTACTTGGCAGGATCAGACTGATATACTTCAGGAAAGTTTTCTTCTGTGAAAAGCACACTGGTCTAAAAGAGGCTGCTTCCGGGTGGTAAATCGCCATAGAACAAGCCACTGAGCTGTTGTTCGTTCCTAGTAGAGCGCTTCTCTCTTTGTATGCAAATTATTATGATCCTGGGGAAGTCTCCCTATGGGTGATGGGGGAAACCAGACGTGGACTCCTTGCCCAGTGTGCTTAGAGGAATGTGGCTGCACCTCACTGACGAGGCCCATAGGAGGCCGAAACGATCGTCTGGGGTTGTCATGTTCCTTGTTCAGAGGAGAATTGCCTGGTATTTCAGGGCTGGACTGACCTTACTTGGCAGGATCAGACTGATATACTTCAGGAAAGTTTTCTTCTGTGAAAAGCACACTGGTCTAAAAGAGGCTGCTTCCGGGTGGTAAATCGCCATAGAACAAGCCACTGAGCTGTTGTTCGTTCCTGGTAGAGCGCTTCTCTCTTTGTATGCAAATTATTATGACCCTGGGGAAGTCTCCCTATGGGTGATGGGGGAAACCAGACGTGGACTCCTTGCCCAGTGTGCTTAGAGGAATGTGGCTGCACCTTACTGACGAGGCCCATAGGAGGCCGAAACGATCGTCTGGGGTTGTCATGTTCCTTGTTCAGAGGATAATTGCCTGGTATTTCGGGGTTGGACTGACCTTACTTGGCAGGATCAGACTGATATACTTCAGGAAAGTTTTCTTCTGTCAAAAGCACACTGGTCTAAAAGAGGCTGCTTCCGGGTGGTAAATCGCCATAGAACAAGCCACTGAGCTGTTGTTCGTTCCTAGTAGAGCGCTTCTCTCTTTGTATGCAAATTATTATGACCCTGGGGAAGTCTCCCTATGGGTGATGGGGGAAACCAGACGTGGACTCCTTGCCCAGTGTGCTTAGAGGAATGTGGCTGCACCTCACTGACGAGGCCCATAGGAGGCCGAAACGATCGTCTGGGGTTGTCATGTTCCTTGTTCAGAGGAGAATTGCCTGGTATTTCAGGGCTGGACTGACCTTACTTGGCAGGATCAGACTGATATACTTCAGGAAAGTTTTCTTCTGTGAAAAGCACACTGGTCTAAAAGAGGCTGCTTCCGGGTGGTAAATCGCCATAGAACAAGCCACTGAGCTGTTGTTCGTTCCTGGTAGAGCGCTTCTCTCTTTGTATGCAAATTATTATGACCCTGGGGAAGTCTCCCTATGGGTGATGGGGGAAACCAGACGTGGACTCCTTGCCCAGTGTGCTTAGAGGAATGTGGCTGCACCTCACTGACGAGGCCCATAGGAGGCCGAAACGATCGTCTGGGGTTGTCATGTTCCTTGTTCAGAGGATAATTGCCTGGTATTTCGGGGTTGGACTGACCTTACTTGGCAGGATCAGACTGATATACTTCAGGAAAGTTTTCTTCTGTGAAAAGCACACTGGTCTAAAAGAGGCTGCTTCCGGGTGGTAAATCGCCATAGAACAAGCCACTGAGCTGTTGTTCATTCCTAGTAGAGCGCTTCTCTCTTTGTATGCAAATTATTATGACCCTGGGGAAGTCTCCCTATGGGTGATGGGGGAAACCAGACGTGGACTCCTTGCCCAGTGTGCTTAGAGGAATGTGGCTGCACCTCACTGACGAGGCCCATAGGAGGCCGAAACGATCGTCTGGGGTTGTCATGTTCCTTGTTCAGAGGAGAATTGCCTGGTATTTCAGGGCTGGACTGACCTTACTTGGCAGGATCAGACTGATATACTTCAGGAAAGTTTTCTTCTGTGAAAAGCACACTGGTCTAAAAGAGGCTGCTTCCGGGTGGTAAATCGCCATAGAACAAACCACTGAGCTGTTGTTCGTTCCTGGTAGAGCGCTTCTCTCTTTGTATGCAAGTCTATTGTATTTTAGGTACAAAATGGGCTAGATTACAAGTGAGGTGCAAATTGTTTTGCGCAAGCGTTATCGTCTTTTCACAAGCTTTTTTCAGTCCACTGATATTACAAATTGCGCAAAATCGCAATTGCGCTAGCACAATTGCCATTTATGCTTCAATCCTTGCCGCAGACTCAGAGCTGTGGTTAACTGCTTTTCGAAACAAAAAAGCTGCACAAAACACTTCAAAAATACATTACAAAATGCACTTAAACTCATATTAACACTTTCTACTAAAAAATTTTTTTACAAAATATTGCACAAAAAAAAATATAAAGGCTCAAAGATATGAGATCTTGGGTGTTAGAAAAAGAGACAGGCAAATAGCTTTAACACAGAGATACATACATATAGATTGCTAAAGATGTATATGTATGAATGTATCGGGTAAAGTAAGAAGTTGGGTAATCCTAGCATTATTCGGGTAAACTTGACATTACGCAAGCGGCTGTGGGTAAAGCCCATGTAACATGATAAATCTTCTCAGAGTGCATCGAGTCACTGCATCAAACATATATACGATGCACTGTAATTCACACATCTTCACTATCATTTTTGCCTCTGCCTGGATGGTTGAAGGGGAGCTGTTTATTTTAGGTTTGGAAGGCTCTGCCCACACACACGCTACACATAGTGGAATAGCGGATCAGCTATTGTGTGGATATTCACATTTAGTGCTGACTCGCTCACACTATTTTTATTTGCCAATAGAGCTGTTTATTTTATGTTTTGAGATATAATTGTATCCATGTATACTTTTATAGAAGCTGATGGTTTTTAACAGTGCATGCACAAATATATGTATATAGATACTACCCTAACAAACATTTTTGTACTTTGACATGCTGCAAACTATCTATCTGTACACTACTACCACAGTCCACAAACACACCTGAATGGTGCCACTGCCCAATAGCAGGGTACACTCCTGCAGACACACTGCAGTGGACCAAGACTTGAAAAAGCCGCAAGACTAATGAGAGTGACCGGCAGATAACATCTAGCTAACATGGGCTGTATATATACCTCATAACAGATAAGGTTGAATCATGTGATTGTGCATTTGTTTTTCTCACATAATATACCAGAAACACCATCTTGTGCGCTTGTCTATTTGTTTACCTTTTCAGGTTTCTTGTGGAGGATCCTCATCTGGAGGAGAATCTTTATTACGGACACAGCTGCAGAGAACAGGGGCTTAGTGGAACTGGTCCAAGGGACTTTTATGATTTCAAAACCACTGTGGACGATCGGACGGTTTTAAATTTAGGGACTGGATCAGTGGTGCTGTATAAACTTCCCTTTGTTCTATATATTATTTAATCATTTTCTATAGCATCCAGTGTATACTGGTTGAGTGTACTTTCCTGCCTGTTGCTCTAAGCGCTGTTTCTTTTCTTATACATTGTAATTTATATACTGTATGTCTATATATGTGTACATATATATTAATGTATTTAGATGTGTATATATGTGTTTATAGTCATATATACTGTGACAGCGTGAGAGGAGTGTATGTTAGCAGGAGATTGGAAAGGTAATTTTTTTTCAATATTTTATATTTAATAAATACATAACACACCTTAACCTTGCTGTTTGAGCGTTCAAAAATTAGCTTTAAATGTGTCCGTCTAAAATGGACTGGTGATCTCAGATTAAATCCTAAATGTTGTTGCTGTATTAAAAAAAATCTGAACACAGAAAAACTATTTAACATAGAAGAGTATGACTAAAATCCTACTTTATAAATAAAATGTTGATTAATTATATATTGTTGTAAAATGTTTGATACATTTCACGATCACAAGATAATAAATTCAGTTATACCTTAATATATATGAAATATGTACATAGAAGCCACTGCTCAAAAATACACACAAAAGTACAAAACCAAAACATATTACACACTCAAAAATATTTAACCAAAGGGATATGTATTCACTTCATTAGCAGGGTCTATATAATGATCAATATGTTCCTATTATTCATAATGTAAGTTGTGAAAGGTATCTGATCACTTTTAATGATATTACTACTATCAAAAGGTCTGGATAGTCAGAGCATATATGTTTTATCATATTACTTAAAGTATTCTAAAGAAATAAAATCTCCTAACTGACAGAAGGATATGTGCACATTGCAGATTTAATTCTGCTCTTTCATTTTCTCTTTTCAATCCCTCAGAATGAATAAATCTTTAAGTGAGATTGGGCTGAAGAAATTCAAATATATGATGTGTCATGTTGCACACAAGAGAATGTGAATAAAGGGATTTTCCTTTTATCTGCAACTATATAAAGAGGTTAATCCATGTTTAAATAAAAGAATGTGCACAAGTAAAAAAAAGTCAATAAATGCAGTCTTGAGAAGATTAAATATAATTCAATTTTCCCGTCAGGTAAAATAATAAACATTTTAGTAAAGAAGAATGCACAAAATATGACCTTAGAAGTTATGGATAAGCCATACTTTGTACACTAAGACCATCTCTACATATTGAAGGGCAATACCAGCATCCAGTCCAGACCCAAACACAGATTTACAAGTTTTTTTAATTCAACTTCCTTAGTTTTTTCTATATGAAAATTGAGTTATAATTATTTTACATTTCAATGTTCTTCACATAGAAATACTGTATATAAATATATATATATATATATATATATATATATATAATCAAAAAAAGAAGAAGATAATAGCGATTGAAATGTAGAGTAAAAATCTTTAATGCCACATGCAACATAGAGCAACTCACAAGATATATGATTAAAAATAGCACATCACAGGAGGTAATCAAAAAGTCAGCAAGGGAGAGCTAGGTTCACAATCTGTATTAATAGTCACCAAATACACGCTAGGCTCCCGGTTTGATGTTGGTCGAAAGTTCTGTGTATATAACAGATGGAAATTCGCTTGAAAATCCACAGCGTGAAAGATTCCACGAATAAATGACAAGGAGAGTCTGCTGAAAATTCCAAAGATGAATGCAAACCCTCAGCTCTATCCAATAGACTCCTCAATGCCAGCGAGGATCTATGGACGCCTCACAGGGTCAAACTTCTACAAACAATACTTCAACGCGTTTCGTCTTGATCAACAGGACTTTCTCAAGAATAGATTGCAGAAGGAAGCTCTGGTCCATAAAAAAGAGGAACTCGGTGCTCACGCCCACAAAATGCCAGAGATTCATTGGATAATTGAAAGAGTAACCTAAATATATAACGAACACAGTATAGAAAAATGTATAACAATAAAACATTTCAATTACAATTGAGCAAAATATGAAAGTATACTAAAACGGAAAAAGACTATTGGCTAGATTACGAGTTGTGCGTTAGGGTTAAAAAGCAGCATTGAGAGGTCCCTACGCTGCTTTTTCATGCCTGCTGGTATTACGAGTCTTGAAATGACAGGTTCACAGCTCACTTTTTTGGCCAGACTCGGAAATACCGCAAATCCACTTACATCAATTGCATATCCTATATTTTCAATGGGACTTGCATAGCGCCGGAATTATGAGTCTAACCAAAAGTGAGCGGTACACCCTCTCCTGTCAAGACTGGTACCGCATTTAAAAGTCAGTAGTTAAGAGCTTTACACTACAACGCCGTAGCATAAAACTCTTAACTAAAGTGCTTAACAGTACACTAACACCCATAAACTACCTATCAACCCCTAAACTGAGGCCCCCCACGTCGCAAACACTAAAATACATTTTTTAACCCCTAATCTGCCAAACCGGACATCGCCGCCACTATAATAAATATATTAACCCCTAAACTGCCGCACTCCCGCATTGCAAACACTAGTTAAATATTATTAACCCCTAATCTGCCGGCCCTAACATCGCTGACAACTACCTACATTTATTAACCCCTAATCTGCCTCCCCCAACGTCGCCGCCACTTTAATAAAGTTATTAACCCCTAAACCTAAGTCTAACCCTAAACCTAACACCCCCTAACTGAAATATAATTTTAATAAATCTAAATAAAATTACTATCAACTAAATTATTCCTATTTAAAACTAAATACTTACCTGTAAAATGAACCCTAAGATAGCTACAATATAACTAATAATTACATTGTATCTAGTTTAGGGTTTATTTTTATTTTACAGGTAACTTTGTATTTATTTTCGCTAGGTACAATAGTTAAAGGCAAAAAGGCTCCACACCAATTAGAAAGGTGTCCGGTTCAAGCAGGTTGTTTTAATTTAGAAGGTGCAATAAAGTTTTAAATATTTCTATTCCTTCTGAAAATGACATCTGGTTTGTATCCTAATACTTTATCCAAAACTGGATCTAGCTTTAAAACTTTCCAATGTTTGCTCAAAATATTTTTTATTTTGTAATGCTGATTGTTATACCTGGTAACAAATTTAGGATTACTTTCTTTCAAAAATCTCCCTTGTTTATTATTTTTGAACTGATTATTAATAAGTGTAGACCTATCCATATCCGCTACCTTATTTATGCTATCTCTTAAAAGTTTTGGATTGTATCCTTTTTCTAAAATTCTGTTAGTTAAAATATCTGATTCTTTATTAAAATCGTCAATGTTAGTGCAATTACGCTTTATTCTTTGATATTGCCCTAGTGGAATGTTGTTCTTCCATTGTTTAAGATGACCACTTTTGGCATTAAGGAGACTATTTCTATCAGTGGGTTTCCTGAAATTTTTTACTGATACAATATTAGTATCTGTATCATGAAACAAAATGAGGTCCAAGAAAGCAATAGATATAGGTGAACTGTCATGAGTGAGTATTGGTATTAATGTTTTTCATAAAATCATCAATCTTATCTGGGGGACCCTGCCTTATCAATAAAATGTAATTGATAAAATTATGGTATTTCATGATGTTGTGTGTAAAGGGATTATTATTACAAATCATGTTTTCTTCAAAGTAGGCCATGTATAAATTTGCGTAAAGTTGTCCCCATTGCCGTACCCTGTAGTTGTTCATAGAAGATACCCTCAAATTAAAAATAATTGTGGTTTAAAGTAAAACGGATGGTATCCATAATAAAATCAATTTGAACTCTTGGTAATTTACTTTTAACGATAATATCTTTAAAAGCTGTAATCCCCTGTTCATGGGGTATGCTAGTATATAGAGCAGATGCGTCACATGTGATCCACAAATACTCCTTGGTCCAAGGTAATCCTTACATCTTATTAATAACATCTATAGTGTCTCTGAGATAGGCCCTAGTGCCAATAACCAAAGGTTGTAAAAAGGAATCTATATATTTGGATAAATTATCACACAGAGAGCATATCCCAGAGACAATAGGTCTACCTGGAGGATTTAAAGAATCCTTATGGATCTTCTGTAAATGATAAAAACAAGCTATTTTAGGTGCCACCTCATATAAAAATGTGAATCCATCCATATTTAAAACATCCATTGATTTTGCCTCAGTTAAAAATATAAATAATTATTTTTTATATTTATCAGTGGGGTTAAAAATTTAAAGCCATTGTTCATCTGTTTGTTACTTTTTTCTTTTTTGTGTGTTCTTACCCGGGGTATATACCCTTTTGCATTTAATAAAAATTTATATTTTTATCACTTCACCTGGTGCTCCTGTTACACATTTTTTCTGCAGTTCTCAAAAAGGCCAGACAGTGAGCACAGGTAAGGATAAATACTGTGAGAGGTAGCTAGAAGCTTGCTGCATTAGACTGCAACATTAAAGGGACAGCTGGGAAACCACGGATGCTGTAAAGAAGAAATACTTCATATGTCCAGCTAAAGCATTTTTGCTATATCATTGCTAAAAGCCGGAGGTGAGCAGAATAGGACGGACATCCCCAACATAGGCGACACAGCACCTAAGAACAAGGCTGCCCCTTTTCCAAGGAGGCAGTGAGTGGTGAGTCACCTTTATTACAAAATTTCATCTACAGTGGATTGTTACTGCCTCATTGGAATCTGAATGGTGGGAGGTGTTTTGGGGGGAAACACCGCCATCCTAGTGTATGTACATATATACACCTTATACAGTCTATTTGCACAGCAGCTTTTAACAACATACTATTGAACTGAATCTTCTGTCCTTACAGATTTTTTCATCTATTTACTTAATACACACACCCAACCTATTTCCCTCCACTCTTTTCATGTTAAAAATTTAAAGGTAAGTATGTATCAGTATCTTTTAAAAGGCGATGTGCTTCTCTTAAATAGTTATTCCTATTTTGAACCACTATACCTCCACCTTTGTCAGCCGCTCTCACTAAGTGTTTTAAGGGTAAATCTCTCTTCTTTTCGAAAGAATGAGGGAATTGTAACTGGGGTGTTTTCGATAGTGCCTCAATATCCTGACACACTAATCTATTAAATATCTTATTATACTCAGTCTGAGTTTGTAAAGGATAAAATATAAGATTTCCTTTTTATAGAACAGTGATTAATTGGAAAGTCCTCATCATACTCATATATAGATATCCCTGACAAATTCATAATGTCCATAACTTCATATGGCACTTCATTAGTATCTAAACTCTCCAAAATCTTGACAATCTCATAATCATCATCCCCCAATTGTACTGTACATTATCAACAAAATTGTTTTAAGGTGATATTTCTAATGTTCAATGTTAGCTCACCAGCTTACATGATACATCCTTGCAGTCATCCTTCCAGAGCTAGTTGAAACCACTCACTGGACCATCGATCACCATTTTGCAGTCCTCACTGAGTTTGCCTAATCCCTCACTCCTTGGGTGCCAGCCGTTTAGTCGATGTTTAGCTGTTTTGGTTTGTATTCAATACAAAAAATGTGTGTCACTGCACAAGCCAACACCTACTGGTTGCATAGACTCAAAATATATATATTTACAGTCTGCTTGCAGGAGTAACTTATCAATATCCTTTCCTCTGTGTTTTAAATGTATTAGTTCTAATCCAATAAATCTAAACTCTTTATCACTACTCCCGTGCACTTCTTCAAAATGTCTCATTAAGCCATTGTTTTTGGAATTAGCATTGATTATATCGCTCCGATGTTCCTTAATGCGTTCATGAAGTTCCCAGTAGGTTTTACCTAAATAAAATCTAGGGCATGAGCATTATACTAGATATAAAACCCCTGTACTTTTGCAGTTGATATATTCTCTCACTTTAAAGGTTTTACCTGTGACATTTGTTATTTTATTGCTCTTAATGTGTTTACATACTATACATTTTTTTTACAGGGGAAGGATCCACATTTGGGTTAAAATCTTTTCAGACAATATTTGCCATAGTTGAGGGAAAAATACCTACAATTTGCTCAATCTTATAATCTAAGGTCAAGACCTTCCAATGTTTTCTAAAAATTGCCAAAATATCATTCCATTTATCATTGTAGGATGAAATGAAGCACATTTTTCCTTCATTATTTTTATTGATGGGGTGAAATGCACACAGCGATCTTCAGACATTTCCACCAGTTGGTTTTGGCATCTGCTGTCACACATGTGTTTGTATTGGAAACATGCCAGACCCGCTAACCGCTACCTATGACATTGAGTAAACAGCTGGGACCCAAGGAGTGAGAGATTCAGCAAACTCAGTATGGACTGCAAAATGATGTTCGATGGTCTGGTGAGTAGTCACAACTAGCTCTAGGAGGATGGCTGCAATCTGATCCAGTTAGGTAACATTGGAACAAAGGTAATACAGAATTATCCGTGACCGTGACATTACACTATGGGAGAACCATGTGAATAAGATTTGACATGACTATGCTTGATAGCATGTATTGCTTTTACGTGTATACATACATTTCATCGCTTGTAAGTATGATAACTTTATTGCAAGATCTATTTTATAGTTAGCTTAAAATAGCTTGATATCTGTTGATTGAAGCTAGAATAAACTAATTAATAGTATATGTTACCTGCATACGTGTTTGTATATGATAATGCTGTATATGGGCTAGTGCTGGATAAGGTCTTCCTATAACTTACTCTTTAGCTGTAATTCTATGTGTTCTCAAGACCTCCATGCACTGGAGGGTTCTATTAGAGTTTTCTGTAGGAATCCCCCAAATACCCTTTAGTGTAGCATATAATCCTTGTAGTTGGACAAGTTAATTTTGCCCTGTGCTCAGGAAGATTATCCAGGGGGTGGGGGACACAGATAATGATAATGAATTTTGAAAACAATGGCAGGTATAAATGAACAGGAGTGGAAATTTGACATTAATGATACATTTGCTTTGGATACAGATAACAATCAGATGATAGGGGATGGAGCCATATATCATGATTTTAAAGTTCATAGAACTAATTTGGTAAAACAACTTAAACTTAAACAGGATATTTCTAGTCGGTTTAAGATTAAGAAAGAAACCAGGTAACATCTTAAATAATCCCATTACTGAGAATTTTAAAAAGAAATTGGAGGATCACCTATCTGAGTGTTCTATGAATGTAAAGAAGTTAAAGGGACATGAAACCCAAAAAGTTTCTTTCATGATTCAGATACAGAATACAAATTTAAACAACTTTCTAATTTACTTCTATTATTTAATCTGTTTCATTCTATTGGTATCATTTGTTGAAGGAGCAGCAATGCACTACTGGTTTCTAACTGAACACATGGGTGAGCCAATCACAATCAATATATATTTGCAGCCACCAATCAACAGCTAGAACCTAGGTTCTCTGCTGCCCCTGAGCTTGCCTAGGAAAACATTTCAGCAAAGGATAACAAGAGAAGGAAGAAATTAAATGATAGAAGTAACATAGTAACATAGTAGATAAGGTTGAAAAAAGACTGAAGTCCATCGAGTTCAACCTATACAAATCTAAAATACTTACAAAAAGCTCCAGTTAATCTTACATAACCCCACTAAAAGGTAACTCATTTAATACTAGCAATCATATCCATGAATTTTGTTTATATACAGAAATGTATCCAGACTATTTTTAAATCTATCTAGGGTATTGGCATTCACTAACTCCTTTGGTAATGAGTTCCACAATTTTATTGCTCTTACAGTGAAAAAACTTTTCCGTTGCAGGAGATTAAATCTCCTTTCCTCCAACCTTAAATTGTGACCTCTTGTCAGAAACAATTTTCTTGGAATAAACAGAGCTTCTGCCATCTCTGAATATGGACCTTGAATATATTTATATAAAGTAATCATGTCACTCTCAAGCACCTTTTTTTCTAAAGAAAACAGACCCAGTTTGACTAGCCTCTCCTCATAGGTTAATTTCTCCAATCCCCTTATTAGCTTTGTGGCCCTTGTCTGAACTTTTTCTAGTTCTGCAATATCTTTTTTGCGATCGGTCCCCAGAACTGCAGTCCATACTCAAGATGAGGTCTTACCAGGGCTTTATATAGTGACATAATTATGCTTTCCTCCCTTGAATCAATGCGTCTTTTAATACACGCTAGTATCTTATTAGCCTTTGAAGCTGCTGCCCTGCATTGTGCACCCATCTTTAGCTTGTTATCTATTACTACTCCCAAATCCCTTTCCTCCTCTGTTTGGCTAAGTCTTGTTCCATTTAAAAAA
The DNA here is from genome assembly GCF_027579735.1 of Bombina bombina. Classification (NCBI taxonomy): domain Eukaryota; kingdom Metazoa; phylum Chordata; class Amphibia; order Anura; family Bombinatoridae; genus Bombina; species Bombina bombina. The sequence continues at coordinate 553,680,894 of NC_069504.1, read as the reverse complement.
TATGTTGCCTGCTTAAGTTTACTTCCAAAATGTAGAACCATGCATTTTTCCATATTAAATCTCATTTTCCATTTACTTGCCCATACTTCTAATTTTTGCAGATCCCTTTGTAATGAAAGTTCATCCTGCTCTGACCTAATGACCTTACTTAACTTAGTATCATCTGCAAAAATAGAGATGTCGCTATTTAATCCTTTCTCCGTCATTTATAAAAATATTAAAAAGAACAGGACCCAGTACTGATCCCTGGGGGACTCCACTGATTACCTTTGTCCAATCTGAGTATGATCCATGTACTACTACTTGTTGCTCCCTTTCTTTTATCCAGTTATTTATCCATGAGTTAACATTTTCAGCTATTCCCAGTCCCTTAATTGTGTGCATTAATCTCTCATGTGGCACTGTATCAAATGCCTTTGCAAAATCTAAGTATATCACATGAACTGATTTCCCTTTATCTATATTTTTACTTACTTCCTTGTAGAATCTAATTAGATTAGTTTGACATGATCTATTTCTCCTAAAACCATGCTGATTAGAACTCATAATCTTGTTTACACGAATATGCTCATCAATATAATTCCTTATAATCCCTTCAAATATCTTCCCCACTATTAATGTCAGACTAACTGGTCTATCGCTTCCTGGATCATCCCTGTTTCCCTTTTTGAAGAGTGGCACCACATCAGCTTTACACCAATACTGGGGTACCATGCCTGAGGATAATGAGTCTTGAAAAATTAAGAGTAGAGGTTTGTCTATAACAGTGCTAAGTTCCCTTAACACCCTTGGGTGTAAACCATCTGGGCCTGGAGTTTTATTTACCTTAATATTATCCAGTTTTTTTCCTGATAACCTCTAAACATAACCCAGTTAATGGTATGGACTTGCATGTTCTATTTTGTTCCAAAGTATCATCCAATGGTTCCTCTCTTGTGTATACTGAAGAGAAAAAACTGGTTTAGTACCTTAGCCTTCTTCCTGTCATTATTTATCATGCTACCCTCCACGCATTTTAATGTACCTATATTAATCTTCTAAGATTTTTTGCTATTTATGTACTTAAAGAACCTTTTAGGGTTAGACTTAGAATCCTTTGCAATTAATTTTTCATTTTCAATTTTGGCTAATTTGATTGCTTTTTTGCATGCTTTGTTACATTCCTTATAAATATGGTATGTTGAGTCTGTACTATTTTCTTTGAATAATTTAAATGCCCTACATTTTTTCCAAATTTCTCTTAACACATTTTTATTTATCCACAATGGCTTTGATTTTTTTTTTTTATAACCATATGGTATTTGTTGTTATTTATATTTATTTAGCAAAGTTGTAAATAGTATCAATTTATCCTCTGTATTTTTATTAGTGAACACATTGTCCCAACTTATATTATTTAATGATTTCCTTAAATCGTTGAATTTTGCTTTTTTGAAGTTAAAAGTCTTAGTTAAAACTTTATGACACTGCATATAAAAAGAGATTTCAAATGTGACCATGTTATGATCACTGTTACCCATATGTTCTTTGACTTCTGTGTTTGATATTATATCTGTATTGTTTGATAGCACTAAATCCAATATAGCTTTACTCCTAGTTGGCTCCTCTATTAATTGTGACAAGAAGTTATCCCTGAGAACATTTAAAAATCTATCCCCCTTAGCTGAATTACTAGTTTCATTGGCCCAGTTTATATCAGGGTAGTTAAAATCTCCCATAATTACAGCACTGTTATTAGCAGCCTTGCCTATTTGCATTAGTAGTTGAGTTTCCTCCAGGTCACTAATGTTAGGGGGCTTGCAGCATGTTCCTAGTAATATTTTTTAGGATTTTCCCCCCACTCTTTATTTTAACCCACAGGGTCTCTACATTGTCACCTGTATCATAAATATCTTCCCTTATTGTAGGTTTAAGGTTAGGTTTAATATACATGCAGATTCCTCCACCCCTTTTATTATTCCTGTCCCTCCTAAATAAAGTATACCCCTCTAAGTTAACTGCCCAGTCATGTGAATCATCCCACCAAGTTTCAGTTATACTAATAACATCATAGCCCTCTTCTGAAACTAAGAGCTCCAGCTTCCCCATTTTACCCGTCATGCTTCTTGCATTTGTTGTCATACATTTAATTTTCATGTGCTTTCTGCTGCTACTTGGTGTGCTTTCCTCTATACTTTCTAATGTGACATTTCTTAAGTCATCCCTTCCTTGAGATATTAAGGGAGTGACATATTCACAGACTGATCTCTCTATTCTATTGTGTTCTAACTGACCCTCCCCCCCTTTGCCTAGTTTAAAAGGTTCTCTAAACGTGCTACCATCCTTTCCCCCAACACACCTGCACCCATGTCATTCAGGTGCAAGTAAATTGGAAAGTTGTTTAAAATTGTATTCTCTATCTGAATCATGAAAAAAAAAATGGGTTTCATGTCCCTTTAATCCTGAGTGAAAATCAGTTGAAATTTAGAAAAATTGAGGAATATAAAAGATTTAAAAAGAATGAGATTATGGCAGAGACAAGGAAAATGCAGAATAAAACAAAATCAGTTTTATCAGTATTATCTGCTTAGTTTAGTATCTTGTCTTGTGGCTACTTATATCGATAATAACATGTTCAATACAGTCTAAGACTTGTTAAATTTAAAACCATACTGTGGGATTACTGAAAAATAGCTTGAGGGCTTGAGGCTTTTTTTCTCTGGCAATTCTTTGAAAAATGCATTTTAAAATATTCCTAGGACATTCTATCATGCCTTTCCATGAATCTGTTTCATTAACCTACACTAACCTTCCTCCCTCCTCTGCTATCCCCGTAACCCCATAGCATGTAAGCCTATGAGCCCAGCTGTTTGTAGTCCACCTTCATAAGAGCCGACTACAACAGTGCAACTCTCGGCAGGACCCTCTACCCAATTGATCCCTGTAATTGTTTTTATATACCACCTATGTTTATAGCACTGAGGAACCTGTTAGCACTCTACAAATACCTGATAATAATAATCTGTTCTGAACTTACTCTTTGTTTTAACCTTTGGTTGATATTAACCCATAACCTATCATCTGGTCTAGCACTAACTGTTTCATTTTTGAGCAATATATTTTTGGTCCACATGCAGCATCCACCCTTATCTTTAATCACTTATTCACAGTGATGTATGGTGGCCTGAAAAGCGAAGTTTCAAATATGTAATTTCGAAATAATATGCTATTATATATTTTATTAAATTATATAGAATGGGAAAATGAGTTATAGATAAATACAAAAACTGCATATAACCAAATGTGCACACGCATGATTTCTCTATTTCATATCAAGTAACAAACTTTAAAATGAATCACCAGTTAACAGTAGAGTAGAGCAATTGCTGCTGAACATAAAAGGTTCCTCCTGTGGTTATATGTTTAGACAACAGTTACTATACTGGTACTGGGGCTTGAATGTGTTGAGAAGTTATTGGCAAAGTTTTGTTTTAAAAATGTTAGCTGAGAATTTCAATATGTAAAACCTTGCTACATTTACTCCTTTGGTCTCTTGCGTGACCGATAAAAAATTTATTTTTTATTTTTTATTTTTTTTAAGTTTTCAAACAAGCTTTATTGAAGAGAATATGGGACAAACAATGACAAAGGTTACGTATCTTTAAGCTTAAATGAAGCAATCAAAACATTCTTACTGTAGAACCCGTTCCTGGGTTTCTAATGTCTCTGTGATTGTTGAAAGTTTGTGTCTTGGTAGCGATTAGTCTGTTTCTCTTTACTTTTGCATTGTGGTAAAGTTGCGTTCATCTGAGCTTGTTTCAGCCAGCTGTATAGCTCGCTGCGTGATGGCATAGATTTTAACAATTAAACTTTTACTTTAAAATTTAACATCAGGACTTTAACTTTATAACCTTAGTAGTAACTCGGCTTTCTGTTACATATCACCGAGTTTGAATTATAGTTCCTAATGTTGTGGCCTCACGTAACCATTCGTAGGGCAGGAAAAGTGAAAAATCAGCATTGTACAGTAAGGGTGAGAGGGTATAAGAAGGGGGGAGTCAGAGGGGGGGAGTCAGAAGGGGGGGTGAGAGAGCATAAGGAGGAGGAGAAAAAAAAAGGGGGGGGAGTTTTAGGGATTGATCATGGGCGTCGAACAGACGCCTGCTCAGTAAGTGGCTATTTGGAGTATTATCATTAATTAAAATCCCCTATCCTCCCAGATGAGTGTCATCATCTCATGTGGGGCAAGTTTTCCTGTCTTAAGGTAGTGATATCGCTCCAGTCTAAGTAGATCACTAACTCTATGTTTCCATTCCTGCAGGGTCGGGCTTTGAATTTTTTTCCAGTGAACGGTTATTAGACCCTTTTGCGCCATTCAGCATCAGTAGGTGAAGCAGATATTTGTCCTCTCCCACCACCTTGGGGAGCCCCTGGTATATTAAGTATGTGGGTTTTGGCAGGATTATAATCTTAAATTTCCTGCTCATTTCTCCTAGTACCTCCTCCCAGTATAGGCGTATGTGCGGGCATGTACACCAAATGTGTATCAGTGATCCCTCCTCCCCACATCCCCTCCAGCATCCCCCATCCACATGCGGGTAAATTTTGTGCAGTCGTTGGGGCGTCATGTACCATCTGCTCAGTAGTTTGTAATGGGTTTCCTGGAGTTTCATAGATACTGACGCTTTTTTAGCTTTTGAAAAGATCTTAATCCAATCTTTGGTGTCTATGTCCTGACCAAGGTCAGTTTGCCAGGCAGCTGTGTATGTCGGTAAGGAGGATGTTCCCCCAGTCAGTAGTGTTTTATATATTAAAGATATCAGATGTGATGGAGTCTGCGTCATGGTGCAAAGAGCCTCGTAGGGTGTTTTTTGTCTGGTGAGGTCTGTTATGTTGTGATGTGTCGATATGTAATGTTGCATCTGCGCTACTTGATACCATGAAGTGAATATTTCTGGTGCCCATTCTGCTAGGTCAGTCTGTGATTTGAGTGTCCCTTGTTGCAAAGCATTAGTTACTGACGCTTCCGCCAGGGCGTAGTACTCACCCGCTGTGTGTGGTCTAAATTCTATTCCCAAATCGGGATTTTCTTTGATTGGGGTGTTCGGTGAGTGGGGTGTGGATATGTGTGGTTCTTTGCGAAGTATTTTGTCCCATACCTCAAACACCTCCTTTATCAATGGGTACTGTGTCAAGGCAGGTGGTCTGCTCCTGGCTGAGATCCATGCCAGTGCACCCACGTTACCCCTCCCCAGGATATCGTTGTCAATTTGGACCCATGCTTTGTTGCGCATGTTTTGGCTCCACTCCACTAACCGTTGTAGTGAGATGGCTCTTTGATATTCTTTCAGCAAGGGCACTCCCAGACCCCCCCATTTCTGGGTAGGTACGTGGTATATTTCCTGATTCTTGGTTTTGTGCCATTCCATATATAGGTTTCTATTGCCTTCTGGATTCGAGTGATATATTGCATATTTGGGGAGATGGGTACTGTCTGCATCACATAGAGTACTCTTGGCAAGATGTTCATATTCACTACCCCAATTCGCCCCATCCATGAGATGGTCTTGTTTTTCCAATTGTTTAGATCTTTTATTATCTCGTCACTGATATGTTTATAATTTGTCTCAATTGTTTCTCTCACATTGGGAGTGATTTCTATCCCTAGGTATTTTATGGAATGGCGCGCAATCTTAATTGGGCAGCTATTTCGCATCTCCTCAATTAATTCGGGTCGTTCGTTGACAATCAGTATTTCGGACTTTTGTGGGTTAAGCAGGAAGTTTGATACCTTTCCATATGCCGAGAGCTCGGTCATGGCTTCATTTAATGAGTCTGGAGTGTCCGAGATAGATAGAAGAATATCGTCGGCATACATTGAGAGTTTTTTGCTCTTTGCCACCCATCAAGAATCCCCTGATTACTGGGTTATGTCTGATTCTACTCGCCAGGACCTCAATCGTGAACGCAAATAATAGTGGCGAGAGAGGGCACCCCTGCCTGGTGCCATTGTGGATATTGAATTGTTTAGAGAGCGTACCGTTCACCCTAACCTTCGCGTTTGGAGAGGAATACAGGGACATAATCATGTTTATAATTTCATCTCCGAAGCCCAATTTTTGTAGCGTGAGCTTCATGAATGACCAACTCACCCGGTCAAACGCTTTTTCAGCGTCTGTGGTGACCAGGGAGAGTGGCATCCCGTGAAGCTGGGCGTGTGTGATCATTTGCAAGAGTTTCAAGGTGTTATCTCTCGCCTCGCGGGCAGGGATAAACCCTACCTGATCAGTTGACCAACCAGGCCAGGTAGTAGTCTGTTTATTTCTGGATGCCAAGACCTTGGCCACGGATCTAACATCTGAGATCAGGAGCGATATAGGTCTAAAGTTTTACGAGGTTAGGTCCTGCGGTTTCCCCGGCATGGGTATCACTGTGATATAGAGCCTCCAACATGGAGCCGGGGAGCTTGGGTAGCCGGGGAGAGTGTTGAACACGTCCCCACCAGGATTAGGAGCAAGCAGAGTCTATGTATGTGTCATGGTATCCACATAACCAACTATACCTTTAAGACCCAGTGCCGGACTCACTTCTTTTCCCTATTTAAGGCTCCTCCTCATGATATCTCATTGCTTAGTATTGCAGTACTCTTATCCTAGATCCTCTGTGAACCTATGCCATCCTTGTGAACGCTGTTCACAAACCTCTGAACTCTGAGAAACTTAACATTGAACTCCTATCTCTGTTGTCTTGTTTTATTTTAAGGCAACTTATCGTTTTTCCTGTGTTCTATTATTTAAAGTTGAGAGGACTCTGCTTTATCTCTCTGCCGCACTCCGGTTCCAGCTACCGCTCTCCTTGCCTGTCAGCTCACAGCAAGTGTTCTACGGGAACGCGGTGACGTCATCCGCCAGCTTCACATTACCGCTGATAGCAGCAGCTCCTATTCCTCTGCTCTCTCCCTCAGCTTGTGGCGAGTTTTGCTTCGCGTTCCTGCTTGGTAAGGACTGCTCTAGTTTGATCCTCTGAGCTACCGCAGAAACATTGTATCTTTGCCTTACTCTCCTAAAAAACAAATCTAAAGTTATATGAGTGCCAATATTATTTGTTCTGATCCTCTCACTCCCATAAGTTTTTCTCACTGTGTGGCAGCCATTTTTTGTTTTCTCTTGCAAGAGTCTGAATGTTATAAACATCACACTGCATACAACTCTTATATCAGGATTGTTTTCAACTACCCCTGCTGCTTTATTTTTTCCTTCCACAGTGTCAACCCTGACACATGTGGCAGCCATAGGGGAGATGTGGGAAACTGCACCTGTATATTAATATTGTATTGTGTGGATTACTGAGTAATACATTGTTGCGCAGGATCACCATGTGTATCCCATACTATTCACTAATACAATACACCCTATTTAATAGTGTCATATCCTAGCAGTTGTGGTTCTAATGCACCTGATGTTACATTCTTATTTAAGCTCTTTAAATTTCAGTTCCCTTGACATACCCTTGACAGTATGTTTTATAATATTTGAGGCCAAAGCCATCGGGTTCCGGACTTTTCCCTGAGGGGAGATCTTTAACTGCTTTTTTGATTTCTGCTATAGTGATTGGGGAGTTCAGTGAGTCCCTGTCCTGCTCTGTCAGCTTAGGGAGGTCAGTATTCTCGAGGTACTCCCGAACAAGATCGTCGTCTTGCGATGGTTGTGGGAGGTTTCCCTCATCTGGGTCTTTGGTAGTTAGATTGTACAGAGATTCATAATAATCTCTAAAGATGTCTGCATCGAGTCAGCATCAGATTTCATCACTCCTCCCTTATCATTTAAGTGATGTACGAATGCTTTTAATTTCTTCCTTGCAATCGCTCTGGCCAGTAGTTTCCCCGCCTTATCCCCAGTGTTCAAAGTATAATTGTCTCAACATCAGCGCCTTTTTCTGTACTCTTCTTGCAGATATTGCAGTAAGTTTCCCCTGACTGTTGCCAACTCTCGTGTTTTAGTTTCGTCAGTCGGTTGTAGCTTATGGTCTTGTTCAGCCTGCTCAACCTGAGATAGCAGAGAGTGGTAGCGCTCTCTCTTAGCTTTGTTTAAATTGGATTTTCTCCTAATTAGGAGACCCCTTATGGTGCATTTATGCGCTTCCCAGACTGTGGTGTCCTTCATGTTAACATCCCTATTAAGTAGGAAGAAGTTTGAGATTTCTTCATGGAGATCTGTCTTAAAGATAGGATCTTCCAATATCGTGTCATCCAGACGCCACACAAATGGCGAGACAGGCACGTTGGGCCACAGAATGGAGCAACTGACCCGGGGCATGATCTGACCAAGTTATGGCACTGATATTGCTGCTTTGGGTTATTGTGAGCCCAGTGGTGTATGTTTATAGGTAATCAATCCTTGAATATTTTCTATGTGGGTGCGAGTAGAACGTGTAGTTGGTATGTTGTGGGTGATGTACTCGCCAAATGTCGTGTACGGTTATGTCTGCTAGCATTGTTGTCACCCCGCTTAAGTGTTCTGTGGGGGACGCTGGAGATACCATCCGATGTGTCCAGGGCCGGGTCTAGTGGGGCATTAAAGTCCCCTCCAAGAAATAAGATTCCAATTCTCATTTCCAAGATTTGATTTTTGTGAGGAAGAGGTGTTGTGCGTGATTTGGGCAATAGACATTGGCCATCGTGATGGGCCTACCAAAAAGGGAGCCAGTAACTACCAGGAATCTACCTTCTGGGTCTTTGTGAACTTGTGTAGGCTGGAATGGTAATTTAGCATGCATAAGGATTCCTACCCCCGTTTTTCTTTTTTGCCCAGATGCAAAGAATGCTGTGGGGTAGTTGCGGCTGGTCCATTTAGGTTCATGTGTTGCTGCAAAATGGGTCTCCTGCATGTAAATAATGTCCCCGCCCATCCTCTGAAAATCCCTTTGTGCTATTGATCGTTTATTTGGGCTATTCAGGCCTTTAACATTTATTGTTATAAGTTCTATTGGGGGTGTTCTGGAGTGTCCCGGCTTTGGTGCCATTGTTTGCTAGTTCCTTTGTGCAGTGGGGGTTCGTACGTTGCAAGTAGATGGGAGGGCAGGGGGGGGGCTATGGGGAAGAGAGAAAAAAAAAAAAAAAAAAACACCCCGGGAGGGGGGGGGGGGGGGGGTTGGGGAGGAGGATGGGAGGTGTGAGGTATATGAGAAGGGGGGATTAGAATAGAAGGAGAAGTGGTGGAGGAATTAGTAGAGGTGGAGTTACTGGGAGGGGTTGTTAGCTCGTTGGGAGTGAGTGCCCCAGTTGGGGTAAAAGGATAAATGAAGAAAAAAGGGTAGAGTAAAGCGTCTGTGTATCTGCTATACAGTGAAGTAGTGCTAGATATCAGTGCACTAAGTTCAAAGTGGTATTTCCACTTGTAAACAGTTAGTAACAGAGATAAAATAGTATAAATACAATAATAAAGTAGGGGTAGTTATCCCCCAATTTTCAATATAGATATAAACTTTTAACATAAGAACAATGGATTAACGTTTTCCTAATGAAATTTCAAACTTATCTTATTTTCCTAATCGGAGTGCAGGAACAGCTCTCGGTCGTTGTCTCTTATGTCCGTGTGTTAGGCTGTTTTACTGTGTCCCTGTATCTGCGTGTGTATGTGAGGAGATGTTCTGGCGTGCTACCTTGTCAAGAGTGTCTCTTGCATTTAGGATTGCCATGTTGCTTTCTCGCGTGTGCGATGACTAGCGTGTGCTATGTTTTCGGACTTGGGTGTTTTGGAAAGAGATTGCGAGTTCGTGCGTAGGCACGTCTGCTGCTGCATTGATCCGTCCTCTATTCCCTAGTATATTAATCTTATGTCATGTGTGGAGTATGTTGTAAGTGATCTTATGTTACGTCTATGTGTTATTTTAGGTCCTAAGTCAGCGTCAGTACCTTTATGCAATCCAATTTGTACATGCAACGCTAGTGCTGTACAATTATAAATCCTACACACACAGACCTAAATGCTATAACATTTAACACCTCAGACATACCTATCTACAAGATAAATATAGTCTCTGCAGTAGCTACTATCTGCAATATAATCATTTGAGTCTTTAATTACATACGACCTGAGTGTTCCGTCTGCACCTCCACACCGGTATCCACTTTGTGTATTTACCAGCGTCCAGTATTCCAGTGAGAGGCAAAGCTGCAGACGGCTGACCTGCCATTGTCCCCCTCAAACAAGGGTTATTGGTGCGCTCTTTGGTTAAGGCCAGGGTTGGGTCCAGGAGGGCCCCGTTGATCCTTCTACTCTCTCTGGCGGTGGACGTATGTTTAGGCCCAGAGCTTGGTGAAGTTTGAAGATCCTCGGTAGTCTTCAGAACATGTGAAGTGTTGTTTTTTGTGGCGATTAGGCAGGTGGGGAATCCCATCGGTAAGGTAGCCGCTTTTCCTTGAGAGCAGCAGTGGACGTATCTTAGATCTCGTCTCCTTCTGTAAACGTTGTAGGGCATAGTCCAGGTAGACTTGGATTTCAGATCCCCTGAATTCTAGTGGGTGCTGCGTTCTTGCGAGCCGAAGGATTTCTTCCTTATCCTTAAAAGATAGCAGCATCATTATGACATCTCTTGGTGGGGCTCTATTTGGCGGTTTAGGGCGCAACGCTCTATGCGCTCTTTCTATCCGTATTTCGGGAGCAGCGTCGTTGTTTTTGAGATGTTTGATGAAGTTTGTATATATTTTTGTAGGGCAGGAGGGCCGACTGCTTCAGTGATTCCTCGCAGTCTAAGGATTGTTCCTCCTGCTCCTATTTTCTAAGTCCTCTATACGCTCCATAAGTGTTTGTACTGTGCTCTCTTGGGCCTGCATTTGACTAGTCTGGTGCGTGTAAGATCGGAATGAGGGTTTCTTGTCTTTCCTCTATTTGCGTGACGCGTCGGTCTACCACCATAATGTCTCTTTTTAACTCCCGAACATGGTCTTGAAGTCTGTGCATCGCCTCTCTGATGTCTTCTTTTGATGAGAGGTGTTTTTATGTCATCCCTTGTTAAATAGTTTTGTGCATTGCACTGTGAGCTTGCCTCTTTGGGGAGAGGTGCACTTGATAGTGAAGATGTGGCAACGTTCTGTATCCATTGTTGCAGTGCTTGTCTCAGCTGGGATCAGATAGTTCTCTAGGGCAGTAGATTGAGTGGGTCTGGGCGGCTTAGTGTTCCTTTTAGTAGCCATGTCTGGGTAAAGATTTACTGCGTGGTGCTGCTTTGCTTTGCCTTTGTCTGTGTTCAGTTCCCTTGCCTGTAGAGGTCCAATGCAGAGTCTTTCAATTGATGTACCATCCACCCCCAGTGCCAGTTGGTTATCTGACTCCACAGGGACTAATCTCTGTGCCCCCGCCGTCCTGGATATCTTGTGCTATTGTCCCCGGATAGCTCAGTGTTTATTATGTAGTATAGATGATTCTTCTCTCTGAAGCAGAGTGTGTGTGTATGCACCTTTATGGGCTTGCTTTCAAGCCAGTGTTAGTTATTTGTGGGCTATTCAGTAATGGGGGTTCTCACCCTTCTGCTAGCAGCTGTATCTTTTGAGTGGCTGGGTATGTATGGGTAAAGCTGCCCTCATGCTTTGCTTGTGCGTGGCTTGGGCTATTCTATTGTAATCTGTGTGCCATAACATTTGTCCCCGTGGTGTTTTTTGTAACTTTGTGCGTGTATTCACGCTTTGTGCTTTGCCTCAGTGCTTAGGGAGGTGAGGTGTATTTGCATTGCGCCCTTACCTTCCACTTGGCTGTGACCCCGTGCTGTCTCTGTGTAAATCCTGATCTGGCTTTAGTCTTCAGGCCTCAGTGCGGTCACGTGACTGCAGGCCCTGCACTTCTTGTTTCGGTCTACCCCAGTAGCGCAGTCCAGTGACATCTGCTGGACCGGGTCCTGTGACTTACTCCCTTTGCGGTTGGGCTGCTATAACCGGGTAAGCGATGTGCCCTGTTTTCTTCTAAGCGTTGTGCTTATCACACAGCTTACTCACTGAGCAGGCCACCGGTTCTCTGTCTCTGCGGCTTTCCGGGTTTTGGTGTTGCGCTGTGCGCTTGTGGGGGTAAGCTTCTGGCTATAAGAGTTAGCGGGAGCTGTCCAGTAGTGCCTCCGATTGCAGTGTGGAGTATTTTTAGGCTTTTGGCAGCATGTGCGGAAAACGTTAGTTATCTCTGAAAACTGAAGGGACTTCAGAGCTCTAAGCTTAAAGCAGCCCATCTTAGCCGTGGCTAGGCCTCCGCCCGCCGACCGATAAAATTTTTATTTTACTCTTTAAATACTAGTTAAGCTATTATGTGTTCCATTACTTTTATCTAAAGTTTCTAATTGCTTTAATAAAAGTTACATACTCTTGATAAAAGCTTATTTTTGCTCAGAATTCTGATTATGTATTGTATGACTAGCAGCTACATTTTCTCTTCCATTATCTGAAAGAGTTCAGGACATTTCTGTCAATCATCCTTCTGGATGGTGACTCTACTGTGTGTCTCAATAGCTTTGATTCCATAAAACTAATATGTTAAACTATTATCTCCTCTGAAAAAAAAATGTGCCATCACTTTGTATCTTAAAAATTGCAGAAATTCATAAAATATAGTTAAACTGTCCCTATTTAGAGCAGCAAGTGACAAGATCAGCTTCATTGAAATCAGAAGAGCCGCTTCTTTCTGCAGTTATAACTTCTCAGTACATAGAATAAGTTCTATTATTTAGAAAACCGGCATCAAAAACATGTTTTAAAAAAAAATTACAAAACAAATTGATAATAAAAAAAACTTCTATAAAACCAGTCCTAATATGCACAAAAGAAAACTGAAATGAAATAATTAGATACCAGCTCTGAGATGCTTCACCTGGACAATTACATCTTCTGAAATACTAATGCTGAATTGTGCTTTAGGTGAAAAATCCTGAAGATGTCGTGTGAATAGAACACACTGAAATGTCCAACAATGTCAGCCCTTTGTTCAGACTTGTGGGACTACTGAGGCAAATCTCATTCTATCCAGTGACATGTTATAATAAAACATACACAAATATGTAACAATACATGCATTTAGATGATCCCTTTTGAAAATGAGTTTCCAAAGTGTCACAGTTGTAATTATTGTTTTTTTTTCACATTGCTAGGGGTTTTCCAGTGTTGAACTATGTGTCATGTATTAACATCCCTATATATATATATATTAATGAAAGTAAGACCCACAGGCGATTAAAGGGCAGTCTAGTCCAAAAAACCTTTCATGATTCAGATAGGGCATGTCATTTTAAACAATTTTCCAATTTACTTTTATCACCAATTTTTCTTTGTTCTCTTGGTATTCTTAGTTGAAAGCTTAACTTAGGAGGTTCATATGCTAATCTCTTAGACCTTGAAGGCCGCCTCTTAAGAATGCATTTTAACATGGTTTTTTCACCACTAGAGGGTGTTAGTTCATGTTTTTTATATAGATAACACTGTGCTCGTGCATTGTGAAGTTACCTGGGAGCCATCACTGATTGGCTAAACTGCAAGTCTGTCAAAAGAACAAATAAAGGGGCAGTCTGCAGAGGCTTAGATACAAGATAATCACAGAGGTAAAAAATATATAAATATAACTGTGTTGGTTATGCAAAACTAGGGAATGGGTAAACAAGGGATTATCTATCTTTTAAAACAATAACAATTCTGGTGTAGACTGTCCCTTTAACTATAAAAGATAAGTGACTGAGTCTCAATGAATTTTGAACATTTGTGGAAGATTGAAGAGGCTGCCTGGATGAAGACTTCTCGCTGCCTGGATCAGGACTTCTCTGCCGGATGAAGATAGTTCAAGCGAGACTTCAAAAACTGTAAATGGATCATCTTGGGGTTAGTGTTAGGTTTTTTTCAACGGTTTTTTTGGGTGGGTTTTATTTTTAGATTAAGGTTTGGGCAGTAAAAGAGTGTTTGTTTTTGTTTTTTTTAGGAAAAGAGCTATTATCTTTAGGGCAATGCCCTACAAAAGGCCCTTTTAAGGGCCCCCCCAAAAGGCCCTTTTAAGGGCCCTTGGTAGTTTGGGGGATGGTGGTTTGTAAACTGTTAGGGGGTGTTTGTTTTTTTCTGTAGCAAAAGAGCTGTTTAACTTAGGGCAATGCCCTACAAGGCCCCCTTTTAAGGGCCCTTGGTAGTTTGGGGGGGTGGGGGTTTGTATACTGTTAGGGGGTGTTTGTTATTTTTTTTGTTGCAAAAGAGCAGCTTAACTTAGGACAATGTCCTACAAAAGACCCTTTTTTGTAATGGTAGGTTTTTTTATTTTTTGTAATTTTAGGTTTAGTGTAAGGTAGCTTAGGTTTTATTTCACAGGTAAGTTTATATTTATTTTAACTAGGTACTTAGTAAATAGTTAATAACTACTAACTAGTCTACCTAGTTAAAATAAATATAAACTTACCTGTGAAATAAAAATAAAACCTAAGCTAGCTACAATATGACTATGAGTTATATTGTAGCTAGCTTAAGTTTTATTTTACAGATAAGTATGTATTTAGTTTTAAATAGGTATTATTTAGTTAATAATTGTAAATTTCATTTAGATAAATTTTAAGTATCATAAAGTTAGGGGGTGTTAGGGTTAGGGTTAGGGGTCGGGCTAGGGTTGGTTTAGGGGTAGGTTTAGGGGTAGGTGTAGGGGGCTGGCGGTTGTTGTGATGTGGGGGGGTTGGTGGTTAAGGGGTTAATAGGTTTATTTAGTTAATAATTGTAAGTTTAATTTAGCTCTATTTTAATAATGTTAAGTTAGGGGGTGTTAGGGTTAGGGTTACATTAGGGTTAGGGTTACATTAGGGGTTAGGGTTTATAGTTTAATTTAGGTTATTGTGATGTGGGGGCTGGCGGTTTAGGGGTTAATAGATTTATTTAGTGGTAGTGATGTGGGAGGCCAGAGGTTTTTGTGGCAATGTTGGGGGTGTGGCGGAATAGGGGTTAATAGATTTATTATGGTGTGGGTGATGTTGGGTGTGGCGGAATAGGGGTTAATAACTTTAGTATAGTGGCAGCTAGTATATGGCAGCGATTAGGGGTTAATAACTTTATTTAGGTTTCAGCGATATCGGGAGCGGCAGATTAGGGGTTAATAACTATAGGCAGGTGTCAGTGATGTTGGGGGCAGCAAATTAGGGGTGTTTAGACGTAAGGTTTATGTTAGGGTGTTAGGTTTAAACCGTATTTTCTTTTTCCCCATAGACATCAATGGACTGCGTTACGGAACTTTTCGCGATCGCAGGTGTTAGGTTTTTTTTCTGACCCGCTCTCTCCATTGAGCACCGGCAAATCAGCACTTGTTTTTGGTGTGGTATGGAGCTTAAAAACCCCATACCGCCCGCACAAGCTTGGTTTTAGTCCTTTTTATATGTTTGTCTGTTTCTTACTACCCCTTACCCTATTTTCTAAAACCCATTCACACTTTGAGGCAGCAGATTAGGGACTAGATGAGGCAGGAGATTGAGGAGATTATGGAGGAGAGTGGGAGAGGAAGGAGAGAGGAAGGGGGAGAGGAATTAAAGAGGAATTAAAGAGGAAGGGGGAGAGGTCAGGGTGGGTGGGCCAAGGACACATTGTTTAAGACAAACAAGTGGCTGGACCTAGTGGGACAAGGCAGGAGCACAGAGAGGGTGCAATACTGTCCAGAGAACAGAGGCTCACATCACAGGGGAAGCCCAGGCAGTGGGAGGAGAGGTATAGCAGGGAGGAGAAGGAAACCTTTATAATGGCCTATATGGAGAAGGCTAGGAGTCTGCAGGCACCGAAGGCCACCCCTGCAATGAAGAAAAGGTTGTGGGAGGAGATCAGGGATGCTGTCAATGCAGTGGGGGGAGTTCAGGAGGGACTTGAAATCTATACAAGCACCGCTACCTGAACTGCAAAAGTGAGCTCAAGAAAAAAATGTCGAGGGAGAGGCAAGTGAATACCGGGACCGGTGGCGGCCCAGAGCAGACATTCGTCTACAGCTGCTGGGAGGAAATGCTGTGTCCAAACACCTCCGAGGTGGCCCTAGTTGAGATCAAAGGAGGATTGATACCGGGAACCTGCACTTCTCATCTTCTGATAAGGACATTCACTAATCTCTTTTCATCCACTTCATAACTCATTTACACTCAAAATAAATTAGGGAAATGACTAACGCAATTCCGCTTTTTTAAAAACTTATTCTGAAATTGCATTCAGAATTACTTTGAGAAAGCTGTGTTTGAAGAAACACTATCACATTAGTATCTAACCTCCAGATTATGTGTGCATTTAAACATATTTAAGACGCACACAAAATACATTAATATTGACCATCTAGATATCTGAAAATGGGTTTTCAAATACATAAGTAGTATTGTTTTTTTTTGGATAAAATTGGATTACTAAGGCAGCCTCATTAATACACTTTTAAATATAACATTTACATATTAATATGGAACTGTGCTAATATCTCTTATTTCTTTAATTTTAAAATATACAGTCTGAGGCCGATGAAGAGGAAACACTGCAGGAAACATGCTCCTCCTTCACCCAGGCATGAGAGTGGTGCAGAAAAGTGAAATGTCACCTCAGAGAGAACAGGATGATACCCCTGCAAAAGATACCCCTGCAGAAGATACCCGTGCAACAGCCCCCCATGCAGCAGCCACCCGTGCAGCAGCCCTCACGTGCAGCAGCTCCCCCTAGCGAAAAACATCTCCCCCACAATGCCCTAGGTGGAGCTGATGAGGGTCTTCCTACAGGAAATGCAGGACTCCCGGAGGGTACAACAGGCACACACAGTTTATGATCAAACTTAGTGAACACCCTGATAGAAGGAAAAACAAATATTGTAAATGTTCTAAATAACATATTTAGGTCCTCTGGGAGGTGGCAAGCAGACCATATCCAGAAATGGGAAGATCACAAGATCCTGGACCATCATCTCCTGGGCTATCATCTCCTGTGCCTCCTCCATCTCCTACTCTGCCTAGTCAATCCCCACCCCTATCACTTACAGTTACTCCTCCTCCCCCTCTTTCCCAAACATCTCCAATGAGGACATGTCTGAGGAGGCATTTGAACACTCCAGAGCCTCACTGTCATGGAAAGAAGGGAAGGAGGAAGAAGTAATTCTGTTTATATATTATTGTTTTTAATTTAAAGTTAATGTGTAAAGGATAATTATGTGATGATGTTGTCTTCTTACACTTGTGGGGCACACTCTGTATTTAATAGGCTTCTATGGGACCGAGTCCATGGAGGCAGATTGTTTGCAGAGTGTGTTTTACAAGTGTGTTGAGACAACTTCATCACATGCTGTCCTTGTTGATTAGATTGATTTGTTTTTTGTTATGTGATGTACAAACGTGTTCTCCTAATACAAACCGATCAATACAATTATACATAATGGTGGCATATCACTGTGTTGATGCAAACAACATAGCTTAAACAAGAAAATATGCTAACATATACCAATCCTTATAGCTTATTGGTATATCTACATGCGCCTTGTTAAATAAAGCAAATATTATATTTTTTTAAAAAGCGTGTATGCCATATCTCTTTCGATGTGTTCACAAAATTTAATACGTAAAATAAAGTGTATTTTTGGAAAGCTAGCTTAAAGTGTTTTACATATTTTGGAAATTATCTTGTTATCCTTTGCTGAAAGGTTTACCTAGGAACGCTCAGGAGCAGCAAATAACCTAGCTTCCTATCTGCTGATTGGTGGCTGCATATATATATATATATATATATATATACCGATTGTGTGTTCACTTAGAAACCAGTAGTGTATTGATGCTCCTTCAGCAAAATATACCAAGAGAATGAAGCAAATTTTCTAATAGAAGTAAATTTGAAAGTTTTTTTAAAAGTATATGTTCTATATGACTAATGAAATATACATTTAGGGTTTCTTGTCCCTTTAAAAGTTACATTTGAATTTCATGCTCACAGTGCTATATTATTTGGATAACAAAATGTGAAATCGAAACTTGACACAGTATTGAACATTTCAAGAAATAATAAATACTAGGACATAACATATCTAAAAAGTATACATGATTTATTATATGTTACACAATTAAAGTATAAATTATATATCATATGATATAGGTGAATGCATATTGAAAAATGACTTCAAATACAGATACGCATTGTGCATGTTTCGGAACTTACAATGTATACAATTAACACAAACACATAAATTATTTGTTAATGTGAAAATATTGTTGACAAACATATTAAACAAGATGGAGTATATTCATCACAGAACATTCATGGATTATCACTTGCATTAAAATATATTCAGGATTAACAACACATTGACTTCATTAATTTCTTCCACGAGGCAGCCATCAGTCGAAATATTTTAGATCTTTTATCATCTATGTTTCAACAATGTAAAAGATTGACACAATCTATAAACTCAGAAAATCATGGTTTTTGAACTTGTGATCTAATTCACCAACATGGTGCATCCAATATCGCGGAAAAACATGATCCAATCAAATTACGGAATTTACACCCTTTGCATGTAACGTCTTATGCAACATGGAGCATACAATATTGCGAAACAACTTGAACCAATCAAATTACGGAATATACACCTTAGCATGTAAAATATTACGCAACATGGCACATCCAATATCGTAGAACAAAATGATCCAATCAAATTACGGGATTTACACCTTTGCATGTGACGTCTTACGCAACATGGCACATCCAATATTGCGGAACAACGTGATCCAATCAAATTACGGAATTTCCACCTTTGCATGTCAATAACAATTGTATTTCTATTTCAAAAACTAACATGTGCATATATGTTAAATAGCAAGCGTGTTTGTTCTATTTAATGCACATTTTCACATAAAGTAACGCTACATTACATAATAATGGGAAAATGTGATATGTGAAATATAATCCATTGTTGTTAATAAATATATATTTCATTAGAATAGTAAAATTAGGAAATATTTAGGAAGCATCAAGGTTTAAGATAGAAATAATGCTACTATATACTTCACGAAAATGTGTATTGTTTATACATTATATGTTACCTATAGCAATATATCGTTTGATAATCTATTATAAAAAAAAAATCATAGAAAGAGATTATTCATCTAAAAATTGTGTGAATTACACACAATGATTTTGTATGTTTGTATGCTGTCAACATTCAGTCTGCTTTAAATCAATTATATGTGTATGTTGAGTAAAATAAAATTAAATATTAAAAAGTACCTTATAAGGGGGGGCGGAGTTTGGTGAGCTGAAGAGCAGACGTGCTGTTCCAGAGCTCTAGCACAAAAAGCTGACTAAAGTGTTTTTTTAGCAATAAAAAGTACGCCAATTGCCACAAAAACATCAGGAAAGTGTCGGAGAGATTGTGGATAGCACTTTTGGGCTGTATTTTTAATGTAAAAGAGGATCCGGAGGCAGGCCGACTGGGAGCACCGGAAGAGTTGGCAGGAAAGTCCGGGGCTTCGGCTTACACCGGCACTTATACAGCGCAATAACGGATCGATTAAAAGGACAGTGATTCAATCTACAGACGAGCAACACTCTGTCAGTGACCCGGAAAGCCAGTTTTCACCTATCATCTGATAAGAGACTTTTTCCTGAACAGGCCGCAGCCTGGAAAAGCTCTGGTGAAGAGGCAGTAAGTGCTTTATTATTCACTTCATAAATAAGCATACCATACTTTTCAATACTCACCCTGAGTTTAATTACATTGCTCTGATGCTGGTTTATAAGGCCCAGAACGCACTTTATAATTTACAGCAAGTAAGAGGCCTAGAAATAACAGAACTCCACGTGGGGACTCTATTTGCCATATCTGCTTAAGTGACTTATTTCAAGCCTCACTGGAAAACACAAATGGGAGAGTGGTAATCAACAAATAGGGGATCCATCAGAGTTAGGTTCTTTTCAGTGAAGAGCTGACATCTATAACATCTGAAAGTCTAGATAACCTGGGGGTGCACCTACAGGGGCAACTTCAGGATACGGTTAGCAGACGAACTACGCAGCTCTCAGAGGTCTTATGACATTAGAACCAGGATTCCCTATATAAAGGAACTTAAAATGTGGTATTATGTTTTTGCAATACTAGCAGGAAAAATAATGTGCTAATGCTGTATCAATAATGGTCAACCTGGAACAAATGTAAATAGCGATATACAGACAGAAACATTAGCAATTTTACCATAGCATATTTACACTGATATTGTGGCCCTTCGTTAATCTAACATAACTGTCTGGGTTAAATAACTTAAGATTTGTGCAAGGAATAACTTCTATAGAGTCTTGTCAAGGTGCTAACAACAGCAATCAAGATGAAAAGTATAAATCAATCTGTAAAATAATGTCTCTCTAAATCTCAATCGAAATTAAGAACTCTAGATAAATTTACGGGCTCGCCAAAACATAACACCGCAAGTGAAACCTCAGAGGAGGAAAATGTGCAACAAGGTGATATCCCTAACAATGAACTGCTGACTCAAATAAAAGCCTTTTTCCATGAAGAGCTGAAAACGGCCCTGCATGATCTTAAGCAAGATATCACAGAGATTGGAGGCAGGACAACAGAGATCGAAAACAAATTAGAAGATATTTCAGAGGAAATTCCACAAATCCAACACACACTTCTGGACCACTCCATTTACATAAAAAAGCTTGAGGATCAAGTTGTAGATTTGGAGAACAGATCTAGAAGGTCCAACCTTCGTATTAGAAATCTTCCAGAGGACTATAAGAATTTACAAGGCGGATATAACTGAAATTTTTCACCAACTCATCCCAGACACAGATCCTACAATGCTGATCCTAGACAGAGTACATAGGGCCTTAACCAAGCCCGCGCAATCCAAAACAAGAGACATTATTGTCAAGTTACACTATTTCCACATCAAGGAATTAATTATCCAAGCAGCCAGACAGACTCGTACCATCACATATGAGGGCCACAGTATCCAGATTTTTACTGATTTATCGCCAATCACACTGAGGAGACGCAGGGAGCTGAGACCAGTGGTTATGGCTCTTATCAGAGAAAACATCAAATACCGCTGTAATTTCCCATTCAAACTGATCTTCACTCATAACAACATTTCATACTCTTGCACCACTCTAGAAGAGGGACTAATGCTCTTATCTAAATTAGAGATCCAAGTTGCTGAAGATGAAACCACTGACCACTCACAAACCTGTGAAAAAGTCAATACAGAGAGAGTGGTCGACAGTAAGCAAGAGTGGCAAATTCAAAAAAGTGAAAACTGCTTCAATCAGAGAAGATGAAGACATCGACCCTCCAGCGGAGGCATTTACAGTACCTTGACTCTTTATGGATCAGAAGTGGAGACTCAAAATACTGCAGATCGCGGAAGTTTACAAGAGGACTTGTTCTATAAACCATTGTAGAGGATGCCGCACACAGACTTTCGGATCAATGATACCTGAACTTTCTCATCAGCAGATATGAAGAGAACTGTACGCAACTTTATTATATGAGAGTCCGGGGTCCATTGAAGACTCTTTCTCTTTGCCCCACTCCCTATATCTCCCACTTCCCTATATTCTATGCTCTCGGCTCCTATCCTTCTATCCCTTTTTCTTCTTAACTTTATTTCTAACACCATGTTATTTGGATTGGCTGAAAGTACTGTAATGTTAACTATCTTCGGAAGTTTAGATCAACGTAAAGCTGTTGGAGGTTCCAGTGTTGACCTAAGTTATGATATTTATTTGTTAATGCCGCGTTAAGTTGTAAGTATTTATCTTGTTATTGTTTTAGTTTATATACAGTCTCAAATGTTCACAAAACACAGATGTATAAAAAATTGTCTCATAGAATTGTCTCTAGATACAAAGGGAGCTACGCTAGCAAACACAAGGGGGAAAAGAAATGCATATTAAACTAATAACTCACAATGTGAGAGGGTTTTAATTCCAACATAAAAAGGAAAAAGGCAATCTCAGAATATAAATCCCAAAGTGCCCACATAATAATGCTGCAAGAGACACATTTTGTTTCAGAAACCACGCCCAAGTACTGGGATAAGAACTATCCATTGCAATTTCACGCACTTAATCCTAAAAAAAAATGGGGGGTCTCCATACTAGTACATGCATCTCTAAATTTTAAAAAGGAGGAAATCCTTAAAGACAGGGAAGGGAGACTTCTAATTGTAAAGGGAACGATACACAATACTCCAGTAATTTTGGTGAATGTTTACGCACCCAATGATAATCAAGGCCCATTTTTCAGCAGGTTAAGTAGGCTTTTATCAAGCTGGAAAAAAGTAAGATCATTATGGGTGGGGATTTTAATCTGACATTAAATGATGACCTAGACAAGACCTCGCAGCCGACCTGTAAAAAAAGACGAATAACTCCTGCACAAGAGCTTCGCAGAGACCTTCTCCTGGACTTTAATCTTATTGATAGTTGGAGAGCATTTAATAAGGGAGTTAAAGACTACACTTTTTATTCCCCAGTCTATAACTGATATGCAAGAATAGACCTAATTCTGGTTAGTCAGATACGCTAATGAAGTCAGGCTCTATAAATAATAGTGCCTGGTCAGATCATGATATGGTGGTGGTGGAATTTGAAGGGTTGGTTAATATGCATCGAACTAGGTCCTGGTCCCTACACCCGAGCCTACTTCAAGATGATAATTTAGTTCAGAATATCCAAAAACACATCAGTGAGTTTATATCTATAAATGAAGGGACCATTTCCAATCCAAATTTTGTTTGGAGGGCTCTTAAAGCCTCCCTGAGAGGGATGCTAATAGAAGAGGCTAGCAAAATTAGGAAAACACATAACTTCACCATAGCAACACTAAGGCCTAGATTTGGAGTTCGGCGGTAGCCGTCAAAACCAGCGTTAGAGGCTCCTAACGCTGGTTTTGGCCACCCGCTGGTATTTGGAGTCAGTGATTAAAGGGTCTAATGCTCACTTTTCAGCCGCGACTTTTCCATACCGCAGATCCCCCTACGCCATTTGCGTAGCCTATCTTTTCAATGGGATCTTTCTAACGCTGGTATTTAGAGTCGTTTCTGAAGTGAGCGTTAAAGCTCTAACGACAAGATTCCAGCCGCCTGAAAATAGCAGGAGTTAAGAGCTTTCTGGCTAACGCCGGTTCATAAAGCTCTTAACTACTGTACCCCTAAAGTACACTAACACCCATAAACTACCTATGTACCCCTAAACCGAGGCCCCCCCACATCGCCGACACTCGATTAAAATTTTTAACCCCTAATCTGCCGACCGCCACCTACGTTATATTTATGTACCCCTAATCTGCTGCCCCTAACCCCGCCGACCCCTGTATTATATTTATTAACCCCTAACCTGCCCCCCACAACATCGCCGCCAGCTACTTAAAATAATTAACCCCTAATCTTCCGACCGCAAAGCGCCGCCACCTACGTTATCCCTATGTACCCCTAATCTGCTACCCCTAACACCGCCGACCCCTATATTATATTTATTAACCCCTAATCTGCCCCCCACAACGTCGCCGACACCTGCCTACACTTATTAACTCCTAATCTGCCGAGCGGACCTGAGCGCTACTATAATAAAGTTATTAACCCCTAACCCGCCTCACTAACCCTATCATAAATAGTATTAACCCCTAATCTGCCCTCCCTAACATCGCCGACACCTACCTTCAATTATTAACCCCTAATCTTCCGATCGGAGCTCACCGCTATTCTAATAAATGGATTAACCCCTAAAGCTAAGTCTAACCCTAACACTAACACCCCCCTAAGTTAAATATAATTTACATCTAACGAAATAAATTAACTCTTATTAAATAAATGATTCCTATTTAAAGCTAAATACTTACCTGTAAAATAAATCCTAATATAGCTACAATATAAATTATAATTATATTATAGCTATTTTAGGATTAATATTTATTTTACAGGCAACTTTGTAATTATTTTAACCAGGTACAATAGCTATTAAATAGTTAAGAACTATTTAATAGTTACCTAGTTAAAATAATAACAAATTTACCTGTAAAATAAATCCTAACCTAAGTTATAATTAAACCTAACACTACCCTATCAATAAAATAATTAAATAAACTACCTACAATTACCTACAATTAACCTAACACTACACTATCAATAAATTAATTAAACACAATTCCTACAAATAAATACAATTTAATAAACTAGCTAAAGTACAAAAAATAAAAAAGAACTAAGTTACAGAAAATAAAAAATATTTACAAACATAAGAAAAATATTACAACAATTTTAAACTAATTACACCTACTCTAAGCCCCCTAATAAAATAACAAAGCCCCCCAAAATAAAAAATTCCCTACCCTATTCTAAATTAAAAAAGTTACAAGCTCTTTTACCTTACCAGCCCTGAACAGGGCCCTTTGCGGGGCATGCCCCAAGAATTTCAGCTCTTTTGCCTGTAAAAAAAAACATACAATACCCCCCCCCCAACATTACAACCCACCACCCACATACCCCTAATCTAACCCAAACCCCCCTTAAATAAACCTAACACTAATCCCCTGAAGATCTTCCTACCTTGTCTTCACCATCCAGGTATCACCGATCCGTCCTGGCTCCAAGATCTTCATCCAACCCAAGCGGGGGTTGGCGATCCATATTCCGGTGCTGAAGAGGTCCAGAAGAGGCTCCAAAGTCTTCCTCCTATCCGGCAAGAAGAGGACATCCGGACCGGCAAACATCTTCTCCAAGCGGCATCTTCGATCTTCTTCCATCCGGAGCGAAGCGGCAGGATCCTGAAGACCTCCAGCGCGGAACATCCATCCGGACCTACGACTGAACGACGAATGACTGTTCCTTTAAGGGACGTCATCCAAGATGGCGTCCCTCGAATTCCGATTGGCTGATAGGATTCTATCAGCCAATCGGAATTAAGGTAGGAATTTTCTGATTGGCTGATGGAATCAGCCAATCAGAATCTAGTTCAATCCGATTGGCCGATCCAATCAGCCAATCAGATTGAGCTCGCATTCTATTGGCTGATCGGAACACCCAATAGAATGCAAGCTCAATCTGATTGGCTGATTGGATCAGCCAATCGGATTGAACTTGATTCTGATTGGCTGATTCCATCAGCCAATCAGAAAATTCCTACCTTAATTCCGATTGGCTGATAGAATCCTATCAGCCAATCGGAATTCGAGGGACGCCATCTTGGATGACGTCCCTTAAAGGAACAGTCATTTGTCGTTCAGTCGTCGGTCCGGATGGATGTTCCGCGCTGGAGGTCTTCAGGATCCTGCCGCTTCGCTCCAGATGGAAGAAGATCGAAGATGCCGCTTGGAGAAGATGTTTGCCGGTCCGGATGTCCTCTTCTTGCCGGATAGGAGGAAGACTTTGGAGCCTCTTCTGGACCTCTTCAGCACCGGAATATGGATCGCCAACCCCCGCTTGGGTTGGATGAAGATCTTGGAGCCAGGACGGATCGGTGATACCTGGATGGTGAAGACAAGGTAGGAAGATCTTCAGGGGATTAGTGTTAGGTTTATTTAAGGGGGGTTTGGGTTAGATTAGGGGTATGTGGGTGGTGGGTTGTACTGTTGGGGGGGGTATTGTATGTTTTTTTTTTACAGGCAAAAGAGCTGAAATTCTTGGGGCATGCCCCGCAAAGGGCCCTGTTCAGGGCTGGTAAGGTAAAAGAGCTTGTAACTTTTTTAATTTAGAATAGGGTAGGGAATTTTTTATTTTGGGGGGCTTTGTTATTTTATTAGGGGGCTTAGAGTAGGTGTAATTAGTTTAAAATTGTTGTAATATTTTTCTTATGTTTGTAAATATTTTTTTATTTTCTGTAACTTAGTTCTTTTTTATTTTTTGTACTTTAGCTAGTTTATTTAATTGTATTTATTTGTAGGAATTGTGTTTAATTAATTTATTGATAGTGTAGTGTTAGGTTAATTGTAGGTAATTGTAGGTAGTTTATTTAATTAATTTATTGATAGGGTAGTGTTAGGTTTAATTATATCTTAGGTTAGGATTTATTTTACAGGTAATTTTGTTATTATTTTAACTAGGTAACTATTAAATAGTTCTTAACTATTTAATAGCTATTGTACCTGGTTAAAATAATTACAAAGTTGCCTGTAAAATAAATATTAATCCTAAAATAGCTATAATATC
Organism: Bombina bombina; assembly: GCF_027579735.1. Taxonomy (NCBI): domain Eukaryota; kingdom Metazoa; phylum Chordata; class Amphibia; order Anura; family Bombinatoridae; genus Bombina; species Bombina bombina. The sequence goes on along the minus strand of NC_069504.1, from coordinate 553,654,779 downwards.
ATTATAATTTATATTGTAGCTATATTAGGGTTTATTTTACAGGTAAGTATTTAGCTTTAAATAGGAATAAGTTATTTAATAAGAGTTAATTTATTTCGTTAGATAAAAATTATATTTAACTTAGGGGGGTGTTAGTGTTAGGGTTAGACTTAGCTTTAGGGGTTAATCCATTATTAGAATAGCGGTGAGCTCCGATCGGAAGATTAGGGGTTAATAATTGAAGGTAGGTGTCGGCGATGTTAGGGAGGGCAGATTAGGGGTTAATACTATTTATGATAGGTTTAGTGAGGCGGATTAGGGTTAATAACTTTATTATAGTAGCGCTCAGGTCCGCTCGGCAGATTAGGGGTTAATAAGTGTAGGCAGGTGTCGGCGACGTTGAGGGGGGCAGATTAGGGGTTAATAAATATAATATAGGGGTCGGCGATGTTAGGGCAGCAGATTAGGGGTACATAGGGATAACGTAGGTTGCGGCGGTTTACGGAGCGGCAGATTAGGGGTTAAAAAAAATATGCAGGGGTCAGCGATAGCGGGGGCGGCAGATTAGGGGTTAATAAGTGTAAGGTTAGGGGTGTTTAGACTCGGGGTACATGTTAGAGTGTTAGGTGCAGACGTAGGAAGTGTTTCCCCATAGGAAACAATGGGGCTGCGTTAGGAGCTGAACGCTGCTTTTTTGCAGGTGTTATTTTTTTTTTAAGCTCAAACAGCCCCATTGTTTCCTATGGGAGAATCGTGCACGAGCACGTTTTTGAGGCCGGCCGCGTCCGTAAGCAACTCTGGTATCGAGAGTTGCATTTGCGGTAAAAATGCTCTACGCTCCTTTTTTGGAGCCTAACGCAGCATTTGTTTGAACTCTCGATACCAGAGTTAATTTTATGGTGCGGCCAGAAAAAAGCCCGCGGAGCGTTAACAGACCTTTTACCGCCGAACTCCAAATCTAGGCCTAAGGAAGGAAATTGAGACAATAAGAGAACAATTAGCTAAAAAGAAGCAAAACAAACCAAGGAAATTACTAAATAGCAAAAATTAGGAATTAAACCAACTACTAGATAGAGAGGCAGTCCATTCTATTAAAATAGTGGACACCAGGTATTATATTTACGGTAATAAACCTGACAAGATGCTGGCTAATAAGCTAAAGGAAATCACTAGGGCCTCCACTATACCTCAAATTCAAGGAGCTAATGGCCGACCCACTTCAGATAGCCAATGAATTTGCAACATTTTATACCCAGCTTTATAATTTACCAAGCACCAAGGCAGGAACGAATAAGAGAGAGGAATTAGACATTTATTTAGGAAATAGTAGACTGAACACAGTCTCAGAAGAAGAATTGTGTTCTCTAAATGCCCCTATCACAACACAGGAAGTATTATTGGCCATTAAAGATTTGAAAAGGAATAAAGCTCCGGGCCCAGATGGCTTTCCAGGCTCCTTTTATAAAGATCTCCAAATTGGGGTAGCACCTCTATTGGTGAAACTGTATAATAATATTTTGCAGGGAGTAGAGATCCCCCCAGACCTGTTGACTGCGAGGGTGATGGTCATCCCGAAGGCGGGAAAAAATACACAATATTGTCAAAATTACCAGCCAATATCCTTAATTAATCAAGATCTAAAGCTGTTCACCAAAATTTTAGCAAATCGTCTAGCTGTACCCATTAGAAAGTTGATATATACAGATCAAGTTGGCTTCATCTCTCAGAGAGAAGCTCCAGACAATACACGAAAAGTGATTGACCTAATCAACTATGCAACGGTAAAGAAAGTGCCTTCTCTGTTTCTAGCTTTGGATGCAGAGAAGGCATTTGACAGGGTCAATTGGAAATACATGTTTGCAGTTATCAGTAAAATGGGAATTAAAGGACCTTTTGCCACTGCTCTAAAAAGAATTTATTCCACACCTGACGCCTTTATTAGGCTCTCAGGGTATCAGTCGTCACAAATTCAAATCTGAAATGGCACCAGACAGGGGTGCCCCTTGTCTCCCCTGTTGTTTGCTATGTGTATTGAGCCACTAGCAGTATTAATTAGAGATAATCCAGACGTGGCAGGACTTAGAATAGGAGATACAGAATATAAAATATCACTCTTTGCGGATGACGTCATCCTCGCAGTCATGAAGCCGCTTCTCACTCTCCCAGTAATTTACTCTATAATAAATAAATTTAGCCGGTTATCAGGATACAAAATTAATGAAAGTAAATATGAAGCCCTTAGTACTTCTCTCCCAAACACAACAAAAAAACTGATAGAAATAAATTTTGGATTTAATTGGGTTAAATCATCCCTTAAATATCTTGGAGTTAATTTCACAAATGATGTGAATAAATTATATAAAGAAAACTATGTCCCCATGTTCTCGCAGATTAAAGAACTCCTACTTAAGTGGGCCAAATATAAGTTATCACTGTATGGAAGAGTCATATCGATCAAAATGACTGTACTTCCCAAACTATTATACTTATTTAGAACCCTCCCAATAACCATCCCAATAGCAGAGCTACAAAATCTTCAAAGAGAGATCTTAAAATATATTTGGCAGGATCAACGAGCAAGAATAAATAAACAAAACCTGATGAGACATAAGAAGAACGGAGGGGTAGGTTTACCAAATTTAGTCTCCCACTACTATGCCGCCAGAATGGCGCAGACCACACAGTGGTACATGATGAACCAAGCACCCCAATGGGTGCATTTAGAAAAAGATATACTAGAGGTAGGAAGGTTAGATACTATTCTCTGGGCGGTGAAACAACATAGACCAGGACATATCAAAGAATATGTCTTGATTAGTTACACAACTTATATCTGGGATAAATTGACCAAGGCTTTCCCCCTAGTTAATGTTAGATCAAGATTGACACCATTGGTTCCCATCATATCACTCATTAGTACACATATTCAGAAGAAATGGGAGAACAAAAGTCTCTATCGTATAGCAGATGCATTCATTAACAATAAAGTTTTGACCTTTTCCCAATACAGAGAATTGGGGACTCCTGAACAGGGAGAATGGTATCACTATCTACAACTCACATCTAGGATAAGAGAAATAATGGGATCAAACACCCCCCCAAATAATACCACACTAGAAACAATATGTCTAGCAAGAGACTATAGGAGGGGATTGATTGCTTTATTGTATCCATCATTTAATGAAGGAAACTGCAATAAAAAAAGTTATTTTATGATTAAGTGGGAACTGGACATTGGAGACCTGGTTAACCAACCTTGACAGAGGCCTGTCATTTTCCCAGAATGCATTATTAAAAGAGAATTATATTAAGGTGGTATTTAAATGGTATGTGTACCCCCACAAGACTGGCCAACTCTCAGATAGACGGCTCCCCTAGGTGTTATAGGGGATGTGGGGAAGAAGGGACATATTTCCATATGTGGTGGCAATGTAATAAGGTTAAAAAGTTATGGGATCTAACCTCCACATTTTTAAGTACTATTTTTGAGACTGAATTTAACTTATCTCCAGAACAAGCTTTGCTGCACTTTCCTATAGGAGACAATGTTAAAAGACATCACAAACTAATAGCAATAATCTGTACCATAGTACGAATCTCAATAGCGAGATTCTGGAGAGTAGACCCCCCACATTTGACTATGTCAAAAAAAGAATTGACTATCATTATAATATGGCTAGTGCCTCAGCAGCTGTTCTGAACTCCAGAAACCAATTTACCCAACAATGGGAACCCTATATAATGTACACAGAAAAGTTAAATAGAGCAAGATCCTCAACCACCTAGATAACACTTGAAACTAGGATATTTTGGAATATTGATTTGGGTTTCGAAAAGTCTGGGTCACTGGAAGGGAAGAAGAGATCATGCCCCTAGAAATCTACTGAGAGTAAGAGACTAGAAGTGTATTTATTTGTATTGTAATAACTAAGCACAGACAAAGAGCATTTGTTTGTAGACTGTATTGTTCATGTTTTTCTGTTTTATTGTCATTTTCGTTCACAAAACATATGTAATTTTTTTACAATTTGTGAAAATTCAATAAAAAGATTTCAACAAAAAAGTACCTTATAAATGCATATCCATAAAGAAATTACTGTTGTTAGCATCACTTAAGAATTATTAACATAAAATCACTTTTATTAGAAATTATATTAATAAATAAAAAATAAATATAACATTTTAATTAAAATATTATTATTATTTTTTTTTTTTTAAATATACTTTTTATTGAGGTAAAAATCAAGACATAAACATCAGGAATGTCAGCAAAAATTAGACAACAAAATTACTTTCAGACATATTATGAATACATCTATACAAAATAAACAGGTTGTGTGTAACTGACAATATTGGAAAATGTAGTATAACGTATGCCTTGCTAACAATATAAACCCTCTACTAGTCACGTGAGGCCTCTTATGGACCTCTTAGTACTACTATTTACACAAAAATTCAAAGGGTTATCATGTTCACTAGGAGACTACTCTTGAGTCCCTAAGAAAAAACCTCTGAGTTTATATTTTTCATAAATATCTAACAAATATTGCCCACTCATGGATCATAAATGATGACTCTGTTATCTGAATTTATAGGGCATATGTCATATATATAAACTTAATCTGACAAGCAAATATATAACAATGTAATTGGAATATATCCATGGTACCATAATAATATAAGTGTATCTGGTATAAACTGACACCAACAACTACTCCTGCTTCTATCTCTGGAAAGCCTCAATTTTAATGTCCAGGGGACCTAGGTTAAGCAGTGGTCTTTATAGATGTGCATACTACAGATAAGAAATCACAACCATTACCGCTTCAGTATTGCAAGATGGTATTATGGCATCCTTGAATATGTACAGCAGCTGATTAATACTAGTAGGTGTATTCATGTATTGATAGGGCAGGCCGTAGTTGTTACCCTTGATAGAATGAATTGTTATCTCCAATATTCAATGAGATCACTGTGGGCTTAGGGATATATCTTGATGGGTATGTATTAAGGACCTGTAAATGCATAGTCATTTGATGGTGTAAAACAGCATCCCATCCTTGGGCCCTATACATCGGTAACTAGCTCTATCAGGTTACTCTATGGATATTTAAGCCAGGGTACTGTACCAGGGGGAAATGACCACACAGTTAAGAACAGTAAACAGAAATATTATGCATAGACATAAACATTAAGGAACCTGAACATATTACTTAGCTTATGTAAACTGCTGTAGACAAAATGTTCTGTATATAACTATATTTCAGTGAGTATGAGGGTAGAATAGTCTTTGGCCATCAGTAGTATCTCAGACGTAATGTCCTCATAAGGATAGCCAAGAATTTAAAAACAGATATGCTTAGGATGTAGTTGTCTGTCCACCTAAGCTGCTGTAATGCCCTCCCCAGGGATCAGGTTTAACGACTAGGGCTCAGCAATAAAGTCTTGTACCAACCGGGTGGCCAAATTTACATCTTGTTTTAGTAGCCCTGGGTCTCCTGTCGCTCTCCTCAGCCCACACCTTGACGACAGCTGCTATGGAGGTTGACTGGTACAGCGGGTCGTTTCTGAAGTGGTAGCCAGTGCCAAATGCCCCAGATCAGTGACCGCTTGCTGCCTAGCTGAACCAGCATTCTACAGTATAGTGGCGTCTTTCCACCCATAGCGCTCCAAGCCCCAGTCACCGCAGAGGCCACAGAGCGGCACAGGATATTCTCCCCATTGTACAGGTAATGGTCCATCAATACGATATGAGAGGGGCCTCTCTGTGGATCTACTGACGCTTCACTCACCGGACAAATATAGCCTGCCTCGTTTTCCCCTGAACCACCAGTAGTGCCTACACAGTCTGAGAGAGACTGCGTTTCATAGTGTAGATCCCGCTCGAACTCAGGAGCCTCCAAAAGGGGAGCATCAAAAAATGAGGATCCATTAGAGACCGGGAGGACAGGTTCTGTTGGCAAGTGGATTGCATCACGGTTTTCTTCATTTCTGTGGGTGCAGGTATCGTATGGGGAGTATACAGCAGGTATCGGTCTGATTCCGTTGGGATGCCACTGTGTGCTGATGATTGCACAGAGCTCCGTCTCTAACTGCAAAAAGTGATTGCGGATGCGCTGGCTCATCTCCGTCTCCCATCTGTCTACGGCCTCCATTTACACTGCTTAGCTTAAGTTACGCTAGATAGGTCTCCCTGTATAGAAGTTAAGTGTTGCTTCCTTTTTGAGTAAAAAGGTAGTTACTGCATATCTGCTATAATTGTATGCTATACAGTTAAGTTGTACACCCGATGGTGTTAGATATCGCAATAAAGGAGTTCATGGGTCAGCACATTTGGTTGATTAAACTGACTAGTCAGAAAATTGGGGGGGAGAGAGAGGCACAGGCCGCTGCTAGGCCTCTGCTGCGCACCTTCTCTGTTCCGGTCTGCTTATGTCTATGAATGTGTAAAAGTCACATTAATCTGTTCCATAGGGAATGCTAGTCGCAGTTATTCTGAAGAGAACAGGATATGTAAGGTATGGGAGAGATAATCAGCAGAATATTCAGCTCCTATATTCAGACTTATCTTAAACAGCAGCCATCTTGGTCGGTGGTTAGACACGCCCCCCTAAAATATTATTTTTATTATGATATATATGATTTATGAAGGTCATAAACATAATTAAATAATATAATAGAACAAATAGGTCAGAATGATAACACAGCCCCTTTGGAGTTATTTGACAAGGGCAAACAAAGGCCAACACAGCCCCTTTGGAGCCATCTAACAAAGTGACATAGTGCATCACAGTCCTTGGAGGGAGTTGACAAGGGCAAACAAAGTGCAACAGGCACACAACATAACTAAATATATTACAATTAAACAACTAAGCCAACGGGCAACAAATAAAACAAATAATATGGACAAAGGAGTTACTCCTGCTCCCTTGGAATAAAAAATAAATAAAGCAAAATGCATATTTACATAATTGAGATTCAAAATCTAGACAATATCATTTTGAAAAAATAAATGTTGATGATAATTTAAAAGAATTTAAATATAAAACATTTACATTCGTATCAGAAATAAAAGTTTTATAAATAAAGTTTTCGATTCTCAATAAATTTAGGTATAATTAGATCAGTATAATGTCCCTTTAAGAATGCATCTTCTAATGTTGATTTATAATGATACTTTCATCTGTGGCTGGGATGGAGAACAGGATACCCAGACTGAGGAAGGTAAGGATCAGGGAAAATGGGTTGGGAGGGAGGATGGACGGGGCAAGGTTGGGCATGTGGGGCCTGGGCAGGTGGGGAAGGTGGGGTCTGGGCAGTTGGGGCATGCCCAGGTGGGAAAGGTGGGCCTGGGCAGTTGGGCCATTGGCTGGTGGGGCTGGAGCAGGACAGGAAAGACGGAGACAGTGGCAAAGGGCAGGTAGGACAGTTTTAGAAAGGCCAGGATGATAGGGAGAGCGGCGAGGGGGGGCAGGGGGGAGGTTGGGAAGGTGCAGGATGGGAATGATGTGAAGAGCGGCAAGGGGGGCAGGGGAGGAAAGGGGGGAGATTCAGAAGGTGTGGCAGGGCGATGCCCAGAAGTGGATGGTCCATCTGAAATATATTATACAATTGTTTCAATAAAATATTATATAGAAATATATTATTTACATTTAAAATTAATATTCATCATCATTTGAAATATGTAACTATGTATTTTGCTCACAAATTAGACAAAATCACAATAATGAATATGTTTAAAGTTCTTAATTGATTTGAAGCAAGTCTAATTTCAAATCTTTTGAAATTGATCCTTGAAACACTTATGTTTGCTCACTGGTACTTATTCTTGAACGTTTGATCCATACATTAAAAAGCATATGTTGCAAAGTCCCCATTATGTGTTAATCTTTATGATTTTACAATATTACATTTCTCTTTTTGAATATATATATATATATATATATATATATATATATATATATATATATATATATATATATATATATATATATATCTCAGTACACATGTATGCATTTGATATTGAAAAGTCATAGAGGTCCATCTCTTATGTGATGTACTTGTCATTGGATCACATGTAGAGTGCATTATTAAATGTGAACCACATAGAGTACTTTAGACACATGCCTGTGAATTGACTTATGAGATTCCACTAATTGGATAATATGGAAGTGTTTCATATGAGCAAACATAAATAGCCACTCCAAATAGGCTTCGAAATAAGGTAATCCCTGATGACAAAATTTATTAAGATGATTGCGTTGGTAATGTTAAATTACATTTTTTTTAACATTGATGGTTCAATCAATTACTATTGTAAACATTTGCACAGTTGACAGTACCTTTTCTATTAAGAATGGAATGTTATCTGACATTACATTTTCATAGTATATTTTAAGAATATATCTTTTACATTAGGATTAAATGTATGTCATCCCAATATTAATAGACACATTCAGATTTGAACATTTTAGGTTAGAGAAATAATAATGTTTGTCTTTGTGAAATGGACAGTCTACACATAAATCATGTTAAAATCAAAGCTTAGATGAATATGCAAACATACTCATGCACCCTTTACAGATCATGCATCATTAAATGAAATCAATGAATTTCAACATGATTATGTTTTATGTATAGTTAGAAATGGCTGAGAAGCTCAGAACACTGATGACATAACAAACTGGTCTGCATGTAGGCACTCAGATGAATAGCAATGACAGTCTGTACAATTATAAGATGATTATTGTGGGATTGGATGTAATATGCATTTGACATCAAGATGTCATTCATGTCACTTTATACCTAACTAAAATACAAATTCTTAATTTCTATGTTCCTGCTGCATGATATAGAAAGGGGGCAGTAGTGTATTTGAAACTTAATGTAATAATAATGTTTAACAGGACCAAGGTGTAGACTTTATTTTTATCCAAATATATAATTTCTACAAGGAGGGAACCACATTCTCCTCCATCACACAAATAACATCCATATCTGTAAAACATAATATGTTGTGTACACGTTAAAATCTAATATTTCAAACATTTGTTACTGGTGATCAAGTACACACATCAAAGTTGCATTAAAGAGATACTAAACAAAATTAATGATTTTCATTATTTAGAACATGCAATTTTAAGTAAATATATACTTTTCTAGGTTTAATATTTAAATGTACTTATCTGTATTTTGTAAATCAGGAACAAAAGCATAGTACACGGAACATTTAATGCTTATCATGTGTGTATTGCTTTATGATTGTTGTCTAAATTTATACAAAAATCAATATGTGCTATCCATGTTCTGAAGCTTTGAGATTTTAATATTAATCTACTAAAATAAATATATATAATTAGAGGAGTATATTATAAGGTTTATTCAAATTTAAGGGCTTGAATGGTGCCAGATCCCTCAGGGATTGTCAAAGTAACTTCAACTATAATGATATAAATAAAAATTATGTAACACAATTTGTACATATGCTTTAAAAATACATATTTTGCATGAATAAAAACGTATTGTAAATAATTCAAAATAATATATATCGAAATGTAAAGACTAGACCATTAATATGAAAATTACATTTATTACTTCATTAAGGTGAGTGAAAAGAAAATGATGTCTTTCAAAGATGTACTATTTGTTCAAATATTAGAAATCCAATTCTTATCATATTCATCTATCGAGCATTTCAAAATATAGATTTGTCCCTGTTTCAAAATCAATCCAGACAGAGAATTAACACTTTGAATAACAACTGGTGACAACTATAGTATAATACATGTGGGACATATAGATAACTTTGTGCAATGTACAGTAATGTTGTTGATGACACAACACATATTGATCACAATGCAAGACATAAGATATATTAGAAATAATGTCATCATGGTGCTGTTAGAATATGCTTATTTATAAAGGTAATCCTAGAGAGAAAAATGTTATTTAAATCACAGTATTGTTTCAGCAAAACAGTGTAATGGGTAATAAAAATATGTTGTATCTTTATATAAATGCAATATCAATATTTGAGAACGTCCCTCTAAAGGAATATTCTATTACATATGTTAATGTAATGAATCAGATAGAGCATGCAATTTAAATCGAAGAGATATTTGACTCATATCATTATGGATATTTAATTTTCTTGCTATCTTAAGAATAAAAAAAATAAGCATATGAGATGTGTATTTTTAGATTCAGCCACCTGTGAACCAATTTCTTATTTTTGTCTAAATATAGCCAACAACTGTGAAGCACTACCCAGGTGCTGAATCCAAAATGGCCCAGCCCCTAAGATTACATTCCACTAAAAATAGCAAAATTTTGTAGAGTATCTTAGAATACTAATAAATTCTGATTTTGCTTAGAATGGATTTCTATATCAGAATCATGATTTTTCCTTTTAAATACACTTTACATTTAATTAGAGGATCCATTTTCATATAGATCAATGTGAATGTTTTAGGCAATGCTATGTACAAATTTGTAAGCCAAGAGTTAAGTATAATGAGACATACCAGACTGGGACAAACCCGAGGTTGAGGGTCCAGCACCAACATAAATATCTGTAAAATATTAAATCAAGATTGGATATCATTAGTAAAAATCATAACTTTGACACAAACAATCAGACATATTTTTTTTTGACAAATATGCATGTGAGTTCATTGTTTTGTAAAATATATGAATAAACGAGCAGAGATGATTTCCTAGTTTGTATTTGCCCTTAAGTGTGCCTCTTATGTTAAAGGGATAGTTTATCAATTGTCAGACAAGCTAATCACAGAGTTAAAAATTATTTTATAATAAATGTTATTTTAGAAATAAAACTGTATTTAGAAATAAATGGATCATGTATGTTTTCAAGAAATAATTTATGTTGTTGACAGTCCCTTAGAGTCATTTAATGTATTCTTGCATTTATCTGTCATTATTAAACTTTAGATTCATGGTATAGATCATTTTATTTTTAATCTTGAATCTCATGATAGTGTATTTTTAACATTTATACAAAATAATGTTTACATTTGACCAACATGTCTAAAGTAATGCCACTGTAACAGCAAACTCATGTTTACATCTCTGCGCAATAATTATATTGATGAGTATTGGACTATAATTAAAAGCGTAATTGCACATCCGTGATTATGAATTTATTTGGATCTAGTAGTGTGATGAGTATTGATGAGTATGAGTACTTTTTAAAAACATATTAACAATTGTATGTAATATAATATTTGAATAGAATGTTTGTAAATATTTAATGATGCTAAATAATATTTGCAAGTTAATCAATTGATTAAATGGTTGAGAATAGGGAGTTCATGGATGCGCCCTTCCGTTTTATCTCTGTGAAGCATAATCATGATTGCGCAATAAATATCATTATTCCTATATGATGTTTGACAAATCTAAATTCATATGTATACCATTCTAATTCAACGTCTGTTGTGAATTTGAGATATGTTGAAAATATGGCTGTATACACATTGCTTAAATATATACTCAAATATTAAAATATTATATGAAGTCTGATCTTTATATGAGGCTGAACTTTGTTCAGCCTCTGTCCTGCTTTCTCCCAGGTCACTAATTGGAGGTGCACTTGCCTCCAGGTCGAAGTTTCATGTGCATCAGCAGGTGGCTGGGAGGGGGTAGAAGACTGGGGCTGCAAATGCACGGGGGAATCGGAGTCTGAAGAGCATGAATAAAGTCTCCTTATGATCTCTGAGGACACGTTTCCGTGGGAGTGGGCCCGGATTCTCACCCCATTAACATTGAGGGCAACAGACACCCAGATGGCTTTTATTACTGGCCCAGTCGTCAACCTCCTCCAAGCCCCATAAAGCTGCGGATAAAGCTCCTCGACTGTGTACACCAGTGCAGCACTTTCCTCTCCTGGGAGTAGACATCTTGCCAAAGAGACTTTAGAGAACTGAAAAAAATGGCTATGTGTAATGGAATTTTATATGGGGAAGTAAACATGAGATACACCATGGGACATTGTATCTGTACATCTGATTGGATAAAATAATGTAATGTTGTTAGCATGTTTGTGAGGCCATACTGACTCAAGTCATGTTTGTGTGCTATCACTACATTTGGCATGTAGCCTTTTCTTTAGAATTTATGAGAATGGAATGCGTAGGTGACGAATATATAATAGACGTGGACTCCTTGCCCAGTGTGCTTAGAGGAATGTGGCTGCACCTCACTGACGAGGCCCATAGGAGGCCGAAACGATCGTCTGGGGTTGTCATGTTCCTTGTTCAGAGGAGAATTGCCTGGTATTTCGGGGCTGGACTGACCTTACTTGGCGGGATCAGACTAATATACTTCAGGAAAGTTTTCTTCTGTGAAAAGCACACTGGTCTAAAAGAGGCTGCCTCCGGGTGGTAAATCGCCATAGAACAAGCCACTGAGCTGTTGTTCGTTCCTGGTAGAGCGCTTCTCTCTTTGTATGCAAATTATTATGACCCTGGGGAAGTCTCCCTATGGGTGATGGGGAAACCAGATGTGGACTCCTTGCCCAGTGTGCTTAGAGGAATGTGGCTGCACCTCACTGACGAGGCCCATAGGAGGCCGAAACGATCGTCTGGGGTTGTCATGTTCCTTGTTCAGAGGAGAATTGCCTGGTATTTCGGGGCTGGACTGACCTTACTTGGCGGGATCAGACTGATATACTTCAGGAAAGTTTTCTTCTGTGAAAAGCACACTGGTCTAAAAGAGGCTGCCTCCGGTTGGTAAATCGCCATAGAACAAGCCACTGAGCTGTTGTTCGTTCCTGGTAGAGCGCTTCTCTCTTTGTATGCAAATTATTATGACCTTGGGGAAGTCTCCCTATGGGTGATGGGGGAAACCAGACGTGGACTCCTTGCCCAGTGTGCTTAGAGGAATGTGGCTGCACCTCACTGACGAGGCCCATAGGAGGCCGAAACGATCGTCTGGGGTTGTCATGTTCCTTGTTCAGAGGAGAATTGCCTGGTATTTTGGGGCTGGACTGACCTTACTTGGCGGGATCAGACTGATATACTTCAGGAAAGTTTTCTTCTGTGAAAAGCACACTGGTCTAAAAGAGGCTGCTTCCGGGTGGTAAATCGCCATAGAACAAGCCACTGAGCTGTTGTTCGTTCCTGGTAGAGCGCTTCTCTCTTTGTATGCAAATTATTATGACCCTGGGGAAGTCTCCCTATGGGTGATGGGGGAAACCAGACGTGGACTCCTTGCCCAGTGTGCTTAGAGGAATGTGGCTGCACCTCACTGACGAGGCCCATAGGAGGCCGAAACGATCGTCTGGGGTTGTCATGTTCCTTGTTCAGAGGAGAATTGCCTGGTATTTCGGGGCTGGACTGACCTTACTTGGCGGGATCAGACTGATATACTTCAGGAAAGTTTTCTTCTGTGAAAAGCACACTGGTCTAAAAGAGGCTGCCTCCGGGTGGTAAATCGCCATAGAACTAGCCACTGAGCTGTTGTTCGTTCCTGGTAGAGCGCTTCTCTCTTTGTATGCAGACGAATATATAATATATGGCATCTGTTAAATATTAAGCTATTTTGTTTACATTTGACAGTTAAAATAAATTTTATTTAATATTTAGAAGGTAATTATTATCCATTCACATTAGTAAATGTTTATTGAAACATTGCAAAGTTTAATATTGATCAATAGATGTGTAACATGTGTTCAATGTATTTTTAACTCTGTTGATAATTTCTTAGAATCCAGAATGCTAATATTGTATGTATTCCTTTGTTCTTAAATAAATATCATGACTCATTGTTGTCAGGATATCTGTGAATGTTATTAAACATCAAAGGAATTGTTTGCATAGTTATCTCAAAAAAGCACAAACATTGGTCCCAAAACTGTAAGAGATAATGTCACATCTAAAGAGCCTTTGATCACGGTCTCAGAGTTAACTTCTAATGGATCATTGTTGGATAGCCTTCCCAGATTGAAATCTCTCAAATAATTTAGCCTAAGAAATTAATTACCTAGATCACAGGAACCCCTGTAGATAAACAGACATGATGTCTGAGATTTTCCTTTGAGGCCTAATCAGATTCAGAGAAGCCAGTTTAAGCTGAAGAAGTGATTCATCCCCTCTAGATGTTAAGTGCCCCCTATTGAGTTTTGAATAAACAAAGCTCAGACATACATCTCAATTAAAAAAAAACATAGTTAAACAGAGACACATGTGACATTGCAGCTGTTAAATTCATTTTTAAAATACAGCCTGTATAATTTTAAATGCTGTATAAAAATGTGTATTTGCGGACCTAAGAAGCAGTGACTAATAGCAACATATTAGATAAATATTTGCTAAGTTTGATAAATACTGCAAATAGATGTATAAATGTTTGACATTTTTAACAACATTTATTTCTTTATTTTACAGACAGCAAGATGTCCTATGAATATTAGCCATAAACATGGATATACGTGGATATCTTCTATTTTAACATAGAAATTAATAAATACTGGTGTTTGGTGTCGAATTGTACATTTTCTGTTATGTTAAATGAAATATAGATGCTGACAAGAGAGGTTTATGAATGCTAGAAATTATAGTATGTTGAATATAAACAATATAAGGAGATATTTGGATTGTGGCAATAAATAATAGTGAGACTATATTTGCGGTTGTCTGCTGCCCCCTAAGGGAATAAAACTGGTATGAAAGCCAGATACATTATCTATTGGAACACATGCAGAGCCAGATGAGCAAATCAGGGAGGCGTCTCCCAAATAACCAATGAGAGGGACAAACTCCGCAAGTGTTAATCAGAGACAAGCTCTATTAAGGGCCTATCGAATTCAGATCACCAATGATTACAATAAGAAAAGGGGGAGGGATATCACATGATATAACCTCAATGCAAGGAGAGAAAAAAACAGTATTTTTGTCTGCTGATACTTGTGATTGAATAACTGCTGCCAAATTGGGACACAGTGACTTTAAGCAAAATCTAAGACTAACTTCTTGATCTATGTAATTACCTTTCATATGAAGTGATCTGAATCTACTTGGAAAAGATTGGAATACTGAATTGGTTCATGTTGGTGATGTATGACTGTTCTATATTTTTAATATTTAAATCAAAGGTATTTCTTAAATATAACTAAATTGCAGTTAGTCACTTTAAAAGGGCACATTATATTTTAGCTTGCATTCATAATCCTGTGTAGTTTAAAACTATTCTTTAAGTAATTTATAATTGTAGCCATATAAATATATTTTGAAATTTGTAGATAATTAAGAATTTATTTCAGTTTAGATAAATTGGCATATAAACTCGCTGTTTATATTAAAGGGACACTGAACCCAATTTGTTTTGTATATGCATTGTATTGGGGGTTTGTTTTAAAGAATAATTATCAAATATATTGTATTATAACCCGGCCATATACTGACATATTATTTGGAGGCACACTGCATGAGATATTAATATTTATCACATTGATATGATATATTTGTAGTAAATAGAAATTATTAAAAAGAAAAAAAAATGTTTTGAAAGATTAATCTAAAAAAAATAATAAATAATTATTGATTTTTTGTGATGTAATATTTAAAAAATAATATTAATATCTTGAAATATTATTAAAAAAAATGAAAAATTGATAAATTGATTTTTCATATTTCAAAATTAATATTGATATCTTGAAATATTATTAAAAAAATTCTTGAAAAATTGATAAATTGATTTTTCATATTTTAAAATTAATATTAATATTTTTGAAAATATATTTTTTTTTTCTCTTGTTGGTCAAAATTATATTAGCGTTTTAATTTAACTAAATACTAAGCCAATATAAGAATGTCTGTTGTTAGAAGTGAATCAATTAATTCTATACATAGTGTTGAAATATGTTCCCCAAAATCGCCCATTAGTCAGGCAGAAACTCTTAAAACAGAAGCTATTTCACACCTTAAAAATAAATTAAATATTAAGGGAGAATTAGGCGCTTACATTAAGATGCTGAAGACTAAGTCCAAAAATATTGTAGATAATATATGGTGTGGTAAAAGTGAAATATTTCAAGGGCTTTTAAAATTGGGCCAACCTCAAAAGCATGGAAAACACAATGAAATAATTTTCAAAACGTGGGGCCTGCTCCTATATGTGAACGATGAAATGTACAATAAAATAGAAGTACAAAATTCACAATTGGAGTAACTGAGGGGTGAAAATTATTTATTAAGGTTAGATGATTAAGAGGCAGAATGAATCCAGGATAAAATTGATGAGTTTGCCAAAAACATGGCCAAAATATAACCAAAGTTTAGTATCTCAGATAGAATATTTGCATAAGGAAGCCAGAGCGAATTAATTGGTTTAAAAAGGTTGTATTATTATAATGAAATCCCATCTATTAGCAATGAGAATAATGCAGATAATTCTAAATCTCTTAAAGAATACCTCAGAAATGAACTGCAGAAATTTAGTTAGGAATTTAGACAAAGGACCCCTATTGGGTCAGAATTAAACTTCCCAAATAGACAGTCACCTCATGTTATAAATTCAAAGAACTGCTATAACTCAGCTGAGGAAGGGGGGCATCTCTAGTAGTAAGTCAGAGGGCGGAGCCAGCTACCCAAATAGCCCACATAGTACTAATATACATAAGGGGTCTCCCCATAGTGAATATAGGGCAGATAGGGGGTACTCCAGCCCCAAAAATAAGGTCCATAGGAGAGCCCAAGATACATCTAATAAGGTATATGAAACCCCTAAAATAATTACTTTCTTAAAGGATGCAGTACCTAAATTTTCAAAAAACTGAACCACTTCTATAATTGACCACTTAGAGGCCTTTGAAAATGCTTTATCCATAATGAATGTCACAAGTGAGCAGTCAAGCATTGACTTTCTGCCCTGGGTATTTGAAGGTAAATATCACAAATTCTTTGCTTCACTAAAGGATATGAATATTCATTCCTGTAATGAGACAAAACAACAGTGCAGAAAAGAATTTGGGCAATATTGCACTAAAACTGCAGCGAAAATAGCTGTATACGGTTTAAAATGTAGTGTGAATCAAAGCCCTATAGAATTCTTTTCTGTACTGAAAAGTGCATACAGTATGGCTGAAAACTACCCCATATTTGAAAGCCCAGAATGTGTAAATTTATTTTTCGAAGCATTGCCCATGCACATCAAAATTAATTTAGCTAGAGATTTTGATGAGCACTGCTCATTGGACTGACTGATCAAAGAGAGTACAAAGTTATACTCTATTCAGCAGTCCGGTGAACAGGGGGTTAAATGGGAACAACCCCAAAATTGTAGCAGAAACTAGGGTGTCACCTAGTCCCCTCAATTTGGAGTCTAAAAAGAAAACCTATGTGGAGGTGGCCTGAGAAAACAGGCCATCCCCACAAAGTTTTAACTATGCCCATCCCCCAACACGGGCTGAAACGCAGAGAGACTATACTCAAAATGGAAGGAATACCCAGGTAAATAATTATTCCCAAAGAGATGAACACCCACAAAATAATTGGTATCCCCGTAAAAGTAAATACCAAAAAGTGGCGAAATTTCTCTCAGGGTAACCAGACACCCCAAGTAAATAGTGCTCCCCAAAATACTAACGCTGAACAAGTTGTACCCCAAAGAAAACTACATCAAAATAGGAACAATAGCTATGATTCTAAGGGATCCCAAGGATCCAGGAATCAATACCCTGGGATATCAAAAAATCGGTCCATGGGTAAAGATAGCTTGTCCATTCAAGTGGGCCAACTCAGTATGCAAGTTAGTCAATTATGTACACTATTTACTAATATGAGTCAAGCTTTTACGGCTCAGCACCCTAACAATGCTTTTTTAGGGGTACAGCCAGTGGCCAGCAGTGGGCCACAGGCACAGTCATAAATACTGCAGTATTACCTGAAAGAGAGGGGAGAAATATACCAAATGAAATGATAAATGTCAATAATGGTACTAATCATAGTCTCTCCCTACAGACCGGAAACTGACAATTTAGATGTGATGACGAGAAACCAGGGCCGGCGCTAGTGTAAGGCAGTAAAAGGCAGCCGCCTTAGGGATAAAGTGGATCATCTGCCTGAAGCGTGTGAGACAGTGTCAGTCAGTTAGTGAGTGGGACTTAAAATGTTTATATTTTTTTATCGCCTGGTTGGCTCAGCTGACTCGCTGCAACCTATTTCCTGCTACATAATGATGGCTTATTGGCTGCTGTTAGATGATGATGATCCCGGGAACGAAAGTGGGCGTGTCATGTGGTGTCACTGTGGAGCTCACTTGCGCAGCTGGCCTGGCCTGCCGCCTAAGCCTACTGAGAGGGATTGGGAAATCGTGCGAGATGCCTGTCACGACTCACGCCATGTGACTCACTGAGTCTGCACTTTCTCTGCACTGCACAACCACTCATGAAAATGAGCCACGTGATGGGCTGTAAACCTTCAGGTAACCAGAGCAAATCTGGGCAAGTGTAAGTAATGCTTTAAAAAAGGGGCACAAAGATTCAAGAATAGTTGTCATTTAGAAGTGGGGCACAGGGGTGCCTGCCTTGGTGACCATACATTTCAGCACAAAAGCCTTTCAAGTAACAAGCTTCTGCCTAAAACATTTAAGTGATATTGCACAAAAGATGGGTGCATGCAGAAAAAGGAGGGTGCTGCCTGTCATTATGAGGGAAATAAAATGTATTGCACGTAGGCTGTTTCAATTATTTCAACAATTAAATGATATCATCTCATTTGTACCATAGAACATAGCTTGATAAATTTATTAATCTTAGTAGCCAGCTAGATCAGTGCTAGACAAGAGTTTTGTATATAGATAAATGTGCCTTAATCTATATGAATAAAATTGTAGGAGCTGTGGTTTCCTGATGTGTAACAAAATATTCTTCTTACTAGTCCTATAGGGGAAATACAGGTGATTAAACAATTATAAGAATCAGATTTCAGTCTGAGCATCTCTATTATTCAAAGATGTCACTTTTATATTAGGGATATTTGCAATGGAATATTTCAAGTTATGAGTTTTACTTCAATTAATCTTAAAACTCTACATTTAGAGTGAATCCTTCCTGGAAGCTATGTAACCATTTATATCTGAACATTAAGTTGTCCCAGTCCCACTTAGGAAGTTAGTCATTTTGTCATTGTACGTGTTTTTTAAGTTAATGTATTTGAATTTTGTTTTGTTTTGTCAATAAATAGCTTTTCTGCTTTCTTGCACTAGAACATTGAAGTACAAGCCCTTAGTATACTGCATGTAATGAACTATGACTTTGTCATCCCTCTGCCATGACAGACTGCAGTTATATGCAATCATTTATATTAATTTGATGTGAGATTTCTTTTACACATGCTATCATGCTGTCTTTTCTATGCAGCACAACCACTGTCTGATTTGTTCAGCAGCACAACCACTGTCTGAGTTGTTCTGCAGCACAACCACTGTCTGGTTTGTTATGCAGCACAACCACTGCCTGATTTACTATGCTGCACTACCAGTGCCTGATTTGCTAGGCAGCACAACCACTGTCTGATTTTCTGTGCAGCACTACCACTGTCTGATTTGCTGTGCAGCACAACCACTGCCTGATTTGCTGTGCAGCACAACCACTGCCTGATTTGCTGTGCAGCACAACCACTGCCTGATTTGCTGTGCAGCACTACCACTGTCTGATTTGCTATGCAGCACAACCACTGTCTGATTTATTATGCAGCACAACCACTGTATGATTTGCTATGCAGCACAACCACTATCTGATTTTCTGTGCAGCACTACCACTGTCTGATTTGCTGTGCAGCACAACCACTGCCTGATTTGCTGTGCAGCACAACCACTGCCTGATTTGCTGTGCAGCATAACCAATGTCTGATTTATTATGCAGCACAACCACTGTATGATTTGCTATGCAGCACAACCACTGTCTGATTTACTATGCTGCACTACCACTGTTTGATTTGCTATGCTGCACTATCACTGTTTGATTTAAATTTAACCACCAATCAGCAAACACTACCCAGGTGCTGAACCAAAAATGGACCAACTCCTAAGCTTACATTCCTGCTTTTTAAATACAGATACCAAGAGAACAAAGAAAAATTGATAATAGGAGTTGGTGGAGCAGATATGCAATACAGTGAAGTATCTGAAGACATCTGGCTAACCATTGCAACTATGCATTGTTGGCCTCCCACAAATAAGCAGATAGCTCCCAGTAATACTTTGCTGCTCATGAGCCGATGTAGATTTATTTTTCAACTTAGGATACCAAGAGAATGAACCAAATGTGATTATTGAAGGTAAATGTTTGTTTAATTAAAATTTGCTCTGTCGGAATCATGGAAGACTAACTTTAGGTTGCATGTCCCTTTCACTACAAATGAAATAGCCATCACAAGCTATTAACAACAACAACAACTAAATAGTTAACATATTTACTTTTAGAATATTGTTCTTATCATTGATGAATGCATGTAATTCACACTATTCTAATAGTAAATATGCAATGGTAATGTTTTAACAAAATAAGATTTAGATGCAGTCATGTCTAAATCTAAGAATACATTTAAATACATTAGTATTTAAATTAGTATTAGTAGACACTGTCAAGGACACTGTCAAAGGTTAATGCATTTAAAGTGACAGTCTCCACCAAATAGATATTTACTTTATTGCCCATACTACATTTTGGCATACTCAACCCTGTTATATGAATATACATTTGACCTGTGTGAGGACCTTGTATGTAAGCCTATGTAAACTGGCCACTTATCTCCCTCCTTTGATGGAGCTTTTTTAATGACCCAGCGCAGACTCTTAAAGGGACAGTATACTATATTTTTGTCCCTTAATGTGTTTCAAATTCCTTTTTTATAACAGCAGCAGAGTAAAAAATGTATGAAATTTGCTCTTTAAGGTTTATGTGTGTATTTGAATTAGCTGATTTTGTGTTTTGAAGCAAATAAACAAACAAATAAAATGGTTTGAGCTTGTAGATATAATTTGATCTCATTACTTTATCACAATTATAATGATCAAGCTGTACACAGATGGCAACTGTATCCACATAGGTACCTGTAAGAGGCGCCAAGTAATGACAGGAGGAGCTAAATAAATATCCAAATGACAGGGTTAACAAAAAATAGGATGTGTAAAAAATGAATGAAGTATACAGTAGACTCCAATAATCAAAAAAAAAAAGGCACATATATACCTAAATTAACAAAGTGTATGTGGCTTTGTGGTGCAAATAATACAAACCAACATATACTATATCAGGTCACAAACCTAACACAAAAACTAGTTAGCATACATATACACAAATACACATGTGAAGAAATGGAAAGTCCAAAAAAAAAAATCAAATAATGAAGTCCTGCTAATATAATTTTATGAGGTCACAAAACACTGTTCCAAGGCTGAAGGCAGCTCCTCTAAAGTGTCACGCCACAACACAGGATATGATGATCTAAAACTCAGAAGATAGAGGGCGCCACATATTGCAAATCAGGCTATTCCACAAAGGATGATGATAGATTTTAAGAATCTTACTCATGTGGTGAAAAGCACTAATGTGCAGTACAGACAGTCCGGAACCAACCAGTCGTCCGGTAGACATTCAGCAGACGGAGTCCAGGGATCCCAGGTACAGGAAAGGAGAAATGTTTCTTCCCAATAATGGTTAAGCAGCAAAATGAGAGTAAAGGAATTTATTATAAAAGTTAAAAACAACAGCAACACATTTCTCAGTGTCACAGCACTGTTTCATTAGGCTATACCTGATGAAACAGGTTGTAGAATAGCCTGATTTGCACTATGGGCTCTATTTATCATCATAATTCTCCTACTTTTGCGCCTATAATTACTCTGTCGGATTTATTCTCCTATTTATCAACACATTTTACGCCCAAAATAAGCTGTAATACGACCTAAAAATGCAACCAGTTTTTCGCTCTCGCCAAGGCGCACAGGTGCGCCAAATACAGCCAAAAAACAATGGATTTCAGTCGTATTTTTAGAAATACTCCCAACAAATTGCCGAAAATCATATTTATCATTATTTTGCGCCAAAGGAGAACCTATAATTCTCCTATAAATCCGACCGTGAAAATACTCCATAACCAAGTAGGAGAACTTTGAATTTACTCCCATATTTTATTCATAGAAGATGGAGTTTTTTTTTATTTTGGCAGCTATTTCTCTTGCTCAGTCCCATGAAAATCGTGAAAATGATGGAAATATGTTCCGGAGACGGCAAAGAGTTCCTCGATTGTTTTTGCCCCGTTGTGGACTTGAGGCATTATCCGATCGTGAAATTAAGCGCAAATTCAGGATAAACCGAGAAAGCATTTTGAATCTATATTCTCTGATTAAAAATGACATTGATCCCCGAACCAGAAGAACAAGGGCAATACCTGGACTTTTGAAATTACTCGCAGTTTTACATTTTTTGGCAACCGGATCTTTTCAGGCTGTATCCAGTGATGTTGTGGGCATGAGTCAGCCTTCATTTTGCCGCCATTTAACAATTGTTTTAAAAGCAATTCTAAAACATCTTTCTAAATTTATTTATGTTCCTAGGAATGTGCATGAATGGCATACAGTGAAGTCCAACTTTTACCAAGTAGCCGGTATGCCCAATGTTCTTGGTGCTATAGATTGCACCCATATTGCTCTTAGACCACCATCCCTAAGGGAGGAGCAATATAGGAACAGTAAAAGCTTTCATTCCCTAAACATACAGGCTGTGTGTGATGCAAAAATTTGGGCTGTTCGATCTGGGTTTCCTGGATCATGTCATGATTTCCACATCCTAAAACAATCTGCACTATTTTCTGCTTTTGAACAGGGCAACATGCCACACGGTTGGCTATTAGGTAAATATGAACTTATTTCCATATAATCTAATTATAATGCAATCAGTTCTCTGTATTTTTTGGAAGTTTTTTTCTGATTTGCACTTTATACATGTCATAAATATATATATGAATTATGATTAATTGTAATGTTTAAATTATTTATAATCTCTAATCAATTTTTCATTTTAAAAAATAGGTGATAGTGGTTATCCGTGCCGAACTTGGCTGTTGACACCTGTCCCAATGCCACATACCAGAGGAGAAATTAAATTTAATGAATCCCACCGTAGCACAAGAAGTGCTATCGAAAGAACTTTTGGGGTTTTAAAAATGCGTTTCAGAGTTTTGGATAGGTCTGGAGGAGCACTTCAATATTCGCCTGAAAAATGTAATGATATAATTCTATATGCATGTTGCACAACATTGCAATTTCCCAAGGCAATTTAGAGGAGGAGTGTCCCAATGATCCCACAGATGAAACTTATATCCCTCAAGAAATTATAGGCAGACACACTACAAGGGCAGGTGTACAAAATCGATTGGAAATTATTGAAAGATATTTTTCATGTAAGTATTATTTCAAACTATTTAGCATTGTGTATTATGTTATTAAATTTTCTGTACTTGAATTACTAATATTTTTTTTTTTTTCAGAATACATGTCATCACCCTGAGTTTGAATTCTTTTATAAGAAATGTACACAAGTCTTTGATATTGAAGTTAACTCCACCCATTTGAAAAAATAAAACTTTTGCTTATTTATCAAAAATCGTTTCTTTTATTAAGGGATAAATATCTTTAATGAAAATATAACCAAAACAAACTATATATAAATATTAATAATACAAACTTTAAAACAAACAAAGCGAAAATAAATGTAAATCACAACAAAATCTAAAAACCAGAAAATATATACACTTAATTTTTTGGATTCTGTGTATCAATTCTGAGATCTCCGATTCATAATTTCTAATTTTTTTTTTATAATATTCACTTTTTATTTCTGAATCACGTTTCAGAATATTGTTCCTTTGTTTCTGTAATTCAATGAAAAAAAGCACTTTGTTCCTGTCTAAATGAGGATGCCATATCTGTCAGTGCCTGTATGTCATTTGTTCGATCTGTGATTGGAGGTTTGTCTGACTTCTTCTGCTGTTTCATCAATGTCAGATTCGTTGACCATTGGACTTGCAGCAGGTGTATTTAAATCAGGTGGTGTTGGTCCCTCCTGTGTGTGACCATGTATTTGTGTCTCATCATCATCATCATCATCATCGTCCTATACACAATGCTAAATAGTTTGAAATAATACTAGTCCTCGACTAGTGGTTGCAGTGTCAATTCAACCTGTTGTTCTTCAAAAACAAAAATAAAATTAAAAAAAAAATTAAATAAAATAAAAACAACCATATCTAACCTTTAAAATTTACCATTTCCATACATACCATCATATAATGCAATTGAACTACCTTGCATAGTTTGAAGCAATGCTCTAACACCTGTTGAGAAATAAAAGGGTTAACAAACTATATTTTCAATTTTTGAGATTTCAATGTACACATGCGTTCATTTAAAAATATTTTAAACATCGAAGAATTTCAATACCCATACAAACTTTGTTTGCTTGATTACAAATTAAATTCCTTTACAAGGTTCATTATATTTATATAATTATGTTAAGAATATATATTTTGTTTGGTTATTTATTTGTGCTTAATATCGCTTTTCATTATGCCCGTTCAAAAGGGCAATTTATGGTATTACAGTAGTCACACCCATAGCTCTATACATCACCCACCCCTCTAACCCTATGTTTTGCGATCTCGATCTCCAAACACTGCAAAGTCTCTTTTTTCTCTCTATCTACCATTTTCTTTTTCTCTCCATCACCCACACCTCTCTTTTGAGATCTCTATCTCTCTCACCTTCTATCTCTATCCCCTCCTTTCTATCTCTCTTCCCTCCTGTGTTATCCATCTTTCTATCTCAACAGCACTTGAAAAGCCTCTGACAAACTAACGATATGATATACACATATAATTTATTTTTTATATTGCTTACATGCGCTTTCTTCTTGATCTCTATTTGTTTGGGAAGTTGAAGCTTGAGGTTCCTGAGACGTGGTTTCATGGACAAAAGGTTGGTCCTCCTGTGCATTTACCTCCTCTTTCCCACAGACATCCTCATGTTGTTCTTAAATATAAATAAAAATTTATCAATTCACAATATACCTACAAATGTAAGAACACCCCCACCCAAAAAAAACAAAGAAATAATAAAAAAAACATTTTACCTCTAAAGCCCATTGTGTCTCCAGGAACATCCAGGCCGACCACAACTGCATCCCCCATCCTGGCATAGAGAATTTGTTCGAAATCAGTCAATTCCGCCCTGTATCCTGGTCCTCCACCTGTTGCTTTAGCCGATTGTTTTGCTTGGCATACCTTTTTTTTATGTTCTTTCTAATGTCGTTAACCCTCTTACGACATGCCCTTACATCCTTCGGAAAGCTACCTTCTGAAGACACAGATGCGCTGATTTGGGTCCATATTGCCCGCTTTCTCTGTGGGTTAACAGTTCTTGCCTGGTAGCCGATTATCTCCTTATAATGTTCCACCACTTGTTCCACCAAAATACAATTTTGACGATGGGTGAACATCACACTTCTCCCACTTTTTGTCTTTCCTGCTTGCAATGATGCCATCTTAAAAATGACTAGTTAAAGTGCGCAAAATGGTATCCACAATTTAACTAAACTTAAATTAAAGTTACAAGCTAATTTAAAGAATTTGTGCATAAAGGTTGAGAAAAAAGGGCATGAACTTTATTTTTCTGGAAAGATCCCTATGTCGCATTAGTATTTATAAATAAAAAAAAATTAAAATGAATAACGGTCATGTGTTTGGTTATGTGTAAATATTGTAATTTGAATAATATTTATATAAATTCTTATTACATGTTAGTTTTGTCTGTTAAAGTAACAATTGTTATATTTGATGGAAACTAGCATAAAAAAATACATTTGTTGCAATACGGTAAAAAGTTAAGGTTTGCTTAGAAACTAATTGATACAATAAAGATTATAAAGCTTAGTATGTAACTAAAAGTTAATAAAAGTTTATAATACATATTGAAACATAGATTGAAACTTATACAAATACCAATCTATATCAATATTGATTTAAAATATTGGATTATTTTATTACTTGTAATTGCGCATTTTTATATAGAAATTAGTTCCGTTACTTGGCTACACCCTAGAAATAGAAATCAGCACAGCAAGATGGCAAGATCTAGGAAATTCTCTATAGGTGAACTATTGATAATTTCATATACAATGGAAAAATATTTTCCAAAAAAAAGAAGGGGAATTTACACCTTGGACCAGAATAGGAGAAATAATATTCTCTGTGAAATGGTAAGAAGAGTGAGGCGTATATCTGGACAGAGGAGGACGAGAAAGCAATGCCTAAAACGCTACAATGATTTGTACAGGAGACAATCTAAATTGAGGACACTTATCTGGTGTTACCTGCGCAAATGTAAGACTTTGACATAATCCAGATTTAAATTTTACAATGTATGTTACTCTGAAATGTATGTATAACATTTGTATTTTTATCAATTTCATAACATGTGCATTGGAAAACACATTTATTTTATAAAACTATCAAATTTAATTGTGTTATATAATTTTATTGTATCTCTAGAAATCACTTAGAGAAAAGAAATTCTAGATATGCTCAGAGTCTGGTGATTTATGGCTGTACATTTGTCTATTGTGATTGGCTAACACATTTTAATAGAATTTTACTTTCACAGTTATCTTGAGTGTTGTTTCTAAAGTTAATTAACTTACATTGTTTGGGTTCTCTACTTTACAAGTTTAAAAAGAGATAGTGATGTAAATCGTTGGATTCAACAGTAGACACTGTCTCCCTTGAAGAGTGACACAGTTTTTATAATTTGTCTGATTCTTTCTTTTATCTATTTATACTGAATTATAAGCCAACTTTGTTTTGATGTTTGTAAAAGAAAAGAATGTGTGAAAGTATGTTGTGCACATCCTAGTATTAAGGCGATTAGATAAAATAAAATAAAATTTTAGAAAGATTATCTAATCTATTTCTAACATTGGAAATATGGTCTTTTTCAAAAAGATATGTACAAATTAATAATTTTTCTTTTCTATTAAATTGTAGATTAAATATGATTTTACATTATATAATCTGAATAGTGCAACTAATTTGTTTACATTTTTAAATAGTTAAAAACCGTAGAGCACCGAGATATCTCTGTCCAATTGATGACAATTCCTCAAGTTCTGGTGGAGAATCTGACCCCTTGCCAAGGGTGTTTATGGACAGGGAGGGAAATGATATTCCAGGTATTTATAAATTGTAATAATTTATATATATATAGATCCATACAATGTTGGCAATAAAATGAACATTTTTTGTGTTTAAGTAATAAGAAGGCAACAACGTAGGGCAAGGCCTATTATTGAAAATGAGTCAAATGAGGAAGAAGAACTTCAGAATCCGAATTTGGAAGGTTAACTTAATTTTATTACTTTTTATTGCATTTATAATAAAAAAATAATTTAATTTGAAATGTAAACCTTTGTTTTGCTATACATAGATGATGCAGAAATTCAGGTTGAGAATTACCATCAAGATGGAGAGGGAAATAATGAGGAGAGAGAAGAAGTGGTACAAGATTATGAAATAGAACAAGTGCTTGTGCAGGAAGACGATTTAGAAGATAGTAAGTAATAATATATTAGAAAAATTCTAGTAATAACAGAATAATGTACTACCGAATATTATATATATATATATATATATATATAGATAGATAGATAGATAGATAGATAGATAGATAGATAGATATAGAGAGAGAGAGAAATAAAAAAAAAGGATAATGAATTATTTTTAATATATACAAGTGGAGTAAAATCTAAAATTTCATTTTATACAGT
Organism: Bombina bombina; assembly: GCF_027579735.1. Taxonomy (NCBI): domain Eukaryota; kingdom Metazoa; phylum Chordata; class Amphibia; order Anura; family Bombinatoridae; genus Bombina; species Bombina bombina. The sequence goes on along the minus strand of NC_069504.1, from coordinate 553,626,962 downwards.
GATGCAAGAAGAAGAGGTGGACAGAGAGGTGCATGAGGAAAATAGTTCAAATGATTCCTCTGATACCATTAATTATGACTGGGGTGAGTATATCAGACATGTGTTTATATATGGATTTAAAAATACATAAGAATAACCTTATTCTTTATTTTATACAGTACCTGAAGATCAAAACAAGGCTAGTAAAAGGTACATTTTAATACATATAAAAATTTACAAATGGCAATCAGACGCATGGATCCATGTCTGACTTAACAAAAAAAAATATATATATATATAATAAACAAATCTAAAAATATCTAAAAATATCCAATGGAGTATAGCATGTGATGCTGACTTAGTGAGCCAGTGATGAGGAGTTAGGACATGTACATTCAATAATATAAATAACCTAAGTGAGTGATTGAGTGCACACAATAGCTTTCAACAAAGAAAAATAGCATTCACAAAAAATAGTGTTCACAAAAATTGGCGTACATAAAAAATGTTCAAATGTTCAACCGGTTATATGTAAGTGAATCCAGTAGTGTTTCCTCCAAAGTGACGTGTAGAAATATAACGTGAAGTCAATAATAGTAGAATGTAAACGTTGAGTGGGTCAAATTATTGTGGTTCAGCTGCTAAATTAAAAAATTGTAAATCCGTGAGGTGTATAAAAATAAAAATAAAAATAACTTGTGAAAAAATCCACGTGGAAAACTTGAATTCAAATGATAAACAAAGGTCAAAAATCAAAAGACAAAAATCAAAAGACAAAAATATCAAAAGACAAAAATAGAAAATCAGTGATAATATTAAAAAGCACTAAAGATCTAGTGAAAACAAATCCTTAATTCAGATGTTAAAAATCCTTGGCAAGATCCATAACAAACAAATACATCGATAAAATACCTAAAAGGGAACAAAAGAGAAACAAATAGTGCAACATTGTATATGATATATAATATAGGTAATTAAAACCAAGCTCACCAGTATGCCAACGCGTTTCGGCCTAGACTTATCACTGATTTTCTATTTTTGTCTTTTGATATTTTTGTCTTTTGATTTTTGTCTTTTGATTTTTGACCTTTGTTTATCATTTGAATTCAAGTTTTCCACGTGGATTTTTTCACAAGTTATTTTTATTTTTATTTTTATACACCTCACGGATTTACAATTTTTTAATTTAGCAGCTGAACCACAATAATTTGACCCACTCAACGTTTACATTCTACTATTATTGACTTCACGTTACATTTCTACACGTCACTTTGGAGGAAACACTACTGGATTCACTTACATATAACCGGTTGAACATTTGAACATTTTTTATGTACGCCAATTTTTGTGAACACTATTTTTTGTGAATGCTATTTTTCTTTGTTGAAAGCTATTGTGTGCACTCAATCACTCACTTAGGTTGTTTATATTATTGAATGTACATGTCCTAACTCCTCATCACTGGCTCACTAAGTCAGCGTCACATGCTATACTCCATTGGATATTTTTAGATATTTTTAGATTTGTTTATTATATATATATATTTTTTTTTTTTGTTAAGTCAGACATGGATCCATGCGTCTGATTGCCATTTGTAAATTTTTATATGTATTAAAATGTACCTTTTACTAGCCTTTTAAGCTTTTTAGCGCTTACTCTCTCCCCATTTTAACTTTTGTATTGTTAGCCTACTAGGAGGCTATATAGTTAGTAAGCTTAAGGCCCTGGGTGTAGCGCTCGGTCCACTTCTCCTGTTCTGAAGATCAAAACATATTGATTAACAAGAAACAGTTATTGGAGATATTAAAGAAAGCTGAAAAAGGACTTAAAGAAAACTATTCAAGTTTGCATGAAATGCGCCTTAAAATAGAAAAAATGTAACAATACAATTTGATTTTTCATAATGTGACCAAATTTTTTTTTTATTTTTGTGATAAAAAATAAATATTTATGTTTAACCGTGTATTGGTGTCCAGATAAATTATTAGAAACATAACACTGAAATCAATATAACAATGTATGAGATTGAATAAGGGACAGTCTACAATCTATTTTTTTATTGTTTGCAAAAGATTGATATTCACTTTATTTGTGAGTTTAATGTTTAGCATTAACAACTCAGTTATATTAATACACTTATTTTTTTAATCTGTGGTTACCTTGGACTTCTTCCAGCACACTGATGACATGACTATCACTGATTATTATCTATTCTCTTGCATTAGCATTGTGTAGTAACCCCAGTGCCTGAACAGAGTGTTATCTATATGGCCAACGTGTAATTTCAAACTCTTTTGAAAAGATATGTCAAAAGCCTGTGATAAGAGGCAGCCATGAAATTAGCATATGAACTATCTTTAGTTTAAAATAAGATTATTTACAAAAAAGAAATTTCACCAGAAAAGAAATTTAAAATTGTATTAATATTAATAAAGGTACAATGGCAATAGTTTACTGTCCCTAGAAACACTTTTGAAATAGTCATGTGGGTCATGCCAAGGGGGCTTGGATCATGTCAGCTATGAACTAAAAAAATATACATTCATATATATATATATATATTTTAAAAATCAATATTTTACAAACACAATATTGAATATTTGTCAATTCAAATAAATATTGAGGAAGTAAAATTGATGTAATGCAAGGCAGATTATATTAAAATGGATTTAAAATTTATAAAAAAAAGTATAATATTCAAATGGATTAAAAAATTTAGAAAAGTATTATATTAGTTATTAAAAAACAAAGGATAAAAATAAAATTAAAAAAAATGATATTAACATTATTGGCTCGAAATAATCGACATTGAAAGCTGTTTTAATGATAAATAAGGCACATTTTAAAAAATTGTGGCGAGATTTATCAATAATCCGCCGCATCTCGACAATGGAAATCAGCGATAAAATACTACTGGTTTAATGATAAATATTGGCGCACATGTGCGCCTTTGCAAGGGCGAGATGCGGCGAGTTCATAGGAGAATTGAAAGTCGTAATTCTAAAATGAATGATAAATAGAGCCCTATGTGGCGCCCTCTATCATCTTCGTTTTAGATCACTTTATCACATTGTGTACATATTCATGCTTCTTTATCTTATATCTGTCTGTAAAATACTTGACAATTAACATTTTATTACCTTATCTCTTCTATATCCCACTGGGAGTGTAATTTCTTATGGTAATGGAAATACTTGTAAACAATTGAATACACTCCAGCAGGTAAAGTGGATAATTGTGAACAAATTGAAGTTGAGAAAGATATTGAGTTAAAGGGAAACTGAACCCAAATTATTTCTTTCGTGATTCAGATAGAGCATGCAATTTTAATTAACTTTCTAATTTACTCCTATTATCAATGTTTCTTCATTCTCTTGCTATCTTTATTTAAAAAAGAAGGCATCTAAGCTTTTATCTTGGTTCAGGACTCTGGACAGAAGTTTTTGATTGGTCAAAGAATTTGTCCACCAATCAGCAAGGACAACCTAGGTTGTTCACCAAAAATGAGCCGGCATCTAAACTTACATTCTTGCATTTCAAATAAAGATATCAAGAGAATAAAGTACATTTGATAATTGGAGTAAATTAGAAAGTTGCTTAAAATGTTATGCTCTATCCGAATCATGAAAGAAAAAATTTGGGTTCAGTGTCCCTTTAACTGTCTTTTTAAATGACTCCACTAGAGTGAACACACTCATCAATATGGCATACAAAAAATAGTTCTGTCTAAATGTGAAAATAAACTTTAATAAGTAAATAAATAAGCTATAATGCTTTCTTTAAAGATCATTTAATCTACATATGTTATCTTGCAACTAACAATAACATAATAACTAAGTAATATATTTGTTAAATATATTAGAATTTTCTACAAACGTGAATGATAAATATTAGAATGAAAATAGCAAATTAAGCTAGACTGTCACTTTAATCTACCAAGTTCACCTTAAACATTTCTTAAAAGGGACATAACAAAAGTTGTTATGTCTTTCAACATATAATAATATGTACAGATATTAGTTTGAATTCCAAATTGTACTGCATAGCCTCTCCATTAAGTCTTATTTAACATTTTCTGAATTGTACATCTCTAAATCACACAACCAAAATTCATTATATGGCTGCATCTAGCTCCACCTTCGCTTTGTTAAAATACAAGATTTTTAACACTCATTATCTGCTGGAGCTGTGTTGATATTTTAAAGTAAATTTAAAAAAAGTTAACTGTATTCTATATAATAGCAGGCATGTGCTTGTAAAATAGACAATAATTTAACAACCAGTTATGCAGTTTCTTTCCATGTCCTTCTAATATTAGAAGGATGTGTTTGTTAGTGTGTGTATATATATATATATATATATATATATATATATATATATAGTATCTCATTTTCAAAGATGCATTTAAATAAAAAAAAAAAAAATATATATATATATATATATATATATATATATATATATAAAATATGTAAAGATATTTATTTTATCACTTAAGGACCAATGACGTACAGGGTACCTACACTATGGCACAAAAAATGTTACGAATGAGGTGGGAGAGAGGACTGGGGATGGTGGGAATTTAAAGTTAAGGGATCTAGGAGAGGGTGGGGGGTTGGTTAAAACATATTTTATTTCAAATTTCCAAGATGGCGCACAATAAGGTAGAGGGGGAGGGTTAGAGAGCTGTTTGGGGGGGATCAGTGAGGTTGAGGGCTAAGGGGGATCCTACATAGCAGAATTATGTTGTTTTTAAAAAAAAAAAAAAAAAACAATAAACCCCAAAACACTTTTTTTTTTAGTACTGGCAGACTTTCTCCCAGTACTTAAGATGGCGGGGACAATTGTGGGGTGGGGGAGGGAAGAGAGCTGTTTGGGAGGGATCAGGGGGTGTGATGTGTCAGGTGGGAGGCTGATCTCTACACTAAAGCTAAAATTAACCCTGCAAGCTCCCTACAAGCTACCTAATTAACCCCTTCACTGCTAGACATAATACACGTGTGATGCACAGCTGCATTTAGTGGCCTTCTAATTACCAAAAAGCAACGCCAAAGACATATAAATCTGCTATTTCTGAACAAAGAAGATCACAGATAAGCATTTACAATCATTTGTGCCATAATTGCACAAGCTGTTTGTAATTAATTACAGTGAGAAACCTAAAATTTGTGAAAAAGTTTGTAAAAAAGTGAACGCTTTTTTTTATTTGATCGCATTTGGCGGTGAAATGGTGGCATGAAATATACCAAAATGGGCCTAGATCAATACTTTTGGTTGCAAACTACATTACACTAAAGCTAAAATTAACACTACAAGCTCCCTAATTAACCCCTTCACTGCTGGGCATAATACACGTGTGGTGCGCAGCGGCATTTAGCGGCCTTCTAATTACCAAAAAGCCATATAAGTCTGCTATTTCTGAACAAAGGGGATCCCAGAGAAGTATTTATAACCATTTGTGCCATAATTGCACAAGCTGTTTGCAAATAATTTTAGTGAGAAACCTAAAGTTTGTGAAAAAATCTGGGAGAAAGTAAACAATTTTTTTTTATGTGATCGCATTTGGCGGTGAAATGAAGGCATGAAATATAATATATAATAAAAAAATATATATACATGTCAAGGGATATTCAGGGATTCCTGATAGATATCAGTGTTCCAATGTAACTATCCCTAATTTTGAAAAAAAGTGGTTTGGAAGTGGTGCTACTTGTATTTATGGCCCTATAACTTGCAAAAAAAGCAAAGAACATGTAAACATTGGGTATTTCTAAACTCAGGACAAAATTTAGAAACTATTTAGCATGGGTGTTTTTTTGGTGGTTGCAGATGTGTAACAGATTTTGGGGGTTAAAGATAGAAAAAGTGTGTTTTTTTTTCCATTTTTCCCCATATTTTATAATTTTTATAGTAAATTATAAGATATTATGAAAATAATTGTATCTTTAGAAAGTCCATTTAATGGCGAGAAAAATGGTATATAATATGTGTTAGTACAGTAAATGAGTAAGAGGAAAATTACAGCTAAACACAAAAACAGCAGAAATGTAAAAATAGCCTTGGTCCCAAACGGTCAGAAAATGGAAAAGTGCTGGGGTCCTTAAGGGGTTAAAAATAAAATACACTAACAATAACTACAAATTCTTGTGAATTCAGCAAATTTGAAAATCTGTAAGAAAAAAAGATAAAAATAATTAGAATATGAAAGCAAGTATGTTATTTCATAACACATTAAAAAACATTTTTATCTGTAAGTATAAAAGTCATCTTCTGTCTATGCTATAAACGTTATTCTTTGTACTGATGTTGATTCCAGGACTGGATATCTATATATACATAATTTGAAAGAAATCACATTAAATTGGCTGATAAAGAGTTGACTTACATGTTAACATTTAAAATTAGACAAATGAATGTCTAATATACTATTTTGTGCAAATATTAATTATTCAATTGTATGAGGGATATAATTGAATGTAATATTTCATGTCCCTTCCAAAACTAAAATGCCTAAATGTCACCTATGAAATTATTTCAGATGAAATGTATCCCTTTATCTGTATGATCGGTCACAATCTGAGTCCTCTATAGCACAAAGTAGGGGGGATGTATATGAAATAAATATTAATAAAATAGGACATTGTGAAAACTAATTGTTAGAAGCATTCAATTTATTTATTTATAATTCAACCATTATTCCTCCTATAATTCTTTTCAATAGCATGCATTGTGCAAACTAACCTCATGTATTATCTTTAAAAGTTCTTTTAAAGTCGATATTTAAAAGATCTTTAAAAGTTGATTCTAGTCCAAATATCATTTTATCTGCGTTATGTGTCACATAGAGGATAGTGTCAGAAATACCATCTAAAATAAATGAGAGGAAACATAAGTGTTTCCGATAGGATGTATCCTGCTTCCCCCAGTCTGGTTCCAGACATTGGCCTCTAGTTATCAAACTGTCAACCTTAAATACGCTGGAATTCCGCAGAGTATTTGTGGCGAGGCTGATTCGCCTTAGTTATCAAGCACTACAGCCCGGCAAAAGTAAAATATAGTGACGTAAGCAACGATCCGACAGACTCAGGCCGACACAGATCGATTCTTACGTCACTACAGATGTTCCGAATGCAAGTTCGGCACAATCTAACTACTTTTGGGAGTTATAAAAAAACTAGCAGGTACGCTCAGCACTTTTCCGGCCCAGCGTACTTGGTTTTCAATCCGCCGCCCTGGAGGTGGCGGATCCGATAGGAATCAATAGGAGTCTGACCATAGCGAAAGCTCATGTTCGCTGCTGCCCGACATCCCATTGATTCCTATGGGAAACGTCTGCACCTAACACCCTAACATGTACCCCGAGTCTAAACACCCCTAATCTGCCCACCTACACCGCTGCCACCTATATTAAACATGGTAACCCCTAAACTGCCACTCCCGGAGCCCCCGCCACTCTAATAAACTTATTAACCCCTAATCAGCTGCTCCCCGACCCCACCGCAACTATAATAATTATATTAACCCCTAAACCACCGCTCCCGTACCCCGCCCCAACCTACATAATACCTACAAACCCCTATCCTGACCCCCTACACCGCCGCCACCTATAATAAATTTATTAACCCCTATCCTGCCCCCCCTAAACCACTGCCACCTATAATAAATTTATTAACCCCTATCCTGCCCCCCCTACAACGCCGCCACTATAATAAAATTATTAACCCCTAAACCTAAGTCTAACCCTAACCCTAACACCCCCCCTAAGTATTGATTAAATACATCTAAATAAATATTATTCTTATTAACTAAATTAATCCTATTTAAAACTAAATACTTACCTTTAAAATAAACCCTAATATAGCTACAATCTAACTAATAAATATATTGTAGCTATTTCAGGATTTATTTTTATTTTATAGGCAAATTTCAATTTATTTTAACTAGGTACAAAAGCTATTAAATAGTTATTAACTATTTAATAGCTACCTAGTTAAAATAAAGACAAATTTACCTGTAAAATAAAAACTAACCTAAGTTACAATTACACCTAACACTACACTATCATTAAATACATTATTCCTATTTAAAATTAAATACTTACCTGTGAAATAAACCCTAATATAGAGACAATGTAATTAATATTTACATTGTAGCTATTTTAGGATTTATATTTATTTTACAGGTAACTTTGTATTTATTTTAACTAGGTAGAATAGTTATTAAATAATTATTAACTATTTAATAACTACCTAGATAAAAGAAATACAAAATTACCTGTAAAATAAAAACTAAACTAAGTTACAATTAAACCTAACACTACACTATAATTAAATAAATTAAATTAATTAACTACAAATACCTACAATTAAATGCAATTAAATAAACTAACTAAAGTACAAAAAAAAAAAAAAAAAATTAAGTTACAAAAAAATTAAAAAAACTAAGTTACAAAAAATAAAAAAATCTTACTAGATTTTTAAGCTAATTACACCTAATCTAGGCCCCCTAATTAAATAACAAAGCCCCACAAAATAAAAAAGTGCCCTACCCTATTCTAAATAACAAAAGTTAACAGCTCTATTACCAGCCCTTAAAAGGGCCTTTTGCGGGGCATGCCCCAAAGTAATCAGCTCTTTTGCCTTTAAAAAAAAATACAACCTCCCCGAACATTAAAACCCACCACCCACATATCCCTACTCTATCCTCCCAAACCCCCCTTAAAAAAACCTAACACTAACCCCCTGAAGATCTCCCTACCTTGAGTCGTCTTCAGCCAACCGGCCACCGATGGAACAGAAGAGGACATCTGGAGCGGCCGAAGTCATCATCCAAGGGGCGCTGAAGAATTCTTCCATCTGATAGAAGTCTTCATCCATGCGGCATCTTCAATCTTCATCCATCCGGAGTGGAGTGGAGCCTTCTTCAAACGAGCCAACGCTGAGCCATCCTCTTCCAACGACGCCTACCCGACGAATGCATATTCCTTTAAGTGACGTCATCCAAGATGGCGTCCCTCGAATTCTGATTGGCTGATAGGATTCTATCAGCCAATCTGAATTAAGGTAGGAAAAATCTGATTGGCTGATGCAACCAGCCAATCAGATTGAGCTTGCATTCTATTGGCTGATTGGAACAGCCAATAGAAAGCGAGCTCCATCTAATTGGCTGATTGGATCAGCCAATCGGATTGAACTTCAATCTGATTGGCTGATTGCATCAGCCAATCAGATTTTTCCTACCTTAATTCCGATTGGCTGATAGAATCCTATCAGCCAATCGGAATTTGAGGGACGCCATCTTGGATGACGTCACTTAAAGGAATATCCATTCGTCGGGTAGGCATCGTTGGAAGAGGATGGCTCCATGTTGGCTCGTTTCAAGAAGGCTCCGCTCCGGATGGATGAAGATTGAAGACACCGCATGGATAAAGACTTCTATCGGATGGAAGATCTCATCAGCGACCCTTGGATGATGACTTCGGCCGCTCCGGATGTCCTCTTTTGTTCCATCGGTGGCCGGCTGGCTGAAGATGACTCAAGGTAGGGAGATCTTCAGGGGGTTAGTGTTAGGTTTTTTAAGGGGGGGTTTGGGTGGGTTAGAGTAGGGGTATGTGGGTGGTGGGTTTAATGTTGGGGGGGTGTATTTTTTTTTACAGGCAAAAGAGCTGATTACTTTGGGGCATGCCCCGCAAAAGGCCCTTTTAAGGGCTGGTAATAGAGCTGTTAACTTTTGTAATTTAGAATAGGGTAGGTCATTTTTTTATTTTGGGGGGCTTTGTTATTTTATTAGGGGGCTTAGATTAGGTGTAATTAGCTTAAAAATCTTGTAATATTTTTTTATTTTTTGTAATTTTTTATTTTCTATTTTTTGCACTTTAGTTAGTTTATTTAATTGTATTTAATTGTAGGTATTTGTAGTTAATTAATTTAATTTATTTAATGATAGTGTAGTGTTAGGTTTAATTGTAACTTAGCTTAGTTTTTATTTTACAGGTAAATTTGTCTTTATTTTAACTAGGTAGCTATTAAATAGTTAATAACTATTTAATAGCTATTGTACCTAGAGCTAGAGCTACAATATTATTAGTTAGATTGTAGCTATATTAGGGTTTGTTTTAAAGGTATTTAGTTTTAAATATGATTAATTTAGTTAATAATAATAATTTTATTTAGATTTATTTAATTAATATTTAAGTTAGGTGGGTGTTAGGGTTAGACTTAGGTTTAGGGGTTAATAATTTTATTATAGGTTGCGGCGGTATAGGGGGGCAGGATAGGGGTTAATTAATTTAATATAGGTGGCGACGGTGTAGGGGCAGATTAGGGGTAAATAAGTTTAATATAGGTGGCGGCGGGGTTCAGGAGCGGCGGTTTAGGGGTTAAACAATTTATTTAATTGCGGCGAGGTCTGGGATCCGCAGGATAGGCGTTAATAAATTTATTATGGGTTGCAGTGGTATAGGGGGGCAGGATAGGGGTTAATAGGTATAATGTAGATTTCGGCGGGGTTAGGGGTTAATATATTTATTATAGTTGCGGCGGGGTCCGGGAGTGGCGGTTTAGGGGTTTATATATTTTTTCTAGTTGCGGCGGGGTCTAGGAGCGGCGGTTTAGGGGTTAATAACTTTATTTAGTTGTGGGAGGCTCCGGGGGTGCCGGTATAGGGGGTAGAACAGTATAGTATAGTGTGAGTGCTTAGTGACAGGGGTATTAATAAAGCTGTAGAAAAGCTGAAGAGCAGCGAGATCGATGTGTGATAACTATCACAGTCCACTGCTCATCACCCCGTACTTGGTGCACAGCTTTTGGACAGCTTTTTTAATAACTTTGGCGATCGTATTCAGGTCTGCGGCGGCGATGTGAGGCAAGCTTAGGCGGGCGTATTGGGCCGGCAAATGCAAGCAAATTACGGAGCTTGATAACTAGAGGCCATTGTGTACACTTACCATGTGAAGGTGTCTTTAGATGCTGTAGAAGTTAGCACAGCCACAGACAGAATCGCATTGGTATTCTTCGCTTTCAGTCTGTCCCTAATCGAAAATAAAGTGTAAATCAAATTTCTAAAAGTGGTACATAATTTGGCATCCCTCCCCCAACACTAACTATTTCCTAAATGATTCTTAGCAATAGCTTAATAAATGTATTCAGCCTCTTTTGTGTTATGTTATTATAACAATCAAGTGTGAAGCTGAGTCACATACATTGTGCATACTTAACCTCTGATGTATGACTTTGTCAATTCGATGTGCTTCAGGGTATCTCTTTATCTGCTATCTGTCACATTCATCTCTTTCAGACTATATAAAATCTAATGATGTCTAAAATGAATGCATGTAAACTAATTCTGTGCCATATGATGGATCAGTGGCCACCCCCCCATCTTGGTCTATACATTGTGTATATTTACAATGTGAAGGTGTCTTTAGATGTTATAAAAGTCAGCACAGTTGAAAGACAATGCCACAGACATGATCAAATTAGTATTCTTCCCTTTCAGTCTGTAGATTAAGTAAATTTACCTAATCGAAAATAAAGTGTAAATCAAATATTTAAAAGTGGTATATAGTTCTGCATCCCTCCCCCTAACATTAACTATTTCCTAAATGTTTCTTAGCAATAGCTTAATAAGCGTATGTAGCCTCTTTTGTGTTATGTTATTATAACAATCAAATGTGAAGCTAAGTCACATATATTGTGCATACTCAACCTCTGATGTATGAGTTTGTCAATTCGATGTGCTTCAGATAATCCCTTTATCTGTGTTTTGTCACATCCATCCCTTTCAGACCATCTAAATTCTAATGATGTCTAAAATTAATACATGTAAACTAATGGTGTGCCATATGATGGATCAGTGGCCAACATCCCCCCCCTCAGTCTTGGTCCATACATTGTGTATACTTACCATCTGATTTTGTCTTCAAAAATCATCACACAAGCCAATGCCAGAGACATATGATGTATAATTTACCTATGATTATAAAATATATTTTAGATTTTGATATAGTAATTTCTTGAATAATCCTTACATGTTTGCACAATTCTACTTTTTTCGCAATGCTCCTATATAACTTATAATATTTACCTTCTGAAGTAGTTGTTAATGATGTTGTCCCCCCTCATCCCAGAATGGCCCCTCTATGACTTTGTCGTCCTCCTCATCTCGTTGGAGGGCTAGGGACACCTGGATGTCCTGTAGCATCCCTGCCTGTTGAGCTATGTTATGAAGGATGTTGCAGGCTATAATGCTCTTCGCCACCTTTCCACTCAGGGGTATACTCACTTTTGTTGCCAATGGTTTAAACATTGAGTTATGTTGAGTTATTTTGAGGGGACAGCAAATTTACACTGTTATACCGGCTGTACACTCTCTACTTTACATTGTAGCAAAGTGTAATTTCTTCAGTGTTGTCATATGAAAAAGATATAATAAAATATTTACATAAATTTGAGGGGTGTACTCACTTTTGTGGGATACTGTATATAAGTGATTAGCGAGATTTCAATATTTTACGTGTACCATTGAAATTGCAATAATAATGAAGATATTACAAACATCTCATCTACATATATGTAACATTGAGTGAGAAACTGATTAAAGAGGCAGTAAAGTCTTAATAATACAATCCCTATGGTTGAAGCTTAGAATGATGCCGTCGTATTAGCTACATGCCTGTCTACTTTCCAAATCTTCGTTCTCTTGTTCTACTTTGCAACATTATTATTGTGTGATGATTAAAAAGATAAATGTGCGTTTTGTTGTTGTGTGATGTGTGTTATGTACATATATGTATGTCTTGTGATTCTCTCCCACATATGTTCATTAATATAAAGCAGTATAGCATTGTTGTTGCTTCCAAAAAAGTGACAAATATAATATTTTCTAATGATATATTTGAATTATACAAAATTCCTAAAGGTATAGTATGTTTAAATCCTGATGTTAAATGGACACTAAAGCCATAACTTTTCTTTCATGATACAGACAGAGAATACAATTTTAAACAGCATTCCAATGTACTTCTATGATCTAAATAGCTTAATTGTTTATATATCCTTTGTTGAATAAATAGCAATGCACATGGGTGAGCCAATCACACAAGGCATCTATGTGCAGCGATCAATCAGCAGTTACTGAGCCTATCTAGATATCCTGTTCAGCAAAGGATATGAAGAGAATAAATCAAATAATATAATAGAAGTAAATTAGAAAACGGTTTAAAATTACATACTCTTTTTTAATCAGGAAATAGAAAAATGGGGCTTTATGTCACTTTAAATATGTGTTTATTCTTGAAAAACGATTTCCTATTTGTCATGATACAATTGATTGTGATTTATACTTGATGTAATGTAATTTCCAAAATGATTTTGACCTTGTACTGATGTTCACACATGTAAAACACATAAATACAGTGATAAAAAATATATTTTGGGATCTATTTGTCATTGCCGGACCTACGCAAGAATTTATGAATTCGCGCAAACCGTAGGCCACCAATGTTACGAGTTTAAAAAGAGAAAATGATCGCGTGTGTTACGGAAAGAGGCCGATCGTGTATATGAGCACGTATTCCCCATAGAAGTCAATGGAGGAGAGAAATAGAAAAAAAAAGCTTCAAACACTCCTGTTGAGCCCTAAGTGTCATGTCATTCTGTTAAATAGTACATGAAATCATGATAATTTCATATTGCAAAAATGTTTTGTGTAATCTGTAGACTTGTGTGCAGTGGAAATATTTGTTTCGTTTCGGATCGATTCAGATGTTTTTGAACTTCGTTTTCGGATTGATTCGAATTTGGATGTATTCGGATGTATTCGTTCCGGATTCGATTTGTAAATTCAGAAGTTCGGTATGTGTTAGGTGGGATGTGCTGTGTATTAGACTAGTCTTATGTACTGTAATATTAGGTGTAACCCAGAGCAGAGTGATATAACCTAATATACTGTACAATACTAGTGTAATTGTGATTAGCCCATGGCCATCCGAATGTAACAAATAAATCTGAACTAATTCGGATTTATTTGTTAGTTTTGGTGCTACGGTAATTTGGAAATTTGAATCGATCCGAAGCTCCGAATTTGACAAATTTATCTGCATTTCGATTCGGAACGGAACGAAATGCACATCTCTAGTAATCTGCTTTATATTGTTTGCATGTAGATAATTATGTATGTATGTGATGATATTTGAACGGAGATAAAGCTAAATGAGTGTATGTTCATGTATGTCTATGTAAGTCAATGTAAAATGGCTTTGTGTGAATTTGTTTTCTAACACCCGAGATCTTGTATCTTTGATCTGTTATTAATTTATTGTACAGTGTTTGTATGAGTCTAACTGTACTTTGTACTAAGTGATCAGTGAAGGTTTTTGGTTTCAATATATCAATAACTACTGATCTGGGATAGCGTTATGGATTTCTGTGTAAATGAAGATTTTGGTTGCACTATGGAGGTTTATTCAAACTTGTAATGGCTGTGTTATGAAAATTGATGCTGGGCTATAATGCTACAATTTGAGTCATAACGCACAACTTGTTATCTAGCTGTTTAATAATTATATGCATTAGAGTAATATCTATACAATTACCAGTAACCTGAATGGTTCCATATAATCCCATTCCCCTTCTGAAATATATGACTAAATAGCATTTAAACAAAATAGAACAGATAATAATTCACCTTAAAAAAAGATTGTTTAAAGTTAGCTGACAAATAAAGTTTGATTTTCTTAAAATGTTTGTAACTTCCAATACTAAAGATACAAATAAGAAATAGGAACAAAGAAAAGGATGTCCCAAAGAAGCCCTCAGAATACAAAAGCAAGGGGGAGGGGCGAAATGGCCGTCAACAACGCTAAAGTTTGAGAAAATGGAGAGCACTCTGTACATAAAGATATTTTAGAGCCCAAGTCCTGAGAAGCAACCGCATATGCCTAAACAGCAGGATCCTTTTCCGAGACACAAGACCAAGTGGAAAAAAAAATGGAGCTGCAAGGGACATCCGCTGAAGTGGAGATTGTGATCATAGGCTGAAATCCCGGAGCAGAAGGTTTCAGGTCGGATATACAGCCATAAATGTTATCTCCCTTGCGGGCTGCAGATGCTGCAATGCGGGCAGAGGACCAAGGGTGTTGACTGTTATACTAATCATCTGACAAGGTAACACCATATGTTCATTCAGTGTTTTTGTATCCTTATTTGCTGGATTGGTATACAAGAGGCATTTAATCAGGACAGGGCTAATACTATGCTCATTTAAGAGCCAAATAAGTTGCAGAGTGCTTGGAATAGGATCTTAAGGAAATGACTAACTTTTATCTTGGAAACACTGGCCAGTATAATATGCACATTTATTCCTTCTTAGGACTCCTGCTCATAACTAACAGTGTAAGGAGAGCCTGTTCCAGGCAACTGAATCACTTTTCTTCAGTGCTCCTTGTAGTAAGGTAGAATCCTTGCTCAGTAATGCTGTTGTTTTTTATGCCTTCTGTTTTCTTGGCATCTGCATAAAAATCTTGTTGCTCTTAATGCAGGCTTGTTTTTCTTGTAGTCTTGTCTTCCTAAATGGTGTTACTCTTTTTAATGCAGTTCACATAAAAGATACAGTCATAAACCCAAGGTACAATTCATAAATCCCTAGTTTCTGTGTCTGCGCACCTTCCTGCTCTTCCCATCAAAGCTTCTGAGGTGACACTGCTATAAAGATAGATACATATTTTACAAAAACAAATCATATATATATATATAGATTAATATTTAAAATTAAAAAGAATATTTTCTTCCATGTGAAAAACATTGGAATGTGAAATATTAATAACACACTTCGAGTTTAGCGCAGTTGGTCTAATGCCATGTCGGGTTAGCGCGTGACCTGTAAGTGTTAGGTTTATTTTAAAAGCTTGCTCTTTTGAAATCTATGGGGAGAAGAAGTTTATTGTAGTTGTGTCAAATCTTCTAGCGGACCCTTTATAACATATTTCTATTATTTCTAAGTTAGAGCAGTGTTATCATTGGCTATTGCACCAGCTACACATCTATTTTTCTACCTCTGTGAAAGATTCCTAATTTTGTAAATATTGTAAGAAAAACAGTGTTCCTGCACCCAGATTTCCACAGTTCAGTCAGCTAAGGAATCTAACATTTAATAAAGTACTACAATAATCTCCCTTTAATTATTTAATTATTGTACCTACTATGATTTAATTTTTCACTTTGTTACAGATTCTCCCAAATGGGAGCTATGTGAAAAAGAATAATGATAAAAGTAATCATACCAAGTATCCATTAATCTGGTATAAAGCTCTACATCAGATTGCATACTTCACAAAAAATAACTCCAGAGAATAACAGTTTATAAAAGACATTCATATGTTTAGTTATGTTTAATGCAAAAATCTGTTCTGAATAGTGATTGTATTCCATACTTAAATGCATCATCTTTTAATCATTTACATTTTATTTACCAAACCTTCTAATTAGTATGATAATATATTTTAGTACTAATGGGCTAAATGAAAAAATAAAAAAAGCAGAAAATGTAAAACACTGTAAAACATTTGCTAATAGGTCTTCAACAATTATCTTTAAACAACTGTCGTTTTCTTTCTTACTACTAAAGTATTATAGCAATGCTTTCTTGCTGTTTTGACATTTGAAGAGTTGTGTTAATTAATATTTTGATACTATTGCATTTTGGGCTAGATACATAATATGTATAGCTTGTGCACTAACATTACATTTATAGCTTGCGCACTAACCCAACTCCGTGTTCAACCTACATCGCTAACCCAAAGGCAGTTATAAATATTTTACATACACACATATATATATATATATATATATATATATATATATAAATACATTGAACATTTTCCCCTATGTGAAGAACATTGAAATTTAAAATATTTACAGTACATACACATTATAAATATAAAAAGTTATTAAAAATTATATTTCCTGTTTTCAAGTATTTGAGTAGAAAGGGCTCCAAAGTATATATACATTTGCATATATGTGTATACATGTCTGTATATGTGTTTATATGTGTATATACATATATACACATATAAACATAAATACACATGTATACACAAAAATACATATGTGTATATACATACATATACAATATAGGCATTTCTATTCAAATACCTTGTCATATACCACATGCCTTTTAACCGTTATAACTTTCTAAAAAATATTTATATGGATATTTTTATTAGATAGTGTATATACTGTATGAGTGCTACACTTTATTTTAATGTATTTATGTTGTGTGTGGTGCAACTTATTTTTTTTAGCCCTAAACCTTTATCTGAGGATTTAGTTTGCACTCAGGCAGTCACGTTTACTTTCAACTTGTAATACGTGCGCAAGTTAATGCGGTATTTAAATATTGTGTGCATGCTAACAGCACGCCACTTGTTATCTAGCCCTTTGTGTTTAAAAATTGTTTAAAAAATGATACTTACATAATAATGACTTAAATGAGCCTTGTACTATAGAAACTTGTCCCAGTGTGGGGGATGAGAGCAAGAGAACCCAGCTCATTTGAGTGAAAGGGTGTTCCTGCAACTGCATTGAATACAATAAACCCTTCAGCTGCTTTCCTGAATTGTCCCATTAAGAAATATCATATTGAACCCAACTTAACTAATATGTACACAACTAGATTGCAAATTCCATTTACAGCAACATATTACCAACCTTAAAATCATTTTAAATCTAAAATACCTCTGTTCTAATGAAAGATGCCAAGAGATATTAATCTAACACCTGTTATATTGTACTGAATATATTGCATTCCTGTAAAATATTGTGCATTGCCATTATGGTAAACAGCACATTAGAAAGGAAACTATTTTGTCTGCACCCTTCCCAAGGGTTATATAATGAAGACAAATGACAAGAGAAATGTTGCGATCCTATTATAGGTAAACAACATTTCTGACTCTAAACTTGAATATGTGCAGGCAACAGATGTCTTATAACATACCTTTATCTGATTACATGGCTACAATGAAATTGGAGGATATAGTAAATAGCTTAAAAATTTTAGCCAAAAAAAAACATACCACAATAAATTTTATTTTGAATATATGTAGCAACAGAGCAACAATAAGCAATTCTTAGGCCCAATGCTTGATGCTAGTTATTATTTATTCAGCAATGCCAAATCCAAAAAGAGGTAATTCAGAGAGACTCCTGACGCGTTTCGTGCATGCTTACATGCACTTCATCAGAGGCTAGTGATCCTAGCAATATGGGAGCTTAAATAGGGTAAGAAGGCCAATTTTCACTGAGTATAGCTTGTCCAATCAAAATGTGTTGGAAGATGACAGCTTATTCATGACGCTCAATACCCTACAAGCTTCCACGCATCAATTTGTTATTCTGATAGACGTGAAGGCCGAATTTTCAAAGGTCTTGCGGACCTGATCCGACAGTGCGGATCAGGTCCGCAAGACCTCACTGAATGCAGAGAGCAATATGCTCTCCGTATTCAGCATTGCACCAACAGCTCACAAGAGCTGCTGGTGCAACGCAGCCCCCTGCAGACTGGCGGCCAATCAGCCGCCAGCAGGGAGGTGTCAATCAACCCTATCATACTCGATCGGGTTGAATTGTGGTGATTCCTGTCCTCCTGCTCAGTGCAGGCAGACAGGGTTATGGAGCAGCGGTCTTTAGACCGCTGCTTCATAACTGCTATTTCTGGCAAGTCTGAGGACTCGCGAGAAACACGGGCCCACAAGCTCCATTCAGAGCTTGATAAATGGGCCTCATTATCTTAACAATAGAAAACTTGAACACATTATTAGTTTAAAAACCGATATGTATACATAATTGTTAGAACAAATTATCAAACTAAATAAAATATGAAATATAAAATAAAAAAATAATAAAATAAAACAGTTGGAACCTTGTTGGCTACTTAAGTATCTGGCTTAATAATGCATAGTCAGATAGACAGATTGCCATATACAGGACGTCAAAACTTAGTGAAGGACATCATGAACAGATCTGAATCAATAGCAATATTAAAGGTTCACATTCTTACTTTTTAAAGAATATTAAACAACTGAAAACATATACACTAAATGCATAAAAATTAGATAAAAATGATAAAAAATGCTGACAAGAAAAAATATACAAAAAAACATATATGTATATATAAATAACTACAAGATTGATGTTGTAGAGGTAATGTTTGCATGGTCTAGATGCAAATCAGTAGTAGGGCTGTAAAAAAATATTATTATTATCATAGTATCAGACCAATAAGCAGATGCCTAGTTGGTCAAAAATGAATAATTATGAGACTATGCTCCCAGTTAGTAAATAAAGTGTCTTAATATCATCATGGGTATATCGGTACATCTCGTCGGTAGTGGGGTCCTATGAATAAACAGTCTAGTAAGGAAGAGGGCTATGTATATTAACAAAAATTAAAATATTATACCTCGAACTAAAATAAAAAAAAACATATTTTTTTCAGAAAAACAAAAGAAGAGATATAAAAGTCATAAATTATAAAATGTTCATATACAAGAGAACATGGCTTTACAAAAAATTGAGGTAAAGAAACCAGGGGCGCTGGGTGGGCTCAAATATATCCAAAGGATAATAAGAATATTAAATTATATCACAGAAATTCTCAGAGGATTTAATCAGTGGTAAGAGGCTCTAATCAAACATATATCAGAGAATGTAAGGTCTCTAATTATCTGTAAAGAGATCTACATCCATTCGTTTATTCATACCATCTAGATATCGTGTCTGCAATTTCATAAACCAAAACACTTCTTTTTTTAAAAGTCTTTTTAATCTGTCTTCTCCTCTAGGGTGCTTTTAAATGTGGTCAATTGCAACAAATGAAAAGTAACTACTACCTAGTCCATGTGAGCAAAATGCTTAGCCACAGGGGTTCTAGGTTTTTTCTCATCCAGAGACAGAAGGTGTTACTGCACTCTATCCTCCAAAAGGCAAATAGTAATCCCAACATACTGCTGGGAACAGAATTTGCAGTTGATGATATAGATCACATATTAGTAAGTACAATCCATTCTATCTCTGATGTGAAAACATTCTCCTCTGGTATTTGAACTGAAATGGCTTGTTCTTGTTGTATAATGTCAGCTCTTGCATGGAATCTGTCCACATTTAAAAGAGCCTGTTTTGCAATTTAGCCAGTTCAATTTGGGAGAGGGGTTTCCTGCAAAATTCTTTCTTATAGCATCCCCTATAGTAGGAGCCTTTTTAGCTATATATTTAATAACTTTGCAGATGATTTTAGACAATGTATCATCCCCTTCAAGATTGATAGTTTTTTCTTAATAATGTTACAAACTACTTGACATTGTCTGCTGTATTGGGTAATAAACAACACATTTTGGGTAAATTTATTCCTATTCTCAAAGTTTTTGTTCTGATAGGTAAATAACTGGATCTATCTATATCTGCTACTTCTTCTTCTAGGTTTTTCAAATATTTTATTGAATAGCCTCTCTCTATGAGCCTTGATGTGAGTTCTTGTGCTTGTTCATAATATTTAGATAGCTTTCGGAATTCCTTTTTTAAGATGGGGAATGAGGCATGAGTGTGACCTCAATATTGTTTATCATGCTAGGGGCTTGTGATAAGTGGATGTCACTATTCTATTATCCCTAGTATCCAATTTGAGGTGTAGAAAATCTATACTATTCTTATCAGATTGTGAAGTGAAAGTCAAATTGAAATCATTACTGTTAATAAATTCCATGAACATCTCTACTGTACATAATTCATCATCCTGCCAAATGACAATGATGTCATCTATAAAACAACCATATAGAATTATATTTTATTTGTAGGGGAATGTCTTGGCAAAGATGCAGTTATGTTCAAGCCAGCCCATATAAATATTGGCATATGTGGGGGCAAACTTTGCCCCCCATTGCCATACCGCATCTCTGTAGAAAGTACTCCCCCGGTACATGAAAAAATTGTGATTCAGCAGGAATTCTGTAATCTGTACTATAAACAGAATAAAGTAATTGCTGTAATTTGTGTGTCTGTGGAGCATATGGTTAATTGCTTCTAGACCTTGTCTGTGTGGGATGTTGGAATAAAGCGCTGAAACATTAACCGTAACCCATTTATAAGTGTTTTTCCAGCCTATGTCTTTTAATTGTGTAATTAGATGGGCACTATCCCTGATGTAACCTGTAGCGCTAGCATAATGGGTTGTAATATATGATTGAGCTAGCCTCTCAGTCCTTCACAAAGGTGGGTTTATAAGGCTTTTGTGGATTTTAGGTACTATACAAAACTACGGGGTGGTTGGTTCATCAACTAATAAAAATGTGGATAATTCTTTTTCCATAAATTGGTGTTCAACAGCATGATCTAATAAATGTGACAGTTTATTTTAAAAGAGAGAATAGGATTGAATGAAAGTTTAGTATATAAATCAGTGTCACTAAGTTGTTTATATATTTCTGACACATAATCAATTTTATTCAATAAAACTAAGGCTCTTCCCTTATCAGCCTGGGTTATGACAATGTCCTCATTCTGTTGTAATTTATTGAGGGCTTGTCTTTGTTTTTTCGTCAAGTTGTCCTTTATAATTTTTGGGGAATTGGATTGAACTGTTCTATGTAAATTGGTCAATTCTTTTCCACTACGTGGACAATAAGTTATGTCTTGAATGTATAGGATAAAAATGGGAGGTATGCTTGAAAGTGAAGAAAGTGCACTTCTCAACGAGAGAACCATTATGTCTGACTGTCTCAGATTCCAAAATGATGAGATTTGTTAGATCAGTCAGATCTGTGTACTTTAACCCCACTAATGTGGGGGCAGACAGTGGGGCCCCCACATCAGTGGGTTCAGTGTCTTGCATGTAAAAAAAAGTGTTTCTATAAAAGAATCTTACAAACAAATGTGTTAGTGTCTATCAAAGTGTTGATTAAATCAAAATAATTAGCAGGTGCATATGACAAACCTTTATTAAGTAAATCCAGTTCATAATCAGTGGGTCTATACACAGAGTGATTAATTACCCCTATTTCTTTATGGGTTGCCTTGCTCTGTTGGGGTACCTTAAAGCAGTATCCGTTTTTTTTTTACTAGTCTGCTGGGGTTGTTAAACAAGAGCTTTCAAGTTTTTCCAGTTAAAGTTGGAATCTACCTTTCCTGTATTAGATTCTGAGGTATTTTGCACTGGTTCATCAACAGTAGATTGAGAATAGGGTTCATCCTGATTATCAGTATCTATGCTCGAAAATGTAACACGCCTAGGAGTGTGATTTTTATTACCCTTCTTTTTTTTGGACTTGTTTTGCCTAGGTGTACCCGTTGGCCTATTAGGTTTTAGTTTTTGCCAGGAATAAACAATGTCAAGTTCATAATCCTTCACATCTCTGTGGTATTTGTGTACTTTCTTATCTGATAATGTGGTGTCTAAGATATCCATTGTTTCATTGAACTGCCTCTTATAGTGAATACATTTTTGTGTTGATTCAAATGGTTGTAAAAAAGTGCATACTTTATTAACTTCAGTTAATATTAGATCCCTCTCCTGTTTTTTATGGCGCAATAACTGCTTCATTAAAGTGAAGGAGCAGTTAGTAAGACTGGTATTACATTCTTCCATAAAATCAGGTTTCGTTAGAGCAAAAGAGGGATATTTTTTCACTCAGACCCCCTTGGGACTCTATTTTCTGAAATATACTATTCTAAAAATTCAATGTCCCAACATAGATTGGTTTCTTTAAATCTTAACTGTTCTAAATTAGAAAAATACATTAGTAATGTGATTTAAGAGATGTTTCCATTATGCGCTTTCTTTTTTATTCATCTATAACCCCTATGGGTGTGATACCAGTGTCCATAATGGAAAAAGTTCTGGTGTATAATAGGTATACAATTAATAGTATATTAGTAAGTATTAAAGTATCAAGCTAGTTCAATAGTAAATGCACTGTAAATAATTCAATATAAGGCAAAAAAAAGTAACAGACATGTAGTTGATAGTTGGTAGTTGACATTGAATTTTTAGAATTATATATATCAGAAAATAGAGTCGCAAGGGGTTCCGCGTGAAAAAATAGAGTTCATGTGTGTTATAGATGGTGGAAGGTAGAAGAGAAGGAGAAATATGAATTGTCTGAGTGCAGTTTGTGAAAGGAAGAGTTGTGAATTTAAGGAGAAGGGATGAAATGGTTAATGCAGTCATTAGAAAGTGTAGCATGTTTGCAGTTAATTTAGGGAGATTTAAAGTACTTGTTTCTGATTTGTCCACTCCTTTGTCTAACTCCTTCTTATAACTCACTACTCGTATGAACTAACACACTTAGAGGACTACACATGCTGGAGTGATCTAACAAGCAAGCTTGATGTAACAAGTTAAGGGTATTCACTTTCTTATCAAAGTGGAAGACAGAGAAAGGAAAGTTTTTAAGGTAAAAAACACATACCATAGATTTAAGATTTGTAGGAGAAAAAAGGCAACTATATTGTGTGATGCAGAAAGACAGACAGGGTTGATATGGATTCTGTCCTTTTACATATACCATAGTTATCAATACAGGTTGAGTCAGCCATCCCACTAGCCCAAGCAGTTCACCAAAAAGCTTACCTTTATATACGTTTATGTATTGTTTCTTGTATAGCTGTTTTTTGTGTTATATTTCTTTGCATATGTGTATTTTTATTCCACCATTCATTTACTAAGCACAACAGAAAATACCAGCACTTCACAAATAAACCATAGTCACCTAGATTCCGAGTTTTGAGCGCAATAGGGAAAGTAAAGAATGCAACAAAAGTTGCCTTATTTAACCCCCTATAGCGCTACCATTACAAGCTTTTAAAAACCCGGCTTGTGCGGGCGATATGGCTACATTGAGCTCCATACCGCACACAAAACAAGTGCTGTGTTTTACGTGCTCATGCACACTTTCCCCATAGACAATAATGGGGAGAGCCAGGCTAAAAAAAAAAACCCTGCGATCGCGGAAACAAAAAAACTGTCTAAAAAACCTAAGCTACCCATTGCACTAAAAAGGGCATTTGTATGGGCATTGCCCTTAAAAGGGCATTTAGCTCTTTTACTGCCCAGACCTCAAACAAAGTCTTCATCCAGGCGGCCTCTTCAATCTTCATCCCGGTGGCGAAGTCCTGATCCAAGCGGCGATAAGTCTTCATCCAGGCGGCCTCTTCAATCTTCATCCAGGCGGCATGTTCAATCTTGATCCCAGCGGCGTCGAGCAGGTCCATGCTGAAGACATCCGGCGCGGAGCATTCTCTTTATACGGTCCCCGCCTTACACTGAATCTTCAATACAAGGGAGCCGTTTCAAAATGGCGTCCCTTGCATTCCTATTAGCTGAAAAATTTGAATCAGCCAATAGGAATTAGGGCTGCTAAAATCCTATTAGCTGTTCAAATCAACCAATAGGACTTAAGCAGCTCTCATTCTATTGGCTAATTCAAATTAGCCAATAGAATGAGAGCTGCTTAAATCATATTGGCTAATTTGATTTTAGCAGCCCTAATTCCTATTAGCTGATTCAAATGTTTCAGCCAATAGGAATGCAAGGGATGCCATCTTGAATCGTGTTCCTTGCATTGAAGATTCAGTGTACGGCGACGACCGTATGAAGAGGATGCTCCGCACCTCCGAGGTCAAGATAGAAGATGCCGTCTGGATGAAGACTGAAGAGGCCATCTGGATGAAGACTTCTCGCTGACTGGATCAGGACTTCAACTCTGGGATGAAGATCATTCAAGCGGGACTTCAAAAACTGTAAGTGGATCATCAGGGGGTTAGTGTTAGGCTTTTTTAATGTTTTTTGGGTGGTTTAATTTTTTAGTTTAGGGTCTGGGCAGTAAAAGAGCTAAATGCCCTTTTAAGTGCAATGCCAATACAAAATGCCCTTTTCAGAGCAATGGGTAGCTTAGTTTTTTTTTAGAATTAGGTTTTTTTATTTTAGGGGGTTGGTTGGGTAGTGGGTTTTATTGTTGGGGGTCTTTGTGTTTTTTTTACAGGTAAAAGAGCTGATATATTTGGGGCAATGCCCCACAAAAGGCCCTTTTAAGGGCCATTGGTAGTTTATTGTAGGCTAGGGTTTTTTTTAATTTTGGGTGGGCTTTTTTATTTTGATAGGGCTATTAGATTAGGTGTAATTCTTTTTTATTTTTGATAATTTTTTTGTTATTTTCCGTAATTTAGTGTTTGTTATTTTTTGTAACTTAGTATTTTTTGTTTTTGTATTTAGATACTTTGTAATTTTTAGGGTAGTGTTAGGATTTTTTTAATTTGTAGTTTAGTTTAATTTAATTGATAGCTTAATTTTAGTTTAATTATTATATTAGTTTAATTGGTAGTTTAAACTTAGTTTTTTTAATTTGACAGGTAAATTTTAATTGAATTTAAAATATTACCCCTAACAGCTAGGGAAATTGTAAATTTAATATAAAGTTAGGGGGTGTTAGGTTTAGGGGTGAATACTATAATTTAGTTTATTTCAATGTGGGGGGCTTTCGGTTTAGGGGTTAATAGTTTAGTATATTTCATTGTGGGGTCTTGCGGTTTAGGGATTAACAGGTTTTTTATAGTGGCGGCAGAGTAGGGCTTAATAACTTTAGTATAGTGGGGGCGATATGGGCGGATGGCAGATTAGGGGTTAATAATATTTAAATAGTGTTTGCGATGCAGGAGGGCAGAGGTTTAGGGGTTAATAACTTTACTATAGTGTTGAGGATGTCAGGGAGCGGCGGAATAGGGGTTAATATTTTTTTAAAGTGGCGGCAATATTGGGAGCAGCATATTAGGGGTTAATACATTTAATATAGTGTTTGCAATGCGGGAGAGCCACGGTTTAGGAGTTAAAAGGTAATTTATGGGTGTTAGTTTACTTTTACAACATTTTAGTTATGAGTTTTATGTTACAGCTTTTTAGCGTAAAACTCATAACTACTGACTTTAAATGGCGTTACGTATCTTGTCGTTTTAGGCTGTAACACTCGCTTTTAAGCCAGAACGCAAAACTTGTAATACTGGCGCTATGGGAATCCTATTAAAAATAGTTATTTTATACGAGTGCATTACAGGCTAAAAGGCTTGCGGTACAGCTATAACGACAAGATTTGTAATGGCTGCGTTAGGGAAAATTATGTGTTATGGGCCACAACTCTGCTATTTGACTCATAACGCACAACTCCTAATCTAGGTGAGTATTAATAAGCAAAAAGAGAAAGGAAATAATTTAGAAAATAAAATACAAGTATTATTTTCTGATCCATATTTCTTCTTGTAAAAGTGCAATACACTAAGATATGTGCAAATTCAGATCATAGTGTTTTGTAATTTTACATGAATAGATTTCAGGATTTCCGGCTCGGAAAAGAACTAAATGCCTCTGGCAGCAGCCATATTTGTTTCCCAACAAAAGAGACAAATGTACATCCCTAGTGCTGGAATATTTTTATTATATATATATATATATATATATATATATATATATATATATATATATATAATTAAATAAATAAGTAATTATATTCTTAAAAGACCAGTTGAGTGCCTATTATTTTGCTGCATATATATATATATATATATATATATATATATATATATATATATATATAGATAGATAGATAGATAGATGATAGATAGATAGATAGATAGATAGATAGATAAATACTGTATATAAAATATATATATATATATATACAGTATCTCACAAAAGTGAGTACACCCATCACATTTTTGTAAATTTTTTATTATATCTTTTCATGTGACAACACTGAAGAAATGACACTTTGCTACAATGTAAAGTAGTGAGTGTACAGCCTGTATAACAGTGTAAATTTGCTGTCCCCTCAAAATAACTCAACACACAGCCATTAATGTCTAAACCATTGGCAACAAAAGTGAGTACACGGAACAAAATTCAGTACAAGACTGAAAAAAGAATGTTCACAAATAGCACTCAACAACTCAAATCGGTATGAAATTTTACTTGGCGGTAGATAGAAAGGGCTGTCTGCATAGGGACATTAAAACTTAACTTTTATTTTTAAATTAGGCATTAAAAAAGAAAATATTAATATACATCGAATTAAAAACACTGTAACGGGGGAAGCCCCCAAGGCATAGACATAATAGCAAAGCTCCGATAGGTGGAGTGGAGATAGGAGTGTAGTGCCAGGTATTACTAGGGTGGAGTGTGGCAATAGCCTCCCATGTACAGAAGTAAGCAGGAGAGCATGTGACAGTAGTCACCGTGAAATTCGTTTTGGATATCCGACACTAATGTACCAGTGCTTAGACTAATAACACATACCTATTTGTAATATATCCCAGTATTAAACAATCCACTTGTGTGTGTAATCACATAAATAGAAAAGTATAAAAATGATTATATCACCTTAGAGTATAGCACACAGATAAGTATGGTAAGCTGAGAGTGTGTGCTCATCTAAGTTAATAGCCAACATGTGTTTGTACACTCTGTACAATGTTAGATAAACCACTTCTCTTAATGGACCCCAGAATTGGGGAATTGGGTTAGGATATATATCCCCTGTGGTATAGGTCACTAAGCAGTTAATATTGTGGGCTTACAAATATTAGATGAACCCAAATATGTGGGAATACGTGAAAGTATTCATATAATAATAAAGGTAGATCAACACTGTAACATTAATTTGTGTAATGTAGGCATTTATTAATAAATGTGACACAAAGATTCAATGTTGTTGGCTTATGGTATTATTTAACAACCACCGCAAACCTGGATTTACTGTGCAACGATAAGGTGTGTTTGGTGTAACTTGAGTTGGGAGAGACACATCAATCTGATATTTTTTATTTTTATTTTTATTTGGAAATAGATGATCCAGGAGACCTAATAAAAATCCCTGTGTAGCTCAGTATGTATATAGTTGTGCGCTCATACATTTTCAAACTTAATACCAGTATGAAATATAATAAAATGTTGGTAAAAATTAAAAAATATTTTGCATACTATATAAACCAAGTACTGGATATCTATTAGTGTTGGGTAATAGACAGCTCTCCCTTTCTCTACCCACAATGCTAAAAGTAGAGTTAGGTGATAGGTTCCCATCGACTGAGTGCTCGAGGGAAAGTGTGACGTAACTGATGCACCAGGCTATATAAGTCTGCATTAGAGCCGGCCGCCCCACCTTTGATAAAGCCCTTTTGCGACATATTAGGAGGAGTTGGGACTTTTCTGTCCCTCTCCGGTTGTGGTTTTTAATTTGCTGTAACGTCTCCCGCGGGGCCGCCAGTAGTTATTTATATCTTGTATAACTATTTCTCTACTCAGGTGGCTTTAGAATTATAACTTTAACGTAGCTCTGATAGCTCCTCTTTATTTAATTAGTAGTGTTGCCTGTCTGTGACAGGGTGGTGCAATAGGTATATCCATATTTCCTAGCCTCCTTGTTATTATTATTTTTTATACCGCAACTTAGATACTTTAACTACGTATTCCAACCTATGTGGCTCAACTTTGCGCCAATACATTAATTCGTTACAAACATCAATATTGTGACCTCATATAGGCAGTTGTGTATAGTGTATTTGGTTATAATATTAGATACACAGGCCTCTAGTTATAAACATGTCTACTTTACCTGCCTTCGCCGGCCCAATACGCCCGCCTAAGCTCGCCTACCATCACCGCCGCGGACCTGAAAAATTTTGCCAAAGTTATCAAAAAAGCTGTCAAAAAGCCACGCACCAAGTACGGGGCGATGAGCAGCCGACTGTGATAGTTATCACTCATCCGATCTTGCTGCTCTTCTGCTTTTTGACAGCTTTATTGACAAGCTGTCACTAAGCACCCACACTAACTACACTGTTCTACCCCCTATACCGGCGCCCCCGGAGCCCCCCGCAACTAAATAAAGTTAGTAACCCCTAAACCGCTGCTACTAGACCCCGCCACAACTCTTATAAATGTATTAACCCCTAAACTGCCGCTCCCGGACACCGCCAGTAGTAAGAGTATGGAGGTTATGTCAAACTTTTTTGACAGGTGGACACGCCCCTTTCTCCTCCCCTAAACCCGCCCCTTTCCACTCCCACTTTTACGCCCCTTTTTGATATCAATTTGATATAAAATTGATATAAAAAGGGATTTTGATACGAATTTGATATAAAATTGATATAAAAAAAAGGGATTTTGATACGAATTTGATATAAAATCGATATTAAAAAAGTGTTTTTAATACGTATTTGATATAAAATTGATATTAAATTGTTTTTTTTATTAGGATTTGGATTAAAAGGTTATAAGAGGTTATTAAGCTTATTTTGATATGGTTGATTAGGAGCTTTATAAAAGACTATAAAGTTTATTTAATTTAAAAAAGGTATAAAGTATACTTTGATATTGTATTCTATTAAAAGGGAGATATAAAATCTTAATATATATATCCTCTATAATGTTCAATAGGTTTAATAAGGCATGTCAGGACTTGCTATGAAAAAAAAAAGATATAAAATGTAATAGGATTAAAAGGAGGAGGTATAAGAGTGTATAAAATTCAATTGTTTTGATATTTTCTTTTATTAGGAGGTTATAAAAATGGGGGATAAAATATAATTTTGAACTTTAATGTTCAATAGGTTTAATAAGGCGTGTCAGGACATGTCTTTTGCGAGAAATTCTAACATTATGTTAGGGGCGTGTCTTTTAACCAAAAACAAGAGGCGTGTCAGGACTTATCTTTTTGTCACAAAAATGTTACGTGGCATGTTAGGACATGTATTTTACTCAAAACAGACTAATACCGCACACGTATTTCGTAAAAATCATATAAATCAATGTTTTATGAAAAAAATAGCTGTATACTGCCTAAAGAATGGAGTCTGCTAACGTCAATCGTGGACTTGTATTTTTTTTTTTTTTTTTTTCCAGAAACACCTAAGAGAACGAAAAAAATCAATGTAACAGCGGACGTACACATACCACAGACCAAAGAAAATGTAAAAGAAAAGACAAAAAAAATGAAAAGTAAGTTTGATTGTTTTTTAAAAAAACAAAAAAAAAACTTTTAATTATGTACTTACACAAATATTTAGACAAATTTGTATTTGTTCTATTAGATTCATCAGTCGATGCAATAGTGATAATAGAGGACTGTGAAGAGCCAACAGCTGAGGTTCAAAGAGACAAAATCAAGTGTCCAGCTGAAAATAGACCAAGAAAAAAGCCAAGACAACACACACAATTCAGAAAATGATGAGTGTTTAACGGATAAGCAGTGTTTAAACTGCGTCGGCTTAAGAAAGGACTTGAACACACTACAACATAATTTTGATAACTTTCAGCGCAATTTCATAAATTGTTTCTTTCACTATTTTACCTCTTTTAATCTCATGAACAATGTTGATGTAGATTTTCAGCAGAAACAGGATGATCATAAGACCGGGACCGCGTGACTATCAATCGTTGGACACGGATTGAACTATAGGACAGCTAGACGACTAAAAAGACTAAAAAGATCGTACAGGGTAAGAAGTGTGAAAAAAGCAATAAAGATGTTGAGAAGGGTGCGCCGTCTGCGGCGGTCTACACCATCAAGGTATAACACTAATCAATTACCCATACAACAAGATTCTGTAGGTGAGCCAGCATGTCACAATACACATACAGTATCAGAAACACATTTACAGCTTCAACAAGAATCCGTACATAGTCAAGCTATTACAAAACCAGATGTTGAACACACCCCTGAACAGAACCATGACACTGTTTTTTTAGAACACATAGCCAGCTATGAAAGACAGCTTAATCGTTTTCGTACAACCATGTTCTATGAACATTTCAGATTTATTAACCTGGACAGGTTAAATTCATTTGAAGAGGCTGTACAGATTGTGTATGATGCGATAGAAAATATAATGAGTAAGATCCGTACTGAAATAAGGGCTGGTGATCTAGTGCAGTTGCGGTTAGAAGGTGATGAACTGGA
The DNA here is from genome assembly GCF_027579735.1 of Bombina bombina. Classification (NCBI taxonomy): domain Eukaryota; kingdom Metazoa; phylum Chordata; class Amphibia; order Anura; family Bombinatoridae; genus Bombina; species Bombina bombina. The sequence goes on along the minus strand of NC_069504.1, from coordinate 553,595,989 downwards.
GAGACCTTTGTATTCTTTGAGAAGGGATGTGGATTTTCTAAATGCTGATTCTTTTTTAAGAAATGTTGCGGGGTTGTTGCAGAGTAATGCCGAGTGTATCGGTAATGGATGTTGTCATTATTATTAGAAATAGAGCAGGTGGTATTTTTAGACGTAGAAAGTTGCGCTCCATTACCTATAGTACCATCTTAAATACAAAAAGACAATTTTTGTTTAATTTTAACAACTATGATAATAATTTGTGTCTGGCAGCCAGTCTTAAAGCTCTTTTAGAGGACAAAAGTGTCACTACTGACGCAGTACTAATCGAACAAGCCAGGAAGATGCACAAAATACTACACATACCGGATGATAGACTTGTTACTTTTAGTGATATACACGCTTTTGAAAAGCATTTGAATGTTACAATAAAAATACTTTATCACAATCAGGGTTCCTGGCAGTATTTTTGTACAAGTGAGCACTGTGAGGATAAAGTATTATTTATTCTGTACCATGATAAACATTACTACGGTATTAAAAACATTAAATCATTTATAAGTCATGATTTCTTCTGTCAGTATTGTCACTCTGTTTTTCATCACAAGAACAAACACACATGTAGATACTTTTGTAGGGCTTGTCACAGAAAGAATTGTGTTGACATTACATCTGAAATAGATCGCTGTGCCAGTTGTCGTGTTTTTGTTCGTTCGCAGATGTGTTTGACTTTGCACATTGAATTAGCAAAAGATGGTAAGGTAGATTGTGTTGCCAAAGAATATTGTGAAAAATGTTGTGGTTATGTTAGGAAAGATGGTCACAAATGTGCCCCTCCAACCTGTAAAGTTTGCCGTTGTAAGATTGATGAGCTTGACACCCACCTGTGTTACATGAGGCCTTACAAATCCCCAACATCAAAGACTACATACATAGTTTATGATTTTGAATGTACGCAAGAAACAGGTGTACACAAACCAAATTATGTTTACGCTAGTTCGATAGATGGTGCATTAGCTTGGGAGTTTCAAGGCGCTGATTGTGTGCAAGATTTTGTCAGACATTTCATTAGAAGCAAATTTTCTAAACACACGTTTATAGCGCATAACGGCGGCAGGTATGATTCTTATTTTGTAGTGCAACAGTTGGTAAAAGAGAGAGTAGATGTCAAGTTGTTGGCTCAAGGTGGTAAACTGTTGTGTGTCACAGTGTCTGACTTACACATACGTTTTATAGATTCTCTAAATTTTTTGCCGATGAAACTGAGCAAACTACCAAAAGCCTTAGGTTTTATAGAATCTAAAGGCTATTTTCCTCATTTTTTTAACACAGTTGAGAATCAGAACTATACAGGCCCTATGCCCGATGTAGATCAGTACGGTGTTGAATACATGATGCCTGAAGAGAAATCAGATTTTTTGAAATGGTACGATGAGAACAAGCATAAAACATTTGATTTTCAGAATGAACTTAAAACATATTGTAAGCAGGATGTAGAGGTTTTAAGATTGGCTTGTGTATGTTTTAGAAACAGCGTCATGGATATGACGCTCAAAGAAGATGTTATTTACAAAGAAAATGGTGAGCAGGATTTTGTTGTGAACTGTATTGACCCTTTCCAACTCACTACACTAGCATCTGTATGCATGATTATGTACCGGTTCAACTTTTTACCTGAAAACACCATCGCCATAGTCCCTTGTGATAATTATCACAAGACACAAAAACGGTACTCTACATCTTCCATACAGTGGCTTATGTACATCTCACATAAGGAAAATATTAACATACAACACGCTTTACATAGGGGTGAACGAAAAGTGGGTAAATACTATTTGGACGGTTACAGCATGATAAACAACATCCCTACGGCATTTGAATTTCAGGGATGTTTTTACCACGGTTGTCCTGTTTGTTACAACGAAAATTATGTAAACGATGTCACAGGTACCACCTACAGACAATTAGTTTACAAACATCTCATTAAAAAACACTTCTTACTGTCATGCGGTTTTGAGGTCCGTGAGCTTTGGGAACACGAGTGGAAAGATATGTTATCCTCAGACACCGAACTACATGCTTTTCTAATTGAAAAGCAGTTCCCAAAGCCCCTGGATCCCAGAGACGCTCTTTATGGTGGGCGCACAAATGCCATTAAATTGTACCACAAAACAGAGCTGGGTGAAAGCATACACTACTATGATTTTACCAGTTTATACCCATTTGTAAACAAGAAAAAAGCTTACCCCGTGGGTCATCCACGAATCATTTATGAGAATTTCAGGAACATTAATTTTTACTTTGGTATTGCTAAAGTACAAATGATTCCACCCAGAGGTTTGTTTTTTCCTGTTCTACCTTTGAAATTAAATGGTAAACTCATGTTCCCGCTATGTCTGACCTGCGCCACCGATAACAACATGACGCAGTGCGAACATGGCGATGAACAGCGTGCGCTGACGGGTACATGGTGTACGAATGAAATTCAGGTAGCTGTAGAAAAGCGGTACAAAATTTCTAAAATCTATGAAATTTGGCATTTTGACAACTACAAATAGAACTTGTTTGAAGATTACATTAAGTTACATCTGAGAGATAAACAGGAAGCCTCTGGGTATCCGGATTGGTGTACAGATGATGATAAAAAAAGCCAATACATTAGAGATTACAAAGAAAAAGAGGATGTAGAATTGCGTTCCGATCAGATAGCGGTAAATCCTGCAAAAAGACAGATCTCTAAATTGTTTCTTAATTCTTTGTGGGGCAAATTTGGTCAAAGGAGTAATTTACCCAACACCAGAATAGTGACAGACTCTGATGAGTTATTCAAGTATGTTTTTCTACCTTATTATGAAATACTAACATCTTTATCGCTTGTTTTACTACAGCTTATGCCAGTCTTGAATTATACAGCGTTTTGGACGGACTGCAGGAGAGGTGTCTCTACCACGACACAGACTCTGTCATTTTTGTTAGCAAGGAAGGTGATAGGAATCCAACTTTAGGTGACTATCTAGGTGAATTAACTAGCGAACTACCACCAGGTACACACATCACAGAGTTTGTATCTGCCGGCCCCAAAACTTACGGGTACAAACTGAATAATGGAAAAACGAATTTAAAAGTAAAGGGTATAACTCTGAACTCTGCTAACACCAACATAATAAATTTTGAGAGTTTAAAAGATCTAGTGTTGGATTACCCTTCAAATTCTCGTGTAGACACACAAAAGAAACTTTTTATAGAGCAGAAGTCTATTGTCAGAAACAAGCAATACTGGCAAATTGAGACACGCCCGCTGAGGAAAACACAAAAGTGTGTTTACACAAAGAGACTATTATCACAGGACTTTACAACGCTACTTTTTGGTTACTAATTGAGAATCATGGACACACGTTTGCAACACCCCTTTTCCTGTATTTTAGCCGGTCCTTCAAATTCTGGAAAAAGTTATTTTGTTAGACAGCTGTTACATCACTCTGACACGCTTCTGTCCCACAGACCTGATAATATTGTTTGGTTTTATGCCTGTTGGCAGAGATTGTATGATGAACTTTTAAAGTCTTTTCCATATATAAAATTTATAGAGGGTCTACCAAATACATTTGTCGATGATGATTTATTTCCACCTAGTAAAATTAATTAATTAACAATTGTTGATGATCTGATGGAGGTTGCCAGTGATAGTTGTGAAATTGAAAAAAGCTTTTATAAAATACGTACACCACAGAAATCTAAGTATTATGTATCTTGTACAAAATGTGTTTTGCCAGGGTAAAAAAAACAGAACTATCACACTAAACACAAACTATATGGTTCTCTTTAAAAGCCCACGGGATAAGTTACAAATCAACACTTTGGCAAAACAAATGTACCCGGGTAAGTCACATTTCTTTTTAGAAGCTTTTGAAGATGCCACTCGATTACCATATGGTTATTTATTAGTAGACTTAAAAACCGCTACACCCGATGAGTACCGGTTAAGAACCGGTCTCTTTCCACCTGATATACCCGCCGCATATATTTTAAAAAAAAAATAAAAAAAATCTGATTTAAAAAAGGGTACATTTTAATTTATTAGTCATACATTGTCAACCATTAGCGGCGTGTAAACATGTCTAGCAGACTAATCCGTAACTGGCAGGTTTTAAAAACCTTAAGACGTGCAACACCACAACAAAGAAAGACTATTTTACGCGATGCCTCTAATTATTTAATAGCCTCTATATGTGAAATAGCCCTAAACATTCTTAAAGGTAGATTACCTTTGACACAGCAACAGAAAGGACACCTTAAAAAGTGGCGTAAAATTATAAAAACACTTAGTAATAAAGCCGTTGCTCTGGGTAAAAAGAAGATTTTGGTGACACAGAGGGGTGGATTTTTAGCGCCTCTTTTAGGATTTGCTCTTCCTATACTTACATCCCTCTTTACTAAGAGCTGATGGAGAGTGCACAGAAAATGTATCTTGTCCCAAAACAACAGTTGGACCGTTTACAACAACCACAACAAAATGAGGTAGACATTCGCAGGGCTGTGACAAACCGTTTGGATGTTGAAATAGGTGAAATATTAAATAATTTTGATTTACCAGAGGATGTGAAAATAAAAAAGTACAACGCCGTATTACAGAAATATTTGGTGTATGCAAAGCAAGACGCTAGAGAAAAAATCTGTGTTAACACTATTAATGCCCCCGGGAGAATCTACCCGCACCGATCATAACGCAACTGATACATCCTTTGAAAAAGGTGATAGAATATGAAAGCGTCGTTATCAACAAATCCAATAACGACGGTTTTTGGTAGTTGTCCAAGAAATACATTTTCCTGATTGCAGACACGCGAGCCGGCAGCCACGGAATAGACCTTTAAACCGACTCTGTCCAGAGCGTATTTTGCATTTCCTGTTAGGAGTCCTTGCGCATGTCCTATGCGTACAGCCGGGGATATCTGTACTCTTTTGACAAAAAGAGAGGCGTTTAAGATTTGAACTTTATACTGTTCTGCTTCAGCGCTCATAATAGAAAAAGCATCTTTATTCCTTATAAGTTTTATTTTCAGATCGAGTCCATTCAATAACAATTTTTCTTGCAAAAACAGATCACTATGTAGATGACCTAGCAATTCAATAGTTTTACCACGCTCTAACATACGTCCTCTCTTTACAAAACCACTATTATCACCATCTAACTCACAATTATCGTGTAACCCTGCTGCATCTTTATAAAACAATCCTGCTGTAAATTGTGTGGATAAAGCATCTGAGCTGTAGTTGAGAATTGTTTCAATGTACGACCGGTATGCGTATAGGTTATTTGATTGTGAGATGAGTCTGTCTCCTAATGTAACATCGACTTGGTTAAACAGCGTGGCTAGTGGATAGTTGATGAGGCTAACGCGTGCTCCAGCAGGCGGAGCTGTATTGTCTTGTTTGACTATTTTACAGGTTATATACATCAAAGTGTTGTTCAGGTCAAAATAATGATCGCCGCTTCCTGCTATATAAAATTCCAGGGGTGCATTTTCAGTTATAGCTGTGAGTGGCTGTATTTTGACATACAGTGATTTTTCTATACCCGTTTGTGTCGGCTGTATTTGAAATATGTCGAGTTCTGATTTGGCACATTCTAATGATCCGTTGTGTATGAAAGCCATATTTTGATCAGTATTTCTAAAAGATGTCATCCACTGAGCGTCTTGATGTTTTCTGTTTCTTTTTGGGCCTGTGTATCACCTTTTTGCTTATGAATTGTGATGAAATTGGTGGAAAAGTAACTCGACGCTTCCTTTTTGGTTTTCTCTTGTTACTGCTATAAACAACACCAGATCCCTCTTGTGGCCCGCTATTCATTTTATTAATAACAGCAGTTGAAACACGCCCCACAACATCCTTTGCTATACCTTGTGCCGCTGTTTTCATATGCGGTTTTACTATATCTAGTCCACGTCGAAAAAGTGGGACAGCCATCCTAAAAAGATTACGAAATATACCGCCTAATCCACGGCCGTACATATACGAACTACCGTGAAAACCTGGTAGACCATTACCAGCTTGTGTCCTATAATAATTACTGTAAACCGCCGGGTCACCATAAACCTTAACAGCCACCATTCTTTTAATAAAAGTTGTTCTTGCGCTGCCTAAAGTGTAGCTTAATGATTGCCTTTCCGTATTTAAATCCCATGTTCTTGTTCTGATCGTTCTTAATTTCAATTGTTATACGGTCAAAATGATGATTGTTTACAGGTATGTAGTCTGGCTTGGTGTACCGTTGAGTGATGATTTCATTATTGCCACCTGTAATTTCTACTGTTCTTAGTAATGGTACATATCCGTCACCCACACGTTGATGTTCTATGATGTCTGTATAGATAAAGAGTGTGTAGAAGCCGGCATTTATATCGCTATATATTTTGCCACCATCATTCTTTACACCTTGATTGTTAATCCCCAATATATGCGCCAACCTTTCTGAGGTTGAGATGGTAGAGTTACCTAAGATACGCACAGCTCTACCCAGTTCGTCGTATTTAAGCTTTACATCTACGTTAATGGCTTGGAGAGATACTAATTTTTCATTGATAGTTTTTATTAAATCATTTATATCTTTATAATAGCCTGCTTTTATGGCTAACGGCGTAGTTACATTGTTTGGTGACGTAACAATTATTCTAGAATCAGCGGCATCTAGGGTGTCCCACGTATGGGGGTATTGTATCTCCGTCAGAGCCACTTCCCATTCTCCTTTTAATATAATGGGTTTAGCTAACTTTGTTGTAAAACTAGATATCTTATTTGTAGGAAAAATGTTGTACGATGCGTTACTAGGTAACGTTAAGTAAAATGGTGATGCTTCCATTATTCTATATAGCGGTTAACTGACTTTTGGGTATCCAGCTGTTAAATTTATCCGGATAGCCCTTCCATTTAACATAAACGTACTCCTTTCTCCTAAAACTTTTCTGTTTTAAGATTTTTTCAATTTTGTAAATGCGTTTTTTATCTTGAGTTATTTTTTGAAGTTCTTCGGGGTAAAAGCTACCTTCGATAGACTCATCAGCTAAATCTTTAACTTTGTAAAGAGGTTTAAATCCTCTTGTATTCAGACCTTCAATTATAAAAATTTTATCTGTGAAATTTTGCTCATAACCTTTTGTGAACGTGTTCTTATGTTTCGAAATCCTGACGTGGTCACTGATTTTTAAAACAGGTTTAACCTTTTTAGTTTTTGGAGAGGAACTGTAAATATTTTTCCAGACGACGAGTGAATTTTCTTGCGTCACTTCTACCGGTTTACAACGTATGGTTCTGTGGTATGTATTATTATAACTATGAATTCATTTGTTCAATATATTTATATATCTGTGTGTGTTGTGATGTGTAAAATAGCGACACATTCTAGTCTTTAAAGTACGGTTAAATCGTTCTACGATTGCTGCTTTAACACAGTTGTTTGCGACAAAATGTTGAATTTTAAATTTTTTCAATAACTTCTGTACTGTTCCATTTAAAAATTCTTTGCCTTTATCAGTCTGTATTTTCATAGGTACACGACCATCTTTGAATATTGTTTCAAAACCCTTTGCGATGCTTGGTCCAGTTTTATTATGTAATCCAACGCCCCAAACGTATTTAGAAAAACAATCTATAACGGTTAGAATATACTTTATACCGTCATTATATTTATGGTAATCTATCATGGACACCAGGTCAGCTTGCCATTGTATATCTAAAGAAGATGCATATATTTTATTTCTTTCAAAAATACGTCTGGCTGGTTTATGTAGCGTATAAACATCTTGCTGATTTAAAAATTTTACAATTTTTTTTCTGTTGAATCCATTTTTTTTAGCTGCTTTGTACAGATTTTCAACACCGCCTAATGACCCGGGTTTATAGGGTTATGATATAATTCTCTTAATACAAGTCCACGATTGACGTTAGCAGACTCCATTCTTTAGGCAGTATACAGCTATTTTTTTCATAAAACATTGATTTATATGATTTTTACGAAATACGTGTGCGATATTAGTCTGTTTTGAGTAAAATACATGTCCTAACATGCCACGTAACATTTTTGTGACAAAAAGATAAGTCCTGACACGCCTCTTGTTTTTGGTTAAAAGACACGCCCCTAACATAATGTTAGAATTTCTGGCAAAAGACATGTCCTGACATGCCTTATTAAACCTATTGAACATTAAAGTTCAAAATTATATTTTATCCCCCATTTTTATAACCTCCTAATAAAAGAAAATATCAAAACAATTGAATTTTATACACTCTTATACCTCCTCCTTTTAATCCTATTACATTTTATATCTTTTTTTTTTCATAGCAAGTCCTGACATGCCTTATTAAACCTATTGAACATTATAGAGGATATATATATTAAGATTTTATATCTCCCTTTTAATAGAATACAATATCAAAGTATACTTTATACCTTTTTTAAATTAAATAAACTTTATAGTCTTTTATAAAGCTCCTAATCAACCATATCAAAATAAGCTTAATAAACTCTTATAACCTTTTAATCCAAATCCTAATAAAAAAAAACAATTTAATATCAATTTTATATCAAATACGTATTAAAAACACTATTTTAATATCGATTTTATATCAAATTCGTATCAAAATCCCTTTTTTTATATCAATTTTATATCAAATTCGTATCAAAATCCCTTTTTATATCAATTTTATATCAAAATGATATCAAAAAGGGGCGTAAAAGTGGGAGTGGAAAGGGGCGGGTTTAGGGGAGGAGAAAGGGGCGTGTCCACCTGTCAAAAAAGTTTGACATAACCTCCATACTCTTACTACTACCGCCGCCGCCACCTACATTATACCTAGTAACCCCTATCCTGCCCCCCTATACCGCCGCCACCTATAATAAATTTATTAACCCCTATCCTGTGGATCCCGGACCTCGCTGCAACTAAATAAATAGTTTAACCCCTAAACCGCCACTCCTGGACCCCGCCGCAACCTATATTAAACTTATTAACCCCTAATTTGACCCCCCTACACCGTCACCACCTATAATAAATTTATTAACCCCTATCCTGCCCCCCCCTACACCACCGCCACTGTAATAAAATTATTAACCCCTAAACCTAAGTCTAACACTAACCCTAACACCCCCCTAACTTAAATATTAATTAAATAAATCTAAATAATATTTATCTTATTAACTAAATTAATGCTATTTAAAACTAAATACTTACCTTTAAAATAAACCCTAATATAGCTACAATATAAATAATAATTATATTGTAGCTATCTTAGGATTTATTTTTATTTTACAGGCAACTTTCAATTTATTTTAACTAGGTACAATAGCTATTAAATAGTTATTAACTATTAAATAGCTACCTAGTTAAAATAAAGAGAAATTTACCTGTAAAATAAAAACTAACCTAAATTACAATTACACCTAACACTACACTATACTTTAATAAATTAATCCTATTTAAAACTAAATACTTACCTGTAAAATAAACCCTAAGATAGCTACAATGTAATTGATAATTATATTGTAGCTATTTTAGGATTTATATTTATTTTACAGGTAACTTTTGTATTTATTTTAGCTAGTTTATTAACTATTTAATAACTACCTAGCAAAAAGAAATACAAAATTACCTGTAAAATAAATCCTAACCTAAGTTACAATTAAACCTAACACTACACTAGCATTAAATTAGTTAAATAAATTAGCTACAAATAACTACAATTAAATTCAATTAAATAAACTAACTAAAGTACAAAAAATAAAAAAGCGAAGTTAAAAAAAATAAAAAAAATAAGTTACAAACATTTCAAAAATATTACAACAATTTTAAGCTACTTACACCTAATCTAAGCCCCCTAATAAAATGACAAAGCCCCCCAAAATAAAAAAATTCCCTACCCTATTCTACATTAAAAAGTTACCAGCTCTATTACCTTACCAGCCCTTAAAAGGGCCTTTTGCGGGGCATGCCCCAAAGAAAACAGCTCATGAGCCTGTAAAATAAAAATACAACCCCCCCCCAACATTAAAACCCACCACCCACATACCCCTAATCTAACCCAAACCCCCTTAAATAAACCTAACACTACCCCCCTGAAGATCATCCTACCTTGAGCCGTCTACAGCCAGCCGACCACCGATGGAACCGAAGAGGAGATCCGGAGCGGCAGAAGTCATCATCCAAGGGGCGCTGAAGAAGTCTTCCATCCAATTGAAGTCAACATCCAGGCTCCACTGAAGAAGTCTTCCATCCAATAGAAGTCTTCATCCATGTGGCGTCTTCAATCTTCATCCATCTGGAGCGGAGCGGAGCCATCTTCAGATGAGCCGACGCTGAGCCATCTTCTTCTTCCCAACGACTACCGACGAATGAAGGTTCCTTTAAGGGACGTCATCCAAGATGGCGTCCCTTCAATTCCGATTGGCTGATAGGATTCTATCAGCCAATCGGAATTAAGGTAGGAAAAATCTGATTGGCTGATTGAATCAGCCAATCAGATTGAAGTTCAACCTGATTGGCTGATCCAATCAGCCAATCAGATTGAGCTTGCATTCTATTGGCTGATCGGAACAGCCAATAGAATGCAAGCTCAATATGATTGGCTGATTGGATCATTCGTCATTAGTCGTCGGGTCATTCGTCGTTAGTCGTCGGGAAGAAGAGGATGGCTCTGCGTTGGCTCGTCTGAAGATGGCTCCGCTCTGCTCCTGATGGATGAAGACTGAAGACGCCGCATGGATGAAGATTTCTATCGGATGGAAGACTTCTTCAGCGCCGTCTGGATGTTGACTTCAATCGGATGGAAGACTTCTTCAGCGCCCCTTGGATGATGACTTCTGCCGCTCTGGATCTCCTCTTCGGTTCCATCGGTGGTCGGCTGGCTGAAGACGGCTCAAGGTAGGATGATCTTCAGGGGGGTAGTGTTAGGTTTATTTAAGGGGGTTTGGGTTAGATTAGGGGTATGTGGGTGGTGGGTTTTAATGTTGGGGGGTTGTATTTTTATTTTACAGGCAAAAGAGCTGTTTTCTTTGGGGCATGCCCCGCAAAAGGCCCTTTTAAGGGCTGGTAAGGTAATAGAGCTGGTAACTTTTTAATGTAGAATAGGGTAGGGAATTTTTTTATTTTGGGGGGCTTTGTTATTTTATTAGGGGGCTTAGATTAGGTGTAAGTAGCTTAAAATTGTAATATTTTTGAAATGTTTGTAACTTATTTTTTTTATTTTTTGTAACTTAGCTTTTTTATTTTTTGTACTTTAGTTAGTTTATTTAATTGTATTTAATTGCAGTTATTTGTAGCTAATTTATTTAACTAATTTAATGATAGTGTAGTGTTAGGTTTAATTGTAACTTAGGTTAGGATTTATTTTACAGGTAATTTTGTATTTCTTTTAGCTAGGCAGTTATTAAATAGTTAATAACTATTTAATAACTATTCTAACTATCTAAAATAAATACAAAGTTACCTGTAAAATAAATATAAATCCTAAAATAGCTACAATGTAATTATTAATTACATTGTAGCTATCTTAGGGTTTATTTTACAGGTAAGTATTTAGTTTTAAATAGGATTAATTTATTAAAGTATAGTGTAGTGTTAGGTGTAATTGTAACTTAGGTTAGTTTTTATTTTACAGGTAAATTTCTCTTTATTTTAACTAGGTAGCTATTAAATAGTTAATAACTATTTAATAGCTATTGTACCTAGTTAAAATAAATTGAAAGTTGCCTGTAAAATAAAAATAAATCCTAAGATAGCTACAATATAATTATTATTTATATTGTAGCAATATTAGGGTTTATTTTAAAGGTAAGTATTTAGTTTTAAATAGGATTAATTTAGTTAATAATAGAAATATTATTTAGATTTATTTAATTAACCTTTAAGTTAGGGGGATGTTATGGTTAGTTTTAGACTTAGGCTTAGGGGTTAATAATTTTATTACAGTGGCGGCGGTGTAGGGGGGGCAGGATAGGGGTTAATAAATTTATTATAGGTGGCGATGGTGTAGGGGGGGCAGATTAGGGGTTAATAAGTTTAATATAGGTGGCGGCGGGGTCCGGGAGCGGCGGTTTAGGGGTTAAACAATTTATTTAGTTGCGGCGGGGTCCGGGATCGGCAGGATAGGGGTTAATAACTTTATTATAGGTGGCGACGGTGTAGGGGGGCAGGATAGGGGTTAATAGGTATTATGTAGATGGCGGCGTGGTCCGGGAGCGGCGGTTTAGGGGTTAATACATTTATTAGAGTGGCGGTTTAGGGGTTAATACATATATTATAGCTTGCGGTGGGCTCCGGGAGCGGCGATTTAGGGGTTAATAACTTTATTTAGATGCGGCGGTGTAAGGGGGGACAGATTAGGGGTGTTTAGACTCGGGGTACATGTTAGGGTGTTAGGTGTAGATAGCTCCCATAGGAATCAATGGGATGTCTGGCAGCAGCGAACATGAACTTTCGCTTTGGTCAGACTCCCATTGATTCCTATGGGATCTGCCACCTCCAGGGCGGAGGTATAAAAAACCAGGTATGCTGGGCAGGAAAAGTGCCGAGCATACCTGCTAGTTTTTTGATAACTAGCAAAAGTAGTCAGACTGTGCCGAACTTGTGTGCGGAACATCTGGAGTGACGTAAGAATCGATCTGTGTCGGACTGAGTCCGGCGGATCGAAGCTTACGTCACAAAATTCTACTTTTGCCGGTGTCTAGGGCTTGATAACTAAGGCGAATCAGCCTCGCCACAAATACGCTGGGGAATTCCAGCGTATTTGAGGTTGACGGCTTGATAACTAGGGGCCACAGTGGTGTTGCAAGGGAGACACACGGTTAGTCTGCTGCTTGATTACATATTTGACTAACTTTTGGATGTGCCATCGTAGTAGTAGATTATTATAAACCTAGCAGACTTCTACTGCAGTAAATAAAAAAAACTCAAATAGTAAAAAAACTCAAATACTAAAATATAGGGATATTGTGACTATCCAATTGTTTTTTGGCACTCAGTTCATAGGAAGCTATCACCTAATTCTACTTTTAGCATTGTGGGTAGAGAAAGGGAGAGCTGTCTATTACCCAACACTAATAGATATCCAGTACTTGGTTTATATAGTATGCAAAATATTTTTTATTTTTTACCAACATTTTATTATATTTCATATTGGTATTAAGTTTGAAAATGTATGAGCGCACAACTATATACATTCTGAGCTACACAGGGATTATTATTATGTCTCCTGGATCATCTATTTCCAAATAAAAATAAAAATAAAAAATATCAGATTGATGTGTCTCTCCCAACTCAAGTTACACCAAACACACCTTATCGTTGCACAGTAAATCCAGGTTTGCGGTGGTTGTTAAATAATACCATAAGCCAACAACATTGAATCTTTGTGTCACATTTATTAATAAATGCCTACGTTACACAAATTAATGTTACAGTGTTGATCTACCTTTATTATTATATGAATACTTTCACCTATTCCCACATATTTGGGTTCATCTAATATTTGTAAGCCCACAATATTAACTGCTTAGTGACCTATACCACAGGGGATATATATCCTAACCCAATTCCCCAATTCTGGGGTCCATTAAGAGAAGTGGTTTATCTAACATTGTACAGAGTGTACAAACACATGTTGGCTATTAACTTAGATGAGCACACACTCTCAGCTTACCATACTTATCTGTGTGCTATACTCTAAGGTGATATAATCATTTTTATACTTTTCTATTTATGTGATTACACACACAAGTGGATTGTTTAATACTGGGATATATTACAAATAGGTATGTGTTATTAGTCTAAGCACTAGTACATTAGTGTCGGCTATCGAAAACGAATTTCACGGTGACTACTGTCACATGCTCTCCTGCTTACTTCTGTACATGGGAGGCTATTGCCACACTCCACCCTAGTAATACCTGGCACTACACTCCTATCTCCACTCCACCTATCGGAGCTTTGCTATTATGTCTATGCCTTGGGGGCTTCCCCCGTTACAGTGTTTTTAATTCGATGTATATTAATATTTTCTTTTTTAATGCCTAATTTAAAAATAAAAGTTAAGTTTTAATGTCCCTATGCAGACAGCCCTTTCTATCTACCGCCAAGTAAAATTTCATACCGATTTGAGTTGTTGAGTGCTATTTGTGTAAATTCTTTTTTCAGTCTTGTACTGAATTTTGTTTTGCATATCTAACCTGGTATATGTACAGCACCCGCTCTTTATTTATTGATTATTGTGTCCCCCATTGGAGGGTTTCGATTGTAATTATTTAGGGCAACAACATTTGTAGTGCCATCGTTCTTTTCTTCTCTCTTGTGTCAAAAGTGAGTACACCCCTAAGTGGAAATGTCCAAAGTGGGCCCAAAGTGTCAATATTTTGTGTGGCCCCCATTATTTTTAAACAATGCCTTACCCCTCTTGAGCATGGAGTTCATCACAGAGAGCTCCCCCACCTTCCGTTTGAGGATGCCCCACAGATGCTCAATAGGGTTTAGGTCTGGAGACATGCTTAGCCAGTCTATCACCTTTACCCACAGCTTCTTTAGCAAGGCAGTGGTCGTCTTGGAGGTGTGTTTGGGGTCGTTATCATGTTGGAATACTGCCCTGCGGCCCAGTTTCCAAAGGGAGGGATCATTCTCTGCTTCAGTATGTCACAGTACATGTTGGCACTCATGGTTCCCTCAATGAACTGTAGCTCCCCAGTGCCGATAGCACTCATGCAGGCCCAGACCATGACACTCCCACCACCATGCTTGACTGTAGGCAAGACACACTTGTCTTTGTACTCCTCACCTGGTTGCCGCCACAAACGCTTCACACCATCTGAACCAAATAAGTTTATCTTGGTCTCATCTGACCACAGGACATTGTTCCAGCAATCCATGTCCTTAGTCTGCTTGTCTTCAGCAAACTGTTTGCAGTCTTTTTTGTGCGTCATCTTTTGAAGAGGCTTCCTTCTGGGACGACAGCCATGCAGACCAATTTAATGCAGGGTGCAGAGTATGATCTGAGCACTGACAGGCTGGCCCCCATCCTTACAACCTCTGCAGCAATGCCGGCAGCACTCATACGTATATTTCCCAAAGACAACCTCTGGATATGATGCTAAGTATGTGCACTCAACTTCTTTGGTCGACCATGGCAAGGCATGTTCTGAGTGGAACCTGCCCTGTAAAACCACTGCATGGTCTTGCCCACCAAGCTCAGTTTCAGGGTCTTGGTAATCTTCTAATAGCTAGACCATCTTTATGTGGAGCAACATTTTTTTTTTTTATAGATCCTCAGAGAGTTCTTTGCCATGAGATGCCATGTTGAACTTCCTGTGACCAGTATGAGAGAGTGTAAAGTGATAACACAAAATTTAACACATCTGCTCCCCATTCACACCTGAGACCTTGTAACACTAATGAGTCACATGACACTGGATGGCTAATTGGGCCCAATTCGGATATTTCCACTTAGGGGTGTACTCACTTTTGTTGCCAATGGTTTAGACATTAATGGCTGTGTGTTGAGTTATTTTGAGGGGACAGCAAATTTACACTGTTATACAGGCTGTACACTCATTACTTTACATTGTAGCAAAGTGTCATTTCTTCAGTGTTGTCACATGAAAAGATATAATAAAATATTTACAAAAATGTGAGGGGTGTACTTACTTTTGTGAGATACTGTATATATATATATATATATATATATATATATATATATATATATATATATACCCAAAGAATAGGAAGCACTCGCCGGGATCTTAAATAGTTTATTTATTCCATATGTTTCGGGATGTGTTATCCCCGTCCTCACAAATACACATCTAGCTCAGACACAAATACTGAAGTTTCATTAAAAGTAATAGTTAATAACATTATATCAGAGCCTTCTAAAAAGATCTGTTATCTGCCAAAATATATATGGTTATATCTTAAGTAAATTTAATGGCTGAAAATTGCTAGAGTTGTAAATGATTTTTAATAAAAAAGTTAGCAAAATAAATGATTTCATAACCACAATGATTATTTATATTGAAGTGGTATAATTTATATGCTAAGATAAAGAAGTGCACATTTAGGTAATAGCAAATGAAAGACTTCGTTAAGCACCTGCATTTTATCTGGGAACAGAACTTCAATTATGTATCCACACAGCACAGAAAAGTTGCTCATGATGTAATTGAAAAATAATTTAACCTTCCTTACCTTGTATGTGTCTAAATTAATTTGTTTACATAAGTATTTTGAAAACTGAAATAAATTAACAGAGTATTGATCAGCCTCTGGGCCCTCGGTGATGACAGGTTTCTTCACAAAAAAATGCATGTTGCTTGAGTGTTTTTTAACTTTGTTTTTATAGTCATCTCAACTTACTTTATAAGCCAAGGTCTGAATTACTTAAGCGGCCCAAATTATTTAAATTGCAGGAAAAACTGGTAAAACATGGAAAAAAATGAAAAAAACAACTCAAGTGTTTCACTGGCTTTTCAAATGGGAGCTTTTGATTAAGACCTTCATGGAACTAAAATGTATTCCATCAATATAAAAGTAATTTAGGTGGCTAACTAATAATCTAGTGTTGATGATGACTATATTGATTAGTCATTAATATCAATTCATGACATGGATAATTAACAATTTCATATACTTTTGAGTAACATTATATTTAACAGTTTTCATTAACAATGCCTTTCAAATTCAGTGATAAATCAACCCTCTTGGTTAAATGGAAATCTAACTACATTTTTTAAATATAAGAAGGTGATGCAGTCTTCATGTTTTAAATGTATATTTTAGTTTTAAATATACCTTACTTTTCTTCCTAAGTTTTGTTGTGACTTACTTTCTCAGTAATGTAGCTGACATTTGTTCCCCCCCACACAGTATATATAAATATAACCCATATATATATATATATATATATATATATACACCCTGTTTTATATATATATTTATCATGCCTATGAATAATATATATATTATTCATAGGCATGATAAAACAGTTTTCAGCACAATCTCTATTTTAAGCTTGAAAGACCTCTTCAGAAACCTTAGCCATATTGATTTTGAGCTAATCTTCTGCTAACTGAATATTCAATGTTTGTTTGTCACTAAACATAAATAGGTAAATTATGCTATATAATAACAAGATATCATGAATGGATATATCATAAGAAATTAAATATATTGCAGCACTTATAACAATAAGTGGCTTGTTTTAGTTATTTTTATATAGTGGATAATTTAAATTCCAGGCAATCGTCCAAGTTAAGCTTTTTACTGTAATAATATTCTAGATTGAAAGAACAAAGCATCCTTTAGTGACAAGAGTACACAAACCTGCAGACAGTATGATTGTATTCATATTCATTTGCATTTCTTGCTCTTCATAATCCACCTTAGCAGTGACATTTCCAATTCATATCTCCATAGTTATATTGTTTTCGAATTTCTACTATTTTGCAGTTTATAAGTTATCCTAAGCAAGAGTTTTAGCGGCAATTGTGTGACCTTTTAACAATTGGAAATAATTTTCTAGCGACATTAAACTAAAAACATATTTCTATGAAAGAGCAAAAATAAATTTATTGCATGAACAACAGATTGCTCAGTTTCTGATAAGGCCCCAAAGCTTTATCGGTAGCCAGGGACAAATTCCCACAAGAATAAACTCTAATGAATTTGTACTGGTAAGTTCTAAATTCAAAGCATATTGTTTATCTTTTTGTAAAATGAGTATCCCTGGCTCTGCTAGTTGACTGAACAGGGACCTTCCATGGGCATAGCTGAAAGTTCTCTGACAGGTGTATACCCTAAACTATTGTAGATCTTGCAGTCTTATTTTGGAAACTGAAAGGTGGTGAGATAATGTCAAAATGGGAAAACACTTTTTACCCTAATACAAAAACATGCATATGAATGTACAAATACAACACAAATAGAGGAGCTTGTAGAGTGCTGTACTGTAAAAACACTGCAGTCAATGCAAATAGTATTACCATTTTCAAAGTGTGTCCGTGCTCCCTGCTAACTTCCCCCCGCCAATGAATTTTCCCTTTCAAGCTAACTTCATTACTACCTATAAGAGGCATCTTGCAACTTGCAGGGGCAATCCTTTTTTTTTTTAGAGAATTTGAAAAGGCATCCTCTGCAAGAGTCTGCAAGGTTTGTCACAACCCATTCAGCACAGTTTAGATAATCAGACACTAAGGGCCGAAGATCTAAAGGTCTCTGGGCTGGTGGCGAGATTATTAAAGAATGCTTGTCAGTACTTCTAGTTCCCTGGTGGATTTATCTAAATCCACCTTTTACCCTAAACACAGGGTGTCTGGCTAAGGGGAGTATACTGCATTTTTGTATGGGAAGGAGATGCATACATTACAAAAGTACACAATGAAATTTGTATTTTAAAAATCTTACAAAATGAATAATTTATCCATTTCACACAAAATATGCAGGAAAAAAAACCCTGTATTCTTAAGGTGCATCAAAACAGTAACAAAATTCTTCACCAAAAATCATATTTGATCAAAATCGTAAAAATTTATGTAAAGTGCACAGGAATAAATTGTATTAAATATGCACAGCGTAAATCATAAAACACACACGGCTAGATTTAGAGTTTGGCGTTAGCCATCAAAACCAGCGTTAGAGGCTCCTAACGCTGGTTTTGGGCTACCGCTGGTATTTAGAGTCAGTCAGCAAAGGGTCTAATGCTCACTTTGCAGCCGCGACTTTTTCATACCGAAGATCCCCCTACGCCAATTGCGTATCCTATCTTTTCAATGGGATCTTTCTAACGCCGGTATTTAGAGTCGTGGCTGAAGTGAGCGTTAGAAATCTAATGACAAAACTCCAGCCGCAGAAAAAAGTCAGTAGTTAAGAGCTTTCTGGGCTAACGCCGGTTTATAAAGCTCTTAACTACTGTGCTCTAAATACACTAACACCCATAAACTACCTATGTACCCCTAAACCGAGGTCCCCCCACATCGCCGCCACTCTAATAAAATGTTTTAACCCCTAATCTGCCGACCGCACACCGCCGCCACCTGGGTTATCCCTATGTACCCCTAATCTGCTGCCCCTAATACCGCCGACCCCTAAATTATATTTATTAACCCCTAATCTGCCGCCCCCACTATTGCTGACACCTGCATATTTTTTTTAACCCCTAATCTGCCGCTCCGTACATCGCCGCAACCTACATTATACCTATGTACCCCTAATGTGCTGCCCCTAACACAGCCGACCCCTATATTATATTTATTAACCCCTAATCTGCCGTCCCCAATGTCGCCTCCACCTACCTACAATTATTAACCCCTAATCTACCGACCGGACCTCACCGCTACTATAATAAATGTATTAACCCCTAAAGCTAAGTCTAACCCTAACACTAACACCCCCTAACTTAAATATAATTGAAATCTAATGAAATAAATTAACTCTTATTAAATAAATTATTCCTATTTAAAGCTAAATACTTACCTGTAAAATAAACCCTAATATAGCTACAATATAAATTATAATTATATTGTAGCTATTTTAGGATTAATATTTATTTTACAGGCAACTTTTTATCAGCCAATCAGATTGAGCTTGCATTCTATTGGCTGTTCCAAACGGATTGAACTTGAATCTGATTGGCTGATTCAATCAGCCAATCAGAATTTTCCTACCTTAATTCCGATTGGCTGATAGAATCCTATCAGCCAACCGGAATTCGGGGGACGCCATCTTGGATGACGTCATTTAAAGGAACCTTCATTCGGACTTAG
Source organism: Bombina bombina (assembly GCF_027579735.1). Taxonomy (NCBI): domain Eukaryota; kingdom Metazoa; phylum Chordata; class Amphibia; order Anura; family Bombinatoridae; genus Bombina; species Bombina bombina. The sequence continues at coordinate 553,576,215 of NC_069504.1, read as the reverse complement.
GACGTCGCAAGAAGAGGATGGATCAGCGCCGGAGGTCTTTAACATGGAGCCGCTTGTGACCGCTTTGAAGAAGATGGTTGCCGGTCCGTCGCTTGATAGAAGACTTCAGCCGGATGATGGATCGCCAGCCCCCGCTTGGGCTTGGATGAAGACTTGGGAGCCTGGAGCAATCAGTGATACCTGGCATGGTGAAGACAAGGTAGGAAGATCTTCAGGGGCTTAGTGTTAGGTTTATTTAAGGGGGGTTTGGGTTAGATTAGGGGTATGTTGGTGGTGGGTTGTAATGTTGGGGGGGGGTATTGTATGTTTTTTTATACAGGCAAAAGAGCTGAATTCTTTGGGGCATGCCCCGCAAAGGGCCCTTTTCAGGGCTGGTAAGGTAAAAGAGCTTTTCTATTTTAATTTTAGAATAGGGTAGGGCAGGGCATTTTTTTATTTTGGGGGGCTTTGTTATTTTATTAGGGGGCTTAGAATAGGTGTAATTAGTTTAAAATTGTTGTAATATTTTTCTAATGTTTGTAAATATTTTATTATTTTTGTAACTTAGTTCTTTTTTATTTTTTGTACTTTAGTTAGTTTATTTAATTGTATATATTTGTAGGTATTGTATTTAATTAATTTATTGATAGTGTAGTGTTAGGTTTAATTGTAGATAATTGTAGGTATTTTATTTAATTAATTTATTGATAGTGTAGTGTTAGGTTTAATTGTAGGTAATTGTAGGTATTGTATTTAATTAATTTATTGATAGTGTAGTATTAGGTTTAATTGTAACTTAGGTTAGGATTTATTTTACAGGTAATTTTGTAATTATTTTAACTAGGTAACTATTAAATAGTTATTAACTATTTAATAGCTATTGTACCTGGTTAAAATAATTACAAAGTTGCCTTTAAAATAAATATTAATCCTAAAATAGCTACAATATAATTATTATTTATATTGTAGCTATATTAGGGTTTATTTTACAGGTAAGTATTTAGCTTTAAATAGGAATAAGTTATTTAATAAGAGTTAATTAATTTCGTTAGATTTAAATTATATTTAAGTTAGGGGGGTGTTAGTGTTAGGGTTAGACTTAGCTTTAGGGGTTAATATATTTATTATAGTAGCGGTGTGGTCCGGTCGGCAGATTAGGGGTTAATAATTGTAGGTAGGTGGAGGCGACGTTGGGGGTGGCAGATTAGGGGTTAATAAATATAATATAGGGGTCGGTGGTGTTAGGGGCAGCAGATTAGGGGTACATAGGTATAATGTAGGTTGCGGCGGTGTACAGAGCGGCAGATTAGGGGTTAAAAATAATATGCAGGTGTCAGCGATAGCGGGGGCAGCAGATTAGGGGTTAATAAGTGTAAGGTTAGCGGTGTTTAGACTCGGGGTACATGTTAGAGTGTTAGGTGCAGACATAGGTAGTGTTTTCCCATAGGAAACAATGGGGCTGCGTTAGGAGCTGAACGCTGCTTTTTTGCAGGTGTTAGGTTTTTTTTCAGCTCAAACTGTGCCATTGTTTCCTATGGGGATATCGTGCACGAGCACGTTTTTTAAGCTGGCCGCGTCCTTAAGCACTGCTGGTATCGAGAGTTGCAGTGGCGGTAAATTATGCTCTACGCACCCTTTTTGGAGCCTAACGCACTGAAAACCCAGCCCTTCTGTGAACTCTAAATACCAGCAGTATTTAAAAGGTGCGGGGGAAAAAAAGCATGCGTTAGCTACACGGGTCGTTACCTACAAAACTCTAAATCTAGCCGACAATGTGCAAAAATCACATAGAAATTCATAAGTTTAAGTACAAAATACAAAGCGTAATTACATTTTCATAAATTGGGATGAACATGGCCAATCCATGGGTGTTTATGATATTGTCTCTCTAATTCCAGCACAAGTTTTTCACACTACAGATCTCACAGTTATTTCTTGCAAACTAATAGATGGCTTGCTTTTCTCAAAACACTCAAAATACTTAAAATCCTAATAGAGAAACACATGCATACAAAAATATAGGTGACTGTAAGATTCTAAAAGCAGCGTTATGGGATTTATATTGGCTGCAGGATTTAAGTTTCCCTTTCCAGTAAGCTCCATTATTTTCAATATGAGACATCTCGCCACTCACAGGAACATCCCTTTTTTTCCGATAAATCCACCACAGCAGCCCCTTTAAAGGTCGGAGTGAAGAACCACATATGATCTGTAAAAGTTTAGATCATCGGGCCCTAACTCCTTTGCTATAAATGTTCATTAAGGTTATGTCTGGTATACACTAGTGTGCTCAGTGTGTTACGTTCACTGGTTGTTTAAATGTTCATAACTGACCAAGCATTAGTAACATGTTGTAATTAAACAATAAAATTGTGACATCTTTTTAATTCTTTTGCACAATTTTCTAATCAAGTTGGCTTGTCACCTGTTATGGTTTCTCCACACTGTAAGAAGTCTATCCAAAATTGTCTCTGCATCCTAAGATATGGAATCCATAACATTACCAGCACTTGGTTGAACATGAAAGTTCCAAGGGAGAAGAGATCCATGTTGCTTCTATTGCTCGGATTGTGTTTTTGTCTCACGATCAAAGATGAACATCTATGAAACATCCATGGTGAATATATGCCTAAAGAAATTGTCAGGATTCCTTTGAATTCTTGTCAGATGTTCTTGTGTATTCATTATTCGCTGCCTTTTCTGATCTGCACTAAACATTCAAAGTACCCACTGTGCTGTCAAAACATCCACTTAAATTTACTTTGCTTTGTATCCCACCCCTGTGGACTAGAGGTTTTGTATTGCCAATCTTCAGACACCCATCACATGTCTTGAATTTCTCCACAATTTATTTGGCAATTCTTTTTGGGCATCCAAAGTGAGGGATGTCTTCACTTGACTCTCATCCCAAAAATAATCTCCCAACATTACTTTTTAACTGTGGGGTAAAATGGATCAGAGTCCTGCTTATGTAAGTTTCTATTCAGTTTTTTTCTACTTAACTCATGATGTGCCATTATTAATTTCATATCATTTTAAGTTATTTTATAATTAGGATGTTTAAAATCCCAAACACATTTCAATCATTTAGGAACATTTAGATGATGATATGTAAAATGTTAACACATTTAACTGTTTACAAGTGTGATTTGAGCTATGTATTACATTTTACAAAAATCTGGTTTATTAACATGTGCACTGAGCATGTGCAACACATTTTAACATTAAAAAAGCTTGATGGTGCCAGTAAAACCAGTAAACCCACTTTTGACAAACTTCAGGAAAAGTGTTTTTTTTGTTTTGTTTATAATAGTGGTAATTGTCCCTATGCAATATATAGGGAGTGTTTATGTGGCACAAACACATCAGATAAATGGGTTAGTTTTGGATTGGGTTTAAATCTAGAAGCCCCTTAAAACTTTTACAATGAGATTTCTGATTGATTGGAATATGCTACCTAGTCACTACTGAAAGTCTGATATGAACATACAGTATATGTAAGTTAATTGAAGCCTAAACAAAACTTCTAAACTGCAAATGTATTTCATCCAACTTTGTATTACATTCTTATTACATTCCAATGTGCAAAATAGCAAAGTTAAGGTTAATGAATGCAGTGTTTAATGACTCCATATTTTATTCTTTTTACTATTGATTATGATATATCTCAGATGCATGTTTTGCAAAATACTTGTCATCAGCTTCTACATGATTGAGAGCTTTAGCCTTTCAAAAAGAAAATTTATAGATTTTAAACAGATGCTTTATTAGTTCAGCAAGTGACTGAATGATATGAATGTCATACGCAGGATAGTTATATCTATATGTCATGCCAAGTATCTAGGGACCATATTTCATTATTGTGATTTCTTCTTTAACATCTTACTTGGTTTCAAGCATAGAAAGATGAGCTATATTCTCTGGTCAAAAATCACTAAGTATTCTGTGTTTTTCAATATCTGACAGAGGCTGTAGGCATTATTTCTTGTTTATTCATATCATAAATCAATCTTTCATTGCACACCCCAAAGATAAAGGCAACAGCATAGATATTAGCGTGAAACTTGAGTTTTGGTACCCAGGGGAGTTTAGGACTTGTATGAAATTACATCTAGAAAATAGGTTATTTTGATTTGCACTGCTAGAAATATCAACATTTTAGGAACAAAGAATTTAAATGTTACTGTAATATGTAGGGGAAAAAAGCAATTAAGCATGTTAAAAATAAGTTAATTAAAGCTGTCAATATTCAAAATGACACTAACAGAAAGAGCATGTTTGTTTATATATGATACCTAGATATTTATTGTTCAGTGGCTCATAAGGACATGCCCCACAGAAAAAGTTAGTTTATTCATTAACCTCATTTTTCATTAAACAAAAAAATGTAACACATTTTTAGAAACAATATAATTTTAAAATATGATAATGTTATCAGAAAAAAATAACCATACATATCTGTCTGTGTTTTTTTCTTGCAATAGACCTTATATTAAGACAGAGTTTTATAAATACAAAGGTAAAATGTCTTGGAAAATGTGCATCTATGTGAATGTTGACACTTGTTAGGCGGTAACCATTTTGCATAAGCTTTATTGAGAAGATATTCCCCTTAGGAAGGTATAATATATACATTTTCATCATGAAGATGCACCTATGATAGCTCCAAATTGAGTTTCATAAAGAAAGAAATATTCATCCTGGGACGCTAAAACTCAGTAAAACTTGAAAAACAAGTTTTGTCGGCTTATATCTCTTTTTTTACATAAGATTATAGGTATATTTGCCCTGCAGTATATTTAGTTATTTATATTATTACAAAACAAATTAGTTGAAGTATCCTTATTATATTAATGGAGTCATGCTTATGTCACATAATAAGATGTCTTCTGTGGGGTTCATGGAAAGATTATATATCTGTAATGCAACTAAATTTAAAACTATAAGCAAGAAGCTAAGATTTGCAATGCAATAAAGTAACCCAACAGTCTATGGAACATTTCTGCATATCAAAGCAATGAAGTATTTACAAACATTCCACTCAATAAAATTGATGGCATTGTAAGCAACACAACATATTTAAACAAAATAAGGTATTTTATGTATAGAAGTTGATGTAGATTAAAACTTTATGAATGAATACAGCTTGCTAGTCATTGTAATCAGTGCAATAATAATTTATGTCTGCACTTTTTGAATACCTTTAGACATAAAAGCATGCAATATTTTTGATACTGAGATACAATTATTATCTTTTTTTTCAGTCCTTTGAGACACCATTCACAACAAGTGATTGCCCATAGATTGCTCCATCTAGTATGACCCCTAACCGAAAGGGATGAGCCTATTTAAGAGAAACAAACAGACCTTCCACTAGAAGCGGTTTCTATATCCAACAGACACATTCCTCACCATGAAGATCCTTCAAACTAATGGAACCTTTTACCCTCCAACTGTAAGAATCATTTCACTATTCTGGGTCCTAACATCAATACAGAAAGTTCTTTTGGTATTCTTGAACATAAGTAATAATAGTTTTAATCATGATTGAAAACAAGTTGAAAACAGGATTTAAGACAAATCTCTTGATGCTTCATTACATTAATTCAATAAAGAAAATAGATTTTAAGTTATGATTTTAATAAATGGTTGGGAATGGACAGAATTTTCTTATGGTAAGAATACATAATGATCTAAAAGTGGTGTTTCTTTTGAAAGCTTGCAATTTCTGATTTATTCTGTCAAAATTCTTTAGTCTGATTGTTATAAAATGATTATTTACAAAGAAGACTGGTGTAGGTCTTCTTTCCTTTTTTATACTTATAGTTAAATATATGATAGTATAATATTTATCAGACAGACCATGGTTATGCACTAATGATGCTAATTAAATAATTGCTGAAAATATACAGTAAATGTGTTAATACAGATTGTGTTATCTGTAAAGTGATGAGCTACCTATTTTCACTTCAAATTTGTAATGTTGTACATTGGGGGAAATAAGTCATGTTGCTTTTTTGTTCCATTGACTTCTAAAGGGCAATATATTAACACACTTGCAATATTCGAAGTTCGGCTTTTTACATGCGTCGGGTAAGCACGCGAGAGAAAACATTTTTTGTAATTTATATATATATATATATATATATATATATATATATATATATATATATATATATATATATATATATATATATATATATATATATATGTGTGTGTGTGTGTTATATCCAAGTAAACATAAAAAGAAACAGATTGTGTTAAACAGGAAACAACTTACTTGTTTTCTTGCAAAATAAGCACTTAAAAAATCGCAATGTAGCCCCTGCTTACAGCTAAATAAGGAAGCAAAAATGCCAGCTTGTTACTCAAGAAGATTTATGAAATAAAGCTAGATATGCCTTTCTGTAGAAACCCTAAGCACCTTGCGGGGCTGTGAAAGGAAATAACGGACACTGCACAAATAAAGTAAAAAGAAAAGAAAGAAAAAGGTAAAATATTTTGATGAATAGTACATTTCGCAATAATTTCTATTAAGTAGAAGCCACTGCTTAGTGTTATTTTTTTTATTATGACAATGAGACAGACTGTTTTATATCCATTTAATGATCCATAATTTAAAAGTTAAATTACACACCTTTGCCTTTGATAGATAAAGACAATCTTTTAAAACTTGCATTTTAAGTACTCCTCTTTAAAAACAAATCTTTTTGCCTCAAGCTCAAGATCTTCTTCAGAGAAACAGAATCTTTTTTGTTCTTACTAAAGAAGTCATCTGAGAATTTAGAAATAGTTTTTCTTTGTCAATTGCCTCGGTAGAATGCCACATACAATGTTTCCAACAAATAATTTGACTCCCTGCTATGAAAGAAATTTGACGTAAAGTGCTTTGAATGTAAACTTACAAATATTTATCTGAGAAACTTGTAGATATTCTATGCAGTTTAAATTACTTTAGTTCAGTTTAAATTAGTTCCAAAAATGCTTTAAAAAAACTTTGTTTTATGTAAAAATTACAATCACAGAAAAAATATGACATACAGACCATTGAATTGGGTGAGCCACAGGTGGGACTGTGTGTATCATGGGTGGACTGGCTGGAACTGCTGCAGTGCTTGGGCAGTTGGCTAATGTCTCCCCAGTGATGCTGCTGATTTTACATGGAACAATACACACACAATTAGTAAGAGTATTTGCTATCATTACTGCTGTACTGCAAGTCAAGCAAAACAATCAGATTTTTATATGTGATTTGTATTAGACTGTTAGTATTATGATCTATGTGTATTGATAACGTTTAGGACAAGATCACGAGTGGAGCACAAATTAACGTGTGCTCACTCAATCACATTTACTTTCAATATACCCCTTATCGCTCGGGCGCAAATGTTTGCACTCCACTCATAATCTAGCCCTTAATCTTTAACATAAACTGCCTATGGTATAGATTCATCAAACTAAGAATAGGTTACATTTCTGGATGGAAATTGTAGTACTTACAATTGCAGGTATGGACACAGCATTAGTACTAAAGTAAACAGAGGGGGTTTACCAAACCCCAGACTCAGTGAACAAACTGGAGCACATTGTTTGTATGTTGGAAAATGTAGTAACCAGGTCTTGTGTCGCATGAAACAGCAATTGTATCAGACATTTTTTTTTAAATGAAAAAAAAAAGGGACATGAACATTACCATACATGGTGACTTTTCAAGACACTTTGGGCTAGATTACAAGTGACATGCTATCGTTAGCTCGAGTGCAATATTGCTAAATCTCGCCAGCACTTACTTACGCTCATATTACAAATTGAAAGAACACGCGACTGCATGAGCGCAAAGACCTCGCATATAGGATTAGGGCTTCTTATCCCCCCCTCAAGCTCTACGCCGACTTCTGACTTCTCTATCCCTGTTGACGGCATCACCATTTCCCCATCGCCCCAAGTCCGCTGCCTCGGAGTCACACTTGACTCAAACCTATCCTTCATCCCCAATATCCAATCGCTTTCTACATCCTGCCGCAATCATCTACGCAATATTTCCAAAATTCGCCCTTTTCTGAGCGCTGAAACCACAAAGCAAATAATCCACTCCCTTGTTATCTCCCGACTTGACTACTGCAACAACCTACTCGCTGGCCTTCCTCTTTCCCGCCTCTCCCCCCTTCAATCCATCCTAAATGCCTCTGCCAGGCTGATCCACCTTTCCCGTCGATCTGTATCTGCTGCACCTCTCTGTGAGTCCCTTCATTGGCTCCCCATTCACAGCAGAATTAAATTCAAAATTCTCACCCTTACATACAAAACTCTCACCAACGCCGCTCCCCTCTACATATCCTCTCTAATACACAAGTATACTCCAGCACGTCCACTAAGATCCAACAATGACCTGCTCCTTGCATCCGCAACTATCACCTCCTCTCATGCTAGACTGCAGGACTTCTGTCGTGCAGCACCTACCCTCTGGAACACTCTCCCTCGTGCTGTCCTAATCTTTCCTCCTTTAAATGCTCCCTGAAGACTTTTCTGTTCAGGGAAGCCTACCACCCAACTCAATAATAAATTAATTTCACTTACCTAATATTTCCCTCATCTAACTCTATATTAACATCCTTCTCAATCTTGCAGTCCTCACCTCCTGTTTCTCAACCTCCTACGCTTCTAGATTGTAAATTCCCACGGGAATAGGGCCCTCAATCCCTCCTGAATGTGTTTGTAAATTTTGTCCTGTATCTTACAAGTCTTGTATTGTTTTATTTAAATGAATTGTATCCATAGACAGCGCTGCGGAATATGTTGGCGCTTAATAAATAAAGTATAATAATAATAATAATAAGGAGCCAGCAAATTTTTGGTTCAGGCCATGGACAGCACTTGTTTATTGGTGCTGTCCAATCAGCAAGGACAACCCAGGTTTTTCACTAAAAATGGGCCGGCATTTAAACTTACATTCTTGCTTTTCAAATAAACATACCAAGAGAATGAAGAAAATGTTATAATAGGAGTAAATTAGAAAGTTGCTTAAATTGCATGCTCTATCAGAATCACACAAAAAAATTGGGTTCAGTGTCCCTTTAAGAAGTAATTATAAAAAGAAGAGATGAACACTCAGCACTTGTCCATCAAAAAAGACCTTAATTGATGATGTTTCAGGGCGTAGAACCTCCCCTTCCTCAGTTTAGATATATTATTTTCAAAGAAGGTTTTATTGTAAATTTGCAAGAGAGGTAAAAAAAACATATTAGAAGAGTGTGTTACATTTTACAAAATTTCTGAAATGTGTTACTCTCCATAAAACCAGTAAAAACACTGGGTTTTATTTGTTTATCTTAAGAGTTTGATTATAATTATGGGATGGGAGTAATCACTTGAAGCAGGTAGCAAGTACCTGGAAAATATATATTTCAATATTTGTCGTGTCAAGTAACATAACATAGTAACATGGTAAAAGCTCCAGTTGAACTTAAATTAATCCATTAAAAAGGTGACCCATTTCACACAAGCAATCATATATCTCGGAATTCTGTTTCTAGCCAGAAATGTATGTAAACCATTTTTAAATGTATCTAAGGTTACTTCCTCCTCAGGTAATGAGTCCCACAATTTGATTGCTTTTACAGTGAAAAAACGTTAATGTTGCAGGAGATTAAATCTCCTTTCCTCCAGCCTTAAATTGTGACCTCTTGTCACAAACAATTTTGTTGGAATAAACAGAGCTTCTGCCATCTCTCTATATGGGCCTTGAATATATTTATATAAAGTAATCACATGACCTCTCAAGTGCCTTTTTTTGTGGATAAATCCAACCTAGTTTGGCTAACCTCTCCTCATAGCTTAAATTCTTCATTCTCCTTATTAGCTTTGTTGCCCTTTTCTGAACTTTTTCTAAGTCTGCAATGTTTTTTTATTTTAGATTGGTCCCCAGAACTGCACTCCATACTCAAGGTGAGGTGTTACTAGGGATTTATATAGTGGCATAATTATTATTTCCTCCCTTGTATCAATGCCTCTTTTAAGACATGTTAGTATCTTATTAGCCTTAGAAACTGCTGCCGTGCATTGCATGCTCATCTTTAGCTTGTTATCTATTACTACTCCCAAATCCTTTTGGCTAAGTCTAGTCCCATTTAATAATAGATTGCCTGCTTATTTCTCCTTAAAAAGTGTAGAACCTTGCGTTTCCCAGTATTAAATATAATTTTCTATTTACTTGCCCATTCTTCTATTTTTTGTAGATCCCATTATAAAGGAAGTTCATCCTGCCTGACCTAATGACCTTACACAACTTTGTATCATCTGCAAAAATATGTTGCTATTTTGTTAATTATTTAATCCTCTTTTGTTAATTATTAATCCTTGCTCCAAGTCATTAAGAAAAATATTAAAAAGAACAGGGCCCAGTACTGATCCCTGGAGGACTCCATTGATTGATTACCTTTGTCCAATATGAGTGTGACCTGTTTATTACTACTCGTTGCTCCCTATCTTTTATCCAGTTAATTATCCATGAGCTAACATTTTCAGCTATCCCTAGTCCCTAAATGTTGTACATTAATCTCTCATGTGGCATTGTAACAAGCAACTTTGCAAAATCCAAGTATATCACATCAACTGATCCCCCTTTATCATTATTTCTACTTACTTCTTTGTAGAATCCAATAATATTAGTTTGACATGATCTATTTCTCATAAAAACCATGCCGATTAGAACTCATACTTTGGGAGTAATACTCGCTAAATGCTTCGTTTATTGAGGGAGAGTCTTCAAGATTCTTTGAATTGGGATAAATCAGCTCATGAACATAGGTTTTGTTTCTCTTAAACTTTAGATCTCATGCTATTTGCATAATATTTCTGTATCAAAAAGAAAGCCTGTCTTTGGGTTTTGTGTTGTAAAAGGTTCCCTTAATTTACATTTCACTGAATTTAAGTCTATAGATTTTTTTATTTGTCTAAACGGTTCAGTTTGTGAAGATGGTCCGGCCTTAAAAGATCATCTTGGAGTTTGATATAATCATCTCTCTGTTGTTTATTTTTTTATATGCATTAAATTACCCTCTAACAAAAACATGATGAGATTCCCAGATCATGCCCTGATTAATTTCTGTACTAGTATTGCAGATTAAGTAAATACTAAGGTATTGCTCAACTTTTCTCCTGTATAAGGGCAAGATTACAAGTGGTTCCCTATTTAAGGCTTTCACTCCCACGCAAACACCACCTGAAGTAAAATGTTTGCTCGCGAGCGAAAACTGATGAGCGCTAATTTAAGGAATTTGGATATAGCTACTATGCTAAATTTTCCCCATAGACATCAATGGAGCATGGAAATAAAATAAAAAAACTAACACCTATTACTAGCGTGCAAACCAACTGCATTTAACCAAGTGTTCTATACCCAAAATTAATTATGAATATTTTAGATTTCAATGTTTATAAATAATGTTTTTAAATAAATATCTACACATATATTATTTACATGTAGTAGGAGAGAGATAAGCAGCACAAGATGTGTAATCACATCTATGGGGTCAATTTATTAAAGTCTGCCGGACATGATACGCTGTAGTGTATCATGTCTGCCAGATCTCGCTGTCCATATTCAGCATTGTACAAGCAGTTATAGTGAACTGCTTGTGCAATACCGCCACCTGCAGATTCACAGTCAATCAGCCGCTAGCAGGGGGTGTCAATCAGCCCAATCGAATAGAATCGGGCAGATTGCTGTACGCAGCCTCAGTGGTGGCGTATGAGTTAAGGAGCAGGGGTCTATAGATCGCTGCTTCTTAACTCCTGTTTCCGGCAAGCCTAAAGACTTGCGCAGAAACAGGGTGAATTGGCCCTATTTGGCCAATAATAAATTGACCCCTATATCTGTGTATAAAAAATATATATATAAATATACTGTATATTTTTGTTAATGGTGCAGACCATCAACAATTTTATAAGTAAAAGTACAAAAAGATAGAGTAATAGGGCTATGTAAAGTCCTATATACAGCAAGGGATTACAGCACTCTTTTAAATAATCAAATACATTTTATTGAGTACAAAATTTGATGCATGATGTGCAAGACTTAATATATACACACACTTGCACACAATGGGGCATATTTATCAAGCTCCGTCTGCTCCATAACCTGTCCACCTGCTCTGAGGCAGCGGACAGAAATCAACCCGATCGAATAAGATCAGGTTGTTTGACACCCCCTGTTAGCGGCCGATTGGCTGCAAATCTGCAGGGGGCGGCATTCACAAGAACTGTTGGTGCAGATAGGCAGAAAAAAGGCAATCTTAAATTGCGGTTTCAGCATTGGTGTGATATGACTCTATTCCAAACCTTTAGCCAATCACAGATGGCTAGATTTAGAGTTTTGTCGGTAACGACCCGTGTAGCTAATGCTGGCTTTTATTTCCCTGCACCTTTTAAATACCGCTGGTATTTAGAGTTCACAAAAGGGCTGCGTTAGGCTCCAAAAAGGTAGCGTAGAGCATAATTTACCACCACTGCAACTCTCAATACCAGCGGTGCTTACGGTTGCGGCCAGCTTCAAAAACGTGCTCGTGCACGATTCCACCATAGGAAACAATGGGGCAGTTTGAGCTGAAAAAAACCTAACACCTGCAAAAAAGCAGCGTTCAGCTCCTAACGTAGCCCCATTGTTTCCTATGGGGAAACACTTCCTATGTCTGCACCTAACACCCTAACATGAACCCCGAGTCTAAACACCCCTAACCTTACACTTATTAACCCCTAATCTGCCACCCCAGCTATCGCTGACACCTGCATATTTTTTTAACCCCTAATCTGCCGCTCCATACACCGCTGCAACCTACATTATACCTATGTACCCCTAATCTGCTGCCCCTAACACCGCCAACCCCTATATTATATTTATTAACCCCTAATCTGCCCCCCACAACGTCGCAGCCAGCTACCTACAATAATTAATCCCTAATCCGCCTCACTAACCCTATAATAAATAGTATTAACCCCTAATCTGCCCTCCCTAATATCGCTGACACCTAACTTCAAGTATTAACCCCTAATCTGCCAACCGGACCTCACCGCTACTCTAATAAATTTATTAACCCCTAAAGCTAAGTCTAACCCTAACCCTAATACCCCCCTAAATTAAATATAATTTAAATCTAACGAAATAAATTAACTCTTATTAAATAAATTATTCCTATTTAAAGCTAAATACTTACCTGTAAAATAAACCCTAATATAGCTACAATATAAATTATAATTATATTGTAGCTATTTTAGGACTAATATTTATTTTACAGGCAACTTTGTAATTATTTTAACCAGGTACAATAGCTATTAAATAGTTAATAACTATTTAATAGCTACCTAGTTAAAATAATTACCAAATTACCTGTAAAATAAATCCTAACCTAAGTTACAATTAAACCTAACACTACACTATCAATAAATTAATTAAATAAACTACCTACAATTATCTACAATTAAACCTAACACTACACTATCAATAAATTAATAAATACAATACCTACAAATAACTACAATTAAATAAACTAACTAAAGTACAAAAAATAAAAAAGAACTAAGTTACAAAAAATAAAAAAATATTTACAAACATTAGAAAAATATTACAACAATTTTAAACTAATTACACCTACTCTAAGCCCCCTAATAAAATAACAAAGACCCCCAAAATAAAAAAATGCCCTACCCTATTCTAAATTAAAAAAGTTCAAAGCTCTTTTACCTTGCCAGCCCTGAAAAGGGCCCTTTGCGGGGCATGCCCCAAAGAATTCAGCTCTTTTGCCTGTAAAAAAAAAAAAATACAATACCCCCCCAACATTACAACCCACCACCCACATACCCCTAATCTAACCCAAACCCCCCTTAAATAAACCTAACACTAAGCCCTTGAAGATCTTCCTACCTTATCTTCACCTCGCCGGGTATCACACCGATCTGTCCTGGCTCTGATGTCTTGATCCAAGCCCAAGCGGGGGGCTGAAGATGTCCATGATCCGGCTGAAGTCTTCATCCAAGCGGGAGCTGAAGAGGTCCATTATCCAGCTGAAGTCTTCTATCAACTGCATCTTCAATCTTCTTTCTTCCGGAGCCATCATCTTCCAGCCGACGCAGATCCAACCTTTTCTACCGACGCCTACTCGCCGAATGATGGTTCCTTTAAATGACGTCATCCAAGATGGCGTCCGTCGAATTCCGATTGGCTGATAAGATTCTATCAGCCAATCGGAATTAAGGTAGGAAAATTCTGATTGGCTGATGGAATCAGCCAATCAGAATCAAGTTCAATCCGATTGGCTGATCCGATCAGCCAATCAGATTGAGCTCGCATTCTATTGGCTGTTCCGATCTGGACCTTCTATCAGCCACCGCTTGATAGAAGATTTCAGCCGGATTATAGATCGCCAGCCCCCGCTTGGGCTTGGATGAAGATTTCGGAGCCTGGAGCGATCGGTGAACCTGGCATGGTGAAGATAAGGTAGGAAGATCTTCATGGGCTTAGTGTTAGGTTTATTTAAGGGGGTTTGGGTTAGATTAGGGGTATGTGGGTGGTGGGTTGTAATGTTGGGGGGGGTTATTGTATGTTTTTTTTTACAGGCAAAAGAGCTGAATTATTTGGGGCATGCCCCGTAAATGGCCCTTTTAAGGGCTGGTAAGGTAAAAGAGCTTTGAACTTTTTAAATTTAGAATAGGGTAGGGCATTTTTTTATTTTGGGGGTCTTTGTTATTTTATTAGGGGGCTTAGAGTAGGTGTAATTAGTTTAAAATTGTTGTAATATTTTTCTAATGTTTGTAAATATTTTTTTATTTTTTTGTAGCAGTTCTTTTTTACTTTTTGTACTTTAGTTAGTTTATTTAATTGTAGTTATTTGTAGGTATTGTATTTAATTAATTTATTGATAGTGTGGTGTTAGGTTTAATTGTAGATAATTGTAGGTATTTTATTTAATTAATTTATTGATAGTGTAGTGTTAGGTTTAATTGTAACTTAGGTTAGGATTTATTTTATAGGTAATTTTGTAATTATTTTAACTATTTAATAGCTATTGTACCTGGTTAAAATAATTACATAGTTACCTGTAAAATAAGTATTAATCCTAAAATAGCTACAATATAATTTTAATTTATATTGTAGCTATATTAGGATTTATTTTACAGGTAAGTATTTAGCTTTAAATAGGAATAATTTATTTAATAAGAGTTAATTTATTTTGTTAGATAAAAATTATATTTAACTTAGGGGGTGTTAGGGTTAGGGTTAGAATTAGCTTTAGGGGTTAAAAAATGTATTATAGTAGCGGTGAGCTCCGGTCGGCAGATTAGGGGTTAATGCTTGAAGTTAGGTGTCGGCGATGTTAGGGAGGGCAGATTAGGGGTTAATACTATTTATTATAGGGTTATTGAGGCGGGAGTGAGGTGGATTAGGGGTTAATAACTTTATTATAATAGCGGTGCGGTCCGCTCGGCAGATTAGGGGTTAATAAGTGTAGGTAGGTGGCGGCGACGTTGGGGGGCAGATTAGGGGTTAATAAATATAATATAGGTGTCGGCGGTATTAGGGGCAGCAGATTAGAGGTACATAGGGATAACTTAGCTGGCGGCGGTGTACGGAGCGGCAGATTAGGGGTTAAAAAATTTAATAGAGTGGCGGCGATGTGGGGGGACCTCGGTTTAGGGGTACATACGTAGTTTATGGGTGTTAGTGTACTTTAGAGCACAGTAGTTAAGAGCTTTATAAACCGGCGTTAGCCCAGAAAGCTATTAACTCCTGTTTTTTTTCTGCGGCTGGAGTTTTGTTGTTAGATTTCTAACGCTCACTTCAGCCACGACTCTAAATACCGGCGTTAGAAAGATCCCATTGAAAAGATAGGATACGCAAATGGCGTAGGGGGATCTGCGGTATGGAAAAGTCGCGGCTGTAAAGTGAGCGTTAGACCCTTTCCTGACTGACTCCAAATACCAGAGGGCGGTAAAAACCAGTGTTAGGAGCCTCTAACGCTGGTTTTGACGGCTACCGCCCAACTCTAAATCTAGCCGTATGTTAGCAGGATTTACCCTAGCATCTAGAGCAGAGCTTTCCAAACTTTTAATGTTGGTGACACACTTTTTAGACCTACATCATTTTGCGACACTGTAATTCAGTTAAAACAGCAAACAGGAGGTTAAACTAACTTGTTTTAAGAGATACGGACACATACATAAATTAAATAATATCAAAATGTATTTACAAGTAACAGTAAGTGTGTGCAAGAATTATTATTTTTTTAATAACACCAATAGCTACTTACTATTTTAATGGGATGTATGAGGTTTATGGGACCAACACAGTTTCTGAATATTTGGTGGAATATTAGATAAAGACACTTGCATTTCATCATCAAGCATTTTTAAGCTTCCACTTCCTATCCATATATCAAGAGCAGGAGCAGCAATGCACTACTGGGAGCTAGCTGCAAAAAAACACCCACTGACTTCTGCTCTGCGATTCCGACTGACTACTGCCCGCACTGCAAACACACTGCTGTCCCACTCACTGACTACACATGCAGTCACAAGCCGATTGAGGAGACTACATGTGCAGTCAGGAGTCAATGTGCCGCCAATGGGAATAGTTTTAGTTCCCACTGAGCTGCGCTAATAGGTTAAGATGATCTTTGACCCACTAGGTATCAATCACATGTCAACCATGTGATATGCGTAGCAGGCAGGTGGAAAAGTCGAAACCCCCCCCCCCCCAAAAAAAAAATCTAAATTAAAAGAAATTAGTGCTGAAGCAGGGACACACCTACACACTGCTGCCGACACACTAACGTGTCACGACACACAGTTTGGAAAGCACTGATCTAGAGGGATACATTTTTTTTAAGTAATTAAACAAAAGAGGCACATTCTAATTTTTCATTTAACCCCCTAGGGTGTTTTGTTTTTAAGGTAAAGATTCAACGGGATTCTTTTTGCAAAAGGGCTATATCATTTCTTTAACTGGTAGTGTACTTATTACACTGCTCCTGTCTCTAGTTCTATGTAAGGAAAACCAAAAAGTTTCTGAAAGACAGGATCCAGGAACATAGGATGATATCCTACATGGTAGAGATACCAATGTGGCTAGACATTTTGTGACATTCCATGGTTCTAGCACCTCCTCCTTAAAAGTAATGGCAATAGACAAGGGAATTACCAATGGAAGGGGAGGTAACAATGATATAGCCCTTTTGCAAAAAGAATCCTGTTGGATCTTTACGTTTAAAACAAAACACCCTAGGGGATAAATTAAATGTGCCTCTTTTGTTTAATTACTTAAAAAGAAAGTATCCATTTAGATAGAGTAAATCATGCTAACAAAGAGTTGAATGTTAAGAGTTAAACTTTGATTAAAACTGTGGCAGCAATATAATGCATTTTGAGGTATCCTAAACGGTTAATTTGGTTTTCAGCTGGAAAGTTTAAAATAATTCTATTTGTACTTATTTGGACAGAGTGTGTGCTGAAAGTATGTGCACACGTTTGTATATAGCATTGAATAGTTAATATCCTTTTGTTGTGTTTTTTTGTTTTTATACATAACGATTGCAATACAAGTGTATATTTGAATTGTTGTAAGTAATAATGTCAGAATGTAGGCGGGGCTTACAGGTATAAATGAGCACACCTGTGTCATACAATATATATACAGTATATATATATATATATATATATATATATATATATATATACTGTATATATAAGCAAAGAACATTAGAATGTAAAGTAATCATAACTTTAGGTTTAGTGCTGTAGGTCTAATGTATTTTGGGTTAGTGAGCAAGCAAAAAGTATTAGTTTTTTTTTATTGAACGTGCTCTATTAAAGTCTATGGGCAGTAGAAGCTAACATGGTCGCAACATCTGAAGTTTTGAAGTTAGCATGCATCGGGTTTCGCTTCTGCATAAACTTTTTACTTTCAACTTAAAATACATGCACTAACCCGACACGGTTAAACAATTACTTCTAGCAAATTTTTCTTGCAAAAAGAAAAGAAATAGGGAACCACTTGTAATCTATTAAGGTGTCTTTTTGCCATTTTGTGGTATTTCTGTAAACTAAAGATATTTTCTAAAATTACTTAACCTGCTTCAAACAAAGCAACTTGTGTTTGTGTGACCCAACTCTAAAACTGAAGAGTAAAACCTAAAGATGGCTTCATAACTGGAGTTTTAACTATCACAGCAATGAAGGGATTAATAATATTTTTATTTAACATATATACCTTTAATAACTATTGAAATCAAAAGGCAAACACCTTTGTCAAAGCTTAGGTGTTTTTCTCAAAGACATTTTTTTTTTTAGTGTTTATATTTTCAGTTCATGTTCAAAGTAAAGGCAGCACCACCAGGTTCATCAACAAACTTCTTTTATTCCTTTCACCAGGAGCAGGTATAGAATAGCAGGACTACGTTTCGGGTTGTTAACCCTTAGTCATGTCTGCAGTGCAATGTAACACATCACCTTAAATACCTTTACACAGGTGTCTAGCTCCTCCTATCTCATCATGGCATCATTAATCACAAAAACCCTGTTAAAGGGAACTTGTCCTCTAAAAGTACATTGTCATAATTACACCACACATTATAAATACAGAATTTTTAGAAAACAGCCTACATTATTACTTTACAAAAATAGATTTAACTCATAATCTCTGTTCATCCCCTTACTGGTTAATGCTTCAAGTTTGTGTATCCATAGCATCTCCCTTTTTTTCAAAAGGAATTCCCTATTCTGACCCCTTCTAGGGGGAGGTTCCCAGTCTATTATTTGGAAACTCAGTTGTGCAATTGAATGTCCTGCCTCCAATTCAATCCAAGCATTGATACCTTCATTACCTTAATGAAAGGTGATGTTAAAAAGCTACAATATAAGAATAGGATGAAGAGCAAGAATAGGTGTTTGATTTTAAAAAATAAATAAAAGTGAAGCTGTAACATCCTTAAAAATGAATAAGAATGTGATCCTAAAGCAGGCTTACAAGGGTGGAGCGGCTATCATATTAGACATTATGTAGAAGAAATCACATCACAACTATCTGATAGCTCTATATATGAGAAGCTCCCCTCTGATCCTTCAAAATAAATTTTAAAGTTAATTGTAAAAATTGTTGAAAGTGGCTTTAAACATGGTGTCATTGATGTGGATACTAAGAATTCTTTGATTAAGAATGAATTTATAATCCCGGTTTTCTATACCCTCCCTAAAGTTCACAAGAACTTATTTAAACCTCCCGGCCGCCCCATAGTAGCAGGCACTGATTCCATATTTACTAATATTTCCATTTATTTGGATAAAGTGTTGAGGCCCTTTGTTACACAATCCCTTACACACATCAGGGACACTAGCGATTTCTTGTTAAAAATTGATGGGCTGACAGATAACTATGACAAATGTATTGTATACAGTCTTGACATTGTGAGTTTGTAAACCTCCATTACACACAATAGTAGTATTGATGTAATTAAGTGCATACTAGCAGAAAGTAGGAAATGTAATGTTTTTGAACAACAATTTCTGATAGAACTTTTGGAAACTATTTTGTATTACAACTATTTTTTTATTCCAGGACACCTTCTACATCTAATGGCAAGGTACAGCGATGGTATCCACTGTCGCCCCTATCTATGCAAACCTTTACATGAACTGGTATGAGGAGCATTTGGTTTTTGAAAATTAAACCTGGTGGCGCTATATAGATGACATCTTTGGCATCTGGTTGGGCGACGTTGGATCCCTTAAAAGGTTTGTAGAAACATTGAATAATAACTCAAGATTTATCAAGTTTACACTTACTTGGAGTGAAGAGAGTGTCAATATTTTAGACACAAAAGTGTACAAACAAAATGGCCACGTATACACAGATCTTTATCGTAAAGAGACTGATCAGAACACATTACTCCACTATACTAGTGCCTACCCCTCCACATTAAAACAATCATTGCCAAAGAGTCAACTCCTAAGAGTTAGGAGAATAGTAAAAGATTGGTAAGCACTAGGCTAGTGGATGAGGGTAAACGTTTTCTGGAGAGGGGTAACCCTTTTGATCTGATCAATAAAAGTAAGATGAAGTCAAATGAATAACATGTAATGAGGCTCTTAAACTTACTGAGAAAAAAAGTAAACAGGATTGGATGGCTTTTGTATCAGAATTTAATTCTCTCAGCCCTAATATCCAACATATTATCAGACAGCATTGGCATATAATAAGGGATTGCAATCCAGGGGTAGAGATCATAGCAATTTCCCCAATGCCTGCTTACACCCATCCACCCAATCTAAGGGATACATTGGTTAGAGCGGATGTGGGAAGTCTGAAGAGAAATAATGTTGGTTATTTGGCAAGTCAGAAAAAGGGTTGTTTTCCTTGCTTAGGCTGTTCCAGTTGTGGCAGCTTAGTCAAGGGTGACAACTTTTACCATCCGTATACAGGTAAATATGGCATCAATGGATACTTTACCTGCAATGCTACTTTTGTGGTATACTTAATTAAATGCCTGTGTGCCAAAATATATATTGGTGAAACAACCCAAAGGGTACAAGACAGAATTGTACAAAACAAATCTAGCATTAGGAGAAAGAATCTTGAGGCACCAGTAGCGTGCCATTTTTGGAGGCAGGACATTTAATTGCACAACTGAGGTTCCAAATAATAGACTGGGAACCTCCCCCTAGAAGGGGTCAGAATAGGGATTCCCTTTTGAAAAAGAGGGAGATGCTATGGATACACAAACTTGATGCATTAACCCCTAAGGGGTTGAATAGGGGTTGAATAGAGTTTTTGATTTGTTGATGGGGTGGAGCCTCTGCTTGGAGCAGCAGGATGTGTCTCGATGAAGCTCCTGCTTACATCTTACTAATTTGATGTTTTTAGATGCAAATACATGAATATAACTTTAATTTCTGGGAACAGATATAATCTACATACTGTGCTAGAGATAAGGAGCGGATACAATGACAAGCCTGGCCTATGTTCTTCAAGTAAGCCACGCACAACTTCTGTTAACTAGGCCTCAAAAGACCCATTGACGGAGAACTGTGTGGCTGCGGCTGCTGCATAAACCCCCCCAGACCTCTGGGTTATAACGTACACAGATACTAAATCGACCATGGAGCCCAAGGAATTATTACTACTGGAGGCACTGGACAATTTAATATGCAAACACTTCGCCAGCCTTGCGGAGCACTTGCAAGAAGCATGGGGGACCTATAATGAGCCTGAACCACTAAGTGACTTATGTCCGACTTTGCATGAGGAGCTGCATCGTCCTGTACTCATATGCCCTGAAGAACTGGCAATTCAGGGGACGCAGTCTGAGATGGGTCCATCGGCACCTCCCTCACCTGAAAATCTGCGAGACTGCCTCGTTAGCAAGAAGAGTTCCTGAGGTTTTGGAGAGCAGAAAGTACTCACAGGAGGAGTGTGATGTGATGCCCTGGGATATGACTACAGTAAGGGGCTGTGCTAAGTTTTCACTCTCGCTAGCGGCTTAAGAGGAGAAGGTGAGACTAAATAAGGAGTTACCACATATGAGAGAACTGTTCACTCAGGTCATTAATCCTATGCTGCCTCAGGAGAAACCGCTACTTAGTCCCTTAACATACTGTTTTCAGGTAAGATATGGCAGCGACACACAGAGTCGGATCACCGACTACAGAGCATTCGCCTTAGGGAGACCACTCAGCCCAGCGATCAGGCAGCTATTCATGGAAGCGATATGTAAGTCTACAACTTACCGAGCCACTTAGGAACACTTTTGCCCTTAAGATTGGGAGTCGGGTAAATAGATCTGGAACTGAGTAAACATTATGCTGCTGAATGAATGGGAGTGGAAAGGAGATCCCATAAATATTTTCTTTTGTTTGTTTACCTTTAAACTTGCTGGCTAGGCTGGCTAGAGAGATAACTGCCCACCTTTTGTCCAGGCGAACAATGACAGTGTGTTTATTGGGACTTGATGCAATTTGCCTGCAAGGAGGTGGACCTTGAGTCCCATCTTCTACTCAAATGTTGTATGCCACTTTATATATTATTGCAATTTTAAAGGTTGATGGATGCATGTAAGTTCTACTTTATACTTCTGACCTAGCCAAGTGAATGTATTTGTGAGGGACCCTAGGTTCCACCCTCTCTTCTAATATTTTAAGGTTTTATATCTGTCATTGTCAATTTGATGTGGTTTTAGATGATCAGAAAAGTTTAATATAGGTTGAGAGGAGGGCTACTATGTTTCTACTACTTTATATCAGCCTAGTTATATATCTATTTGTGTGATATTGTTTAAGAATTTTTAATTCTGTGCCTTTTATGGTCCTGATAGAATTTGTTTGTAGTAACAATGGCACCAGACTACTTTAGGGTTACATATGGGGAGCTTTGATGTACATTTTGGAAGCATAACATCAACTGTTGATCAGAGTCCCTGATAAAAAGGTCCCTAGCTACTTTGTAATTAGATGTGAGATTAGGTTAGATAGTATGAGATGTGACATTTGCCTTATTTTCCCTTTCTGCATAATATATAGTAATGGGATACCAGCGGCCGGGGTAGCTTAGATGTCATTGGGTAAAGTGCAAATACGTACAAACCTTTAACAACTATAATTTAATACCTAGGATAGGAATGCCAATTATTTTAAACCTACTGAGCATTTGGGATACAGACCACATTAGAATAGTTAGACTCCAACCCTATAGAGTACCCCTATGTCAGTTTTACCTGTAATGCCCTCACCTCTCGCTTTAGTACAATGTATTTATATAATCCAATTTACCTCCTTTTTATAGTGGGAGGATTATATCTATTAATTAATGCTGGTACCATCTACTGCAATCTTGCAGCATTTTACAATAACGATAGGTTCATATGCAGCACATGGGGTTTTATTATATCCATTGTAGATGCATAACTAGTTCAGACTTCTGTATATAATCAGAGAACCGGACTTAGTTATAACATATTTAGTCCCACTAGTAGATTACCTCCGCCTCCATACCTACTTGTTGTTAAGCTATACTTTTTTGGGCTCCTACAATTTCTACAAGCGAAAAATGGAAAACTTGAGATTCACCATCTGCGACTATAATATACCGTATACTTGTCTTATGTTTAACCAGATTTCTTTTTTTTTCTTAAGAGGTTCAAGAAGACATACTGTTAGTGTATAGTTTGTAAACATGGATGTACTATGTACTCTTATTTCGAATGCCGTTTAAAGAAATATATTGTTAGTGTATATCTTGTATACATGGTCTTGCTATGTACACCTTCTTTGAATCTCAATAAAAATACGTTAAAAAAAAAAAGAAGTTTGTTGATGAACCTGGTGGTGCTGCTTTTTCTATAAACTTTGGTATTTTATAAGGCATGCAGTAACCTATTAGCGTGCACACCTGTATTGCTTTGGTATTATATATTTTCAGTTAATGAAAGTATTACAATTAAGCTCTGCACACCTGTCCCCATAACCTGTTAATTCTAATTTAAAGGAAGAGTAAGGAAGTAGAGTCTTTTCTTTCATGTAATTAGCAAGAGTCCATGAGCTAGTGACGTATGGGATATACATTCCTACCAGGAGGGGCAAAGTTTCCCAAACCTCAAAATGCCTACAAATACACCCCTCACCACACCCACAAATTAGTTTTACAAACTTTGCCTCCTATGGAGGTGGTGAAGTAAGTTTGTGCTAGATTCTACGTTGATATGCGCTCCGCAGCAGGTTGGAGCCCGGTTTTCAGAGGGATGTGAGGAGAGTATTGCCTATTTGAATTCAATGATCTCCTTCTACGGGGTCTATTTCATAGGTTCTCTGTTATCGGTCGTAGAGATTCATCTCTTACCTCCCTTTTCAGATCGACGATATACTCTTATATATATACCATTACCTCTGCTGATTTTCGTTTCAGTACTGGTTTGGCTTTCTACAACATGTAGATGAGTGTCCTGGGGTAAGTAAGTCTTATTTTCTGTGACACTCTAAGCTATGGTTGGGCACTTTTTTTATAAAGTTCTAAATATATGTATTCAAACATTTATTTGCCTTGACTCAGGATGTTCAACATTCCTTATTTTCAGACAGTCAGTTTCATATTTGGGATAATGCATTTGAATAAAACAATTTTTTTCTTACCTTAAAATTTGACTTTTCCCTGTGGGCTGTTAGGCTCGCGGGGGCTGAAAATGCTTCATTTTATTGCGTCATTCTTGGCGCAGACTTTTTTGGCGCAAATTTTTTTTTCTGTTTCCGGCGTCATACGTGTCGCCGGAAGTTGCGTCATTTTTGACGTTCTTTTGCGCCAAAAGTGTCGGCGTTCCGGATGTGGCGTCATTTTTGGCGCCAAAAGCATTTAGGCGCCAAATAATGTGGGCGTCTTATTTGGCGCTAAAAAAATATGGGCGTCACTTTTGTCTCCACATTATTTAAGTCTCATTTTTTATTGCTTCTGGTTGCTAGAAGCTTGTTTACTGGCATTTTTTCCCATTCCTGAAACTGTCATTTAAGGAATTTGATCAATTTTGCTTTATATGTTGTTTTTTCTATTACATATTGCAAGATGTCCCATGTTGAAGCTGAGTCAGAAGATACTTCTGGAAAATCGCTGCCTGGTGCTGGAGCTACCAAAGCTAAGTGTATCTGCTGTAAACTTTTGGTAGCTGTTCCTCCAGCTGTTGTTTGTATTGAATGTCATGACAAACTTGTTAATGCAGATAATATTTCCTTTAGTAAAGTTACATTACCTGTTGCTGTTCCATCAACATCTAATACTCAGAGTTTTCCTGATAACATAAGAGATTTTGTTTCTAAATCCATTAAGAAGGCTATGTCTGTTATTCCTCCTTCTAGTAAACGTAAAAAGTCTTTTAAAACTTCTCATTTTTCTGGTTCAGAGGATTCTGTCTCAGAGGTTGATGCTGATAAATCTTCATATTTATTTAAAATGGAATTTATTCGTTCTTTACTTAAAGAAGTCCTAATTGCATTCGAAATTGAGGATTCTGGTCCTCTTGATACTAAATCTAAACGTTTAGATAAGGTTTTTAAATCTCCTGTAGTTATTCCAGAAGTTTTTCCTGTTCCTGGTGCTATTTCTGAAGTAATTTCCAGAGAATGGAATAATTTGGGTAATTCATTTACTCCTTCTAAACGTTTTAAGCAATTATATCCTGTGCCATCTGACAGATTAGAATTTTGGGACAAAATCCCTAAGGTTGATGGGGCTGTCTCTACTCTTGCTAAGCGTACTACCATTCCTAAGGCAGATGGTACTTCCTTTAAGGATCCTTTAGATAGGAAAATTGAATCCTTTCTAAGAAAAGCTTACTTGTGTTCAGGTAATCTTCTTAGACCTGCTATATCTTTGGCGGATGTTGCTGCAGCTTCAACTTTTTGGTTGGAAGCTTTAGCTCAACAAGTAACAGATCATAATTCTCATAGCATTATTATTCTTCTTCAACATGCTAATAATTGTATTTGTGATGCCATCTTTGATATCATTAGAGTTGATGTCAGGTATATGTCTCTAGCTATTTTAGCTAGAAGAGCTTTATGGCTTAAAACTTGGAATGCTGATATGTCTTCTAAGTCTACTCTGCTTTCCCTTTCTTTCCAGGGTAATAAATTATTTGGTTCTCAGTTGGATTCTATTATCTCAACTGTTACTGGAGGGAAAGGAACTTTTTTACCACAGGATAAAAAATCTAAAGCTAAATTTAGGTCTACTAATCGTTTTCGTTCCTTTCGTCACAACAAGGAACAAAAGCCTGATCCTTCATCCTCAGGAGCGGTATCAGTTTGGAAACCATCTCCAGTCTGGAATAAATCCAAGCCTTTTAGAAAATCAAAGCCAGCTCCTAAGTCCACATGAAGGTGCGGCCCTCATTCCAGCTCAGCTGGTAGGGGGCAGATTACGTTTTTTCAAAGGAATTTGGATCAATTCCGTTCACAATCTTTGGATTCAATATATTGTTTCAGAAGGGTACAGAATTGGCTTCAAGATAAGGCCTCCTGCAAAGAGATTTTTTCTTTCCCGTGTCCCAGTAAATCCAGCGAAGGCTCAAGCATTTCTGAAATGTGTTTCAGATCTAGAGTTGGCTGGAGTAATTATGCCAGTTCCAGTTCTGGAACAGGGGCTGGGGTTTTATTCAAATCTCTTCATTGTACCAAAGAAGGAGAATTCCTTCAGTCCAGTTCTGGATCTAAAAATATTGAATCGTTATGTAAGGATACCAACATTCAAAATGGTAACTGTAAGGACTATCCTGCCTTTTGTTCAGCAAGGGCATTATATGTCTACAATAGATTTACAGGATGCATATCTGCATATTCCGATTCATCCAGGTCACTATCAGTTTCTGAGATTCTCGTTCCTAGACAAGCATTTCCAGTTTGTGGCTCTGCCGTTTGGCCTAGCAACAGCTCCAAGAATTTTTACAAAGGTTCTCGTGCCCTTCTGTCTGTAATCAGAGAACAGGGTATTGTGGTATTTCCTTATTTGGACAATATCTTGGTACTTGCTCAGTCTTCACATTTAGCAGAATCTCATACAAATCGACTTGTGTTGTTTCTTCAAGATCATGGTTGGAGGATCAATTTACTAAAAAGTTCATTGATTCCTCAGACAAGGGTAACCTTTTTGGGTTTCCAGATAGATTCAGTGTCCATGACTCTATCTTTGACAGACAAGAGACGTCTAAAATTGATATCAGCTTGTCGAAACCTTCAGTCACAATCAGTCCCTTCGGTAGCCTTATGCATGGAAATTCTAGGTCTTATGACTGCTGCATCGGACGCGATCCCCTTTGCTCGTTTTCACATGCGACCTCTTCAGCTCTGTATGCTGAACCAGTGGTGCAGGGATTACACAAAGATATTTCAATTAATATCTTTAAAACCGATTGTACGACACTCTCTGACGTGGTGGACAGATCACCATCGTTTAGTTCAGGGGGCTTCTTTTGTTCTTCCGACCTGGACTGTAATCTCAACAGATGCAAGTCTTACAGGTTGGGGAGCTGTGTGGGGGTCTCTGATGGCACAAGGGGTTTGGGAATCTCAGGAGGTGAGATTACCGATCAATATTTTGGAACTCCGTGCAATTTTCAGAGCTCTTCAGTCTTGGCCTCTTCTAAAGAGAGAATCGTTCATTTGTTTTCAGACAGACAATGTCACATCTGTGGCATACATCAATCATCAAGGAGGAACTCACAGCCCTCTGGCTATGAAAGAAGTATCTCGAATTCTGGTTTGGGCGGAATCCAGCTCCTGTCTAGTTTCTGCGGTTCATATCCCAGGTATAGACAATTGGGAAGCGGATTATCTCAGTCGCCAAACGTTGCATCCGGGCGAATGGTCTCTTCACCCAGAGGTATTTCTTCAGATTGTCCAAATGTGGGGACTTCCAGAAATAGATCTGATGGCCTCCCATCTAAACAAGAAACTTCCCAGGTATCTGTCCAGATCCAGGGATCCTCAAGCGGAAGCAGTGGATGCATTGTCACTTCCTTGGAAGTATCATCCTGCTTATATCTTTCTGCCTCTACAGGGAGTGCAGAATTATTAGGCAAGTTGTATTTTTGAGGATTAATTTTATTATTGAACAACAACCATGTTCTCAATGAACCCAAAAAACTCATTAATATCAAAGCTGAATATTTTTGGAAGTAGTTTTTAGTTTGTTTTTAGTTTTAGCTATTTTAGGGGGATATCTGTGTGTGCAGGTGACTATTACTGTGCATAATTATTAGGCAACTTAACAAAAAACAAATATATACCCATTTCAATTATTTATTTTTACCAGTGAAACCAATATAACATCTCAACATTCACAAATATACATTTCTGACATTCAAAAACAAAACAAAAACAAATCAGTGACCAATATAGCCACCTTTCTTTGCAAGGACACTCAAAAGCCTGCCATCCATGGATTCTGTCAGTGTTTTGATCTGTTCACCATCAACATTGCGTGCAGCAGCAACCACAGCCTCCCAGACACTGTTCAGAGAGGTGTACTGTTTTCCCTCCTTGTAAATCTCACATTTGATGACGGACCACAGGTTCTCAATGGGGTTCAGATCAGGTGAACAAGGAGGCCATGTCATTAGATTTTCTTCTTTTATACCCTTTCTTGCCAGCCACGCTGTGGAGTACTTGGATGCGTGTGATGGAGCATTGTCCTGCATGAAAATCATGTTTTTCTTGAAGGATTCAGACTTCTTCCTGTACCACTGCTTGAAGAAGGTGTCTTCCAGAAACTGGCAGTAGGACTGGGAGTTGAGCTTGACTCCATCCTCAACCCGAAAAGGCCCCACAAGCTCATCTTTGATGATACCAGCCCAAACCAGTACTCCACCTTGCTGGGTCTGAGTCGGACTGGAGCTCTCTGCCCTTTACCAATCCAGCCACGGGCCCA
Organism: Bombina bombina; assembly: GCF_027579735.1. Taxonomy (NCBI): domain Eukaryota; kingdom Metazoa; phylum Chordata; class Amphibia; order Anura; family Bombinatoridae; genus Bombina; species Bombina bombina. The sequence goes on along the minus strand of NC_069504.1, from coordinate 553,547,789 downwards.
TCCATCTGGCCCATCAAGACTCACTCTCATTTCATCAGTCCATAAAACCTTAGAAAAATCAGTCTTGAGATATTTCTTGGCCCAGTCTTGACGTTTCAGCTTGTGTGTCTTGTTCAGTGGTGGTCGTCTTTCAGCCTTTCTTACCTTGGCCATGTCTCTGAGTATTGCACACCTTGTGCTTTTGGGCACTCCAGTGATGTTGCAGCTCTGAAATATGGCCAAACTGGTGGCAAGTGGCATCTTGGCAGCTGCACGCTTGACTTTTCTCAGTTCATGGGCAGTTATTTTGCGCCTTGGTTTTTCCACACGCTTCTTGCGACCCTGTTGACTATTTTGAATGAAACGCTTGATTGTTTGATGATCACGCTTCAGAAGCTTTGCAATTTTAAGAGTGCTGCATCCCTCTGCAAGATATCTCACTATTTTTGACTTTTCTGAGCCTGTCAAGTCCTTCTTTTGACCCATTTTGCCAAAGGAAAGGAAGTTGCCTAATAATTATGCACACCTGATATAGGGTGTTGATGTCATTAGACCACACCCCTTCTCATTACAGAGATGCACATCACCTAATATGCTTAATTGGTGGTAGGCTTTCGAGCCTATACAGCTTGGAGTAAGACAACATGCATAAAGAGGATGGTGTGGTCAAAATACTCATTTGCCTAATAATTCTGCACTCCCTGTAGTTCTTCTTCCAAGAGTGATCTCCAAGATTCTGAAGGAATGCTCGTTTGTTCTGCTGGTAGCTCCAGCATGGCCTCACAGGTTTTGGTATGCGGATCTTGTCCGGATGGCCTCTTGCCAACCGTGGACTCTTCCGTTAAGACTAGACCTTCTGTCGCAAGGTCCTTTTTTCCATCAGGATCTAAAATCCTTAAATTTAAAGGTATGGAGATTGAACGCTTGATTCTTAGTCAAAGAGGTTTCTCTGACTCTGTGATTAATACTATGTTACAGGCTCGTAAATCTGTATCTAGGGAGATATATTATAGAGTCTGGAAGACTTATATTTCTTGGTGTTTTTCTCATCATTTTTCCTGGCATTCTTTTAGAATTCCGAGAATTTTACAGTTTCTTCAGGATGGTTTGGAGAAAGGTTTGTCTGCAAGTTCTTTGAAAGGACAAATCTCTGCTCTTTCTGTTCTTTTTCACAGAAAGATTGCTAATCTTCCTGATATTCATTGTTTTGTACAAACTTTGGTTCGTATAAAACCTGTCATTAAGTCAATTTCTCCTCCTTGGAGTTTGAATTTGGTTCTGGGGGCTCTTCAAGCTCCTCCGTTTGAACCTATGCATTCATTGGATATTAAATTACTTTCTTGGAAAGTTTTGTTCCTTTTGGCCATCTCTTCTGCCAGAAGAGTTTCTGAATTATCTGCTCTTTCTTGTGAGTCTCCTTTTCTGATTTATCATCAGGATAAGGCGGTGTTGCAAACTTCTTTTGAATTTTTACCTAAGGTTGTGAATTCCAACAACATTAGTAGAGAAATTGTGGTTCCTTCATTATGTCCTAATCCTAAGAATTCTAAGGAGAAATCATTGCATTCTTTGGATGTAGTTAGAGCTTTGAAATATTATGTTGAAGCTACTAAGAATTTCCGAAAGACTTCTAGTCTATTTGTTATCTTTTCCGGTTCTAGGAAAGGTCAGAAGGCCTCTGCCATTTCTTTGGCATCTTGGTTGAAATCTTTAATTCATCATGCTTATGTCGAGTCGGGTAAAACTCCGCCTCAAAGGATTACAGCTCATTCTACTAGGCGTTTAGGAATGAAGCTTCGGTTGATCAGATTTGCAAAGCAGCAACTTGGTCTTCTTTGCATACTTTTACTAAATTCTACCATTTTGATGTGTTTTCTTCTTCTGAAGCTGTTTTTGGTAGAAAAGTACTTCAGGCAGCTGTTTCAGTTTGAATCTTCTGCTTATGTTTTCAGTTTTTTTCATTATAAAATTAAACTTTATTTTGGGTGTGGATTATTTTTCAGCAGAATTGGCTGTCTTTATTTTATCCCTCCCTCTCTAGTGACTCTTGCGTGGAAAGATCCACATCTTGGGTAGTCATTATCCCATACGTCACTAGCTCATGGACTCTTGCTAATTACATGAAAGAAAACATAATTTATGTAAGAACTTACCTGATAAATTCATTTCTTTCATATTAGCAAGAGTCCATGAGGCCCACCCTTTTTGTGGTGGTTATGATTTTTTGTATAAAGCACAATTATTCCAATTCCTTATTTTTTATGCTTTCGCACTTTTTTCTTATCACCCCACTTCTTGGCTATTCGTTAAACTGATTTGTGGGTGTGGTGAAGGGTGTATTTGTAGGCATTTTGAGGTTTGGGAAACTTTGCCCCTCCTGGTAGGAATGTATATCCCATACGTCACTAGCTCATGGACTCTTGCTAATATGAAAGAAATGAATTTATCAGGTAAGTTCTTACATAAATTATGTTGTTTGTTTTGTCTCAATATTCTTGCTATAAATATCTACTCAAAGTTATGTCACATTAATCTTCTACTTTTTAATTACACCTGTTGACCTTACACTGATTGATTAGTATATTATATAATAAAAAGCAATATTTTGGATGTGTTTTAACACCTACTATTACCTATTTCTAAATAAAAACTTAAAATGTTATTGATGAGTTGTGTGCAAGAGCCATGTGTAAGCATGAAGCAATATTTTTGCAGGCTTCAGGCAAACAGCTAACAACTCACAGCTACTGACTGTGGTGCTGTTATATGAAAAGGTCAAATATCCTGTAGGCCATTCTCCTAAGATGAATTGTTCTTTGAATGGGGATCACTCCAGCTGCAATCACAAGGTTCAGAGGTTTAATTCCTGCCTCAGGTACAGCAATCAGTACAAAATATGTTTACTTTCACAAAAAATTATTTTTTTACATAGGTATTGAAGCAAGTAAAGATATTTGGCGTGCAATGTATATATTTATACATTGCACGCCAAAGATCTTATACACACACATTCACATAATAATATATATATATATATATATATATATATACACATATACATATACACACACACTTACATACATACTATATATATATATATATATATATATATATATATATACATATATATGTATATATATATATATATATATATATATATATATATATAAATGCACACTATATATATGATATGCATACTATATATATATGATATATAAATTTTATATATATATATATATCATACATTGCATAGCAAAGATCTTTACTTGCTGTACATATGATATGGTTATATATATTAGAGTGTAAAAACAGTTGATCGACAACACTCAAAAACTAAAGGATAAATTATTAGACTAGGTTTTAGTTCAATCCAGTTATTTTAAATTAAATAAATGACAATAACAGTTAGGACTGTTATTACTGTTCTTAAAATATATGTAAATGTATATACCAGGCATAATCACATAATCATAATTCCAAACAGTAGCAGCTGGTGAATTTTTTAGTGGCAGAGGCAGAATACTCCACAAGAAATAAAAATGGCAATATCTTTTTAGTAGTCAATATGAAATTGAAACACAAAATCATTTACTGAAAGTGTCAACTAATATACATACACAAATAGCCAGAAATTTGTTATTTTCAAACCACAAGTATTTTCTTTGGTAACCTATAAAAACATATTAGGAACTTGTGTTTAGCAGTCATGCCACAGGCAAGAAGCATAGAAAATTTTAACTTCCATTAAAATTGAAAATAAATAAAAAAATAAAAAATGTCTGCTAATGCTGAATTTATGAGGGTATTTTTTTTTTGCTTCAATACGAACGATAACTACATAAAATGTTTCCAATATTTTCTTAAATCCAAACAATTACAAAGGAAGTAAGTTTGCTTTGATTGTAATAATAATGAATATATTCCTGCACTAATAAAAGGATATTTTTCTGCAATGCTTACAAATAAATACAGAGGACCATAAAAATCCAAAATTTCAAACAGTCCAGAAAAAACTAATAATTTTCCATATAAAAACCTGCAGAATGGGGGGCGGAGCAAGCTCAGATACCGAGTCATCGCATGGCACTTCAGCTCTGTGAAAACATTTTTTACAAATTTGATTGCCAGACCGCTCGGCTCAGCTTAGAAGCATATCAGATGTACTCCTAATGTTGGCGATCATCGCTCCTGAAATCAAGCTTCTGACTGCCATCCTAGGAAGAAGATGAGCTACACTTTCTGAGCAGGCTACACTGCATACAAGTGTGAAGGTTACCACATAAAACGCTGATATCACTGCTATAGATCATGGGGACAATATGAAACATACCGGAGGGAGAGCTGGATATGAACTATGAGCCACCTATAACCCACATGACTAGGGTTGCCACCCGTCCCTTAAAATACAGGACACATAAGTTACACATACTGCAGGGTGTGCAGGAAGGAATATGAATAGTGCTGTCCAGAAGCAAAATACATGTTCCTGCCTGCACACCCTGCAGCATGTGTAACTCATAAGTTTCCAGGAAAACTAGGCTGAGGTGGCAACCCTACACATGACATACAGGCTTGTTATACAGATCGCGGCTGCCATATAAGCACCATCAATTACAGATATGTTTCCTATGGAGTCTACTGCTTTTCTAAGAGAAATAAGTGATCTACTCATAGCATATCAACAGATCTTTGCGGAGTCCCTTGAATCAGCGCTTCATTCCTCTACCGTAAATCCTCCTACAGAGACCCTCCTGATCCACTTAGTCACTACCAGTTTTGAAGGTGATGGTGCCTTAGAGCCCCGGTACCAGTCGCCTAATCTACCTCCTGATAGTCCATTGCCTGGGGAAAGGATCCCGACTCTTTTGGTGTCCTGGAAGGCTCAGACTACGGTAAGCCATGTGTCTAGTGGCTTGTATGCACAGGAGCTCTCTATAGCAAAGAGTGAAGTGAGGGACTTGAAAGGATTTTTCCTACATTTCTGGGGAGCAATCTATGTTTACTTCACAGGATCGGGGGGGAGGCCGATCTCCTAACTTGGTTTGTGACACACTCACCAAAAGCGTTGAAATGGAGAATAGAGTACCATTATACATCATTTCAAGTGAACTGTGGCTGCTTGAGATGCAAGTGGGCTATTTATTCACATAACTCTACTAAGGCTGCTGAACTTCTACCAACTATAATGCCCCAAATGAAAATCGGCATCAACTGAGGCTAAACTCTGTTTCTATTTAGAGGCTTTTTCCCAATGGAACAGCTCTATAAATGTTACAGTTGTGATTTACAAATTTGATTTCATGAAGGCTATAAACCTGAGTTACTTGTTTAATACTTATTTGCATGCTCAATATACACAGTATATATTGGTTAGTCTAACCAGATTATGCCTTATTTACAGTTCCATCTTTCTGTTAATTGTACAAATCTATGTTGGATATATAGTCCAAATCTATATTATCTATAGTCTAAGATTTGATTTCTGAAGGTTGTTTGCTGGACAGTTTTACTTCTTATGAACACAGCCATTTAAAATCTTTTGGTTGTCCCTACATGAAGATCCATAGACCCGAGTCGGTCCTGAAAAGCTATATATTTGTACTTTGTGGAGGGCAAGTAGTAACTATTATATCTCTTTAGCCCAAATGTCAGCTAATAATTTTACTTTTGGCATAGAACATATTTATATCCCTATTGATGCTAGCATAAGTGCCCCCTATAAAAGTTATTAACTAATAAATATGTCTCATAGAGGTAATTTGTTTTACAACTAAAGCTATACACCCCAATATAATATACTATTGTACTTTGCAGCTTGCCTTATTGCACACCTATGGTCAAGCGTGCTCTGACCATATTACTTTGTTTAGAGGCTCTACATGTTATAGTTTCTACATGCTCTACTCTTCTTTAGAGCCGGGTACTTTTATTATATACAGCTGAATATTAGACTCTTAGCCTAATTAATGTTATAATTGCTATATAGTAACTACGCCTTCAGTTTTTGCCGGATATAATATATATGTTAGTTTGCAAATAGAGACATATATACATCAGTTAATGTAGACTTAGTTGTAGCTACCCTAATTATCTCTGCCCTTATGGTTACATAGAGTACAGTATTTTATTTGTATACCCCTGTTGAATTTTGGATCATAATGTTCTTATTTATCATATGTGTTTCCTAGTACAATTTCCGGGGGGGGGGGGGGGGAATTTTATTACAGGAATATAGTCCTTGTTTTTACAATTAGGGACATATTAGCGGGATAACTATACTTTTTTTGATGATAAAGCAGGGAGGCTATTCCTACTACCTTCTCTGCTTGAACTTATCAACCTATAGCAAGAACGTTGCCAGCAGCCGAGGCGGCATTTTGTGTTCACTAAAATAAGATGGGTGGTAGATTATTGAGACTCCCAGATACCTATATTAGATAATTGAAGATTCCTTTGGTCTAGGACCCCCCAATCTAACCATGTGCCCTATCCTAGCAACTATACTGGTCTTCTATAGGTAATTGACATTTTCTCATAACCCCTAGATGAAATGGCATGATAAACAACTAATAACTAACACCTAGATTACGAGTTTTGCGTTAGAGGCTGTGCGGTGCTAACGAGCAGTTTATGCTCACCGCTCACTTACAGACAGCGCTGGTATTACAGGTTTTTACAAACCAGACAAGAAGTGAGCGTTGAGCTAAATTTTGCTCATTACCGCACTCCAATACCAGCGCTGCTTACGTTAGCGGTGAGCTGGAGTAACGTGCTCGGGCACGATTTCCCCATAGGAATCAACGGGGAGAGCCGGCTGAATAAAAGTCTAACACCTGCAAAAAAGCAGCGTAAAACTCCTTAACGCAGCCCCATTGATTCCTATGGGGAAATACATTTTATGTCTACACCTAACACCCTAACATGAACCCCGAGTATAAACACCCCTAATCTTACACTTATTAACCCCTAATCTGCCTCCCCTGACATTGCCGACACCTACATTATAATTATTAACCCGTAATCTGCCGCTGCGGACACCGCCGCCACCTACATTATACTTATGAACCCCTAATCTGCTGCCCCCAACATCGCCAACACCTACATTATATTTATTAACCCCTAATCTGCCGCCCCCAATGTCGCCGCAACCTACCTAATCTGCTGCCCCCTACGTCGCCGCCACTATAATAAACATATTAACCCCTAAACCGCCGCACTCCCGCCTCGCAAACATTAGTTAAATATTATTAACCCCTAATCTGCCATCCCTAACATCGCCGACACCTACCTACATTTATTAACCCCTAATCTGCCGCCCCAAACGTTGCCGCCAGCCACTATATTAAAGTTATTAACCCCTAAACCTAAGTCTAACCCTAAACCTAACACCCCCTAACTTAAATATAATTAAAAGAAATCGAAATAAAAATTACTATCATTAACTAAATTATTCCTATTTAAAACTAAATACTTACCTATAAAATAAACCCTAAGCTAGCTACAATATAACTAATAGTTACATTGTAGCTAGCTTAGGGTTTATTTTTATTTTACAGGCAAGTTTGTATTTATTTTAACTAGGTACAATAGTGATTAAATAGTTATTAACTATTTAATAACTACCTAGATAAAATAAATACAAAAGTACCTGTAAAATAAAACCTAACCTAAGTTACAATTACACCTAACACTACACTATAATTAAATTATTTCCATAAATTAAATACAATTAAATACAATTAAATTAAATTATCTAAAGTACAAAAAAAAATTAAATTACAGAAAATAATAAACAAATTACAAGATTTTTAAACTAATTACACCTAATCTAATCCCCCTAACAAATTAAAAAAGCCCCCCCAAAATAAAAAAACATACCCTACACTAAATTTCAAATAGCCCTTAAAAGGGCCTTTTGCAGGGCAAGTTTGTATTTATTTTAACTAGGTAGAATAGTTATTAAATAGTTATTAACTATTTAATAACTACCTAGCTAAAATAAATACAAAAGTACCTGTAAAATAAAACCTAACCTGTTACAATAACACCTAACACTAACCCCTTGAAGATCACCTTACCGGGTGAAATCTTCATCCAACCGGTTAGTGTTAGGTTTTTTAAGGGGGTATTAGGTGGGTTTTAGAGTAGGGTTGGTTGTGTGGGTGGTGGGTTTTAATGTTGGGGGGGATTTGTAATTTTTTTTTACAGGTAAAAGAGCTGATTACTTTGGGGCACTGCCCCACAAAAGGCCCTTTTAAGGGCTATTTGTAATTTAGTGTAGGGTAGGGCTTTTTTATTTTGGGGGGACTTTTTTATTTTGTTAGGGGATTAGATTAGATGTAATTAGTTTAAAAATCTTGTAATTTTTTTAATATTTTCTGTAATTTAGTGTTTGTTTGTTTTTGTACTTTAGCTAATTTTATTTAATGGTATTTAATTTAGGTAAGTCATTTAATTATAGCGTAGTGTTAGGTGTTATTGTAACAGGTTAGGTTTTATTTTACAGGTACTTTTGTATTTATTTTAGCTAGGTAGTTATTAAATAGTTAATAACTATTTAATAACTATTCTACCTAGTTAAAATAAATACAAACTTGCCTGTAAAATAAAAATAAACCCTAAGCTAGATACAATGTAACTATTAGTTATATTGTAGCTATCTTAGGGTTTATTTTATAGGTAAGTATCTAGTTTTAAATAGGAGTAATTTAGTTAATTATAGTAATTTTTATTTAGATTTATTTAAATTATATTTAAGTTAGGGAGGGTTAGGGTTAGACTTAGATTTAGGGGTTAATAACTTTAGTATAGTGGCGGCGACATTGGGGCGGCAGATTAGGGGTTAATAAATGTAGGTAGGTGTCGGCGATGTTAGGGACAGCAGATTAGGGTTTAATAATATTTAACTAATGTTTACGAGGCGGGAGTGTGGTGGTTTAGGGGTTAATATAGTTATTATAGTGGCGGCGATGTCCGGTTTGGCATATTAGGGGTTAAAAAATTTTTTTTTAGTGTTTGTGATGCGGGAGGGCCTCGGTTTAGGGATTAATAGGTAGTTTATGGGGGTTAGTGTACTTTTTAGCACTTTAGTTAAGAGTTTATGCTACGGCGTTGTAGTGTAAAACTCTTAACTACTGACTTTAAAATGCGGTACAGTCTTCACAGGAGAGGGTCTACCGCTCACTTTTTGGCAGACTCGTAATACAGGCGCTATGCAAGTCCCATTGAAAAAAGAGTATACGCAATTTACGTAAGTGGATTTGCGATATTTCCAAGTCTGGGCAAAAAAGTGAGCGGTGAGCCTGTACCTTCAAGACTCGTAATACCAGCGGGCGTTAAAAAGCAGCGTTAGGTTAAAAAAGCAGCGTTAAGAGATCCTAACGCACAACTCGTAATTTAGCCATAAGAAACTAAACTCTAACAACCATGTTTTGATATACATCTCAGATCACTTATTGTACTATAATTGGTCTCCGTCCCCCCACCCCTATTATAGAACTCTAGCACTTTCTGAGTGTATCCAGAGTCTTATTTTGCGTTTTACCTTAAAAACATACCGCACCTAAATATATTATTTTTTCAATCAGATACCCAAGCTTGAGTGGCTCCTATATGTCCTTACATACACTGATAGCTCTTATATAGTAGGATCTACAGATTAAATGCTGTGACACACTGCAAGCAGAGCGACGCGCAGTGTGTAGATGCAGCTGTGCGCGCTCAGTGTGTCTTGCCTTTTTATCTCTGAGCAGAGTGCTCAGAGATGAAAAGGCAAGACACACTGAGCGCACACAGCTGCATCTACACGCTGCGCGTCGCTCTGCTTGCAGTGTGTCACAGCCTTAATGTTTATTTTTTTATACTACTTCGGGTATAAATTAAGCATTCTTTAACTCTTTTTTATGTTATAAAATAAGTTCTATATGTATACAGAATATTGCAAAGCAAAACAAAAATTTTAAAATTTGAGGTTCATTTTGTGCATAATCAAATCTCTCGGTGATGTAACGGATATATCTATATATTCTCAACAGTATATTTGATGTAATCCTTTTCTTCTGTATTTACACACCATTTGAAACATTGCATGTATATTGTATCATGTATTCAACCTCAATAAAAAACAAAATGCAGAACTCTCTACTAATCTTTGCATTAATACTTGTAAAAGAAATAAAATGTGCATCCCATTTATTTATTTAAAAATAAATACTTTAAATGCCTAAGCCAACATCTGATCACAAATTCCAAATATGCAAACTCTGCCACAAGAGGAGGAAAATATTTTCTTTGTTAATGTAATAACCAAGCTTACTGGCTGCACTGAGACACTTAGTAGTGCTTGTGACGTGCTGTCATAGGAGGCAGATGAGGCAGTGCCTCACCTGTCCTATGTGTGTAATTACACAATTTAATAATGTTTATTAAAAAAAATAAAAAAATATTTTTAAGTTATCAGACAGCACAGCATGCTGCTTAATTTCCATCTATGACTGTTCTGAATACTTTCTCTCCCCTTGTCCCAGAAAGTAACCCAGATCTGCAATTACATGTCAAGAAGAAGAAAAAAAAACTGCTTGTTGAACTGTTTACAGCTGTCAGCAATATAATGAGTTTTTTTTCGTTTTTTTTCTTGACCGGTAATTACAGATCAATGTTTCTGGGACAAGGAGAGAGAAAGTTTTCAGCACAGACAGATGGAAAGTAAGCAGCGTGCTGTGTTGCTGTGTTGGTGTGTTGTCTGATAGCCCTAGTCTTGCTTTCCCTTAAATGAAATTTGAGCTTTGCTTAACTGAAGCACTTACCCTGTGCTGCTGCTGCCCCCTCACTGACTTCTCTCCCCCTTCTCCCGGCCCGTGGTTCTTTCATTCATTCCGTTCAGTGCAGGGGGCAGCTCACTATGTGCAGCTATAGTAGATAGAAGATACCAATCAACGGAGGTAAGAGGGCACTCAGGGCAGGGCAGGGGTCAGCAATAAATAAGGAGCAAAAGAGTTAAAAGGGGCTGTATCCAGCTGCGCACTACAGGAGCACACAAAAAAAATAAACAGATTCTTTTTTTTGTGTGCTCCTGTAGTGCACAGCTGGATACAGCCCCTTTTAACTCTTTTGCTCCTGTCGTTTCTGACATTATATGAGAAATAAAATACTTATATATTTTGTACTTACAGGCTTTTGAGAAACATTAAGTTGGATTTCTTTAATATGTATTTGCTAATGAGCATGTTTATTTTTCTTCCGTTTGATAATCCTTTAAGCCACATGAATGGAGCAATAAATATATATAACTAAATGTTTGTATGTATGGAGGTTTGCTTAGATAATGGGTGCAACTAATTGTGTATATAAAGATTACAGCTCATTGCAAATTCCAGTATATTCTAAAGTTATGAAGACTACCATACATAATTCCTTCTATACAACATGTAGCTCGTTTTGTAAACTAGTATTCCAGTCCTGTGTCTACTCAAATCATTTAAATAGTTACTACCTTAGATAGACATTTCATACTTGTAGGACAACAAGGGCAATAAAGAATCCAGAATGGATTTGTCTGCTTTTTTTTTTTAAACACACAGCAGTACTTTTAGTAAACGAATGGCAGAGACATATGACCACAACTAGATACTGTAGTACATTTAATAGTAATATGAAAGGGAAAATTGTACTTTAAAGATTCATATAGATAGACATATTAAAAAAAGGACTTCTGTAATCAAATGTAGCTCTTGGTGAGACTGAGTCCTTTGTTGAAAAACCATCTCTAGAGCAGCAATGCACTACTGCAGTCATATGTGAGAGGAAGAGTTAAAGTTTAAAAGCTGTGTCACACGGTATGCAGAGAAGCAGCAGACTGTAGATATGACAGCTGCTATTGTCTCCTATAGCGTGTAACTAAGCAGTGACTTCATGAGTGCATGTAAATAACTAAATTTAACTACTGTCCTCTAATATAATGCAGTGTTTAACTATTTACACTGTCCCTGAGTTTTAAATTGTAATACCCTGTTGTATTTGTATATATTTTTTTTTATATTTTTATATACAATGTGGGGGGCAGGCAGAGTTGGTGTACCTGGGCTCCTGGGTTGTACTTGCCCTGCATAAATTGACATTCCTCCCCTATACAGACTAATTCTAAGCTGTAACTGCTCCCGTAAGTATTGCAATACATTTCCCTACCCCTGGTAATATCTTACAGACAGAGTTTTGTGTTGTAAAGGCTTATTTGTAGCAGTTATGTTTGTAATATTGGGAACCTTTATGTGCAGGGAGATCATACTCCTTCCCAAGAAAATATAGTTTATTTAATAGCTGATAAATATTGTCAAATATTGTTACAGAACCTCAGTATTAGCGTGTGACGCCAGCACTCACAGATACTCCAATTTAATCTATGGTCTCTTCAAATGATTCTCACTGAATCTCAGCCTGAGCTGCACTGTGCACTCTGAAACCATGTCAGCACAGGCAGTGACTAAGGCTGAGACAGGCTGATGGAAGAGGCACCTTGCCTCAGAGTTTAAAAAAGCCAAGAATGCAGCTTCTCACACACCACTGTATGTACATGTGTAATTATGAGAGAATGTGTGTGTGTTTGTGAGAACATGTGTGTGAGTGACAGAGCGTATTAGAGAGATTATCTGTATGTGCATATGTAAGTATGAGAGGGAGATCATCTGTATGTGTAAGTATGAGCGCATGTGTGTTTGTGTGAGTGACAAAGTGTGTGTGTGTAAGAAAGGTCATCTGGATGTGCATGTGCAATTATGAGAGAGCATGTGTGTGTGCATATATGTATTTCTCGGGTGTATCATAGCCACTGCCTCACCAGCCTCTGACCTCACCGCACGTCACTTCCCCCTGCACTGAACGGAATGAATGAAAGAACCACGGGCAGGAGAAGGGGGAGAGAAGTCAGTGAGGGGGCAGCAGCAGCACAGGGTAAGTGCTTCAGTTAAGCAAAGCTCAGATTTCATTTAAGGGAAAGCAAGACTTGTTCTATCAGACAGCACAGCATGCTGCTTAATTTCCATCTATGACTGTTCTGAATACTTTCTCTCCCCTTGTCCCAGAAAGTAACACAGATCTGCAATTACATGTCAAGAAGAAGAACAAAAACTGCCTGTTGAACTGTTTACAGCTGTCAGCAATATAATGAGGGCTGGCGCACTGTAAACAGTTTAAAAAGCAGTTTTTTTTTGTTATTTTTCTTGACCGGTAATTACAGATCTATGTTTCTGGGACAAGGAGAGAGAAAGTTTTCAGCACAGACAGATGGAAAGTAAGCAGCGTTCTGTGTTGCTGTGTTGGTGTGTTGTCTGATAGCCCTAGTCTTGCTTTCCCTTAAATTAAATCTGAGCTTTGCTTAAAGGGACAGTATACACTCATTTTCATATAACTGCATGTAATAGACACTACTATAAAGAATAAGATGCACAGATACTGATATAAAAATCCAGTATAAAATGGTTTAAAAACGTACTTAGAAGCTTTCAGTTTAGCTCTGTTGAAAAGGTAGTCGGAAAGCCCACTGCAAGTGGGAAATAAGACACTCCCTCCCTCCCCCTTCTTTTTCATATGAAAAGACCCTTTACACAAACAGGAGCAAGCTGGAGAAGGTAGCTGACTGTATTCAAATAAAACTTTGGGGCTTGGTTAGGAGTCTGAAAATCAGAGCAATGTTATTTAAAAATAAGCAAAATTATACATTTAAAAAAAAAAAAAAAAATGTGGGCTTTATAAATAGATCATCTACAAAACATTTATGCAAAGAAAAAAATGAGTGTATAATTGCCCTCTAACTGAAGCACTTACCCTGTGCTGCTGCTGCCCCCTCACTGACTTCTCTCCCCCTTCTCCCGGCCCATGGTTCTTTCATTCATTCCATTCAGTGCAGGGGGCAGCTCACTATGTGCAGCTATAGTAGATAGAAGATACCAATCAACGGAGGTAAGAGGGCTCTCAGGGCAGGGCAGGGGTCAGCAATAAATAAGGAGGAAAACAGTTAAAAGGGGCTGTATCCAGCTGTGCACTACAGGAGCACACAAAAAAAATAAACAGATTCTTTTTTTTTGTGTGTGATCCTGTAGTGCACAGCTGGATACAGCCCCTTCTAACTATTTTGCTCCTGTTGTTTCTGACATTATATGAGAAATAAAATACTTATATATTTTGTACTTACAGGCTTTTGAGAAACATTAAGTAGGATTTCTTTAATATGTATCTGCTAATGAGCATGTTTATTTTTCTTCAGTTTGATAATCCTTTAAGCCACATGAATGGAGCAATAAATATATATAACTAAATGTTTGTATGTATGGAGGTTTGCTTAGATAATGGGTGCAACTGATTGTGTATATAAAGATTACAGCTCATTGCAAATTCCAGTATATTCTAAAGTTATGAAGACTACCATACATAATTCCTTCTATACAACATGTAGCTGGTTTTGTAAACTAGTATTCCAGTCCTGTTGCTACTCAAATCATTTAAATAGTTACTACCTTAGATAGACATTTCCTACTTGTAGGACAACAAGGGCAATAAGGAATCCAGAATGGATTTGTCAGGTTTTTTTTTTAAAACACACAGCAGTAGTTTTAGTAAACGAATGGCAGAGACATATGACCACAACTAGATACTGTAGTACATTTAATAGTAATATGAAAGGGAAAATTGTACTTTAAAGCTTCATATAGATAGACATATTAAAAAAAAGGACTTCTATAATCAAATGTAGCTCTTGGTGAGACTGTGAGTCCTTTGTTGAAAAACCATCTCTAGAGCAGCAATGCACTACTGCAGTCATATGTGAGAGGAAGGGTTAAAGTTTAAAAGCTGTGTCACACGGTATGCAGAGAAGCAGCAGACTGTAGATATGACAGCTGCTATTGTCTCCTATAGCGTGTAACTAAGCAGTGACTTCATGAGTGCATGTAAATAACTAAGTTTAACTACTGTCCTCTAATATAATGCACTGTTTAAATATTTACACTGTCCCTGAGTTTTGAATTGTAATACCCTTTTGTATTTGTATATATGTTTTTTTTATATATTTATATATAATGTGGGGGGCAGGCAGAGTTGGTGTACCTGGGCTCCTGGGTTGTACTTGCCCTGCATAAATTGACATTCCTCCCCTATACAGACTAATTCTAAGCTGTAACTGCTCCCGTAAGTATTGCAATACATTTCCCTACCCCTGGTATTATCTTACAGACAGAGTTTTGTGTTGTAAAGGCTTATTTATAGCAGTTATTTTTGTAATATTGGGAACCTTTATGTGCAGGGAGATCATACTCCTTCCCAATAAAATATAGTTTATTTAATAGCTGATAAATATTGTCAAATATTGTTACAGAACCTCAGTATCAGCGTGTGACGCCAGCACTCACAGATACTCCAATTTAATCTATGGTCTCTTCAAATGATTCTCACTAAATCTCAGTCTGAGCTGCACTGTGCACTCTGAAACCATGTCAGCACAGGCAGTGAGTAAGGCTGAGACAGGCTGATGGAAAAGGCACCTTGCCTCAGAGTTTAAAAAAGCCAAGAATGCAGCTTCTCACACACCACTGTATGTACATGTGTAATTATGAGAGAATGTGTGTGTGTTTGTGACAACATGTGTGTGAGTGACAGAGCATATTAGAGAGATTATCTGTATGTGCATATGTAAGTATGAGAGGGAGATCATCTGTATGTGTTAGTATGAGTGCATGTGTGTTTGTGTGAGTGACAAAGTGTGTGTGTGTGTGTAAGAAAGATCATCTGGATTTGCACGTGCAATTATGAGAGAGCATGTGTGTGTGCATATATGTATTTCTCGGGTGTATCATAGCCACTGCCTCACCAGCCTCTGACTTCACCGTACGTCACTGTTGCTAAATAATGATTTTACAAGAATAACATTTTATTTTGTGACCTGGGTCAATAAGACTTATATAGAAAATACTATATAATACTATACAATACTATATATTTCTATATATAGAAAATACATCTGTAGACTTTGCAGGCATCTGTAGACTTTGCTATAAATTGTCATATTATAATGTCCTTTAATAGGTTTTTGGATATATTTTAACAGATGCAAACAGGTTTATTCATTGATTAAGTTGTTTCACTTGGTAGAAGAGTTGTATCTTGTGATAAAGGGTATATTCTAGATTTCTGTACTAGCTTCCCTTGAGCTTCTGCAAAAAACATTTTAGTGGCCCAATCATATTTTCCAAACATGTTTTGCCTTCAGGTTTCACAGGTTCTTGTTGGCAAATGAAAGCTGGCAACTTTATCTAAGCATATATAATGCATTTATTGCACTGATATATATAATATATAATATGTATATATATATATATATATATATATATATATATATATATATATATATATATACACATATACATATACATATATATATATATATATATATATATATATATATATACACATATATACATATACATATACAGGGAGTGCAGAATTATTAGGCAAATGAGTATTTTGACCACATCATCCTCTTTATGCATGTTGTCTTACTCCAAGCTGTATAGGCTCGAAAGCCTACTACCAATTAAGCATATTAGGTGATGTGCATCTCTGTAATGAGAAGGGGTGTGGTCTAATGACATCAACACCCTATATCAGGTGTGCATAATTATTAGGCAACTTCCTTTCCTTTGGCAAAATGGGTCAAAAGAAGGACTTGACAGGCTCAGAAAAGTCAAAAATAGTGAGATATCTTGCAGAGGGATGCAGCACTCTTAAAATTGCAAAGCTTCTGAAGCGTGATCATCGAACAATCAAGCGTTTCATTCAAAATAGTCAACAGGGTCGCAAGAAGCGTGTGGAAAAACCAAGGCGCAAAATAACTGCCCATGAACTGAGAAAAGTCAAGCGTGCAGCTGCCAAGATGCCACTTGCCACCAGTTTGGCCATATTTCAGAGCTGCAACATCACTGGAGTGCCCAAAAGCACAAGGTGTGCAATACTCAGAGACATGGCCAAGGTAAGAAAGGCTGAAAGACGACCACCACTGAACAAGACACACAAGCTGAAACGTCAAGACTGGGCCAAGAAATATCTCAAGACTGATTTTCCTAAGGTTTTATGGACTGATGAAATGAGAGTGAGTCTTGATGGGCCAGATGGATGGGCCCGTGGCTGGATTGGTAAAGGGCAGAGAGCTCCAGTCCGACTCAGACGCCAGCAAGGTGGAGGTGGAGTACTGGTTTGGGCTGGTATCATCAAAGATGAGCTTGTGGGGCCTTTTCGGGCTGAGGATGGAGTCAAGCTCAACTCCCAGTCCTACTGCCAGTTTCTGGAAGACACCTTCTTCAAGCAGTGGTACAGGAAGAAGTCTGCATCCTTCAAGAAAAACATGATTTTCATGCAGGACAATGCTCCATCACACACGTCCAAGTACTCCACAGCATGGCTGGCAAGAAAGGGTATAAAAGAAGAAAATCTAATGACATGGCCTCCTTGTTCACCTGATCTGAACCCCATTGAGAACCTTTGGTCCATCATCAAATGTGAGATTTACAAGGAGGGAAAACAGTACACCTGTCTGAACAGTGTCTGGGAGGCTGTGGTTGCTGCTGCACGCAATGTTGATGGTGAACAGATCAAAACACTGACAGAATCCATGGATGGCAGGCTTTTGAGTGTCCTTGCAAAGAAAGGTGGCTATATTGGTCACTGATTTGTTTTTGTTTTGTTTTTGAATGTCAGAAATGTATATTTGTGAATGTTGAGATGTTATATTGGTTTCACTGGTAAAAATAAATAATTGAAATGGGTATATATTTGTTTTTTGTTAAGTTGCCTAATAATTATGCACAGTAATAGTCACCTGCACACACAGATATCCCCCTAAAATAGCTATAACTAAAAACAAACTAAAAACTACTTCCAAAACTATTCAGCTTTGATATTAATGAGTTTTTTGGGTTCATTGAGAACATGGTTGTTGTTCAATAATAAAATTAATCCTCAAAAATACAACTTGCCTAATAATTCTGCACTCCCTGTACATATATGTTTATTTTAGAGTGATTTATAATACATTTTCAATATTTATTAGGATGGAGCACAGTTTATTCCAACAAAAATAATGGAATTATGATTGAGGTTTGACAGTATATTCTACTTGTGGATTATTTTACAATATTTATTTTTTCATGTAGACTTAATCTTGCATACTATATTACATTTCTCAAAAAGACATACAGCATTTATTGCCATGCATCATTTTTACTTGACATTCTCTAGGGAAGCACAGAGGTACAATTTGTTATAAAGATTGATATGTTAAATATTACTTTTTCAGATATTATTATATTGGATGTAAGATTTGCTATATCAAGGTTCCTATGCCTATTATACAGAATATTTTGTTTTCTTTTTGTGTGTATCAAACCTTTTATATTTGAACTTAAAGAATATTATCTCATATTATAATAAAGTGTAACACTTAGAAACTAGTAGTAGAAAAATGTAATCTTATATTTTTATGTTTCCTGGAATTAAATAAAGTAAACATTTTTAATGGTACAAGTCACTGTTTTGGTAGCAATGCCACTTTATCTAGTTACTGTTCAATTTAATTGTGAATTACTGGATTCCAAAAGTCTAATCATGTGTACAGTTTGAAATAAAATGCTGTTTAGAGCCTTGATGATGACTTTCTATATTTAATACAAAAAAGAAAATATTAAGTTCAATATAACAAATATATTAAAATGTATTAACATATAGTAACATATATGTCTTGAGTATAAAAAATACTACAAGACATATGTTAACAGAGAGATTGAAGTCGAATAACTGAATTTTGTTTTGTTTTGTGCGCTTTTAGTATTTATGAAGAAGATTTGGGCAGACAAGTGGCATTAGCAAAAGAAATCCAAGACACCAAGGGGGATATCTATCAAGCCGTCAACTTTGTTGAATTTGACGGCAACAATACACTCGCCTAACATCGCGGCCACAAACCTGAATACGATCTTCATATTTATAAAAAAGACATGCATCAAGTACGGGGCGATGGGCATCGGATTGTTGTTAACTAGCATTCATCGATCTTGCGTCTTTTTGACTTTTTACCAACTTTATTTATACCTTGTCACTAAACGCTGCCACTATATTAAAATGTTTAACCCCTATCCTGCTGCTCCCGGACCCCGCCGACACCTAAATAAACTTATTAACCCCTATCCCGCCCCTCCCGAACCCCGCCGCCACCTAAATAAACTTATTAACCCCTATCCTGCTGCTCCCGGACCCCAGCCACATAAATAAACTTATTAACCCCTATCCCGCCGCTCCTGGACCCCGCCGCCACCAAAATAAATGTATTAACCCCATCCCGTCGATCCCTGACCCCGCCACCACTAACTAAACGTATTAACCCCTAAACTTCTTGCCTCCCACATCACTACTTCTAACTAAACCTATTAACCCTTAAACCGCCAGCCCCCCACATCACCATAAACTAAATTAAGCTATTAACCCCTAAACCTAACAACCCGCTAACTTTAAATTAAAATTACAACATCCCTATCTTATAATAAATTTAAACTTACCTGTAGAATAAAAAAAAATATTTCTAAACTATTAATTAACCTACCCTAACTATTATACTACACTTAAATTAAACTACCAATTACAACTAAATTACATATTAAAAAACCCTAACCCTACTCAAATTATTTAAATATACTATTTAACCTTATTTTACTAAATTACCAAAAAATAAACACTAAGTTACAAAAAATAAAAAAGACTAAATTACAAAAACAACAGCCCACATTATCAAAAATAAAAACAAATTACACCTAATCTAATAGCCCTATCAAAATAAAAAAGCCCCCCAAAATAAAAAAAACCTAGCCTACAATAAACTACCAATGGCCCTTAAAAGGGCCTTTTGTGGGGCATTGTCCCAAAGAAATCAGCTTTTTTAATTTTTAAAAAAATACAAACCCCCCAACAGTAAAACCAACCAACCCCCCCCCAAAATAAAACCCTTATCTAAAATAACCTAAGCTCCCAATTGCCCTGCAAAAGGAATTTGTATGGGAATTGCCCAGACCCTACTCTAAAAATAAAACCCACCCAAAAACCCTTAAATAAACCTAACATTAAAGTCTCTCTTGAAGGATCCATCCAGCTGGCAAGAAGTCTTCATCCGGGCGGCAAGAAGTCTTCATCTGGACGGCCTCTTCCATCTTCATCCAGCCGGTGAAGTCTTCATCCAGACGGCATCTTCTATCTTCATCCATGTGGCATGGAGTGGGTCCATCCTGAAGACATCTGGCACGGAGCTCCTCTTCAATATGGTTGTCGCCATAAACTGGAACTTGAATGCAAGTGACGTCATCCAAGATGGCGTCCCTTGCATTCCTATTGGCTGAAAAGTTCCAATCAGCCAATAGGATTAGAACTGCTCAAATCCTATTGGCTGTTCCCATCAGCCAATAGGATTAGAGCTGCTCAAATCCTATTGGCTGTTACAATCAGCCAATAGGATGAGAGCTCAATCTTATTGGCCGTTCCAATTAGCCAATAGGATTTTAGCAGTTCTAATCCTATTGGCTGATCGGAACCGTTCAGCCAATAGGAATGCAAGGGACGCCATCTTGGATGACGTCGCTTGCATTCAAATTCCAGTTTATGGTGGCGACCGTATTGAAGAAGAGCTCCGCGCCGGATGTCTTCAGGGTGGACCCGCTCCATGCCAGATGAATGAAGATAGAAGATGCCGTCTGGATGAAGACTTCACCAGCTAGATGAAGATGGAAGAGGCCGCCCGGATGAAGACTTCTTGCCGGCTGGATGGATCCTTCAAGTGGGACTTCAATAACTGTAAGTGGATCAACAGGGGTTAGTGTTAGGTTTACTTAAGGATTTTTGGGTGGGTTTTATTTTTAGAGTAGGGTCTGGGCAGTTAAAAGAGCTAAATGCCCTTTTAAGGCAATGCCCATACAAATGCCATTTTCATGGCAATGGGGAGCTTAGGTTATTTTAGATAGGGTTTTTATTTGGGGGGGTTGGTTGGGTGGTGGGTTTTACTGTTGGGGGGTGTTTGTATTTTTTTAAAATGTAAAAAGAGATGATTTCTTTGGGGCAATGCCCCACAAAAGGCCCTTTTAAGGGCCATTGGTAGTTTATTGTAGGCTAGGTTTTTTTTTATTTTGGGGGGGATTTTTATTTTAATAGGGCTATTAGATTAGGTGTAATTCATTTTTATTTTTGATAATGTGTTTTTTGTTTTCATAATTTAGTGTATTTTATTTTTTGTAACTTATCGTTTATTTTTTTTGGTAATTTATTCATTTTAATAAGGTTAAATAGTATATTTAAATAATTTGAGTAGGGTTAGGGTTTTTTAATATGTAATTTAGTTCATTTAATTTAAGTGTAGTATAATAGTTAGGGTATGATAATTAATAGTTTTAAAATAGTTTATTTTAATTCTACAGCTAAGTTTAAATTTATTATAAGATAGGGATGTTGTAATTTTAATTTTAAGTTAGCGGGTTGTTAGGTTTAGGGGTTAATAGCTTAATTTAGTTTATGGAGATGTGGGGGGCTGGCGGTTTAGGGGTTCATATGTTTATTTCGTGGTGGCAGGATAGGGTTTAATAATTTTATTTTGTGGCGGCGGGGTCCGGGAGCGGCGGGATAGAGGTTAATACTTTTATTTAGGTTGCAGTGGGGTCGGGGAGCAGCGGAACAGGGGTTAATAAATTTATTTATTTAGGTTGTGGCGATGTCGGGGTGGCAGATTATGGGTGTTTAGACTCAGGGCTTATGTTAGGGTGTTAGGTATAAATGTTACATGTTTTCTCCATATAAATCAATAGGATATCTGGCAGCATCGAACATAAGCTTTCGCTGCTTTCAGACTCCCATTAATTCCTATGGAATCCATGGCCTCCAGGGTGGCGGATTGAAAACCAGGTACGCTGGGCCGGAATACCCGCGAGCGTACCTGTTAACTATTTTATAACTTTGAAAAAGTGTCAAATAGAGCCAAATGTGTATTCGGAACATGTGTAATGACTAGTGATGTTGCGAATAGTTCGCCGGCGAATAGTTCCTGGCAAACATAGCATGTTCGCGTTCGCCGCAGCGGGCAAACATATGCGATGTTCGATCCGCCCCCTATTTGTCATCATTGAGTAAACTTTGACCCTGTATCTCACAGTCTGCAGACACATTCCAGCCAATCAGCAGCAGACCCTCCCTCCCAGACCCTCCCAGCTCCTGGACAGCAGCCATTTTAGATTCATTCGGAAGCTGCATTGTTAGTGAGAGGAGGGACAGTGTAGCTGCTGGTGATTGAATAGGGAAATTGATAGCAAGGCTAGTGTATTCAGTGTCCAATACAGTCCTGAAGGACTCATCTGATCTCTGCTGTAAGGACAGCACCCCAAAAAGCCCTTTTTAGGGCTAGAACATCATTTTTTTTATTATTTTTTTCTGTGTAATCTAATTGCAGTTGCCTGCCTGCCAAGCCACTTGCCCAGTGCCACCACTCATATCTGGTGTAACAGTAGTGTAAATTAAAAAAAACAAAACATTTTTGACTGTGAAACATCAGTCTGCTAGTGTAATCTAATTGCAGTTGCCTGCCTGCAACCGTGTGTGCCAGGCCCACTTGCCCAGTGGCACCACTCATAACGGCTGTAACAGTAGTGTAAATTTAAAAAAAAAACTTTTTTGACTGTGAAACATCAGTCTGCTTGTGTAATCTAATTGCAGTTGCCTGCCTGCCAGCGTGTGTGCCAGGCCCACTTGCCCAGTGCCACCACTCATATCTGCTGTAACAGTAGTGTAAATTTAAAAAAAAAAACTTTTTGGACTGTGAAACATCAGTCTGCTAGTGTAATCTAATTGCAGTTGCCTGCCTGCCAGCGTGTGTGCCAGGCCCACTTGCCCAGTGCCACCACTCATATCTGGTGTAACAGTAGTGTACATTTTGACTGTGAAACATCAGTCTGCTTGTGTAATCTAATTTCAGTTGCCTGCCTGCCAGCGTGTGTGCCAGGCCCACTTGCCCAGTGCCACCACTCATATCTGGTGTAACAGTAGTGTAAATTATAAAAAAAAAAATTTGACTGTGAAACATCAGTCTGCTAGTGTAATCTAATTGAAGTTGCCTGCGTGTGTGCCAGGCTCATAGCGTATACTGTGCCCAATTGTCCAGTGGCCCCACTCATATCTGGTGTAACAGTAGTGTAAATTTAAAAAAAAAAACTTTTTTGACTGTGAAACATCAGTCTGCTTGTGTAATCTAATTGCAGTTGCCTGCCTGCCAGCGTGTGTGCCAGGCTTACAGCGTATACTTTGCCCACTTGCCCAGTGCCACCACTCATATCTGGTGTAACAGTAGTGTAAATTTAAAAACAAAATACTTTTTGGACTGTGAAACATCAGTCTGCGTTTTTTGTCAGGCTCACAGCGTATACTGTGCCCACTTGCCCAGTGCCACCACTCATATCTTGTTTAATAGTAGTGTAAGTGTACATTTAAAAAAAAAAAAAAAACTTTTTGGACTGTGAAACATCAGTCTGCTTTTTTTGTGTCAGGCTCACAGAGTATACTGTGCCCACTTGCCCAGTGGCACCACTCATATCTTGTTTAATAGTAGTGTAAGTGTACATTTAAGAAAAAAAAACTTTTTTGACTGTGAAACATCAGTCTGCTTGTGTAATCTAATTGCAGTTGCCTGCCTGCCTGCCAGCGTGTGTGCCAGGCCCACTTGCCCAGTGCCACCACTCATATCTGCTGTAACAGTAGTGTAAATTTAAAAAAAAAAAACTTTTTTGACTGTGAAACATCAGTCTGCTAGTGTAATCTAATTGCAGTTGCCTGCCTGCCAGTGTGTGTGCCAGGCCCACTTGCCCAGTGCCACCACTCATATCTGGTGTAACAGTAGTGTAAATTTAAAAAAAAAAACTTTTTTGACTGTGAAACATCAGTCTGCTTGTGTAATCTAATTGCAGTTGCCTGCCTGCCAGCGTGTGTGCCAGGCTCACAGCGTATACTGTGCCCACTTGCCCAGTTGCCCCACTCATATCTGGTGTAACAGTAGTGTAAATTTAAAAAAAAAAACTTTTTTGACTGTGAAACATCAGTCTGCTTGTGTAATCTAATTGCAGTTGCCTGCCTGCCAGCGTGTGTGCCAGGCTTACAGTGTATACGTTGCCCACTTACCCAGTGCCACCACTCATATCTGGTGTAACAGTAGTGTAAATTTAAAAACAAAATACTTTTTGGACTGTGAAACATCAGTCTGCGTTTTTTGTCAGGCTCACAACGTATACTGTGCCCACTTGCCCAGTGGCACCACTCATATCTTGTTTAATAGTAGTGTAAGTGTACATTTAAAAAAAAATTAACTTTTTGGACTGTGAAACATCAGTCTGCTTTTTTGTGTCAGTCTCACAGCGAATACTGTGCCCACTTGCCCAGTGCCACCACTCATATCTTGTTTAATAGTAGTGTAAGTGTACATTTAAAAAAACAAAATACTTTTTGGACTGTGAAACATCAGTCTGCTTTTTTGTTTCAGGCTCACAGCGTATACTGTGCCCAGTTGCCCAGTGCCACCACTCATATGTTGTTTAATAGTAGTGTAAGTGTACATTTAAAAAAAAAAAACTTTTTGGACTGTGAAACATCAGTCTGCTTTTTTGTGTCAGGCTCACAGATTATACTGTGCCCACTTGCCCAGTGGCACCACTCATATCTTGTTTAATAGTAGTGTAAGTGTACAATTAAAAAAACTAAACTTTTTGGACTGTTAAACATCAGTCTGCTTTTTTTGTGTCAGGCTCACAGCATATACTGTGCCCACTTGCCCAGTGCCACCACTCATATCTTGTTTAATAGTAGTGTAAGTGTACATTTTTAAAAAAAAAATCTTTTTGGACTGTGAAACATCAGTCTGCTTTTTTGTGTCAGGCTCACAGCTTATACTTGGCCCACTTGTCCAGTGCCACCACTCATATCTTGTTTAATAGTAGTGTAAGTGTACATTTAAAAAAATAAAAACTTTTTGGACTGTGAAACATCAGTCTGCTTTTTGTGTCAGGCTCACAGCGTATACTGTGCCCACTTGCCCAGTGCCACCACTCATATCTTGTTTAATAGTAGTGTAAGTGTACATTTAAAAAAATAAAAACGTTTTGGACTGTGAAACATTAGTCTGCTTTTTTGTGTCAGGCTCACAGCGTATACTGTGCCCACTTGCCCAGTGCCACCACTCATATCTTGTTTAATAGTAGTGTAAGTGTACATTTAAAAAAATAAAAAAATTTTGGACTGTGAAACATCAGTCTGCTTTTTTGTGTCAGGCTCACAGCGTATACGGTGCCCACTTGCCCAGTGCCACCACTCATATCTTGTCTAATACTAGTGTAAGTGTACATTTAAAAAAATAAAAACGTTTTGGACTGTGAAACATTAGTCTGCTTTTTTGTGTCAGGCTCACAGCGTATACTGTGCCCACTTGCCCAGTGCCACCACTCATATCTTGTTTAATAGTAGTGTAAGTGTACATTTAAAAAAATAAAAACTTTTTGGACTGTGAAACATCAGTCTGCTTTTTTGTGTCAGGCTCACAGCGTATACTGTGCCCACTTGCCCAGTGCCACCACTCATATCTTGTTTAATACTAGTGTAAGTGTACATTTAAAAAAATAAAAACATTTTGGACTGTGAAACATCAGTCTGCTTTTTTGTGTCAGGCTCACAGCTTATACTGGGCCCACTTGCCCAGTGCCACCAATCATATCTTGTTTAATAGTAGTGTAAGTGTACATTTAAAAAAATAAAAACTTTTTGGACTGTGAAACATCAGTCTGCTTTTTTGTGTCAGGCTCACAGCGTATACTGTGCCCACTTGCCCAGTGCCACCACTCATATCTTGTTTAATAGTAGTTTAAGTGTACATTTAAAAAAAAAAAAATGTTTTGGACTGTGAAACATTAGTCTGCTTTTTTGTGTCAGGCTCACCACGTATACTGTGCCCACTTGCCCAGTGCCACCACTCATATCTTGTCATACCTGATGTTTTAAAGCACGTTATTCCAAACAATTTAGGAATGTTAGGTGATTTATGCCCTTTATGGATTAAAACCAGACTCTGCATCAACTATGTAATTTTCCGTGGGAGTTTTGCCATGGATCCCCCTCCGGGATGCCACAGTCCAGATGTTAGTCCCCTTGAAACAACTTTCCCATCACTATTGTGGCCAGAAAGAGTCCCTGTGGGTTTTAAAATTCGCCTGCCCATTGAAGTCTATGGGGGTTCGCCGGTTCGCAAACTTTTGCGGGAGTTTGCGTTCGCAGTTCGCGAACCCAAATTTTTAGGTTCACGACATCACTAGTAATGAATGACGTAAGCATTGATCTGTGTTGGATTGAGACCTGCAGATCGTATATTACGTCACAGATTTCAACTTTTGCTGGTCTGTAGGCTTTGATAACTAGGTCAGATCAAGCTTGCAACAATTACGCTGCCGAATTCCGGCGTATTTGCGGTTGGCGGCATGATACATATCCCCCCAAGTATTTGTACTAGTTGAATTCTAATAAAAAGAATTATTATTTATTTTTGGAGAGATATTGTTTTACATGTTTTTATTTTGAAGCACTTTTTTATTTTTACTTTTAAAAATGTTAATTTAAACTATTTTTTTCTGTAACTTAAGGGATCCTGTGTGTGCCTAGAGAGAAAAAAGAATGAAATCTTTAATTTCAACCATATTACATTTTGTATTATGCATATACAAGTATTTGTGTCTTCTACACTGCTTGCTGGCTCTATTCCATCCATTGCTTACAATAATATTCTCCAGCATGAAGATGGCAAACTCCACCAAGAAGATGGCAGAGAGCATACAAGCCTGTCTCACATTTGTATGTGCTTTTTGAATGATATATTGCTGCTAGAAGTATGAAATATTGTAAGCATGTGTATTTTCCTGCAGCATTTTACACATCTGCCAACAAGCTGTGTATATCAGGCTGTAGCACTTGATTATAAATACTGGCTTGAATTTTTTATGCAGATTTTCGCTGCGTTCGGAATCTTGATTTTAATAAAGGACAATAATTCAGCTTTTAAAGTTGTATAGACACTGCAATAGAACAGTACTTGTTTGACTAAATGATTTTTGTTTACTTTACTATACAAAATATTGTTTATGTGATTGCTCTGTACAAATGTTCTTCACATATGCAAAATGATCATGTTTTGCCGAACCCTTAGGCCTTGTGGCACACCCCTACTCTTAAGCATTTTTCATGGTTTGACCAAGTCATTGCAATTACCATGTAAGAATGATTACTGAATGATTACACCGCTATTGTATGTTACCACTGTGCTTTAATCTGTAATTACTGGAAACTCATGAGTATGCTGAGCATTTTAAAGATGTACATGAACATTCTAACATTTATTTAATGTAATGATATTTCTAATGCTACCTTTAAATGTAATATTCAATTCAAAATGTTCTAATAATTTGATTTGAATTATGAAATATTCGAATTTGAAAAATGTGAATCAATGTTGTTTGTAATAGTATTTCTAAAGCTTTCTTTAAATATAATATTCAAATTATTCAAAATAGAAACATTTAAACTGATATATTTGTATCTAGTATGTATTTATTAAATTCCTTACCACATGAACTATTGAACAGCTGAATAGTATTTGTTAAAACAAATGGATTTTCCTTCTTATCAACACTCGATTGTCCAAAACAAATGTCCACAGAGTTATTCGTTCTACCAAACTAATTGCACTTTCAACACATTCGCCTATCCCTAATAGTGATACAAGTAGCTTCACAAGGAAACTCATATTATAGTTTAAATATTCAAGCATTTAAAGAGTTCAACCTAAGAGTAAATCTAAAGCTGCTTGAGTGCTGAGTTACGTAACTTAAATAAAAATAATAGACCTTTTTAAACTACATCCTTCAAGGAATGCTTGCAGTTGATAGTACGCTTTATTGTAACAGTACCTTACAACATTTTCAACAATATTTACTTTCTGTAAAACAATATTTTAAATTGCACATAATAAAAATTGGTAAACTCAAAATGTAATTCCCAATAAAAGGTTTAACTAAGCGTAGTAAAAATAATTTACAATCATCTAGATTACGAGTTTTGCGTTACGGTTTTAACGCTGAAAAATGGCCATTTCAGCGTAAAAACAGTAATGCAGCCATTACAAGTCTTGTCGGTATAGCTATACCGCAAGCATTTTAGCCTGTAACTCAACGTCAATCCTGCACTCAAAAAAAATGACGTTTTTTTCTGTGGTATTTCCATAGCACCGGTATTACAGGTTGTGCGGTGATACTAAAATGCTTGCATTATAGCCAATACCGACACGATCCATACCGCCATCTGAAAGCAGTAGTTATGGATTTTGTGTAACAAAAATGTTTCACAAAACTCATAACTAAAATATTACAAAGTACACTAACACCCATAAACTACCTATTAACCCCTAAAACGAGGCCCTACCGCATCGTAAACACTATATTAAATGTATCAACCCCTAATCTGTTGCCCACCCACATCGCGGCTATTAAATAAACATATTAACCCCTAATCTGCTGCCCACCCACATCGCCAACACTATTTAAATATATTAACTCCTTTACCCATGGGCAGCGCTATATTAACTCCTTTACCCATGGGCAGCGCTGCGGAATCTGTTGGCGCTTTATAAATAAAGAATAATAATAATAATAATAATAACTGCCGCTCCCCAACATCACAAGTTATTAACTCCTAAACCTCTGGCCTCCCACATCACTGCCACTAAATGAACCTATTAATCCCTAAACAGCCAGCCCCCCACATCGCAAATAACTAAATTAAACTATTAACCCCTAAACCTAACAACCCGCTAACTTTATATTAAAATTACAATATCTATATCTTAAAATAAATAAAAACTTACCTGTGAAATTAAAAAAAGCTAAGTTTAAACTAACAATTAACCTAACATAACTATTATACTAAAATTAAAATAACTACCAATTAAATAAACTAAATTACACATAAAAAAATCTAATACTGCTAAAAAAATGTAAGTCTAAAATTGCAAAAAATTTAAAATACTAAATTACAAAAAATAACAAACACTAAATTACGAAAAATAAACACCCAACCAACCCCCCAAAATAAAAAAACCCTAACTCTAACAAAAATTTAAGCTACCCATTGCCCTGAAAAGGGCATTTGTATGGACATTGCCCTTTAAAGGACATTCAGTTCTTTTACATTGCCTTTTAAAGGACATTCAGCTCTTTTAAAAAAGCCCAAACCCTAATCTAAAAAAACCCACCCAAAAAAAACTAAAAAAAAAAAACTAACACTAACCCCGACGATCCACTTACAGTTTCTGAAGTCCGGGCATCCCGGCGGCGAGAAGTCTTCACCCAGGCGGTGAGATCTTCATCAATCAAGGCGGTGTCTTCTATCTTCATCCCGGCAGCGTCTTCTATCTTCATCCTGGCGGCTCGGAGAGGGTCCTCTTCATTCGGTCACCACCGCACACTGAATCCTCAATGCAAAGGAGCCTTTTCAAAATGGCGTCCCTTGCATTCCTATTGGCTGAATTGATTTTTGAAATTCAAATCAGGATGAGAGCTACTGAAATCCTATTGGCTGGTCAAATCAGCCAATAGGATGAGAGCTACTATTTATTTTAAGATAGGGATATTGTAATTTTAATTTAGAGTTAGGGGGTTGTTAGGTTTAGGGGTTAGTAGTTTAATTTAGTTATTTGCGATGTGGGGGGCTGGTGGTTTAGGGGTTAATAGGTTTATTTAGTGGCAGTAATGTGGGAGGCCAGATGTTTAGGGGTCAATAACTTTATTATAGTGACGTCGATGTCGGGGAGCAGCAGAATAGGGGTTAATAGCTTTATTAAAGTGTCACCGATGTTGGGGTGCGGGGGAATAGAGGTTAATAACTTTATTATATACTTCAAGTGGTTTCCCCAAATTCAACTGACAATGCAACTTTTAATGAATTCTGAAGTCTCAAAATTATTCAACCCCCTGAATAGAATCCCTCACAGCAGCACAAATATGCAAAACAGGTGTTGTCTCAAGCACACCTGATGCAACTAATCAAGGGCTTCATTAATTGCACCAGGTGTCCTGTAGCTAGAACACATGAAATACCTGAACTGGCTAGGGGTTTGTTGAGTGTCACGTTTGACTGCATGTTAGAAATAAGTCAAAAGAATGGTCCAAAAAGTTATCGCCCTTCACAAACAAGAAACAGGATACAAAAAGATAGCAAAGGCACTGAATATTACTAGAAACACAGTTGGAAGCATACAGTGGTTACACTATCTGGAACTGGCAGAAAAAGGAAGCTATCAAAGGCTGCAACCAGATTTCTGAGAAGGCGGTTTGAGAAAAAAACCTTGAGTGACAGCAAAAGACCTGCAGCAAGACTTAGTGGAAACAGGAACTGAGGTTTCAGTTTGCACAGTATGGCGCGTACTAAACACAGAACGTTTCCATGCCAGAACTCCAAGACGTACACCACTACTGACCCAAGAGCACAAGAAAAGTGGAATCCAATATGCTAAAAAATCATATAAATAAGCCACAGAAGTTTTGGGATTCTGTGCTGTGGAGCGATGAAACAAAACTGGAACTTTTCAGCCTGATGGATCATCGGTATGTCTGGAGGAAAGAAGAATGAAGCATATGCTGACACTAACACTATGCCTACAGTTAAGCTTGATGATGCTCTGGGGCTGCTTTTCATCCTCTGTCACTGGAAACCTGCACTGTGTAGAAGGCAAGATGGATTTATTGAAGTATCAGAAAATCCTAGGAGAAAATATCAAGCCATCTGTGAGGAAGCTGAAGCTTTGGCATCATTGGACCTTCCATCAGGACAATGATCCCAAGCATACCTCAAATTCCATCAAGGCTTGGTTGCAGAAGAAGTCCTGGAAGGTCAGGAACTCAGCCACAAGCTGGTGTCTGGCTATGCATCTCATTTGCAGCAGGTCATAACAGCAATGGGTGCTCTACTAAGTACTAAAGATGTTTGCCTTGAAGGGGTTGAATAATTTTGAGACTGCATTTTCAGTTGAATTTGGGGAAACCACTTGAAGTATTCATTGTGTTGAGTTATTTAAATTGATTGTGTTTGATTTGTTCATTGCAAACAGCTGAAAGTCTGAAAATGTGACAATAAGACAATAAACCTGATTTACAATGGGGGTTGAATCATTTTGATTTCAACTGTAGCTATAACTATAGTGTGTGTATATATATATATCATATATATAAATATATATAATTAAATATGAATCCAAATAAATCACACTCTCTGGATTTAGGCACGACAAATGTTTATTTGGTGATGTTTTCGGAGGAATCACCCCTCTCTCAGACAACCAGATTAAAGTAAGTGACGGTGAATTTAAACATAAACATAAGCCCACCCCTTAATGCACGACCAATAGTAAATAACTCTTAATTAGATGCATCTGCATACATTTGTAAAAACAGAAGCAAAATATACTACTTAGTGAAATACAGCATCATATGGCAACTACCTGTGTCCATATTTAAAATATATTAATTGCCATCTTTATCACCTGTGATATTATCTGTGATATTATAAATTGAACATGGAACTTACTTCCCCATATCACACAGCCTCATTGTCCTGCATACCTCACTATATAGAATGCAAGTTTAATAAATTAACAACAAATTATATCTCAATACATATAGCAGTTGTAATGTTCCACAAATTTCGCAAAAATGTCTTGTAACTTGTCAAAATAACAGCTTGTCATCCAAACATCTATACTGCTAGTGCTGCTCATGATTCACTGAACTGCCACATCAACTTCTTTTGTAATATACCTCATAACTTCTATAGAATGCTGTGTGCAATATGTAGGTCTCAGGACCAATGATATAAAAACATGCATAACAAATCATCTATCCACCATTAATATTGGTTGAGCTACTACCCCTTTGGTTAAACATTTTGTGAAATATCATCAGAAGAGCAATGCTACCTTTAGATGGTAGGCAATTGAAAGGGTCATGAACCCACCTTGAGGAGGGGATCGTGATAGATTACTAGGGAAACGTGAAATGTACTGGATTTTAAGACTAAAAACCAGAGTCCATTGGGACTCAATTTAGAATATGACCTCATTAAATATTGGAAGTAGATGGTCATTGAAAAAGTGGGTTTGTGGTACAAATTTTATTTACCTTACCCGTATTCCCCAGAAACTATATATTATTGACATTTCGTATTTATTATCCCAGTATTAGGTATTTAGTGGCTATGGTAATGTATATAGTTGGTAAATTGTCATTTAATATCTCAAGTCTAATGTTCTATCTGTTGTTGGAAGCAGCATAAGAAAGATATTTTAACATAAATAGATGTAAACTTTGGGTTCTGGTAACAAAACAGAAAGTATGTATTGCATATCGTTTACTGAAGTGTATGATATTATTCTGTCCTTCTATTCATACCAGCATGTCCAAATTCTTGTTTAAGTTTATATGTCAGGAGGAAACATATATTATTATTATTCTTTATTTATAAAGCGCCAACAAATTACGCAGCGCTGTTCATAGGTAACAAAGATAAAAGGACAGTACAATATGAGATACCAGACAAAATTTAACAAACAAATACAGGAGGAATTGGGAGCCCTGTTCCCGTGGGAACTTACAATCTAAATTGGTAGGAGGGTGAGAAACAGGAGGTGGGGACTGCAAAGGTGGGAATGATGTTAGTGTGAAGTTAGATGAGGGCAACTATTAGGCAAGTGGAATTCATTAGTTACTGATTTGGTTATAGGCTTCCCTGAACAAGAAGGTCTTTAGGGAGCGTTTAAAGGAGGAGAGGTTGGGGGAAAGTCTGACAGCTCAAGGAAGTGCATTCCAGAGGGTTGGTGCCGCACGAGAGAAGTCCTGTAGTCTAGCATGAGAGGAGGTGATGGTAGAAGATGCAAGGAGAAGATTGTTGTTGGATCTTAGGGGACAGGCTGGGGTATATTTGTTGATGAGTGAGGACAGGTATGGGGGGGCTGCATTGGTAAGGGCTTTGTAGGTAAGAGTGAGAATTTTGAATTTAATTCTGCTGTGAATGGGGAGCCAGTGAAGGTACTCACAGAGGGATGCAGCAGATACAAAGCGTCGGGAGAGGTGGATTAGCCTAGCAGAGGCATTTAGGATGGATTGAAGGGGGGAGAGGCGGGAGAGAGGAAGGCCAGTTAGTAGGTTGTTACAGTAGTCAAGCCGGGAAATTACTAGGGAATGGATTAGCTGTTTAGTAGTTTCAGCACTCAGAAAAGGACGAATTTTGGAGATATTGCGTAGGTGGTTGCGACAGGATGAAGAGAGCGATTGGATGTGGGGTATGAAGGAAAGATTGGAGTTGAGTGTAACTCCTAGGCAGCGGACTTGGGGTGATGGGGAGATAGTGGTGTCACTGACAGTGATAGTAAAGTTAGAAACTGGAGTAGAATTAGTTGGGGGATTAGAAGAATCTCAGTCTTGGACATGTTGATTTTTAGGTGGTGAGAGGCCATCCAAGAAGAAATGCCAGATAAGCAGTCGCTGATGTTGGAAAGGACAGAAGGAGAGAGTGCAGGGGTGGATAGGTAGATCTTAGTATCATCAGCATAGAGGTGGTAGTTGAAGCCATAGCTACTAATAAGATTACCCAGTGAAGAAGTATAAATAGAGAAGAGTAGAGGGCCTAGACCAGAGCCTTGAGGTACTCCAACAGACAGAGGCAATGGAGAGGATGAGTCTCCAGCAAATGAGACAGAAAAGGACCTATTAGAGAGATAAGAGTGGATCCAGGATAGGGCAATGTCACAGAGCCCAAGGGAGCTGAGAGTCCGTAGGAGGAGGGGATGGTCAACAGTGTCAAAAGCAGCAGACAGGTCAAGTAAGATAAGTATAGAATAGTGGCTATTGTTTTTAGCAGAAAGAAGATCGTTAGTAACCTTGGTGAGGGCATTCTCAGTTGAGTGTTGGGGACGGAAGCCAGATTTCAGGGGGTGAAGCAATAAGTTGGAGGATAGGAAGTGTGTTAGACTATTAAAAACTAGTTTTTCCAGGACTTTAGAAGCTAGCGGAAGTAGTGATATGGGGAGGTAGTTTGCAGGAGAATTTGAATCGAGGGATATTTTTTTGAGGATGGGGGTGATCTTTGCATGTTTGAAGGATGATGGAAATGAACCAGTAGTAAGGGATTGGTTGAATATGTGAGTAAGATCTGGGGTGAGGGTAGAGGACAGAGAAGGTATTAGATGTGAAGGGATAGGGTCAAGGGGCAGGTAGTAAGGTGTGAGGAAGATATGAGGGAACTCACTTCATTTTCAGTGGTTGGGGGGAAGGTACTGAGAGTGTTGGAGGGGGTGACCGTGGGCGGAGATGAAAGGTTGCAGTCTTGTGGTGGGATGTTACTTCTGATGGTAAGTGTTTTGTTGAAAAAGTAGTCTGCCAAGTCTTGAGCACTAAAGTCAGATGAGGGGGGTGGTGCAGGTTCATAGAGGAGACTGTTGAAAGTGGAGAAGAGACATTTAGGGTTTGAGGAGTGAGAAGATATGAAAGAAGAGAAGTAGTTTTGCTTGGCTAAGTGAAGGGCAGAGGAGTAAGAATAAAGAAGGAACTTATAGTGTAGGAAATCGGGTTAAGAGCGCGATTTCCTCCAGGCACGTTTAGCAGCATGGGAGCATTTTTGTAGATAGCGTGTTTGCTGAGAGTGCCAGGGCTGGAGCTGACGACGTGGGGTTTTGCGTATTTGTGGAGGAGCAAGGGTGTCGAGTGCAGAGGAGAGAGTATTGTTATAGTGGCTTGTAGCAAGGTCAGGGCAGGATACCGTGGATGTGTGGGGAAGGCGTTTTTGAATAAGGTTAGAAAGTTGTAGAGGATCCACAGTGTGCAGATTTCTACAGGTGCGGAGGCGGGGGGTAGAAAAAGGTTTAGCCTGAACTTTGAGATTATAGGTGAGCAGATGGTGGTCTGAGATGGGAAATGGGCGACAGGTGACATCAGAAGGGGAGCAGAGGTAGGAGAATACCAGATCAAGAGAGTGTCCGTCACAGTGAGTAGGGAATAGGGTGGATTGTAAAAGACTAAAGGAGTTTGTGAGTGAGAGAAGTTTATAGGCAGCAGGGGTAGATGGGTTATCAATGGGGATGTTGAAGTCCCCTAGGATTAGAGCAGGTGTATTTGTAGAGAGAAAGTGAGAAAGCCAGGCAGCAAAGTTGTCGAGGAATTGGGAGGTTGGTCCAGGGGGGCGATAGATAACTGCCTCCTTGAGGGAGAGGGGGGAGAAAATGCGGATGCAATGGACTTCAAAGGAGGAGAAGGAGAGAGATGGATAAGGATGGAGGTGCTGATAGGAGCAGGAGGGGGACAGTAAGATTCCAACACCGCTACCATGTCTCTCACCTGGCCTAAGTGTGTGGCTAAAGTGGAGACCGCCGTGCATTAGAGCAGCAATGGAAGCAGTGTCAGAGGAAGAAAGCCAGGTTTCAGTAATTGCTAGAAGATTGAAAGCGTTAGAAACAAACAGGTCGTGAACAGTTGTAAGTTTGTTACAGACAGAGCATGCATTCCAGAGGGCACAAGAAAAGAGAGGGGATAAGCGCTGTGGGTTAATGGAGATGAGATTGTTGGGATCGCGTGACCTTGAGTTTCTATTGTGGGGGACTGAGCGAAAGTGTATGAGTGTGGTGATTGCTGCAGGGCCAGCGTTAGGAGATATGTCACCAGAAGCAAGCAGTAGTAGCAGTGAGAGTGACAGAAGGTGACAGTGAGACTTGTAGAAGCTGGTATTACTAGACACAGGAGAGTTAGATGGGGAAGTGTTGCTAAGGAAACAGAGTAGTTCATGAGAGGACAGCATAGGGGATGAGAGGAGGGAGGGAGAGATAAGGATAGTGTGGGGATTATTGATGTTATAAGGGCATGCAGTGATTTTTTGGAAGATAGCGGACAGATCAGAAAGGACATAGAGAGCATTGTGCAGGTGTATAGTTAGTAAGGATTACGTGTTAGTGGGGTCTGCAGTTTCCCCTCCAGTTTCTAAACTCCAGTTTTTAAGTCGGCCACTTATAATTCAGAGCCAAGGCCTCAGAGCCAGCTCTCAGCTGTATATAGTAGTAAAATTAGGGTTGGAATGATTTGATTCAAGGCAGCTGTGTTACAAGTAGACTAGTTAGGTAGACTGGAGTTACACACTTGTAAATTAGATGGGGGGTGAGCAAATGGCTGGGGGATGCACACAGAAATTATACAATGGAGCTGATAACAATTATACAGAAAAAGTAATAAATTCAGACATCAGAGGAAATGCATAACAACCAGGGCAAGAAATGCAGAGAAGGAAATGCATACCAGTATATTGAAAAAACATTAAATGGACGTGGGATAACAACCAGGGCAAGAAATGCAGAGAAGGAAATGCATACCAGTATATTGAAAAAACATTAAAGGGACGTGGGATAACAACCAGGGCAAGAAATGCAGAGAAGTAAATGCATACCTGTAGAGAGATGAGTTGATGAATAGTTAGAACAATGCTTCATGTTGTTAGTAGAGCATTCTAGATGATAGCATTATGGATTAACTCCAGTTCTTAACTCGGCCACTTATAATTCAGAGCCACTTTGAATCTCAGAGCCAGCTCTCAGCTGTATATAGTAGTAAAATTAGGGTTGGAATGATTTGATTCAAGGCAGCTGTGTTACAAGTAGACTAGTTAGGTAGACTGGAGTTACACACTTGTAAATTAGATGGGGGGGTGAGCAAATGGCTGGGGGATGCACACAGAAATTATACAATGGAGCTGATAACAATTATACAGAAAAAGTCATAAATTCAGACATCAGAGGAAATGCATACCAGTATATTGAAAAAACATTAAAGGGACGTGGGATAACAACCAGAGCAAGAAATGCAGAGAAGGAAATGCATACCAGTATATTGAAAAAACATTAAAGGGACGTGGGATAACAACCAGGTCAAGAAATGCAGAGAAAGAAATGCATACCAGTATATTGAAAAAAACATTAAAGGGACGTGGGATAACAACTTGGGCAAGAAATGCAGACAAGGAAATGCATACCAGCATATTGAAAAAACATTAAAGGGACGTGGGATAACAACCAGGGCAAGAAATGCAGAGAAGGAAATGCATACCAGTATATTGAAAAAACATTTAAGGGATGTGGGATACCAACCAGGGCAAGAAATGCAGAGAAGGAAATGCATACCAGTATATTTAAAAAACATTAAAGGGACGTGGGATAACAACCAGGGCAAGAAATGCAGAGAAGGAAATGCATACCAGTATATTGAAAAAACATTAAAGGGATGTGGGATAACAACCAGGGCAAGAAATGCAGAGAAGGAAATGCATACCA
The DNA here is from genome assembly GCF_027579735.1 of Bombina bombina. Lineage (NCBI taxonomy): Eukaryota > Metazoa > Chordata > Amphibia > Anura > Bombinatoridae > Bombina > Bombina bombina. The sequence continues at coordinate 553,510,312 of NC_069504.1, read as the reverse complement.
GTATATTGAAAAAACATTATAGGGACGTGGGATAACAACCAGGGCAAGAAATGCAGAGAAGGAAATGCATACCAGTATATTGAAAAAACATTAAAGGGACGTGGGATAACAATCAGGGCAAGAAATACAGAGAAGGAAATGCATACCAGTATATTGAAAAAACATTAAAGGGACGTGGGATAACAACCAGGGCAAGAAATGCAGAGAAGGAAATGCATACCAGTATATTGAAAAAACATTAAAGGGACGTGGGATAACAACCAGGTCAAGAAATGCAGAGAAAGAAATGCATACCAGTATATTGAAAAAAACATTAAAGGGACGTGGGATAACAACTTGGGCAAGAAATGCAGACAAGGAAATGCATACCAGTATATTGAAAAAACATTAAAGGGACGTCGGATAACAACCAGGGCAATAAATGCAGAGAAGAAAATGCATACTAGTATATTGAAAAAACATTAAAGGGACGTGGGATAACAACCAGGGCAAAAAATGCAGAGAAGGAAATGCATACCAGTATATTGAAAAAACATTAAAGGGACGTGGGATAACAACCAGGGCAAAAAATGCAGAGAAGGAAATGCATACCAGTATATTGAAAAAACATTAAAGGGACGTGGGATAACAACCAGGTCAAGAAATGCAGAGAAAGAAATGCATACCAGTATATTGAAAAAACATTAAACGGACGTGGGATAACAACTTGGGCAAGAAATGCAGAGAAGGAAATGCATACCTGTAGAGAGATGAGATGATGAATAGTTAGAACAATGCTTCATGTTGTTAGTAGAGCATTCTAGATGATAGCATTATGGATTTAACTCCAGTTCTTAACTCGGCCACTTATAATTCAGAGCCACTTTGAATCTCAGAGCCAAGGCCTCAGAGCCATATAAATGTCTTGAGATCAAGAATCCCTCTATATAATTTTGAATTATATTAAATGTAGGGGTTATATTATTGTTTCTACCATCTCCTTATTAGAGATTTTTTTATTTTTTTTTATTGAGGTTCAGAAAAAAGGCATACAAACTTCTTCAAACCATTAGAAGCGATAAATACAGAACAATGTTAAAATACAAAATATAACATAAATTACATGCCAAACAATCTTTGAGCCTTACAATGAGCACAAGAGGCCACTTTTGGACCTCATATAGAGCATAGAGAAGGTAAAAGGCTCTTTTGGATACAGGAGACCACTCATGGGTCTCAACTGGTAAACCTCAATTTTAATTTAGGACTCTATAGCTGGGTAATCTGTTGGATAACATCAAGCAGTGGTAATTTCAATGAATAGCATGAATAAGGATGTATAAGCAAATGAGATAAAATTAGATTGCTGGAACAAGCTAGGTACAATAATGTTAGTAGTATACATCTTAATAGAAATTGTCTGTGCTGACCAATCTGAAAAAAAATAACTAATCACAGGACATTTTGGGAAACAGAGTGAAAGTATAAGTGCCAAAGATATTACTCAACACTGATATGTAGCATCAACCTTAGAGTCTGCTATGGGGGTATCCTTCTGTGTAGCAATCAAACAGACCAGCCCTAGGATAAAAATCGTAATGTATTCCCTTGTATTTATAGACAGTACCTGTTTGCTCAACTTCAAAATCTGTTAGAAAGTAAGATAGAAATTGGAAAGTCTATCGCTTAAGTCACATAAACTCTACTCCTTAGTTGCCCGCTAACCAATCAGTAGGCAAATTGTGGGGGCTAGGCTAATCAGCACCGTGAGGAGGCATACTATGATAAAAGCCCACAAATGATTTTAAACACCTCAAATTGGGATGTAGGTCTGCAAAGGTGATATTATGAAGAGTATACACAAACTTGGCTGTATTCTGTACCAAGCATTATTTCACACCTCCTGCAGGCAATAAGGCTAGCTATAGAGCTATGCGCTTAGTGTACCGCCCCGGCCGCAGGCAGCACATCACTGTGCAGTGAATCAACGAGAGCAGTGTGAAAAGTGTTTATCTAGCACCTACCTTGAGGTTTATTTAATCTATGGAAAATAACTTACTGAGTGGTATCTGCATTTGTAATCTGTAGCATAAGTCTGGGGTTTGCTAACACTACATGCAATATAGAGCTTGCTAAATAATAAGGGAAGCCCCTGTCCTGCTATTGACTCTAAACAAAGCAAGTATAACTACGGTCTAGGGTAGCAAGTTATAACCAAGTAAGGTGCTGTGAGGGAGTCTCTATGACAACGTAAGGGCACTAAGTGGAACTGTATACTCCTGTGAAAACAAGCACAATCATGGGGGGAATACAACTTGAATGAACTTAGAAATAAAGCCATAATAGGGTCAAAGGACCGCTAGGACAGTTAACTGCATCACATATTATTAGTATAAAAGATTATAACAGAGGGAGTCTAACACGAAACTGTGGATAAAAATAAAGTTTGTAGCGTGAGTCTGTTTACTTGCGGCAGGTTCTAGATCTAACCAACTCCGATGCGAGTCCCCCTGAAGGAGTCAACTTTACCAGCTAGAAACTGAGCCGTGAGTATGTATTGACCGAAGGGCAGTATCCCTGCCTCCGGATAGTATCCCAGTCAAACCGCAGTGGATCGCTGCACCAAGGGATCATTGAGAGCTGCCCAGACTCTAAGGAGCTCAGTGATTGTGACCGTATGCCTTCCTGGTCTCGGGATGAATGCTCAGTAGAGGCTCCCTGGTACATATTTTCCTCAGAAGGTAGAAGGGCTGATTGTGTCGCCCCATGACTCATAGAAGTGAAAGCCTTATCCTCTGCAGCCAGGGTAGATATAGTGCACTGAGGCCACCGAGCTCCACTGCTTATGCAGATCACCAAAACAGGCCTGGCTGGGGTTGGTGGAGGTTGCTGGAGTGCTTTTAAATCTCCAGGGTCAAAAGCTGCAGCCAGTGTTTCTTCTAGTACAGCCTGGTGGTCTGAGAGAAGACTGCTCAGCTCCCTTAAAATGGCATTGACACTCTTCATGTCCATGTTGGTCCTCTGCGAAGATATTTAGGTCAACACACTTGATAGGGTGTTATGAGTGAACTCATGCAGTTTCTAACATCCAGCACTTTGTGCCACTAACGACAAGGCCCTAAGGTGCCTCGCCGGGGGGTGTTGAAGAAGGCCTCAGCCTTCTGTTGTGCTCCGGGCACTCAAAACTGCAAATATCTTTTCAAATTCAGGCTCATCAGATGCAGGTTCATAAGCTGGTTAGAGAGCTGTTTATGTATCTAATGTTTGAGCTGTTGGATTTTTGACCATTGTGGTGTATTTTTAACAATATGGATTACAATAAAGATATAATTTTTAAGAAACTTCTCCACTGTCGAGGGTTTTTTCTTGCTGATATATATATATATATATATATATATATTGTGACAGAACCCAAGGCATAGTAATGGAAGGTGTCTATATTCCCTCAAAAGTGCTGCAGTGCGGGGTATGGTCTGACAATCCCAGGGAGAATTGTTATGTTTGTTTGCCACATAGAGAAAATATGTGATTTATTTATGGGTCCCTGGGGTGGAGTATTTGGAGAGTAGGGTGGGCCAGTGCTCCACCCCGCAGTTTGCAGGTAGCACATTATGTCAAAAAGTCCAGTCCAGGAATTCTGTCTGACTCAGCTAGCTACTCACCTGCATATGGTAATTGACAGCAGGTGCTAATAAAATCCCCAGTCAGGGTTTGAGAGGTAGATTTTTGCCAGCAGTAAAGGAAAGGACAAAGTTTGAAAGGTCTGTGCAATATTACTTTTGTGAAAAGCTACTTAGTGCAGACAGTTGTACTTGTTAGTAAGTGCTCAGTGGAGCAAGCCTCTTTTGTTTTGTTTATGTTTATTTTGCCTGTTTTTGCCAGACCTGATAATAAACAGACTGTATTTTATAAAGCTACAACCTTGTGTGGTGTTTCCAGCTTTGAGGACTGTGTGTTTCCAAGATCCCAGGTCACATATAGTGGAGAATGCGGGCAACACACTGATAGTCTGTTAAGGAAACAATACCACACTTAAAATGGAGGAAGTTGTAAAGGCTTTACTACAGGCTACGGCCTCACAGCAACAGGCCACTGCCACACAGCAGCAAGCTACTGCCAGCCAGCAAGAAAATATTGCAGTGCTACAAAAACTGGTATTAACACAAAGAGAGGAACAGCAGAATATCACAAGTACCATGCAGCAGGAGATTAGAGGCCTATCTGAAAGACTGGGCAGGTGTGCTGCAGAAATTCCACACAGTTCTAAGACTCTGAGAGTGAGTAACTATTTGCAAAAGATGGTGGCTACAGATGATGTGGAGGCTTACCTGATGGCTTTTGAAAGGACAGCCGAAAGAGAAGGGTGGCCTGCGTCTGAATGGGCAAGTCTCCTTGCGCCATTTCTGAGTGGAGAACCTCAGAAGGCATATTATGATTTGGAGCCTGAGCAGGCCAGTGACTATAAAAAGCTAAAAACAGAAATCTTGGCCCGCCTGGGAGTAACGACAGCAGTAAGGGCCCAGCGATTTCACTCCTGGACTTACAGTCAAGACAAAGCCGTGCGGTTACAGATGTTTGACTTGATACATCTTGCCAGGAAATGGCTACAGCCAGAGGTCAACTCAGCTAGTCACATTGTGGAACAGCTCGTGATGGACCGGTTCCTGCGAGGATTGCCTGTTTCCCTGCGGCGGTGGGTCAGCCAGAGTGAACCTAAAACTGCTGACGGTCTAGTTGCCCTGGTGGAACGCTATTTGACTGCCGGAGAGTTTCTACAAATCCCCAACCAGGAAAGACCTAGAACCCCGAAGATCCAGAGTCCCAGTAAATTGGGTAAGACTGTTCCAGGGAAAAGGGGGTATCGGGAGGAGCAGATGGGTTTTTACAACCCAAGGGACATTACAGCAAGGGACAAGAGTTTTGTGAGGCAGGAATGGTCCACAATAGCCTCAAAGATGTTGTCTAATGCTAATATTAAATGTTTTCAATGTAAAGAGTATGGACATTTTGCAAAGGACTGCCCTGAGAATGATGTTGCTATGGAATGTAATGTTGGCAATATGAGAGACAATTATTCATTGTACTCTCGCTCAGTATATGTAATTAGCAAAAATGATTGTTTAAATGGCCACCCTTGGTGCACTGTAAGGGTGGAGGGAAATGAAATTAAAGCTTTGCTGGACTCTGGTAGCATGGTTACGCTCATAGACAGGGGTCTGTTGAGAAATACTCCTATTGATAATTACCAGAACCTAGATATTGATTGTGTCCATGGGGACATACACAAGTATCCAACTGCTAAAGTACTTATTGAAACTCAAAATGGCCCTATAAATCATAGAGTTGGTTTAGTGGATAAATTAGTCCATGAAATGATAACAGGCAGAGATTTTCCCCATTTTTTGAATCTATGGGATGCTGCTGAGGAAAATTCACTGGATTCAGTAGAGGGCGCTGTTTGTGACTTTCCCTTTTCTGATTTATTGGGGGATGACTTAGACAAAATAACTCCTGCTAGAGGGAAACACTAAACCCCTATGGAAACCCTAGTTGGAGGTAATACTGAACAGAATAATACAGGTCAATCTAATATATCTGAACCTGATGTAGAAATAACTGACCTAGAGGTTAGCCCAAGTAACTTTAGGGCTGCACAATGGGAGGATCCAACTTTAGCTGCGGCTAGAAACTACAGCTGTTAGTACCCCAGGCATATCGACACACTGTATTAAATCTGGCACATAGCCACATACTTGGGGGGCACTTGGGGATTGAAAAAACCAGAGAGAGAATTCTTAGGAGGTTTTATTGGCCAGGTGTAATGGCATCTTTCACAAATTATTGTTCTTCTTGTTCTGAATGCCAATTAACTGCCCCTCTTACAGCATACCGTAGCCCCTTGATGCCCTTACCCATAATTGAGGTCCCATTTGAATGCAATGGTATGGATTTTGTGGGTCCTCTTGTAAAGTCTGCAAGGGGGCACCAGTATATATTGGTAATAGTAGACTATGCTACACGTTACCCTGAGGCAATACCCATGCGTACTACTTCAGCAAAAGCAATTGCTAAGGAGTTAATGTTAATGTTCTGCCGTGTTGGGATTCCCAAAGAAATATTAACAGACCAAGGCACTCCATTTATGTCGAGAATTACAAAGGAGTTGTGTAATCTTCTTCATATAAAGCATCTGAAAACATCCGTATATCACCCACAAACTGATGGTCTGTTAGAGCGATTTAATAAAACACTAAAGGCTATGCTCAAAAAAGTAATTGATAAAGATGGAAAAAAATGGGATTTCCTTTTACCTTATTTAATGTTTTCCATCCGAGAGGTCCCTCAAGCTTCTACTGGGTTTTCGCCCTTTGAACTTTTGTATGGAAGACACCCCAGAGGGTTGCTAGACATAGCTAAGGAGACTTGGGAACAGGAGTCAACCCCTCACAGAAGTGTGATTGAACATATAACTCAGATGCAGGATCGGATGACAGCCATTATGCCCATAGTTAGAGAACACATGGAAAATGCCCAACAGCACCAGCAGAAGAGCTATAATAGAAATGCCAGGGTTCGTGTGTTTAATCCAGGAGACAGAGTACTAGTCCTGGTTCCCACTGTAGAGAACACATTTTTGGCAACATGGCATGGGCCATATGAAGTCATTGACAGAGTGGGGGAAGTAAATTACAAAGTAAGACAGCCTGGGAGGCGAAAGGAGGTACAGATTTACCATGTGAATTTACTTAAACCGTGGAAAGAAAGAGAAACACTTGTGGCTATAAAAACAGCAGACCTCCCTAAATGGAGGAGCATGAACCCGTAGTCAATATCTCAGAAACCCTGACTATGCACCAGAAGAGGGAGGTAACAGACTTCATCAGATTAAATAAAGATGTTTTCTCCTCAGTCCCAGGAAGAACTACGATAAGAGAGCATGACATTGTCACTGAACCGGGAAAAAGGATAAATCTAAAGCCATATAGAATACCTGAAGCCCGGAGGGAAGCAATCAAATTGGAAGTAAAGAAAATGCTGGACCTTGAGGTAATTGAAGAATCCCAAAGTGACTGGAGTAGCCCAATTGTGCTTGTGCCAAAGCCTGATGGCACAATCAGGTTTTGTAATGATTACCGGAAGCTGAATGCAATATCCAAGTTTGATGCATACCCCATGCCAAGGGTTGATGAACTTGTGGAGAGACTCTGGAGAGCCAGGCACCTTACCACATTGGATTTGACCAAGGGTTATTGGCAAGTGCCGCTTACAGGACGGGCAAAAGAAAAGACTGCCTTCTCTACTCCAGATGGGCTCTTCCAATACAGGTGTTACCTTTTGGCCTACATGGTGCTCCAGCAACATTTCAAAGAATGATGGACCGGATCTTAAGGCCACATGCTCATTATGCTGCAGCTTACTTAGATGACGTGGTCATACATAGCGAAGACAGCTTACTTAGATGACGTGGTCATACATAGCGAAGATTGGGAGTCTCACTTGCCAAAAGTGCAAGCTGTCCTTAATTCCATAAGAAATGCCGGTCTGACAGCAAATCTGAGTAAATGTACCATTGGCTTGGAGGAGGCCAAGTATCTTGGCTATTCCATTGGAAGAGGAATAGTAAAGCCACAACTTGCTAAAGTTGAAGCCATAAGGAATTGGCCACGACCTATGACGAAGAAACAGGTCAGAACATTTATTGGGCTTGTTGGCTACTACAGAAGGTTTATCTCCAACTTTGCTACTATAGCAGGTCCTTTAACTGACCTCACTAAAGCAAAAGCTCCAGTAATAGTGAAATGGTCCTCTGAAGCTGAACAGGCATTTCAAAATCTCAAGGAATCCATCTGTAGACAACCAGTGTTAGTCACCCCTTATTTTTCAAAGGAGTTTGTTTTACAGACGGATGCCTCTGATGTAGGGATTGGAGCAGTGCTTTCCCAGGAAAGTCAAAGTGAAGAGCACCCAATACTATACCTGAGCCGTAAACTTCAACCTAGAGAAAATAACTATTCGATTGTTGAAAAGGAGTGTCTAGCAATTAAATGGGCTGTTGAAACTCTCAAATATTATTTGTTGGGCAGAAAATTTAGACTAGTTACTGATCATGCACCTCTCAAATGGATGAGTCAAAATAAGGATAATAATAGTAGAGTTACACGCTGGTTCCTTAGTTTGCAACCCTATCTCTTCTCAGTAGAACACATGGCAGGAAGTAAACAGGGTAATGCTGATGGCCTTTCACGTATGCATACGCTTTTGGCCATGGTCGCTCACCCCACTAGGTCTGAGCTGGCGGGGAGGATGTGTGACAGAACCCAAGGCATAGTAATGGAAGGTGTCTATATTCCCTCAAAAGTGCTGCAGTGCGGGGTATGGTCTGACAACCCCAGGGAGAATTGTTATGTTTGTTTGCCACATAGAGAAAATATGTGATTTATTTCTGGGTCCCTGGGGTGGAGTATTTGGAGAGTAGGGTGGGCCAGTGCTCTACCCCGCAGTTTGCAGGTAGCACATTATGTCAAAAAGTCCAGTCCAGGAATTCTGTCTGACTCAGCTAGCTACTCACCTGCATATGGTAATTGACAGCAGGTGCTAATAAAATCCCCAGTCAGGGTTTGAGAGGTAGATTTTTGCCAGCAGTAAAGGAAAACTGCAAACACTCTCTTGAGAGACTGAGAGGAATTATCTCTAAAGGACAAAGTTTGAAAGGTCTGTGCAATATTACTTTTGTGAAAAGCTACTTAGTGCAGACAGTTGTACTTGTTAGTAAGTGCTCAGTGGAGCAAGCCTCTTTTGTTTTGTTTATGTTTATTTTGCCTGTTTTTGCCAGACTGTATTTTATAAAGCTACAACCTTGTGTGGTGTTTCCAGCTTTGAGGACTGTGTGTATCCAAGATCCCAGGTCACAATATATATATATATATATATATATATATATATATATATATACTGTATATATATATATATACACACATGTATATACATATATATATATATATATATTTATACACATCTTTAAAAAAAAAACAAATTAGAAAAAGAAGAGATAATTAAAATATAATTATCCAATAAAAAAGACAGAGAATACAGCCCTCTTAACTAAAGTAGACTAACAAGCTCATTTAGAATATATATATATATATATATATATATATATATATATATATATATATATATATATATATAAAGTATCAAAAATAAGGCAAGCCAGTGTTAACAAAATGAATGACAAAAATATTCACCACAAGAGCATATACAAATCATTCATCCAAAGATAAAAACCTATGACTGGTCATATGTAGACAATGCACAGCTGTGTCATATGCATGTATGGAAAAATGTGTGCATAGATTATAATGAGCAAATGATAGTAAGAAGATAATCAGACCAACTACACAATATCTGAACACAGAATCCCCCAGAAAGAACAGGGAGATATTGCCTGGGCATAAAAACAAACAGGGATCTAAGTTGTCTGAGTGCATCTACCCACAAACAGCAAGAACTAGCAAACAGTAATGCACAAACATACCGAGCTTAAATTGTGTACAAAGAAAAGTGTGGCCATGCTATGGAGAATGCTTGTAAAGTTCTGCACCGATATGAAAAGTAAACAAAAGTCTGTACCTCTTATAGTCAGTGCAGCTTATAGTAAAAAAAAAATAGTAATCTGCAGCAAAGAGAAAAAGCGTGTTACTTCAAAGGATGTGCAGACAGTTCAGGTGCAAAGAAAACTCAAATTAGTGGAGCACAAACGTTAGTAATAAGCAGGAAGGAAATCCACATATAAGTCAGTCAACTCAAATATGAAGTATATGCTGCACAAACAGTTAGTCACTAATACACTCACAAGTCTACTTTGATCTTTCTTAGTAGATATCCTCATTGATAGCTGATGTTAGATGTTCCTGCAGCATCTCAGCTGCCATACAGATCAAACAAAACCACTAGCATCTAGAAGCACACAACCTGGCAAGTGTCGACATCACATGATCCCGTCAGCCAATGCCAACGCCTGTTTCACCTCCTCGTATACACCCATGCACATATTTATATATTCATTATCAGGACTGCCACTAGAAATTTTCGGGCCCTTTACTTAACCATTGATCAGGGCCCCCCCTTTGACATGTGCAATTTTTGACCAAGTGACTAAAATGTATATGCACTTTTTTCTTAAGTGTAGTCAAACTTGGAAATGTTGTAAAGGTAGTAACACATAAACACATAAACACACAGACACACATAAAGATTCACATATAGACACTCTAGCAAACAAGCAAAGAAACACACAAACAATCTCAGATACAGGCACCCACACAGACACTACCACTTGTTTACATTGACCTGACAAGTAATGAGGTAGACTACATGTTTGTCAAAAAAGGAGATTTACAAGACAAAATATGGAGTTCTGATTATCTTTTTGTCAAGGAAGATGCCAACTATATGATGACAAAAGCATGCAGTGACTGAAAGGAAGGGCCCTGAACTGCCTAAACAATAATTTAAAGCTTAAGTGGCAGTTTGGTGACTTCCAGAAATGTCTCATTAGTCTCAAGGTCTGTAGAAAGATGTGAATAAGCAGTAGTAAGGTCAAAATGTCCTAAAAAGGAACAGACAATGGACACACACACACACACACAAACTTGCACATACACCCAAGAAAACACCCACGGAGACAGGCTCAGAAAACACACAACATACACACTTACAGACACCCACAGAAAATGCACAAAGACAGACACACAGACCCTCACAGAGAGACCCACAGAAAAAAAATACATACACACTCATAGAGACACCAACAAAAGCACAAAGACATAAACACAGACACCCACAGAAACACTCACAGGAGGTAACTTTTTTGCAAATCCCCTAAATCAACAGTGTGTGACATGTATGATAAAAAAAGTAGCAGACATTAAGAGATCACTTTTTAAAGAATCATATTTGTAAATGTACAAACAAAAGTACTTCTGTGAATTCAAAATTGTCATAATTGATCTGTCAGAATGGGTGGATAAAGAAAAGTACTTTTAAAAGGTTGAGATATGTTTGGAGTCCCCCCCCCCCCCATTTTCCCCAACCAAAAGCACCACTTCAAATCTGTTGTACAAATGTTCCCATCTGTATTCTATATGGTCTTGGTGGAACCATAAGCTGTGGTACTCAGTCTCATACCATTAGATCTGGTTAAATGCAGGACTTATTTGTATGTATTTCAAAATGAAGTCAGCTGTAGTGTAAACTAAACAGTGTTAAGTTAACCTGTCTCATTTCAAACACTGAGCAATCTTAGCCTGACAGTATAACATGTTATGCAGATGTACAAATTTTAGATAAAATATCTCCTCGCATCTGGAAAGTCCTTGCATAAAGGGGCAGTAAACTGGAATATAATATATATATATATATATATATATATACTAAATATATATATATATATATATATATATATATATATATATACAGTACATATATATATAAATATAAATTTAAATAAAATCAATCTACCAAAAGGGCGCTCACCATTTATGTATTGAGGAGGAAAACTTTCTGCATGGTTTTAAATTAAATATAGAATTTATACAGCATTGTCAAAAAAATCATAAATACACTGCTGCATATTGCTAAAAAAAAATGTTTTTTTATGGACCCCTGGCCCCACCATACAACTACCACACTGAAGTTACAATCCAAAATTGCACAAATAAATAAAAAACATTTACTAAGTCCTACCTACTCTGCAAATAAAAGTGATCTGCCGTCTGACTCAGACACACACTGTACAAACTAAAATACCAATTCTATCTCACACTGTTCATAGAAATCCTCTCAAATGCTAATGCTTTACTCCTTGTAATAACATGTCCCAAACTCAATAGCACTCTGCTGTAGCACCCTCTAGTGGCTGCCAAAATGTAAAAAATAATATATATATTTTTTTAATAATAGTTGCGCTTGCCTCATGGGGCCCACTGGACCCTGACAAGAGTTGTTATATAGTTTATAGATTTTAACTCTTTTCAATATTTTATTAATATTTATATGAATCATTTCTATCAGAAATTATATATATATATATATATATATATATATATATATATATATATATATATAAATATAAAATATATATATATATAGTACATCAGTACATGATCAACGTTTCCGCTCCAACCTGGGCCTTTATCAAGGTCTTGTTGAAAATATAATTTGAGTTGACTTTAAACTGATTAATGGAACAGACAGCCAGCTTCACTTTAATGGAAAGATACATTGATGTTGTGAAGCAACTGTGATAAGCGATTGAGATCTATTGATTGAGTGATACAAACAAACACAGCCCTGTTTAAATAACTGTGAGTAATGGAAACACTGAGCACCCAGGGAGCAATGTCGGAAGAGAGGACAATCACTTATTCCTTTGACAGTTCAGTAGCGGAACAGATCCTGTTTATATATATATATATATAAATAACATATGTGTGTGCATATATGTGTATATATGTATGTATACATGTATATACATACATTTATACACATATAAACACATATGTACACATGTATATACATATAAATAAATATATATATATATATATATATATATATATATATATATATATATATATATACAGGTAGCCCTCAGTTTACGCAGGGGTTAGGTTCCAGAAGGAATGGTTGTAAATTGAAACCATTGTAAATTGAAACCTAGTTTATAATGTAAGTCAATGGGAAGTGAGGGAGTTAGGTTCCAGGCCCCTCTCAAAATTGTCATAAGTAACACCTAATACATTATTTTTAAAGCTTTGAAATGAAAACGTTAAATGCTAAACAACATTATAAACAATATCAAAACATCACACAACACAGAATATATAATTAAACTAAGTTAAATGAACAAACATTTGCTGAACAGCATCTAATAAAATAATTACACAACAGATTGTATCATCATCAAACTAAGTTAAATGAACAAAAACATTTGCTGAACAGCATTATAACCCTAATAAAAAAATCACACAACACAGACTTTACTTGCATTTTTCTGCAAACAGTTATTTGTATTGTTAGGATGTTAGATAATATTGGGTCTGTAGCAATTCTATGCATTCCAGTATGGACTGATTCATAGACAAGAAGATCTTGTTCCTTTGAAAGCTTTGCTCGATAGCTAATGTCTGTGGTCTGTGTACACTGATTCATTTCAGCCTGCATGTGTGTATCTTTGCTGCAACACAAGCGGAGAGCTCCACCTACTGGTTATTTTAATCAATGCACACAATGCTTTTCAATAGCAGTCACATGACTGAAAAAAAAGGTTGTTATTTGAACCGGCGTAAACCGAAGGCCACCTATATACGCATTTCCATTAAAATACCTGAAAACATGAAAAAAATGTATTCAATTTAATATTGTACAATGTGTTTTACTTTGTATTTACTATACATATTTAACATTCCAATATTTTTCACATAGTAGAAAATGATCTTAGTATTTTAAAATATACACTGTATTATGTATATATGTGTGTGTGTGTGTATATGTATATATATATATATATATATATATATATATATATATATATACAGTATATTACAAAACATTTATTTTATATATATTAAATAAAAAGATTTTCTTTTATGTGAAGAACATTGGAATGTGAAGTATGAAATATATGTAACTACTCTTAGGATTAGCACTGTAGTTGTAATGTGGTGTCAGGTGATAATCGTTTTTTTTTTTTAAAGTGCACTCCATTGAAATCTATGGGGCAAATGCATTAACAAAGTAGTGATTTGCTTTCAACTTGTAATACCCACAAGCATTAATAGTTTCTTCCAGCAGTGTTTGCTCATGAGCAGAAATGCTAAATAGCATGCCACTTGTAATCTGGCTCTATATGTTTAAGCTCCAAAAACGGGTTGAACGACTAGTTAAAGTACAGATTGAAAGCCGCACAGCAGTTTTTACAACCGGGTTCCTCGAGTACCCCCAACAGGCCAGTTTTTCATTATGGCTGAACTAGAGCACAGGTGAAATAATCAACTGATCAATTACCATGGTAACTAACCAACCCTCACCCATCAGCTGATTATTTTACCTGTGCTCTAGTTCAGCTATAATGAAAACCTGGTCTGTTGGGGATACTTGAGGACCATGGTTAAGACACACTGCTGTAAATCACTGCTAGCCCCAAGTGGTAACTTCCAGTCATCCAATCAGCAGTAGTCACACAATAATGTAATCTCGGGACAAGCAATGATCTGTGGCTCCCAAATTGTACTTTATGCCTTTGCAGGAGCTAAAGACGTAGCATTGCAGGGGCACTAGTGTTGTAATGAATTAGGGCATGTCATGTTTCCACCCTTTAAACAGTTTAATACTGTTGTTTGTATATGATACTGTTTATAGTAATTAAATATTGATGAAATAAAGATAAGGATTGCAGTTATTAAAACACTTGAGAGATAGGTCTAGCAGAACACTAAGTATATGATTCTGTATATTCATTAAGCCTTAAGAACATAATAAAATGGATCATTAATTCTCATAATTAATTATGAGCTAGAGAACAAATATGTAAAAATAAAGCTCTCTTGTAAAAGTTGAATCTAGTGGCCTTTTTGACCTTGAGATATCCTCTATATATTTTTGAACAAGCAAATGATTTTCATAATTTGTATAAATCTGACTTTAAAGCACACAAATCATAATACAAGAAATATAGATTAGTAAATGTTTCAAAATAAGTAAATTATAATTGCAAATCATTCAACCAATTTTATGCAAATTAGCAGATTCAAAATGTAAAACCACAGAACCAGAAAAAAAAAAATATAAAAAGATAATAGTTCATAAAGTGAGGATGAAAAATACAAGAACAATTAAAATAACATTAAAGGGACATAATACTCATATGCTAAATCACTTGAAACTGATGCAGTATAACTGTAAAAAGCTGACAGGAAAATATCACCTGAGCATCTCTATGTAAAAAAGGAAGATATTTTACCTCACAATTTCCTCAGCTCAGCAGAGTAAGTTCTGTGAAAAAAGTTATACTCAGCTGCAGCCCAGCTGCAGATAAAAAAATAATAAATTAATAGCAGCCAATCAGCATTAGCAGTGCTGAGGCCATGAACTCTTTTACTGTGATCTCATGAGATTTGACTTAACTCTCATGAGATTTCATTGTAAACTTCCTTACACTGAATAGGGAAATAACATGAGAGTGCACGAGGCTCAATCCTTCGGCTGTCTCGGGACAGACATACTGATTTGCTGCTTAGAAGTCCTTTACAATGGGATGTGGCTACTGAGGAACTTTTGAGGTAAAATATATTTCTTTTTTACATAGAGATGTTCAGGTGATATTTTCTAGTCAGCTTTTTACAGCTATGCTGCATCACTTTCAAGTGTTTCAACATTTGGGTATCAACGTACTATGCTGAGCTGAGGAGATTGTGAGGTAAAATATCTTCCTTTTTTACATAGAGATGCTCAGGTGATATTTTCCTGTCAGCTTTTTACAGTTATACTGCATCAGTTTCAAGTGATATTTGAAAGAAGTCTCCAAAATAATTTATATAGATGCAAATGATTATTTTGATATATATATTTCTCTATTATGTAACTCTATAGAGTTTGTAGAAGATAAAAGGCAGTAAAATAATAGATATTTAAGGTGAGGGTCTATACATTTCTTGCAATTTAATGTAGTCACAGTACAGCTGCTCCTTATGTAGAAATCATTGTCTCATCCATTTTCCTTTTTCCTTCTTGTAGAATTTAAAAGCAGTAAAATGTAAACAAAACAATTTGAGATTGTAATGTAATATGTTTATATGTAGAAAAAGACTTTGCAATGTGTATTCTTCAATTATTTTTCTTGGTTTGCTGTAAAATACACTGATTTTGTATAAAAAATGTGCATGTCCCAACCTCCATAGAGACTGAGAGATCAATTAAAAAAAAAACAGAATTTATGCTTACCTGATAAATTACTTTCTCCAACGGTGTGTCCAGTCCACGGCGTCATCCATAACTTGTGGGAATATCTCTTCCCCAACAGGAAATGGCAAAGAGTACAGCAAAAGCTGTCCATATAGTCCCTCCTAGGCTCCGCCCACCCCAGTCATTCGACCGACGGACAGGAGAAAAACAGGAGAAACTATAAGGTGCCGTGGTGACTGTAGTTAAAGAAATAAATTCATCAAACCTGATTAAAAAACCAGGGCGGGCCGTGTACCGGACACACCGTTTGAGAAAGTAATTTATCAGGTAAGCATAAATTCTGTTTTCTCCAACATTGGTGTGTCCGGTCCACGGCGTCATCCATAACTTGTGGGAACCAATACCAAAGCTTTAGGACACGGATGAAGGGAGGGAGCCAATCAGGTTGCCTAAACGGAAGGCACCACGGCTTGCAAAACCTTTCTCCCAAAAATAGCCTCCGAAGAAGCAAAAGTATCAAATTTGTAGAATTTGGCAAAAGTGTGCAGGGAAGACCAAGTCGCTGCCTTACATATCTGATCAACAGAAGCCTCGTTCTTGAAGGCCCATGTGGAAGCCACAGCCCTAGTAGAGTGAGCTGTGATGCGTTCAGGAGGCTGCCGTCCGGCAGTCTCGTAAGCCAATCAGATGATGCTTTTCAGCCAAAAGGAAAGAGAGGTAGCAGTAGCTTTTTGACCTCTCCTCTTGCCAGAATAAATGACAAACAGAGAAGACGTTTGTCTGAAATCCTTTGTAGCTTCTAAATAGAACTTTAAAGCACGAACTACATCTAGATTGTGTAACAAACGTTCCTTCTTTGAAACTGGATTCGGACACAAAGAAGGCACAACTATTTCCTGGTTAATATTCTTGTTGGAAACAACCTTTGGAAGGAAACCAGGTTTAGTGCGCAAAACAACCTTATCTGAATGGAACACCAGATAGGGCGGATTACACTGCAGAGCAGATAACTCAGAAACTCTTCTAGCAGAAGAGATAGCAACCAAAAACAGAACTTTCCAAGATAACATCTTGATATCTATGGAATGTAGAGGTTCAAACGGAACCCCTTGAAGAACTGAAAGAACTAAATTCAGACTCCAGGGAGGAGTCAAAGGTCTGTAAACAGGCTTGATCCTGACCAAAGCCTGAACCAAAGCTTGAACATCAGGCACAGCTGCCAGTCGTTTGTGTAATAAGACAGATAAAGCAGAAATCTGTCCCTTTAGAGAACTCGCTGATAATCCCTTATCCAAACCTTCTTGGAGAAAAGAAAGGATCCTAGGAATTTTGATCTTACTCCATGAGAATCCCTTGGATTCACACCAACAGATATATCTTTTCCATATTTTATGATAAATCTTCCTAGTTACAGGTTTTCTGGCTTGTATCAGAGTATCTATTACCGAATCCGAAAACCCACGCTTAGATAAAATCAAGCGTTCAATTTCCAAGCCGTTAGCTGAAGGGAAACTAGATTTGGATGTTCGAATGGACCTTGTACTAGAAGATCCTGTCTCAAAGGTAGCTTCCATGGTGGAGCCGATGACATATTCACCAGGTCTGCATACCAAGTCCTGCGTGGCCACGCAGGAGCTATCAAAATCACAGAGGCCCTCTCCTGCTTGATCCTGGCTACCAGCCTGGGAATGAGAGGAAACGGTGGAAACACATAAGCTAGGTTGAAGGTCCAAGGCGCTACTAATGCATCCACTAGAGTCGCCTTGGGATCCCTGGATCTGGACCCGTAGCAAGGAACCTTGAAGTTCTGACGAGACGCCATTAGATCCATGTCTTGAATGCCCCACAATTGAGTCAACTGAACACCACATACTCTTCACCATCTCCGTGGAGATGTTGCCTGTGCAACGGCAAAGAGAATGACTGGGGTGGGCGGAGCCTAGGAGGGACTATATGGACAGCTTTTGCTGTACTCTTTGCCATTTCCTGTTGGGCAAGAGATATTCCCACAAGTTATGGATGAAGCCGTGGACCGGACACACCAATGTTGGAGAAACAGACAATACTGCAAATTACCTAGACTAGCTACATACTAGATAAGAATTGCTCAGATCAGTGAACAAACTCATTTACAAATAGCTCTTTTTTGCCAAAAGTAATGGAAATAAGATAAACATACTCACCTGATTATTTAAGTGATTGCCTGACAATTTTAAATTATTTTAAAACATTTGTATATATAACACCTACCCGCACTCTTTAACGAAAAAATACAAAAAGTTATTTGTGAAAGAAATGCAAACAGTTTTTTTATTAATTCATAATAAGACTATATTTTGTGTGGTGCACAATATTTAAAACAAAATGACTGGGCATTCCCAGTCATAGTTAAAAACCCAGCATCAGGTAGGGTTAAGGGAATCCCATCAATTGATAGAATCTTGTAAAAAAAAAATGAATGCATACATAGAGAAAATGATTATTAAATGCAAGTGGTATTTCCCAATTTTGTATCTCGATTCTCAGCAATAACATGCTATATGCTGCCTGTAATAAAGTTAGAAAGCTTTGATATCCAGAAATAAAAGTTAATATCCAGAAAAGAAAGTTAATACATCATATTCAAGCCATGCACTCTTTTAATAACGAGTCGTATTAGGGCTAGGTTACAAGTGGCGCACTAACTGTTTTGCGCAAGCGATAAGGGTTTTATCGCAGCTCTTTGCACGTTGGAAGTAGAGTGCATATTACAAATTGAAGGTAAACCCGTTTGCTCAAGAGTAATTGAATTTAATGCACGTCTGAATAGCACAACTTAAGAGCTCTGGTTAACAGTTACGCTTGGCTTAAAAGTTGCACAAAACACATCAAAATTACATTTAAAAGTATAGTTACACTCATAATAACACTATTTTCCACGCAATGTTCCAATATTAAGATGCAATGTATCAAAACGGCAATAAAACAGATACAAACTCACCCAGAATCTAAGGTGAATAAGACACAGATGTACCCCTTATCCTATGTGATTCACCGGACCACATGGATAGCAAGTTCATAGCAGCCTGTATTGTCCAAGCAGACCATTCACAGGCGGGCGGATGTTTTCCCTTCAGTGTCGGTTCTTATAGACTGCTGAAGATGTCTTATCTATTTCTTTAGGTGCAGGATTAGGGATGGGCGAATGTTTTGCAACATTAAAAAAAAGAAACCAATTGTAACACATTCGTTCATTTCAATTTTTTACATTTGTTTAATGCAATAGTATTTTCTAATGCTATCTTTACATATAATATTCAATCCAAATTTTCCTAATTTGAATATTGCATAATTAGAATCAAATTATGCAATATTCGAATTAGAAAATTTCTAATTAATATATTTCAAATAGTCACCTATATTATGAGTCTTGCGTTAGCCTTAAAAAGCAGCGTTGAGAGGTCCTAACGCTGCTTTTTAATGCCCGCTGGTATTATGAGTCTTGAAGGTACAGGTGTACCGTTCACTATTTTGGCCAGACTCGAAAATACCGCAAAACCACTTACGTAAATTGAGCATCCTCTTTTTTCAATGGGACTTGCATAGCGCTGGTATTACGAGTCTGCCAAAAAGTAAAACGGTAGACCCTCTCCTGTCAAGACTGGTAAAGCATTTTAAAGTCAGTAGTTGTGCTAAAAAGTACACTAACACCCATAAACTACCTATTAACCCCTAAACCGAGGCCCCCCACATTGCAAACACTATAATAAATATTTTAACCCCTAATCTGCTGAACCGGACATCACCGCCACTATAATAAATATATTAACCCCTAAACCGCCGCACTCCTGCCTCGCAAACATTAGTTAAATTTTTATTAACCCCTAATCTGCTGGCCCTAACATCGCCGCCACCTACCTACATTTATTAACCCTTAATCTGCCACCGCCAACGTCGCCGCCACTATATTAAAGTTCTTAACCCCTAAAAAAAGTCTAACCCTAAACCCCCTAACTTAAATATAATTTAAATAAATCTAAATAAAATTACTACAATTAACTAAATTATTCCTATTTAAAACTAAATACTTACCTATAAAATAAACCCTAAGATAGCTACAATATAACTAATAGTTACATTGTAGCTAGCTTAGGATTTATTTTTATTTTACAGGCAACTTTGTATTTATTTTAACTAGGTAGAATAGTTATTAAATAGTTATTAACTATTTAATAGCTACCTAGTTAAAATAAAGACAAATTTACCTGTAAAATAAAACCTAGTTACAATAACACCTAACACTACACTACAATTAAATTAATTAATTCCCTAAATTAACTACAATTAAATAAAATTATCTAAAGTACGAAAAACCCTCCACTAAATTACAGAAAATAATAAAATAATTACAAGTTTTTTAAAGTTATTACACCTAATCTAATCCCCCTAATAAAATAAAAAAGCCCCCCAAAAATAATAAAAAGCCCTACCCTATACTAAACTACAAATAGCCCTTAAAAGGGCCTTCTGCGGGGCATTTCCCCCAAATAATCAGCTTTTACCTGTAAAAAAAAGTACAATACCCCCCCAACATTAAAACCCACCAGCCACACACCCAACCCTATTCTAAAACCCACCCAATTCCTCCTTAATAAAACCTAACACTAACCACTTGAAGATCACCCTACCTTGAGAAGTCTTCACCCAACCGCGCCAAAGTCCTCAACAAAGCCAGGCAAAGTGGTCCTCCAGACGGGCAGACGTCTTCATCCAAGCCGGGAAGAAGAGGTCCTCCAGACAGGCAGAAGTCTTCATCCAGACGGCATCTTCTATCTTCATCCATCTGGTGCGGAGCGGGTCCATCTTCAAGACATCCGACGCGGAGCATCCTTCCTGGCCGACGACTACCCGATGAATGAAGGTTCCTTTAAGTGACATCATCCAAGATGGTGTCCCTTCAATTCCGATTGGCTGATAGAATGCTAAGGTAGGAAAAATCATATTGGCTGATGCAATCAGCCAATAGGATTGAACTTCAATCCTATTGGCTGATTGGAACAGCCAATAGAATGCAAGCTCAATCCTATTGGCTGTTCTAATCAGCCAATCGCATCAGCCAATAGGATTTCTCCTACCTTAATTCCGATTGGCTGATAGAAGTCTATCAGCCAATCGGAATTGAAGGGACACCATCTTGGATGACATCACTTAAAGGAACCTTCATTCGTCGGGTAGTCGTCAGCCAGGAAGGATGCTCCACGTCGGATGTCTTGAAGATGGACCTGCTCCACGCCGGATGGATGAAAATAGAAGATGCTGTCTGAATGAAGACTTCTGCCCATCTGGAGGACCTCTTCTTCCCGGCTTCGTTGAAGACTTCAGCCCGGTTGGATGAGACTTCGGCCTGGTTGGGTGAAGACTTGTCAAGGAAGGGAGATCTTCAAGGGGTTAGTGTTAGGTTTTATTAAGGGGGTATTGTGTGGGTTTTAGAGTAGGGTTGGGTGTGTGGGTGGTGGGTTTTGATGTTGGGGGGTATTGTACTTTTCTTTACAGGTAAAAAAGCTGATTACTTTGGGGCAATGCCCCTCAAAAGACCCTTTTAAGGGCTATTTGTAATTTAGTATAGGGTAGGGATTTTTATTATTTTGGGGGGCTTTTTTATTTTATTAGGGGGATTAGATTAGGTGTAGTTAGTTTAAAAAACTTGTAATTATTTTATTATTTTCTGTAATTTAGTGGGGGGGGTTTCGTACTTTAGATAATTTATTTAAATTGTAATTAATTGTATTTAGTTGAGGGAATTAATTTAATTATAGTGTAATGTAACATAGTTACATTAATTATAGTGTAATTGTAACATAGGTTAGGTTTTATTTTACAGGTAAATTTGTCTTTATTTTAACTAGGTAGCTATTAAATAGTTAATAACTATTTAATAACTATTGTACCTAGTTAAAATAAATACAAAGTTGACTGTAAAATAAAAATAAACCCTAACCTAGCTACAATTTAACTATTAGTTATAATTTAGCTATCTTAGGGTTTATTTTATAGGTAAGTATTTAGTTTTAAATAGGAATAATTTATCTTATTGTATTAATTTTATTTAGATTTATTAAAATTATATTTAAGTTAGGAGGGTTAGGGTTAGAATTAGGTTTATTGGTTAATAACTTTAATATAGTGGTGGCGACGTTGTGGGCGGCAGATTAGGCGTTAATAAATGTAGTTAGGTTGCGGCGATATTGGGGGCGGCAGATTAGGGGTTAATAAATATAATGTAGGGTTCGGCAATGTTGGGGGCAGCAGATTAGGGGTTCATAACAAGTATAATGTAGGTGGCGGCGGTGTCTGGAGCAGCAGATTAGGGGTTAATAATATAATGCAGGCGTCTGAGATGTCGGGGCGGCAGATTAGGGGTTAATAAGTATAAGATTAGGGGTGTTTAGACTCGGGGTACATGTTAGGGTGTTAGGTGTAGACATTAAAAGTATTTTCCCATCGGAATCAATGGGGCTGCGTTAGGAGCTTTACGCTGCTTTTTTGCAGGTGTTAGTTTTTTTTTCAGCCGGCTCTCCCCCATTGATTCCTATAGGGAAATCATGCACAAGCACGTTTTACCAGCTCACCGCTACCGTAAGTAGTGATGTCGCGAACCTAAAATTTTCGGTTCGCGAACGGCAGACTCGAACTTCCGGTATTGTTCGCGAACCGCCATTGAATTCAATATGCAGGCGAACTTTAAAACCTACAAGGACTCTTTCAGGCCACAATAGTGATGGAAAAGTTGTTTCAAGGGTACTAACACCTGGACTGTCGCATGCTGGAGGGGGATCCCTGGCAAAACTCCCATGGAAAATTACATAGTTTATGCAGGGTCTACTTTTAAGCCATAATGGGTCTAAATCAACTAACATTCCCAAAGTGGCTGTCTCAAAACATCTCGGACAGAAGATAGATTGATAGATAGGATAGATAGATATACATAGATTGATAGTTAGATAGAATCGATAGAAGAGAAATACATATATTTGTTAGATATATAATTACCCTAATAAAGTCTAATAATTAAACATGCGTTCTTGGACCCAACTAGCTTGTGTTAATTAGTACTTTTCTTAGCACTTTATCGGGGGTGTTCTATATGGCCTGCCAGATTACCCTGAAAAATTATAATAATAAGACATGCGGTCTGCTACCTATTTTAACTAGGTTGTGTTTTAAGTACTACCATTCTTAGCACTTTAATCTCTGTAACTCCCCCTATTTGGTGAGGTCTATACGGCCTGGATGATTACCCATACAAAATATAATAAGACATCTGCTCTTGGTATGCGACCCATGGTAACTATGTTGTGTTAATTAGTAATGTCCTTTGCATTTTAATAGCTGTTACTCATACTCACCCTATTGCTGGAGGTCTATATGGCCTGCATGATTACCCTTACAAAATATAACAACCAAACATATGCTCTGGGACCCATGGTAAGTCGGTTGTGTTAAGTAGTACTGTTCTTTGCAGTTTAATACCTGTTACAACACCAAATGGTGGCAGGTCTATCTGGCCTTCATGATTAGCTGCACCCAAACCCAAAAAAAAGCCGAGTGGTCTTAGACTAACACCCATGGCTAACTCGGTTGTTTCAATTGGTACTATTCTTAGCACTTTCATCCCTGTTACGGGTGGTCTACATGGCCATCATGATTAGCCGAACAAAATACTACAATCCAACCTTTGCTCAGTCTTCATAGGCCCTTCATTGTCTGTATTTTGATAGTACAGTTCTTATTATTTTTATAGCTGATACAACACCGAATGGTGGCAGCTCTATATGGCCTGCATGATTAGCCGCACCCAATACAAAAATAAATCCAAGCGGTCTTGGATTACCACCCATGGCTAACTCTGTTGTTTCAAGTAGTACTATTCTTAGCACTTTCATCTCATCATCCCTGTTACTTCCAGGACTCTCGGTGGTGGTCTACATGGCCATCATGATTAGCCTAACCAAATACTACAATCCAACCTTGGCTCAGTCTTCCTAAGGCCCTTCATTGACTGTATTTTGGTAGTACTGTTCTTATTAGTTTAATAGCTGATACGACACCGAATGGTGGCAGCAATATATGGCCTACTTGAATAGCCGCACCCAAAGCCAAAAAAAAGCCAAGCGGTTTTGCACTAACACCCATGGCTAACTCTGTTGTTTCAAGTTCTACTATTCTTAGCTCTTTCATCTCATCCCTGTTACTTCCAGGACTCTCGGTGGTGGTCTACATGGCCATCATGATTAGCCTAACCAAATACTACAATCCAACCTTGGCTCAGTCTTCCTAAGGCCCTTCATTGGCTGTATTTTGGTAGTACTGTTCTTATTAGTTTAATAGCTGTTACGACACCGAATGGTGGCAGCTCTATATGGCCTGCATGAATAGCCGCACCCAAAGCCCAAAAAAAGCCAAGCGGTTTTGCACTAACACCCATGGCTAACTCTGTTGTTTCAAGTTCTACTATTCTTAGCTGTTTCAAGTTCTACTATTCTTAGCTCTTTCATCTCATCCCTGTTACTTCCAGGACTCTCAGTGGTGGTGGTCTACGTGGCCATCATGATTAGCCTAACCAAATACTACAATCCAACCTTGGCTCAGTCTTCCTAAGACCCTTCATTGGCTGTATTTTGGTAGTACTGTTCTTATTAGTTTAATAGCTGATACAACACCGAATGGTGGCAGCTCTATATGGCCTGCATGAATAGCCACACCCAAAGCCAAAAAAAAGCCAAACGGTTTTGAACTAACACCCATGGCTAACTCTGTTGTTTCAAGTTCTACTATTCTTAGCTCTTTCATCTCATCCCTGTTACTTCCAGGACTATCAGTGGTGGTGGTCTACATGGCCATCATGATTACCCTCACCAAAATATAACAACAATACGTGCGTGCAGGGAACCATGGTAAGCTTACTTCCTTTCGCAAAATCGAGTATAACAGTTGCAGGCAGAGTTTCTGACCCTGCATTATGGCTGCACCTCTCCCTAAAAGAGGCATGCGTTACAGAGTCTGTGGGCATGTATGCAAAGAGCTGGCCTGCCTAAAAAGAGGAGCAAGGCTGTACAGGTTGTTCTCCTTCAGCCGTTTTATACGCTGTCCCATGGCCACGACCCTCAACAACCACAACAGAATGAAACACCACATATGCCATCCTTTTGAACAACCGAGTACAGGTATGGCATTGATTTTAGTTACACGGCGATATTTATTATGAACCGTGAAATAGAAAACAAAAACATGATTGGACACCCAGTACAGTACAGGTCATTCTCCTTCTGCCTTTTTAGAATAGTGTTCCGGACCCCCAACAAAAACAACAGCATGAAAGAGGAGATATGTCATCCTTTTGAATAATAGATTACAGGAAAGGCATTGCTTTTAGAATCCCAGAGATCATTTATATGACCCGGGAAATAGAAAAAAACATTGATTAGACACCCGTTACACTTATTTATCCTCAGGCCTTTTTAATAAGAGGGTCCCGGAGCCTCAACTGAAACAACAGCATGAAAGAGGAGATATGTCATCCTTTTGAATAATAGATTACAGGAAAGGCATTGATTTTAGAAACCCACAGATCATTTATATGACCCGTGAAATAAAAAAAAACATTGATTAGACACCCGTTACACTTATTTATCCTCAGGCCTTTTTAATAAGAGGGTCCCGGAGCATCAACCAAAACAACAGCATGAAAGAGGAGATATGTCATCCTTTTGAATAATAGATTACAGGAAAGGCATTGCTTTTAGAATCCCAGAGATCATTTATATGACCCGGGAAATAGAAAAAAACATTGATTAGACACCCGTTACACTTATTTATCCTCAGGCCTTTTTAATAAGAGGGTCCCGGAGCCTCAACCGAAACAACAGCATGAAAGAGGAGATATGTCATCCTTTTGAATAATAGATTACAGGAAAGGCATTGATTTTAGAAACCCACAGATCATTTATATGACCCGTGAAATAGAAAAAAACATTGATTAGACACCCGTTACACTTATTTATCCTCAGGCCTTTTTAATAAGAGGGTCCCGGAGCCTCAACCAAAACAACAGCATGAAAGAGGAGATATGTCATCCTTTTGAATAATAGATTACAGGAAAGGCATTGATTTTAGAATCCCAGAGATCATTTATATGACCCGGGAAATAGAAAAAAACATTGATTAGACACCCGTTACACTTATTTATCCTCAGGCCTTTTTAATAAGAGGGTCCCGGAGCCTCAACCAAAACAACAGCATGAAAAAGGAGATATGTCATCCTTTTGAATAATAGATTACAGGAAAGGCATTGATTTTAGAATCCCAGAGATCATTTATATGACCCGGGAAATAGAAAAAAACATTGATTAGACACCCGTTACACTTATTTATCCTCAGGCCTTTTTAATAAGAGGGTCCCGGAGCCTCAACCAAAACAACAGCATGAAAGAGGAGATATGTCATGCTTTTTAATGATAGATTACAGGAAAGGCATTGCTTTTAGAATCCCAGAGATCATTTATATGACCTGGGAAATAGAAAAAAACATTGATTAGACACCCGTTACACTTAGTTTTCCTCAGGCCTTTTTAATAAGAGGGTCCCGGAGCCTCAACCAAAACAACAGCATGAAAGAGGAGATATGTCATCCTTTTAAATAATAGATTACAGGAAAGGCATTGATTTTAGAATCCCAGAGATAATTTATATGACCCGGGAAATAGAAAAAAACATTGATTAGACACCGTTACACTTATTTATGCTCAGGCCTTTTTAATACGAGGGTCCCGGAGCCTCAACCGAAACAACAGCATTAAAGAGGAGATATGTCATCCTTTTGAATAATAGATTACAGTAAAGGCATTGATTTTAGAAACCCACAGATCATTATTTGCAACCGTGAAATAGAAAAAAATATTGATTAGATACCCGTTACACTTATTTATCCTCAGGCCTTTTTAATACGAGGGTCCCGGAGCCTCAACCGAAACAACAGCATGAAAGAGGACATATGTCATCCTTTTGAATAATAGATTACAAGAAAGGCATTGATTTTAGAAACCTACAGATCATTTATATGACCCGTGAAATAGAAAAAAACATTGATTAGACACCTGTTACACTTATTTATCCTCAGGCCTTTTTAATAAGACAGTCCCGGAGCCTCAACAAAAACAACAGCATGAAAGAGGAGATATGTCATCCTTTTGAATAATAGATTACAGGAAAGGCATTGATTTTAGAATCCCAGAGATCATTTATATGACCCGGGAAATAGAAAAAAACATTTATTAGACACTCGTTACACTTATTTACCCTCAGGCCTTTTTAATACGAGGGTCCCGGAGCCTCAACCGAAACAACAGCATGAAAGAGGAGATATGTCATCCTTTTGAATAATAGATTACAGTAAAGGCATTGATTTTAGAAACCCACAGATCATTATTTGCAACCGTGAAATAGAAAAAAACATTGATTAGACACCCGTTACACTTATTTATGCTCAGGCCTTTTTAATACGAGGGTCCCGGATCCTCAACAGAAACAACAGCATGAAAGAGGAGATATGTCATCCTTTTGAATAAAAGATTACAGTAAAGGCATTGATTTTAGAAACCCACAGATCATTATTTGCAACCGTGAAATAGTAAAAAACATTGATTAGACACCCGTTACACTTATTTATCCTCAGGCCTTTTTAATACGAGGGTCCCGGAGCCTCAACAGAAACAACAGCATGAAAGAGGACATATGTCATCCTTTTGAATAATAGATTACAAGAAAGGCATTGATTTTAGAAACCTACAGATCATTTATATGACCCGTGAAATAGAAAAAAACATTGATTAGACACCCGTTACACTTATTTATCCTCAGGCCTTTTTAATAAGACGGTCCCGGAGCCTCAACCAAAACAACAGCATGAAAGAGGAGATATGTCATCCTTTTGAATAAAAGATTACAGTAAAGGCATTGATTTTAGAAACCCACAGATCATTATTTGCAACCGTGAAATAGTAAAAAACATTGATTAGACACCCGTTACACTTATTTATCCTCAGGCCTTTTTAATACGAGGGTCCCGGAGCCTCAACCGAAACAACAGCATGAAAGAGGACATATGTCATCCTTTTGAATAATAGATTACAGGAAAGGCATTGATTTTAGAAACACTGAGATAATTAGTTGCAACCGGGAAATAAAAAAAAACATTGAACAGACACCCAGTACACTTCATTATCCATTATCCATAGGCCTTTTCAGCAGAGGCTCCAGGACCCTCAACAAAAACAAGAGCAGGGAGCTGGGCATAGGTGTACAATGGAGTGTGACAATAATAATCTGAAGGTGAAGATTGCGTAGTTGTGGCATTTTAATTTTGTTATCGTGGGAACTTAGTACTTGCAATGACCTTGCTCTGGTGAATCCATATCGCAAATGTGTTATTTAACCCCTTAATGACCGCAGCACTTTTCCATTTTCTGTCCGTTTGGGACCAAGGCTATTTTTACATTTCTGCTGTGTTTGTGTTTAGCTGTAATTTTCCTCTTACTCATTTACTGTACCCACACATATTATATACCGTTTTTCTCGCCATTAAATGGACTTTCTAAAGATACCATTATTTTCATCATATCTTATAATTTACTATAAAAATTTTTATAAAATATGAGGAAAAAATTGAAAAAAACACACTTTTTCTAACTTTGACCCTCAAAATCTCCTACACTTCAACAACTACCAAAAAACTCCCATGCTAAATAGTTTCTAAATTTTGTCCTGAGTTTAGAAATACTCAATGTTTACATGTTCTTTGCTTTTTTTGCAAGTTATAGGGCAATAAGTACAAGTAGCACTTTGCTATTTCCAAATTTTTTAAAAAAAAATTAGCGATAGTTACATTGGAACACTGATATCTGTCAGGAATCCCTGATTAACCCTTCACATATATATATATATTTTAAAAGAACACAACCTAAGGTATTAAACATGGGGTATTTTGACTCTTTCCATGCAACTATTTTACCACCAATCTATGCCAAAGTTTGAAAAAAAGTGGTGATTTTTTGACAAAATAGCAATTCAAGAATACATTTACTGAGAACGTTAAGGGTTACTGCCAAATAACACCCCAATATGTCTTCACCAATATCTCCTGAGTACAGTGATACCACCTATGCATAAGTTTATTGGCTTGTTTGGGGGGTGTAATGCCAAATGTCCAACATGCGTTTGTGATTTTTTTTTCACATTTAACATATTTTCTTTGCCTATTGTCTTTTTGGGGGTATTTTAACATACCCCAATTTATTTGTTTCCATGAATGTGCATATTTTTTAAATGTTGACACCCCAAGGTATTGTATATGGTGTGCTTTGATGCATTTGAAGTAACTGTTTTAGCTAAAAAAATTGGAGAAAGTGTATGGTGGCATTTTTTCAATTTTCATTTTTACACACACATTGCTTTTTGACTATGATTTAGGAGAGACTGTTGTAAGTTAGTGCAAAAAAATACTTCAGGTTGTTTTCTGCTAGGCACCCTGAGTACACCTATGCCCCCCATGCATAGGTTTGCCAGGATTTTGGGAAGGTTATGTTACAATTTTATGACTTGTGATTTTAGTTATTAAGTGAGAGTATTTCTTCTGATAGGCCTATCTTTAGTTTGGGGCCTATTGTAAACCCCACTTTTATTTATTGCCATGAATGTGCATATTTTTTAAATGTTGACCCCCCAAGGTATTGTATATGGTGTGCTTTGATGGCTTTTTAGCCAAAAAAATTGGAGAAAGTGTATGGTGGCAATTTTTCAATTTTCATTTTTACACACACATTGCTTTTTGACTATGATTTAGGAGAGACTGTTGTAAGTTAGTGCAAAAAAAATACTACAGGTTGTTTTCTGCAAGGCACCTTGAGAACACCTATGTCCCCCATGCATAGGTTTGACAGGGGTTTTTGTAAAAAAAAAAAAAAGAACAGCCCCATTTTAGAAAAAAAAATATATTAGTGAAATGTAAAAATCTGGCAGATTAAAAGTAAAAAAATAACAACAAAAAATGTAACAGTAAATATAACAAAAAAAAATAACAGCAAATGTATTTATTTTTTAAAAATTGACCATTGTATGGTACCGCTTGAAGCAGTCCCCAATGCAGAGTCCAGGCTGTCCAGGGCAATCAGGACAGTGATATACAGTGTCCCTTCTCTGCCCCCTCTTGGTACAGACTCTGCATTTTTTTTGTGGTTATATGCCGGTTATAAGACTTGATGAACACTGGCTTCCTTATGATCTCAGCTCTGCCACGTACAGAGACCGCCACCGTCCTCTCTGTGTGGATGGTGGTAAGAAGGTATACATCCTTCTTGTCTCTGTACTTAAGTGCCAACAGCTCCTCTTGGCGCAGAGCTGAGGTCTCCCCCCTTCGTAGCCGGGTGCGTACAAGTTGTCCTGGGAAACCTTTGCGGTTCTTTTTAATAGTACCGCAAGCTACTGTATCAAAGCAATACAGTAGCTTGAACAAAAGGACACTTGTATAAAAATTGTCTAAGTACAAGTGATACCCTTTGTTCATTAGGGGTAATATCAGGTCCCAGACAATCTTGCCAGTGGTTCCCATATGTTCTGGGCAACCTGGAGGGTCAAGGTGGCTATCCTTTCCCTCATACACCCGGAAGGCCTGAGTATACCCAGTCTCGCTCTCACAGAGCTTATACACCTTTACCCCATACCTGGAGCGCTTGGAAGGAATATACTGCTTGAATCCCAGCCTTCCCTTATACTTCATCAGGGATTCATCAACGCATATATTCCTTCCAGGTGTATAAGCCTCTGCAAGCCTGGCAGAAAAGTGGGTAATCAGGGGGCGGATTTTATACAGCCTGTCAAATTGGGGATGCTCCCTAGGGGGGCACAGGCTGTTGTCGCTGAAGTGCATGAAATGAAGAATCATTTCATACCTCTGCCTCGACATACTCTGGGAGAAAATGGGGGTAGAGCAGATGGGGCTACTGCTCCAGTAGGAGCGAACGGAGGGTTTCTTTATGATGCCCATCAGCATAGTCAATGCCCAGAATTTTTTAAATTCTGGCACATTGATGGGGGCCCATTGCTGCTTTGCCAAATATGTTTCAGGCTTTGCAGCACGGTACTGATGGGCATATAAATTAGTTTGGGCGACAATGTTCCCCAATACATCATCACCCAGAAACACCTCCAGAAACTGTTGGGGGCTAAAACCTGCCACATCTATATTTATGCCAGCATTTGCTGTGAAGGGTGGGATATCTGGCCTCTGGAGATGAGGCGTTACCCACTCTTCAGCGGCAATGGCAGCAACACGCCTCCTTCTAGCAGGGGGGCTGGCAGGGGGGCTAGCAGCCACAGATACATCACTATCAGTTGAGACTGCATCTAATGATGTATCTGAGCATATGGCAGGGTCAAAATTGGGGTCTGAGTCAGACATAGAGGCATCTGACTCTGACGCAAGGATGGCATATGCCTCCTCAGCACTATATGTTTTCTTTGACATTATTGTATCTGTCACAGAAAACCAAAATTAATTAATTAACTAAATGGCCTTTGTTTTTTTTTTTAAAAAGTACAGCTATGCTAATGCCAGTGATTTATAGCGATCACTGGCAAGCTAGGGGTTAAATACGCTTTAAATTAAATTAAATTAGCTAAATGGCTCTGAAAGGAGCCTTTGGGTTTTTAAAAAATTACAACAACAAAAATGAACCCCTAAAAAAATGCACAGACAGCAAAAAAGTACAGCTATGCTAATGCCAGTGATTTATAGCGATCACTGGCAAGCTGGGGGTTAAATACTCTTTAAATTAAATTAAATTAAATTAGCTAAATGGCTCTGCAAAAAAAGTGCACAGACAGCAAAAAAGTACAGCTATGCTAATGCCAGTGATTTATAGTGATCACTGGCAAGCTAGGGGTTAAATACTCTTTAAATTAAATTAAATTAGCTAAATGGCTCTGAAAGGAGCCTTTGGGTTTTTAAAAAATTACAACAACAAAAATTAACCCCTAAAAAAAATGCACAGACAGCAAAAAAGTACAGCTATGCTAATGCCAGTGATTTATAGCGATCCCTGGCAAGCTAGGGGTTAAATACTCTTTAAATTAAATTAAATTAAATTAGCTAAATGGCTCTGCAAAAAAAGTGTACAGACAGCAAAAAAGTACAGCTATGCTAATGCCAGTGATTTATAGCGATCACTGGCAAGCTAGGGGTTAAATACTCTTTAAATTAAATTAGCTAAATGGCTCTGAAAAGAGCCTTTGGGTTTTTAAAAAATTACAACAACAAAAATTAACCCCTAAAAAAATGCACAGACAGCAAAAAAGTACAGCTATGCTAATGCCAGTGATTTATAGCGATCACTGGCAAGCTATGGGTTAAATACTCTTTAAATTAAATTAAATTAGCTAAATGGCTCTGAAAGGAGCCTTTGGGTTTTTAAAAAATTACAACAACAAAAATTAACCCCTAAAAAAATGCACAGACAGCAAAAAAGTACAGCTATGCTAATGCCAGTGATTTATAGCGATCACTGGCAAGCTAGGGGTTAAATACTATTTAAATTAAATTAAATTAGCTAAATGGCTCTGAAAGGAGCGTTTGGGTTTTTAAAAAATCACAACAACAAAAATTAACCCCTAAAAAATGCACAGACAGCAAAAAAGTATAGCTATGCTAATGCCAGTGATGTATAGCGATCACTGGCAAGCTAGGGGTTAAATAGTCTTTAAATTAAATTAAATTAGCTAAATGGCTCTGAAAGGAGCCTTTGGGTTTTTAAAAAAAAAATACAACAACAAAAATTAACCCCTAAAAAAATGCACAGACAGCAAAAAAAAGTGCAGCTGTGCTACTGCCAGTGATTTATAGTGATCACTGGCAAGCTAGGGGTTAATGGCTCTGAAAAGAGCCTTTGGATTTTAAATTTTTAA
Organism: Bombina bombina; assembly: GCF_027579735.1. Taxonomy (NCBI): domain Eukaryota; kingdom Metazoa; phylum Chordata; class Amphibia; order Anura; family Bombinatoridae; genus Bombina; species Bombina bombina. The sequence continues at coordinate 553,477,381 of NC_069504.1, read as the reverse complement.
AAAAATAAAAGAAATAAATCTCTCTCTGCTAAAATACAGGTCTCTCTCTCTCTCCAACAAAATAGCAAGTGAGGAGAGGGAGGGAGATCCACACTGATCAGAGTCAATATTTACAAATATTGACCTGATCAGACAAATGGGAGATTTTATTATTATTTTTTTTTTTGTAAGAAGGCTCAGATTGGGTGACCCTAGCTTGCCCCTATGGTGAGACAGGCTAGGGACACCCCCAGAGGCCCCATGATGCACTGGGCATCGCCATTTTGGAAGCCTCATGGGGGAGGGGGGGCTATATGTGGGGGCTTTTTTATTTTATATTTTATTTTTTTTCCCCATTTTTTATTTCATTTATACACTAACTAAGTGCCTCGACCCACCGAGGCACTTAGCACACTAGCAGAGCATCGGAAGCGTGTCCGATCGCTTCCGATGCTCTGCTGCACTGCCGGGCTCCACGTGGAGCAAAACCGGAAGTGATCACTCAAGGGGGAGTGATCAATCCGGTCCCGGCACTCCGTAACAGCACTGCAGGGATGCCTAGACATCAAGGCATCCCTGCAGTACTGTAATAGTGCCTGGAAGCGATCTTGATCGCTTCCAGCACTCACTTTAGCCGAGGACGTGCAGGGTACGTCGTCAGGCGTTAACTGCCTTTTTTTTTTCAGACGTACCCTGCACGTCCTCGGTCACTAAGGGGTTAAGCCACTGTTTGTCTATTTTTTTGAATATCAGCATTTGGTAAATGAAGCTCAACTTAAGGCTGGTGAGAACCGACCTTTCTTCTGGCTGTTTGCAAATGTTGTGGCTCTGGACAAACATGTGAATAAGGGGCCATCAGCCATATTCTGCACGCAACCCCTTTGATGATTGACGATAAACATGTGTCACCTGCAAGCAGAGCTCATTACTTCTGTCTAAATCATCTTCCTGGTATGGACAGGCCACTGTTTCCCACAGCAAGTACGAAGCTTGAAATACAAGATTGTCTTGAGTATGGTAGGAAACCAAAGTTTATTTAATTCTGTACTATCACCACAAAAAATGAACTTCTTGAAGCAACGAAAATGGCAGCAATTTCATGTGCTTATGGATGACAAGGATGTCCTGTCCTGTGGTGCACAGAGATGGAGAGGATTTTTTTTAATTTTTTTTATGCTCAGCAGAGGCTCCAGGACCCTCGACAAAACCAGCAGCAGGAAAGAGGACATATGGCATCCTTTTGAAAAAACGATTATAGGAAAGGCATTGATTTCAGAAACACAGAGATCATTAGTTGCAACCGGTAAATAGAAAAAAACATTGATTAGACACCCAGTACACTTATTTTTCCTTAGGCCTTTTTAATAGGAGGCTCCCGGAGCGTCAACAGAAACTACAGCATCAAAAAGTACATATGGCATCCTTGTGAATAATAGATTACAGGAAAGGCATTGATTTTAGAAACCCGTGGATAATTTTTTGCAACCGTGAAATCTAAAAAAACATAGATTAGACACCCAGTACACTTCTTTATCCTTAGGCCTTTTTAGCAGAGGCTCCAGGACCCTCAACAAAACCAGCAGCAGGAAAGAGGACATATGGCATACTTATGTAAATTAGATTACAGGAAAGGCATTGATTTTAGAAAGTGTTATAGGAGGAGTGGGAGATACTCTTCAAACATGCAGACTAAATTGTACACAAACATGCATGGCACACTTTGAATGTATACAATCTATACAATAATATCTAATATCTTACATGTATCAAATAAAAGTGTAGTACTGTTGTTTAGGTCTAGGGAATTAAGGGTTAATTACTCTTTAAATTTGTGGAGTGTGGGCGTGCTTTGTATATACCTTTTGTCCAATTGTATTGTATCACTGATATTTTAAGAATGCATTCACCTGCATGACACCTATAGCTATGATTACGGCTGCGTGCCGAAACATGTAAGCTTTGGTGTCACGCTCACACACCTCTTCTGTTTATGCTGTTTGTTTGCCTATTTGGCGTTTTAACTGAGCCCAATAAACTTGGATTTTATTTTGCACAAAAGCTGGATCCTGCCTTCTTTGTGACTTCATTGATTTTAGAAACACAGAGATAATTTAAATGACCCCGGAAATAGAAAAAAACAATGATTGGACACCCAGTACACTTCTTTATCCTTAGGCCTTTTTATAAGAGGCTCCCGGAGCCTCAACAGAAACAAGAGCATGAAAGAGGACATATGTCATCCTTTTGAATAATAGATTACAGGAAAGGCATTGATTTTAGAATCCCAGAGATCATTTATATGACCCGGGAAATAGAAAAAAACATTGATTAGACACCCAGTACACTTATTTATCCATAGGCCTTTTTAGCAGAGGCTCCAGGACACTCAACAAAAACAAGAGCAGGGAGGTGGGCATAGGAGTACAATGGAGTGTGACAATAATAATGTGAAGGGGAAGATTGCGGAGTTGTGTCATTTTAATTTTGTTATTGTGGGAAATACTTGCAATGACCTTGCTCTGGTGAATCCATATTGCAAATGTGTTTTTTTAAGGCACTGTTTGTCTATTTTTTGAATATCAGCATTTGGTAATTGAAGCTCAACTTAAGGCTGGTGAGAACCGACCTTTCTTCTGGATGTTTGCAAATGTTGTTGCTCTGGACAAACATGTGAATAAGGGGCCATCAGCCATATTCTGCACGCAACCCCTTTGATGATTGACGATAAACATGTGTCACCTGCAATCAGAGCCCGTTACTTCTGTCTAAATCATCTTCCTGGTATGGACAGGCCACTGTTTCCCACAGCAAGTCCGAATCTTGAACTACAAGATTGTCTTGAGTATGGTAGGAAACCAAAGTTTATTTAATTATGTACTATCACCACAAAAACTGAACTTCTTGAAGCAACGAAAATGCCAGCAATTTCATGTGCTTATGGATGACAAGGACGTCCTGTCCTGTGGTGCACAGAGATGGAGAGGATTTTTGCCCTCCCTGTACACTACCCAGATGTCTCCAACATCACCAGAAACACAAGACAGCGACTCTTAGTCTTGGGAAGTTCCTGGAGTGTTCCAGTAGCCATCTCTTTGCGTCCCGAAAGGAATACTTTATCAGTGTTTTTGTATACATCCGACAACAGCTTCGGAGACTGTGGTGACGCACATGTTATTTACTGTTGTTCCAGCTGTGGCAATATCAATTGGCATTAAAAAGGTAAGATTTGGGTGGGCGGAGCCTATAGCTGTTGCGGTAGGACATGTGTTTGAGGAGCTCCAGGTCTTACAATTTACTTAGGAGTTATTTTTCAACCTTAATTTAATTTTCTTTTTGGGATTCATAGTCACACTTTATGGGCACTAGTAGTCACCCCTTATATCAACGGGTACGGAGACCTGTTTTTTGCGTTTCCAATATTGCGCCGGATCCCAAACTAATCCTGAATGAAAAAAAATGTAAGATTTGGACTAGTGACGCACATTTTATGCACGCTGTGGCAATTGCAATTTGCAATAAAAATAATCTGCTAACAACAACCACTACCTACGACCACACCTGACTCCTGAAGTCATGCTTCAGTTATTAACTCAAGTTAAATCAATTTTTTTTTTTATTATTATGCTCAGCAGATTCAAAACATACCATTCTTCAATCTTCTAGTCATATCACACGACATGTCAAAATGCTGCATGGAAAATGGCAGTGTGCAAAGTCATAATCTTAGTGAACCTATAAGTGCATTACATTTTCTAAAATAAACAGAAATACAGAGAGAGAAAAAAAAAAAGGAAAGAGGACATATGGCATCCTTGTGACTAATAGATTACATTTAAGGCATTGATTTGAGAAACCCAGAGATAAATTGTTGCAACCGGGAAATCTAAAAAAAAATGGATTAGACACCCAGTACACTTATTTATCCTTAGGCCTTATTAGCAGAGGCTCCAGGACCCTCAACAAAACCAGCAGCAGTAAAGAGGACATATGGCATCCTTTAGAAAAATAAATTTCTGGAAAGGCATTGATTTTAGAAACACAGAGATCATTAGTTGCAACCGTGAAATCTCCAAAAACTTGGATTATACACCAAGTACACTTATTTATCCTTAGGCCTTTTTAGCAGAGGCTCCAGGACCCTCCACAAAACCAGCAGCATGAAAGATGACATATGGCATCCTTTAGAAAATTAGATTACAGGAAAGGCATTGATTTTAGAAACACAGAGATCAGTTATATGACCCGGGAAATAGAAAAAAACATTGATTGGACACCCAGTACACTTCTTTATCCTTAGGCCTTTTTATAAGAGGCTCCCTGAGGTTCAACAGAAACAACAGCATGAAAGAGGACATATGGCATCCTTGTGACTAATAGATTACAGGGAAGGCATTGATTTTAGAAACCCTGGGATAATTTGTTGCAACCGTGAAATATAAAAAAAAGATTGATTAGACACCCAGTACACTTCTTTATCCTTAGGCCTTTTTAGAAGAGGCTCCCGGAGCCTCAACAGAAACAACAGCATGAAAGAGGACATATGGCATCCTTGTGACTAATAGATTACAGGAAAGGCATTGATTTTAGAAACCCGGGGATAATTTGTTCCAACCGTGAAATCTAAAAAAACATAGATTAGACACCCAGTACACTTCTTTATCCTTAGGCCTTTTTAGCATAGGCTCCAGGACCCTCAACAAAACCAGCAGCAGGAAAGAGGACATATGGCATACTTTTGTAAATTAGATTACAGGAAAGGCATTGATTTTAGAAACACAGAGTTCAGTTAAATGACCCGGGAAATAGAAAAAAACATTGATTGGACACCCAGTACACTTCTTTATCCTTAGGCCTTTTTATAAGAGTGTCCCGGAGCCTCAACAGAAACAACAGCATGAAAAAGGACATATGGCATCCTTTTGAAAAATAGATTACAGGAAAGGCATTGATTTTAGAAACACAGAGAAAATTTGTTACAACCGGGAAATCTAAAAAAACATTGAATAGACACCCAGTACACTTCTTTATCCTTAGGCCTTTTTAGCAGAGGCTCCAGGACACTCAACAAAACCAGCAGTCGGAAAGAGGACATATGGCATCCTTTGTGAAAAAAAGATTATAGGAAAGGCATTGATTTTAGAAACCCGGGGATAATTTTTTGCAACCGTGAATTTGAATAAAAAAAATGATTGGATGGACACCCAGTACAATTCTTTCTCCTTAGGCCTTTTTATAAGAGGGTCCAGGACCCTCAAACAAAACACCAGCAGGAAAGAGGACATATGGCATACTTTTGAACAATAGAGTACAGGAAATGAATTGATTTTAGAAACCCATAGATATTTTTTTACAAATGGAAATTTGAATCAAAAAAATGATTTGATGGACACCCAGTACACCTCTTTCTCCTTAGGCCTTTTTATAAGAAGGTCCTGGACCCTCAAAAAAACACCAGCAGGAAAGAGGACGTATGGCATCCTTTTGAACAATAGAGTACAGGTACAGCATTGATTTTACAAACCCAGAGATCATTTTGGTCAATTGTTAAATAGAAAAAAAAATGAGTGGACACCCAGTACACCTCTTTCTCCTTAGGCCTTTTTATAAGAGGGTTCTGGACCCTCAAAAAAAACACCAGCAGGAAAGAGGATGTATGGCATCCTTTTGAACAATAGAGTACAGGTACAGCATTGATTTTACAAACCCAGAGATCATTTTGGTCAATTGTTAAATAGAAAAAAAAAATGAGTGGACACCCAGTACACCTCTTTCTCCTTAGGCCTTTTTATAAGAGGGTCCTGGACCCTCAAAAAAAACACCAGCAGGAAAGAGGACGTATGGCATCCTTTTGAACAATAGAGTACAGGTACAGCATTGATTTTACAAAACCAGAGATAATTTTGGTCAAATGTGAAATAGAAAAGAAAAATGAGTGGACACCCAGTACACCTCTTTCTCCTTAGGCATTTTATAAGAGGGTCCAGGACCCTCAAATAAAATACCAGCAGGAAAGAGAACATATGGCATACTTTGGAACAATAGAGTACTGGTACGGCATTGATTTGTGAAACCCACAGATAATTGTTTGTAAAAGTGAAATAGCCCCAAAAATCATGCTTGGACTCCCACTCCAGGTCGTTCTCCTTCAGCTTTTTTATAAGAGGGTCCAGCACCCTCAACAGAAACAACTGCAGTAAACACCACCACATATGCCATCCTTTTGCACAAGCGAGTACAGGTATGGCATCCATTTTAGAAACCCAGAGATAATTGAGAGGAACCAGGAACATTTTTCTAAAAACTGGATGGGGCACCCATTACTACAGGTCGTTCTCCTTCAGACTTTTTATATCATGGGCCACGACCCGCAACAGGCACAACAGCATGAAACACCACATATGCCACCCTTTTGCACAATAGAGTACAGGTATGTCATAGATGGAACACGGAGATAATTTAGAGCAACCAAGAGACGGATAAAGATGCTTGGTCGGTCCTACTCTTTCAAATTTGTGGCATTTTGCATTCAATTTAATGGTCCACCGGATATGAGTGGTGTGTTAAGTTGTACAATTTGTAACAGTTTAATCACTAGTGTTATGTGCCTTATTTTTTTTATTTGAGTTTTGTACCCACAGAGCTGCAGCAGAGGACAGAAAAATTCAGAATGTACAAATGACTGAAAAATTGGGGTATTGTTGTAGCAACTGCTGTAGCAGTGGCCAGAAAAATTGATGTTTGTAAAACATTTATAAAGTGCCCTAAAAGCTTGTGGCTTGAACACTAGTTGTTGGCGGATAAGTCAAGCAAGTCCTCCGGCTTTATAACCAAAAAAAAAAGGCCAGCCTGTGTACCAGTTGTAGCCCAAGCCAGCTTATCTCATCATCAAGAGTTTTTTATTCAAATGTATCGCCCAATGTCAGTCCCTTCGGGATCCAGCCCTCATTCATTTTTATAAAAGTGAGATAGTCAAGGCTTTTTTGACCTAGGCGACTTCTCTTCTCAGTGACAAAACCTCCTGCTGCACTAAAAGTCCTTTCGGACAGGACACTTGAAGCGGGGCAGGCCAGAAGTTCCATTGCAAATTGGGATAGCTCAGGCCACAAGTCCAGCCTGCACACCCAGTAGTCAAGGGGTCCATCGCTCCTGAGAGTGTCGAGATCCGCAGATAAAGCTAGGTAGTCTGCTACCTGTCGGTTGAGTCTTTCTCTAAGGCTGGATCCCGAAAGGCTCTGATGGTGCATGGGAGTTAAAAAGGTACGCATGTCCTCCATCAACAAGACGTCAGGAAAGTGCCCTGTTCCTTACCGCCGTGGTCGTGGGAGGAGGAGGAGGATTAATTACATCTCTTCCCCTGTTACATTCCCGTGGTGCTGTGACATCACCCTTATATGCTGTGTAAAGCATAGTTTTTAATTTATTATGAAAATGCTCCATCCTTTCTGACTTGCGGGAATTTGGTAACATTTCAGGCACATGCTTATACCGGGGTCAAGGAGCGTGGCACCCAGTACAGATCGTTCTCCTTCAGCTTTTTTATACGAGGGTCCCTCAACAGGCACAACAGCATGAAAGAACCCATTTGAACAAGGTTGGATGCTGAGCTAATCATGTCGCGTTCCTCCTCCTCACTGATCTCACTGATGGTATCTTCTTCCCCCCAGCCACGTACAACACCACGGGTACCAGAGAGGTGACAACAACAAGCACCCTGGGATGACTGTTGTGCTCGGTCTTCCTCCTCCTCATCCTCCTCAAAGCCACATTCCTCCTCTGACTCCTCTTCCTCACAATCCTCTTCCTGCGTTGCCGCCGGTCCAGCAAGCAATGCTGATTCGGCTGTTTGCGGGGGTGATGGACACCACAACTCTCCCGCTTCCTCTTTACGCTCATCTACTGCCTGATCCAGCACTCTTCGCAGGGCATGCTCCAGGAAGAAAACAAATGGTATGATGTTGCTGATGGTGCCTTCGGTGCGACTGACAAGGTTTGTCACCTCCTCAAAAGGACGCATGAGCCTACAGGCATTGCGAATGAGCGTCCAGTAATTTGGCAAAAATATCCCCAGCTCCCCAGAGGCTGTCCTAGCAGCCCGGTCATACAAATACTCATTAACAGCTTTTTCTTGTTGGAGCAGGCGGTCAAACATTAGGAGTGTTGAATTCCACCGTGTCGGGCTGTCGCAAATCAAGCGCCTCACTGGCAGGTTGTTTCGACGCTGGATATCGGACAAGTGCGCCATGGCCGTGTAGGAATGCCTGAAATGGCCACACACCTTGGGTACTTATGGACAAATCGTTGTACAATTAGATTACACACATGTGCCATGCACGGCACATGTGTCAACTTGCCCAATTTCAATGCCAACACCAAATTACTTCCATTGTCAGAAACAACCTTGCCAATCTCCAGTTGGTGCGGAGTCAGCCACTGATCCACCTGTACGTTCAGGGCGGTCAGGAGTGCTGGTGCGGTGTGACTCTCCGTTTTCAGGCAAGTCAACCCCAAGACGGCGTGACACTGCCGTACCCGGGATGTAGCATAGTACCTGGGGAGCTGGGGGGGTGCCATAGATGTGGAGCAAGACGCAGAAGTTGAAGAGGACTCAGCCGAGGAAGAGGTTATGGAAGAGGATGGAGTAGGAGGAGTAGAGGAGGTAGCAGCAGGCCTGCTTGCAAGTCGTGGCGGTGTCACCAACTCTTCTGCAGAGGAACGCATTCCATGCTTGTCAGAAGTCAGCAGGTTTACCCAATGCGCAGTGTAGGTGATATACCTGCCCTGACCATGCTTTGCAGACCAGCTATCCATGGTCATATGGACCCTTGCCCCAACGCTGTGTGCCAGACATGCCATAACTTCCTTTCTCACAACAGAGTACAGGTTTGGGATTGCCTTTTGTGAAAAGAAATTTCTGCCAGGTACCTTCCACTGCGGTGTCCCAATAGATACAAATTTTTTGAAAGCATCAGACTCCACCAGCTTGTATGGTAAAAGCTGGCGGGCTAAGAGTTCAGACAAGCCAGCTGTCAGACGCTGGGTAAGGGGGTGACATTGAGAAATTGGCTTCTTACTCTCAAACATATCCTTGACAGACACCTGACTGTGGGCAGATGACCAGGAACTGCTACGTAAGAGAGACTGAGTGGAGGATGGTTGAGAGGGGGCAAGGAGGACAGCACTGGTTGACGTGGCTGAAGATGCTGGAGCAGGAGGAGGAGGGCGGCTTTCACTTTGTGTGCTGCTTCTACTCATGTGTTCTTCCCATCGGCTTTTGTGATGGGAGACCATGTGCCTTCGCAAAGCAGTTGTACCTGGCTGTTGGACTTCCCACGACTCAGTTTCTTTTGGCACAGGTTGCAAATGGCATCGCTGTTGTCAGAGGCAGACACACAAAAAAAATGCCACACTGCTGATCTCTGCGATGACGGCATTCTGGTGGTGGCAACAGCATGCGTTGATGGGCGTTGGTGTGCTGTCTGGCTGACCCCTGGTGACGATGCATGCTGTCTGACTGTGCCACTAGCTCCTTGAGACAACCTCCCCGTGCTTCCAAATCGTCTCCTCCTCCTCCTCCTCTCTGTCTCCCCATCTGAACTTTCCCCCTCTTCTTCTTTTCTTCTAGCAGGCACCCACGTGACATCCACCGACACATCATCATCAACCGCTTCACTTGTATCTGAAACATCAAGAAAGGAAGCAGCAGCGGGTACAACATCATCATCATCACACCGTACCTCCATGTCGGTAATACTGCCTGACTGAGACTGATCACTATTATCTACATCCTCTGTCAATGATGGTTGCGCATCACTCATTTCTTCCAAATGATGTGTTAATAACTCCTGTGACAGATCAAGTGAAGCGGCTGTGGTGCTAGTGTTGGTGGTGGCGACAGGCGGCGGAGTGGCACTGGTCACTTGAGACCTGCCCAAAGCACAGCTGGACTTAGATGGTGCGTCAAGGTCAGGAGGACTAGCAGCAGAAGCTGAAGAAGATTGGGTGTCCTATGTTAGCCATTCAACTAGGTCCTCCTCAGAAGTTTTTGCGTCCCCCCTGGCACCCGGCGTCTGAACAATGTGCATATTTGTAGGGTCTAAAGGAATCACAGCACCACGACCACGGAACCTGCAGGGTGGCCTGCCTCTGCCTGTCATTTTTTTTAAATGGACACTAGCAATACTATTACACCAATTGAGTGGTGGCACTGTGAAAGTGGGCACAGTATACGCTGTGAGACTGACAACAACAAAAAAGACAGATGTTTTAAAAATCACAAATTGTTAATTTTTTAAAATATTACAACTTACAAGTACTGTGGCAACAAATATGATTGTTTGGCACTATTTGTCAAATGGGCCTGTCTGGCACACACGCTGAGAGAAAGGAAACTGCAATTCAATGGCACTAGGAGACTGAAGAATCACAGTCAAAACAGTTATGATTAACAAAATTCCAATCCTGATACAATAAATATGAGTGGTGGCACTAATTGGCTAGTTGGGACTGGCACACAGGCAGGCAGGCAGGAGGAAAATGCAATTCAAGGGCACTAGTAGACTGCAGATTGACAGTCAAAACAGTGATGATTGACAAATTTTGCAATACTGTTAAAAGAAATATGATTGCTGGCACTAATTGGATAGTTGGGCCTGGCACACAGGCTGCAAGGCAGCAGAAAAGTGCTATTCAATGGCACCAGCAAACTGAGGATTCTCAACAACTATTACCAACAATTTTATTTTTTAATTATTAAGAATACTGTCACAACAACTATGATTGGTGTAAATATTTTTCAAGTAGGCCTGGCACACAGGCTTGGAAGGCAGTAGAAAAGTGCAATTCTAGGGCACGAGCAAACTGAGGATTAAGATCATCAACAATCAAGAATTTTTAAATTGAAATTAGTAACTATACTGTGACCAAAAATTAGGATTGTTGTAAATAGTTGACAAGACGGCCTGGCACAAAAGGATGGCAGGCAGGAGGTAGATGCAATTCAAGGACACTAGGAGACTGATTACTGACAGTCTAAACAGTGATGATTGACAATTTTTGCAATACTGTTAACAGAAATATGATTGCTGACAACAATTGGCTAGGTGGGCCTGGCTCACAGCAGGCTGCAAGGCAGGAGGAAAGTGCTATTCAATGGCACCAGCAAACTGAGGATTCAAATCACAGCAACTATTAACAAAAATTTTAATTTTTAATTATTAGAATACTGTCACAACAAATATGATTGGTGTAAATATTTTTCAAGTAGGCCTGGCACACAGGCTTGGAAGGCTGTAGAAAAGTGCAATTCTAGGGCACGAGCAAACTGAGGATTAAGATCATCAACAATCAAGATTTTTTTTTTTTTTTTTTTAATTTTATTTTTTATTTTTAAACATTTTTATTGGTTTATATACAGAAGTTACACAATGCGTTTTACACGTTATACTTAATCTGGGCATACATAAAGTGTTACAAAGGCATTGGTATACATATTCTTAGATTGTCCTCCATCTGCAATGTTAGTATTGAAATGTCTTAATGGAGGAGGAGGTTCAATTATAGACAAACAGTCATAAACATTAACCTTTCTTACTCTAAATAAAAGAACAACCAATCTAAGAAGATTAACTCAAAATGTACACACACATAAATAAATATGAAAGAAAAAATTCTACAAGAAAAGTAAGATAAAAATAATAAAAATAAATAATACCTGTCAGCCGCTTATAGTATCTTATGTAACTATGTGAAGGAATAGTTAGTGAAGATTATAACATTTACCCTTGTCACGTATCCTCTCCTGGGTAGTTAATCAAGTTACGCTACTTCCTATCAGGCTCATTTGGGCTCCACCGGGGAGCAAATGGCCAACTATCTCGGGGGAGAGGCTGGGTGGGGGGGTTGCGGGAAGGGGGATTGTGATGACGGTGGTATGTCGTTAGTCTACTGTTTGGGTCCTGGGCTGGGAGGTTGTGTTCCCAGGGGTAGGGTTGGCATTTTTCTCATTGTCTTCCCACAGGAATTTTATGTCAGCTAGTATGTGTGCTTTCCCCCTTTTGGTGTACCCGTAGCCTTCTAAGAGTAGGAGGTCTGTAACTTTATCCGTCCAGTTTTGTAAAGTCGGCATGTATGGTGTCTTCCAGTGAAATGCAATAAGTGCCTTGGCACCTGTCAGGCCCAATTGGAGTATAGTAAGTCTCAGTTTGCATGTTATTTTCGGTAGGTCATTCAACAATGCAATTCTAGGTGTGAGAGAAAGATCAGTCCCCAAAAGTGGTTTTAAGTAATTCTCCACTGAAGTCCACAAGGGCAGGACCTTAGGGTAGCTCCACCACATGTGGATGTATGTTCCTCTGGCTTCGCATCCCCTCCAGCATTTCCCTGAAGCGTTAGGGTAGATAGATTGCAGCCTCAACGGGGTGAGGTACCAACGTGATAAGACCTTAAAATTAAGTTCCAATGCCTGAGGGGATGTCGAAGCTTTCTTTGTTCGTAGGAAGATATGTAGCCATTCCTCTGTTTGCATGTCAGTGTGTAGGTCTGAGTGCCAATGATGCATGTATGAGGGGAGCTAATGGGATTGGTCCCCCTGAATCATTCTTTTGGTTAATGACAATGAATGCCTTAAAGGCCCTGTTGTGGTGCACAAACTCTCAAATGGGGTGAGCTCCCTCAAATAATCCTGTTTGTATGGAGATGTTTGGACAAAGTGAGCCAGTTGAGAGTATTTAAGCCAACCCGCATAGTTTCCTCCCATTACGTCGGTTAAGTCTTCTCTCTTTTTAAGCCTCCCTTGTGAAACGAAATCTCTCAGTGGGGCAGTGTAATCCCAGCCTGACAATCTCTTGTAACCCCTGTCCAGTCCTCCAATCAGTTCAGCGTTTCTAGGGATTGGGAATAGTGGAGAGCGAGAGATTGAGATGTATTTTTTCTGTTTAGGGATTAGGTCCCATGTGTCGAAAACTCTACGGTGTATCGCTAGCTCAGTACATTGTGGGGGTCTAAGGTCTTTGGGAACCCAGCAAAGAGCTCCTACATTCGGGGCCCTTAGGATATTGGAGTCTATTGCCACCCAGGCTTTGACTTCCGTAGATCTATGCCAGTCCAACACTCTTTGTAGAGTGATGGCATCTAAGTATGTCGCTAAACACGGAAGGCCCAATCCCCCCCTGTCTTGTGTTCTATATAAGTTATCCTTGTTCACTCTGGGTTTAAGTTTCCCCCAGAAGAGGTTGATAAGTTTCTGAACATGTGCGATGTACCACTTTGGTACTGGGATCTGGAGGACCTGGCATATGTATAAGACCCTGGACAAGACTGTCATTTTGATACATTGGATTCTCCCCCACCAGGTAATTGGTTTAGCTATCCATGAGTTGAAATCTGTCTGCAGCTTGCGTGATAGTGCCAAGTAGTTCTCGTCAAAAAGTCGTGTTGTGTTAGGGGAGATGTAGACACCCAGATATTGTAAGGATGTCGTCTTAAGTTTTAACGGGCAAATGTTACTTATAGAGTGGAAAACTGGATTGGGAAGCGTCACATTTAGGATTTCCGATTTATGCTTGTTAACTAAGAAGTTACAGAATTTGCCGAAAATGTCTATTTGTTTCAATACCTCTGGGATGCTAGAGAGTGGGTCTGTGAGGGAGAATAAAACATTGTCCTCATACATGGCTATCTTAAAGCTATGCGGACCAATGGGGATTCCTTTAATATCTCTATTCTGCCTAATGTGTGCTGCTAAGACCTCCATGGTAAGGATGAATAATGTGGGAGATAAGGGGCAGCCCTGCCGCGTCCCGTTACTGATAGCAAAGGGTTCCAACAACATTCCATTTGCTTTAACTCTAGCTGAGGGTTGGGTATATAGGCTAAATATTCGTTGTATCATTTTAGGGCCAAATCCTTGTGACTGTAAAGTTATTTTGAGGAAGTTCCAATTAATACGATCAAAATCCTTCTCGGCGTCAGTCCCCATAAGGACTGTGGGTATATTATGGAGTTTGGCGTAAGAGGTCAGGGTTATTGCTCTAATGGTATTGTCCCTAGCTTCCCTCCCAGGGACAAAGCCCACTTGATCAGTGTGTATAAGGGATTGAAGTATACCGTTAATCCTCGTGGCCAGTATCTTGCCCAGGATATTAACATCTGTATTTAAGAGGGATATCGGTCTGTAACTGCCTGGGTCTGTGGGGTCTTTGTCTGGTTTGGGGATGACCGAGATGTGTGCCAGTAGCATTTCCCGGGAGAGCACTGGGTTATCATCTAAGGCGCGGAATACGTGTACTAGGTGTTGGGCCAAAATGTCTCTGAAAGCTTTATAATATGCATTAGTAAAGCCGTCTGGACCTGGGCACTTTCCTGAAGGTAAATCTCTAATGGCTTTAACCACTTCTAAAAGTGAGATTGGTGCTTCTAAGGTTTCTTTTTGTGTGTCGTCTAGGGTCGGGAGATCTGCTTTATTTATATAGTCTTGCATGTCTTGTAGGTGTTCAGGCGTCTTTTCACACTCTAGATTGTACAGCTTAGAGTAGAATTTGCTGAAATAATCCGCTATGTGTTTACTGTCATACAAATGTTGATTTTCGGTTGTGACCAGCTTGTCTATTTGGGACCTGGCAGTCTGGGCTTTCAACAGTTTTGCCAATAAAGGGCCTGATCTATTTCCTTCATAGGCGTACAGTCTCCTAATAGCAAGGGCTTTTCTTTGTGCTTCTTTCACTAAGATATTATTAAGATCTTGTCTGGCCTTAGTCAACTGTAAGTATGTCTTAGAGTCAGAAGGAATGTTTTTGTGATGAAGCTCCAAGGTCTCTAGTTGATCTGACAGGTCGCGTAGCGTCGTGTTATATATTTTCTTCCTATATGCCGAATGTTTAATGCACTCCCCCCTTAGCACCGCCTTGTGGGCTTCCCATACGCATCTAGGTTCAATGTCTGGCGTTGCGTTTATGTGAAAATATTCTGTCATCGATTTGGCTAAGGCTTCTTTTATGAGGGGGTCATGTAAAAGCGAGTTATGCATCCTCCACATATAGGGGGTGATGGGGTGGTTGGGCCAGTTCAAATCAATGCTGATCTGAGAATGATCTGACCATGCGGTCGGTTGAATATTAGAGTCTGTGGCCAAGGCTAAGTGATTTCTATCAATAAAAAGGTAATCTATCCTCGTATAGACTGTCCAAGGATGAGAATAAAAAGTGTCGTTTCTTTGGGAGCTGTGTTGTATGCGCCAGATATCCATTAATCCCAACTGTGTTAGGCATTTGTAAATCACATTCGGGAGTCGGGCGTGAGCATGAGGATTCCCTGAGGAGGAGTCCAGGGTGGGGTCTAAGGTGGCGTTCAGGTCTCCACCTAAAATTAGGGTCCCTTTCTTATTGTCGTTTACTAACTTATGTACCTGTTTAAAAAAATTTAACTTTGTTGTTGTTGGGAGCGTATATGTTTACTAAGGTTGTGAGATTGTTGAATAGCAAGCCTGTCAGTATAAGGAATCTACCTTCATCATCTGTAACCCTGTTCAGGAGTTTAAAGTGTATGTTTTTGTGCATCAGGATCCCCACCCCGTTCTTTTTTTTGTCTTGCAGGGAGTTGAAAAAACCCACTGGGTGTGACTTGGAGAAAAATTTAGGTTCTGCATCCCTCCTAAAGTGAGTTTCTTGAATAAAGATATTCGAATCTCTGTGTTTGGAGAAGCACTTCAATGCTATTGAGCGTTTTGTGGGTGAAGTCAGTCCCCTGACATTCTGTGATATTACTGTCAGAGTATTGTCAGTCATCATGAGTGTGTCTTATGTGTTGTAAAGCTCTTACCCGTTGTATATGCTCAGGGAAGGTAGAGGTCAAAGCGTCAACCTGTTGGTTACCAGATGTGTGAGGAAGGATGGGAGAGGGTGAGGTTAAGTAGCGTAATCTTTCTCTTGTGGGTGAAGCAGTGCTGACAGGCATAAAATAAAATAGAAAAACAAACAAAAATTTAACGTGGTTCAAAAAATACAAACAGGTATAAACATTTGTTATACATTTCAACAACAATCCTACCAGAAACAAGCCCATGCCTGTAATAGGTAATGAGTAAGGGCAAAACTCAGGCAGGAGCAGTAGTGAGGAGGTAAACAAGGGGAACACAGGGAAAGAAGCGTGGGAGAGATAGGGTAGAGAGGGAAAGGGGGAGAAGAAGCTGAGAGAGGGTAGAGGAGCGGCTCGCCGAAGGAAAAGAATTGAGATGAAGTGTGGAAAAAGGGGAGTCTGAGAGTTAACAGGAAATGGCCAGCTCAGTCTCGGAGGCGGGTTCCCCAGCACAGATGTGTGGAGAGGTGGCATCTAAGCAGTAACCATTTTGGCAAAACTAGGTGTACTTAGAACAGGTTCATTGCATCAGTGTCCTATTATAAATATACATTTGAACTTTATTATCTAATAAACTAAACATTACAACTGTAGACCTATTATATATAAACCTATAACACAGTCAACTGAGTGATTCGCCATGGCCTGGTGTGCTAGGCATCGAGTCCTCTGAAGATAGAGGTCAAATTACAGCTGCAAAATGGCAAAAAGGATATGTTCTGTGGCAGCTAAGCATCACTTCAAGTAACATTCTCTTCGTCCCCATCTCCAGACAAGGAGCTGGGGGGTGCATTCTTCCTTTTTTTAGGAATCGTTGTCCATTCTGGGCGTTGTGGTCTCGGGGGAGGGTTGGTGTGATTCCTTTTCCCTGGGTCAGAGTTTTTGAGTGATGGAAGTGAGGGTTGCGGTATCCCCAGTTGGTTGCAAAAACTTTCTAAGTCTTCTGGATCTCTATAAGTAAAGACTTTGTCCTCCTTTGTAACCTTGATAGCGAAAGGAAATCCCCATCTGTATGGTATATTGAGGTCCATTAAGTGCAGAGGCAAATAACGCGCTTCCTTGCGCTTCGCCAACGTGAGATTGCTAAGGTCTGCATATACTTGTATGCTGTCTTCACCGAAAATAATCGGCAATTTTTTCCGTGCAGCTTGCAAGATTCTCTCTTTATCTGTGAATTTGTGACAGCACAGGACAATGTCTCTGGGTGGAGCAGTGTTGGAGGGTCGTGCTCTCAGTGCCCGGTGGGCTCTATCTAGCAATATAGTTTCACCAGCATTTGAATCCAATAAATATTTAAACAGGTTTTGGAGGTAAGAGGCTATCTGGGCCTGGTGTATTTGTTCTGGGACCCCTCTAATTCGGAGGTTCTGACGTCTCCCTCGGTTATGGAGGTCCTCCATTTGGGTCTGTATTTGGACTATTGCTGTGTTCTAATATGCAATGGCCGCTTCCATATTGTCTGAGGTCTTGGCTGTTTCCTCAACTTGTTCTTCTAACAGCATTACTCTATTCCCTAGAGCAGTAATTTCTTTTTTAACCCCAGCTAGACCTTCCTTGATAGCTTGGTTAACTTGCGACATGAAAAAAGTGAGGTCTTTTTTTGTGGGAAGATTGTTTAAGTCCGCTTTGGTGAGAGGGGTATTTTGGATATCATCCCCAAGGGAGTTGTCCTCTGAGGTATCTGTAATGTCTCCTGGTGTCATATTCAGGTTAGACAGGGTTGATCCCTCTTGGGGTTTAAAAAAGGCATTTAATTTTGTGGCTGCAGACATGGTTGGTTTATTCATCTTGTCAGCTTTTTGCTTGCTGCGAGAAGTCATGGCGTTGCTCTAATCTGCAAGGTGTGTGATTTATGAGGAGGCACGATGCCTGGGGGCTAACTGATCACAGCTTAATGGAAAGTCTCTTTAAAGCATCCCCTTTCTGGTTATCTAGTGTCTTAGGCCTTGTTTGCTTTAGTGAAATGTGGGCCCATATGAGAGGAGGTGATCGTAGCTCAGGCCTCCTTGTTACTTCGTTTATAGACCGGGAAATCAAGGTGTTATAGTGCCACTATGTGAGCGTGTGGGGTGTATAGAGTCCAGCTTAAAGGTGTAACTTCTATGCCAGGTGTATTAAACCAGTTATCCGGTTGATCTACATGTTTGTTCCCCCACATCAGATTGCTCCACACTGCTAAACCCCATAAGAAAATACTTGCGGTAATCCAGGATCGTGGTGTCTGCAGTCGCTGGGCACCCTGTTGCGCTGAGAGGTTTCGTTCAGTGATATGCTGAGCAGCGCTCCAAATAGCTGCGTCACCAGGCTCCGGTATGTCGGCCCTTGATTAGGCCGCAAATCAATACTTCTGTGTCGCGCTTCGGGATAGGGATTTAAATTGCGTGATATGCCCCAGTGGTGGTCAGGCAGTTAATGCCACCTCATATCGGTATGTGGGTTGTTTGTTACTGCCCGGGAAACCCGCCATCGATTCTATGAGCTCCGGAGCTTCTCACTTATGCCGCCATGTTCTTCTGCGGCCGGCTCCGCCCCCAAGATTTTTTAATTTTAATTAGTAACTATACTGTGACAAAAAATTAGGATTGGTGTAAATAGTTGGCAAGACGGCCTGGCACAAAAGGATGGCAGGCAGGAGGTAGATGCAATTCAAGGACACTAGGAGACTGATTACTGACAGTCAAAACAGTGATTGACAATTTTTGCAATACTGTTAACAGAAATATGATTGCTGGCAACAATTGGCTTGGTGGGCCTGGCTCACAGCAGGCTGCAAGGCAGGAGGAAAGTGCTATTCAATGGCACCAGCAAACTGAGGATTCACAACAACTATTACCAAAAATTTTAATTTTTAATTATTAGAATACTGTCACAACAAATATGATTGGTGTAAATATTTTTCAAGTAGGCCTGGCACACAGGCTTGGAAGGCTGTAGAAAAGTGCAATTCTAGGGCACGAGCAAACTGAGGATTAAGATCATCAACAATCAAGATTTTTTTAATTTTAATTAGTAACTATACTGTGACAAAAAATTAGGATTGGTGTAAATAGTTGACAAGACGGCCTGGCACAAAAGGATGGCAGAAAGGAGGTAGATGCAATTCAAGGACACTAGGAGACTGATTACTGACAGTCTAAACAGTGATGATTGACAATTTTTGCAATACTGTTAACAGAAATATGATTGCTGACAACAATTGGCTAGGTGGGCCTGGCTCACAGCAGGCTGCAAGGCAGGAGGAAAGTGCTATTCAATGGCACCAGCAAACTGAGGATTCAAATCACAACAACTATTACAAAACATTTTAATTTTTAATTATTAGAATACTGTCACAACAAATATGATTGGTGTAAATATTTTTTAAGTAGGCCTGGCACACAGGCTTGGAAGGCTGTAGAAAAGTGCAATTCTAGGGCACTAGCAAACTGAGGATTAAGATCAACACTAAAAAATTTTTTTATTTAAATTAATAACTATACTGTCTGTGACAACAATTATGATTGGTGTAAATAGTTGGCTAGACGGCCTGGCACAAAAGGCTGGCAGTGGCAGGCAGGAGGTAAATGAAATTCAATAGCACTAGGAGACTGAATATTTGCAGTCCAAAAAATTATGTGTTTTTTTTTTAATTACTGTTACAAGAATTGTGATTGGTGCCACTAATTGGCTACTTGGGCCTGGCAGACAGGCTGGCAGATATGAGTCGTGGATGGTAGGTAGGGCAGCAATTTAACACAGTATGCTGTGTAACTGACAAAAACACAGGACTGATAGAAAATTAAGTTAGATTACACTAGCAAAATATTTAAAAATTTTAGATTTTAATATTAAAATTATGTTAAGAAGTGCAATGCACATATGACTCTATGAGTGGTCGCACTGGCTGGCTGCTACGTAGGGCAGCAATTATAACAACAGTATGCTGTGTAAGTCAGATAGACAGTTAGACACAGGCCTGATAGAAAATACAATTAGATTACACTAGCATAATGATTTAAAGACTTTTTTTTGGAAATTTTAAGAAAAAGGTTAAGCACATACATGAGTCGTGGCTGATAGCCTTGGAAGGGCAGCTATTAAAAACAGTAGGTTCTGTAAGTCGGATACACACACGCCTGATAGAAAATACTATTAGATTACACTAGAAAAAAAGATTGAAATAATTTTTTTGGGGGGGGAAATTAATAAAAGGTTAAACACATATGAGTCGTGGCTCATAGACTAGGGAGGGCAGCAAGTAAACACAGTAGGCTCTCTATGTCAGCAAAACACACAGGCCGGATAGAAAATTATATTAGATTACACTAGCAAACAAATTTAAACTTTTTTTTTTATATATTAAAATTAAGGTGAAGAAGAATAGATATGAGTGCTGGGTGGCTGCCTGGCACAGACCAATTAACCAAGAGACTGAAAAAAAAGAGGTATATTAATGCTGAGTGAGCCTGACAGACACAGGCATGATAGTAAATGTAATTAGATTACACTAGAAAAATATTTTTTTTTTTTTTTTTTTAAATTTAAAATAATGTTATAAACGGATATTAACACTGGTGGCTGCTGGCTGGCACAGAGCAATGAACCAGAGTATATGCTGTGTGACACTGGCCTGATAGAAAATGAAAAAAAATTACACTAGAAAAATAATTAAATTTTTGGGTTAGTTAAATTTAAACTAATGTTGTTAGGGAGATATCAGTGGTGGCAGTAGTCACAGCATATGCTGTGAGCCTTAAACACATAGCTGAAAGCCAGGCAAATGCTAATAAAAAAAATAAAAAAAAAACGGCACGAAATATAGCCCTAAAAAGGGCTTTTTGGGGTGCTGTGCTTGCAGCAGAGATGAGTGGAGTCCTTCTGGACTGTAAATACACTAGCCTAGCTATGTTTTTCCTATTAATGTCAGGAGCAAAAACACAACACGTCCTCTCATTAAAAAAGCAAGGTCGTTATGAGTCTAAAATGGCGGATTCCGAGTAGCTGGGAGTGTCTGATGTTGATTGGCTCTAATGTGTCAGGCGGCTGTGACATAAAGGGTCAAAGTTTCCACAATGATGACACATAGGGGCGGATCGAACATCGCCATGTGTTTGCCCACAAACGCGAACGCGAACAAGCTATGTTCGTTGTGAGCCGTTCGCAGGCGAACAGTTCGGGACATCAGTAACCATAAGCAGCGCTGGTATTGAGGTGAGATGTGGAGCTAAATTTTGCTCTACACTCATTTTTTTGTGGCTAATGCCGGGGTTGTAAAAACCTGTAATACCAGCGGTGAGGGAAAACTGCTCATTAGCACCGCACCCCTGTTAACGCAAAACTTGTAATCTAGGTGATAATTTCTAATGATCTCTTTAAATATAATATTTGAGTCATGAAATATTCAAATTAGAAAAAATTTAATCAATATATTTACAATAGTATTTTTAGTGCTGTCTTTAAATGTAATATTCAAATTATGCAATATTCTAAATAGAAACATTTGAATTTATATATTTGTATTTAACGTAAAAAATGTACTAAATTCCCTACTACATGAACTATTATACTTCTGAATAGTATTTGTTAAATCAAAAGTTACATTTGAAATTTTTAATGTGGATATTTGAACTAATTATGAACATTTGAAAATTAAAGTAACATTTCAAAACTGGGAATAACATCTGATTACAGAATTGCAATGGATCTTTTTGTTCTTATCAACATTTGATTGTCCAAAATAAATGTCCACAGGACTATTGGTTCTATTAGGCAAATTGTTCTTTCACCACATTTGCCCACAGACTGTGACACTGCTGTACCAACCAACACCCCTCTTTGTGACTGGTCAAACAGTACTTGACAACTTGACGTATGTTTCAATAATTCTCATTAGTTCGGTCTGTGGTTACAGACTATCACACACAAAGTATTACTGTATGCATGTATTATAAAGCATTAGTGATCTTTGTGAGCTGTTATATATGGTTTAATAAATTAACAGTTTGTATCCAGCATCCGTTACCATTTTGTATCCAGTTTGCCTTGGGTTTATATGAAAAAGCATATGTTTTAGAGCTGTTGAACTGAGTTCAATTACTCTACTTCTGTCCATCTGGAATCTGAATTTTCTAACAATATTACGCTATGATGTGTTTCTTTTCTTTCTTTTGAGGTAACAATGAATTAACTATTTGTATAATAGAAACTTTTGCAATCTTCATTAAAATGGCACATATACCTGGCATTTTTGAAGTATTGGTTTGTATGATTGTGTATAGGTTTGTGCGCATTTTATTTTATTGTTTATTTTATTTTAGTTTACTCACTTTATTGTGAGATTTTTATTTCTTTTTTGTTCCTGTAAGATACTTGTCAAGGGGTTCTAATGTTGTGAACTGTAGATTAAAACCTCTTTTCCTTTTTCCAAACTGCGTGTTACATGTTTCTCATGAACATTATATCATTATTTTTCTTTTGGAAAGGGCACAATTAACATATTAATGCAAGTCATAAATTACAAAAAAAAGGTCAACAGTAATTTACTATTTTATATCATCTAAAATGTGTATAAATATATATAGCGATTTAGTGTCGGAATTAAAATTCTAAATATATCTAAATATCTAAAATATAACATGGAAAGCAAAATATATAAAGTGCCATATTACAAGTGGTGTGCTAACAGTTGCACAAAATACATTAAAAGTACATTTACAATCATAATAACACTGTCTGATAAAAGTTATTTGAAAAAAATATTGCACAAAAAAGTTATAAGGGCTCAAAGATATGAGGTCTTAGATGTTAAAAAAAGGCAGACAGTCATGGCCAAAAATATTGGCACTTCTGCATTTCTGTTACATAATACACCACTTCGCCCAGAAAATTGTTGTAATTACATATGTTTAGGCATTCTCATGTTTATTTCTTTTGTTTGTATGGCTATGACACAAACAAAGTGGAGAGAGAAAAGCCAAATCTGACACATTCCACGGAAAACTCCAAAAATAGACTGGACAAAATGATTGGCACCTTCTCAGAATTGTTAGAATTAATTGCATTCCAAGTCTGTGATGCTCCTATAATTTGTACAGTAATTAAATTCACCTGTATCAATTAACAGGTGCTGACAATATAGAAATCACCGACAACCAGTTAAAATGGTGAACATTTTACTCAACCTTTCTGTAGTGTTTTTTTTTGTGTGCCACACTGAGCATGGACAAAAAAAAAGAACAGCAAAGAATTGTCTGAGGATTTGAGAACAAAAATTGTGGAAAAGCATGGAAAATCTCAAGGTTACAAGTCCATCTTCAGAGATCTTAATGTTCCTGTGTCTACTGTGCTCTACATTGTCAAAAAGTTTACAGCCCATAGCACTGTAGCTAATCTCCCTGAAGGTGGACAAAAGAGAAAAAATTATCAAAGATTGCAATGAAGGATTGTTAGAATAGTGGATAAAGAACCTCAATCAACTTCCAGAAAATTTTAAACTGACCTTCAGGCACAGGGTACAAATGTGTCAACTCACACTATATGTCGCCATCTGAATGAAAAGGGACACTATGGTAGGAGACCCAAGAGGACCCCACGGCTGACACAGAAACATAAAATGCCAAATTGGAGTTTGCCAAAATCGTTTTGGGAGAATGTGCTGTGGACAGACGAAACAAAATTACAGCTTTTTGGTAAAGCCCATCATTCTATTGTTTTCAGAAAAAGAAATGAGTATTTTAGAGAAAATAATACAGTCCCTACAGTCAAACATGGTGGAGATTCAATGATGTTTTGGGGTTGCTTTGCTGCTTCAGGCACTGGATCTCTTGACTGTGTGCATAGCTCTATGAAATCTGAAGACTACCAAAGAATTATGTGGTGCAATGTAGGGCACAGTGTCAGAAAGTTGGGTCTCTGTCAGAGGTCATGGGTCTTACAACAGGACGATGACCCAAAGCACACATCAAAAAACACCCAGAAATGATTTAAGACAAAGTGCTGGAGAGTACTGAACTGGCCAGCAATGAGTCTAGATCTCAATCCCTTAGAGCACCTGTGGAGAGACCTCAAAACAGCAGTTGGGAAATGGAACCCTTCCAAACTTAGAGACCTGGAGCAGTTGATGAAAGAAGAGTGGTCCAAAATTCCAGTAGAGAGGTGTAAGAAACTCATTGATGGTTACAGGAAGAGATTGATTTCAGTTTTTTTTCCAAAAGGTGTGCTACCAAATATTAAATTGAGAGTGCCAATAATTTTGTCCAGTCCATTTTTGAAGTTTTGCATGGAATGTGTCAGATTTATTTCTTCTACTAGATACGACGAGTCCACGGATTCATCCTTACTTGTGGGATATTATCCTCCTGCTAACAGGAAGTGGCAAAGAGCACCACAGCAGAGCTGTCTATATAGCTCCTCCCTTGACTCCACCCCCACAGTCATTCTCTTTGCCTATACTAAGTAATAGGAAGCGGTAAAGTGAAAGAGGTGATAAAATGATAGTTTTTATTTTCTTCAAGCAAAACTTTTTTATTTTAAATGGTACCGGTGAGTGCTATTTTTTCCCAGGCAGCAGATGGATGAAGATTTCTGCCTGGAGACTGATGATCTTAGCAGTTGTCACTAAGATCCATAGTTCCCACAGAATGGCGGAGTAGTACTTGAGAAGCTTCAGTGTGAGGAATGTTTTTCATGCTACAAGCATTGAGGTATGTTCAGTCATTTTTTTCTGGAGAGACTGTGTTATTTCAGAACTGGCTGACAGTATTTCCATAAGGGAAGGGGTAAGCAGTAATCCTACATGTGATAAAAGGGTATTACTGGGACCTGTATGTTATGGGCTGAAAAATGGTTGACACTGATAACATAATGTTTTTTATGCAAAACGATTTTATGTTTAGAGGGCAGTTTAACGTTTTTTGTGTGCAAACGTTTTTGACTTTTGATGGCACTGGAGGGTTCACATGGCTTTCTATGATAGCTGGATATATGGAAACCCACATGGCTAGGTTCTAGACAGATTTATAGTGGTTTTTACTAGGCAGTGAGACATCGCTGTAGATGGGTGGGCCCTAATTTCGCGTCTCAGACGCGCAGTTGAATTTCACATACAAGCAGCAAGCTCCGGTGGGCCTAAACTGAAAGATTTGGCCTAAACGAAGTGATAGAGTTAATTAGCAGACCCCTGCAGGTGCAGGGGGTTGATTGTATAATTTCATAACGTTTTTTTTTAGTTATGTTTTTTTTTCCACTAAGGGTTAAGCATACCTTACTTGTGGTGCAATCTTAGCATACTAAAATTGTGATAATTATAACATTTTAGAGCAGTTTGGGAAAAATTGTACGCTTTTTTACTCTTAAAGGCGCAGTACCGTTGATTGTTGTTTTTTTCACTAAATATATTGTTTTCAAGCCTGTTTGTGGTCATTACTAGCCTGTTTCAACAGGTCTGACATTGAGGAAAGTCAATGTTCTATGTTTTTAGAAGCCATTGTGGAACCCCCACTTAAAATGTGTCCCTCATGTACTGAAAGGGCCTTACATTGCAAAGAACATATTTTAGGTGATAAAAGTATGTCTCAGGATGATTCTCAGTCAGAAGAGAATCAGGTTATGCCATCCAATTCTCCCCAAGTGTCACAACCTTTAACGCCCGCTCAAGCATCTAATTCTTTCACCCTGCAAGATATGGCTGCAGTTATGTCTACTACCCTTACTGCCAGATTTACAGGGTAAGCGCAGCTGGTCATGTATTAGAGTAAATACTGAGCCCTCTGATGCTTTATTTGCCATATCTGATGTACCCTCACAGTGTTCTGATTTGGGGGTGGGGATATTGCTGTCTGAGGGAGAGCTTTCAGACTCTGGAAAGATGTTCCCTCAAACAGACTCAGATCTGACGGCCTTTAAGTTTAAGCTTGAACACCTCCGCTTGTTACTTTGGGAGGTTTTAGCGACTCTGGATGATTGTGACCCTATTGTAATCCCACCAGAGAAATTGTGTAAAATGGATAAATATCTAGAGGTCCCTACTTACACTAATGTTTTTCCAGTCCCTAGAAGAATTTCGGTCATTGTTACTAAGGAATGGGATAGACCAGGCATTCCTTTCTCTCCCCCTCCTACTTTTAAGAAAATGATTCCTATATCTGACACCATTCGGGATTCCTGGCAGACGGTCCCTAAGGTGGAGGGAGCTATTTCTACCCTGGCTAAGCGTACAACTATACCTATTGAGGACAGTTGTGCTTTCAAAGATCCTATGGATAAAAAATTAGAGGGTCTTCTAAAGAAATTGTTTATTCATTCATCAGGGTTTTCTTCTGCAACCTATAGCGTGCATTGTTTCAGTAACTACTGCAGCAGCTTTTTGGTTTGAGGCTCTAGAGGAGTCTCTTAAGGTTGAGACCCCATTAGATGATATTTTGGATAGAATTGAGGCTCTCAAGCTAGCTAATTCTTTTATTACAGATGCCGCTTTTCAAATGGCTAAATTAGCGGCAAAGAATGCAGGCTTTGCCATTTTAGCGTGTAGAGCGTTATGGCTTAAGTCTTGCTCTGCTGATGTGTCATCAAAATCCAAGCTTTTAGCTATTCCTTTTAAAGGTAAGACCCTATTCGGGCCTGAACTTAAGGAGATCATTTCCGACATTACTGGAGGTAAAGGTCATGCCCTTCCTCAGGACAAGACGGTTAAAATGAGGGCCAAACAGAATAATTTTTGTTCCTTTTGAAACTTTAAAGGTGGACCCTCTACTTCCTCCTCCGCCACAAAGCAGGAGGGGAATTTTGCACAATCCAAGTCAGTCTGGAGACCTAACCAGACCTGGAATAAAGGTAAACAGGGAGTGAAAAATTATCCTTAGTGATTGCAAAAATAAAGAAAACAGACAGTATCAACTTGCTTATTCAAAAGTGAAAAAAATGATGTGAAAAATTGAAAAATTACAAAGCAAAAAATGAAAAAATGCTGCTTAAAAAATGACAAAAGAGAACAAAGTCAGTGATAAAAAAAGGAAAAAAGAGAACAAAGTCAGTGATTGTAATCCAAGAAACAAAATCCTAAAAAAGGCTAAATGTGAAGATCCAAATAAAAGTCAAAAGTTAATAATTTGTAGAAAAGGAAACATTTTCCTAGTGGTGAGAGTCCGTCTGAGGTTCCTGATGGTGAGAATAAAGTCAACAGTCTTTTAGGTCAAACCCAATTAATGGGCTAGTGTTCCTGTTCCTGATGGTGAGAGCCTTTGGTGGTTGGGAGAAACTCCAATCCAAAAAAATATTTTTTTCTTTTTAAATCATAAATTAAACCTAAAAGCAAATAAAAACAACAATAGTGTAGATGGTACTAAAAACTTAAATAAAATCAGAATATATAAATTTCTTCAATTTTTCACATCATTTTTTTCACTTTTGAATAAGCAAGTTGACACTGTTCGTTTTCTTTATATCACTAAGGATAATTTTCACTCCCTTTTTATACACATTATCACCACCAACACTGGTACATAATATCTCTTACAGTATCCTCCTCCTAGTCGATATCAGCAATCCATTCATTTGATTTATTTTTTTAATCCACACATTGGATTGATTTCTTTCAAACATTGTTTGGAATTTTAACTTTCTCATATTTTTATTGAGGCTACCATTATTATTGCCTATGTATCATTTTATATTCAGTGTTTTTATATAGATATATTCAATATTTAATATGTACAAGAGTGGATCCACATCTTATTGTTTTTATTGTTATTTATTACCACTGTACCTACTGTGGCATGTTTTATTTTTATTCTTGTGTAAAGTACTAGATTTACAATTAAAATATTTCTAAACACACACTCTACACATTGTACAACACCTAGCCCATTTGAGGTGCTCTGAAAAAATTTATTTTCTTAGTACATTTTCCAAGCTAGCTAGTTAGCCTACTGTTCAGAGCTATAGGTGCTCATCTTTGGCACTACACCCCATCGAAATCCATAAAGGTAAACAGGCCAAGAAGCCCGCTGTTGCTACCAAGACAGCATGAAGGGGCAGCCCCCGATCCAGGACTGGATCTAGTAGGGGGCAGAATTTCTCTCTTCGCTCAGGCTTGGGCAAGGGACGTTCAGGATCCCTGGGGATTAGAAATTGTAACCCAGGGGTATCGACTAGAATTCAAGGATTTTCTCCCAAGAGGGAGATTTCATCTTTCACATTTGTCTGTAGACCAGACAAAAAGAGAGGCGTTCTTATGCTGTGTAGAAGACCTATATAACATGGGTGTAATCTGCCCAGTTCCAAAACTAAAACAGGGGCAGGGGTTTTACTCAAATCTATTTGTGTTTCCCAAAAAAGAGGGAACCTTCAGACCGATTTTAGATCTCAAATGCCTAAACAAATTTCTCAGAGTCCCATAGTTCAAGATGGAGATCATACGAACAATTTTACCAATGATCCAGGAGGGTCAATATATGACCACCATGGATTTGAAGGATGCGTATCTTCACATTCCTATCCACAAAGATCATTACCAGTTTCTCAGGTTCGCCTTCCTGGACAAACACTACCAGTTTGAGGCCCTCCCTTTCGGGTTAGCCACAGCTCCCAGAATCTACACAAAGGTGCTAGGTCCCTTCTGGCGGTTCTAAGGCCGCGGGGCATAGCAGTGGCGCCCTATCTGGACGATATTTTGATTCAGGCATCAACTTACCATCTAGCCAAATCTCACACTGACATCGTGTTGGCTTTTCTAAGAACTCACGGGTGGAGGGTGAACATACAAAAGAGTTCACTAGTTCCACTGACCATTCCTAGGAACTCTGATAGACTCGGTAGACATGAAAATTTTTCTGACGGAGGTCAGAAAGTCAAAAATCCTAACTGCTTGCCGAGCACTTCATTCCATTCCTCGGCCATCAGTGGCGCAGTATATGGAGGTCATTGGGTTAATGGTAGTGGCAATGGACATCATTCCATTTGCTCGCTTACATCTCAGACCACTGCAGCTGTGCATGCTCAGATAGTGGAATGGGGATTATGTGGATTTATCTCCTCAGATAAATCTGGATCTAGAGACCAGAGACTCTCTTCTTTGGTGGTTGTCACAGGATCATCTGTCCCAGGGAATGTGCTTCCGCAGGACAGCATGGGTCATAGTGACGACTGATGCCAGCCTCTTGGGCTGGGGTGTAGTCTGGAATTCCCTGAAGGCTCAGGGTGTTTGGATTCAGGAGGAGTCCCTACTACCAATAAATATTCTGGAACTGAGAGCAATATTCAACGTGCTTCAAGCGTGGCCTCAGTTGACTTTGGCCAAATTCATAAGATTCCAGTCGGACAATATCCCGACTGTAGCATATATCAATCATCAAGGGGAAACAAAGAGTTCTCTAGCAATGATAGAGGTTTCCAAGATAATTTGATGGGCAGAGATGGCTCTTGCCATCTATCAGCAATCTACATCCCAGGAGTGGAGAACTGGGAAGCGGATTTTCTAAGTCGTCAGACTTTTCATCCGGGGTAGTGGGAGCTCCATCCGGAGGTGTTTGCGACATTGATTCGTCAATGGGGCACACCGGAATTGGATCTGATGGCATCTCGTCAGAATGCCAAACTTCCTTGTTACAGATCCAGATCGAGGGATCCCCAAGCAGTACTGATAGATGCTCTAGCAGTACCTTGGTCATTCAACCTGGCTTATGTATTTCCTCCCTTTCCTCTCCTGCCTCGTCTGATTGCCAGAATCAAACAGGAGAGGGCTTCAGTAATCTTGATAACGCCTGCATGGCCACGCAGGACCTGGTATGCAGATCTAGTGGAAATGTCATCTCTGCCATCATGGAAACTGCCACTGAGACAGGACCTTCTCATTCAAGGTCCATTCCAACATCCAATCTAATTTCTCTGACTGCCTGGAGATTGAACGCTTGATTTTATTTGAGTCGGTTATTGATACCTTGATTCAGACTCGGAAGCCTGTCACTAGGAAAATTTACCATTAGATATGGCATAAATATCTTTATTGGTGCGAATCCAAGGGCTACTCATGGAGTAGGGTTAGGATTCCTAGGATTTTGTCCTTTCTCCAAGAAGGATTGCAGAAGGGATTATCGGCTAGTTCCTTAAATGGACAAATTTCTGCTTTGTCAATTTTACTACACAAGCGTCTGGCAGATGTCCCAGACATTCAGTCCTTTTGTCAGGCTTTAGTCAGAATCAAGCCTGTGTTTAAACCTGTTGCTCCGCCATGGAGTTTGAATTTAGTGCTAAATGTTCTTCAAGGGGTTCCGTTTGAACATATGCATTCCATAGATATTAAGCTTTTATCTTGGAAACATTTTTTTTAGTTGCTATCTCTTCTGCTCAAAGAGTTTCTGAGCTTTCTGCATTACAATGCGACTCGCCTTATCTTATATTCCATTCTGATAAGGTGGTTTTGCGTACTAAACCGTATTCCTTCCTAAGGTTGTTTCAAATAAGAATATTATCTTAATCAGGAAATTGTTGTTCCTTCTCTATGTCCTAATCCTTCTTCTAAGAAGGAGAGTCTGTTACATAATCTGGACGTGGTTCGTGCCTTGAAGTTTTACTTACAAGCGACCAAGTATTTCCGTCAAACATCTTCTCTATTTGTTGTTTATTCTGGAAAGTGTAGGGGTCAAAAAGCTATGGCTACCTCTCTTTCTTTTTGGCTGAAAAGCATCATCCGTTTTGCATACGAGACAGCAGCCTCCTGAAAAGATTACAGTTCATTCTACTAGAGCAGTGGCTTCCACATGGGCTTTTAAAAACGATGCTTCTGTTGAACAGATTTGTAAGACTGCGACTTGGTCCTCCCTTCATACCTTTTCCAAATTTTCCAAATTTGATACTTTTGCTTCTTCTGAGTGGTGCCTTCTGTTTAGGTATCTGTCTTGTCCCTCCCGTTCATCCGTGTCCTGTAGCTTTGGTAATGTATCCCACAAGTAAGGATGAATCTGTGGACTCGTCGTATCTAGTAGAAGAAAAGGAAATTTATGCTTACCTGATAAATTGATTTCTTCTACGATACGACAAGTCCATGGCCCTCCCTGTCATTTTAGACAGATTATATTTTTGTTTTCAAACTTCAGTCACCTTTGCACCTTTTTTAGTGTCTCCTTTTTCTTCCTATACCTTCGGTCGAATGACTGGGGGGTGGAGTCAAGGGAGGAGCTATATAGAAAGCTCTGCTGTGGTGCTCTTTGCCACTTCCTGTTAGCAGGAGGATAATATCCCACAAGTAAGGATGAATCTGTGGACTTGTCGTATCGTAGAAGAAATCAATTTATCAGGTAAGCATAAATTTCCTTTTTCTCCTCTCCACTTTTTTGTGTTATACCAATACAAACAAAATCGTATTTATGCAATATTCAATGTTTAATAAAGTGCTATACTGTGTATTTTCTGTAAATATTTCACATTCCAATGTTCTTTACATAGGGGAATGTGTTCTATGTATTTATAAATAGCTATTCCTATATATTTATCTGTATAGATCTATACCTACATATAATCATCCATAAATATAGATATAGAAATATATTTTACCAAAGTAAAATCATATATATATATATATATATATATATATATATATATATAAATAGAACATATTCTGCTAAGTGAAGAACATTTGAATTTTAGCTGTTATTGGAATATCGGGTTTGCTCTCGAGTAGGGTGTAAACGTTTTTTCCACTGATTAGGGAGATAAATAAACTCTACATAAACAACTTAACACTACCATTTCCGCATAAAGAACAAGATTACAAGTCGCGCAGCAAATCAGTTGCGAACAATCCGCATGCTTTATGACTTTTTCACATTTAGGGTTGCGCAAGTATTACAATTAACTAAATAATTTATTTTGTGTGCACGTTAAGCTGCGTAATGCAAACCACGCAATCATGTGCGCATTCACGTATTCCCTATAGAAGTCAATGGAAAAGACAAATAGAAAAAAAAATCTAATATGTTGTGCAAAGCCCATGACGTATTCTCCTTGAAAAGTGTAAATAAAAGTTCAAATATTATTTCAGAATATGTTCTATTTATTTATAAATAAATATTTCTCTATATCTGTGATGATTTTTGGACTGATATATCTATTTATTGTGAGATATGTATTTGAATATACGGTATATAGGTCTAGATATCTTGAGATCTATATGCGAATATCGCATTGAAAATCCAGATATTGTTTAATGTGCATAAAATATTTTACATATAAATCCATGTTTCTCTATGTATGTGTATGTATGTCAATGAAAATCCCTGCCTCAGCTTTTTTTTCTAACACACAAGATCTCCTATCTTTGAGCCCTTATAACTTTTGTGAGCCCTTATAACTTTTTTTTTAATAATTGTTAATAGACAGTGTTAATATGAGTGTAGGTGTACTTTGTAATGTATTTTTAAAGTGTTTTGTGAAACTATTTTGTTGCTGAAAAGCGTTGACTACAGCTCTTCGAGTGCGGACACTGCTGACTTTTGTGTATTTGTATGAGAACCTAAACAGTGGTGTACAGCAGGTTTGAGCAGCTGACAGACCACAAGTAATACGCTGCTCTCTGCACTATTCTGGTGGTTGGGCAAACAAGGAAGCCATAATTAAAGAGCCCTTTGGACAAGAGAACAGCAGATAGAGGGTACCCTAAAATCTTATATATATATATCCTTGTGCCACTTGACATATTTAGGAAATATATTATTATGTTTGTGCCTAATAGCAATATATTTATACTTTCTCCTTAAGGCTGCTAAAAATATTAATGTCTGGTCTCCATGTGTTAGGAAGTTGACAATCACTGGTCTACAGCATCTGTTTAGGTCTACATTTAGGACCCCACTATTACTAATATTTTGACAGAATTGGAAAATAGTAGGGATGTTTGATGAATATTTTAAATAAAGATTGTAAATGAAAAGCATTAAAATTAAGACAGAACTTTTTTTTGAAGGGAATACTAAAAGTAGTACTTTTTTGGCTAGGAAACTTAAATGTAAAACACGTACACCTAGATTACGAGTCTTGCGTTAGCCTTAAAAAGCAGCGTTGAGGGGTCCCAATGCTGCTTCTTAACACCCACTGGTATTAAGAGTCAGGCAGGAAAGGGTCTACCGCTCACTTTTTTTCCGCGATTTTAGCTTACCGCAAATCCCCTTCCGTCAATTGCGTATCCTATCTTTTTAATGGGATTTGCCTAAGGCCGGTATTACGATCGCCTTAAAAATTGAGCGGTAGACCCTCTTCTGTCCAGACTCCTATCGCATATAAAAGTCAGTAGTTAAGAGTTTTATGGGCTAATGCCGTAACATAAAGCTCTTAGCTAAAGTGCTACAAAGTACACTAACACCCATAAACTACCTATTAACCAGAAACCGAGGCCCCCCCACATCACAAACACTATAATAAAATTATTTAACCCCTAATCTGCCAACCGGACATCGCCGCCACTTTAATAAATGTATTAACCCTTAAACCGCCGCACTCCCGCCTCGCAAACACTAGTTAAATTTTAATAACCCCTAATCTGCCGTCCCTAACATCGCTGACACCTTCCTACATTTATTAAACCCTAATCTGCCGCCTCCAACGTCGCCGCTACTATATTAAATTTATTAACCCCTAAATCTAAATCTAACCCTAACCCTAACACCCCCTAACTTAAATATAATTTAATTTAAACGAAATTAAATTACTACTATTAAATAAATTAATCCTACTTAAAACTAAATACTTACCTATAAAATAAACCCTAAGATAGCTACAATATAAATAATAATTACATTGTAGACATCTTAGGGTTTATTTTTATTTTACAGGCAATTTTGTATTTATTTTAACTAGGTACACTAGTTATTAAATAGTTATTAACTATTTAATAACTTCCTAGTTAAAATAAGTACAAAAGTACCTGTAAAATAAACCCTAACCTAAGTTACAATTACACCTAACACTACACTATAATTAAACTAATTACCTAAACTATCTACAATTAATTACAATTAAATTATATAAACTAAATTACGAAAAAAAAAAAACACTAAATTACAGAAAAAAAAAAAGAATTACAAGAATTTTAAACTAATCACATCTAATCTAATCCCCATAATAAAATAAAAAAGCCCCCAAAATAATAAAATTCCCTACCCTATACTAAATTACAAATAGCCCTTAAAAGGACCTTTTGTGGGGCATTGCCCCAAAGTAATCAGCTCTTTCACCTGTACAAAATATACAATACCCCCCAACATTAAAGCCCACCACCCACACACCCAACCCTACTCTAAAACCCACCCAATCCCCCCTTAAAAAAACCTAACACTACCCCCTTGAAGATCACCCTACTTTGAGCCATCTTCACCCAGCCGGGCACAAGGGGTCCTCCAGAGGGTCCGAAGTCTTCATCCTATCCGTCCAGAAGAGGACACCCAGACAGGCAGAAGGCTTCATCCAGGCGGCATCTTCTATCTTCATCCTTCCGGAGCGAAGCATCCTCTTCATCCGACGGCCGACGACTGAATGACTGGTCCTTTAAATGACATCATCCAAGATGGCGTCCCTTGAATTCCGATTGGCTGATAGAATCCTATCAGCCAATCGGAATTGAGGTAGGAAAAATCCTATTGGCTGATGCAGACATAAAATTAATTTTCCCATAGGGAACAATGGGGCTTAGGAGCTGAACGCTGCTTTTTTGCATGAGCACATTTTGCCAGCTTACCGCTACCGTAAGCAACGCTGGTATTACAGTGAGATGTGGAGCTAAATTTTGCTCAACGCTCACTTTTCTGAGGCTAACGTCGGCTTGAAGAAAACCTGTAATACCAGCGTTGGCTTAAGTGAGCGGTAAGAAAAAAAGGCTTGTTAGCCCCGCACAGCCTTACCGACAAAAACTCGTAATCTAGGCTATAGTTCTTTTATTTTATTCATCAAAGGAAACAATGGGCACCACCATAACACTACAGAGTGTTTTGCCAAGGCTTTTCATAATTACTTTGAGAGGTTATACAACTTATCATCATTGGGCGCCATGTACTAAGGCGTAAAAATTTTCACTCAAAGCGTATCAAATTAACCCACCGGTGTTCACATCTTGCAGACAGAACTTCATTACATGAATGTACTAAAAACCAAGCCGTAAAATTTTGCATCTGGTCTGTCTCGAAGACAATCTGATTATTGATAACTTTTAAGCTTCGCTCTGCGCGAAAGAACAAAATTACTAATCAGTCTACTGTATAATTGGTTTAGTTCTTAACCCACGTAACCACCTAGGTGTCATAATCGTCATACAAGCGGCAATGTTAAGCTGCTGACATCTATAAGAACGTGCATTTCCCAGAAATATTAGAATATTGATTAGTTACTTTCGGTATTTACTTTGAGAAGATGGCTTGCTCCGGAGATTCAGTTACTTCCAAGAAGACTCGCAACCCTAACTTCTTGCATCAACAAAATGTTGTACTTGATCTAATACTCGAATACTATGATAATATTTATGGTAGTCGAGTAAAGCAAACCCCCGGTGCCCGTAAGAAGATTATTTGGGAAAAAATTAGTGACGCGGTGAGTGCTCAAGGACCAACGAAAAAAGATATTGAATCATGCAAAAAAGGTTCAATGATATCAAGCGCCAAACTAAATAAAAAATTGCCAAAGAAAAGCAATATGCATGTGGTACAGGAGGCGGACAACCTTATGTCGCAGATTTGACTGACTTTGAAAGAAAAGTACTCCAGAGGCTTGTCACGGAGGTCATTGAGGGCATCACCAATGACTGTGATAGTGATATTCAAGATAATTATAAATTAATGTCAAAATTCAAATTTATTGTTTAATTGTCTGCACCAAAAATGTGTCTCTTAAGTTAATGATTTTAAATAAAAATTATTAACCATTGTTGTGCTATCTTGTTAAAATTCACATATCTACTGCTTTTTTTCAAGCGTCATATAACGTATCATATAGCATTCATGTTGTTACTGCATGTGCGTCATACTCTTGACCACTAATTTTATTAAGTATAGAAATATATTTAATGTACTGTATTTTTCGAAGCTTTATTTAATTTTACATTCATGGCTACATGCAATCCTTAAAACTATTGTTCAATTATTATGTCTTTTTCACACTTTTGACAAACAATTTTTTATTTGTCAGTTTTTTATGCTTGGGTTTATTGTGTGCCAATAATGTAATTTGCAATAAAAAATGCTACATGCATCATCCTTAAAGGGACAATAAACAAAAAAACTATTAATTTAGTGATTGTTATCCAGAATGCCATTTTAATCAACTTTAACATTTAACTACTATCTATTATTTTTATGTTGCTTGGTATCTTATTATTATTATTATTATTATTATCGGTTATTTGCAGAGCGCCAACAGATTCCACAGCGCTATTAACAAAGGTGGAGTACAAAAAAAAAAAAACAGTTATAGGGATCAAATGGGTAGAGGGCCCTGCCAAGAGTTGCACTGTTGTAGTCAACTCTTGAGAAGGTGATCTACAAACAGCTGGACTCTTAGGCTTACATGCTAGGGGGTTCAGGGGATAGCAATGGAGGAGAGGAACTGGTATAAAGTAAGGTTAGCATAGGTTGTATGCATCCCTGAACAGTAGAGTCTTTAGGGAGCACTTGAAGCTTTTAAAACTAGAAGAGAGTCTTGTGGAGCGAGGCAGAGAGTTCCACAAGATGGGAGCCAGTCTGGAGAAGACCTGTAAACGGGAGTGTGATGAGGTGACAGGAGAGGAGGAGAGTAGGAGGTCTTGAGCAGAGCGAAGGGGACGGGAAGGAGAGTATCTGGAGACAAGATCTGAGATATAGGGGGGAGCAGTGCAGTTGAGGGCTTTGTATGTCAGAGTGAGAATTTTGTGTTTGATCCTAGAGGCAAGAGGAAGCCAGTGAAGAGATTGGCAGAGAGGTGCAGCAGATGAAGAGCGACTTGTAAGGAAGATGAGTCTGGCAGAGGCATTCATTAAGGATTGTAAAGGAGCTAGGCGGTAGGTGGGGAGACCAGAGAGGACAGAGTTGCAGTAATCGAGGCGGGAGAGGATGAGAGAGTGGATTAAAATCTTAGTTGTGTCTTGTGTAAGGAAGTGTCTAATTTTAGAGATGTTTTTAAGGTGGAAGCGGCAGGCTTTAGCCAATGACTGAATGTGAGAAGTGTAATAAAATTTGTAAATTGATGCAAAAAGCATGCTTTATATGAATCAAGACCGATAATTTTGTTCAGTGTTCCTTTATATGAGCGTTCATGTGATCAATTTTTATTTATTAATCACAGTAATGCTACATCCATTTATCATTTCAATTAGAGTTACAGCTATATGAAACCTAAAAATGTATGTTCCCTCATTCATATATGCAATAGAATATTACAAAATAAAAATATTAAATTAGATTATGTAATTTGATTACTTCTCTGGTTATCTTTTTCTTTAAACTTTATCAAGGCAAAGTTTGCAGCAACATAGAACATAGGTTCTATCTGTTGATTGGTGTATGAATTTCAATTTATATTGTCACTGGCTCACCCATGATTTCAATTGTAATCCATTATGGCCTCAGTGCTTATTTTATCAATGATTCCAAGATAATTATTGAAATTAGATAATACAATATAAAACCATAATGTATTTTATTTGAATTTGATATATTTTTTTCAATTTTTAATTATAAAGTTTAAGTGTTGTTAAATTGGTTCATTCTTACACATCCAATGGATCTTTCCATTTGCCTCCATAATGTACCTGCCTCAATAAAGATACATACAGGCCTAATATGTCATATGTTATTTAATTATGAATAATAAAAATATATAATTATAATATGTTTTTTCTATTTCATAAGTGGTTCTGTTCGATCATCGAATTCTGCGTGTGTCAATATATATATATATATATATATATATATATATATATTTATATATATATAATCCTGAAAAAACAGTCGCACTCTCAGGTCTTTTAGTGAAAAAAGTAAATACTCTTTTAATGAAACGTTTTCGGGGAAATCTTCCCCATCATCAGCATAAACATGAACTGCATCAAACAAACTTATATACAGACTGCAAATAATCAAAATAATTTCAAATACCTGTGTGTCCTCTCAGTTTAGTGGCGCCAAACAATGTGTGTGTGGAACGCAATTGTGCGTTCCACTGTGTAAACCGGAAGTGCTCTATCCGGTATTATCAATATGTCAAAAAACTTTTTTAACAAAATAAATTTACGATCATTGTATGTCTTTAACTAAAATTGTCAAAGTAGCCAAGTGTACAACAATTGTTTGCTATATATACCATGTGTTAACTCCGTGTCACACTTTATGTGGATTATTCTTATTACGTGTATCATTCTTACATATGGGATCTTCCCCATTAAAAATCTTATATGTGCTCATATGTGGCATCGTTTTTACCCATTGTGTTCATTTAGGGTTCCCCCTGCTAGTTATTCAATGTGTGTCACATTCGATCACCTGCGTTGGGACACGCTGTCAAAGCCCGGTTGGCATAGCAACCATTTGTTATCCCGGATCTACTTAGGCGGATGGATCTATTTGTCGCCCTTTATTTTATATGTCCTTGCTGAATCATATGGATAACAATGATGTAATGATGATGATGACCATGTAATTGATGGGCTATTTGTTCGGTTTTAGTAATCCTCTATGTGTTTCACCTACATGTCCTAGAGCGCACTTGTTAGGGTTATGTACGGGGTTGGAGAGTGTACTCTAACTAAGGTTATGTAACTTATCTATGTATTATCCCTGTTATAATAAGGGTTCTTCAAAGATATCCATATGGGCTATGTGCTTAATGCACATAAATAAAACTCAAAATTAAAAATAGAAGTTACTAATAAAATATATAACATAAAAAATAACGGCAACTCTAATAATGTTACTACTATATACATTTAGCGTTAGTTGTATGTAATTGGTTTTGAATTTGTTCTAAGTTGCATCTATCCCTCTTATGTCCCCATGTCCCCATGTCCCTTATTCACCATATATTAATTATAAATTTCTTAATATACATTTAAGCAAACTATTAATTCCATATTACTCCATATGGTTATATTGTGGCACATTGCTATATAATAACTTCCTCCGATTTTCAGTTATTAATTTTAGTATTATATGATAGTCCCAGTTTGATGACCTTATATGATGTACTAGCACAACCTGACTTGGGGTAGGGGTAGGGTATCCTCCACTCGGGGGTTACCGCCATCCCCCAACTATTGTCTGTCCATGGTTCACTATTCTGTAGCTCTGCACTACTCCCGCTGGTTAATTTCCTGCATCCCATATGTTGCAATCATCATCTTGACTTGATGTAGGTGGATGGTGTCATTGGAATTGCTGTATGATTAAAGGCAGCTCAGTATTTTAAGTCAGCTCAGTATTTTAAGTCTGCACGAGTTCTGGTGGGCAATTGGCAATGAAGGACCGAGTACTGTTAATTTGGAGGGGATCATCTCCATGTCCCCCCCCAAAATAGATAGTGCGCCCTGCTCTGAATAGTCTACCCCTCAAGGGGCCTGACCTCCAGTGCATCGCCCCATTCTACTCAAGGTCTGTGTGACATGCCCCAGTATGTATCTCTACTTAAATGAGCGCCTTAAAATCTGGAGGGGAGTTTAGTCCTCCTGGGGCTATAGTGCCCAATCTATACATCCACTCTGCCTCTCTTCTTAACAGGGCCTTGTTCCTATCACCTCCCCTGTCTAGGGGGGGGGTATGTGGTCTATCAGGATGTATCTGATGGTGGACACCTGATGTCCCATTCTTGCACAGTGTCTGGCCACTGGTTGGTCCAAATCTCCTTGGTCTAACGCCAGTCTTATGGCCCGTCTGTGGTTAGCCATCCTTTTGCGGAGTGTTCCGCTCGTCTTGCCCACATAGAACCGGGCACATGGGCAAAATAACAGGCATACTACAAATGTAGTGTTGCAGGATATTGAGTGTTTGATCTTAAACACTTTATTTGTATGTGGATGGTGGAAGTTCTTAGTTGCCATGAGGCCATTGCATGTTGTGCACCCTAGGCATCGATATGAGCCTTTGATGTTTATGTGAGTTGTGTCCATATAGCTTGATTTGGGGTCTGTGCGTACCAAACTGTCCTTAAGGTTGGTCCCCCTCTGGTATGCTATCATCGGGGTCAGGTTGTGCGTAAAGGTCAGTTTAGGATCAGACTGTACTATTGGCCAAAGTTCCCTTAGTATTTTTCCAGCCTGTGTAGTGTTCGGTGAGAACGTCGTTGCCATTATCAGTTTATTGGGGTTCTCTGTCAGATTGTCCTTATATATCAGACTGTCCTGGGTATATGGAAGAACTTCTTTTAGGGTACTGTCAACTATCTGTTGCTTGTATTCCTGCTGTAAGAATTTGTCCCTCATGAGTTGCAACTGTGAGACCCCTGTAGCAATGTTGGAATTGTTACGTAAGACCCTAGTCATCTGGGACTTTACTATACCTTTTAGTAGGGCTGGAGGGTGGCAGCTGGTGGCATTTAAAAAAGAGTTTCTATCAGTGGGCTTGCTGTAGAGTGTGGTTCCTAAGACATTACCTTCTATGTAGATATTAAGATCTAAGAATTGTATCTCTTTATGATGGTGTGTCATCTTGAACCTCACTGGTGTAGGGGTATTATTCCAATCCCTAAACCAGTCTAACAGTGCCTCTTGTCCCCCTCGCCACACCATGAACACATCGTCGATGTATCTTACATAGAAGACAACCGGCGATGTGTCTGTGCTCCACAAGAATTGATTTTCGAACTGAGACATATAAATGTTGGCATACGATGGGGCCATGTTCGACCCCATCGCCGTGCCAGTAAGTTGCAGATAAAAGGATGTCTCAAAGCGGAAATAGTTCCTGGTGAGGCAGTATTCCATTAATGTTAAGAAGAAATCAATGGGGGGTCCCTCATACTGTGTACTCTGGATGAGGTGTTGTTTAGTTGCCATGAGTCCTGTGTCATGTGGGATGATAGTGTAGAGACTGTTGACATCCAGGGTGACCAGGATGTCACCAGTCTCCACACGCACATCCCTCATCTTCCTGATTAAGTCATTGGTGTCTGAAATATATGATCTGACTGTCTTAACAATCGGTTGGAGGAAAATGTCTATTACTTGTGCCACTGGCTGTGTGAGAGACTGTACAGCAGAAACTATAGGCCTCCCTGGCGGGTGGTCTAGAGTTTTGTGTATTTTTGGGGTGGTGTATAGGATTGGGATTCTCGGGTGTGTTGTGGTGCAGTACTCAAAGATTTGTTCCGTTAGATATCCTTGTTCAAATCCTAGTTTTAGTATACCCTCCAGTTCCTTTTTGTATTTGACCGTGGGGTCACCTGGTAGCTCTTTATAGGTGTTGTTATCAGTCAACTGCAAAAGTATGTCATCTCTGTAATCCTCATAGTCC
Source organism: Bombina bombina (assembly GCF_027579735.1). Taxonomy (NCBI): domain Eukaryota; kingdom Metazoa; phylum Chordata; class Amphibia; order Anura; family Bombinatoridae; genus Bombina; species Bombina bombina. The sequence goes on along the minus strand of NC_069504.1, from coordinate 553,436,126 downwards.
ATTAGGACTATTGCTCCGCCTTTGTCGGCGGGGCGGATGACCAGCGCATGGTCATCTTGTAAGGTTTTAATAGCAGCTCTTTCTATGTGTGTGAGATTGTATCTCCATTTATTAGTCTTTCTGTGTGTTTCCATGTCTTGTGCTACTAGCCTCATAAAGGTCTTAGTGCTAGCACTACTATTTGATGGCTCAAACGTACTTGGTTTTTTACACTTGTGTACAGGGCTAGTTTGTTCAGGACTTGTGGGAACATTCTGAAAATATTCTTTGATTTTCATTGTCCTGTTTAATTTGTGTAAGTCTAACTTAAGGTCCATTTCTGTAGTGTTGTGACTAGGTATAAAGGATAGACCTTTGTTTAACATAGAACTTTCTGCTGCTGTAAGAGCATGTTTACTGAGATTGACCACTATATCCTCCGTCTGTTGCGGCGTGTGGGTCTGTACCTGCCCCCTTGCCCTCCTGATGTGTGGTCTAAAGTTCCTCTCCTCTGCGTGACCTTGTGGTAACCCCTAAAAAATGATCTGGGGTAGATTGTCCCCTATGTGTATATGGGGGATGGTAGGGAGGTTGAGTCTGGTTGTACTCTTCTAGGTTGGTAGGGTCTCCTGGCCCTGCCTTCTAGTGAATTAGTTAACCACTTGTAAACCCTGCCATTAGTATAGTCTGCTTTCACTGACTCCAGTTTTCTATTTTAAATACTAGTAGTTCAGTTTTGTATTTGTCAACTTGTTGTTGTAATTTAGTAAGCCAATTCTCTTGTTGATCTGTTACAAGTGTCTCATTGTGTGTTTGTTCAAATATCACTATCTCATTTTTAACCCTGTTGAGTACTATAGTAACTTCCTCTATTACAAGTAAAATCAAATCTAGGGAGCACTTATTCAATATATGGCACCACTCAGGGTTATCCCTGCCAATTGTAGGGATATTTTTTACCCTGAAGCCCCTAGGGATGTGACTCAATCTATGGTATTCTGAAAGATAACTGCCGTGTAGTGTCAAATCTATTTCACGTTTCTTGAGTTTCAATAAATTGTGGTATATATTAACAGGGGTCTCACCAGTAGCTGCTCTGTTGATAGGGGCAAAAAGGATCCTTGCCGCGTCATCTGGGGTATATGTGACAGTGCCAATCTGGGCCCCACGGGCTTGTGCTCCTGCATCTGGATCTTGTTCAGCAGTGCTTGTCCCAATTGGAGGGAGTGTCAAAGGTGAGAGAGGTACTGGTTCCATTGGTGTAGATGAGTCTGCTAGATGCTGTAAAAGTACCCAACCAAAGTGAGTGAGATAGTAAACGTAGATCCCAATATATATTGGTGTATACAATGCAAGGTAGTTCAAAACCAATAACCAAACTGTAGTTCACTGAGTGAAGAAATCAGGCTGAGGGGGTACACTTGTATGTAAATATCCAGTCCCTTACAATGTACAGTGTTACCCTCCTGTGGTCATCTGCCTGGGTGTATAGATTGTTTCCCTTTTAACCTAAAGGGAAAGGTGGGAAGGAACTGGAGATAGAAAATCCTCAGACCTAAATCCTATTATACCTGAGTAAAGGACAAGGTAGTGCCTAATGCCATGAGATAGTTAATAATTAATAAGAGAGAAAGAACAGAAGCATTAATTTGGCACACTTGGGTGGATAATCATCTCATTCATATATATTGGGTAATGGCAGTATGTGTAGTGTGGATTTAATTAAAACTTAACATTTATTATATACAAAAAATAAAATATTTCTAGTGTTGTGGACCATGCCACTGGGAATACACTTTCTGTAGCTCAAAAAACAAACAAAGAATAGTACTATAAATGAAAAAAGAAAAAAACACAATATTTGTAGTATAAAAGAAATAGCACTGTATGCTCTCTGGGTTGGAGAAGATCTCCTTAGTACCACATTATAAATACAATAGGAGGAATTAATAAATTATAAATATTGTTGCTATAAACATGAACCGTAGCCAATTGCAGGGATAGAATGTGGAAAACGCTATTATTATAACCAGTTCATCTATTGCCTAAGATAAGTAATCCTAAATTATCTGTTTCCACAACCCCCTGTTATCCACTCGGTTACACTAATAAACCTAAGTAGGTGTCCAAAAGTTGGACCAACAGTTTAGCCAAAATTAACTTATTATTTTATATTTCCCCCCTTAAAAATTATCGTTAAACCCTATTATCAACAGAGAGATGCAGTGCAAACGGCCTAACGCGCGTTTCGCATCAGCTTTTTCAAAGGCTCAAAATAATTTCAAATGCCTGTGTGTCAAGTGTCCTCTCAGTGTAGTGGCGCCAAACAGACCCCAAATCTTTGAAGAACCCTTATTATAACAGGGATAATACATAGATAAGTTACATAACCTTAGTTAGAGTACACTCTCCAACCCCCGTACATAACCCTAACAAGTGCGCTCTAGGACATGTAGGTGAAACACATAGAGGATTACTAAAACCGAACAAATAGCCCATCAATTACATGGTATTAAGTTAATCATTGTTATCCATATGATTCAGCAAGGACATATAAAATAAAGGGCGACAAATAGATCCATCCGCCTAAGTAGATCCGGGATAACAAATGGTTGCTATGCCAACCGGGCTTTGACAGCGTGTCCCAACGCAGGTGATCGAATGTGACACACATTGAATAACTAGCAGGGGGAACCCTAAATGAACACAATGGGTAAAAACGATGCCACATATGAGCACATATAAGATTTTTAATGGGGAAGATCCCATATGTAAGAATGATACACGTAATAAGAATAATCCACATAAAGTGTGACACGGAGTTAACACATGGTATATATAACAAACAATTGTTGTACACTTGGCTACTTTGACAATTTTAGTTAAAGACATACAATGATCGTAAATTTATTTTGTTAAAAAAGTTTTGTGACATATTGATAATACCGGATAGAGCACTTCCGGTTTACACAGTGGAACGCACAATTGCGTTCCACACACACACTGTTTGGTGCCACTACACTGAGAGGACACTTGACACACAGGTATTTGAAATTATTTTGATTATTTGCAGTCTGTATATGTTTGTTTGATGCAGTTCATGTTTATGCTGATGATGGGGAAGATTTCCCCGAAAACGTTTCATTAAAAGAGTATTTACTTTTTTCACTAAAAGACCTGAGAGTGCGACCGTTTTTTCAGGATTATTTATTGCATGTTTGCACCCAGGCAGATGACCACAGGAGGGTAACACTGTACATTGGAAGGGACTATATATATATATATATATATATATATATATATATATATATATATATATATATATATATAATTAGTATCAATACTTATTACAATTCAATCATTGCTTAGATGTTTTCTATAACATAAGTGTTGTAGAGATTTTGAACCTGGGTATTTAAATTATTTAGATAATCCATTATTTGTTTAATTTATTCACAAACAGAATATTGTAGTTGTGATGCAACTTGTACCCCGGCATCTATATTTAAAAAAATAAAAAAAAGTTATAGATTGCGCCACAAGTTTTGCAAAAAGGGTGTTGCAATGCAGTAAGCACTAAATAATTACCATTTTGATTAGAGAATGTATTTTCCATAGTTGCACTTATCTGTGTAGATTTAGAAACCTGAGATATTTCCAAGTCAACCTCAATATCAGAAATATTTTTTGAGTTGTTGTCACTACTTGCGTCTGTAACATATATTTATAATTAGATACATATATAGATTGTTAGATTGTAGTATAATTTTATTTATAAAGTAAGGATAGAGATATCAAACATTTATACCTAGTTGCGTTGATGGTGAAGTTACTGACATGGTTTTAGGATCATTATTTTCATCATTGTTACTATCTATGAACGATTACAGATTAACACAATTAAACACTTAACAATTTTTTTTTTTTTTTTAAAGGTACATTCTACACCAGAATTTCAATTATTTAAAATGAAATGTTATCTATATGACACACATAAACTAGTACTGTCTAACTGTGAAAAACTTTCAAAATGCCTTGAGCTAGGAGGCGTTTTTCAACGCTTTATAAAACAGTTTGAGCCGTCTTAGGTTTAGCTTTTAAAAAATACCAACAAGCAAAATTGATGATAAAAGTAAATTAAACTTTTTTAAAAAATTGCATGCCCTATCTGAATCATGAAACTTTATGAGTATACTGTCCCTTTACGTATTAGAAAAATACCTTCAGTAGACGAAAATTGCAATATTCTTCTGAACCGTTTTTTCTTCATTTTCACCACTCTTTTATTGGTTTCTATTACCTTGAGGTGTATATACAATTGTTAAGCACCTGACACCTCCATTATCTGGAGACAATTCTCTGTCAAGCAAAGATAGTGGTAAGGGCGGGGATCTAGCCTCACTGTGAGGTGTCAAATTTAGAATAGGCCTTACATAACGTGGAGGAGAAGCACCACAAATATTTTCTTTATTCTTATCTAAATTATTGAAAACACATGTAAAAAAAATATATAGTGATTTTTTTTATTTTTTAACATTTCAAATTACTTAAGTTTAATCATTATTAAACTTATTTAATTTTTCTCTTTTACTTTGATTTTAATCTTAGAAATTGATTTATAAAACATAAAAAGAGAATACATCTATTGAAATAATAGAATACAATCTGATACTGATACTGAATACAAAGAAACAACATTTTACAATTGTGATTAGTATTAAACAAGTGGTATACAATCATCAATTCTAATAATTAGTGATGTATGCAGGATGAATCTTAACTTTGTATATTTTTATAAATGGATTGTAAATATTTTAATAAATAAAATCAGTTACAACAGAAATTTTAATTTTGTAAATAAAAGTTTTAGTCACACATCATTGTTTCTTAGTTTGTTCAAATTGTAGATATTAGATATTTCATATTTTTTTTAAATTCCCAAAAAGTAGAAATTCAAAAACAATACTTAATAATGTTAATAGCTATATATAGCCAGTATGTACATCAAAACTATAATTATGGGACACTGAACACAAAATTGTTCTTTCATGGTTCATATAGATGATAAAATGTTTATAACATTTATAATTTAATCCTATTACATTTTTTCTTTTTTTTTCTTGTATTTTTTTTAAAGCAGTGATGTAAATTTTAAAAACCCTCACATTTTAGGTTCAGCAACTTGGATAGCTTATTGGAGGCTTACATTTAACCAACAATAAGCAAGCATAACCAAGTTTCTGAACCAAACATGGGCAGGATCCAAGGAATAACATTCATGCTTTTTAAATAAACATAGCAACAGAACTAAAAAAAAAATCTTTAATATGATTAAATTATAAAGCTGATAATAATTACATTTTCAATCAGAATTGTGAAAGAAAATATAGGTGATTAGTGTCCCTTTAATAAAAAGTTTAATGGTAAAGTCATGTATAGCAACACAGTAAAGCACACAATGATATCTAAACAGTGCACTTATTTAAATTGATATCATTTTTTTAAATAAAATTACATGTCCTTAGAAGGCTCCTAATGGATTGGTAATATAGTGGCTCTCTACGTCTAATATCACTGTAGCATCTCAAACATTGACGTCTGGTCCTTTTAATTTTTGAAACCCGATACATTCTTGTAACAGTACTGTAGCTTTAAGCAGGTTACCACCCCCTTTTCACATTCCAAAGTCTACTTAACATCCGTTTTACCTACAACCTGTGCTTGAATATTTTGTTCTATCTAGTAGCTAGTCTTTAGGTTTAACTCCTCTCCAAGCCTAACTTCAGTGTTTTCAAAACTATTCTCAGATTTATTCAATCCACGTTGCTAACATTACTAACCTGTATCTTATCCTAGCATTCACACTGGATTTTTCGTCTGTGCTAAGCAGTCACATCCTCTCCTGCTTAGCCTGTCAGACTGTCAGCCTCATTAGCTCTGAGTTGAATTCACTTGTGTCATTACTGGAACACAGTTTGCAGCTACACACCTGAGAAACTTCCAAACATCAGAGCCTGTAGAAACCACAAGTATAACAGTATTTACCTCAAAGTTGCTACTTTGAATACCTGCTTTTTTGCAACCTTAATATCATTTATCTTGGACTGTGTGTAAATTGTTAGCATCTTAAATCTAATTTCTATCAACGCATATTGTAGGAAATCTGAGTTACTGGAAACTGCACTAAATGTACAATTGTTCCATAAGTGCCAATAGATTGTATATCTTACTCAGTTCTGAGCATTCCTTTAACCCTGTTGCCTCTCATATTGCTTCCACACCAAATACTGTTTAACCATTTAATAGTATTATCAACTACTTGATAAACTTGCTGGCATTTGTGCTTTACTAAGGTTATTACAGCATCCTATCTTAGTTACAAAATCAACTACAAACTATATTTTAGAAAGTGGAATGTAACTTTGTTACATTATTACAATTCTGCGTATTATTTCATATATTGTTTTGTTCCTTTCATCTTGCATGACTCCTCTGACACCTCCTAAATGTTTAGGAAAATATCGGTCCATCACATACACTACATACTTCATCCTTCCTGGTCGCATAGCAACTTTCTAAATGGGTGTGTCGCATCTATAAAGCTTTTACATCTCGCATTATTTAGTGTTTCTCCAAAAAAAATTATATATTGGTAAAATGTTAGAAATATTTACATAAATTATTTTGAATGTTGTACTATTTATTGTAATTCTATGTTTATTTATTTTTGGTTACAGATGAAAAAACATAATTTATGTAAGAACTTACCTGATAAATTCATTTCTTTCATATTGACAAGAGTCCATGAGCTAGTGACATATGGGATATACAATCCTACCAGGAGGGGCAAAGTTTCCGAAACCTCAATATGCCTATAAATACACCCCTCACCACACCCACAATTCAGTTTAACGAATAGCCAAGCAGTGGGGTGATAAAGAAAGGAGTAGAAAGCATCAACAAAAGGAAATTTGGAAATAATTGTGCTTTATGCAAAAAAATCATAAAAACATAAAAATGGTGGGCCTCATGGACTCTTGCCAATATGAAAGAAATGAATTTATCAGGTAAGTTCTTACATAAATTATGTTTTCTTTCATGTCATTGGCAAGAGTCCATGAGCTAGTGACATATGGGATATCAATACCCAAGATGTGGAGTCTTCCACTCAAGAGTCACTAGAGAGGGAGGGAATAAAAATAAAAACAGCCATATTCCGCTGAAAAAATTAATCCACAACCCAAAAAATTAAGTTTATTTTCATTTTGAAAATCAAAAGCAGAAGAATCAAACTGAAACAGCTGCCTGAAGAACTTTTCTACCAAAAACTGCTTCTGAAGAAGCAAATACATCAAAATGGTAGAATTTAGTAAATGTATGCAAAGAAGACGAAGTCGCCGCTTTGCAAATCTGATCAACTGAAGCTTCATTCTTAAAAGCCCACAAAGTGGAGACTGATCTAGTAGAATGAGCTGTAATTCTCTGAGGCGGGGCCTGACCCAACTCCAAATAAGCTTGATGAATCAAATGTTTCAACCAAGAAGCAAAGGAAATAGCAGAAGCCTTCTGACCTTTCCTAGGAAAATAAAATAAATAGACTGGAAGTCTTCCTGAAATGTTTAGTAGCTTCCACATAATATTTCAAAGCTCTTACCACATACAAAGAATGTAAGGATCTCTCTAAAGAATTCTTAGGATTAGGACATAAGGAAGGGACAACAGTTTCACTACTAATGTTGTTAGATTTCACAACCTTAGGTAAAAATTGAAAAGAAGTCCACAAAACTGCCTTATCCTGATGAAAAATCAGAAAAGGAGACTCACAAGAAAGAGCAGATTGCTCAGAAACTCTTCTAGCAGAAGAGATAGCCAAAAGGAACAACACTTTCCAAGAAATTAGTTTAATGTCCAAAGAATGCATAGGCTCAAATGGAGGAGCCTGCAAAGCCTTCAGAACCAAATTAAGACTCCAAGGAGGAGAAATTGATTTAATGACAGGCTTAATACGAACTAAAGCCTGTACAAAACAGTGAATATCAGGAAGTATAGCAATATTTCTGTGAAATAAAACAGAAAGAGCAGAGATTTGTCCTTTCAAGGAACTTGCAGACAAACCCTTATCCAAACCATCCTGAAGGAACTGTAAAATTCTAGGAATTCTAAAAGAATGCCAGGAGAATTTATGAGAAGAACACCATGAAATGTAAGTCTTCCAAACTCTATAATAAATCTTTCTAGAGACAGATTTACGAGCTTGTAACATAGTATTACTCACTGAGTCAGAGAAACCTCTATGACTTAGAACTAAGCGTTCAATTTCCATACCTTCAAATGTAATGATTTGAGATCCTGATGGAAAAATGGACCTTGAGATAGTAGGTCTGGCCGTAACGGAAGTGGCCAAGGTGGGCAACTGGACATCCGAACCAGATCCGCATACCAACACCTGTGTGGCCATGCTGAAGCCACCAGCAACACAAATGACTGTTCCATGATGATTTTGGCGATCACTCTTGGAAGGAGAACTAGAGGCGGGAAGAAGTAAGCAGGATGATAACACCAAGGAAGTGCCAATGCATCCACTGCTTCCACCTGAACATCCCTGGACCTGGACAGGTATCTGGGAAGTTTCTTGTTTAGATGAGAGGCCATGAGATCTATCTCTGGAAGACCCCACATCTGAACAATCTGAGAAAACACATCTGGATGGAGAGACCACTCCCCTGGATGTAAAGTCTGGCGGCTGAGAAAATCCGCCTCCCAATTGTCTACACCTGGGATATGCACCACAGAGATTAGACAGGAGCTGGATTCCACCCAAGCAAGTATCCGAGATACTTCTTTCATAGCTTGGGGACTGTGAGTCCCACCCTGATGATTGACATAAGCCACAGTTGTAATATTGTCGGTCTGAAAACAAATGAACGGTTCTCTCTTTAGCAGAGGCCAAAACTAAAGAGCCCTGAAAATTGCATGGAGTTCTAAAATATTTATTGGTAATCTCGCCTCTTGAGATTTCCAAACCCCTTGTGCTGTCAGAGATCCCCAAACAGCTCCCCAACCTGAAAGACTCGCATCTGTTGAGATCACAGTCCAGGTTGGCCAAACAAAAGAAGCCCCTTGAACCAAATGATGGTGATCTATCCACCATGTCAGAGAGTGTCGTACATTGGGATTCAAGGATATTAATTGTGATATCTTTGTATAATCCCTGCACCATTGATTTAGCATGAAAAGCTGTAGAGGTCTCATGTGAAAATGAGCAAAGGGGATCGCGTCCGATGCTGCAGTCATGAGACCTAAAACTTCCATGCACATAGCCACTAAAGGGAATGACTGAGACTGAAGGTGCTGGCATGCTGCGACCAATTTTAAACGTCTCTTGTCTGTTAGAGACAGAAGAGTCATAGACACTGAATCTATCTGGAAGCCTAAAAAGGTGACCCTTGTCTGAGGAATCAAGAAACTTTTTGGTAAATTGATCCTCCAACCATGTTTCCGATGAAACAACACTAGTTGATTTGTGTGAGATTCTGCAGTATGTAAAGACTGAGCTAGTACCAAGATATCGTCCAAATAAGGAAACACCGCAATACCCTGTTCTCTGATTACAGATAGTAGGGCACCCAGAACCTTTGAAAAGATCATTGGAGCTGTTGCTAGGCCAAATGGAAGAGCAACAAATTGGTAATGCTTGTCTAGAAAAGAGAATCTCAGAAACTGATAGTGTTCTGGATGAATCGGAATATGAAGGTATGCATCCTGCAAGTCTATTATGGACATATAATGTCCTTGCTGAACAAAAGGCAGAATAGTCCTTATAGTCACCATCTTGAAAGTTGGTACTCTTACATAACGATTCAAAATTTTCAGATCCATAACTGGTCTGAATAAATTTTCTTTCTTTGGTACAATGAATAGGTTTGAATAAAACCCCAAACCTTGTTCCTGAGGAGGAACTGGCATGATTACCCCTGAAGACTCCAGGTCTGAAACACACTTCAGAAAAGCCTGAGCTTTTACTGGATTTACAGGGATGCGTGAGAGAAAAAATCTTCTCACAGGAGGTCTTACTTTGAATCCTATTCGATACCCTTGAGAGACAATGCTCTGAATCCAATGATTTTGAACAGATTTTATCCAAAAATCCTTGAAAAACCTTCATTTGCCCCCTACCAGCTGAGCTGGAATGAGGGCCACACCTTCATGCGGACTTAGGGGCAGACTTTGGTTTCCTAAATGGCTTGGATTTATTCCAATTTGAGGAAGGCTTCCAATTGGAAGCAGATTCCTTGGGAGGAGGATTGAGTTTTTGTTCCTTATTCTGATGAAAGGAACGAAAACGGTTAGAAGCCTTAGATTTACCCTTAGGTTTTTTATCCTGAGGCAGAAAAACTCCTTTTCCTACACTGATAGTTGAAATAATATAATCCAACTAAGAACCAAATAAATTATTACCTTGGAAAGAAAGAGATAGTAATCTAGATTTAGATGTCATATCAGCATTCCAAGATTTAAGCCGCAAAGCTCTTCTAGCTAATACAGCTAAAGACATGGATCTAACATCAATTTTGATAATATAAAAAATGGCTTCACAAATAAAATGATTAGCATGTTGCAGTAAGCAAGTAATGCTAGATATGTCAGGATCCAATTCTCGTTGCGCTAATTTCTCCAACCAAAAAGTTGAGGCAGCCGCAACATCAGCCAAAGAAATAGCAGGTCTGAAAAGATGACCTGAATATAAATAGGCTTTCCTTAGATAAGATTGAAGCTTCCTATCTAAAGGATCCTTAAAGGAAGTACTATCTTCCATAGGAATAGTGGTACGTTTATCAAGAGTAGAAATAGCCCCAAAACTCTATAGATTTTGCTGGTAAAGGATACAATTTTTTAAACCTTGAAGAAGGAATAAAAGAAGTACCTGGCTTATTCCATTCCATAGAAATCATATCAGAAATAGCCTCAGAAATAGGAAAAAACCCTGGGGAAACCACAGGAGGTTTAAAAACCGCATTTAAACATTTATTAGACTGAACATCAATAGGACTGGTTACCTCAATATCCAAAGTAATTATCACTTCTTTTAATAAAGAACGCATATACTCTATTTTAAATAAATAAGTAGATTTGTCAGTGTCAATGTCTGAGGAAGGATCTTCTGAATCAGATAGATCCTTATCAGAAGAGGATAAATTATTATGTTGCTGGTCATTTGAAATTTCATCAGCTAAATGAGAAGTTTTAAAAGACCTTTTACGTTTATTAGAAGGTGGAAATGCAGACAAAGCCTTCAGAATAGAATCAAAAACAAATTCTTTAAAATTTACAGGTATATCATGTACATTAGAAGTTGAAGGAACTGCAACTGGCAATGTACTATTACTGATGGAAACACTATCTGCATGTAAAAGTTTATCATGACAACTATTACAAATAACATTTGGTGGAATAATTTCTACACTTTTACAACAAATGCACTTAGCTTTGGTAGACCCGATGTCAGGCAGCAATGTTCCAGCAGAAGCTTCTGAGACAGGATCAGATTGGGACATCTTGCTCAATGTAAGAGAAAAAACAACATATAAAGCAAAATTATCTATTTCCTTATATGACAGTTTCAGGAATGGGAAAAAATGCAAAAGCATAGGCCTCTGATAGAGAAAAAAGCAAGAGGCAAACATCAATGGGGTATTGAAATAATGAAAAAAATTTGGCGCCAAGTATGACACACAACGTAACGTAAACTTTTTTGGCGCCAAAAATAACCGGAAATGACACACTCGCGTCACTGACGCCGCTATGTGAAAGGTCTCGGCGTCACGTATGATGCCGGAAATTACGACGTTGCGTCATAAACGTATTTTTCCGCGCCAAAAATATTTTCACGCCAAGAATGACGCAATAAAGTTTAGCATTTTACTCACCCGCTGGCCTAATACCCGCAATTGCAAGAAGTAGTCAATTGAAAAAAAGACTAAACCCCAGGTAAGAAATACATTTCTTAAAATGTTTATATTCCCCAAATATGAAACTGACAGTCTGCAGAAGGAAATACATGAACCTGAGTCATGGCAAATATAAGTACAATACATATATTTAGAACTTTACATAAATGCATAAAGTGCCAAACCATAGCTGAGGTGTCTTAAGTAATAAAAAACATACTTACCAAAAGACACCCATCCACATATAGCAGATAGCCAAACCAGTACTAAAACAGTTATTAGTAGAGGTAATGGTAAATTGAGAGTATATTGTCGATCAGAAAAGGGAGGTAGGAGATGAATCTCTACGACCGATAACAGAGAACCTATGAAATAGACCCCCGTTAGGGAAATCATCGTATTCAAATAAGTGATACTCCCTTCACGTCCCTCTGACATTCGCTGTACTCTGAGAGGAATCGGGCTTCAACAATGCTGAGAAGCGCATATCAACGTAGAAATCTTAGCACAAACTTACTTCACCACCTCCATAGGAGGCAAAGTTTGTAAAACTGAATTGTGGGTGTGGTGAGGGGTGTATTTATAGGCATTTTGAGGTTTGGGAAACTTTGCCCCTCCTGGTAGGATTGTATATCCCATATGTCACTAGCTCATGGACTCTTGCCAATTACATGAAAGAAAGATATATATGTGAATAATAATTTATGGTATATGTTTTTTTGGTTTTAAGTAGATTTGTTTGTCTTATTTCAATATAGTTATCATTATTTTTTTCTTTCTATTTGTAATGTAGTATAGAGTATCATGTAATTATAGATCGTTATAAGTTTTTTGGTTATATAGTTAAAATCTAATATGTATATTTGAAAAGCAAAATAAACTATGATTATTAATCAATATTTTATCTGACATTTTTTTTAAAAAATATTTGTATTGATATTTAGCAGCATGGACTAATAAAGAAGTTATTTTTTTATTTATTTTTTATTTTTTTCAAATATTAACTACTACTTGCAGTGTATAGCCTTTTTATTGCATTCACATCAATTTATATGTTAGAAAAAATAAGCAAAGTGTTCTATGTGTATATCGATATTTTCAACATCTACGGATATCAATTCAATTAAACTTTTTGGATAACATAAGTCAGTTCCTTTATGGCTAACTTTTTTTAAACCTGCATCATATTGATATTGAATTGTTTCTATCTATTACATACACTTGTAAATTATTATTTTTGTTAACAAATAACTACAGTGAATTTAAAATGATCACTCACACAATATTTCCAATGAAAAATCAAAATTTTTATTCACAATTAAAAAGAAAAAGTTGAATGATATAAATATATATATCAATCAAATAAATTGTATTCATGAAATCAATCATTAAAATAGTTTTCAGCAGGGGGTGGAGCCAACAGCCGGGGTAACCAGACGTACATCTATTGAGGTCCTAGACCTAAACAAGAAAAAAAGCTTTTTTTCTCTGTACAGATTGACCTAATTTTACATATGGACAACAATTAATCAGTTCTTAAATGAAGGATATTCTATCTGAGCTAGCCTATGTATCTACCTCGGTGATTCACAATTTCTACAGGAGGAAGCTATCTGGGCCTACTTTCTCTGCTACTAGCTCTAGTCGTAGCCTGGGTTTTCTTGCAATATGGAGAAAAATCATGAGCTTCTATATATCCTGTTGCAGGATCTGGACCGGTGGATGGCAAGCTGCTTTTCTGAATTATCGGCCACGCTGAAATTGACGCTGAAGGGAATGTCCAGCAACGACCTACCTAGTAAGAGATCTGGAGACACGCAGACAGAGCCGTCTCGGGAATGTCCGCTCGTGATGTCTGACCCACCCCTTCAGTTGAGCACTTGTGGTGAAGACATGGGAGGTATATCGCTAACTAGCTGTGACCCGTACCACATTGACTGCACTACAGCTACAGTGAAAATCCCTACAGTGTCGGGCTGGGTCCCACAGAGTGTGGAGGTGTGGCAGCCTCCTGACCCCATGCTGTACCTCATGGCTGGTGCGGATCATTACTTTATCCTAGCGGTGCTGGTAATTCTTACAGGGGAAATCAGCCGATCCTTCAGGAGGTGGTCGGAGAGCCCATATTCTCTCTGCACCTGTTTTAGCGGCACCTCTCCTCAGTTCCGCATCAAATACCACTACAGACCCAGTGAGGGTTTTTTTCAGGCAAACTCTCTTAAAATTGGAGTGGGCTAGAGCTAACTGCTCTTTAACAGCGGAGATGGTTCCTCTGTATACATGGGACCTATCTGACCACCCATAACACCTAAATGGCTTGGATTTATTCCAATTTGAGGAAGGCTTCCAATTGGAAGCAGATTCCTTGGGAGGAGGATTGAGTTTTTGTTCCTTATTCTGATGAAAGGAACGAAAACGGTTAGAAGCCTTAGATTTACCCTTAGGTTTTTTATCCTGAGGCAGAAAAACTCCTTTTCCTACACTGATAGTTGAAATAATAGAATCCAACTAAGAACCAAATAAATTATTACCTTGGAAAGAAAGAGATAGTAATCTAGATTTAGATGTCATATCAGCATTCCAAGATTTAAACCGCAAAGCTCTTCTAGCTAATACAGCTAAAGACATGGATCTAACATCAATTTTGATAATATAAAAAATGGCATCACAAATAAAATGATTAGCATGTTGCAGTAAGCAAGTAATGCTAGATATGTCAGGATCCAATTCTCGTTGCGCTAATTTCTCCAACCAAAAAGTTGAGGCAGCCACAACATCAGCCAAAGAAATAGCAGGTCTGAAAAGATGACCTGAATATAAATAGGCTTTCCTTAGATAAGATTGAAGCTTCCTATCTAAAGGATCCTTAAAGGAAGTACTATCTTCCATAGGAATAGTGGTACGTTTATCAAGAGTAGAAATAGCCCCATCAACTTTGGGGATTTTTTCCCAAAACTCTATAGATTTTGCTGGTAAAGGATACAATTTTTTAAACCTTGAAGAAGGAATAAAAGAAGTACCTGGCTTATTCCATTCCATAGAAATCATATCAGAAATAGCCTCAGAAATAGGAAAAACCCCTGGGGAAACCACAGGAGGTTTAAAAACCGCATTTAAACATTTATTAGACTGAACATCAATAGGACTGGTTACCTCAATATCCAAAGTAATTATCACTTCTTTTAATAAAGAACGCATATACTCTATTTTAAATAAATAAGTAGATTTGTCAGTGTCAATGTCTGAGGAAGGATCTTCTGAATCAGATAGATCCTTATCAGAAGAGGATAAATTATTATGTTGCTGGTCATTTGAAATTTCATCAGCTAAATGAGAAGTTTTAAAAGACCTTTTACGTTTATTAGAAGGTGGAAATGCAGACAAAGCCTTCAGAATAGAATCAAAAACAAATTCTTTAAAATTTACAGGTATATCATGTACATTAGAAGTTGAAGGAACTGCAACTGGCAATGTACTATTACTGATGGAAACACTATCTGCATGTAAAAGTTTATCATGACAACTATTACAAATAACATTTGGTGGAATAATTTCTACACTTTTACAACAAATGCACTTAGCTTTGGTAGACCCGATGTCAGGCAGCAATGTTCCAGCAGAAGCTTCTGAGACAGGATCAGATTGGGACATCTTGCTCAATGTAAGAGAAAAAACAACATATAAAGCAAAATTATCTATTTCCTTATATGACAGTTTCAGGAATGGGAAAAAATGCAAAAGCATAGGCCTCTGATAGAGAAAAAAGCAAGAGGCAAACATCAATGGGGTATTGAAATAATGAAAAAAATTTGGCGCCAAGTATGACACACAACGTAACGTAAACTTTTTTGGCGCCAAAAATAAGCGGAAATGACACACTCGCGTCACTGACGCCGCTATGTGAAAGGTCTCGGCGTCACGTATGACGCCGGAAATTACGACGTTGCGTCATAAACGTATTTTTCCGCGCCAAAAATATTTTCGCGCCAAGAATGACGCAATAAAGTTTAGCATTTTACTCACCCGCTGGCCTAATACCCGCAATTGCAAGAAGTAGTCAATTGAAAAAAAGACTAAACCCCAGGTAAGAAATAAATTTCTTAAAATGTTTATATTCCCCAAATATGAAACTGACAGTCTGCAGAAGGAAATACATGAACCTGAGTCATGGCAAATATAAGTACAATACATATATTTATAACTTTACATAAATGCATAAAGTGCCAAACCATAGCTGAGGTGTCTTAAGTAATAAAAAACATACTTACCAAAAGACACCCATCCACATATAGCAGATAGCCAAACCAGTACTAAAACAGTTATTAGTAGAGGTAATGGTAAATTGAGAGTATATCGTCGATCAGAAAAGGGAGGTAGGAGATGAATCTCTACGACCGATAACAGAGAACCTATGAAATAGACCCCCGTTAGGGAAATCATCGTATTCAAATAAGTGATACTCCCTTCACGTCCCTCTGACATTCGCTGTACTCTGAGAGGAATCGGGCTTCAACAATGCTGAGAAGCGCATATCAACGTAGAAATCTTAGCACAAACTTACTTCACCACCTCCATAGGAGGCAAAGTTTGTAAAACTGAATTGTGGGTGTGGTGAGGGGTGTATTTATAGGCATTTTGAGGTTTGGGAAACTTTGCCCCTCCTGGTAGGATTGTATATCCCATATGTCACTAGCTCATGGACTCTTGCCAATTACATGAAAGAAAGATATATATGTGAATAATAATTTATGGTATATGTTTTTTTTGGTTTTAAGTAGATTTGTTTGTCTTATTTCAATATAGTTATCATTATTTTTTTCTTTCTATTTGTAATGTAGTATAGAGTATCATGTAATTATAGATCGTTATAAGTTTTTTGGTTATATAGTTAAAATCTAATATGTATATTTGAAAAGCAAAATAAACTATGATTATTAATCAATATTTTATCTGACATTTTTTAAAAAAAATATTTGTATTGATATTTAGCAGCATGGACTAATAAAGAAGTTATTTTTTTTTTTTTTTTCTTTCTTTCAAATATTAACTACTACTTGCAGTGTATAGCCTTTTTATTGCATTCACATCAATTTATATGTTAGAAAAAATAAGCAAAGTGTTCTATGTTATCCCACAAAAACTTAATTCATATGTGTATATCGATATTTTCAACATCTACGGATATCAATTCAATTAAACTTTTTGGATAACATAAGTCAGTTCCTTTATGGCTAACTTTTTTTTAAACCTGCATCATATTGATATTGAATTGTTTCTATCTATTACATACACTTGTAAATTATTATTTTTGTTAACAAATAACTACAGTGAATTTAAAATGATCACTCACACAATATTTCCAATGAAAAATCAAAATTTTTATTCACAATTAAAAAGAAAAAGTTGAATGATATAAATATATATATCAATCAAATAAATTGTATTCATGAAATCAATCATTAAAATAGTTTTCAGCAGGGGGTGGAGCCAACAGCCGGGGTAACCAGACGTACATCTATTGAGGTCCTAGACCTAAACAAGAAAAAAAGCTTTTTTTCTCTGTACAGATTGACCTAATTTTACATATGGACAACAATTAATCAGTTCTTAAATGAAGGATATTCTATCTGAGCTAGCCTATGTATCTACCTCGGTGATTCACAATTTCTACAGGAGGAAGCTATCTGGGCCTACTTTCTCTGCTACTAGCTCTAGTCGTAGCCTGGGTTTTCTTGCAATATGGAGAAAAACCATGAGCTTCTATATATCCTGTTGCAGGATCTGGACCGGTGGATGGCAAGCTGCTTTTCTGAATTATCGGCCACGCTGAAATTGACGCTGAAGGGAATGTCCAGCAATGACCTACCTAGTAAGAGATCTGGAGACACGCAGACAGAGCCGTCTCGGGAATGTCCGCTCGTGATGTCTGACCCACCCCTTCAGTTGAGCACTTGTGGTGAAGACATGGGAGGTATATCGCTAACTAGCTGTGACCCGTACCACATTGACTGCACTACAGCTACAGTGAAAATCCCTACAGTGTCGGGCTGGGTCCCACAGAGTGTGGAGGTGTGGCAGCCTCCTGACCCCATGCTGTACCTCATGGCTGGTGCGGATCATTACTTTATCCTAGCGGTGCTGGTAATTCTTACAGGGGAAATCAGCCGATCCTTCAGGAGGTGGTCGGAGAGCCCATATTCTCTCTGCACCTGTTTTAGCGGCACCTCTCCTCAGTTCCGCATCAAATACCACTACAGACCCAGTGAGGGTTTTTTTCAGGCGAACTCTCTTAAAATTGGAGTGGGCTAGAGCTAACTGCTCTTTAACAGCGGAGATGGTTCCTCTGTATACATGGGACCTATCTGACCACCCATAACACCTAAATGGCTTGGATTTATTCCAATTTGAGGAAGGCTTCCAATTGGAAGCAGATTCCTTGGGAGGAGGATTGAGTTTTTGTTCCTTATTCTGATGAAAGGAACGAAAACGGTTAGAAGCCTTAGATTTACCCTTAGGTTTTTTATCCTGAGGCAGAAAAACTCCTTTTCCTACACTGATAGTTGAAATAATAGAATCCAACTAAGAACCAAATAAATTATTACCTTGGAAAGAAAGAGATAGTAATCTAGATTTAGATGTCATATCAGCATTCCAAGATTTAAGCCGCAAAGCTCTTCTAGCTAATACAGCTAAAGACATGGATCTAACATCAATTTTGATAATATAAAAAATGGCATCACAAATAAAATGATTAGCATGTTGCAGTAAGCAAGTAATGCTAGATATGTCAGGATCCAATTCTCGTTGCGCTAATTTCTCCAACCAAAAAGTTGAGGCAGCCGCAACATCAGCCAAAGAAATAGCAGGTCTGAAAAGATGACCTGAATATAAATAGGCTTTCCTTAGATAAGATTGAAGCTTCCTATCTAAAGGATCCTTAAAGGAAGTACTATCTTCCATAGGAATAGTGGTACGTTTATCAAGAGTAGAAATAGCCCCATCAACTTTGGGGATTTTTTCCCAAAACTCTATAGATTTTGCTGGTAAAGGATACAATTTTTTAAACCTTGAAGAAGGAATAAAAGAAGTACCTGGCTTATTCCATTCCATAGAAATCATATCAGAAATAGCCTCAGAAATAGGAAAAACCCCTGGGGAAACCACAGGAGGTTTAAAAACCGCATTTAAACATTTATTAGACTGAACATCAATAGGACTGGTTACCTCAATATCCAAAGTAATTATCACTTCTTTTAATAAAGAACGCATATACTCTATTTTAAATAAATAAGTAGATTTGTCAGTGTCAATGTCTGAGGAAGGATCTTCTGAATCAGATAGATCCTTATCAGAAGAGGATAAATTATTATGTTGCTGGTCATTTGAAATTTCATCAGCTAAATGAGAAGTTTTAAAAGACCTTTTACGTTTATTAGAATGTGGAAATGCAGACAAAGCCTTCAGAATAGAATCAAAAACAAATTCTTTAAAATTTACAGGTATATCATGTACATTAGAAGTTGAAGGAACTGCAACTGGCAATGTACTATTACTGATGGAAACACTATCTGCATGTAAAAGTTTATCATGACAACTATTACAAATAACATTTGGTGGAATAATTTCTACACTTTTACAACAAATGCACTTAGCTTTGGTAGACCCGATGTCAGGCAGCAATGTTCCAGCAGAAGCTTCTGAGACAGGATCAGATTGGGACATCTTGCTCAATGTAAGAGAAAAAACAACATATAAAGCAAAATTATCTATTTCCTTATATGACAGTTTCAGGAATGGGAAAAAATGCAAAAGCATAGGCCTCTGATAGAGAAAAAAGCAAGAGGCAAACATCAATGGGGTATTGAAATAATGAAAAAAATTTGTCCATATGTAAAATGGGGCTGGGTCCCACAGAGTGTGGAGGTGTGGCAGCCTCCTGACCCCATGCTGTACCTCATGGCTGGTGCGGATCATTACTTTATCCTAGCGGTGCTGGTAATTCTTACAGGGGAAATCAGCCGATCCTTCAGGAGGTGGTCGGAGAGCCCATATTCTCTCTGCACCTGTTTTAGCGGCACCTCTCCTCAGTTCCGCATCAAATACCACTACAGACCCAGTGAGGGGGTTTTTCAGGCCCCAACAGGAAAAGGTGAACTCTCTTAAAATTGGAGTGGGCTAGAGCTAACTGCTCTTTAACAGCGGAGATGGTTCCTCTGTATACATGGGACCTATCTGACCACCCATAACACCGGAGATTAAAATTTCCCACAGCGCTCTAACTCTGGGCTGAATTCCTAATCCCATTTTATTATCTTTTCATTTTTCAGACCCCACCATTAATACTTATAATTGGCTAAAACTGGAATCCTGAACTAAACCCTTGACGAGACTTTGGGAGTTACCACATATTTCCTACTTGAAGTTACAGTCCCCCTATGGTACTCTCTTAGATTCCTACCTGGACCCTTATTATGCTGTGGACTCCCAATGTTAATACTGATTTATATACTATGATACATGATCCTCCCAGTTTGATCTTCCTTACTATGCGTTGCTCTAGATGACGGTACAACATATGCATTTCTATACATTTGTGATTGGGAATTTACATATCTGTAAATATTGTAGTTGCTCCTATCTCTGTAAATACTGGTCAGCTGTCTTTCCCTTTCTAGGTTATACATGGGTGTTTTGAAATAGAGCTGTTTGCTAGCAAATGGGGTACAACATCAATCTTATGGTATGATCATCTATTTTGTAATCTTGAAGCGATAGGGAAAAGTTGTTATAGTTATCTAGGACTACTTATTATACTTTTGTCATGTTCAGAGCCATTCAGTTATTTCATTTATGCTGACATTGTGCCATACACACGTTAAATATCACTGTCCCTTTAAATTGATCTTTATGCAGCCTATAAATAGCCACCTCCCAACTTATTCAGTGCTTGGTATTGCATTGTGCTTCTACTAACTGAGCTCCTCTCCAGCTTCTCACTGTGTGTTTTCTGCCTCCAGAGCCGTCCGCTCTGCAACACTACTCCTAGCCGCCTGTCAGCTGTTTCCTCTCACACTGAACAGCCGGAGCGGTGATGTCACACGCCAACATTTGCCGCTTCTCGAATATCTCACACTGATCTGCAGCTCCCAGCTCTGGTCTCCTCTGTGCTAGATTTACTCTCTGCCAGGTACCTAAATGACAATCTATTTTTTGTATATATACATCAGTTAAACCTGCTCTAGAGCGATCTGCTTAGTAATTACTTTTCTAGGTATACCTAATCTGCCTTTTTGCTGTGTTGACACAATACCCTGGTAACTTGCTGTGATTATACTGCTGCATATATTTGGTGAGAATATCACAGGTGGCAGCCATAGAATGATTGCAGCATATCTTTTACCATCTAGTAATTGCTAAGATTCTATGTCGGTTTTCACATTACATATTTTGTAATTGATGTTATTACCCAATATTATCTCTGCTACAAAATAACATTATATATATATATATATATATATATATATATATATACATATCTCAGCAGCTGTGGTTCACTCTGAGCACTCATTTATATTTCAGAGACTCCCAATTATAACAGAATACCAAGCCTTAATATGGACCCAGCTGAGATCACTACACAGATTCAGACACTCACTCAAAATGTGGGAATATTAACCGATGGGCTTAATACCTTAAATTAAGAAAATAATGCGCTTAAAGCTTACATAAAAGACTTTGTAGAAACAAAATCCAGTTATCAGGAACCACAAGTTAGTTTACTTGATGTTTTTTCAGGTGACAGGAGAATGTTCAAGGATTTCAAAAATGCCTGTTTTTTCCTATTTGCTTTAAAACCTTATACTTATCCCACAGATAGAATTAAAGTCATGACCACTATTTCTTACTTAAGAGCTGAACCCAGAAGCTGGGCAAACAATTTCCTAGAAAGCAATGATGATATTCTAAATTCTCTGGATTCCTTCTTCTCTGCTTTGGGCCAATTGTATGATGATCCATACAAGAAGTTAACAGCTGAAACCGCCATGAGGTCTCTAAAGCAGAGGAGAAGGGACGTAGAGGATTATATTGCTGACTTCAAGAGATGGGCAAAAGATACGCAATGGAACAATCTCTCATTGCAAAATCAGTACCGCCTCGGACTTTCAGACGCCATAAAGGATGAACTGTCTCGCACAGAACTCCCACCAACCCTGGAAGAGTTGATAAACCTAAGTATCAGCATTGCCAGACAACCTTAAAATTCACCCAACGTTCCATGTTTCCCTCCTAAAACCATACCAGACTGTCCGTGGGGCCTCTTCCCTACAATCTCTACCCCAAGCATCCATTGACCCAAACATCAAGTATGAGGTTCACTCCATCCTTGATTCCAGACTCTACCATGGTGTTCTGCAATATCTCATAAGATGGAAGGGGTACAAAGAGGAAGATGATTCCGGGGAACCTGCAAGTAATATTTCGGCCCCACGTCTTATCTCCCATTTCAATCAGAGAAATCCGGACAGACCTCGTTCTTGAGCCTTGGAGTGGCTCCTTGAGGGGGGAGTCCTGTCATGTTAAGAGCCATTCAGTTATTTCATTTATGCTGACATTGTGCCATACACACGTTAAACATCACTGTCCCTTTAAATTGATCTTTATGCAGCCTATAAATAGCCACCTCCCAACTTATTCAGTGCTTGGTATTGCATTGTGCTTCTACTAACTGAGCTCCTCTCCAGCTTCTCACTGTGTGTTTTCTGCCTCCAGAGCCGTCCGCTCTGCAACACTACTCCTAGCCGCCTGTCAGCTGTTTCCTCTCACACTGAACAGCTGGAGCGGTGACGTCACATGCCAACATTTGCCGCTTCTCGAGTATCTCAAACTGATCTGCAGCTCCCAGCTCTGGTCTCCTCTGTGCTAGATTTACTCTCTGCCAGGTACCTAAATGACAATCTATTTTTTGTATATATACATCAGTTAAACCTGCTCTAGAACGATCTGCTTAGTAATTACTTTTCTAGGTATACCTAATCTGCCTTTTTGCTGTGTTGACACAATACCCCGGTAACTTGCTGTGATTATACTGCTGCATATATTTGGTGAGAATATCACAGGTGGCAGCCATAGAATTATTGCAGCATATCTTTTTCCATCTAGTAATTTCTAAGATTCTATGAAATTACATATTTTGTAATTGATGTTATTACCCAATATTATCCCTGCTACAAAATAACATTTTATATATATATATATATATATATATATATAAATACACATATCTCAGCAGCTGTGGTTCACTCTGAGCACTCATTTATATTTCAGAGACTCCCAATTATCACAACTTTACATATTTTACTCAGCTCTTTACCATATTGCTGACACATATACAGGATAAGATATAACGGGTTCACTTAGATGTAGATGAGGTCACGCTGTGATGAAAGTATGCTTAGAATTTATTTGGGAGATATAGTAGCCAGTTTAGTGCTCTTTTAACAGATAGAGCTCTGCAACATACTATTATAAGTACATGCAGGTTGTAATCCTTCCGGTAGATGCTCATATGCTGAAAGTAAGTTCTTTGTATAGGTAATACTCTTTGCTTTATGCTAACCACTTATGTTATATTTCTATATGTACATGTATATATGGCATTACTTGTTTGATTCAAGCTAGACTATTTTTTTTTTAGTCTCATCACTACCCAGTTGTCTTAATATTGCTACTCTCTTCTCACCCCGGGTAAACTTCTTTATCTCAATTGATAACCTCCCCTCCCCACATCCCATCTTATATTATATAAATTTACTTTATGTTGTAATTTTTGGGATGTTGTTCGCCTATGGTCCATGTTTGACCACTTCATTGTTGTTTATATCCTGTATTGGTCTCATTTGTTACATGGCTCTGTAGTGGTATATGCTACTGCTGGCCACATACGTTACACTCATATATATGGTAAATTATGCCACCTCTTATTGTTTTTGAGGTATGTCCTTATATATAGCTCTTAGGCGCTAATATACTAATGTTGATCCTCGGTTGAGACTTACTCTACACATATATCTTTATATGACAAGACATAAAACAATGTACTTTAGCGCTGAAAAATAATTATTTTATATGAGGCTTGTGTTTGAATTTTTTTCTGAGATATACTTAGTGGCCTCTTTTGAATCCCAACTCATCTTCCAATTTGAATTAGGCCCTCACTCTCCTCAGTTTATGAGGTTGGCCCCCATTATATGTTGCACTATGTACACTGCTACTTTTCCATGTTACCCAGATTAGGGACTCCCCATACTATTAGCAAGATTAGCTACTAAGCTACATGAGTTACCAAAGATATTTAGTGACACATATTCCTGAGGTAATTATTTTAAACCTTGCCGAGAGACTCAAAGTATAGGATGGCTCGCAGCTATCCATCTTGTGTCCTTTCATACCAAGTAACATATAGCACATATCAGATTACTCCCCCTAGATACAATTTCTCTAGGTAGCCCCTTCTTAGGTTTTATATCCAATATACTTAAAGACCCAAAAGCTAGACCAGAATCCCACCCTAACAGGCTCCGCCCCCCCTCCTCCCCCTCTCTCTCCCCTCTTTCCCCTTTCTCCCCTATCAGCCTGACCATATATATACAACTACATTCTGATAATTTAAATACAATGCCCTATTTTTATACTATGTATGACTAAAATCCTTACTAAAATAGAAAAGATAGGGAAGGTATCTCCCCTCACCCTTTCCCACTCTGTGTATCAGGGTGGGTCATACCCAATATCCCTTTTCCGTCTGTGTCCAGTGGGGACAACAATCCCTGAGGGGAAATACAAATTACATCCCTTACTCATAGTGGTTTTAACATAAATGTCATAAGCTTGTAAAATGAGCTTCATATTATGGGCCAAAATGTAGATGTTTTACATATATACTTATGTCTGTATTAATATGTTTATGATCTCAACTCAGTATCACCTAGAAGCTTTAACTCAGTTTACATAGGAGATCTGTGAGGGTCCATTACTCTTTCTAATTAATTTAACAGCTCCCTTGCTTTACCTTTGCCCTACCTCATCTCCCTCAAAAATGTATTGCATCAGATACACTCAGGATACACTAGGATAAACATATGCAAATTTTGCCTTTCGCTTTTCCCATTAATTTATAGCATAGCTTCATAGAAACTGCCACATTATAATATCATCATTATATACAACAATTCTGAGGCCCTCGAGTATTCACTTTTATTATATATTCGCTGGCTCCGCCCTCCCATCCCCATTGCCAAACCCAGGCTTAGGCCCGGGCTCATATATTGTTATATACATATTTTATTATTAATACCCCCCCATATAGTTTATTTAGCTTGTAAAACATTGTTACATTAGAGCCTTGACATCTCCTTTCTTTTTTCTCTTTCTTTTTGACTACTACTAAGCGGTGTTTACCCGCTGATGCTGGTCAAACTGGGATACCTTATTATAAAAGATAGGGACAGTAACATCTCTTTATCATTCTCCTCCTTGGGGAGCACCCAAATGTTTGAGATGAAGGTGTCAAGAATTCATAGACTGCCTTGTGTATTAGAACAATGTTATTATAGTTTTATATATATTTTATTCTTTATGGTTATCATGTATTTATTTATGTTGCCTATAACAATTGGTTCACTCTTTGAATCACCGCATTAACCATTGTTCAAACGCCATGTTTATAAAGAAGAAAATGAGATTCTCAAAGACTTTTTATACTCTACAGTTTTAAATCTACAAACATACATGGACTCAAATTTTTGTCTACCAAATGCACATACGGATGTTAACACCATACTGAATACTGTAGATTGTTTATTGCAGTTGGAATGTATTGAATCTTTCTATGTTGTACTTAACTCAAGAATCTCAATAAAAGAAAATTTAACAAAAAAAAAAAAATAGTTTTCAGCAACATAATTTTTGACGGTAATGGCCTGTCTTGTTGGTGCATCATTGCAGATGACCTCAGGAATGTCCTCAAAGGAGATTTTGTCAGAATCATCAATTTCACATCCTCTTCAAATTGCAATGTTGTGAAGAATACAGCATACCAGAATTATCTTTGCAACCTTTTCTGGAGCAAACTGCATCACACCACCTGAATTTTCAAGACAACGAAAGCATATTTTTAATAATCCAAAAGCTCTTTCGATGATGCCTCGGGTGGATCTGTGTGCCTCGTTGAATTTAACCTCACATCTTCTTCAAGGATTATTATATGGTGTGAATAACCATTCTCTACTGAAATAAGCAGCGTCCCCTATGAAAAATAAAAATATTTAAAATTAACATTTATAATATGATGATAAAGCTGATACATTTAAAGACAATTCAGTTTGTTATAGACTTACATATATCACCATATAACACAATCACATAATGAAAGTGACATTTGAAATACAACTACACTTATCTTACATAAAAAATGTTTTACATTTAATTACCTAAAAGTCATCCTTCAGGCATCTCTCCATCCTCAAACTTTCAATATAAACCAGACTGATGCAAGATATAAGAATCATGGCAGGGTCCAGGGAAGTTAGAAAGGACACTGATTATTTTCATGTTATGGTCACACACCATCTGAACATTGAGAGAATGGTACTGTTTTCAGTTACGGTAAACTTCCTCACATTCTCGTGCTGGTTTGACTGCCACATGTGTGCAATCAATGGCTCCAAGGACATTGGGCATTCCTGACATTCTATAAAAGTTAAACTTCACAGATTGCCAATCTTCAGGAGTCGATGGAAGGCACACATACCATGGAAAGACCACCATCAATGCATTAATGACTTTTGTTAGGTGCCTAGAAAAAGCAGACTGGCTGATGCCAATTATGACGCTAGACACAGCTTGGAATGAACCCATGGCAAAAAAGTGTAAGGCTGCCAACAGTTTTAATAGTCCGGGTATGACTTATGAACGCGCTGTCATAGGCTCCAGGTATTCTGCTATTTCATTGCAAAGTTACATAATAGCTTCTTTGTCCAAATGGAATCTCTGGATAACCTCACGATAAGAAAGGGCTTGAAAACCAAAACAAGGAAGGAAAACTCTAGGGATTCTCATTCTTCGAGCTCGCCGCCTTGGCAATCCATTATTTCCCGGTGCCTGTATAGCCCTTCTTCCTCGTAATTGAATCAATCTGAATAGAAACATATGTAAAAGTGTCTCTTCATTCACTGAAACAAAAACCAAAAATGAAACTATTGCAGTCTAGTCGTTTCACTTAAGTACTTCAACCTGGCCTCAGTTTGATACCCCCTATAGTTTTCTATTGTATTTGCTACCTAAATGGTCGCAAAGCAAATCACGCAAAGTTACAGTGAAAGTTGTAGCGGACGGATAACTTGTAACATTGATCATTTCCGATAATAGCGAATTTACGTTTGATCAATCATGTAGTAAGTGAAAAAAGTGTTAGGAATGATTAGTTGAGTAAAATTATGATCGCTGATGAAAAATAGTGTTTTTTCAATTCAATTGCGGATTGGTAAATAAGAGATGTAGACCGTGAGCAAATTATGACGTGGAAATACAGGCGCAGGGTCACTTTGATGCTTAGTACATGATGCCCATTGTCTCCAAATGAATTAACTACCCCACTTATTACACAAATAGGTACAACAATACACAGAGAACCTTCCCATCACTACTATTACAAAGTATCAAAAATAAATGCTTAATAAACACTTTAGTTATAAGGAAAAAGTTTGAATAATTAAGAATTTCCCACTGGATAAAGTGCCAGGCCAAGATGGTTATACTAATTATTATTACATGACATATACAGAATTTCTAATACCACATCTTTAACTACTGTTTATCTCCATAAATAATAATCAGCTATTTCTGAGCTAATCCCTAGAGGCACATACAGTTGTAATCAAAATTGTTCAACTCCATTGCAAATCAGGTTTATTGTGAAAATGTACAGACTTTCAGCTGTTTGCAATAAACAAATCAAACAAAAACAATTGAATTAGCTCAACACAACAAATGTTTCAAGTAATTTCCCTAAATTCTACTGAAAATGCAACTTTTTATGAATTCTGCAGTCTCAAAAGTATTTAACCCCTTCATGGAATGCATCTTTAGTACTTAGTAGAGCACCCTTTTGCTGTCATTACCTGCTGCAAACGAGATTCATAGCCAGACACCAGCTTCTGGTTAGCGATCCTGAGGAGTCTTAGCCCATTTCTCATGAGCAATGGTCTCCAGTTCAGTAATATTCTTGGGTTTGTGTGCTGCAAACGCATTTTTCAAATCCCACCTGAGATTTTCTATGGGGTTCATGTCAGGTGACTGTAATGGTCACTATAGAATCTTTTAGGACTTCTTCTGCAACCAAGCCCTGGTGGAATTTGAGGAATGTTTGGGATTATTGTCCTGTTGGAAGGTCCAATGACATCAAGCTTCAGCTTCCTCACAGATGGCATGATGTTTTCTCCTAGAATTTCCTGATACTTCAATGAATCCATCTTGCCTTCCACATGCTGCAGGTTTCCAGTGCCAGAGGACGCAAAGCTGCCCCAGAGCATCACCGAACTACTACCATGCTTAACTGTAGTCAGTGTGTTCTTTTCAGTGTATGTATCCTCCAGACATACCATTGGTCCATCGGGCTGAAAAGTTCCAGTTTTGTTTCATTGCTCCACAGAACAGAATCCCAACACTTCTGTGGCTTATTTACATAGTTTTGAGCATATTGGAGCCACCTTTGCTTCTGCTTTTGGGTCAGTAGTGGTGTAAGTCTTGGAGTTCTGGCATGGAAACCTTCTGATTTTAGTACACACCTTACTGTGCAAACTGAAACCTCAGTGTCTGTGGCCACCAAGTCTTGCCGCAGGTCTTTTGCAGTCAATCAAGGGTTTTTCTCAACTTGTCTCAACAGAAATCTATTTGCAGCCATTGATAGCTTCCTTTTTTTGTCCCGTTCAGGTAGTGTAACCACTGTTCCTTTAACTTTGAACTTGCAAACTATGCTTCCAATCATGTCTCTAGGAACATTCAGTGCCTTCACTATCTTTTGTATCATATTCCTTGTTTGTGAAGGGCAATGATCTATTCTCTTAACTTTTTTGTACCATTCTTTTGACTTAGCCATGTTTCTAACATGCAGTCAAATGTGAAACTCAACAAACCTCTAGCCAGTTCAGGTATTTCATGTGTACTAGCTCAAGCACACCTGGTGCATCTATTGAAGCTTTTGATTATTTGCATCAGGTGTGCTTAAGACAATACCCGCTTTGTATATTTGTGCTGTTATAAGGGATTCCATTGAATTTAGAGAAACCAGTTGAAATATTTGTTGTGCTGAGCTATTTCAATTGCTTTTGTTTGATTTGTTCATTGCAAACAGCTGAAAATCTGTAAATTTTGACAATACACCTGATTTGCAATCTGGATTGAAAATTTTTGATTACAACTGTATAGCCATTCTATCCTAATCTGGTACCATTAAAGTGGAAAACTATAGACCCATATTATTATTATTATTATTATTATCGGTTATTTGTAGAGCGCCAACAGATTCCGCAGCGCTATAAACAAAGGGGGAGTACAACAAAACAATTATAGGGTAGAGGGTCCTGCCAAGAGTTGCACTGTTGTAGTCAGCTCTTAAGAAGGTGATCTACAAACAGCTGGACTTTTAGGCTTACATGCTAAGAGGGTTCAGGGGATTGCAGTGGGGGAGAGGAACTGGTATTAGGAAAGGTTAGCGTAGGTTGTATGCGTCCCTGAACAGTAGAGTCTTTAGGGAGCACTTGAAGCTTTTAAAACTAGAAGAGAGTCTTGTGGAGCGAGGCAGAGAGTTCCACAAGATGGGAGCCAGTCTGGAGAAGTCCTGTAAACGGGAGTGTGATGAGGTGACAAGAGAGGAGGAGAGTAGGAGGTCATGAGCAGAGCGAAGGGGATGGGAGGGAGAGTATCTGGAGACAAGGTCTGAGATGTAGGGGGGAGCAGTGCAGTTGAGGGCTTTGTATGTAAGAGTGAGAGTTTTGTGTTTGATCCTAGAGGCAAGAGGAAGCCAGTGAAGGGATTGGCAGAGAGGCGCAGCAGATGAAGAGCGACATGTAAGGAAGATGAGTCTGGCAGAGGCATTCATTATGGATTGTAAAGGAGCTAGGCGGCAGGTGGGGAGACCAGAGAGGACAGAGTTGCAGTAATCAAGGCGGGAGAGAATGAGAGAGTGGATTAAAATCTTAGTTGTGTCTTGTGTAAGGAAGTGTCTAATTTTAGAGATGTTTTTAAGGTGGAAGCGGCAGGCTGTAGCCAAGGACTGAATGTGAGGAGTGAAGGAAAGATCTGAGTCAAATGTGACCCCGAGACATCGGGCATGCAGGGTAGGGGTAATGACAGAGTTGTCGACAGTTATAGAGATATTGGGGGTGGAGATTTTGGAAGGGGGGAAAATGAGGAGCTCAATTTTGGAGAGATTTAGCTTGAGGTAGTGAGAGGACATCCAGGAAGAGATGTGAGAAAGACAGTTAGTGACACGGGTTAGCAAGGAAGGAGATAGTTCTGGTGCAGAGAAGTAGATTTGAGTGTCATCGGCATACAAATGATATTGGAAACCGTGGGACTTAATTAGGGAACCTAGTGATGACGTATAGATTGAGAAGAGAAGGGGACCGAGGACAGAGCCTTGCAGTACTCCGACAGAAAGTGGTGACGGGGCAGAGGAGGCCCCAGAGAAGGCTACACTGAAGGTACGGTTTGACAGGTAGGAAGAGAGCCACGAAAGGGCTGTGTCACAGATGCCGAAGGATTGGAGGGTTTGGAGCAAAAGAGGGTGGTCGACAGTGTCAAAGGCTGCGGACAGATCAAGGAGGATAAGCAGAGAGAAGTGGCCTTTTGATTTAGCTGTAAGTAGGTCGTTGGTGACCTTAACAATAGCTGTCTCTGTGGAGTGATAGGGACGAAATCCAGATTGCAGCAGGTCAAGAAGGGAGTTTAACGTAAGGAAATGGGATAGGTGTGCATATACTAATTTTTCGAGAAGCTTTGAAGCAAGAGGGAGGAGGGAAATTGGGCGGTAGTTGGATGGGGAGGTAGGATCAAGGGAAGGTTTTTTGAGGATAGGTGTGACCAGTGCATGTTTCATTGATGAGGGAAATGTACCAGTGCTGAGGGAGAGGTTGAAAATGTGTGTTAGTATAGGGGTAAGGGTAGCAGAGAGAGAGGGGAGCAGCTGTGAGGGGATAGGGTCAAGGGGACAGGTAGTGAGGTGAGAGCGCAGTATAAGTGTTGAAACTTCGTCCTCAGTAACAGGGGAGAATGAACTAAGTTTCAGGTTATGAGGGTTGTGGTTGAGTGAGAGTATTTGAGGGGGGAGAGAATGGAATTGTGTTGAGAACTGATTTCATGTCTGATGGAATCAATTTTGTTAATGAAGTGACTGGCAAAGTCTTGAGCTGACAGAGAAGTTGTATTAGGAAGTGGAGGAGGGCGGAGGAGAGTATTGAAAGTGGAGAACAGACGTTTTGGGTTTGAAGAAAGATTAGAGATAAGAGTAGAGAAGTAGTGTTGCTTGTGGAGATTAAGGGCAGAGTAGTAGGAGTTCAAGATGAATTTGTAATGAAGAAAATCAGCTGAACTCCGTGATTTTCTCCAATGCCGTTCAGCAGTACGGTAACATCTGCGTAGGTACCGTGTCAGAGGAGTATGCCAGGGCTGGGGATGAGTGTGTGATTTCCTAGCAGTGGTAAGAGGGGCGAGATTGTCAAGGACGGATATAAGGGTGGAATTATAGTGGCGGATAGATTGTTCAGGGCAGGAAAAGGAGGAGAAGGATGAGAGGAGCGGTTGAAGGGAATTAGCAAGTTGTTGCTGATCTAAAGACCTAATGCTTCTGTGAAGTTTGGTGTGAGGAGTAGAAGGTGGGAGAGTTGTGGGAAGGGATGAAATGTTGCAGGTAAGGAGATGGTGGTCGGAAAGAGGAAAAGGGGAGTTTGAGAAGT
The DNA here is from genome assembly GCF_027579735.1 of Bombina bombina. NCBI lineage: Eukaryota > Metazoa > Chordata > Amphibia > Anura > Bombinatoridae > Bombina > Bombina bombina. Next base: position 553,404,187 of record NC_069504.1, on the reverse strand, counting down.
TTGAGAGAGTGCATCGATAGCTAAAGATCAGGTCAAGGGAGTGACCGTCTTTGTGAGTGGCAGAATCAGTCCATTGTGACAGACCGAAAGAGGAAGTGAGTTGCAGAAGTTGTTTAGCAGATGAGGCAGTGGGATTGTTGAGGGGGATGTTGAAGTCGCCAAGAATGAGGGCAGGGGTGTCTGAGGAAAGGAAATAAGGAAGCCAGGCAGCAAAGTGATCTAAAAATTGAGTTGGGGAGCCGGGGGGGGGGGGCGGTATATGACTGCAACACGTATAGAGAGGGGAGAGAATAGCCGAATCATGTGTGCTTCAAATGAAGAAAATGTGAGTGAAGAGAAGGGCTGTATTTGTTGGAAGGTGCAACGAGAGGAAAGTAAAATACCGACACCACCTCCTTGTCTATTGCCAGACCTAGGAGTGTGGCTGAAATGGAGACCCCCATGTGACAGTGCAGCAGTGGATGCTGTGTCTGAAGTAGAGAGCCAGGTTTCTGTAAGAGCCAGAAGGTTAAAAGAGTGGGAGATAAAAAGATCATGGATAGAAGTGAGCTTGTTGCAAACGGAGCGAGAGTTCCAGTGTGCACAAGTGAAGGGGGAGGGGTTTTTAGATGTAAGAGGAATGCGATTAAGGTTACCAGAGTTTAGTTTATAAAGTCTATTGAAAGGCACAAAAGGATGTGAAAGGTTAGGAGGTTGTGAGGGACCAGGATTAGGGGAAATGTCGCCAGCAGCTAGTATGAGCAAGAGGGAGAGTGACATGAGATGAGAAGCAGATTTGCAGTAATGAGACTGTTGTTTAACTGAAGTGCAGGGGGGAGAGAGAGTTTTTAGGAATAAGTAGAGTTCATGAAAACAAAAGTAAGGTGAGTATAAGAGAGATGGGCTAATGAACAGTGCAGGTGGAGAGGGAGAAGGAGTAACTGAGTAATGTAGTTTGTTGTAGAGACAAGAGGTAGCAAAAAAGAGTATGAAGATATTGAGCATTATTATGAAAGTGGGAACCAAGTAAACACATAAGACACAGTGTTACAGCAGCACTTGCAAAAGGATACAATGAGATACATAAAACATAGTATTGCAAGAGTACTTGCCTTGTGTCTTGCCCCTTGACCAATCCTTGTTCAATTCTTGTATAATTCTTAAAAATTAATGCCTCACTTATAAAATGTTCACTTGGAAAATGTGAACATATGCTATTGTTAAAAAGTACACAGCCCTGTAACCAATGCACTCACCCCTGTGCAATGCACTTCCCCAAGCTAGTCTGCAATATATACAAGTAGGGCAGTCAGCTGAGTCCACTAAATTTACTTAATTGCTAATCAAAGACAGTTGGTAAGGCCAATTGGAATGTTAGAATCTGGTCAGGGTGAGATGAGTTAAGTAAACAGACAATAAAATTTGGAAGGGGTTAAAACTGTGACATAAAAGAACTATAAATTTTAGAGTTATAGCAAGTATTGATAAGGAGTGAGCATCACATGGCAATTAACTAGACATTAGAATTGAGACATTGGGAAAAATTATTACAAAAAATGCAGGACTTAATTTTATCAAACTAAATTCAATTGCTCAATATATGTATATATATATATATATATATATATATATATATATATATATATATATATATATATAAATATATATATATATATATATATATATATATATATATATATATATATATATATATATATATATATATATATATATATATACACACACACACACACACACACAGGGATTTGTTGCAAAATGACAGAAAAGCAGGGAATAGCAAGAATTCAGTGCAGGGCCTTAGTTCACGTACCAAAAAAGGGATTTGTTGCAAAATGACAGAAAAGCAGGGAATAGCAAGAATTCAGTGCAGGGCCTTAGTTCACGTACCAAAAAAGGGATTTGTTGCAAAATGACAGAAAAGCAGGGAATAGCAAGAATTCAGTGCAGGGCCTTAGTTCACGTACCAAAAAAGGGATTTGTTGCAAAATGACAGAAAAGCAGGGAATAGCAAGAATTCAGTGCAGGGCCTTAGTTCACGTACCAAAAAAGGGATTTGTTGCAAAATGACAGAAAAGCAGGGAATAGCAAGAATTCAGTGCAGGGCCTTAGTTCACGTACCAAAAAAGGGATTTGTTGCAAAATGACAGAAAAGCAGGGAATAGCAAGAATTCAGTGCAGGGCCTTAGTTCACGTACCAAAAAAGGGATTTGTTGCAAAATGACAGAAAAGCAGGGAATAGCAAGAATTCAGTGCAGGGCCTTAGTTCACGTACCTGAAAGCAGAAGAGACAGTAGGTTAACTCAGCAATCCTTAGCAGATGTCAGTAGGCAGTTTGATAGTTAGTAACCAGCCGTGTGGAGAGTATTGAGTGTAGTTCTTGTATAATTCTTAAAAATTAATGCCTCACTTATAAAATGTTCACTTGGAAAACGTGAACATATGCTATTGTTAAAAAGTACACAGCCCTGTAACCAATGCACTCACCCCTGTGCAATGCACTTCCCCAAGCTAGTCTGCAATATATACAGGTAGGGCAGTCAGCTGAGTCCACTAAATTTACTTAATTGCTAATCAAAGACAGTTGGTAAGGCCAATTGGAATGTTAGAATCTGGTCAGGGTGAGATGAGTTAAGTAAACAGACAATAAAATTTGGAAGGGGTTAAAACTGTGACATAAAAGAACTATAAATTTTAGAGTTATAGCAAGTATTGATAAGGAGTGAGCATCACATGGCAATTAACTAGACATTAGAATTGAGACATTGGGAAAAATTATTACAAAAAATGCAGGACTTAATTTTATCAGACTAAATTCAATTGCTCAATATATGTATATACCCACACACACACACACACACAGAGGGATTTATTGCAAAATGACAGAAAAGCAGGGAATAGCAAGAATTCAGTGCAGGGCCTTAGTTCACGTACCAAAAAAGGGATTTGTTGCAAAATGACAGAAAAGCAGGGAATAGCAAGAATTCAGTGCAGGGCCTTAGTTCACGTACCAAAAAAGGGATTTGTTGCAAAATGACAGAAAAGCAGGGAATAGCAAGAATTCAGTGCAGGGCCTTAGTTCACGTACCAAAAAAGGGATTTGTTGCAAAATGACAGAAAAGCAGGGAATAGCAAGAATTCAGTGCAGGGCCTTAGTTCACGTACCAAAAAAGGGATTTGTTGCAAAATGACAGAAAAGCAGGGAATAGCAAGAATTCAGTGCAGGGCCTTAGTTCACGTACCAAAAAAGGGATTTGTTGCAAAATGACAGAAAAGCAGGGAATAGCAAGAATTCAGTGCAGGGCCTTAGTTCACGTACCAAAAAAGGGATTTGTTGCAAAATGACAGAAAAGCAGGGAATAGCAAGAATTCAGTGCAGGGCCTTAGTTCACATACCAAAAAAGGGATTTGTTGCAAAATGACAGAAAAGCAGGGAATAGCAAGAATTCAGTGCAGGGCCTTAGTTCACGTACCTGAAAGCAGAAGAGACAGTAGGTTAACTCAGCAATCCTTAGCAGATGTCAGTAGGCAGTTTGATAGTTAGTAACCAGCCGTGTGGAGATTATTGAGTGTAGTTCTTGTATAATTCTTAAAAATTAATGCCTCACTTATAAAATGTTCACTTAGAAAACGTGAACATATGCTATTGTTAAAAAGTACACAGCCCTGTAACCAATGCACTCACCCCTGTGCAATGCACTTCCCCAAGCTAGTCTGCAATATATACAGGTAGGGCAGTCAGCTGAGTCCACTAAATTTACTCAATTGCTAATCAAAGACAGTTGGTAAGGCCAATTGGAATGTTAGAATCTGGTCAGGGTTAGATGAGTTAAGTAAACAGACAATAAAATTTGGAGGGGGTTAAAACTGTGACATAAAAGAACTATAAATTTTAGAGTTATAGCAAGTATTGATAAGGAGTGAGCATCACATGGCAATTAACTAGACATTAGAATTGAGACATTGGGAAAAATTATTACAAAAAATGCAGGACTTAATTTTATCAGACTAAATTCAATTGCTCAATATATGTATATATATATATATATATATATATATATACACACACACACACACACACACACACACAGGGATTTATTGCAAAATGACAGAAAAGCAGGGAATAGCAAGAATTCAGTGCAGGGCCTTAGTTCACGTACCAAAAAAGGGATTTGTTGCAAAATGACAGAAAAGCAGGGAATAGCAAGAATTCAGTGCAGGGCCTTAGTTCACGTACCAAAAAAGGGATTTGTTGCAAAATGACAGAAAAGCAGGGAATAGCAAGAATTCAGTGCAGGGCCTTAGTTCACGTACCAAAAAAGGGATTTGTTGCAAAATGACAGAAAAGCAGGGAATAGCAAGAATTCAGTGCAGGGCCTTAGTTCACGTACCAAAAAAGGGATTTGTTGCAAAATGACAGAAAAGCAGGGAATAGCAAGAATTCAGTGCAGGGCCTTAGTTCACGTACCTGAAAGCAGAAGAGACAGTAGGTTAACACAGCAATCCTTAGCAGATGTCAGTAGGCAGTTTGATAGTTAGTAACCAGCCGTGTGGAGAGTATTGAGTGTAGTTCTTGTATAATTCTTAAAAATTAATACCTCACTTATAAAATGTTCACTTTGAAAATGTGAACATATGCTATTGTTAAAAAGTACACAGCCCTGTAACCAATGCACTCACCCATATAGGGCTTTATATAAAATACTAATTAATACGAATTATTAAAAATTAATAAACATACTGTAAAATATATAGATATATTCTATGGATTATTTTGAATATTTCACAGTATGTTTATTCATTTTTTTAAATTTATATTTATTAATTTAATATTTTAGATTACAACACTTTCATGTATGCTAACCCGCTGAGTTAAGATCTAAATTGAAAAACAAGATGCGCAAAATGCATATTTTACATTCCTATGTTCTTCACGTAGAAAATACTACTTTTAACTATTATTATTATCATTTATTATTATCATTTATTTGTATAGCGCCGCCAAATTCCGTAGCGCTGGGTATTAAATATACAGTATCTCACAAAAGTAAGTACACCCCTCACATTTTTGTAAATGTTTTATTATATCTCTTCATGTGACAACAATGAAGAAACGACACTTTGATACAATGTAAAGTAGTGAGTGTACAGCCTGTATAACAGTGTAAATTTTCTGTCCCCTCAAAATAACTCAGCACACAGCCATTAATGTCTAAACCATTGGCAACAAAAGTGAGTACATCCCTAAGTGGAAATTTCTAAATTGGGCCCAATTAGCCATTTTCCCTCCCCAGTGTCATGTGACCTGTTAGTATTACAATGTCTCAGGTGTAAATGTGGAGCAGGTGTATTCAACTTGGTGTTATTGCTCTCACACTCTCTCATACTGGTCTTTGGAAGTTCAACATGGCACCTTATGGCAAAGAACTCTCTGAGGATCTGAAAAAAAAAATTTGTTGCTCTACATAAAGATGGCCTAAGCTATAAGAAGATTGCCAAGACCCTGAAACTGAGCTGTAGCACGGTGGGTAAGACCATACAGCAGTTTCACAGGAAATGTTCCACTCAGAACAGGCCTCGCCTTGGTCGACTAAAGAATTTGAGTGCACGTGCTCAGCGTCATATCCAGAGGTTGTCTTTGGGAAATAGATGTATGAGTGCTGCCAGCATTGCTGCAGAGGTTGAAGGGGTGGGGGTCAGTCTGTCAGTGCTTAGACCATACACTGCACACTGCATCAAATTGGTCTGCATGGCTGTCGTCCCAGAAGGAAAGCCTCTTCTAAAGATGATGCACAAGAAATCCAAAGTTTGATGAAGACAAACAGACTAAGGACATAGATTACTGGAACCATATCCTGTGGTCCGATGAGACCAAGATAAACTTATTTGGTTCAGATGGTGTTAAGCGTGTGTCGCAGCAACCAGTTGAGGAGTATAAAGACAAGTATGTCTTGCCTACAGTCAAGCATGGTGTTGGGAGTCTCATGATCTGGGCCTGCATGAGTGCTGCCGACACTGGGGAGCTACAGTTCATTGAGGGAACCATGAATGCCAACATGTACTATGACTTACTGAAGCAGAGCATGATCCCCTCCCTTCGGAGACCAAGCCTCAGGGCAGTATTCCAACATGATAATGACACCAAACACACCTCCAAGATGACCACTGCCTTGCTAAAGAAGCTGAGGGTAAAGGTGATGGACTGGCCAAGCATGTCTCCAGTCCTAAACCCTATTGAGCATCTGTGGGGCATCCTCAAAAGGAAGGTGGGGGAGTGCAAGGTCTCTAACATCCACCAGCTCAATGATGTCATCATGGAGGAGTGGAAGAGGACTCCAGTGGCAACCTGTGAAGCTCTGGTGAACTCCATGCCCAAGAGGGTTAAGGCAGTGCTGGAAAATAATGGTGGCCACACAAAATACTAACAATTTGGGCCCTATTTGGACATTTCCAAGGGTTATACTCACTTTTGTTGCCAACGGTTTAGACATTAATGGCTGTGTGTTGAGTTATTTTGAGGAGACAGCAAATTTACACTGTTATACAGGCTGTACACTCACTACTTTAAATTGTAGCAAAGTGAAATAACAGTCACATGAAAAGATATAATAAAATTATTTACAAAAATGTGAGGGGTGTACTCACTTTTGTGAGATACTGTATGTCTATAACTATATATCTTTAGGAATAAATATGCAGGTATAGGTATATACACACATGTATACAAATATGTATTTAAGAATAAAAAGCACATTACCTGTAAGTGAAAAATATTGGAAAGTTAAATATGTACAGTAAATATACAATAAAAAACATAAATACATAAATACAGATGTGCATATATATATATATATATATATATATATATATATATATATACATACACATACATAAATATACATATTTAGACATGTGTATGTCTGTATCTCTAATTTAAAGCCCTTTGCAGCCTTTTTTTCTAAACCAGATACCTCATATCTTTGAGCCCTTATAACATTTAATGCAATATTCTTTTTTGATTAATCCTTTTCAAAGAGTTTCATTATGAGTGTAACTATACTGTGAAATGTATATTTAATGTTTTTGTTGAAATTTTACATATATACAAAAATGATTAAACATGTTGTAAAATATTATAAATAATACATATACTATACCTACATATTTTATAGTTTAACCCCTTAGTGACCAGAGCACTTTTCCATTTGTTGACCGTTTGGGACCAAGGCTATTTTTACATTTCTGCGGTGTTTGTGTTTAGCTGTAATTTTCCTCTTACTCATTTACTGTACCCACACATATTATATACCGTTTTTCTCGCCATTAAATGGACTTTCTAAAGATACCATTATTTTCATCATATCTTATAATTTACTATTAAAAAAATTATAAAATATGAGGAAAAAATGGAAAAAAAAACAATTTTTTCAAACTTTGACCCCCAAAATCTGTTGCACATCTACAACCACCAAAAAACACCCATGCTAAATAGTTTTTAAATTTTGTCCTGAGTTTAGAAATACCCAATGTTTACATGTTCTTTGCTTTTTTTGCAAGTTATAGGGCACTAAATAAAAGTAGCACTTTGCTATTTCCAAACCACTTTTTTTCAAAATTAGCGCTAGTTACATTGGGACACTGATATCTGTCAGGAATCCCTGAATATCCTTTAACATGTGTATATATATATTTTTAGAAGACATCCCAAAGTATTGATCTAGGCCCATTTTGGTATATTTCATGCCACCATTTCACCGCCAAATGCGATCAAATAAAAAAAAATGTTCACTTTTTCACAAATTTTTTCACAAACTTTAGGTTTCTCACTGAAATTATTTACAAACAGCTTGTGCAATTATTGCACAAATGGTTTTAAATGCTTCTCTGGGATCCCCTTTGTTCAGAAATAGCAGACATATATGGCTTTTACGTTGCTTTTTGGTAATTAGAAGGCCGCTAAATGCCACTGCGCACCACACGTGTATTATGCGCAGCAGTGAAGGGGTTAATTAGGGAGCATGTAGGGAGCTTGTAGGGTTAATTTTAGCTTTAGTGTAGTGTAGTAAACAACCCCAAGTATTGATCTAGGCCCATTTTGGTATATTTCATGCCACCATTTCACCGCCAAATGCGATCAAATTAAAAAAAACTTTAAATATTTCACAATTTTAGGTTTCTCACTGAAATTATTTACAAACAGCTTGTGCAATTATGGCACAAATTGTTGTAAATGCTTCTCTGGGATCCCCTTTGTTCAGAAATAGCAGACATATATGGCTTTGGCGTTGCTTTTTGGTAGTTAGAAGGTCGCTAAATGCCGCTGCGCATCACACGTATATTATGTCTAGCAGTGAAGGATTTAATTAGGTAGCTTGTAGGGAGCTTGCAGGGTTAATTTTAGCTTTAGTGTAGAGATCAGCCTCCCACCTGACACATCCCACCCCCTGATCCCTCCCAAACAGCTCACTTCCCTCCCCCACTCCACAATTGTCCCCGCCATCTTAAGTACTGGCAGAAAATCTGCCAGTACTAAAATAAAAGTTTTAGGTTTTTAAAAAAAAATAAAAAATAATTCTTCTGCTGTGTAGGACCCCCCTTAGCCCCCAACCTCCCTCATCCCCCCTCAAACAGCTCTTTAACCCCCCCCCCCCTCTGCCTTTATTGGGCACCATATTGGGTACTGGCAGCTGTCTGCCAGTACCCAGTTTGAAAAATAATAATGTATTTTTTTTTAATTTTTTTTTAAATATTTTATTTATTTCTGTAGTGTAGCTGCCCCCCCTCAACATCCAACCCCCCACCCTCTCCCTGATGCCTTGATTTCAAAATCCCACCCTCCCCAGTCCTCTCTCCCACCCTCCAGATCTACAGCATATTGATGCTGTTTTGATAGACATCACGTGCACGCGCGCGCCCGTGCACGCGCCCGTGCACGCGCACGCACCCGCACTAGATCCCTCCCCCCTCCTCCACCAATAACTGCCCACCCGCCTCCCTGGATGAGCTCCCACCCACCAACCATAACGGCCATCGGTAGCCGATGCAGAGAGGGCCACAGAGTGGCTCTCTCTGCATCGGATGGCTAAAAACAGTTATTGCAGGATGCCTCAATATTGAGGCATCACTGCAATAACATGAAAGCAGCTGGAAGCTATCAGGATCGCTTCCACTGCTTTCAAAGACCAACAACGTATGGGGTACGTCCTTGGTCATTAACTGCATTTTTTTGCAGGACGTACCCCATACGTCGTTGGTCGTTAAGGGGTTAAAGTGAAGGTTAAGTTTAAGCATATGAAATACAGGAGTGCATTTATTAATCTTACCTTAACCTAATTGCTAAGTTTATTTTTTATTTATTTTTTCTAAATAACCTATTTTTAAATCGCTAGCTCCCTACCGTTCGTATGTCGAACTCTAACAGTTCTGGCTTTCTTGTGTTTGACGTAGAAAGCGGTCCCATCTGCTTTCTACGTCCTTCTAAAGCACGTTCACGATGCTCCATGAAACAGCGCATGCACCCCTCGACAATTTAACAGTCTTCAGCGCGAAATGAGAATGCACGTTTACTGTGAGATTAATCAATAGAGTAAAGCGCATGCACATATCCTCAAGTAGGCGGATGATGTAGGGTCACGGCCGCCTAACGGCCAGAATTTCAACTGGCTGAACTAAAAACGTGACCCAAAGATTAAGAAAAAAACAAAAAACGAACAGGTTGCTTTAGCAAAGCGGCAAAAATGGAATTAAAAGTGAGATTACTGTCTTTAGAATAAAAATTAAAAAAATAATTAATTAAAGTCCTATTGATTTTTTACAAAGAATTGGATTGTGGATCAGCGTCAAGGTAACTTTACCTTCACTTTAATAATTTTTAATCATTTTGATTAATGTTTTTAATACTTTATATGTAATAGTTCTATAACGTGTCTTAAGATTGCTATAGCAATAGATATGCAGGTATATATATATATATATATATATATATATATATACATATATAGATATAGAAATATGTATTTACAATAAAAAGGAAAATTTTCAGTAAGTGAAGAACATTGGAATGTGAAATATGTACAGTAAATATACAGTAATAGATACATACTGTATGAATATACATATATACAGATATATAAAAATATATGTAGAGTGGATCCCTTTGCAGTCAAATACCTGGAAACATGGAAAAGCATTCTTATTGACTTTGAATATTTAATATAGTGTTTAACTGTGTATGTACTGTACATTTTTCAAATTCCAATGTTCTTCACAAAGGGGTATATGTTCTATGTAGAGATTTTACCAAAAAATCATCATATATATATAGATATTTAAATAGAAAATTTTCTTCTATGTGATGAAAGTTTCATGTTTGGTTGAACACACTTGGTTAAACGCATTCGAGTTAGTGTGTGTGTATAAGCGTACAAAAAGCTTCTTTCCAGGGCTGTTTATGCTTGAGCGGGAGCGATAAATTGTGCTCCCCTCATGATCTGGCCCAGTGTCTTATATCATACATGGAGACATAGGGGCCGATTTATCAAGCAGTGGTCTAAAGACCACTGCTCCATAACTTGTCTGCCTGCTCTAAAGCCACGGACAGAAATTATTGACACCCTCTGCTAACGGCCAATGGTTCACAAGAACTGCTGGTGCAATGATAAATGCCTACAGCGTATGCTGTCGGCATTTATTGATGTGCAGCAAACATAATACGCTGCATCGTATCATGTCTGCTTGCACATTAATAAATATACCCGCAAGTATGTTTTATAAGCACAAAAATAGCAAGAGATAACACAGTGGGCTATATTTATCAAGGGCTTGGAGAATTCTCCATCACATTCTCCTTTGAAATTTCCAGAGTTCGCCCATGGAGAGGCTCACCGGTGTGTTCATATTTATCATAAACTGATTGTTTTTTAAAGGCGAACTGGGGTGAACAGTTATACATTTCTCCATGCAAAATAATACATTCTCAGTATTTATCATTTAAAAGCGCCAAGTTTTTAATTCAGCTTGCAGCTTCAAATATACTGTATATATTAACATATGAACCTAAAATTTGAGTTTTAAATTGGGCAATTTTATACCCTATTTGTAATATAAATTTTCAAATTTCCTATTGTGTGTAATAAAAGAAATCTATAACAACACATGTTTGTGTTTCACTTAAAAAGAAAAATTCAGATTTGTATATATATATAGTGATGTCACGAACATAAAAATTTGGGTTCGTGAACGGCGAATGCGAACTTCCGCAAAAGTTTGCGAACTGGCGAACCGGGCGAACCGCCATTGACTTCAATGGGCAGGCGAATTTTAAAACCCACAGGGACTCTTTTCAAGGGGACTAACACCTGGACTGTGGCGTGCCAGAGGGGGATCCATGGCAAAACTCCCATGGAAAATTACATAGTTGATGTAGAGTCTGGTTTTAATCCATAAAGGGCATAAATCACCTAACATTCCTAAATTGTTTGGAATAACGTGCTTTAAAAGATCAGGTATGATGTTGTATCGATTAGGTAGTGTAAGGGTTACGCCCGCTTCACAGTGACAGACCAAACTCCCGCAGCGGGTACAACAATATCATCATCATCACACCGTATGTCCATGTGTGTAATGCTGCCTGACTGAGACATATCCCTGTTATCTACATCCTCTGGCAATAATGGTTGCGCATCACTCATTTCTTCCAACTGATGTGTAAATAACTCCTCTGACAGATCAAGTGAAGCGGCTGTGGTGCTAGTGTTGGTGGTGGCGGCAGGCGGGCGAGTGGTAACTTGAGAGGTGAGCGAAGCTAAGCTGGAGGAGGATGGTGCGTCAAGGTTCCGAGCGGAAGGTGTAGAAGATTGGGTGTCCTGTGTTAGCCATTCAACTATGTCCTAAGAACTTTTCGAGTTCAGGGTACGTGGCCTCTGAACACTGGGCATTATTCTAGAGCCAAAGGGAATCACAGCACCACGACCACAACGGCCCCTGCGGGGTGGCCTGCCTCTGCCTGTCATTTTTTTTTTCGATTAGTGGTACTATGCGTGCAAGCTACTGTGACAACAGATATGAGTGGCACTGTGCACTGGCAGAAGTTGGCAGAGTAGACGCTGTAGGCTTGACACACACGCTTGCAGACAACTAACTGCTATTCAATCTATTAAAGTCAAATTTTTTTTTTTTTTTTAATGTACACTACTGTTACACCAGATATGAGTTGCACTGGTGTGACACTGTGCCCTGGCAGGCCCTGGAAAATCTGTTACACATCTACAACCACTAAAAAACAACCATGCTAAATAGTTTCTAAATTTTGTCCTGAGTTTAGAAATACCCAATGTTAACATGTTCTTTGCTTTTTTTGCAAGTTATAGAGAAATAAATACAAGAAGCACTTTGCTATTTCAAAACCACTTTTTTTTAAAAATGAGCGCTAGTTACATTGGAACCCTGATATCTGTCGGGAATACCTGAATATCCCTTGACATGTATATATTTTTTTTTAGAAGACATCCCAAAGTATTGATCTAGGCCCATTTTGGTATATTTCATGCCACCATTTCGCCGCCAAATGCAATCAAATAAAAAAAAATTGTTCACTTTTTCACAAACTTTAGGTTTCTCACAGAAATTATTTACTTATGCAATTATGGCATAAATGGTTGTAAATGCTTCTCTGGGATCCCCTTTGTTCAGAAATAGCAGACATATATGACTTTGGCGTTGCTTTCTGGTAATTAGAAGGCTGCTAAATGCTGCTGCGCATCCCACGTGTATTATGCCCAGCAGTGAAGGGGGTAATTAGGGAGCATGTAGGGAGCTTGTAGAGTTAATTTTAGCTTAAAGGGACACAAAATCCAAATTTTTTCTTTCTTGATTTAGAAAGAGCATACAATTATAAACAACTTTCTAATTTACTTCTATTATCTATTTTGCTTCATTCTCTTGATATTCTTTGCTGAAAAGCATATCTAGATATGCTTAGTAGCTGCTGATTGGTAGCTGCACATAGATGCCTCCTGTGATTGGTTCACGGTGTGCATTGCTATTTCTTCATTAAAGTATATCTAAAGAATGAAGCAAATTAGGTAATAGAAGTAAATTAGAATGTTGTTTAAAATTGTATTCTCTACCTTAATCTTGAAAGAAAATGTTTGGGTATAGTGTCCCTTTAAGTGTAGTGTAGTAGACAACCCAAAGTATTGATCTAGGCCCATTTTGGTATATTTCATGCCACCATTTCACCGCCAAATGCGATCAAATAAAAAAAATTGTTCACTTTTTCACAAACATTAGGTTTCTCACAGAAATTATTTACAAACAACTTATGCAATTATGGCATAAATGGTTGTAAATGCTTCTCTGGGATCCCCTTTGTTCAGAAATAGCAGATTTATATGGCTTTGGTGTTGCTTTTTGGTAATTTGAAGGCTGCTAAATGCCACCCGTGTTTTATGCCCAGCAGTGAAGGGGTTAATTAGGGAACATGTAGGGAGCTTGTAGAGTTAATTTTAGCTTAAGTGTAGTGTAGTAGACAACCCAAAGTATTGATCTAGGCCCATTTTGGTATATTTCATGCCACCATTTCACCGCCAAATGCGATCAAATTTTAAAAAACTTTTGTAGGGAGCTTGCAGGGTTAATTTTAGCTTTAGTGTAAAGATCAGCCTCCCACCTGACACATCAGACCCCCTGATCCCTCCCAAACAGCTCCCTTCCCTCCCCCACCCCACAATTGTCCCCGCCATCTTAAGTACTGGCAGAAAGTCTGCCAGTACTAAAATAAAAGGTTTTTAAATTTTTTTTAATTTTTTTAGCATATTTATATATGCTGTGGTGTAGCATCCCCCCCCCCTTAGCCCCCAACCTCCCTGATCCCCCCCAAAACGGCTCTCTAACCCTCCCCATCTGCCTTATTGGCGGCCATCTTTGGTACTGGCAGCTGTCTGCTATTATTTCACAGTCAAAAAAGTGTTGTTTTTTTTAAATGTACACTACTGTTACACCAGATATGAGTGGTGGCACTGGGCAAGTGGGCACAGTATACGCTGTGAGCCTGACACACACGCTGGCAGTCAGGCAACTGCAATTAGATTACACAGGAAAAAAAAAAAAAGCAGACTGATTTTCTAGCCCTAAAAAGGGCTTTTTGGGGTGCTGTCCTTACAGCAGAGATCAGATGAGTCCTTCAGGACTGTAGTGGACACTGAATACACTAGCCTAGCTATCGATTTCCCTATTAAATCAGCAGCAGCTACACTGTCCCTCCTCTCACTAAGAATACAGCTTCCAAATGAATCTAAAATGGATGCTGTCCAGGAGGTAGGAGGGTCTGGGAGTGGGGGTCTGCCGCTGATTGGCTGTAATGTGTCTGCTGACTGTGAGGTACAGGGTCAAAGTTTACTCAATGATGACGAATAGGGGGCAGAACGAACATCGCATATGTTCGCCCACCGCGGCGAACGTGAACTATTCGCCGGCAAACTATTCGCGAATCGCGACATCACTATATATATATATTCTTTTTTTTTTTTTTACTTTCTTCTTAGGTATATTAATAGTTTGATCTTCTGAAACTGTAAAAAAATTAAAAGGAAAGTTAAATACTCATTAAATATATATTTATGATTTACAGGTATCTGGAAAATTCAAAATTCTATCAAAGAAACAATAACAAATCAAAATATCCACAATGGTTTTATTTGTTTTTTTCATAAACGACCATAATAAATATACCACTTACTCAATAATAATATTCTCCTCTTACAACAGATAGACCTGTTGCTAGTGTTACAAAAAAAAAAAATCCATGCTAAAGCTAGATGCGCATCCAACCAGAGAAGAAATACAACTGACTTCAATTCTGTTCTCCATAGTACTTATGGAAAACAGTTGTGCGCGCATCTGTAGGAGAGGTTTACGTTTTTGTGAGGTGCATTTGCATGATAAAAATGCATCAGCTGCAGCCAGAATTATCGCCTTTTTTTAGCGCTTGGGTGTACCTTGCCAAACACATAATTTAGCCTTCGATTTAGGTGCATTTTGCAATGATAAATAAGGGGAATAGCTCTTTGGAGTAAAATAAGCAGAAAATTTATGACAATTGAGGAGAATTTCAATGATAAATCTAGCCCACTGTGGCCTACTCAATATTTCTGGTCGTAATCTCCATAGTCCCAAAGAAGGCCTTTGATCTGGGTTGTTGAACTTTCTCAAACTTGCCAAATTTGGATTAACCCAAACATTTAAATTGTTGCTTTATATACCTCCCGCTCAGCATGAATAAGAATAAATTGAAATCAAACCACCTAAAAATAACTAAGAGTTCCTTATACAGGTGCCTGTTCACTCCCCTCTTATTTGATTGTGCAAGTAAGTAATAACTATTAAGATAAGAATGAATTATCAAATTAATTACCCTTGAAGAATTTAGAAAGATATCCAACTTCTTAATAAATCATATGAAATAGACTGCTTATATACTTTCGGCCAGATTACGAGTTTTGTGTTATGAGCAGCTCAGTAATAACTTGCAAGTAATTCCCACCGCTCACCTTTAATAGCGCTGCTATTACAGGTATGCAAAAACCCAGCATTAGCAGGCAATATGGCAGCGTTGAGCTCCATACCGCACACAAATACCAGTGCTGCTTTGAGCTGGTTTTATGTGCTCATGCACGATTTCCCCATAGACATCAATGGGAGAGCCGGCTAAATAAAAGCCTAACGCCTGCCATAAGGGAGCGTAAAGCTCCGTAATGCAACCCCATTGATTCCTAACACCCTAACATAAACCCCAAGTCTAAACACCCCTAATCTGCCGCCCCTGACATCACCGCCACCTACATTACACTTATTAACCCTTAATCTACCGCTCCCGACATCGCCGCCACCTACATTACAGTTATTAACTCCTAATCTGCCGCCCCCAATGTCGCCACCACCTACCTACACTTATTAACCCTTAATCTGCTGCCCCAATGTCTCAGCAAACTACATAAATGTATTTACCCCACCACCACCACTATACTAAAGTTATTAACCCCTAAACCTTTGGCCTCCCACATCACTAACACTAAATAAATATATTAACCCCTAAACCTAACCCTAAGTCTAACCCTAACACTAACTTTAATATAATTAAAATGAATCTAAATAAAACTTACTATCATTAGCTATCTAATTCCTATTTAAAACTAAATACTTACCTGTAAAATAAACCCTAAGTTAGCTACAATATAACTAATGGTTACATTGTAGCTATCTTACGCCTAGATTTAGAGTTTGGTGTTAGCCGTCAAAACCAGCGTTAGAGGCTCCTAACGCTGGTTTTAGGCTACCGCTGGTATTTCGGTCAGTCAGGAAAGGGTCTAACGCTCACTTTCCAGCCGCGACTTTTCCATACCGCAGATCCCCCTACGCCATTTGCGTATCCTATCTTTTCAATTGGATCTTTCTAACGCCGGTATTTAGAGTCATGGCTGAAGTGAGCGTTAGAAATCTAACGACAAAACTCCAGCCGCAGAGAAAAGCCAGGAATTAAGAGCTTTCTGGGCTAACGCCGGTTCATAAAGCTCTTAACTACTGTGCTCTAAAGTACACTAACACCCATAAACTACCTATGTACCCCTAAACCGAGGTCCCCCCACATCGCCGCCACTCTATTAAAAATTTTTAACCCCTAATCTGCCGACCGCACACCGCCGCCACCTACGTTATCCCTATGTACCCCTAATCTGCTGCCCCTAACACCGCCGACCCCTATATTATATTTATTAACCCCTAATCTGCCCTCCCTAACATCGCCGACACCTAACTTCAAGTATTAACCCCTAATCTGCCGACCGGACCTCACCGCTACTCTAATAAATGTATTAACCCCTAAAGCTAAGTCTAACCCTAACCCTAACACCCCCCCTAAGTTAAATATAATTTAAATCTAGCTAAATAAATTAACTCTTATTAAATAAATTATTCCTATTTAAAGCTAAATACTTACCTGTAAAATAAACCCTAATATAGCTACAATATAAATTATAATTATATTGTAGCTATTTTAGGATTAATATTTATTTTACAGGCAACTTTGTATTTATTTTAACCAGGTACAATAGCTATTAAATAGTTATTAACTATTTAATAGCTACCTAGTTAAAATAATTACAAAATTACCTGTAAAATAAATCCTAACCTAAGTTACAATTAAACCTAACACTACACTTTCAATAAATTACTTAAATAAAATACCTACAATTATCTACAATTAAACCTAACACTACACTATCAATAAATTAATTACATACAATACCTACAAATAAATACAATTAAATAAACTAACTAAAGTACAAAAAATAAAAAAGAACTGTTACAAAAAATAAAAAAATATTTACAAACATTAGAAAAATATTACAATTTTAAACTAATTAAACCTACTCTAAGCCCCCTAATAAAATAACAAAGCCCCCCAAAATAAAAAAATGCCCTACCCTATTCTAAAATTAAAATAGAAAAGCTCTTTTACTTTACCAGCCCTTAAAAGGGCCTTTTGCGGGGCATGCCCCAAAGAATTCAGCTCTCTTGCCTGTAAAAAAACATACAATACCTCCCCCAACATTACAACCCACCACCCACATACCCCTAATCTAACCCAAACCCCCCTTAAATAAACCTAACACTAAGCCCCTGAAGATCTTCCTACCTTATCTTTACCACTCCGGGTATCACCGATCGGTCCAGGCTCCAATGTCTTGATCCAAGCCCAAGCAGGGGCTGAAGACGTCTATCCTCCAGCTGAAGTCTTGATCCAAGCGGCGGCTGAAGAAGTCCATCTTTGGGCAGAAGTCTTCATCCTATCCGGGCAGAAGAGGAGATCCGGACTGGTAGACATCTTCATCCAAGCGGCATCTTCTATGTTCTTCCATCCAATGACGAGCGGCTCCATCTTCAAGACCTCCGGAGCAGATCCATCCTCTTTTTCCGACGTCCTAAAACAGAATGAAGGTTCCTTTAAGGGACGTCATCCAAGATGGCGTCCCTCAAATACTGATTGGCTGATAGGATTCTATCAGCCAATCGGAATTAAGGTAGGAAAATTCTGATTGGCTGATGGAATCAGCCAATCAGATTCAAGTTCAATCCGATTGGCTGATCCAATCAGGATGGATCCGCGACGGAGGTCTTGAAGATGGATCCGCTCGTCATCGGATGGAAGAACATAGAAGATGCCGCTTGGATGAACATGTCTACCGGTCCGGATCTCCTCTTCTGCCCGGATAGGATGAAGACTTCTGCCCGAAGATGGACTTCTTCAGCCGCCGCTTGGATCAAGACTTCAGCCGGAGGATGGACGTCTTCAGCCCCCGCTTGGGCTTGGATCAAGACATCGGAGCCTGGACCGATCGGTGATAACCGGTGTGGTGAAGATAAGGTAGGAAGATCTTCAGGGGCTTAGTGTTAGGTTTATTTAAGGGGGGTTTGGGTTAGATTAGGGGTATGTGGGTGGTGGGTTGTAATGTTGGGGGGGGTATTTTATGGGGGTTTTTTACAGGCAAAAGAGCTGAATTCTTTGGAGCATGCCCCGCAAAAGGCCCTTTTAAGGGCTGGTAAGGTAAAAGAGCTTTTCTATTTTAATTTTAGAATAGGGTAGGGCATTTTTTTATTTTGGGGGGCTTTGGTATTTTATTAGGGGGCTTAGAGTAGGTGTAATTAGTTTAAAATTGTTGTAATATTTTTCTAATGTTTGTAAATATTTTTTTTTAACTTAGTTCTTTTTTATTTTTTGTACTTTAGTTAGTTTATTTAATTGTATTTATTTGTAGGTATTGTATTTAATTAATTTATTGATAGTGTAGTGTTAGGTTTAATTGTAGATAATTGTAGATATTTTATTTAAGTAATTTATTGATAGTGTAGTGTTAGGTTTAATTGTAACTTAGGTTAGGATTTATTTTACAGGTAATTTTGTAATTATTTTAACTAGGTAGCTATTAAATAGTTATGAACTATTTAATAGCTATTGTACCTGGTTAAAATAAATACAAAGTTGCCTGTAAAATAAATATTAATCCTAAAATAGCTACAATATAATTATATTTTATATTGTAGCTATATTAGGATTTTTTTTACAGGTAAGTATTTAGCTTTAAATAGGAATAATGTATTTAATAAGAGTTAATTTATTTTGTTAGAATAAAATTATATTTAACTTAGGGGGGTGTTAGGGTTAGGGTTAGACTTAGCTTTAGGGGTTAATACATTTATTAGAGTACCGGTGAGGTCTGGTCGGCAGATTAGGGGTTAATAAGTGTAGGTAAGGTAGCAGCGACGTTGGGGGCAGAAGATTAGGGGTTAATAAATATAATATAGGGGTCGGTGGGGGTTAGGGGCAGCAGATTAGGGGTACATAGGGATAACGTAGGTTTATTAAATAAATTACATAAATTAAATACAATTAACTAAATTATAAAAAAAATAAACACTAAATTACACAAAATAAAAAAGAAATTATCAAATATTTAAACTAATTACACCTAATCTAATAGGCCTATCAAAATAAAAAAGCCCCCCAAAATAAAAAAAAACATAGCCTAAACTAAACTGCAAATAGCCCTTAAAAGGGCCTTTTGTTGGGCATTGTCTCAAAGAAATCGGTTCTTTTACCTGTAAAAAAAAAATACAAACAACCCCCCAACAGTAAAACCAACCACCCACACAACCAAACCCCCCAAATAAAATCCTATCTAAAAAACCTAAGCTCCCCATTGCCCTGAAAAGGGCATTTGAATGGGCATTGCCCTTAAAAGGGCATTTAGCTCTTTTCTTTGCCCAAACCCCTAATCTAAAAAGAAAACCCACCCAAAAAAACCTTAAAAAAAACTAACACTAACCCCTGAAAGATCCACTTACAGTTTTTGAAGACCGGACATCCATTCTCATCAATCCGGGAGAAGTCTTCATCCAAGCAGCAAGAAGTCCTCAATGAAGCCGGGAGAAGTCTTCATCCAAGCGGCAAGAAGTCGTCCTCCAGGCAGGCAGAAGTCTTCATCCAGACGGCATCTTCTATCTTCATCCTTCCGACGCGGAGCGGCTTCATTTTCAAGACATCCGGCGAGGAGCATCTTCTTCATACGGTCCCAGCCATACACTGAAGGTTTCTTCAAATGACATCATCCAAGATGGCATCCCTTGAATTCCGATTGGTTGATAGAATTCTATCAGCCAATCGGAATTAAAGGTGAAAAAATCCTATTGGCTGATGCAATCAGCCAATAGGATTCAGCTTCAATCCTATTGGCTGATCCAATCAGCCAATAGGATTGAGCTCACATTCTATTGGCTGATTGGAGGAGGAAGATCATACAATAAGAAGAAAAGAAAATGGATGAAGTTAGAAAACCACCGCTGCCACTGCCAGAGTAAAGATAGAAGACCACTGCCAGGATAAAGATAGAAGACCACCACCACTGGGATAGAAGAGTAGCACCACAGTTGGTGAGCACATATGAGCCAGATTCAAGTTTGGTGAATACCATCTTTTTGGGTGGCTTTTTTTTTTTAGAATAGGAGTTTTGTTTTTGTTTTTGGGCCACAAAAGAGCTATAATGAACTGCCCTACCAAATGCCCTTTTAAGTAGATTTTTTAGATAGCTTTGGGGGATGGGGTTTACATGTATTGTAGATTAGGTTTGTATTTTATTGGTTGTTAAAGAGCTTTAGGGCAATGCCCTACAAAAAGCCCTTATAAGAGCTATTGCTAATGTTATTTTTTTATTTTGCGGGTTTGGTATGTGGGGGTTTGTAATGTTACTGGGTCTTTGTAAAAAAAAATTCAGGTAAAAGAGCTGTTTAACTTAGTAGTTTATTCTATTTACTAACTAGTCTACC
Organism: Bombina bombina; assembly: GCF_027579735.1. Classification (NCBI taxonomy): domain Eukaryota; kingdom Metazoa; phylum Chordata; class Amphibia; order Anura; family Bombinatoridae; genus Bombina; species Bombina bombina. The sequence goes on along the minus strand of NC_069504.1, from coordinate 553,383,313 downwards.
TAGTTAAAATAAATGCAAACTTACCTGTAAAATAAAAATAAAACCTAAGCTAGCTACAATATAACTATTAGTTATATTGTAGCTAGCTTAGGTTTTATTTCCCAGTTAAGTATTTCGTTTTAAATAGGTATTATTTAGTTAATAATTGTAAGTTTAATTTAGATCTATTTTAATTATGTTAAAGTTAGGGGATGCTAGGGTTACGTTAGGGTTAGGTTTAGGGTTAGGGTTAGGTTTAGGGGTAGGGTTAGGTTTAGGGGTTAATAGTTTAATTTAGGTTGTTGCAATGTGGGAGGCAGGTGGTTTAGGGGTTAATAGGTTTATTTAGTGGTTGTGATGTGGGAGGCAAGAGGTTTAGGGGTTAATAGCTTTATTTAGTTGCAGCAATGTCGGTGAGTGGCAGAATAGGGGTTAATAACTTTAAAATAGTCACAGCGATGATGGGGTGCGGCAGAATAGGGGTTAATAACTTTAATATAGTGGCAGCGATGTTGTGGTGTGGCAGAATAGGGTTTAATAACTTTAGTATAGTAGCGGCAATATCGGGATCGGCAGATTAAGGGTTAATACCTTTATTTAGGTGGCACCGATATTGGGAGCATCAGATTAGGGGTTAATAACATTATGTAGGTGGCGGAGATGTCGGGGGCAGCAGATTAGGGGTTATTACTGTAAGTAGGTGTTGGCGTTGTCGGGGGCAGCAGATTAGGGGTTTTTAGACTCAGGGTTTATGATATGGTGTTAGGCTTAAACGTAACTTTTATTTTCCCCATAGACATCAAAGGGGCTTCGTTACGGAGCTTTTCTTTTCGCGATCGCAGGTGTTAGACTTTTTTCTGACCCACTCTCCCCATTGATGTCTATGGGGAAAGCGCGCATGAGAACGTCAAAACAGCGCTTGTTTTTGGTGTGGTATGGAGCTTAAAAGCACCATATCGCCCGCACAAGAGAGGTTTTTTAAAACTTGTAATGGCTGCGCTATAGGGCATTAAATAACGCCACTTTTGTTGCGTTCGTTAATTTCCTTATAGCGTTCAAAACTAGGCAAATCTAAATAACATTGTCTCTTTGCTTTTCTAAAAATAACTGAGCACAATATATCAATCAATAATCAATGAGTACTGGTTCCTTTTATTTTACAAAATAGCACTGATTGGAACTGTGTCCTAATACCATATTTATAGCGTAGTGATGTTGTGCTTCATGAAAATGAACATACTAGGAACAGTAATTCAAACTCATAATTTGTGAGTGACAGATTCATTTAAATTGCACAGTACTTTTTTCAATTATACACAAAAGTACATGATTATATTTCATATAGAACATTGTATTAAATAAAAAAAAAATCTCTCTAACATACACAAAGAGGCCTTGACCCCTTCCTTATGATTTCCACCCACCACAATCAAACAATTATAAAAGGTAGAATATTTTGTTAAAAAATAATTAACATACAAAAATCAATCTGCTTTTAATTATATGGCAACTTTCACTGCTTACAAGTCTAACGGATATACTAACTCCTAATTGTGAAATGCTGTTTCTGTGAAGTATGTATTCTTATAAATAATTTACTTCACTTTACTGACCCTTCTGATATTGACTAGTCTGAAATTGATTTGCAATCTTTAATCTAAAAGAGAAATGTACATTTCTAGTCACAATTGAAACGTATCAGATTTTTTACCTTTCTTGCTATCCTAGGACAGTCACTATATATTTCTTATAATGAGTAACATTGAGACATATACATTTTGTTCCTCAGGGAAAAAAAGAACTGGCATGAACAAAGGGCTTTAAAATAATCAATCTTTTTCTTGATGAAAACTGCTAAACCCAAGACTCTAATTATGATTATGTTAGGAGTATGAAATGTTTGGTTTAAACAACCACAGGTGCAAAATCTGCTATAAATAATACTTTAGAAGGCGGAAGTCTGTTGCATTGATATTTGCTTTGTAAACATCACTTGTGACAATATCAATGAACCTTCAACATGCTATATGAGGAACTGATGATAGAAACTGCTTCAAATAAAAAAAAATCAATTAAATTTAATTAGGTGCAAACATGAGTATTAAATTATTTCTTAGTACCAAACTTACATTTACAAATATGTGGATTAATGAAAGCAAATTACACATTAGACTTATTGTTTCTTCATGCTGGGGAAGATTGCATTAGAATTAGTTTTATAGTAATTTATTTTCTATATTTTGGCACAGTCAGATAATTACATTTTTGCATGAATTGCTTAACACTTTTTCTGCCAGAAGTGCCCACAGATATTGACTTGCCTTAGCTTCAAAAAGCTTATAATAATATTAAGAATTATTTCTTCAAATTATTTTGAATTTAAAATACTATATAGTCTCATCACACAATTAAATCTGACACTCATTTGATATTTAAACAATTAAATTAACATTTCATAAGAATATAATATGTAGTATTTCAATAGTTACAGTTAAACTCAAATTAAGCCCACTTTACAGCTAAGAAAGTTGTGTTTTATTGTTTGATCAAACATCTGAAGAAGCAACAACTGATATTTACCTCTGTAATTCCTTCATGTAAATATACTTAACTAGAGCTAAGTTTCAGGTTTGTCACAGGTTTGAATGATCTACATTTACCCAGCATCCCTAAACTCATTTCACTAAAGATTCCTGGCACCTTACACAGATCTGCGCTGCAAATTCTGTCTGCAGGAATGGTGATGACGAGTTATTGAGTTTCCTGCTGGGTTCTAGGCCCTTTATCAGACCCTTTCAGCCATACTGACTGCTTTTTCATTCCACTTAATTCTAGTACCAATCTCCATGCTGAGTATTTTCTTCTATCCCAAACACATTGACTTGCTGTTATCTATAACTACCCCTAGCATTAGGTGCCCCACTAGATGCTCATTACTATTTAGCACAGCAGCAGAACTGTTTGGTTCCTCCCTGCATGTGTCCCCGCATCAATGGTACACATGCAGAGTAGTTTTCATCTATACAAATTGTTATCACAACAAAGTAGTATTTCAATCCATAAAAATCCATAAAAATCAGTAATACTTATTGTAAATAATGTGCCAGATTACAAATGGCATGCCAACATTTGCGAAAAGGTGTTTATCTTGATTGTTTGCGCATCAGGTGTAGAGCTCATATTACAAGTTGAAAATAAACATGATGGCTTGAGTTTTAATTGAAGTTAATGATCGTTCGGGATAGCAAGTCCTTAGAGCTCTGGTTAGCTGTTTCTCGAAACAAAAAAGTTTAAAAAAACCCCATAAAAAATACATTACAAAATACGGTTACACTCATAATAACCCTATCTAATAAAAAGTATAACAAAAAATATTGCACACATTTTTTTTAGAATGGCTTAAAAATATGAGGTCTCAGATGTTAGAACAAAACAAGCCAGGTAAACAGCTTTGACATAGAGATACATACATATACATGTCTAAATATGTCTATGTATGTGTATATATATATATATATATATATATATATATATATATACATACATATATATGTACATATGTGTACAGATGTATTTATGCATTTATATGTGTGAGTCACGTGTAAACACATACATAAATATGTACAGATATATAGACATATATATAAGTGCATTGGAGCCCTTTACAGTCACTTAGATGAAAACATGTAAAAGCACATATATGCATATCTTTTTAATAAAGTGTTATACTGTGTATTTGCTGAAAATAATTTTAATTCTAATGTTCTGCACATAGGAGAATATGCTCTATGTATATTTAAAAAGATATTTCTATATATCTCTGTATATATCTATACCTATATATAATTATGTATCATATATATATATATATATATATATATGTACCAAAATACCATCAGAAATATTTAGAAATATGTATTTATTAATAAATAGATCATATACTGCTATGTAAAGAACATTGGAATGTGAAATATTCATATTTTCATGTCGGGTTAGCGCACTTGAGAATATGCGATTGGGTTTGCACATGAGTAGGGTGTTTCCACTTTTTGTGCTCCATTGACTTCCATGGGAGAATACTTTAATGAGTGCGCAATATTCAAAGTTCAGCTTTTTACGCACATTGGGTTACTGCACAAGTGAAAAAAATTTACTTTCAACTTGTAATACGAACACTACCCTACGCACACAAAAACCTTACTTCTATTAGAGTTAACGTGCGAGCAGAATACCGCTCCACTTTTCATCTGGCCCAAAATACTTTAATAGATGAATTACCTGTTTTGTTGTCTGGAACCATTTGTGAAGAGAAAGAGAAGCAGGAATTAATCAGAACAGCAGTATGGTGATCCGTGAATAAGGCAAGGGTCAAACCAGAAGATGAGTCTGAAACCCGGCATCAAAGCAAAAGGATAAGGCAGGTGAAAAAGCCAGGATCCAGTTCCAAAGTTCATAAGCCAGTAAATCATTCCTCAGGTAGCGTATATCTCAGTAAAAAGGTCAGACAGGTAGCATAATCTAAATACTTTACCAGGGTCAATATCACAGAAAGAGGCCAGGAACAAAAATGCTTCAGTCTCCATACAAATAAACAAACACTGAATGGGATACACATAACCTTAGAGTAGGTTGAGAGAAAAAAAGAAATGCCTCTGAGCTCAATGTGCTGTAGATAACAGGTATAGTGAATATATTATTAAAATGTAACTTTTATTATTGCTACTAAAATGACAGCAAAGGAAAAAACAGATACACTGTTTGCTGCTCAACAAAATTAAAAACACTACACTACTGATACTAGTGATTCAGCCTATGTAGCTAAAGTGTATACCTAAAAATATGTGAGTAGCGTTATATCTCAGAGGATATAACCTAAGGAGGGTGCTTGCCTCAATGGCAGCCTGTTCTTGCGGTGGTGTCACTATCTCAGCGAGAGACAAGCAAAGAGCAATTAGATGAAAATAACATACCAAGCCCCTGTGTTTATTATGGAAATACGTTCAATATCTTGGAAAGTTAATAATATTTTTAACCTGCTGATAAAGCGTTGCTTATAGATAGATACTAATTAAATAGTATTGCAGGAATAAGTAATATAGATTTGTTGAACTACTGTGATAATCCACGGTGTTTGACAGATATGTTATGCATGTTTGTACTGTCCCAAAAGTATTTTTAAGGTAAAGGTAAGCAAATACCACAACGTTATACTAATAGTAGAGAATGCTACTCACTACCCTGGCTGTATGCCAGGAATGTAGTGATTAAACTAAAGCTATTAGGTTGGTATCTTAAATAATTATCAGTAGAAAGCAAGTTAACTTAAAATTAACTCTTTGCTTGTCTCTCGCTGAGATAGTGACACCCCCTCAAGAACAGGCTGCCATTGATGCAAACACCCTCCTTAGGTCATATCCTCTGAGATATAACGCTACTCGCATATGTTTACGTATACATTTTAGCTACATAGGCTGAATCACTAGTATCAGTAGTGAAGTGTTTTTATTTTCATTGGGCAGCAAACATTGTATCTGTTTTTTCCTTTGCTGTCATTTTAGTAGCAATAATAAAAGTTACATTTTAATAATATATTCACTATACCTGTTATCTACAGCACATTGTGCTCAAAGGCATTTCTTTTTTTCTCTCAACCTACTCTAAAGTTATGTGTGTACCTAATATTATTACTCTTTATGCCTACGTACAACTACTTGTTGTAACCTATAGCTAATTTGAAGACAAGCTTGTCAAGTAGCAATTACACCAATTATAGAATCCTAGCTACCCCTCTTTTTGTTTAAAAATGCTAAATGGGAGTCTGAGATGACCTTTTAACATTCATGCTTGGTACCAGACAGAAGGTCAAGGTAACTTCTAGGTAAAAGGAAATAAAAATCAATAAAGAGAGCTCACAGACAGATGAAGAATTCATAGTACAGACATAAGAACCTCCAGAGAGTAGGCCATTATAACCTGACCTTACTTGGTGTGACCCCTGGCTCTGACAGCAGCAGATCCTCTTCCAACAGCTTGCCTGTCAGCTCTACCCTTCACAGCAGTGCAGCACTGGCCTTGCACAAACATCTGGCCTGCAAGAAGTATGACTTGGCACCAAGCACACTTTGAAGCCTGACATTCACAGTAGTAATATAAATTTTCAATAAAAAATTCAAGAATTTTTAGAGTTGGACAGCAGACGTGCCACTGTCACTGTTTATTTTCCTTACACTAAACTCCCTTCTTGACCCACTGCAATATGGATTTCGCCCCACCACTCCACAGAGACATCAATTCTTAAGGTTACCAACAACCTACTTACAGCAAAATTCAAAGGCCACTTCTTTCTACTTATCCTCCTTGATATGTCTGCAGCCTTTGATACTGTCGACCATCTTCTTTTTCTCCAAACCCTCCAATCCTTCGGCATTTGCAACACAGCTCTCTTGTGGTTCTCTTCCTATCTGTCTAAACGTACCTTTAGTGCAGACTTCTCTGGGGCATTCTCTGCCCCGTTACCACTTTCTGTTGGGGTACCACAAGGCTTTGTCCTTGGTCCCCTTCTCTTCTTAATCTACACATCATCTTTAGGTTCCTTAATAAAGTCCCATGGGTTTCAACACAATTTGTATGCCAATGACACCCAAATCCTCTCTGCACCAGACCTATCTTCTTCCTTGCAAACCCGTGTCACTAACTGTCTTTCTCATATCTCATCTTGGATGTCCTCTCACTACCTTAAGCTAAATCTTTCCAAAACTGAGCTCCTTATTTTCCCCCCTTCTTCAAAAATCTCCACCCCAACTTCTCTATAACTCGTGATAACTCCATCATTACCCCTACACCACATGCTCAATGTATTAGGGTCACACTTGACTCAGATCTTTCTTTCACTCCTCACATTCAGTCCTTGGCTATAGCCTGCCGCTTCCATCTTAAAAACATCTCTAAAACTAGACATTTCCTTTCACAAGATACAACTAAGATTCTTATCCACTCTCTTATCCTTTCCCGCCTCGATTACTGCAACTCCATCCTCTCTGGTCTCCCTAGCTGCCGCCTAGCTCCTTTACAATCCATAATGAATGCCTCTGCCAGGCTCATCTTCCTTACACGTCGTTCTTCATCTGCTGCACCTCTCTGCCTTCACTGGCTTTCTCTTGCCTCCAGCCTTAAACACAAATTTCTCACTCTGACATACAAAGCCCTCAACTGCACTGCTCCCCCTACATCTCAGACCTTGTTTCCAGATACTTTCCCTCCTGACCCCTTCGCTCTGCCCAGGATCTCCTACTCTCCTCCTCTCTTGTTACCTTCTCACATTCCCATTTACAAGGCTTCTCCAGACTGGCTCCCATCTTGTGAAACTCTCTGCCTCGCTCCACAAGAGTTTCCCCCTAGTTTTGAAAGCTTCAAGCGCACCCTAAAGACTGTACTATTCAGGGATGCATACAGCCTAAACTAAACTTTCCTAACTCCACTGCTATCCCATTGAACCCCTTAGCATGTAAGCCTATAAGACCAGCTCTTTGTACATCATCCGCATAAGAGCCGATTACAACAGTGCAACTCTCAGCAGGGACCTCTACCCATTCAACCCCCTATAAATGTTACCTTGTATACCGCCTATGTTTATAGCCCTGGGGAATCTGTTGGCGCTCTACAAATACCTGATAATAATAATAAAATAATAACATTTACTGTGTATAGTTAAACTCTACATTCTTATATAAACTCTAAAAAATACATTATTAATACTAGGAAGTGCCTACACATTTGTATAATTAACTATTAGCTCTTGATATAAGATAGACCTTTAACAAATAGCTTTTAAATGGATGGGTTAAGGGATTTTACTTTCCTTGTTTAAACATAAAAAAGCTCAAGGGAGGTTCATTTTCATATGGATTTTGTTTGTGAACACATTTTATTTGGCCCTAAAATGTAATACAATAATAAAATACTTGAAAAAAATATACAAAGGTACAGAGATATTTTTACTTAACACAGATCCTAAATCCCATTGGTAGTAATAATTATGAAAGTTTATTTAAAGATTATTCCTTAACACAATTTATTAATCATATAGTAACCGTAATAATAATTTTTCAAACCTTGCTCACTTACAAGCAATTAGATCTATGATTACGGTCATGAGGACCGAAACCGGTCAGATCATTCATTCTCTTGGCTGACTTTTTCTTTGCTCAGAGCCAGTTATAATATTGGATTGCCTGTATCGGTTTTTTTTTTGTTTGTTTTTTAATGCTCTAATAAACGTCTGTTATTTTAATTGCATTGAGACTCTCCTTCTTCTGGATTTTTTGCAAATTGTTTTTTACTTCAGTAATAATAATTATAATAATACAAAAGGTAAACAGGAAAAAATTATCTATATTGGGATAGATTATGAGTTTATCAGTAATTACCGCTCCCATTTGCAAGCTAACTCTGCTTGACTTCTGCTCGTTGTGCATATAACACCCATACTCACTACTAACCCAACTCACCATAAGCCCCTTCTCTAAAAACTTCTAAACTGTCACATAGCACAACACAAAGTCCCCACTACACGTTTAACCACTAACCCGCCTAGCCTTAACTGTAAAAAAAATAACAGTACCTTTAAAAATAAAAAATAACCTTACCTTAAAAAAACTAATAGTACCTTTAAAAATAAAAACGTAACCTTAACTGAAAAATAAAATGACCTAATATTACAGAACCCCCCACCAATACAGAAAATAAAAAACCTACCATTACAGAAAAAAATAATTACCAAAAAAAAACCAAAGTTATGCCTATTCTAAAACCCCACTTAAAAATAACACCATCTATCTGTCCTAAAGTGCAATATAGAAGCGCCAAATTGGCTATTGTATGTTTAAAAGTTAACAGGAAAACACAATCGGCTAGTTTTGTCGGTAACGACCCACGTAGCTAGCGCTGGCTTTTTTCCCCCCCGCACCTTTTAAATACTGCTGGTATTTAGAGTTCACAGAAGGGCTGCGTTAGGCTCCAAAAAGGGAGCGTATAGCATATTTACCGTCATTGCAACTCTCAATACCAGCGGTGCTTACAGACGCGGCCATCTTAAAAAACGTGCTCGTGCACGATTCCCCCATAGGAAATAATGGGGCAGTTTGAGCTGAAAAAAAACCTAACACCTGCAAAGAAGCAGCGTTCAGCTCCTAACGCAGCCCCATTGTTTCCTATGGGGAAACAGTTTCTAAGTCTGCACCTAACACTCTAACATGTACCCCGAGTCTAAACACCCCTAACCTTACACTTATTAACCCCTAATCTGCCGCCCCCGCTATCGCTGACCCCTGCATATTTTTTTAAACCCCTAATCTTCCGCTCCGTACACCGCCGCAACCTACATTATACCTATGTACACCTAATCTGCTGCCCCTAACACCGCCGACCCCTATATTATATTTATTGACCCCTAATCTGCCCCCCACAACGTCGCCGCCAGCTACCTACAATAATTAACCCCTAATCTGCCGACCGGACCTCACCGCTACTATAATAAATATATTAACCCCTAATCCGCCTCACTAACCTTATAATAAATAATATTAACCCCTAATCTGCCCTCCCTAACATCGCTGACACCTAACTTCAAGTATTAACCCCTAATCTGCCGACCGGACCTCACCGCTACTCTAATAAATGTATTAACCCCTAAAGCTAAGTCTAACACCCCCCTAAGTTAAATATAATTTAAATCTAACAAAATAAATTAATTATTCCTATTTAAAGCTAAATACTTACCTGTAAAATAAACCCTAATATAGCTACAATATAAATTACAATTATATTGTAGCTATTTTAGGATTTATATTTATTTTACAGGCAACTTTGTATTTATTTTAACCAGGTACAATAGCTATTAAATAGTTAAGAACTATTTAATAGCTACCTAGTTAAAATAATTACAAAATTACCTGTAAAATAAATCCTAACCTAAGTTACAATTAAATCTAACACTACACTATCAATAAATTAATTACATGAAATACATACAAATAAATACAATTAAATAAACTAACTAAAGTACAAAAAATAAAAAAAAGCTGTTACAAAAAATAAAAAAATTAATTACAAACATAATAAAAATATTACAACAATTTTAAGCTAATTACACCTACTCTAAGCCCCCTAATAAAATAACAAAGCCCCCCAAAATAAAAAAAATGCCCTACCCTATTCTAAAATTAAAATAGAAAAGTTCTTTTACCTTACCAGCCCTTAAAAGGGCCTTTTGCGGGGCATGCCCCAAAGAATTCAGATCTTTTGCCTGTAAAAATAAACACAATACCCCCCCAACATTACAACCCACCACCCACATACCCCTAATCTAACCCAAACCCCCCTTAAAGGGACAGTACACTGTAAAATTGTTTTTCCATAAATGTATTTTAAATGACTTGTTATACCAACTGCAGAGTATAAAATATTTGAGAAATTGCATTTTCGGGTTTATTTGTGTATCTGAAGTAGCTGGTTTTGTGCTTTGAAACCACAGCCTATTACAATGGGTTGAGCTTCAGGTAATATCAGATCTCATTATGTTATCACTTTCATGTACACAGACTTGCTTCCTTATCTTATATTTGTCTGGAACACCAAAGCTCAATACATAGAGAGAACAATGGAAAATTATCATTTTATTACTTAACTATCATGCCCCCACTGAGGGTGTAATCTCTTCTGCTGGCTGTGTTTACTTAGGCTTATCAATAGCATATACGCCAGTATCAAAACTTTCAGTATAGGTTGGGAAACCACAAGCTAAATCAGCTATTTCAAATGCTGAAATATGAGTAAAGGAGCTACTTGCAACCAATTTAATACACTCTAGCAGGTAAAAAGGATCATTGGGAATAATTTAAAGGGGAGAAAGTTTTTGGGTGAACTGTCCCTTTAAATAAACCTAACACTAAGCCCCTGAAGATCTTCCTACCTTATCTTCACCACACCGGGTATCACCGATCCGTCCAGAGGAGCCTCTGAAGTCTTCATCCAAGCCCAAGCAGGGGCTGGAGATCCATCATCCGGCTGAAGTCTTCTATCAAGCGGCAAGAAGAAGTCAAGAAGAGACTCCAAAGTCTTCATCCTATCCGGGTAGAAGAGGAGATCCGGACCGGCAACCATCTTCATCCAAGCGACATCTTCTATCTTCACCAATGATGAGTGGCTCCATCTTGAAGAACTCCGGCGCGGATCCATCCTCTTCTTCCGACGTCCTAAGTCCGAATGAAGGTTCCTTTAAATGACGTCAGCCAATCAGATTCAAGTTCAATCCGATTGGCTGATCCAATCAGCCAATCAGATTGAGCTCACATTCTATTGGCTAATCGGAACAGCCAATAGAATGCAAGCTCAATCTGATTGGCTGATTCAATCAGCCAATCAGATTTTCCCTACCTTAATTCCGATTTGGACTTAGGACGTCGGAAGAAGAGGATGGATCCGTGCCGGAGGTCTTCAAGATGGAGCCGCTCGTCATCGGATGAAGATAGAAGATGCCGCTTGGATGAAGATGATTGCCGGTCTGGATCTCCTCTTCTGCCCGGATAGGATGAAGACTTTGGAGCCTCTTCTGGACTTCTTCTTGCCGCTTGATAGAAGACTTCAGCCGGATGATGGATCTCCAGCCCCCGCTTGGGCTTGGATGAAGATTTCGGAGCCTGGACGGATCAGTGATACCCGGTGTGGTAAAGATAAGGTAGGAATATCTTCAGGGGCTTAGTGTTAGGTTTATTTAAGGGGGGTTTGGGTTAGATTAGGGGTATGTGGGTGGTGGATTATAATGTTGGGGGGGGTATTGTGTTTATTTTTACAGGCAAAAGAGCTGAATTCTTTGGGGCATGCCCCACAAAAGGCCCTTTTAAGGGCTGGTAAGGTAAAAGAGCTTTTCTATTTTTATTTTAGAATAGGGTAGGGCATTTTTTTATTTTGGGGGCTTTGTTATTTTATTAGGGGGCTTAGAGTAGGTGTAATTAGCTTAAAATTGTTATAATATTTTTATTATGTTTGTAATTAATTTTTTTATTTTTTGTAACAGCTTTTTTATTTTTTGTACTTTAGTTAGTTTATTTAATTGTATTTATTTGTAGGTATTTCATGTAATTAATTTATTGATAGTGTAGTGTTAGATTTAATTGTAGGTATTTTATTTAATTAATTAATTTATTGATAGTGTAGTGTTAGGTTTAATTGTAACTTAGGTTAGGATTTATTTTACAGGTAATTTTGTAATTATTTTAACTAGGCAGCTATTAAATAGTTCTTAATTATTTAATAGCTATTGTACCTGGTTAAAATAAATACAAAGTTGCCTGTAAAATAAATATAAATCCTAAAATAGCTACAATATAATTATAATTTTATTTTGTAGCTATATTAGGGTTTATTTTACAGGTAAGTATTTAGTTTAAATAGGAATAATTTATTTAATAAGAGTTAATTTATTTTGTTAGATTTAAATTATATTTAATTTAGGGGGGTGTTAGGTTTAGGGTTAGACTTAGCTTTAGGGGTTAATACATTTATTATAGTAGCGGCGAGGTCCGGTCGGCAGATTAGCGGTTAATACTTGAAGTTAGGTGTCGGCGATGTTAGGGAGAGCAGATTAGGGGTTAATACTATTTATTATAGGGTTAGGGGTTAATAATTGTAGGTAAGGTAGCAGCGACGTTGGTGGCGGCAGATTAGGGGTTAATAAATATAATATAGGGGTCGGCGGTGTTAGGGGCAGCAGATTAGGCGTACATAGGGATAACCTAGGTTGCGGCTGTGTGCGGTCGGCAGATTAGGGGTTAAAATTTTTTTATTAGAGTGGCGGCGATGTGGGGGGGCCTCGGTTTAGGGGTACATAGGTAGTTTATGGGTGTTAGTGTACTTTAGAGCACAGTAGTTTAGAGCTTTATGAACCGGCGTTAGCCCAAAAAGCTCTTAACTCCTGACTTTTTTCTGCGGCTGGAGTTATGTCATTAGATTTCTAACGCTCACTTCAGTCAAGACTCTAAATACCGGCATTAGGAAGATCCCATTGAAAAGATAGGATACGCAAATGGCGTAGGGGGATCTGCGGTATGGAAAAGTCGCGGCTGCAAAGTGAGCGTTAGACCCTTTCCTGACTGACTCTAAATACCAGCGGTAGCCCAAAACCAGGGTTAGGAGCCTCAAACACTGGTTTTGACGGCTAACGCCAAACTCTAAATCTAGCCGTAAATGTTAAAAAAGCAGACTAACACAATTTTGGAAAGCAGACTAGACAGATTTGTGGATGGTCAGTTGGGGGAATTTATTAGATTCAGTAATCTTGTAGATTATTTGATAATAAACAGATATTAAAGTAGATTAATTTATACACAGGATACAAGTTGTATGTTTAAGAGCATATATGTGAGAAATGTATCCACTAATCATATGGTTATAACATATTAGTTATCCCTGTATAATAGTAATAAAAGCAAAACTGAGTGTCTACAACTCACTAAAAACAGGTCAGGAATAAATCAAATTCCACTCATGTGTGAAGGTACTCGACAGGTACTAAAGATAACTAACTAACACACAGGATAAGAGTGGTAGGAAAGTATCCACTAAACATATGGTTATAACATATTAGTTATCCTTATAGTAATGTATTAGAAACAAACAATGAGTGTCTACAACTCGCTAAAACCAGGTTAGGAATAATCAAATTCCACTAATGGGTATATCAATATATAAGGACCATAAATTGGTGGTTCAGATACTATTAAAAACAAATTTATTTACAAACAGATTAGGATAATGATCCTAATCCAAATAAAAAATAATAAAAACTATAAGAATATGGAAATGATTGTATGATACTAGGTGATAAGAACAATAACTTGAGGTATACAAGTATCAACACTAAGCAGAAATATAATGATGTTTATCGAAATATGATGATATTATGATATTATATCCTCTGGCAGGGATATAATAAAAAGGGAAGAGCCTATATTAAGGGTCAGTATTGGATACCTGGGTGAAAAACGTGTACACGTTAAAAATAAGAAAAATATATAAAAAATGTAAAAGGCGTGGAAAATGAACAAAATTGTGAATATATATATATATTTGAAAAAATCAAATATGTTGAATATAAAAATATTTAAAATAAAAATAAAAAAATCAATATGGGAGAGTCCAATACATGTATGTCCAAACGAATATATATAATATATCAAAATGTCCAAAAATATAATCCTGGTGTATCTATGAATGTATTAGTGACCAATGGAATGTGATAGAAGAAATTCCTTAGTAGTATCTGGAAATCCCACTGCTGGTTTAATGGTACTTATCCATTAAAAATGACCTAAGAAAAAAAACAAGAAAGAAAACTACAGTGTACAAAATGCCATTTATAGGTGGAGACTATTAAAGTAACACTCACCAAATAAACAATTCTGGAAGAAATAAAAAGCCTCACAAATCCTGGTGAGGATACTGGAGAACGCATTTCAGCCCTTGTATAGGGTCTTTTTCATGGCCTTGTCCTAAAGTGACTTAGCTTTTTTACAATTAAAAAAAACCCAACACCAAACTACAAGTAATCCCCACCACCACCCCAAAAATAGGCCATATAAAAAAATTGACTCTAAAAATTGCCCTGAAAAGTACATTTGGCTGTGTATTGTCCTTAAAAAAAAAAAAACTAAACTAAAAAAAAAAAAAATCCTAACACTAAACCCCAAAGATGGTACTCACCAAAATTCAATGCGGGCGGCGGCACTCCATCTTCATCCTGGCAATAAACCATTTTCATCCTGGTAGCTGTCTTCTTTTCTTCATCCTCTCAGTGTTCTTTTCTTCCTCTCGTCTATGGTCTTCTAATCTTCTGTCGCTGATGTCCTCTTCATGCTGTCACCAACAGCACACTGTTTTTTGAATGTGAGGTTCCCTCTTTATATAGGGGGTAACCTTGCATTCCTATAGGCTGCTTTTCAGTTTCAAATTTAAATCAGCCAATATAATGAAAGCTTGGGGTGTGGCAGTATAGGGCTTAATAGAGTAGTTTAAGTTTAAGAAGTTTGAGAGTTAAATGTGAATGCATTTACTTTTAATTTGTACATTGCCGCTCAATGCCAACCATAGAAAATATGGGGAGAGTAAATTACTGTGAGTTTGCGGTAATTTAAACAGCACGCCACTTGTAATATGGTTTTGAGCCTAAAAAACACCCCAATCTTGTGATCGTTTCTCACACTAATAATAACACTCTACTTGTAAGCTGGACCATTTTGATTTAAACAAATTCCATGAATATTTTTATGTGAAAATTCCTGCAGGAATATAATTGTGGTACAAGTTAAAGGGCTTGAGTATTTTCCAACCCTGATCTGGACAGGAAGACATATTAAAAACATTATTAAGAGCTGATTTTTTTTCCACTTTTCATGACACAGCTTCCTCCAATCATTAACAAATAGTTGACTATGACAGGAGGGGCTTCACCTTACAAGGAAGTCAATTCATAGATGTAAAGTATAAAAAGGGATTTAAACCTGCATTGCTAAAGATCTGTATAGAAATGATTTATAAGCATTTAAACCTGCTGTTTTTTTAACCATTATTAACTTTGCTCCATTTATAGTAGAGTCTCTTGATTGGTCTATGTGCTATTAAATGAAACCAACAAATAATCAGACATAGTTGCAGATTGCAGTAAACAGTGATTAACACATTTACAATTGAATATCTATTTTGTTTCTTATTTAAAAGCCAAGATACATATTTTTTTATTTCCTTTCTTTTTCTTAGTGCTTGTTAACTTTGTATAACACAGTACTCAGCTAAATATTTGTCCCCCTGATACTGGAGTATCTAGCTATCAGCAAGAAAAACTGGGTAAACCTTGGAACTGTAAAGCTGAGTACAGTCAATCCTATAGACCAGCAGTCACCAACCAGTGTTCCGTGAGAAGATGGTGGTCCTTGACACCATCAAGCAGGAATTTATCTACTCTGATGGTGTCACCTCCCGTCGTGCCACAACCCCCTACAGTTCCTGGCTGGACATCAGGGAAAACCGACATAGGAGGAGTTAAATTACAATCTCCCTACGCACGTTGTGTAGTACTGCGCAACTTGTGTAGCTAGATTTTTTTTTAACTCCTCTCTTTTGGCACGCTTCTCAGAAGATGATGCTTCCATTCTAAAGCCAGCAGAGGTTGGTATAGTATTGGCTTGAAATAGTGGAATTAAAGTATATAAAAAAAGAAAATCTTAAAAAAATTCTCTCTTATATTTCATTTATTTTCTCCCCTTTACCTGTTTTTGTAGTAGTTTTCGTAATTCCTTCAGATGGACTTACATCACTGTTTGTCTTCCTCCTCTCCATCTTTTTTTATTAATTAAATATTAATTATGTTTCATTCTAATAATTTTATTCCACCTGAATTCCAGTAATTGCCATCCAGCAGATCAGCCATATCCCACCAGTATATTAGTAATTGCCAGAAATATCAGTCGTGGATAGCTCAGATCCATATTGAGAGCTTTCTGATATAAACTTAATTTATGACTCCAATGATCATAAGTAGTTTTAACCCCTTAAGGACCAGCGACGTACCCTGTATGTCGCTGGCCTTTTTTTGGGACTTGATTGTTTTATAGCGCGGTCTTGCCACCAGCGTTGAGACTGCTCTATTCCACAAAGACTGCTGGAGGGAGGGCATTAATAGCGTGTTCTTGCTAGACTTGTGCTATTATGTCCTGAAAAACCCCTTAACGACCAGTGACATACAGGGTACATTGTGGTCATTAAGGGGTTAAATAATTCCTAACTGGGGAGGTAACTTGGAAGTCTTGTGGTCCTTTTAAACATTATACTTTTTTCCCACTTTCTGCCTCTCCATTTCCAGCTCAAAAGTTGGCACTCACCCTTCATCTGTCATTTGGAAGTATTCTCTCATTTCTGTCATTCAATTAGTTAATTCCAAAAAATAATTCTTAAAAATGTGTAAATATATACATAATATAAACTTACCTATGGTTATACTAGTTATGTACAGTATGTGTGTGTATGTATACATACATATATATATATATATATATATATATATATATATATATATATCCTTTAAGAGATATAAACTTCTATCCTTTAAGAGATCCCTCTCTGTATATTTCAAAACAGAATGCACCTGTCATGGTTGATTATATATTTCCTACCTGTTCTATGTTAATTTTTGCATATATTGTGTATTATTATTGTTTTTGTATTTTATTGTACCCTATTGTATCAATGCAATGTTTTGTGATCCCAGGACATACTTGAAAATGAGAGAAATCTCAATGTATCCTTCCTGGTAAAATATTTTATAAATAAATAAATAAATATACAGTATATATATATATATATATATATATATATATATATATATATATATATATATATATATATATATATATACACACATTATAGAGGTTTGTACCTTTTTTTTTAAAAAAATCCTTTTAGTGGTCCACGGGATTCAAAATTGTGACTTTAGTGGTCCATGATGTCTGAAAGGTTGGTGACCCCTGCTATAGACAGCAGAAATGCTGAGGTTAGGATATGTGACAGACAACCTAAATCTATAAGTTCACACTGGACATGAACAACAAACCATGTGTACAATAAAGGATAGATATTAGAAATGTGCATTTGTTAAAGAATTACGGATATTTGTCTCGTTTTCACAAAAATTTAAAGAAAATTTAAAGAAAATAAATTAATAATTAAGAATTTGTCAGCATTTGTTTGTTTCCTTTAAATAGTTAAAATACTTACCTTACATACGTCAAGAGTTGCGCTAATCCCATCATCTTCTTCACAGAGCCCTGGCCGAGCTAATTGGAGGGTTAGTGCTGCAGCTCCCAGGGCCTGCACTAAAGAAGAAGGTCCTTTAGTGCAGTTACTGGGAGGAGCAGTGCTAAGTCTTTTATCAGCATGCTCCAGGGCTCTGTGAAGAAGGATCGGAATTAGTGCAGCTCTCCAACTTTTTCACCTGTAGCAAAAGAACATGCTCATTCGTGCAACGAAATCTAATGTAAATGTTCCATGAATGGTCGGTATTCTTTTAGTCTAAAACAAATCAAATACCGAATAGCACAGGTAACAAATATTCAAAAGATGAAGTATTTGGAATATTTGGAATGAAATATTCATCAAAATGAAAAATATTGCCTGCACAGATGTTTACTAGATATCTTAAATATTGCTGACTTAGAGACAAGAACCCAGTAACAGGATCTGCAAGTCAGCTCAAGCCCTGGAAACAGGAACTCAGCAGCATGAATTGTAGTAGAGTTTACTAGTTGGAGACAGGATCTCAGCAGCATGAATTGTAGTAGAGTTTACTAGTTGGAAACAGGAACTCAGCAGCATGAATTGTAGTAGAGTTTACTAGTTGGAAACAGGAACTCAGCAGCATGAATTGTAGTAGAGTTTACTAGTTGGAGACAGGATCTCAGCAGCATGAATTGTAGTAGAGTTTACTAGTTGGAAACAGGAACTCAGCAGCATGAATTGTAGTAGAGTTTACTAGTTGGAAACAGGAACTCAGCAGCATGAATTGTAGTAGAGTTTACTAGTTGGAGACAGGATCTCAGCAGCATGAATTGTAGTAGAGTTTACTAGTTGGAAACAGGAACTCAGCAGCATGAATTGTAGTAGAGTTTACTAGTTGGAAACAGGAACTCAGCAGCATGAATTGTAGTAGAGTTTACTAGTTGGAGACAGGATCTCAGCAGCCGGGACTTCAAGATAGTTCAGTTGCTGGATACAGAATCTCAGCAGCAGGAATTGCAGGATAGCTCTGTAGCTGATGCACTAAATCCTTAATTTATTAATTAGAAGTTTATATCTATTAATATGGTTGGGATTTATTTAAAAATAGAGGATAGGCCCCATAAAGTACATGAGAAGGTGGTGAAGATCAAGTAACATACAGCCCATTACTGGTGGCCAAGACAAGGCTGAAGAATCACCAGGCAGACATCAATTACTATTTTTTTTAATCATTTGATTATTTTGTATATGTTTTGACAACTATTTGTGATGTATAGGATATTGGATAGAGGGGGTCTACAAGAGGGATATGCATTGGGGGCTAGGTTAAATAGTGGTATATTGTTAATGGGGGGTAGGTTATATTGAGAGTATTAACCAATGAGCAGATCACAAAGTGAAGTGTTTGCAGTAGTGATTGTGTAAAGGGTGAAGTATAGTGGAAGAGGATATTAATTAAGGTTATCCTTTGTGGGGGAAATAATTATTTTGTACAATATGGAGGGTTATATTTTTATTGAGTTTTTTGTGTTGAGAGAATCATATAGAGCAGATTAATCAATGTAGTTGGGACAGTGTAGGGGGGGTAGAAAAAGTGAAGGTGTTTACCAATGATGTTAACGTGAGATTGTTAGATTTAAACCTGATGCAACACTTGACTCACTAAGCTTTTGATTATCTCAGATTTGATAGCTGACCGACCTCTAAAAAACTCACACAAGGTTAACTTTCAAACTTTTTCCAGCAGTAAATTAAGAGAAGTTTCATTATCAAGCAATATTGTATGTATACGTTTAGTTAAGAAGTTTATCAAATAAATAGATGATTATATATAGGTTTAGATAAATACAGATATATATAGAAATATCTATTAAAATATTCATAGAACATATTCCCTTATGTGAAGAACATTGGAATGCAAATTATTTAAGGTTAATAAATAGTTAAACACTTTATTAAAAATGAATATTGCATAAATAAGATTGTACATGTTTTCAGCTATTTGACTTTAAAAGGCTCCAATTCATTCATATATGTCTACATACTGTATGTATTTATGTCTGTAAATACATATATACACATATAAAGACATAACTACATATGTACACACATATAAATATATATATATATATAAATATATATATATATATGTATGTGTGTATGTGTGTATATATATATACATATTTAGACATGTATATGTGTGTATCTCTATAGTAAAGCCCTTTGCCTGCCTTTTTTTGCTAACACCAGAGACCTCATATCTTTAAACCATTATAATTTTATATTGCAATTTTTTTTATTAATTTTTAGACAGTGTAATTATGAGTGTAACTATACTTTTTAAATGTATTTTTGATGTGTTTTGTGACACTTTATATTCAAGTGTAAAAGTTAAGCAGAGCTCTAAAGTTGCGCTATCCCCGATGTGCATTACATTTAATTGCGCTCAAGCAATCACGTTTACTTTCAACCTGTAAACAGCTGCGATAAACCCAATATTGCTTTGCGCAATAGTTAGCGCACCACTCGTAATCTAGCCCATAATATGTTAGTGTTAATATCTGCTAAACTGTGATACATTGTTTCATGTAGTCTTTGTTTATATATATATATATATATATATATATATATTATATATATGTAGTCTATTTCATAGCTAGACGTGGTTGTCTCTTATGTACTACTTGCCAAAAATGTGATACTTCAAACACTGAAGTGCACCAGCTGGATATGTCTTATTATCCTTATTACAGTATATTGGATTGGAAAGATGTGCTAATCTCTAAAGAGGATTTGTAAGAGTTGTAGAGGCCAAATGTATAAAGGAAAGTATTGCTACATGATTCATAAAAAAAAACAAAAAAAAAAAAACAATACTTTTAAAGCTTTGGCTAGTCATTTTAGAATTGCAGAATTTTTAGATATAGACATATATATAAAACACACACATATATATCTATCGAGGGGAAAGGTTAATATTAAGAATTAAAAGCGGGATACTCTGCTAACACAAACTGACTGTCTTTGTCAGTTTTATAAAACATTGAGAAAGGCCAGTATAACGGACGAAACGCGTTTATTTTATAGATTTTCATATCCAGATATCGGCCAGGAAACAGGGGGGGGGGGGTAAACGATATTATATTGGTGGTGGGGTGTGTTAGCAGAGTATCCTGCTTTTACTTCTTAATATTATTATAGGTTAAGTTTTAGCCTAGTTTACGCTTGTATATGAGGGTGAGTGCTATAAGCCCCTAGTTCTTTTTGTCTCTCCTGTCTATTGGAGGGTTGCTGTTAGCTTATGTAGTCGGGTAGCACCGGACCAGTATTTATATGGTCTTTCCCCTTGTATTACCTGTAACAGTACCAGTCGTAATATTTTTTATCAATCATTTTTGTGACCCCAGGAAAAAAGTGGAATTGAAAATATATGCTTTGGTTGGCTACAACTCAAAGGGGAAAATAGCAGAAAGAAGGTAACCTAAATCTGCCCCTATGCCACTGAAAGTTTTTAAGGACATATATTATTTTTTATATGGACAATAGCCACAAATATACATGTGGCCCTTAAAACATCAAAAATATTAATCTGCGGTTTCCATGTGTAAGGAAGCTGGCCATCGATTTAAAATATGTCTCTAAATGCATTAGCAAAGTTTGCATGATGTAACAGTCATCAAAAAATATGTTATTTATTTTATATTTAAAGGGACATTAAACACTTTGAGGTGGTAATATAAAATGATAAATTATATAGATATATATAAAAAAAAGTTTGTTTTCCTTTCTGAAATAGTAAGCTTTTCAGTTCCTGTTAGAAATGGAAGTGCAGAACACTGTTATATTCCACATAGCCATTGGCTGCACATTCTAGTGTCCTATTTATAACTGTTTCTAATTGGCCACAGCAGAGAAGACCTAAGTTACAACATGGCAGCTCCCATTGTTGTATAGACACTAAAATGTTACGCTTATTTTGTCAATATTTAAACAGCTAATGAAACTTTAAAAAAATAAATCAACATATTCTCAGACTAATCTTTTCTTTGAATGTATCACTCTATCTAGCATTTGTTTAGTGTTATATGTCCCTTTAATGTACTGTAAGAACTCTTTGCAATGTTTCTTTTTAATGAATTTGGAATATAAAATATGACTTGAACTTACAACCTTATTAACACAAAGGGAACAGTCTTTAAAAGGTTTATGTTCTTTCAGATAATTTAAATATTTTTTTTTGGCATAAAATGTGCAGTCTACATAATTCTACATTGAACATGGCACAATGAAACATTGTGAGATGTACTATGTGACCTCTCTTTACTAAACTAAACCTTTTACCACCTTGTAGTGTACGCAATTAAAATTCATTGGAACACTAAAAGAAAATGCATTATGTTGTTTCTATGACAACCTATATGCATTCTAAAGGTTAAATTAAAAATACATCAACAATAAAAATGTGTTTCAAGAAAACTGCTCTCTGTATATGAGCCTAAAATGTAGATGTCTATTTTTCATTATACTAACTGTGTTCATTTGACATATTGTAATATATCAGTACGTGGAATAAGATTGTTTTTCTTTTTAAACCTGATATATTATATGAAAACAAATTCTGTTTGTGTGAATAACTGTAGAATATGGTTATATAGATTTAGTTTTCATAATTTGTTTAAACTAATTCCTTTTTAAAAATATTTATGGACATAATGATCAAAAACAACTTTATTTTTGTTAACTGCATTGATTTTCATCTTCACTGATTCAACCTTGTTTTATCTTTATTGTATATCCTCTATTCACTGTGTAGTTTAATGAGTTACCAGTATTAAAATTCAATTGAATAAAATCATTGCAGCATAAAGAAGCTTGCAAATTATTGCAATTATGAAATCATAAAATAGCTCACCGTCAGATTGTTCTAACTTGTTATTTTTTTCACAAACTTGTATTGACCTAATAAACATTCTGATTGAAGTATGAATTTTAAACTTAAGAATACTAAAGTTTTGCTTGATCTTATTTTGTTTCTTTTTTACCTCTAAGTGAACCTTTTGTGCTTTCTGATAGACAAGACTTAAAGGGATAGAAAAGTCAAAATTTAACTTGCATAATTTCAATAGTGCATGTAATTTTACGACACTTTTATATTCCCTTTTATTTTCAAAATGTGCATTGTTCTCTTGATATCCCTTGTTGAAAAAGAATATGCACGTATCCTACACTAGTAGGAGCTTTTGCTAATTGGTAGATACGTGCATGGCGAAAAAATTTGGTTCCGTTTGGTTCGGATTGATTCGGAATTTTTAAAATTTCAGTTCGGATCGATTCGAATTTGGAAAATTTTGAATCGATTCGGTTCGGATTCATTTCAGATTCATTCGGATTCAAAGAAATTCGTCTGGATTCGGTTCGGAAATTCGGAATTTCGGTTAGTGTAACATGTAATCCATGGCCATCCGAATTTACCGAATAAATCCGAACTAATTCAGATTTATTCGGTAAATTCAGCAGTATTTTAATTCGGAAATTCGGTTCGATCCGAATCTCTGAATTTGCAGAATTTTCCGAATTTCTGAATCGATCCGAAACGAATTGCACATATCTACTAATTGGTGCCTGCACACATTTGTCTTTTGTGATTGGCTGACTAGATGTGTTCATCTTGCTGCCAGTTGTGTAATGATGTTCCTTCAGCAAATGATAACAAGAGAACAAAGCAAATTTGATAATGGAAGTAAATTGGAAAGTTGTTTAAAATTGTATGTTCTATCCAATTCATGAAAGAAAATGTTGGGGTTTCCTGCCCCTTTAATGTTTTCTCTCTCAGGTCTCTGAACTTTGGCTGGGTTCAACCCCTGTGGCAGCAAACTAAATACAAAAATGTTATATACTATTAAAAGGGAAGTTAGTGTGGACATCCAGCAGGAACCTAGGAATGATGCTAATAACCATTCCAGGTTTCTGTTACAACAGACATGTGTGGTGTAGGTTTTAAACACAGGGCCAGATTACAAGTGTAACACTAAATAACTTTTTCGCTCGCTCACTAACTATGCTCAAAGTAAAAATTTATCATGGCCAGGCTAGAATGCGTTGAAGGTAAAAAAAAAATATTGCTCAAAAGTCAGATGCGCACTAACTTCAGGAATTCAGATACAATGATTGTGCTAACTTCTCCCAAAAGACTTCTATGGGGTGCGCTGTAAAAAAAAACTAATTGTTATTGCTTGTGTGCTAACCAGACACTGCATTCCAACAACTACAATAAACCCGAAGGTGAGTTAGAAATACTTTACATAACAATGTTCATCACATAGAAGAAAACATTCTTTTTATTTTAAGACAAGGGTTATAGTGAAGAAAAGGAATGACAAAACAAAAACAAAAACACAAAAAACAAAAACAGGGAAAACCAACAAAAAGTCATCTGATAATTGCTAGATAGCAGAAATGATGGTGATGTGCACTTGACCAAACAAAGAAGTGGGTGGGTGTATAGTAGTCCTGAACCCCCAAAATATTTGTAGAATAATGAAAAACAAAATCCAAAAAAATATATTTATAATAAATTGTCCAAAAATATATTTTTATTTATTAAAGAGTTGATTTAAAAAAGGAAGTTAATATGGATTTGTAGCTTAAAAACTCACAAAAAAACTCACAAAAAAACAGCTATGTTTAATAGGCACAGTGCAAAAACAATATAAAAATAGTTATAAAAAAATATGCATAGGATGGTTCTAACGCTAGATAAGCTCCGCCCTCTGATGAAGTGAATGGAAATTCACAAAATGCGTAAGGTCGGAGCTTATCTAGCGTTTGACGTCACATCAGGTTCAGTGGTCTAGGATTATTGAGACCAAAACCTGAGCTGCTTTTCTCTACTGTCAACAGGATTTTTAAATCCACAACCATCCAGGAGCCCTCTGTTGATCATATACAAACCTGACAACCAAGCGATAAGTATACAGTGCTTACTGAAAGTATACTTATTTTAGCAAAGACTGGTTTTGACTGTTTGTTTTGTTAAACTTTTAGCACCCTGCACTTTACTTTTGCCTGGGAATTCCATCTCTAACAGTTTGATTTAAGAGACTAACTATACGGGACTCAGCACAATTTTACTTTATTGGCACACATTGGATCTCAGTATCTCTATTGTTCTATATGTTTACAGCTTTTCCTCTATTTGACAACCAACTTATTGGAGGTTAAAACTTTGGGAACATTATTCATACCTTATTGGCATATTTTGTACTTTAACAAACTAGATCAACGGGTTTTCGGTCACGTTAGAACCATCCTACTCATCAGTCTATTTTTATAAAATTTCAAAGAGATTCTTTTATTTTACTATTTTTTATACTGTTTTTGCACTGTGCCTATTAAACATAGCTGTTTTTTGTGAATTTTTAAGCTAAAAATCCATGTTAACTTTCTTTTTGAAATCAACTCTCTTTTGGATGATTTGTTAAAACATTTTAATAAATAAAAATAAATTTTTGGACAATTTATTAAAATATTTTTTGGATTTTGTTTTTCATTATTCTACAAGTATTTTGGGGGTTCAGGACTACTATACACATGCCCACTTCTCTGTTTGGTCGAGTGCACATCACCACCCTCACAGATTTCTGATATCTAGAAATCATCAGATTACTTTTTGTTGGTCTTCCCTGTTTTTGTGTTTTTGTTTTGTCATTCCTTTTCTTCAATATAACCCTTGTCTTATGGCTTAATATTTGAGAGCGCTGTCTGATCTTCTCTTGTGCAAATATATATATACAGTATATATATATATATATATATATATATATATATATATATATATATATATATATATATATATACAGGGAGTGCAGAATTATTAGGCAAGTTGTATTTTTGAGGATTAATTTTATTATTGAACAACAACCATGTTCTCAATGAACCCGAAAAAAACTCATTAATATCAAAGCTGAATATTTTTGGAAGTAGTTTTTAGTTTGTTTTTAGTTTTAGCTATTTTAGGGGGATATCTGTGTGTGCAGGTGACTATTACTGTGCATAATTATTAGGCAACTTAACAAAAAACAAATATATACCCATTTCAATTATTTATTTTTACCAGTGAAACCAATATAACATCTCAACATTCACAAATATACATTTCTGACATTCAAAAACAAAACAAAAACAAATCAGTGACCAATATAGCCACCTTTCTTTGCAAGGACACTCAAAAGCCTGCCATCCATGGATTCTGTCAGTGTTTTGATCTGTTCACCATCAACATTGCGTGCAGCAACCACAGCCTCCCAGACACTGTTCAGAGAGGTGTACTGTTTTCCCTCCTTGTAAATCTCACATTTGATGATGGACCACATGTTCTCAATGGGGTTCAGATCAGGTGAACAAGGAGGCCATGTCATTAGATTTTCTTCTTTTATACTCTTTCTTGCCAGCCACGCTGTGGAGTACTTGGACGCGTGTGATGGAGCATTGTCCTGCATGAAAATCATGTTTTTCTTGAAGGATGCAGACTTCTTCCTGTACCACTGCTTGAAGAAGGTGTCTTCCAGAAACTGGCAGTAGGACTGGGAGTTGAGCTTGACTCCATCCTCAACCCGAAAATGCCCCACAAGCTCATCTTTGATGATACCAGCCCAAACCAGTACTCCACCTCCACCTTGCTGGTGTCTGAGTCGGACTGGAGCTCTCTGCCCTTTACCAATCCAGCCACGGGCCCATCCATCTGGCCCATCAAGACTCACTCTCATTTCATCAGTCCATAAAACCTTAGAAAAATCAGTCTTGAGATATTTCTTGGCCCAGTCTTGACGTTTCAGCTTGTGTGTCTTGTTCAGTGGTGGTCGTCTTTCAGCCGTTCTTACCTTGGCCATGTCTCTGAGTATTGCACACCTTGTGCTTTTGGGCACTCCAGTGATGTTGCAGCTCTGAAATATGGCCAAACTGGTGGCAAGTGGCATCTTGGCAGCTGCACGCTTGACTTTTCTCAGTTCATGGGCAGTTATTTTGCGCCTTGGTTTTTCCACACGCTTCTTGCGACCCTGTTGACTATTTTGAATGAAACGCTTGATTGTTCGATGATCACGCTTCAGAAGCTTTGCAATTTTAAGAGTGCTGCATCCCTCTGCAAGATATCTCACTATTTTTGACTTTTCTGAGCCTGTCAAGTCCTTCTTTTGACCCATTTTGCCAAAGGAAAGGAAGTTGCCTAATAATTATGCACACCTGATATAGGGTGTTGATGTCATTAGACCACACCCCTTCTCATTACAGAGATGCACATCACCTAATATGCTTAATTGGTAGTAGGCTTTCGAGCCTATACAGCTTGGAGTAAGACAACATGCATAAAGAGGATGATGTGGTCAAAATACTCATTTGCCTAATAATTCTGCACTCCCTGTATATATATATATATATATATATATATATATATATATATATATATATATTGTTTTAAAATATATATATATATATATATATATACATCTATATGAATATAAACCAGAAAGATGTAGTACACTACACAGTGCTACACCCCTATAAGAAAACTGAAAAAAGATTAATTCTCACAAAAACATCAAATAAAACAGGTATATTCAGATATTGAGATTTAAGAGGAGAGACACATCTTCTAAAAAAAAAAATTTAACAAGCAAACAAAAAACCCTTATTTGTTTCTATTATAAAAAGAGTATTTTAGGCTTGCTTACAATGTATCTACTCCAAAAGACACTTATGGGAATAACAAAAGAGAATCACACAAGCATCATATTCCTATTCAGTACAAGTAAACTTGCAATGTGCTATATAAACAATAACAAAAACAAAAAAGCACATAAATGTCCATCAGACTAGAAGGTCAGCTCATTACAGTAGAAAGTATTTTCCCATAGGCGCAATCCCTTTAATCCAGGTATCCTATTAGGGGCTCACAATCTACTTACATCAAGTACCCTCAATCGAATGAGGTAAGGATTAGGTGGTAGGTCATGGATCAAGATGTATCACTTTTCAAGAAGTGGCTTGAATCTTCAGCTTGTTAGTAGTAGAAGCACGCCAGACACCTCTCATAGATCACAGCGTCAGCTTCCCCTCCGGTTTGTACAGTAATGTTATGTAGAGGGAAGAAACAGAGCGCACATAGCGTGATACTGTTTTAAATAAAACACATTTTGTTTGTACTCACAAACAAAACCTCAATCTCTATGAAGTATTATCACAGTATCATCACAGCTTTAAACAATCCGAAACAGGTTTCTAAGCCCCAGCTGGGTGTTAATCACAGCGATAATTCTTTTTTTACCAACGAAATTAAACTTTCAAACAAAGTATTTAAAAACACCAGAAGTCCTTTTAAATAAATCACATTTTATGTTGTGAAACAGAGGTGTTGAATACAGCTGCTCCTGTTTTTATAACAGTATCACGCTATGTGCGCTCTGTTTCTTCCCTCTACGTAACATTACTGTACAAACCGGAGAGGAAGCTGACGCTGTGATCTACACAATTTTATTTGTTGCATACCTCATTTGTTGAGGGTAATTCTAGTAAGCACATTTAAAATGGACCCTTTGATGTGTGTATGTTATTTATAATAAATGCAGTATTACACTATTGGTGTTCCTTTCTGTTTCATTATATAATCCACATCAGAGCTCTCTGGAGAATCAACCTGTCATTCTGGTGGAGAGAGGGGAGAAAAAAAGATAGAAGGAGAAAAATACATCTTAAAGTTCCTTCCCAGACTCCATCTGTTTCCGGTGCTGGCTATATACTTACCTCATTTGATTCAGGGGAATTCTGGTGAGTACCCATCTGTAAACAGATTTAGATAGAAAGTTCAGCACATTTGATTATCCAGATACATTGGCTTTTGGTGAACTTCATTTCACTCACAGAAAGTTACTTTTTGGATCATAGACGCTGAATCTGTTTCTGCAACAGCACTGTCTGTAACAACGTTTTTTACACAATTTTTTTTATAATATTTCTAGACTTTTACACCGTTATTACAGACTGTATTGGAGATATCCACAACCAATGAGATATTTTTGTTTGTAATATTGTCTATTTTACTTGTACTCGTGTTGTTTGATAATTTTCTTGTACGCATTGATACTACAATAATATCAGTGTTCCACAGCCCCCATACATACTGTGGTGTAGCATCACCTGGTACTCTTAGGTGATTATAGGAAGTAGGTTTTATGCGCTTCAATCATAATAACCTTGCTTTGCTTTTGTTTGTCTTTTGGGAAGTGTAATAGGGATATTACTTCCTTTTTTGTGATTTAGCAGCTCTAAACTATTTTCAGCTACTTTCGTTTACTATTTGTCTGGTAAATACAGCCAAATTTTAGCCCTTGAGTTTGTAGTTAGGGTAGGTCCCACTAGCATGCTCTATTTTTATTTTGGGCAAACCATAAGCACAGTCCCCGAGTTTTTGGTCTGTTTGATCATCTACTCAGGTCCTCTTGTTTTTCCTAGAAATAGATATTTATATAGATATAAACTGTATATACATATATATAGAGAAATATATACAGGTGGCCCTCGTTTTACAGTGGTTCAATTTACACCGTTTCAGAATAACAACCTTTTTTTCCAGTCATGTGACTGCTATTGAAAAGCATTGAGAAGCAGTGCATTTATTAAAATAGCCAGAAGGTGGAGCTGTCCGCTTGTCTTGCAGCAAAGCCAAGCAAGCTGGAATTAATCAGTTTAACCAGACCTGAGCTATCGAGCAGATTTCAAAGGAACAAGAGCTTCCTGTCTATAAATCAGTCCAGATTGAAATGCATAGAAAGAACTGTCTGCAGAAAAATGCAAATGAAGTCTGTGTTGTGTGATTATTGTATTAGGTTTATAATGCTGTTTAGCATTTACAGTCTTCATTTCAAAGCTTTAAAAATAATGTATTAGGTGTTACTTATGACAATTTTGAGAGGGGCCTGGAACATATCTTTCTCACTTCCCATTGACATACATTATAAACTAGGTTTCAATTTACAACGGTTTCGATTTACAACCATTCCTTCTGGAACCTAACCCCGGCGTAAACTGAGGGCTACCTGTATTTAAAAGTAAAAATAACATTTTCTTCAAATTCCTCGAATTTCAAATTTCTACTTAGCACACACACATGTATACAGTATATATATATATATATATATATATATATATATATATATATATATATATATATATATATATATATATATATGAATATATATTCAGATATAGATATTTATATACTGTAAATATATACTGGATATACAGATATATAGAGAAATAGATATTTAAAAATGAAAAGAACATTTATTTCTAACTGAAGAACATAGGAATTTCAAGTTACTATTCAAATATACAGTGTGTATACAGTATATATATAAAAAATTAAGAATACAATTTTCACTAATGCGCAGTGAACAAAGGCGATAAACATGCGCATGCAGGGATACTTCGTACCCTTCGTTGTGGATTAATTTGCTTACTGGATTTTTTGCTATGGTTTTACTTTTAATACAGTCTGCCTGTCTCTGGATCTAATTCTTGTATACTGAGGACTGGCTTGAGTGCGGAAGCATACTTGGTGTTAATCACAACAACATGTCTGAAACATTTTTTAAAGAATGAAGTCCTTTAAATATTTTAAAATGTATGTGTAACATATGTAAAGAATGTTTTTAAAACATATTTTAAAAAACACAGGCATCATGTCAAATCTTTTTCTTAAGATAAAGAATGTGACAACACCAAAATACTGTTTTTTAATTAAGACATTTTAAGAAGATGATGACATAGTTTCATGTCAAATCTTTTTCAACAGATTTAAATAAAGAATATGATAACACAATATTTATGTTAAAAAGTTTTATTTAGATGATCTTATCTTTAAAAATTTATATCTGAGATATAATGGTGAATAAATGTAAAAAGTTAATATACATCAAATATTAATATGTTATCATAATTTGAAATAATTTATTCTGATAATATAATACATCAGGTAAAATGATATTTTTTTGAATAAATATAGCAAGTGCATGTTTATGAACAAATTATACCTTGGTATCCAAGTGTTATTGCCTTATATAAGAATCTTCCTCAACTAGTAACTAAGTTTAACTTAGTTTAATGGCGTACTATTCTTCCATCATAAAACTGAGAATTTCAAGCAAATCCATATAGCATGAAACACATGGAATTCTAAAGTACAATGTCTTTTTAATAATAATGATTGCAAGTCAATTCCAATCTGTCTGAGAGGGCAAGAGTCTGCTTAAAAATATAATTAAAAAGTAACTCATGAAAAAAAATAATAGTAAAAATGTGTGCACACCTTCATTGCATATAAAATTATAGTAGTACATATATTATACAGTAAATGTAGGCAAGATTCAGAGGGGCTCCAGCTCCACTTGTAAGCCAACATGTAAAAACCACCATTAAATAGTACCTTACATTAGATTGTGCTGATGTGAATTTTCTATTGTAAACCTTGGACATGGTATTTTGGTGTGGGATTATAAGTTGAAAGTAAAAAAATTGCTTGCACGTGCCATTTATGGGGTCACAAATATTATTGTGAAGGGATTTTCTACAATATCACGTTCATGCTACACTACTTATGTGCTTAAAGTCCTGCTTGCACTCTGATGTCATGGGTATAAGAACACATTTTTTCAATAAAAAGACATTAATTTAATAAAATGGTGACAACCATTAATTTGTTGGAAAACCACTTAGATCAACTGCATATTAAAACATCTACCATGTGCATATGCATATAAAACATTTAATTATAGGATAATCACAAGAAATGATAGTGGTCACTTTAACTGTATTTACATCTTTAGCGTAGTTAACAATTATCGCTGGAGTGTGCCTAGGGTTGACACCTCGGCCATGTATTTAGGGACAATTATGATTTATACATGCTGCTGGGTATACAGAGGAATATTAATCTCCAGCCTCAATATACTTGTGCTGTCCTGGGGTGCAATGCATGTTAGCATATGCACACCCTGGAGCAAGGTTAATTCAGAACTGTCATGGGAAACAGGGATGAGGTGACCTATAAGTGCAACCTATAGTCTTACGTACAACATAAAGAGTGTCACACTTTTAATAGTTAACTATAGCACTGCTCAATGGACATCTTTTAATCTATAATTCTTGCATTGATACATTCAACATAAAGTTAAAAGTACACAGTGCTTCCACAATGTAGCAAACATCTTATTAATGCGCACACACACACACGTCAATCACTGTCGGACATTGAGGACACGTTTTGTAGTTTCAACTGTATTGCGGAAATAAAAAGAAAACAAAGGAAAAGTAGATTGCAATTATTGAGAGAAATCAAACTACAAGCACACATCCGAAAGGGGACAAACTCAGTTCAATCATGGGGACTCTTGTGCAATGTAAACGCTGCTGCTAAAACTAGTACTGTACACTGAGCAAAGGTCATGTTGGAGACTACTACATAAATGTGTACACGCATTATGAGTATGTGTAAAAAATGGTGGAGTTATGTAGTTTGCAAACAAACAACTGTTTAGATAGCAATTACATTTGCAGTACCTTAGAATAATTTGGTTACATTTTGGACATAAATATTTAAAAAAATAGCTTCATGCACACATGAAAAAATATCACAATGTATTTATAGAGATTTCAAGCCCGTGAACTATGTTCCAAACATATTCACATTATGCATTCAAAAATATGTTTAATGTAATCAATATGCTAATCTTAAATGGAGTTTTTACTCTTAATTTAACTATGTGTATATATATATATATATATATATATAAAAGCACAAAGAAGTGACCTCTATGTAAATACATTACTTGGGACAGATTCTTCTGTGTTAAATGAGACAGTATACTAGAATAGTTATACACATCTTACCATATATTTTCATTTAGTACTATTACATTGAATTGGATTACTTTAAATATTTAAAAATTATCATAGTGTTATGAATTACTAAAATATTATATATATGTATATATATATATATATATATATATATATATATATATATATATATATAAATAAATATACAGTACGCTTTTAAACAAACTGCAAACACACAAAGTATGTACACTACACTGTACTTTAAGTTGTTGTCATTAAAAATGTCCCATTATTATAAACATAAACAAAAAATGACACAGATGTATTATCATTTGGAACATTTATTTACTGTCAATATTTATAGCACTGGCATATTTTAATTAATACACAAGAAAATAAGATTACACGACAATGCTCACTTAGAAGTCCAAATTGAGTGTTGTGAGTTCCACCACTAAAAAAAAAAAAAAAAAAAAGGCAAAAATGCTGTATCCATTCAGTTCTGCAATATGCCACACTTCCTCTGTTAGGCCTTACAGTTAACATTAACTAGATCTCTGCTAGAATCAATGGATGTAAGGCTATCTCAAGACAGTTATTATTATTATTATTATACTTTATTTATGAAGCGCCAACATATTCCGCAGCGCTGTCCATGGATACAATTGATATAAATAAAACAATACAAGACTTGTAAGATACAGGACAAAATTTACAAACACATACAGGAGGGATCGAGGGCCCTATTCCCGTGGGAACTTACAATCTAGAAGGGTAGGAGGTTGGGAAACATGAGGTGAGGACTGCAAAATTGAGAAAGATGTTAATACAGAGTTAGATGAGGGAAATGTTAGGTAAGTGAAATTAATTTATTATTGAGTTGGTGGGTAGGCTTCTCTGAACAGAAAAGTCTTCAGGGAGCATTTAAAGGAAGAAAGATTAGGGCAAAGTCTGACAGCACAAGGGAGAGTGTTCCAGAGGGTAGGTGCTGCACGACAGAAGTCCTGCAGTCTAGCATGAGAAGAAGTGATAGTCGCGGTTGCAAGGAGCAGGTCCAATAATGTTAGTGTTAATGCAATAATTAATAATATTTTTCCCCCTGATTTTTTATGTGCTTGGTAATCATCTATAGTTTTTATTTTGTGTTTTTTAATCCATAATCAACATTTCTATGGAGTCTTTTATTATCTTCTCTAATAAAGTATATGGTCAGTCTTGTTTCATAACAACCAAAATATGTTTCTGACATACTGTATGCATAATGTAATTCATTTGCAATTCTAACTGTGCCTCACTCTTCAACCAATTGCAATTTTTTTAACAAAACACGTCAACCATAATTCAGGACAAAGTTAATTTTCACCAAAAATACAATTATCATCTGTATTAACAGCCAATGAGAATTTATAACACATTTTACTAATTGCATGACAAGCAAAATATAAATTGGGAGACTTGCTTATATCCCATTAGTCTTGAAAAATATTGGCATGGTGTCGTCACTCTTTACCCTGGAAGCAAATTAACGCCTAGATTTAGAGTTTTGCGGCCAAAGGGGTGCGTTAGCTACGCGTGTTTTTTTTTCCCCACACCTTTTAAATAACGCTGGTATTGAGAGTTCTCTGAAGAGCTGTGTTAAGCTCCAAAAAGGGAGCGTAGAGGCATATTTATCGCCACTTCAACTCTCAATAACAGCGTTGCTTACGGTAGCGGCTAGCTGGAAAAACATGCTCATGCACGATTCCCCCATAGGAAACAATGGGGCAGTTTGGGCTGGAAAAAAACACCTGCAAAAAAGCAGCGTTAAGCTCCCAACGCAGCCACATTGTTTCCCATGGGGAAACACTCTAAGTCTGCACCTAACACCCTAACATGTACCCTGAGTCTAAACACCCCTAACCTTATACTTATTAACCCCTAATCTGCCACCCCCGCTATCGCTGACCCCTGCATTTTATTATTAACCCTTAATATGCCGCTCCGGACACCGCGGCAGCCTACATTATACCTATGTACCCCTAATTTGCTGCCCACAACATCGCCGACTCCTATATTATATTTATTAACCCATAATCTGCCGCCCCAATGTCACCGCTACCTTACCTACACTTATTAACCCCTAATCTGCCGACCGGACCTCGCCGCCACTATAATAAATGTATTAACCGCTAAACCGCCGTACTCCCGCCTCGCAAACCCTATGATAAATAGTATTAACCCCTAATCTGCCCTCACTAACATTGCCGACACCTAACTTCAAGTATTAACCCCCCCGCCGCTACTCTAATAAATGTATTAACCCCTAAAGCTAAGTCTAACCCTAACCCTAACACCCACCCTCTGGAGGACCTCTTCTGGCCGGATAGGATGAAGACTTCGGACCCTCTTCTGGACGGATCGGATGGTACCTGGCTGGGTGAAGACAAGGTAGGAAGATCTTCAGGGGCTTAGTGTTAGGTTTTTTAAAGGGGGTTCGGGTGGGTTATATTAGGGGTATGTGGGTGGTGGGTTTTAATGTTGGGGGGGTATTGTATGTTTTTTTTACAGGCAAAAGAGCTGATTTCTTTGGGGCATGCCCCGCAAAAAGCCCGTTTTAGTAATAAAGTAGTAATAGAGCTGTTAACTATTTATTTTAGAATAGGGTAGGGCATTATTTTATTTTGGGGGCTTTGTTATTTTTTTTAGGGGGCTTAGAGTAGGTGTAATTAGTTTAAAATTCTTGTAATTTTTTTTTTTGTAATTTAGTGGTTGTTTTTTTTTTTAATTTAGTTTAGTTGATTTAATTGTAGGTAATTGTAGGTAGTTTTGTTAATTAATTTATTGATAGTGTAGTGTTAGGTTAAATTGTAACTTAGGTTAGAATTTATTTTACAGGTAATTTTGTAATTATTTTAACTAGGTAGATATTAAATAGTAAATAACTATTTAATAGCTATTGTACCTAGTTAAAATAAATACAAAGTTGCCTGTAAAATAAATATAAATCCTAAAATAGCTACAATGTAATTATTATTTATATTGTAGCTATATTAGGGTTTATTTTACAGGTAAGTATTTAGCTTTAAATAGGATTCATTTTTTTAATAAGAAATAATTTATTTCGTTAGAATAAAATTATATTTAACTTAGGGGGGTGTTAGGGTTAGGGTTAGACTTAGCTTTAGGGGTTAATACATTTATTAGAGTAGCGGCGAGGTCCGGTCGGCAGATTAGGGGTTAATACTTGAAGTTAGGTGTCGCAGATGTTAGGGAGGGCAGATTAGGGGTTAATACTATTTATTATAGGGTTTGGGAGGCGGGAGTGAGGTGGTTTAGGGGTTAATACATTTATTATAGTGGCGGCGAGGTCCGGTTGGCAGATTAGGGGTTAATAAGTGTAGGTAAGGTAGCGGCGACATTGGGGGGGCAGATTAGGGGTTAATAAATATTATGTAGGTGTTGGCAATGTTAGGGGCAGCAGATTAGGGGTACAAAGGGATAATGTAGGTGGCGGCGGTGTGCGGTCGGCATATTAGGGGTTAAAAAATTTTATTAGAGTGGCGGCGGGCCTTGGTTTAGGGGTACATAGGTAGTTTATGGGTGTTAGTATACTTTAGAGCACAGTAGTTAAGAGCTTTATAAACCGGCGTTAGCCCATAAAGCTCTTAACTCCTGACTTTTTACTGCGGCTGGAGTCTTGTCGGTAGAGGGTGTACCGCTCACTTCAGCCAAGACTCCAAATACCGGCGTTAGGAAGATCCCATTGAAAAGATAGGATACGCAATTGGCGTAAGGGGATCTGCGGTATGGAAAATTTGCAGCTGGAAAGTGAGCGTTAGACCCTTTCCTGACTGACTCTAAATACCAGCGGGCGGTAAAAAGCAGCGTTAGGAGCTAACACAGAACTCTAAATCTAGGCGTAAGTGTTTGTGGCCACCTTAGAGTCACAATATATCTACCTAATGGGTTTGCAGAAGAGGGCAAAGAACCCACGTGAAAGGGATTTTTAATGTGGAGTGACTTTGCAGATATTGTTAACTTGACCATGCAGAAAGAGAAATCTGTTGCGCAAGGCAAAAAAAGCAAGGAACATAAATGGAAAAATTTGATGACCAAAATTTAAAAAGTGTGAAAAAGATTTCCTGAAACTTTCACAACTGATTAATATTTGTTCTAAGGACCCATCACATGACTTTCATGTAGGCTCTGTGTCTCCCCCTACCATCCAACAAATATTGAAAAAAAGTACACTGCAAAGATGAGCATTTTTTAAAATGTCCATTGTCAAATTATGTAAAAAATCGTTTGGCTTAAAAAAATGTTTACCTTATATTTTAGACACTATGAACTATGGCAATATTTTTCAAGACTTATTTTTTCAGAAATGTCAGATTTCACTATACTGATATCTGATTCCTCAAGTAACTTGATATTTAATGAAGTATTTGCAATGTAAAATGTCAAACATTAACAAATAAAAACATAAATCTTCTTGCAGATACATATATGTATGTTTTTATTAGTGAATGCAGATTTTTGGTAATTAACACTGTTTAAAAAATGATATTTACATAGATGAAAACATGTCTGAGCAGAAAGAAAAAAACAAAGTATCAAGATATGCAAAATATTAACTATTAACTATCCTACTGCCTATGAACTACTTACTATTGTAACAAATATAACCTAATAACTATTTCTTATTAACAACAAACTACTTACTTTTAACTATTTACTAATATCTATGAACTGCTAGCTAATCTATACTACCTATATCCTTCTAATAACAAATAATTTAGGGTACTCTACTATTGCTGGAACGCCACTGCCAGCAAATTGCGCTATCAATTTTTTTGTGTGTTCTCGCCAAAGTACTGTATAAGGTGATATTCCCCCATCTTCATTATCTCAGTGAATATCTTTCCACCAAATGCTGACCTTAATTGAACAATAAGACATGTAAAAATGCATTAAAATATTTTGTTTAAGGGAGAATCAACTTAATTTATATTTTAAATTCAATTCTTATTTTTATTCATATACTTTTTTAGGGGTAAAGGTAGACTCCAGAGATTTAAGCATTGCTTAAGAAAATAAGATGGGGAATTCAGCATACAAAATTTAATTTCATTACATTAAGCAAAAAAGTTTATAACAATTTTATTATTTATTTTGTTGCATAGCAAACCTAACCTTCATTAGCCTGAATTGTAATAGATAGTGACGTACTGTTGATTTCTGTTGATGTGAAAAAACTCTACTCTTAAGTTCCACATGAAGATGAAATTAAAGCTGCAAAACATTTTTTGGAAAGTAGAGGCACACACCTTATGAAACACACAGATTTCCTAGTGGAACTTCTCCAAGGGGTCTTAGAAAACAATGTTTTTTCTTTCAATAAATTCTACAAACACATAAGGGGCACAGCTATGGGGGCGACTTGTGCATCCTCATACGCCTGTTTACGATTGGGTCTCTGGTAATTACTGGTAGTTTTTGGTGAACACTCTGGGCTCCATGTACGAAGCAGCGAAAGCTGCTCCGGAGCCTTTGTGGGGCAGGTTCGCATATGCGAGCCTGCTTCCCGCAATGTAAGAAGCAGCGGTCATTAGACCGCTGCTTCCTACACCCTACGCCACCTCTTAGGTGGCGAAGCAAAATCACCGAGAGCTTGCTCGCTCTCGGTGATTGACAGCCCCTTCAGTCGCGTGATTGGTCGCGCGACTGAAGGGGCGGGCATTACACACTCCGCTGAGTGTGTAATGGTACATACGGGCAAGCGGATCAATAGATCCGCTGCCCATGTGTAGCGGAGGCGGGCGGACAGCTTCGCGAGTTAAGAAGCTGTCCGCCCGCCTCTTAGTACATGGAGCCCTCTGACTGGATTGATAATTATGCACTTTTTTTGGCTAAGATATATGGACGATGTATTCCTCCACCGGAAGGGTGATGCATTATAGCTAAGGGTCTTTTGTGGAAATTCTGAATCAAAATGTATATAATATATTCCTGAGATTTTAAATTCAACAAGGGGGATTTAAACTTTCTTTATGTGAAATTCGAAAAAGAGAGAAAGACTCTATCCACAGAAACTTTCTGCAAGAATAAAGCCACACATAACTTGTTGGAAGCCTCTAGCTATCATCCTAAGTCATTAAAGGGATACTAAACCCAATTTTTTTCTTTCATGATTCAGAAAGAGCATGCAATTTTAAGCAACTTTACAATTTACTCCTATTATACATTTTTCTTCATTCTCTTGGTATGCTTTGTTGAAGGAGCCGTAATGCACTTCTGGTTGCTGACTGAACACATGGGTGAGTCAATAACAATCGGTATAAATATGCAGCCATCAATCAGCAGCTAGAACCTAGGTTCAGTGCTTCTCCTGAGCTTTCCTAGATAAAGCTTTCAGCAAAGGATAACAAGAGAAGGAAGCAAATTAAATAATAGAAGTGAATTGGAAAGTTGTTTAAAAGTGTATGCTCTGTTTGAATCATGAAAGAAGCATTTTGGGTTTCATGTCCCTTTAATAAAAGGCATACCAGTAGGGCAGTTTCTCTGCTTTAGAAGATATTAACCAGTAATAAGAAATTTTAACAATCATAAGACTTGTATAGGAGATTTCAAAATAGAGGTTACTCTAAGCAAAGTTTAAACCAGGCAATAAATAGAGCAAGAAAACTTAACCTGGATAAGTTACTCTATGAAGTGATTAATATATGCAAGGACAGTTAGCAATTGGCAGAAAATTAAGGTCAAACCTCATACAGAATTGGGACCTTTAACAGTCAGCTGAATAGCTAACTTCTATAGTTGGTGTACAACCTTCCTTAGTAGTCCAGAAAGCTCCACATTTGAAAGACAGACTAGCCAGGAGCAATTATAAGAAAAGTCTTTCAGAAAATGAGTGGTTAGAGAAGCAGAGAAAAATTGTTGGTTGTTTCCACTGTGGGCACTGTGTTATATGTAAACACATCATAGGAACAAAACCATTTGGTACTGGAGAGAAAGTATTCCAGTTAAACAATTTGTAAACTGTAAGACAGAAAATAATATCTACCTATCACAGTGTACTTGTCCCATGTTTTACATAGGGAAAATGAGAAGAAAGTTAATAGAGAGTCACTGGACACAGGAATGATTTCACTAAAGCTAAAGAGGCGAAATTAATAGTGATATAGCCTTACAGCTTCTAAATGTTTATAATTGTTCTATTGAAGATTTAAAAGTAACAGGAATTCACGTTTTCTCACTATATGGAAGAGGGGTTTTATAGACTGAACACACTAACCCCTAACGGTCCTAATGAGAAACTTGAATTTGCTGCCTTCAAAAAATAAATTCCTACAAATGGCCATCACTAATTGATTGTAAATATTGTACATGGTGAATGATTATAATGTTTTGTTTTTTTTGTAACATTACAATGAGAGTTGCTAATGCAACAATGTAATCTCTTGCCTTTTAAAATCTTTTTGAAAAAGAATTTGAAACGCGTTGCTCAGTTGACCTGTATTATATGCTGCTTACTGCTCACAAGCTGAATTTGTGATTCTAAGAACTGTTTTGCAGTTTATGTTCACCTTTACAGGTGTTACTTTTTTCTTTGGCGCCAACTCCGGATATTCCCCTGGGTCGTTCCCTGCAGTCGGCTGATGTTTGGGCTCTAAGACAAGTCTGTGAAAGATCCAACACATACCGGGACCCCTGCTGTTGAGGAGAGTCGGGTGCGGTGCAGATCTTTCGGTACTAATGTGTAAGTACCGATATTTGTTTGTTTTATAAATACCAAACACCTATTTAAGCGGAAGCTTCTGTCTTTCACCTAGACGCCATATACTATTCAGAACAAGCCGGGAGAATCCAGAAGACCGTTATCGTATACTCCGTTTTGTGGAAAGCTTGTGAAGGACGCTTTGTCTGGATATACACCTTCATTTGGGAGCCTGTCTAAAAGTTTCCATTTGGGCTAAAAGAGCAACTTTTTAACTTTTGTCTTTTGTTATTTTATGTATTTATTGTTTAGAAGGTTTATTAGTTAGGACCGGTCATTATTAGATATGCTATGAAATATTAGATGTACTATTAAAGCTTTCTGTAGATGAAGTATTTTTAAGTTTTGTTTAATTGTTTTGAGTTTATTTTGG
The DNA here is from genome assembly GCF_027579735.1 of Bombina bombina. NCBI lineage: Eukaryota > Metazoa > Chordata > Amphibia > Anura > Bombinatoridae > Bombina > Bombina bombina. The sequence continues at coordinate 553,342,493 of NC_069504.1, read as the reverse complement.
GAATCAGTTTTACATAAATTTTATCCTTGCATTTCAAATGTGTTTTATTTCATGTTTATAAAAACGAGCTCATTCACCAATTTTTTGAGCTCTAATTAAATAAATATATTTACCCCTAAGTTTGAGACAGAATTATTCCTTATAGCTAAATTATTTTAAAGAAGCACATGGTTATACACTCTAAATTCAAAGTATAAGACCATTAGTAGCTGAATAAATTCCTCTTTTTATACCATTTACTTTAGCATTTAGTTTACCGCACTTATAACTTTTGTAATCTTCTGTCTTTTAAAATTTTCAGCAATTCAAGTAATGGGCAGTCTATATATAATGTGTGGACTAGCAATGTCAAATCAATGAACTGAGGAAGCCCCAATAACAGTTGGTCACATGGTGGGTGAAACGAGTGTCAGCGTCTTGCATCTTCTCTGATCCAATGTCCAAGCGGCACATGCTTTCAAAAAGTGGTGTTAGAAGTGCCCAAGTAGAAGTTTAACTTTCCACAGCAAAATCAAATTACCAGAGGGACAACTGATTAAAGCAGTTAATATGATCCCCGCAAGGTCTGGACTTTGGACTGGGTAAAAGCTTCCTTAATACAGAAACAAGGTACTATCCATGCAAATTGTCATATACTCAATCACCGTGCAGCTTTTTGCGGTCCATGGATATTTTGACAGTCCCGTGTCTAACACTAATTGAAAGTGAAATAATGGACATTACTAAAAGAGCACAATGTATTAAACTATTGCTCTAAAGTAAATGTAGCTTGTGAAACATGTCAACATGCTGTTTGTTAATACACACTTGCAAAATACGATACACTACATTACGTTAAAAGGCACTTTTTGGTGGTAAACATAGATCCTTAATAAACTAATACCATGGTGTCTTAAGCTGCTAATTAAGCAGGGTCACCCTCTGATAAAGGCGTTGTTTAACCACTGTAAAGCATATTTAAAGTATACTTGAGCAATATTACTGTCACCATTTGATTAGGCATAGGTCCTCATTATGGTCACTATGGTAATATATTTCTGCAGAAATGCAGAGTTTTTTTCTGGTGGAGGAATTGACTGATTTTAAATTGCATGATAATCCTTTTATATTCATGAGAGAATCGATTGAAGGTGAGCTTGCCATGCTTGGTATTTCTCATGTAAAAGGTGAGATATTATTGGAATTTATGTAAAAGTTGAGATATTAAGCTATGTGCATGGATTAATTCATCTATGTATGTGTCATTTCTATAATATACATTACAGTAAATCCTGAATTCAGAAATTGATTTCAGACTACTGACCATGCAAAATTACACTTCATAGCCAGAGTAACCTCATTTCAAAGGACCTTTGTTATCACCACAGACCCCCATAGCTGCTCAATACATCTAAGAGAGAGCAAAAGGGAAACAGTTGTTTCAATTAGTGAAGTTGACGAACCCCTGCAATGAGGTAGTCAGTCTACAATATTCAACTCTTTTGAAGCTCAATTGTATGCACAAAAACAGGGTTTTTCAGGAGAGGTAGCCACTTTGCATGCAAAATTTAATTACCCTATGCTGAGTTGAATACACAGAAATCCCAGACTTGGTGACAGTTAGATCTTAATAGCAGTAACACATGTGTTCTTTGAAAGCATAAGAATCTAGAGTACTGGTAGTTTTTGGTGAACACTCTGGGCTCCATGTACGAAGCAGCGAAAGCTGCTCCGGAGCCTTTGTGGGGCAGGTTCGCATATGCGAGCCTGCTTCCCGCAATGTAAGAAGCAGCGGTCATTAGACCGCTGCTTCCTACACCCTACGCCACCTCTTAGGTGGCGAAGCAAAATCACAGAGAGCTCGCTCGCTCTCGGTGATTGACAGCCCCTTCAGTCGCGTGATTGGTCGCGCAACTGAAGGGGCGGGCATTACACACTCCGCTGAGTGTGTAATGGTACATACGGGCAAGCGGATCAATAGATCCGCTGCCCATGTGTAGCGGAGGCGGGCGGACAGCTTCGCGAGTTAAGAAGCTGTCCGCCCGCCTCTTAGTACATGGAGCCCTCTGACTGGATTGATAATTATGCACTTTTTTTGGCTAAGATATATGGACGATGTATTCCTCCACCGGAAGGGTGATGCATTATAGCTAAGGGTCTTTTGTGGAAATTCTGAATCAAAATGTATATAATATATTCCTGAGATTTTAAATTCAACAAGGGGGATTTAAACTTTCTTTATGTGAAATTCGAAAAAGAGAGAAAGACTCTAGCCACAGAAACTTTCTGCAAGAATAAAGCCACACATAACTTGTTGGAAGCCTCTAGCTATCATCCTAAGTCATTAAAGGGATACTAAACCCAATTTTTTTCTTTCATGATTCAGAAAGAGCATGCAATTTTAAGCAACTTTACAATTTACTCCTATTATACATTTTTCTTCATTCTCTTGGTATGCTTTGTTGAAGGAGCCGTAATGCACTTCTGGTTGCTGACTGAACACATGGGTGAGTCAATAACAATCGGTATAAATATGCAGCCATCAATCAGCAGCTAGAACCTAGGTTCAGTGCTTCTCCTGAGCTTTCCTAGATAAAGCTTTCAGCAAAGGATAACAAGAGAAGGAAGCAAATTAAATAATAGAAGTGAATTGGAAAGTTGTTTAAAAGTGTATGCTCTGTTTGAATCATGAAAGAAGCATTTTGGGTTTCATGTCCCTTTAATAAAAGGCATACCAGTAGGGCAGTTTCTCTGCTTTAGAAGATATTAACCAGTAATAAGAAATTTTAACAATCATAAGACTTGTATAGGAGATTTCAAAATAGAGGTTACTCTAAGCAAAGTTTAAACCAGGCAATAAATAGAGCAAGAAAACTTAACCTGGATAAGTTACTCTATGAAGTGATTAATATATGCAAGGACAGTTAGCAATTGGCAGAAAATTAAGGTCAAACCTCATACAGAATTGGGACCTTTAACAGTCAGCTGAATAGCTAACTTCTATAGTTGGTGTACAACCTTCCTTAGTAGTCCAGAAAGCTCCACATTTGAAAGACAGACTAGCCAGGAGCAATTATAAGAAAAGTCTTTCAGAAAATGAGTGGTTAGAGAAGCAGAGAAAAATTGTTGGTTGTTTCCACTGTGGGCACTGTGTTATATGTAAACACATCATAGGAACAAAACCATTTGGTACTGGAGAGAAAGTATTCCAGTTAAACAATTTGTAAACTGTAAGACAGAAAATAATATCTACCTATCACAGTGTACTTGTCCCATGTTTTACATAGGGAAAATGAGAAGAAAGTTAATAGAGAGTCACTGGACACAGGAATGATTTCACTAAAGCTAAAGAGGCGAAATTAATAGTGATATAGCCTTACAGCTTCTAAATGTTTATAATTGTTCTATTGAAGATTTAAAAGTAACAGGAATTCAGGTTTTCTCACTATATGGAAGAGGGGTTTTATAGACTGAACACACTAACCCCTAACGGTCCTAATGAGAAACTTGAATTTGCTGCCTTCAAAAAATAAATTCCTACAAATGGCCATCACTAATTGATTGTAAATATTGTACATGGTGAATGATTATAATGTTTTGTTTTTTTGTAACATTACAATGAGAGTTGCTAATGCAACAATGTAATCTCTTGCCTTTTAAAATCTTTTTGAAAAAGAATTTGAAACGCGTTGCTCAGTTGACCTGTATTATATGCTGCTTACTGCTCACAAGCTGAATTTGTGATTCTAAGAACTGTTTTGCAGTTTATGTTCACCTTTACAGGTGTTACTTTTTTCTTTGGCGCCAACTCCGGATATTCCCCTGGGTCGTTCCCTGCAGTCGGCTGATGTTTGGGCTCTAAGACAAGTCTGTGAAAGATCCAACACATACCGGGACCCCTGCTGTTGAGGAGAGTCGGGTGCGGTGCAGATCTTTCGGTACTAATGTGTAAGTACCGATATTTGTTTGTTTTATAAATACCAAACACCTATTTAAGCGGAAGCTTCTGTCTTTCACCTAGACGCCATATACTATTCAGAACAAGCCGGGAGAATCCAGAAGACCGTTATCGTATACTCCGTTTTGTGGAAAGCTTGTGAAGGACGCTTTGTCTGGATATACACCTTCATTTGGGAGCCTGTCTAAAAGTTTCCATTTGGGCTAAAAGAGCAACTTTTTAACTTTTGTCTTTTGTTATTTTATGTATTTATTGTTTAGAAGGTTTATTAGTTAGGACCGGTCATTATTAGATATGCTATGAAATATTAGATGTACTATTAAAGCTTTCTGTAGATGAAGTATTTTTAAGTTTTGTTTAATTGTTTTGAGTTTATTTTGGGAATCAGTTTTACATAAATTTTATCCTTGCATTTCAAATATGTTTTATTTCATGTTTATAAAAACGAGCTCATTCACCAATTTTTTGAGCTCTAATTAAATAAATATATTTACCCCTAAGTTTGAGACAGAATTATTCCTTATAGCTAAATTATTTTAAAGACGCACATGGTTATACACTCTAAATTCAAAGTATAAGACCATTAGTAGCTGAATAAATTCCTCTTTTTATACCATTTACTTTAGCATTTAGTTTACCGCACTTATAACTTTTGTAATCTTCTGTCTTTTAAAATTTTCAGCAATTCAAGTAATGGGCAGTCTATATATAATGTGTGGACTAGCAATGTCAAATCAATGCACTGAGGAAGCCCCAATAACAGTTGGTCACATGGTGGGTGAAACGAGTGTCAGCGTCTTGCATCTTCTCTGATCCAATGTCCAAGCGGCACATGCTTTCAAAAAGTGGTGTTAGAAGTGCCCAAGTAGAAGTTTAACTTTCCACAGCAAAATCAAATTACCAGAGGGACAACTGATTAAAGCAGTTAATATGATCCCCGCAAGGTCTGGACTTTGGACTGGGTAAAAGCTTCCTTAATACAGAAACAAGGTACTATCCATGCAAATTGTCATATACTCAATCACCGTGCAGCTTTTTGCGGTCCATGGATATTTTGACAGTCCCGTGTCTAACACTAATTGAAAGTGAAATAATGGACATTACTAAAAGAGCACAATGTATTAAACTATTGCTCTAAAGTAAATGTAGCTTGTGAAACATGTCAACATGCTGTTTGTTAATACACACTTGCAAAATACGATACACTACATTACGTTAAAAGGCACTTTTTGGTGGTAAACATAGATCCTTAATAAACTAATACCATGGTGTCTTAAGCTGCTAATTAAGCAGGGTCACCCTCTGATAAAGGCGTTGTTTAACCACTGTAAAGCATATTTAAAGTATACTTGAGCAATATTACTGTCACCATTTGATTAGGCATAGGTCCTCATTATGGTCACTATGGTAATATATTTCTGCAGAAATGCAGAGTTTTTTTCTGGTGGAGGAATTGACTGATTTTAAATTGCATGATAATCCTTTTATATTCATGAGAGAATCGATTGAAGGTGAGCTTGCCATGCTTGGTATTTCTCATGTAAAAGGTGAGATATTATTGGAATTTATGTAAAAGTTGAGATATTAAGCTATGTGCATGGATTAATTCATCTATGTATGTGTCATTTCTATAATATACATTACAGTAAATCCTGAATTCAGAAATTGATTTCAGACTACTGACCATGCAAAATTACACTTCATAGCCAGAGTAACCTCATTTCAAAGGACCTTTGTTATCACCACAGACCCCCATAGCTGCTCAATACATCTAAGAGAGAGCAAAAGGGAAACAGTTGTTTCAATTAGTGAAGTTGACGAACCCCTGCAATGAGGTAGTCAGTCTACAATATTCAACTCTTTTGAAGCTCAATTGTATGCACAAAAACAGGGTTTTTCAGGAGAGGTAGCCACTTTGCATGCAAAATTTAATTACCCTATGCTGAGTTGAATACACAGAAATCCCAGACTTGGTGACAGTTAGATCTTAATAGCAGTAACACATGTGTTCTTTGAAAGCATAAGAATCTAGAGTATTTCAAATTTAAACAAATTATCTATATAGTTTTCAAATATTTAATATGTGCCTCAGACTGTCCAAATAAATTGTATAAATGTGTATTTGAGGATCTGACAAGAAATACCTAACAGTAACATATTAGATATGTATTTGCTGAATTTAATAAGTAGCTATATAGTCAATTTAAAATGTACAATCTAATTCAAAATGAATAACATTCATTTTATATTCCAGACATCTGAAATACAAACTGCATTCCAGATATGACTTGTAGATAATAATATATGAATGCCTAATTATACTATTTCAGATAATGTTTGCTGTGTTAAATAAATAACCACACATGTAACATGTTAAACATACTGTATTTATATTAATATGGATAAAATAGAAATTTAACTTCTAAATGCATCTTCTAAAATATTATAAGTAATATACTCATGTTTAATATGATAATACTCATGATAAATAGTATTATATGATCCCATACATATTGTGCACATTGTTTGCTGATACTGGAAATTAAAGTATATTTAATAAACATTTTAAAGGTTAGATACTAGACTGTTAGCAATATTGATAATGAGACTGCATTTCTAGCTGTCACCAATAATTCAAAAATAGTATTACAACCAAAAGGTATTTGGCTGCTCAGGGGGGCATTTCCCAAATAACCAATGATGTGTTCAGCTCAGAGGGCCTATCAAATTCTTGTGGGAATGATTAAAGACAAGAAGGAGGGATTTATCTTGAATAAGAACCCACACACACTAGACAAAGGGAATCAAAGAAGCATAACTTTTTGAGAGAGAAACACACAGACTTTGTGCCAAGTATCCTCTCTGCCATTTTGGGACACTTTCTTGAGAATAGAAAGATAACAATTTTGAGGCCTGTATCCTTGCAATAGTGGACTAAATTCTTCTTATATGACCCACAAGAAATTCTGGAAGCTGAACACTCACTGGTGTTCTGGTAAAATATAAGCAATTACATATTTAAATCAAGGTATTCTAAAGTTACAGTTAGATTTCAGCTGGTAATTTAAAGAGCATATTTAGTATTTTAAGTTTATATCCATAGTCCTGCGTAAATTAGAACCAGTCATATTTAGTGCTAAGTAATTTAATTGCTAGACAGGATTTTGCACTCCAGATTTATAGGTCAGTTATTACTGTGAACTCTTTCAGAACTATACATAAATTGGTTATTGTGGTTTAATCTCTGGTAGTTATAAACTAAGCACTATTAAATTTGTCGTCCATATTCTGCTGTTTTTATTTGTGATATTTGAACGCGTTCCATTGTGAGTATGGTTAATTTTAAGATCTGTTGTATAGAATATTGTAACAGAATAAGCGTGCATAATTGATTCATAATCTAGTTTGTACATAAATATAATTCAAAGTGTCTATAAATGATAACTAATCTAGAATTAAGGAATAAATATTGATTCTAATAAATATATTGTTACGTATATACATTTTATTGGTTGGCAACTGCTAAGATATTAATAAATGATATTGTAAACCTGGTATATACCAGAATATTAGTAAGAAGTTTCTTCTAAAAATCTTTTTTAGTAGATGATCTTTCAGACTAATAAAGTGTGAATTTGCTATTGAACAAAATAAATATTACAATTTGTTAACTTTTTTGCTTAATGTAATAAAATTACATTTTGTATCCTTAATTCCCAGTCTTATTTTCTGGAGAGATACTTAAATCTCTGGGGTCTACCTTTAGTTTTCATTAAAAAAAAAATGTATGACTAAATCTTCCAATAAAAAGCACCAAGTCCCTAAAATACTGGGCTCAATTTCTCTGTCCAAATGTCTGCCTCTGTCATGACACTAAAAGAGTAGCTGCTACAGTGCTTGACAAATCTGTGTAAAATTTAGGAGCTAGAAAGAATATTTAGGAGTCAGACATTTTTATAGGTGTCAGAAAGTGGGATTTGTATATAGATATATGGAGAATAACCAAAAAAGTTAGGAGCCAGGGGAAAAATTCTAGCAGCCAGTGGCTCCCATGCCCATGGGTTTGGCAAGCCCTATAGTAGCATGCATGTGAAACACATAAATAGAGTATGCTCACCCTCTGAAGGTCTTTGGTTCCATGAATATGAAGTGAACACTTTTCAGGTGTGCCAATGTCAGTGATCTATGTTTGGAGTTTCCCTGTGAAGATCCCACCACATTACCCAGCAACTTGAAAAACTAGTGCAGAATAGCATTTTTTGTGACCAATTAAAAAAAATCGAATTTCAAAAAGATAAAAAACTAGTGCAAGCAGCCTTCATTGAAAAAATAGGATGCATAGTTTTTGAAAAGCTTGTGAAGCTTAGTTTGTGATAATCAAACCACTGATGAACTCGTAATACAGGTGTTTGCCAAAACCACAACCGCAAGCTTGAAAATGGGTGTGTAGACCTTGTGCAGTCATTAACACATCACTTGTAATCTAGCCTTACATGAGAGCAAGTGTTTGTGCTAGAGTATGGCATTAGACAGTCCATAGGCCATACAAGGAGGTAGTAGTTGAACAATAAAAGACCAAGTCCATGATGCCAATTGTTTTGCAAGTTGAAAACAAGTATGACATAACATAATCCATAGGCAATACAAGGAGGTAGTAATTGAACATTACATACACATACAAGGAGGTAGTAGATGAGCATTAAAAGACACAGTCCATGATGCAAATTGTTTGGTCCGTTTATAGCACAAATATGGCATACAAAGTCCATAGGCCATAAAAGGAGTTAATTGTTCAGAAATAAGAGACACAGACTACAATGCCAAGCTATTAGCATGTTGTACAGTGTTATTTGACAGTACAACACTACTACATGTATTAAAACCATTAAATATGCCATTTAACTAATGGTACTGACCTTTGCTTCCCTGACTTTTATTTAAGTTATAACCCTGACTTCTGGTGTTTACCCAACAGAGAACAAGCTACTGAGTAATTCTCCACTCCTCTTTTTTGTATATGTGTGTAATGACCCTGGGCAAAGTCTCCCTAAAGGTGATGAGGAAAACCAGACATGGACTAACTGCCCAATGTGCCTAAAGGAGCATGGCTGCACTTCACTGATGAGGCCCACAGATGGCCGAAATGGTCATCTGGGGTTGCCATTTTCATCATTGTCATGCTCCAGTCTAGAATTGAACCTGGGACCTGTTTCTATTTCTGCTGCTGTTATTTCCCAGCCTGTTGTCTTACCTCTTTGCCACCAGATGGCTTGATCACAGGCTAAGAATATTGTTTTTTTCTGTTTGCTGCAACTCTGGCTCTCTGGCTCCACATGCTTACCAGCTGACACAAATCATATAATCAGCAGCCTGCTTTATTTGGGAGGTTTGCTTGCAGTTCTGGGCCTTGACATTGAATGTTATACTCTGACAGACCCTCTGGTCCTGTTTTCTGAGTGAAATGCAGATTTGTTGGATTTCCTGGTGCCTGATTTCTGCTTCATTTTGTGACTAATCTTCTGGCTATTCCCTTGGCACTGTGTTTCATTTTTGGACTGATTTCCTGGCAATTGATCTTGGCTAATTCTCTATTTCCTAAGGACTGACTCAGGTACTTTTGCTTGCTTGTTACCTGATACTACAGAGTTCCAGTCTACAGCATATGCAAGTATCCTGTCTGTTATTACAAGGACCTGCATTCCTGCCTGTTACTACAGAGTTCCAGTCTACAGTATGCAAGTATCCTGCCTGTTATTACAAAGATCTTCATTCCTGCCTGTTATTACAGAGTTCCAGTCTACAGCATATGAAAGTATCCTGCCTGTTATTACAAGGAGCTGCATTCCTGCCTGTTACTACAGAGTTCCAGTCTACAGCATATGCAAGTATCCTGACTGTTATTACAAAGATCTTCATTCCTGCCTGTTATTACAGAGTTCCAGTCTATAGCATATGAAAGTATCCTGCCTGTTATTAAAGAACTGCATTCCTGCCTGTTACTACAGAGTTCCAGTCTACACCATATGGTTCCTGTCTACAGCCTATAGTTTCAGTTTACAGCATATGCAAGTATCCTGCCTGTTATTACAAAGATCTGCATTCCTGCCTGATACTACAGAGTTCCAGTCTACAGCCTATAGACTTTGCCTTATCTAATTTGCATATCTCTGCATTGCTAATTATCCTACCAATAAAACCATCACCTTTATTTCCTAAAACCTTGTTTAATTATGCCAAAAAGGAAAAACGCACGCAGACAAAACACAACTTTAACCCCAGAACCTGACACCTCTGCACAACAGCTCCCAACTCCTGAACTTGCTCCCTTGCAGAGTATGACAGAATGTCAAGGTCCTACATTGGAGCATGTAATATATTTTTGTCCAGTGAGACCCCCTAAGAAGTCTGTTCCGGGTTCTCCACCTCTAAATCCTGAGTCATCAAATGGACAGGCTGCAGAGAGGAAGTCAAACTTTAATCCCACTTCGGATTCCTCTGGCGATGAGCTCTGCATGGGTTCTATTTTACATCCCCAATTTGATCAGCCTAGGACTGCACATTCCAAAGACTCTGATTCCTGTGAAGTACTAACCTGTCATCCACAGAATCCTAGTACTACTAATCCAGAGACTTGCCTACCACATGCAGCTACATTCTTATCTTTGTGCATTTCAGAAGAAATGTCTAACTATTCTACCATTGAAGATGATACTGATTCTGACACTGAAGGGACGGTGCTTCAAACTGCTGTTCGGAAAAATGGTCCTTTATCTCCTCTTCCTCAGACCCACATCTTCAGAACCTACAAGCCTAGAACTGCACAGAAACCAAAGATCAGTCCTGTTGGGGCACTCTATACTAATTTCAGTCCCCAGAATCCTCTTCTGGAGAGCCCTTCAAAAAGATAATACCCCCTGATTGTACATATGCCTCTGATGGCACTCTGGTACGCATCAAAGATCTGGAGTTATACGAGAATGCTAAGTCCGCCCAGAGGTCGTCCTTGAGGAGGGGGTACTGTCATGATCGAGTCTAGAATTGAACCTGGGACCTGTTTCTATTTCTGTTGCTGTTCTTTCCCAGCCTGTTGTCTTACCTCTTTGCCACCAAATGGCTTGATCACAGGTTAAGAATATTGGGTTTTTCTGTTTGCTGCAACTTTGGCTCTCTGACTCCACCTGCTTACCAGCTGAAACAAATCATATAATCAGCAGCCTGCTATATTTGGGAGGTTTGCTTGAAGTTCTGGGCCTTGACATTGAGTGTTATACACCATATGGTTCCAGTCTACAGCCTATAGTTCCAGTTTACAGCATATGCAAGTATCCTGCCTGATACTATAGAGTTCCAGTCTACAGCCTATAGACTTTGCCTTATCTAATTTGCATATCTCTGCATTGCTAATTATCCTATCAATAAAACCATCACCTTTATTTCCTAAAACCTTGTACCTGTTTAATTATGCCAAAAAGGAAAGACTCACGCAGACAAAACACAACTTTAACCCCAGAACCTGACACCTCTGCACAACAGCTCCCAACTCCTGAACCTGCTCCCTTGGATTTTGTTTTTAGACTGATATACTTCAGAAAAGTTATTCTCTGTGAAAAGCACAATTGAGCTAAAAGAGGCTGCTCCTAGGTGGTGACCTGCCAGAGGACAAGCTACTGAGCTGTCATTCTTCCTAGTTGATAGCTTCTCTTTCTTGTGTATGTGACTTCTCTTACTGATCTTGTTTCTATCACTACATTTATGGTAGATTTTTAAAAATCTGCTTATATGGTTTGACCTTGGCTTCTTTGTTATTACACACCAGTTATTCAATTTCACAGTGTTTGTCTGTGCTGCTTTGACCTAAATTGTCTGCCTAAGTACCCTCTACTTTCATACTGTGTTATTTGTGATATTGGTGATTTCCCTGCCACCACTGTCACTATTATCCTCATGCTTTTGCTGAGTTGCTGCTGCCTTTACCTACTACATATACCACCTATAACATGAGTACTGCAAATCAGGTACTTGCTACTATGTTAATGTGCCATTTTATTTTGAAGTCTTTCAGCTACTTATTTAGATATTTCACAATTACTGTTACTTGAGAGATTCTTGATAAAGCTCTAGGAGAGCGCGAAACGCGTTGAGCTGTGGGACTGTACACCTTGTTAGCTATATCCAAATAATTTTGGAACAACCCGGGTTGACCCTTTATCAACTTTAACATAACGCTATATAAACCTGCTTGCACCAGCACTAAGGGCAGGTAAACTTATCCACACTACGAGGAATTTCTATACATATACTCAATACCACCTACGATACATCAACACAAGCCTGTAAGAAGGGATTTTGAGTGAAGGCAATCCCTAACAACACTGATTGGCAGGCATGAGTCAAGCCCCCAAAGCATCGGGTGTGACGTTAGACGCCGACAGCATGAGGAATCTGCCAGTCAAGACACACTGCAGGACGCATTGGATACCCTGCTATCCCAGACCTACAAACCTAAGGTACGATAACCACTAAGAGAAAACTTACTGTGATACTTGTTGATGTAGACGCAGGACGCATTGGATACCCTGCAGTCGTTACCACATATAGCCGAAAGGTATAATCCTCATACAGACTTTTTTACCTTAATCTATATTGCACTGCTTCACCATTAAGGATTTGCTCAATCTATACTAAATACAAAAAACGGACTCTTTCATAGATTTATATATAAAAGAGCTCTATCATGAACTTTTTTAAATAATTGTCTTAGAATTTTATTGTGCCAAATTATCTTTCGAACTTTTTGATATGTACTGTATGTAAAAGTTACTTTATGTGAAATAGTTAATCTATTATTTAGAGAACACAGAAATCCTCTGCCATATAAACTCGAAACAATTAATAGTTTGTAAGTTGATACATCGTATCGCCATTCTCTGTCTCCTCTAAAATAACCAAAAGTAATTTTAAATACTGAAAGCTTGAATTAGAGACGTCTCTGTTAAATGTAACTTTTATATATGACTGTATTTATATGTGAAGTGAATGTAGTCCAGCGCTAGATTAGCACGGGTAGAGTATTTAGTTAAATTCTATAATTCGAATATATTGTATTTTGTGATTGGATAAATGTTTAATGTATGTACTGCAATGTTGTTATTATATATTTATTGTAGGTAATCCTAAGTATTTATCAACATTCAGTTAATAAAAAGATATAAACAGGTATATACAACTGATATATATAAACTTGTTGTCTAATGTGAACTTCTTATCTATATATATAAAAACTAATAAAACATTTGTATAATTAGACAGAAATTTAATAACTTGTTAAAAGCATACATAAAATAAAAAGGGACGTCTCCCTTATAACATCGATTTCATCAGAGAAAACAATTGAATAACTGTAGTATATATTTCCGCTATTTGATAATCAGGTACCTGTTATATAGTGTAACAAATGATAATGTCCAGAAATTGGATTAAAAAAACTTAAAGATCCAAACGAGATGACCTCCCCGCTATTGTGGCGGGTGTGTGTTACCGGTCCGTTAGTGAGAGACTGGTATTTAAAAATATGTCATGTGACTTTTCCTACGTCACACTTGTGACCGTAGCTGTTTCAATATAGTTGTAATGTAACCAGTGATCCTTGATATTCTGTCAAGTGCTTTTTATGTTGCAATTTTTTTAAACTTTAATCTGTATGTGTATCAGAAGGTGTATTCCCCTATTCCGTGTGTAATTAGGGAGTCTTGGGGGAGATTGCAACTTACGCTGGTCTCTTGGCACACCATCAAGGATCACTGGTTACATTACAACTATATTGAAACAGCTACGGTCACAAGTGTGACGTAGGAAAAGTCACATGACATATTTTTAAAGACCAGTCTCTCACTAACGGACCGGTAACACACACCCGCCACAATAGCGGGGAGGTCATCTCGTTTGGATCTTTAAGTTTTTTTAATCCAATTTCTGGACATTATCATTTGTTACACTATATAACAGGTACCTGATTATCAAATAGCGGAAATATATACTACAGTTATTCAATTGTTTTCTCTGATGAAATCGATGTTATAAGGGAGACGTCCCTTTTTATTTTATGTATGCTTTTAACAAGTTATTAAATTTCTGTCTAATTATACAAATGTTTTATTAGTTTTTATATATATAGATAAGAAGTTCACATTAGACAACAAGTTTATATATATCAGTTGTATATACCTGTTTATATCTTTTTATTAACTGAATGTTGATAAATACTTAGGATTACCTACAATAAATATATAATAACAGCATTGCAGTACATACATTAAACATTTATCCAATCACAAAATACAATATATTCGAATTATAGAATTTAACTAAATACTCTACCCGTGCTAATCTAGCGCTGGACTACATTCACTACATATCAACCACTGTTTTCTTAGAGGGGAATACATTAGTCTAGCAGGGTCAATTCTCCAGCGCCTCATCTTTCTCACTACCAGTTTGTATTTATATGTGAAACACGGTTTTTCATTTTATTAAATTAATTGAAGTTTTTAGGAAAAAGCTTTTATGAATTTATATATATACCAATGAATCTGAACCCCACATAAGCCTTCTTTTGGTATCTTCAGCTAATAGCGCCCTTACTACACCTATTTTTTGTTTGCTAAAATTAACTCTGCAAGCTCCCTACAAACTACCTAATTAACCCCTTCACTGCTAGCCATAATACACGTGTGATATACGCGGCATTTAGCGGCCTTCAAATTAACAAAAAGCAACGCCAAAGCCATATATGTCTGCTATTTCTGAACAAAAGGGATCCCAGAGAAGCATTTACAACAATTTGTGCCATAATTGCGCAAGTTGTTTGTAAATAATTTCAATGAGAAACCTAAAGTTTGTGAAAAAATTTGTGAAAAAGTTAACAATTGTTTTTATTTGATCGCATTTGGCGGTGAAATGGTGGCATGAAATATACCAAAATGGGCCTAGATCAATACTTTGGGATGTCTTCTAAAAAAAATATATACATGTCAAGGGATATTCAGGGAGTCCTGAAAGATATCTGTGTCCCAATGTAACTATCGCTAATTTTGAAAAAAAGTGGTTTGGAAATAGCAAAGTGCTACTTGTATTTATTGCCCTATAACTTGCAAAAAAAAGCAAAGAACATGTAAACATCGGGTATTTCTAAACTCAGGCCAAAATTTAGTAACTATTTAGCATGGTTGTTTTTTGGTGGCTGTAGATGTGTAACAGATTTTGGGGGTCAAAATTAGAAAAAAGTGTGTTTTTTTTCCTTTTTTTCCTCATATTTTATAATTTTTTATAGTAAATTATAAGATATGATGAAAATAATGGTATCTTTAGAAAGTCCATTTAATGACGAGAAAAAATGATTTATAATATGTGTGGGTACAGTAAATGAGTAAGAAGTAAATTACAGCTAAACACAAACACTGCAAAAATGTAAAAATAGCCTTGATCCCAAACGGACAGAAAATGGAAAAGTGCTGTGGTCATTAAGGGGTTAATAGTATTTTTTTATATTTTGAATTCAGTAACAATGTATGCTGTTGTCTGAAACTGTACTGTATTGATCCTTGTATTTGTATCATCCACATTTTTTATGCCATCTGTGCAGTCGGACCTCCCCTAGGCTTCTTTTCCATGTTTTTCTTTAAAGCAGACTTAAAGTTATAAATCTATGCATGATAACTCTATTATTCTAATTGTTGTAGTGACACTACATACAGACATGCTGACATTTTATTCCATAAGGAATTGTTTTAGGAATTGTAATACTCATGTTTTGGGGTCTGAATAATATTTGTGATTTTTTTTTTATGACACCATCTATTAAGATCATATTTTAATCATGTCCTCTTCATTTTCCTATGTAACACTTAGTCCCTTTCTATCCCTTTTTTCTTGTCTATCCCTCTTTTTCCTCTATCTCCTCTTTTCACCACCCTTGTGGTATGTAGTGCATGGGGCCCATTTATCAAGCTCCGTAAGGAGCTTGAAGGCCCGTGTTTCTGGTGAGCCTTCAGACTCGCCAGAAACACAAGTTATGGAGCAGTGGTATAAAGACCGCTGTCCATAACCCTGTCCGCCTGCTCTGATGAGGCGGACAGGAATCGCCGGAAATCAACCTGATTGAGTACGATTGGGTTGATTGACACCCCCTGCTGGCAACCGATTGGCCACGAGTCTGGGGGGTATTGCTCTCCGCATTCAGTGATGTCTGTCGGACCTGATCCGCACTGTCGGATCAGGTTCGACAGACATATGATAAATAGGCCCCTATGTGTGTGTGTTGTGAAGATCAATTTACAAAGGAGTTTCTTGATTCCTCAGACAAGGGTCACCTTTTTAGGCTTTCCAGATAGATTCAGTGTCCATGACTCTTTCTCTGACAGACAAGAGACAAATTAAGTTAGTTTTAGCTTGTCTAAACCTTCAGTCTCTATCATTCCCTTCAGTGGCTATGTGCATGGAAGTTTTAAGTCTCATGACTGCAGCATCGGATGCAATCCCCTTTGCTCATTTTCATATGAGACCTCTACAGCTTTACATGTTGCACCAATGGTGCAGGGATTATACTCAGATATCACATCTGTTATACTTAAATCCCAACACTCAACTCTCTCTGACTTGGTGGTTAGACCATAACCTTATTGTTTAAGGGGGCTCATTTGTTCATCCAAACTAGATTGTGATCACAACAGATGCAAGTCTCACAGGTTGGGGAGCTGTTTGGGGGTCTCTGACAGCACAAGGGGTTTGGTATCCTCAAGAGGCGAGGTTACCAATCAATATTTTAGAACTCTGTGCTATTTTCAGAGCTCTTTAGACATGGCCTCAGATGAAGAGAGAAGTTTACATTCTTTTCAAACAGACAATATCACAACAGTGGCATATTTCAATCATCAAAGAAGGACTTGCAGTCTTTCAGCAATGAAGGAAGTATATTGGATACTTTCTTGTGCGGAATCCAACTCAAATTTCTGCGATTGATATTCCAGGTGTAGACAATTGGGAAGCGGATTATCTCAGCCGTTAGACAATACATCCGGGGGAGTGGTCTTTCCATCTAGATGTGGGGTCTTCCAGAAATAGATCTAATGGCCTCCCATCTAAAATTGAAGCTTCCCAGATACCTTTCCAGGTTCAGGGATCTGCAGGCGGAGATGGTGGATGCCTTAGCAGTTCCTTGGTTTTACCAATCTGCTTTTCTTCTTCCGTCTCTGGTTCTTCTTCTGAAGGGTGATCTGCAAGATCATAATGGAACAATCTCATGTGTTTCTGATAGCACCAGCATGGCCTCACAGGTTTTGGTATGCAGATCTTGTCCAGATGTCTAGTTGCCAGCCTTGGCCACTTCCTTTAAGGCCAGACCTTCTGTCTCAAGGGCCGTTTTTCCATCAGGATCTCAAATCTCAAAACTTGAAGGCATGCAAATTGAACGCTTAGTGCTTAGTCATAGAGGTTTCTCTGACTCAGTGCTTAGAACTATGATACAGGCTCATAAGTCTGTTTCAAGGAAGATTTTTCATCAGGTTTGGAAAACCTATATTTCATGGTGTTCCACTCATAAATATTCTTGGCATTCTTTCAAAATTCCTAGGATTTTACAGTTTCTTCAGGATGGTTTGGATAAGGGTTTGTCTGCAAATACTTTGAAATGACACATTTCTGCTCTTTCTGTCTTATTTCATAGAAAGATTGCTAAACTTCCTTATATTTATTGTTTTGTTCAGGCTTTGATTCTTATCAAACCTGTTATTAAATCAATTTCTCCTCTTAAGAATCTCAATTTGGTTTTGAAGATTTTACAGGCTTCTCCTTTTGAGCCTATGGGCTCCATGTACTAAGAGGCGGGCGGACAGCTTCTTAACTCGCGAAGCTGTCCGCCCGCCTCCGCTACACACGGGCAGCGGATCTATTGATCCGCTTGCCCGTATGTATCATTACACACTCAGCGGCGTGTGTAATGCCCGCCCCTTCAGTCGCGCGACCAATCACGCGACTGAAGGGGCTGTCAATCACAGAGAGCGAGCGAACTCTCAGTGATTTTACTTCGCCACCTAAGAGGTGGCGTAGGGTGTAGGAAGCAACGGTCTAATGACCGCTGCTTCTTACATTGCGGGAAGCAGGCTCGCATATGCGAACCTGCCCCGCAAAGGCTCCGGAGCAGCTTTCGCTGCTTCGTACATGGAGCCCTATGTGTTATTTCTTTTGGCTATCTCTTCTGCTAGAAGAGTTTCTGAATTGTCTGCTCTCTCTTGTGAGTCTCCTTATTTGATTTTCCATCAATATAAAGCTGTTTTGCAGACTTAATTTAGATTTTTGCCTAAAGTTGTGAATTCTAACAACATTAATAGGGAAATTGTTGTTCCTTCCTTGTGGCCTAATCCTAAGAATACTCTTGAAATGTCTTTACATTTTTTGGATGTGGTAAGAGCTTTGAAATATTATGATTAAATTTGCAAAGCAGCAACTTGGTCTTCTTTGCATACTTTTACTAAATTGTACCATTTTGATGTGTTTGCTCTTTCGGAAGCAGCCTTTGGTAGAAGGTTCTTCAGGCAGTTATCGCAGTTTGATTCTAGTGCATTTGATTTAAGTTTTTTTGAAATTTAAAAAAAAAAAAAGTAATTATTTTATTTATTTAATTTCTCAGTGGGATTTAGCTGTTATTATTTTATCCCTCCCTCTATAGTGACTCGTGGATTTCCACATCTTGGGTATTATATCCCATGCATGACTAGCTCATGGACTCTTGCCACTTACATGAAAGAAAACATAGTTTATCTAAGAACTTACCTGATAAATTAATTTCTTTCATATTGGCAAGAGTCCATGAGACCCACCTTATTTTTTGTGTTTATGATTTTTTGTATTAAGTACTTTATTTTTTCCAGTTCCTCTTTTTATATGATTTTTACTCCTTTTTTACACCTCACTTCTTGGCTACACATTAAACTAAGGTATGTGTGAGGTAGGAGGTGTATTTATAGGCATTTTGAGGTTTGGGAAACTTTGCCCCCTCCTGGTAGGAATGTATATCCCATACGTCACTAGCTCATGGACTCTTGCCACTATGAAAGAAATGAATTTATCAGGTAAGTTCTTACATAAATTATGTTTTTTTTTTCATATATATGAATAGGGAAAAACATTCCCTCTGAGATATTTTAAAAAAAGCTCTTATGCTTGGTTAGGTGATCCTCAGTACTGGGAACATGAAAGACTCAAAACCAGAGGCATTGAAATAATGCAGTATACAAACTTTTATACATATAAAGAACATATCACATTGCTCTTATGTCTACTGCCAGATAAAAACTCTGGGGGGCCTATTTAACAAAAGTCTGTCGGACCTGAAGGCTCGCCAGGAACACGGGGCTTCAACCTCCATACAGAGCTTGATAGATATGCCCCTGTGTGTACTTATTTATGCTAGTGTTAAGCCCCAAATTTGGCTGACAGGAAATCGTCCTTGCGGTTAGGGAGTGCTGGGATGTACACCCATCTGGTGCTGTAAGTGCAGTCCATAGTCTAGATACATAAACATCAACTTTTCCCTATTTTGTGATTATAAATTTGGCCTTTGTGATAATATTTTGGGAGATGTACCTGATACCTCAAGTTCCCATTTTGCAATACCTGGTAAACTACAGTTTGCTCCCTACAAGTTGTGCATTCTGCGGCCAGTGGAGCTGGATACACTTGCAAATCTGGTAGCACAATCACTAGTACGATTAAAACCACAGACACCCTATTGTGGTTAAGGTATTTTCTGTAGAAGAAGAAAATTAACCCCTTGTTTTACGCTACAGACTTTTGTGGCACTATACAAATAAACGATAATGGGTTAATGAGCGAAGATGTGGCAAAGAGTTGGACTTCATATATCGCGACTACATTAACATTGACTTCAATGGAGCGTGAAACTGAAAAAGAACCTAACACCTATACTTTCACAATAACCCAAACTGAACTACTCATATTAAACATTCCAATTTTTTTAACATTGATATATATGAAACACATTACATTTAATCTATATTTATATATACATCTGTATATATACATATACCTGTATATATTTATATAGGTATAGATATATATTTAAAAAATAGTGAGATATTTACAGAAATATATATAGAAAATATTACATTTATTTCTTTGTGAAGAACATTGTAATGTACAATACGTGAATCGCTAATCGGTTTTTGCACTGTAGGTCTAACACAGTGTTGGCTAAGGGCACTAGAAGTACATTACTTAAATATTAAATACAAAAATAATGTAAAAAATATTAATTATAATTATTAATAATTATTAAAGAGGTTGTAAAAAAATTATAAAAAAAATCATTAGAATAGATTTTTTAATCATTTTTTTAGAACATCTATAATAATTTTTAAGAATTATTATTAATATTTTTATATTTGATATTTACATAATGTACCTTAAAGGGACATGCAACCCAAACATTTTATTTCATGATTCAGATAGATAATACAGTTTTAAACAACTTCCCAATTTACTTCAATTATTTAATTTGCTTCATTCTATTGGTAAAATGTGTTGAAGGAGCAGTAATACACCTAGGCATACTTTTCAACAAAGAATACTGGGAGGACAAAGCAAATTAGATAATAGAAATACATTTATTTATTATTGTTATTAACAGGTATTTGCAGAGCGCCATCAGATTCCGCAGCGCTATGACATAGGTGGTATACAAAATAACATTTACAAGGGTCAAGTGGGTAGAGGGCCCTGACAAGAGTTGCACTGTTTTGAAAGTTATTTAAAATTGCATGCGCTATCTGAATCATGAAAGAATGTCCGCTAGCAGGGGGTGTCAATCAACCCGATTGTATCCAATCGGGCTGATTGATGTCCGCCACCTCAGAGGTGGCAGACAAGTTAAGGAGCAGTGGTCTTAAGACCGTTGCTTCTTAACTCCTGTTTCCGGCGAGCCTGAAGGCTTGCTCGGAAACAGGTGCATACGGCACCATAGGGGGGTTGTTAAAGCGGCCCCTAAGGCTCAATTGAATTTTTGCTATGCTATAGGACCCACTTCTTATATTTCTGTCCCTTTAAAGCAAGACAAACTCTAAACTCACACATGTATAAACACACACTTTTGCTCATTCATTTTAGTAATTGAGGCAATAACTGTAAACAGCTTGCATTGTGAGTATACCTGCAACGTAAGATGCATTCCTAGTGAATTTCCGAACTAATGATCAATCATTGACATTACAATACAATGAAAGCATTAATTTTCTATCGTGAGTAGTTTAAGATTTATTGAATTTGCTGGACTCAATATGGTTGTCACAAAATTAATTAGTATTAACATCGCTTGATTAATGACATGATGCATTGTTAATGCATTTGGATGAAAGCCGAAGTCCAGTTAATTGCTGTAACATACAACCACAATATATGAAAAATAAAAATGGTTTTAGGTAGAACACTATAAATGATGTCATACAGCTGAAGCCCATCCCATTGGTTATAGATTTACTGATATTTGCTGTATGTTTTAAAAAGTAATGCAGGGAGTGAGAAGAAGAATATAATCATTGTTAATAATTCAATATAACTGTACTAAAGAGAGGTTTGAAGATTTAATAAAGGAAATAAATTTGTTTTACTTAAAATGCATATGCTCATTCACCAAATCATCTGGCATAATTCCGGCTTAGTTTTCTTTGTGTACAATGTGTCAAGATCTTACTCATTTTGTCTAAATTGCAATGCCTTAATAAAATGTCTTTAATTAGAAAGCACTTAATTTATTAGAATCTATCTT
This sequence comes from Bombina bombina, assembly GCF_027579735.1. Taxonomy (NCBI): domain Eukaryota; kingdom Metazoa; phylum Chordata; class Amphibia; order Anura; family Bombinatoridae; genus Bombina; species Bombina bombina. The sequence continues at coordinate 553,320,720 of NC_069504.1, read as the reverse complement.
AGTCCATTGGGGTTAGGTTGTGATGTATTTTAAAGTAGATCAATTCATATGTGTGGTTTGGGACACCAACTTTTATTACAGCTATGAAAATATAAATGGTATAAGCTTTGGTTTATGTACATAACACTAAAGCATCAGTAACTTAAAGTGGTTTGGGATTTTATAGGTTAATCATATTTAAATATAATTGAATAATGGGTAAATAATCTTAACTAGACATGTCAAGAAGGATTTAATACTCCATTATGGCTTCCATTTCCTTAAAAAAATGACGCAGATCGATGCTTGTGTTATTCAAGTGGAATACTGAACATCCACCATCAAATTCAATTCTATTTGACCCTCTTGCCAATTTATCAAACATTCAACATTCAACATGTACACTTGTGTCAATTCTGACGCAGCGTACCTATCGCTCAAACCACCACCCTTGAGACCGCGAATGCCATAGAAATCAATGGAAGTCTGAAAACACAGAAAGGTTATGTTCAATGCAGCAAGACAATGAAGCATATTAGATAATAAAAGTAAATTAGGGAGATGTTACGTATTGCTCCAAATTTGGTGCACTAGTAGATATAGGGATAACAATGAAATAAATACATTACTACTTATGGATTATGTTACATCTTTGTATGTTACAAAGCTAGGGGACAATATTATTGCTCTAAATTTGGTGCAAAATATTTCTCCAAATTTGGTGCACAAGTAGATAGGGATACAAATGAAATAAATACATTACATAATGTAGCCAACTTCCTTTTTTTGGATAAATCAATTTGCACCATGTTTAACGCATGTAATACAAGTCCCACTCTCCACTTCGCACCAAATTTGATGCAATACTCAAACTCCTAAACAACCCACAAACTGGTAAAGTTTTCCACAACTTCTTTTTGGTAAATGCATAATCACTTGATAATTGAAATTAGCCAATCTGTTTGAAATATACATTTTCATCAGAACTTGTAAGTGCCATTTGTTATATTGTGTATTAAAATGTGAAAGTATGTATATGTGAAATGAGTATTAAAGATAAACATTGATGATGACATTAGGCCACACAATGTAATATTTCTGGCAATGATTTTAATAATCAAAAGATGTTTGATTCAATATAATCTCAAGTTGATAACTCAAAGGGATAGTCTACCTAACATTAAACTGTCATGAATCAGATACAGCAGATATTAAAATCACCTCTTTACTGTCATACTATTTTCAGTGTTTTTCTTCATTCTCTTGAATTTAATTTTCCTTAAGCAATGTCATCTTAAATGCCAGCCCATTTTCTAACAGCTGTATAGGGGTGGTGTTTCAAACTAGACTGCAATCAGGAAGGGTTACACAGGTGCAGAGAGAAAACTGTCCCAGCTCTTAAAATATCCATTGATTGCAAATAAATACATATGATACCCGTTTACATGTTATATTCACAATTATTCTTGCTCAGGATAATTACAGTATATATATATAGCGGTATAAATAAACACAGAGATATGAAAGACAACATTGTTTAGAACAAAAAAAGGAATTTAGGGACATGTAAAAATGTTTGCAAAATATTTATGACATAACACACACACACACTCATATATATATATATATATATATATATATATATATATATATATGATTTTTTTATATATATATATATATATATATATATATATATATATATACAAGTATGTGCAAAGATATATGTACAAATTCTAGCATTACTAATAATTTAAAAAAAGAAAAAATCATGAGATAGGCATATCATGATTTCTAGAAATACAAATACACATTAATTTATGTGAAAATATCATATATCAGATTTTTTTGTATATCAAATAAATAAAAAAAATAACTTTCTATGAGATATTTTTGTTTGTTCAGGTATAAATATAGCTATTTCTTGGACATTAACAGATGGAAAATAAAAGATTAGCTTTAGAGAAATGTGCTTGTTCATGGACAGTAATGAAATGGTATAAATAAAGTTGGGAAATACAGAATATCTGCAACATCGATGACTCTTATTTATCAACAGTCAGATGCTCATCGCGCTGTACTTGACGCGCGTGTTTTTGACAGACTTTTTAATACATAAGGCAATCATATATAGATTTGCGGCAGGGATGTCTGGTAATGTCTGGCGAGCATATTGACTCCAGCGAATGCGTCGAGATTGACGAAATGATAAACATGTCTCTTAGCATTTTCTGACTGTTGCTACTATTGGCAGAAACACCCAGTCATCCAGCTGATATTTGTTTTGTAGTAACTACTAAAAGCAGTTGTTCAAAACTCAATGCAGAGGATCAAAATTAAATGTAAGCCTCTGCCCTAAAATTTAACACTAACCATCAAAGTCCTAACTGATCCTCCACATTGCAGGCTAACTCTCATCAGCAGGGCTGGCTTTAGGGCAAGGTGAAAAGGCAGCCGCCTAGGTATCTGCGATAAGGGGGCCCCACCACGGCAGTTATTAATTATTATTTTTATGTTGACATTTTTATTTTAATTTTTTGGCCGCAATTTGTTGCCCAGGCACAGGTGAGTGACAGGCACTCCGCTCATCACGTCTGACAGACTTTCAGCTGAGCTCCTCCCTGCTAGTCCCTGCGGTGTTGGAAAGTGACATGCGTGCAGACTAGTGAAAGACAGAGGAGGTGAGTCGTGGTTGACTTAATTGAGATCTGTAAAAACTTTTCTCCCACATATGATTCTTGAAAGCACTGACCTTCACATACATTAGTTAATTACTTTTGCACCGAGCCACCGACCTGTTGCTAGCCAGAAATGAAAAGCCCACTGTAAGTCTGTAATTGGAAAGTTCAGGTTACCAATTCAAAATTGTCAGAATTAAATGTATTCCATGATTCATTCAAGTTTTAAAACTGGATCATCAGTTCAACATCACTATATGAAGAGTGATTATATTTAGAGCTCTATAATTGATAATAAAAGTATTTAAAAATATATTGTCCAAGCTCACACACTGGAAATAGCCTAATGCCCTTTATTATATTGGCATTTGAGGTAAGATAATTTTAGTTTTGTCCAGGGACAAGTTTAAAATTTTCATTCTCACTTATTGTCAGAATTAAACTTCTTCCATGCAAAGTTTTAAAACTGGATCAGTTCAATATCACTATATGAAGAGTGCTTTAAGTTTATTTTTAGAGCTCTAGAATTGATAATAAAAGTCTTTTATTTTTTTAAACCTACTTACAGGTTCAACCTGTAAGTATGTTTACAAAAGAAAATACTTTTATTATCAATATATAGAGCTCTAAAATAATAAGCACTATAAAGACTTCATATAGTGATGTTGAACTGATCCAATTTTAAAACTTGAATGAAGCATGGAAGACATTTAATTCTGACAATTTTGAATTTTTGGTAACCTGAACTTTCCCATTATATATACAGTATATAGTGATACTATTGAAACATGCTGTCCCTTCTTTCCTTGTAAAAAAATAAGTTGCTTTGAAAAGAAATATTGTCCAACTAGCTCACGCACTTGAAATAGCATAATTCCCTTTATTATATTGGCATTTGATTTGAGGTATGATGATTTCAGTTTTGTCCAGGGACACGTTTAAAATTTTCATTCTCACTATCATCCTGAAGTGTAATAGGAAAATCTATATCCTAACAATCAACAGACTACAGTAAAAAGGAAGGAAAGTAATATTAATAGTGGAGTGTCAGTTATAGAGACTGTTGGCATTCCTGCAGTACAGGATAGTTTGGAGCCAACATGGTGCTATTACAGTATTGTAAGGTATTTTAAATGTGTTCTGATTAACCATAATATGGATATTGAAGCTATCCTACCGAGTCTTGCGTTAGCCTTAAAAAGCAGCGTTGAGAGGTCCCAAAGCTGCTTTTTAACGCCTGCTGGTATTACGAGTCTGGCAGGTACAGGGTATCACTCACTTTTCTTCCGCGACTCGAGCTTACCACAAATCCCCTTACGTCAATTGTGTATCCTATCTTTTTAATGGGATTTGCCTAACACCGTAACATAAAGCTCTTAACTACTGTGCTAAAAAGTACACTAACACCCATAAACTACATATTAACCCCTAAACTGAGGCCCCCCACATCGCAAACACTTAAATAAAGTATTTAACCCCTAATCTGCCGACCGGACATTGCCGCCACTGTAATAAATATATCAACCACTAAACCGTCGCACTCCCACCTCGCAAACACTAGTTAAATTTTATTAACCCCTAATCTGCCGTCCCTAACATCGCTGACACCTACCTACATTTATTAACCCCCAATCTGCCATCCCGCCGCTACTATATTAAATGTATTAACCCCTAAAGTCTAACCCCTAAAGTCTAACCCTAACCCCCCTAACTTAAATATAATTTAAAATAATCTAAATAAAATTACTATAATTAAATAAATTAATCTTATTTAAAACTAAATACTTACCTATAAAATAAACCCTAAGATAGCTACAATATAACTAATAGTTACATTGTAGTTATCTCAGGGTTTATTTTTATTTTACAGGCAACTTTGTATTTATTTTAATTAGGTACAATAGTTATTAAATAGTTATTAGCTATTTAATAACTTAATAGTTAAAATAAATACAAATTTACCTGTAAAATAAATCCTAACCTAAATTACAATTACACCTAACACTACACTATAATTAAATAAATTACCTAAACTACCTACAATTAATTAAAATTAAATTAAATAAACTAAAGTTCGAAAAACAACAAACACTAAATTACAGAAAATAAAAAAATAATTACAATTTTTTTAAACTAATTACACCTACTCTAATCCCCCTAATAAAATAAAAAAGCCCCCCAAAGTAATATAAATCCCTACCCTATACTAAATTACAAATAGCCCTTAAAAGGGCCTTATGCGGGGCATTGCCCCAAAGTAATTAGCTCTTTTACCTGTAAAAAAAAAAATACAATACCCCCCCAACATTAAAACCCACCACCCACACACCCAACCCTACTCTAAAACCCATCCAACCCCCCCTTAATAAAACCAAACACTACCCCCTTGAAGATCACCCTACCTTGAGCCGTCTTCACCCAGCCGGGCACAAGTGGACCTCCAGAGGGGCAGTAGTCTTCATCCGAATTGGGCAGAAGAGGACCTCCAGATGGGCAGAAGGCTTCATCCAGGCGGCATCTTCTATCTGCATCCATCCGGAGCAGAGCAGGTCCATCTTCAATCCAGCCGACGCGGAGCATCCTCTTCAAACGAAGTCTAAGCGAAGAATGAAGGTTCCTTTAAATGACGTCATCCAAGATGGCGTCCCTTGAATTCCGATTGGCTGATAGGATTCAGCCAATCGGAATTAAGGTAGGAAAAATCCTATTGGCTGATCCAATCAGCCAATAGGATTGACGTTCAATCCTATTGGCTGATCCAATCAGCCAATAGGATTGAGCTCACATTCTATTGGCTGTTCCAATCAGCCAATAGAATGCGACCTCAATCCTATTGGCTGATTGCATCAGCCAATAGGATTTTTCCTACCTTAATTCCGATTGGCTGATAGAATCCTATCAGCCAATCGGAATTCAAGGGACGCCATCTTGGATGACTTCATTTAAAGAAACCTTTATTCTTCGCTTGGACTTCATTTGAAGAGGATGCTCCGCGTCGGATGGATTGAAGATGGAGCCGCTCTGCTCCGAATGGATGAAGATAGAAGATGCCACCTGGATGAAGCCTCCTGCCCATCTGGAGGTCCTCTTCTGCCCGGATCGGATGAAGACTTCTGCCCCTCTGGAGGTCCACTTGTGCCCGGCTGGGTGAAGACGGCTCAAGGTAGGGTGATCTTCAAGGGGGTAGTGTTAGGTTTTATTAAGGGGGGATTGGGTTGGTTTTAGAGTAGGGTTGGGTGTGTGGGTGGTGGGTTTTAATGTTGGGGGGGTATTTTTTTTTTACAGGTAAAAGAGCTGATTACTTTGGGGCAATGCCCCGCAAAAGGCCCTTTTAAGGGCTATTTGTAATTTAGTATAGGGTAAGGATTTTTATTATTTTGGGGGGCTTTTTTATTTTATTATGGGGATTAGAGTAGGTGTAATTAGTTTAAAAAAAAAATATTATTTTTTTATTTTCTGTAATTTAGTGTTTGTTGTTTTTCATACTTTAGTTTATTTAATTTAATTTTAATTAATTGTAGGTAGTTTAGGTAATTAGTTTAATTATAGTGTCGTGTTAGGTGTAATTGTAACTTAGGTTAGGGTTTATTTTACAGGTACTTTTGTATTTATTTTAGCTAGGTAGTTATTAAATAGTTAATAACTATTTAATAACTATTGTACCTAGTTAAAATAAATACAAAGTTGCCTGTAAAATAGAAATAAATCCTAAAATAGCTACAATGTAACTGTTAATTATTTTGTAGCTATTTTAGGGTTTATTTTATAGGTAAGTATTTAGTTTTAAATAGGAATAATTTATTTAATTGTAGTTATTTTATTAGATTTATTTAAATTATATTTAAGTTAGGGGGGTGTTAGGGTTAGACTTAGGTTTAGGGGTTAATAACTTTATTATAGTGGCGGCGACGTTGGTGGCGGCAGATTAGGGGTTAATACATTTAATATATTTGCAGCGTTGTTGGGGGGGCAGATTAGGGGTTAATAAATATAATGTAGGGCTCGGCAATGTTGGGGGCAGCAGATTTGGGTTCATTAATATAATGTAGGTGGCTGCGGTGTCCGGAGCGGCAGATTATGGGTTAATAATATAATGTAGGTGGCGACGATGTCGGGGGCAGCTGATTAGGGGTTAATAAGTGTAAGATTAGGGGTGTTTAGACTCGAGGTTCATGTTAGGGTGTTAGGTGTAAACATAAAAAGTATTTCCCCATAGGAATCAATGGGGCTGCGTTAGGAGCTGAACGCTGCTTTTTTGCAGGTGTTAGGTTTTTTTTTCAGCCGGCTCAGCCCTATTGTTTCCTATGGGGAAATCGTGCATGAGCACGTTTAGCCAACTTACCGCTACCGTAAGCAACGTTGGTATTGAGGTGAGATGTGGAGCTAAATTTTGCTCTACGCTCACCTTTTGCGGCTAACGCCAGGATGAAAAAAAACTGTAATACCAGCGTTGTGTTAAGGGAGCGTTAAAAAAAGGCTTGTTAGCAATGCACCCCTGTTACCGCAAAACTCGTAATCCCACCGCTAGCTTTTTAAATAAAAAACAACTTTGAGTAGCCTGTTTTTAGTGTGGTTATATCAGCCATTAAATGTTTCTTAGTTGTTTATCATAAAATATGATTATTTGACTGTCTTCCTTGGCCGCTGACTCCTATTAGTGTGGTGCATGTTACATGAGGTGTCACTAATAAAAGCTCAATAACATAGCTCGGCATATCATCATGTGTCACAATACCTCAAGTTATGGATTTAAAATTGTATAAAGTAAATGCCACACAACTGTAATTTGTAGCTAACCATCTTGCCTTAGTTACAGTAAGTACCTGCAACTAAGCTTAAGCAATTTACACCATTTCAGTTGCTTCCCATTTCTATAAATGTTTGCTTCGGATTTTCATGGTATTAACATCTGTAAGATTATGTGAATATTGGACATCAATGTCTAATGTCTACAGCAAATAATGTAACTGCAAAGTTAAACTTTACTTTCATTGTAAATTGGTGTAACTAAGGTACTTTTTGTTTAAATGTAATGCCAGATTTGTTTTCAGTTGCATATAAAATACACACTTATGAGAAGGCATGCCAATGTGAACTACCTAACTGCTTTATATAATGGCTGAGGCTATGAATCAAACCTTATTACAACAGGTAGCTGCCGTACCTTGGTATTCTAAATAAAGCATTAACATCTTAAAAAATAAAAAAATAAAAATGTGTTTACAAGTATTTCCATTACCCTTGTGTAGTGTGTGTGTGTGGGGGGGCTATTAACTAAATGTGTGCCAGAATCTTTACCACTTTTACAGAGGATTTCTTCTGTGTGTGTGTGGGCTGTGTCTGTGTGTGTGATGTCTGTGTGTGTGGGCTGTGTGTGAGTGTGTGGGGTGACTGAGTGTGTGGGCTGTGTGTGTTTGGGCTGTGTATGTGTGTGGGCTGTCTCTGTGTGTGTGTGTGTGTGTGTTGGCTGTGTGTGGGCTGTGTGTGTGTGTGGGGGGGGGGGGGGGTGTATGTGTGTGTGTGGGCTGTGTGTGAGCTGTGTGTGTGTGTGGACTCTGTGTGTGTGTCTGGGATGTCTGTGTGTGTTCGGGGGGGTTGTCTGTGTGTGTGGGCTGTCTGTGTGTGTGGGCTGTCTGTGTGTGGACTGTGTGTGTGTGTAAGCTGTTTGTGTGTGTGTGTGTGGGCTGTTTGTGTGTGTGGGGGGGGGCTGTGTGTGTGTGTGTGTGCGTGTGTGTGGGCTGTGTGTGTGTGTATGTGTGTGCTGCCTGTGTGTGTGTTTGGGCTGTGTGTGTGGGCTGTTAGTGTGTGTGTGTGGGGGCTGTCTGTGTGGGGGGCTGTCTGTGTGTGGGGGCTGTCTGTGTGTGTGTGGGCTGTCTGTGTGTTTGTGGGGGGGATGTCTGTGTGTGTGTGTGTGTGTGGGGGGGCTGTCTGTGTGTGTGGGGGCTGTGTATGTGTGGGGGGCCTGTTTGTGTGTGTTTGTGTGTGTGGGCTGTGTGTTTGTGTGTGTGAGTGGGCTGTCTGTGTGTGGGGGGCTGTCTGTTTGTGTGGGGGCTGTCTCTGTGTGTGTGTGGGCTGTGTGTGTGTGTGGGCTGTGTGCACTTGCTAGGGCCGATCCTAGCGTCTCTGTAATGTTCTTGTTATCATAAGAAAACACATAAAAATAAGGCCCAGTTCAACTTAACTGTTCCTAATTGTCAGCATAATTCTTCATTATATACATAAACAGTTGTTCCAATAGTAAAAATTGTACACTGCAATATATATATAATGTTTTAGTGCTCCACATTAATGGATTTAAATGTATTTTTCTATAAAATGTTTTGCATTACCTTAAAGGGACAGTATACACTCATTTACATATAACTGCATGTAATAGACAATACTATAAAGAATAAGATGCACAGATACTGATATAAAAATCCAGTATAAAACTGTTTAAAAACTTACTTAAAAGCTCTCAGTTCTCTTGAAAAGGTATCTGGAAAGCCCACTGCAAGTGGGAAATAAGACACTCCCCCCTCCCCCTTCTTTTGCATATGAAAAGACCCTTTACACAAACAGGAGCAAGCTGGAGAAGGTAGCTGACGGTATTCACATAAAACTTTGGGGCTTGGTTAGGAGTCTGAAAATCAGAGCAATGTTATTTAAAAATAAACAAAACTAAACATTTAAAAAAAAAAAAAAATTTCATGGGCTATATAAATAGATCATCTATGAAACATTTATGCAAAGAAAAAATGAGTGTATAATGTCCCTTTATATGATTTTTCTCCCATTATTTTTTTTTAATTTTAAAAGCTGTGGGGGGGGGGGGGCGGGGTTGGAGGCGGAGATTGGACAGGGTTGGAGGTGGAGATTGGGCTGGGTTAGAGGCGGAGATTGGGCGGGGTTGGAGGCGGGGAGAAAGGAGTCCCCATTTTGTCATCCTGCCTTGGGCCCTGCAATGGCTAGGGCCGGTTGCTCACCAGAATACTACCCCACTGCAAATAATCCTAACTGCACTGTCCTGATTTCCCACATCTCTAGTAATCCTAACTGTGACCCCCACCAACCTCAAATTAACTTAACCACCATTGTCATAATCTTGCCACTGCTGTTAACCGCAACAATGATCTGTACTTTAAAACTTTATATGTGATAATTATTTTTTAAATAGATAAATAAAAACCTTGGAGAAATACCCATTTAATGGTTTTACTGATAAGATACAACATAGGAATTGTGCTTATGGGTTTAATGCATTTGCAAACAATGTGATAATGATATTGGGACACAGATGATAGATTCACCATTTTTTTTTATCCATCTTGCTCTTGTTACATTTTTTTAAAGTAGATAACAATTTCTGAACTTCGACCAGTATGTTCAGTGTGTGCTTCCAGTCAACACAATTGTAAAATGATTCTGTCAAATGAGCTGCTAGCAAACTTCCTTTCTATTTGCAAATATTCTTAAATCCAAAAATAATTAGTGTGCCGTGCTTACTGATGGGCTTATCACAAATAAATGTGACCTATATCCAGTACTCAATATTTGTTAAATATTTAACCAAGAACAGCAAACATGATAAAGATATCATATGTTAAAGTAATGTATATGACTTTGCTTCTTTCAGGATGAGTCAGTCTTTCAGCTTTATGCACTCTACCAGAAACGTTCACAATTTCCCTAGATTATTATTCATTTCAATACCTTTAGTTAATTTAGCATAGATTTTTCTCTTATGTGTACTTATCATCAGAATATTGCTTGACACAAGAATTTAGATAATGCTTTAGGGTCGATTTTTCAACCCATCATGGCTGCAGTTTCCACGCAAACCTTAAGACTGCTGCTTCTTAACTCGCCCGCCATCACTAAGGCCGCAGACAGCAACCATCCCGATACGATCGGGATGATTGACACCCCCTGGCCGCGAATGTGTAGGGGGCGGTATTGCACAAGCATTTTACGATTAATGCGTGTGCAATGATAAATGCCGACAGCGTATGCTGACGGCTTTTATCGATGTGCGGCAGACATGATTTGCTACAGCCGATCATGTCCGCCTGCACATTGATAATTCAGCCCCTTTGTGTTGTCTTAAAGGGAATTTCTGGTCAAATTTTAAATACACATATGTGAATTACATCTTTGAATGTAAACATATGTGCAATATACATGTATTGGCAGAAATGTTTCTAGTAAAAGTTATCACTGTTTAGTGTTAAAAATTTTCTCTGCACATGCATTTTTAGCACAGCTAGATATTCTCAGTGCACTAGTATTTTAAATACTGCAGCTGCTTGAAGCGCAGAGGGACTTGTATCATGTCAGCAATTAAAAAATGTAGTCATTACAAGATGATACATGCACCTTAAGCTCTCTTAGCAAGTGCTATATTTAAAATGCTAGTGCACGCTGCATACTTAAATACACATTTGAAACAGCTATAGCTTTTATTAGAAGCATTTTTGCTAATACATGTATATTACAAAATTGCTTCTTTTCCAATTTGAATTTGATCTATGTGGATTTCAAGCTTGACTGGGGTGTTCCTTTAAGAGCATTATCCCTAATATAATGTTTTATAATTTTTACAGGGCACTTCATAAATGGACAATTATCTAGGACTAATCATTATTAGCCGTTATTAATTCTGAAAATTAAACATTAATTCCTTAGGCCTAGATTTGGAGTTTGGCGGTAAAAGGGTTGTTAACGCTCCGCGGGTTTTTTTCTGGCCGCACCATAAAATTAACTCTGGTATCGAGAGTTCAAACAAATGCTGCGTTAGGCTCCAAAAAAGGAGCGTAGAGCATTTTTACCGCAAATGCAACTCTCGATACCAGAGTTGCTTACGGACGCGGCCAGCATCAAAAACGTGCTCGTGCACGATTCTCCCATAGGAAACAATGGGGCTGTTTGAGCTGAAAAAAAACCTAACACCTGCAAAAAAGCAGCGTTCAGCTCCTAACGCAGCCCCATTGTTTCCTATGGGGAAACACTTCCTACGTCTGCACCTAACACTCTAACATGTACCCCGAGTCTAAACACCCCTAACCTTACACTTATTAACCCCTATTCTGCCGCCCCCGCTATCGCTGACCCCTGCATATTTTTTTTAACCCCTAATCTGCCGCTCCGTAAACCGCCGCAACCTACGTTATCCCTATGTACCCCTAATCTGCTGCCCCTAACACCGCCGACCCCTAGATTATATTTATTAACCCCTAATCTGCCCCCCTCAACGTCGCCGACACCTGCCTACACTTATTAACCCCTAATCTGCCGAGCGGACCGCACCGCTACTATAATAAAGTTATTAACCCCTAATCCGCCTCACTAACCCTATCATAAATAGTATTAACCCCTAATCTGCCCTCCCTAACATCGCCGACACCTACCTTCAATTATTAACCCCTAATCTGCCGAGCGGACCTCACCGCTATTCTAATAAATGTATTAACCCCTAAAGCTAAGTCTAACCCTAACACTAACACCCCCCTAACTTAAATATAATTTACATCTAACGAAATAAATTAACTCTTATTAAATAACTTATTCCTATTTAAAGCTAAATACTTACCTGTAAAATAAATCCTAATATAGCTACAATATAAATTATAATTATATTATAGCTATTTTAGGATTAATATTTATTTTACAGGCAACTTTGTAATTATTTTAACCAGGTACAATAGCTATTAAATAGTTAAGAACTATTTAATAGTTACCTATTTAAAATAATAACAAATTTACCTGTAAAATAAATCCTAACCTAAGATATAATTAAACCTAACACTACCCTATCAATACATTAATTAAATAAACTACCTACAATTACCTACAATTAACCTAACACTACACTATCAATAAATTAATTAAACACAATTCCTACAAATAAATACAATTAAATAAACTAGCTAAAGTACAAAAAATAAAAAAGAACTAAGTTACAAAAAATAAAAAAATATTTACAAACATAAGAAAAATATTACAACAATTTTAAACTAATTACACCTACTCTAAGCCCCCTAATAAAATAACAAAGCCCCCCAAAATAAAAAATTCCCTACCCTATTCTAAATTAAAAAAGTTACAAGCTCTTTTACCTTACCAGCCCTGAACAGGGCCCTTTGCGGGGCATGCCCCAAGAATTTCAGCTCTTTTGCCTGTAAAAAAAAACATACCATACCCCCCCCCCCCAACATTACAACCCACCACCCACATACCCCTAATCTAACCCAAACCCCCCTTAAAGAAACCTAACACTAAGCCCCTGAAGATCTTCCTACCTTGTCTTCACCATCCAGGTATCACCGATCCGTCCTGGCTCCAACATCTTCATCCAACCCAAGCGGGGGTTGGCGATCCATCATCCGGTGGCTGAAGAGGTCCAGAAGAGGCTCCAAAGTCTTCCTCCTATCCGGCAAGAAGAGGACATCCGGACCGGCAAACATCTTCTCCAAGCGGCATCTTCGATCTTCTTCCATCCGGTGCGGAGCGGGTCCATCTTGAAGCAGGCGACGCGGATCCATCCTCTTCTTCCGTTGTCTCCCGACGAATGACGGTTCCTTTAAGGGACGTCATCCAAGATGGCGTCCCTCGAATTCCGATTGGCTGATAGGATTCTATCAGCCAATCGGAATTAAGGTAGGAATTTTCTGATTGGCTGATGGAATCAGCCAATCAGAATCAAGTTCAATCCGATTGGCTGATCCAATCAGCCAATCAGATTGAGCTCGCATTCTATTGGCTGATCGGAACAGCCAATAGAATGCGAGCTCAATCTGATTGGCTGATTGGATCAGCCAATCGGATTGAACTTGATTCTGATTGGCTGATTCCATCAGCCAATCAGAAAATTCCTACCTTAATTCCGATTGGCTGATAGAATCCTATCAGCCAATCGGAATTCGAGGGACGCCATCTTGGATGACGTCCCTTAAAGGAACCGTCATTCGTCGGGAGACAACGGAAGAAGAGGATGGATCCGCGTCGCCTGCTTCAAGATGGACCCGCTCCGCACCGGATGGAAGAAGATCGAAGATGCCGCTTGGAGAAGATGTTTGCCGGTCCGGATGTCCTCTTCTTGCCGGATAGGAGGAAGACTTTGGAGCCTCTTCTGGACCTCTTCAGCCACCGGATGATGGATCGCCAACCCCCGCTTGGGTTGGATGAAGATGTTGGAGCCAGGACGGATCGGTGATACCTGGATGGTGAAGACAAGGTAGGAAGATCTTCAGGGGCTTAGTGTTAGGTTTCTTTAAGGGGGGTTTGGGTTAGATTAGGGGTATGTGGGTGGTGGGTTGTAATGTTGGGGGGGGTATGGTATGTTTTTTTTTACAGGCAAAAGAGCTGAAATTCTTGGGGCATGCCCCGCAAAGGGCCCTGTTCAGGGCTGGTAAGGTAAAAGAGCTTGTAACTTTTTTAATTTAGAATAGGGTAGGGAATTTTTTATTTTGGGGGGCTTTGTTATTTTATTAGGGGGCTTAGAGTAGGTGTAATTAGTTAAAAATTGTTGTAATATTTTTCTTATGTTTGTAAATATTTTTTTATTTTTTGTAACTTAGTTCTTTTTTATTTTTTGTACTTTAGCTAGTTTATTTAATTGTATTTATTTGTAGGAATTGTGTTTAATTAATTTATTGATAGTGTAGTGTTAGGTTAATTGTAGGTAATTGTAGGTAGTTTATTTAATTAATGTATTGATAGGGTAGTGTTAGGTTTAATTATATCTTAGGTTAGGATTTATTTTACAGGTAAATTTGTTATTATTTTAAATAGGTAACTATTAAATATTTCTTAACTATTTAATAGCTATTGTACCTGGTTAAAATAATTACAAAGTTGCCTGTAAAATAAATATTAATCCTAAAATAGCTAAAATATAATTATAATTTATATTGTAGCTATATTAGGATTTATTTTACAGGTAAGTATTTAGCTTTAAATAGGAATCATTTATTTAATAAGAGTTAATTTATTTCGTTAGATGTAAATTATATTTAAGTTAGGGGGGTGTTAGTGTTAGGGTTAGACTTAGCTTTAGGGGTTAATCCATTTATTATAGTAGCGATGAGCTCCGGTCGTCAGATTAGGGGTTAATAATTGAAGGTAGGTGTCGGCGATGTTAGGGAGGGCAGATTAGGGGTTAATACTATTTATTATAGGGTTAGTGAGGCGGGTTAGGGGTTAATAACTTTATTATAGTAGCGGTGCGGTCCGCTCGGCAGATTAGGGGTTAATAAGTGTAGGCAGGTGTCGGCGACGTTGAGGGGGGCAGATTAGGGGTTAATAAATATAATATAGGGTTCGGCGGTGTTAGGGGCAGCAGATTAGGGGTACATAGGGATAACGTAGGTGGCGGCGCTTTGCGGTCGGAAGATTAGGGGTTAATTATTTTAAGTAGCTGGCGGCGACGTTGTGGGGGGCAGGTTAGGGGTTAATAAATGTAATACAGGGGTCGGCGGGGTTAGGGGCAGCAGATTAGGGGTACATAAGTATAACGTAGGTGGCGGTCGGCAGATTAGGGGTTAAAATATTTTAATCGAGTGGCGGCGATGTGGGGGGAGCTCGGTTTAGGGGTACATAGGTAGTTTATGGGTGTTAGTGTACTTTAGGGTACAGTAGTTAAGAGCTTTATGAACCGGCGTTAGCCCAGAAAGCTCTTAACTCCTGCTTTTTTCAGGCGGCTGGAGTTTTGTCGTTAGAGCTCTAACGCTCACTTCAGAAACGACTCTAAATACCGGCGTTAGGAAGATCCCATTGAAAAGATAGGATACGCAAATGGCGTAGGGGGATCTGCGGTATGGAAAAGTCGCGGCTGAAAAGTGAGCGTTAGACCCTTTAATCACTGACTCCAAATACCAGCGGGCGGCCAAAACCAGCGTTAGGAGCCTCTAACGCTGGTTTTGACGGCTACCGCTGAACTCCAAATCTAGGCCTTAATTTGTTATTTTTTTTAAAATACTGTGCCAAATATTTAAAATCTCTAGAACTGTTTGCTGTTCTCTTCAAATCCACAAGAAATCAAGCACTATGAAATAAGTATATTTACATACTGAGAAAGATCATCTTTGAAAAGTTTATTTTATAAAATATACATTAACAGCTATTTTACAGTATAAGTAGGATTTGTAGGGATGGATACTTCATAATAACATATTTTGCATAATTACTAATATGGAGGTTTCGTAATTTATGATTTATGAGGTGACTTATTTTTATTTATTTTTTTCAAAATGTTTACTCACTCTAAATATCACTATAAATAATAAGTCGCTCCCCTGTACTCATTGTCCTTTGTCAGTTTTTGTAAAAAATTGAAAAAGGTTATAAGATTTTGTGGTTAAAACTTTGGGATACATTTGCTCTAGGTCATAATTCTTAGGCCTAGATTTAGAGTTTGGCGCTAGCCGTCAAAACCAGCGTTAGAGGCTCCTAACGCTGGATTTAGGCTACCGCCGGTATTTGGAGTCAGTCAGGAAAGGGTCTAACGCTCACTTTTCAGCCGCGACTTTTCCATACCGCAGATCCCCTTACGTCAATTGCGTATCCTATCTTTTCAATGGGATCTTTCTAACTCCGGTATTTAGAGTCGTGGTTGGAGTGAGCGTTAGAAATCTAACGACAAGACTCCAGCCGCAGAAAAAAGTCAGTAGTTAAGAGCTTTCTGGGTTAACGCCGATTTATAAAGCTCTTAACTACTGTGCTCTAAAGTACACTAACACCCATAAACTACCTATGTACCCCTAAACCGAGGTCCCCCCACATCGCCGCCACTCGATTACATTTTTTTAACCCCTAATCTGCCGACCGCCACCTATGTTATACTTATGTACCCCTAATCTGCTGCCCCTAACACCGCCGACCCCTATATTATATTTATTAACCCCTAACCTGCCCCCCACAACGTCACCGCCAGCTACCTACAATAATTAACCCCTAATCTGCCGACCGCAAAGAGCCGCCACCTACATTATAGTTATGTACCCCTAATCTGCTGCCCCTAACACTGCCGACCCCTATATTATATTTATTAACCACTAATCTGCCCCCCTCAATGTCGCCTCCACCTGCCTACACTTATTAACCCCTAAACTGCCGAGCGGATCTCACCGCTACTATAATAAAGTTATTAACCCCTAATCCGCCTCACTCCCGACTCAATAACCCTATAAGAAATAGTATTAACCCCTAATCTGCCCTCCCTAACATAGCCGACACCTAACTTCAATTATTAACCCCTAATCTGCCGATGAGAAGGCATGCCAATGTGAACTACCTAACTGCTTTATATAATGGCTGGGGCTATGAATCAAACCTTATTACAACAGGTAGCTGCCCTACCTTGGAATTCTAAATAAAGAATTAACATCTTAAAAAATAAAAAAATAAAAATGTGTTTACAAGTATTTCCATTACCCTTGTGTAGTGTGTGTGGGGCTATTAACTAAATGTGTGCCAGAATCTTTACCACATTTACAGAGGATTTCTTCTAGGTGTGTGTGGGCTGTGTCTGTGTGTGTGATGTCTGTGTGTGTGGGCTGTGTGTGTGGGCTGTGTGTGAGTGTGTGGGGTGACTGAGTGTGTGGGCTGTGTGTGTTTGGGCTGTGTATGTGTGTGGGCTGTCTGTGTGTGTGTGGGTGTGTGTGTGTGTGTGGGCTGTGTGTGTGTGTTGGCTGTGTGTGGGCTGTGTGTGTGTGTGTGTGTGGGGGGGGTGCTGTGTGTATGTGTGTGTGTGGGCTGTGTGTGAGCTGTGTGTGTGTGTGGGCTGTGTGTGTGGACTCTGTGTGTGTGTCTGGGATGTCTGTGTGTGTTCGGGGGGTTGTCTGTGTGTGTGGGCTGTCTGTGTGTGTGTGGGCTGTCTGTGTGTGGACTGTGTGTGTGTGTGTAAGCTGTTTGTGTGTGTGTGTGGGCTGTTTGTGTGTTTGGGGGGGGCTGTGTGTGGGGGGGGGCTGTGTGTGTGTGTGTGTGCGTGTGTGTGGGCTGTGTGTGTGTATGTGTGTGCTGCCTGTGTGTGTGTGTTTGGGCTGTGTGTGTGGGCTGTTAGTGTGTGTGTGTGGGGGCTGTCTGTGTGGGGGGGGGGCTGTCTGTGTGTGTGGGCTGTCTGTGTGTGGGGGGGGGCTGTGTATGTGTGGGGGGGGGCTGTTTGTGTGTGTGTGTGGGCTGTGTGTGTGTGTGTGTGTGGGCTGTCTGTGTGTGGGGGGCTGTCTGTGTGTGGGGGGGCTGTCTCTGTGTGTGTGTGGGCTGTGTGTGTGTGTGTGTGGGCTGTGTGCACTTGCTAGGGCCGATCCTAGCATCTCTGTAATGTTCTTGTTATCATAAGAAAACACATAAAAATAAGGCCCAGTTCAACTTAACTGTTCCTAATTGTCAGCATAATTCTTCATTATATACATAAACAGTTGTTCCAATAGTAAAAATTGTATATTGCAATATATATAATGTTTTAGTGCTCCACATTAATGGATTTAAATGTATTTTTCTATAAAATGTTTTGCATTACCTTAAAGGGACAGTATACACTCATTTACATATAACTGCATGTAATAGACAATACTATAAAGAATAAGATGCACAGATACTGATATAAAAATCCAGTATAAAACTGTTTAAAAACTTACTTAAAAGCTCTCAGTTTAGCTCTCTTGAAAAGGTATCTGGAAAGCCCACTGCAAGTGGGAAATAAGACACTCCCCCCTCCCCCTTCTTTTGCATATGAAAAGACCCTTTACACAAACAGGAGCAAGCTGGAGAAGGTAGCTGACGGTATTCACATAAAACTTTGGGGCTTGGTTAGGAGTCTGAAAATCAGAGCAGTTATTTAAAAATAAACAAAACTAAACATTTAAAAAAAAAAAAAAATTTCATGGGCTATATAAATAGATCATCTATGAAACATTTATGCAAAGAAAAAATGAGTGTATAATGTCCCTTTATATGATTTTTCTCCCATTTTTTTTTAATTTTAAAAGCTGTGGGGGGGGGGGCGGGGTTGGAGGCGGAGATTGGACAGGGTTGGAGGTGGAGATTGGGCTGGGTTAGAGGCGGCAGAGATTGGGCGGGGTTGGAGGCGGGGAGAAAGGAGTCCCCATTTTGTCATCCTGCCTTGGGCCCTGCAATGGCTAGGGCCGGCCCTGCTCACCAGAATACTACCCCACTGCAAATAATCCTAACTGCACTGTCCTGATTTCCCACATCTCTAGTAATCCTAACTGTGACCCCCACCAACCTCAAATTAACTTAACCACCATTGTCATAATCTTGCCACTGCTGTTAACCGCAACAATGATCTGTACTTTAAAACTTTATATGTGATAATTATTTTTTAAATAGAAAAATAAAAACCTTGGAGAAATACCCATTTGATGGTTTTACTGATAAGATACAACATAGGGATTGTGCTTATGGGTTTAATGCATTTGCAAACAATGTGATAATGATATTGGGACACAGATGATAGATTCACCATTTTTTTTATCCATCTTGCTCTTGTTACATTTTTTTAAAGTAGATAACAATTTCTGAACTTCGACCAGTATGTTCAGTGTGTGCTTCCAGTCAACACAATTGTAAAATGATTCTGTCAAATGAGCTGCTAGCAAACTTCCTTTCTATTTGCAAATATTCTTAAATCCAAAAATAATTAGTGTGCCGTGCTTACTGATGGGCTTATCACAAATAAATGTGACCTATATCCAGTACTCAATATTTGTTAAATAATTAACCAAGAACAGCAAACATGATAAAGATATCATATGTTAAAGTAATGTTTATGACTTCGCTTCTTTCAGGATGAGTCAGTCTTTCAGCTTTATGCACTCTACCAGAAACGTTCACAATTTCCCTAGATTATTATTCATTTCAATACCTTTAGTTAATTTAGCATAGATTTTTCTCTTATGTGTACTTATCATCAGAATATTGCTTGACACAAGAATACATTATTTAGATAATGCTTTAGGGTCGATTTTTCAACCCATCATGGCTGCAGTTTCCACGCAAACCTTAAGACTGCTGCTTCTTAACTCGCCCGCCATCACTAAGGCCGCAGACAGCAATCATCCCGATACGATCGGGATGATTGACACCCCCTGGCCGTGAATGTGTAGGGGGCGGTATTGCACAAGCACCATTTTGAAAGTTGGCACTCTTACAAAGCAGTTTAACATTTTCAGATCCAGAACTGGCCTGAATGAATTTTCTTTCTTTGGGACAATGAATATATTTAAATAAAACCCCATACCCTGTTCCTGAAACAGAAATGGTATAATTACCCCTGAAAGCTCTAGATCTGAAACACAGTTCAGAAAATTCTGAGCCTTCACTGGATTTGCTGGAATGCGTGAGAGAAAAAATCTTCTCACAGGATGTCTTACTCTGAATCCTATTCGATACCCTTGAGAGACAATGCTCGGAATCCATTGATTTTGGATAGAAACTGTCCAAAAGTTTTGGAAACATTTTAATCTGCCCCCCAAACCAACTGAGAACTAGACATGTGCATGGCAAAAAAAATTGGTTCGGTTCGGATCGATTCGGATTTTTTCAAATTTTGGTTCGGAGCGATTCGAATTCAGAAAAATTTGAATCAATTCGGTTCGGATTTGTTTCGGATTCATTCAGATTGGAATAAATTTGGTTCGGATTTGTTTCGGATTCATTCAGATTCGAATAAATTCAGCTGGATTCGGTTCGATTCGGTTCGGTTCGGAAATTCGGAATTTCGTTAAGTGTTAGGTGGGATTAGACTAGTATTATGTACTGTACATTAGGTGTAACCCATAGTAGAGTGATATAACCTAATATACTGTACAATACTAGTGTAATCCATGGCCATCCGAATCAACCGAATAAATTCGAATAAATCCGAAGTTATTCGGATTTATTCGGTAGATTCGGCACTATTTTAATTCGGAGATTCGGTTCGATCCGAATCTCCGAATTTGCCGAATTTTCCGAATTTCCAAATCGAACCGAACCAAATCGCACATGTCTACTGAGAACCAAATAAATTGTTACCTTGGAAAGAAAGAGATAGTAATCTAGACTTAGATACCATGTCAGCATTCCAATATTTGAGCCACAAAGCTCTTCTAGCTAAAATAGCTAAAGACATAGATTTAACATAAATTTTGATGATATAAAAAATAGCATCACAGATACAATGATTAGCATGTTAAAGCAAGCGAACAATGCTAGACAAATCAGGATCTGTTTGCTGTTGCGCTAAACTTTCCAACCAAAAAGTTGATGCAGCTGCAACATCAGCCATTGAAATGGCAGGCCTGAGAAGATAGCCAGAACATAAATAAGCTTTCCTTAGATAAGATTCAAGTTTCCTATCTAAAGGGTCCTTAAAGGAAGTACTATCTTCCATAGGGATAGTAGTACATTTGGCAAGAGTAGAGATAGCCCCATCAACTTTGGGGATTTTTTCCCAAAACTCCAATCTAATTGCTGGCAAAGGATACAACTGTTTAAACCTAGCAGAAGGAATAAAAGAAGTTCCATTCCTTAGAAATCATATCAGAAATAGCATCAGGAACTGGAAAAACCTCTGGAGTAACTACAGTACGTTTATAAACAGAATTTAAATGTTTACTAGTTTTAATATCAAGAGGACTAGTTTCCTCAATATCCAAAGTAATCAACACCTCTTTTAACAAAGAACGCATATACTCCATCTTAAAGTGATAAGTAGATTTGTCAGTGTCAATATCTGATGTAGGATCTTCTGAATCAGAGAGACCCTCATCAGAGGAGGATAAATCAGTATGTTTTCGGTCATTTGAAATTTCATCAACTTTTTGAGAAGTTTTAAAAGACCTTTTACGTTTATTAGAAGGCGAAATAGCAGACTAACGGCCAGATTACAAGTTTTGCATTATGAGCTGTGCGGTGCTAACGTGCAGTTTTTTCTCACCGCTCATTTACCTACAGCGCTGGTAATACAGGTTTTTACAAACCCGGCTTTAAAAGACAAGAAGTGAGTGTAGAGCAAAATTGAGCTCCATACCGCACTTCAATACCAGCGCTGCTTAAGTCAGCGGTGAACTGGTCGTACGTGCTCGTGCACAATTTCCCCATAGATATCAATGGGGAGAGCCGGCTGAGAAAAAGTCTAACACCTGCCAAAAAGCAGCGTAAATTTCAGTAACGCAGCCCCATTTATTCCTTTGGGCAAACTAAAGTTATGTTTACACCTAGCACCCTAACATGAACCCCAAGTCTAAACACCTCTAATCTTACACTTATTAACCCTTAATCTGCCGCCCCTGACATCTCCGACACCTACATTATAATTATTAACCTCTAATCGGCCGCTCCGGACATCGCCGCCACCTACATTATATTTATCAACCCCTAATCTGCTGCCCCCCAACATCACCAACACCTACATTATATTTATTAACCACTAGTCTGCCGCCCCCAATGTTGCCGCAACCTACCTACACTTATTAACCCCTAATCTGCCACCCCAAAGTCGCAGCCACTATTCTAAATTTATTAACCCCTACACCTAAGTCTAACCCTAACCCTAACACCCCCTGACTTAAATATAATTTAAATAAATCTAAATAAAAATTACTATATTACCTAAATAATTACTATTTAAAACTAAATACTTACCTATAAAATAAACCCTAAGCTAGCTACAATATAACTAATAGTTACATTGTAGCTAGCTTAGGGTTTATTTTTATTTTACAGGCAAGTTTGTATTTATTTTAACTAGGTAGAATAGTTATTAAATAGTTATTAACTATTTAATAACTGCCTAGCTAAAATAAATACAAATGTACCTGTAAAATAAAACCTAACCTAAGTTACACTAACACCTAACACTACACTACAATTAAATAAATTACCTACATTAAATACAATTAAATAAATTACATTAAATTAGCTAAATCACAAAAAAATCCCACTAAATTACAGAAAAAAAAAAAAATTACAAGATATTTAAACTAATTACACCTAATCTGATAACCCTATCAAAATAAAAAAAATCCCCCCCAAAAAAATAAGAAAAACCCCTAGCCTAAACTAAACTATCAATAGCCCTTAAAAGGGCCTTTTGCGGGGCATTGCCCAAAAGAAATCATCTTTTTTACCTGTAAAAAAAAATACACGCAACCCACCCAACAGTAAAACCCACCACCCACACAACCAACCCCCCAGATAAAAGCCTAACTAAAAAAACCTAAGCTCCCCAAGGGCATTTGGATGGGCATTGTCCTTAAAAGGGCATTTAGGTCTATTGAAGGCCCAAAGCACTAACCTAAAAAATAAACCCACCCAATACACCCTAAAAAATTCCTAACACTAACCTCCGAAGATTCACTTACCGGGAGAAGTCTTCATCCAAGCGGCAAGATGTCCTCAATGAAGCCGGCAGAAGTGGTCCTCCAGACGGGCAGAAGTGGTCCTCCAGATGAGCAGAAGTCTTCATCCAGACGGCATCTTCTATCTTCATCCTTCCGGCGCGGAGCGAGTCCATCTTCAAGACATCCGACGCGGTGCATCCTCTTCATCCGACGGACTAACGACAAATGAAGGTACCTTTAAATGATGTCATCCAAGATGGCGTCCCTTCGATTCCGATTGGCTGATAGGATTCTATCAGCCAATCGGAATTAAGGTAGAAAAAATCCTATTGGCTGGTGGGATCAGCCAATAGGATTGAGCCCGCATTCCATTGGCTGATTGGAACAGCCAATAGAATGCAAGCTCAATTCTATTGGCTGATCCAATCAGCCAATAGGATTGAACCTATTGGCATCAGCCAATAGGATTTGTTCTACCTTAATTCCGATTGGCTGATAGAATTCTGTCAAGGTATTTGAAATATTATTAGATGATATATACTGGTATACTTATTATTATTTAATAGATCTGTGGCTGTGTACATCAAATAATTCATTTAATTTCTAAAAACTTCAAATGGCACTGTGTGAAATTTAGCCCCCTCTCTCATTCATCAAATAAATTACTTGCAGAACAAAGAAATGTTTTCAAAGTAATCTTAGAGGAGACATTTGGTCTATTTAAACAGTCATTTCAAAGAAAATGACAAACGTTTAAACTGTTGAGATAGGATAGGACCATTGAGTCACTTCAAAACATCCCTTACCCCATAAAACTGTTGATTTAAGGCCTAATGAGAAGCTCACAATTTCAAGGAAGTGGAAATTAGCATGCTGGAGCCTCAAAAGTACATGCCCATATATGGGTTTCCTGACCAAGGTGTAGCCGATCCGTCTGTGAGTATGTTTGAAGCTACAAACATGTGTAAAAAATGATGACTACATAGTGATTAACATAGACTTGTTAATTAGTTCCTGCCTGTGTATTGAGGCAGTAAAAATTTGACCAGCTAAAAACACATGTTCTAAATTATACTTTTAAACTTTTAAACTGTTAAAATACAGCATAGGAATGATATTTGTGGACCTAAAAAGCAATGATTAATAGTAACAATTTAGATAAATGCTGCAAATAGACATACATATTTGACCATTTTTGCCATTATTTCACAGGAAAACAAGAGGTCCTTAATCATAAAAACAGACATATGGATATTTTATATTTTAACATAAAAATTAATAACCCTATTATTTTCATTTCAGAGCTGCATAGACAAGATTCATGCATTCAGGATTTATTAGAAATATGAAATATGCTGTATTTGTATATAAATGTGGGGAAATTACTTGGTAACATTTTTAATGGATTTTAAGCTAATAAGTTAGCAGTATAATTGCTTTGATATAATATAATGTGGAAAACATACTGTAATTAGTATTGGAATAATCAGAAAATTCACATGATGCTATCCTACTTGGAATTCGGAGTGTAAGTAATTAATGCAAGAAATTATAATGATTTTAAATAATCATTATATGGAAGATATTTAAAATGTAGCAAACATGAATGTTAGGACTAAATGAGTCTGTGTGTTGTCATGTTGCCCCCCGATGGCCAAGGTCCAGTATTACAGACAGAAGGCTTTGGCTTTTAAAAATGAAAATTTCCAGGGCCAATCCGATGGGACCTCCTGAGTGTCCAATGAGAAGGGACAAGCACTGTGGGCGTGAATGAAAAAGATCATCAATGATTATATAAGGAATAGCTAAATGCAAGACAGGAACAGTTTTTTTGTGACTTGCTGAGACTGGTGATTGATAACTGGCGGCCATACTTGGGAACACATTCACTTAAGCAAGGAGATAAAACTTACCTTGATCTATGTGATAACTTTCCTTCATATGAGATGATCTAAAGATATTTGGAAAAGACAACTACAAATTGGTTCAAATTGGTGATGTATAATTGTTCTAATTTTTAATATTTGAAACAAAGGTTATTGGTAAGACCATGTTCAAATTGTAGTTAAGAGATTTAAGAGAGCAGCTTGCATTTTAGCTTACATTCATAGTCTGGGTATTTTAAAATTAATCCTAAATTTTAAGTTGTTTATCTTTGCAAAATATACATACATACACTTATCTTTGGTAGAACGGTTATCAGGCAGCAGGACTCCAACATTGGTTTCTGAGACAGGATCAGATTGAGACCTTGCAAATGTAAGAGAAAAAACAACATATAAAGCAAAATTATTAATTTCCTTATATGGCAGTTTCAGGAATGGGAAAAAATGCAAACAGCAAAGCCCTCTGAACATAGAAAAAGGCAAGAGGCACATAGGAAGTGGGGTTTGAATAATAAAATTATTTGGCACCAAGTATGACGCACAACGCAAAATGACATTTTTTGGCGCTAACTACTTCAGGAAATGACGCAACTCGCGTCATGGCAGATGCAACCTTGTGCAAGGAATCTGGCGTCAACTAAGACGCCAAAAATGGCGAATTTGCATCACCGAATGTACCTTCACGCTAAAAAAATTCTGGCACCAAGGATGGCGCAATAAGTATTAGCATTTTGCGGCCTCACAAGCCTAATTTTGCCCATGAAAATGAATAAAAACAGTCAATTTTGAAGAAAAGACTATAGCCCAGGTAAGACAAAATAGCTTCCTAAATATGTTTTCCCTATTTTGAAACTGATAGTCTGCAAAAGGATATATACAAAAACCTGACTCGTGGCAAATATAAGTACAATACATATATTTAGAACTTTACATTAATACATTAAGTGCCAAACCATAGCTGAGAGTGTCTTAAGTAATGAAAACATACTTACCGAAAGACACCCATCCACATATAGCAGATAGCCAAACCAGTACTGAAACAGTATCAGTAGAGGTAATGGAATATGAGAGTTGATCTAAAAAAGGGAGGTAGGAGATGAATCTTAACGACCGATAACAGAGAACCTATGAAAAGATTTCTCGCAAGGAAAACCATAGAATTCAATAGGTGATACTCCCTTCACATCCCTCTGACGTTCACTGTACTCTGAGAGGAATCAGGCTTCAAAATGCTGATAAGCACATATCAAAGAAGAAAATCAAGCACAAACTTACTTCACCACCTCCATAGGGAGGCAAAGTTTGTAAAACTGAATTGTGGGTGTGGTGAGGGGTGTATTTATAGGCATTTTGAGGTTTGGGAAACTTTGCCCCTCCTGGTAGGATTGTATATCCCATACGTTACTAACTCTTGCCTATTACCTGAAAGAAAAAGCTGGATATGGTAAACAAAGCAAAATCAAAAAAGCATATGTCTAAATGTAAGTTCAATCCTATTGGCTGATCCAATCAGCCAATAGGATTGAGCTCACATTCTATTGGCTGATTGGAACAGCCAATAGAATGTGAGCTCAATCCTATTGGCTGATTACATCAGCCAATAGGATTTTTTCTACCTTAATTCCGATTGACTGATAGAATTCTATCAGCCAATCGGAATCTAAGGGACGTCATCTTGGATGACATCACTTAAAGGTATTCTGTTTTAGTCGTGGGATGAAGAGGATGGTCCGTGTTGGATGTCTTGAAGATGGACCAGCTCCGCGCCGGATGGATGAAGATAGAAGATGCCATCTAGATGAAGACTTCTGCCCATCTGGAGGACCACTTCTGCCCGGCTTGGATGAAGGCTTCTGCCCGTCTATAGGACCACTTCGCCCAGCTTGGATGAAGATGTCTCCTGGTAAGTCGATCTTCAGGGGGTTAGTGTTAGGTTTTTTTAAGCGTGTATTGGGTGGGTTTTATTTTTTAGATTAGTGTTTGGGCGGCAAAAGAGCTAACTGCCCTTTTAAGGGTAATGCCCATCCAAATGCCAAATGGGGAGCTTAGGTTTTTTTAGCTAGTATTTTATTTGGGGGGACTGGTTGTGTGGCTGGTGGGTTTTACTGTTGGAGCGGTTGTTTGTATTTTTTTTTACAGGTAAAAGAACTGATTAGTTTGGGGCAATGCCTGGCAAAAGGCCCTTTTAAGGGCTATTGGTAGTTTAGTTTAGGCTAGGGTTTTTCTTTATTTTGGGGGAGCTTTTTTATTTTAATAAGGCTATTAGATTAGGTGTAATTAATTTAAATTTCTGTAATTTGTTTATTATTTTCTGTAATTTTGTGGGGGGGGGGGTTTGTACTTTAGCTATTTTTTTTTTTAATTGTATTTAATGTAGGTCATTTATTTAATTGTAGTGTAGTGTTAGGTGTTAGTGTAACTTAGGTTAGGTTTTATTTTACAGGTACATTTGTATTTATTTTAGCTAGGTAGTTATTAAATAGTTAATAACTATTTAATAACTATTCTACCTAGTTAAAATAAATACAAACTTGCCTGTAAAATAAAAATAAATCCTAAGCTGGGTACAATGTAACTATTAGTTATATTGTAGCTATCTTAGGGTTTATTTTACAGGTAAGTATTTAGTTTTAAATAGGAATAATTTATTTAATGATAGGAATATTTATTTAGATTGATTTAAATTATATTTAAGTTAGGGGGTGTTAGGTTTAGGGGTTAATAACTTTAATATAGTGGCGGCAGATTAGGGGTTAATAAGTGTAGGTAGGTGGCGGCGATGTTAGGAACGGCAGATTAGGGGTTAATAATATTTAACTAATGTTGCGAGGCGGGGGTGCGGCGGTTTAGGGGTTAATATGTTTATTATAGTGGTGGCGACATTGGGGACAGCAGATTAGGGGTTAATAAGTGTACGATTAGGG
Organism: Bombina bombina; assembly: GCF_027579735.1. Lineage (NCBI taxonomy): Eukaryota > Metazoa > Chordata > Amphibia > Anura > Bombinatoridae > Bombina > Bombina bombina. Next base: position 553,292,938 of record NC_069504.1, on the reverse strand, counting down.
GTGTTTAGACTTGGGGTTCATGTTAGGGTAGACATAAATTTTATTTCCCCATAGGAATCAATAGGGCTGCGTTACTGAGCTAAACACTGCTTTTTTTGCAGGTGTTAGGGTTTTTTTTCCAGCCGGCTCTCCCCGTTGATTCCTATGGGGAAATCGTGCACAAGCACGTTACACCAGCTCACCGCTGACTTAAGCAGCACTGGTATTGAGGTGAGATGTGGAGCAAAATTTTGCTCTACGCTCACTTTTTTGCGGTTAACTCAGAGTTTGTAAAAACCTGTAATACAAGCACTGGCCTAGATTTGGAGTTCGGCGGTAGCCGTCAAAACCAGCGTTAGAGGCTCCTAACGCTGGTTTTGGCCGCCCGCTGGTATTTGGAGTCAGTGATTAAAGGGTCTAACGCTCACTTTTCAGCCGCGACTTTTCCATACCGCAGATCCCCTTACGTCAATTGCGTATCCTATCTTTTCAATGGGATCTTTCTAACGCTGGTATTTAGAGTCGTTTCTGAAGTGAGCGTTAGAGCTCTAACGACAAAATTCCAGCCGCCTGAAAATAGCAGGAGTTAAGAGCTTTCTGGCTAACGCCGGTTTATAAAGCTCTTAACTACTGTACCCTAAAGTACACTAACACCCATAAACTACCTATGTACCCCTAAACCGAGGTCCCCCCACATCGCCGCCACTCTATTTAAATTTTTAACCCCTAATCTGCCGACCGCCACCTACGTTATACTTATGTACCCCTAATCTGCTGCCCCTAACCCCGCCGACCCCTATATTATATTTCTTAACCCCTAACTTGCCCCCCACAACGTCGCCGCAAGCTACTTAAAATAATTAACCCCTAACCTTCCGACCGCAAATCGCCGCCACCTACGTTATCCCTATGTACCCCTAATCTGCTACCCCTAACATCGCCGACCACTATATTATATTTATTAACCCCTAATCTGCCCCCCTCAACGTCGCCGACACCTGCCTACACTTATTAACCCCTAATCTGCCGAGCGGACCTGAGCGCTACTATAATAAAGTTATGAACCCCTAACCCGCCTCACTAACCCTATCATAAATAGTATTAACCCCTAATCTGCCCTCCCTAACATCGCCGACACCTAACTTCAATTATTAACCCCTAATCTGCCGACCGGAGCTCACCGCTATTCTAATAAATGTATTAACCCCTAAAGCTAAGTCTAACCCTAACACTAACACCCCCCTAAGTTAAATATAATTTTTATCTAACGAAATAAATTAACTCTTATTAAATAAATGATTCCTATTTAAAGCTAAATACTTACCTGTAAAATACATCCTAATATAGCTACAATATAAATTATAATTATATTATAGCTATTTTAGGATTAATATTTATTTTACAGGTAACTTTGTAATTATTTTAACCAGGTACAATAGCTATTAAATAGTTAAGAACTATTTAATAGTTACCTAGTTAAAATAATAACAAAATTACCTGTAAAATAAGTCCTAACCTAAGATATAATTAAACCTAACACTACCCTATCAATAAAATAATTAAATAAAATACCTACAATTACCTACAATTAACCTAACACTACACTATCAATAAATTAATTAAATACAATTCCTACAAATAAATACAATTAAATAAACTAGCTAAAGTACAAAAAATAAAAAAGATCTAAGTTACAGAAAATAAAAAAATATTTACAAACATAATAAAAATATTACAACAATTTTAAACTAATTACACCTACTCTAAGCCCCCTAATAAAATAACAAAGCCCCCCAAAATAAAAAATTCCCTACCCTATTCTAAATTAAAAAAGTTACAAGCTCTTTTACCTTACCAGCCCTGAACAGGGCCCTTTGCGGGGCATGCCCCAAGAATTTCAGCTCTTTTGCCTGTAAAAGAATAAATACAATACCCCCCCCCCCCAACATTACAACCCACCACCCACATACCCCTAATCTAACCCAAACCCCCCTTAAATAAACCTAACACTAAGCCCCTGAAGATCTTCCTACCTTGTCTTCACCATACCAGGTTCACCGATCCGTCCTGAAGTGCTCCTCCGATGTCCTGATCCAAGCCCAAGCGGGGGCTGAAGAGGTCCATGATCCGGTCAAAGTCTTCATCCAAGCGGGGCAGAAGAGGATCTTCCATCCGATTGAAGTCATCATCCAGGCGGCATCTTCTATGGTCTTCCATCCGGAGCGAAGCGGCAGGATCCTGAAGACCTCCAGCGCGGAACATCCATCCGGACCGACGACTGAACGACGAATGACTGTTCCTTTAAGGGACGTCATCCAAGATGGCGTCCCTCGAATTCCGATTGGCTGATAGGATTCTATCAGCCAATCGGAATTAAGGTATGAATTTTCTGATTGGCTGATGGAATCAGCCAATCAGAATCAAGTTCAATCCGATTGGCTGATCCAATCAGCCAATCAGATTGAGCTCGCATTCTATTGGCTGTTAAGGTCAGCCAATAGAATGCGAGCTTGTAACTTTTTTAATTTAGAATAGGGTAGGGAATTTTTTATTTTGGGGGGCTTTGTTATTTTATTAGGGGGCTTAGAGTAGGTGTAATTAGTTTAAAATTGTTGTAATATTTTTTATTATGTTTGTAAATATTTTTTTATTTTCTGTAACTTAGATCTTTTTTATTTTTTGTACTTTAGCTAGTTTATTTAATTGTATTTATTTGTAGGAATTGTATTTAATTAATTTATTGATAGTGTAGTGTTAGGTTAATTGTAGGTAGTTTATTTAAATAATTTATTGATAGTGTAGTGTTAGGTTAATTGTAGGTAATTGTAGGTAGTTTATTTAATTATTTTATTGATAGGGTAGTGTTAGGTTTAATTATATCTTAGGTTAGGACTTATTTTACAGGTAATTTTGTTATTATTTTAACTAGGTAACTATTAAATAGTTCTTAACTATTTAATAGCTATTGTACCTGTTTAAAATAATTACAAAGTTACCTGTAAAATAAATATTAATCCTAAAATAGCTATAATATAATTATAATTTATATTGTAGCTATATTAGGATGTATTTTACAGGTAAGTATTTAGCTTTAAATAGGAATCATTTATTTAATAAGAGTTAATTTATTTCGTTAGATAAAAATTATATTTAACTTAGGGGGGGTGTTAGTGTTAGGGTTAGACTTAGCTTTAGGGGTTAATACATTTATTAGAATAGCGGTGAGCTCCGGTCGGCAGATTAGGGGTTAATAATTGAAGTTAGGTGTCGGCGATGTTAGGGAGGGCAGATTAGGGGTTAATACTATTTATGATAGGGTTAGTGAGGCGGATTAGGGGTTAATAACTTTATTATAGTAGCGCTCAGGTCCGCTCGGCAGATTAGGGGTTAATAAGTGTAGGCAGGTGGAGGCGACGTTGTGGGGGGCAGATTAGGGGTTAATAAATATAATATAGGGGTCGGCGATGTTAGGGCAGCAGATTAGGGGTACATAGGGATAACGTAGGTTGCGGCGGTTTACGGAGCGGCAGATTAGGGGTTTAAAAAAATATGCAGGGGTCAGCGATAGCGGGGGGCGGCAGATTAGGGCTTAATAAGTGTAAGGTTAGGGGTGTTTAGACTCGGGGTACATGTTAGAGTGTTAGGTGCAGACGTAGGAAGTGTTTCCCCATAGGAAACAATGGGGCTGCGTTAGGAGCTGAACGCTGCTTTTTTGCAGGTGTTAGGTTTTTTTTCAGCTCAAACAGCCCCATTGTTTCCTATGGGGGAATCGTGCACGAGCACGTTTTTGAGGCCGGCCGCGTCCGTAAGCAACTCTGGTATCGAGAGTTGCATTTGCGGTAAAAATGCTCTACGCTCCTTTTTTGGAGCCTAACGCAGCATTTGATTAAACTCTCGATACCAGAGTTAAATTTATGGTGCGGCCAGAAAAAAGCCCGCGGAGCGTTAGCAGCCCTTTTACCGCCAAACTCCAAATCTAGGCCACTGTCTGTAAGTGAGCAGTGAGCATAAACTGCTCATTAGCACCGCTCCCCTGTTACCGCAAAACTCGTAATCTAGCGGCAAGTTAGTGACTGTTAACGGATAAATGTTTTAGCTCCCAAGTAAATTTTTTAAATGTCTTGGAGGGTTTTCTTCTTCTTTTAAGCCTCTCTATATCAGTCTGCACTATGGACAAATGTGTACAGAACTTATAGTTTAAAATGCAGCCAAGATATGAAAGAGTAACAATCTCAGCATTGAGTAAACAGTATTGAGTAGATAGAAATAATATAATATGTGGACTGAGAAAAAAAAATATTGCATAATATGCTTGGTTAAAAAAATGCACCTCTCATGACTGCAAAGATGCTGATTTAGTTTTCACTTGGGTACCAACCAGGTGGATTGTTATGGGTTCTGTTATTGGAGTTGAGGTGTTGCAGGTCCTTACCCACACTGGAAATAATTATCTCTAGAATACTGTTAAACCTTTGTAATAACATATATATATATATATATATATATATATATATATATATATATATATATATATATATATATATATATATATATATATATATGATACATACCCAGAAAGGGGCATATATTTATCAAGCTCCGTAAACAGACGTTTATGGACCTCTGCTCCATGACTTGTCTGCCTGCTCTGAGGCGGCTGACAGAAATCAACTCGATCGAATACGATCGGGTTGATTGACACCCCCTGCTAGCATCCAATTGGCCGCAAATCTGCAGGGGGTGGCATTGCACCAGCAACATGCATATGCTGTCTGCATTTATCGATGAGCCGCGAACATGATATGCTACTTCGTATCATGTCTGCTCGCACATTGGTAAATAGGCCCCAAAGAGTACTGAAACCCCTTTCGTTTATTAAGAAAGTATTTGTTTTGACACCTTCATCTTTTTTCTATCAATTTTGAGTGGTGATTATAGTACTTGCAGTTTGATGCATACTAAGGCCTAGATTACGAATGGATCACTAATGTTATCGTGAGGAGCATAAATGCAATTGTGAGATCCTGGTGTTCTTTACACTCAAATCCATATTACAAGTGGCGTGCTGTTAAAATTACTGCATATTTGTTTGCGCAACCTCGCGGTAATTTAATATCCTTGTATTTTCTATGGGTATAGTTGAGCGGTGATGTGCGCACGTATTACAAGTTGAAAGTAAATCTGATCATGAGATAGTTTGCCTGGAGGAAACAGTTGCACTAAACTACACTTTGAACCCCTAAACCCGCCAACCCCCCACATCACAAACTATCTCTTTACACTATTAACCACTAAACTGCCACACACCCCACTGCAAAGTAAGTTGCAACACGATTAACCCCTAAACCCCTGTAGTCCCCACTACACTATTAAACGCTTAACTGCCAGCCCTCCAAAGATGGCGATATTGCTTTTAATATTATGCTTGGGGCAGAGAACCCTTGCCTCCCACTTTGAAGTACAGTAAAACCCTCTTGGTGAGACTGCTTCAAACAGTGATTTAACACCTCTAGAGCATTTCACCTACAATCTGGATTGTGAGACGGATAACTTGTTACAATGCTTATTGCTTACAGCATTGGGCCCACTGTCTAATCTTCAAAAAAACTCTTTTTTTTTTTGCTACACTTGAAGAGTAAAACTAAGTTGATATTACTTTCTTAGGGCTAGATAGTGAGTGAAGTGTTTTTTCTGCTCTAGCAGTAAACTGTTTGCACGTGTCAGGTTGCGCTGGTATTATAAGTTAAAAGCTATAATATCACCTGTATGATAACCTATTCCTTCCTAGAAGTCTACACTATTAACCCCTAAACTACCACCCCAATGCAAAGTAACCCACTATACTATTAACTACTAAACTGCCAGACCCCCCAATTCAAAGTAACCCACTAACATCTAAATCCCCTAACCTATCACCCCCTAGGTTAACCCAAAATAGACTTATCCTACCTTTACCAAAAAAAATTAACTATCTTTAAAAAACATAATTTATGCTTACCTGATAAATTTATTTCTCTTGTGATGTATCGAGTCCACGGATTCATCCATATTTGTGGGATATTCTCCTTCCCTACAGGAAGTGGCAAAGAGAGCACCCACAGCAGAGCTGTCTATATAGCTCCTCCCTTAGCTCCACCCCCCAGTCTTTCGACCGAAGGCTAGGAAGAAAAAGGAGAAACTATAGGGTGCAGTGGTGACTGAAGTTTTTTAAATAAAAATATACTGCCTGTCTTAATAAACAGGGCGGGCCGTGGACTCGATACATCACAAGAGAAATAAATTTATCAGGTAAGCATAAATTATGTTTTCTCTTGTAAGATGTATCGAGTCCACAGATTCATCCATACTTGTGGGATACCAATACCAAAGCTTTAGGACACGGATGAAGGGAGGGACAAGACAGGGACCTTAAATGGAAGGCTCCACTGCTTGTAGAACCTTTCTCCCAAAAATAGCCTCCGAAGAAGCAAAAGTATCGAATTTGTAAAATTTGGAAAAAGTATGAAGTGAAGACCAAGTCGCCGCCTTACAAATCTGTTCAACAGAAGCCTCATTTTTAAAAGCCCATGTGGAAGCCACTGCTCTAGTAGAATGAGCAGTAATTCTTTCAGGAGGCTGCTGTCCAGCAGTCTCATAAGCCAAACGGATGATGCTTTTCAGCCAAAAGGAAAGAGAGGTAGCTGTAGCCTTTTGACCTCTCTGTTTATCAGAATAAACAACAAACAATGAAGATGTTTGACGAAAATCTTTAGTTGCTCGTAAGTAGAACTTTAAAGCATGAACCACATCAAGATTGTGCAACAGACGTTCCTTCTTTGAGGAAGGATTAGGATACAGTGAAGGAACAACAATCTCCTGATTGATATTCCTATTAGAAACAACCTTAGGAAGAAACCCAGGTTTGGTACGCAAAACCACCTTATCTGCATGGAAAACAAGGTAAGGTGAATCACACTGTAAAGCAGATAACTCAGAAACTCTACGAGCCAAAGAGATAGCTACTAAAAACAAAACTTTCCAAGATAGAAGCTTAATATCTATGGAATGCATAGGTTCAAACGGACTTTAAGAACTAAGTTTAGGCTCCATGGTGGAGCAACAGGTTTAAATACAGACTTGATCCTGACCAAGGCCTGACTAAATGCTTGAACGTCTGGGACATCTGCCAGACATTTGTGTAAAAGAATAGACAAAGCAGATATTTGTCCTTTTAACAAACTAGCTGATAATCCCTTCTCCAATCCTTCTTGGAGAAAAGACAATATTCTAGGAATCCTAATCTTACTCCATGAGTAACCCTTGGATTCACACCAATAAAAATATTTGCGCCAAATCTTATGATAAATCTTCCTGGTGACAGGCTTTCTAGCTTGAATCAGGGTATCAATGACCGTGCTTTGATAGAATCAGGCGTTCAATCTCCAAGCAGTCAGATGCAGAGAAATTAGATTTGGATGCGTGAATGGACCTTGGATTAGAAGGTCCTGCCTCATTGGCAGAGACCACGGTGGAACTGATGACATGTCCACTAGGTCTGCATACCAAGACCTGCATGGCCACGCAGGTGCTCTCAGAATCACCGAAGCCCTCTCCTGCTTGATTCTGGCAACCAGATGTGGAAGGAGAGGAAACGGTGGAAATACATAGGCCAGATTGAAGGACCAGGGCACTGCTAGAGCATCTATCAGCACCGCCTGGGGATCCCGGGACCTGGACCCGTAATAAGGATGTTTGGCATTCCGTCGGGACGCCATCAGATCCAATTCTGGTGTGCCCCATAGCTGAGTCAGCTGGGCAAATACCTCCAGATGGAGCTCCCACTCTCCCCCGGATATAGATTGCTGAGAGATGGCAAGAGTGATCCTCCACCCATCGGATTATTTTGGTTACCTCCATCATTGCTAGATAACTCTGTGTTCCTCCTTGATGATTGATATAAGCTACAGTCGTGATGTTGTCCGACTGAAATCTGATGAATTTGGCGGCAGCAAGCTGAGGCCACGCCTGAAGCGCATTGAATATCGCTCTCAGTTCTAGAATGTTTATCAGGAGGAGAGTTTCCTCCTGAGACCATAAGCCCTGTGCTTTCAGGGAGTTCCAGACTGCACCCCAGCCTAGTAGGCTGGCATCTGTCATTACTTTGAGCCACTCTGGCCTGCGGAAACACATTCCCTGAGAGAGGTAGTCCTGAGACAACCACCAGAGAAGAGAATCTCTGGTCTCCTGGTCCAGATTTATTTGAGGAGATAAATCTGCATAATCCCCATTCCACTGTTTGAGCATGCATAGTTGCAGTGGTCTGAGGTGTAGGCGGGCAAAAGGAACTATGTCCATTGCCGCTACCATGAGACCAATTACCTCCATGCACTGAGCCACTGATGGCCTAGGAATGGAATGAAGAGCTCGGCAAGTGGTTAAGAGTTTTGATTTTCTGACCTCCATCAGAAATATTTTCATTTCTACCGAGTCTATCAGAGTCCCTAGGAAGGAAACTCTTGTGAGAGGGAAGAGAGAACTCTTTTTTATGTTCAACTTCCACCCGTGAGAGCTCAGAAAAGCCAACATGATGTCCGTGTGAGACTTGGTTTGTTGGAAAGTCGACGCCTGAATTAAGATGTCGTCTAGATAAGATGCCACTGCTATGCCCCGCGGCCTTAGCACCGCCAAAAGGGACCCTAGCACTTTTGTGAAAATTCTGGGAGCCATGGCCTGAAGGGAAGGGCCACGAACTGGAAATACCTGTCCAGAAAGGCAAATCTGAGGAATTGATGATGATCTCTGTGAATAGGGATGTGTAGATACGCATCCTGTAAGTCCATGGTAGTCATATATAGACCCTCCTGGATCATTGGTAGAATGGTCCGAATAGTCTCCATCTTGAATGATGGTACTCTTAGGAATTTGTTTAGAATTTTGAGATCCAAGATTGGTCTGAAAGTTCCTTCGTTTTTGGGAACCACAAACAGGTTTGAGTAAAACCCTAGCCCTTGTTCCTCTTTTGGAACTGGGCGGATCACTCCCATGGTATGTAGGTCTTCTACACAGCATAAGAACGCCTCTCTCTTTGTCTGGTTTACAGACAATTGAGAAATGTGAAATCTCCCCCTTGGGGGGGAGTCTTTGAAGTCCAGAAGAAATCCCTGGGACACAATTTCTAAAACCCAGGAATCGTGAACATCTCTTGCCCAAGCCTGAGCGAAGAGAGAGAGTCTGCCCCCTACTAGATCCGGTCCTGGATCGGGGGCTACCCCTTCATGCTGTCTTAGAAGCAGCTGCAGGCTTCTTGGCCTGTTTACCCTTGTTCCAAGCCTGGTTAGGTCTCCAGACTGACTTGGATTGGGCAAAATTCCCCTCTTGCTTTGCAGCAGAGGAAGCTGAAGCGGGACCACCCTTGAAGTTCCGAAAGGAACGAAAATTATTTTGTTTGGTCCTCATTTTATTTGTTTTATCCTGAGGGAGGGCATGGCCTTTCCCTCCAGTGATGTCTGAAATAATCTCTTTCAGTTCAGGCTCGAATAGGGTCTATCCTTTGAAAGGAATGTTCAAAAGTTTCGATTTTGATGACACATCCGCAGACCAGGACTTAAGCCATAACGCTCTGCGTGCTAAAATAGCAAAACTTGAATTCTTTGCCGCTAATTTAGCCAGTTGGAAAGCAGCATCTGTAATGAAAGAATTAGCCAATTTAAGGGCCTTAATTCTGTCCATAATCTCCTCTAATGGAGTCTCCATCTGAAGAGCCTCTTCTAGAGCCTCAAACCAGAAAGCAGCTGCAGGAGTTACAGGAAAAATGCACACAATAGGTATGAGAAGAAAACCTTGATGAACAAAAATTTTCTTCAATAGGTATAGTTGTACGCTTAGCCAGAGTAGAAATAATTCCCTCCACCTTAGGAACTGTCTGCCACGAGTCCCACATGGTGTCAGATATGGGAAACATTTTCTTAAAAACAGGAGGGGGAGCGAACGGAATACCTGGTCTATCCCACTCCTTAGTAACAATATTCACAATCCTCTTAGGGACTGGAAAAACATCAGTGTAAACAAGTATTTGTCCATTTTACACAATTTCCCTGGGACCACTATAGGGTCACAATCATCTAGGGTCGCTAATACCTCCCGAGCAATAAGCGGAGGTGTTAAAGCTTACATTTAAATTTTTTACAGCATATGTAGCAAGCCTTAGTAAGGTTGCACCACTAGTAAGAATGAGATTAACCCCTTAGTTACCAAACCGGATTGACAAAAGTCTAAAAATCCGGAAATATACAGTCAGCACCTTGCCACAGCTCTGCTGTGGCACCTACCTGCCCTTAGGGGTTGAAATTGGGGGAATAAAGCTTTGTTTTGGCTCCAAAACTGCTTCAGGACCCTCCTGTGTTGAAGCTTGCTATCCAGAGTAAAAACAAATGCGCAACTACGGCGTGAAATTAGGCCACGCCCACCTCATACACGATGTCTGAGGGACCTTAAATTAACACCTCAAGTGTTAAAAAACATAGCCATATGGTATAAAAACCTTCCAATATAAGCCAAATGAACCCCTAAATAAAAGTCCCAAAAAAACGTTTTTCTCAAATCTATCAAAAACGTCTGTTTTAAACCTATAAGTGTCAACCAGCAGTAACTTAGCCCTTATGCAAGCTTATAATACTACCCTAAGTGTCTGATTAAAGCTTACCCTTCCCTTCATGGGGATAATGTCAGCCCTTTTCTTGAAATATCCTGTCTTTCTAGAAAAATTGACTGAACATATCTCAGTGCAGTAGAGACTGCAAAACCGTTCCTCAGCTGAAGTTTCCTGTACTTTTCAGCCTCTGTGGGAACAGCAATGGATCTTAGTTACCAAATGCTAAGATCATCATCCTCCATGCAGAAATCTTCATCTGTTTTCTGCTTGAGAGTAAATAGTACACACCGGTACCATTTAAAATAACAAACTCTTGCTTGAAGAAATAAAAACAAATATTTTGTCACTACAATCTCTTTACCCTTCCATCTTGTTAGAGCCGGCAAAGAGAATGACTGGGGGAGTGGAGCTAAGGGAGGAGCTATATAGACAGCTCTGCTGTGGGTGCTCTCTTTGCCACTTCCTGTAGGGAAGGAGAATATCCCACAAGTATGGATGAATCTGTGGACTCGATACATCTTACAAGAGAAAAGCTTTTTTTTCTATAGGCTGATTTAAATTTTATCATGAAATCAGCCTATAGGAATGCAAGGGTACCCTTATATAAAAAGGGTACCTCTCACAGTGCAGCCACAATATTAGAAGTAAACCATTTCAGTACAGTGTATATCGCAATTGCACTATACCAAACATGTCCTATTTAAACAATTTTAATTGAATAATATTTCTTTGAAGTGTTGCAAATTGCAAAAAGGTCACATGGTGTGGCAAACAATATGCAGGTGTGGCTATGTTCACTTTGGACCCCTTGAAGTGACACAGGGGCTGGAAATACACAGATCCCTTAATGCTTAGAGCTCCCCTCGCCTCGTCTATAGTGTGCAAGAAGCAGGCAGGCTGGGAGGAGGGAAGAACTGACCTGTGTTTTGCTCAGCTGCATGCCATCTGCCATCATAGGGAAGAGTAGTCTAGAAAAACTACAAGGTTAAACATTGACTTGAAACGTGTGCACCAAGAGCTCCCATGCATTAAACCATTAACGAACTTGACGTACCATGTATATCGCCGGTCGTTAAGGGTTTTCCTGTACATAATAGTGTTGGTCCACGCTATTATACCCTTCTGGTCACTGGAAAAAGCATGGTCTTGCAGCTGGTGGTGAGACCACGCTATAAGTCAAGAAAACCCCATAAGAATACCAGTGACATGCAGGGTACGTCCCTGGTCCTTAAGGGATTAAGGTAGTTCCTGGGCTTTTTTCCTTTTTTGAGATTTATGGAAACTAAATACACATTTAGATTACGAGCAAAAAAACACCCATGATAAACCCCATTTCGTTTGAGCATAACTGTTAGCGCTCCATTCGTAATCTAGCCCTTAATGTTTGTATTTAAATCGTGTTCAAGTTTTATATTTTAAAATGTGAGTTGAGCTCTGTTTTTAGGGCTGACCAAATTTTTTGCCATTCCTCATGTTTTCCCCAAAATAATTTCCCACACAACAACCATTACAATCTCGCTCCAAACAATATTATATTTCTTTTAACGACAGTTCTTCAAATTTACCCTAAAAAGAGATGGCTTGACAAATCTCAGGAAGCCAGGGCTCATAGAATATTACATATAGCTCCAAATGTTTTGGATTATTTCACATAGATTTGTATACAAACACCTTTATATAGCTCTAAAAAAGTGCACCTCTAGCTAACGTTCCTAAGTTTAATATTATTTTTTCAGTCCCTGCTTTATAATTTTTGCAGTATCTGAACAACAGATACTTAATCTGTCTCTCAGTAAATAAAATTGTAATCCATTAATGTCATCCTCAGAAAGGTTATAATTTTAAAAGATTTTTAGATATCAGTAAAAAAAACTACACTAATACTAGAAGCAGTTTCTTTATACTTTATTTTACAATTTCTCACTAAATATATTTACAAGACATGACTTTTGCCTCAGTGCAATACATAATCATGTTGCATAAGTACAAACTGTTAGATTTTTCTGAAAAAAAAAAGAAACAACACTTAACTGATATTACAGCTAAGTATAAAATGCAACATTTAGGTCTGTCAGTTATAATGCAAACAGCATTACAACTGTACTTGATTTCAAAAAACACACAACAAATCGGTTTCATATCATCCAAACCAGTATCCTTGGATTCAGATAAAATATTTAATGCAATATATTTTATTGTATGGTAGAATTAGAGATCAATATTTGTTTTTTGTTTTTATTGATGAAACATTTTATCAAAAATATCTCAAGTTTCATGGAAAATACCCCATTATTTTCATTGAAAGAAAACAAAGGAAGTATATGAAAAAGAAAACAAATGGAAGAAACCCTAGCTAAATAGGAAACAATTCAGTAAAGTTGTTTTAAACATAGAGCTGGCTAAACATTGAAGAGAAGTATTAGACTCTGGTAAGGAATGCACCCCTCAAGTATTCTTGACAGCATGTCTTCACAGTGATATTCCAGAAAGGATGGAATAATATGCATAAGAGAACCGCATCCTTTCTATTTTTTCAATTTTAGAAAAAAAAAAAGAACTTCAATGTATGGGATTTATACAAATTGCAAACGTATATAAAAAAAAATATATTATGCAATAAAATAAGATATGCAATAAAAACAAAGTACTTAACACAAATGTTCTGAACAGTATGACGAGGTGACAGAATATGAAGTAATTCAATAAAAGAACTGCACATTAACATACATTTATTTAACAAACACAACTCCTTAACTGATAGTTTGGTTCTTAACCAGGCTGAAAACTGATAGGAAATCAGCCTTACTAAAAATAGCATTAGATAATTTTCAGTTCTAAAACTTGGTTTTGGCACTTCATGGAAACAAGTCCTTGCCAGTCATATAAAAAAGGTACATATCCTCTTCAACATACCTTGCAAATATAGTACTTGTGTACTGTACTAGCAAACACTGAAACATATTGAAATAAACATTCCCACTGATTTGCACATGCATACACAATTCAAATGACAATACTTTATCAACGCTTTTTGAACTTTATCAAGTTCTTTGAGGTGGCGCCTCATGCTGTTGTGTCATTTTAGATCTCTTCAGGAGACCTTGTGTCAGATTTCAGCCTCACAAATTCCTTGGCTACTTCATCGTTGGACCTCTGAGAAAGTATCCGTAAAATTGTTAGCCCAGTTTCATCCATGCAGATGTTTTTTATCAGTGGATACCAAGAGGCACAATTTCCTTTCTCCACGATACTCTTCAGTTGGATGACTGTCATTCCTATAATGCGATCCTCTCTAGCAAAGCAGTAATCCTTTACACAGAGGTGAATCTCATGGGCCCCTGGGCTATCTTCATTACTCAAGATGCTGTGTGGAGGAAAAAAAAAGAAAAAAGAATAAGGTACAAGAACTACATTTTAATTCCTCTTGCTTCAGTGGGATTAGATAGACTTCTGAACATCATTACATTTTTAATATGTCCTTAAGGAATATTTGCAAATTACTAATAAAAAATCTTTGACTTTTGTTACCTAATGCTTCATTTTACTGGGAAAATGCTTTGTTCCTTATGATTTTAATGAAATACCGTTTTTTTATTACTTTTACCAGTCTTGTAATTTATTTATTTTCCTTTATTAGAACATGCTTCATATTCTGCTATCACCTATAATTTTGCAGTGCCTCCAAAGCCTTACAGGCAGAAACGGGTTATATGTTGTTTCTATGCGTGTTTGTTCAAGAAACATTCTGCTTTGTATACCAAGAGGATTTCTAAAATTAGAATGATATTTTTTAAATATTAAGAAACAAGCAGTGTTTGTACATAAACAATGAGCAGCAAATGCACAGATGAAGCAAATGTTCCACCTGCTGACATATTTATGAGGTTTGTTGAATGAGATAAATTACAAAAACATATTTACGATGTGTGTATGCTTGTTTTTTTATTTTTATTATTTTATAAGCAGAGATTATATGCAAATCATATTTCTAAAGTGTCAATATATATATATAAAAAAAAATAGGTAAATAAACATACTTAAAATATATAACTTGACATAGGCAAAAGAGTCATATCAGAAATCAACAATTTGAAAGAGTAGGAAACAAAACAACTTTTGTCAAAGTAACATATATCATAAATATTTCTCATCACCTCTTGCGAGGGAGGGGGAGCTGAGTGAAGAGGAGGTGAAAAAGAAAAATGTGTGTGTAAGAGGGATAAGAATAAAAATTATAATATAAATATATACAAAAAAGGAAAGAGCACAAATGCATATATGTGTAAATAAATATATATATATATATATATATATATATATATATATTCAGAACCTTTTCAACTTAATTCTGAAAACAGTGTATTAACTTCTGTCAGGTTAATCTGAATTCTAGATATGTGCATGGCGAAAAAATTTGGTTCGGTTCGATTTGGAATTTTGCGAATTTCGGTTTGGATCGATTCGAATTTGGAAAATTTTGAATCGATTCGTTTCGGATTTGTTTCGGATTCATTCGGATTTGAAGAAATTCGGCTGGATTCGGTTCGGAAATTCGGAATTTCGGTAAGTGTTAGGTGGGATTAGACTAGTATTATGTAATGTATATTAGGTGTAACCCATAGCAGAGTGAAATAACCTAATATACTGTACAATACTAGTGTAATCCATGGCCATCCGAATCTACCGAATAAATCCGAACTAATTTGAATTTATTCGGTAAATTCTGCAGTATTTTAATTCGGAAATTCGGTTCGATACGAATCTCCGAATTTTCCGAATTTCCGAATCTATCCGAAACAAATTGCACATATCTACTGAATTCAAGACATTCTTTTGTAACAACTATCTTCAGCAGGAAGTATATGTATTTATGAATCAATAGAACATTTTCTTGTATGTGAAAAACGTAATGAGGAATATTTGTCTAGATTACGAGTTTTGCTGTAACAGGTGTGCGGTGCTAACTTGCAGTTTATTCTCACCGCTCATTTACCTGCAGCGCTGGTATTACGGGTTTTTATCAACCCGGCGTTAACAGGCAAGAAGTGAGCATAGAGCAAAACTGAGCTCCACACTGCACTCCAATACCAGCGCTGCTTATGTGAGCGGTGAGCTGGTTATACGTGCTTGTGCATGATTTCCCCATAGACATCAATGGGAAGAGCCGGCTGAGAAAAAGTCTAACACCTTCCAAAAAGCAGCGTAAAACTCAGTAACGCAGCCCCATTGATTCCAATATGGAAACAAATTTTATGTTTACACCTAACACCTAACACCCTAACATGAACCCAGAGTCTAAACACCCCTAATCTTACACTTATTAACCTCTAATCTGCCGCCCCCGACATCGCCGCCACCTACATTATACTTATTAACCCCTAATCTGCCGCTCCGGAGATCACCGCCACCTACATTATACTTATTAACCCCTAATCTGCTGCCCCCAACATCACCGACACCTACTTTATACTTATTAACCCCTAATCTGCCTCTCCGGACATCGCCGCCACCTACATTATACTTATTAACCCCTAATCTTCTGCCCCTAACATCGCTGACACCTACATTATATTTATTAACCCCTAATCTGCCAACCCAGACATCGCCGACACCTACATTATACTTATTAACCCCTTATCTGCCATCCCCAACGTCGCCGCCACTATTCTAAATTTATTAACCCCTAAACCTAAGTCTAACCCTAACACCCCCTAACTTAAATATAATTAAAATATAAATAAAATTCCTATCATTGCCTAAATTATTCCTATTTAAAACTAAATACCTATAAAATAAACCCTAAGCTAGCTACAATATAACTAATAGTTACATTGTAGCTAGCTTAGGGTTTATTTTTATTTTACAGGCAAGTTTGTATTTATTTTAACTAGGTTATAGTTATAGTTATTAACTATTTACTAACTACCTAGCTAAAATAAATATAAATTTACCTGTAAAATAAAACCTAACCTAAGTTACACTAACAGCTAACACTACACTACAATTAAATAACTTACCTAAATTAAATACAATTAAATAAATTAAATTAAATTAGCTAAATTACAAAAAAAATAAACACTAAATTACAGAAAATAAAAAACAAATTACAAGATATTTAAACTAATTACACCTAATCTAAGAGCCCTATCAAAATAAAAAAGCCCCCCAAAATAAAAAAACCCTTGCCTAAACTAAACTATCAATAGCCCTTAAAAGGGCCTTTTGCGGGGCGTTGCCCCAAAGAAATCAGCTCTTTTACCTGAAAAAGAAATACAAACAACCCCCCAACAGTAAAACCCACCACCCACACAACCAACCCCCAAATAAAACCCTACCTAAAAATTCTAGAATTCTATCAGCCAATCGGAATTAAGGTTGAAAAAATCCTATTGGCATATGCAATCAGCCAATAGAATGTGAGCTCAATACTATTGGCTGATTGGATATGCCAATAGGATCTTTTCAACCTTAATACCGATTGGCTGATAGAATTCTATCAGCCAATCGGAATCTAAGGGACGCGATCTTGGATGACGTCATTTAAAGGTACCTTCATTCAGCAAGAATACATCGATTGAAGAGGATGCTCCACGCTGGATGTCTTGAAGATGGAGCCGCTCCGCGTCGGAAGGATGAAGATAGAAGATGCCGTCTGGGTGAAGACTTCTACCCATCTGGAGGACCACTTCTGCCAGCTTCATTTAGGACATCTTGCCGCTTGGATGAAGAATTCTCCTGGTAAGTAGATCTTCGGGGGTTAGTGTTAGTATTTTTAAAGGGTGTATTGGGTGGGTTTTATTTTTAGGTTAGGGCTTTGGGCAGCAATAGAGCTAAATGCCCTTTTAAGTGCAATGCCCATCCAAATGTCCTTTTCAGGGCAATGGGAGCTTAGGATTTTTTAGTTAGGGTTTTATTTGGGGGGTTGGTTGTGTGGGTGGTGGGTTTTACTGTTTTACTGTACTGGGGGGGTTGTTTGTATTTCTTTTTCAGGTAAAAGAGCTGATTTCTTTGGGTCAATGCCCCACAAAAGGCCCTTTTAAGGGCTATTGATAGTTTAGTTTAGGCTAGGGTTTTTTTTTATTTTGGGGGGGCTTTTTATTTTGATAGGGCTCGTAGATTAGGTGTAATTATTTTGAATATCTTGTAATTTGTTTTATATTTTCTGTAACTTAATGTTTTTTTTTTTGTAATTTAGCTAACTTTATTTAATTTATTTAATTGTATTTAATTTAAGTAAGTTATTTAATTGTAGTGTTAGGTGTTAGTGTAACTTAGGTTAGGTTTTATTTTACAGGTAAATTTGTATTTATTTTAGCTAGGTAGTTAGTAAATAGTTAATAACTATTTAGTAACTAGTCTACCTAGTTAAAATAAATACAAACTTGCCTGTAAAATAAAAATAAACCCTAAGCTAGATACAATGTAACTATTGTAGCTAGCTTAGGGTTTATTTTATAGGTAAGTATTTAGTTTTAGATAGGAATAATTTAGGTAATGATAGTAATTTTATTTAGATTTATTTAAATTATTTTTAAGTTAGGGGGTGTTAGGGTTAGGGTTAACTAGGGTTAATAAATTTAGAATAGTGGAGGCGACGTTGGGGACGGCAGATTAGGGGTTAATAAGTATAATGTAGGTGGCGGCGATGTTGGGGCAGCAGATTAGGGATTAATAGGTATAATGTAGGTGGCGGCGATTTTAGGGGCGGCAGATTAGGGGTTAATATTTAACTAGTGTTTGCGAGGCGGGAGTGTGTCGGTTTAGGGGTTAATATGTTTATTATAGTGTCGGCGATGTCGGGAGCGGCAGATTAGGGGTTAATAATTTTATTTTAGTTTTTGCAATGCGGGAGGGCCTTGGTTTAAGGGTTAATAGGTAGTTTATGGGTGTTAGTGTATTTTTTAGCACTTTAGTGAGTTTTATGCTACAGCTTTGCAGTGTAAAACTCATAACTACTGACTTTAAAATGCATTAGGAATCTTGGTGGTAGAGGGTGTACCGCTCACTTTTTGGCCTCCCAGGACAAACTCGTAATACCGGTGCTATGAAAGTCCCATTGAAAAAAGCCTTTTTTATGAAATTTACGTAAGTTGATTTGCGTTAAGGCCAAAAAAGTGTGCGGTGCTCTAAACCTGCAAGACTCGTAATACCCGCGGGCGTAAAAAAGCAGCGCTAGGACTTGATAACACTGCTTTTTCATCTTAACGCAAAACTCGTAATCTAGCCGATTCATATTTTCATGTCAGGTTAGCGCACATGAGAATATTCGATCGGGTTTGCACAAGAGTGGGGTGTCAGGTTTATTTCCACTTTTGCACAAGAGTGGGGTGTCAGGTTTATTTCCACTTTTGTTTTCTCCATTGCCTTTTATGGGGGAATATGCGATAGTCTAACTTTGGCTTTTTGTACTTGTCGGCTTAACGCTCAAATGAAAACAGTTTACTTTCAACTCATAATACCAGCGAAACCCGATGAGGAGCATTAATTAGCACTCCACTCGTAATTCTGCCCTAAGTGTTAAAAATAAGTGACACAAAACACGTTAAAATAAAGTATTACGGGGGGCGGAGCCAGCTACTAAAGGAGTAAGACGTGTTTTTGGGAATCTCCTGGCTTTCAGCTAAAAATATAGCAATTAAAATATACTTCAGAGCCTGAAATTATTTTGCTATTCAGCTGAATACCAATCTTAGCTGCTCTACATTCAAAGTAAGTACAGATCGTTCTTTTTTTAGCTATTTTTACGGAAAGAATTATCTTTCATTATGCCACGTGGAACTTCTGAGCACAGCTTATATGTAACTACGCCGACCGTTATGGACGCTCTGCAAACATGGGAGTTGAGCACTCAGAGACTCCTGGAGACCCATTATCGGAGTCTAGCTAAAGATCTAACGACAATACTGAACTGCCTATAGCTCGAGTGTATAGATCCGGTACTAATTAGGGGAAACTATGGCGTTGAAGAGTACTCAGCTTTAAGGAGACCGGAGGATGAGCCAAGATCAGCCCAGTTGTTTCTAACAGGCAGCAAATTTGGGCAGTCCTCAGAGGCTCCCCCACTCACTATTTGTGCAAAATACTCCCGCACCCAGACACAGGAGGATGGGATTGATTCACGGAGCTGGGAAATACAGACGGAGCTGAGTGATCTGAGTGAATGCATAGATGTAAGGATGTTATTCTGTTTACCCTGTTACGAGCAGCTCCCAGATGATCTGCTACCAAAATCTAATATTCCCTACCTGCTGGAGAAAAAGTTGATCCTTTTACCGAGAGCCCAGATGACCCGCACCAGAGCAGATGACTTTTCTTGTCATATGAGCCATGTCACATATGCTGTCGGAAGGAGAATAGTTCCTGTACTTTCCACTGTGCCCTTTCTGGACCATCAGCTACAGCATTACCCCATCTCAGAATTGGAGTCGGCTAATTTTGTATGGCTCTTGGCCAGCCTCCTGTGTGACTCTGGTATTAACATGTGTACGATAGCCCTTCAAGATGCAGCTTACTGAATGTTTATATAGGACCTGTACTGTTCCTATCTTTTCAAATACTGTCACACAATTTTTTCATCACCATGATGCCACGGACTGAGCATATACCTCTGAGAAATTGTACTGTAAGACATGGTTCTTAATTACTATCTTAAACATTTGGTTGCTCCTTTTTGTCTCCATGCTAAATGTTTTCCTTGGTGGATGTGTTTGGAGGGCTGGTTGGGAAAGCCAATTGGCTTATAGTTATTTGTTAATAGTGTTGTTTTCCTACATATCTACATATTCCTACATATCTGAGCTAGCATCAGGGTTATCTACAAGTATCACCAGAGATATTTCCTTAGGAACTTCACTACATGACAGATGAGAAGCTTGTTCCTACAGACTCCCTACAGAGTATGCTAGCTACTTCTATAACACACAGTGCCCCACACTTCAAATATATGTATTATGCTATAGCTAATCTTCCCTTGCTTAGACATGCCTCTGTTTATTGCAATACTGTTGTCTTTTACCTATGATTATAAAGCATCATACATATATTATAATTATATACCTTGTAGCTTTTAATATGTCATAGAGTAGCTGGTACATGCACAGTTACCTCCCTATTGGGAACAATTTACACGTTCATATGTGCTAACAAAATTCCTAAAGGTTAATGCCTTTCACTGCTTTAGTATTACTAGTCTGTGGCCTAGCCTCTCTACTATGACAGCTATAGTAACTAGCTCCCCAGACCTAGCTATATTGCCATTTCATATTTTAATGCTCCTCATCATTTTATTTTCCATCCTGGGCTCCCCATTCAAGTCTGCCTGATATACCTATACCAAACTTATCTTTAATGTTACACTGACGAAAAAGATGATTATCTAATGTGTTTCAGAGCATCATCTAATGTTTCATATATTCTAAGGGATTCAGATGGTTGTACATTCCCCTAGTATCAGTAGGTCATTCTACAAGCCATAACTTTGTATATTGCATACTGTTTATACTATATTATTACTATTTTATATGTTACTGTCGTAGATGGCCCATATGTTATGTTACTTGACTTGTACTAGCGGTTGAATTATGCCACATATTTTCTATGACGGACTGGACCTATAGTGGCCTCTTGTATCTAACTTTCAATGTCTTATGTATTTTGCTGTAGTTTAAAGCCATATCCTTTCTGTAACAAAGGTCTAAAATCTACAATTCCTGATATCTGCCATTATCGCTATAACACCTGATATTCCTCTAACGTTTAAAGGCCTACTGTATATGTGACTGTAGATCTACATCTGAAGTGGTGGGTT
This sequence comes from Bombina bombina, assembly GCF_027579735.1. Classification (NCBI taxonomy): domain Eukaryota; kingdom Metazoa; phylum Chordata; class Amphibia; order Anura; family Bombinatoridae; genus Bombina; species Bombina bombina. Next base: position 553,271,522 of record NC_069504.1, on the reverse strand, counting down.
CAATGAGTCCAGTTACTAGTGTTGCCATACATTATTGCTTCCTTATAGATATATATGTTTTTGAGCTTGTGACAAAGGCTACAAGAAAGGACCTAACTGTTGCACTATAAGTCTATTCACCACTTGTTCTTTATTTTATTAATATCTGATGTTATGTATAACTCTATATTTCTTAAAATTGCCCCTATATATATATATATATATACGGCTCCCCGCCCTTTTCCTTATTTGCAGAGCGGTGCTTACCCGCTGATATATCTCCCCCCCCCCCCCCAATATTGTATTCTAATTTTTCGCTTTCATACGCTCATACAGAGCTGCTCATCCGATCACAAGTTGTCTTATCTACTCTTGGACCTTATGGCCTAAAAATGTGTCTCCTATTGGTCAACTAATTTCATCATCATAATATTATAAAATCGAGGTTCCATTAGCCTACTCACTGTCTATTTCACAGTTGTCAAATTGTTTTATTCAGTTGTACTAGTATCTTTTCTTTTGCTGTTGTCAAAGGGCGTTCTATGTTTTAAGTGTATTTTGCAAAACCTCAATAAAAATCATAAAATTTAAAAAAAAAATAAAGTATTACACATGTATATACACTTTTTAATAAAAAAATGTATAATTGAAATAATAAAAATGTTTTAAAAGGGACATACATGTCGAAATATGTGTATGTGTGTATATATTTGTGTATATATGTGTATTTATGTGCTATAATACACATATATAGACATATACACTTTTCAGCCCTTCCCATTCAAATACCTTTAAACATGTAATATAATTTTAACTAGTTAGTTTTAATGTGTTTTAGATAGAAATAGTTGAAATTATTTTGTCCTTCACATAGAATAAAATGTTTTTTTATTTAAAAAATAATTATAATAAAAATATATCTGTATATACAATATATATCTATATATGTATCTATTCATATATATATATATATATATATATATATATGTATCTATTCATATATATATATATATATATATAAAATACAGGACAAGCGCACTCCAAGGGACTTTTCAAAAATCACTTTAATCAGTGTTAACGTTTTCGGACGTAACGGACTATATTACGTCCGAAAACGTTAACACTGATTAAAGTGATTTTTGAAGAGTCCCTTGGAGTGCACTTGTCCTGTATTTCTATCTATTTTGTTTGCTGCACCAAGGGCATAAGGACTTTGGTCATTGGGAGTGAAATTTCCTGCTTGTCTATATATATATATATATATATATATATATATATATATATATAGTAATTTTTATTGTAAATACATATATATATATACCCATACCTATATATCCATTCTTAGTATGCAAAAGTTTAGGCACCCCTGACAATTTCTATGATTTTCATTTATAAATAATTAGATGTTTTGATCAGCAATTTCATTTTGATCTATCAAATAACTGAAGGACACAATAATAGTAGAAATGAGGTTTATTGGATTAACAAAAAATGTGCAATATGCATCAAATCAAAATTAGACAGCTGCATAAATTTGGGCACCCCAAGAGAAATATTGCATCAATATTTAGTAGAGCCTCTTTTAGCAGAAATAACAGCCTCTAGACGCTTCCTATAGCCTGTAATGAGTGTCTGGATTCTGGATGAAGGTATTTTGGACCATTCCTCCTTGCAAAATATCTCCAGTTCAGTTAGGTTTGATGGTTGCCAAGCATGGACAGCCCGCTTCAAATCACCCCACAGATTTCCAATGATATTCAGATCTGGGGACTGGAATGGCCATTCCAGAACATTGTACTTGTTCCTCTGCATAAATGCCAGAGTAGATTTTGAGCAGTGTTTTGGGGTGGTTGTCTTTTTGAAATACCCAGCTCCGGCGTAACTTCAACTTTGTGACTGATTCCTCAACATTATTCTCAAGTATCTGCCGATGTTGAGTGGAATCCATGCAACCCTCAACTTTAACAAGATTCCCAGTATCTGCACTGGCCACACAGCCCCACAGCATGATGGAACAAATTTTAGTGTGTCTAGCAAGTGTTTGTCTTGGAACGCTGTGTTCTTTTGCCGCAATGCATAACTCCTCTTGTTATGACCAAATAACTCAATCTTTGTTTCTTCAGTCCACAGCACCTTCTTCCAAAATGAAGCTGGCTTGTCCAAATGTGCATTTGCATACCTCAAGCGACTCTGATTATGGCGTGTGTGCAGAAAAGGCTTCTTCCGCATCACTCTCCCATATGCTGAATTGTTGAGCGATGCACAGTGACATCATCTGCAGCAAGATGATGTTGTAAGTCTTTGGAGGTGGTCTGTGGGCTATTTTTGACCGTTCTCACCATCCTTTGCCTTTGCTGCTCCAATATTTTACTTCTTGCCTTAACAAGAACTGTGCCTGTGGTCTTCCATTTCCTCACTATGTTCCTCACAGAAGACACTGACAGCTTATATCTCTGCAATAGCTTTTTGTAGCCTTCCCCTAAACCATAATGTTGAACAATCTTTGTTTTCAGGTCATTTGAGAGTTGTTTTGAAGCCCCCATGTTGCCACTCTTCAGAGGAGAGTCAAAGAGAATGACAACTTGCAATTGACCACCTTAAATACCTTTTCTCATAATTGGATGCACCTGTCTATGAACTTCAAGGCTTAATGGGCTCACCAAACCAATTGTGTGTTCCAACTAATCAGTGCTAGGTAGTTACAGGTATTCAAATCAACAAAGTGAAAAGGGTGCTCAAATTTATGCACCTGTCTAATTTTGTTTTGATGCATATTGCACATTTTCTGTTAATCCAATAAACCTCATTTCACTACTGAAATATTACTGTGTCCTTCAGTTATTTGATAGATCAAAAATGAAATTGCTGATCCAAACACTCAATTTATTATAAATGAAAATCATGGAAAATGTCAGGGGTGCCTAAACTTTTGCATACGACTGTATATATAATAAAAAGTACATTCTATATGAAGAACATTGGAATGTAAAATATGCATAACGTGTATCAGGGTTTGCAATGTAGGACTAAGGGTTAGCACAAATCAAGAACTGCTAACTTCAATGCACATTATTGAAATATTAAATAAAAAATATTAAAAAAATATTAATACTAATTATTAAAAATGATTATACATACTGTAAACTGTAAAAAAAAGTTGAAATAATCCATAGGAAAAAAATAAATAATATATATATATAAAACATTATTTTGTATAGCTTAATAATTATTATTACCTCTAAATCTGAGGCCATGGCCTCTATTTATCAAGCTGTTAACTGCAAATATGCTGGAATTCCGCAGCGTATTTGTGGATAGCCTGATTCGCCTTAGTTATCAAAGGCTAGAGACTGGCAAAAGTAGAATTTAGTGATGTAACATACGATCCGCCGGACTCAGTCCGACACAGATCGATGGTTACGTCACTACAGATGTTCTGAACGCAAGTTCGGCACAATCTGACTACTTTTGCTAGTTATTAAATAACTAGCAGGTACGCTAGCCACTATTCCGGCCCAGCGTACCTGGAGGCGGCGGATGCCATAGGAATCAATGGGAGTCTGACAGCAGCGAAAGTTCATGTTCGCTGATGCCCGATATCCCATTGATTCCTATGGGAAATGTCTACACCTAACACCCTAACATGTACCCCAAGTCTAAACACCCTTAATCTGCCCCCCCTACACTATATTATACTTATTAACCCCTAAACCGCTGCTCCCGGTCCCGCCGCAACTAAATAAATTGTTTAATCCCTAAACCGCCGCTCCCGGACCCCGCCGCAACTAAATAAAATGCTTAACCCCTAAACCGCCGTTCCCAGACCCCGCCGCCATCTACATTATATTTATTAACCCCTAATCTGCCCCCCCCCCCTACACCGCCGCCACTATATTAATTTTCTTAATGCCTAAACCTAAGTCTAACCCTAACCCTAACACCTATAAAATAAACCCTAAGATAGCTACAATATAACTAATAATTACATTTTAGTTATTTTAGGGTTTATTTATAATTTACATGCAAGTTTGTATTTATTTTAACTAGGTAGAATAGTTATTAAATAGTTATTAACTATTTAATAAAAACCTAGCTAAAATAAATACAAAAGTACCTGTAAAATAAATCCTAACCTAAGTTACAATTACACCTAACACTAAACTATCATTAAATTAATTACCTAAACTAACTACAATTACTTACAATTACATTAAACTAAAGTACAAAAAAAAAAACCCACTAAATTACAGAAAATAAAAAAATTAAAAGAAGTTTAAACTAATTACACCTAATCTAAGCCCCCTAATAAAATAAAAAAGCCCCCCAAAATAATAAAATTCCCTACCCTACACTAAATTACAAATAGCCCTTAAAAGGGCCTTATGCGGGGCATTGCCCCAAAGTAATCAGCTCTTTTACCTAACACTAACCCCCTGAAGATCACCCTACTGGTTGGAACAGCCAATAGAATGCAAGCTCAATCCTATCAGGCAATAGGATTTTTCCTACCTTAATTCCGATTGGCTGATAGAATTCTATCAGCCAATCGGAATTCAAGAGACGCCATCTTGGATGACGTCATTTAAAGGACCAGTCATTTAGTCGTCGGCCGTCGGATGATGAGGATGCTCCGTGTCGGATGTCTTGAAGATGGACCCGCTCCGCTCTGGAAGGATGAAGATAGAAGATGCCGCCTGGATGAAGACTTCTGCTGGTCTGGAGGTCCTCTTCTGCCCGGATAGGATGAAGACTTCAGACCCTCTGGAGGACCACTTGTGCCTGGCTGGGTGAAGACGGCTCAAGGTAGGGTGATCTTCAGGGGGTTAGTGTTTTTAAGGGGGGTTTGGGTGGGTTTTAGAGTAAGGTTGGGTGTGTGGGTGGTGGGTTTTAATGTTGGGGGGGTTGTATTTCTTTTTTTACAGGTAAAAGAGCTGATTACTTTGGGGCAATGCCCCTCAAAAAGCCCTTTTAAGGGCTATTTGTAATTTAGTATAGGGTAGGGAATATTATTTGGGGGGGCTTTTTTATTTTATTAGGGGGCTTAGATTAGGTGTAATTAGTTTAAACTTCTTGTATTTTTTTATTTTCTGTAATTTAGTGTGGTTTTTTTGTACTTTAGTTTATTTAATGTAATTGTATTTAATTGTAATTAGTTTAGGGAATTAATTTAATGATAGTGTAGTGTTAGGTGTAATTGTATCTTAGGTTAGGATTTATTTTACAGGTAAATTTGTCTTTATTTTACCTAGGTAGTTATTAAATAGTTAATAACTATTTAATAACTATTCTACCTAGTTAAAATAGATACAAAGTTGCCTGTAAAATAAATATAAATCCTAAAATAGCTACAATGTAATTCTTATTTATATTGTAGCTATAAATATTGTAGCTATATTAGGGTTTATTTTATAGTTTAGTTTAGGAATAATTTAGTTAATAATACTAAATTTATTTAGATTTATTTAAATAATATTTAAGTTAGGGGGTGTTAGACTTAGGGTTAGACTTAGGTTTAGGGGTTAATACATTTAGTACAGTGGCGGCGGTGTGGGGGGGGCAGATTAGGGGTTAATAAATATAATGTAGGTGGCGGTGGGCTCCGAGAGCGGCGGTTTTGGGGTTAAACATTTTATTTAGTTGCGGCGGGGTCCGGGAGCAGCAGGATAGGGGTTAATAACTTTATGTAGGTGACGTGGTATAGGGGGCAGCAGATTAGGGGTTAATATGCATAATGTAGGTGGTGGCGGGGTCCGGGAGCAGTGGTTTAGGGGTTAATACATTTATTAGAATTGCGGCTGGGTCCGGGAGCGGCGGTTTAGGGGTTAATACATTTATTAGAGTTGCGGCGGGGTCTGGGAGCAGCGGTTTACGGGTTAATAACTTTATTTAGTTGTGGGGGGCTCCGGAAGTGGCGATTTAGGGGGTAAAACAGTATAGTGTGGGTGCTTAGTGACAGTATAAAAAGAAAGCTGTGAATAAGCCGAAGAGCAGCGAGATCGATGACTGTTAGTTAACAACAGTCCGCTGCTCATCACCCCGTACTTGGTGCGCGGCTTTTTGACAGCTTTATTGATAAATTTGGCCAACGTATTCAGGTCCGCGGCGGCAATGCTAGGCGATCTTAGGCGAGCGTATTGGGGTCGTTGAATGCAGGTAAGTAGACAGCTTGATAAATAGAGGCCTATGACTCTCAGCAGGAAACCAGTGGATTGCATACTCCAGGTAGGGAATAAGTCATTACCCCAAGTGAAGGAGTTTAAGTACCTTGGGGTTTTGTTCACGAATGAGGGGACAAGGGTGCATGAGATGGGAGCAGTGGGGGTGTTGTTGCATTCACTTTACTGCACCATTGTGACAAAAAGAGAGCTGAGCCAGAAGGTGAAGCTCTAGATCTACCAGTCAATCTTTGTTCCTACCCTTATCTATGGTCATGAAGGATGTATTTACATTAAAATTATATTGTTCTGTCATGTGAAGTATTCATAACTCAGGTTAGCACACAAACATTAGGTGGGTTTTTTTTTCTTCTGCGCTCTGTTTACTTCTATTGGGAGAATACGTTAATACGGTCGTGACTTTGGTTAGATTGCATTGGGGTTTCGCTCGTGTGCAACATTTTTACTTTCAAAAGCTGATGCTCGCAAAAAGCCTCAGTTTAGCAAAATTTATATTCAAGTGGGAGCTCTAAATAGTTCTCCACTTTTAATCTAGCCTTATATTGTTATACCCTCACATGTACATCTTGGGGTTTAAGGGACATTCCAGAAACTTATATGCATACAATTTATTAGAGAATTCATTTTTGCAATATTGAATCTTAAATGCTATGGGCAAGATTGCAAGTGGTGTGCAAAATTGAAATAGGAATTAGGAATAAAGAATAAGCCCAGGATCATGTCAAGATCTCTCTCCTCCTGGGTTCCTAATCAAGCAGCTATATAATTCATACTTTCAAAGAAACTGAGAACCAACACCAGGGTGTCACAGGCCTCTCTGTAAGTATTCAGGGCTGTGAGGTTCACAGTGACTTGGGATGTGTACACTGTCCAGTCTGACAGTGCAGTTAGTTTCTGTGTTTTATATTTACTTAATGGATATTACAAAGTCCTGTGAAACCCTGATATTGGTTCTTGGTTGTTTGAAAGTATACATTGTGTAACTGCTGTGCACAAACCTGACATGAGTACGTTAATTCTCATTGCAATAATACAAAAACTGTGCAGACTCTACACAAACAAAGGTCTCATTTAATGCTATTAACCCTAACTATGATCCCATGTCACACTTAACCATGATTGTCCTTGGATTCTCACCACTTTAAACTCTAGCTGCTCTTAGCTTCCTAACTACTAATCCCACCCACCTAACTGCAATTAACCATACACAGGATCAATACCACAATTAAACTTAACTGTACTGAATACCATAACGTACACAAACTTCTGCCCCAATACATCTGAACCTCCTCCTTGACATACTACCCCACCTTAATTAACTGCATACCACAACCCTTAATCACTGTATCAACCCTTATGCATTAATCAGTATTGCTATAAGCAAAAGGATTCAAATTACTGAAAAGGCTGATCAAGAAATAAGATAGGAAATACTTCACAGGTGAGGTGATAAGGAGACTATTATTGTTTTATGGTGTGGAGTACTTACATACTAGGGTTGACCTTGAGGTATTGGAGTGTCTAGGTATGTGCATTTGGATCCTTGGTGAGGATCTGTATGTGGAAACTGATTGTTTCCTTTGGATATTTTTGTAGCTAGAATGATTCCTGTAAAAGATCTCCACTCTAAGGGCTCCATGTACTAAGCAACGAAAGCTGCTGTGGAGCTCTTGTAGGGCAGGTTTGCATATGTGAGTCTGCTTCCCGCAATGTAAGAAGCAGCAGTCATTAGATAGCTGCTTCTTACAATCTACAACACCTCTGAATAGTGAGGAAAAATCACCTAGAGCTCACTCTCTGTGATTGACAGTCCATTATCTCATGCTATTGGTCACGCGAGAGAAGGGGTGGGCTTTACATGCTCACTTGAGTGTGTAATGATACATAAGGGCAGTGAATCCTGTTCATCTGCTGCCCATATGTAGCAAAGGCAAGCAGACAACTTTTTAGCTTGTCCGCTTGCCTTTTAGTACATGGGGGCCTAAGATCTGTATTTACACAAATCTTAGAGTGGGGATCTTTTACAGTAATCAATCTCACTACACAAAATATCCAAAGGGAACAAGTGGCTTCTTACTTCCGCATTCAGATCCTCACGAAGGGTCCGAATGCATATCCCTAGGAAAGACTCCTGAATGTTAGGGGGCATTAAACTTAGTGAGACCATATAAGGAGTGTGTATTAGGATGTAGTGGTGTTTATGTGTAGGGTTAATGGGGAGGATAAGATTAGTAGTATAAAGCCAAGTTCCTGACAGTATAGGTTTAATAGCAGTAGTGAGTCTTTGTGACTAGGCATTAGTTGTGCCGGAGGTCCCATTTAATAAAGGTTAGGAGGCTAGGGATAATAAATGTTTTGAAAGTTGGGGATGTTAGCATTAATAGCAGTGGAGGAAGTGACAATTCTGGGCAGGGAGGGTGCTAAGCACCCACAATTATTGTGCTAAACCCTCAATTCTTAGGTTTGAACAGTTTTTAGCATGCAAGGTAGACACTTTTCAAATTGCACCTTTAGGATATAAATGTTGACAATTAGGAATTTAAATTACAAAAATTAGTAGTTGGAAATAATGTTTCCCACCAGTACCACACTTTAGTAGCTTCCTCAATTTCTAAGGCCTAAAACCACCATGGGTGATGATCCCAGTATGTTTAGATTTGATTGCAGTACAAGGTTTGAATTGATTACTGATACAGAGTCTACTCATGACAATCAAAAGATCACCAAATGTGTGAATAACACTGGTTCCATTATTTTATTGGTTTCAATGTTAATGCAGCAATGGTCATACACTCCTTAGTTGCTGGTCATCTATGAAGAATCTCTATTATTTAGTTAAACATGAATAGTGTGCTGTCACTAATCATTACTGATGAAATGTGGCATAGTCACTAATATTGAACTGCTATCAAAATCTGCTTTTTCTAAACAGAATACCAGTTGCTCTAGTTTAAGGGCTCAGTTATGGTTACACCAACATATTTATGTTAAGATCAAAGGTATTCACACTTGTTTTTAACACTTAGATCAAAATGGTCAATGTATTAGCACTGCACAAAGTATTCTCAAGATGCCCTACATGGTGCTGAAGCCATCATTTAAATATTGGTCTTTTAATTATGACTTAAAAAACAAAATCTTGTCATGATTATATTCTTTTTTAATATTATACAGAACCGTGTTTTGTTACAAAAAAAATAGCTGAGAAAAAAACTTTTAATTGCTTAGAATACAGATAACATACTGTTATATTGTAAATCACTAATTAACTAGTTCTGCCTTATGAATGCAACAAATCTGTCAGTTACTCCTGCAAGACTGAGTATAGACTGCCTGTGGGTACTTCCAGTGGGAAAACCACCTGTTCCCTATAATGTTAGCAAGAATGTGTCATACTTAATATTTAAATATCACAGTTCCATATAAACATGCCAAGCACCCTATAGAGAAGAAATGAGTGTGGATTTAAGCACTGCTTATTGCAAATTCTGGAATTGTTATTATTTACACAGTTCTTATTTTCATTGAGGTAATAATTCATCATGAATTAAAAAAATAAGGTTTAAAGGGAGAATTAGTAACTGAAGTATTACAGTGACATTGTTTGAGAAAAGGGATTATTATATACTGTAATATATATTATATTACGCTTTCAGGATACATATTCCATTAATTTAAAGAAGAAAGCTTACTACAAAAACATTAATGCGAACATTCTGATTGCAAAGTAAAGATAAGGAGTAAAAAATAAACACAATAACCAAATAAGACAAGAGAAGAAGAAACGAGGAAATTGGGGAACGAATGCTATATTTAAACATAGTAAATATGTTGAAAGAAAATGAAATGTGTGTTATAAATAGTAGTTCCAACTGTAAATCAATATTTTATCAAGTTTCATTTCAGACTTAGTACTTACCTGATAAATTAATTTATTTAATGGTGATATGATTCCACAAGCCATTACTTCTGGATTTCAAGTCCTGGCCACTAGGAGGAGGCAAAGAGTCCAAAAACTTCAAGAGTACTTAATTCTTCCCACCTCTTTGGTATGCTAGTCTTATGTATAGCTAAGAAAGGATAAGAAAAAAGGTAAGAAAGGACAAAGTAGGGAATCTAGATCTGCTGACAGAAAAAAATGGGTTGAATGCATTTTTGGAGAGACTTTCCTGCCTCAAAGTAAACCTTGTGAATCAAGAATTATAGCCAAGAATAATTTTGTGGATTAGAACAAAGAAAGGAACTCCAATTTTCCAATTGGCATTATCAGAAAAAAACACTTTTGGGAAAAAAAAATAATCTAATCTAGTCCTTGAAAACACCTTATCTTGGTGAAAAAACAGAAAAGGAGATTTACACAAAATAGCAGTAATTTCAGAAACTCTTCTGTAAGAAGAAATTGATCAAAGTAATGATCAAAAAGAGAGACCTGCAAAATCTTCAAGTTGAGAAACTCATTATCTAGATTATAGAAGGAGCTTTGAGGCAAAAGTTTGTGGTGTAATGGATGAGACTATGGAGGACAACTGAACATCTGTACCAAATCTGCAAACCATGTTCTATGTGACCATGCTGGAGTAACCAGTATGCTGATGATAGCTTGCTTCGTACTAGAACAGTTGGAAGAAAAATGTAAGCAAGACAAAAGACCAGGGAGCTGCTAGAACTTAAAACAATTCCTCTTGTGGACCTCTGTATCCTGCAAAGTATCTGTTGAGTTTATTGTTCAAACAAGAAGCCATTAGGTCTATCTTTAGTAGACCCATAGATCTACATTCTGTTTGAAAATGTCACATAGAAAGACAATTCCCCTGGATGAAGTGATTGATGACTGAGAAAGTCTGCTTCCCAATTGTTCACACCTGGGATATTAATAGTAGGCATAGTACAAATATTTTTCTCTGATCAAGCCATAGACATAAACCACTGCTGTGACCATGTTTGATTGTAAACGTAGATGTCTCTTTTTTCAGGAGTGGCCAGTTTTGAAGGGTCCTGTAGATTATATTTATTTGTAACCTCGAGGAGACCAAACTCCTTGTGCTCTCCTGTTCCCCGATACTGCACCCCCTCTCAAGAGACTTGTGTCTATGATGACTATAGTCTAAGTCAAGGTTTGCATATGAATGACGACCCTAGAAAAAATAATAAATTAATTAGAGATTTTTCCACCAGTCTCAATTTGAAATCCAGGATGATTATATAAGAAGCTATGTTTAGTCCTTGCATCAAAGATGTAGCATATATGAAGAGGTCTCAAGTGAAATCATGCAAAAGAAATATCATCTGATGCTGCTATTGTCAGACTTACCACTTCCATGCACCGAGCTATAGTAGGATTGGAAAGGGACTGAAGCGTTACATAAGCTACCTAGAGTTTTCATCTCTTTTGATCTGTTAAGGAAAGACTCATAGAAATTGAGTCAATAATGACTCTTAGGAAAGAGACCCAGGTCTTTGGAGAAAGTGAAATCTTTGGAACATTGATTCTCCAACTCTGCCTTCGCAGAACCAACAAAAGATTGTTTGTATAAGAAACAGCTAAAGGCAAAGATGAAGCCTTAACCAAGATAATTTTCTGGTAAGGAGCCACCAAAATAACTTGGGGAATGTGTAATAAGGGGATTATTTATCTTTTTCAACAATACAAATTCTGGAGTAGACTGTCTTTTTAATAATTATTACTCTAATAGTTTTAGGCACTGGAAAAAAACTCTGGCATCTTAGTAGAAGGTTTAAGTCCCTTGTTCGACAGGTTTAACCCTCCTGAGATTTAGATCATTTACTCCTAGAATACATAAATCCTCATTTAAGAGAGCAAATATGTTCAAAATTGAACAAGAAAGAGGAGGATTCCAAATTTTGATCAGTGACCAACTCCTGATCATCTGTAATTATTTCACTTTGAAAAGACATAGTCTGAAAGGCATTTAGCTGTTCTGAACCTCTTAGGATGCAAATTTGGTAAATACATTAATTGTAAGTCATGCCTACTTGAAGAAGAACGTTGGTAGAAAGTCTTGGAGTTATAGCCAGACCAAATGGAAGAGTGACAAAATGAAAGTGCTTGTCCTGAAAGGCAAACCTTAAAATGTGTTAATTAATTTTTATACTGACTCTGCTATACCAGAGGGAGAATAGTCAAAATAGTTTGCATCTTGATAGTAGGAGCCATGAGAAACTCTGTTCAGAGTTTTGAAAACTAAAATATGCCTTTAAGTCCCTTATTTCTAGAGAGCAATAAAAAGGTTTGAGTTAAGCCCTGGGACTATTTCCAACACCGGTACTGGAAATATCACTCAATTTAGTTCAAGGATTAAAGCACATTGAAAGAAGGCATTTGTTTTTACATGGTCCTTTGGCACATGAGATAAAAGAAAACTTCCTCAGGGAGGACCTGATTTGGGGCCTATTCTGTATGCAAGGGAAAATATTAAACCAAACCCCCCAAAAAGGGCATAATCTGTCCTCTGCCAGAAATAGATCTGAGATGGGGAACACACCGTCTTTCAGATTTGGAAGAGGAAGAAGCCTTTTTGAACTGCTTGTTACAATAAGGATTGGACATCCATGAATATCTGAAAGATTCTTGTTTCTGTGAAGAGGAATTTTGTCCTTATACTTTTTGTCCTGAAGGAGAAAGGCTTCCTATATCCAGGCACAGTAGAAAACATACCGCTAGATTTAGAGTTTTGTCGGTAAAAAGCCGCGTAGCTAACGCTGCTTTTTTTCCCAATGCACCCTTCCAACAACGCTGGTATTTAGAGTTGTCTGAGGGGCTGCGTTAGGCTCAAAAAAGGATGCGTTGAGCCTAATTTAGCTCCACTTTAACCCTTAATACCAGCGTTGCTTACGGTAGCGGTAAGCTGGGAAAACGTGCTCGTGCACGATTTCCCCATAGGAAACAATGGGGCAGTTTGGGCTGAAAACAAAACCTAACACCTGCAAAAAAGCAGGGTTCAGCTACCAACGCAGCCCTATTGTTTCCTATGGGGAAACACTCTCTACGTCTGCACCTAACACCCTAACATGAACCCCGAGTCTAAACACCCCTAACCTTACACTTATTAACCCCTAATCTGCCGCCCCGCTATCGCTGACCCCTGCATATTATTATTAATCCCTAATCTGCCGCTCCGGACACCGCCGCAACCTACATTATCCCTATGTACCCCTAATCTGCTGCCCCTAACATCGCCAACCCCTATATTATATTTATTAACCCCTAATCTGCCCTCCCTAACATCGCCGCCACCTACCTACAATTATTAACCCCTAATCTGCCGCCCGCAGCATCGTCGCTACTATAATAAAGTTATTAACCCCTAAACCTAAGTCTAACCCTAACCTTAACACCCCCCTAAGTTAAATATAATTTAAATGAAACAAAATAATATTCCTAAAATTAACTAAATTAATCCTATTTAAAACTATATACTTATCTATAAAATAAACCCTAATATAGCTACAATATAAATAATAATTACATTGTAGCTATTTTAGGATTTATATTTATTTTACAGGCAACTTTGTATTTATTTTAACTAGGTACAATAGCTATTAAATAGTTATTAACTATTTAATAGCTACCTAGTTAAAATAAAGACCAAATTACATGTAAAATAAATCCTAACCTAAGCTACAATTAAACCTAATACTACAATATCATTAAATTAATTAAATAAATTACCTACAATTACCTAAAATAAAATACAATAAAAGAATTCAATCAGCCAATCGGAATTAAGGTAGAAAAAACCTGATTGGCTGATGCAATCAGCCAATCAGATTGAAGTTCAATCCGACTGGCTGATCCAATCAGCCAATCGTATTGAACTTGCATTCTATTGGCTGATCAGAACAGCAAAATTATATATTTTTACAAAAACACTTCCAGATGGGCTATATAAATGGATCTTCAAAAAAAAATCTAGTGTAAAATGTCCCTTTAATAAACAAAGAAATTCAGACAAATAACAGAAAACAATTAATTTATTGTATAAAAACAAATAATTATATGGAAACAATGAGAGACAAAAAGCATTTGAATACTCAACAGTAAGGCTCCACAAACTTTGACATAAATATGAGCAAAATAGTTTAACCCTTTAGAGAGCTTTAAAATAAATAAATCAATTATAATCTCATAAATAAAAATATTGGACTCTATGAAAAATCAAAACTTACCCACTTCCACACAGGGATTCAAATTAAAGATGGCCCCCAATAGCACAGAGGACTGTTACCTCATAAAAATTATACAAAGGATGAAAGCATGGTGGGAAGAATTGAACTGTTACGCTGCCAAATTATACTGTCTGCTATGCTGCGAGGGTGCTCTGAGAAAATGCTGACGGACATTTGGCTGACAGCATTTTGTCCGACGGACATTTGGCAGATGGACAGAATGCCGAAGCATGCTACGAGTTCGGCCGAGGGCAGATACACTCTAATCAGAGCCTCGGGCACCGCAACCACCTCTAGGAACCTAACCATGGGTCCCAGCCCGCACGTCTTGTAATTCTCTGTCTGTGAAATTATCTATCTATCGAATCTATATATTTATATATCTATCTATTGAATCTATCTATCAAATTATCTATCTATTGCATCTATTTATCTATCTAATCTATCTATCTACCTATCTTGTGGCCAGACTGTTATCTGACAGCCACTTGTGTGTCGCACTATTATCTGTCGGTCAAATGTCTGACGGCCAAATGTCTGTTGGCTAACAGTCCGGCCACATGCTGCGAGACATAGGAATAAATGGAGTGCAGTAAATCGAGTCAGTAGTGCAGAGGAGAAAAAATACTGTGTATAGATCGAAAGCATGCAAACAGAATGGGAGCACTCTCAAAAGAACTAAAATATCTGTTTAAAAGAATGAGTGCTAAGTACAAGGCAATAAAATAATTGGAGTGCAAAGAAAAAACAGAGTGGCGAGCTAAGAAAAAGTAAACATGAAAAAATAAAAAATGAACTCTCTCTTTTTTAAGACTTTTTAATAGAATAATATCAGAAAGTAATAGTATCAATTATATTGCAGACAAGTCTCCCATTAACAACTAGACTGGTCAAGTAATAAAGCCTAATGTGTAAAGTGGCATCTCTGCATATTACCCAGTATATTACTATGTTGTACCTCATGAATATTGTACCTGCTAATAACCTACGGGCTATGTGAGTGCATGGATTTGTTCACTTACCTTTAGATGCACCCAGAGCTACATAAAAACTACTTCCAGTAAAGAGCCTATCCAGTGCTATGTACATCACAGAAGAGGATCTAGGTACAGAGTATATTAACCAAACAATATGAGGATGTTAAGGTCCCCATGACACCTGTGGCATGCTTGGGACTAACTCTTTTACTGGGAGTGATTGTGTCACTACCCAATACTCCAATCTCCCATCTGTCATTCAGTAGCAGCTCTCTGAAGGGGAAACATGTGCCTCAAAATTGGTCTTAGAACCCATCTCAGCAAATAATCTGGAGCACCTCAATACTTCACCTTCCTCCTAGGAGCATACCAGGGAGGTGAGAAGAATTAAGTACTCTTGGAGTTTTTCAGAATCTATGCCTCCTCATATTGTCCAGGAGTTGAATACCAGGAGTAATAGCTTGTGGACTCACACCACCTTATAAACTAAATAGGGTTGGTACATCAGCCAAGGGTTACTGGACAGTTGTGAGTTATACATATTGCACGAAAATGAATAGAATAGCTGGGCAGCACAATTTATTTCCCTCCCTTCAGACCCTGCAACATGTGTATGTCATAACAGTTTAGGAAAATCTGCCATGCCTGGAAACCACCCTTTACTCTTTTGGACTGCTTATCCTGTGAGATAAGGTATGGAAAACTGTATTAAGGGATTACATTACTACATTTTAAGTTTACAGTGCAGCAATAAAATAATATCATTCCAAAAGAAGAAAGACGGCTATTCTTCAACTTCAACTCTAACAGTGGTTCAATTACTGAATGTATCATTTGCTTGGATACCAGTATGGAGGATATAAACAATGATTCAAATAAGAAATATGTTCCTAAATTGATACATGTATTTAAGTCCCAATCAATGGGACAGATTGATTGGGACTTAAATACATGGGTTTCAAAACACTATCAACCTCACTCATATGAGATAGGTCTGGAGCATGTTGGAAGGGTAATGTTACACACAGAGGCCCAGATTACGAGTTTTGCATTAGAGGCTATGCGGTGCTAATGAGCAGTTTTCACTCAACGCTCACTTACATGCAGCGCTGGTATTACGAGTTTTTACAAACCCATCGTTAAAAGACAAGAAGTGAGCGTTGAGCAAAATTTTGCTCATTATCACACTCCAATACCAGTGCTGCTTAAGTCAGTGGTGAGATGGCTGAAAAAGGTCTAACATCTGCAAACAAGCAGCGTAAAACTCAGTAACGCAGCCCAATTGATTCCTATGGGGAAATAAAATGTATGTTTACACCTAACACCCTAACATGAACCCCGAGTCTAAACACCCCTAATCTTACACTTTTTAACCCCTAATCTGCCGCCCCCAACATCACCGACATCTACATTATATTATTAACCCCTAATCTGCTGCTCCGGACTCCGTCACCACCTACATTATACTTATGAACCCCTAATCTGCTGCCCCCAACATCGCCGACACCTACATTATATTTATTAACCCCTAATCTTCCGCCCCCAATGTCGCCGCAACCTACCTACACTTTTTAACCCCTAATCTGCCACCCCCAATGTCCCCGCCACTATAAACATATTAACCCCTAAACCGCCGCACTCCCGCCTCGCAAATATTAGTTAAATATTATTAACCCCTAATCTGCCGGCCCTAACATCGCCGCCACCTACCTACATTTATTAACCCCTAATCTGCCGTCCCCAATGTCGCCGCCACTATATTAAAGTTATTAACCCCTAAACCTAACCCTAAACCTAACACCCCCCGACTTAAATATAATTTAAATAAATCTAAATAAATATTCCTATCATTAACTAAATTATTCCTATTTAAAACAAAATTCTTACCTGTAAAATAAACCCTAAAATAGCTACAATATAACTGATAGTTACATTGTATCTAGCTTAGGGTTTATTTTTATTTTGTATTTATTTTAACTAGGTAGAATAGTTACTAAATAGTTATTTACTATTTAATAACTACCTAGTTAAAATAAAGACAAATTTACCCGTAAAATAAAACCTAACCTAAGTTACACTAACACCTAACACTACAATATAATTAAATAAATTAACTAATTTAAATACAATTACCTAAATTAAATTAAATTAAATTAGCTAAAGTACACAAAAAAACAAACACTAAATTATAGAAAATAATAAACAAATTACAGACATTTAAACTAATTACACCTTATCTAATAGCCCTATTAAAATAAAAAAAGCCCCCCCAAAATAAAAAAAAAAACCCTAGCCTAACCTAAACTACCAATAGCCCTTAAAAGGGCCTTTTGCGGGGCATTGTCCCAAAGTAATCAGCTCTTTTACCTGTAAAAAAAAAATACAAACAACCCCCCCAACAGTAAAACCCACCACCCACAAAACCAACCCCCCCAAATAAAATACTAGCTAAAAAAACCTACGCTCCCCATTGCCCTGAAAAGGGCATTTGGATGGGCATTGCCCTTAAAAGGGCAGTTAGCTCTTTTGCCTCCCAAAGTCCCTAACCTAAAAATAAAACCCACCCAATACACCCTTAAAAAAAACCTAACACTAACCCCCTGAAGATCGACTTACCGGGAGACGTCTTCATCCAATCCGGGCGAAGTGGTCCTCCAGACGGGCAGAAGTCTTCATCCAAGCCGGCAGAAGTGGTCCTCCAGACGGGCAGAAGTCTTCATCCAGACGGTATCTTCTATCTTCATCCATCCAGCGCGGAGTCGGTCTATCTTCAAGACATCTGACGTGGAGCATCCTCTTCATCCGATGACTAACACAGAATGAAGGTACCTTTAAGTGACGTCATAAAAGATGGCATCCCTTAGATTCCGATTGGCTGATAGAATTCTATTAGCCAATTGGAATTAAGGTAGAAAAAATCCTATTGGCTGATGCAATCAGCCAATAGGATTGAGCTTGCATTCTATTGGCTGTTCCAATCAGCCAATAGAATGCAAGTTAAATCCTATTGGCTGATTGGATCAGCCAATAGGATTTAACTTCAATCCTATTGGCTGATTGCATAGGATTTTTTCTACCTTAATTCTGATTGGCTGATAGAATTCTATCAGCCAATCAGAATCTAAGGGACGCCATCTTGATTTCTTTTAATTATATTTAAGTTAGGGGGGGTTAGGGTTAGTCTTAGATTTAGGGGTTAATAACTTTAATATAGTGGCAGCGACATTGGGGGTGGCAGATTAGGGGTTAATGAATGTAGGTAGGTGGTGGCGATGTTAGGGATGGCAGATTAGGGGTTAATAATATTTAACTAGTGTTTGCCAGACGGGAGTGTGGCTGTTTAAGGGTTAATATATTTATTATAGTGGCGGCGATGTCCGGTTCGGCAGATTAGGGGATAAAATGTTTCTTTTAGTGTTTGCGATGTGGGAGGGCCTCGGTTTAGGGGTTAATAAGTAGTTTATGGGTGTTAGTGTACTTTTTAGCACTTTAGTTAAGAGTTTTATGCTATGGCATTGTAGTGTAAAACTCTTAACTACTGACTTTAAAATGCGGTACCAGTCTTGACAGGAGAGGGTCTACCGCTCACTTTTTGGCAGACTCGTAATACCGGCGCTATGCAAGTCTGATTGAAAAATGTGGCAACGCAATTTACATAAGCGGATTCGCGATATTTCCAAGTCTGGCCAAAAAAGTGAGCGGTACACCTGTACCTGCAAGACTCGTAATACCAGCGGGCGTTAAAAAGCAGCGTTAGGACCGGCTAACACTGCTTTTTAAGCCTAACGCAAAACTCATAATCTAGCCGAGAGTCTCTTATTAGTGCCTCTTGTATAGTAATGTGAAACCAGTCTTGGTTGGCTTCTTTACTATGTACCCCTGATTCTTTTATATTTTTTTCAATCAATGTAATTCGTGCAAGTGACAGATTTTTTTTAAATGTGTTCATTTGGAAAAATGTCAACAATGATGTTTTACAAAACAATTATGTTTTTAGACCATGGAAACGTTTGATTAGATTTATGTTTACCTCTTTAAGTAGCTTTTCAAATGATTACAACATTGCAGATAGATAATAAACATTTGAAAACACAAGTATATTTTGATTAAATGTATGTTTTACTAGTTTTAAAGGGTTTCCAAATGATTCAGACATTGCAGACAGATAATAAATGTTGAGAAAACACATATATATATATATATATATATATATATATATATATATATATATATGTTACCGCTAAATTGCAGAAATCAGTTATTCTACAGATTATCTAGGTAATGTGCAGATTAACTAGGGTGATCCATTAAAGTGCAGAAAAATTGTTTCATTTCTCAAATTACCTAGGTAATCTGCACATTACCTACTAGGCACTTGTTAAAGTGAAAATAAGATCTTTACTTTAACAACAGCAACATTTCTATACGCAGTGCAGAAATAAGATCTTTGCTGGAACAGCAGCAACGTTTCTGTAATTTGAAAACAGAATTAGCTATGCTACGCACTGGCAGCCGACGCAAATTATGAGAAGTAAAAACAACCGGCGACAAGACCAAACTAAAAGTGGAGGGAGAGGGGGAAGGTGTAGGGAAAGGAAATGAGAGAAACAAACTTTTGAACTTTAACGATATGGAAGCCGTTATTGTGCACATTACCTAGGTAAAATGCGGAAAACTCTTGATTCCGCACGTTAACGGAGCAAATCAGTTAATCTGCAGATTAGCTAGCTAATGTGCACATTAATGGCTTTCAGGCTTTAGCAGAAACATATATATTGACTAGATTTATGTTTTACCTCTTTTTACAGGACTGCACATGATTATATATTAAGGTCCCTAAAATAAAAATTGTAAAGATCCACTAAATAGTTCTTAGTACATGTACATTATGTTTTTTCAGACTTTAGCTTTAAACTGAATATGTCTTGTTAACTGAGTTTAACATATATGCCTAGACAGGCCTGTACTGGTCATTGTGCAAGAGCGACTGGTATGTTGGATCAGTATTTTGTAGCTCTGCCAACTGAGTAATGCAGCAAGTGCTGGCTGTAGCATTTTTTGCCTGGCTATCAGGCAGAGTGGAGACCGAGTACAGCATTTTTTTGCCTGGCTATCAGGCAGAGTGGAGACCGAGTACAGCATTTTTTGCCTGGCTATCAGGCAGAGTGGAGACCGAGTACAGCATTTTTTGCCTGGCTATCAGGCAGAGTGGAGACCGAGTACAGCATGTTTTGCCTGGCTATCAGGCAGAGTGGAGACCGAGTACAGCATTTTTTCACCATCACATACAGCCCTGTCCATGGTGCTTTAGTAACAGAATTGTAACTCTGCCCACTGAGGGCTAGATTACAAGTGGCGTACTAAATCATTTTTTTCCTTGCACTGTTCATAGTAAACGTTTAACGCAGGTGGGTTATAGTGCATTTTACAAGTTGAAAGTAAATTCTTTGCGTGTGAGCGATACCCAGTGCACACTAAACTCTGGACTTTGGATATTGCAACCACGTTAACAACTCCTAATAGACTTCAATGGAGCGTGCTTAAAAAAAAAATAACACTAGCAGCTAAAGCGCTAAACCCAAGGAAGTTATAAATATTTTACATTTGAATGTTCTTCACATAGAAGAAAATGTTATATAGATATATATATATATATATATATATATAAATAATGTTTTATAAAATATATCTCTGTACCTATATATCTATATGATTATATATAGGTATATATATAGGTATATATATATATATATATATATATATATATATATATATATAGGAATATATATACATATATATAAATACAAAAAAAATATTCTATGTGCAGAACATTGAAATGAAAAATATTTACTTTAGATACACATTAAAACAGTTTTTTAAATATTTAAATTATTATATTGTGTTTTGGTGCACATTTTTCTTAACCTTTACACTTTATGCTAGGGGGTCGATTTATCAACCTCCATATCAACCTCCAGGGGCTTGATGCCCCTGTTTCTGTGCGAGCCTTCAGGCTCGCCAGAAACAGAATTTATAAAGCAGCGGTCTAAAGAGCGCGGTTCCATGACTTGTCCGCCTGCTCTAAAGGCTGCGGACAGAAATCAACCTGATCGAATACAATCGGGTTGATTGGCAACCCCTGCTAGTGGCCGATTGGCCGTGAATCTGCAGGGGGTGGCATTGCACCAGCAGTTCACAAGATGTGCAGTGGACATGATACGCTACATCGTATCATGTCCGCTTGCACAATCATAAATATACCCCTAGGTCTTCACTTGCACAAACCTGACATGCGCTAATTTAGTATGCACTCAAGAAAATGCATTTGCTTTCAACTTGTAATACGCGCAAAAGTTAGCACTTGTAATCTAGCCCTGACTAATGCAGCAAGTGTTGGCTGCATTATTTTTTGCCTGGGTATTAGGCTATGTGAAGGCTAAGTACAAAATGTCTCCTCTCTCTCTGCTGCACACACAGCCCGTGCCTTGTGCAGTAACAGCATAATGTGCAAAGAAAAAACAGCAGCAGCAGGTAAGGGGATAAAGAAAATGTTTATTCCAATACACTGGTAGCACAACAATGTTGAAGTTGTGGTAACAAATTCTGTAACTTCCAAGATACATAAAACAACTACAGAAACAAGAGAGAAGGAAGCAGAGAATGCCACATAGTTAAGCCGCAGTTTTCTGGATATTTCAGTTACAAACAAAAACTGAATGGTCTGCATTTATTTTCCACCACCTCCCCTCCTTTATTTTTCTCCATCTTAAGAGTTAATTACATATTTTTGGTAATTAGGAAAAATAGCTGCCATCACTACATAATTGGTAAATTTGAATTTAATTATCCAATTTCATCTTGACTCATTAACAGTAGACTCTTATTAAATTCAGTGTTTATCACTATACGTAATTGAGAGTTTATCACTATACGTAATTAACAGTTTATCACTATACATAATTGAGAGTTTATCACTATACGTAAGTGAAAGTTTATCACTATACGTAATTAGGAGTTTATCACTATACGTAATTAGGAGTTTATCACTATACGTTTAAAGGGACACTGAACCCAAATTTTTTTCTTTTGTGATTCAGATAGGGCATGCAATTTTAAGCAACTTTCTAATTTACTCCTATTATCAAATTGTCTTCATTCTCATGGCTCCAGTAGTAAAATCAAAGACAGCTGTAAGCTCTAGCAATCTCAGTCACTCTTTGCCGTGTATCTTTGTAAATTTACAAAACCTGGAAAGTAGGTTACTCTACCTTTTACTGCACAAGACTATTTTATTTGTATTTTTTTAGAAAGAAAAATGTAAACCATTTGCATATTAAACTATTATTAATGACTGATTGTTGGAAGCATGTTTGCTACCATGAACTCACAGTTACTGGATGACTATCATCTCTTTCTAGCTATGCAGACTTTCTTATGATTGCTTTAATGAGACCCACTTTAATGATTCTATATGGCACCACATTACATTATATCAATGTGAAAATACATAGGAGCCTATCTATCAAGCTCTGAATGGAGCTTGATGCCCCGTTTTTCTGGCGAGCCTGCATGCTCACCAGAAACAGCAGTTATGAAGCAGCGGTCACAAAGACTGCTGCTCCATAACACTGTCCGCCTGCTCTGAGCAAGCGGACAGACATCATCGGAATTCAACCCGATAGGGTTGATTGACACCTCCCTGCAGGGGGCGGCATTGCACCAGCAGCTGTTGTGAGCTGCTGGTGCAATGCTGAATATGGAGAGCATATTGCTCTCCGCATTCAGCGAGGTCTGGCGGACCTGATCCGCACTGTCGGAACAGGTCCGCCAGACTTTGTTAAATAGAGGCCATTGCCTCTTTGCAGTATCTTACTCTCTTAAACTGTCTACATTCAACATTTAATCAAATAATGAATATGCAGCTAAACATGAGAAAACAATATCTTCATAGGTTAAATCAAAAGACAGCTAAACATACAACAGAGCTTGACAGTGCATACTAGAAACATCAACATGTGAGATCTTTACTATGGAATTCAAAAAGGCATACTCCTATTGGTCATCCAAATGTAATAAAGTGCTTTAACTTGTTAATGATTGGGGGAGAGGTTTCTGGGGATGGGCCATGAGTAAAACTTTTTAGATATTTTATTTGATGTGCTTTTCATAATCAAGCATGGTGAGAACTGGGCTTAACTACAGTAATTCTTAGGGTAGCAGGCACAATGGATGATGATCAGAAATGCAGTAGTGTGCTACAGGGGGGCATTTGCCCCCCCCCCCAGGTTAAGCCTTGCCACCAACCCCTGTGCAAAAACATAATGAATCAAGATCGTGTCTTGTGTAACACACTGAGTACTGATAACTTTAAGTGTGAAGTGAGTCTGAATCTTCTTAAACAGTTTTACTGCTCTGGGCCGGTGTTATTTTATGTAATGAGATGAGAGAGAGTTAGTTATGCGCAGTGGCAGCATTCAGTTGGATTTGAAACCCCACCCACCACAAGTGCCTCCTGTCAGCAATACATGCAGTACCACTCCAATACCCCATGCTGCTGCATGATGCCTGGCACTATTTATTCCTCCTTCAGACCAGTTCTACTAGCCAGGTCAGTGGTCACATAACGTTCCTACAGCAGCACACTGAGCAGTGATTTCAAGGATCATGACCGGAGACTGGAGATGAAGAGGGAGGAGCACGGGAAGGAGTAGCACCAGCAGGCACTGGCTGTCTGGCACTCAGTGGCAGCAAACAACAAAGTAAAGAAGTCCTCTCCTGTTGAAGATCATCTCATTCTGGGGTAAGTCACTGTCACACTCACAAAAGGGTACTTACTAATAGATTATGATTACTACATTTAGTTACTCCACTCATTAATACCTCACTATCTCCAGGCCAACCAGACTGTTGCTTGGATCTGCCCTGAGACAACTCAAAATCCCTGTTTATGCTACCCTATGACACTTAGTATATACAGTAGTTCTCAATACAAGAGTGCAATGCAAAGTGCAGATTACACCACCAATCTAATGTTCTTTTTAATAGATGTTCCAATACTTAGTCAATCAGGTTCTACTTTAGTTATGTATACTGATAACCTGATGTCCTGGGACCATTAGCAGCCTGAATCTGCACAGCACATTATATCATAGGATTTGGGTAGGTCTTATTATTGGTGATGTGTTTTAAATATAGTAATAACATTAATGTGTTTCTCCTGCTAATAAAGTTTTGAAGTACTACAACAGTTTTGATACACTTTATTAACATAAAAAAACTTGCGCCTAGATTTAGAGTTTGGCGTTAGCCATCAAAAGCAGCGTTAAAGGGGTCATAATGCTGCTTTTTACCACCCGCTGGTATTTAGAGTCAGGCAGGAAAGGGTCTACCGCTCACTTTCTTTCCGCGACTCAAGGCTACCGCAGATCCCCTTACGTCAATTGCGTATCATATCTTTTCAATGGGATTTGCCTAACGCTGGTATTTCGAGTCTTGGAAGAAGTGAGCGGTAGAGCCTCTACCGACAAGACTCCTACCGCCAAAAAAGGTCAGTAGTTAAGAGCTTTATGTGCTAACGCTGGAACATAAAGTTCTTAACTACTGTGCTATTAAGTACACTAAAACCCATAAACTACCTATGAACCCCTAAACCGAGCCCCCCCATATCGCCAACCCTATAATTATTTTTTTAACCCCTAATCTTCCGACCGGACATCGCCTCCACCTACATTATAGCTATGAACCCCTAATCTGCTGCCCCTAACATCTCCGACACCTACATTATATTAATTACCCCATAATCTGCCCCCCCCCCAATGTCACCGCCACTAACCTACAATTATTAACCCCTAATCTGCCGCCCGCAATGTCGCCACTACTATAATAAAGTTATTAACCCCTAACCCTCTTACCCTAACCCTAACACCCCCTAACTTAAATATCATTTAAATTAATCTAAATAAATTTACTATCATTAAATACATTTTTCCTATTTAAAAATAAATACTTACCTATAAAATAAACCCTAATATAGCTACAATATAACTATTAGTTACATTGTAGCTATTTTAGGATTTATATTTATTTTACAGGCAACTTTGTATTCATTTTAACTAGGTACAATAGCTATTAAATAGTTAATAACTATTTAATAGCTACCTAGTTAAAATAATTACAAAATTACCTGTAAAATAAATCCTAATCTAAGTTACAAATACACCTAACACTACACTATCAATAAATTAATTAAATAAATTAACTACAATTAGTTAAACTAAAATACAATTAAATAAACTAATCTTTAATAGAAAACCCCCCCACTAAATTACAGAAATTTTTTTTTTTTACAAGAAGTTTAAACTAATTACACCTAATCTAAGCCCCCTAATAAAATAAAAAGCCCCCCAAAATAATAAAATGCCCTACCCTATTCTAAATTGCAAAGTAATCAGCTCTTTTACCAGCCCTTAAAAGGGCATTTTGCGGGCATTGCCCCAAAGTAATCAGCTCTTTTACCTGTAAGAAAAAATACACCCCCCCAACATTAAAACCCACCACCCACATACCCCTACTCTAACCCACCCAAACCCCCCTTAAATAAACCTAACACTAACCCCCTGAAGATCTCCCTACCTTGAGTTGTCTTCACCCACCCTAGCCGAATTCTTCATTCAAGCGGAGCAAAAAGATGTCCTCCATCCGGTAGAAGTCTTCATCCAAGTGGGGTCTTCTATCTTCATCCATCCGGAGCGGAGCCATCTTCCATCCAGCCAACGTGGAGCCATCCTCTTCAACCGACGGACTAATGACGATTGACGGTTGCTTTAGGAGCTGATAGGATTCTATCAGCCAATCGGAATTAAGGTAAGAAAAATCTGATTGGCTGATTGTATTTATTTTTACAGGTAAAAGAGCTGATTACTTTGGGGCAATGCCCCGCAAAAGGTCCTTTTATGGGCTGGTAAAAGAGCTGATTACTTTGTAATTTAGAATAGGGTAGGGCATTTAATTATTTTGAGGGGCTTTTTCATTTTATTAGGGGGCTTAGATTAGGTGTAATTAGTTTAAACTTCTTGTAAAAAAAAATTATTTTCTGTAATTTAGTGTTTTTTTTGTATTAAAGATTAGTTTATTTAATTGTATTTTAGTTTAGCTAATTGTAGTTAATTTATTTAATTAATTTATTGATAGTGTAGTGTTAGGTGTATTTGTAACTTAGGTTAGGATTTATTTTACAGGTAATTTTGTAATTATTTTAACTAGGTAGCTATTAAATAGTTATTAACTATTTAATAGCTATTGTACCTAGTTAAAATAAATACAAAGTTGCCTGTAAAATAAATATAAATCCTAAAATAGCTAAAATAGATTAATTTAAATGATATTTAAGTTAGGTGGTGTTAGGGTTAGGGTTAGACTTAGGTTTAGGGGTTAATAACTTTATTATAATAGTAGCGACGTTGCGGGCGGCAGATTAGGGGTTAATAATTGAAGGTAGGTGGCGGCGATGTTAGGGAGGGCAGATTAGGAGTTAATACTATTTATTATAGTGTTTGCAAGGCGGGAGTAGTAGTCTCTGGGGTCTAGCAGAAGAGTGCATGATCCTTGTGATCCTTTCATAGGTCCCTCTTTATTTTGGACTTACTAGACACGGCTTACTGTCAGAGAGACTGGAAGTTTGGAGAGAATTTGGCTCACAGTGTCTCTCAGAGAGACTGGTCTGAGAGAGAATTTGGTTCACTGTCTGTCAGAGAGACTGGGAGTGCATTTGGCTTACTCGGTGAGCCAAATTCTCTCCCAGTCTCTCTGACAGACAGTGAGCCAAATTTTTTCCCAGTCTCTCTGACAGACAGTAAACCAATTTCTCTCCCAGTCTCTCTGACAGTGAGCAAAATTCTCTCTCAGTCTCTCTGACAATGAGACAAATTCTCTCCCAGTCTCTCTGACAGTGAGCCAAATTCTCTCCCAGTCTCTCTGACAGACAGTGAGCCAAATTCTCTCCCAGTCTCTCTGACAGTGAACCCCTTACAAGAACTGCTGGTGCAATAATAAATGCTGACATCATATGCTGTCAGCATTTATTGATGTGCCGTGGACATGATAATCTACACCGTATCATGTCTGCTTGCACATTAATAAATTGACCCCTGGGAGAGAATTTGGTTCACTGTCATAGAGACTGGTAGAGAAATGATGATAAAACAAATGCAAAGTAAAGTAAAAACACATTAGCTCGGTGAGTGTTGTCACTTCTGCCACCTTGTCAGCCATAGATACCAAAAAAAAACATGACAGGTGACTGGGGAAGAAAGGACAACTCTTGACAGCTTGTCTTTTAAGTATTAGGTTAGTAGAATAAAAAGGTATCATTGCATCCTGCATTACTCTGGTATTTTGGAATTATATATATATATTTATTTATTTAGTTTATTTTCAATTGTATGATTTAGTGGTGAAAATTATTAGTGCACCCCCAGTTTGACTGTGGTATCTTATGTGCCCCCCCCTATATTTTGCTCCTAGAGTCACCACTGCAGAAATGTATTGTGCATGCTCCTACTTGATCAGAAATAATTATTTAGTCCAGTCATTCCAAGCACAACTTATGCTTTGCTGCATCAGACACAAATAGAAAGTATATTTGAAAATAGCCACCCCATAATGTCCCACTGAGTAATATAATGTTACTTATAAAAATAATTCATCTTTGGATTTACAGAGAAGTATTGGCAATTTAAACAACACCTGGCAACTAAATAGCTTTCTTTAGCTTCTATACAAAATCTGCAGAACATGCTTATGTCCATGACTATTAGACTTGAAGCCACTGAATGGCAGACAGGAAGGGACATCTAAGAAACAGGAATCAGTTGCTGACTCCTCCTCTACTTCAACTAGGGTTGCCACCTCAGCCATGTTTTCCTGGACAGTTATGAGTTACACATGCTGCAAGGTAGGCAGGGAGGAACATGCATTGTGCCACTTGACAGCACATGCTGCTGCTGTATAACACTATTCATGTTCCTCCCTGCACAGCATGTACTATGTGTAACTAATAACTGTCCCTGAAAACATGGCTGGGGTGACAACCCTAACTGCAACCTGCGTCATCTGCATTACTACCATTTTAAAGGAACACTGGTCCTAAAATATTCAGATACGCATTTAAATGTATTTATTTTTATTAAAAAAAAAAGTTAAATGAATTTTAAAAGGTTGGTAGTAAGCAATACAGCCTTAGCATGGTAATGAGCAGCAGATCAGAACCATGTGCATGGTAACATCAAGCACTGAATGCTAATTGTGCTCTAGGTACCAAGCACAAAGCTGTCAATCAGTCACTGCTCATAAACAATTGGAGCAAGCACACTTCCCAATATTAAGTAAAAACCTTTTTTTTATAGACTGCATATGCAGGGGCTTAATTTCCCTTCAAGTAAAACTTTTAAATCTAAACAGAAACTAATACGACAATTTCAGCTGTCTACTTCCTCCTAAGGTGAACTTGCTTGTATTAATCCCATAGCTTTATTTCTAGAGAGGGAAGCATTTCTGCAAATGTAATAAGTCTAGTCAGGACAGGAGCATCTATTTTTTAAAAACATCAAACAAACAAAAAAACTATAATATATTTTGAAAATAAAGATGGAGGAGAGAAGATGAGTAAAGAGTAATTATAGTTGTAGGTATATATCTGTCTAACTAGGACATAGCTGGTAACAATTTATATGTGAGGGAAAGAACAAAATAAAGCAACAGGGAACCAGCAATGTGGCATCCACTGCCCATATTAATTTCACAATAGAATATATGCTTAGCCTGGGCCTTCCCCTTTGCTCTAACACAGTTTGAAGTCTGCCACTCAATACTTCGGAAGCTGCTTTTGTAGATTCATAATTCAAATGGTCTAATAACTCAAACCACATTAAACACATCTTGTTTTTTGTACAAAATTTGTGCTCGTCCCAAACTCCCTAGAGAGACCAAAAATCAAATTCTGTAACCTGCAAATGCTGCAAATCAAACAGCTGGTTAAAAAAATTGCAGCCTAGAACAACTAGATTTCAGATTTTACTGTTTAGCCTTTCTAGGGAGCATGGAACACAGCAACATTTTCTGGAATATGAATTGTTTTGATATCTACAAATATTAAAATGTCCATATAAAGAAAAAACAGAATTTATGCTTACCTGATAAATTACTTTCTCCAACGGTGTGTCCGGTCCACGGCGTCATCCTTACTTGTGGGATATTCTCTTCCCCAACAGGAAATGGCAAAGAGCCCAGCAAAGCTGGTCATATGATCCCTCCTAGGCTCCGCCTACCCCAGTCATTCGACCGACGTACAGGAGGAAATATGCATAGGAGAAACCATATGATACCGTGGTGACTGTAGTTAGAGAAAATAATTCATCAGACCTGATTAAAAAAACCAGGGCGGGCCGTGGACCGGACACACCGTTGGAGAAAGTAATTTATCAGGTAAGCATAAATTCTGTTTTCTCCAACATAGGTGTGTCCGGTCCACGGCGTCATCCTTACTTGTGGGAACCAATACCAAAGCTTTAGGACACGGATGAAGGGAGGGAGCAAATCAGGTCACCTAAATGGAAGGCACCACGGCTTGCAAAACCTTTCTCCCAAAAATAGCCTCTGAAGAAGCAAAAGTATCAAATTTGTAAAATTTGGCAAAAGTGTGCAGTGAAGACCAAGTCGCTGCCTTACAAATCTGGTCAACAGAAGCCTCGTTCTTGAAGGCCCATGTGGAAGCCACAGCCCTAGTGGAGTGAGCTGTGATTCTTTCAGGAGGCTGCCGTCCAGCAGTCTCATAAGCCAAACGGATAATGCTTTTAAGCCAAAAGGAAAGAGAGGTAGAAGTTGCTTTTTGACCTCTCCTTTTACCAGAATAGACACCAGCCCTAGTGGAGTGAGCTGTGATTCTTTCAGGAGGCTGCCGTCCAGCAGTCTCATAAGCCAAACGGATAATGCTTTTAAGCCAAAAGGAAAGAGAGGTAGAAGTTGCTTTTTGACCTCTCCATTTACCAGAATAGACAACAAACAAAGAAGAAGTTTGTCTGAAATCTTTAGTGGCCTCTAAATAGAATTTTAGAGCACGGACTACGTCCAAATTGTGTAACAAACGTTCCTTCTTTGAAACTGGATTCGGACACAAAGAAGGTACAACTATCTCCTGGTTAATATTCTTGTTGGAAACAACTTTCGGAAGAAAACCAGGCTTAGTACGCAAAACCACCTTATCTGCATGGAACACCAGATAGGGCGGAGAACACTGCAGCGCAGATAACTCAGAAACTCTTCTAGCAGAAGAAATTGCAACCAAAAAACTCTTAGCCATCTCTGTGGAGATGTTGCCTGTGCAACGGCAAAGAGAATGACTGGGGTAGGCGGAGCCTAGGAGGGATCATATGACCAGCTTTGCTGGGCTCTTTGCCATTTCCTGTTGGGGAAGAGAATATCCCACAAGTAAGGATGACGCCATGGACCGGACACACCTATGTTGGAGAAACAAGAAACACAGATTACTTTCTCTTTTTGAATTTATAACCCTTATGGCACCCAGTCACGTGCATTTTACAGAAAATAAACAATCATATAGAGACATATGTGAATCTTATTAAATATGTTCAATTGTATCTACAATAAAAAAACTTTCTAACTGACATTAAAAAAAACTATACCTGAAACAACATGAATGGCAAATTATCAAAAAATTGTGAAACAATACAATAACTATACTCAATCAGATCATATGTTTCCCTAAAAATATATGCTTACAAAACAGCTCTTTCAGAGAGGCAATATCAAAAAACCTAATCTAGTTAGTATGCACACACTCTTTTCAGTCTACCTGACAATTGTACAGCCTTTAGCCTGCAGCCAAATGATTGTTATTCTTGCCTACATCTCACATACCCACTTCACATAAACACTTTATTCAAAGAAATAAGTATTTAAAACTTGAAAGGCTTACAATTGGAATGTCTCATTGTACTTTGGAGACCAGGTGTTGCTTTTTGTCTTGGTTCCAAATTTTCTTTTCTTATCGCTGAGATTAGGGCCCAATGCATAGACTTCCACAAACGGCCGGAACATAGCAGTAGTTTGCCAAATTAAGCCATTGAGAGCTACAACTGCAAAAGGAATTATATAATTGAGAAAACAGCTAACATATTTTTTTTAGTTTAAGAAGCATACATTTTTTTCAGCACAAAAGCACAAGCATTTCTACTCCACTACTAACAATAAAGACATTAAATATAATGTAATGAAAATAACATTTATTGTAAGCAAACCTTTTACTGTAATTTTGTGTTCTCCGTTTCCAGGGTGAGTGAAGATATCCACTTGAACTGAAATCTCTCCCACTGAGCTTTCTGTGGACAAACCTAAAACACAAAAGACAATAGTGTTACATCTACAGTGTTTAGCTAAGAAAACCAGATATTTTTTTAAACAACCAGAAATTGTTAATCTGCTTAACATAAAACTTTGATTACTGATTTTTTTAGTTGCACCAATTATTAAAATATTTTGCACAGATCAATAACCTTGCTCACAAATTGTGAATATTTCTTTTTTCAAACAGGTAGAATCTGGATAAGGAAAAATTGAGCACTTCTCAGATTATGTGCCCAACACACATTTGGCAATCAGCAAGTGTCAGCTTGCCAATTGCCACTTAAAAATTGCTAAAATACACTGTTTACTCATAGATGGTATTTGTACTTCTGTTTATAAATCTGAACAGATAAAATCAGTAGTTTTTCTTCTGAACACCATTCATTTTTCTACTGAATAAAATCACTACATTGCCCTGCAACTACAGAAATACAGAACACATCCAGTATTCACCTGCATTAATTAAATATTTATTATACAAATGTATTTTTATTACACAAATATATGTGTGTGTGTGTATATGTATATATATATATATATATATATATATATATATATATATATATATATATAGTATTTATTTCTAGCACTGCAGAATCTGTTGGCGCTCTACAAATAACCGATAATAATAATAATATGTATATACATATATTTATATATATGTATATATATAAATATATATATATATATACATACAGATATACAGCTTCAGTATGTCACAGTACATGTTGGCATTCATGGTTCCCTCAATGAACTGTAGCTCCCCAGTGCCCGGCAGAACTCATGCAGGCCCAGACCATGACACTCCCACCACCATGCTTGACTGTAGGCAAGACACACTTGTCTTTGTACTCCTCACCTGGTGGCCACCACACACGCTTGACACCATCTGAGCCAAATAAGTTTATATTGGTCTCATCAGACCACAGGACATGGTTCCAGTAAGCCATGTCCTTAGTCTGCTTGTCTTCAGCAAACTGTTTGCAGGCTGTCTTGTGCATCATCTTTAGAAGAGGCTTCCTTCTGGGATGATAGCCATGCAGACCAATTTGATGCAGTATGCGGCGTATGGTCTGAGCCATAGGTGTCACTATAGGGGGGGCAAGGGGGGCTATTGCCCCCACTAATTTAATGCTTGCCCCCCTGTGCACCCCCACTGAATTAAAACAATTAGGCAGCCATACTCCCAATAGTCTCAGGTTGTGTGTCCTAGTGAGACTGCCTGCTTTAGTCCTGCATTGCCCCCCCTGTCACTAGCGCTGGTCACATTTTTAAAACATTTTTAGATTTTTTTTCTGGGATAAAGATGTTGCTACGATATTACAAGATTAACAGCTAGTTCCCAAAAGATAATTAACCCTTGCTTCCTCCATGGTTACATCAAGTACAGTGATGATCAAAATAAATAGCACAGAGAGCAGAAGGCAGAGCTGATCATCAGAATACAATTTTTTTCTTCCTAAAAAAACTTTATCATTTGTTTGCATCAGTCACTGCCTGCTGTGACATCACAAGTAAATGGATGGGAACTAGAGATTACAATTTAAGCTCTAATATCCCAGATTCTGCAAGGTATGTTTTACCTTTGATTTATTTTCATTATTTTTAATACTGTTCTTTGGTAAAATATATGGGTAACATATATGAGAGCACTAATACACATGTAGTATATATTAATATACACATTTCTCTCAAAGAGAGAAGTAAACAAGTAAGGTTATTTAACAGGTTATTTTAAGTACAAATTAAACTTAACTTTTATTAAACAGAAGTTAAAAGATCTTTTAACTTGTTATTAGTAAAAGTTATGTTTTATTTGTACAAGTCCCTGTAATTACAACTTACATGATAAGTTCTTTAAATATATTTACTTTTTTCCCTTCTCTCTTTGAGGGAAATTGGTATATTAAAATATATATTAAAGATATAAGGTACTCTCCAACTACATATATGTTATGGTTAATAATTAATATGGGTGAGTGGGGGAAAAAGTGTAGAGAAGTATAATTGATACATTTGAATCTCTTGAGGGATATTGCAATTCTTTTTTCAGTACATATATTATATACCTTATATTTCAACTTCTTTACCAAAGCCCATAAGTTGCTCCTCACATAAATGCAGTAAAGTATTTTCTGTATGCTCTGATAAACATACAAAAGCAAAATATTTCATCACATAATGATAATTTAAAAAAAGCCTTACTTATTAATTTTTAAATTACAATGAGATACTATCAGCCTATATAGTCCTATTGCTGTTTTAGGTTTTGTATATACAAATCAAAACTCGGGTAACTGGGAGAAAGGTGTCTCTCCAAATGTTGAGAGGTATGGTAAAAGTGCCTGCCAATAGGAAGGCAGGGCCACGGTAAGTATACACCTATGGGAAGAAAGCTTTGAAAAGAGCTTGCAGTAGGAGGCAGAAATTACAAGCTCCTTGGTGTTGAACCCAGCACTGACTATTACTCTTTAACCTCTCTCTCTTAGGCCTGTGAGCAGTTAAGTGCATGCTACACTTTGATTTTTATTTCAGTAAAGTGCATGCCACACTTTGCTTTTTCTTTCAGTAAAGTGCAAGCTACAGACCGGGCTTTTTCAGTGAAGACAGGAAACGTGTGTCACTTAAGGTTGCTCTCTTTTTCAGTAGACAGCGCTCCTTTATACTATTGCAGTGCAGACCAAGCCCTGCAGTGCTATTACAGAGCCAGTTAACTGTCACTGGAGGAGTATAGCACTAATATGTACAAATTTAGGGCAAGAGTTTATTTTTTGTCTGCCTCTCTTTTTGTTTGTTTAGGCATCAGATTAAAACCTAAACACACAACTGAGCTGCAGAGAAAAATAACAAGGCAAAAAGATATTAACAAGAATATTTGAAAAATATTTACCAGACTATGTCTTTAGCATATTTACAACAGATAAATGTTTGATTGTGACTTAATCTGTTTGTGCCATGTGATTGTGTGTATGAGTCTGTGTGTGTATGAGTATGTGTGTGTGTATGAATCTGTGTGTGTGTGTATGAGTCTGTTTGTGTGTATGTGTGTGTATGAATCTGTGTGTATGAGTATGTGTGTGTGTCTGAGTCTGTGTGTGTGTGTGAGTCTGTGTGTGTGTGAGTGTTTGAGTCTGTCTGAGTGTATGAGTCTGTGTTTCTGTGTGTATGTATGAGTCTGTGTGTGTGAGAGAGAGTCTGTGTGTGTGTATGAGTCTATGTGTATATGAGTCTCTGTGTGTGTGTGTGTGAGTCTGTGTATGTGTGTGAGTCTGTGTTTGTGTGCGTATGAGTCTGTGTGTGTATGTCTGTGTGTATGAGTCTGTCTTTGTGTATGAGTCTGTCTGTGTGTATGAGTCTGTCTGTGTGTATGAGTCTGTGTGTGTGTATGAGTCTGTGTGTGTGGTGAAAATTATTAGTGCCCCCCCCCCCCAGTTTTGACTGTGGTATCTTATGTGCCCTCCCCTATATATTGTTCCTAGTCGCCACTGGGCTGAGTGCTGACAGGCTGATCCTCCATCCGTTCAACCTCTGCAGCAATGCTGGCAGCACTCATACGTCTATTTGCTAAAGACAACCTCTGGATATGACGCTGAGCACATGCACTCATCTTCTTTGGTGAACCATGGCGAGGCCTGTTCTGAGTGGAACCTGTTCTGTGAAACCGCTGTATGGTCTTGCCCACCGTGCTGCAGCTCAGTTTCAGGGTCTTGGCAATCTTCTTATAGCCTAGGCCATCTTTATGTGGAGCAACAATTCTTTTTTTCAGATCCTCAGAGAGTTTATGTGCCATGAGGTGCCATGTTGAACTTCCAGTGACCAGTATGAGAGAGTGTGAGAGCGAGAACACCAAATTTAACACACCTGCTCCCCATTCACACCTGAGACCTTGTAATACTAACAAGTCACATAACACGGGGAGGAAAAATGGCTAATTGGGGCCAATTTTGACATTTCCACTTAGAGGTGTACTCACTATTGTTGCCAACGGTTTAGACATTAATGGCTGTGTGTTGAGTTATTTTGAGGGGACAGCAAATTTACACTGTTATACAGGTAGTACAAAAATGTGAGGGGTGTACTCACTTTTGTGAGATACTGTATATATATATATATATATATATATATACACACAGACACACATTCGGGTTCATATTACATTATAGTTTTCTATCTAGTATTGTGGCATTGACTGCTCTGGTTTTGGACGTCACATACTGATTTTAAGCTCCTTATACTTGCCCTGACGCTGAACATTACAGCTGTGGATGATGCTGGGGACAGTTGGTAGTTAATAATGTGTGCAATTTTTTTAGAAAATATATTATGTGATTTGTTTATGTTGGTGGACATCATGGACATGTTTGATTATTGGGGGTTGTGGGGCTTTGCTAAATTGGAAGGATTTAAGTTTGAGGCTAGCCTTCGTAAAGATTAGGGCTCTTCAGCTGGATGACATTTACTCTCATGGCAGGTGGCAAAGTCAGCTTTTTGAAACATAGAGCATGACAGTTTGTTGGTTCTTGTTTGACTAGGTTCTTTTGATTTGATTCTTTAAAATTTGAAAGTTTTATGTTTTTCTATTGTATTGTGATTCTGTTCTGGAGTAGGAGATGAAGTGTGAGGTAAGTAATAGGCCACAACTGGACTAAGTCTCACGTAATTTAAATCTGACAAAAAATATGGAGGATATTGGGGTTTTACAGACATGCTAAAAATACCCACCTTCCATGAAGAGAAAGAAGCCCATATGCTTAGTTTCATGCCCCCAAAATGTCTCTTTCTCAAAGTAATATTTTACTTTTTTGAGCTTCCATGGCAGTGCTATTGCCACTTTGCTGCCTATCGAGTGATCAAACTTGTTCAGAATTAAGGTTGTATATGGATTCATAAATAAAAGTTATATTTTAAACCTTTTGAGCTTCCTGTTTGCCACTGTAAGTCACATTATTACCGTCATTATTTGCTGCCAATCTGGAGAAGCCCATTGTTCTAAATAAAGCTACCCCCCATTCCCCCTAAATAAGCCCCATAATATTATTTATAAATAAACACAATCACAATAAACACATGTATTATTCTATAACTATTCACCAATGCTGAACACTATTAACCATAATTTCAACCCCAAACCATAATTAACCATAACTGAAAGATTGCCTAAAATTTATAGCTCCCCTCCACCATTAAGCATAACTGTGAAATATTCAAAGACAAAGTGGGCACTTAACATCTCCACTATACCTAAACACTTTGCCAGCTGAAACACCCACTACATAGCATTTAACAGACTGTCACTACAAGGATTGACCCATCCATTAGCCTACACCTTAAGTGTAAAACACCTGGGGGTCGATCCGATATAAAGCGTCGTCGGAATTCGGCGGACGCCATCTTGGATGACGTCATTTAAAGGTACATCATTCCAAGTTCAGCAGTCGGCCGGGATGGATGCTCCGCGGTGGCGGAGCGAAGAAAGAAGATTGAAGATGCCGCCGGAAGAATGAAGACTTTGCTGCCGCTTGGAGGAAGACGTCGCCGGAGGAAGAATTCTTCTTTGCCGCTTGGAGGAAGACATCGCCCGGATCGGATCAGGAGTTCGGCCCGGTGTGGTGAAGACAAGGTAGGGAGATCTTCAGGGGGGTAGTGTTAGGCTTTTTTAAGGGGGGTTTGGGTGGGTTTAGAATAGGGGTATGTGGGTGGTGGGTTGTAATGGGGGGGGGGTATTGTATTTGTTGTATGCAAAAGAGCTGAATTCTTTGGGGCATGCCCCACAAAAGGCCCTTTTAAGGGCTGGTAAGGTAAAGAGCTTTGAAATTTGTTGAATTTAGAATAGGGAAGGGAATTTTTTTTATTTTGGGGGTTTATTATTTTATTAGGGGGCTTAGAATAGGTGTAATTAGCTTAAATATCTTGTAATCTTTTTTTTATTTTTTGTAATTTAGTGTTTTTTTTTTTTTTTGTAATTTAGTTTAGTTAATTTAATTGTATTTTTAGATAGATGTTAGTAGTTTATTAAATTTATTGATAGTGTAGGTGTATTTGTAACTTAGGTTAGGATTTATTTTACAGGTAATTGGGTAATTATTTTAACTAGGTAGATATTAAATAGTTAATAACTATTTAATATCTATTATACCTAGTTAAAATAATTAACAATTTACCTGTAAAATAAATATTAACCCTAACATAGCTACAATGTAATTATTAATTATATTGTAGCTATTTTAGGGTTTATTTTATAGGTAAGTATTTAGATTTAAATAGGAATATTTTAGTTTATAAATGAATTAGATTAATTTAATATAAATTTAGTTAGGGTTAGATAGAGTTAATATAGTTAATATAAATACTATAGTAACTATATTAACTATATTAACCCTAATATAATTAGGGTTAATATAGTTAATATATATAATGTAACAACTATATTAACTATAATATACTTAGGGTTAATATAGATAATATAGCTGGCGGCGGGGTAGGTAGATTAAATTAGGGGTTAATCATTTTAATAGAGATGGCGGCGGTGTAAGGGGCTTACATTAGGGGTTAATAATTTTAATATAGATGGCGGCGGTGTTAGGGGCTCACTTTAGGGGGTTATAGATATAATATAGCTGGCGGCGGGGTATGGGAGCGGCGGTTTAGGGGTTAATAATTTTATTAGGTTGCGGCGGGGTAAAGGAGCGGCGGTTTAGGGGTTAATAGCATTTTTATTGTTAGGATAGTGAGGGGGGATAGCGGATAGAGGGTTAGACAGTGCGGGCTATGTTAGGGAGGCGTGTTAGACAGTGCGGGCTATGTTAGGGAGGCGTGTTAGACAGTGCGGGTGTTTTAAACTTTAGTCAGGTTTTATAGGCGCCGGCAGTTTCTAACGTGGCGCAAGTCACTGGCGACGCCAGAAATTTGTACTTGCGCAGATTTCTGGACATCGCTGGTTTGTGAGACTTACGGCACGTTAGCATCTGACGGCGACCTATATGGGATGGCTCGAGTTGCGAGCTGAAACTGCGGGCGACGCCGGTTCCCTCGCTTGCGCCGCAAACTGCGATCGATATCGGATCGCGCCCCTGGATGTAGGTTCTAACCTTAATTCTTGTTTCATTGTTATTCACATTATATATTTGACATAGCTCCTCTACTTCACCTCCAATAAAACAATATCTTATTTTTGAGAAACAACTTCAATCTTCATCTTCAGCCACTTCCAACCATGTTTACTACAACAATCCTAGCGTAGGATTATTTTTAATCCTGATAAAGCAATTAAATGGGATTTGGGCCCTTTCCTATTTTGATTGTTTGAATTATATTTGACAGAGTTTGATCATCAAACAGATATTTGAAAACGTTGTGCATTATTGCTTTTTGAATGGTTGGAACAGGATTTATATGGTGTTAACATGATGTTGGTACTATATCTTATTTGGGACACCTTGTTGTGTATATATATATATATATATATATATATATATATATGTATATATATATATATATTTTTTTTTTAATTTAATATACACACATTACTATAATATCATATGTGTGTGTTGTGACACAGAGACATATATTGCCTCTCTTAAACCTAATCTAATTATTTATGTGGTCACTCTGATGTATAACTACTAATTTATCTATTATGCCAATGATATTCTTTGTAACTATGGGATCATTTTTGTGATCTCATATGCTTCATTCGTATACAGGCATAGTACACAAGCCTCAGTGTGAGGTTTTCAACATGATTGGTATATAGTGGGTTAACATTACCATTACATCTCATGTATGCATTGTAATTGTCCTTTTATCCATTACGTATATGATCATTCAGTTATGTTTAACTAAATTTACAATATGTTCTGCAATTTAACATTTTACAATCATTGAATGCCCTATGTATGTTCACGCTAAGTATGACTATTCTTAGCAAACTTGCTAACAGATTCTTGCACTTTTCTCTTTGACTCTATTTGAGATGAGCCTTAAGCATTCTAGCAATTGATTGGTAGTTACAGTGGTAGGTGTGCATTTTTTAACCTTTAGGAGTATGGGGTACCCTTTTTAATGAAGTGCATAGTGTTTCCTATCAGGCTATGATTTTGGCTAAGAGCCGAAACGCGTAAGCCGGTTGCACTGCAGCCACCACTATCTTTGCATGCTGTGTTTTCCTTTTAACATGCTGGAATAAAGTTTTGGATTTTACTCTGCAGCAAGACGCTTCCTCTTCTTTAACATGATGTGAAGCCATAAAATTTGAAAATAGCTAAAGAAACAGGAACATCATTGACTAGTGCAATAAGACCAATAAAAATTAGAATCTATCTCAATATGTTCCATTTAAGGATGGTTAAAAAGATGGGGTTATAAGATAACCGGAGGAATTAAAAGAAAAAAACCAACAACATAGTAATAGGATAACAAAGATAGGAAGGTTGTATCCATGGTTAAGCATTATGGTAAAGGACATGCCAAGGATGTTAAATTACTGTTTAAAGCTTTATTGTATTATTCCATCTTTTCAATATCCTTCTCAATTCAAGAGTTACCTAAAAAAAACAGATTTAGATTTTTTGCAGTTTGCTCACAACATATTTTTTCTCATGTCCTAGAATTTATGTGATAGGTACCTTTAAGATACCGATGTATACCAATGACTTTACTGGCAAGGAATTTAATTTGGGGATTTTATTTGATCAAGTCATTTGTTTGTTATGGAAATAGATTACCTATTGATGGCAAAAGTAAAGTGTATTTTTTTTGCATTCTTCTTGTGTCACTAACATTTGGATTGACATATATTATTCTTAATGAGTTGACCTGTGTTTGTCTGTCAGCTGTTCATTTTTGTGAGAATGGTTGCTAAAAACAGATCAGCCTGTTGGTGGTTGACCTATTTTTTTTAGTTATTTGTGTAAAGTTCTTTGTGCACTGTTACTAATTTTGAATATTTTGAATGTTAGTTGCCTTTGTATACGGAACATAATGTGACAGTTGTGATTACTTAACATTAGCAGGTTAAACAGCCACACTGAAGGGATTTTACAAAATGAGAAGATAATACTATAGAAGGGCAATTTCATTTCAACTGCTTTTTTCAAATTATTGACATATTTTTCAAATTAACTTTTAATTATTTATTTTGGGTGATTCCCCTAGTCATTAACCTTAAAAAAATGATAATCTTCAACATTACATAACAAAGCTGTAGTTTTTAAAGGTTCACTCAAGCCAAAATAAAGTTTTTATGATTCAGAAAGAGCATAGAATTTTAAGGCACTTTCCAATTTACTTACTTGTTATACACACTTTCTGGGGAACAAGATCCTACTTAGCATGTGCAAAAGGGGTATACGTTTACTAGTCTGTGATTGGCTGATGTCTGTCACATGATACAGTAGGGCCAGAAAATATGGGGGGGGAATAAATTTGTCAGAAAAAAATCTATTGCCTATTTAAATTTTAAAGTAAGTGTTATTGCATTGTCTTTTTACTATGCACTTGTTAATTATGTAATTCTAATGCATTGAGTAGTTCTTTAAGGGAACCAGACACCAGATTAACCTTGGTTTTATGGTATAATTTAGACAACCAACATTACAATAGACTGTACGTATGCTGATAGGCATAGTTTGGAAAGCTGCATTACTTGTTAAAGCAGAAAAAAAAAAATTAAGTCATAGTACATGCAAAAAATATTTTTCAAAGTTTAGAACATATGTTTATAAAGTTTTAGCAAAACAAATTGATTGTAAAATGGATAATACTGTATCTAAATGAAAATTTTAAGGTTACAATTGTCTTGTTTTTATTTAAGTTTTTCACCTAAAACTTTGTCAGACAGGTTGATTTCTTTTCACGTAATTGACATATTTATGCAACATTATTATTATGATTTACCATTATTCTACAAATATTATTTTATTTCTTTTTTTTTGTCTAAATTTGACATCACTGTCTAAAGGATTTCAAAGTTTACGTCCTCACCAAGCTTCCCAAAGCTTTAATTTCTGGCCATCTGCTGTTTAAAGGTTTGACAGGCTCATTTTTGGGAACATTTGCTAAACAATGGTATAATTTATAAGAACAGATGGATTTATCTGGCTGGATATTTGGTTTAAAGAAACTGTCTTCTCTACCATCAGCAAAAAGCTGTGATGGCAAGTATTGAATACATTTATAAAATGCAATGTTTTCAAATACATTTTAAGCAAAATTGTTAATTAATATTCACATCATTCCATATGACAGAATGGCTGCAAAATGTAATTTATATTTCTTCTCTACAATGTAAGAAAGAGCCTGGAGCATCATAGTTTCCCAAACAAATGTGCAGTTCTGTATATAAAATATGGTTGTACTTACAGCCTTTGAAATTAAAGTTCTCTGAAAGCCGGTCTTAAGTTAGATGAAAATCTAACAGTTCAGACTACAGAATGAATATGTTAATCAGATACATAGGTTTATTCTTAAGGCATATCATACAACAAGGAATGATTAAAAAAATGTTATTGTCAAAATCCAGATGGAAAAAAGATCTTCGAATACATCATGATTTCTGTTTCAAAAGGAATATTTTCTCAGCAGAGGAAAAGAATTGTCATACAAATGTTATAGACTGCTTGAATACAAGTTTACAGGGATTCGATCGCTGAAGAATATAATATTCTAGGTGCACAGATGTTCATGATATTTATAATTGAGAAAGATAAATATGGAAATAAGATTTGTTAGAATGGTATCAGATTATCATTCAACTGACATATGCTTTGGTATACAACTCAAAAGTCTATTAAATAAAGACTCATAAACTGGGATTAGGGCAAGAATACAAGAGGAGCGCAAATGATTTCGCTAGGGTGTTCACGATAGTTTGCACTAAAATTGTGTTTAAATTGCGCTCATATTACAAGTTGAGTGAAAATCGCTATTTACGCTAGAATCCTTACCGCTATTGAAGAGCTGTGGTTAACTGTTTTCTGAAAATAAAAAAATGTCTCAAAACACATCAAAAATCCATTACAGAGTATCGTTATACGTATAATAAGACTGTCTAATAAAAATTATTTGAAAAATATATTGCACACAAAAGTTTTAAGGGCTCAAAGATATGACATCTCGAGTGTTAGGAAAAAAAAGGCGGCAAAGGACTTTAACAAAGTGGTACTTACATATACATGTCTAAAGATGTATATGTATGTATGTATGTATATATATATATATATATATATATATATATATATGTATATACAGACCTATAAAAACATTAATATATTTATACATTATATATATATATATATATATATATATATATATATATATATACATACAGTATATATAGTTATTCTGCCATACATCCTACCCTCCCTTATTCCCATTCCTCGATTTATGTTATCTATTGTTGTATTAATTGCAAATTTGTTTTATATCATTAACATGTCTACAGCAAAGGCTACAGCATGTTGTGCATTATTATGTTTGTGTCAATGCAGTCACCTTATGAATATTAACATATATTCTGTATTCCACAGTTCAAATGGTTTTTCACTACTAAAGTGGTTACTACTTATCTCTACAACTTGTAAAGGTTTGTGCAGCACATATTCCCTAGGTCCCGGCTCCCAGCCACAGAGTTTGACCCCTGAAATAAATATACCACTACAGACTGTATTTTGCATAGCACATTACGCTAAAACGCCTATTCATACCATACCATGTCCAATAAGAAAATACCCCACAATGTCAGAGGACTTAACTCTTACATCAAACGTAAAAAGCTATATCTGAATATAAGGCTCTAAAAGTACACATGGTCATGATGCAAGAAACACACCACCAAAACCTACACACCCAAATACTGGGATAAATTGTTCCCCATATCACGCAATAAGCAAAATGTGGAGTGACAATACTCTTCCTTAAAATATAAGGAGGAAGAAGAAGTAAACATATACACGCCTAATGATTATCAAATCCTATTTATAACTAAATTAAGAAAACAGTTGACACTCTGTATAAAAGCATCATTGGGGGTGACTTCAATACGACATTAG
Source organism: Bombina bombina (assembly GCF_027579735.1). Classification (NCBI taxonomy): domain Eukaryota; kingdom Metazoa; phylum Chordata; class Amphibia; order Anura; family Bombinatoridae; genus Bombina; species Bombina bombina. The sequence goes on along the minus strand of NC_069504.1, from coordinate 553,227,737 downwards.
ACATAAGCCTAGATAGGTCATCACATAGGGCCTTAAAGAAATCTAGAAATCTAATAGACAAACAAAATTCTAAAAGATTTTACCGCTGACCACAACTTGATTGACTGTTGGAGGACACTCAATAGAGGGACAAAATACAATTAAAAGCTAAAAATGAAGAATTAAACCAAATGCTGAATAAAAAAGCAGTTAGATCCATCAGATAATTGACACACAATATTACATTTATGGTAACAAACCAGATTGAATGCTAGCAAACAAACTAAAAGAAATCACTAAAACATCCACTGTACCTCACATTCAACAATTAGACATCACAGTTACCAATGACCCCTCTTCAATTGCAAATAAGTTTGCAGACTTTTATAACAAACTATGCAACCTTCAAACTGCTAACAAAGGACAGGATAAAACTCCTGAGCTCGATGATTTCCTAGATAACAGCACACTACCGACACTTAAAACGGAAGAACTAGATTCTTTAAATGCCTCAATCTCCATTATAGAGGTTAAATTAGCTATAAAAAATCTGAAAAGTTCTAAGGCACCAGGCCCAGATGGGTACCTTTTACAAAACCCTTCAGGACGTCATAGCCTTATAACTAGTGCAGCTATTTAACTTTATCCTTCAAGGTAATGAAATTCCAAGGGATATGTTGATGGCTAGAATTGCAGTAATTCCAAAACCTGGAAAGAATAAACACTACTGTCAAAATTATAGACCTTTTTCCCTAATCAATCAAGATATGAAATGAATCACCAAATGATTAGCAAATCAATTAAACCCCCTCCTTTTAAAGTTAATCTACCCCGATCAGGTGGCTTTTCTTTTAAAAATGTTTTTTATTGAGGTTACACATTGTTACAAGTACAAGGTCAGTAAGTACATCTTCATGAAAATAACATATTTACACACATGTTTTCAAACATACATAATAAAGAATTTTCAGAAGTCGTATGATTATGTAGGTTATTACATCCTGAGCGGTTTCAGTAAATCTAGAAAGGTGAAAGATAGGTATAATGGATACCTGCATGGGTCCCTCATTTTAACATTTTAACAATATAAAACAAAAAACGTATAAGCCAACCAACCTAGTAAAACAAAATAGTTTGGTTTTAAAACTTTTGTGATTCCTCAGTATCTAATGAGCCATAATAACAGCGTAGTATCTCTTGTATATATGGGTTTGGGTGAGAGAGAGAAAAACAAAAACCTTGTTTAGAAAAGAGTTTCAATGAGTATCTCCTCTGAGTCATAATTGGGAGTAGAAGGAGGTGTACCCTCATATAGCACAGCCCATTCTCCCCTCAGTGTTGTTGATAATATGAGTTTGTGGTGTATGAATGGCTTTATTATTTGTCTTTGTTTTCCCGGTGGTGTCTATGAAAGCTTTCCACTACCTCAAGAAAGGCAACAATCTGTGTTTGGTGTCTAGAAGGACATTGTATTGTTCAATAAATGTTTGTTTAAGCGGCGTTTGAATTGTGGTAAGGATGGAGAACTTCTGGAGCACCACAGAGAGAGGATACACTGTCTGGCAATTAGGGTGAATACTGTTAAAAAGGAGCAAAATGTACTGTGGGTATTAGTCCAATTGAAAAAAATAGATATTGGTGAAAGTGAATGTAAGATCTATAGCTAATGTTATTTTGAGCCAGTATTGTAGGCAACTCCAAAATCCTTTAACCTTTGGGCATTCATAAAAATAGTGAATTAGGGAGGGATTAGGGTAGTGACATTTAATGCAGCAATTTGGGTGTGTGGGGTTCCACTTCACCCATCTGCTGGGTCTGATGTAATCTCTGTTGATTAGTCGAACCTGGGCCTCCCGTAGTGTAAGAGATAAAGTGGCTTTCTTATCTTGCTCAAGACTATTTTTGACATCTTGGACGGCAACATCATTAGTGGTATCTAGATGCAACCTCTCCAGTGTGTCCCCTTGAGTTTTGAGTGTGTGTTTTCTAAGGAGATCTTTGATAATAGTCTATGATTGAAAAGCGGCCTAAACTGAATGCCATTTGGGAAGTTATGAAGGGTGCAGGAGTCCAAAAGTTAGGGTTGATTTTTTCCAGTTCTCTAATAATTTTTCGGAGTTGGAGGTATGCGTAAAATTGGGCATTGGGAAGATCAAATTTTTCTTTTATGTCTTGAAAAGATTCTGACAGTGTACAACGGATCTAGAGCATCTCCCACCTTCTCAAATCCCCTCTCCCACCAGATGCTAAAGGGAGCATGTTAATTTCCTGCAGGGAAATACCTGTTTCCAATCAGGGGATATATTTGTGGGTGGATTGTGGAAATTGTATCATCTTATGAGCTAGGAATCAGGCCCTGAGAGGGTCTGTATATAAAATATTGTTCTTGACATATACAGTATTGGTAAATTTTTTAATGACCAGTATGGGAGGTAAGACAGATCATAGGGTGCTGTCATTGATTCTTCTAAGGTTCGATCATAAAAGTGAGTTGTGTTGAGTTGTCACACTGTCACAAATTTCGGCAACCTAGCACAATTGTAGTCTTTGATGTTTGGTAATCCCAAACCTCCATTTGAGTATGAGAGGTGTAATTTACATGCAGCTACTCTAGGTTTTTTTCCCCGCCACAAGAACACGCCAATAGCTTTTTCTAGGCATTTAATATCCCTTTTATTACTTAAAAGTGGCAGCATAAGCAGTGGGTATAAGGGTTTCGGGAGTAGGGACATTTTTAGCAGATTTATACAACCAGTGAGACTCAGAGTGAGATTCTTCCAGTTATTTAGTAGTGTCTGGAGCGAGGTACATTGACTTGCTATGTTTAAATCATATAGCATGTTTGGGTTTTTGTGTAGGTGGATACCTAAGTAAGTGAGTGAGTTAGGCACTTCGACAAAGGGGTAGGAGGTTGTCACTGAAGTTTGACGATTTAACCACAAAACTTCTGACTTGTTAATCTTATACCCCGAGTGTTACGGTTACCCTTAGTCTCGCTGAGAGATGGACCGCTTAGTAGCCTGGATCCCTATTGCTAAAGAGGGGAGAAGCTGCTTTCCATAGTATTCTATATGAGTCTCGCAAATATAGAATAATCTCCCTTAGCTGCAGTACAGCTAGGATACCCTTCTGCCCACAAAAACGAGTCAACGCTGCGATTGAGGGTCAAACAAGAACTCAGGACTGGGATGCCCAGCCTGCTTTTTATTAAGGTTACATGCACACAGGGCACTCCCAGGGGGAGAGGGGGGGAAGCACAAAATCCTCCATCACACATTTAGATAGAGAGCACTGTCCTTTGACAGGCCACAATAGGATTACAGTACTTAAGATAACAAGTTTACAAGTTCATCTTATCAATTAGCAGTCTGGCTCCAGAGGTGATTAGACAATGGGATTGGTTATCACTAAACTTAGAGCTGAGGCCAGCAAACGTGTATTTAGGCAATAGTTTCTAAAAGCTGAAAAAAAGTTAACTCTTTATGAAATGATACTTGTTACAGTTTTCTTGGAGCCCTTCTTAGGCGCTGGCTTGCTGGTTCAGGCATTGCTGCTGGGAAATAAGCTCTTCACAACAAAATAACTAATGCTTCTGTAACAGTGCTCCCTTTCTGTGGAACACTCTGGCAGACACGGTCTGACCCCTTTTCGGGGCAGACTAAGGCTGTCCAGACCGCTGGTTATGTGGGGCTGAGGTCGGTTTGTCTGGACAACCCGTCGGCATTGCCATTCTGTTTCCCAGGTTTGTAAGTAATGGTGAAATTGAAGGGTTGCAACGATAAGCTCCAACGTAATAGCCTGCCGTTATCTCCAGAGACCCGGTTCAGCCACACCAACGGGTTATGGTCGGTGACCAGAGTGAACTCCTGACCATATAAATAGGGAGTCAATTTCTTTAATGCCCACACCAAAGCCAAACACTCCTTTTCGACCGCTGCATAGCTGACTTCGCGGGGCAGGAGCTTCCGGCTGATGTAGGCAACTGGATGCTCCCCTCCATCTTCGCCTACTTGGCTGAGGACGGCTCCCAGCCCGAACATGGAAGCATCTGTATGGACGATAAAACGTTTGTTAAGGGCTGGGGCCGCCAAGACAGGAGCGTTAATTAGAGCATTTTTGAGAGCCTGGAAAGCCGTTTCTCAGTGGGGAGACCACAGGACCTGTCGAGGTAAGTTCTTCTTGGTCAAGTCAGTCAGGGGTTTGGCAAGTGTGCTGTAGTCTGGTACGAACCGTCTATAGTACCCTGCCGTGCCCAGGAAGGCTAGGACCTGAGTCTTAGTGATGGGGGTGGGCCAATTGGCGACAGCTTCTATTTTGGCCGGCTCTGGTCGCTGCTTTCCACACCCCACCCGGTGACCCAGGTACTGTACCTCGGCCATCCCAAAGTGGCATTTTTCTGGCTTCAGAGTCAGGCCAGCAGCCCGGATCTGATCCAGAACCATTCCGACATAAGCTAAGTGGTCCTCCCAGGACTCACTGTGGATCGCTATGTCGTCCAGGTAGGCGCAAGCAAAACTCTGGAAGCCATCCAGGAGCCTATCCACCAAGCGCTGGAATGTAGCTGGGGCATTCTTCATCCCAAACGGCATTACCCTAAACTGATATAAGCCGAAGGGGGTGACGAATGCCGACTTGGGGATAGCCTCCGGGGCCAGGGGAATCTGCCAGTAACCTTTGCAGAGGTCAATAGTGGTCAGGTAATTTCCCCTGGCTATACGATCGAGTAGCTCGTCTACCCTGGGCATAGGGTAAGCGTCCGTCACGGTATTTTCATTGAGCCTCCGATAGTCTACGCAGAACCGGGTGGTCCCATCTTTCTTGGGCACCAAGACAACTGGGGAGGCCCAGGGACTATCGGAGGGCTCAATTACCCTGAGCTGGAGCATCTCATCGATCTCCTTCTTCATTCCTATCCTAACTGCTTCGGGGATTCGGTATGGAGCCTGGCGCAAGGGAGCTTGTCCCGGAGTATCTACCTGGTGGGTGGTTAAAGTAGTGTACCCTGGCTTCAGGGAGAAGGTGAGGTGTTTGGACTGGAGGAGTTGGTTGAGCTGCTCCCTTTCAGTGGGGCTAAGTCGGTCCCCTATCTGAACCTGCGCCACTATACCTGTGGGGAGACTCTTTTCTAATAGGTCTGGAATGGGTAAACTGTCGGGGTCTTCCTGAGGGGAACAACATACGGCCGTCACGTTCTCTGGTCGCTCAAAATATTCCTTGAGCATGTTTACATGGAATGTCTTTCTAAGATTGTTGTCATGGCAGCTAGCTATCACATAAGTGGTGTCTCCCCTTTTCTCTACGATCTGGTAGGGACCCTGCCAGGACGCCTGCAATTTGTCTGTCTTCACCGGCTTAAGTACTAACACCTTTTGTCCTATGGTGAAGATTCTCTTTCGGGCCCCCCGATCGTACCATACTTTCTGTCTTCTCTGGGCCAACTGGAGATTAGCCCGCACGGATTTGGCTAATTGCTCCATTCGGTCCCTGAGTTCCAGCACGTATGGCACAATGGGGACACCGTCAGCCTCCATCTCTCCCTCCCAGTGCTCCCGGATCAGGTTTAGGGGTCCCCGTACCTTTCTTCCGTAGAGCAACTCGAAGGGAGAGAACCCTGTCGTTTCCTGGGGCACCTCCCGATAAGCAAATAGGAGGTGCGGCAGGAAGCGTTCCCAGTCTCGGTATTCCTGAGTGAACGTCTTGAGCATTTGCTTGAGGGTCCCATTGAACCTCTCACACAGCCCGTTCGTCTGGGGGTGGTATGGGGAGCTCAGGAGGGACTTAATTTTGCAAACCTGCCAGCGTTGTTGGGTCAATTCAGCCGTAAATTGGGTGCCTCGGTCGGATAGGATTTCTTTTGGAAATCCTACCCGGGAGAACACCTGTACTAGTGCATTCGCTACCGTATCCGCTTGTATGTTGGATAGGGCGACAGCCTCTGGGTACCTGGTAGCGTAGTCCACTACGGTAAGAATGTAGCGCTTACCGGAGGGACTAGGGGTAGCCAGTGGTCCCACTAGGTCAATAGCAACCCGGCTGAAGGGTTCCTCTACAATGGGCATATTTACTAGATGGGCTTTAGGGTGATCGCCTCGCCTTCCTACTCGTTGACACACATCGCAGGTGTTACAGTAAGTTCTAACGTCAGCGTGCACCCCTGGCCAAAAGAACGTGTGAGTAATGCGGTGTAGGGTACGGGTTACGGCTAGGTGGCCTGCTAAGGGGATGTCATGGCCTATTTTGAGGATTTCTTGATGGTATTTGTGGGGCACTACCAGCTGTCGCCTACGCTGTCCCCTTTTCTCTGTCCAGCGGTATAGTTTCCCTTTTTCCCATAAGAATGTTTCGTTATCTGCCCCGCCCCCTCTGGTCTCTGCTCGTTCCCGGTACTTTTGTAAGGTCGGGTCAGTCTTAGACTCTGCCTCGAAAGCATCTGGGGTGTCCCAGGGTATGGGGCCTAACCTGTCAGGCAAGGTCGGGGTAGGTCTTACCTGTGTCTCCCGCACTGGTGAGAGCTCTCGCTCCGTCCGGGCTTGGGCCCGTGTAGTCACTGGGTCCGCCTCGTTGTTGCATACTGGAGCATAGGCAGAAGTCATGGGGCCCAAATCGTTGCCCAGTAGTACTTCGGCAGGTAAATTATCCATTAGGCCCACGTTCACAGCCCCCTTTCCCGCTCCCCAATCAAGATGCACTTTAGCTGTTGGAATTTTGTACACATCCCCCCCCCCGCCACTCTAATGGCCACAGTCTGTCCGGATCGCTTGTGCTCTGGCACCAAATGACTCTGTACCAGCGTGATAGTAGCCCCTGTGTCTCGCAATCCCTCGGTAGATCGCCCCTTGAGCCATACCCTCTGCCGATGGTGCTGGCGGTTATCTGAGGCAGCATATACAGGGTCTGCCTCGTGAAGCGGCCCCACATATCCCTCCATAGGGGCCTCTTGGTTAACACAGAGGGCCCGGGCCGGACGATAGGACCCAGAGGGGTAATTGTAATTCCTGGGTGTCTGGTGCGTATTAAGGGGGCAGCTAGCCATGAAATTCCCCGGTTGCTTGCATCGGTGGCAAGTCGGTCTGGGACGCTCAGAGCTGTTATTGGGTGGTCCTGAGTGTCAGACAGGCCCTGTGGGCACCGGGGCTCGGAATTCAGCACGAGGGGGTGCACGGTAAGCCTCTCTGGGTTCGACCCATGCTGGAGCTCGGTAGTTCATGGGTTCGTGAAGATGGGAGTCATAATGTTCATCGGCCAATTTGGCTGCTTCTTCTAAGGTAGAAGGCCGCCTGTCTCGCAGCCATTCCTTCCCTTGCTGTTCCATGCCATTATAAAAATGTTCTAAGAGAAACAATTGTAAAATTTCCTCCCCAGTCACCGCTTTACTTCCGCTCAGCCAGTGATTTGCCGCTCTCCGCATTCGGTGCGCCCATTCCATATGGGTATCGTTAGGCTTCTTTTCCGTGCCCCGAAACTGTCGGCGATACGTGTCTGGAGTTACAGCGTACCGTCGCAACAGTGTCTCCTTAACTAGCTCATACTGTGTCACTTCCTCAGCACCCAGAGTACGAAAGGCTTCCAGGGCTCGCCCTGATAGTTTCCCAGACAATATCGTGGGCCACTCTCTGTTGGGAATCTGGTGCAGGGCACATTGCCTTTCGAAGTCCGCCAAATATTCATCAATCCCTGTCTCGCTCTCTAGGAAGGGTCGAAATGCCGCATAGGGTATCTTGGGCCTCCCAGCATTTTCGACAGGGATGATTACCTGCGGGGCTTTAGCATTGCGGTGTGCGTTCGCTAGGTTGAGTTCGTGGGCTCGAGTCTCTCGTATATCCTCGTCCGCCTCCGCCATCAACTGCTGTACCAATTCCATGGAGGGGTTCGGCCCGTATAATGAGAGCCTTTCCCGAACAATCCTGGTTTTTTCGTCACTAATCGTGGTCGGTGTTTCCGCCATTGTGAAGCTCTGATCCAGTTCGGTCAATTCTGCGATCAGCTCTCTCCTCGGCCGGTTGCTGGCGTACCCCCCTCTGCTTTCAAGTAAATCCTTTAGGGTTGTACGCTTCAATTTTTCGTAAGCGCTCTCCATCCGTTCTGTACCTCTCCTAGGAAATCCAGGAAAAATCCTTAGTCTCGCTGAGAGATGGACCGCTTAGTAGCCTGGATCCCTATTGCTAAAGAGGGGAGAAGCTGCTTTCCATAGTATTCTATATGAGTCTCGCAAATATAGAATAATCTCCCTTAGCTGCAGTACAGCTAGGATACCCTTCTGCCCACAAAAACGAGTCAACGCTGCGATTGAGGGTCAAACAAGAACTCAGGACTGGGATGTCCAGCCTGCTTTTTATTAAGGTTACATGCACACAGGGCACTCCCAGGGGGAGAGGGGGGGAAGCACAAAATCCCCCATCACACATTTAGATAGAGAGCACTGTCCTTTGACAGGCCACAATAGGATTACAGTACTTAAGATAACAAGTTTACAAGTTCATCTTATCAATTAGCAGTCTGGCTCCAGAGGTGATTAGACAATGGGATTGGTTATCACTAAACTTAGAGCTGAGGCCAGCAAACGTGTATTTAGGCAATAGTTTCTAAAAGCTGAAAAAAAAGTTAACTCTTTATGAAATGATACTTGTTACAGTTTTCTTGGAGCCCTTCTTAGGCGCTGGCTTGCTGGTTCAGGCATTGCTGCTGGGAAATAAGCTCTTCACAACAAAATAACTAATGCTTCTGTAACACCGAGAATTTTCCAAAGGTTTCTAGTGTCTCTAAATGTATAGGTATATAAGTCCTCGGGGTATCCACATCATATCATCTGCGTATAACGCAAGCTTGTGAACACTGTTTCCAATTGAAACCCCTGTGAAGACCTGTCTTAATTTAACAGCTAGGGGTTCTAATGCTAGGTATAAAATCAAAGGCAATACAGGGGCCCTTGCTTAGTACCCCTCTCCAAGATGAACTTTGGGGGAAAAATCCATTGACCGAAATTTGGACCATGGGATTAGAGTAGATTTCATGAAATGCCATGAAAGTGAAACCTGTCCAGTGCTTCGAAGAGGTATGCCCACTCAACACGGTCAAAGGACTTCTCTGAGTCGAGGGACAGAAGAAAAGCCTCAGAATGAGTTTTCACAGAGCCGTGCCCATCTCTCTCCCAATAGTGGTTTATGACATGTAACACTCGTCTTAAATTAGTCACAGAGGTGCGATGAGATACAAAGCCCATTTGGTCAGGGTGTACCAAGGAGGGTAAAATATTTTACAAATGATTTGCACGGATCTTTGTAAAAATGTTGTAGTCCATATTGAGGAGAGAAATAAGATGGAAGGATCCTGGTAATGAGTGATCCTTGCCAGGCTTAGGGTTCAAAGTAATAAACACAGAGGAAAATGTGGTAGTGGGACATTCATCTCCTTGCATAAAGCCATTGTATATTTTAGTTAAAATAGGGGACACTTGAGGCTGTAATATCCAATAAAATTCGGTAGGGAAACCACCGTCTTGCCCAAAACTAAAGATTTGATAGTGCTTTGAAGCTCTGCTACAGTGATGGGAGCATACAGAGTGCTCAACTGCTCCTCAGTAAGTTGGGAAAGTGAAACAGATTTCCAAAACTTCTCAAGCAAATCTGATGATGCTGCCGGCTGTTTAGTATATAATTGTTTAAAGTAAGTTGTGAAGCCCTGGGCCACATCTGAGGGGGTCATGTATGTGGTATCTTGGAGTCTTAAAGCTACCACTTCTCTTCTTGCGGTACATTTATTTACCAGAGCGGCTAACAATCTGCCCAACCTGTTCCCAAACCTATGGAATATACCCGCCGACTTCAGTAATGCTGATGCCGCTTTTTGCTTTAAAAAGGTGTCTAGTTCCTCCTTGGCCAGGATGAACAAACGTATGCCACACTAGTGTAAAGTTTACAGTACTCCTGATATGATTGTTCCACTTTTTTCTGTAAGTCATATTTTTTATATGTTTTGTGTCAGAGACTGGACACATAGGAAATGATCTGACCTGTGAGAACCGCTTTTGTGGTCTCACAAAACAATAGAGGGTTATTGAGATGTTGTTGGTGTAAAAATCATTCCAACTATGTGTCAGGTCTTTTTGGAAGGCTTCTGAGTTATACAGGTAGGTTGGTCCGAAAGCAAGATATCATGGATTTTTTCTTGTCTGATTTTGGCATCAAAGATTCAGAAATCAGGAATAGGTCTATTCTGGATAGAGAGCCATCTGTTTTTGATAGGTGTAAGCAACATAAGAAAACAGAAGCGCCACATGGCCCAATATTGTTTGAAAAAATGATAACAGATAACAGTGTAATATCACACTCACATTTGGTGAGACACCCCTAGTGATGCACTAGGGGGGTCTCACCAAATGTGAGTGTGATATTACACTGTTATCTGTTATAATTTTTCCAAACAATATTGGGCCATGTGGCGCTTCTGTTTTCTTATGTTGTTTACAGATATTTGATATTGATCTGGGCCTTGATCCATTTACAGACAGCTGCCTTGACCTGAACCATTTACTGTTGCTCCGTGATAATACCATATATTGTATATCTCTGGACTTTTATACCATAATATCATGAATTATTGCTTGAATTATTTTCTATCACTATTTGTATATATGTCTCATTGGTATAATTTTCATTAAGAACAATAGTTATTACACTTTACCATGTGATCACCAACGGCGCCCCCTATATCATCCTTCCTGTTTTTGATAGGCATGTATAGTCTCTATCAGTCGGATGTTTCCTTTTACAAATGTCACACACCGCCAGATGCGAGTTTAATCTGGAAAATAACCTATTCTCAAATCTTCCTTTGTATGTTCTGCTTCAGGTGTGTGTCTGAGAGGGCTGCCGTCAAGATCTGTCTAACCGTGGGTCTGGAGCAAAATTGAAGTCTCCGCCCAGTATTAGTGGAGTAACCAGAAATGGGAGCAGGGCTTGTAATAAGGTATTCCAGAAAGAAATGGTTTTGGAATTAGGTGCATATATGTTACACAGAACATATACTATATTATTAATTTTGGTTTTTAGTATGAGAAATCTGCCATCTGTATCTTTAAAGGTGTGTAGGATATCTACTGTTAGGTGTTTCCCGAATAGAATAGCCAGCCCCCTGCTGGAGCTTGTATGTGAAAAATATGATGTGCTTCCTTTCCAGTTCCCCCGCAATTTGTCATGCTCCGGGTCTGTTAGGTGTGTTTCCTGCAAAAAGTTAATGTTGGATCCCATTTTTTTAAGTGTCTGAGAATAGATTTCCATTTTGCCTGGGATTTAATACCTCCCACATTCCAGGAAATTAACCTAATTGACATTTTCTCAAGGGGAAGAAAAAAAAAGGGGGGGAGAAGAAGAGGGATACATAGTTTCTCCACCCTTGTGGACCCCTTTGAACTGATCACTATAAAAGAGTTGGAGTATTTTGGTAGGGAGAGACTAAATTTACGGTGCATAGAAAAAACATCTCTAAGAATTTGATATATATATACATACAACTATACAAACATGTGAACTGTTGTGCAATATAAACCATACACAAATACATATAGCGTGATAAAACATTGAATTTTAATTATGTAATGGATGTCAAGGTTATCAGCACTTTGGTTGGTTCTAACCCCGTAGTTAGTGTTTATACCTTTGTTTACGTTGGATATGTGAATATTCATTAAACTGAGATATACTGTATGTAAGAGGTAAAATAGTGCAATCAAACAAAACTTTAAATAACCAACAAGCAATTCAGAAGCCGGAAATATTCTAGTCAAGCAACAGCTTCTCAAAAAAAAACAAATGGTAATACCATATACATTATGAAATGGTGGAGTTGTTCCACAGTTAAGCTTTTGCTAAATATGCACATTATCAAAAAAGACCAATAGGGCATTAGTCATTGTTAACAGTGATAGACATTAAGAAGTTCATATTTACGTGTTCCGTTGAAGATCTCTTCAGCCAGCCTCTTGGAGCCTTTCTGTGATTAGGTAGGCTTCTACAGCTTGAGGGGTGTGGAAGTACTTAGGGCCCAAGGTATTATGGAGACGTACTTTAGCAGGATATAATAGGGCAGCTTGACGGCCTTGACTGTAGAGTCGTGAGCAGATTGGTGCAAAATCTTTCCGTTGCTTCGAAACTTCTGATGAAAAGTCTTGGAAAAGTAGTATGTGGTTACCTTCGAATTTTGTAGGCTCAAAGAATTTTAAATTTTTCTTGGAAGTTGAAAAATCACTTGCCTAGGTTTAGACTTATTATTTTCCAGATTGCGTACAGGCCCGACCCTATGAGATCTTTCCACGTCAATGGGTAGTACATCTTGTGGTATGCCCAACAGTTTGGGGAAGATAAGGGCAGTGAAGACTAAGAGATCTTTGCCCTTAACTCCTTCAGGGACACCCACTATTCTCAGGTTATTGCGGCAGCTTCGATTCTCTAGGTCATTGACCCTTTCTTGCAAGATTTTGTTGCTTTTGAGAAGTTGTATTGAATGGTTCACTTCTGTCTGCCTATCCTCAACTTCTGAGATTTGCCCCTCAGCGCTGGTTAATCTGGCTGAATATTGCCGGACCTCACTGGTCAATGTGTCCATATCTGCCTGTGGAAGAATTTTGGGCAGGAAAAAGGATTTGAGTTCCTGCATAAGGTGACTCTGGTACCTTGCATGTTTAGTGTGATCTTCAATGTGAGGAGTTATCTCAGAGTGCACCTCTATGGGCTGGCGTGTCTTTTTGTCAGCAGCCCTAGATTTATAGCTCATGCTATCTGTCGGAGAAGAGGAAATCCTTGGAAAATACTTGTCCACTTTCTTTAGCGGAGGATAAAGGTAGTTTGTGTTCTAGTCGGTTATGTTATATAAATATCCTTGTGAGTCACAAAAGCAGGTGGAAGCAAGATGCCCAATGGTATTCCAAGAGGTGATGTATTTTTTGCAGCCTACCTTACATACTGGCTAGAACTGTGGTTCAGGCTGTTATACTTGAAAAATTTCTAGTTACCATACCGCTGTAGAAACTCTTAGAAGCGGGTGCTATATTGGCTTATTAGCAGCAATGAGGCAGCAGGCATAAATTATAATAGAACATTTCCCTCTTTTCTTTCCCTTTTTGTAAGTTATTTCCATTTTCTACCACATGGGGATAGTTGTGTATCACAGTTAATGCAAGCAGAGTATGTGAAGAAAGTAGAACATAGGAAAACATATAACTGTTCCTCCTTTTTCTCTCAGCAGGCAAAGATTCAGGGTATAATTCAGATAAAGGTAGTGGAACAGACATGTGCCCCAATGAACTTTCTTTGATGTGGGGGGTTAATTTGGTATATCACCTATGTATGCTACAATATCCAGGCCATCTATCCACTTGCAACTTGCAGGCCGCTCAAAACTTAGCTGATACATTATTTATGATTGCTTCTCACAGTTCTGTTACAGCTCAGTCTGTGTAGCTCTGTTTATGGCCAGGCGTCAATGTTCTTATGCCAGTGTTAAGGTTCCCTGGCTGTCTCCTTACACAGAGTCTCTCTCTGTTCTTCAGGCAAGATGGCACTGGCGCTTTCACGCTCCTGGTCTATGCACTGTCCGGAGACAGGGGTTTTGGTTTCATACCCCACACGCTCTTTTTGGCTGATACAGACTGCTCCCCTGATGTTAGTGGGGCTGCGGCGGCATAAGGATTAAGCGTGGCAGCAAAATTTGTGGTGAGAATGGCAATTATAATCGCCGTTATACCGGAGCTCTCATTGCAGCGTTGCTAATTCTTCGCTTACCGGAAGTCCGATCAGGTAGGTTTTATCAAAACCAGAGAAGCTCCTGACAACACACGAAAAATAAAAGATCTGATCAATATAGCCACGGCAAAAGGAATGCCTTCTCTGTTTGGTGTTTGACAGGACCAATTGGGAATACATGCACGTCATCTCAAATAAAGTAGGAATTACCGGAGCCTTTCACACAGCTCTTACTGCCCTATATTCAAATCCCACGGCTAAAGTCAAGTTATCGGGCTATCATTCCAAACCCTAAAATGACCCTACTACCAAAACTACTGTACCTATTTTGATCCCTACCCATTTCAATCCCAATCCCAGACCTACACAAACTACAAAATTATATCCTAAAATTTATCTGGCAGGGAAAAAAGGCTAGGATTATTAAAAAATATATGTGTCAGCATAAAAATGAAGGGGAAGTAGGGCTTCCAAACTTAGTTTCATACTACTAATTGGCAAGAATGGCCCAGACCCTTCAATGGTATAAAAAAGACACTAATGAAGACGGTGAGGTAGCTCAGTTGGTAAATGCCCTGACTACAAAAAAGCCTGTTTAAAAGATCCAAGTCACAGGTTCAAATCCCAACAGGTCCGACTCAGCCCTTCATCCTTCCGAGGTCGATAAAATGAGTACCATTAAATTGGGTAATAATAACTGTTACTGTTCAGCTGCCGATTTGGTTAATTCCAAGAGCGAGTGCTGAAAAAGCACTTTGAGTCCCGCTGGGAGAAAGGCGCTATATAAATATTAGTTATTATTATTAATATTCAATGGGTTCAAATTGAATTGACTATAATGAATATTGATCAGATCTATAGACTTTTATGGACACCTAAATCTAACAGTCATCCCCCAAAAAAAACATACATAGCGATTAAACACACTATTCACATATGGAATATCTTAAAATCAAAACACCCCATACTCCATGATAAATCCAGAGTAACAACATTAGTAACTCTATAATCACCCATTGACACACAAATGCAAATAAAATGGGTCAATGAAGGTCTTTATAGAATTGCAGACACCCTAGTAAACAACAAAATCATCTTATTTGACCAATACGCTACCCTCGGTACTGCAGACATCTGGTATCACTATCTACAGTTGAAATCCAGAATGCAGGAAATACTAGGTTCAGAGAAAATTCCTGTAAATACTATCTTTGAGTCTTTATGCCTAGCGAAAAAATCATATTAAAGGCCAAATCTCCATTTTATATCCCATCTTCAATTCCACCACTAAAGATACTAAGATACTGCTTATGCTAAAATGGGAGCAAGACCTTTGAAATACATGGTCAACCAAAACGTGGGCCACCAATTTATCTCGAGGTATGTCATCTCCCCCAATGCCTCACTTAAAGAAAATTTCCTAAAGGTTGCCTTTAAATGGTACCTTAACCCAACAAAATCTAACAGACCAGAGACGGTAGCCTCCCAATTATGCTACAGAGGATGTGGTGAAAGGGGAACTTACATGTACATGTGGTGGCATTGCGATAAAATAAGAGATATCTTGGAGCAATCCTCCGCACTACTAAGCTCCATATTCCAAAAGCAGATTGCTTTGACACCAGAACAAGCTTTACTACACTTACCAATCCCAAACATCCCTAAGACTAACCACAAACTAATTATGACCATTTGTACCATTATTAGAATCTGTATTGCTCAATTCTGTAAGACAATGACCCCTAACCTTAACTTCATAAAAGAAAAAATAGTATACCATTACAATATGGCTAGCCTTGCGGCCAATTCCTAAAACAATATAGAGAGCTTTGTGGTTCAATGGGAACTATATATTATGTACCACAAAGTCAATATAAGTTTAGGGCATAATTGAAATGCATAAAACAGAAAAACTCACTCAAGGAGAGCCGGGACCTACCTACCCACCCAACCTTTTATGTTTACTACACAAAATTAAAAAATTATTTAGGTGCCTTGTGTAAATACGCTGTACAAGATTTTAAGGTTACAAGAAAGATATCCACTACATCAAGATAGACTATAATACCATTTGATTCATAATTAGACAAAGCAGCCAAAGAACATTTAAATGTTTCTCTTTTATTGCATAACCATTGTAATGTATAATGATCAATGTATTTTATTGAAATGCTATGTTCAATATACATGTAAACATGACCAAAATGATAATAAAAACTATTTCAAAATAAAGACATATATATAAGTGCATAGGAGCCTTTTCTCGATAACATGAAAACATGTAAAAGCAAATTCATGCAATATTTATATTTGATAAACGTTTTAACTATGTATTTACTGTAAATATTTAATATTCCAATGTATTTCTAAATAGATATTCATATATATATATATATATATATATATATATATATATATATATATATATATATTAATAATCTATGTATACATATACAGTATATATATATATATATATATATATATATATATATATAAAGAGAGAGAGAGAGAGAGAGAGAGAAAATGTAAGTGTAAGATGTGTGTAGAGATGGCGCTGGGGATTCCTAGTGGCGCTAGTTGAAGAAGTGTAAAATTGCAGCCCTAGAAAACCTATCAAAAAATGAATAGTAACCCTAAATACTATTCACCTGATAGAACAATTAATGCTATATAAATAATAGGGGAGAGGGGACGGACTGGAAATAATGTTTCTAGTGGCGCAACACTCGTACAGATATTAACAATAATGGTATCAAAATGGTACCCTATGTATAGGGAAAATGTGGAAAACCAAAGTGACCAGTCTGTACTTCATAAAAAATATATGTGATAAGATAAATAAACTTAACCACATAAATCCAATATATAGCATAAGCTACGTGAAAGTTCTATAATGCTATATAGCCGTCCAAGAATTATACAAAATATACAGTATAATAAAAGTATATAAAAAAAAGTCACCAAATTGGTATAGTAGCTAGTTATTTTCAAGAGGAAAAAAAAAAAAAAAAAAAAATATATATATATATATATATATATATATATATATATATAGCTTGCATAATAACAAGATATAAAATATTCTATCAAGAGCTATGTATAATATACATCATATCATAACAAAATAAAACTGATCTCTATCATAGTAAAAAACAAAGTTTAGTTAATAACAGATAGAGTCCATGGTAATCCTTGGATTGGTAACTTCAAACAACAGGTCCCTTTGGGAGTCTACTTACACTCATTCACCTCAATCTACAAAAGGGATTATCATTTGCCCCCATAAAAGGACCGAATCCTCAATTAATTTACTAGGAGTCTGACCCTAAAAAGACATTTTGAAAAGAATAAGAATAAAGCAGATCTAAATGTAAATAAAGATGGTCTCCTTAATATACAAGAAACTGATATGGATACTCTAAATGATCTGATTTCTCTTGAAGAAGAGAATACAAATATATCAGGGACGGGAGGAGATATAGAACCAAGAAAGGAAATTCATACGAATCTAAAGCCGAGATCCACTTTTTCCCTGTTCAATCCAAAGGTAACTATATATCAGTATTTTTAAAAATGGTGCAGGAAGACTTCCACACCCTTTGTAAGAACTATAAAATTAGAAAAGATAATATGGACAAAAAAGAGAAGGAGTTTATAAGGAATCTGGAAAAAGATAGAAACATCATAATCCACAAAGCGGATAAAGGAGGGGGTATGGTAATTCAAAATAGGGAGAATTACCTGAGAGAAGCCTACCAAATGCTATATGATGTAAATACATATAGAAAATTGGTGGGAAATCCAACTAAGAAATTTCTAGTGGAATATAGACATCTAATAGATAATGCCAAACATCAGGGTATACTGAATGAGGAGGAAAGTAAATATTTAAGAAATGATACACCAACCACAGCTATTTTCTATCATCTTCCCAAGGTCCATAAAGATTTGGCCAATCCCCCGGGAAGACCTATAGTCTCGGGGATAGATTCCCTAACGTCAAGGTTATCAGAGTACATTGATATTTTTCTAAAACCATTGGTTCCAAACATGAAGTCTTTTCTAAGAGACACTCCTGATACAATGGAGAAACTAAACAAAATCAAATGGGAAGAAGGTTGGGTTACATTAGATGTTAGTGCCTTATATACTAACATACCCCATGAGAAAGGCGTAAAGGCAACTGATTTTTGGTTAAGAGGGAAAACAACCTTATCATGTGGTCACCAAGAATTTATACTTAAGTCGGTTAAGTTTATCTTGGAAATAAATTTCTTTCTATTTGAAGAGAAGTATTTCCTCCAGATCAATGGCACGGCAATGGGGACAAAATTTGCCCCCAGCTATGCCAATCTCTATATGGGATTGTGGGAGGAAGAGAATATTTGGCATAATAATAATTATCTCCCCAACACTGTCATCTGGGGGAGATATATTGACGATATTATCTTCATTTGGAAGGGGACAGAAATAGATCTAGATACCTTCATTAAACAACTGAATGTAAATGAGTTCAATCTAACATTTACAGGAAAAAGAAGTAATACCGAGATAGATTTCTTGGATGTTGTATTTTTCAAAGAAAACCAACATATACAGACAAAATTGTATAAAAAGGATACAGATAGCAATGACTATCTTCATGCCCAAAGTGGCCACAATCGCAAATGGATTGATAACATACCTATGAGACAATGTCAAAGACTAAAAAGAAATTGTTCCAAAAAGGATGATTTTGAACAAGAGGCGAAAAACCTTACGAAAAGATTTATAGCAAGAGGATATAATACATATAAACTAAAAAATACCTTTGAAAAAGTAAAAACGATGGATAGAACCACTCTATTAAATACAGGAAAAATAAAGAAGAAAGAGTATACGGACACTAACTGTAATACAGTCAACTTTATTACTACGTTTAATGAAGGTTCCGCAGAAATTAGACATATTATAATGAAACATTGGAATATCCTGAAGAAGGATGATTTGCTTAAAAACATAACAGAAAAAGCACCAAAAGTGATATACAGGAAAAATCAGAATCTCAAAA
Organism: Bombina bombina; assembly: GCF_027579735.1. NCBI lineage: Eukaryota > Metazoa > Chordata > Amphibia > Anura > Bombinatoridae > Bombina > Bombina bombina. The sequence goes on along the minus strand of NC_069504.1, from coordinate 553,208,972 downwards.
ATATTTTAGCTCCAAGCTAACTAAAAGGAGATTCTGACATAAAGAACGATTGGCTAAGTAAATCAACAACTGGATTCTATAAATGTAATAGACGTAATTTTATGGCCTGTGAACACCATTTTATGAAAAACAAGCCCACAAAGAAAATATTATCCACATTAACTATAGAAAGTTACTCTCTGTAACTGTAAGACTGAGAATGTGGTCTACTTACTGGAATGTGGGTGTGGCATGCAATATGTGGGACGTACTTCAAGACCCTAAAAAAGAGGTTACTAGAACATCTCAATAACATAGAGGTGGGAGAAAGAACCCACAACCTCTCAGCACACTATTTAAAGAAACATAATCAAGATCCGATTGTTTAAGAGGGACAGTTCTAGAGTACATTCCTGAAAGAAAAAGAGGTGGAAATAGGGAATTACAACTTTGTAAAAGGGAAACCTTTTGGATTTACACATTACAAACATTGGTTCCTTATGGCCTCAATAAGGATATAAACCTTGCTGCCTTTTTGGCCTAATTTATACATATAACTGTTCCAAATGAAATCGCTGCCTTCTAATCTGTTCTCTCATATTCAATTTTCCCCTTTTAATGAAAAATATTAATAAGTAAATAAGAAAAATAGGTCCGACAGATTCTATTATTTATTATCCTTTAAAGGATATCTAATTTATTCACCATTGATTGGCATATTGGGTTGACAGCAAAAAAATGTCCCATATATATTATTTTGAAAAAAATCTTAATTCATATTATTACTTTATAGTTCATCCCTATCATTGTAGTTTTGGTCGGAATTAAAATTTAATTATTCAGACTTCTTATCAGGTTTTCGTAATTGTTTTTAAATAATACTGTCAGTTTCAAATTATTAACTAGAGTTTTTAATTTATTATATATGCATTTTTTAGTATATCGTATTTTAATATTAATAATTTTATTTATCTATTTATTCTTCATAACGAATTTTAGTAGAAGTGACAATACGAAAAATTATGTAAGTTATATCATCTGAAAATAATAGGCTTATTGGTACCATGTGATGTTCCATTCTTATAAGAACTCCCAAAATATGTACATGCGCTTCAGAACAATTGCTACACGTACATACATATCTGTTGGTGTCAACGGTTGTTTTTCAATACTAATATATACATATAACACTATTCAATTATAGGAAACCCTTTATACTATCCCATCTAGGGCCAAAAGATTTTCTTACACTATAAGGGTAGAGTTAGTGAACCAGTTTTTCGCGACTCACATTATATTTGTTATAGCTAGTACGATGAATACTTTCTATTGGGTCTACCTATTAGAGCACAACCAATCAACTGAATGAACTACCATGTGATATGAACATATGGGGCTTCTACGTAATGGTGCTTACTTTGAACCAATGAACAAGGGATTAACAAAGGTGTGTGCCGCCGCCGCCCCGTACATTTTTAACCAAGTTTTCCACAGCAAACGATGATAGCCACTGAGGAAGAAGGGAGTAATTTGTTTTTACCCTTCAAAACGCATCGGGACTCATAAAAACGTTTGCACATAGTGCACTCTTTGATTCTTTGTATTTTCCTACTATCTATGCAGTCTATGGCATGAAAGTTTTTAATTACCTCATATTTTATTGAGGGTATTTTATGTAAGCATATTTCTTATCATAATAAATTAATTATATATTTTACACGGAGTTGCACTATTATTTGCTCTCTTTCTCCACATGCCATATACGCTTGGGAACGACTTTTGAAGAGTGGACAAGTCTATTAACAACACATCTCAGCACGATCTGCAGCTGTGATCCCAAGGGACTCTCCATGCACTGCGCGGCACTTAGACTGAGTAAGTAGACTCCCAAAGGGACCTGTTGTTTGAAGTTGCCAATCCATTTATCATCTGACTCCTCTTTTTATAGGATTACCATAGACTCTATCTGTTATTAACTAAACTTTGTTTTTTACTAAGACAGAGATCAGTTTTATTTTGTTATGATATGATGTATATTATACATAGCTCTTGATAGCATATTTTATATCTTGTTATTACGCAAGCTATATATTTTTTTTTTCCTCTTGAAAATAACTAGCTACTATACCAATTTGGTGAAATTTTTTTATATACTTTTATTATACTGTATATTTTGTATAATTCTTGGACTTCTATATAGCGTTATAGAACTTCCACGTAGCTTACACTATATATTTGATTTATGTGCTTAAGTTTATTTATCTTATCACATATATATTTTTTAAAGTACAGACTGGTCACTTTGGTTTTCCACATTTTCCCTATACATAGGGTACCATTTTGATACCATTATTGTTAATATCTGTACGAGTGTTGCGCCACTAGAAACATTATTCCCAGTCCGTCCCCTCTCCCCTATTATTTATATAGCATTAATTGTTCTATCAGGTGAATAGTATTTAGGGTTACTATTCATTTTTTGATAGGTTTTCTAGGGCTGCAATTTTACACTTCTTCAACTAGCGCCACTAGGAATCCATTTTGATACCATTATTGTTAATATTTGTACGAGTGTTGCGCCAATAGAAACATTATTCCCAGTCCGTCCCCTCTCCCCTATTATTTATATAGTATATATATATATATATATATATATATATATATATATATATATATATATATATATATATATAGTGTATATATATATATATATATATATATATATATATATATATAAGCAAAAATGGAAGCGTTAGTTACCTCATCTGGCCAAATGGAATAAGCCCAGGTACCACGTCAAGGTCTCTTCCAAAACCTGAGGTCCCTAAACAGCCACACAATGCAAGCTCTCAATCCAACAAACTGGGAACAAGTGTAGGGTGCACAGGCTTATGTAATCACCCTAGAAATATACAAAACACAGAAGGGGACTACACTCTCAGACCGGACCGGGTACACATCTTATGACCCTGCAACATGCACAGCCCTGGGTGCACAATAGCACTCTCAGGAAGCTGCACTGTCCCCTGTCCTCACAGCCAGTTAACCCCAGACAGGTCTGGGTGCAAGGCACATAGGGAAAATTACAAAACAAATTAATACAGCACACAGAGAAAGTCCAGCACTCACAAGCTCTCAGCTAAGATTAAAAGCAAAAAAAATCTTACCTGAGAGCTTGTGAGTGAGTGCTGGACTTTCTCTGTGTGCTGTATTAATTTGTTTTGTAATTTTCCCTATGGGCCTTGCACCCAGACCTGTCTGGAGTTAACTGCCTGTGCATGTTGCAGGGTCATGGTATGTGTACCCGGTCCGGTCTGAGAGTGCAGTCCCCTTCCATGTTTTGTATCACAGATAAATATGTAAAACAAAACAGGCCCCAGAACTGACCCCTGAGGAACACCACTAGTAACAGCCCCCTCTGCTGAATGAACTTCATTTACTAAGACACTGTTTTCTGTCCCTAAGCCAGCATTCCCAGTTCAAAATTTTTGAGTTTAGACCAAGGAGATACAGTTTGTGAATTAGTTTATTGTGTGGAACAGTGTCAAATGCTTTGTTGAAATCTAGATATGCTACATCAACTGCTCCCCCCTTGTCTAATAATTTTATTACATAATCAAATAAGTCAATTAGATTAGTATGACATGATCTCCCTGAAGTAAAACCATGCTGATATTGGTCCTCTAACTTGTTTGTCTTTATGTGAGTCATAATTCTTTCTTTTAAGAGGCTTTCCATTAATTTCCCTACTACTGAAGCTAAACTAACTGGCCTGTAGTTACCAGATTCTTCCCTACTGCCCATTTTTATGAAGAGGTATTACATTTGCTATTCTCCAATCATATGGGACAGCTCCTGTTAATAGTGACTGATTAAACAGATCAGTTAATGGGGCAGTTAGCACTGATCAAAGTTCTTTTAAAACCCTTGGATGAATATTATCAGGACACACTGCCTTTTTAACATTTATTTTTGATCATGCTAACAAAACCTCATCCTCTGTAAAAAGGATTAGTGTTAAGCTTGTTTCTATTTTTCGTATCATCCCTTAATGTAGACATTCTATCTTCACAATCTTTTGTGAAAACAGAACAGAAGTAATCATTGAGACAGTCTGCAATTTACTTATCTCCTTCTATTATTCTACCATCAACTGATTTCAATTTTACTATCCCTACCTTATTTTTTCTTCTTTCACTGATATATCTAAAGAATGTTTTGTCCCTATGTTTTACTGACTTGCTACCTTCTCTTCTGCATGAGCTTTAACCTTCCTAATTACCTGCTTAGTCTTTTTTGTTGGAGTTTCCATATTTTCATATCATCATCTGATTGTGTGTTTCTGTAATTTTTTCTAAGCTATCTTTTTTGTCTTTACAGCATGTACTACTTCTTTGGAAAACCAAATTGGTTTCCACTTTCTTTTACTTTTACAGACATGTCTAATACAGTCTGTGGTTGCATCTAAAATGGCACCCTTCACAAATTCCCACTGTTCTTGAACCTCTGTAATAAGAGTTTTCTACATGTATATATATATTTATGTAAAAGCCCTTTGCCTGCCTTTTTTTCTAACACCTGGTACCTCATATCCTTGAGCACTTATAACTTTTTTTGTGAATTTTTTTTTAACTATACTTTTTAATGTATTTTTTATGTTTTGTGGCACTTTTTTATTTCACAAAACAGTTAACCAGATCTCTGAGAACACGCTTCACCGACGAGTGTAACTTGAATTGCACTCAAGCGATTGTGTTTACTTTCAACTTGTAAAACGATTAAGCCAAAGTGCAGACACCCACGATAAACCTCTTATCACTCATATGCAAACATTTGTGCTCCACTTGAAATCTGGCCCTTAGTATTTAATGTCCCTTTATGGGTTTTAGCCTGGTAATAGTGAGGGTCTCCAGGAGGCATTCACCAATAGTACAGTATTGCCGCTGTCGGCGATATCCTTGCTATTTAACCCCTTAATGTGGAAATGACAGTTGACATACATTGTATGTCAGCTGTCATTAATAGGGTTAAATATGGTTAAATACTGTTCAATTCACAATGTCAAATTATGAAACTTGAACATGACTAATATATGATTATTCAAATGTTCATTTATGATCACAATTAAGGGCTAGATTACGAGTGGAGCACAAAATTGCACTTCCACAAGCACAATATTTGCACTCCACTCAGTAATACCTGCACACTAAAATGTGCACTGGTATTACAAGTTGAGTGTAATGTGAATGCGACCTTGTGTTCGCATTTCATGGAAGCTTTGCGCTCATGAGAGCATGATTCCATTGGCTCCAATGTGAGCCTCGTCCTGATGCCAATAGACATAGCACAGAACTTAGAGCATATACATATATATTTATAGAGAAAACACAGTCCCCATATACCACAATGTAAAGGCACTTTTCAGTGCTGTTGATTTTTTTCTAACATCCCACATCCCCTCACTTTAACCCATTATAACTGCTTTGTGCAGTTATTTAAATAAAAAAAAAAAATCCTAATATTGTTTATTTTTAAAATGGAACTGTACATTTTATTTTGGGGGAAATTGGGGGACATTTCTGGTAAATGAATTTGAGCGCTAATTGCTACCGCAAGTTCACATTAGCAATAACCAGCCACTTGTAATGGCTTGTTATTTAATGCGCGCCCGTTAGAATTGTGCTCTACTTTTAATCAAGTCCTAAGTTGTTAATAATACCATTACATAAAAGTATAAATGTTGTCATTTTTCTATTATTAGTTAAAGAAAGTTGCACTCAGGCGCATCAATATTGAATCAAAAAGCGGATTTATAGGTATGATACATTTGAAAAGGCCAAAGAAAATTAATTTTTCTCACCTTTGTATGTTTATCCAGTCTGATAATCCTGTTAATATTGTAGTCTTATCTAGGTTGTCCAGTTATTTCTAAGCCACAGGAAATTCAAAAACCATTGCGTGAACTTCCTGATTGTTACTTTTAAAGAAATAAAAGTTTACACTGAGAGTTGGCTGGGTTCTATAATCAACCCATCTGAGGTCTTATATAAAGTTACATGTAACCCATTTTCTAAATCACTTGAATGTGATGCAGCATATAGGCAAAAAACCTCACATTTCTCTGTGAAAGAGTTAGATATGTTACCTCAAAATTTCCGCAAAGGAAGTTTAAGCATCTCATCTGGATGCTTGTTCTAGAACACAAGGGAACATGCATCTGGTATGAGCAGACACTCCAACTTCCTTTTTCTCCTCAACTTAATAAAGTTTACTATGATATCGTGAAATTGCATAAGATTGTGCCAAAATCCTATCAGATCACAATAAACAAAAGTGTAAACTCACCACTGACGATGTTGGTTTGTTGAAGAGCAGCAGAATATTAAAGGGACATTAAAGCTAAAATTAAACTTTCATGATTCAGACAAAGGGGTACATTTATCAAGCAGCGGATGCTGCTTATGCTGCGTTAATAAGCAGCATCCGCTTATTCACGCTTAACTCGTCCGCCACATCTGAGGTGGCGGACTGCAATCATCCTGATCAGATACGATCGGGATGACGGACACCCCCTGCTAGCGACCCACACAGCAGCTACTCTGGTGAGTTGATAAATAAAGTAGTTTTAACTAAAGAAAAGCCCAGGTATGCATCAAAAAACGTTTCCTCGCAGCTGCATCAATAATAAATTAAAATGTATGCTGAGTAACATGTCCCTTTTAGTAATATTAACATGAAGAGAAATGTATTTTTTATCTAGTGTCCATTTAATATTAATGTTTATCATAAGAAGAGGATATATGTGGCTTTACATGACTAAAACAAAGGGCGATAGTCTTATGCCACAGAATTTTTATGATAGTTTGTTTTGAAAAACACAAGGTATATAAATGTATGGGTCTCTTAAAGGGGTTTCACTGATGTTATTGTTAAACGTTTCTATATATGGCAACACGACTTACACTGACCTTTGTAAATATGTAAATCATTTTATATTCATCTTGCAATGCCATACTGTAACTTATTAGTTCACAAACCCAAACATGCCTTGCATGGATTCATACCAAGAACCACAAACAATTAGAGATGGAAAATAAGACACACAAATATTTTTAAAAATAAATGCAATTAGATCTCAGAAGGGTTAACATTAACTGTGCTATGCTAATTATTTTGATTTTCTACCAAGAACAGAGAAAGTTAGGGTCTGTCTATTGAAATACGAACAGCCCATCTCTTAGCCAGAAAACAAATGATGCATATCTGAATCTTGTAATCAAATATTAAATTGCATAATTTACCTCAGTTCATTTTTTATAGTGTCAACAAATGAAGCTGGCAAAGTCACTACATTTTGCATGAATATACAAATAAAGATTTATGATAGCTTTTCTTAAGAATGTCAGACAAACTTGATTCAATTATATTATAAGTGTCTGTTATTAATGTTGTAAACACATGCTGGGTATTTATTAATAGCATTAAAGGAGCATTGCCATCAGAATGAATCATCTGCTGCATACAGAGTGGTAGAGAAGGGGAGATCACATTTTCTTTCTGAAGAAATGTATTCTATTACATTTTAAGTGTCTTATTAATGTAAATATGTACTAAGTCTTTAATAAAGGAACAGTAAATTGTAATAACAAATACAAAGTAGTAGTTCATTTTGTTATAAAAAGAAAAAACGTAAATAACATTAAAGTGATATATTTTAATACCCTAAGATGCTGTTATATTTACTTTCCTGCCCCCCACCCACCCGAGCTTCATTTTTAATGTTGATGTTGAGAACAGTTTAGTCAATCAAAATCAAACCAATTAGAGCAGGCTCCCAACACCTCTGCTTGTATAACTCAAATAGCATGTCCGGGGCTGGGTCAAAATGCATACCGCAAAATTACAAATTATGCGCTACACCCGGTGCATAAATAACGCAAACAATTTAGCGGCACCGTACATTCCATAGCACTGCCATTACAAGTTACAAAAAAAGCTTCTTGTGTTGTGCGATATGTTGCGTTAAGCTCCATACCGCACAAAAGCCAAGACCTGACTTGACGTGCTCGTTTTCCCCCATAGACATCAATGGAGAAAACGTGTTAGAAAAAAACTAACAACTGCTATTGCGGAATGGAGATCGCTATAAAGCAATCTCCATTGATGTCTATAGAGACAAGAAAGTGTGTGAGAGAGAGAGTGTGAGAGAAAGAGTGTGGGAGTGTGTGAGAGAGAGAGTGTGTGTGTGTGTGTGTGTGTGAGAGAGAGTGTGTGTGAGAGAGTTTGTGAGAGAGTGTGTGAAAGAGTGTGTGTGAGAGAGTGTGTGTGAGAGAGAGAGTGTGTGAGAGAGAGTGTGTGAGAGAGAGTGTGTGAGAGAGAGTGTGTGAAAGAGAGTGTGTGAAAGAGTGTGTGTGAGTGTGTGTGTGAGAGTGTGTGTGTGAGAGTGTGTGTGTGAGAGAGATACTGTGTGAGAGAGATAGTGTGTGAGAGAGAGAGTGTGTGTGTGAGAGAGATAGTGTGTGAGAGAGATAGTGTGTGAGAGAGATAGTGTGTGAGAGAGATAGTGTGTGAGAGAGATAGTGTGTAAGAGAGATAGTGTGTGAGAGAGTGAGTGTGTGTGAGAGAGAGTGTGTGTGTGTGTGAGAGAGATAGTGTGTGTGTGTGAGATAGAGAGAGAGAGAGAGTGTGTGTGAGAAAGTTACACAGAAAAATAGTGAGAAATGTCTTGAAACAAATTATACTAGGAAACAGGTACAGATAAGTGCTAATTGAAGCCAACTATACAAACCGGTATAGCAGATGTCTGAGTCAGACAAGATCCAAGAGCCTTGGAGCCAAGTAAGGGCATGCCTGCTTCAGTGCTAAGCAAATGAGTGCCCACTTCTGGGCCAAGCAAGGAATTCCAGGGAGCTAAATACAGGCTTACAAATAAAACAAAAAGGAAAAACCCTTTCAATATGTTACTCCCCTTCAAATAAAGGTATATTGCAAACGTTTAAATAATAAAAGATGCAAAAAGTGAAGGGTGCGCCTAAAAGAGTCAGCTATACAAAAATATATCACAATTGAATGTTGACTAAATATAATTTAATGGGTGTCTACATAAAAAAAAACTATTGTTGTATCAACAATTCTATTAAAACAATGTGAATCTTTAAAAAGTAACATATTCTAGGCCACCAGTAGTCTTATAAAATAAACAAAATGTATAAAATGTTGCTGCTGAAAAAATAGCTACTACTGTGGCTGTTATGAGAGTGATCTGTAACTGAGGCAATGCAGTGTGGAATCTATTCAATATATCTCTGAATAGATAGAATAATCCTTGATGGTTAGTTCTCTGAATAAATATTATTACCCAGAGAACTTCGTTAAAGGCCAAATAGGACGTGTGACCGAAGTAGGACCATCTCACATAAATCTGGGATATATAAGAATAGGTAGTTTGTATGTGGTATCCAAGTCTGGGACAACAAAACTTACCGGAATGCGGAAAAAACATTTTTCTCCGCTCTTACCAGTTCCTGATCCACGCCAAACCCTCTGCATTCTCCTTTGGTGGTAAGGAAGCCATCTCTGTGAGCTCTGGTCACGTGATAGTGGGTGGCCAATTGGAAGAGCGGATTGTCGGTGTTTTCAATGTCCCAATTTTTTAAACTTAAAACAGCTCGATCTTTGCTATAAAATATTCAGAGCTCTCAGATTCTCTTCTCCTCTCTTTAGTGTAGTACACAGACTACTCATCACATCGACATGTTTCAGCTTAATCAGCCTTTTTCAAGATGAGTCTCCTTAGTCTGTCAATGTCTATTTATACTGGTTCCTCCTTACTCCCATTTAGAGATTTAAAGGGATAGTCCACTCATTCCTTGGTTATAATTCTTCTTGTATTGTCAGTTATTTTGCAGTTGAAATCTATTTCATGTATTCTTTTATTATTCTCTCTAAGCAGCAAACCTTGCAATAATTCAAAATATATAATTTCTATACATTTACTAATTAACATATGATTGCCATACTTATTTATATCATATACAATCTCATAACCAATAATCAGTTAATTTTATAAACTAAATTTAACTATAAAGTGTTATAAATTACAGAAGACAGAAAGTGCTAATTAATAGTGTGATCATATAGTACTTCATCTCAGGTTAATGTTTCAAACCCTAAATACAGGCTGCAAGAAGCTACAGACAGAGGCAGAGCCAAGCAAATAGGCACAGCAGGAAATAAGGTACTGGAGCTGTGAAAACTGAAACAGAGGAAGTCCAATTAAAAGTACTAACTGGGCCAAATGCAGAGACAAAGTCAGGTCATTCCAAGATTCAAAGGCAGACAGCAAGCATGAAGTCCTGGTAACAGCCAGGAAATCCAGCACAGAACAAACAGGAAGGAAAAACACAAACATAGGAAATACTCCAATAGCAAAGGAAGGAGTGAAGACCTAGGCTGCTCTATGTATCAAAGATAATCTCCCTGATTGGCTGGCATCCAGAGAGGGTATTTTGGGAGACAAAACTACTGATGACAATATTCTTCCTACAATCTATCGCAAGCAAAAATCTACTACTGGCACACTGGACTCTGAACCTGGAGCCTTCTGGTTTGAGCCCAGGCAGGGCCTAGTGAGGTTAGTCTGTGACCTCTCCATGCAGTCTGCATTTTGTCATGAACAGAGCTTATAAGATCCTGACGTATCTTATGGGATCCTGAAATATTTTTGTTTTCTTACATTTCTTGCAGTTATTGTTTGTTATGCAATAATTTATTTAACCACAATTAAATTTCTAAATTACAGGAATGCTCACTAGAGAACAACAATACAAGGGAGATGAAGAGAGCTTCAATGAATCTAGAGCATAGTTTCTTTGGTTCATATAATACAGCATTGTCTACTATTTTCATTGTGTTTTGCTCATGGGCAAAATAATCAAAATGCTCTAGGATACCTGCTAACAAGTTGAAAAGACCAGTTTGGAATTTTATCAAATCCCTTTAGCTGTTGAATTTCATAAGTGAAATATGATCCCAAACATTTTATATGTAGGGCATTTTTGGATGACTGATAATGGGCTAGAATACAAGTGGCACGATAATTTTTGCGTGCAAGAGATATTAGCTTTTGTGTGTATCAGAAATAGCACATGTATTTCAAGTTGAAAGTTAACACGATCGCAAGAGCGCAATCTAATTTTACTTTTGTCAGGATATAGCGACTCAAATCGGCGCGTAAAGGGTAGTGTGTCAACATAAATACACTCATATAAACACTATCTGATTAAAACATTTTCATAGAAATGTTAAAAAAATAAAGTTATAAGGGTTAAAAGGTTTATGGTATATGACAAGGTGTTTGACTGCAAAGGGCTATAATGTATATATACAGTACATACATATACATGTCTAAATATGTGTATGTATGTAATTATATATATATATAGATGTGTGTACATATGTTTTATGTATTTTACAGCATATTTAATGTACATATACAGGTAGCCCTCAGTTTACGCCGGGGTTAGGTTCCAGAAGGAATGGTTGTAAATCGAAACCGTTGTAAATTGAAACCCAGTTTATAATGTAAGTCAATGGGAAGTGAGGGAGATAGGTTCCAGGCCCCTCTCAAAATTGTCATAAGTAACACCTAATACATTATTTTTACAGCTTTGAAATGAAGACTTTAAATGCTAAACAGCATTATAAACCTAATAAAATAATCACACAACACAGAATATATAATTAAACTAAGTTAAATGAACAAAAACATTTGCTAAAAAGCATTATAAACCTCATAAAATAATCACACAACACAGACTTCACTTGCATTTTTCAGCAAACAGTTCTTTCTATGCATTCCAATCTGGACTGATTTATAGACAGGAAGATCTTGTTCCTTTGAAATCTGCTCGATAGCTCAGGTCTGGTTAAACTGATTAATTTCAGCTTGCTTGGCTTTGCTGCAACACAAGCGGACAGCTCCACCTACTGGCTATTTTAATAAATGCACTGCTTCTCAATGCTTTTCAATAGCAGTCACATGACTGGAAGAAAAGGTTGTTATTCTGAAACGGTGTAAATTGAACCGTTGTAAAACGAGGGACACCTGTATCACATTCCAACGTTCTTTACATAAAGGATAATGAAATTTTTGTTGTATATATATATATATATATATATATATATATATATACACACACACAATATACTGAGTCTGTTAAGCAGAAGGTATCAAAAATCCACTTAATTATTAATTCGGGTGCAGGCCCTGTAAACAAATATTTTTACAAATCTCAAGGATGAAAAGTTTGAAGAGGTCACAGTAGTGTTCTCTCCAAGAGAGACAGGGATTTCAGCACTCCATTTAAATGTTATATTCAATACACCCATATGTAAGTATTAATTTAGAAATAGGTGTTCCAGGCCTCCATGCAACCAAACAACTTCTGGGTCCCCTAAACCAAAACCACACAAGATTGATATAGATAAAATAAATTTATTAGTGCAAACAAAGAAAGAAAAATAAAAAAAAAATCAATCACATACATTTAAGAATACATTGTGTACATTAAATGCATAGATAAAGCTGGCCAGCTCACTCAGGTTGATATGATGCAGGTGAATACCTAGATATAGGCTTTTGAGTTATTAGGCAACACCCCTACCAGTGGGTAGCCCTGTGTACCAACAGGAATCTGCTACCATGGATAATAATGGGGATCCATGCGTAATCACTCATATGGTGCACAAATGAAACTGACAACACCTATATATATACCTATACATCTATTTTTATAGATATATAGGTATAGATATCTATTTTACATTAACATTATCAGATATATAGAAATATATATTTAATAATAAAAAAATACATTCTTTTATGAAGAACATAGGAATGGAAAATATGACTAACGAGCATCAAAATTTGCAATTTAGGTCTAACGTGGTGTCGGGTTAGGGCACATGAAGAATTAGTCATTAGTCTTACATAACATTATTGAAATATTAGATGTAAAATATTTCAAAAAATGTACATAAATTATTATAGATACTGTAAAAAAGTCAAATTAATCTATAATATATATAAATATATATATATATATATATATTAATGCATCTATAATAATTTTTATAAATAATATTCATTTTTAAGATCATTTTATACGTTATGTTTCAGTAACGCAATGTAAGATTAGTAATTCTTCATGTGTGCTAACCCGATACCACGATTTAGGTCTAATTCAGTGTTGGGTTTGGGCACATGAAGAATTGCTAACCTCAATGCGTGATTTGAAAAATATTACATATAAAATATTAAAAAATATGAATAAAAATTATGACTAATTATGATATATACTGTAATATATATATTATATTATTTTATATATTATAATCTTACAATATATATATATATATATATAATATTGATTATTTAGCATTTTTACAATATGTATAATAATTTTTAATATTTTTAAAATATTTTATATGTAATATTTTAATAATGCACATTGAGCTTAACAATTCTTTATGTGCGCTAACCCGACGTTAAACCTAAATCATTAACCCCAATGCACGTTGCGTATATTTTCCATTCCTATGTTTCTTAAGTAGATTTTTTTTTATTTTTATTATTATATATACACACACACACACATATCTATATCTATATATATATATATATATATATATATCCAGTAATGTTAATTTAAAATAGATATCTATACCTATATATCTATATACTGTGTGTATATATATATATATATATATATATATATATTTACAATAAAAAAACATAATTTATGTAAGAACTTATCTGATAAATTAATTTCTTTCATAGTGGCAAGAGTCCATGAGTTAGTGACGTATGGGATATACATTCCTACCTGGAGGGGGCAAAGTTTCCCAAACCTCAAAATGCCTATAAATATACCTCCCACCTTACTCATACCTCAGTTTTAACGTATAGCCAAGAAGTGATGTGTATAAAAAGAAGTAAAAATCATACAACAAGAGGAACTGGAAAAAATAATGCAAATGCAAAAAAATCATAACCACAAAAAATAGGGTGGGTCTCATGGACTCTTGCCACTATGAAAGAAATTAATTTATCAGGTAAGTTCTTACATAAATTATGTTTTCTTTCATGTAAGTGGCAAGAGTCCATGAGCTAGTGACATATGGGATATAATACCCAAGATGTGGAAGTCCACGAGTCACTAGAGAGGGAGGGAAAAAAATAAAAACAGCTATTTCCGCTGAGAAATTAAACCCCCAAAATAAAATAAAAGTTTTTTTAAAAATTTAAAAAAAAACTCAAATCAAAGGCATTAGAATCAAGCAGGAACAACTGCCTGAAAAACCTTTACACCAAAGGCTGCTTCCGAAGAAGCAAACACATAAAAAGGTAAAATTAGAAAAAGTATGCAAAGAAGACCAAGTTGCTGCTTTGCAAATTCGACCAACTAAAGCTTCATTCTTGAGAACCCAAGAAGTGGCAACTGATCTAGTAGAATGAGCTGTAATTCTCTAAGTTTTGTGAATTAAAAATCAACCGAAAAAAACTGAGAAATAAAGACTTTCTGACCTTTCCTGGAGTCAGAAAAAATAACAAATTGACTAGAAGTCTTTCTAAAATCTTAAGTAGCCTCAACATAATATTTCGAAACTCTTACCACATCCAAAGAATGTAAAGACCCTTCAAGAGTATTCTTAAAATTAGGACAAAAAAAAGGAAAAACAATTTCCTTATTGATTTTGTTAGAATTCACAACTTTAGGCAAAAATTAAAATAAAGTCCACAAAAAATCTTTATCTTGATGAAAAATTAGATAAAGAGACTCACAAGAGTGAGCAGATAATATAGAAACTCTTCAAGCAGAAGAGATAGCCAAAAGAAATAACACTTTCCAAGAAATTAAAATTTTCAAAACCAAAATTGAAACTCCAAGGAGGAGAAACAGATTTAAAAACAGGTTTAATATGAATCAAAGCCTGAAAAAAACTGTGAATATCAGGAAGTTTAGCAATCTTTCTATGAAATAAGACAGAAAGAGCATAAATGTGTCCTTTCAAAGAATTTGCAGACAAAACGTTTATCCAAACCATCCTGAAGAAACTGAAAAATCCTAGGAATTCTAAAAGAATGCCAAGAATAATCATGAGTAGAACATCATGAAATATGGGTCTTCCAAACCTGAAAATAAATTCTCCTAGAAACAGACTTACGAGCCTGTATCATAGTACCAACAACTGAGTCAGAGAAACCTCTATGACTAAACACTTAAGTGATCAATTTCAATGCCTTCAAAATTGCCTTTAAAATTAAAGATTTGAGATCCTGATGGAAAAAAACAGCTCCTGAAACAGAAGGTCTGGCCTTAAAGGAAGCAACCAAGGCTGGCAACTGGACATCCTGACAAGGCCCGCATACCAAAACCTGAGAGACCAAGTTGGTGCTATCAGAAACACATAAGATCGTTCCATTATGATCTTGGAGATCACCCTTGGAAAAAGAACCAGAGGCGGAAAAAAGTAAGCAGGTTGGTGAAAACTAAGAAACTGCTAAAGCATCCACCATTTTCACCATTTTCACCTGAGGATCCTTGGACCATAAAAGGTATCTGGAAAGCTTCTTGTTTAGACAAGGGACCATCAGATCTATTTCTGGAAGACCCCACATCTGATGACTGATGACAAGATGAAAAAAACACATCTGGAGGGAGAGCACTCCCCCAGATATAAAGTATGATTGGTGTGATAATCCCCTTCCCAATTGTCTATACCTGAGATATGAATAGCAAAAATTTAGACAAGAGTTGGATTCCATCCAAGAAAGTATCTGAGATACTTCCTCCATAACTGAAGGACTGCGAGTCCCTCCTTGATGATTGACAAATGCCACTGTTGTGATATTGTCTGTTTAAAAAACAAATGTAAAAGTTGTCTATTCAATAGAGGCCATGCCTGAAGAGCCCTGAAAATAGCATGAAGTTCTAAAATATTGATTGGTAACCTCGCCTCCTGAGGTTTCCAAACCCCAAGTGCTGTCAGAGACTCTCAGACAGCTCCCCCACCTGAAAAACTTGCATCTGTTGAGAATACAGTCCAGGTAGGATGCTTAGACAAAGCAAGATCTGATAACTAAACTGTCCAACCAAAAAGTTGAAACAGCAGCAACATTAGCTATAGAAATGGCAGTTAAAAAAATATGGCCAATATGAAAATATGCTTCTCTTAAGATAGGAAACAAACTTCCTATCTAAAGGAAACCTTAAAAGAAGAAATATCTCCCATAGGATAGAAGTACATTCGTCAAGAGAAAAAATAGCCTCACCTTAAGCAGGTTGGTGAAAACTAAGAAACTGCTAAAGCATCCACAATTTTCACCATTTTCACCTGAGGATCCTTGGACCTTAAAAGGTATCTGGAAAGCTTCTTGTTTAGACAAGAGACCATCAGATCTATTTCTGGAAGACCCCACATCTGATGACTGATGACAAGATGAAAAAAACACATCTGGAGGGAGAGCACTCCCCCAGATATAAAGTATGATTGGTGTGATAATCCCCTTCCCAATTGTCTATACCTGAGATATGAATAGCAAAAATTTAGACAAGAGTTGGATTCCATCCAAGAAAGTATCTGAGATACTTCCTCCATAACTGAAGGACTGCGAGTCCCTCCCTGATGATTGACAAATGCCACTGTTGTGATATTGTCTGTTTAAAAAACAAATGTAAAAGTTGTCTATTCAATAGAGGCCATGTCTGAAGAGCCCTGAAAATAGCATGAAGTTCTAAAATATTGATTGGTAACCTCGCCTCCTGAGGTTTCCAAACCCCAAGTGCTGTCAGAGACTCTCAGACAGCTCCCCCACCTGAAAAACTTGCATCTGTTGAGAATACAGTCCAGGTAGGATGATTAGACAAAGCAAGATCTGATAACTAAACTGTCCAACCAAAAAGTTGAAACAGCAGCAACATTAGCTATAGAAATGGCAGTTAAAAAAATATGGCCAATATGAAAATATGCTTCTCTTAAGATAGGAAACAAACTTCCTATCTAAAGGATACCTTAAAAGAAGAAATATCTCCCATAGGATAGAAGTACATTCGTCAAGAGAAAAAATAGCATCACCTTAAGGGACTTTTACCTAAAAACACTAAATTAGCCATCGGTAAAGGATATAGCTTTTAAACCTAGAAAAAAAGGTAAAAAGAAGCCTTAAGTTTAGATTCCTTAGTAAACTTATGATAGATAGCATCTGGAAAAAGAAAAACTTCAAGAGTTACCTCAGAAGCTTAAAAAAATAGAATTTAAACATTTGCTATTCTTGTTATCAAGAGGACTAGATTCCTCAATACTCAAAGTAAACAGCACTTCATTAATCAAGAATGAATACATTCAATTTAAAGTTTGACTTATCAAAATCAGTCTTTGAAATAGGATCCTCTGAGTCAGAGAAAACCACATCAGCAGAAATACTACAGAGCAAAAGAGGGAGAGACTTAATATAAAAAAAATTGGCACCAAAAATGACGCCAACAAAAATGACGCAAATGCTGAGAAAAAAACTTTTGCCGCCAAAGTTAACAGGAAATGACACGATTCACGGCATAACCGGCATGACTTTGTGCCCAAACAAATTGCGTCAACAAAGATGCAAGAAATGATGTGACTCGCGTCACAACAAATGCAACCTTCGCATCAAGAATGACGCAATAAATAGAAGCATTTTGCGCAATCGTGAGCCTAATTTTCCCACGAAAATATAAAAAAACAAGACCAAAGTTACAACTAGCTGAATTTGCCCGTGTGAGCCTAATTTGCTCGCGAAAATATGAAAAAACAAGACCGAAGTTAAAACTAGCTGAAACCTCAGGTTAGAAAACAATTTACTAAATTTCTCTCAAACATAATTTTCCATGCTGAAACTGTTAGGCAGTGAAGGGAAATAAACATAGACCTGACTCATGGCAATTATATGCAATATATATTTGAAACTTTAAAAATATAAAGTACCAAACATAGCTGAGAGTGTCTTAAAAAAAAGATATATACTTACCTGAAAACACCCATCCATATATAGTAGACAGCCAAACCAGTACTGAAACATATCAGCAGAGCTATTGGTAGAGGAGTATAATGTCGATCTGTAAAGGGAGGTGGCAGATGAATCCCCATGACCAAATTTACAGAGAGTCTTAGAATAGATTTCCCATAGGTGAAAACATGACATCATCAGGCAATACTCCTTTCATATCCCTCAGACAAACATTGTACTTTGAGAGGAACTGGGCTTCAAAATGCTTAGAAGCGCCTTTCACAGAAAAAATCAAGCACAACTTGCTTTACCATCCTCCAACGAAGGCAAAGTTTGTAAAACTGAGGTATGAGTGAGGTCGAAGGTGTATTTATAGGCATTTTGAGGTTGGGGAAACTTTGCCCCCTCCAGGTAACATAGTAACATAGTAGATAAGGTTGAAAAAAGACTGAAGTCCATCGAGTTCAACCTATACAAATCTAAAATACTTACAAAAAGCTCCAGTTAAGCTTAAATAACCCCATTAAAAGGTGACCCATTTAATACTAGCAATTATATCCATGAATTTTGTTTATATACAGAAATTTATCCAGACTATTTTTAAATGTATCTATTGTATTGGCATTCACTACCTCCTTTGGTAATGAGTTGCTCTTACAGTGAAAAAACATTTCCGTTGCAGGAGATTAAATCTCCTTTCCTCCAACCTTAAATTATGACCTCTTGTCAGAAACAATTTTCTTGGAATAAACAGAGCGTCTGCCATCTCTGTATATGGGCCTTGAATATATTTATATAAAGTAATCATGTCACCTCTCAAGCGCCTATTTTCTAAAGAAAACAGACCCAGTTTGGCTAGCCTCTCCTCATAGGTTAATTTCTCCAATCCCCTTATTAGCTTTGTGGCCCTTCTCTGAACTTTTTCTAGTTCTGCAATATCTTTTTTAGCAATCGGTCCCCAGAACTGCACTCCAAACTCAAGGTGAGGTCTTACCAGGGCTTTATATAATGACAGAATTATGCTTTCCTCCCTTTAATCAATGCCTCTTTTAATACATGCTAGTATCTTATTAGCCTTTGAAGCCGCTGCCCTGCATTGTGCACCCATCTTTAGCTTATCTATTTCTACTCCCAAATCCCTTTCCTCCTGTGTTTGGCTAAGTCTTGTCCCATTTAAAAAATACGTAGCCTGCTTATTTTTACTTCCAAAATGTAGAACCTTGCATTTTTCCGTATTAAATCTCATTTTCCATTCACTTGCCCATAGTTTTAATTTTAGCAAATCCCTTTGTAATGAGAGTTCGTCCTGCTCTGACCTAATGACCTTACTTAATTTAGGTAGGAATGTATATCCCATACGTCACTAGCTCATGGACTCTTGCCACTTACATGAAAGAAATTACATTGTTCTGTAAGTGATGAACATTGGAATGTGAAATATTCATAGCGATAGGTGTTAGGTTCTTTTCTTCTGCACTCTCCATTGACTTCTATAGGGAGAATAAGATATCACGGTCATGATATTTGGTTAACACACGTCAGGTTTAACTCATTTGCAAACTTTTTACTTTCAACTTGTAATACACATGCAGCCACGCAACCAGACGAATGCAAAAAAAAGTTTATTTCTAGCGAGTTTTACGCTTGAGCAAAAGCACTAAATAGTGCGCAACTTGAAATTTTGCCCAATGACTTTTCATTCCTGAAAAACATTGGAAATGGCTGTAGCTGATTCTTTTGAATTTGAAAAGTTCTTATTGGCGGTCAAAAACATGATGCAAAATTATCAAACACTGGATTGTTATTGACCCGATAGTTGTAGACAAGAAATATGGCATAAATACAATGTGATAACACATTACAGCATTGTTCTTTTTATTCTTTTCATTTTTGTCTTTTTATGTCATTCACACTTCAAAATATGTAAATCAATTAATTAATATGCACAAAAGCAACTTTCATGAAGTTTTCATTGTCCAAAGTCAAAGTAATTCACTTTAAGACCTTTACTGTGTGCAGCACATTATTTCATTTAAACTTTTACTGAACAGTTCATATTCAAGTCTTGGTATCCCATAAGGTGAGTAAAGATATTTTCTATGTGTAACGTAGTATAACAGACTTTGATAATGAAAGACAAAGCTTTTTTTAGTCTGGGTAGGATTGTTATTGCATTTGCTACTGAAATTGTTAAGCTTTGCTTGATACTTGTTCAAATCCTCATTTTCCTATGCTTGCACGAATGAAGGATTTGTGGCTTTTTGCCTGTGCATTTTTATTATTATTTCTTACAAGGGATATTTAATTTGACAATATCCCAAAAGCCATATTTTTTTAAAGGGACATGAAACCCAAAATGTTTCTTTCATGCTTAAAATAGAACAATTTTAAACAACTTTCTAATTTACTTCTGTTATCTAATTTGCTTAATTCTCTTGGTATCCTTTGTTAAAGAAGCCATAATGCACTACTGGGAGCTTGCATTGGGTGAGTGAATAGCATGAGGAATATATTTGCAGCAACCAATCAGCAGTTCCTAAGTCTATCTAGGTATCCATTTGAACAAAGAATATCAAGAGACCAAAAAAAATTAAATAGAAGTACAGTACATTGGAAAGCTATTTAAAATAACATGCTCTAATTCATAAAGGAAAAATGTGGGTCTTTTGTCACTTCAATTCAAGAAGCACATACAGCCTTTTTAGTTGTTCACCAATTTTGTTGATTTACGAAATAATGTTAGTTTAAGTTATCACATAGAGAATTTTTATTAATGAAGTCTATGTTGTAAGGTAAATTTGAAATTGAATAGAATATATAAGGAAATCATTTCTCACCAGTATATAAAGTGTTTGAAAAGTAAATTTTACAATAACAAAGCTTATATTCTATTGCAAACACAAAGCTTATATCATTTATTTAAAAAAAAAAAAAAATATTTAAACATTATAGACATTATTGTTATAGGAAGCAAAGCTAATATGATCTCAACTGAGACTCAACCTTAATTGAAATCCTACTGATGGCTGGGTAGACCATCATTTCTAAAACTGTCCTACATTGAAATCTTTTAGCGTTTGTAGTTTTAAAACTTCAAAATCAAGCTGTTGTTTTTTTTAACAAGCTTTATTCATGATACCATGCAGAAAAAGAAGGGAAGGCATATTATAAAATGATATAGTATTTATACTTATGTAAGCAATTGTATCTAGTCTAAGAATGTCTGCAAACTATACATTTAAATTTCTGCAAGCTCAATGGAGTCTATATAGAACATGGAGTCTATTAGCTATTACTATGACTTATGCTACTTTGTTTTTATTCATTCAAAAGTAATTTTGTTTTAGATATTAAAGATATGAAAACACAGAAAAAAAGTTGTAATTGTTGAATATTTATCCTTAAAGTGAATGTAAATTTTGATGCTAAAGTGCCCGGTTTTTAAAAATTCAATGAAAAACAGGGGCACTTTAATTCGTCAAATTTTACATTTCACTTCTGTTGTGAAAAAAAACTTACCTTGTAATCTTCACAGCAGCTCCAGCTTCCTCCGGTCGTTGCAAGTCATTTCTGATGTCAGAAATGATGGATAGGTCATCCTCCAATCACGGCTTCCCCCCGGGGGAATCAGTGTCTGATTCAATGCCATGATTGGAGGAAGCCGGATTCCTCATTTTAGACCCAGGAAGAGGCTTTGCGACGGGTGGAGGAAGCTAGAGCTGCTGTCAAGTTTAAAAGGTAAGTTTTTTCACAACAGGAGTGAAATGTAAATTTTAATGAATTAAAGTGCCCCTATTTTTAATCGAATTCATAAAAACCGGGCACTTTAGCATCAAAATTTAAATTCACTTTAAAGATTCCTATAAAATAACACACATTTGTCTAATCAGTGAGCCTGCATTTTTTTTCTTGCTTACCAACACAATTCCAATGTATAAGATACAACATTAGTGTGCGTTGTTTCATTATTTAATAAAAACAGTAGAGCTCTCTCAGGTTTTTCCCAGACCATCACTAAACCAAATAATAAGCATCTAATGCTAAAAATGTCATGCATAAATTGATTCATTATTACAGATTGTTATCACTTATTTGTTTTTGTACAGTTCCTTAGCTATTCCTAACAAGTTAAATTCATAATGTGCAAATGATATTGCCAATTGTGGTGTTCATTTGAATTAATGTTTGTTACTGTACAAATTATTAATTCTAATGAGGAACAAACATTCTAATTACAAGATTGTATTTCTGAAAATGTCATAGTTTAGAAGTTTGATTTGATCACTATTTTAAGAGTTTTATAAGGCAAGGAAATGACTGTTTTTGAAAGTCTAAACTAAGGGGCCGAATTATCAAAGTGCGGAAGGACATCGATACATGCCGACAGCATACGCTGTCAGCATTTATCATTGTACAAGCATTTCTAGTGAAATGCTTGTGTAATGCCACCTCCTGCACATTAGTGGCCAATTGGCCGCTAGCAGGGGTTGACAATAAACCCGATCATATCTGATCGGGCTGATTGCTGTCCACCGCTTCAGAGGTGGCAGAAGAGTTAAGGAGCAGCGGTTTTAAGACCGCTGCTTCCTAATTCCGGTTTACGGCGAGCATGAAGGCTCGCACGGATAAAGATGCATAGTGATGCATACGGGGCTTGATAAATCGGCCCCTATATATGAATAAGGTTAACATTCTCCGCCTGACAAAAGTGTAAACCATGGGAACCAGTTCCCAATGGGTTTATCAAGGGGGTAAATTAGATAGACTTAAATAAATCTTATAAAAACAGGCGTGAAAAGTGTTTTTTGATAAAATAGAATTTGCTGTTGAGAGTTCACAATGGAAAGAATATCATGGATTTCCACAGTGCGATGTTATTCGGGCTTGCTCTTATTATTTATCACAATGTTTTTTTTGCAAAAAACGCTAATTATTTACAAAAAGTAATAAAAAATATTTAATAGATTGCTGCTTTAATAGATTACAATAGACTCCACTGTAAAAAAATAAATATATATTTACAAAGAAAACCTTAATAAACATGTTTAACCAATCTATTTTTTACCCATTTTGTTTTATATTATTGTACTTTTTAATATAAGCACTAATTGCAGTGTCATTTAACTGTTTTTTTCACAAATTATACATTGTTTAGTTCAATAGACTGTGCACTTAGGAAGAAACCATAAATATGCAGAAAAACACAAGGGGCAAGATTTGGGGTGGTCATATTGCCACTTTAAAACAGGACATATATATAAAAATATACGTCAGGGCTGTTTAAAGAAATGTTTTGAATAATGCTCCATTATAAGAACCCTGACATATGTATTTTTCATATATGTCCTGTATTAAAGCTGCAATATGGCCACCCTAGCCCGATCACTGTGGAACGCTAAATATTGTTAGCAAGCAAATGATATTAGCGCTACCCTTTGTAATACCAGCTGGTATAACAAGTTAATCGCAATGCGAACGCAAGAGCGTGCTTCTATAGGCTCCTATAGAAGCCTCATTCTGATTCCATCACAGACAGCATCAGAACCTTGCAGAGTGAAGGGGGTAAGTAGCCCAGCAATGGGCAACAAACAAATATATATGTATATAACTGTATACATATATATGTATGTGTTTGTATGTGTATCTACACATATTATCACATAAATATATATGTATATAACCATATACATATACATATATATTTACATTGCAGTCCATGGGAACACACAGTTCCCATAGACCACAATATAAAGGTACTTTATTAACACCCCACTACTTTTTTAACATCCCACTCCCACCAACTTAAGACCCCAAAAACTGCCTTGTGGAGTTGTTTTTAATTAAAAAAATACTATGCCCTCTATTATGAGGGCATTTGTGGCACTAATAGAAAATTAACCAGAGATCTAATCTCTGATTTAATTTTTGGAGCGCTAATTGCTCTGACAAATTTGCCCGTTTTGCGGGAGCACAACAATTTATCGCTCCACTTGTAATCTAGCCCAATATTTTTAAAATAAAAAAGTTATTTAAAATAAAAAAAATAACATTTTGCACATATAGTTGTTTTTGCATAAAATGGATAAGGATAAAAACATCTAACAATACAAAATTGGATATTCTTTTAAACTACACAAACGTCAGCAAAGAGCACATTTTAACCGCTGAGTAGTAATTTAGAAGCACAATAAAACAAACAAACCATTTGCACAAAAAACTCATTTTACATACTTGTGTTGCATTATATCTATTACTATATATATTCACATCACACAGTACTATAATGATCACAAGACAACTTTAAGAATGTAAAATAGTGGCACTTTAATACACTGTGCAATTCTTAGGCCACCACCAGCTGTGTTGTTTTAGCAAAGTTTTAATAACCATCCATCGGCTAGATTACAAGTTTTGCTTTATGAGCGGCTTGGTATTAACTTGCAAGTTATTTACACCACTCACCTCCCTATAGCGCTGCTATTACAGGTTTGCAAAAACCCAGCGTTAGCAGGCAATATTGCAGCGTTGAGCTCCATTGAGCTCCATACCGCACTCAAATACCAGCGCTGCTTTGAGCTGGTTTTACGTGCTCGTGCACGATTTCCCTATAGACATCAATGGGGAGAGCCGGCTAAAAAAAAACCTAACACCTGCAAAAAAGGAGTCTAAAGCTCCGTAACGCAGCCCCATTGATTCCTATGGGGAAAGAAAACGTATGTTTACACCTAACACCCTAACATAAACCCTGAGTCTAAACACCTCTAATCTGTCGCCCCCCCGACATCACAGACACCTACATTACACTTATTAACCCCTAATCTGCCGCCCCAGACATCGCCGCCACATACCTACACTTATTAACCCCTAATCTGCCGCCACTAACATCGTCGCCACCTACATTACACTTATTAACCCCTAATCTGCTGCCCCAAATGTCGTCGCTACCTACACTTATTAACCCCTAATCTGCTGCCCCCAACGTCGCCACCACTATACTAGTTATTAACCCCTAAACCAAACCCTAAGTCTAACCCTAACACCCACTAACTTTAATATAATTAAAATAAATCTAAATAAAAATTACTATCATTAACAAAATAATTCCTATTTAAAACTAAATACTTACCTATAAAATAAACCCTAAACTAGCTACAATATACAATAGTTACATTGTAGCTAGCTTAGGTTTTATTTTTATTTTACAGGCAAGTTTGTATTTATTTTAACTAGGTAGAATAGTTAGTAAATAGTTATTAACTATTTACTAACTAACTAGTTAAAATAAATACACATTTACCTGTAAAATAAAACCTGTCTTACACTAACACCTAACCTTACACTACAATTAAATAAATTACATTAATTAAATACAACTGACTAAATTACAAAAACAAACAAACACTAAATTACACAAAATAAAAAAGAAATGATCAAATATTTTAACTCAATTACACCTAATCTAATAGCCCTATCCAAATAAAAAAGCCCCCCCAAAATAAAAACCCACTAGCCTAAACTAAACTGCCAATAGCCCTTAAAAGGGCCTTTTGTGGGGCATTGCCCCAAAGAAATCAGATCTTTTAGCTGTAAAAAAAAATACAAACAACCCCCAACAGTAAAACCCACCACCCACACAACCAAACCCCCTAAATAAAATCTTATCTAAAAAATCTAAGCTCCCAATTGCCCTGAAAAGGGCATTTGAATGGGCATTGCCCTTAAAAAGGCATTTAGCTCTTTTTTCAGCCCAAACCCTAATCTAAAAATAAAGACCCACCCAATAAACCCTTAAAAAAACATAACACTAACCCCCGAAGATCCACTTACAGTTTTTGAAGATCGGACATCCATCCTCAACGAAGCCGGGAGAAGTCTTCATCCAAGTGGCAAGATGTCCTCAACGAAGCTGGGAGAAGTCTTCATCCAAGTGGCAAGAAGTCCTCAACGAAGCTGGGAGAAGTCTTCATCCAAGCGGCAAGAAGTGGTCCTCCAGACGGGCAGAAGTCTTCATCCAGACGGTATCTTCTATCTTCATCCTTCCGATGCGGAGCGGCTCCATCTTCAAGACATCCGGCGTGGAGCATCCTCTTCATACGGTCCCAGCCGTACACTGAAGGTTCCTTTAAATGACGTCATCCAAGATGGCGTCCCTTGAATTCCGATTGGCTGATAGAATTCTATCAGCCAATCGGAATTAAAGGTAAAAAAATCCTATTGGCTGATGCAATCAGCCAATAGGATTGAGCTTCAATCCTATTGGATGATCCAATTAGCCAATAGGATTGAGTTTGCATTCTATTGGCTGTTCCAATCATAATCCAATTATTTTATAGGTAAGTATATAGTTTTAAATAGGAATTATTTAGTTAATGATAGTAATTTTTATTTAGATTTATTTTAATTATATTAAAGTTAGTGGGTGTTAGGGTTACACTTAGGGTTAGGTTTAGGGGTTAATAACTTTGGTATAGTGGTGGTGATTTTGGGGGCAGCAGATTAGGGGTTAATAACAGTAATGTAGGTTGTGGTGATGTTAGGGACAGCAGATTAGGGGGTTAATAATATTTAACTAGTGTTTGAGATGCGGGAGTACGGCAGTTTAGGGGTTAATATGTTTATTATAGTGGCAGCGATGTCAGGAGCGGCAGATTAGGGGTTAATCATTTTATTTTAGTGTTTGCGATGCGGGAGGGCCTCAGTTTAGGATTTAATATGTAGTTTATGGGTGTTAGTGTACTTTTTAGCACTTTAGTTATGAGATTTGTAACATAAAAGCCATAACTACTGACTTTCAGTTTACGGTATGAATCTTGTAGTTATGGGCTGTACCGCTCACTTTTTGGCCGGACAGGCAAACTCGTAATACCGGCGCTATGGAAGTCCCATTGAAAAAGGACTTTTTGAAAGGTGCGGTAGTTACGTTGCGTTATGGCCAAAAAAGTGAGCGGTACAGATATATCTGCAAAACTTGTAATACCTGCGGTAGTGAAAAAGCAGCATTATGAAGCTTTTTCACTCATAACGCAAAACTCGTAATCTAGCCGCATATTAATTTTTATTAAGATACAAACAGAAAATACAAAAAAATATGTACACATATTATAAAAAAACAAAGTTGTCAGAACAAAATGGCTTCTTCGGGCAAAAGTCAGTATTTAGTGTGACCTCCCTGGCACTAAGCCCATCTTAAACTCTTTTGGGGAGACTGTCCTGAAATTTGCTGAAGTAATCTTCTGGTATATTATACCAGGCTTCTTTCAGCACTTCCCAGAGCTGTTCTATAAATTTAGGTTGTCTTTTATTTCTTTCTCTGTTCAGGTGATCCCATAGTGCCTTTATAATATTTATGTCTGGAATCTGTGGAGGCCAGTCCATGACTGTCAGTGTTTTATCAGCTGTTTTTATCTCCAAATATGATTTCACTGCATTAGCAGTACTTTGGATCATGATCCTGCTCCATATGCGGTAGATGCCTGGAGCTTCAGGAGCTCCAGCTCTCAGCTGTGCTTCCTGAAGCGAAGACTTATATATACGTCTTGCAGTACGATAGGCAAAGTACTGCAAGACGTATATATATACATCTTTTTGGGTGAAGGGGTTAAAACCTGTATGTATTTTTCAGCATTTATGATGCCATAAATTTGGACAGTATCACCAACACTACTGGCAGAAATGGAGCCCCAAACCAGGAAAGACCCTCCACCATGTTTCACTGATGGCTGCAAGCACTCATTCTTCCATCTCTCACCAAATCTTCTCACATATTGTTGACAAACGGACCCAAAAATGTCAAACTTGGATTTGTCACTCCATAATACTCTTTTCCAATGGTCTTAATGCTAATATTTGTGAGCTTTAGCATATCTTAGCCTTTGCACCCTGTTTCCCTTCCGAAAAAGTGGTTTTGTGGCTGTTACCCTTCCACAAAGACCATTCCTGATCAAGTTTCTTTGGACTGTAAAAGGGTCAACTTGGAATCCCTATAAAGCTGCCAGATGCTGAGCCAGGTCCTTGGTGGACTTCTTCTGGTCTCTCAAAGAAGAAACTCTGGGAATTCTCATCAGATTTATAAAGTTTTCTTGGCCTTCCAGTACTTTTTTTGTCCTTGAACTCTCCTGATTCTTCAAATTTCTTTATAACAGCTTGAATACCACATCTTGAGTATCCAGTTTGTTTTCTGATTTCCCTTTGAGTGTCCTTGCTGATGCAAAAGTATGATTTTATCTCTGTCAAGCTCTGTGATCTTTGGAATTTTGAATGGAATGATATGATTGAATGTTGGTCTTATTATCAAGCTTCCAATGAATTAAACACATACAACATGTGTGAGTAATGCTTCAGCATGTCTTGCACAAACTTGGTGTAATAGATCTTTTTCACAGGAGTTATTTTGACATGAAATAGTAGGACAAATACAGGTGTTAGGGTTCCATTCCATTTATGTTTACAAGAGTCAGGTTCCTGCTATGGCTCAAATGTAAAGGGAGGTCATACTAAATACTTGTTGAAGTGATAATATTTGGACACTTATTTTTTGCAAACTGTAGTAGAATACATCAATAATTTAAATAATTTGTACTCTATTATAAGGCTTTGCTCTAAACAGTAAGAAATTAATGATTTTTTTTGGAAAATCAAATTCTAATGCACTCTAATACATTTGATAACCATATAATGACTACTCCAATACCTTTCAGATCAAAAATCAAAATAGATCAAATCAAAATAGTAAAGATAAGTTTTACTTTAGTAAAAGTTAAATATAACCTTTAAATCACACATTTAAACAATAATAACAATCTGTACACAATTTAAACAAGCCTTTAGATGTTCAATTACGATTGTAATTAAGTGTTTACAGTTATTAATTAAAGAGAAGATTGAAAATCAAATTTACATAAAAACATATAAAGTTAATTTAAAAATACGGCTTTGTACACATCCATAGCAATGCTGATATTCAACGGTTACATCTTTTGATTACAATAGAATAAAAAAAACCTGGTTGTATAAAATTACAGACATTTCAAGTAATCTCAGCTGTCAGTAGGCTTTTCTTTATATACCTCATATATTTACAGAATTTCTTAGTGACTTATATTATTACTGTCTGCATCTAGTGTATATGTTATATCATTCCATATATTATGTTTCAATCACAAGTTACATTAAACCTTAATATATTGGTTATTATTTCAGTCATAAAACATCATACATTCATAATATGACATTTGACATCAAGTAATATATGCTTATATATTACTGAAATGCTTTGTTGTTTCTAAAGAATTATTTGTAAGAAATACTAAGTTGAAGTATGAAAAAAATATTTAATATATAACATTTTAAACAATAAGCATATTATTTTAATATAATACATCAGATAGAGGCTTTGCTAGCATAAAGCTGTCTGTATTTTTGTTCAAAATACAATTTAGTTGTCACAAATTGAAATGTCTAACAGAATTAAACAATATATATATATAGTATATATTTTAAAACTATTTCTAAAAAAGAAAAGGAATTGATAACATTATATGCAAAATACATGTCTAGATGTTCTAACAGGCAATAGGATTCCATATTCTCTTATTGGCCCCTATTTATGAAAGGCCTGTTGGACATGATCTGACATTGCGGATCATGTCTGACAGACCTCGCTGAATGCGGAGAGCCATACGCTCTCCGCATTCAGTATTGCACCAGTAGCTCTTGTGAACTGCTGGTGCAACGCCGCCCCCTGCAGATTCGCGGCCAATCGGCCGCTAGCAAGGGGTGTCAATCAACTCGATCATATTCGATCGGGTTGAATTGTGGTGATGTCGATCCGCCACCTCCTCAGAGCAGGTGGACAGGTTATGGAGTAGCGGTCTTTAGACAGCTGCTTCATAACTGGTGTTTCTGGTGAGTCTGAAGGCTCACCATAAATACGGAGCTTGATAGATATGCCCCATTGACTCATATTCACGATTATTTTAAGTAGAACATATTGGTCCCAAAATTTTATGGAAAATCAAACTCACAATGCAGATCTCATTAGAAAGTGTATTTATGCATAATACGTATAATACAAATAATTACACTTTCATATGTACTTGTATTAAATAAAGATACTGGACTGCATCCTACAAAATTACCCCTCCAACATGGTGCACCACTGATTGCTTGATCAGTAAAAGAACTCACTGATATCTGTCTCTAATTGGACACATCAATGGAGATAAGGATAAGATCTTCAAGTGGGTATTTTCTTGGATTATAAAGTAAATCTAACAAATTACTAACAAAATCAGTTTTTAATGCTTTTAAAATGTGTATTTATAAATGGGTGTTGTGTGTGTGTATATATATATATTTACACACACATATATGTATGTATGTATATATATATATATATATATATATATACACACACACACATATATATATTTATAATTACATACATATGTGTGTAAATATATATATATATATATATATATATATATATATATATATATATATATATGTGTGTGTGTATATTAGATTTGTGCATATATTTCGGAATGAAATAATTTTCCTTCCGTAAAAGGGATATTCATTTTGTTTTAACAAAACAAATTTCCGAAAGATTGCACAGGTAAAATTGATGAAAACAAATTAATATTGCTAAATTCTGCAATATTTTTTGGTTTTCTTATAAAATGCTAAAATACTTACCTACATGAGCTGGAGCACGTGATAACCCGCTCCTGTTCACTCCAGAGTCCGGTCCGCACTAACTGGAGACATACAGGTCATGCATGGGTGAAAAAAATCTCACTATAGTTTACTGCTCAGGGGTTTTAAAATTAATAGCCCAGAGGGAAAAAGTTACTAGTCCACACAAGGTTAAAAATAGGAAAACAATAAAATTCTTTACTCGGGGGCGGAGCCGGCTGCTGACATGAGAGCAGCTTAACACCTGAGCTCTGCCACTAAAGCCCAAAATCCAACTGTTTATCCTGGCTATCCTGCTCCCAAACACCCCTAAAGCTCCCTAACTTAACTCCTCTACCACCCAGCAACTGTTTAAACAAAGACTGGATGAAAATAAACAAAAAAATTTAATCCGGCCTATTCCGGCCTACCCGGCCCTCCCAGCCAACACAACCAGCATGAATTAGGGGCATTACAACCATCAACCTACACAGAAAGGAGCCCCAATCTGTAATCCAGAAGCTCAGATACTTCAAAAATGATCTGGTAACGATCCAGAGGGTGTATGCTTGAATCCGGATACCAGTTTCAAATTTAGACCCCAGCTTGGGCCTACACCGGACCGGAAAAGGTGAGCTATCTAAACCAACATGTTAGCAATTTATGCACACATACTTCAAGAGATATTAGCTTACCCTACCCCCTTCTCCAAATCAGTGTAGTGGTGTTAATCACAGAACAAAGAAACCTCAATACCTATCAGTAAACAGTATCCAGCCTGGGGAATAGCTGAGGCCTACAAAGCATCACTTTGCAAACATCCTATCCATGCACATGAGAGGTTAATCTGAGCCCTAATTATTGAGATCCTTGTTTACTGCAATAGTGACTGTCAATAAGATCAAAATAGCAAAAGTTGCTTTTTTTTCCCCTCACTTGTAATTGTATTGAAACTTTCAATAAATACTTTCCTGAGACTGAAAGCTCTCATACACTCAGGTTGAACATCTAAATTATCTAACATGTCAACTAGACGCACTTTAAAACAAGATAAGCTGGTGAAACCTGCCACAGGTAAACTTTTAACAATGACCTTTTCCTACAAGGTTCAGACACTGAAGAAATGTCTCCTACTAATCAAAAGCAAAAAGGAAAATTTGCAGCAAATACCACTCAGGACTTGCAGCACTGCATTCCCCAAACAACAGATTCCCAGTTACCAGCTACATTCTTACAGAATCTCCCTACAAAACAGGACATTGCAGACATAGTGCGGTCATGTATCAGAGAGGAATTGGCTGAGATGAGACAGGATATACATACACTTGGCTTTCAGGTGGAAACCTTGGAAGGTAACCAGGATTCTTTGAATGTTTGGTAGGTTTAGACTGTCTAGCTGGTGGGGAATCTAGCACACCTGAAGTAAATTTTATCCCAAAGTTTAAAGAGTTATAGTTAGTTGTAGTAGGTGGCGCAAAACAAGTTGCTATTCCCAATGTGTCTTACTGTAAATATGTGTGATAATATGTGGGTTCAATATATGTTAATGTTTTGATGAGTCCTAATTTTATATTCTCTTTTGGAAAAAATGGATGTCGAAACTATTTAAGAAATAAATATGATCCTTTATTTGATTATGGTAAATTTACCCAATAGTAGTGATGCTAAAAGTACAGTTAAACAAAAATTATTACAATTCCTTCAAAGTTTAAAAAATGACACCGGTGTCTCTATGTATAAAAATGTACATAATATCTAAAAAATAAATTAAATTAAAATAATAACCTTGAAATCTTATAATTTATACAGTTTTGGGTTTATCACAAGTTGTAATTTCTAACAGAATGTTTGTAGATACAATTTTATAGTGGATAAAACAATAGTTGCTGTATAGTTCATATAGGATACTTTGTTTCAAGTTCAGCTATGCAATTGAGATCTTATCTTAGGCAACTATATATCAAATGTAGAGGTATGTTGGTGCGATTTTTATCACACTATAATATAAGTATACAAATTAGTACCTTGAAGTGTATCTGTTTTATATCACTTTTGTGAGATAATTGCGGTTAAATAAACGCCGCTATGCCAGTGTTTTGATTAAGTTTCAAGATCAAGCTGGTGGCAGTTCTATATGAGCTGCTGGCGATTAAATAAATGCCGCTTTGGTTTCCTCTTATTAGATGGGCTTATCTGTTTGCTGCGAGAAAATTCACTTTTATATAAGTGTTTGGGTAGTTGTCGTGGCCGCTCAGTTACCTTATCCTTTGTCGGTCAGTGACCGATCGCGCTCTTAAGGGTTTCTTGGTGGGATCTTCGTTGCGGTTAAGTGCTAACCGTTTGCTGATGTTTTTTAAGTATCTCCGTTTTTTCTATTCTGTGGCTTGTCTGTCGGTCAGTGACCGATCACGATGGTATGGTTGTTGGATAACCTCCTGATGTGGAATTTTTGCGTGCCTTTCCAGTCTGTTGTTCCCAGGTTTCTTAGATGTCGGTCAGTGACCGATCTGGGTGCTGAAATGTGGTTGTTGGGATAAGTAGAAAGTTTGTAGGATAAGTAGAAAAAGGATTTCTAGTTATCAATGTGATCTTTGCGGTTAAATATATGCCGCTCAGTGGGAACTTGAATATTTCAACTGGGTATAGCTGGTATTCACTTTGTCTTCTCAAATCCTGTGCAGGTGTGCTCTGGTATCAACATGTTTCGGCTGGACAGCCTTTTTCAAAGATCACATTGATAACTAGAAATCCTTTTTCTACTTATCCTACAAACTTTCTACTTATCCCAACAACCACATTTCAGCACCCAGATCGGTCACTGACCGACATCTAAGAAACCTGGGAACAACAGACCGGAAAGGCACGAAAAAATTCCACATCAGGAGGTTATCCAACAACCATACCATCGTGATCGGTCACTGACTGACAGACAAGCCACAGAATAGAAAAACCGGAGATACTTAAAAAAACATCAGCAAACGGTTAGCACTTAACCGCAACGAAGATCCCACCAAGAAACCCTTAAGAGCGTGATCGGTCACTGACCGACAAAGGATAAGGTAACTGAGCGGCCACGACAACTACCCAAACACTTATATAAAAGTGAATTTTCTCGCAGCAAACAGATAAGCCCACCTAATAAGAGGAAACCAAAGCGGCATTTATTTAACCGCCAGCAGCTCATATAGAACTGCCACCAGCTTGATCTTGAAACTTAATCAAAACACTGGCATAGCGGCGTTTATTTAACCGCAATTATCTCACAAAAGTGATATCAAACAGATACACTTCAAGGTACTAATTTGTATACTTATATTATAGTGTGATAAAAATCGCACCAACATACCTCTACATTTGATATATAGTTGCCTAAGATAAGATCTCAATTGCATAGCTGAACTTGAAACAAAGTATCCTATATGAACTATACAGCAACTATTGTTTTATCCACTATAAAATTGTATCTACAAACATTCTGTTAGAAATTACAACTTGTGATAAACCCAAAACTGTATAAATTATAAGATTTCAACGTTATTATTTTAATTTAATTTATTTTTTAGATATTATGTACATTTTTATACATAGAGACACCGGTGTCATTTTTTAAACTTTGAAGGAATTGTAATAATTTTTGTTTAACTGTACTTTTAGCATCACTACTATTGGGTAAATTTACCATAATCAAATAAAGGATCATATTTATTTCTTAAATAGTTTCGACATCCATTTTTTCCAAAAGAGAATATAAAATTAGGACTCATCAAAACATTAACATATATTGAGCCCACATATTATCACACATATTTACAGTAAGACACATTGGGAATAGCAACTTATTTTGCGCCACCTACTACAACTAACTATAACCAGGATTCTTTGAAAGAAGATACTCAACACCTCACAGACCAGCTCACCTCACAGCAAGAAACTATTGTGTCACTTCAAGAAAAATTGGATGACTTAGAGAACCGCAGTAGATGCAAAAATATGCACATTAGAGGTGTACCTGAGTCTGTGTTACCAAAAGACTTTCTGGTTTACCTTCAAGTCTTATTTCAACACCAAAAGGACCCATCTTTCTCAGCGGAGATCCCTTGGGTTCAAGCACACAGAACTTTAAGACCTAAACCACCTGACTCAGCACCACCCAGAGACATTGTAATTTGTTTTAAGAATTTCCAAGAAAAAGAGATGCTCTTATCTCAATCCAGAAAGAATCAACCTATACGGTTCAGAGGTAATGCTCTGCAATTTTTTCAGGACCTTTCGACACGGACTTTGCAGTGGAGGAAAGATTTTGCCCCAATCACCACTCTGTTACGGAATAAAAAGATTCAATATCGTTGGGGATTCCCAATGCACATCTGGACCATCAGGAACAATTCCCGCCACATATGTAGGACTCCAGAAGATATCCCAAACTTTTGCTCCACACTGGACCTAGACCCCCCTTCTGGGTCCTCCTCCCTCACCCACGACCTACATTCTCTACCCAAGACACGAAATCCACCAGCCGATTCTTGGCACACCGTCCTACAAAAGAAGAATAAACCAGCTGTGGCCTCACCTGGAAGCCAAACCACTTCTAGCCCTGCTTCTTCACCTCATGCCACCTAATAACTTATTCGCCTTTAGTTTGCACAGACTTTGAACATTGTAAAGACATGTGACTGAAGTCCCCCGTCAGATCTGGCAAGTAACTGTACAATGTGTTTGTAATCTCTTGATACCTTATGAATAACTGTACTTACATCTCCTTATAACTATCCCAGCCCCCCCAGCCCCCTTCCTCTCCCTTTTCCAACCTTCCACCCCTCCCATATCCCATACCCCTTCCGTTCTTACCCCCTCTGGCCAGGGTATCCGGCTCCACCAAACCAACTTAACCCACATTCCATAGGGCTAGTAGTGGTCATATCCCCTAACCACTTTCATGTATGCCCTATAATAGGAAGATAGTTTTTTCCCCTTTTGTTCACCTTGTTGATAATTTCATGTTTAATATTATTGTTAATATTTCATTGTTTTTTATGACTTTTTCATCAACAAAATGCAAAATGTTTGTTGAATATGTTCTCATTTGCAGGAACCCATTTGCTCTCATATATGCATTACACCACTGAGCTGTTCCCCCTCCCCAACCACCAGATATCATGCACTCGGTTGACAGCAAATACACTTTATGGGAAGCACACAAATGTGTGCTTAGAGGAGAGCTCATTAAGCTTAAAGCTCAACATTTAAAAACACATAGACAGTCCTATAAGACCCTGTCAGACTCACTTGCTAAATTAGACCTTGCCCATAAGCTATCCCCAACTGATCCCCTTAAAACAAACGATTTGCATAAAGCTCAACTTGCACTAGATAGTTTTTTACAAATTGAATATCAAACAATATGCACAAAAACAAAGGGTATGTTTTACTACGAAAGTAACAGATCAGGCAAATTATTAGCCAGGGCACTGAAAAAGAAAAAATTAAAGTCGTATATCTATGAAATCCATCAACCCAAATCCTCAATTACTCTTAAAACTACCAAGGACATCCTTCAATCTTTTCATGACTACTAAGCCGTTCTTTATAATCTACAAATAGACAAGTCAGCGTAAGTATCACCCCTATCCATGACTGACTACGTTTCCAGTGCACAATTGCCGACAATTTCGCCTGACCAACTCAAAGACCTTAATAAGCCCATCTCCCATCACGAATTGCTAGCAGCCATTAAATCATTAAATAACAGGAAAAGTCTGGGCCCGGATTATCAGGCAAATACTACTATACATTCTCATCAGTACTCACACCACATCTTACACATCTTTTTAATGAAGTGTCCCATAACAATCCCTTCCCCCAATCTGTGCTATAAACCCATGTAGTCGTTATTCCCAAACCAGGCAAACCACCAACCGTTCCAGCGAACTTCCGCCCAATATCTCTTCTCAATACAGATATCAAATTGTACGCAAAAATACTCACAACCCGTATTAACACTGTATTAGCATCTTTAATTCATTTAAATCAAGCAGGGTTTACCCTCATAGGGAAACAAAAGATAATACTATTAAAATTCTGCATCTCATGGAATATGCCCATAAACACAATATACCCTCTGCATTCATTTCTATGGACGCAGAGAAAGCCTTTGATAGGCTAAATTGGCAATTCCTGGGAACAACACTTACTAAATTCGGATTTGATCAAGCCTTTATAGGTAAAATTTTCTCCTTATACAATCAACCACTAGCCAAAGTCAAACTAAATTATACATTATCCCGCCCATTTCAGATCTCCAATGGTACAAGACAGGGCTCCCCTTTTTCTCCCATACTATTTGTACTTGCCATGGAGGTTCTGGCCTCTCATATCTGAAAAAAATGCTGCTATCCAAGGTTTCAAATTTGATCAATATGAATCTAAGACTTCTCTATATGCGGATGATATATTTTTAACACTCACACAGCCAGCTTCCTCGATTCCCCCCCTCCTCCAAACTTTAAACACCTACAGTAATTTTTCCAATTTCAGAATCAATATTTCCAAATCAGAACTCCTTCCCATTGGGCTTCAGGCAGATGTACTGAAAATAATACAATAGCTTGCTCATTTTCCCACACAGCAACAATCAACTTAGGAATATACATCTCCCCTTACAAGCTCACATTACTAGATACAAATTTCAAAGACATAACCATAACGACACAAGCTCTCCTACGTTCCTGGAGCAACAAACCTCTATCATGGGTGGGCAGGATCAATGCTGTTAAAATGATACTTCTCCCAAAACTACTTTATCTTTTCCAGACCCTCCCCATTCCCTTACCATTACCACTAATACATAATCTGCAAATACTAATCATGAAAAATATTTGGCAACATAAGCATCCCCGAATTGCAACTGCAACCCTCTATCACCTGAAGGATTTAGGAGGCTTGGGGATCCCAAATCTGCAACAGTACAGATTGGCCACCTTCCTTACCGGAATTATCAACTGGTGCAAGCATTCGCCGCACAAAGAGTGGGTTCTTTTAGAGCATCACCTATCCAACACTAACCATCTTGGGAGCAAGTGCTGGCTCTCCCGAAATCGAGGAACCTACCAGTTCCTCTTCCGTCAATAATTGCTGAAACTTTTCATCTATGGGATACAGTAATTAAAAAACACAGGTACATATCCACAATACCCTCTCCCCTGACTCCCATTTTAGAAAACTTAGATTTCCCCTTTCAACAACCAAAGCAAGCAGTGTTGAAACCTCACATAACCAAGTCCATCTCTTGCCATATTCTCATAGATAATGGTAAACCCAAAACTCAAATTGAGATTACCCCCGCATATGAAAATTGGTTTTGCTACCTTCAAATGTCGGATTTTCTTATGAGACATCAACACAAAATCCAACTTATGTGCAACTTAACTAATTTCAAGAGTATCTGTACCCAAGAAGCCATAAACAAAGGTATCCTATCAACCACATATCAAATTCATATGCACCCATACACTACCTCACTTCCTTCCTATGTAGACAAATGGGAAAAAGAGATCGACGCACACCAACCCCAAAAAACATGGTACCACATCTTCTCATGCATGACCAAATCCTCATCTTCTATATACACACTACAGATGAATATTAAATTCTTATGCAGATGGTACTACACACTGTCCCGTGCACATAATCTTCCCCACATCCTACCAAACTTGTTGGAGAGGTTGTAACACAGAAGGTACTCCCACTCACATTTGGTGGGCTTGTCCCATTGCTCAATCTTACTGGATGTCAATCAAGACTGAAATGGAAAGGGCACTCTCAACGACTTTAGACCTAAACATCTTGTTTTTCCTCTTTAACAAATTTACTAAGATTAAATGTAAATTGAGACTCACATTGCTGACCATTATGGTCAGCTCAGCAAAAAAACTTATCCCAAAAAATTGGAAATCACCGCACCTCCCATCAGTTAACACCAGGAGAGAGATAACCACCCAATCTCTCCAGCTAGAAAAACACCACTACACGCAAAGTAAACGTTTGGATGATTATCAATCCATTTGCTTCCTCTGGGAAGAATATCTAAATCAAGCACCACCACCATCCTGAATACACTTCATCTTTCTCACGTCCCCTCTACTACCCACAAGCACTCTAGACCCAATGCATATATACCTCCTTAACCACTTGTCCAACAGCTTGCAAGTCAGTCAGCATTAGATATGCTTGGAATCAGTTGGTTGAAGGATTATCCTACTAATGAACGTTTATTACATCCCAATTCCTCTACAACTGACACTTAAATACTTTCCTGCGAGAACAGCATTGCACTATATTTATCTTATGTTGTTTCTGTTCTTTGTATTTCACTGTTATGTATTGTGTCATCGCAAACTACTTTGTAATGTGACCTTCTTTCAGTTGGTCTCAGTCATACTGATTTTCTCTTTTCAGTAATTTATTTGCTTTACCTTTAATAAAGTTTTTTTAAAAAAAAAAAATAAAAAAAATCTTTACTCTGCATCCCATCCTTGTCAAGTGACCAAACGTAATTGCATAATTGACTGAGTTGTTTCATTGCCATTTGTGGTCTGTTCCCTCATTATTTTATTAACAATAAAGCAGTTAAAAGGTATCCTCCATATATTCTCTACATGTGTAATCTAAGGCCACCCTGTTAGTAACTTTTTCAAATCCACTTAATAAAGGTTGTTCAACATAAATGGGCCAACAAGGGACTTAACAGAATAGGAGATGTTTTGGATGGCCAGACCATGCTAATGTATACACAATATGCAGAACTAGACATTAGAGACCATACAGCTCAAGTCCAGAGTACGAGAGGTCACAGACACAACTGCCATTGCTCCTATATACTGAAACATTATGTTTGGCTTATAAATGACAAAAAAGGAACAATAGTCAAATTATATCCCATTTTTAACTTACATGGCAAACAGGTAACATTGAAATTCATGTCTAAATTGGAGATTAAACTAAATGAAGTATGGTCAATACATAAGTGGGCCAAAGTATTAAATAAAGGGGCTTCCTTTTCATATAGAACTAATCTTCAAGAACCTTTTATTAAGCCTTTAGATGGTACCTACACCCAGATAGACTCTATTACTGTGATAATCCTCAGGATTGTTTGTGTTTTAGGGTTAGTGGAAAAATTAAAACTTTTGTGTATTTGTGCTGGAGTTGTATAAATGTGTTACATTTATAGGAGGAAACATCTACCTTATCAACAATCCCTTATTGTGGTTTAATAAATTGAGAGCTACTATTTGTATGGCTCTTGGGATATGTATTGCTAGATATTGGTAGACTAAGGAACCTCATTTCTCAGTTATCACACATAAAATCAGATATTATTATCAGCTGGCTAGTCTATTAGTAGATATACTAGATAAGATATACCAATACTTAGCCCTTTGGGAACTGTGGATAATGTTTGAGGGATCCCAGAGAAAATAATTATTACTACTTCTAAAACACAATGACTTTATCATCTGTCTTACAAAGCTATTATTTAAGACCCAAGGGGACTTAATTATACAAACCGGTTAACATAAGCAGGGGGCCAGAACTCACCCTGGGGAGAAAGGGATTTTGAACCATTTTGCTATATTCTCATTATACAGGATTTTTTTTTGAGCTTCTATTTAGTATGAGGATGATGGTTGGAAAGGTTAAGAGTAACTGTTATAGATAGAGCAATTTTCATGACTCCTAATTACTGATTCTGTATGTTTTCCCTATTTATTCTTATAGGATGCATTTAATTAAGAGTAACACCATTATTATTTAAAATTGTTGAATAAAAAAGGAGGAACTGGTGAGCACAGCAACATCAAAAGGCCGAAGACAACTGTGGTGGTTGAATGCAAAATGATTACCTTGGTAGGTATATCGTGCTCAAAGTCTACAATCAAGAAAAAACTTAATGGAATTAAATACAGAGGGTTTACTGCAAAGTGCAAACCACAGGTAAGCCACAAGAATAGAAAGGTCAAATTAGGCTTTGCCAGGAAATGTATAAAAAAGCCTGCCCAGTTCTGGAACAATATTATTTGCACAGATGAAACAAAAATCAACCTGGACCATAATGATGAGAAGAGTAGTGTTTGGAGAAGGGAAGGAACAGCTCATGATACATATCATACCACATCATCTTTAAAATATGGTAGATGTAGTGTTATGGTATAGGCATGTATGGCTGCCAATGGAACTAGTGTTTATTGATGATGTTATTACTGACAGAAGAAGTATGATGGTTTCTGAAGTACATAGAGCTATATTATCTGATCAGATTCCGACAAATTCTGCATACCTGGACAATGGCTCAAAAAATACTGTGATAGAAACCAAAGAGGATTTCAAGGCAAAAAAGTGGAATATTATTAAATGCCCAAGTCAGCCACCTGTCCACAACCAAATTAAACATGCAAAATGGAAGGAAAAAATAACCAAAAACAAGCAGCAACTTAATACAGCTGCAGTAAAGTCCTGGCAAAGGATCACTAGGGAGGAAACCCAGGACTTGGAGATGTCCATGTGTTATAGACTTCAGGCAGCCATTCACTGCAAATGGTTTTTAACCACATATTAAGAATGATTAGTTTATTTATTATTATTTTAGTTTGTCCAATTACTTTTGAGCCCCCGAAAATGGGGGACTATATATGAAAATTGCTGAAATTGAAGTTCATAGAAAAGTTCATACAATAGTAATAGTTTTGTTAAACCACTTGAATTAAAGCTGAAAGTCTGCACTTCATTTGAAATTTATTGTGGCGGTGTATAGAGCCAAAACTTTAAAAATAATGTGCATGAGCAAAAAATTAATTTTGGCCGAAATATATTTTTCAAAACGTTCAGTTGAATTTAGTTTATGTGGTTGTTCAGTTCAGCCAAATATTGGTTTCGGATTCATTATCATTGTTTCTATTGGGAACAGCTAATTAAGAACTCATTTTAATATAAATCTGACATTATAGAAGTTTTAATGGCAAATGGAATGAATGAACAAACAAATCGCTTTGGTCAAGCAATCATTTACCCTTAAACTGTTTCCTCCTGTAATGTATTCAGTTTCTCATATATATATATATATATTATTAAATTATTAAAGGGACACTATAAATAGAAAAACTAATAAAAAGGCATATATAGATGTCCTGGGCAGTTTCGTTATCAATAATCCTTTATTGTCATTATTTAAAAAGGCTCCTT
Organism: Bombina bombina; assembly: GCF_027579735.1. NCBI lineage: Eukaryota > Metazoa > Chordata > Amphibia > Anura > Bombinatoridae > Bombina > Bombina bombina. Next base: position 553,167,034 of record NC_069504.1, on the reverse strand, counting down.
CATTTTTGGAATGTACAAAAGTTTTTTGTAGACATTACTACTGCATATACAGTAAGCAGTGAAAATGGCAAATAAAAGGCAGATGTTTTATCTACATCTCTGACCTGTTTGATTTGATTTGCTCTTTATATCTGAACATAAGCACACACTTGATTCACTCATTTCATGCTAATGAGTCACCATTTTTAAAATGATATGCAGCACAAATAGCTATCCTGCGGCATGTTTCCACTGAAATTACTATGTTCTGAGTATTTTATTTTTTCAGCCCCAACCCCTCATTAACATATTTGACATCACGTTTGTGGCCATCATTAACTGATTTGGGCACAACTAGATTAGTTAGTACAATATTTCCAACTATAGTATTGCTGTTTATGCCCCATTTTTAGTATTTAGCTGTGACATTTCTCTCAAGATTTATAAATATAGCTGGAGAGCTTAACTGAACAATAAGTTAAATATATTTTTTTAAGATTTAATTTTCATTATAAAATCCTATCAAATGGGTAAGCTGGTCAGCAGAGATAGTCGTTGTTCATTCACAGATCAATGGATTTACTGATTTATTTTTTGTAGCTAAACTCTGTATATAATGTTTGTAAATGAACAATTTTTGCAACTTGTATTTATTTGTAGCTTATAATTTGTATTTTTTTTAAATAAATATATAAATATTAATAACACTGTTGAGGGCAATCACATGTTTTACAGAAAACATTGATGGTGAATAGATCTTTATTCCATTTTACAAGTTCACTAACATTTTTATTTTATTTTATAAGAGCAACCTTAGCCTCCTTTTTAGTTAATGTTAAGCAGCTTGGTAGTTTTTAGAAGAAATAAAAAAATAGCATCTCAAAGTATGTTGCTTAGAGACTCTAACCCCATGGTATAATGTGACGGAAATGGTTTGCTTGTGCTGCCCCAAAAGATACGCAAATGTATTTAAAAATAATTCATAAACTATGTAAGACTTCTGTTTAGTTAATATATCTTTATTGTTTTAAACAAAAACCATTAAATAACTATAAATTATTTATTGCTTTAACATTTAAAAATGCAATATGTTATATTCCTATTTATTAAAAAAAAATCTTTTTGACTACCAGAGTCAGCATAATTCCTAAATATTTATATGATTTTATTGATTATAGCCTAGCACTTTTGATAGGACAGGGTGTGCTGTCAATATTGCAGGCCCGTGCTAAGATTTGCACACAATCTAATACAACAAGTCAAAGGTAAAACTAAATTACCAGAGAATGTTTAATGCAGGTGATATTTCTTTAGCGACCCGATACTTTCAATGAATATTAAGACCTCTCTAAATATTGCACAAATTGAAAGTTGTGAGCACAACACATAAGAGTGCTAAAAATTTAACGTGACTGGAGACCTGAGGTAAAGTGTTAGGGCTAGAATAAAAGTATAACAAAACACATGTAAAATATTTTTAAAATAAAGTAATGCATTCATTTATATTCTATTAATATAAAATATATTTTATTATGGAAATAAATGTACAAAATGTGTTCATGTATATATATATATATATACATACACCAAGCGTTAGCATTAAACTTGAATCCATTAATGTCAGCATTTGTTCAGCCATTAACTGGTGCAATGTAAACTATTTTTGGTACCCTTTGACTTTAATGTAAGCCAAAAACAATATTATACTGTCATTATGTTGCTACCATAAAAAAGTGACAGATTTGTAAACTGCTGCACAATGTTATCTTTTTTATGGCAGTCGTTTTAACAGCTACTAGTCGGGTAAAAAAATCAACTAAAGCAATGTAAAGGCAGCCTATCTTCTGTCTTTATTATCTTACATGAGCATTCCAGACAACAAAGAGGGTATCTACCTGCTACCGCCAAGACTACCACAGAAAAACTACAAGTTAGAAGGTTTACACCTACCGAGAAGGTCATCCTCTCCCTGGGGTGATACACTAACCTTACACTATTAAGGTTGGGAAATGTGAATGCATTACCTTAAGGTGATTTACAACACTACATATTTCAGCCTTTGGAACTTAGTCTTGATATACCGGTATATAAGCAGTACTAAAGATCAGAAATCAAAATTCCTCTAGGGGGCGGTAATGTTAGAAAAAATTGTATAAAACAATAATTGAATGCTCAGCTTATTGAGAAATATCACTCAGCTAATTCCAGAAGTGTTGTTCTTACACTCCTATAATTGCAGGATGTAAGATGCAATTTAGGATAATTACAATAAACTTAACATCGGTATGATAGTCCCACAATGTCCACATGCAATGTGTTCCACACAAGATGTAAGGTGTCAGTCTCTTGCTTGCTCTTTAAATCACAGAGGCTTCCTTCTCTATTTTCCCTTCAAAATGTGCACCAAATAGATGCTGCTCCTCTGTCAGCCGGGACTCAGTGAGCTGGAGAATTGTGAGTCTCCAGAACGTCTCCAACAGCACACATGAAGCGTCCTATGTTTTATATGCCTAGAATATTAGCAGTACTGTAGCGATAGTGTATTTTTCTTTGTTCTGGATATATACAACAAAGTTATGTTGCAGAAAAGTTTATTTTCATTGAAAGTGTTTACAAAAACCATAGAATTTGAAGGTTCTGCACACTTTTTTGAAAATGAAAGTTTTAGTTTGTCATATGAATCCATATGAGATAAGCTCTCCTTGTAAGATTTGTCAGAAAGAGTGTTTAGATGACATGATGGATTTGATCATTCTAACTTTTTATTTTGTTTTTACTGTAATATCAATAATAGTTCCCAGTGACAGAATCAATAGAGTGATTGCATTGAATGCACAAGGAATAATATTTTAGTGGCACTATTGAGATATTGTTTTCATCTGAAGGTTTATTCAATATCTCCGTCTGTTGCAGATAAAATCATAAAGGGATGTAAAGTCGGATCATTTCAGCAACTATTATTGCTCCATTTAGTAGCACTTATTTTGCTACTTATCCACCTGGTGGACCATTATTTTCTGTAGGAAAATGCCATTGAGCATGAAGCGCGGTTGAACTAAACAGAAAGATTTCCGCAATTTTGAAATGATATGTTTAAAAGCTTTTCTCACTTTTTCTCTGGAAAGTAAAAAAAAAAGTTTCATCAGTGTATGTTGCAAAGTAACATTTACATAGGGAATATTATAACAAGAAACAGAACCTTATAGTAAACATTATGGCCCAGATCACATGTAGAGCACTTATGATAGTGCAGCAAGTGATATTAATATCTCTGGACTATGCTAAAATTAGCACCCACAGATTATTAATGGGGATATCGCAAATAACAATTTTGTAATCCCAGCCATTCTGATAGGAAGGAATATGATATTAAGTTCTTGGAGATCAAAGAAGAGTCCGAGCTTGAGGGAATTCATAAAGAAAATGTTGTACCAAATCAATGTAGAGCAATATGACCCTAGGTTAATACAGTAGGTAGCAGTCAAAAAAATATTTTCCAAATGGCTTAGGGTCATATTTTCATTCCCAGAAGGTACGCAGCGACAGATAGTCAAACCCTTTAAAAAATAATTTTTAACATGTCAGTTCTTATTGGGAATTTTCCCCATTTTTGTTCAGATTGAGGAGGCTGGCCTTAGTTTAGCAAAGGCACAAGGCAGGAGGGACAGAGAGAAGGATTGAGGAAGCTAGGGAGAGAGGGAATATATTACATCTTTTTTTTTCTCTCTTCCTCCCTCCCCTTCTCCATTCAAGGTTTTGCTAGTGTACCGCATAAACTCACTCAGTGATAAACTGATAAATCGCAGTTCCTAAGTCAGTAGCAAGACCTGGCGTAAATAAATATTCGTATATCACTTATGCATTTCATCATATTAAGGTGACTAATATATGTTTTCAGTTATACTCATAGTTTTTATATAACATGATTAATAGTATACTATTTCCCTTCCCACATTAGTATTGACCCATGTATGTATTTCTTCAAACCATGGTGGCTAATTTATGCTTTCAGTTATATTTATAGTTTTTATATAACATGATTCACAGTATACTATTTCTCTTTCCACATAAGTATCGGCCCATAGGAGACACCTCTTTCACATTTTAACAAAAATACTTTGTATGGCTCTCTTGATGCCATAAATTATGTTTTTTCATTATTTTCATTTAAGACTTGTTTTAGATTATTTCAAGGCAAAAGAAAAATTGAAAATGGGAGGTTTAACTATTGCATGTTTCAATTTATCTGTGATGTAACATACAATTGATATGATCTTTCTCTTTTGTACCTGAATGCCACTTGCCTGTCAATTTGCATATTAAACCTCAATAGAAATTAAATTAAAAACAAAAACAACAAAAAAAAAAACAACAGAATTACCGGAGAAGTTTTAGCACAGCTGACATCCCTTTAGCATGCCCTATACTTTTAATGTAGATCACAACCTTGCTAATAGTACAAGTTGAAAGTTATGGCTTGCGCTTAAGCAAAAAAGCAACACTCAATTACACTCATATATAAACATTTTTAATAAAAATATGTTTAATATTATATATTTTTTCTAAAAGTATAAAAAGGGATTTGGTTATATGTTAAAGTATTTAATAGGGAAGGGCTCCAAAGAGTGTATGTGTGTGTGAGAGTATGGGGTTGTCATGTTCGTTGTTCAGAGGAGAATTGCATGGCATTTTGGCTTTGAACTGACCTTACTAGGCAGGATTAGACTGATATACTTCAGAAAAGTTATCCTCTGTGAAAAACACAATTGGGCTAAAAGAGGCTGCTCCTAGGTGGCAACTCGCAATAGAACAAGCTACTGAGCTGTTGTTCATTCCTGGTAAAGTGCTTCTTTTTTTGTATGCATTGGTATTATGAACCTGGGGAAGTCTCCCTAAGGGTGATGGGGAAACCAGACGTGGACTCCTTGCCCATTTTGATTAGAGCGATATGGCTGCATCTCACTGAAGAGGCCCAAAGAAGGCCAAAACGATTGTCTGGGGTTGTCATGTTCCTTGTTCAGAGGAGAATTGCCTGGCATTTCAGGGCTGGACTGACCTTACTAGGTGGTACCAGACTGATATACTTCAGGAAAGTTCCTCTCTGTGAAAGCACAATTGGTCTAAAAGAGGCTGCTTCTAGGTGGTAACTTGCCATAGAAAAAGCTACTAAGCTGTTGTTCAGTCCTGGTACAGTGCTTCTCTTTCTGTATGCATTGGTATTATGACCCTGCAAAAGTCTCCTGTAACGGTAATGGGGAAAACCAGACGTGAACTCTTTGCACAATGTGATTAGAGGGATATGGCTGTACCTCACTGTTAAAGCCCAAATAAGGCCACAAAGTTTGGGGTTGACATGTTCCTTGTTCAGAGGAGCATTGCTGGTATTTTGGGGCTGGAGTGATTTTAAGGCTGCTCCTAGGTGGCAACTCGCAATAGAACAAGCTACTGAGCTGTTCTTCGTTCCTGGTAAAGTGCTTGTTTTTTTGTATGCAATGGTATTATGAACCTGGGGAAGTCTCCCTAAGGGTGATGGGGAAACCAGACGTGGACTCCTTGCCCATTTTGAATAGAGCGATATGGCTGCATCTCACTGAAGAGGCGCAAAAAAGGCCAAAACAATTGTCTGGGGTTGTCATGTTCCTTGTTCAGAGGAGAATTGCCTGGCATTTCAGGGCTGTACTGACCTTACTAGGCGTGATCAGACTGATATACTTCAGGAAATTATTTCTCTGCGAAAAGAAGAATTTGGCTGAAAGAGGCTGCTCCTAGGTGATAACTCACTATAGAACAAACTACTTAGCTGTTGTTCGTTCCTGGTAATTTGTTTCACTTTCTTTATGCATATATACACATACATATATATATAGTTGGGTGCAATTTGTTAAAATGCTATGATGTAATGTGATTAGTTTGTGTTGGTGGATGCCATATGCCTAAGTTGGAATTCAAAAATTATAATGCTGAATATATATATTCATAGAACAGGCTAACAATGGTATAGAGCCAGTTATTCGTTCCTGTCAGTGTGCTTCTATCTGCTTGTATTTAGTCTCCATATGGGAAAAAGGGGAATCCAGATGTGGACTCCTTGCAAAGTGTGCTTAGAGGAATATGGCTACACCTCACTGACGAGGTCCAATGAAGGCCAAAACGATCATCTGGGGTTGCTGTGTTCCTTGTTCAGAGAGGCATTGCCTGGTATTTCAGCGCTGGACTCACCATAATAGGTTGGATCAGACTGATATACTACTCTGTGAAAAGCATTACTGGACTAAAAAAAGCTGCACCCAGGTGGTAAATCGCCATAGAACAGGCTAACAATGGTATTGAGCCAGTTGTTCATTCCTGTGAGTGTGCTTCTGTTTGTATTTAGTCTCCCTATGGGAAAAAGGGGAATCCAGATGTGAACTCCTTGCTCAGTGTGCTAAGAGGAATATGACTACACCTCACTGACGAGGCCCAATAAAGGCTGAAACGATCGTCTGAGGTTGTTGTGTTCTTTGTTAAGAGAGGAATTGCCTGGTATTTTGGCGCTGGACTGACCGTAATAAGTGGGATCAGACTGATATACTACAGGAATGTACTACTCTGTGAAAAGCATTACTGGGCTAAAAGAAGCTGCACCCAGGTGGTAAATTTCCATAGAACAGGCTAACAATGGTATTGAGGCAGTTGTTCGTTCCCGTGAGTGTGCTTCTATCTGTTTGTATATGCATATGTATGTATATATTTATATTTATTTATATATATATATATATATATATATATATATATATATATATATATGTATATATACTGTATATATATGTTGGTAAGTGCCCTGACTACAAAAAAAGCCTGTTTAAAAAGATTCAAGGTCACAAGTTCAAACACCGGAAGGGCCGACTCAACCATTCATCCTTCTAAGGTCGATTAAATGAGTACCATTACATTGGGTAATAAAAACAACTATTACTATTCAGCTGCCGATTTGGTTAATTCCGAGAGCGAGTGCTGAAAAAGCTCTTTGAGTCCCACTGGGAGAAAGGCGCTATATAAATACTAGTTATTATTTTATACATATATATATATATATATATATATATATATATATATATATATGTGTGTGTGTGTATTTTTTTCTGTTAAATTCTGTTGGTGCATTCATTTGGATATTGGTTTCATGCTGAAACAAATGCACATATCTAAAAAATATATAGCTATAGATATATATTTTACACACACACACACACACACACATATATATATATATACATATATATATATATACATATATATATATATATATATATATATATATATATATATATATATATATATATATATACCAAAAGGAATGCACTCACAGGACTTTAGGATATCAATAAGTCAAAATGTTATTGACGTTTCAGGGACTGATATGTCCTCTTCTTCAGAATAACAATACTGTGCCAAACAACACTCTTATATAATGTATACAGTGAAACAAAATCAACCAATCCAAACCTGGTGTGAACAATCAAATCAAACATGCAAGATTCGTAGCTGGAACGCACACCGTGTGTTCCACAGACCCAGAAGTAACCTCACTTCCTGCTTAGGAATAACATAAAAATATATATCAAGACGTTATATACAAAGTAGGTCAACATAAAAAAAATTAAACATCACAGACATATCAACACACATAATGTGAATAAATTCTAATGTGTATACCTTAAATTTTCAATAAATGCGGTGTGTGGCGATATTCACCGTGAGATAGACTTGAGGGTCACTGGTTGCCATGGTAACCACAGATACTGTGAAGTGTGAGTGCCTGTATGCATGACTATGCCAGGAGAGCCTAATGTCCTAAATTTTTGTGCCTAGTAAAATAGTATGAATTATACCATATGTACATGTTTTCAATGTTAGCAAATTATGGGTTCACAAGAATCCCGTGAGATAGGAGTGTTGGCCGGAGGGACTAAGATATGCGGTTCATCACATATCCAATCATGTGATAAAGAACCAGGATATATTTGTTTTTAGTACCTCATTTCCAGCGAGTTAAGTGTGCCACATGCTTAGATGTACCTTCATCAAATCATTTAAACCTAGAACATATCAACAAGTGTATGTAGTGCTAGATATAAACATGGTATATCAGAGTGGCTACAAATCAAGCAAATACCTTGAATAATAAATACAATATCTACAAGTGTCTTGAACTGATAAATTCAACAGCAAATATATCTTTGGAAGTATACATCATATACTTCATTCCTTTGGAATCAGGTTAGTAATTACATACTGTAATATGTGCCATATCTTACTTGACAATATATATGCAAAAATACATATACTGAAGGCCCAATAGAGTATAGACTGTAAATCATCTGTGAAACTGTAGAGAAATATGTCAATGTGTGTACAGGATCAGAGAGACAATCCCAGCAAACACATCAGGCACCAGTAATGTACCAGGAGAGCATGCAGACCTAAAGGTTTGCCTCAGACCAGAGAGCGACTGCCTCCACTTCCACAGAGATACTGCACCCCTGGTCTTTATCAGGTGTTATCTCCTATATTATTGCCTTAAAATCAGGTGTGGAATTAAATCCATGGGGTTGGATGGTCCCCAATCTGTACATCCATTCCGCTTCCCTTTTAAGTAGAATTTTTTTTTGCAGTTTCGGAATATGATCGATAAGGATTGTTCTTATAGAGATACCGTAAGGTCCCTCTCAGAACAGTGGCGTGCCACAGGTTGATCAGAGTAGCCTTTTTCCAAAGCCTGCCTTATGGCCCATCTATGGTTGGCCATTCTTTCTTTTGTGGTACTCTGCGTTTTCCCAACATAGTAAAGGGCACAGGGGCAAATGAGGATGTAGATCATGAAGCAAGAAGGGGTTTCAATGGCACTGCCTAATCAGTAATTATGACTACACTCTCGATGGATTACTGGCTTTATTCCATATAATCTCAGGGTAGACGGTACTGTGTATTATTTGACTTGTAAAGAAAAGCATGGGCAGAAGAGACCATTAGAGAATACACAGTTAGTACTCATGTAGACATCTATAACATAAATTGTGTATATACATTATGAAAAGATTGAGTACCAAATGGTAAGGGGAGTTCGCTTGAATCATTAAAACATGACTTTTATCTAATATGCAAAAAAACAGGAGATAAAATAAAGGGATGTGCAATTAAAAACAATAGCTGCCTGGGACGTGATAAAAGGGGTCTCTTATATCACAATAAGTACCTGAATATAACGGCTATAGGTTGTTATGCATATTGGGTATTAGCAGTATAGACTGCAAATGTATAATAGAACTCTGCAAACAAAAGTGACTAAGTTTCCCTATGTTATGGGTAACACCATGAATGGTTAATTTGCAGGGGTTGTGTTCAACATATATACATTGCGAATTCAGGACATATGTCCAATACTGTCTAAGTATTACCCACAGTGTCTTGTTAGCATGAACTACTGTTCATTAAATTTAGCATAACGGTGCATAAAGCAAAGATATCATTAACTAAAAGATCAGTGTGATTGGTGCATACTTAGGTATCCGTGTTTGTCAGTTCTAGACACCACAGAGTGGTTAAGCATATGACATCTTATGTAGTATAATAGTTTGACTGGTTAAGCAAAAATAGTTTATTTACAAATAATGCTAGATAATCAGGTGTACATTTATTTAAAGAAAGTATTAGTTCACTTGGCAGATATTTGTATGCTATAATAAAGTATTGGGTTGCAAGTATTACTTGACAATAACTGGATTTACACAGTACTGTCTCTAAGGTAATAGCGTTTGCACAGCAAGCGTGTAATGTTAGTCTGAAGATGATTGACTTTAACACTAATAATAAAAGTAACTGACTTGCTGTGTGACGTATAGCATGTGTGTACTAATATCTAGTGATTCACAGCTCTTTATTCCAGTTTAAGTATGATACAATAATAAACAACATAACCTTATGCCAAGTAGATTTTTGGCGATATAAGTAGCTAAATTGCCACCCGATTAATTTAATAACTTGCCTCTCTTACACTTGTGAATCTATAATATAACCAGTATTCAGCTTAAACACAGTAGTGTCCCAGGGATACCTGTGTTTGCACAGCAAAGTATCATGTTTGTCTGGAAATAATCACTGATCTTAGTACCAGTTTTACTAAAGTACAATATTACACAAAGTGAACCCTTGCTACAATAATTTGTAGCGATATGTAAAGCTGGAATGCCACAAGGGTAGCTAATATCTAGCCTCTGTAACACTTGTAAATCTGTGAAACAGCTAGTATTAAGCTTGCACATTAGCTTTCTGTGGTAAGTAAAAGTTAAGCGATATTGCGCTCCAATATGCTACAATATAAAGTAACTGCTAACAAGAGTATGCAAATGTAACCTACTCGAACATGTCTATCAACAGTCTCCAACAGAGTCTATATAGTATACATGTAAGGTAATCTGTATATACATGGTAATAGATTGGAGGACGCTATAGCGGCAGGTCGGTAAGTATAATTAACAAGTTACACCCCAGATTAAGCTAGCCCTAACATACACAGGAGCTCCCTGACTCCTCACCATTGCCATTTAAAAGAAGACATCGCCAACGCAGAGTAAGATTCAACACTGTCAATACCAGTGGCACTGAATACTCTGATAATGACAGAGACTGCTCCACACACATTGACTCTTTTCTCCTCTCTACAAAATATTGATCATAGCATACCACAACAGTCAAGGGGTCAATATAGATCACCTCATTTTTTAGGGGTGACCACCCGATCCAGAGGGGGAGGAACAACAGGCCAAACATCAGGAGGGCAAAATTATATCATCATCAGCTCTTATGTTCTGACTCCTGCTGAAGAAAAATTACTTTAAGGGCTATCTATTGTGCCCAGTCGCGGGATTACAGAACGAGACCTCAGATGAGATATACAACGGTTCCAGAGATTACTCAAAATAAAGGAACATTTTCAATACCACTCCCACAACTGACAGTATACAAAACAGGTGCAAAAAACTTAGCACATTTGAGCCAACTAACTGCAACCCTAGCACTAAAACTTTCATTAGACTCATTTTGCAAGAAATGGAATCTGAACAAAAGGACAGTGGAGAACACTTAGCTGTTAGACATTAACCCCTTAATGACCACAGCACTTTTCCATTTTCTGTCCGTTTGGGACCAAGGCTATTTTTACATTTTTGCAGTGTTTGTGTTTAGCTGTAATTTTCATCTTACTCATTTACTGTACCCACACATATTATATACCGTTTTTCTCGCCATTAAATGGACTTTCTAAAGATACCATTATTTTCATCATATCTTATAATTTACTATAAAAAAAATTATAAAATATGAGGAAAAAATGGAAAAAAACACACTTTTTCTAACTTTGACCCCCAAAATCTGTTACACATCTACAACCACCAAAAAACACCCGTGCTAAATAGTTTCTAAATTTTGTCCTGAGTTTAGAAATACCCAATGTTTACATCTTCTTTGCTTTTTTTGTAAGTTATAGGGCCATAAATACAAGTTGCACTTTGCTATTTCCAAACCATTATTTTTCAAAATTAGCGCTAGTTACATTAGAACACTAATATCTTTCAGGAATCTCTGAATATCCATTGACATGTATATAATTTTTTTTAGTAGACATCCCAAAGTATTGATCTAGGCCCATTTTGGTATATTTCATGCCACCATTTCACCGCCAAATGCGATTAAATACAAAAAATCGTTCACTTTTTTACAAATTTTTTCCCAAACTTTTGGTTTCTCACTGAAATTATTTACAAACAGCTTGTGCAATTATGGCTTAAATGGTTGTAAATTCTTCTCTGGGATCCCCTTTGTTCAGAAATAGCAGACATATATGGCTTTGGCGTTGCTTTTTAGTAATTAGAAGGCTGCTAAATGCCACTGCGCACTACACGTATATTATGCCCAGCAGTGAAGGGGTTAATTATGGAGCATGTAGGGAGCTTCTAGGGTTAATTTTAGATTTAGTGTAGTGTAGTAGACAACCCCAAGTATTGATCTAGGCCCATTTTGGTATATTTCATGCCACCATTTCACCGCCAAATGCGATCAAATTAAAAAAAACATTAAATTTTTCACAATTTTAGTTTTCTCACTGAAATCATTTACAAACAGCTTGTGCAATTATGGCACAAATGGTTGTAAATGCTTCTCTGGGATCCCCTTTGTTCAGAAATAGCAGACATATATGGCTTTGGCGTTGCTTTTTGGTAATTAGAAGGCCGCCAAATGCCGCTGCATTTCACACGTGTATTATGGCTAGCAGTGAAGGGGTTAATTATGTAGCTTGTAGGGAGCTTGCAGGGTTAATTTTAGCTTTAGTGTAGAGCTCAGCCTCCCACCTGAAACATGAGACCCCCTGATCTCTCCCAAACAGCTCTCTTCCCTCCCCCACCCCCCAATTGTCCCCGCCATCTTAAGTACTGGCAGAAACTCTGCCAGTACTAAAATAAAAGCTATATTTGGGTTTTTTTTTTTTTTTTTTAACCATATTTACATATGCTGCTGTGTAGGATCCCCCCTTAGCCCCCAGCCTTACTGATCCCCCACCAAAGAGCTCTCTAACCCTCCCCCTCTGCCTTAATGGGCGCCATCTTGGGTACTGGCAGCTGTCTGTAAGTACCCAGTTTAGTGAATAATGTGCCTTTTTTTAAAAATAAAAACCCTTTTCTGCAGTGTAGCTTCCCCCCCCCCCCAAGATCAACCCCCCACCCCTTCCACATCTCTTAGCTGTTATTTACAGCTTTCAAAAAGTTAATTCAAGTACTTGATTTTTCTGTAGTGTAGCGGTTCCCTCCCACTCCCGCCCCGTGCACGCGCCCGCCCGCCGCCCCCCGTGCACGCGCGCACTCCCGTGCGCGCTCCCGCCCCCCTCCACTCCACTGGGCACATCGATGGCCGCCCACCCGCCTCCCAGACTTGCTCCCACCCACCAACGATACCGGCCACCGATGTCCGGTGCAGAGAGGGCCACAGAGTGGCTCTCTCTGCATCGGATGGCCAAGGGGGGTTATTGCAGGATGCCTCCATATCGAGGCATCACTGCAATAACCGGAAAGCAGCTGGAAGCGAGCAGGATCGCTTCCAGCTGCTTTCCACACCGAGGACGTGCAGGGTACGTTCTCAGGCATTAACTGCCTTTTTTTTGAGGACGTACCCTGCACGTCCTCGGTCGTTAAGGGGTTAAAATCAGACCCCCACCTTGATAATCAGACCAGCTGATAAGGGCGAGCCATAGTCCTGATAAATTATGTAAATTACAGAGATGACATTTTACAGCAACTTGCAGATCAAAACACATACAAAACATTTACGTTTGATCCCATATTGTCCTATAAAAGGGAAGTGGATGAGTTAATCCATTGGGGTTTCGAACATGGTTACATCAGATCAGATGCAGGTCAAAAAAATTTGTATCACAGATATTCCCATTACACCCATTCTGTATACAATACCAAAAAAACCCATAAAACAATACATAACCCCCCTGGTTGACCTATTGTTTCGGCTAGAGGGTCCATACTACAACCAGTGGCCCAGTACATCGACTCCTTACTGCAACCTATGGTCAGACAGACTAAATCCTTGCTACTGGACACTCAGGAGCTCATTTATTTATTTTATTTATTTATAAAATATTTTCCCAGGAAGGATACATTGAGATTTCTCTCATTTTCAAGTATGTCCTGGGTCCACAAGACATTGCATTGATAACATAGGGTACAATAAAATACAAAAAACAATAATAATACACAATATATGAAAAAAAAAAAAAAAAAAAAAAAAAATTAACATAGAACAGGTATTTAATCAACCATGACAGATGCATTCTGTTTTGAGATATGTAGAGAGGGATCTCTTAAAGGATATTAGGCTTGGGGAAGGTTTGAAAGTGTGCGGGAGGTTGTTCCATAATTGTGGTGCTCTGTAGGAAAAGGAGGATCGAGCTGCTTTCTTTTTGTATTGAGGCAAGCTAAATAACGTGCTGGTATTGGATCGGAGGTTATAGGAGGTGGGAATAGCCGGGGAGAGCATTCTGCTCAGGTAGGGTGGGAGCTTCCCAGAAATGCTCTTAAACACAAGGCAAGAAAGATGGAGGGAGCGTCTGGATTCCAGCGACAGCCAGTTTAGTTCTTTTAGCATGTCACAATGGTGGGTCCTGTAGTTACATTGTAGCACAAAGTGGCAGAACGAGTTATATAACGTATTTAGTTTATTAAGGTGAGTTTGCGGTGCAGGTGCATATACTACGTCCCCGTAATCCATGATAGGCATCAGCATTTGCTGTACAATCTTTTCCTTTACTGTAGGGCTGAGGCAAGATTTGTTTCTGTACAGGGCACCTAGTTTTGGATAAAGTTTAGATGCAAGTTTTTCTATGTGGAGGCCAAAAGATAGATTGGGGTCTAACAACATACCCAAGTATTTGAAAGAGTGGACTGCAGTCAGTGTGCAATTGGATTTTGTTTTGATGCGTAGATGGGAATCTTGTAATTTGTGTAATTTAGGCCCTGTTCCAAAGATCATTGTGACAGTTTTGTCAGTGTTTAGGAAGAGTTTGTTTTTTGATATCCACTTTTCTACCTCTGTGAATTGGTCTTGGAGCACTGCTTCAAGCTGCGGCAGATTGGAATTGTTTACATAGATTACCGTGTCGTTTGCGTACATGTGTACAGTTGAGGATTTGCAGACATTAGGCAGATCATTTATAAATAATGTGAATAGCAGGGGGCCGAGAATGGATCCTTGGGGAACACCACACGTGACCGGGAGAGGGAGGGAGTCACTGTCAGAAATGGAGACATATTGTGATCGATCCGATACATATGATCGAAACCAGGTTAGCGGACGATCACCAATACCTGAGTTTTTTAGTTTGAGCAGTAGTATATCGTGGTCTACTGTGTCAAAGGCCTTTGCAAAGTCAAGGAAAATAGCTCCAGTTAGGTCTCCATGTTCCATACCAGTTTGGATGTCGTTGCAAACTTTTAGGAGGGCAGTTGTAGTGGAGTGATTCGGGCAAAAACCTGATTGATCAGGGGTCAGATAGTTAGATTGTTGGTAATACTCACAAAGTTGCGTATGGACGCATTTTTCTAAAATTTTTGACAATACTGGGAGCAAAGATATGGGACGATAATTAGAAACCAAGGTTAACTCCCCACTTTTATGGATAGGCACTACTCTTGCAGTTTTCCAAAGTTTGGGTATGTATCCAGACACCAAGGATTCGTTAATTAGGGTTGTGATGGGATTAGCAATTGCCGGCGCACTGATCTTCAACAGCATTGCTGGGATTTGATCAGGTCCAGACTGGTTTTTCATTTTTAGATTATTAAGGTGTTTCTTAATTACATTAATGGGTACAGGTCTAAAATTGAACTTCTGTATATTGGGTCTTTGCTGATTTAGTGGGGCCTGATCCACATTTGTAGTTTCAGGATGCGCGTCATTTATTAGTTTGTCAATCAGGGTGGTGGAGCATCCGACAAAATAACTATTAAAGGCATTTGCTACTTCTAAGGGGAGTTGCAGGGTTTGGTTATCCACATTGACAGTACGGGGTTGGGAGTGGATTGGTGGATTTTGTAAGTTGTTTATGAGTTTCCAAAACTTTCTAGGGTTTGATATGTTATTGTTCAGATTTTCACAGAAATATTGGGCCTTGGCCAATTTTGTTTGTTTAGTGCATATATTTCGCCATTGTCTATATAAACAGTGATCGTTCATAGAGCCTGTATGCTTGAACTTTGACCACAATGAATCCCGAAACTGGTACATTTGAATGAGGTCAGCTGTGATCCAATTTAAGTGTGCTCCTTTTACTCTCACCTTACGCAGCGGGGCATGCATATTCCAAACTTGTAGGAGTTCAGACTGGAAGAATTCTACTGCGGAATCTAGATCTGGGATTAGGTTTAATCTGTGCCAGGGGAGGTTCTTAATGTCATTTAGAAATGATTGAAGATTAAATTTTTTGAAGGACCTGGTGATTTTAACCTTGGGAGAGGATTTAGTTGCCTTTATTTTGCGCACGCAGTACACTAGGCAGTGGTCACTGAAATTGTTAGGGAGAACACCTGCCTCCTGGATTCGGTTGGGAGAAGTGGAGAGAATCCAGTCAAGCAGGGTGTGATTATGGCTTTTGATGTTTATGCGAGTTGGGGAGGAGATTAATTGCGTTAGCTGCAAAGATTTAAACAGTGAGCGACAACTATTATTTTTTAGATTCAGCCAATCAATATTAAAATCTCCAAAAACCAAAATTTCACTTTTTGGGTTTTGAGCTATGGTTTCACTAAGGAGATGTGCTATGTCAGAAAGGGAATGTACAGGGGAGCTAGGTGGGCGGTAGATCCCTGCAACAATTATTGATTTACTGCATGGGATTTCAATTTTGCCAGAAAGGAAATCAAAGGTGGCAGGAGAGCTAGATTTTTGTAAGGGGGTGAACTTTGTGGAATTGTCAACATAAATTACAATGCCGCCTCCTCTCTTTGCTCTATCATTTCTATGGCATGAATATCCATGTATTGCAAAGGCAGAGTCAGGTATTTTTGCGGTTAGCCACGATTCAGAGATCACAATGATTTTGGGTTTGTATTGTAAACACCAAGTTTGCAGTGCATCAATTTTCGGTAGTAAGCTGCGGATATTACAGTGCACAAAGGAGAGGCCTTTCTTAGCTGGAAGGCTAGGAATGGAATTTGTTAGGGGACCAGGGTTAGACTCTACGTCATTTGCAAGGGCAAGTAACATAAGGAATAGGAATTTGGAAATCATTTTTGATTGGCCATATAGTGAATGTGATACTTTATAATTTTGTGAGGTGGGGGTAGGAGGGTTATTTTTTATAACCCTCCACCAGCACTCAGCAGATAAGTTACAGCAACAGAGTAGGCCATGATGTATGATAATTTGTTTTCCAGTTTGAGGTGTGTGCTTATGGCGGTTATTATGTGAACCAAATTGGAGTGAGAAAAGGGTTATCATGAATAACAGTATGGATATATTTGGATTCATGTTAGTGGTATGAGGTGTGTAGATAAAAAATAAAAATGAAAAGTATATACACTATTGATGTGTGATATATAGCTATATGTAGGAAGAGAGGGTATTTATTCTATAGGGTTAAGTAGAAGGAAGGATGTGCTGATCAGTGGTTGCAGCTGTCATTTAAGGAGAATGAAAGAAGTGTGGGAGACTATCTATAAAGGAAGAAATGAGCCTGGGGTGGGTGGGGTAAGGGGCAGGGTGGGAGGGAAACTATCTTGCAGGATCTACCTTTTTGCAAAGCAGGGGCACAGCTGAGATAAGTTCTGTATTTTCTTGCAAGGCTTGGGTAGATATGTTTAAAAATCAGGCTTTTTGCAAAGCAGGGGCACAGCTGAGATAAGTTCTGTATTTTCTTGCAAGGCTTGGGTAGATATGTTTAAAAATCAGGCTTTTTGCAAAGCAGGGGCACAGCTGAGATAAGTTCTGTATTTTCTTGCATGGCTTGGGTAGATATGTTTAAAAATCAGGCTTTTTGCAAAGCAGGGGCACAGCTGAGATAAGTTCTGTATTTTCTTGCAAGGCTTGGGTAGATATGTTTAAAAATCAGGCTTTTTGCAAAGCAGGGGCACAGCTGAGATAAGTTCTGTATTTTCTTGCAAGGCTTGGGTAGATATGTTTAAAAATCAGGCTAAAGGAGAGAGATAAATTAGCGTCAGATTGGGCTGCAAACATTTAGAGGAATGGGGAGGGAATATCTATGAACATTTGAGCTAAGGGTCATAAAAGCAAAAACACAGGGAAAGTTAAAATTACAGAGATAACACAGAGGTATTCATGTAGGGGAATAAAACCATTAAAGTACAAAAAAAGATACATGGCCTTAGCTGATTAAACTAACTTTTAACATAATGGTCAGACATAATGGTAATAAAATACGCATTTTAAATCATAAAAACAAAACAAAAAATAGCCAATACATATAACAATACACACATCAGAAAATAACAGGGTACGTTAAATATAATGATATAACTATCTTGCAGGATCTACCTTTTTGCAAAGCAGGGGCACAGCTGAGATAAGTTCTGTATTTTCTTGCAAGGCTTGGGTAGATATGTTTAAAAATCAGGCTTTTTGCAAAGCAGGGGCACAGCTGAGATAAGTTCTGTATTTTCTTGCAAGGCTTGGGTAGATATGTTTAAAAATCAGGCTTTTTGCAAAGCAGGGGCACAGCTGAGATAAGTTCTGTATTTTCTTGCAAGGCTTGGGTAGATATGTTTAAAAATCAGGCTTTTTGCAAAGCAGGGGCACAGCTGAGATAAGTTCTGTATTTTCTTGCAAGGCTTGGGTAGATATGTTTAAAAATCACTCTTTTTGCAAAGCAGGGGCACAGCTGAGATAAGTTCTGTATTTTCTTGCAAGGCTTGGGTAGATATGTTTAAAAATCAGGCTTTTTGCAAAGCAGGGGCACAGCTGAGATAAGTTCTGTATTTTCTTGCAAGGCTTGGGTAGATATGTTTAAAAATCAGGCTTTTTGCAAAGCAGGGGCACAGCTGAGATAAGTTCTGTATTTTCTTGCAAGGCTTGGGTAGATATGTTTAAAAATCAGGCTTTTTGCAAAGCAGGGGCACAGCTGAGATAAGTTCTGTATTTTCTTGCAAGGCTTGGGTAGATATGTTTAAAAATCAGGCTTTTTGCAAAGCAGGGGCACAGCTGAGATAAGTTCCGTATTTTCTTGCAAGGCTTGGGTAGATATGTTTAAAAATCAGGCTTTTTGCAAAGCAGGGGCACAGCTGAGATAAGTTCTGTATTTTCTTGCAAGGCTTGGGTAGATGTGGCCCAGTACATCGACTCCTTACTGCAACCTATGGTCAGACAGACTAAATCCTTGCTACTGGACACTCAAGAGCTCATTAAATTATTGAGAGATACAAAAATCTCAGAAGGTGACTTATTGGTCACCTTAGATGTAAAAAACGCATATACTATTATCCTACATAACGAAGGATTGAATGCGGTCAAAAGATTAGATTAGATTTTTTTATTGTCATTGTACAGAGTAAAAAAACAGAGACAACAAAATTATAGTTGACTATCTAACCTATCCATAACACAAGGTAGTACTATAATGGTAAATCTGGCAAAGGACAATGCAAAATCAAGTGACTTGTGCAAAGAATTTTCATACACAAAATGTAAAGTGCAATATGCAAATAAAAATTATTTCTATACCACACATATATAAAATAAAATATGCAAAAATAATTATTTTAATAGTAAAAAGTATATAAGGTGCAAGTGCAAAAGTTAATTCAAAACACACCTTCTTCAGTACACAGAATACACCAGACCTCCAGTGGACTATCTTTTATCTTTAATTGAAATTTGTTTGAAAAATAACTGTTTCAAATTTGAAGAAAGATATTATGTACAGACCTCTGGGATGGCCATGGGCTCCAACATGGCCCCTGCTTATGCAAATAGATTTATGTCCTCTTTTGAGAACCAATATCTGTGGGCTACCAACGAACTGTTGATTATCTTCTTCCGAAGATATATCGACGACATCCTCCTCATATGGAGGGGTAGTCAAGATTCATTAGAAAATTGGTTCACAACATTTAACAGCACTGACACCACGGTATTATTAAAGATTAACATTGAGGAACAAAACATTAATTTCTTAAATTTTTCAATCTTCAGTTCACAGAACTCATTAGGTACCACTCTATACACCAAGTCAACAGACCTCAACTCCCTGCTGAAAGCAGAGAGTTGTCATCCGCCTTCATTAATTAAAGAAATTGTCAAGTCACAGATGATAAGGGCACTGAGAAATAATTCACATACTGAAGCTGGGGTCTCCCAGTTACATGAAGTTAGAGATAGATTTCGTCAGAGGGGCTACAGACCCCAGATGGTGGACACCATGATGGAAGAAGTTTAAAGTCACTGTCAAATGGACTTGATACAAACAAATAGAGAAAGGGAGGTCACAGATAAGAAATTGATCATGGTCACCACCTTCGAACCCAATACCACCCAAGTGGAAGCATACTGAGAAAACATTGGTCCCTTCTAACCTCGGACCCAAAGTTACCATGTATCAAAGATACCACACCAATGGTGGGCTATAGACAAGGTACCAACTTAAGAGACCTTTTAGTCAAGACGGATCCTAAGTCTTGTTACCAACACACACAGAGGACCAATATCAAAGGGTGCTACAAATGCTTAGGATGTGCAACTTGCAACAGTCTAATTGCAACAAAATCCTTTCATCACCCCTACAAAAATAAAACCTTCAAGATTAGGTTCTCTATTTCATGCAACACAACACATGTGATCTACATCCTCATTTGACCCTGTGCCCTTTACTATGTGGGGAAATTCAGGGTACCATGAAAGAAAAATTGACCAACCATAGATTGGCCATAAGGCAGGCTTTGGACAAAAGCTACTCTGATCAATCTGTGGCACACCACTGTGCTGAGAGGGGCCATCCGGTATCCTCTATAAGAACTATCCTTATTGATCATGTTCCGAAACTTGACAGGGGTGGAGACAGAGAAAAAAAATCTCCTGAGGATGTACAGATTGGGGACCATCCACCCATGTGGACTTAATTCCACACCTGATTTTAAGGCAATAATATAGACGATAACACCTGATACAGACCAGGGCTGCAGTATCTCTGTGCAAGTGGAGACAGTGGCTATCAGGTCTGCGGCAAACCTTTTGGTCTGCATGCTCTCCTGGTACATTACTGGTGCCTGAGGTGTTTGCTGGGATCATCTCTCTGATCCTGTACACACCTTGACATATTTCTCTACAGTTTCACAGATGATTTACAGTCACTCAGGAGATTCAGTGTTCCCTATTGGGCCTTCATATATATTGTCAGATATTGTCAGATATTGTCAGATATCTTATTATTATAAGATATGGCACATATTACAGTATGTAATTACTTACCTGATTCAAAAGGAATTAAGTCTATGATGTATATTTCCAAAGATATTTGTTCTGTTGAATTTATCTGTTCAAGACACTTGTAGATGACAGCATCTGTGGTTACCATGGCAACCAATGACCCTCAACCCTAGCTCACGGTGAGTTTCACCACACACCGCATTTATTGAAAGTTGATGGTATACACAGTAGAATTTATTCACATTACGTGTGTTGATATGTCTGTGATGTTTATTTTTTCTTGATGTTCATCTACTTTTTATATAACGTCTTAATATATATTTTTATGTTATTCCGAAACCGGAAGTGAGGTCACTTCCAGATCTGTGGAACGCATTGTGTGCGTTTCAGCTATGAATCTTGCATATTTGATTTGATTGTTCACATCCGGTTTGGATTGATTGATTTGTTTCACTGTATACACTATATAAGAGTGTTGTTTGGCACAGTATTGTTATTCTGAAGAAGGGGATATATCAGTCCCCGAAACGTCAATAAAATTTTGACTTATTGATATCCTAAAGTCCTGTGAGTGCATTCCTTTTGGTTTCTATTATCTACATATTTGCACCCAGGTAGCTGACCCAGGAGGGTGGATTCACTTTTTGGAGTTTGTATATATATGAAGGGGATGGTTGGCTCCCCGAAATGTCACTGCGAGTGCGGATCTATTACTTGGAATTAGATATTTCTGTTCCTGACACTCTGGCTCATATCTTAAGAGGTGAGAGTGCAAATCCCTATGATCTTTCGTATATATATATATATATATTTAAAAATAAAAATAACATTTTCCTCTAAGTGAAGAACACAGGTATTTGAAGTATTCCTAATAGACTGTGGGCAATAGCTCTGTTGGCCTAATGCACCTTCGGGTTAGTGCTCGAGAAAAAATAGAGAACATTTTTTTTGGTGCCCGTAGAAGTCTAGCAGAAAGAAAGATAGCGAGGTCGTGCCAAATGACCACCAGATGTTAGCATGCCAACATTTTTTTCTTGTTCACTACATTTTTACTTTCAACTTTTAATAACAGCACAAACATGGGATAACTATTGATTTATCGCTTTAAGGACCAGTAAACACAGTAGATTTGCATAATCAACAAATGCAAAATAACAAGACAATGCAATAGTACTTAGGGCTAGATTTATCAAGCCCCTGCGGCAGCAAGTTCTCACAAGAACTTGCTTGCCGCGATTTATCAAGCAGCGGTCACCAGACCGCTGCTTCCCTAACATCTTTGCCACCTCTATTGTGGCGAAATCAAATTTCCTCGGTCAAATCCGACCGAGGAGATTGACAGCTCCTGCCCGCGCGTGATTGGCTGTGCGCGGGATTGCACGCGAGCGCAAAATTGCACTCGTGTGCAATGTTAATTACCTGCAGGTAATTTCGCCCCGCCACAGGCGAGCTGAGGCGTACAGGGGCGCGTATATGCGCCCCTGTACACCTCAGCATTGATAAATCTAGCCCTTAGTCTGAACTTCAAATGAGAAGTAGATTTTTTTTCTGACATTTGTAAAAGTTACGTCTATTTCCACTCCCCCTGTACCATGTGACAGCCATCAGCTAATCACAAATGCATACACGTACCATGTGACAGCCATCAGCCAATCACAAATCCATATACGCTTATTCTGTGAATTCTTGCACATGCTCAGTAGGAGCTGGTGACTCAAAAAGTTTAAATATAAAAAGGCTGTAATATTTTTTAATGGAAGTAAATAAGAAAGTTGTTTAAAATTGCATGCTCTATCTGAATCATGAAAGTTTAATTTTGACTTGAGTGAACCTTTAAAGGTTTAGAAATCTTGGTAAAATAGTGCATAAATTAAAAGCCTTATTAAAGTTATAAATATATATGTAATAAAATAACCCTACTTTTATCTAGAAACAAAGCCTCTAAATAATATAAGATGGTCTCTAGGTCAATATTGCATGCGCAATTGTCATTTTAGTGAATCACATGCACACTAGAACACAAAACGCAGATTTGTCATTAAGTCCATCCTATATAATAAAAGGCCAGGTTTGTTTGTCCGAAGCGGTCATATGCAGTAGAGACTGCAGCGTGAGACAAACATACATGGCCTTGCCAGTAAGAAAGCATGAGGATCAGACAGCAGAGAGGGTGGGCGGGACGGTTGCATAACCGGGCATTACTGGACGTGGTGGGGACGTGAACGGACAGGAGCAGGTGTGATGGGGGCGTGGTTGGATGGGGCGGCTATGACGGGGGCAGGCGGGTGGGACTGCTGCACTGCAAAAAATGGCCCGTGTACACAGGCTTCAGGACTAGTTCCTAATGATCTAACAAAATGTTCATTAGTCTTGGGGTAGATTAGATACATACCTCTATCAATATTGCCTCTTCTGCTGCTCCTCTGTCCGATCAGTGAGACAATTCTGTGCTTTGGTGTACCACTCCCTGATGTGAGCATCATCATCCACATGTCCTCTATCCATACGGTGCTTCGATAGTGGCGCACCTCAGGAAAGTGGACAAAGGGGATCAAACATGCGTATGCGTTGGGTGAAAAAGGCTTATAATGCGCATGCAGTCACCATGATGTTTCTACCTAAGTAGAACATCTTTACAGGACTGGGATAACAGAAGAAATAGTGGGGTTGGCGGATTACAAAATTTTAAATATAAAATACAGGAAAATGGAGAAAAAAATAAAAAGGTACCTATTAAAAATATTTATTATTTATATAAAGAAGTTTTAAATGACAAAAAGATCATTTTTGAGTTTCATATTCCTTTAAGAGCAATAAAAATATATCACTCCACTTGTAATTTACACCTATATGTATTATAAAACCTTTTAAGATATTGTAGCAGCAATTACAGATATCACATTTATTAAAGATATCAAAATTAATAAAACCATGAAAAATATGATCTCACATCAGATGGTCTCTCTTTAATGAAGACCCAGATGTCATTCTAATATCTAGAGGTGCTAAAAGCTGCTAAGGCTATCATTCTGTGGATTGGGTATCCAACTTTTTTAATGGGGGCCCACAATTGAGATTTTTTATTCTTTGTGGTGCATTAAGAATATGTGCACTTATAATGAAGTGTTTTAGCAATATATACAGCACAGCTTGAAAATCCCTTCCAATATTTGCCTGATGTATTTTAGGACTGGGAGGCTAGGATGAGACAGGGAAACACGTGGGAACTAGTGCATATGTCCTGCAAACAGGGCCGTGGCCAGTGGGGGTGAGGTCAAGGGTGTTTTGTGGACAGGGTTGGCATAATGTGGGCAGGGCCAGAATTGGTCTTTGATAGGGACTGCTATTACATTTGAAGCTGAGACATTTATAAAAAAAAAAAAGTAAAACAGTGGAGGGGGACAGATCTGTCAATCTGTGACAATTATGAAATTATCAATCTGTGACAATCATGAAATATGCAGGAAGGTTGGGAGCTCTGCATGTGCTTGGACAAGTGCTAGAATCCTACATATACACACATAGGACCAAAAATAAAAAAATGGGTTATCCTAGAAAGAAAATGAACTGCAGAGAATAGGAGTAAGCATGTAATCAAATTAGAGTTTACAACTGCAGATGAGTTATATGGATGGCTGCAATAGTTTGGAAGTTAGTGTGTAAATAATTTATATTCTATATTAACGCCTGTGACATTGTAACTTTATAAGCTCATTTTATAACTTCCCATAGCTGACCGCAGCAGAGGAGATAAGAAAAGGAAAGCATGCTTTTAAGCCTAGAATAGCAAGTTACAGCATAGTGATACCCAATATTCAATATTTTAACTAATACCATGCTAAAAAACAAACAAACAAACCTAGAGTGCGTATATTTTTTACAGGCTAATCTTTACTTTGAGTACATAGTTCTACCTATTGTTTAATGACCTTATATGGATTTCTTTTACTCTATTTTTATTTTAGATATCTGACTGTTTCAGTCTGCATCAGATCAGTGTTAGTACTGCATTTATATGTAATTATGACTGGTTTAATATTTTGTTAAAACATAGCCTATCTGGGCTCATAACCAGATTATTTAAATTCATGCAGCATGTACACTTAAATGTTAAGTATGATAAGATCAAACACTTTTTTTGCTCATATTAAAGGTCAATGTTTATTTCTAAACCGTTCACCTTTCGTTAATTGAAATGTAGTACTCAGTTCATGAGAGGTTCTTTCCTTTGTTGTAGTATAATTTTGTCTCTAAGATGATATCCTTAATATCTAAAATTTAATTAAATTCCCGAATTGTTAAACGTTTATTTTGCAAAAATCCCAGGTAAGGCTTAGTTAAAAATTGTAATGAGCAACTTACACCATACTGTATATACACTCATATAATATCAATAATTTATATTTGCCAGATGTCTCCAAACACAGTGCATGTTGCTCTAAATTACTGTTTTGTGGACTCAACGATATTACATTTAAAATGAAATTAAATTTGGCTGGGGAAGAAACTCCTGAGAAATCTGTGAATCTAGTTTACAAATCTAGACTTAAATATTCAAGGCCCGTAGGATGTATCCATAAGACTGAAATATTACATATTGAGTTTAAATTATACTATATGTATTTGTATTCTAACTTTATTAATGAAACCAGTAATTAAATGTTGTAGGAAATGATGCCACAGGATACCAGTTATGGGCTGTTAATTCAAGGTTCCCTTTCTACAAGTGGCGTGCTAAAGTTAGAAATAAAAAAAAAAAAACATCATATATATAAATAAATATATATATATATAAGAACATTTTCTTCCATTTTGTAGCGCACTTGCCAACTCAAAGGGGACAGTCTCTAATTTTGAGCTCTGTTCCGTTGTCCCTCTGAGAAGGCTTAATGTACCTACAGTGGGGCAAAAAAGTATTTAGTCAGCCACCAATTGTGCAAGTTCTCCCACTTAAGAAGATGAGAGAGGCCTGAAATTTTCATCATAGGTATACCTAAACTATGAGAGATAAAATGTGGAAACAAATCCAGACATTCACATTGTCTGATTTGGAAAGAATTTATTTGCATATTATGGTGGTAGCATTGTGCTCATGAGAGCGTTTAAGTAAGCAGCAATTGCAGCATTTTAAAATATATATGTATAGCTTATATACATATATATTTATGTGTTAATTTGTGTATAGCACACATATTAAAGCATAAATATATATGTAGATATTCAAATACATATGTATTTACTGGAACTACACAGTTCCCATAGAAAGCAATGTTTTAAACACCCCTCACCCGCTAACTTTAAAAGCCAAAAAATTGTCTAGTGCAGACCCTTTATTTTGAGGGCATTTGGGGAACTTTTAGAAAATTAACCAGAGATCTAACCTCTGGTTAATTTTCTGAGCACAACTTGTAATGGCTGGTTATTTATCAAATGCCTGCAAATAGGCAAATTTGCCCATTTGTGGGAGCGCGATAAGTTAGCTTTCCACTTGTAATCTCCAGCCCATTATGGGCTAAATTACAATTGGCGTGGTATTTTTTTTTTTTTTTTAACGATCACGAAAACTGCTAGTTTTGCTAGAGCTTTTTGCACTAGTCAGGTTGCATTCGTTTTAAAAGTAAAAAAAAAACGTATTTTGCGCTAGCGGTAATCTGAATGACGTGAAAAAAACTAAACTAATTTCCAGTGTGCGAGTGCATGTATTCCCCCATAAAAATTAATGGAGAAAAAAAAGTGGGGAAAAAACTCACACACGAGATTGCTCAAACATCACATTTCGCATTCCCCATAGAAGTCAATGGAGAGAAAAAATTGTTAAAATTAAAATAAAATATATATATATAAAATATATATATATATATATTTAGGGTGATATTGCTTTTTAAATTGTTGTTAGTGATAGTGTACTACAAACACATACTTGTCTGTTTCCAAAATCTGACTTGACGTTGAACATCTTAAATATCCCACTGGCTCTCTCACTCTCAGCCAGATAATTACTTACTGACTTGCTTTGCTGACACTTTGACAATGACAGTCAGTCTGAGTGATACACACTGAGTCTCTCCAATCTCACTAAATTAAAAAATCATGTGCACCGTGTGGGTCTACAGAGTTGCTGACGTCACTTGATCATGTGATTTGTATGTGTCACTCACAGATTACGCTTGTTACCCCAGCCGGCACTGCACCAATCCACCACCTGACCTGGCTGTCACCTTAACAACCATTACCACCAAACTCTCAGGAGCACACTGCATGGCACACATCAAAGCTGCATAGCCTAGCCATATGATATGGATAATGGAAATATGAAGTTAAGTGATCACTGATAAAAAGAAAAAAAACGAACAGAAACAGACATTGAAATGTCCGGTTTTCTTCCATAGACATTACAGGACAGAAAACGAAAATACCGGACTATCTGGTCTAATAACGGACACCTGACAACCCTACTAGCATAAACATGATTACGCTAGTGCAAAACTGCTTGCACCTCACTTGCAATCTAGCCCTTTGTGTTCTGTGTCTTTCAACTTTTTCACTAACTTTGTTAGACCCCCTAACTCTAGAACTTAGCTAGCTGGTTACTAAGTACACAGAATTAAAAGAGGGTACAATTTTCAGATAAACCGCTAATCACCGATAATGACAAACTGCAAAACAAACAGAAAAAAGGTTTGCTCTCTTTGCCTTGAGCAGTCTATTTGTCAGCTATTGTCCTGACATTATGTGTCTATTAAATGCTTAAAGGGACAGTATACTGTAAAATAGTTTTTCCCTTAATGTGTTTACAATTGCTTTTTATACCAACTGCAGAGTAAAAAATGTATGAAAATTAGCTTTTTAAGGTTTATTTCTGTATATTAAAGCTTTGATTTTGTGTTTTGAAGCCACAACCTAATAAAATAGGTTGAGCTTGTAGGTATAATCAGATCTCATTACTGTATCACATTGTGCACATATACCTGCTTCTTTATCTTATATCTGTCCTTAAAACAATCACCAATACTTTGAGAGAACAATGAAAAATCAACATTTTATTACCTTATCTCTGCTTTATCACACTGGGAGTGTAATTTCTTCTGCTGGCTGTGTTTACAAAGCTTATCTATAGTTGGTACGCGCGGCCACAAACTTTCAGAATAGGTGGGGATACCACATGCTAAATTAACAATTTCAAATGCCAATATAAGGGTAAAGGAGCTACTTGTAAACAATTTAATACACTCCAGCAGGTAAAGTGGATCATTGGGAACAAATTAAAGGGGAGACATTTTTTGAGTAAACTGTCCCTTTAAAGGGATAGAAAGGTCAAGAATAAAATGTGCATGGATGCATTTCAATTTAAAATAAAAGCATTTTTGCAATATACTTTCATTAGCAAAAACACTTCTAGTAATTACTGTTTTTCTTCTGCATACACACATATCCTGTGAGGGCCCGTGCGCCAGTATTCAAACACCACACCAAACAGTGGTTTGTATGATACAAATTACATCTTCAGAAGCAATACACCAGGTTTTTGAGAGGGGGAGGTATTTGAATACTGGTGCATGGGCCCTGACAGGATATGTGCGTATGCTGCAGAAAAGCAGTAATAACTTTTACTAGAAGCATTTTTGCTGATGAAAGTATGCTGCAAAAATGTTTAGATTTCAAATTGAAATGCGCCCATGCACATTTAATTTTTTACCTCTGTATCCCTTTAACCGCAGAGATGCAAATAAAACTTCTGCTTGGCCATTGTTTTAATGTGAACATAGCTTTGTGCAGATTGATACATTTATAAATTAGTGATCTTAAAGGTTCCCAGACAGAAATTGCTGAAAACTGAATGCATATTAATTGGCAGTCATTCTCAATTTGGAATGGAGCATTTATTTTCAAGAGCTGTTGTTTGATTATAAAACCAATAACCTGTTTTAATACAGACTGGATGCACAGCGACCTGTTTATAGTTTGATACATTTGCCAGAGAATCTAAAACTGACCAAGCTATTGTGCATAATAATATGCTCCAGCAGCTGAAAATGGTATTTAGGAGACAAGAGAAAATTGTCTTTCACTTTTACCTTGTCAAACCTTCAATCAGGAAAAAAATATTGTAAATATAAATGTAAAAATAAAAACCTGAAGTTAGTCTACTAGAATATTCATTGGCTGTATTTAGATTTCCCTAAATTATAAATGACATTTAACTATAACATGATGCTGAATTATGTTTGATTCATTATTAAACTAAACTCTTCTATTAAAATAATTTTCTTTACTCTACCAGTTAGAAATCAAATACAAAACTGTTATTAAAAACCTACCCTACTACTATCACTGTGCCCATTTTTAAGGTTCAAGTTTTATTTGAAACTAAAAATGGAATTGTTACATACCTATTGCAACATTCAGTAAATGCAACTTTACTACAAGTAGTAAAACAAATTTTTTTAATGAAATATTTATAAAGCACTGTGTTAACACTTTCAGGCCTGTTCATAAAAATGTTGAAATAAGTCAATAATACATCTCCTCAACCTTTCAAGCTTCATCATCTTCATCAACCTTTGTCTCACCAACTTTTGATATTCCATGCAGTTGATTCAACATAAAATGGAGTAATGAGTAAGCTTTAAAGAATCTGCTGCATAAAAGAAATTAACAAGCAGGTACTAAATCTTAAAGATACACAGCTAGAAATCTCCATCATAAGTACAACCATCAACTACGCGAAGAAGACTCTTACATACCTCTCACAGATTAAACACCCCCTTACAGGTAAGAGACAAATTTCTGCATTTCAACTTCTAACCTTTTAGAAATGGAATACACCTGCAAGATAAAAACCCTAACTGATCCCAAAATTCATTTTTCTTCCTTAAAACTTGATCTAGAATTACAGTTTCACCCTCTTCTTGCTGCAGCAACACTGTCTCTTTCAGTCAATTTCCTTATTGAGGTCTGTGCTTTATATAGAAGAATGAATAGTCTAAATTCTGACATTTAGCCCATCGTAGTCCTGAATAGTTCATTAGGATTACTTAGAATTGTATTATGCAAATAAGGATAATCAGGCAAAAACAACTTATGGCTGCTGTATGATTGATTTATTGTTTTCAGTAATATAATCACTGGCAGTATATTGTGGGTGCATGAACCACACTTGCAAGCAACCAGGCTGTTGCTATGTAACGGCAGTGGCAAGCTTGAGATCTAGAGTTATGTGTTTTCTCTGAGAAATATGTATACAACCTACATAGTTAATACTTGGATGCAATACATATGTGCCATAACATGTTCATCAAAATTCATGGTAAATAGCATTGTATTTTTCTCATCTCTAAGCACATAGACATGCACATGATGTGAAAATTCCTAAGGAAGAGTATAAAAACATAGATTCCCCACCCGATTTTATATCAGCAGCCTAATTTGTATGCTCTTTAAAGGGACAGTCTACACCAGAATTTGTATTGTTTACAAAGATAGATAATCACTTTATTACCCATTCCCTAGTTTTGCATAACCAAGACAGTTATATTAATACACGTTTTACCTTTGTGATTACCATGTATCTAAGCCTATACAAACTGCCCCCTTATTTCAGTTCTTTTGACAGACTTGCATTTTAACCAATCAGTGCTGACTCCTAGGTAACTCCACGTGCGTGAGAATAATGTTATCTATATGACAAACCTGAACTAACACCCTCTAGTGGTAAAAAAAACTGTCAAAATGCATTTAGATAAGAGGAATTCAAGGTCTAAGAATTTAGCATATGAACCTCCTAGGTTTAGCTTTCAACTAAGAATACCAAGAGAACAAAACAAAATTGGTTATTAAAGTAAATTGGAAAGTTTAAAATTACATGCCCTATCTGAATCATGAAGGTTTATTTTGGACTAGACTGTCCATTTAACTCATTCCCATGTAGGATTTCTCGAATTGAATACTACATTTTTTAGCAAATTAGGTAACAACTGTTAAACTGAATGTCTCTT
Source organism: Bombina bombina (assembly GCF_027579735.1). NCBI lineage: Eukaryota > Metazoa > Chordata > Amphibia > Anura > Bombinatoridae > Bombina > Bombina bombina. The sequence goes on along the minus strand of NC_069504.1, from coordinate 553,136,087 downwards.
AGGGTAATGACTCCTTTTTATATCAAGGGTCATGTACCACCCTAATTCAAAAGAATAATTTCCTCTTTCAAATAAGGATTCTTATTCCCTCTAATTAAAGGGACACTCAAGTCAAAATTAATTATGATTCAGATAGAACATACAATTTTAAACAACTTTACAATTTACTTCAATTAACAAAATGTGCAGTCTTTTTATATTTACACTTTTTGAGTCACCAGCTCCTACTGAACATGTGCAAGAATTCAAAGAATATATGCATTTACAATTGGCTGATAGCTGTCACTTGATAAAGGGGGACTGGAAATTGACATAATTTTGAAAATTGGCAGGACAAAATCTACTACTCATCTGAAGTTAAGACTAAGGGCCGAATTATCAAGCTCCGAATGATGCCTCTGTTTCCATGCGAGCCTTCAGGCTCCCCGGAAACAGCAGTTATGAAGTAGCGGTCTTTAGACCGCTGCTTTATAACACGCCCGCCTGCTCTGAGACTGCGGACATCAATCCACCTGATTCTATCCGATTGGCCGTGAATCTGCAGGGGGCAGCATTGCACAAGCAGTTCACAGGAACTGCTTGTGCAATGATATATTCCTTCAGCGTATGCTGCCGGCATTCATCGATGTCTGCCAGACATGATCCGCTTTTACAAAGTTTACATTCACTTTAACTAACGTGTCTGTCTGGATTTCAATTTTCTGACTTTTATTTGCTGAAATGTGATTATTTATGGGTAAGTTTTTTTTTTTTTTACAATTGTTTCTTGATATGCATCTACATTAGTGAACATGAAATCAAAGCTTCCCGAGCTTACCTTTTACAATCTGAGGAATAGCAAATGTTCCATATTTTTAAAATCAAATTTAGCCATAATTTGAAAAAGAAATGCACTTTTTATAGAAAAAAACACCAAAATAGCTATTTAACAAAACTATAGAAGTCATTTAATTTCAGCTGGCCAGATAAAAGTCAAAGGAAAGACTTTCTTGCACAAATTTAAAAGCACATGATTGCATTTCAGTCACTTGAGCACACATTTTTGACATGCACCTGTCTGTATAAACTAAAATGCTTCTAAAAAAACCCAGTCAGTTTTAGTGAAAATGTTCACAGTGCACAGGCACGTGGAGTATATCTAGATATTCTATATGCACCATCATTTGTAAATCATTGCCGACATGACGCAAAGCAATGCTAGCTCTATGACCCAAGTGTCCATGCAAATAAAAAGCTGTCACTTTAACTGTGACATCTTTTGCTAGAAGTATGTTAGTTAATATGAGTGTGTTTATGAGTGTGTTTTTATATATATATATAACATTTCATTAAAATTATGGGGGAGATAAAAAACTGAAATTAAAATCCTCCATGTCTCAAAATTAAATCAATATAAATATTTGCACATATATATATATATATATATATATATATATATATATATATATATATATATATAGAGAGAGAGAGAGAGAGAGAGAGAGAGAGAAAGAGAGAGAGAGAGAGAGATCGTTTTTTTTAAATGGACATTACATTAATCCTTTTAATAGTTATTATATATTACATTCACTAAATTGTAATTAGTGGAAATAGTATACATTTACAGCACTTACCTTGAGATATCTGGGTGTCTATAAATTTTTTTATCAAAGCATCCGTAGTTTGAGTATAGAGGTTTAGAGCATATTTCAGAGATTGTAAGTCTGGGCTTTTCTCCAAGAAATGTTTTTTCAAACCACTACCTCCAGCATGGAAATATTGCTAGAGTAAAAAAAAAAGAAATTACAATTACAACATTTATTAAGAAGTAACAGACTTAAAATATATGAAAACAATACCAATGGACTGCCAAATAACTGATATATTTAAAAGAATAACGCGTTATTATATTAAATACACATATAATTATAAACTTTAATGGATTTAGGTACACAATATTTTATTAGTTATATAGTTATGCATTAAGCTTATGATAGATAATATATTCTAGTGGAATAATGCTTAACCAAGAGAAACAGGAGGCTGCAGTTTTTAATTGATGTTAAAAAGAATTTCAGCTCATGCAAGTATGTAGGCAACTGTCTTTAAATCTAACATAAAAGAAGAGAATTTATATAAAGAATATAGGAAATTTATAAAGGGTTCTAGAGGGAGAAAAATACATACACTGGAGAAAATTATGTTTGATTTTATTTTTCTTATTATCTTTTTATTTATTTATTTTTAAAATAAGCAAAACCCAGTTTTTACGTAAAAATAAAATATCGTAGACAGAAAAGTTTTCTTTCAGCTATTTTATTTCTGGCCATTTTTAAAGTTTTAAAAAGTGAGCCAGTAATAATATTCTTTTATGCCCAATACTAACACATTTTTTTTAAAGCAAGCTCATTAACCTCGAGTGCTAATGAAGGCTCTGAGCTGTCACAGAGTTCCCCACTCTGGTGCTAACGACGGCTCAGAGCCGTCGCTAGCACTCTCCCAACTTGAGGGAGATCTGGGGGCTCCCACCCGATCCTACCCCGGTGATCGGGACTGCATAGTGACAGACATTGCCGGGGCTTCACGTTACGCGTGGTGACGTCATGCAAATGACGTGATGACGGCACCGAACAACTTACTTTATACTTAACAATGTTAAGCATAGGAGCAGGGGGCATGCTGCTTAGAAGCCTGTATCTCAGGCATCTAAGCAGCTACAGACCCCCAAGACCCACCGTTGGAAAGGTAATCGCCTAACCTTTGTAAGTAAACAGTGTAAGTCTTGGGGATCTGAAAAAAAAAAGTTAAAATTTCAAAAAATAAAAATATTTAAAAAAAACTTAAAAAAGCTTAGCACCCAGGTGGGAAAGTGTTTAGCACTCAAAGGGTTAAACTGTGATTCTTTTTCAAAGATTATGTTTTCAGTTGACTTACTTTTCTAACAGGCATATTCATATTTTTAAGCAACTTGCACATTTATTTCCTAAAGGGAATATCAGTACTAAAGGTGTACATATTATAAGCTAAGTGATGTAACATAAACCTATAAGTGTTTATGGCTTTCTCTTTTTTTGTAATATTTAAAAATTACTTACAGTAGGCTTATTCCTTTAACCCTTCATATACTTGAACAAATCTTAATAATAGCAAAGCTTATATTTGTAATAGGCAATAGTAAAGCAGTACAAAGGCAGTTTAATGTTTAAAATACCACCATTATATTTTCTCCAAACATACGGCTAGATTACAAGTTGTGCGTTAGGTTAAAAAAACAGCGTTAAGTGGTCCTAACGCTGCTTTTTAATGCCCGCTGGTATTACGAGTTTTGAAGGTACAGGCTCACCGCTCACTTTTTTGGCCAGACTTGGAAATACCGCAAATACACTTCCATAAATTGCGTATCCTCTTTTTTCAATGGGACTTGCATAGCGCCGGTATTACAAGACTGCCAAAAAATTAGTGGTATACCCTCTCCTGTCAAGACTGGTACCGCATTTTAAAGTCAATAGTTAAGAGTTTTAAACTACAACGCTGTAGCATAAAACTCTTAACTAAAGTGCTAAAAAGTACACTAACACCAATAAACTACCTATTAACCCCTAAACCGAGGCCCTCCCGCATCGCAAACACACAAAATAAATTTAACCGCTGCCACTATAATAAATATATTAACCCCTAAACCGCCGCACTCCTGCCTCGCAAACATTAGTTAAATATTATTAACCTTTAATCTGCCGTCCCTAACATCACTGACACCTACCTACATGTATTAACCCCTAATCTGCCGCCTCAAATGTCGCCGCCACAATACTAAAGTTATTAACCCCTAAATCTAAGTTTAACCCTTACCCCCCCTAACTTAAATATAATTTAAATAAATCTAAATAAAAATTACTATAATTAACTAAGTTATTCTTATTTAAAACTAAATACTTACCTATAAAATAAACCCTAAGATAGCTACACTGTAACTAATAGTTAAATTGTAGCTATCTTAGGGTTTATTTTTATTTTACAGGCAAGTTTGTATTTATTTTAACTAGGTAGAATAGTTATTAAATAGTTATTAACTATTTAATAACTACCTAGCTAAAATAAATACAAAAGTAGTTGTAAAATAAAACACCTAACAATACACTATAATTAAATGACTTACCTAAATTAAATACAATTAAATAAAATTAGCTAAAGTACAAAAAAAACCCCCACTAAATTACAGAAAATAATAAACAAATTACAAGATTTTTTAGCTAATTACACCTAATCTAATCCCCTTAACAAAATAAAAAAGCCCTACCCTACACTAAATTACAAATAGCCCTTAAAAGGGCCTTATGCGGGGCATTGCCCCAAAGTAATCAGCTCTTTTACCTGTAAAGAAAATTTACAAATCCCCCCCGAACATTAAAACCCACCATCCATACAACCAACACTACTCTAAAACCCACCCAATACCCCCTTAAAAAAATCTAACACTAACCCCTTGAAGATCACCTTACCGGGAGAAGTCTTCATCCAACCGGGCCGAAGTCTTCATCCAACTGGGCCGAAGTCCTCAACGAAGCCGGGAGAAGTCTTCATCCAAGCCGGGCGAAGTGGTCCTCCAGATGGGCAGAAGTCTTCATCCAGACGGCATATTCTATCTTCATCCATCTGGCGTGGAGCGGGTCCATCTTCAAGACATCCGATGCGGAGCATCCTCTTCATCCGATGGCTCTTCTGGAATGAAGGTTCCTTTAAATGATATCATCCAAGATGGCGTCCCTTCAATTCCGATTGGCTGATAGAATTCTATCAGTCAATCGGAATTAAGGTAGAACAAATCCTATTGGCTGATGCAATCAGCCAATAGGATTGAGCTTGCATTCTATTGGCTGATTGGAACAGCCAATAGAATGCCAGCTCAATCATATTGGCTGATTGCATCAGTCAATAGGATTGAACTTCAATCCTATTGGCTGATTGCATCAGCCAATAGGATTTTTTCTACCTTAATTCCGATTGGCTGATAGAATTCTATCAGCAAATCGGAATTGAAGGGATGACGTAATTTAAAGGAACCTTCATTCCAGAAGAGGATGCTCTGCGTCAGATGTCTTGAAGATGAACCCACTCCACGCCGGATGGATGAAGATAGAAGATGTCATCTGGATGAAGACCTGCCCATCTGGAGGACCACTTCCCCTGGCTTGGATGAAGACTTCTCCCGGCTTCGTTGAGGACTTTGGCCCGGTTGGATGAAGACTTCTCCCGGTAAGGTGATTTTCAAGGGGTTAGTGTTAGGTTTTTTTAAGGGGGTATTGGGTGGGTTTTAGAGTAGGGTTGGTTGTGTGGGGGGTGGGTTTTAATGTTGGGGGGGATTTGTAATTTTTTTTAAAGGTAAAAGAGCTGATTACTTTGGGGCAATGCCCCACAAAAGGCCCTTTTAAGGGCTATTTGCAATTTAGTGTAGGGTAGGGCTTTTTTGTTTTGGGGGGGCTTTTTTATTTTGTTAGGGGGATTAGATTAGGTGTAATTAGTTTAAAAATCTTGTAATTTGTTTATTATTTTCTGTAATTTAGTGGGGGAGTTCGTACTTTAGATAATTTAATTTAATTGTATTTAATTGTATATAATTTATGGAGATAATTTAATTATAGTATAGTGTTAGATGTAATTGTAACTTAGGTTAGGTTTTATTTTACAGGTACTTTTGTATTTATTTTATCTAGGTAGTTATTAAATAGTTAATAACTGTTTAAAAACTATTGTACCTAGTTAACATAAATACAAACTTGCCTGCAAAATAAAAATAAACCCTAAGCTAGCTACAATGTAACTATTAGTTTAGGGTTTATTTTACAGGTAAGTATTTAGTTTTAAATAGGAATAATTTAGTTAATGATATGAATTTTTATTTTGATTTCTTTTAATTATATTTAAGTTAGGGGGTGTTAGGTTTAGGGTTAGACTTAGGTTTAGGGGTTAATAACTTTAATATAGTGGAGGCGACGTTGGGGGCGGCAGATTAGAGGTTAATAAATGTAGGTAGGTGTCAGTGATGTTAGGGATGGCAGATTAGGGGTTAATAATATTTAACTAATGTTTGTGAGGCAGGTGTGCGGTGGTTTAGAGGTTAATATGTTTATTATAGTGGTGGAGACGTTGTGGGCAGCAGATTAGGGGTTAAAAGTGTAGGTAGGTTGCTGCGACATTGGGGGCGGTAGATTAGGAGTGAATAAATATAATGTAGGTGTCGGCGATGTTGGGGGCAGCAGATTAGGGGTTCATAAGTATAATGTAGGTGGCGGCGGTGTCCGGAGCGGCAGATTAGGGGTTAATAAGTATAATGTAGGTGTCGGCGATGTCAGGGGTGGCAGATTAGGGTTTAATAAGTGTAAGATTAGGGGTGTTTATACTCGGGGTTCATGTTAGGGTGTTAGGTGTAGACATAAAATGTATTTCAGGAATCAATGGGGCTGCGTTAAGGAGTTTTACGCTGCTTTTTTGGAGGTGTTAGACTTTTTTTCAGCCGGCTCTCCCGGTCGATTCCTATGGGGAAATTGTGCACGAGCACGTTACACCAGCTCACCGCTAACGTAAGCAGCGCTGGTATTGGAGTGTGATAATGAGCAAACTTTTGCTCAACGCTCACTTCTTGTCTGGTTTGTAAAAACCTGTAATACCAGCGCTGTCTATAAGTGAGCGGTGAGCATAAACTGCTCGTTAGCACCGCACAGCCTCTAACGCAAAACTCGTAATCTAGGTGATATTCTTTTTATTGGTGATACTTATTTTTTGAGTTGTAAGAAAAAATAAAAAAATGTTCCCATAATATTAATAATAATTAACCAAAATACTATCTTTTCATTAATGGAACTGAGGCTTTTAAAACTGATTGTGCCTTTCTATTCAAGTGCTCTTAGTGATTTCTTCCTTTATTATTTGATCATTGCCCTTTGTATAGGCTATTTTACAGGAAGATTTTAACATGTGTCACTCAGTTCCTCTGCTATGATACTTTTCCCATAACTATTCAGGGGACAAAAAAGTTCAAATTAAACTTTCATGGTTCAGATGGTGCAAGCAAATTAAATATACTTTCTTTTATAAAATGTACTTTGTTCTCTTAGCCTTATCATTAAAAGCATTACACTAAGAAGGATTTGCTCATCTAAACTAACTATGAATTCATTTTTATGTGGGTGATCTTGGATGCTGATTGATAAATTTTGGAAAATTAATTTACTTTTGTTTGATAATTAACTGCATTTTTCTGGCTGTCCACAATTTTTTTTTTTACATCAAGATGATCATAATCAGCCATTTTCATTGTTTATCAGAATCACTTTTTTTTTCCATTATCAGTTTTGCGAAAAATGATCACACACTTATGTGCCAGTACTATATTTCCTGATCACAATTCATATTCCAGATAATTATCAACACATTTCCTGGGACATCTTTCACTTATCCAATTCCTCAGCTAAAAGGATTTGATAAACACAGAAGTACTGGGTACCCCTAAAAGATTTTGGATAAAACATCGGTTTTGTGCATGTGCAAAACACACTGATATCAATTCTGCAAAAATGGAGGACATTAGAGAGCAACATCACCAAACAAATGCTACCTGGTCAATCAATTAAAGTAAAACAGTAATAGTAAGCATGTTTACACTAATACGATATGCAACATTTATAACTCACCAAATGCACGTGCTAACTGTTCCCATAATATCCCTTTCTAAGTAGCATGAGTGTATACTATAAAATAATTTTGTAGACATAATTCAATCTCCGGCCCTCCTTATAAAGCATCATTTTTATCTTTTATAGGAAATAAAGACAGACAAACAAAATGAGATGATCAGATTTCTTACTCACATATATAAAATTGTAAATATCATACTATGCTATTGTAAGTTACTGTCAGATAATACCAGAAAGTATTTCAATGCCAACCTCCTTTCTGGACATCATTGCAAGCAGAGATGCTGAAAGCACATACAGCTATCAGCTTATGCTTGAGAACTATTAAAGCTGTGTGAAGCAGCTCAACACACATATACATTATCAAATTAGCAACAACGTTTGGCAGCAATGAATGCAGTCAGGAAGAAAAGTGTGAATGGTGTGGAATTTTAAGTTCTATAAGAATAATTTTTGGACAAGGTAGGGACATTGTGCTACTAACTACATGTATAACGCTTGTTCTGCTACTACTGAGAATACAACATGTAAAAGTATAATGTTGTCTCATTAAGAGCTCTATAGCTCATTATGGTGGGGTTTTAGACTGCATACTTTGCATTACGTGTATTACAATATACAAATCTGATCTGTAATAAAAAGCACATTAAGACTGTATTAATGTAATGTTTTCTAGCTTAAATGTTTCATAGTGACAATGATTGTTGTGTTTGAATTTTTCTCATACCTGGACACAATATTAACTAGCTCTGAGAAAAACAGCATTTTTCTTTTCTTTTACCATTGGCTTGAATTGTATATGTGTGTGTTTGTGTATATACACAGTATATATGTTATATGTGTGTGTGTTTGTGTATATACACAGTATATATGTGTGTGTGTTTGTTTATATACACAGTATATATGTGTGTGTGTTTGTGTATATACACAGTATATATGTGTGTGTGTTTGTGTATATACACAGTATATATGTGTGTGTGTTTGTGTATATACACAGTATATATGTGTGTGTGTTTGTGTATATACACAGTATATATGTGTGTGTGTTTGTGTATATACACAGTATATATGTGTGTGTGTTTGTGTATATACACAGTATATATGTGTGTGTGTTTGTGTATATACACAGTATATATGTGTGTGTGTTTGTGTATATACACAGTATATATGTGTGTGTGTTTGTGTATATACACAGTATATATGTGTGTGTGTTTGTGTATATACACAGTATATATGTGTGTGTGTTTGTGTATATACACAGTATATATGTGTATGTGTGTGTTTGTGTATATACACAGTATATATGTGTGTGTGTTTGTGTATATACACAGTATATATGTGTGTGTGTTTGTGTATATACACAGTATATATGTGTGTGTGTTTGTGTATATACACAGTATATATGTGTGTGTGTTTGTGTATATACACAGTATATATGTGTGTGTGTTTGTGTATATACACAGTATATATGTGTGTGTGTTTGTGTATATACACAGTATATATGTGTGTGTGTTTGTGTATATACACAGTATATATGTGTATGTGTGTGTTTGTGTATATACACAGTATATATGTGTGTGTGTTTGTGTATATACACAGTATATATGTGTGTGTGTTTGTGTATATACACAGTATATATGTGTGTGTGTTTGTGTATATACACAGTAAATATGTGTGTGTGTTTGTGTATATACACAGTATATATATGTGTGTGTTTGTGTATATACACAGTATATATATGTGTGTGTTTGTGTATATACACAGTATATATGTGTGTGTGTTTGTGTATATACACAGTATATATGTGTGTGTGTTTGTGTATATACACAGTATATATGTGTGTGTGTTTGTGTATATACACAGTATATATGTGTGTGTGTTTGTGTATATACACAGTATATATGTGTGTGTGTTTGTGTATATACACAGTATATATATGTGTGTGTTTGTGTATATACACAGTATATATATGTGTGTGTTTGTGTATATACACAGTATATATGTGTGTGTGTTTGTGTATATACACAGTATATATGTGTGTGTGTTTGTGTATATACACAGTATATATGTGTGTGTGTGTTTGTGTATATACACAGTATATATGTGTGTGTGTTTGTGTATATACACAGTATATATGTGTGTGTGTTTGTGTATATACACAGTATATATGTGTGTGTGTTTGTGTATATACACAGTATATATGTGTGTGTGTTTGTGTATATACACAGTATATATGTGTGTGTGTTTGTGTATATACACAGTATATATGTGTGTGTGTTTGTGTATATACACAGTATATATGTGTGTGTGTTTGTGTATATACACAGTATATATGTGTGTGTGTTTGTGTATATACACAGTATATATGTTATATGTGTGTGTGTTTGTGTATATACACAGTATATATGTGTGTGTGTTTGTGTATATACACAGTATATATGTGTGTGTGTTTGTGTATATACACAGTATATATGTGTGTGTGTTTGTGTATATACACAGTATATATGTGTGTGTGTTTGTGTATATACACAGTATATATGTGTGTGTGTTTGTGTATATACACAGTATATATGTGTGTGTGTTTGTGTATATACACAGTATATATGTGTGTGTGTTTGTGTATATACACAGTATATATGTTATATGTGTGTGTGTTTGTGTATATACACAGTATATATGTGTGTGTGTTTGTGTATATACACAGTATATATGTGTGTGTGTTTGTGTATATACACAGTATATATGTGTGTGTGTTTGTGTATATACACAGTATATATGTGTGTGTGGAGAGAAATCTTCTAACAGTATGGGTATGACATTCTAAGGAACTTTGCTTGTGAAGTGTAGTTAGACCCTTCCTTTTTATTACTGTGTAATGTTCCCAGCAAAGATAGACCTGCAGTCTTACAGACCATGGAGATTTGATTACATTAGGCCTGTGACATTGTATAAAATTAATTATAATGGTTAGGTGGATTGGAGGTCAAATTAATCATACCTGGTCTATTACTTGTAATATTTAGCCCCTTTAATTATGTAAGGAGAGCTGGGCTTGGATCTGGAGCTAAGGAAACACAAATACGTTTCATAGGTAACTTTTACTTCTATCTATGTCTACCTTTACTGTATGAATTTAAAACAGCTTGCTCACACTTTTTCTAATCTTCAAAACTTAGGGTTAAATAACAATCTATTGTTTAATATGTTTTCTGCATATTTGATGTTGATTCAATCCCAATCACTAATTTTTATTGTTTATGGGCATTTTTTCCATTATAGCTTTGGTGAAATATCCTCCTATACCTAATATGTTCCAGGCAACAGTTTTTCATTTTTTACTAAATACTCCAAAAGGTTTTCAAATGTAGCATTGGTTTTGTGCGTTGGGTAAACACACTAACATCACCCAACCATGATATTGGATGATATAAGGAAGCAACTTAAAAAAAAAAATCTTCAGAGACATTAATGACGCATTTTAGGATTGTATTCACTGGAAAAAATTCTGAGAAGTTCAGAAACTGTTACTACCAAAAAACAAGCACCAGATTGTGATCACCCCCTTGGTTTGTAGAATAAGGAGAAATGTACCCACAACGTACAAAACAAATATATAAAATATATGCTTACTAAAATGTAAAAGCTTGTATAAAGGAGCATAAAACTTCTATGTACAAAACACTTATATGAGTGGTGCGTTAACAGTTAAGCACAATCACTTGAGCGCAATTGAAGTTAACGCACTTTGGTTAGCGAGACCAAAGAAGAACATTGGATTGTGCTGCACAATACAAGCAATTGGTATTAGACAAACTGCTAGTGGCAGCTGTGGAGACCTGGATAAAGTGCCCTCTGGTTGCTTTGTGGCTGTCATCTACGGACATTTTAATAGAAACATTATCTATTAGCACTGAAATTGACAATATCTTATGCTCCTCTATTCCAGTTTGCTCCCGCAACACTCCCTTATGGACACAAAAGACACATGTAGAACTTAGCCTCACCTCGGTACAGGATGTCAGATCTGTCTCTCTCAGTCCGTGCACAGTAGATTGTAAGCTAAGAGGATCTTGAAAATAGAACTGTCTCATATGTTATGTCTGCAGCCTTAAGAAAAGAAAATTGAGACTCATCGGCTAGAGAGACCTGGCTCTTATGCTGAATTGCTCTTGCAGATTCTTCTAGGGGTTAGCCATATACCTGATATGAACTGTTTATTCTTTGCCACCATCCATTCCCTACAGATTAAAACAGGAGTTGGCAAATTTGGCCATTTGCAGGCGCACAATAAAAAAAACAGCCATTACAAGTGGCTGGTTATTGCTACGGTGAGCTTACGATTAGTCAGACCTCTGGTTAATTTTTTTTAAAGTGCCCCAGCTGCCCCCCCCAAAAAAATAATGTGTAGTGCCTTTTTAAAAAGAAAAAATTGTGGCATTATTTTTTAAATCACTGCGCTAGGCAGTTTTTAAGGGGCAAAAGTTCGCAGCTGTGGGGTGTTAGAAGAAAAAAAAAGGCACTGAAGAGTGCCTTTACATTGTGGTCTATAGGAACTGTGTGTTTCCTGTAGATATATATGTAAATGCATATATACATATATATTTATATTCAATTAAAGACTGAAACAAAGTAGACCTTATCCAGCACCACTTATGTACAACTACAATAAATACAAAACTAGGACACAGTAATAAAGAAAGACAAAACAGTCTGCCTGATCAGAAGCCAAAAAATAATTATATTGTTAATTCATGAAAATATATACATTAAAGGGCCACTAAACCCAAAATCTTTCTTTCATGATTCAGATAGAACATACAAATTTAAACCACATTACAATTTACTTCTATTATTTATTTTGCTTCATGTTTTAGATATCCTTAGTTGAAGAAAAAGCAATGCACATGGGTGAGCCAATCACATGAGATATCTATGTGCAGCAACCAATCAGCAGCTACTGAGCATATCTAGATATGCTTTTCAGCAAAGAATATCAAGAGAATAAAACAAATTAGATAATAGAAGTAAATTAGAAAGATGTTTAAAAATGCATTCTCTTTCTAAATCATGAAAGAAAAAATGTGGGTGTCATGTCCCTTTAAGCAAGAGGTGAAGCTTCCAGCTGAATTATTAAAGTATTACTAAGTGGGGTACCCCTATTATGGCACATATAAAAGCATACCCTTGATGCCTAATATTGTAGCAAACATACATTTATGTATATTAATATTCATACTGAATACATGTTAATAACATTGAGTTGGATTGTGTTACGCTAGCCAACTGTTGCAATTTGAAGCAGCCCACAATTATGGCCATAACCTTGTTGTTACAAAGTTCCTATGCAAGCCAAAATGCACATGTCAAGTTACTTAGTCCCAGCTATGCATATAATCATGGCTGATTTCACAGCTGTACTCCTAGGGGTCTATTTATGATAGTGCGGACGGACATGATACAAAGTAGTGTATCCTATCCGCCGCACATCGATAATTGCCGACAGCATATGCTGTCGGCATTTATCCTTACACCAACAGTTCTTGTGAACTGCTGGTGCAATGCCGCCCTCTGCAGATCCGCAGCCAATTGGCCGCTAGCAGGGGGTGTCAATCAACCCGACCGTATTAGATCAGGTTGATTTCTGTCCACCGCCTCAGAGCAGGCGGACAGGTTATGGAGCAGCGGTCTTTGGACCGCTGCTTCATAACTTCTGTTTCCGGCGAGCCTTGCCGGATACAAGGGGCATCAAGCTCCGTATGGAGCTTGAAAAAGTGACCCCCTAGAGTGTTTTTTTAATACTTACTGACAAATATATTTAATCCCTAGGTGCTGGGACTTTTTTTTATCTATATAGATATATATTTATATATCAATATGTGTATATACACATATTAACTCATAAATCCTTTTTTTTTTTAGTTTGAGAAAAAGCATTTGACAAGACTTGAAAGTGACACTAAAGAGGATTGGCTGACCAAGATTAAGACACAGATTACCGAATATGAAAATGAACTAATATTGTTCAAAGAGAAAAAAATGGGAGGCTGTATTGTGAGACTATCATAAGAGGAGGGTTTAATGCTGGACCTTGGGTCCAGATGAGAGGAAATTTTGACCCAGATTAAGGAGACACAGGGTGCAGAAACCTACATCACCAGTCACTATTGACAGCTCAGACAATAGCTCTGGCAACAAGGGAGCTCTATCTACAGTGGGTGATACCACAATGGGAGTTATGACTTGATCCACAAGGTCAAAAAACTTCAAAGGAGACACCCCAGACAAGGGCACAGACGCTCTGGTCAGGGGCAAACCCCCAAGACTGAGGCACAGATTCTGACCAACATGCTGCGTTTGAAGGAACACTTTGCGACACAGGAAAGTACTAAGATACAGTTTAGGCCTAGGAGCCAAACGTGAGCATACGCACAAACGTGAGCATACGTAAGTACTCAAGGATCATTGCACAACAAACAACTGAGGATGTGAAAGAACATCAGAGGACAATAAGAAAGAACTTAACAGGCCGTGATTGGCGAGCATTGAAAAATTCTAATGAATAAACATAAGATTGTGATCAGAATAGCTGAAGTGGGGCCCTTGTCATTCAAGACTACACTGTGTATACGTAGGGATGAAATACTTTTACAACTGGCTGATGACACTGTATATAGAATGCTACCTGGGGACCCGTGATAAAGTTTAAGAAACAGGTTGATGGATACCTGGAAAATACTTGAAACACAACAGATAATCACAGGCATTTTGAGATCTTACCTTACGGTTAAATATCCTGTTACCCCTATAATTTATACATTGCCTAAAGTGCACAAGAATTTGAAGAAAATAGCCACCTATGTGGATACTTTACTACAGCCACTAGTACAAAGATCTGCATGTTTTCTATTGGATTTAATAAACCTGCTGAGATTACTGAAGGAAATTGAGATTGGGGACAGTGACATACTAGTCACACTGGATGCAACTAGTTTGTATACGGTAATCCCACATGATGAGGGATTAAGAGCTGTATATCGCCAACTGAATTTCTATCCATATGTGGGACCCCCTGTGGATGTTGCCCCTATAATTTATACATTGCCTAAAGTGCACAAGAATTTGAAGAAAATAGCTACCTATGTGGATACTTTACTACAGCCACTAGTACAACGATCTGCATGTTTTCTATTGGATTTAATAAACCTGCTGAGATTACTGAAGGAAATTGAGATTGGGGACACTGACATACTAGTCACACTGGATGCAACTAGTTTGTATACGGTAATCCCACATGATGAGGGATTAAGAGCTGTATATCGCCAACTGAATTTCTATCCATATGTGGGACCCCCTGTGGATGTGATTATCCAACGGTTGGAGTTCTGTCTGAAATTGAACTATTTTCGATTTGAGAGGCAATATGTGTTGCAAATCGCCGGGACAGTCATGGGTTCAAATAGGGCATTGGCGTATGCAAACATATTCATGATCGAATTTGAGACAGCAGGAACACCCCTCTTCAAGAACCGACAGATTAAATGCTTTAGAAGATAAATTGATGAATTACTGAACATTTAGAGTGGCACTGAAGATGACCTACTGAAATGGATTGAGCAATTAAATTTGGCAAATACAGCTTTAAAATGCAAGACCATAGGATGTGCAACAAATCCATTTTTTGGACCTATGAATTTACAAACAGAATGGCGAGTGGCATACTACACTTTACAGGAAAGATACCAATCGGAATTCCCTTTTAAGGGCCGATAGTTTTCATCCACTATCCTTGAAACAAGCTTTTTCAATGTCACAGTTTAAGAGAGTTATCAGGAACAACAGTTCTGTGACAAATACTGCCATACAATTGAAGGAAATGACTGAAAGATTTTGTGAGAGGGGATTCAAACCACAGGATTTGTCCAAAGTTGCTAGTGAACTAACTAGATTAACACAAGCGCAGTGCCTGGATACTCCTGTACAGAAAGTTGAAACAAAAAGACTTACCTTCACTACCACATATGCCCCTGATACAAAATCATTGCTTGGTATTTTGAAAGATAATAGTTTTTTTGTTATCTACAGATATGTCTTTACCTTTACAGACCTTTGATGCCCCTAAATTAGGCTACAAAAGAGGGAGTTATTTAAAAGATTTACTCATGAGGTCTGATAACAAGGCTAGTTATACACCAAGAAATTGGTTACCCCAACCTAAAGTGGGTTGCTATAAATGTAGTGACTACACCTCTTGCAATGGGTTTGACATAAGGTACATTTTTTACACATCCTCATACCAATAAGAAATATTTCATCAGACACACAGTAACATGTACCAGTCATTATATTATCTATTTATTACACTGTAATTGTGGGATGTTTTATGTGGGAAAGACCAATGATGTTCTGCACACCAGGATGGTGAACCACCGGGCATATGGTGGCAGATCTGAGGTTTATGATAATTGACCATATACCACAACTGAATAGGGGTGGGGACAGAGGTACTCTTTTTCTTCAGAGCTAGTCATCCTGGATATTTACCCTGAAAACTAGAAGTCCATTTGTGCTAAATAGTAACTTTGACTTGCAATGTTTATTATAAAGTGTAGATTTGCTGTTTAAGTGGTGGTCTGTTATTCTTTGATAACTATGGAGATCGTTTAGCTAATGATTAATGTGCATTTAGTTAATTTAAGGGTTAACAATTGGCTAATTAACTAGCAGTGACCCCGTACCTTAGAATAGCCACTAGAGGGTGGGTACAGGTAGGATCTAATGTTTGTAATACTATACATTAGCCTCTATGAGGAAATGCTGTTTAACATATTGCCTAGATATTCTGCTAAGTAATTTAATATTAAAGAGGAAGTGGTTTGGAGATACATGCCTATATGGGTATGAGTAGCATTGTTGTTAGTATGAAAATGGCTATAAATTGTGCTTTTGCCTTTTTAGATTGTTGTCAAACTGGGGCTTCTATAGCGCTGGGTGCGCATGCGCAGTTGCGCTTCTGGATCGCCATTGGATGGCCAGGATCTTACTTAACACGGTGGTGGGGATATAAGGGGGGTAAGTTGATGTTTATTTTGTTTATGATCTGAGGAACCCCGAAACGTTACCTATAATAAACAAGATTGTTTTGGTATATCAAAACCGGAGAGTGCCTGTCTATCTTTGGATTCTGTATTATGCCTGCAGTGCACCCTTGTGAGTGAGTGCTTATGCCTACACTGATTTGCATATTAACACATAAATATATATGCATATATTCATATATATTTTAACTTGCTGCCCATCACTGTGCTACTTACTCCTTTTGCTGCACTAGTTTTCATGTTGAGTTTCACAGCATGAGAACGAGGCTCCCATTGGAGCCTATGAAAGTGTGCTCTTAATACCAGCACACACAAATGTATTCTAAGTTGAGTGCAAATATCGATTTTGCGGAATCAATATTTTACACTCAACTTGTAATCTGGCCCATGATCTATAAATGAAGTGATATCTAAATGTTGCATGTGCTAATTACACTATTTAAAAATCAGTCTAGAGAATTCTTTGAAGGCCTGTATGCTAGTCAAATTTTTCTTACGTATGTTTTAGGATACGTTATTCTCATTTAATCTGATGTAAATGCCCTTCGGATGAGAGTTTCACTTAATATGTGAAGTCATGAGACCCAAGAGTGGCTTCCAATTGATATGTGAAAGATTTATCAATACTGTAAGATGCCAATGACATTAAGGTGCACTGGTTGTTTGACAACGTATCTTAAGCTTGTTGTATATTTAAAAAAATTCAATAAAAATATTTCAAATAAATTATTCAATAAAGATCTATAGTAAAAAAAGAAAAAGGCTAGAATTGGTATTAAATTCCTGTAATCTCAGTAGTACTAACACCTAATCTTTATATATATATATTTTTTTTCTTTTAATTTTTTACGCACTATTTATAGAACTAACCCTAACTACGAGACAATTCGGCTTTAAGAAAACAAAAAGTGTATCTTTAAACTAGAGAAAGAAATACAATTATATAGATCGCTGTTTTAAATGCTTTTGAAATACATATGAAATTGCAAATCAATTTGTTCTGCAGCCTCTCACTTAACAGTCGAAAGATATCACAATCCTCAAAGCTCCTGTACTGAACATATAAAGGTCAGATGCAACAGAGTTATCACACCAGTGAATTGAGCAGAAACAGACTCAGCTGGGAAATTGATTTGTTCCTTTCCTACCTCAGTTTGTATAAAATGGCACTACTGAAATAGGTTTATTAAATATTTTATAAGGAAAAAAATGTATTTTGAATACAAACCATCTTCTTATAAAAATGGGGTTGCAGAAGATCAATCAGATTCAATCCAAATGGCATTTGTCACATCATTTTTACAAAACATGATTTATAATATTACAATAGAATGTTTATTTTTTTACAATCTAAGAGCATACAGAAATGGAAAATGTATTATTTTTTAGAGCTTTTTAGAAATGTGTTAGAATAATGTTTTGCCTAAGGGAAGGCAAAAATGTATATTGTGAATTAGAAATATGTATAAGTTTTTTTAAATAGATATTCCTATATATATATCTGTATATTTCTATACCTATATATAATCATGTATGTATATGTATATATATATATATATATATATATATATATATATATATATATATATATATAAATAAATTGAACATATTCTTCTATGTTTAGAACATTGGAATGTGAAATTTTCATGTTTTTATGTCAGGTTTGCGTACTTGAGAATATGCGATCGTGTATGCACGCGAGTAGAGTGTTAGAATTTTTTCCCACTTTTTTTGCTCTATTGACTTCCATGGCGGAATACACTATTGGGTATGCAACATTTTAAACTCGGCTTTATATGTGCAACAGGTTAGCAAAACGTGAGCAAAAACTGTTTACTTTTAACTTGCAATATGCGCACTACCCGACGTGTGCAAAACAACTTCTAGCGGAGTTAGTGCTTGAGTATGAACATTAAATACTGATCTACTTGTAATTTGGACCTAAATGGGCCCAGTAGAAATCCTAATAAAAATACAATGCACATACAAAAATCCTGAGAAATTCATACATATAACATGACATTCTATAGCCAACATTTAACAAGCACCAGGTGGACAAGGCTCGCTCTAGCGAACCTGTCCGTTCGTTATCATGGCCAGCAGGCAGCAATACGCTGCCCACATTTATCATTGCACCAGAGGCTGCTAATGTAATGCTGCCCCCTGTTACCGTGCGGCCAATCCCCCCTGCTATTGTGTGGTCAGACTTGTCCAGGTTCACGGTCAACTAAAATGTGGCATATAGGTAAAAAAGCCAGTGGTCTGATGACTGCTGCTGCTTAACTATCAGCTGCAGGCTAGCTTATGTGACTCTGCACCTCACAGATTTATAATAAGATGAATAATAGAAGATTCTTTTTAAATTGTTTTCCAATATTCTTGAGTATAAATTATGCACTATGCCCTATTGACCCTTTTAGGGCCTTTTTCTCACATAACTCTGGATCCTATAATAGCATATATCTGCAGCTTTTAAATATTTTATTTGTAAAGTAAAAGTAAACTTGCAGGGCCCATACATCATTACAGAGACAATTGCACAATATAATCAGTCAAACAAATAAAAAATACAAGAAATAGGTGAACGAGCTGTGTAAACAAACACAACTCAAGTGAACAACTTAATAAACAATAAGACTGCATGCACTTAGTCAAAGGATATAAATAACAGTCTTTCAGTGATATAGTCTGATCTGGTCTCCATGATTCAGCACATGTAAAGAGAAAACCAAACCATAGAGCAAGACTATCAAAGTCTTTTGTAAAATGGTGTGCAGAATATTACTCACGTTCTTCTGAGCTGTGTACTAGCTATATGTATAAACCACATTTTTTATAGGTGGATCAATCAGTCGACAATCTAAAATGAATGATTGTTTTATAGCATGTAGAGGCTCTGAGAATTTACACTTTAGAAGGAAATATCAGCTCACTCAATGAGCTTTCTGATTTATACCGGAAGCAAAATCTTTTTTATGTATCCCTTGCACACCAAAATATACTCTAAATGGGACAAGTAACCCTTCTTTTTAAAGAGTCAAGGCAAGTCTTTCATAGGAGGGGTCAAATGCCCAGGTGGTTTTCCTGTGATCACTTTTTTTTTTAACAGTGATCACCTGCCAGAACCATAAGAATATAGAAAAACATCAGGGAAGTGAGGTATGCCCTATGTTGATCCTCACAATACATATGTTACAGTTAAAGTGCAGAATCAGTTAATGTGCACATTACCTAGCTAATCTGCAGATTAACTTTACCTAGGTAATGTGCACATTAACTGCTTCCGTGTAGTTAAAGTTGGAAAAGTTTGTTTCTCTCATGTAAACTGTTTATTGAAAAGGAAGCCGAAGAATGTTCCAATTTCGGCCGAGGGCAGATACGCTCCAGAGCGCAACTGTCTCTGGGAACCTTACCATGGGTCTCAGCCCGCACGTCTTGAAATTCTCTGTCTGGGAAATTATCTATCGAATCTATCTATGTAATTCAAAGTGTCACCAATTTTTAGACTGCACAAATAAGTAAGCAATTGCAAATTCTTTTCCTATATCAAATCTAAAAACTGCAATAAAACAATTTGTGACTGCAAATTCATTTCCTAGATCTAATATTTTAAACCGTTTGATTGTTTGTATTATATTTTTTAAATTGTTATAGTTGAGCTTAACAAAATAAATAAAGAACATGATGTTAAATAATAACATTATGTTAATTTCCTTAATTGTTATAGTTGAGTTTAACGAAATAAATAAAGAACATGATGTTAAATAATAGTTGAGTTTAACAAAATAAATAAAGAACAGAATGTTCCGATTTCGGCCGAGGGCAGATACGCTCCAGAGTGCTCTGTTCTAATCAGAGCCTCGGGCGCTGCAACTGCCTCTGAGAACCTTACCATGGGTCCCAGCCCGCACGTCTTGAAATTCTCTGTCTGGGAAATTATCTATCTATCTATCGAATCTATCTATTTATTATAGATTCGATAGATAGATAGATAATTTCCCAGACAGAGAATTTCAAGACGTGCCGGCTGGGACCCATGGTAAGGTTCTCAGAGGCAGTTGCGACGCCCGAGGCTCTGATTAGAACAGAGCACTCTGGAGCGTATCTGCCCTCAGACGAAATCACAACATTCTGTTCTTTATTTATTTTGTTAAACTCAAATATTATTTAACATCATGTTCTTTATTTATTTCGTTAAACTCAACTATAACAATTAATGAAATTAACATGATGATATTATTTAACATCATGTTCTTTATTTATTTCGTTAAACTCAGCTATAACAATTAAAAAAATATAATACAAACAATCAAACGGTTTAAAATATTAGATCTAGGAAATGAATTGGCAGTCACAAATTGTGTCTGGAGCGTATCTGCCCTCGGCCGAAATCGGAACATTCTGTTCTTTATTTATTACATTCTTCGGCTTCTTTTTCAATAAGCAGTTTACATGAGAAAAATAAACATTCCTAAAAAGCTAAAGTACTTTTTTTTTTTGCACTTTAACTAGTGCCTAGTAGGTAATGAGCAGATTATCTAGGTAATTTGCAGATTACCTAGGTAATGTGAGAAATGAAACAATTTTTCTGCACTTTAACTGATCACCCTAGTTAATCTGCAGATTAGCTAGGCAATGTGCACATTAACTGATTTCTGCACTTTAACTGTAACACATACATAAACTTGAGACCCTTTATTTGAAACTAGTAATACTGCTCTTTCAAATGAGTGGTCCTGTGTCTGCCTGCTGCTAACAAACTTCTCTGCCACTTAAAGTGTGGTGGATTGTAATTGGAATGAGATGATTGACAGCCCCCTCTTGCATGCTATTGGCCGCACGTGAGTAGGAGCAGAATAGCACATGCAGCAGCTTGTGCAATGTTAAATGAGGGCTGCATACTGCTGCTGGCTCATTGCAAGGCTGAGCAAATGTGTTTCATGACAGTGAACCTTGTACGTCCGTCCTTTGAAAAAAAGAGCACTATATGCCAAAGTGGTAAAATTTTGGTCGATGGAAGCCTCATTACGGAAGGACCAAGGAGTGACAACTGCTATAAGGGAATGAACAGTAATGCATTCTGTAGAGTCTTCCACACAACAAGTTTAGGCCTTAGGCCAAGTGGCTAAGGTAACTACCATAGCTGTATTAACATTGTGAGGTTCAGAAAAATGGATCAACAGTAGAAAGCCTACAAATGTTTGATGCCTCAACATAGAATTTTAAGGCTCTCCCAATATCCCGGTTGTGAAGAAGCTCCTTAGAATTCATAAAGAAGAAAGCGCAATTTTTTGGTTCATAGCATCCATAGATACCACCTTGTGAAGAAAGGAATAGCTAGTTTGAAGAACAGCCTTGTCGTGATGAAAAATGTATAAAGGAGGTTTAGAAGAGAAAGATGAAAGTTAAAGATATATACAATGCATCAACAAAGGTCTGGATATCAGACATCTTCTTATAAGATAGATAAGGCCAAAGTATGACCCTTAAAAGAAATAGCTGACAAGCCCTTCCCCAGACTGTCTTTGGGTACTCTAGTAATTCTAATAGAATTTTAATGGTATCCTTTGTTAGCAGTACACCAGAATAAAAATGTTTTTCAAACCTTAAGATATACACTCCTATTGAAATGTTTTCTGACCTGAATCAAGGTATCAATAACTTTATCAGATAAACCTCTTTGAGAAAGAATTAGACTACAATTGCCAGACTGTTGAATTGAGTTTTGAGATTGTGATGAAGGAACGGCCCTTGAGAAAGAAAGTCCACTCTGAAAGGAAGCTTCAAAGTAGGCATGAGGACATTTGAATCAGATCCTTAAACAGAATTATGCAAAGACCTGCTGGACCAATCAGAATGACTGAAGATTGTTCTTGTTTGATTCTGGTTAATTTAAGGAAAATTTTAAATCAGATTGAATGACCAGGGAACCACTAGAGCATCTATCAGATCTGCTTGAGGATCCCAACAATTGTCACAATATCTGGGCAGCTTGTAATTTTAGTGAGAGGCCATGAGATCTATTTGTGGCAAGCCCCAACATCCATATGTCTGCCTCCCAAATGTACATACCTGGGATGTAAATAGTAGAGATCCTGCAATGATGATGTTTTGACTAACAGCTAATGTGGAAAACTGTCTTCATCACTAGGGAACTAAGAGTTCCACCTTAGTGATTGATTATGTGACATTGTTGGATTTGAATCAAGGAAAGGATTCCTGCCTGAGGTTGTGACAACTCTGAACAGCCCTGAAGATTTCATAGTGTTTCAAAATGTTTGCTGGTAACTTCACCTCCCAAGGAGTCCAAAATCCCTGAGTTTTCTAGACTTTCCCGCAAACTTGTAGGCTGGCATCTGTGGTGATCCTTGAACAAGGAATTAGGGAGTCTGCTTATGTTTATAACTGTCTTGTCTTGTGATCTAAATGGATCTTCTGACAGTGATCCTCGTAGATTCTGTTTGACTAATGCAGTATCTACAATTAGGAAGGCCAAAGATGAAATCTGGCAAATGAGAGTGCATGTCAGGCAGAAACCATGAGGTCCATAATTTAAATGCATCTAGCAATAAAACTAACAGAATAAAGCTGAAGTTGAGTTTTAGTCTGTGTTGGTCTGTCGATGACAGTTGCATAGTCACTGAGTCGATAATAAACCCTAGAAAAGTCACAAAATGTCTGAAAAGTAAAAGAAACCTTTGGAAAATTTACTTAATTTCCTTTCCAACTGTGACTGTGAAGCAATTGATGAACCACTTGTGTGTATCTGTCACAGCCAGTTGAAAAGAGGGTACTTGGACCAAAATAAAAACTAAGTAAGGAATTACAGATATTACCTGAGCTTGTGCCATGGTAAACAATGTTTCTAGAACCATGATAAATAGTAGACATGTACAGCCAAGAAAATTTAGTTTTAGACTAAATATTCGTTCAGAATATTCAGGGAAATTTGTTTCTCTGAATATATTCATTGGCTCCGCTACAATACTTACCTTAATGTGCTCTGGAGAGCATGCAGAGCATGCTAATGTTAGTATTAACTGCTTAAAAAAATACAAAAATAAAAAAATGAATACTAACAATGTTCATCACAACAACAAAAAAATTAAATAATTTATCCCAATTTTTTAGAAAAGCTCTGATATCATCAGACAGTCTCACCACCTCCGCCGGTCCTGATAGCTTATCTAGATCTCAGAAGCAGGAAAAGAAGAACACAGGAAGGTTAAACCTTAGAACACACACGCTACAGGTGGGCCTTAAAACCGAAACCCTATGCAAAAAACATGGATCTTAGCGTAGGTGAGTAAAGAAGGATGTTTTAAATACTCAGTTGCATCGGAGAGTGCTAAAGCAGTTCACTCTTTTTAAATCCACATTTCATCTGGGACGCCTATGAATCACACAAGAAATAGGAACAGCATAATGTAGACTCCTTACTGGAAGAAGATTTTCACTGCCTGCCTGAAACTCCTGTTTTCCACTCCTTTTTAGGTACTCTGAGGGGGAAATGGCTTTTACATAGGTTAGAGAACCTTTATCAAGTACAAGTAAATTAGCACTTCTGAATTCCTCTAGCTCCACTTGGTGGCAAACATTTAACAGAGCAATTCTGGGAAAGTGGGAGGGATGTAAACGCTACTATGTTTTTGCCTGCTCCTTGCGGACTGGAGTGTAATTGCACATGTAATGTCTCATGGAATCTCACCATCTGATTAAAGAAATAGAAACAGAAGTAACTTAAAGGGACCCTGGACTTACAAATTTTACAGCAGCATTTAAACATGTTAATATATTTTGATTTTTTTGTAAAATTTGTGAAATAAAACTTGTTAAAGGACCATTTAACTTTTAAATTTATAGATCTTTTTTATTTAATTTGTTTTTTTTAAAATATATTTAATTATTTTATTTGCATACTTTTTCTGACATTTTTTTAGACCTTTTTGGATTTTCCTAACCCTCTTTTATTTATTGTCAGCAGTCCTATCTGTTCACACTATCCGGATATCCGTTACGTTGGGTGGAGTTTGGCGGCCATGTCTACAGCTGAAAAACGTATGTGTTGTGGACGATTACTCCATATCTTTAGAGGTATTTAACATGGGAGGTGGTTTAGGCGCATCTTATTCTGAGTATCTAAATGATGGTATTAAGATCGGCCAGTTGTTGACTGTCCCTTTAAATTGAAACTAATACAGTATCAATTTTGTATTTTCTAATAAAATGCATTGTATGGAATGTACTTCTTACGAATGCTGGTTGGCTGTTGTCCATGTTTAATTGCTAAAATACCTTTAATATCAATGATAAAACATTTTGAATATAAGAAATTGCTAGGTAATGAATCTTGAATCTACACTTTTGAAGATATCTCCATAATATTTTACACACACACACACACATATATATATATATATATATATATATATATATATATATAAAAGTATATATCTATATATATATATATAGATATATATATATATATATATATATATATATATATATATATATATATATAAAAGTATCTATCTATCTATCTATATATATATATATATATATGTGTGTGTCTGTATATATTTTTGAAGATATCTCCATAATATTATACAAAAAAATTAAAATATATTTTTTTATATATATATATATATATATAAAAAAATTTAAACAAATTATACAGTTAAAAAGGAAACACAATTTTATATCCTGCCAGTAACAAATATAGCATCAGATAGTGGCATTTATGTTTTTACAATAAAAACGATTTAAACTACCTTTATTGTGGCTAGTACAACCTCCATGACTGAACATTGCCGGGGAGTAAGGCTTCTGGCTTCCTCACGAATTACATGGTCCTGATAAAAAGAAGGATAACCATTAAAACAATACACAGTCAATAACTTTAGCTTTAGATACCTAGTGTATATGTGTTCTTTAAACCAGGGTCGGAATTTTTTTTTTTACGGCAACCCAGCAATTGTTGTTATAAGCCCCCCCCCAGCCCCAAACCTTTCCCCTAACCCGCCCACCTAGTATGCAGCAGAGTGGCCTTGCAACATGCACTGTGCGCACAGGTTGCTCTGTCGCCTCCCTCTGCGTATCACACTGTCCATTAATTATTTTTTTTAATAATCATTGCAACAAGACATTGATTAAAAAGTTCTGTAAACATGTGACTAGGGTTTTAAAGGACAATTAGATACAGTAGAATTGCATACTTAAAGTGAATGTAAATTTTGATGCTAAAGTGCCCGGTTTTTAAAACTTCGATTAAAAACAGGGGCACTTTAATTCATAAAAATTTTCATTTCACTCCTGTTGTGAAAAAAAACTTACCTTTTAATCTTCACAGCAGCTCCAGCTTCCTCCACCTGTTTCAAAGCCTCTTCCTGGGTCTAAAATGAGGCATCGGCTTCCTCCAATCACAGCAGTGAATCAGACACTGAATCCCCCGGGGGGGAAGCTGTGATTGGAGAATGACCTATCAATCCTTTCTGACATCGGAAATGGCTTGTGAGACCGGAGAAAGCTGGAGCTGCTGTGAAGTTTAAAAGGTAAGTTTTTTGTCACAACAGGAGTGAAATGTAAATTTTTATGAATTAAAGTGCCCCTGTTTTTAATCAAAGTTTTAAAAACCGGGCACTTTAGCATCAAAATTTACATTCACTTTAAAGGGACAATATACACTCATTTTCATATAACTGCATGTAATAGACACTACTATAAAGAATAAGATGCACAGACACTGATATAAAAATCCAGTATAAAACTGTTTAAAAATTTACTTAGAAGCTCTCAATTTAGCTCTGTTAAAAAGGTAGCCGGAAAGCCCACTGCAAGTGAGAAATAAGACACTCCCCCTTCTTTTGAATATGAAAAGACCCTTTACACAAACAGGGGGAAGCTGGAGAAGGTAGCTGACGGTATTCTCATAAAACTATTGGGCTTGTTTAGGAGTCTAAAAATCAGAGCAATGTTATTTAAAAATAAGCAAAACTATACATTTAAAAAAATAAATAAAAAAAAAAACTTTATGGGCTATATAAATAGATCATCTACAAAACATTTATGCAAAGAAAAAATGAGTGTATAATGTCCCTTTAAAGGGAGATGAAATCCAGACTTTTTCTTTCTTTCGTGATTTTTTTGCTCTCCTGATATCCTTTGTTAAAAAGGTCACCTAGGTAGACTCAGGAGCTGATGATCGGTGGCTGCACAAATATGCCTATTTTTATTAGCTCACCCAGTGCATTTAGCTAGCTCCCAGTAGTGCATTGCTACTTTAACAAAAAATACCAAGAAATGGAAGAAAATTTGAATATAGAAGCAAATTGAAAAGTTGTTTAAAATTGTGTTCTCTATCGGAATCATGAAAGAAAAATGTTGGGTTTCATGTCTCATCAACAAGTGCATAATAACAAGACAATGCATTAACACTTACTATGAATGTCAAATAAGCAGTAGATTATTTTTCTGACAAATATATTTTTCTCAATTGTCTGCACCCTGTATCATGTGACAGTGATTGGCCAATCACAGACTAGTATATGTATACCATGTGAACTTGTGCATATGCTCAGTAGAAGATGGTGCCTCACAAAGTGTGCATATTAAGACTGTGCAAATTTTGATAATGGAAGTAAATTCTAAAGTCTATTAAAACTGCAGGCCCTATCTGCATCATGAAACTTTAATTTTGAGTTTAGTATCATTTTACGTAAAAATAGATTTAGAAAAATAAGCACACTTCTAGTCATATTTTTTCCATTAATGCTGTATTTAGAAATATATATGAAAATAGCAATAAAAGCATGTCAGGACAATTGTCCAGTATAATTCACCATTTTGATATTGCATATTAACCCCTTAACGACCAACGACGTATGGGGTACGTCCTGCAAAAATATGCAGTTAACGACCAAGGACGTACCCCGTACGTCTTTGGTCTTTGAAAGCAGTGGAAGTGATCCTGATCACTTCCAGCTGCTTTTATGTTATTGCAGTGATGCCTCGATATTGAGGCATCCTGCAATAACTGTTTTTAGCCATCCGATGCAGAGAGAGTCACTCTGTGGCCCTCTCGGCATCGGCCATCGATGGCTGTTAGCATTGGTGGGTGGGAGCTCATCCAGGGAGGCGGGTGGGTGATCATCTGTAGAGGAGGGGGGAGGGATTGAGTGCAGGTGCGTGCATGGGCACGTGCACGGGGATGTGCGCGCGTGCACGTGGGCACGCGTGCACGTGATATAACTAAAAACAGCATAAATATGCTGTAGATGTGAGGGTGGGAGAGAGGATTGGGGAGGGTGGGATTTTAAAATTATGGGATCTGGGAGAGGGTGGGGGGTTGGATGTTGAGGGGGGCAGCTACACTACAGAAATAAAGCAATACTTTAATTTTAATAAAATAAAAATACCTATTATTTCAAACTGGGTACTGGCAGACAGCTGTCAATACCCAATATGGCGCACAATAAGGCAGGGGGGTTTAAAGAGCTGTTTGGGGGGGATCAGGGAGGTTGGAGGCTAAGGGGGGGTCCTACACAGCAGAATAATTTAAAAACAAAAACAAAAAAACCCAAACCCCCCCCAAAAAAACTTTTATTTTATTACTGGCAGTATATAATTGCTTACTCTGAAGTTTTTGTACTTTATCAAAATAATCCATGTTTTGTTACTATGATATTCAAGGTCCCCAACATAGCTGCATGATTCCTATCATTATATTACTGGTATAAATATCCACAAATATCCCCATCTTTGTCATACATGGTTCCAGTAAGTGTCTTTTTCTATAAACATTTGTGGGGTTCAACCTTGGTTAATGGTCAGATAGAGATACTGACTTGTTTTTCAGAAGTATGAAACAAACCTATATGAAACAGTTTTATTAATATGATTTATGCTCTTTACATTTATATTGAAAATTGTATTATTGAATCAGGTGAGTTAATCAATTCTGGTTTGCCCTTTATAGTCACAAATATTTTGTTTGGTAATTCCTGTTAACCTGGTCTTATCTGTCGACAATAACGCTGGGTCAATAAGGAATCTGGTAATAATATCATTTTCTTATGGTCTTCAGGATTATTAGTTTACCTGATTCTTGCCAGCTATGCTGAGAATTTAAATAACAAAAGTTTCTGTTTCTCTATTATACATGCAAGTGACTGCAAATAAAATAATTTAGTGATTGTTTTCATTAGTGTTAACCTGATAATCATTAAATCATTGTAATGGTGTATGCTTATTGATTTGCTTTATTCAAATATTGCTTATTATTTCTAATAATTCTTTTAATAAACGTAGGCCTAGATTTGGAGTTCGGCGGTAGCCGTCAAAACCAGCGTTAGAGGCTCCTAACGCTG
The DNA here is from genome assembly GCF_027579735.1 of Bombina bombina. Lineage (NCBI taxonomy): Eukaryota > Metazoa > Chordata > Amphibia > Anura > Bombinatoridae > Bombina > Bombina bombina. The sequence goes on along the minus strand of NC_069504.1, from coordinate 553,106,957 downwards.
GTTTTGGCCGCCCGCTGGTATTTGGAGTCAGTGATTAAAGGGTCTAACGCTCACTTTACAGCCGCGACTTTTCCATACCGCAGATCCCCCTACGCCATTTGCGTAGCCTATATTTTCAATGGGATCTTTCTAACGCTGGTATTTAGAGTCGTTTCTGAAGTGAGCGTTAGAGCTCTAACGACAAAATTCCAGCCGCCTGAAAAAAGCAGGAGTTAAGAGCTTTCTGGCTAACGCCGGTTTATAAAGCTCTTAACTACTGTACCCTAAAGTACACTAACACCCATAAACTACCTATGTACCCCTAAACCGAGGCCCCCCCACATCGCCGCCACTCGATTAAAATTTTTAACCCCTAATCTGCCGACCGCCACCTACGTTATATTTATGTACCCCTAATCTGCTGCCCCTAACCCCGCCGACCCCTGTATTATATTTATTCACCCCTAACCTGCCCCCCACAACGTCGCCGCCAGCTACTTACAATAATTAACCCCTAATCTTCCGACCGCAAATCGCCGCCACCTACGTTATCCCTATGTACCCCTAATCTGCTGCCCCTAACATCGCCGAACCCTATATTATATTTATTAACCCCTAATCTGCCCCCCTCAACGTCGCCGACACCTGCCTACACTTATTAACCCCTAATCTGCCGAGCGGACCTGAGCGCTACTATAATAAAGATATTAACCCCTAACCCGCCTCACTAACCCTATCATAAATAGTATTAACCCCTAATCTGCCCTCCCTAACATCGCCGACACCTACCTTCAATTATTAACCCCTAAACTTCCGATCGGAGCTCACCGCTATTCTAATAAATGGATTAACCCCTAAAGCTAAGTCTAACCCTAACACTAACACCCCCCTAAGTTAAATATAATTTACATCTAACGAAATTAATTAACTCTTATTAAATAACTTATTCCTATTTAAAGCTAAATACTTACCTGTAAAATAAATCCTAATATAGCTACAATATAAATTATAATTATATTATAGCTATTTTAGGATTAATATTTATTTTACAGGCAACTTTGTATTTATTTTAACCAGGTACAATAGCTATTAAATAGTTAAGAACTATTTAATAGTTACCTAGTTAAAATAATAACAAATTTACCTGTAAAATAAATCCTAACCTAAGTTATAATTAAACCTAACACTACCCTATCAATAAAATAATTAAATAAACTACCTACAATTACCTACAATTAACCTAACACTACACTATCAATAAATTAATTAAACACAATTGCTACAAATAAATACAATTAAATAAACTAGCTAAAGTACAAAAAATAAAAAAAGAACTAAGTTACAGAAAATAAAAAAATATTTACAAACATAATAAAAATATTACAACAATTTTAAACTAATTACACCTACTCTAAGCCCCCTAATAAAATAACAAAGCCCCCCAAAATAAAAAATGCCCTACCCTATTCTAAATTAAAAAAGTTACAAGCTCTTTTACCTTACCAGCCCTGAACAGGGCCCTTTGCGGGGCATGCCCCAAGAATTTCAGCTCTTTTGCCTGTAAAAAAAAACATACAATCAGCCAATCAGATTGAGCTCGCATTCTATTGGCTGTTCCGATCAGCCAATAGAATGCGAGCTCAATCTGATTGGCTGATGGGATCGGCCAATCGGATTGAACTTGATTCTGATTGGCTGATTCCATCAGCCAATCAGAAAATTCCTACCTTAATTCCGATTGGCTGATAGAATCCTATCAGCCAATCGGAATTCGAGGGACGCCATCTTGGATGACGTCCCTTAAAGGAACCGTCATTAGTCGGGAGACATCGGAAGAAGAGGATGGATCCGCGTCGCCTGCTTCAAGATGGACCCGCTCCGCACCGGATGGAAGAAGATCGAAGATGCCGCTTGGAGAAGATGTTTGCCGGTCCGGATGTCCTCTTCTTGCCGGATAGGAGGAAGACTTTGGAGCACCGGATTATGGATCGCCAACCCCCGCTTGGGTTGGATGAAGATCTTGGAGCCAGGACGGATCGGTGATACCTGGATGGTGAAGACAAGGTAGGAAGATCTTCAGGGGCTTAGTGTTAGGTTTATTTAAGGGGGGTTTGGGTTAGATTAGGGGTATGTGGGTGGTGGGTTGTAATGTTGGGGGGGGTATTGTATGTTTTTTTTTACAGGCAAAAGAGCTGACATTCTTGGGGCATGCCCCGCAAAGGGCCCTGTTCAGGGCTGGTAAGGTAAAAGAGCTTGTAACTTTTTTAATTTAGAATAGGGTAGGGAATTTTTTATTTTGGGGGGCTTTGTTATTTTATTAGGGGGCTTAGAGTAGGTGTAATTAGTTTAAAATTGTTGTAATATTTTTATTATGTTTGTAAATATTTTTTTATTTTCTGTAACTTAGTTCTTTTTTTATTTTTTGTACTTTAGCTAGTTTATTTAATTGTATTTATTTGTAGCAATTGTGTTTAATTAATTTATTGATAGTGTAGTGTTAGGTTAATTGTAGGTAATTGTAGGTAGTTTATTTAATTATTTTATTGATAGGGTAGTGTTAGGTTTAATTATAACTTAGGTTAGGATTTATTTTACAGGTAAATTTGTTATTATTTTAACTAGGTAACTATTAAATAGTTCTTAACTATTTAATAGCTATTGTACCTGGTTAAAATAAATACAAAGTTGCCTGTAAAATAAATATTAATCCTAAAATAGCTATAATATAATTATAATTTATATTGTAGCTATATTAGGATTTATTTTACAGGTAAGTATTTAGCTTTAAATAGGAATAAGTTATTTAATAAGAGTTAATTTATTTCGTTAGATAAAAATTATATTTAACTTAGGGGGGTGTTAGGGTTAGACTTAGCTTTAGGGGTTAATCCATTTATTAGAATAGCGGTGAGCTCCGATCGGAAGTTTAGGGGTTAATAATTGAAGGTAGGTGTCGGCGATGTTAGGGAGGGCAGATTAGGGGTTAATACTATTTATGATAGGGTTAGTGAGGCGGATTAGGGGTTAATAACTTTATTATAGTAGCGCTCAGGTCCGCTCGGCAGATTAGGGGTTAATAAGTGTAGGTAGGTGTCGGCGACGTTGTGGGGGGCAGATTAGGGGTTAATAAATATAATATAGGGGGCGGCGGTGTTAGGGGTAGCAGATTAGGGGTACATAGGGATAACGTAGGTGGCGGCGTTTTACGGAGCGGCAGATTAGGGGTTAATAATAATATGCAGGGGTCAGCGATAGCGGGGGCGGCAGATTAGGGGTTAATAAGTGTAAGGGTAGGGGTGTTTAGACTCGGGGTACATGTTAGGGTGTTAGGTGCAGACGTAGGAAGTGTTTCCCCATAGCAAACAATGGGGCTGCGTTAGGAGCTGAACGCTGCTTTTTTGCAGGTGTTAGGTTTTTTTTCAGCTCAAACAGTCCCATTGTTTCCTATGGGAGAATCGTGCACGAGCACGTTTTTGAGGCCGGCCGCGTCCGTAAGCAACTCTGGTATCGAGAGTTGCATTTGCGGTAAAAATGCTCTACGCTCCTTTTTTGGAGCCTAACGCAGCATTTGTTTTAACTCTCGATACCAGAGTTAAATTTATGGTGCGGCCAGAAAAAAGCCCGCGGAGCGTTAACAGCCCTTTTACCGCCGAACTCCAAATCTAGGCCGTAGTTTGCTTATTGATCTGGTCTCAGTTTAATTAATAGACAAATCAGATCTAAAAGGATTCAGGTTTTATATATATTATCCTTTGCAAATGATATAGTTCAGAGTGTTATTAAATTGCACACATTGCCCCTGCAAAGTTGGTAACCGCTATTATATATATAATGAGTTAAATTATCAGAATGATATAGAGGTTCCATAATATTTATTGTGTCTAAACACATAATACACTTTGTAGGTACACTTGTGAAATAATAATAATACAAATAATAATAATAAGGATAATATTCATAACAAGCAAATGGCTTGAAAATAACAGGCTGGTGTTTCATCCTATATGAAGTGTATCTCATATAGAGAAATAATGATCCAGAAATGACCTTAAAGGGACAGTCTAGTCAAAATTAAACTTTCATGATTCAGATAGGGCATGCAATTTTAAACAACTTTCCAATTTATATTTATCATCAAATTTGTTTTGCTGTCTTGGTATTCCTTGTGGAAAGCTAAACCTAGGTAGGCTTATATTCTAATTTCTAAGCTCTTTAACTGCCTCTTATCTCAGTGCATTTTAACAGTTTTTCCCAGTTAGACACTGTTAGTTCATGTGTGCCATATAGATAACATTGTGCTCACTCCCGTTATTTAAGAGTCAACACTGATTGGCTAAAATGCATGTCTGTCAAAAAGAGGTAAAAAAGTGTATTAATATAACAGTGTTGGTTATGCAAAACTGGGGAATGGGTAATAAAGGGATTATCTATCTTTTAAAAAAATAACAATTCTGGAGTAGGCTTTAAGTAAATTAACATAATTATCAAAACTGTGAGATAATTGTACAAAATAACTGCCAAAGCATTTTGCAATAAAAGTAGTATACCATTAAAATTTATATATAACATTACTAATTTTTTTTAGCAAATATTACTAAAATAAACCCTTTCTTGTGGAATGAGGGATCAATAATAAGGTAATTGTACTATTTTCTTTTTCTTTTTTAACCAGTGTATTGATCAAGAATACTTTCTTTTAAATCATTACATTATAATCACTTTATACAATATAATTATATTCTCTATCTGACTAAGGAAAGAATAATTTTGGGTTTCATGTCCCTTTAAATTTTAATTCAACATCAAGTAGCAATTTACAGACACACAAAGCATTACAGCATCCTACGGAAACAATGACCATTGCATTTTGTCTGTTTTAAATTTATATTGGAGGTTTGTATTCTGATATTCATTGTTGTAAACAAATATTTACATTGACCTGCTATGAATGTGACCTTTAAATATAACATTAAACTGTAATCTATTTTTCTTCTCTTAATTAAACTCTATGAGAATCAGCATTTGAATGTTTAATTAGGTCTTTTTTTATGTTTTACTAAATTGATTGTTACATACAATTAGGAAAAATTAATATTTGGATATAAAAAAGTTTTTTAGAAATACAAAGTTGAGGCTAATTTGGAGCCACAAAGCATTAAACAATTAATTTGGAGTAAAGCAAATAACTTCTATTTTTTACTAGGTTTACATAATTCCTCATTTAATTTAATATATATATATATATATATATATATATATATATATATATATATATATATATATATATATATATATATATATATATATAAAGTCAGGTGTTATCATTTAACATTCAACTAACTGGTAATTTATAGAAGAAAAATAGCATCTTAGTGCTTGTTGCTTAGCAACTCTAACCTGATGGTATTTGCCAGGAATTTCTTTGCCACCTTCAACTGTGATATAATTAGTCACAATAGACATGTAAAAATATTTAATATTTCAGGATTTAATTGATTTTATATTCATATAGATAATTTTATATATAAAATATTAGATTAAACCTAATTTTAAAATATCCACATGGTTTTATTGAATATTTTTTTGTATATTTCATGTTTGTAAATAATTGTGCTGAAAGTGCATTTTTGCATTTTGACCCTTTACGTTTAGTACAGGAGACTGCATGGACTTCCTAAAGGTCCAACATAGATCTACATTATGCGGTACGCTGGGCCTTGCACCTCATGATGTAGATCTATGTGTGTTTGGGCAATACGGTTACTCTATGACATAGTTGAATAAAAGAATGATTGCCACAAAACAGACGAGCATTAATTACGTTCCTTATGGGATGTACCTTGGGTGAGTGCAGCCTCATTTAGACCATTTGAGTCTTTCACAGAAGATCACTTTTCTGCAGTATATCATTCTGATCCCATTTAAAATGATTCTTAAAACCCTGAACATCAGGAAGTCCTCTCCTGAATGAAGGATGTGTACAGCTAACCCCAGATGTATGTTTTTGCTGATAAATTGAGACTATCAGGTTTTATTGAATATGTTCTCAGCTCAAACATTGTAATCCCCTAGGTGCAATACATGTATATGTAGCTATGGGATTAAGCAAAAACATAATTTATGTAAGAACTTACCTGATAAATTCATTTCTTTCATATTAGCAAGAGTCCATGAGCTAGTGACGTATGGGATATACATTCCTAAAAAAGGGTGGGCCTCATGGACTCTTGCTAATATGAAAGAAATGAATTTATCAGGTAAGTTCTTACATAAATTATGTTTTCTTTCATGTAATTAGCAAGAGTCCATGAGCTAGTGACGTATGGGATAATGACTACCCAAGATGTGGATCTTCCACGCAAGAGTCACTAGAGAGGGAGGGATAAAATAAAGACAGCCAATTCCGCTGAAAATAATCCACACCCAAAATAAAGTTTAAATCTTATAATGAAAAAAAATGAAATTATAAGCAGAAGAATCAAACTGAAACAGCTGCCTGAAGTACTTTTCTACCAAAAACTGCTTCAGAAGAAGAAAACACATCAAAATGGTAGAATTTAGTAAAAGTATGCAAAGAAGACCAAGTTGCTGCTTTGCAAATCTGATCAACCGAAGCTTCATTCCTAAACGCCCAGGAATTAGAAACTGACCTAGTATAATGAGCTGTAATCCTTTGAGGCGGAGTTTTACTCGACTCGACATAAGCATGATGAATTAAAGATTTCAACCAAGATGCCAAAGAAATGGCAGAGGCCTTCTGACCTTTCCTAGAACCAGAAAAGATAACAAATAGACTAGAAGTCTTTCGGAAAGTCTTAGTAGCTGCAACATAATATTTCAAAGCTCTAACTACATCCAAAGAATGCAATGATCTCTCCTTAGAATTCTTAGGATTAGGACATAATGAAGGAACCACAATTTCTCTACTAATGTTGTTAGAATTCACAACCTTAGGTAAAAATTGAAAAGAAGTTCGCAATACCGCCTTATCCTGATGAAAAATCAGAAAAGGAGACTCACAAGAAAGAGCAGATAATTCAGAAACTCTTCTAGCAGAAGAGATGGCCAAAAGAAACAAAACTTTCCAAGAAAGTAATTAAATGTCCAATGAATGCATAGGTTCAAATGAAGGAGCTTGAAGAGCCCCCAGAACCAAATTCAAACTCCAAGGAGGAGAAATTGACTTAATGACAGGTTTTATACGAACCAAAGCTTGTACAAAACAATGAATATCAGGAAGATTAGCAATCTTTCTGTGAAAAAGAACAGAAAGAGCAGAGATTTGTCCTTTCAAGGAACTTGCAGACAAACCTTTATCCAAACCATCCTGAAGAAACTGTAAAATTCTCGGAATTCTAAAAGAATGCCAGGAAAAATGATGAGAAAGACACCAAGAAATGTAAGTCTTCCAGACTCTATAATATATCTTCCTAGATACAGATTTACGAGCCTGTAACATAGTATTAATCACAGAGTCAGAGAAACCTCTTAGACTAAGAATCAAGCGTTCAATCTCCATACCTTTAAATTTAAGGATTTGAGATCCTGATGGAAAAAAGGACCTTGAAACAGAAGGTCTGGTCTTAACGGAAGAGTCCGCGGTTGGCAAGAGGCCATCCGGACAAGATCCGCATACCAAAACCTGTGAGGCCATGCTGGAGCCACCAGCAGAACAAACTAGCATTCCTTCAGAATCTTGGAGATTACTCTTGGAAGAAGAACTAGAGGCGGAAAGATATAGGCAGGATGATACTTCCAAGGAAGTGACAATGCATCCACTGCTTCCGCTTGAGGATCCCTGGATCTGGACAGATACCTGGGAAGTTTCTTGTTTAGATGAGAAGCCATCAGATCTATTTCTGGAAGTCCCCACATTTGAACAATCTGAAGAAATACCTCTGGGTGAAGAGACCATTCGCCCGGATGTAACGTTTGGCGGCTGAGATAATCCGCTTCCCAATTGTCTATACCTGGGATATGAACCGCAGAAATTAGACAGGAGCTGGATTCCGCCCAAACCAGAATTCGAGATACTTCTTTCATAGCCAGAGGACTGTGAGTCCCTCCTTGATGATTGATATATGCCACAGTTGTGACATTGTCTGTCTGAAAACAAATGAACGATTCTCTCTTTAGAAGAGGCCATGACTGAAGAGCTCTGAAAATTGCACGGAGTTCCAAAATATTGATTGGTAATCTCACCTCCTGAGATTCCCAAACCCCTTGTGCTGTCAGAGACCCCCAAACTGCTCCCCAACCTGTCAGACTTGCATCTGTTGAAATCACAGTCCAGGTTGGAAGAACAAAAGAAGCCCCCTGAACTAAACGTTGGTGATCTGTCCACCACATCAGAGAGTGTCGTACAAATGGTTTTAAAGATATCAATTGATGTATCTTTGTGAAATCCCTGCACCACTGGTTCAGCATACAGAGCTGAAGAGGTCGCATGTGAAAACGAGCAAAGGGGATCGCGTCCGATGCAGCAGTCATAAGACCTAGAATTTCCATGCATAAGGCTACCAAAGGGAATGATTGAAACTGAAGGTTTCGACAGGCTGAAACCAATTTTAGACGTCTCTTGTCTGTCAGAGACAGAGTCATGGACACTGAATCTATCTGGAAACCTAAAAAGGTTACCCTTGTCTGAGGAATCAATGAACTTTTCGGCAAATTGATCCTCCAACCATGATCTCGAAGAAACAATACGAGTCGATTCGTATGAGATTCTGCTAAATGTGAAGACTGAGCAAGTACCAAGATATCGTCCAAATAAAGAAATACCACAATACCCTGTTCTCTGATTACAGACAGAAGGGCACCGAGAACCTTTGTAAAAATCCTTGGAGCTGTTGCTAGGCCAAACGGCAGAGCCAGAAATTGGTAATGCTTGTCTAGGAAAGAGAATCTCAGAAACTGATAGTGATCTGGATGAATCGGAATATGCAGATATGCATCCTGTAAATCTATTGTGGACATATAATGCCCTTGCTGAACAAAAGGCAGGATAGTCCTTATAGTTACCATTTTGAATGTTGGTATCCTTACATAACGATTCAATATTTTTAGATCCAGAACTGGTCTGAAGGAATTCTCCTTCTTTGGTACAATGAAGAGATTTGAATAAAACCCCAGTCCCTGTTCCAGAACTGGAACTGGCATAATTACTCCAGCCAACTCTAGATCTGAAACACATTTCAGAAATGCTTGAGCCTTCGCTGGATTTACTGGGACACGGGAAAGAAAAAATCTCTTTGCAGGAGGCCTTATTTTGAAGCCTATTCTGTACCCTTCTGAAACAATGTTCTGAATCCAAAGATTGTGAATTGAATTGATCCAAATTTCTTTGAAAAATCATAATCTGCCCCCTACCAGCTGAGCTGGAATGAGGGCCGCACCTTCATGTGGACTTGGGAGCTGGCTTTGGTTTTCTAAAAGGCTTGGATTTATTCCAGACTGGAGATGGTTTCCAAACTGATACCGCTCCTGTGGATGAAGGATCAGGCTTTTGTTCCTTATTGTGACGAAAGGAACGAAAACGATTATTAGACCTAAATTTACCTTTAGATTTTTTATCCTGTGGTAAAAAAGTTCCTTTCCCTCCAGTAACATTTGAGATAATAGAATCCAACTGAGAACCAAATAATTTATTACCCTGGAAAGAAAGGGAAAGCAAAGTTGACTTAGAAGACATATCAGCATTCCAAGTTTTAAGCCATAAAGCTCTTCTAGCTAAAATAGCTAGAGACATATACCTGACATCAACTCTAATGATATCAAAGATGGCATCACAAATAAAATTATTAGCATGTTGAAGAAGATTAACAATGCTATGAGAATTATGATCTGTTACTTGTTGCGCTAAAGCTTCTAACCAAAAAGTTGAAGCTGCAGCATCATCCGCTAAAGATATAGCAGGTCTAAGAAGATTACCTGAACATAAGTAAGCTTTTCTTAGAAAGGATTCAATCTTCCTATCTAAAGGATCCTTAAAGGAAGTACTATCTGCCGTAGGAATAGTAGTACGTTTAGCAAGAGTAGAGATAGCCCCATCAACTTTAGGGATTTTGTCCCAAAACTCTAATCTGTCAGATGGCACAGGATATAATTGCTTAAAACGTTTAGAAGGAGTAAATGAATTACCCAAATTATTCCATTCCCTGGAGATTACTTCAGAAATAGCATCAGGGACAGGAAAAACTTCTGGAATAACTACAGGAGATTTAAAAACCTTATTTAAACGTTTAGATTTAGTATCAAGAGGACCAGAATCCTCTATTTCTAATGCAATTAAAACCTCTTTAAGTAAAGAACGAATAAATTCCATTTTGAATAAATATGAAGATTTATCAGCATCAACCTCTGAGACAGAATCCTCTGAACCAGAGGAACCACTATCAGAATCAGAATGATGATGTTCATTTAAAAATTCATCTGAAAAATGAGAAGTTTTAAAAGACCTTTTACGTTTACTAGAAGGAGGAATAACAGGCATAGCCTTCTTAATGGATTTAGACACAAAATCTCTTATGTTAACAGGAACACTAGTATTAGATGTTGATGGAACAGCAACAGGTAATGTAGTATTACTAAAGGAAATATTATCTGCATTAACAAGTTTGTCATGACATTCATTACAAACAACAGCTGGAGGAACAGATACCACAAGTTTACAGCAGATACACTTAACTTTGGTAGATCCAGTACCAGGCAGTGATTTTCCAGTAGTATCTTCTGACTCAGGGTCAATCTGGGACACCTTGCAATATTTAATAGAAAAAACAACATATAAAGCAAAATTGATCAAATTCCTTAAATGACAGTTTCAGGAATGGGAAAAAATGCCAGTGAACAAGCTTCTAGCAACCAGAAGCAATAAATAATGAGACTTAAATAATTTGAGAGACAATAATGACGCCCATATTTTTTAGCGCCAAAAAAGACGCCCACATTATTTGGCGCCTAAATGCTTTTGGCACCAAAAATGACGCCACATCTGGAACGCCGACACTTTTGGCGCAAAAACGTCAAAAAAATTACGCAACTTCCGGCGACACGTATGACGCCCGAAATAGAAAAATATTTTTGCGCCAAAAAAGTCCGCGCCAAGAATGACGCAATAAAATGAAGCATTTTCAGCCCCCGCGAGCCTAACAGCCCACAGGAAAAAAAGTCAATTTTAAGGTAAGAAAAAATGATAAATTCATATGCATAATCCCAAATATGAAACTGACTGTCTGAAATAAGGAACGTTGAACATCCTGAGTCAAGGCAAATAAATGTTTGAATACATATATTTAGAACTTTATATAAAAGTGCCCAACCATAGCTTAGAGTGTCACAGAAAATAAGACTTACTTACCCCAGGACACTCATCTACACGTAGTAGAAAGCCAAACCAGTACTGAAACGAGAATCAGTAGAGGTAATGGTATATATAAGAGTATATCGTCGATCTGAAAAGGGAGGTAAGAGATGAATCTCTACGACCGATAACAGAGAACCTATGAAATAAACCCCATAGAAGGAGATCATTGAATTAAAATAGGCAATACTCTCCTCACATCCCTCTGACATTCACTGCACGCTGAGAGGAAAACCGGGCTCCAACCTGCTGCGGAGCGCATATCAACGTAGAATCTAGCACAAACTTACTTCACCACCTCCATAAAAGGCAAAGTTTGTAAAACTGATTTGTGGGTGTGGTGAGGGGCGTATTTATAGGCATTTTGAGGTTTGGGAAACTTTGCCCCTCCTGGTAGGAATGTATATCCCATACGTCACTAGCTCATGGACTCTTGCTAATTACATGAAAGAAAAGTGGATTAAAATGATAGCCATTTCAAATGGAATCATTTACATTATTGTCAGAGTTTACCATCTCAGATTATTGCTTCAACCCTGCAATTTCTTTGCTTTGAGTTTTAAATTTATGAAAATATAAAGCAACCTCTAACCCTAAAATATAAAGTTTTGAGTAAAAAAACAACTTTTGAGTACAAATGACAAATAGAAATGTATGTCTGTTCTACTTCCTAGTTCTTCTAACCAACAGAACATTACATTACTTTTTTCTATATTGTTTGTGAGAACATTGTGAATTTTGGACATAGATCAAAGGCCTATTATAAAACCAGAAGCAGTAACATTACTCACAAAAGCCTTAAAGCTGGAAATATGCATTTTAAGTGGCATAGTGTGGCAGTAAACACATTTGAGGTATAAATCTGTAGGTTCTTCTTTAATAATGAATTTTTGAGTATAGCTAAGGATTGCTGAGATTAAAATAGTGTGTAGATTTTTTTTTATTAATTTGTTTAATCTTAAAGTGACACTTGACATAAATTAGGGTCTATGACAAAATGACAATAATATTTGCACTGTTGTGAACAAGTTTGGATTTAGTGTGCATGGAGACTTGTCCCCTATAAAAAGTTGTTCACAATTGCACAATCTCATTTAAAGGTTTCTTAGAAAGATACTAAGCAGCAAGGAAACAGTGTTGAGATTTACAGCTTTAAAGACGTGAAAATTCTGTAAAAATATATATTTGAAGTATTTTATTTTTACATAGAAACTTGCAGTCCCCATTTTGTGTTCAGTCCATGCTAAAATGGAACCAGGCCTTTAACAAACACTACAAAAAAAATCTTGTTTAAAAACAATCCTTGTGAAAGTTGTCAAATGATCATGTAGTGATAATTAACAGTGCACAGTCTGCCTATACCAGCAACCTGATAGATGCATTTAGATGTTTTAAAAGGGTGTGGATAAAACATATGGCAATATTTAACCCCGAAAGCCATGACTATGCTATCGTCTGTAAAAATGCAATTTTAATAATGCCTGTACTGTTTGTGACAATCAGACAATCATGCCAGTGTTAGCGAGAAATACAATCAAATATAAAATCACACCATTTGTAGATGTAGGTGTCCTTAAGTTAGTTTACCTGTAGACGCCCTTAGCTGTACATCATATCCCATAGTCATCACATTTAGATATACATACTCCCTATACATATGTAATTGTGTGCCCTGTTGACAGTATCCTGCCTCTTCAATAGAGAAGAATGGAGGGTTGATTAATCAATGCCACATGTGTTAAAATAAATTCCAGAATGTGTTCAGTGGCCATTTCAGAGTGTTAAACATAGGTGTAATGTAAAAGACTGTTTGGAAATAGCCGTGACAAGGTCTAGAAGGTGGCCAGAGTACTTATTAAAGGGACAGTTTACCCCCAAAAATAAGGGCTATTTTAATAAAGCTTGTCATGTAGATAAAGTTTGCAATTAATATGTATTAGCTGTTTTGCTGCTAAACGTGGTAAAAATGAGAAAAAGCCTTGCTGTATTTTTAGATATACATCACACTGACCTGTTACAGGGCTAAAGCTTTCCCCACGCTCCCTAACTAGTGGGCTTAAAAAAGCAGGAAGTTACCGGCTTTCTCGTGCTGGATATGTAACTAGCCTGACTATGCACTGTGTACAAATGTGAAACATCACAAATGTAGTATAATCTCTCCCCCTCCCTTCCTCTTCGTTTACTTGGCCACTACTGAAAAACGGACATAAATCTCACACTCACAGCTCTGTCCATTTGAAGTATGATCCTCACATCGTTTTACAGAGCTGTGTGTGCTTCTTCCTGTCCGGTGACCTAAATGGTGATGAGGAGAGGGGAGTAGATTTCCACCACATTTTTAAGGACCAGGAGAACTGCAGCGTGGATTAGTTATATCCCCATTGTCTGACCTAAAACCTTATTACACTCTAGCAGTCACGCTTGAGTTCTCCTTGTCTGTAAAAATGTGGTGGAAATCTACTCCCCTCTCCTCATCACCGATTAGGGCACCGGACAGGAAGAAGCACACACAGATCTGTAAAACGATGTGAGGATCATATTTCAAATTGACAGAGCTGTGAGTGTGAGATTTATGTCCGTTTTTCAGTAGTGGCCAAGTAAATGAAGAGGAAGGGAGGGGGAGAGATTATACTACATTTGTGATGTTTCACATTTGTACACAGTGCATAGTCAGGCTAGTTACATATCCAGCACGAGAAAGCCGGTAACTCCCTGCTCTTTTAAGCCCACTAGTTAGGGAGCGTGGGGAAAGCTTTAGCCCTGTAACAGGTCCCTTTATTAAGTAATCTGGCCACCTTCTAGACCTTGTCACGGCTATTTCCAAACAGTCTTTTACATTACACCTTACCTTTCCACCAGGAAGGGAGGGGGGGGTGATTATACTACATTTTTGTGAAGCAGAGAAGGTAAAAAACAAAAGATTTTTTTAGCCTGCTTTGGGGAGAATTTGCGAGGCTTCACATTTGTACACAGTGCATAGTCAGGCTAGTTACATCTCCAGCACGAGAAAGCCGGTGACTTCCTGCTTTAAGCCCACTAGTTAGGGAGCATGGGGAAAGCTTTAGCCCTGTAACAAGTCAGTGTGATGTACGTCTAAAAATACAGCAAGGTTTTTTCTCATTTTGACCCCATTTAGCAGCAAAATAGCTAATACATATTAATTGCAAACTTTATCTACATGACACGCTTTATTAAAATGGCCCTTATTTTTCTGGGTAAACTGTCTCTTTAAGTGCCTTGAGGTGTTAAATTTGACAAGCCAAAAATGATCTAGAAAAGTAGTTGAAAAGTGAAATGAAAATGTATTGTGATCACAGAGCAGGTTTCAGCTCCATAGTGTAGATAGGACTTTTTTTGAGCGGCTAAAAACCTGTTTGCAAGGGCGAGAATCAGCCGAAACCACTCTATTGTGATTGTGTCAAATTGAAAAGCAGCTGAAAACACAGCTCCTAATAGATTGTGATCGATACCTGAATGTCCTTTGAGTACAGGAATCAACTCTGATTGTGATTGCTGGTCTCTGACTTTAACTAGATACAAATCTACCTTGTCAAGCTAGCTAGCAGCTTTCTTAAACTCAATTTTTTTTTTACCAGCACAGATCCTTATTTTTCCCTCTTTTCTTGAATTAGAGGGTCCATTTCTTTGAAGAGTTAAAAAAAAAAATAAGTGTTTAAATGATTAAGAAAGAAGGACATATGTTGTTTCATTAGAGGGGATGGTGAACAGAGGGTTTTTAGTATTTTACTTTACATATAAAATAATAGCTGTTCGCCCTTTGTGAATTGTATAGCTATGTTGCTTTCTCATTTAAATAAAATGATTTTAGTGTCACTTTGGAAGGATGAACAAGTATCGTTAAAACTAAGAAACATAATATCATGCCCTGATATTCAATACTAAGCTAAATATAATAGGAATATATTTCAATGTGGGTTTAATTCTTTTTAAAGGGACAGGGACAGATGGGTTAGACTATCAATGCACTGAATCTTTATATCGCATGATGGGGAGGTCAAGTTTCAAACTTTTTAAAATGTAAGCTGTAAAGTGTTTTTCTCTGCCTTAAAGGGACAGTCAAGTCCAAAAAAACTTTCATGATTCAAATAAGGCATGTCATTTTAAACAACTTTCCAATTTACTTTTATCACCAATTTTGCTTTGTTCTCTTGGTATTCTTAGTTGAAAGCTAAACCTAGGAGGTTCATATGCTAATTTCTTTGACCTTGAAGGCCGCCTCTAATCTAAATGCTTTTTGATAGCTTTTCACCACTAGATGGCATTAGTTCACGTGTTTCATATAGATAACATGGAGCTCATGCACGTGAATTTACCATGGAGACAGCTCTGACTGGCTAAAATGCAAGTCTGTCAAAAGAACTGAAATAAGGAGGCAGTCTGCTGAGGCTTAGATACAAGGTAATTACAGAGGTAAAACGTGTATAATTATAACTGTGTTTGTTATGCAAAACTGGGGAATTGGTAATTAAGGGATTATTTATCTTTTAAAACAACAAAAATTCTGGTGTTGACTGTCCCTTTAAAGGGATATGAAACCCAAAAATGTTCTTTTGGGATTCAGACAGAGTGTACCATTTTAAAAAAAGTTTCCAAGTTTCTTCTATTATCAAATTTGCTTTGTTCCCATGATATTCTTGAAGAGATACCTAGGTAGGCATCTGGAGTACTACATGGCAGGAAATAGTGCTGCCATCTAGTGCTCTTGGAAATTGATAACATGCTTGCAAAACTGCTGCTATAAAGTGCTCTAGAAATGGCCCAACTCCTAAGTATATGTCTCTGCTTTTCAACAAAAGATATTAAGAGAACAAATACAAATTATACTAGAAGTAAATTATAAAGTTGTTTAAAATCGTACTATCTGAATCTTGAAAGGAAAATGTTGGGTTTCATATCCCTTTAATCAATAGTAAGTTCTCTTTCAAAAGAATCGGAAGATTTGTTCATAAGTATAGAGTTTGATATTGGAAGAGTGAGAAGAAGTGCTCCTGCAACAAAATGATTTGTGTTACATGGTAATACTTTCATTTTGCAGTCAGGTGTTGCTATAATAATATTGAAACATATGCTGAGAAAACAAGATTAGCTCATACAAAACTAGGCCACCATTGTATTGTTTGTTTGGAATAATGACAAATAAACAAGTACATTCATCTTATCTGTCTAGTATAGATAAGCTAAATAATCACAAAATAGATATGTTAATTCATTCGTATCCCTTTAAACTCAATAGAACAGCTCATTTTCATTTTTAACTAGAGTGAAACTACATGTTCTTAGTTAGAATGCAACAAGAATAGACGTGATAGTAAGCTTCTCTAACTGTTAAGTAACTATTGATTACGGAGTATTACCTTTAATTTAGACAGCTGTCCAAGGTCTTTAGCTGCACTGAAAATCATTTGGGCACCCTGGAGTAAACAAGACAAATAAAACAATTAGTATCCAAATACATTGATTGCAATTATAATTACAATGAAACAAAGCAAAAAACAACTAATAAAGCACATTGCATGCAGAAATTATTATTCAACTCAAAATTTTCATCCTGTATTGTAAGTGTATTCAACTTTTCAGATGATATACTCACTAACTTTTTTTACTATAATAATTACTATATACTGTATAGCTTTTTTTTTTTTTAAAGGAAAACTGAACCTAATTTTTTCTTTTGTGATTCATATAGAGCAAGCAATTTTAAGAAACTTTCTAATTTACTCCTATTATCAATTTTTCTTCGTTCTCTTGCTTTCTTTATTTGAAAAAGAAGATATCTAAGCTAAGGAGCCAGCCAATTTGTGGTTCAGGACCATGGACAGCACTTGTTTATTGGTGCTGTCCAATCAGCAAGGACAACCCAGGTTGTTCACCAAAAATGGTCAGGCATCTAAACTTAAATTCTTGCTTTTCAAATAAAGATACCAAGAGAATAAAGAAAATTTGACAATAGGAGTAAATTAGAAAGATGCTTAAAATTGCATGTTCTATATGAATCATGAAAGAAAAAATTTGGGTACAGTGTCCTTTAAAGTAAAAGGAGTACATGAATATATCCACTAATATTGAAGGAATTATGATAAGCAAGATCAATTAGAAGATTCTGTTGAAGACAAATAACTCATCTTGACATATTATTCAGGTTTACAATGACTGATCCTGACATTGTTAAAGTTTTTGCATTTCAACTAAGTGAAAATTAAACATTAAGGCCTAGATTACAAATGGAGCGCAAAAATATTAGCGCTTTTAAGAACTAATACTGCTAAAGTTAAATCAATAGCACTCCTATTCTTGCGCTCATATGACAAGTTGAAAGTTAAAAAATAAAAAATACTTGAATGTAAGCCTAAAAAAAAAGCACTTTAATATTCCTTGGTCCCCAAAGGAAGACATGGACAGTCAGCTACTCAGAAGAGGCAATCTGCAAGCCTCATCAATCACTGTCTGTGTGCTGCTCAGTAGCAGCAAAATTTACAGCTCTCAATAGAGTTTACATTTGTATTTAAATGCTTTGTTGAGAAAAAAAAATAATCACATTTACCAAGGCTCACTTATGCAAAATTGACATGCTCTAACAAATAAGTGCATATTTTTGCATTAAATTGTCCCTTATAACAGGTCAACACACACTGTAAAATCTATGCAAAAATGATAAAGATACATTTTCTTCTATTTTTCACAGTACGTGCTAAAAAGATGTTGGCCAAGATAAACATTCTCGCACCCTGCGCTATGAAAAATAGAAGAAAGTTTATGTTTAACATCTAACATGTAAAAATGTTAAATGGACAGTCTATACCAGGATTTTTATTGTTTTAAAAGATAGATAATCCCTTAATTACCCATTCCTTAGTTTTGCATAACAACACAGCTATATTAAAACACTTTTTACCTCTGTGATTACCTTGTATCTAAGCTTCTGCAAACTGCCCCCTTATTTCAGTTTTTTGACAGACTTGTATTTTAGCCAATCAGTGCTGACTCCTAGGTAACCCCACGTGCATGAGCACAGTGTTATCTATATTACACACATGAACTAACACCCTCTAGTGGTGAAAATCTGTCAAAATGCATTCAGATAAGAGGCGGCCTTCAAGGTCTAAAAAATTTGCTTATGAACCTCCTTGGTTTAGCTTTCAACTAAGAATACCAAGAGAACAAAGCAAAATTGGTGATAAAAGTACATTTAAAGTTGTTTACAATTGCATGCGCTATCTGAATCATGACAGTTTATTTTGGACTAGACTGTCCCTTTAAACATATATTTTCTTCTATTTTTCATTTTTGCAACCTCACATCCATCTGCACCAATTATAGTGCTTTAAACAGTGATTATCCAACAGCTTTTTGCTTACTTTTGTTTTAGTAACGTGTGATGCAGCTTTGAATCTTTGTATATATGCCTCAGGGGTGCATATGGGAAATGATCTGTGACAAAGACCAATTTTATTTTATTTGTATTTATGTTTATATAATGTTTTATTTTCTTTCATACATATTGACTCACGTTTCACATGCTCATTACATATGCAAAGTAACACACAGGAGTTATAAGTTGGATAATCACTGTTTGAAGCACTACGATTGGTGCAGATGAGGGTGGGGTTAACTGGGCTAAGGTTTATAAGTTGTTGTATTTTCACTTGTTTGGTAAGGTCTGAGGAAGGGTTGCGGTGCTGTCCCAAAATGTCACAAATAAAATTCACTGTTTGAAGCTATAGATGTCCAAAGTCCAGAGAGTGCTTTTTTTTGAGTTTATATATATATATATATATATATACATACATAGACACACACACACACCCTTCTCATACAAACACCTTGTTATATACCATATAACGTTAAAACAATGTGAAAAAAAATATTATACACACACACATACAGTATCTATCTATCTATCTATCTATCTATCTATCTATCTATCTATCTATCTATATATAGATATATATTTATAGATATATATTGTAAATTGAAACCCAGTTTATAATGTAAGTCAATGGTAAGTGAGGGAGTTAGGTTCCAGGCCCCTCTCAAAATTGGCATAAGTAACACCTAATACATTATTTTTAAAGCTTTGAAATGAAGACTTTAAATGTTAAACAGCATTATAAACCTAATAAAATAATCACACAACATAGCTCAGGTCTGGTTAAACTGATTAATTTCAGCTTGCTTGGCTTGCATATCTAGCTGCAACACAAGCGGGCTCCACCTACTGGCTATTTTAATCAATGCACTGCTTCTCAATGCTTTTCAATAGCAGTCACATGACTGAAAAAAAGGTTGTTATTCTGAAACGGTGCAAATTGAACCATTGTAAACCGAGGGCCACCTGTATATATATCCTGGTAGAGCGCTTCTCTCTTTGTATGCAAATTATTATGACCCTGGGGAAGTCTCCCTATGGGTGATGGGGGAAACCAGATGTGGACTCCTTGCCCAGTGTGCTTAGAGGAATGTGGCTGCACCTCACTGACGAGGCCCATAGGAGGCTGAAACGATCGTCTGGGGTTGTCATGTTCCTTGTTCAGAGGAGAATTGCCTGGTATTTCGGGGCTGGACTGACCTTACTTGGCGGGATCAGACTGATATACTTCAGGAAAGTTTTCTTCTGTGAAAAGCACACTGGTCTAAAAGAGGCTGCTTCCGGGTGGTAAATCGCCATAGAACAAGCCACTGAGCTGTTGTTTGTTCCTGGTAGAGCGCTTCTCTCTTTGTATGCAAATTATTATGACCCTGGGGAAGTCTCCCTATGAGTGATGGGGGAAACCAGACGTGGACTCCTTGCCCAGTGTGCTTAGAGGAATGTGGCTGCACCTCACTGACGAGGCCCATAGGAGGCTGAAACGATCGTCTTGGGTTGACATGTTCCTTGTTCAGAGGAGAATTGCCTGGTATTTCGGGGCTGGACTGACCTTACTTGGCCGGATCAGACTGATATACTTCAGGAAAGTTTTCTTCTGTGAAAAGCACACTGGTCTAAAAGAGGCTGCTTCCGGGTGGTAAATCGCCATAAAACAAGCCACTGAGCTGTGGTTCGTTCCTGGTAGAGCGCTTCTCTCTTTGTATGCAATATATATATATTCCAGAATAAGCAAGGGATTTGCACCTACAACCCAATAAACATTTGCCAGGGTGTCAGGAAAAGAAGATATAATTCAACAGAATCCGCTTTCACTGGACTTATGATAGAAAACAATTCTTAAAGTGATGTTTCGGAGCATGGCAGCACCTTCCTCAGACCAGGGGCTGCCATGCTCCAAAATGTTTTAAGTTACAATATACGGTGGGGGGAAGCAGAATAAATTAGAAACAGGAGACTTATTGAGAGTAAATAATATCTAGAATTATTTCTAACTGTATATAGAATAAGACTGCCTGCTGCAGAACGAAAGCTGAAAGCAAATGACAACTAACAAAGTAATTGTATAAAGTTATACAATAGAGTATAAAGAGCTTTGGATCTGCATTGGGTAATAAAGATTCTGCTGTGAGTATGTTATTTACATCAATAAAAATTCATTCATTCCAAATAACTTTATTCAAAAATATCTTAAAAAGAAAAACACACACACGATTAGCTTAAGCTCGAGAGATTAAAAACACTTGAACCAGCAACAAAGCTGAAACTTCCATTCAAATGTAAGGTAAATATAAACCAGCAGCAACTATATTTGACTATAAAAAGCCCTTTCAATGCAAGGGCAAGAGTTAAGTTATTTGTAAGCCATTAACATTTTAAGCTAACTGCTGGTATTTATAATTTTAAATACGTAGGTGGAAGTTCAGTATATGAGCATGGTAAGCTAAATAAAACAGCGGAGAGACAGAGCTACTCCACAGGACCCCTGATGCGCATTTCACAAGAACGCTTCCTCAGAGGGGGTGCGGGACGCCGCTTTCATGATTCATTTGTTGCCCCATTAATCCCTCCTCACAATCTGATAGGAGTAACTCAATGAAGGGCGATAAATAATTGGTTGTCAGAATTGTCACATATGCTACGATACTCAATCAGAGAGATGCTGTACGTATAGCCTTTGACGTCACTCACCGAGTCATATCTCTCAGGAGCTAAAAGTATACACTGACCATATACCACTATGGCGGGACTGAGAATCGTAGGAGGTTGTACTTTTGGAACGCATGACCAATTAGAATCAGATAAACTCAATACTGACAACAAAAAGTGTCATAAGAAGGAGTGGTTCAGTCAGCTGTATTATGTTTACCTAAATACTATTGGTAGATCGTCTTTTTACGTTCGAGGTGTACGTAAAGCAAAAGACAATGACAGGCATAGTAAAAAGACGTAACGACTTATGATATTATAAATATTCCTGTCATATAAGTAATCCGTCTGGTTCACATAATTAGTATAGATCTATATGTTGTGTACACTGTCATCATACATTTACATGTCCTATATATGTCTGTATACTATACTGTTAATTCTGGCATAAGTCCCTGAGTTATAGAAGGCGGGATAAAATAATATTGATTATTGTTATTTGTAGGTTGCTTAAAATATCACAATGTAATCAGCTTCATACTGACAGTAAAAGTATCACAACATAAATTGTATCAATCAAATATGCTATGTTTTTTCAGAATGCTATAGGTGTATCTTAATCAGCCGTAGTATAATTAAGAAAGGGGGGGGGGGAAGGAGGATTGGGAATTTTTTGCACACAGAAGAAGAATAGAACAGCTCTCCCATCTTTGTTACTTCAATCATATAGCGTGACATCTTTAAATATTACATGAGAGTTAGATTAAATATTAAGCTGTTCCTATTTCCCATCGTAGTAGTCCATAAAACCTCTTTACAAAGAGGAAAGGTTATTTGTAGAAAATTAAGAGAAGCTATCAGCAAAATAGGGATTAAATATATCTAAATGGCCATTACTAGATATTATATAATAAAATTTGTCAATGTGAGCAAGTGACAGTGAACGTGGTGCAAACAATGTGTTAAACACATACATAAAACTGTGCATAATTACAAATATACATTATAAGTACAAATAGGACTATAATAATTCTAATGAAAAAAATAATTTATTATAGGAGGGAATAGGAGCAACCCATCCGGATAAAATGTGAATCAGGATAATAGAAATTGTGAATACATGATTATGATAAAGTGAAAGAGAATAGGAGCAACCCATCCAAATAAGATGCGAATAAGGGTAATAAAAATTGTGAATACATAATTATAATAAAAAGAAACCTATTCTCCAATGTGAATTATATTAGAGATATACAAAACAATTTTATTAAAATCATTCATACCATTAGGTTTTACTGAGTTTAATAGATAAATCCATTTGCATTCCATTTTGAGCAGTGCTTTTTCTACATCACCTCCTCTTATCCCTAAGGATACCTTTTGGATTACTGAATATTTGAGATCTTTAGTTGCACTTTTATGGCATTGTTGGAAATGTTTTGCTACAGAGGTTAATTTTTTACCCCTTGCTTCATCCCTATTAGCATTCTTGATATTATTTGCATGTTCTAGGATGCGTACCCTTACTTCACGTGTGGTCATCCCAACATAGGTCATTTTGCATGAGCAGAAAAGTGCATATATAACTCCTACAGTTCGGCAAGAGAAATGCAATTTTAGTTAATATTTTTGGCCCGTTTTCTCAGTTATGGTTTTGGTTTTCAGAACAAACTTACATGCAGAGCATGTGCTACAGGGATACATCCCTGGATCTGGATACTTTCTTTTTGCAGATCTCACAAAGTGGCTGGATACTAATCTATCCTTCAGATTAGTAGGTCTTTTATATCCTATGGATAATTTATTCCCAATTGCAGAATTTAGGATAGGATCATTTTGTAATATCCTCCAGTGGTCATTAATGATTTTAATTACTTGTGACATTTGAGGATTATAGGTGGTTATTAATCTTGGGTAAGAAACATCCAACACTTTTTCTTTAGGGACAAGTAATTGTCTTCTTTGAATGTTTAGAGCCTTATATTTTGCTGTTTTTACAGATTTTCTGCTGTAACCCCTTGCCATTAATCTGTGCATTAGATCTTGGCTCTCCTTAATATAAATCTCAGTACTTGAGCAATTACGCCGAAGAAATTTGCCATATGGAATGGCTTTCAGGGTACATGATGGATGGGCACTGGAGTTATGCAGAAGTGTATTGGTTGCAGTCTCTTTATGATAAATGGTGGTATTTATCATTCCTTCATTGTTTTTAAAGATGGTCAAATCTAGGAAGCATATCTTATTTTGATCAGCTGAATAGGTTAATTTGATATTTTTATCATTAGTATTCAGTTTCAGCATAAAATCATTCAAATCCTGGCGTGTTCCTTCCCAGATAAATAGGTCATCATCAATATACCTGAGCCATAGTGGTATATGGTCAGTGTATACTTTTAGCTCCTGAGAGATATGACTCAGTGAGTGACGTCAAAGGCTATACGTACAGCATCTCTCTGATTGAGTATCGTAGCATATGTGACAGTTCTGACAACCAATTATTTATCGCCCTTCATTGAGTTACTCCTATCAGATTGTGAGGAGGGATTAATGGGGCAACAAATGAATCACAAAAGCGGCGGCCCGCACCCCCTCTGAGGAAGCGTTCTTGTGAACTTCCACCTATGTATTTAAAATTATAAATACCAGCAGTTAGCTTAAAATGTTAATGGCTTACAAATAACTTAACTCTTGCCCTTGCATTGAAAGGGCTTTTTATAGTCAAATATAGTTGCTGCTGGTTTATATTTACCTTACATTTGAATGGAAGTTTCAGCTTTGTTGCTGGTTCAAGTGTTTTTAATCTCTCAAGCTTAAAGGGACAGTCAACACCAGAATTTTTGTTGTTTAAAAAGATAGATCATCCCTTTATTACCCATTCCCCAGTTTTGCAAAACCAACACTGTTATATTAATACACTTTTTACTTCTTTGACTAACTTGTATCTAAGCATCTTCTGACCGCCCCTAATCACATGACTTTTAGTTATTTTGCATATAGTTGCATTTTAGCCAATTAGTGCAGTGTCTGCCACTAGCTACGAGCGTGATCACAATGCTATCTATATGGCCTACATGAGCTTGCTCTCCCCTGCTGTGAAAAGTAAATAAAATAGAGGCGGCCTTTAAGGGCTTAGAAATTATCATATGAGCCTTCATAGGTTTGCTTTCAACTAGAATACCAAGAGAACAAAGCAAAATTGTTGATAAAAGTAAATTGGAAAGTTGTTTAAAATTGCATGCCCTATTTGAAAAATGAGAGTTTTTTTTGGACTTGACTGTCCCTTTAAGCTAATCGTGTGTGTGTTTTCTTTTTAAGATATTTTTGGATAAAGTTATTTGGAATGAATGAATTTTTATTGATGTAAATAACATAATCACAGCAGAATCTTTATTACCCAATGCAGATCCAAAGCACTTTATACAATTACTTTGTTAGTTGTCATATGCTCTAAAACGTCACTGTAATACATTATTACTATCATAAGTCCAGTGAGTGAGGATTATACTATTTGTTGGATTATATGAGAGCACCTTCAGGTTAGCAATAGAGCATAAGCCAAAACATTAGCACTCTAAAAATTAACCAGAAATTAGATCTCTGGATGATTTTCTAAGTGTGCCTCAATTGTTTAGATGTTCAAATGTTAGAGAAAAAAAAACGTCACTGAAAGGTGCCTTTACATTGCAGTCTATGTGAACTGTGCGTTTCTATAGACCGCAATGTAAATATATATGTTTATGATTATATACATATATATTGTCAGGCTATTGCTGAGTGACATTAGATAATATCTATCTATATATATATATATATATATATATATATATATATATATATATATATATACATACACACACACACATACCTATTTATGATAAAATAAAGTAATTAATTTGTATATGAACCTGGCTAATGTAAGTTAAATTCTAAAATCAGAATTTTCAGCCCCAAACCCTCTCTACATTAAATGCCCAGACTACCTGCTGTGACTAGATACACATTACATTCCAGGATATTTCAATTATCCACTTCAAAGGAAGCTTGTATAAAGAGTTTTCCTATCTAAAGAAACAGTTGCTCGGTCTAGAGCTACTCTTTTGAAGCCCAAGTGTATGCACAAAAAAAACAGATTTTTCAGGAGAGATAACCACTTGGTATGCAAGAGTTAATTACCCTATGCTGAGTTGAATATACAGAACCCTAGACTTTCTGGCAGCTTAGATCTTAATAGCAGAATGTATAATTAGAAAGTCATATAAATGGTTCATCTGTAACTTTCATATAATTTAAAATACTCAGATTGTATTAACAACATATACAGTATAGATATATATATATATATATATATATATATATATATATATATATATATATGAAACCTAGAAGATTGTATATGACTAAGAAGGGTAATATGGAAAGTTGAAAGCCTAAGAGTTAAGATTTTCAAATATTTTAACCTATATACTTTTGTTAGTATGAAAATACTCACATTGAATAGTACTATATAATCCTATAGATATTGAACATATAATTTATTAGTGCTGGGAATTATAGGTATGTTTAATGAACATATTGCGATATATCAATTAAGCTGTAGTAGGGTTAAAAATTAAAATGTTTTTAATGCCTATGTCACCCTCTGGTGGTTTATGCGAGAATTGCAACCAAGGGAGATTGTAATGTCAGATAACCATGCATTTCCCAGTTAGCCAATGAAGGGACAAGCTCCGATAAGAATTTTGACTGACAATTGCAAAACTAGGCTAACCTTTCTTTTTCCATAATTGCAAATGCCTCTCTTATTTATGAGGTGAACTGGATTTATCTGAAAAGCTGAAACCTCAAATTGGTTTATCTTGTAACGTATAAAGGGTAATTTCATACTATATTTAAATCAAGGTATTCTAAAGCTACAGTAAGATTTCAGATGGTAATTTAAAGAGCATATTTGGTGTTTTAAGTTTATATCCATAGTCCTGTGTAAATTAGAACAAGTCATATTTAGTGCTAAGTAATTTATTTGCTAGACAGGATTTTGCACTCCAGATTTATAAGTCAGTTATTATTGTGAACTCTTTCAGAACTGTACATACATTGGTTATTGTGGTTAAATCTCTGGTAGTCATTAATTAAGCATTGTTAAGCTAACAGTCCATATTCTGATATTGGAGTGAACTAAGCTGGATAATTATAGACTGTTATCCTCATTTCAGGATATTTTTAATGCAATTCATTGTGAGTAAGGTTAATTTTAGAGATATATTTTTATGATCTGTTGTATAGAATATTGTAACAGAATAAGCGTGTATAATTGATTCATAATCTAGTTTCTACATAATTATAATTCAATGTGTCTATAAAGTTAACTAATCAAGAATTTAGGAATAAATATTAATTTTTAATTGTTACAAATATACATTTTATTGGTTGGCTAAGATAAGTTCTCCAACATTTTACTGGAGATTACTGCTAATATAATAATAAATTATATTATATAGCTAGTATATACCGACAATATTTATGTGTTAATATGTGTATATACACATATTAACACATAAACCTACATGTATATAATCATATACATATATATTAAAAAATGCTGGACATTGCTGCGCTACTTCCCCCCTTTGCCGCATGAGGTTCTGATGCTGTCTGTGGCGGCATCAGAATCAGCCTATGGAAGCGTGCTCTCATGAGTACAATGCTTCCTAGCAATGCAAACGTGAGCTTGCGTTCGTATTGCGAGTTACTTTGCAAGCAATATTTAACGCACCACTTGTAATCAGGCCCTAAGAATGTTATTGATTAAATATTAACAGTAGCGCTAATATTTTTGCACTCCACTTGTTATGTAGGTTTTCATTTTTATGAACACAAATAAATAAGGAAAAACAGTATTAGTCTTAAAACTAAACTAGTTTAGTTTTTAAACTAGCTAATTTTGGCACATTATTATCCAATAACTATTGTTACACAAACATACCTTACAACATACCTTCTGCCCCTGGACGGCCTAGATTTTGTGAGAAAAACTTGTGGGGGAATCACAGTTGTTTAGTATGGGTGGGTCCTTGTTTTAGGTTTTGGAATATGTGACTTTTCAAGAGAATGGGAAACTATGGGAGGTATATGGGGAAATACTTATTCTAAGCACTATGGGCTAGGTTACAAGTGTTGCGCTAACTGTTGCATGCAAGCAATAAGGGGTATTCTGAATCTCTTTGAGTGTGTCAGAAATAGCGCATGTATTACAAGTTTAAAGTAAATGCAAATGCGTGAACGCAATCGCAATTTAAGATCATCGGATTTGGACAACTTCAGAGCTCTGGATAACTGTTACACTCAACTAAAAGGTTGTACAAAACACATCAACAATACATTGTACAATAGTTACATTCATAACAATATCTAATAAAAAGGATTCAAAAAAACTTAAATTATGCTTACCAGATAATTTTCTTTTCTTCTGTACGGGGAGAGTCCAAAGCTGCATTTATTACTTTTGGGAATACAGAACCTTGCCACCAGGGGGAGGCAAAGACACCGCAGCCAAAGTCTTAAATAACTCCCCCACTTCCCTCATCCCCCAGTCATTCTGCCAAGGGAACAAGAAACAGTAGGAGAAATATCAGGATGAAAGAGGTGCCAGAAGAACGAATAAAAATGAATTTAAGGCCGTCTATGGAAAAAGTACGAGAGGGGAGCTGTGGACTTCCCGTATAGAAGAAAATAAAATTATCTGGTAAGCATAATTTAAGTTTTTCTTCTTAAAATGGGGAGACTCCACAGCTGCATTTATTACTTTTGGGAAATCAATACTCAAGCTATAGAGTATTCTGAATGCAAACAGGCGGGAACAAAAAAAGGTGGCCCATTCTGAGGGCACCACAGCCTGACATAACCCAGACTCCCGACAAAAAAACTACTTCAACAAAAGCAGAAGGAACAAAAATGGGAAGAGGACAAAGTAACTGCCCATCAATTAGAACCATAAGGATCTTTGTTAGAGACCACATATACATTCTGGACTCAACTGAGCACAAAAGCCTCTGAGGAGACAAAAGTCCCATTGTCTAGAAGCACACAAAAATAAAACCCTCTCCATGATCAATGACAAGGGGAACAGCAAACAAACACCCCACACCACATTCTCCCTAACTAAGAAGAAAGGAAGTATCAGATAAGAAAGTAAAAAAAGACCTCCAGAAAAAATACCCGAAAAACTCATGGACAAACAGAGGGAAAAGCCCCTAGCATAACTTGAAAAAGAGCGGACTGCAAGGCTGCAAGAGGACAAAGCCCCGTAGAGAATACTTTACCGACGGAGGAGAGCAAAGAAAGAAAAAATTCCAGTCCACCTTCTTCATGACTCCAAAGGAAATAATGTAAAGTCTTAACCAGAACCAAAGTCCTAGAAGGACAAAAGGTAGAACAGAACTACCTTACCACAGACAGCTATGTATCACAGAGAAACTGAACACCCGTAGGTCAGAAACCCTGGGAGCAGAACAGGAACAGAATAGTAATATCCGTTTATGCCGAAAAAGAAAGCCAAAGGCTTCCATCGAATAGGCAGTCAGACTAAACGTCAAGCCATAATATCTAGCCAACCCTGTAGCTAGCAAACCTGCACCAGGACCTGGAAAGGAAGAGAAAAACTCAGAAAGCAGGCCGAACCAACTCCCCCCCCCCCTACTAGAAAACGGGGTAAGGGAGAACGACACCCTGCCTAATAATGAAGGACCATCTACTTGCTAAAGGAAGGTTCCATATAATCTGAACCAACCGCAAGGTCTCCCAACCTAAGGAAGGAGTACTCGGGATTTATGATAAGTGGTCAATGCCCAAACAGAGAAGTCAGAGTCTCTGACCCCTACTCTGAACGAACTGTCCCATCACAGAAGCTACTGGCAAGGTCCAAAAGGACAAGGGAGATTAGAAAGTCCCAGCATCGACAAGGGACGGAGATCAGATAACAAATCTCCAGCCACGATTTCCTAAGGAAAAAAAGTAGGAAAGAGGCACCGATACCCAAAGAGACTAGCTTGGGTTCAAAGACACCTTTCCTCATTTCCCTTTAGAAACCCATAGGGAAGGTACACTCAGCAAAGAGAGACCTTCGACCTACTAAACTCCTATAGTCAGATGAGGAAAACAACCTCAGGAGGAGCCAACTGGATAGTCGCAGTAGCCCAGATCCTCCCAAAAAGAAGGAATCAAAGAAACCCAGGAAGACTGCCAAGTCAAAGACAAGGACTAGGTTAAAAAGCCGACACCTTGAACCAGAAGCTGGATAAAACCAAGAAACCTTGTGGTACAACCACAAGTTACCCCTTCTATAAACTAAATTGCACAAGAGTTGATGCAATTACTGCCATGCCCCCATGGGGTCTTGAACACTGATCTCTCATGATGAATCCCAGTGACTGTCCACTCAGCCCCAAAGGGGTTCTAGGATAACACCCACAAAGTCAAAAGACAAAGGTAGGACCCAAGAGAGATCAGAACTCAAACCTTAGAAATTAATCCCTGTTTGAGAGAATATGACAGTCTCTAAAGATCCAATCTGGATCAACCCCTGAAAACCCCAAAGGTCAAGGAATTGACTAATGAACGAGCATCCTAAAACTCCTATCAGGCGATGGCAAAATAGCCTGCATAACAATTCCCCAGATCCCCAAGTATATAGGATGATGAGAATACTGCAAGAAAAACAGTCCCTAAGAACCGGTTCTCCTCAACCAGATGACATGAAGTCCTTCCCCAAAAGGCAAGGGGAAGCGAAAAATACAGATATCCGAGAAAAAGAGAAGAGAAGCACTGCCTAAGGAGATCGGAACCAAAATAGGACAATTCAATCCACAATGGAGTACTAATAGAGGGGAAAATGAATCACCCCCTATACCAGGTACTGAAGATCTCCATGAAGTCATCTGATTCCCCCCCCCCCCCCTTGGAAGAGGGAACTCTAGCTCCTGTCCAAAGGAC
Source organism: Bombina bombina (assembly GCF_027579735.1). Taxonomy (NCBI): domain Eukaryota; kingdom Metazoa; phylum Chordata; class Amphibia; order Anura; family Bombinatoridae; genus Bombina; species Bombina bombina. Next base: position 553,076,592 of record NC_069504.1, on the reverse strand, counting down.
CTCAGGAACTACAAATATACTGCTGGTTGTCAAGGATACAACATGTCTGATATAAACCTCAAAAGTCAGAAAACCGATTCCTCAAGAGCTCAGAACTGGAATTAGATACACAAACAAGAGATAACCAGGAGTAGGATCTCCATCCCTCAACTCGTCTAGCACTGTTCGCCATCTGATTCAGAAGGCTGAGGATCCGTTGACAAATCAGAACTGAAATCCTCCAATGCCGCCAACACATGCCTCAGCAGAACACGCAGGTGTTCCAGTCTGAATCTAAAGGCAAAACTCACCTCTGGCGGGGCATCTTAAGGCCCCGACCCTGAAGGCTGTACCCCTGAAGCCTCAGAGGGAACCGCTTCCCCAGAGGAAAGACCCAATATAATCAGTCTCTCACCTGACGCACCTGGGTTAAGAGGACACAGATGAGCTCTTTGCTTACAATCAGGAAGATGTAAGTGCACCAACGCCAAAGATATGGCCATGCAAAACCGTGCAGAAACCTCTGGTGGAAATAAACCTCCTTCCGGAGAAGGGGTAACAATATTTGGGACAACTGCCTGTGTAGGAACAGAAGATTCTAGGGAACACACCTCACGGGACACCTCACAGGACACAGAATCCTCAGAGGCGGACAAGCTCAGTGGTCTCTAACCTCTCCCCATTGGGAGAAGAGAGCACTGTATTATGGTATACAGAACATAACTGATTGGGCTGAAATACCCGGACCTCCACACAATCTACGCAGGTAACAGAATCTGAGTCAGAGAAATCCTTCTCCGAAAAAATAGAATCCTCCATAACTTGACTGATTAAATTATGGACAAAAATAACTGGCACCTTGCACCCCCAATGGCTGGGGCACTCACCACCTCCTATGACCCAGACAAGTAGAGAAACAGACCCTCACCACAGACACTGAGTCAGGAATACGGGAAGGGAGAAGGAAAACGTGACCATGCCCGGTCACGAGGTGCAACATGCAGGCCAACGGAAAAGCTCGCCAGTCCACATGAACTGCGCAGCTCAAAAAAACTTGTATGTTCCTTAAAAGCCATGAGCCCCATAATCTCTACACATAAGCAGACAGAATCACATAACAAACATGATTAAAGTCCCCCATTGTTCAATAACCCCCCTCAGGAGATATTAACCCTTGATTCCATAAATATAAAGGAGTCCCACTGAGACCCTGTCTTCTATCATTACATTATATTCCTACAATGAAAAGGAAAATTAAACAATCTTACCAGAATCTATGCCGTGGAACGGTAACACGGTCCTTCAAGTTTGACAGATAGTAACGTTGCTTCTGACATGGACTTGAGTGAAGAAAGCAGGCAGCCAAGCTCATCAACGCTGATTGCTTATGGAGCTGTTAATATGAGTCGGGATGGTTTTGCAGAAAGACTCTTCCTGTATCTCCGGACTCTAACTTTCATCCATGCTCGCACTGAGAGGTTGACAGGACTGCTTAAAACTCCAGTCCCATGTCGAAGAGTACTACCCTCCATAAGAGACTACTCCGTAATCTTCTGATACTTCTCTGCCAAACTCCTGTGATAAAAGGCAAAGAATGACAGGGGGATGAGGGAAGTGGGGGGGGGGGGTATTTAAGTCTTTGGCTGGGGTAGCTTTGCCTCCTTCTGGTGGCCAGGTTTTGTAGTCCCAAAAGTAATTAATGCAGCTGTGGACTCTCCCCGTTTTAAGAAGAAAAACAATATTTCATAAAAAAAGGTCTCAAATATATGAGGGCTATAACATAGATACATACATATACATGTCTAAATATGTATATGTATATATAGGTGAATCCAAAGAACTGGGAGCAAGAACCAGAGCCAAAAAGCTTGGATTCAAGTAATTTATTAATTAAGTACCAGGCAGATAGACAAATGACACCTATATATATATATATATATAATATATATATATATATATATATATATATATATATATATATATATATTTATATATATATATATATATATATATATATATATATATATATATATATATATGTGAATAATGGAAAGCACTCTCTGGTCTTTTAATGAAGAATTTTTAATAAATCAAGCGTGACGTTTCGGGGACACACTCCCCTTCCTCAAGAATTTTTAATAAATCAAGCGTGACGTTTCGGGGACACACTCCCCTTCCTCAGTCTGAGGAAGGGGAGTGTGTCCCCGAAACGTCACGCTTGATTTATTAAAAATTCTTCATTAAAAGACCAGAGAGTGCTTTCCATTATTCATATATTCATATCTGCTAGCACCCTGGCATCTAATATCCTGGAAGTGAGAGTGCTCTCATTAAAACAATATATACAGACATATATACACATATAAACACATAAATACATATGTCTAGGTGTATATTGCAAAATATTTAAAAATACTTTTGTATATATATATATATATATATATATATATATATATATATATATATATATATATGCATTTATTAATTTTGAGGAATACATAGTTCCATGCCTTTCTGCTTAAAAAAAATATGAAAAATACAAATATCTCATGTCAACAATAGGCAGCTTATTCATTTATTTATTTGAGCTGATCTGAGCATAACAAGGCAGAAGGTCTGCACAATAGTTTTTGACAGTTACCTTAATTATTTTATATCGTTTTTGACAGTTACCTGAATTATCTTATATTTTAAGGGCCCCATAGTATGGTACTGGTTGTTAATGGGTTTAGCTTGCTTTCTATATTTATAATATATCAATTATGAAAAATATTAATAATTAATGCAAATAAATATCATAGACGTACTAAAATATATTTGGTAAAGTTAATGTAAAGTATTTTTCTATACCTATATGAATATATATATCTATATACACAGATATATATATAATAAAAAAATCCTGTATTTAAAGAATATTGGAATGTGAAATATTAAGAATTCCTGTTGGATTAGTGTGCGAGCCATAAGTGTTATTTTTTTTGTTCTTCGCTCTCCATTAAAATCTATGGGGTAAAAACGTTATCGTGGTCACGATATCTGATGTCCTGAAGTAAGCACGTGCTGAGTTTTGTTCGCACGCAAATGTTTTACTTTCAACTTGTAATAAATGCTCTCACCCGTGCGCACAAAAACTTTACTTCTGCCTGTTTTATCACTCAAGCAAAACCGTTAAATATCATGCCACTTCTAATCTGGCGCTGTATGTGGAAATCATTTTTAACCGTAATGACCCTTTAATTATGTACACTTCTGTATTTTTTAATTTAGGGCCAGATTTTGAGTGGAGCACAAATTTACGCTTCAGCTTGAGCGTTAATTGCGCTTGAAGTAAGCTTTATGCCCTTGTCGGTTTGCGCTCATATTACAAGTTAAAAGTACACTGTTTTTGTTCTCGCACTAACTCAACAAATGCAAAATGCTTAAGTTAGAATATTGCGTGCCAACCTAATTGCATATTCTCATGTGCGCTAACCTGACATGAAAATGTGAATATTTCACATTTCAGTGTTCTTCGCATAACAGAATATGTTATATTCTTCCATAAATACATATTTCTATATAAACAGTATCTGATGGTATTTTGGTACAATATATATCTATACCTATTATATATACATGATTATATTTAGGTATAGTTAGATATATACAGACATATATATAAATACATAGAACATAATCTGCTATGTGCAGAACATTGGCATGCAAAATATTTACAGTAAATACATAGTTAAAACCTTGATTAAATATGAATATTGCATAAATATGCTTCAGCATGTTTTCATCAACGTAACGGTCTCCGATGCACTTATATGTATGTCTATATGTGTAATATGTCTTTATGTGTTTATATGTCTGTAAATACATATATACACATATAAATACATACATATGTACACATATATAGACATGTATATATACATATATAGACATATTTAGAGATGTATATGTATGCATCTCTATGTTAAAGCCCTATGCCTGCTTTTTTTCTAACACCTGAGACCTCATATCTTTGAGCCTTTTTAACTTTTATGTGCAACATTTTTTTATAATATTCTTTATTAGATGGTGTTATTATGAGTGTAACTGTACTTTATAATGTATTTTGATGTGTTTTGTGCGACTTTTATGTTTTGCAAAACAGTTAACCAGCACTGAAGTTGCGGTAATCATTCTAGCGTAAATCGCAATACTGATCAAATGATCATGTTTACTTTCAACTTGTAATACCAGCGGTAAGCCTTATGAGTGCAAACCCCCTCAATAAACCCATTTTTGCTTTGGCGCAAACGTTTGTGCTCCCCTCGTAATCTGGGTCTTAATATCTTTAAAATACTACTTATCATTTTGATTGTATCAACTGTAAACAAATATCTGAAATAGCTAGGATAAATATAATAGAAACCATGCCAAAGTCTGTCAGGATATTACAAGCTGGTAAAACCCCTTTTGTGTTAAACAACCATCTGCTTAGCATCCAACTATAATGTAATGCTACCATGTGTTATATTACAATTACCCTAAGAATTGTAATTACTACTGTTTTTTTGGCAGTTTAACAAGGTGCAATCTGGAAGGCTATGTGTTGCTATGGATAACAAAAATATCAATTTTATGTCTGAAATAAAAAGCATCCAGTTTTATAGCTGTTCAGTTGTTAAGTCTGCCATAAAGATGAATCACTGCAGTACACTTCCAAGAGGGAAGGGATTCCTGATTCAGTGGGACATCTTCTCTTATACACACTGAGTTTTTAGAACTGTAGGGTTCTTTGGACAACTGTTATTATAGATTTTAATGCGTCAACAGCTTAAATGGCCATTAAACAACTCTTGCTTTTTGTGTAAACATTGTGATGGTCCCACACTCCCTAGAGATGCCAAAAAAGCAAATTCTGTTAGCAAATCTGTTAACCAGTTTAGGCAATTTGAATAATTTAAAAAAAAAAAAAAAAAACAGGTTACAAATGTTGCAAGTTTACAAGTTTACACAAATGCAAGAGGTGTTTCATTTCCCTTCAATACATAATGGCCTAGATTATAAGTGGAGCAATACATTTTTTTATCACTCATGAGCGTTTACTGCACTCAAGGTAAAACATTAACGCCCTTAAGTTTGCGTCAGTATTACAAGTTGAAAATAAAAGTTTAGCGTGTAAGGACTACTGGCATCATGACCATGATATTCCAGTGAGTAGAGCAGCAGTGTCCACTGGTTAATGCAAATGCAGGTGCAAACAAGAATTCACTGCTTGCTCTCCAGAGCACTTTCTTAATAATTCTCACATTTATTCAGGCTTGCTTCGGGCAGTATACCCTTAGTCATGCCATCACTTGGCATGACTAAGGGTATAGACGTTTATAGAGTGTGCTAAAGATAGCCTTTTTAAATTATCGCTCACACGCTAACCCGAAACTGCATTAGATCAACAGCACTAAAGCTGAAGGTGCTTTAGGAAGACTTAGGAATTTCTATTAAAAACACATACAAACATATTAAGTTAATTAAAGATGATATTGTATATTTCAAGGTATTTTACTGGGAAGGGCTCAAAAGTGTATATATATTTATGTGTATATATGTGTTTATATGCATGAATGTGTGTGTGTGTGTGTGTGTGTGTGTATATATATATATATATATATATATATATATATATATAGTAGGTATGGATTTGCACTCTCCCTACTGACTTATTCCAGAAAACTGCCAGGGTGTTAGGTATAGTAAAATACAAAAAGCAATACAGACCGCACTCGATGGATTCATAAAGTGTGATGGTGACGTTGATGGTGACGTTACCAGAAGTATATGACAATACAAGCATTCAAAGGCAAACAGGCCTCTCCCCCTGTGAAAATTGTGCTTATACTGTTGCAATGACAACCCCCATAAACACAGCACATAAAAATAATGCCTAGCGAATTTGATGCATTAGTAATGATCTTTATATGCTTATGGAAGCAACAATGTAACACATGCATTTGACCAAAAAGTTAAACATGATATATAACAAGAATAATGCCTAGGCATTTTGATACATTGTACAAAATATTGGCCTTTCTGTCCTATATACTAAACTACAGACATAATGAGCGCCCGACTTCATCATCTAACCCAATGCTAAATTCAGCTCAAATATATTACATTTTCCCTGAAATGTATGCACATACAATGGTTAAGCGCAGTGTATATTGTTAATATTGGCCACAAGAATATGCTAGTCGTGTGCTACATTTAGAATACCGCCACCTCACTGCATTGGTTAGCCGCACACTGATGTGAATACAAGACGACTGAAATGCCCACTATTGACATGACGGCAAGAAGGTGAGTTTTACAATACTGTTCCCGGCATATGTAATTGGCTGTTTGCTGGCAAGCCCCTTTCGGGGATGGGGTGGAAGAATAACACAGATTTGTCATAGCATTGGCGTACACCCATAGGGGGTGGCTCTAGTCATTACCATACACAGTAGAGTGGATAAAGTCTTCACACCATATTCTACATCTATACGATTTATGAATCATTTTAAATTAAATGAGTATTAGTGATTATAACACATGGCACTCACATGTAATTAGTATATTACGGCAGTATGCACCAGAATGCTAGCAATGATGATGTAATTATAGCAATTTCTTGGTACAACACTTATGAAGTTAGAGGTGATATTGATCAGCATCTAGGATGTTATTGTTCTGAAACAGGACTCTAACATATAGGAATATGATACTCACTACAGCGTGAGATAATTATTAGCACACAATATTCACTTGCTTTGTATGGTTTGTTGTTTTAACTCTTTGTTTATGGGGTTTTCATGACAACAGATTGAACACAATTTTCACAGAGGGAGGGGTCTATTAGCATTGAAATTCCTGTATTTCCATACACTTCTAGTTACTCTGAAGAAGGGGAGTCTATCCCTGAAACATCACCGTTAATAAAGGATCGATGCACTTTATGAAGGCCAGCAAGTGCGGTCTGTATTGCTTTTTATATATGTATGTGTGTGTGTATATCTATCTATATATATATACATATATATATATATATATATATATATATATATATATAAATACTGGGAAGGGCTCATATGTATGTATGTATATACAGTATATATATATATATATATATATATATGTGTGTGTGTGTTTGTGTGTAAATATATATATATATAATATTTAGCAAATTTGCGATATGCATTGAAAATAATGCGTGCACTAGAGCAATGTCGGACACGCAAAACCTCTGGTAAACCTGTTTTACTACGGACTTGTAAAATCAAGTTGTGCTCAAATTTTAGTGCATTCCAGCGATACTGCCTATCACATCCTGCACTAGCATTACTGCGCCCCTTGTAATCTGGACCATAGTTGCTATGTATTAAACAGTATTAAAGAGTATCACAATGGTGTTACATTTTAGGTTGCCTAAGGGTGATGGGGGAAAATAGACATGGACTCCTTTCTTAGACATAGATTTGGAGTTTGGCGTTAGCCGTGAAAACCAGCGTTAGAGGCTCCTAACGCTGGTTTTAGGCTACCACCGGTATTTGGAGTCACTCAAAATAGGGTCTAACGCTCACTTTTCAGCCGCGACTTTTCCATACCGCAGATCCCCTTACGTCAATTGCGTATCCTATCTTTTCAATGGGATTTTTCTAACTCCGGTATTTAGAGTCGTTTCTGAAGTGAGCGTTAGACATCTAACGACAAAACTCCAGCCGCAGGAACAAAGTCAGTAGTTAAGAGCTTTCTGGGCTAACGCCGGTTTCTAAAGCTCTTAACTACTGTACTCTAAAGTACACTAACACCCATAAACTACCTATGTACCCCTAAACCGAGGTCCCCCCACATCGCCGACACTCGAATAAATTTTTTTAACCCCTAATCTGCCGACCGCCACCTACGTTATCCTTATGTACCCCTAATCTGCTCCCCCTAACACCGCCTACCCCTGTATTATATTTATTAACCCCTAATCTGCCCCCCTCAACGTCGCCTCCATCTGCCTACACTTATTAACCCCTAATCTGCCGACCGCAAAACGCCGCCACCTACGTTATCCTTATGTACCCCTAATCTGCTGCCCCTAACACCGCCGACCCCTATATTATATTTACTAACCCCTAATCTGCCCCCCTCAACGTCGCCTCCACCTGCCTACACTTATTAACCCCTAATCTGCTGAGCGGACCTGAGCACTACTATAATAAAGTTATTAACCCCTAATCCGCCTCACTAACCCTATAATAAATAGTATTAACCCCTAATCTGCCCTCCCTAACATCGCCGACACGTAACTTCAATTATTAACCCCTAATCTGCCGACTGGAGCTCACCGCTACTCTAATAATAATTAACCCCTAAAGCTAAGTCTAACCCTAGCACTAACACCCCCCTAAGTTAAATATAATTTACATCTAACAAAATTAATTAACTCTTATTAAATAAATTATTCCTATTTAAAGATAAATACTTACCTGTAAAATAAATCCTAATATAGCTACAATATAAATTATAATTATATTATAGCTATTTTAGGATTAATATTTATTTTACAGGTAACTTTGTATTTATTTTAACCAGGTACAATAGCTATTAAATAGTTAAGAACTATTTAATAGCTAAAATAGTTAAAATAATTACAAAATTACCTGTAAAATAAATACTAACCTAAGTTACAATTAAACCTAACACTACACTATCAATAAATTAATTAAATAAACTACCTACAATTACCTACAATTAACCTAACACTACACTATCAATAAATTAATTAACCCTTTAAGGACACAGCTTTCAGTTTGCTCAATTGTTTTATGACGGAAAAATTCCGTCATATGTCCTTAAGAGGTTAAATACAATTCCTACAAATAAATACAATTAAATAAACTAGCTAAAGTACAAAAAATAAAAAAGAACTAAGTTACAAAAAATAAAAAAATATTTACAAACATAAGAAAAATATTACAACAATTTTAAACTAATTACACCTACTCTAAGCCCCCTAATAAAATAACAAAGACCCCCAAAATAAAAAAATGCCCTACCCTATTCTAAATTACTAAAGTTCAAAGCTCTTTAACCTTACCAGCCCTGAACAGGGCCCTTTGCGGGGCATGCCCCAAGAAGTTCAGCTCTTTTGCCTGTAAAAAAAAACATACAATACCCCCCCCAACATTTACAATCCACCACCCACATACCCCTAATCTAACCCAAACCCCCCTTAAATAAACCTAACACTAAGCCCCTGAAGATCTTCCTACCTTATCTTCACCCTGCCAGGTTCACCGATCCGTCCTGAAGAGCTCCTCCGATGTCCTGATCCAAGCCCAAGCGGGGGGCTGAAGAGGTCCATGATCCGGCTGAAGTCTTCATCCAAGCGGGAGCTGAAGAGGTCCATGATCCGGATGAAGTCTTCATCCAAGCGGGAGCTGAAGAGGTCCATGATCCGGATGAAGTCTTCTATCAACTGCATCTTCAATCTTCTTTCTTCCGGATCCATCTTGCAGACCTCCGCCGCGGAACATCCTCTTCTCCCGACGCCTACTAGCCAAATGACGGTTCCTTTAAGGGACGTCATCCAAGATGGCGTCCCTCGAATTCCGATTGGCTGATAGGATTCTATCAGCCAATCGGAATTAAGGTAGGAATATTCTGATTGGCTGATGGAATCAGCCAATCGGAATCAAGTACAATCCGATTGGCTGATCCAATCAGCCAATCAGATTGAGCTCGCATTCTATTGGCTGATCGGAACAGCCAATAGAATGCGAGCTCAATCTGATTGGCTGATTGGATCAGCCAATCGGATTGAACTTGATTCTAATTGGCTGACTCCATCAGCCAATCAGAATATTCCTACCTTGTTCAGAGGAGCATTGCCTGGTATTTCGGGGCTGGACTGTCCTTACTTGGCACAACTGGGCTAAAAGAGGCTGCTCCTAGGTGGTAACTCGACATAGAACAAGCTACTGAAGCTACTGAGCTGTTGTTCGTTCCTGGTAAAGCGCTTCTCTCTTTGTATGCATTCCAGCGATACTGCCTATCACATCCTGCACTAGCATTACTGCGCCACTTGTAATCTGGACCATTGTTGTTATGTATTAAAGAGTATCACAATGGTGTTACATTTTATTCTACTTAAAGGGAAAGTCAAAATAAAACGTTCAAAGTTCCAATAGAGTATGTAATGTTTTAGAAACTTTTCCAGCTACTTCTGCTGTCAAATGTACTTTGTTTTCTTGGTATCCTTTCTTTGAAAGCATACCTAAATAGTCTAAGGATCAGCAATGCACTAGTTTGAGCTAGATGTTGTAAGGGAATGGTACAGTTAAAGACAATTCTTACAATTTACATGGCATAGTATTCCCTTGCAATTAAATGTTACATAGTTCTGCTAATCTCCGGATGTGTGCTCTTAGTTTTTTCTCAAACGTTTAGTTAGTAACTAATCAAAGACAGAGTAGTAGGGGATACAGTGAGGAAAAGCTGTTCCAGTTGATTCAACCTGGGCTGAGCTGCTGATTGACTAACCATAATATGTACATCTCTATATAATCAATGATTTATAATTGGTTTAATTATTAAACGGAGTGTGATTTATTCACAAATAAAAGATTGAGCAAAGTGTAACCAAGTAATTGCATATTTTACTGCTTTGTTAGAATCATCGAGTCTATGTTATCTATCTATGTTAGCATTGATTGTTGTAAATAATAACCATTTGGAATAAAATAATAATGATTAGTAGCTTCATATATATATATATATATATATATATATATATATATATATATATATATATATATATATATATATATATATATGCCTCTTGTCATTGGCTCACCAGTTGTGTTACAAACTTTTAGCTTCACATACAGAAGAAGAAAAACAAACACATTCTTTGCCAGTACTTTCATAATAAGAAAGCCCAACTATTCACAAATCTAATCAGTGAAGGGTATAGAGGAAATCATAAACAAACTACTTACAATCTGATCTGTTAAAGGTGGCAGAACAATTTGTTTCTCTATCCTATTAAGCACCAATTTCCATAGCTCTTTCAAAACACGTTTTAGAACAGTCTTCTCACATATTTTTGCTGAGACGGATAATCTGAAATAAAGCAAAATATTTAACAATGAAAATCTCATTAGATAGAGATCCTCTCCACAGTTAAGTACAAAGTAACAAAATGAACAAAAGAAAATTCATCAGTAATACTGAAATATCTACTTTTTGTTAATTGTCACTATTTCTTAAAAGGATCTTGCTATGATTGTGTAAATGGAGCAAACATGACAGGGGAACTTTATTAAAAGCAATTTTCCATTCCTCACTGATAAGCAAAATCTTTTTATTTATGCTAGAAGCTGTTGTGTTTGCAGTTGTATACAATCTACAGTATTTCAGTCACATGATTTTTACCCATACTGCAGACTTAGCCATCAACCATTATGCAATCTGTATAGAATGTATGCAGACAACACTTGTCACTTTTCATAATAATGAGGGTGATCCTCGTCTAGCAAGTACAGGAAAGTATAGTAGACAAGTCTTTTAAAAGTAATAAAGTAATGTGTCTGCTCCCATTGGTGGTTGGACATTTTAACAAGGTTATCAAGAAGGTCGCCAACAGCTCCATTATATATGCAGAAAAAAAGGTTATTGCATTGAATGAAGCTTGTATGAGCGGCTTGTGCATCTATAGTATCCAGCACACATACAAACACACATATACACACATACACACACATATATATATATATATATATATATATATATATATATATATATATATATATATGCATGTGTGTTGTGTATTTGATTTATAGGAACAGTCTTCTTGAACATGTTTATTGGTTTATTTTTAAAAAATAGATAATCCCTTTATTTCCCATTCCATAGTTTTGCATAATAAGCACTGTTGTATTATTATCATTTTTACCTCTGTGATTATCTTGTATCTAAGTCTCTGCAGACTGCCACCTTATCTCAGCTCTTTTGACAGACATTTTAGCCAGTCAGTGCTGACTCATAACTAACTCCATGGAAGTAAGCACAATGTTATCTATATGACACACATGAACTACCAGTGTCTAACTGTGACAACTGTCACAATGCACTGAGAAAGAGGCAGCCTTCAAGGGCCTAGAAATTAGCATATAAGCCTACAATGTTTAGCTTTCAAAAAAGAATACCAAAATAACAAAGCAAATTTGATGATAAAAGTAAAATGGAACGTTGTTTAAAATTGCATGACATATCTGAATCATGAAAGTTTAATTTTCACTAGACTGTCCGTTTAAGTGATAATCTTTTGGCTTTAGTTGGTACTCAAGCTGATATTTAATAAAAGTTTTAACATCCACAATAAAGCAAATAGTAGGGATTAACTAATGTTCAATACCTGTCATTTTATGTATTATCTCTAAAATATATGCTAGCAGCCATATCAGTTCAGGCCGGAAATGTTTATGGATCTAAAGCACTTGTTTTCCTCACAGAACAATTTTGTGAAACGGTACATTTTCATGTCAGGAATAGAACTTTGGAAGCCATCATTATTATTTAAGCATTGTGAATAATATGATATCTACTGGCACTAAACGTTATTACTAAAAACAAATTAACAGTGGAGTGGAGTGAGCTATGTGAAACAGTGAAACATTTAACTTAAAGGGACACTGAACCCACATTTTTTCTTTTGTGATTCAGATAAAGCATGCAATTTTAAGCAACTTTCTAATTTACTCCTATTATCAAATTTTCTTCATTCTCTTGGTATTTATATTTGAAAAGCAAGAATGTAAGTTTAGATGACGGCCCATTTTTTGCGAACAACCTGGGTAGTTCTTGCTGATTGGTGGATTCATTTAACCGACCAATAGACAAGTGCTGTCCAGGGTTCTGAACCAAAAATAGCTTAGATGCCTTCTTTTTCAAATAAAGATAGCAAGAGAATGAAGAAAAAATGATAATAGGAGTAAATTATAAAGTTGATTAAAATTGCATGCTCTATCTGAATCACAAAAGAAAAAATTTGGGTTCAGTGTCCCTTTAAAGAATTATATATATACCTTACGCAATTTTTCAAAAATATATGATGCTAGTAAAGAATATTAGTTATAGGGAAGCTAAAGTAATTTTTATTGATCCATCTAAAACATAATTTCTTTCATGTAATTAGCAAGAGTCCATGAGCTAGTGACGTATGGGATATACATTCCTACCAGGAGGGGCAAAGTTTCCCAAACTCAAAATGCCTATAAATACACCCCTCACCACACCCACAAATCAGTTTTTACAAACTTTGCCTCCTGTGGAGGTGGTGAAGTAAGTTTGTGCTAGATTCTACGTTGATATGCGCTCCGCAGCAGGTTAGAGTCCGGTTTTCCTCTCAGCGTGCAGTGAATGTCAGAGGGATGTGAAGAGAGTATTGCCTATTTGAATTCAATGATCTCCTTCTACGGGGTCTATTTCATAGGTTCTCTGTTATCGGTCGTAGAGATTCATCTCTTACCTCCCTTTTCAGATCGACGATATACTCTTATATATACCATTACCTCTACTGATTCTCGATTCCATACTGGTTTGGCTTTCTACTACATGTAGATGAGTCTCCTGGGGTAAGTAAGTCTTATTTTTGTGACACTCTAAGCTATGGTTGGGCACTTTTATATAAAGTTCTAAACATTTGTATTTAAACATTTATTTGCCTTGATTCAGGATGTTCAATATTCCTTATTTCAGACAGTCAGTTTCATTATTTGGGATAATGCATTTGAATAATCAATTTTTTTGCTTACCTTAAAATTTGACTTTTTTCCCTGTGGGCTGTTAGGCTCGCGGGGGCTGAAAATGCTTCATTTTATTGCGTCATTCTTGGCGCGGACTGTTTTGGCGCAAAAAATTTTCTTTGTTATTTCCGGCGTCATACTTGTCACCGGAAGTTGCATCATTTTTGACGTTTTTTGCGCCAAAAGTGTCGGCGTTACCGGATGTGGCGTCATTTTTGGCGCCAAAAGCATTTAGGCACCAAATAATGTGGGCGTCTTTTTTGGCGCTAAAAAATATGGGCGTCATTATTGTCTCCACATTATTTAAGTCTCTTTGTTTATTGCTTCTGGTTGCTAGAAGCTTGTTCACTGGCATTTTTTCCCATTCCTGAAACTGTCATTTAAGGAATTTGATCAATTTTGCTTTATATGTTGTTTTTTCTATTACATATTGCAAGATGTCCCAGATTGACCCTGAATCAGAAGATACTTCTGGAAAATCGCTGCCTGCGGCTGGATCTACCAAAGTTAAGTGTATTTGCTGTAAACTTGTGGTATCTGTTCCTCCAGCTGTTTGTAATGAATGCCATGACAAACTTGTTAATGCAGATATTTCCTTTAGTAATGTTACATTACCTGTTGTTGTTCCATCAACATCTAATACTCAGAGTGTTCCTGTTAACGTAAGAGATTTTGTTTCTAAATCCATTAAGAAGGCTATGTCTGTTATTCCTCCTTCTAGTAAACGTAAAAGGTCTTTTAAAACTTCTCATTTTTCAGATTAATTTTTAAATGAACATCATCATTCTGATTCTGATAATGATTCCTCTGGTTCAGAGGATTCTGTTTCAGAGGTTGATGCTGACAAATCTTCATATTTGTTCAAAATGGAATTTATTCGTTCTTTACTTAAAAAAGTCTTAATTGCATTAGAAATAGAGGATTCTGGTCCTCTTGATACTAAATCTAAACGTTTAAATAAGGTTTTTAAATCTCCTGTAGTTATTCCAGAAGTTTTTCCTGTCCCTGATGCTATTTCTGAAGTAATCTCCAGGGAATGGAATAATTTGGGTAATTCATTTACTCCTTCTAAACGTTTTAAGCAATTATATCCTGTGCCATCTGACAGATTAGAGTTTTGGGACAAAATCCCTATGGTTGATGGGGCTATCTCTACTCTTGCTAAGCGTACTACTATTCCTACGGCAGATAGTACTTCCTTTAAGGATCCTTTAGATAGGAAGATTGAATCCTTTCTAAGAAAAGCTTACTTATGTTCAGGTAATCTTCTTAGACCTGCTATATCTTTAGCGGATGTTGCTGCAGCTTCAACTTTTTGGTTAGAAGCTTTAGCGCAACAAGTAACAGATCATAATTCTCATAGCATTGTTAATCTTCTTCAACATGCTAATAATTTTATTTGTGATGCCATCTTTGATATCATTAGGGTTGATGTCAGGTATATGTCTCTAGCTATTTTAGCTAGAAGAGCTTTATGGCTTAAAACTTGGAATGCTGATATGTCTTCTAAGTCAACTTTGTTTTTCCTTTCTTTCCAGGGTAATAAATTATTTGGTTCACAGTTGGATTTTACAGTATTATTTCAACTGTTACTGGAGGGAAAGGAACTTTTTTACCACAGGATAAAAAATCTAAAGGTAAATTTAGGTCTAATAATCATTTTCGTTCCTTTCGTCACAATAAGGAACAAAAGCCTGATCCTTCCCCTACAGGAGCGGTATCAGTTTGGAAACCATCCCCAGTCTGGAATAAATCCAAGCCTTTTAGAAAGCCAAAGCCAGCTCCCAAGTCCACATGAAGGTGCGGCCCTCATTCCAGCCCAGCTGGTAGGGGGCAGATTACGATTTTTCAAAGAAATTTGGATCAATTCAATTCACAATCTTTGGATTCAGAACATTGTTTCAGAAGGGTACAGAATAGGCTTCAAGATAAGGCCTCCTGCAAGAAGATTTTTTTCTTTCCCGTGTCCCAGTAAATCCAGTGAAGGCTCAAGCATTTCTGAAATGTTTTTCAGATCTAGAGTTGGCTGGAGTAATTATGCCAGTTCCAGTTCTGGAACAGGGGCTGGGGTTTTACTCAAATCTCTTCATTGTACCAAAAAAGGAGAATTCCTTCAGACCAGTTCTGGATTTAAAAATATTGAATCATTATGTAAGGATACCAACATTCAAAATGGTAACTATAAGGACTATTCTGCCTTTTGTTCAGCAAGGGCATTATATGTCCACAATAGATTTACAGGATGCATATCTGCATATTCATCCAGATCACTATCAGTTTCTGAGATTCCCTTTCCTACAAGCATTACCAGTTTGTGGCTCTGCCGTTTGGCCTAGCAATAGCTCCAAGGATTTTTACAAAGGTTCTCAGTGCCCTTCTGTCTGTAATCAGAGAACAGGGTATTGTGGTATTTCCTTATTCGGACGATATCTTGGTACTTGCTCAGTCTTCACATTTAGCAGAATCTCATACGAATCAACTTGTATTGTTTCTTCGAGATCATGGTTGGAGGATCAATTTACCGAAAAGTTAATTGATTCCTCAGACAAGGGTAACCTTTTTAGGTTTCGAGATAGATTCAGTGTCCATGACTCTCTCTCTGACAGACAAGAGACGTCTAAAATTGGTTTCAGCTTGTCGAAACCTTCAGTCTCAATCATTCCCTTCGGTAGCCTTATGCATGGAAATTCTAGGTCTTATGACTGCTGCATCGGACGCGATCCCCTTTGCTTGTTTTCACATGCGACCTCTTCAGCTTTGTATGCTGAACCAGTGGTGCAGGGATTATACAAAGATATCGCAATTGATATCTTTAAAACCGATTGTACGACACTCTCTGACGTGGTGGACAGATCACCATCGTTTAGTTCAGGGGGCTTCTTTTGTTCTTCCAACCTGGACTGTGATTTCAACAGATGCAAGTCTGACAGGTTGGGGAGCTGTTTGGGGGTCTCTGACAGCACAAGGGGTTTGGGAATCTCAGGAGGTGAGATTACCAATCAATATTTTGGAACTCCGTGCAATTTTCAGAGCTCTTCAGTCGTGGCCTCTTCTAAAGAGAGAGTCGTTCATTTCTTTTCAGACAGACAATGTCACAACTGTGGCATATATCAATCATCAAGGAGGGACTCACAGTCCTCTGGCTATGAAAGAAGTATCTCGAATACTGGTATGGGTGGAATCCAGCTCCTGTCTAATTTCTGCGGTTCATATCCCAGGTATATACAATTGGGAAGCGGATTATCTCAGTCGCCAAACGTTACATCCGGGAGAATGGTCTCTTCACCCAGAGGTATTTCTTCAGATTGTTCAAATGTGGGGACTTCCAGAAATAGATCTGATGGCTTCTCATCTAAACAAGAAGCTTCCCAGGTATCTGTCCAGATCCAGGGATCCTCAGGCGGAAGCAGTGGATGCATTGTCACTTCCTTGGAAGTATCATCCTGCCTATATCTTTCCGCCTCTAGTTCTTCTTCCAAGAGTAATTTCCAAAACTCTGAAGGAATGCTCGTTTGTTCTGCTGGTGGCTCCAGCATGGCCTCACAGGTTTTGGTATGCGGATCTTGTCCGGATGGCCACTTGCCAACCGTGGACTCTTCCGTTAAGACCAGACCTTCTGTCGCAAGTTCCTTTTTTCCATCAGGATCTCAAATCCTTAAATTTGAAGGTATGGAGATTGAACGCTTGATTCTCAGTCAAAGAGGTTTCTCTGACTCTGTGATTAATACTATGTTACAGGCTCGTAAATCTGTATCTAGGAAGATATATTATCGAGTCTGGAAGATTTACATTTCTTGGCGTCTTTCTCATCATTTTTCCTGGCATTCTCTGCTCTTTCTGTTCTTTTTCACAGAAAGATTGCTAATCTTCCTGATATTCATTGTTTTGTACAAGCTTTGGTTTGTATAAAACCTGTTATTAAGTCAATTTCTCCTCCTTGGAGTTTGAATTTGGTTCTGGGGGCTCTTCAAGCTCCTCCGTTTGAACCTATGCATTCACTGGACATTAAATTACTTTCTTGGAAAGTTTTGTTTCTTTTGGCCATCTCTTCGGCTAGAAGAGTTTCTGAATTATCTGCTCTTTCTTGTGAGTCTCCTTTTCTGATTTTTCATCAGGATAAGGCGGTGTTGCGAACTTCTTTTAAATTTTTACCTAAGGTTGTGAATTCTAACAACATTAGTAGAGAAATTGTGGTTCCTTCATTGTGTACTAATCCTAAGAATTCTAAGGCGAGATCATTGCATTCTTTGGATGTAGTTAGAGCTTTGAAATATTATGTTGAAGCTACTAAGAATTTCCGAAAGACTTCCAGTCTATTTGTTATCTTTTCCGGTTCTAGGAAAGTTCAGAAGGCCTCTGCCATTTCTTTGGCGTCTTGGTTGAAATCTTTAATTCATCATGCTTATGTCGAGTCGGTTAAAACTCCGCCTCAAAGGATTACAGCTCATTCTACTAGGTCAGTTTCTACTTCCTGGGCATTTTAGGAATGAAGTTTCGGTTGATCAGATTTGCAAAGCAGCAACTTGGTCTTCTTTGCATACTTTTACTAAATTCTACCATTTTGATGTGTTTTCTTCTTCTGAAGCAGTTTTTGGTAGAAAAGTTCTTCAGGCAGCTGTTTCAGTTTGATTCTTCTGCTTATAATTTCATTTTTTTTCATTATAAGATTTAAACTTTATTTTGGGTGTGGATTATTTTCAGCGGAATTGGCTGTCTTTATTTTATCCCTCCCTCTCTAGTGACTCTTGCGTGGAAGATCCACATCTTGGGTATTCATTATCCCATACATCACTAGCTCATGGACTCTTGCTAATTACATGAAAGAAAACATAATTTATGTAAGAACTTACCTGATAAATTCATTTCTTTCATATTAGCAAGAGTCCATGAGGCCCACCCTTTTTGTGGTGGTTATGATTTTTTTGTATAAAGCACAATTATTCTAATTCCTTATTTTTTATGCTTTCGCACTTTTTGTCTTATCACCCCACTTCTTGGCTATGCGTTAAACTGATTTGTGGGTGTGGTGAGGGGTGTATTTATAGGCATTTTGAGGTTTGGGAAACTTTGCCCCTCCTGGTAGGAATGTATATCCCATACGTCACTAGCTCATGGACTCTTGCTAATATGAAAGAAATGAATTTATCAGGTAAGTTCTTACATAAATTATGTTATTTTAAAATATATTGCACTTTTGTATTTTTTTTTAAAAATAAATGTTCTTTTGCTGAGAAAAAAACAGCTTGTTTTTATGTAGTGTGTCACTGTCAAAAAGCAGAGCTGTGTGGGATTTGCTAGTCAGCAAATTAGCTTTTTACTTCACAAAACTATTCTGCAGCAGCATAAACTTTCTGTCAGTTTATACATCAAAATAAATATCAAACTGGGCCTTTTTTGTATCAAACTTGGTTCTTTCTTATGCATTACAGAAATGTGAAGATTTTAATATCCATTAACATGTACCAATTTGAAGATCTTTAATGAACAAATGGTGTGAACAAATTTGCAAATCATCAATATTTTTGACATTTTATGCTTAGGGTTGGGCATTAGGGTTGGCAATCAGGAACAAAGGTTAGAATTTGGGTTTTGATTAATATCACAGGATAAACCCTTAAGACGTCAGAGAAAGCTGTAATGCAATGTGAAGCAATGTGTTGCTGATCTCACGGGCTTTGAAAGAGTTGAATAAAATGTTTCCACAACTATGATGATGTTAAAGGTACATTTTTGTAGCGAAGATCCCCCCCCCAAAAAAAAACACATTGTTGGCACATGTAAAATATTTATACCAATTTAGCAGTAGCAGTTTCACCTCTTTAAACTACAAACAGGGTTTCTATCAATGTACAAACAGGTCAGACTTCATAAAAGCAAGGCCAAAATATGAAGCAAATACAATTTAGGTGTTATCTTTAACCCGTCCTAACTGAAAACATAGTTAAGTATTGGGCAGTAACACAGGTTTATGAGTTGAACATAGACAATTAAAGGGACACTGAACCCAAATTTTTTCTTTTATGATTCAGATAGAGCATACAATTTAAGCAACTTTCTAATTTACTATTATCAAATTTTCTTCGTTTTCTTGCTATCTTTATTTGAAAAAAAGGCATATAAGCTATTTTTTTTGTTCAGTACACTGGATAGCACTTGTTTAATGGTAGGTGAATGTATCCACCAATCAGCAAGAACAACCCAGGTTGTTCACCAAAAATGGGCCAGCATCTAAACTCACATTCTTTTATTTCAAATAAAGATACCAAGAGAATGAAGACAATTTGATAACAGCAGTAAATTAGAAAGTTGCTTAAAATTGCATGCTCTAGCTGAATCATGAAATAAAAAATTTGGGTTCAGTGTCCCTTTAATTTGATTTACAAATACAAATTATGATGTGGCTAGTCATATTATTAGATTTAAATAAGGTTTCCCTTGAATGTGCTTTTGAAAATGCCTCAGGGTAATTTATTTTAACTTAGAGGCATATTTTACACAAACTTGGCGATGAACTTAGGTCATGCAAAGAAGCTGACTGGTGTACGGACACAATCCAGTGACGTGACGTGACTGATATTTGTCAAATTTTATTGTACAGAGATTTTCAATGTAAATGGTGCAAGAATGAGCTGCCTTAACAAGTGCATCCTACATTTCTGTAAGTGCCTGTTAAAAAGGATGATTTTAGACCATTGAAGCAATATTTAGCGCTGTAGTTATTAAAATTGTAATGAAGTACTCAGAGATAATGGATATGATGTCATGTGATCTAAAATACCATATTGTTATACTATGTAGACTAACGTTTGCTTATTAATTTATGCAGAGCTGTTTTTTTAATGGTTTACACTGCAGTTACTACTCTTTTTATGGGCCTATATCTGAGGTTTTATGTATACATTATATAAGTACTTATGGATACTTAAAGACTTTGAGTTGAACCATTATTGGAACCGACATACTGACGTTTTATCCAGGAAATCCATGAGTGGCCGCAGTACGATCTCAGCATCTATTGCTGCATTGTTTCTGTTGGCGGTTGCATTTCCATTCCCTCTCATCTGATTTAATTCCATACTCATTTGCCTTACACATTCCTCTATGACACTTTGGAAGCTGAAACAATAAAAATATTAAATAAAGAGTTGAGGAAATATTTATAGAAATGAATGTCAAGGAAACTAAAGAGATAAAATTAAGATATACGTAATTTTGTATCACTATAGTTTTACACACAACATAATATAGATAGATATATAGATAGATAGATAGATAGATAGATAGATAGATAGATAGATATATAGGATATATAAATGATAGGTAGATAAATAGATGAATAGATACATTTTAGATAGATAGATAATTGATAGATGATAGATAATAGGTAGATACATTAGATATTTAAATTATATATACATAGATGAATCGGTACATTTTAGATATATAGATAAATGATTGATTGATAAATGATAGATAAATAGATAGATAAAAAGATACATTTTAGAAAGATAAATGATTGATAGATAGATAGATAGATAGATAGATAGATAGATAGATAGATAGATAGATAGATGCCAAAAAAGAGTTTGCTTTTAACAGTAAGTATATTTCTGTGAATCTGGTCAGATATAATCATCCTACCTTGCAGCAAATGTACAACTCAGTTCATCAAGCACTCCACTCAGCTTTACTTGGAGTTCTTTAAGCATGGCACTTGCATCAAGATCCAGCTGAAGAAAAGAATAGTTATATTAACTATAGATGTCTACAATACAAACCAAACTTGTATTTAATAAAAATATTTGCCTATTAAAACAAAAACACTAACAAATAATTGTCCTATTCATATCTACTAGAAGAGTTGTGCAAAAGAACAACTATTACAGCTCAGATGATTTTTGGATTTATTCTAATCTAATAGATCGTCAGTGGTTTAATTTAATAACACAAATATGGTATTAAAGGACAAGCTGGTTAAACACTTGAGAACTTAAAAGAAACAGTCGTTTTACTACATTTTTAAAAGGTGGGTTTTTTTGGGGTTTTTTGCAGGTTATTTACATGCATTTATTGAAGCAAAAGATACACTGCCATAGCCAAAATCAGACAAAATGGCTAATTGATTTAAAATTTACCTTGACAACTTAATCTCTGTTTATGACATGTAAAAATAACTAGGTACCATTTTTATAACCTTATATTTAAACCTATTTAAGAATCCTTCACTACAATTATAATTGAACATTCTGATTATCATATTTAAACTGTGTGGAAAATGTTTAATTTACAAGTGGGATTTGAGCTATATATTAGCATGAGAATAATATGTACATATATATTTATGTGACTTATTTATATCTTAAATAAAAAAGTGCAATATAGTCTCCATAAATAATGGGACCTACCACATGCCAACTTTAAAGCCTGTTCCCCTTATTTTATAGGACAGTTATAAATGAGTTACAATATCAATGAGATAACAATCTAAAAGTGTTTAATGTCTCTTTAAACCGGTAAACAATTGTAAAAGAAATGTAAAACGAGCAAACATTTTATCATTGGAAAAACTCCATTGCAATTAGTCTTGTCTTGCCACTTGAAAGAGGAACAAGTGTTTTGAAAATGTCAAGGCTGCTGAGTCAGAAAATCATAATACTGAAAAAGGAGTCTAATAGATTTAAATGCTGTTGTTGAATACAATTTAATACTGGAGTTGTCACAATGCAAATCCCTCTGACAAACACATGATCATTTGGATGTCCATAGAAGTTCTTAATAAACTGGAAGGATTTTACATTTGAAAGCCCAAGGAAAAACATGCAAGGCTATATAGCATTATAAGTGCATGTTATAAATAATTCCTCGTCACATTCTGAAAATGCACTGTGCTTTCAAACTGTAACCAACAACTTTGGCATTTTATCCTTCCTTCCTTACTTGATTCCTACTAAGACCTCTATTTTCTCTGGTACTTCTGTGAGTGACCACATACTAGGGAAATACACTCAAATCCTATTGCTGTAAAGCAGAATTCAAGCTTGGTATAGTGTGCACTAAATGAGGTCATTTTGTAAACAATGGACTACAGAAAGTATGACAATGCATGGTCAGAATTACTTTTAAAGTAAAGAAGTGATGCTGACAAAACTAATAGCATTCTAAAGAATGAACATTTAAATATAAATTTAATATAATAAAATCATGCGCTCGAAATTTTATTATGAGACCTACTCAAATAACAAAAATAGTCAATCACAACAATGGGTTACAGAACAGGGTAACATGGTATGCTAGGAACACAAAAAAGCCCAACTATTTATATTTTTTCATCTTTTCATAGGTGAAAGATTTCAGTGTTGTGAGTGATGATGATACTTCTATATAATGCAAATATATTATTGTCCTAGGCTGTGCAATACAAGAGGAAGGCCACATAGACAGAACTATGTATTCAAGATTGTCGGTTTCGATGCAAATATGATCATGAAAATGACAATATTGTTGGCTTACTTATAAAAAATGCATTCAAATCTGTGTTGAATAATAAAGGTTGAATGACTGATTCAAGTTATTTATGAAGCCATATAAGAGTATAATTTGTATGAACATCTTTGCTTCAAAAATTATGAGTGTGTTTGTGCATGCTTTGAAAACAAAATAATGCTCAGATGGGGAATTCAAAGCAGTATAAAGCCAGTGGAAGAAAGCAGTTTACTAGCCAAGTTTTAAATTATATTTTGAATGCATTAGAATGCAAACGATCAGGTTGATTGACACTCCCTGCTAGTAAATCTGCAGGGGGCAGCATTGCACAAGCAGTTCACCAGAACTGCTTGTGCAATGTTAAATAGCTGTCGGCATTCAACGATGTCTGGCGGACATGATACGTTACAGTGTATCATGTCTGCCAGACATTGATAAATCAGCCCTAATGTGTTTACCGTGTTTAATTTAGAAACCCATAAGTTATTAAAAAAAACTAAAAAAAAAACACTTGAAAATCTTGAAAAAAAACACGTTTCTATTTCAAAATGTAAGAAAAACAGAATAGCCACATCAGTAATTTCAATTGAACTAATTAAAGTTCCAGTTCTGCTAATTGATTGGAGAACAATAAAAAAGAAAGCCAAAAACACCTGAGTACAAAGTTTTCCCATGGTACAGCTCTAACGGATTGGAATGGTTGCTAATGTTTGAAAAAAGTCTAAGTAGGTTTTTTTGCTTGGTCAGTTTGTTTCTTCTTTTAATCTGAGGTTCCTACTTATGTTGTTTTCTAATATGGAAACAAAGATAATTTATAATAAACAAAAATACATCTTTCATACACAAGAAATTGCAAATTGAAATGCCAATTTTGAAGCAGGGATTCACTCCCATACACTTTCTACCCCAAAAACGTTTCACCCACCTAACCTTGTACTCATTTGAGTTTGCTTGTCCCACAGGGATGCAGAATTGTAGGATGGGTAAGTGTTCCCTCTAGGGACACACTCCTCTCTCTGCAATTTTTTGTTTGATAGAGTGCTATTTGGTGAACAACCTATCATAGCAACACCCCTTTTGGAATGTTACTTTTACTATGTTACTTTGTTACTTTGCTGGGGTATACCTGTACACAGCTTTAGCTAGCAGGTATGGTAAGGAAGTTACTATAGTAAAAATGATTTAATTTAGCAGGTTTATAAAAAAATAATATAGAAATAGTTGAACTCTTGGTAATAAGTCAGTAATGACTTATTTGGAGACGTCTATCACGTGTATTATATTAACATGAGATTAATGCCATTACGATAAACTTCAGAATAGCTTAAAGTTAATTCAAATAAGTCATAACGACACAAGTAAACTTTTAAATTCATGGAAATAAGGAGTGTGAAAGAAAACATTATGTATAATGGTAGGATTAGCCTAATACAACCTTTCTTGCTTTACCATTATTGTAGATATAGCCTTTTGGAATGACCGTGTCAAGAGTGTTCTTTCTGCACGAAAGCTTTTGCTATTCTGAAGTGCAACCTCCTACAATAATCATAATGTAGTAATACATCTAGCTCAAGGTTAAAACACTTCAAGTAATTGTCACTGAAAAAATCACCCTGTAATTAAAATTAATAAGAGGTGGTTCAAATCTTCAGCCTAAAAATCAAAACTATTCTTCAAAGGGCTTTAAATGTGCTATTCACAGCAAGATGATGTATGTAAATAGACAATAGCATAAAACAGTCATTAAATCTGTGTTTATGTTTACATACAATTGCATACAAGCTGTGACTTGGTGTGGGGGTAAGGATATGTGCTTAGTGTAACACAAAAACGCAAGGAAACTCAGTTAGATATCTGGCAAATGCAGACTTTTTATACCACTAAAGCAAAATACTTCTGTATTAAAAGATATTTTGAGGCCCCGGATGGAGCTTGAGGGCCCGTGTTTCTGGCGAGCCTGCTCCATAACCTGTCCACTTGCTCTGAGCCGATTGGCCGCGAATCTGCAGGGGGCGGCATTGCACCAGCAGCTCACAAGAGCTGCTGGTGCAATGCTGAATATGGAGAGCGTATTGCTCTCCTCATTCAGCAAGGTCTGGCGGACCTGATCCACACTGTCGGTTCAGGTCTGCCAGACCTTTGATAAATATCACCCTAAGTGTGAAAGTATAATGTGACCTTGCCTATCACAAAGCTTGAAAATAGCAACTTTTATTGATTTTACATATTCATTACTGAAGTTGCCCCACACAACTAGAACAAAAAGTTGTTTGGAACTTGAATAAGTCACATTTTTCAGGATCAATCATTATCATAAAGTCTAGGGAAGCAAAAACCAAACACCAAAAATATTATAAGATATATACAGTATATATATATATATATATATATATATATATATATACACACTCACCGGCCTCTTTATTAGGTACACATATTCAATTGTTTGGTAACACAAATTGCTAATCAGCCAATCACATGGTAGCAAATCAATGCATTTAGGCATCTAGACATGGTGAAGACAATTTTGCTGAAGTTCAAACCGAGCATCAGAATGGGGAAGAAAGGGGATTTAAAGGGACAGTAAACCTCAAAAATAATGTTATATAATTCTGCACATAGTGCAGAATTATATAACATTATATTAGCCAAACTTTGTAAAACCTAATATACCCTTTTATTTTTTTTTTTAAAAACGGCTGTTTTACAGACCCGCTCTCTGTGCTCTTCTGAGCGGGTCCGTTTTTTTCACAAAGCGAATCGGGCCAGCTGTATAGTCACAGCCCGGCCTGACCGTGCCATTATACACAGTGCAGCTCGCTCCTGCTGTCAGACAGAGCAGGAGTGAGCTGCACTTAGTGTTATGGCGCGGTCAGGCCCGGCTGTGACTATACAGCCGTTTTTTTAAAACAGCCGTTTTTTTAAAAAATTAAAAGGGTATATTAGGTTTTACAAAGTTTGGCTAATATAATGTTATATAATTCTGCACTATGTGCAGAATTATATAACATTATTTTTAAGGTTTACTGACACTTTATGTGACTTTGAACGTGGCATGGTTATTGGTGCCTGGTCTGGTATTGAGTACTTCCAAAACTGCTGATCTGCTGGGACTTTCACGCACAACACTCTCTAGGGTTTACAGAGAAAGGTTCAAAAAAGTGAAAATATCCAGTGAGCAGCAGTTGTGTGGTCAAAAATGCCTTGTTGATGTCAGAGGAGAATGGGCAGACTGGTTTGAGATGATAGAAAGGCAACTCAAATAACCACTCGTTACAACCAAGGTATGCAGAATACCATCTCTTAATGCACAACACGTTGAACCTTGAAGCAGATGGATTACAGCAGCAGAAGACCACACTGGGTGCCACTCCTGTCAGCTAAGAACAGGAATCTGAGGCTACAATTCGCACAGGCTCACAAAACTTGGACAATAGAAGATTGGAAAAACTTGCTTGGTCTGATGAGTCTCGATTTCAGCTGCAACATTCAGATGGTAGGGTCAGAATTTGGTGTGAACAACATGAAAGCATGGATCCACCGTGCCTTGTATTAACAGATTAACAGTTTAGGCTGGTGGTGGTGGTGTAATGGTGTGGGGGATATTTTCTTGGCACACTTTGGGCCCCTTAGTACCAATTGAGCATCGTTTAAATGCCACGGCCTACCTGAGTATTGCTGCTGATCATGTCCATCCCTTTATGACTACATTGTACCCATCTTCTGATGGCTACTTCCAGCAGAATAATGCACCATGTCACAAAGCTCAAATAATCTCAAACTGGATTTTTGAACATGACAATGAGTTCACTGTACTCCATTGGCCTCCACAGTCACAAGATCTCAATCCAATAGAGCCTTTGGGATGTGGTGGAAGGGTAGATTTGCATCATGGATGTGCAGGCAACAAATATGCAGCAACTGCATGATGCTATATTGTCAATATGGACCAAAATGTCTGAGGAATGTTTCTAACCCCTCATTGAATCTATGCCACAAAGAATTAAGGCAGTTCTGAAGGCAAAAGAGGGTCCAACCTGGTACTAGCAAGGTGTACCTAATAAAGTGGCCAGTGAGTGTATAAATATATACTAGACATGTGCATTCGTTTTTGGATAAATGCGCATTTGTACTGAAAATCAGATATTCATTTTCATTTACAAAAAAAGAATATCCTAATGAATGCACCAACGAAATTTAAAGAAAATAAAAAAAATCCTGACAAAACAAAATGAAAAACGTATAGTGCAGGGAACAAATATTCAGGGATATGAATTTCCTTGAATATTTGTAATGAAAATGTAATCCTGCACATGACTAGTATATACATAAACCTGTATATCTATTCCTATAGATATATAGGTATAAATATATTTTTTATATTAACATTATCATATACTGTATATAAATAAATATATTTAATAATAATAATTATATTATTTTCTATGTGAAGAACAAAGGAATGTAAAATATGTGTAACGTGCTTTGTGTCACAATGTAGGTCTAACACGGTGTTGGGTTAGTGCACATGAAAACATAGTTATCTTAAGGCGTGTTTTTGAAATAATTATTCATTTTTTATAGATATTGTTAAAAATTCTAAATAATACAGAGAATATATATATATATATATATATATATATATACATATATTTAATAGTAGCTATAATAATTTTTAATAATTATTATATCCGAAGTCCTGAAGTTAGCTCTTGTCAGGTTTTGGATCACTCACAAAACTTTTACTTTCTAATTGTAATATGTGCACTAATCCACATGTGCAAAAAAATTACTTCTAGCAAAGTTTACACTCGAGCAGGAACGCTAAATAGGGCGCCACTTGTAATCTATTTTATACTGATTTATAATAAATTAGACAAACCCCAAATAATTCCAGTAAGATAATGCAATATAAAAGTGAGATGCACTTCTCTGAATGTGTAGTGATCACTGTATAGTAGCACATATTTTACTGCGTTCTTTGGGTACATACCAAAGAGTTGTCACCACATTTTCCAGCATCACGTAACTCACAAAAACATTTTGCATCATTACAAAATAATTATGGATTACATTTGAAATTCAGGTTCACTAAAAACTTAAGGTAGTTTATTGCAAAGTGCATTCGTCTCAAATATCATTTGATATGCTCAGATGATAGTTAGGTTAGATACTATAATAATCTTCGAAACCTTTAATCTTTCAACTTTTAATCTCCCACTTTTCTGCCATAGAGGGTTTGAACAAACTGTGGATAAGGGAGTAAATCTGTAGTTATCCATTTTGACTAGTCTATGTGTAAATCTAGTTCTGATTTTCTATTTCTAAATATGTAAATGTATTCCTCCATTTATAAAAATGAAAAGTGTATATTCATAACAAACATTCAAAATAATAAGTGTGACTTTTTTTTATTTTTTAAAAAGTGACTTTGAATATTTCATTTTCATTGGCCAGCTAAAACAGAAAAATTTCACAGTGCAAAAAAAAATACTGATATCTCCACAATGAGTAAGAGAACTACTCTCTGCCTCGCTCCACAAGACTCTCCCCTAGTTTTGACTAACCTTTCCTAAAACCAGTTCCTCTCCTCCACTGCTCCATCATGAACCCCCTTAGCATGTAAGCCTAAGAGACCAACTGTTTGCAGATCACCTTCATAAGAGCTGACTGCAACAGCGTGACTCTTGGCAGGGCCCTTTACCCATTTGATCCCTATAAATGCTACCTTGCGTACCGCCTATGTTTTTTAGCGCTGCAGAATCTGTTGGCACTCTACAAATAACCGATAATAATAATAGTAACTGCAACTTTTCAAGCAGAATTCTTATGGAACCTAAACTAAACAATTGTACAAAAACACAAAATCATTTGTTGGCAAAAAAAGAAACAAAACTTTTTATTCTATAATTGATCAAAATGCTAAAAGATTTGTAATATTATATTGAAAGTGAACAGATAGGAAAGATTATTCATTTGTTTGTTTATTCATTCATTATTCCTGTTACATTGAAGTTGGTGTATCTATGCCCTGCTTTTAATTTCTCTTGTAAATAGTATTAATGGCATATGTATCTAAATTTAAATAAAGAAAGAAAGCATCATACTATAAAAAAATGAAAAATGAGTGCAATGTATTAATTTGTTGGTAAAGAAAAATACTTTCATGCAACTTTTTATCATTGTAAACCATTCATTCAAATTATTTCAAATCTGGCATATCACTATCCTGCCTTCTTTATGCTTTTTAAGTAGTATGCTTGGTATTTGTTTATGGTCTTAGTTAACTAAATAACATATTATATATTTTGGAAAATGTATACAGTATCTGAAAAACAAAATCACCTGTTGGCAAAAAATAGTGTTCTTGCTACCATTTCTGATTATAAAACAAAAAGGTTTTTTTTTTTTTTGGTAGACATTTCTGTATAAATATAAATAAAAGCTGTTTATTAATATATTCATAAAAATAGGCAGTTATAGAAATGCTGTTTGAAACAACAGCAATTATATTAGCAGATCTGTGCCAAGGTGTTCTTTTTTCATTCATCAGAAATTATTATAATTGTAAAAAATGAGCAGATAAACAGATTTTAAAAATACGTCAGGATAGATTCTATAATGGTTGTAAATGTTATCTGTGCGAGTAACACAAAAGATCGTCATTACAGTCTATGGAGAAAACCATTGGTCTTAAAAGCAAAAAGCTCTAAAAGTAATATTATTCACTTTCTAAAATTCCAAATAAAATGGTCTATTCCAACCAACTAGAGGATGCATATGCATTTTAGTTGGGTTTTCGGATTTAATGACATGTCAGTCCATTCAAAATACATTAGAAAACCTGAGTGAATTTGCACAGTTAACTTTACTGAGACTTTTAATTTTTTCGATCCTTCAAAATCTCTTTTGGATTTTTCTTTTCTTTTTTTTTTAATTGAATTTTAATAGCTTTGAAATCTTCAAAATCCATTTTTATATATTGATAGGAATGTATCTTGATTATTCTTGCTGTTTTTTATGCATATTTTTTTGCATTTTTTGCATATAAAAAACCACAATTATAAAACAAATACATAGCCAAATACATACTTATAAACTATGAAACTTCTACTAAAATAAAATACTGATATCAAAATGCTCATTTTTGATTGTATGACTGGTAATGTTTATTTTGCATTTGTGAAGATCTGCAGCTTAAACCATTAAAAAAAAACATTTTCTTTCATGTATTTCAAAATGTTCATGTGGGTACCATAGCTGAATGCAATACTAATATATAAATAATAGATTTTCTTAATTTATCGTGTACGTAGTTTGGGAAACATAACAAATTCAAATGTAGGTTGCTTTAAATGGATTGGAATTGCAGATAACAGACCAGATTATGAGTGGA
Organism: Bombina bombina; assembly: GCF_027579735.1. Taxonomy (NCBI): domain Eukaryota; kingdom Metazoa; phylum Chordata; class Amphibia; order Anura; family Bombinatoridae; genus Bombina; species Bombina bombina. The sequence goes on along the minus strand of NC_069504.1, from coordinate 553,045,923 downwards.
GAGCTAACAGTTATGAACGAGCGATAAGGAGTTTATCACAGGTGCTTGCACACGTTGGGTTTTCCGCTCTTATTACAAATTGAAAGTAAACACAATCACTTTAGTGTAATTGAAGTTAACCATGCACCGTGTTAGCGCATCCTCAAGGCTCTAATTAACTTTATGTTAATGTAGAAATTACTATTGGAGAAAAGTTTCCTTATGTTTTGTTATTTGTCAATCAAGGTAAAAGACTATAAAAGTAGCATAAAAGGGTATACTTTTATTTTGGATCCATAGACAAGTTTTAGACCCCTGATTGTGAAAAGACAACTAAATACCACTTACTAAGAGGTCATTTGTATGAGTGCTAAGTTACAAAATACTGACAATACTGATATTATCTAACCAGTAAACTAGCACACTAGTATTTCTGCTAGAGTAAGAATTTCCAGAGTGACTACACATTAATATAAGATATAATATAATACAATGGTGCAGATCTGCTAAGTGGTCTCATCTGTACACATTAAAATTATGTTGATCAATTGGCCAAACATTTAATGAAATAACCCAAATACATGCATTGCCAGCTTTTGTTAAGATATAGTGACCTTGCCTAAATCATATTATTTATGTATAGATTCTTTCACATTGTTGAATTGATTGCACACTTGATAAGTGGAGGTCTTAAGAAATTTTGCATTATAGTATATTTTTTAGCTGGATATTTGGGAGTTTACAGATTGTTGTGGTTACATTTTTTTTACAGCATTTGACTTTGCCTACAAAAAGCAACATCCTTGTAATTGTTTTGTGATGGTTGTGATTTTTGGGTTTAAGCTAACCAAGTAAAGTCAGTAATTTATAGTGCTGTGTACGCAAATATTTACTATTAATATCTGGCTACAAAACTGGAACATGCTTAATACAGAGCAAAGTACTATTAGCTACAATATTTGTTGTTCTTTTTTAAATGTTGCTTCACTCCAAGGATGTCAGGTTTCATTTTTCCTCAACATTCTATTCCCAATTTTTTTTATTAATTGGCCTTTTCTCTTCTTCCTATACCTACTCTCTTTTCCCCATCAGACATCTCATGCATATCTCACTCTCACTTCTTTTTTTCTTTAAACGTTCCATCCCTCATTACATAATAACTACTTCTTGACACACTATGGTCAAAAAAATCTCTTGACTTTCTTTCCATCATATAAGCCTTTGTTCATATTTAACACCTTAGCTTCTCACCCTAGTTTTATTTTCATCTCTATTTAGCCCTTTTCTTCTTCTTAAACCTTTTTACATTACATTTTGACCTTCTGAAATGTTGTTTTTTGTGTGGACCATGGTTTAATAAAGGTCTTTTTATTAAATCTGCCAAGGCTGGAGTACCTTTGTTCAAGATTTGCTGATACGGAGGGGTGTCTGACTCCTTGCTCCTGTGCCTGATTGTTTTGGTTGCTGTTCCCCATATTTCTGTTATACACTTAAAATGTCTCAGTACATAATGCAAAAGGAAGCTGATATACAGGACACTCTTATAACTGACTACTAAAAGCTGTGTGAAAAAAGCTGACCAGTACAGAAGCTTGGATTATACATTTCTTCAAATCAATGATTTATTATATAGATTCATATGGTTTATTAGCCAAAATGAACTTTAAATGACTAACACTTCTTACTTTTGTGTAAATATTGTGCTTGTCCCACATGCCCTAGAATGAACATAAAGTCAATTCTGTAACATACAATTGCTGCAAATCAAACAGCTGATTTCCGCATTGCTTTTTGGAACATGGGACAAAGCACAATTTTTACACAAATGCAAAATGGGCTTAATGTTGCTTAAAAATGGTACTGTGCTCCTGTTTTCTTTCAGCAGTTCAGCTAAACTATATATTATGCCTGATATTTTATTTTCACTACAAACTATAACAGGCAATAGTGGTTGGATATAATGAATATCATGATCTCAATTATTTACATTGTTTTCTGTTTTTCATGTAGAATTTCAGATTTATGTAATTGCAGTGTTATGTTTTGCTTTCAATTCTTAGGCTGGCACAGTCACGATAACCTGTCATGCTGGCATTCGATTACAGCCTAAATCATATGATTAAATATATGAATGCATGCTGGCCTTCACAAACCTTATAAAAGGCTATTGCTCCTTCTTTCTTCTCGTAGTCGATTGCAAATTAAAGCATTAGACAAAGACATGACACATTACAGACAAAGCACAAATCACAAACCAATCAACACAAATACGAAAACATAGTTTACAGTAATGTCAACTACATATTACAACATAATACAACACAAAGACATGAAATATTTGTTTCACAATTTATTTATGTATTTCTTTTTTACAGATCATTAGCCTATGGTGCAAGATTTTAATTCTTGAACCAGTGCAGTATGACTAGCTAGATTTTATATCCTTAAATTGCTATCCTGATTTCAACACTGCAATGCATTAAATCAGTATAAATATTGCAATAAATTATTATATTAAGATTGAGCTAATGATCTCTAAATATTTCATATAAAAAATAAATCCAAAAATGGAAAAACACAGAATACTTACATCTTTGCCTCCCATATTCTCAAACATTTTTTCCAGTTGAACTCTTAATTGCTGGATGTTATTCATCAGAATACATAGCTTAAATAAAAACAAAAATATATATCTTTAAAATGTTCCAATAAATATAGAAATTTAAGAACATGTAAGAAATTAATATGAGGTCTGAAATAAATAGTGTTGATTGTGGTTAGCATTACATTTTAGAGAAAACATCAGAGGGGCATGATACTCAAATGGCTAACTGTTATCTCTAATGACCCACTAATCTAAGAAGTCTTATCAGTCTTGAGAGCTGTTTATCTAGTTATGCAGGGCTCTGTATATGAAGGAGAAACACATACATTAGAACCTAATGCTCAAAAAAAGCCCCCATGATTTCCCTCATGCTGTCAAGTTTGTAATTATCAGAACTTAAAAGAGAATATATCAAAATATATTACAGAATTTCATTTTTTTTAAATGCATGTTCATGTGTTGAATACACCATTTTTTCCCTAAAGGAGTTGTCTTTGTCAGCCAGTGAGGCCCAGGACTCAGTTATATTTAATCATACAATTCATTTTAGTTCCACTTACATTTAATAAACTTTTTCTTAATCTTTTTTTTTTTTTTTTTTTTAAATGGAAAAAAAATAATCTTGTATATACATGTAACTATTGTTCTTCCATATACATCAGTGGTTCCCAACCTTTTTTCTCTCCTGTAACCCTTGATTAGGCTTTTCCCAACCCTCAAAATAAAGGAAGCGCTTTTTTATAGGGGAGGTAAGCTATACCTGAATGGCATATGACTGTACGTGTATCAACAGGATTAAAGCTCATTCTCAGGAGGAGCCCTGCTGTGTGGCTGGTGCCCCTGGCAGCTGCCTGGTTGCCCCTAAACATGGCCGTGGGGGGGAGTAATGCTCATAAAAATAAATATTTAAATTTGTGAGATCAGATTGATATTAACCACCCAGCCACTATGGACGTTTGTAGTTGGATGTGAAGCAATCTGAATCAAGCAAGCACTAGCAGCAGTACTTTACTTTCTGGCACTAACTATAACTTATTTGGAGATGCAGACCCGTCTTGCCTGTGTGACTTGCAAACTCCATAGCTCTACCACACGTGTCCACGCAGCTATGCTGCTGCAGTGCCGTTTTTAACTGTGTACTCGAAGACAAAATTTTGTGCACAGCATGGGGGTGGGTGGAGCAGGAGGCTAAGCTGTCTGGTGACACAGGGTGGTCATTAATATGTGAACCAGAGTCATCCACACCCGGTCCACATATTTCAGGTGCAGGGGCTCCCCTCTGCCTATATGCCAGGCCAGGACTTCACTTGTCACTTTCCGGCTGAGCACTCCTTCCTTCTACAGTTCCTCAATGGTTATTAGTGGATGACCCATTGAGAGTGACCCCCGACCCTCCCACTGCATCTTCTGCCATTACCAACAATATTTTTGCATAACTCCAACCGGTCTGCCAAGTACCAGTACCAGGGGTATGTGTACCACAGGTTGGGAACCGCTAATATACATGACAGTAAAAAAAACATAATTTATGTAAGAACTTACCTGATAAATTCATTTCTTTCATATTGGCAAGAGTCCATGAGTTAGTGACGTATGGGATATACAATCCTACCAGAAGGGGCAAAGTTTCCCACACCTCAAAATGCCTATAAATACAACCCTCACCACACCCACAATTCAGTTTAACAAATAGCCAAGTAGTGGGGTGATAGAAGGAGGAGTAAAAAGCATCAACAAAATGAACTGGAAGTATAATTGTGCTTTATAAAAAAAAACATAACCACAATAAAAAGGGTGGGTCTCATGGACTCTTGCCAATATGAAAGAAATTAATTTATCAGGTAAGTTTCTTTCATGTAATTCGCAAGAGTCCATGAGCTAGTGACGTATGGGGTAGTAATACCCAAGATGTGGTACTCCACAGAAGAGCCACTAGAGAAGGAGGGATAAAACTAAAAAGAGCCATTTTCCGCTGAAAAAAATAAATCCACATCCAAAAAAATAAGTTTTTCTCATAATTGAAAAGAAAAAACTGAAAACATAAACAGAGGAATCAAACTGAAACAGTTGCCTGAAGAACTGTTCTACCAAAAACTGCTTCCGAAGAGGCAAATACATAAAAACGGTAGAATTTAGTAAATATATGCAAAGAAGACAAAGTTGCTGCTTTGCAAATCTGATCAACTAAAGCTTCATTCTTAAAAGCCCACAAAGTGGAAACTGATCTAGTAGAATGAGCTGTGATTCTCTGAGGCGGGGCCTGACCCAACTCCAAATAAGCCTGATGAATCAAAAGCTTTAACCAGGATGCCAAGGAAATGGCAGAAGCTTTCTGACCTTTTCTAGGACCAGAAAATATAACAAATAGACTAGAAGTCTTCTTGAAATCTTTAGTAGCTTCAACATAATATTTCAAAGCTCTTACAACATCCAGAGAATGTAAGGATCTCTCCAAAGAATTCTTAGGATTAGGACACAAAGAGGGAATGACAATTTCCCTATTAATGTTGTTAGAATTCACAACTTTAGGTAAAAATTTAAATGAAGTCAGCAAAACTGCCTTATCCTGATGGAAAATCAGAAAAGGAGACTAACAAGAAAGAGCAGATAATTCGGAAACTCTTCCAGCAGAAGAGATAGCCAAAAGGAACAACACTTTCAAAGAAAGTAGTTTAATATCCAAAGAATGCATAGGCTCAAAAGGAGGAGCCTGTAAAGCCTTCAAAACCAAATTAAGACTCCAAGGAGGAGAGATTGATTTAATGACAGGCTTGATACGGACCAAAGTCTGCACAAAACAGTGAATATCAGGAAGCTTAGCAATCTTTCTGTGAAATAAAACAGAAAGAGCAGAGATTTGTCCCTTCAAGGAACTTGCAGACAAACCTTTATCCAAACCATCCTAAAGAAACTGTAAACTTCTAGGAATTCTAAAAAATGCCAGGAGAATTTATGAGAAGAACACCATGAAATATAAGTCTTCCAAACTCGATAATAAATCTTCCTAGAAACAGATTTACGAGCCTGTAACATAGTATCAATCACTGAGTCAGAGAAACCTCTATGACTAAGCACTAAGCGTTCAATTTCCATACCTTCAAATTTAACAATTTGAGATCCTGATGGAAAAACGGTCCTTGAGACAGAAGGTCTGGTCTTAAAGGAAGTGGCCAAGGTTGGCAACTGGACATCTGGACAAGATCCGCATACCAGAACCTGTGAGGCTATACTGGTGCTACCAGAAACACAAACAATTGTTCCATGATGATCTTGGAGATCACTCTTAGAAGAAGAACTAAAGGCGGAAAGATATAAGCAGGTTGGTAAAACCAAGGAACTGCTAATGCATCCACCGATGCCTGAGGATCCCTGGACCTCGACAAGTACCTGGGAAGTTTCTTGTTTAGATGGGAAGCCATCAGATCTATTTCTGGAAGACCCCACATCTGAACAATCTGAAAAAACACATCTGGATGGAGAGACCACTCCCCCGGATGTTAAGTCTGATCGCTGAGATAATCCACTTCCCAATTGTCTACACCTGAGATATGTACCATAGAAATTAGACAAGAGCTGGATTCCGCCAACTTTTTTCATAGCTAGGGGACCGTGAGTCCCACTCTGATGATTGACATATGCCAAAGTTGTGATATTGTCTGTTTGAAAACAAATGAATGGTTCTCTCACCAACAGAGGCCAAACCTGAAGAGCCCTGAAAATAGCATGGAGTTCTAAAATATTGATTGGTAATCTCGCCTCTTAAGATTTCCAAATCCCTTGTGCTGTCAGAGAACCCCAGACACCTCCCCAACCTGAAAGACTTGCATCTGTTGTGATTACAGTCCAGATTGGACGAACAAAGAAGTCCCTTGAACTATACAATGGTGATCTAACCACCAAGTCAGAGAGAGTCGAACATTGGGATTTAAGAATATTAATTGTGATATCCTTGTATAATCCCTTTATCACTGATTCAGCATACAAAGATGAAGAGGTCTCATATGAAAACGAGCAAAAAGGATTGCATCCGATGCTGCAGTCATGAGACCTAAAACTTCCATGCATATAGCCACTTAAGGGAATGATTGAGACTGAAGATTTCGCTGAAACCAATTTTATTTGTCTCTTGTTAGAGACAGAGTCATGGACACTGAATCTATCTGGAAACCTAAAAAGGTGACCCTTATCTGAGGAATCAAGGAACTTTTTGGTAAATTGATTCTCCAACTATGACTTTGAAGAAACAACACTAGTTGATTCGTGTGAGATTCGGCAGAATGTAAAGATTGAGCTAGTACCAAGATATCGTCCAAATAAGGAAACACTGCAATACCCTGTTCTCTGATTACAGAGAGTAGGGAACCGAGAACCTTTGAAAAAATTCTTGGAGCTGTCGCTGGGCCAAATGGAAGAGGGACAAGTTGGCAATGCTTGTCTAGAAAAGAGAATCTCAGAAACCGATAGTGGTCTGGATGAATCGGAATATGAAGATATTCATCTTGCAAGTCTATCGTGGACATATGATGATCTTGCTAAACAAAAGGCAGAATAGTCCTTATAGTCACCATTTTGAAAGTTGGCACTCTTACAAAACGATTCAAAATTTTCAGACCCAGAACTGGAATGATTTTTCTTTCTTTGGGACAATGAATCCATTGATTTTGCACAAAATCTGCCCAAATGTTTTTGAAAACTTTTAATCTGCCCCCCACCAGCTGAGCTGGAATGAGGGCCGCACCTTCATGCGGACTTGGGGGCTGGCTTTGGTTTCTTAAAAGGCTTGGATTTATTCCAACTTGAAGAAGGTTTCCAATTGGAACCAGATTCTATGGGGGAAGGATTGGCGTTCTGTTTCTTATTCTGTTGAAAAGAACGAAAATGATTAGAAACTTTAGATTTACCCTTAGATCTTTTATCCTGAGGTAAAAAAACTCCATCCCCCCCAGTGACAGTTGAAATAATTGAATCCAACTGAGAACCAAATAAATTGTTACCTTGGAAAGAAAGAGATAGTAATCTCGACTTAGATACCATGTCTTCTAGCTAAAATAGCTAAAGACAGATTTAGCATCAATATTGATGATATCAAAAATAGCATCACAGATAAAATGATTAGCATGTTGAAGCAAGCGAACAATGCTAGACAAATCAGGATCTGCTTCCTGTTGCGCTAAGCTTTCCAACCAAAAAGTTGATGCAGCTGCAACAGCAGCCATGGATATAGCAGGCCTAAGAATGTAGCCAGAAAATAAATTGGCTTTCTTTAGATAAGATTCAAGTTCCTATCTAAAGGGTCCTTAAAAGAAGTTCTATCTTCCATAGGAATAGTAGTACATTTGGCAAGAGTAGAAATAGCCCCATCAACCTTGGGGATTTTTTTTCCCAAAACTCCAACCTAACTGCTGGCAAAGGATACAACTTTTTAAAACTAGAAGAAGGAATAAAAGAAGTACCAGGCCTATTCCATTCCTTTGAAATCATATCAGAAATAGCATCAGGAACTGGAAAAACCTCTGGAGTAACCACAGGAGGTTTATTAACATAATTTAAATGTTTACTAGTTTTAGTATCAAGAGGACTAGTTTCCTCAATATCCAAAGTAATCAACACCTCTTGTAACAAGGAACAAATATACTCCATCTTAAAGAGATTTGTCAGTGTCAATATTTGAGTTAGGATCTGCTGAACCAGATAGATCCTCATCAGAGAAGGATAATTCAGTATGTTGTCGGTCATTTGAAATTTCATAGCCCTCTGAGCATAAAAAGAGGCAAGAGGCATATAGGAAGTGAGGTTTAAATAATTAAATTATTTGGTGCCAAGTATGAAGCGCAACGCAAAATGATTTTTTTTGGCGCTAACAACATCCGGAAATTACGCAACTCTCGTCATGGCAGATGCAACCTTGGCGTCAACTAAGATGCCGGAAATGCCGAATTGCGTCACCAAACGTACCTTTACGCCAAAAAAATTCTCGCATCAAGAATGACGCAATAAATATCAGCATTTTAAGACCTCGCAAGCCTAATTTTGCCTGCAAAAATTAATGAAAAAGCAGTCAATTTGAGGAAAAGTCTATACCCCAGGTAAGAAAAAATAACTTTGCTAAATATGTTTCCCAATTTTGAAACTGATAGTCTGCAAAAGGAAATATACATAATCCTGACTCATGGCAAATAGAAGTACAATACATATATTTAAAACTTTATATTAATACATAAAGTGCCATACCATAAGCTGAGAGTGGCTTAAGTAATAAAAACATACTTACCGAAAGACACCCATCCACATATAGCAGATAGCCAAACCAGTACTGAAATCAGTAGAGGTAATGATATATATGAGAGTATATCGTTAATCTGAAAAGGGAGGTAAGAGATGAATCTCTACAAACCCATAACAGATAACCTTTGAAAAGATTTCCCGCGAGGAAAACCATAGAATCAAATAGGTGATAATCCCTTCACATCCCTCTGACAAACACTGTACTCTGAGAGGAATCAGGCTTCAAAATGCTGAAAAGTGCATGTCATCAAAGGCAAAGTTTGTAAAACTGAATTGTGGGTGTGGTGAGGGGTGTATTTATAGGCATTTTGAGGTTTGGGAAACTTTGCCCCTCCTGGTAGTATTGTATATCCCATACGTCACTAGCTCATGGACTATATATATATAATAACTGTAAAAATATATACCAGTTTAATAAATAGCTTTAGTAGTAATGAGCTGTATAATTTCCCGGTTATATAACATACTTTATTTATTATACCGGTCAGAAGCACACATTGGCTTATAAAAGTTTAAATTAGAAGACTAAAATATAGACAAAGAAAATTGCACTCTGTCAACATCTCCACTCATGTTTTTATTAGAAGACCATTATGGGTTACCTTTATATATTTTATGTTGGTTCAGATTTATTAGTTTGTCTATTTTGTCTCAGTCAGTATATATGTGATATAAAGGTAAATAAAAGTGCAAAAAGAAAATGCTCTGATATGTTAGAAATGTTATCATTGCACTATTGCTTGTATTTAGTTGTGTGCAAATGTGTTAAACACATAGTTAAAATGAGCTCCAGAGCAGCAGTGCACTACTGGGAGCTAGCTGAGCACATATGGTTAGCCAATGACAAGAGACATATGTGTGCAGCCACCAATCCCACAGATAGCTCCCAGTACTGTGATATACTTTTCAACAAAATAAATTTGATAATATAAGTGAAAAGTTGTTTTAAATTACATTAAATAGGTCTATCTGAATCATGCAAAATTAATTTAGACTTCCCTATCACTTTAATTAATTATATGATAAAAGGGTTTGATGTGAAGGGTCTTGCTAAGTTCACTAGCTGGATGTCTGAAGTCATCATCTGATTACATGTTGCAACAGATCTGAGTGTCGTCTTACATCTAGTAACATGTCAACCTTTGATCCATACAAGCAAGCAGAATAAAGAAAACCTTTCCATTTAGGAAACATGTACAAGGTTATTCATTTTTATTCATTGTGTGGGATTTATCAAGTTCCATTATTTTTTAATTCTTCCATTTTGGCCATAACTCTTTTTGACTTGAATGGAAGTAATACTGTATTAAACATTCATCAGACCTGATGAAACAGGCCTACTGCATTTTATTTTGTTCTATAAGTCTGACATCTTCAATTCCCTATGAGACTTAACCAAAGATTAGCTATCTAGGGAACCTCAAAGATCAATCATTCTAATGAATAAATAGGAACCCTGGGGGTTAGTGACAAGAGTTGTGCTGTCTCATAAATCTCTGCAGTTTAGAAAAATGTGCACATTTACAATAAAGCTACCCTGAAAGGTTTTATAATAGAAGAAGTGTTCTGCATTAAGCACTGCCATTTTCAAACAGGATTAATTAAATATTATCATTATAGGGTTATTTTTAATACTTGCAATTAAATGGGCATTGTCATGTCAGCAATAAATGTAATAATTAATATGATTTGTAGAACTAGCAGCTTAGCATAACTTTAAATTTTGACAGGTTCCTAACAATGTGATAATTTTTTTTTATCTTAGTTTTTTTTATGTTCATTGTTCAGTCCAGTTTATAAAAGGAAGCATTTTGTTTTAATACTAAAGGCATTGTACAATGTTCCAGTATAGTCTGAGTTCATTCACCTTCTAAATCATATCAACACTTTTACTGCAGGGGGGGGTCCTTGGTCAATAAAAACACAAGCTCAGCAATTACTGCTTGGATACAACATTGCATATCAATACGCAGTACTAATGCTTATTGTCCCTAATGCATTTATAAAGAAACCTTTCTGGCCACTGCATGTCCGGGATACCATATTTACAAATAAATATATTTAATTGTATCACACTACAAAATAACTCACCTTATAACACAAGCTGAGCTCTGTGCAGACCTCTTAAAGGGACATTAAACACTTAGAGATGATAATATAAAATGATAAATTGTATATAATAAAACAACTCTGCAATATACTTTCATTATTTATTTTGTCCTCTTTGCCTGTAATTCCATTCTGAAATTGTGAGCTTTTCAGTTCCTGTTAGAAATGGAAGTGCAGAACACTGTTAAATCCAGCACAACCATTGGCTGCACACTCTAATGACCTATGTATAACTGTCCCTAATTTGCCACAGCAGAGAAGGTAACACAAGTTACAACATGGCAGCTCCCAGTGTTTTATAGACACTAAAACTTTACACTTATTTTGTCACTTTTTAAACAACTAATGAAACTTTAAAAAAATACATCTACATGTTAGTCATGGACTAATCTTTTCTTTGAATGCATCATTCTATCTAGCATGTATTAAGTGTTTAATGTCCCTTTAACCCCTTAATGACAAGTGACGTACCAGGTACGTCCTGCAAAAACTTGCAGTTAGTGACAATGGACGTACCTGGTACGTCACTTGTCTAAGAGAGTGCTGGAAGCGATCGCAATCGCTTCCAGCAGCTCTCAGGGTATTGCAGTGATGCCTCGATATTGAGGCATCCTGCAATACCCTTAGAAAGCATCCGATGCAGAGAGAGCCACTCTGTGGCCCTCTCTGCACCGGTAGCGATGCGGCCGGTTCGTTGGTGGGTGGGAGCGCAACTGGGAGGCGGGTGGGCGGCCCATCGCTACCCGGCATCCGGCTCCTGTTAGTGCAATGTGCACGCCGGGTGCCGGGAGCGTGCGGGTGCGCGCGTGCGCGTGCGCGCGCGGGTGCGCGCGCACGCCCGCGATCACCTACCCACACTGACACCAATGAGTGGGAAGAGGGGGGGAAATATATATATATGAGGATCTGGGAGGGGGAGGGGGTTGGGGTATTGTGGGGGGCTGCTACACTACAGAAAAAAATAAATTAGTAATAAAAAATAATTAAAAACACTTTTTTGGGGGGCAAATTGGGTACTGGCAGACAGCTGCCAGTACCCAAGATGGCGGCAATTAGGTAGGGGAGAGGGTTAGATTGCTGGGGGGGGGGATCATGGAGGTTGGGGCTAAGGCAGGAGTCCATCACAGCTAAAACATTTTATTTTTTTTTATTAAAAAAAATAAAAACTCCTTTTATTTAGTACTGGCAGACTTTCTGCCAGTACTTAAGATGGCGGGGACAATTGTGGGGTGGGGGAGGGAAGAGAACTGTTTGGGAGGGATCAGGGGGTGGGATGTGTCAGGTGGGAGGCTGATCTCTACCCTAAAGCTAAAATTAACCCTGCAAGCTCCCTACAAGCTACCTAATTTAACCCCTTAACTGCTGGGCATAATTTACGTGTGGTGCGCAGCAGCATTTAGCGGCCTTCTACTTACCAAAAAGCAACCACAAAGCCATATAAGTCTGCTATTTCTGAACAAAGGGGATCCCAAAGAAGCATTTACAACCATTTGTGCCTTAATTGCAGAAGCTGTTTGTAAATAATTTCAGTGGGAAACCTAAAGTTTGTGACAAAATTTGTGAAAAAGTGAACTTTTTTTTTATTTGATGACATTTGGCGGTGAAATGGTGGCATGAAATATACCAAAATGGGCCTAGATCAATACTTTGGGTTGTCTTCTAAAAAAAAATATATACATGTCAAGGGATATTCAGGTATTCCTGACAGATATCAGGGTTCCAATGTAACTAGCGCTAATTTTGAAAAAAAGTTGTTTGGAAATAGCAAAGTGCTACTTGTATTTATGGCCCTATAACTTGCAAAAAAAGTAAAGAACATGTAAACATTGGGTATTTCTAAACTCAGGACAAAATTTAGAAACTATTTAGCATAGGTGTTTTTTGGTGATTGTAGATGTGTAACAGATTTTGGGGGTCAAAGTTAGAAAAAGTGTGTTTTTTTCAATTTTTTCCTCATATTTTATATTTTTTTTTTATAGGAAATTATAAGATATGATGAAAATAATGGTATCCTTAGAAAGTCCATTTAATGGCGAGAAAAACGGTATATAATATGTATGGGTACAGTAAATGAGTAAGAGGAAAATTACAGCTAAACACAAACACTGCAGAAATGTAAAAATAGCCATTGTCATTAAGGGTAAGAAAATTGAAAAATGGTCCGGTCATTAAGGGGTTAAGAAAGGACATTTTAATCATTATTTAAATAATAGTTTTATGGCATAATTCAAACTGGATAAACCTTTCATTGAAGGATTTAAAAGGTGTTATCTATAGACATTGAGTTCTGTACTTAGTGGTTAAATGAGAAATAGGGGTTGTTTAAGTGTTCAAAGATATCTTATGGCACCTGACATTCACTTTTTGAACTCATAAAAATATGTTTTAAATACAAATAAATTGTGGATTAAAACTTAACTCATTCTCTCTTAAAAGTCAAATATAAAAGGTGTCATGAAATAACACAACATAGGGCAACATTTACCATCCTTAAAGGTGGACAGGTTCCCAAGTAGTTAACCTGTCCACCTGTAATGGCCACGTGCAATGTCGCATCACATGGCAAAATGTAACATTGCACAAGAAGTTTCTTGTGCAATTCTGCCCCCTGCTTCAGCGCAACCAATTATGCAAGAGAAGGGGATGTCAACCCCCCAAATCAAGTTCTTTAATATGTGGCAGCAGGCTTGATTATGCAAACCTGCTCCACATAGCCAAAAAAGCCGTGAATGCAGCTTCATAAATCTACCCCATATTGGTAAACTTTCAAAGTTTTATAGGTAATTATACTTAATTCTTAAAATCCACATTAAAAGAATTTAAGAAGGGAACTTACCACATTTTCTTTGCCAACGTACAAGTTGAAATCATTTAATATAATTGCAGCATACTGTAGAAGCACTTTATTGATGGTCTAAAACAAAACAGATATAATTATTGTAAATATTTCCATCTGTAGATTCGAGTGACTGTTTTAGTTTTGTAACTAAGTTGAAAAGAGAAGAAAGAAAAAGGAAAAACACTACTGAAGAGTACAGTATTATATTATTGCTTGATGCTTTTATCAAATTTGCTCCATTCTCTTAGTATCCTTTGTTGAAGGAGCAGCATTTCACTACTGAGCACATCAGATCAGCCAATGACAAGAGGCATATGAGTGCAGCCACCAATCGACAGATAGCTCCCAGGAGTGCATTGCTGCATTACCTAGGTATGGTTTTCAACAAAGGATACCAAAAGAACAAGACAAATTAGATAATAGAAGTTAACTGTGATGTTATTTAAAACTGAATGCTCTATCTGAAGTATGAAAAAATTATTGTGGGTTTCATGTATCTGCATGTCCTCAAATATGAAGTCTGGATTGTTTTCTTAATAGTGAGATTAAAGGGACTTTGTCATATCTACTAGATAGTCATGTTGTTAAATTGCACGCTTTAATAAGTAATAATACAAAGAGGCAAATTATTTTCAGTGTATAATATCATTTGAGGAAGCATGCTTGTTTCTTCACTGTTACAGATTTATCTAGTATGCCTATAGGCACAAAAATAATTACATTTAAAATACAGACAGTATTCTTACCCATGAGAATTAAATAAACAGCTGTATGTTTTGATACAGTAGCTTTACCCAAACATTTTATTATTCACTATAAATTAAATATGTAAACGCTTACAACAATAAATCTGCCTTTAAGACAGATATCTTTCTAGAGAGGCCTAACAAGTAAAGCAAATGTCATACTGTGGCAAAATCAATAGAGAATTCAGCAAAACATAAGTGACAGGTTTCAGAAAGCAGTAAGAGTGGAGGTAGCAGTTTGTGTATTTTACTCAAGGAGACAGTTTCAGACTTTTTTCATATAATAAATTGGACAATATTTTGACTCATTTGTTGCTTTTCTAGCAGGAATTGTGACAGAAAAAAACCGAATGTGTCATAATGAGTCAAAAAGGTTTCTTATGTGCAACGAATATTCCTTAAACATATTCATCTTTTTTATGTAATTATTTCCACTCACTGCACATTTAAAGCATGGAAACTGACTGCAGCCATTATTTTCCAAAACAAATAACTGTTATGATATATGACCCGGAATACCTATACTTTGTGACACAGAGTCTGTGGTTATAAAATGATTAAATTAATAGAATAGAAAGAATTAGGATAATAATGGGTTAATGTCTAATAGACGTGCATTTGTCTTCAGGATGAATATTCATCAACATAATGTCTAGATGGAAATAGGACCGAAATGGCAGAGTACCTACATTTTCCATGTTTAGTCGCATTAGTTTAGTTTTTGTGTGGCACTTTTGGTGGCAAAAAAAAGGGCAGAGAACTACGTAAAGGGGTAAGGAGCTGAGATTATTTGACAAAACTGTTTATTTATTTCCAGTGATGTACAGAGGGTCTAACCATTCATGTGTACAATCCTAACAGAGCATTACTAAATGACTGATGTGAGGGCTAGCAAGTCGAACGTTAATGGCCAGATTACAAGTGGCGCGCTATTTAGCATTTTTGCTCAAGCGCAAACTTTGCTAGAAGTAATCTATTTGCTTGCATTGGGTTGCGTGCGTGTTACAAGTAAAAAGTTTGCGCGTAAGTGAAATGTTAGTGTATTCTCCCCATGGGAGTCAATAGAGAGCGCAGGAGAAAAAAACACTAATCACTCGTGCGATAACCCAACAGGAGTTATTCATATTTAGCATTCAAATGTTCTTTACTTAGAGAACAATGTAATTTTTATTGTAAATACATATTTATATATATATATATATATATATATATATATATATATACACAGTATATACCTATATATCTATTCCTATAGGTATAGATATCTATTTTACATGGACATTATCAGATAAAGGGCCAGATTACGAGTGGAGCGATACAGGGTTTATCGCAGGTGCTTGCGCTTATCGGGGTTACCACTGGTATTATGAGTTGAAAATAAACACAATCGCTTAAGTGCAATCATGATTTACGCTAGAATTATTACCGCGACTTCAGAGCTATGGTTAACTGTTTCATGAAACAAAAAAGTTGCACAAAGACATCAAAAATACATTACAAAATATAGTTACACTCATAATAACACTAATAAAAATTATTCCAAAACAAATATTGCACACAAAAGTTATAAGTGCTCTAAGATAGGAGGTCTAAGGTGTTAGAAAAAAAAATAGGCAGGTAAAGGGATTTAACACAGACATAAATACATATACATGTCTACATATGTATACATATATATATATATATATATATATATATATATATCCATATTTGTATGCATATGTATTTATATGTGTATATACATATTCACAGACAATATATACACATATAAACACATGATACATATGTACTCAAAAATAGACATATAAATATATATAAATATATATATATACATGTATTTGAGCGAAAGTCGACAAGCAAAAGCAAATGGTATTCACAAATTTGCAATTGTGTTAACATATTCTCCCATATTTTTAAATGGAGTTTCCATTTGAGGTGTAGTTTTAAAATTTGTGTACTGAAGGACTATTTAGTTAATTTATTCTGCTGCCTACTGCTGCCACTCCTGCTCCTGCCATTCTTGCTCTGTGGTTGCCATCGTTCATAATACTCAGAAAACTGCTGGCCACTGTGTCAAGGGAAACCTACTTAGAAATGCTCCTTTCCTTCCTGTTCCATGGTGGTTATTATTCATCATTGCCAAATCCTCATGGAACTGCTGGCCACTGTGCACAAGGGTGTTTGTCCTCCTCCTTTGGAGGTGTATTTTTGGGGTTTGTGTACAAGGGACCTACATTGTTCAATAACTCTACTGCGTTCTGCTGCCTCTCCTACTTCTGCCACTCCTTCTCTGTGGTAATCATCATTAGTTAAAGTAAAAAAAAAATAAAGCAAACTGTTGGCCACAGTGTCCAAGGGACTCTAAGCACTTGTTTGTCCTCTTTCCTTGGAAGTGTATTTTTTAAGCTTGTGTACTGGAGGCCTACCTAGTTTAGTAACTCTGCTGCCTTCTGCCACCACTCCTCCTCCTGCCTTTACTGATCTCTGGTAGTCATTATCCATCCATGACAAACCTTCAGAGAACTGCTGGCCGCTGTGTCCAAGGTACTCTAATCATGTTTGTCCTTCTCCCTTGCAGGTGTATGTTTGAGGTTTATGTACTGTTATTAAAGACCTACCTAGTTCAGTAACTTTGCTGTCTGCTGGTGACACTTCTTCTGCTCCTGCATTGTGTCTTCTGACTAACTACAAACTTGTTATAGAGCAGGTGTGTGAGAACATGAGGAATCGGAGTACTTTAGCATGAGAGATTTGAAAAAAAGTAAAGTTGTACGAAAAGGTTGCAGTGGTGGGAAGTGAAAGGTTAGAAGGGGGAGACAATAGGGTGGTGGGAAAATGTAGTACTAGTGAATAATTGATATTCCTGTAATTAACAAATGTTTTTCAGTTCAATAATTCAATTAATTGTTTAAAATCTCTTTGTAAAATAAATATTCTAGTTCCTATGTGTTCCTGTGTCCCAGTTAGCACTGAATATTTCAACTGCTGGCATTTCCTAGCAGTGTCATTTTGTTGCTAAAAGGAATGTTATCTGGGCTTCCCATTAGCATTAATGAAATTGAATGAATTTCTTTTTAAAAGAAAATCTTTTCCAAATACAATGAAATTCCAAACCAAGGGGCCTTTTTATCCAGCTCCGTATGGATCTTGATGCCCGTTTCCGCGCGAGCCTTCATGCGCGCTGGAAACAGAAGTTATGAAGCAGCGGTCTAAAGGGAGCTGCTCCATAACTTCTCCACCTGCTCTGAGGCCGCGGACAGAAATCATTGATTGACACCCCCTGCAATTGGCTGCAAACAGAAATCATTGATTGACACCCCCTGCAATTGGCCGCAAATCTGCAAGGGGCGGCATTGCACCAGCAGTTCACAAGAACTGGTGGTGCATTGATAAATCCCAAGGGTATGTTGTCAGCATTTATCGATGTGCAGCAGGCATGATATGCTACATATAGATATACAGAATTAGATAGACAAGATTGTATTACACTTGCTTAGAGATAAGAGTTAGAATTGTGTCAGGCAGATATGGACTGCTACGTATGGATTCTGTGTAAAAGTCTAAAATGATAGATAAACCATAGTAGTGAATAAAACTTTGTTAAATGACTGCCATTAGATATTCTTGGGATTCTGAGGTATCATAATTTATTATTATCAGTATTCCAAATGTTAATTTTATTTAATACAATATTAGCTATTGTTAATTTTTTAAAAAACAGTAACAGTTGGCATCAGAGCTATTAGGGGTTAAACTTCACACAGAATATGACATCACCAGTTGAGGGTGATAGACCTAGGGAGCACAACAGCATCTGCTTTTTTATTTAGATTGCAAGTTCCCACGGGAACAGGGCTCCCAATTCCCCCTGTATTTGTTTGTTAAATTTTGTCTGGTGTCTCATATTGTACTGTCCTGTTTACCTTTGTTACCCATGGACAGCGCTGCGGAATCTGTTGGTGCTTTATAAATAAAGAATAATAATAATAATAATAATAATAAAGTGTGTCTATGTAATCTATCTATACATGCAATGAGGATAAGAAAACCTTAGCTCACATACAAAGCTGATTTTAAAAGGACAGTCTACTCAAGAATTTTTATTGTTTTAAAAGATAGATAATCACTTTATTACCCATTCACCAGTTTTGCATAACTAACACTGGTATATACCTTTTACCTCTCTGATTAGCTTGAATCTGAACCTCTGCAGACTGCCCCTTATCAAAGTTATTTTGACAGACTTGCATTTTAGCTAATCGGTGCTGACTCATAAATAACTCCATGGGAGTTAGTACAATGTTATCTATTATGGCACACATAAACTAACACTGTCAAGTTATGGAAAAACTGTCAAAATAGACTGATATAAGAGGCAGCCGGCTTAGAAATCAGTTTAAGCCTATCTAGGTTTAACTTTAAACAAAGAATACCAAGAGAACAAAGAAAATATAATGATAAAAGTAAAATTGAATGCCCTATCTAAATCATGGAAGTTTAATTTTGACTTGACTGTCCCTTTAAAATTTTAAGTTAACACAGGGACTAATTTTTTTGTATTCAAGGGACAGTATACACTCATTTTCATATAACTGCATGTAATAGACACTACTATAAAGAATAAGATGCACAGATACTGATATAAAAATCCAGTATAAAACCGTTTAAAAACTTACTTAGAAGCTCTCAGTTTAGCTCTGTTGAAAAGGTAGCTGGAAAGCCCACTGCAAGTGGCAAATAAGACACTCCCCCCTCCCCCCTTCTTTTGCATATGAAAAGACCCTTTACACAAACAGGAGCAAGCTGGAGAAGGTAGCTGACGGTATTCACATAAAACTTTGGGGCTTGGTTAGGAGTCTGAAAATCAGAGCAATGTTATTTAAAAATAAGCAAAACGATACATTTATTTTAAAAAAATACTTCATGGGCTATATAAATAGATAATCTACAAAACATGTATGCAAAGAAAAAATGAGTGTATAATGTCCCTTTAAGTCCTCCTTTTTAAATTGAGACCAATGTAGCGATGAAGAATATACCTGTGGAAAACTAATTTTTACAATAAGATTGAGTGCAGAACTTCTAGCAAAGAGGAAAATGTTTTGTGATCTGGCAGATTCCAAACTACATTTTTTTAATCAAATCTGTTATTGCCTTTAGTAACATGATATGCCAAGTACTGTGATCTTGATTAGTGCAGAGGTAGAGCACAATTGCAGGGACTGAATAGCAAGATAAAGGTGAAAAAGTGCACAACTAATGAATGTATTGGTTAGTAAATTGTCTATTATAGATAGGTTTAACACAGTTTCACTAATTAGGGCAGTATATGCATCATGCACAAGTTGTTCAAAGAAATTCAATTAAAAAGATTTGTAGGTAGAAAAACATTCTAAATTGTAAAGGGAAATTACTTTTAGAGGTATAAACCTAAAATCAATATAACCATAAAAACAAGTAAATTGATATTGGTTTTGTTAAAAAATGTGTAATTGTTTAAACCTAATTGAAAATACAAAATGAGAATTACAACATTAAAACCTCTGCCAGCTATAATTTTCCCATGATGAGTTGAGTTTAAGAGGCCTATTTATTAAAGGTCTGTCGGACCTGAACCGATAGTGTGGGTCATGTCCGCCAGACCTTGCTGAATGCGGAGAGCAATACGCTCTCCATATTCAGCATTGCACCAGCAGCTCTTGTGAGCCGCCAGCAGGGAGGTGTCAATCAACCCAATCCTACTCGATCGGGTTGAATTTTGGCGATCTCTGTCCGCCTCCTCAGAGCAGGCGGACAGGTTATGGAGCAGCAGTCTTTAGACCGCTGCTCCATAACTTGTGTTTCTGGCGAGTCTGAAGGCTCGCCAGAAACACGGGGCGTCAAGCTTCATACAGAGTTTGATAGATATGTCCCAATGCCACAAATAAAAATGAAAGAAGAGCACATCTTATTGAAATAACCAAAACTTTCCACCTCCCTAACAAATGCTTTACAATATGCACAGTTCCGCCAAATCTTTGGTTTAGAATATTCAAAAAACTTTGTATTTCAAATATTCCTCACCCGTGCTGTTCGTTACTCATCTTGTTTTAATGGAAATGAATACCAACCAATTGTGGAACATTTACATTTGTTTTTGTTAAACTAATACTTGTTCCACTTCTACAGGTGAAAAAGTTCAGCGACTAAAATACCTAAGTGCGCTAGAGATCTACACTAAACCATTCCTCTTCTTTACAGAGCCCCAGCTATACTAACAAAAGGCTTAGCCCGGTGGCTCACAGGGCTGGCACTAAAGTACCTTTTCCTTTAGTGCAGGCCCTGGGAGCTGCCATGCTAAGCTTCCTGTTAGCATGGCTGGGGTTCTGTGAAGAAGAGTAAATGGTTAGCTTGGCTCTTTAGCACACTTACTTAAAGGGACAGTCTACACCAGCATTTTTATTGTTTAAAAATATAGATAATCCCTTTATTACCCATTCACCAGTTTTGCATAACAACACAGTTTTATTAAAGGGACACTGAACCCAGACTTTTTATTTCGTGATTCAGATAGAGCATGAAATTTTAAGCAACTTTCTAATTTACTCCTATTATCAAACTTTCTTCATTCTCTTGGTATCTTTATTTGAAATGCAAGAATGTAAGTTTAGATGCCGGGCCCACGTGAACGGGTAGGGGGCTGGTGGGAACCGCTACACTACAGAAAAATATTGGAAAAAAAAGTGGCAGAGATGGGGCTAAAAATTAAAATAAAACGATCTAAGGGATATGGGAGGGGGTGGGGGGTTGGTCTTTTGGGGGGGGGGCAAGCTACACTACAGAAAAATATTAAAAAATATATATATATTTTACTGTAAACTGGGTACTGGCAGACAGCTGCCAGTACCCAAGATGGCTACCAATAAGTTAGAGGGGGAGGGTTAGAGATCTGTTTGGGGGGGAGGATCAGGGAGGTTGGGGGCTAAGGGGGGATCCTACAGAGCAGCATATGTAAATATGCCTATTTTTAAAATAAATATCAAAGATAGCTTTTATTTTAGTACTGGCAGACTTTCTGCCAGTACTTAACATGGCGGGGACAATTGTGGGGTGGGGGAGGGAAGAGAGCTGTTTGGGAGGGATCAGGGGGTGTAATGTGTCAGGTGGGAGGCTGATTCTACACTAAAGCTAAAATTAACCCTGCAAGCTCCCTACATGCTACCTAATTAACCTCTTCACTGCTAGCCATAATACACGTGTGATGCGCAGCGGCATTTAGCGGCCTTCTAATTACCAAAAAGCAACGCCAAAGCCATATATGTCTGCTATTTCTCAACAAAGGGGATCCCAGAGAAGCATTTACAACCATTTGTGCCATAATTGCACAAGCTGTTTGTAAATAATTCAGTGAGAAAGCTAAACTTTGTGAAAACATTTGTGAAAAAGCGAACATTTTTTTTTATTTGATCGCATTTGGCGGTGAAATGGTGGCATGAAATATACCAAAATGGGCCTAGATCAATACTTTGGGTTGTCTTCTACACTAAAGCTAAAATTAACCCTACAAGCTCCCTAATTTATCCCTTCACTGCTGGACATAATACACATATGGAGCGCAGCGGCATTTAGAAGCCTTCTAATTACCAAAAAGCAACACCAAAGCCATATAAGTCTGCTATTTCTGAAGAAAGGGGATCCCAGAGAAGCATTTACAACCATTTGTGCCATAATTGCACAAGCTGTTTGTAAATGATTTCAGTGAGAAACCTAAAATTGTGAAAAATTTTACATTTTTTTTTATTTAATCGCATTTGGCTGTGAAATGGTGGCATGAAATATACCAAAATGGGCCTAGATCAATACTTGGGGTTGTCTACTACACTACACTAAAGCTGAAATTAACCCTACAAGCTCCCTACATGCTCCCTAATTAACCCCTTCACTGCTGGGCATAATACACGTGTGGTGCACAGCGGCATTTAGCAGCTTTCTAATTACCAAAAAGCAACACCAAAGCCATATATGTCTGCTATTTATGAACAAAGGGGATCCCAGAGAAGTATTTACAACCATTTGTGCCATTTGCACAAGCTGTTTGTAAATAATTTCAGTGAGAAACCTAAAGTTTGTGAAAAAATGTGTGAAAAAGTGAAAAAAATGTTTTTATTTGATCGCATTTGGTGGTGAAATGGTGGGATGAAATATACGAAAATGGGCCTAGATCAATAATTTGGGATGTCTTCTAAAAAAAAAATATATATACATGTCAAGGGATATTCAGGTATTCCTGACAGATATCAGTGTCCCAATGTAACTAGCGCTAATTTTGAAAAAAGTGGTTTGGAAATAGCAAAGTGCTACTTGTATTTATTGCCCTATAACTTGCAAAAAAGCAAAGAATATGTAAACATTGGGTATTTCTAAACTCAGGACAAAATTTGGAAACTATTTAGCATGGGTGTTTTTCGGTGGTTGTAGATGTGTAACAGATTTTGGGGATCAAAGTTAGAAAAAGTGTGTTTTTTTCCATTTTTCCCTCCTATTTTATATATTTTTTTATAGTAAATTATAAGATATAATGAAAATAATGGTATCTTTAGAAAGTCCATTTAATGGTGAGAAAAATGGTATATAATATGTGTGTGGGTACAGTAAATGAGTAAGAGGAAAATTACAGCTAAACACAAACACTGCAAAAATGTAAAAATAGCCTTGGTCCCAAACGGACAGAAAATGGAAAAGTGCTCTGGTCATTAAGGGGTTAATATACTTTTTACCTCTGTGATTACCTTGTATCTAATCCTCTGCAGACTGCCCCCTTATTTCAGTTCTTTTGACAGACTTGCATTTTAGCCAATCAGTGCTGACTCCCAGGTAACTCCATGTGCATAAGCATAATGTTATCTATATGGCACATATGAACTAACGCCCTCTAGTTGTTAAAACCTGTCAAAATTCATTTGGATAGGAGGCGGCTTTCAAGTACTAAGAAATTAGCATATGACCTACCTAACTTTAGCTTTCAACTAATAATACCAAAAGAACAAATCAAAATTAACGATAAAAGATAATTTGGAAAGTTGTTTAAAATAGCATGGCCTATCTGAATCATAAAAGTTTATTTTTGACTTGACTGTCCCTTTAAGTATATTTAACTATTTCTAGGAAACAAATTCATACATTCCATTAATACATTCCATTAATACATTCCAATGTTCTTCTATTATCTAATTTGCTTTATTCTTTAAGTGTCCTTTGATGAAGAAAATATAATTTATGCTTACCTGATAAATTCATTTCTCCTGTAGTGTAGTCAGTCCACGGGTCATCCATTACTTATGGGATTATATCTCCTCCCTAACAGGAAGTGCAAGAGGATCACCCAAGCAGAGCTGCTATATAGCTCCTCCCCTCTACGTCATACCCAGTCATTCGACCGAAACCAAACGAGAAAGGAGAAAACTATAGGGTGCAGTGGTGACTGGAGTTTAATTTAAAATTTAGACCTGCCGTAAAAAACAGGGCGGGCCGTGGACTGACTACACTACAGGAGAAATGAATTTATCAGGTAAGCATAAATTATATTTTCTCCTGTTAAGTGTAGTCAGTCCACGGGTCATCCATTACTTATGGGATACCAATACCAAAGCTAAAAGTACACGGATGATGGGAGGGACAGGCAGGATCTTTACACAGAAGGAACCACTGCCTGTAGAACCTTTCTCCCAAAAACAGCCTCCGAAGAAGCAAAAGTGTCAAATTTGTAAAATTTTGAAAAAGTGTGAAGTGAAGACCAAGTTGCAGCCTTGCAAATCTGTTCAACAGAGGCCTCATTCTTAAAGGCCCAAGTGGAAGCCACAGCTCTAGTAGAATGAGCCGTAATCCTTTCAGGAGGCTGCTGTCCAGCAGTCTCATAGGCTAAACGTATTATGCTACGAAGCCAAAAAGAGAGAGAGGTAGCCGAAGCTTTTTGACCTCTCCTCTGTCCAGAATAAACGACAAACAGGGAAGAAGTTTGACGAAAATCTTTAGTTGCCTGCAAATAAAATTTCAGGGCACGGACGACGTCCAGATTGTGCAGAAGTCGTTCCTTCTTTGAAGAAGGGTTAGGACACAATGATGGAACAACAATCTCTTGATTGATATTCTTGTTAGTGACTACCTTAGGTAAGAACCCAGGTTTAGTACGCAGAACTACTTTGTCTGAATGAAAAATCAGATAAGGAGAATCACAATGTAAGGCCGATAACTCAGAGACTCTTCGAGCCGAGGAAATAGCCATTAAAAACAGAACTTTCCAAGATAACAGCTTGATATCAATGGAATGAAGGGGTTCAAACGGAACACCTTGCAGAACGTTAAGAACTAAGTTTAAGCTCCACGGCGGAGCAACAGTCTTAAACACAGGCTTAATCCTAGCCAAAGCCTGACAAAAAGCCTGAACGTCTGGAACTTCTGCCAGACGTTTGTGTAAAAGGATAGACAGAGCTGAAATCTGTCCCTTTAACGAACTAGCAGATAAACCCTTTTCTAAACCTTCTTGTAGAAAAGACAATATCCTAGGAATCCTAACCTTACTCCATGAGTAACTCTTGGATTCGCACCAATATAAGTATTTACGCCATATTTTATGGTAAATTTTCCTGGTAACAGGTTTCCTAGCCTGTATTAAGGTATCAATCACTGACTCCGAGAATCCCCGCTTTGATAGAATCAAGCGTTCAATCTCCATGCAGTCAGCCTCAGAGAAATTAGATTTGGATGTTTGAAAGGACCCTGAATCAGAAGGTCCTGTCTCAGAGGCAGAGACCATGGTGGACAGGACGACATGTCTACTAGATCTGCATACCAGGTCCTGCGTGGCCACGCAGGCGCTATTAGAATCATCAATGCTCTCTCCTGTTTGATCCTGGCAATCAATCAAGGAAGCATCGGGAAGGGTGGAAACACATAAGCCATGTTGAAGACCCAAGGTGCTGTCAGAGCATCTATCAGTACCGCTGCCGGGTCCCTGGACCTGGATCCGTAACAAGGAAGCTTGGCGTTCTGGCGAGATGCCATGAGATCCAGATCTGGTTTGCCCCAATGATGAAGCAGTTGGGCAAACACCTCCGGATGAAGTTCCCACTCCCCCGGATGAAAGGTCTGGCGACTTAGAAAATCCGCCTCCCAGTTCTCCACGCCTGGGATGTGGATCGCTGACAGGTAGCAAGAGTGAGACTCTGCCCAGCGAATTATCTTTGAGACTTCCATCATCGCTAGGGAACTCCTTGTTCCTCCTTGATGGTTGATGTAAGCCACAGTCGTGATGTTGTCCGACTGAAACCTGATGAACCTCAGAGTTGCTAACTGAGGCCAAGCCAGAAGAGCATTGTAAATTGCTCTTAATTCCAGAATGTTTATTGGAAGGAGTCTCTCCTCCTGAGTCCATGATCCCTGAGCCTTCAGGGAATTCCAGACTGCGCCCCAACCTAGAAGGCTGGCGTCTGTTGTTACAATCGTCCAATCTGGCCTGCGGAAGGGCATCCCCTTGGACAGATGTGGCCGAGAAAGCCACCATAGAAGAGAATCTCTGGTCTCTTGATCCAGATTTAGCAGAGGGGACAAATCTGAGTAATCCCCATTCCACTGACTTAGCATGCACAATTGCAGCGGTCTGATATGCAGGCGCGCAAAAGGTACTATGTCCATTGCCGCTACCATTAAGCCGATTACCTCCATGCACTGAGCCACTGACGGGTGTTGAATGGAATGAAGGACACGGCAAGCATTTAGAAGTTTTGATAACCTGTCCTCCGTCAGGTAAATTTTAATTTCTACAGAATCTATAAGAGTCCCTAAGAAGGGAACTCTTGTGAGTGGCAATAGAGAACTCTTTTCTACGTTCACCTTCCACCCATGCGACCTTAGAAATGCCAGAACTAACTCTGTATGAGACTTGGCAGTTTGGAAACTTGACGCTTGTATCAGAATGTCGTCTAGGTACGGAGCTACCGCTATGCCTCGCGGTCTTAGTACCGCCAGAAGAGAGCCCAGAACCTTTGTAAAGATTCTTGGAGCCGTAGCTAACCCGAAGGGAAGAGCTACAAACTGGTAATGCCTGTTTAGGAAGGCAAATCTTAGATACCGGTAATGATCCTTGTGAATCGGTATGTGAAGGTAGGCATCCTTTAGATCCACTGTGGTCATGTACTGACCCTCTTGGATCATGGGTAAGATGGTTCGAATAGTTTCCATTTTGAACGATGGAACTCTTAGGAATTTGTTTAGGATCTTTAAGTCCAAGATTGGTCTGAAGGTTCCCTCTTTTTTGGGAACCACAAACAGATTTGAATAGAACCCTTGTCCGTGTTCCGACCGTGGAACTGGGTGGATCACTCCCATTAGTAAGAGGTCTTGTACACAGCGTAGAAACGCCTCTTTCTTTATCTGGTTTGCTGATAACCTTGAAAGATGAAATCTCCCTTGTGGAGGAGAAGCTTTGAAGTCCAGAAGATATCCCTGAGATATGATCTCCAACGCCCAGGGATCCTGGACATCTCTTGCCCAAGCCTGGGCGAAGAGAGAAAGTCTGCCCCCCACTAGATCCGTTTCCATATCGGGGGCCCTCACTTCATGCTGTCTTAGGGGCAGCAGCAGGTTTTCTGGCCTGCTTGCCCTTGTTCCAGGACTGGTTAGGTTTCCAGCCCTGTCTGTAGCGAGCAACAGTTCCTTCCTGTCTTGGAGCGGAGGAAGTTGATGCTGCTCCTGCCTTGAAGTTACGAAAGGCACGAAAATTAGACTGTTTAGCCCTTGGTTTGGCCCTGTCTTGAGGCAGGGCATGGCCCTTACCTCCAGTAATGTCAGCGATAATTTCTTTCAAACCGGGCCCGAATAATGTCTGCCCTTTGAAAGGAATATTAAGCAATTTAGATTTAGAAGTCACATCAGCTGACCAGGATTTAAGCCACAGCGCTCTACGCGCTTGAATGGCGAATCCGGAGTTCTTAGCCGTAAGTTTGGTTAAGTGTACTTCGGCATCAGAAATAAATGAATTAGCTAGCTTAAGGGCTTTAAGCTTGTTTATAATCTCATCCAATGGAGCTGTGTCAAGGGTCTCTTCCAGAGACTCAAACCAGAATGCCGCCGCAGCAGTGACAGGCGCAATGCATGCAAGGGGTTGTAATATAAAACCTTGTTGAACAAACATTTTCTTAAGGTAACCCTCTAACTTTTTATCCATTGGATCTGAAAAAGCACAGCTATCCTCCTCCGGGATAGTGGTGCGCTTAGCCAGAGTAGAAACTGCTCCCTCCACCTTAGGGACCGTCTGCCATAAGTCCCGTGTGGTGGCGTCTATTGGAAACATTTTTCTAAATATAGGAGGGGGTGAAAAAGGCACACTGGGTCTATCCCACTCCTTGTTAACAATTTCTGTAAGCCTTTTAGGTATAGGAAAAACGTCAGTACACGCCGGTACCGCAAAATATTTATCCAGCCTACATACTTTCTCTGGAATTGCAACCGTGTTACAATCATTCAGAGCCGCTAAAACCTCCCCTAGTAATACACGGAGGTTCTCAAGCTTAAATTTAAAATTTGAAATGTCTGAATCCAGTTTACTTGGATCAGATCCGTCACCCACAGAATGAAGCTCTCCGTCCTCATGTTCTGCAAATTGTGACGCAGTATCAGACATGGCTCTATTATTATCAGCGCACTCTGTTCTTATTCCAGAGTGATCTCGTTTACCTCTAAAT
This sequence comes from Bombina bombina, assembly GCF_027579735.1. Lineage (NCBI taxonomy): Eukaryota > Metazoa > Chordata > Amphibia > Anura > Bombinatoridae > Bombina > Bombina bombina. Next base: position 553,017,642 of record NC_069504.1, on the reverse strand, counting down.
TCTGGCAATGTAGATAGTACTTCAGTCATAACATTAGCCATGTCTTGCAAAGTGATTTGTATGGGCCGCCCTGATGTACTTGGCGCCACAATATCACGCACCTCCTGAGCGGGAGGCGAAGGTACTGACACGTGAGGAGAGTTAGTCAGCATAACTTCCCCCTCGTTGTCTGGTGATATATTTTTCACATATAAAGTTTGACTTTTATTCAAAGTAACATCTATACATTGAGTGCACAAATTTCTATTGGGCTCCACATTGGCCTTTAAACATATTGAACAAACAGCTTCATCTGTGTCAGACATGTTTAAACAGCAGAGCAATAACACTAGCAAGCTTGGAAAAAAACTTTTAAATAAATTTACAAGCTATATAAACAACGCTACTGCGCCTTTAAGAAAACATAAAAATGTGACACAGTTGAATTAACGATGAACCAAATATGTTAAAACAACCAAATTTTAACATAAAATGTATAAAGTTAGCAGAGAATTGCACCCACAAGCAAAAGGATGATTAACCCCTTAATACCCAACACGGATAACAGTTGAAATAATAAACGTTTTTTATCACAGTCAAACACACTGTCACAGATCTGCTGTGACTGATTACCTCCCTCAAAACTAGTTTTGGAGACCCCTGGGCTCTGTAGAGACGTCCTGGATCATGGAGGAAGAAACAGGAAGACTGTGACTAAATTTTTACTGCACAATAAAGCGCTAAAATAGGCCCCTCCCACTCATATTACAACAGTGGGGAAGCTCAGTAAACTGTTTTATTCAGAAACAAACGACAGCCATGTGGTAAAAATCATGCCCATAAAGTTTTATCACCAAGTACCTCAGAAAAAACGATTAACATGCCAGTAAACGTTTTTAAAAATGAAAATTATGAAGTGTTATTAATAAGCCTGCTGCTAGTCGCTTTCACTGCAGTGCAGGCTCAAAAATTACTTTAATATAGACAGTATTTCCTTAGTGAAATTCCATTCCCCAGAAATACCTCAGAGTATACATACATACATATCAGCCTGATACCAGTCGCTACTACTGCATTTAAGGCTGCACTTACATTACATCGGTATTAGCAGTATTTTCTCAGTCAATTCCATTCCTTAGAAAATAATATACTGCACATACCTCCTTGCAGGTGGGCCCTGCATGCTATCCCCTGTTCTGAAGTTACCTCACTCCTCAGAATGGCCGAGAACAGCAAGTGGATCTTAGTTACGACCGCTAAGATCATAGACAAACTCAGGTAGATTCTTCTTCTAATGCTGCCTGAGAAGAAACAACACACTCCGGTGCCGTTTAAAATAACAAACTTTTGATTGAAGAAATAAAAAAAACTAAGTTTAACACACCACAGTCCTCTCACACGTCCTATCTATTAGTTAGGTGCAAGAGAATGACTGGGTATGACGTAGAGGGGAGGAGCTATATAGCAGCTCTGCTTGGGTGATCCTCTTGCACTTCCTGTTAGGGAGGAGATATAATCCCATAAGTAATGGATGACCCGTGGACTGACTACACTTAACAGGAGAAATAACAATGCACATAGGTGAGCCAATCACTCGAGGCACCTATGTGCAGCCATCAATCAGCAGCTACCAAGCCTATTTAGATATGCTGTCAATAGAAATAAATTGGAAAGTTGTTTAAAAGTGCATGCTCTTTCTGAATCATGAAAGAAAAAATGTGAGTTGCATGTCCCTTTAAGTATTACGTGTTTAAAATCAAGCCTGGGTAAGATTTTCTGAAGAAGAAAAAAACAGTGCTACCTGGTTCTTCACAGGATTCTTTAAAGGCACAATTTTAGTTTTTTCTAAAAGCTGTGTATTTTGCTAAGGAGTGTAGCATACATTTCTATATGTGAAAGAGAGACACATATATAAAAAGTACTTAGTAAATAAAGTGCACATTTAAAGACATTAGCTAACAAGAGAAATATGTAATAACAGAATTAAATTACTAACATTAAAAAATAATGTAAGTAGATTTTATCTGCTATTTTTTAATATTCTCAATAATCTGTATCATGATCAAACCTTCACTTCTGAAGAAAAAATATTTGGACCCAGCAATCATCCCTTTACAATGCCTGTTATAATAAACTTCATAGCTACTTGTAAAACATTCAAGCCATATGTCTTTGCTGATGACTAGTGATGTCGCGAACCTAAAATTTTGCGTTCGCGAATGGCGGACGCAAAACTTCCACAACTGTTCGTGAACGGACGAACCGGGCGAACCGCCATTGACTTCAATAGGCAGGCGAATTTTAAAACCCACAGGGACTCTTTCTGGCCACAATAGTGATGGAAAAGTTGTTTCAAGGGGACTAACACCTGGACTGTGGCATGCCGGAGGGGGATCCAAGGCAAAACTCCCATGGAAAATTACATAGTTGATGCAGAGTCTGGTTTTAATCCATAAAGGGCATAAATCACCTAACATTGCTAAATTGTTTGGAACAACGTGCTTTAAAACATCAGGTATGATGTTGTATGGATCAGGTAGTGTAAGGGTTACGCCCGCTTCACAGTGACAGACCAAACTCCCCGTTTAAAGGGACAGTCTACACCAGAATTTTTATTGTTTTAAAAGATAGATAATCCCTTTATTACCTATTTCCCAGTTTTGCATAACTAACACATTTATAATAATATACTTTTAACCTCTGTGATTATCTTGTATCTAAGCCTCTGCAAACTGCCCCTTTTTTCAGTTCTTTTGACAGACTTGAAGTCTAGCCAATCAGTGCCTGCTCCCAGATAACTTCTCGTGCACGAGCACAGTGTTATCTATATGAAATACGTGAACTAACACCCTCTAGTGGTGAAAAACTGTTAAAATGCAATCTGAAAGAGGTGGGCTTCAAGGTCTAAGGTGGGCTTCAAGGTCTAAGGTGACACTGTGCCCTGGCAGGCAGGCACTGAAACGCACACGTGTGAAGGAAACTGACTGCTATTATTTAACACAGTCAAAAAAGTGTTGTTTTTTTTTAAATCTACACTACTGTTACACCAGATATGAGTTGCACTGGGGTGACACTGTGCCCTGGCAGGCAGGCACTTAAATGCACACGTGTGAAGGAAACTGACTGCTATTATTTAACACAGTCAAAAAAGTGTGTTTTTTTTTTAAATCTACACTACTGTTACACCAGATATGAGTTGCACTGCGGTGACACTGTGCCCTGGCAGGCAGGCACTTAAACGCACACGTGTGAAGGAAACTGACTGCTATTATTTAACACAGTCAAAAAAGTGTTTTTTTTTTTTTTAAATCTACACTACTGTTACACCAGATATGAGTTGCACTGGGGTGACACTGTGCCCTGGCAGGCAGGCACTTAAACGCACACGTGTGAAGGAAACTGACTGCTATTATTTAACACAGTCAAAAAAGTGTTTTTTTTTTTAAATCTACACTACTGTTACACCAGATATGAGTGGTGGCACTGGGCAAGTGGGCACAGTATACGCTGTGAGCCTGACACACACGCTGGCAGGCAGGCAACTGCAATTAGATTACACAGGAAAAAAAAAAAAAGCAGCCCTAAAAAGGGCTTTTTGGGGTGCTGTCCTTACAGCAGAGATCAGATGAGTCCTTCAGGACTGTAGTTGACACTGAATACACTAGCCTAGCTATAGATTTCCCTACTAAATCAGCAGCAGCTACACTGTCCCTCCTCTCACTAACAATGCAGCTTCCGAATGAATCTAAAATGGATGCTGTCCAGGAGGTAGGAGGGTCTGGGAGGGAGGGTCTGCTGCTGATTGGCTGGAATGTGCCTGCTGACTGTGAGGTACAGGGTCAAAGTATTACTCAATGATGACGAATAGAGGGCGGATCGAACATGGCATATGTTCGCCCGCCGCGGCGAACGCGAACATGCTATGTTCGCCGGGAACTATTTGCCGGCGAACAATTCGCGACATCACTACTGATGACTAACAGATAGTGAACTGGTAGAAGAAACTTAAAGGGACACTGTACCCAAAAATTTTATTTCGTGATTCAGACTAAGCATGAAATGTTAAGCAAATTTCGAATTTACTCCTATTATCAAATTGTCTTCATTCTCTTGGTATCTTTATTTGAAATGCAAGAATGTAAGTTTAGATGCCGGCCCATTTTTGGTGAACAACCTGGGTTGTCCTTGCTGATTGGTGGATAAATTCATCCACCAATAAAAAAGTGCTGTCCAGAGTACTGAAACCAAAAAAAAGCTTAGATGCCTCCTTTTTCAAATAATGATAGCAAGAGAACGAAGAAAAATTGATAATAGGAGTAAATTAGAAAGTTGCTTAAAATTCCATGCTCTTTCTGAATTACAAAAGAAATTTTTTTGGTTCAGTGTCCCTTTAAAGGGACAGTTAACAACAGAATTTTTGTTGTTTTAAAAGATAGATAATCCCTTTATTACCCATTCACCAGTTTTGCATAACCAACACTGTTATATTAATATACCTTTTACCTCTCTGATTACCTTGAATCTAAGCCTCTGCAGACTGCCCCTTATCAAAGTTTTGCATAACCAACACAGTTATAATAATATATGTTTTACCTCTACAATTACCTTGTATCTAAGCTTCAGCAGACTGCCCCCTTATTTCAGTTCTTTTGACAGGCTTGCATTTTAGCCAATCAGAACTGTTTCCATGGTAAATTCACAAGCATGAGCTCAATGTTATCTATATGAAATACGTGAACTAATGCCCTCTAGTGGTCAAAATGCATTTAGATTAGAGACGGCCTTCAAGGTCTAAGAAATTAGCATATGAACCTCCTAGGTTTAGCTTTCGACTAAGAATACCAAGAGAACAAAGCAAAATTGGTGATAAAAGTAAATTGGAAAGTTGTTTAAATCATGAAAGTTTTTTTGGATTTGACTGTCCCTTTAAGCAGACACACACACACACACACACATATATATATATATATATATATATATATATATATATATATATATATATATATATATATATAAACAACTTTATTATTCCTTGAATTTTCTGCAGTCTTGTAAAGGGTTAACATACCATCTAAGAATTTATATATGAAACCCACATTTTTTTCTTTCATGATTCAGATAGAGCATGCAATTTTAAGCAACTTTCTAATTTACTCCTATTATCAAGTTTTCTTTGTTCTCTTGGTATCTTTATTTTTTGCTTCTACACCTGGGTAGCGCTTGCTGATTGGTGGCTAAATATAGTAAATATGTCTGTCAATACATGCATATACAAATAAATACGTATGTATACATATAAAAACTTTTTTTCTAACACCTGATACCTCATATCTTTGAGCCCTTTTGTGTGCAATATTTTTTTTAAAAATAATTTTTATTAGAGAAGTGTTATTCTGAGTGTAACTATACTGTGTAATCACACGCACAATTTTTATGTGACAGGTTCTGAATATAACATTAAAGGATGTATTAAGTGTTCAACAGATCATGTGATATATCTTATTGAGTGTAGAGAACACAAAAAACAGTACATTGGAATGACCACTAGGGATGTAAGAACCCGGATACGTGAGCACATATATAACATCGAAAAAAATATTGCTTGCTCAGCCCTTGCCACTCATTTTATTGAAGAACACAACCAAGAATTAAATTTTTTCAGTTGGTCTGCTATTGAATATATACCTAAGTCCCATAGTGATCGTCTTAATATCCTAAAAAAACAAGAAGCTTATTGGATTTTTTTTGTTTAAAACTTTGGTCCCACTTGGGTATAACTCTGAACATGATATCATTAATTGTTGGCTATGATATCTGTTTATACAAACAGTACAATAAGCTTGTTGCCTCTATAAATCCCTCCTAAACCCCTTCCATACCCTGTTTAAATAACCTGTCAATGGTATTTTTATAGAATGGAGTAAATAATAACTTTTTCCAACCTATTATGTCACTTAAATTTATGTCATAAGCTGCAAATTTAGAGAAATGAGTAATATGTGTATAGTATTTTTTAAAGTCTTTACCTATGTGTATTAATCTGTTATTATAATATACACTATATGTGCATAAAATGAATAGACTGACTAGAGAAAAAGTCTTTAGGTTACAAAGTAAATAACCAAATTTAAGAGTTGAAACCTAAGTTGCATAATTTGTCTAAAGTGTAAAAACCATTTCCAAAGCTTTTTAAACCATCTGATATATAAATTGTTCTTTGCTTTGAAGTCTATGTAAAAGCTTGATATATGTTTATTTAATATGTATCAAATGAAGGTTCATTGAAGGTGATACTATCCCCTTAAGAATTCTCTGTAACTTGTAATATGATCACATAGAGTAAATGCTAAGTAAGAGGGAGGGCATAAGCATGCCGTTATAAGCTCCAGGTGTATGAGGTTCAGGTATGGTCTATGATTAAGGCGTAAGCTCTCGCCGAAACGCGTAAGACCGAACCTGCATACACCACTAGATTGTGTGTAATCCCTATGTTTTATCTACAATTGGAAAATAAAGCCTACAACTGTTTTTCAACTGCTGGTCCAGAGACACTTTCTTTCTTATATTTATACTGTGTAATGTATTTTTAAAGTGTATTTTGCAACTTTTTTGTTTCGTGAAACAGTTAACAAGAGCTCTGAAGTCACGGTAATCATTCTAGTGTAAATCAGGATAGCGCTCAAGCGATCACGTTTACTTTCAACTCATAATACCAGCGGTAAGCCCAACAAGCGCAAAAAACAGAATTTATGCTTACCTGATAAATTACTTTCTCCAACGGTGTGTCCGGTCCACGGCGTCATCCTTACTTGTGGGATATTCTCTTCCCCAACAGGAAATGGCAAAGAGTCCCAGCAAAGCTGGTCACATGATCCCTCCTAGGCTCCGCCCACCCCAGTCATTCGACCGACGGACAGGAGGAAATATATATAGGAGAAACCATATGATACTGTGGTGACTGTAGTTAGAGAAAATAATTCATCAGACCTGATTAAAAAACCAGGGCGGGCCGTGGACCGGACACACCGTTGGAGAAAGTAATTTATCAGGTAAGCATAAATTCTGTTTTCTCCAACATTGGTGTGTCCGGTCCACGGCGTCATCCTTACTTGTGGGAACCAATACCAAAGCTTTAGGACACGGATGAAGGGAGAGAGCAAATCAGGTCACCTAAATGGAAGGCACCACGGCTTGCAAAACCTTTCTCCCAAAAATAGCCTCCGAAGAAGCAAAAGTATCAAATTTGTAAAATTTGGCAAAAGTGTGCAGTGAAGACCAAGTCGCTGCCTTACATATCTGGTCAACAGAAGCCTCGTTCTTGAAGGTCCATGTGGAAGCCACAGCCCTAGTGGAGTGAGCTGTGATTCTTTCAGGAGGCTGCCGTCCGGCAGTCTCATAAGCCAATCGGATAATGCTTTTAAGCCAAAAGGAAAGAGAGGTAGAAGTCGCTTTTTGACCTCTCCTTTTACCAGAATAAACAACAAACAAGGAAGATGTTTGTCTGAAATCTTTAGTAGCCTCTAAATAGAATTTTAGAGCACGGACTACGTCCAAATTGTGTAACAAACGTTCCTTCTTTGAAACTGGATTCGGACACAAAGAAGGTACAACTATCTCCTGGTTAATATTTTTGTTGGAAACAACTTTCGGAAGAAAACCAGGCTTAGTACGCAAAACCACCTTATCTGCATGGAACACCAGATAGGGCGGAGAACACTGCAGAGCAGATAACTCTGAAACTCTTCTAGCAGAAGAAATTGCAACCAAAAACAAAACTTTCCAAGATAATAACTTAATATCTACGGAATGTAAGTGTTCAAACGGAACCCCTTGAAGAACTGAAAGAACTAGATTTAGACTCCAGGGAGGAGTCAAAGGTCTGTAAACAGGCTTGATCCTAACCAGAGCCTGAACAAATGCTTGAACATCTGGCACAGCTGCCAGTCTTTTGTGAAGTAAAACAGATAAAGCAGAGATCTGTCCCTTCAGAGAACTTGCAGATAATCCTTTCTCCAAACCTTCTTGTAGAAAGGATAGAATCTTAGGAATTTTTATCTTGTTCCATGGGAATCCTTTAGATTCACACCAACAGATATATTTTTTCCATATTTTATGGTAAAATTTTCTAGTTACAGGCTTTCTAGCCTGAATCAGAGTATCTATTACAGAATCTGAAAACCCACGCTTTGATAAAATCAAGCGTTCAATCTCCAATCCGTCAGTTGGAGGGAAACCAGATTCGGATGTTCGAATGGACCCTGAACAAGAAGGTCCTGTCTCAAAGGTAGCTTCCATGGTGGAGCCGATGACATATTCACCAGGTCTGTATACCAAGTCCTGCGTGGCCACGCAGGAGCTATCAAGATCACCGAGGCCCTCTCCTGATTGATCCTGGCTACCAGCCTGGGGATGAGAGGAAACGGTGGGAATACATAAGCTAGGTTGAAGGTCCAAGGTGCTACTAGTGCATCTACTAGGGTCGCCTTGGGATCCCTGGATCTGGACCCGTAGCAAGGAACCTTGAAATTCTGACGAGACGCCATCAGATCCATGTCTGGAATGCCCAATAATTGAGTTATTTGGGCAAAGATTTACGGATGGAGTTCCCACTCCCCCGGATGGAATGTCTGACGACTCAGAAAATCCGCTTCCCAATTTTCCACTCCTGGGATGTGGATCGCAGACAAGTGGCAGGAGTGATCCTCCGCCCATTGAATTATCTTGGTCACTTCTTTCATCGCCAGGGAACTCCTTGTTCCCCCCTGATGATTGATATATGCAACGGTCGTCATGTTGTCTGACTGAAACCTTATGAATTTAGCCTTTGCTAGTTGAGGCCAAGCTCTGAGAGCATTGAATATCGCTCTCAGTTCCAGAATGTTTATCGGGAGAAGAGACTCTTCCCGAGACCATAGACCCTGAGCTTTCAGGGATTCCCAGACCGCGCCCCAGCCCACTAGGCTGGCGTCGGTCGTGACAATGACCCACTCTGGTCTGCGGAAGCTCATTCCCTGTGACAGATTGTCCAGGGTCAGCCACCAACGGAGTGAATCTCTGTTCTTTTGATCTACTTGAATCGTCGGAGACAAGTCTGTATAATCCCCATTCCACTGTCTGAGCATGCACAGTTGTAATGGTCTTAGATGAATTCGTGCAAAAGGAACTATGTCCATTGTTGCAACCATCAATCCTATTACTTCCATGCACTGCGCTATGGAAGGACGAGGAACAGAATGAAGTACTTGACAAGAGCTTAGAAGTTTTGATTTTCTGACCTCTGTCAGAAAAATCCTCATTTCTAAGGAATCTATTATTGTTCCCAAGAAGGGAACTCTTGTTGACGGGGACAGAGAACTTTTTTCTTTGTTCACCTTCCATCCGTGAGATCTGAGAAAGGCTAGGACGATGTCCGTATGAGCCTTTGCTTTTGACAGGGACGACGCTTGAATCAGGATGTCGTCCAAGTAAGGTACTACTGCAATGCCCCTTGGTCTTAGAACCGCTAGAAGGGACCCTAGTACCTTTGTGAAAATCCTTGGAGCAGTGGCTAATCCAAATGGAAGTGCCACAAACTGGTAATGCTTGTCCAGAAAAGCGAACCTTAGGAACTGATGATGTTCCTTGTGGATAGGAATATGTAGGTACGCATCCTTTAAATCCACGGTAGTCATAAATTGATTTTCCTGGATAGTAGGTAGTATCGTTCGAATAGTTTCCATTTTGAACGATGGTATCCTGAGAAATTTGTTTAGGATCTTTAGATCCAAAATTGGTCTGAATGTTCCCTCTTTTTTGGGAACTATGAACAGATTGGAATAAAATCCCATTCCTTGTTCTCTTATTGGAACTGGATGTATCACTCCCATCTTTAACAGGTCTTCTACACAATGTAAGAATGCCTGTCTCTTTATTTGGTTTGAAGATAATTGAGACCTGTGGAACCTTCCCCTTGGGGGTAGTTCCTTGAATTCCAGGAGATAACCTTGAGAAACTATTTCTAGCGCCCAAGGATCCTGAACATCTCTTGCCCAAGCCTGAGCAAAGAGAGAAAGTCTGCCCCCCACTAGATCCGGTCCCGGATCGGGGGCTATCCCTTCATGCTGTTTTGGTAGCAGTGGTAGGCTTCTTGGCCTGCTTACCCTTGTTCCAGCCTTGCATTGGTTTCCAGGCTAGTTTGGGTTGTGAAGTATTACCCTCTTGCTTAGAGGATACAGAATTAGAGACTGGTCCGTTTCTGCGAAAGGGACGAAAATTAGGCTTATTATTAGCCTTAAAAGACCTATCCTGTGGGAGGGCGTGGCCCTTTCCCCCAGTGATGTCTGAAATAATCTCTTTCAAATCAGGTCCAAATAATGTTTTACCTTTGAAAGGAATGTTAAGCAATTTTGTCTTGGAAGACACATCCGCTGACCAAGACTTTAGCCAAAGCACTCTGCGCGCCACGACAGCAAACCCTGAATTTTTCGCCGCTAATCTAGCTAATTGCAAAGCGGCATCTAAAACAAAAGAGTTAGCCAATTTAAGTGCTTGAACTCTGTCCATAACCTCCTCATACGAAGATTCTTTACTGAGCGATTTTTCTAGTTCCTCGAACCAGAAACACGCTGCCGTAGTGACAGGAACAATGCATGAAATTGGTTGTAGAAGGTAACCTTGCTGTACAAAAATCTTTTTAAGCAAACCCTCTAATTTCTTATCCATAGGATCTTTGAAAGCACAACTATCTTCGATAGGAATAGTAGTGCGTTTGTTTAGAGTAGAAACCGCCCCCTCGACCTTGGGGACTGTCTGCCATAAGTCCTTTCTGGGGTCGACTATAGGAAATAATTTCTTAAATATAGGGGGGGGAACAAAAGGTATGCCGGGCCTTTCCCACTCTTTATTTACTATGTCCGCCACCCGCTAAGATAACACCTCCTTAAGCAGTGCGCGGAGATGTTCTAATTTAAATTTAAATGTCACAACATCAGGTTCAGCTTGATGAGAAATTTTTCCTGAATCTGAAATTTCTCCATCAGACAAAACCTCCCTCATGACCCCTTGAGATTGGTGTGAGGGTATGTCAGAACAGTTATCATCAGCGTCCTCTTGCTCTTCAGTGTTTAAAACAGAGCAATCGCGCTTTCTCTGATAAGTAGGCATTTTGGATAAAAGATTTGCTATGGAGCCGTTAATTGTTGCATGGTAATAAGTATTGGCGCACTAGATGTACTAGGGGCCTCCTGTGTGGGCATAACTGGTGTAGACACAGTAGGGGATGATGTAGTATCATGTTTACTCCCCTCATTTGAGGAATCATCTTGGGCAATATCATTATCTGTTGCATTACTGTCCTTACTTTGTTTGGACACTATGGCACAATTATCACATAAATTTAAATGGGGAGACACATTGGCTTTCATACATATAGAACATAGCTTATCTGATGGTACAGACATGTTAAACAGGCTTAAACTTGTCAACAAAGCACAAAAAACGTTTTAAAATAAATCCGTTACTGTCACTCTCAAACTGAAAACACTTTATTACTGAATATGTGAAAAAGTATGAAGGAATTGTTCAAAAATGCACCAAATTTCAGAGCTTTAACCCTTAAATTAACGGAACCAGAGCCGTTTTTACATTTAACCCCTATACAGTCCCAGAATGAGGCTCTGTCTATAACTAGAAAGGCCCCCATCTGAAAAAGGTGTCCAACACAGTGCCTGCCGTTTTTCTAAACGTTCCCCAAGATTATAATACCAATAATTAGTTAGAATCTGCATAATATGCCTAGTAAAGCAATTGTTTTAGCCCAGAAAAATGTCTACCAGTTTTTAAGCCCTTTTTGAAGCCCTTTATTCTTTTATGTTTAACTAAGAAAATGGCTTACAAGTCCCCATGAGGGGAAATGACAGCCTTCCAGCATTACATGGTCTTGTTAGAAATATGGCTAGTCATACCTTAAGCAGAAAAGACTGCTAACTGTTTCCCCCAACTGAAGTTACTTCATCTCAACAGTCCTGTGTGGAAACAGCAATCGATTTTAGTTACTGTCTGCTAAAATCATCTTCCTCTTACAAACAGAAATCTTCATCCTTTTCTGTTTCAGAGTAAATAGTACATACCAGCACTATTTTAAAATAACAAACACTTGATAGAAGAATAAAACTACATTTAAACACCAAAAAACTCTTAACCATCTCCGTGGAGATGTTGCCTGTGCAACGGCAAAGAGAATGACTGTGGTGGGCGGAGCCTAGGAGGGATCATGCGACCAGCTTTGCTGGGACTCTTTGCCATTTCCTGTTGGGGAAGAGAATATCCCACAAGTAAGGATGACGCCGTGGACCGGACACACCAATGTTGGAGAAATCAGCGATGAACCCTTTATCACTCGCACGCAAATGATTGCACTCAACGCAATCTAGCTCTCATCGGGTTTACAACTCGTATTACAATTTGAAAGTAAATGTGATCATGAGGGGCGCAATTGCAATTAGAATGATTACTGCAACTTCATTGCCCTGGTTAACTGTTTTCGCAAAACATAAAAGTTGCACAAAACACATAAAAAATACATGACAAAGTACAGTTACATATAACACAAGGAATTCCAGCACTCAGGATAGGATGCACCTCACCTTAGGACCACTGCCCAGGCCCCAAACAATCACAAAAAGAAGGCAAGCAGGTGAAAGCAAAACTGTTTATTCCATACTCAAATAGACAAAAAGACAGGCGAGGTTTGGGAAGACAATCCCTTACTCATGCCATGCCAAACAAACATGTTACACATACTTATATACCCTTACACCACTCCTTATTTACAAAACAATAATCATCTTATTTATTTTACAATTTCAATACAGAAGTAGATATCTAGTGGTATGTAACTAATTCTATATTAAAAAATCTCATATTAAGACGAAAAGGCAGAAAAACTGAAAACAAAATATATCATACATATCATACATATTATCCTGAATATCAATTTACATGAAGTCTTTTGTCTGAGACGATCTTACGTACTCGTAAAAATTGACTAAGAGAAACAGTAAAGTTACACTCATAATAACATCATCTAATAAAAAATATTCACAAAAAAATATTGCATACAGAAGTAATAAGGGCTCAAAGATATGAGGTCTCAGGTATTAGAAAAAAAGGCAGGCAAAAGGCTTTACAATGAGACACATATACATGTCTAAATATGTGTATGTATGTATTTATAGATGTCTTTATTTGTGTACATACAGTATGTATTTATATGTGTATATATGTATTTATAGATGTCTTTATTTGTGTACATACAGTATGTATTTATATGTGTATATATGTATTCACAGACAAATATAAACATATAAACACATAAATACATATATAAACCTATATATAAGTGCATTGGAGCGCTTTGCCATTGAGGAGATGAAAACATGTAAAAGCATCATCTAATAAAAAATATTCACAAAAAAATATTGCATACAGAAGTAATAAGGGCTCAAAGATATGAGGTCTCAGGTATTAGAAAAAAAGGCAGGCAAAAGGCTTTACAATGAGACACATATACATGTCTAAATATGTGTATGTATGTATTTATAGATGTCTTTATTTGTGTACATACAGTATGTATTTATATGTGTATATATGTATTTATAGATGTCTTTATTTGTGTACATACAGTATGTATTTATATGTGTATATATGTATTCACAGACAAATATAAACATATAAACACATAAATACATATATAAACCTATATATAAGTGCATTGGAGCGCTTTGCCATTGAGGAGATGAAAACATGTAAAAGCATATTAATGCAATATTCATATTTTATAAAGGTTTTAACTATGTATTGTCTTGAAATATTTCACATTCCAATGTTCTGCACATAAGGTTATATGTTTTAAGTATTTTTAAATAGATATTCCTTTATATATATATCTGTGTATGTGTGTATATATATATATATATATATATATATATATATATATATATATATATATATACATACAGGGAGTACAGAATTATTATGCAAATGAGTATTTTGACCACATCATCCTCTTTATGCATGTTGTCTTACTCCAAGCTGTATAGGCTCGAAAGCCTACTACCAATTAAGCATATTAGGTGATGTGCATCTCTGTAATGAGAAGGGGTGTGGTCTAATGACATCAACACCCTATATCAGGTGTGCATAATTATTAGGCAACTTCCTTTCCTTTGGCAAAATGGGTCAAAAGAAGGACTTGACAGGCTCAGAAAAGTAAAAAATAGTGAGATATCTTGCAGAGGGATGCAGCACTCTTAAAATTGCAAAGCTTCTGAAGCGTGATCATCGAACAATCAAGCGTTTCATTCAAAATAGTCAGCAGGGTCGCAAGAAGCGTGTGGAAAACCAAGGCGCAAAATAACTGCCCATGAACTGAGAAAAGTAAAGCGTGCAGCTGCCAAGATGCCACTTGCCACCAGTTTGGCCATATTTCAGAGCTGCAACATCACTGGAGTGCCCAAAAGCACAAGTTGTGCAATACTCAGAGACATGGCCAAGGTAAGAAAGGCTGAAAGACGACCACCACTGAACAAGACACACAAGCTGAAATGTCAAGACTGGGCCAAGAAATATCTCAAGACTGATTTTTCTAAGGTTTTATGGACTGATGAAATGAGAGTGAGTCTTGATGGGCCAGATGGATGGGCCCGTGGCTGGATTGGTAAAGGGCAGAGAGCTCCAGTCCGACTCAGACGCCAGCAAGGTGGAGGTGGAGTACTGGTTTGGGCTGGTATCATCAAAGATGAGCTTGTGGGGCCTTTTCGGGTTGAGGATGGAGTCAAGCTCAACTCCCAGTCCTACTGCCAGTTTCTGGAAGACACCTTCTTCAAGCAGTGGTACAGGAAGAAGTCTGCATCCTTCAAGAAAAACATGATTTTCATGCAGGACAATGCTCCATCACATGCGTCCAAGTACTCCACAGTGTGGCTGGCAAGAAAGGGTATAAAAGAAGAAAATCTAATGCCATGGCCTCCTTGTTCACCTGATCTGAACCCCATTGAGAACCTGTGGTCTATCATCAAATGTGAGATTTACAAGGAGGGAAAACAGTACACCTCTCTGAACAGTGTCTGGGAGGCTGTGGTTGCTGCTGCACGCAATGTTGATGGTGAACAGATCAAAACACTGACAGAATCCATGGATGGCAGGCTTTTGAGTGTCCTTGCAAAGAAAGGTGGCTATATTGGTCACTGATTTGTTTTTGTTTTGTTTTTGAATGTCAGAAATGTATATTTGTGAATGTTGAGATGTTATATTGGTTTCACTGGTAAAAATAAATAATTGAAATAGGTATATATTTGTTTTTTGTTAAGTTGCCTAATAATTATGCACAGTAATAGTCACCTGCACACACAGATATCCCCCTAAAATAGCTATAACTAAAAACAAACTAAAAACTACTTCCAAAACTATTCAGCTTTGATATTAATGAGTTTTTTGGGTTCATTGAGAACATGGTTGTTGTTCAATAATAAAATTAATCCTCAAAAATACAACTTGCCTAATAATTCTGCACTCCCTGTATATATATATATATATATATATATATATATATATATATATATATATATATATATATATATATATATACCTATATATAATCATGTAGGTATAGATATATATTGTACCAAATAACCATCAGATATATGTAGAATTATTTATTTATTTATGAATAAATAGAACATACACTTTTTTTTTATCCATTGACTTGGGGGAATATGTGAACCCACATGTGGTATTCTAATTTCAAATTTCTTTCACTATTCGGGTTACCACTAGAGCAAAAACAGTTTACTTTCAACTCATAATACGAGCGCAACCCGATAAGCGCAAAAATCTTACTTCTAGTGCAATTAACGCTCAAGTGGGAGTGTTAATTTGTGCTTCACTTGTAATCTGGCCCAAAATGATTATGTGCAGTAAAAAATACTTTCATTATTTACTTTGCCTTTTTGTCCTATAATTTAACTCTGAAAATTGTAATTTTCCACTGCCCCCACAGAGGTTGGAAGACATTATGCAGAATCCAGCACCCTCACCCTTCAACATTCTAAACAAGGATTACTAGAAACAAATTAGTGCAGGAGCTCATTAGTATTTGTTCTTAGAGGGACAGTCCAAAAAAAACTTTCATGTTTCAAATAGGGCATGTCATTTTAAACAACTTTCTAATTTACTTTTATCACCAATTTTGCTTTGTTTTGCTTTGTTCTCTTGGTATTCTTAGTTGAAAGCTAAACCTAGGAGGTTCATATGCTAATTTCTTAGACCTTGAAGGCCGCCTCTAATCTAAATGCATTTTGATAGTTTTTCACCACTAGAGGGCATTAGTTCACTTGTTTCATATAGATAACATTGAGCTCATGCACGTGAATTTACCATGGAGACAGCTCTGATTGGCTAAAATGCAAGTCTGTCAAAAGAACTGAAATAAGGGGGCAGACTGCTGAGGCTTAGATACAATGTTATTACAGAGGTAAAACGTGTCTAATTATAACTGTGTTGATTTTGCAAATTTGGGGAATTGGTAGTTAAGGGATTATCTATCTTTTGAAACAACAAAAATTCTGGTGTTGACTGTCCCTTTAAATAACCACATCAAGGGGTATGCCCCCATACTGCAAGACAATGAAAAATTTGCTAATGGTATTATGTTTTTTAAAACATGTATTTATTTTACAGACCTTTTTAAATACAGTGCTTAGTTTGCAATACGATCTACGTGTATGTACGTGTATGTAAAAAATATTTTTTTAATATCCCTTTAATATCAGTACAGGTAGAAAAACCGTAATCCAAGATGATTGGGACCAGAAAAGGTTTGGATTTCAGAATAGTTTGGATGTTGGAATATGTGCATCTCTAAAATGGGACAGTTTTGAAATCAAGTATAAACATCTTATGTCATTAGACAATATTTACATATCATAACATAGCTTATTCCTGTAACCTAAAGGTAGTTTTATATTATTTTTAACACTTTTGTATACATAGTACACTCATAAAGATACTTCAGTACTGTAATCATAAAGATAATAGGTAATGTTTTCAATAAATATAGACCATTATTTGCATTTTACAACACACAAAAAAAAAAAACAGACAGAGGCAGAAAAGATTCTGACTTACAGGCAGGGAAAAAAAGAAGTAATTTTTGATAATTTTATTTAAAAAAAAAAAATATTACATTAAAAGTTTGGATTTCAGAATAAGTTTGGATATTGGAATTCAGGATTTGGGGATATGTACCTGCATATTCATTTAACAGTATCCTTTAACACAAATGGCAAGTTATTTACTTTTAGAGCCTATGAAGTGTTTTCCTAACAAATTAATGTTGCATCATTGTCTTATGTTACAAACACATAAACTTGACTTCTAATTACCTTTGCAAATCTTCTCATTAAATGAGAAAGGGCTTCCGGATTAGGGCACTCCAGTTTCTTAATAATCTCAAAGCTTTGGTTTAATTGTGTGAAGACATCAACAACAGAGCAGGAGAACAGGGCATGTTCAGATGTTGCCTGAAACTAAGAGAGAAAAATAATATATATATTTATGTATACAACATATCTACTCTAAAAATATAATACATGAAATGTCTGGGATCAATAAAATTTCAATCAAAATGGTAAACTCAATGGTGTTATTTCCTATAACATACATTTCCTATTATATATTTAAAAGATTGTAAAACATATTCATGATCATTAAAAATGTCCTATTTATTTGAAAATATTGGGTATCAAGACATATTTGAGTGTGATAGTATAAGATTGAACAACTGTTACTGTTACATATTATGGGCCCCATAGACTATTTGACAGATTGTCAAGGTTCTGGACTTTGCAACCTGCTTGCCCACCTTCATGATGATGGGGCACTACCCTTTACAGCCTCTGTCCATATATACTATTGCATGAGGAGGACACTGCCTCTGCTCTTGTGCAACTAATCATGCAATAGCAGGGTCTGTAAATCATTAAAAATTATATATCTTAGCCTACCTAGCTATCACTTACCAGGTGAGAGCTCCCCCTTACAGGAGGCATGGACAGAAGCGTACCATGCCCCCTAAAACCTTAACATAAGAAGGCACCTTACCCCATCTCATTATTCCTAGTTCTATCCATCTTAAGGTGGACAGAGCTAGGTTCTCCTTTTCTTTGGTACCTTGCAATGTGGTTCTGTTTAGTATGGTTGCTGCTTTTTGTATCCTGGTGCACCAGTCTTTCCAGTGCATTTAGAAGCAGTGGTACATTAATTCTGTGCGAGGCTGGTCAGGCGGTACTCCTGGTGTACGGAGGGTTCTTTCCTATGGGCGCTGCCATTTTCCCCCAGAATAACATTATCAACCCACAGCTAGGGTAAGGAGGTGAAGTGCACGTGTGTGCATTTACAAGTCCAAATGCCTGGAGGGCCACTGTTTGATACAGAGTTGCGGCTGCTGGTGGTAGCTGCTGTTGTTTTTTCTATGGAACCTTAAGTCCTCATGATTATTTTTATTTTAATGTCAGGCAGGATTCCATGTGCTCTGAAGATGTCCTTTTGCTTCCAAATCTGGGACTTTGGATCCTGCTATAGATGCCCAGGATGTTCAACCTGTGGCTGTCTTTTTCTGTTTTCTGTCTTTTATTCTCTTTGTTCTATATTCTAATATATTCTTTCCTTCTTTTCTTTCTGTCTTGCAGACCTGAGTTTCAGAATGTGCCGAGAAAATGTGTTTTATGCAACAAGCCTGCTTGAGAGAATAAGAATCTCTGCATTGGTCAAGTGTTTCAGGGTAATTGTGTTTTAAAGCCTAATGATGATAATTCTCTTATTGTACCTTATGCTGAAAATTCTAATATTGATTATGTCAAATTTTCAGCTATTCCTATGGAGTTTATTTCTTATGTTAGAGAGATTTTAGGATTGTACACTTTGCCTTCAACATCTTCTGACTGATATGATTCAGAATTACCTTCTACTGTTGAATTTCCTGTATCTGAGGCAATCAAGCATATATTTTTACCTGAATTTGCAAAGCCAGAGAGACAGTTGTCAATACCTGATAAAATTGTAAAGAACAGAAATGTGCAACTCTAAAAACTTTCGGAAAATTAGTTTAGTCAAGTTTAAAAAAAAAAAATTGTTTCTGCAAATTAGTTATGTTAAGTTAAATCGTTTTTTCGGATCCGTTCATTATTTCGGATCCATTCTTTATTCATAATTCTAATCTAAAGTTTAGAATAGAATAATGCATATGAATAAAGAAATTATCAGAAAAAACGATTTAACTTAACATAACTAATATGCTTTTGATTGCCGAAACAAAATTATCTAAAACCGCCGCTGCCTCCACCCACATCCCCAACACTAAATAAAGCTATTAACCCCTAAAACGCCATCCCCCCACATCGCCAACACTAACTAAACCTATGAACCCATAAACTGACACCCCCACATCACAACAACGTAAATTAAACTTTATTAACCCCCAAACTTAACACTAGACATGTGCAGCCGCGAACAATTTGGTTTGGATCGATTCGGACAGATTCGAATTTCAGTTTGGATCGATTTGAATTCGGAAGAAATCGAATGAATTAGTTTCCGATTCATTCGGATTCTTTCGGATTCGTGTGAAATTCGGTTCGGTTCGATTTGGTTCGATTCGGTTTGAATCGATTCGGATTTTTTTGAATTTCGGCACTGTTAAGTGGGATGTGCTGTGTATTACACTAGTATACTGTACAATACTAGTGTAATACATGGACATCCGAATCCATCCGAATAAATTCAAATCGATTCGGATTTATTCGGTAGATTCGGCACTGCCGCAATTCGGAAATTCGAATCGATCCGAATTCCGAATTTGGCAAAATTCATCCGAATTAAAGTTGCAATTATTAACTACCTATTTAAAAATAAATACAAACTTACCTGTGGAATAAAAATAAAACATAAGCTAGGTACAATATAATTATTTGCTAACAACCTAGTTAAAATAAATACAAACTTATCTGTGAAATAAAAATAAAACCTAAGCTTACACTAATAAAACCTAACATTACTAAAAATAAACAATCCTAAAATTACTAAAAAAATTAAACTACATTTACAAAAAATAACAAACAAAATTATCCAAAACAATAAAAATTATTCCTATTCTAATACCTTGTTTTAAAAAAAAAGAACACCCCAAAATAAAAAAAACTGTAATCTATAATAAACTACCAAGGTCCCTTAAAAGGGCCTTTTTTAGGGCACAACTCTTTTGCAAAAAAATAAAAACAACCCCCCCCTAACATGACAAACCCCCACCCCCCAAACCCACTATATAAAAGTAAACCTAATCTACCTATTGCCCTGAAAAGGGCATTTGTATGGGCATTGCCCTTAAAAGGGCATTTAGCTCTTTTCAGCCCGTTAAAATAAAAAATGCATAATCTAAAAAAAAAACACCCAAAAATAAAAAATTCCATAACAAACCAAATTATACAAAATAATAAAAAATATTCCTATTCTAATACCCAGTTTAAAAAAAAACACCCCAAAATAAAAAAACCCATAATCTATAATAAACTACCAATAGCCCTTAAAAGGGCCTTTTGTAGGGCATTGCCCTAAAGTTAACAACTCTTTTTCTAAAAAAATACAACAAACACCCTCTAACATTACAAATCCCCACCCCCCAAACCCACAAAATAAAAAAAAAACAAATCTACCCATTGTCCTGAAAAGGCCATTTGTATGGGCATTACCCTTAATAGGACATTCAGCTCTTTTCTAAAAAAAAAAAAAAATAACACTAACCCTAAAATCTGTACTCACAGTTGCTGAAGTCCGGCGAAAGATCTTCATCCCAGCGGCAAAGCATCTTCATCCAGGCAGCTCCATCTGTATCCATTGCGGGACTGGCATCTTCTATCTTCATCCCAGCAGAAGTGGAGCGGTTGGTGGATGCGCAGAGGTGGAGGTCCTGGCGGAATTCCATCGGTCCGACCTGGAGGTCCTCTTCATGTGATCGACCGCCGCACACTGAAGATTGAATGCTAGATACCCCTTTTATATCAGCCAATAGGATTTAAGCAGCTCTCATTCCTATTGTCTGATTTGAATTTTTCAGTCAATAGGAATTTAACGGTACCCCCTATATACTGTAAGGGGTACCTTTCATTCAATCTTTAGTTTGCGGCAGTTGATCGCATGAAGAGGACCTCCACGTCGGACAAATGGAATGCCGCCTGGTCCTCCGTCTCCGCACATCCACCGACCGCTCCGTCTCGGCTGGGATAAAGATAGAAGATACCGGTCCAGCGATGGATACAGATGGAGCCCTCTGGATGAAGATGCTTTGCCGCTGGGATAAAGATCTTTCACCGGATTTCAGCAACTGTGAGTACCGATTTTGGGGTTAGTGTTTAATTCTGGGGTGTTTTTTTTATCTTTACATTAGGACTTTTTTTATTTTAATGGGCCGGAAAAGAGCTGAATGCCTTTTTAAGGGCAGTAAAGAGCTGAATGCCCTTTTAAGGGCAATGCCTATTCAAATGCCATTCAGGGCAATGGGTAGATTAGGATTTTTTTAGTTAGGTTTTTTTTATTTTGTGTATTGGGGGGGGTAGTGGTTTGTAATGTAAGGGGTGTTTGTTGTAATTTTTTTTAGCAAAATAGCTGTTAACTTTAGAGCAATGCCCTACAAAAGGCTCTTTTAAGGGCCCTTGGTAGTTTTTTTTAGATTAGGGTTTTTTTTATTTTGGGGTGTGTTTTTTTTTTTTTTTTTTTAAAAAAGGGGTAATAGAATAGGAGTAATTTTTATTGTTTTGGATAATTTTATTTGTTATTTTTTGTAATGGTAGTTTTTTTTTTTTTTTGTAATTTTAGTGTTTTTTGTAAATGTAGTTTTAATTTTTTAGTAATCTTACGGCTAGATTACGAATCTTGCGTAATGAGTAAAAAAGCAGAGTTAAGGCTCATAACGCTGCTTTTTTACTACCGCTGCTATTATGAGTCTTGTAGGTACAGCTGTCCTGCACACTTTTTTGGCCGTACCGCAAACCAACTTATGCAATTTTTGAAAAGTCTTTTTCAATGGGACTTCCATTGCGCCGGTATTACAAGCTTTTTTTTTAGGCCAAAAAGTGAGCGATACAGCCTATCCCGCAAGATTCGTAACACATTCTAAAGTCAGTAGTTATGAGTTTTACACTACAAAGCCGTAACATAAAACTCATAACTAAAGTGCTAAAAAGTACACTAACACCCATAAACTACATATTAACCCCTAAACCGAGGCCCTGCCGCATCGCAAACACTAAAATAAAATTATTAACCCTTAATCTGACGCTCTCGACATTGCTGCCACTACAATAAACATATTAACCCCTAAACCGCCGCACTCCCGCCTAGCAAACACTAGTTAAATATTATTAACCCTTAATCTGCTGTCACTAGGTAGAATAGTTACTAAATAGTTATTAACTATTTATTAACTACCTAGATAAAATAAATACAAATTTACCTGTAAAATAAAACCTAACCTGTTATACACTTACACCTAACCTTACACTACAATTAAATAAATCACCTAAATTAAATACAGTTAACTAAATTAAATACAAATACCTAAATTACAAATACCTAGTAGTTAGGGTTTTATTTGGGGGGTTGGTTGTGTGGGTGGTGGGTTTTACTGTTGGGGGGTTGTTTGTATTTTTTTTCAGTTAAAAGAGCTGATTTATTTGGAGAAATGCCCCACAAAAGGCCGTTTTAAGGGCTATTGGTAGTTTAGTTTAGGCTATGCTTTTTTTTATTTATTTTGGGGGGCTTTTTTATTTTGATAGGGCTATTAGATTAGGTGTAATTAGTTTAAATATCTTGTAATTTGTTTTTTATGTTGTGTAATATAGTCTTTTTTTGTAATTTAGGTATTTGTATTTAATTTAGTTAATTGTATTTAATTTAGGTAATTTAGTTAATTGTAGTATAATGTTAGGTGTTAGTGTAAGACAGGTTAGGTTTTATTTTACAGGAAAATTTGTATTTATTTTAGCTAGGTAGTTAGTAAATGGTTAATAACTATTTAGTAACTATTCTACCTAGTTAAAATAAATACAAACTTGCCTGTAAAAAAAATAAACCCTAAGCTAGATACAATGTAACTATTAGTTATATTGTAGCTACCTTACGGCTAGATTTAGAGTTTTGTCGGTAACGACCCGCGTAGCTAACGCTGGCTTTTTTCTGGCCGCACCTTTAAAATAACTCTGGTATTGAGAGTCCACAGAATGGCTGCGTTAGGCTCCAAAAAAGGAGCGTAGAGCATATTTAACGCAACTGCAACTCTCGATACCAGAGTTGCTTACGGACGCGGCCAGCCTCAAAAACGTGCTCGTGCACGATTCCCCCATAGGAAACAATGGGGCTGTTTGAGCTGAAAAAAAACCTAACACCTGCAAAAAAGCCGCGTTCAGCTCCTAACGCAGCCCCATTGTTTGCTATGGGGAAACACTTCCTATGTCTGCACCTAACACTCTAACATGTACCCCGAGTCTAAACACCCCTAACCTTACACTTATTAACCCCTAATCTGCCGCCCCCGCTATCGCTGACCCCTGCATATTATTATTAACCCCTAATCTGCCGCTCCGTAAACCGCCGCTACTTACATTATCCCTATGTACCCCTAATCTGCTGCCCCTAACACCGCCGACCCCTATATTATATTTATTAACCCCTAATCTGCCCCCCACAACGTTGCCTCCACCTGCCTACACTTATTAACCCCTAATCTGCCGACCGGACCGCTATTATAATAAAGTTATTAACCCCTAATCCGCCTCCCTAACCCTATAATAAATAGTATTAACCCCTAATCTGCCCTCCCTAACATCGCCGACACCTAACTTCAAACATTAACCCCTAATCTGCCGACTGGAGCTCACTGCTATTCTAATAAATGTATTAACCCCTAAAGCTAAGTCTAACCCTAACACTAACACCCCCCTAAGTTAAATATAATTTAAATCTAACGAAATTAATTAACTCTTATTAAATAAATTATTCCTATTTAAAGCTAAATACTTACCTGTAAAATAAATCCTAATATAGCTACAATATAAATTATAATGATATTATAGCTATTTTAGGATTTATATTTATTTTACAGGTAACTTTGTATTTATTTTAACCAGGTACAATAGCTATTAAATAGTTAAGAACTATTTAATAGCTAAAATAGTTAAAATAATTACAAAATTACCTGTAAAATAAATCCTAACCTAAGTTACAATTAAACCTAACACTACACTATCAATACATTAATTAAATACAATATCTACAAATAAATACAATGAAATAAACTAACTAAAGTACAACAAATAAAAAAGAACTAAGTTACAAAAAATAAAAAAATATTTACAAACATAAGAAAAATATTACAACAATTTTAAACTAATTACACCTACTCTAAGCCCCCTAATAAAATAACAAAGCCCCCCAAAATAAAAAAATGCCCTACCCTATTCTAAATTACTAAAGTTCAAAGCTCTTTTACCTTACCAGCCCTGAACAGGGCCCTTTGCGGGGCATGCCCCAAGAAATTCAGCTCTTTTGCCTGTAAAAAAAACATACAATACCCCCCCCAACATTACAACCCATCACCCACATACCCCTAATCTAACCCAAACCCCCCTTAAATAAACCTAACACTAAGCCCCTGAAGATCTTCCTACCAGGTTCACCGATCGATCCAGAAGAGCTCCTCCGATGTCCTGATCCAAGCCCAAGCAGGGGGCTGAAGAGGTCCATGATCCGGCTGAAGTCATCATCCAAGCGGGAGCTGAAGAGGTCCATGATCCGGCTGAAGTCTTCTATCAACGGCATCTTCAATCTTCTTTCTTCCGGATCCATCTTGAAGACCTCCGACGCGGAACATCCTGCTGGCCCGACGGACTACCGATGAATGAACGCTCCTTTAAGGGACGTCATCCAAGATGGCGTCCCTCGAATTCCGATTGGCTGATAGGATTCTATCAGCCAATCAAAATCAAGTTCAATCCGATTGGCTGATTGGATCGGCCAATCGGATTGAACTTGATTCTGATTGGCTGATTCCATCAGCCAATCAGAATTTTCCTACCTTAATTCCGATTGGCTGATAGAATCCTATCAGCCAATCGGAATTTGAGGGATGCCATCTTGGATGACGTCCCTTAAAGGAGCCTTCATTCGTCGGTAGTCCGTCGGGCCAGCAGGATGTTCCGCATCGGAGGTTTTCAAGATGGATCCGGAAGAAAGAAGATTGAAGATGCCGTTGATAGAAGACTTCAGCCGGATCATGGACCTCTTCAGCTCCCGCTTGGATGATGACTTCAGCCGGATCATGGACCTCTTCAGCCCCCTGCTTGGGCTTGGATCAGGACATCGGAGGAGCTCTTCTGGATCGATCGGTGAACCTGGTATGGTGAAGACAAGGTAGGAAGATCTTCAGGGGCTTAGTGTTAGGTTTATTTAAGGGGGGTTTGGGTTAGATTAGGGGTATGTGGGTGGTGGGTTGTAATGTTGGGGGGGTATTGTATGTGGTTTTTTTACAGGCAAAAGAGCTGAATTTCTTGGGGCATGCCCCGCAAAGGGCCCTGTTCAGGGCTGGTAAGGTAAAAGAGCTTTGAACTTTAGTAATTTAGAATAGGGTAGGGCATTTTTTTATTTTGGGGGGCTTTGTTATTTTATTAGGGGGCTTAGAGTAGGTGTAATTAGTTTAAAATTGTTGTAATATTTTTCTGATGTTTGTAAATATTTTTTTATTTTTTGTAACTTAGTTCTTTTTTATTTTTTGTACTTTAGTTAGTTTATTTCATTGTATTTATTTGTAGATATTGTATTTAATTAATGTATTGATAGTGTAGTGTTAGGTTTAATTGTAGGTAATTGTAGGTATTTTATTTAATTAATTTATTGATAGTGTAGTGTTAGGTTTAATTGTAACTTAGGTTAGGATTTATTTTACAGGTAATTTTGTAATTATTTTAACTATTTTAGCTATTAAATAGTTCTTAACTTAGTTAAAATAAATACAAAGTTACCTGTAAAATAAATATAAATATAAATCCTAAAATAGCTATAATATAATTATAATTTATATTGTAGCTATATTAGGATTTATTTTACAGGTAAGTATTTAGCTTTAAATAGGAATAATTTATTTAATAAGAGTTAATTAATTTCGTTAGATTAAAATTATATTTAATTTAGGGGGGTGTTAGTGTTAGGGTTAGACTTAGCTTTAGGGGTTAATACATTTATTAGAATAACGGTGAGCTCCAGTCGGCAGATTAGGGGTTAATGTTTGAAGTTAGGTGTCGGCGATGTTAGGGAGGGCAGATTAGGGGTTAATACTATTTATTATAGGGTTAGTGAGGCGGATTAGGGGTTAATAACTTTATTATAGTAGCGGTGCGGTCCGCTCGGCAGATTAGGGGTTAATAAGTGTAGGCAGGTGGAGGGGACGTTGAGGGGGGCAGATTAGGGGTTAATAAATATTAATATAGGGGTCGGCGGTGTTAGGGGCAGCAGATTAGGGGTACATAGCTATAATGTAGGTGGCGGCGGCGTGCGGACGGCAGATTAGGGGTTAATTATTGTAGGTAGCTGGCGGCGTTGTGGGGGGCAGGTTAGGGGTTAATAAATATAATATAGGGTTCGGCGGTGTTAGGGGCAGCAGATTAGGGGTACATAAGTATAACGTAGGTGGCGGTCGGCAAATTAGTGGTTAAAAAAATTTAATCGAGTGGCGGCGATGTGGGGGGGCCTCGGTTTAGGGGTGCATAGGATAAATATCGGAGTTAGAAAGATCCCATTGAAAAGATAGGATACGCAAATGACGTAAGGGGATCTGCGGTATGGAAAAGTCGCGGCTGAAAAGTGAGCGTTAGACCCTTTTTTGACTGACTCCAAATACCGGCGGTAGCCTAAAACCAGCGTTAGGAGCCTCTAACGCTGGTTTTCACGGCTACCGCCAAACTCCAAATCTAGGCCTTAGGGTTTATTTTATAGGTCAGTATTTAGTTTCAAATAGGAATTATTTAGGTAATGATAGTAGGTTTTATTTAGATTTAGTTTAATTATATTTAAGTTAGGGGGTGTTAGGGTTAGACTTAGGTTTAGGAGTTAATAAATTTAGAATAGTGGCAGCGACGTTGGGGATGGCAGATTAGGGGTTAATAAATGTAGGTAGGTGGCGGCGATGTTAGGGGCGGCAGATTAGGGGTTAATAATAATTAACCCGTTTGCGATGCAGGAGTGCGGCGGTTTAGGGGTTAATATTTTTATTATAGTGGGGGCGGGAGATTAGGGGTTAATAAGTGTAGGTAGGTTTCAGCGACATTGGGGGAGGGAGATTAGGGGTTAATAAATATAATGTAGGTGTCAGCGATGTTGGGGGCAGCAGATTAGGGGTTAATAAGTGTAATGTAGGTGGTGGTGATGTCCAGAGCGGCAGATTAGGTGTTAATAAATATAATGTAGGTATCGGCGATGTCGGGGGTGGTAGATTAGGGGTTAATAAGTGTAAGATTAGGGGTGTTTAGACTCGGGGTTCATGTTAGGGTGTTAGGTGTAAAGATAAATGTAGTTTCCCCATAGGAATCAATGGGGCTGCGTTACAGAGCTTTACGCTGCTTTTTTGCAGGTGTTAGGCTTTTTTTCAAACGGCTCTCCCCATTGATGTCTATTGGGAAATTCTGCACGAGCACGTACATTCAGCTCACCGCTGATTTGAGCAGCGCTGATATTGGAGTGATGTATGGAGCACAAATTTGTTCTACGCTCACTTCTTGCCTTTTAACACCGGGTTTATAAAAACCTGTAATGCCAGCGCTGTAGGTAAGTGAGCGGTGACAATAACGTGCAAGTTAGTAACGCACCCCTCATAACGCAAAACTCGTAATCTAGCGGTTAGGTTTTTTTATTTTTAGTAATGTTAGGTTTTTTATTTTTAGTAATGTTTGGTTTTATTAGTGTAAGGCTATACTGGATGTATAGTAATAGAGTGTGCCACTATAAATGCAATGCCGTGTTGGCTCCTACTATATAATGTTTGCCGTGTGGTCAAAAACCTAAAAAAGGTACACAGAATAATTAAATCATAAAATAATTGATTAGGTCAAAATGTGTTAATTTACAATGTGATATATATATATATATATATATATATATATATAAAAACCTTAATCACATAAATCTAAAAGTCAGATAATAAAAACAACATGAAAAAACGAAATCTTGTCACATACTAGTGCCCAAAAATTATTGGGAAGTGTCCATATAGTAATATGTGAAGTCCCACAAAGGTAACTTACGGCTAGATTTAGAGTTCTGCGGCCAAAGGGGTGCGTTAGCTACGCGTGCTTTTTTCCCCCCGCACCTTTTTAATACCGCTGGTATTTAGAGTTCTCTGAAGGGCTGCGTTAGGCTCCAAAAAAGGGAGCGTAGAGCATATTTACCACCACTGCAACTCTAAATACCAGCGTTGCTTACGGACGCGGCCAGCTTCAAAAACGTGCTTGTGCACGATTCCCCCATAGAAAACAATGGGGCTGTTTGAGCTGCATCTAACACCCTAACATGAACCCAGAGTCTAAACACCCCTAACCTTACACTTATTAACCCCTAATCTGCCGCCCCCGCTATCGCTGACCCCTGCATATTATTATTAAGCCCTAATCTGCCGCTCCGTACACCGCCGCAACCTACATTATACCTATGTACCCCTAATCTGATGCCCCTAACACCGCCGAACCCTATATTATATTTATTAACACCTAATCGGCCGCCCCCGCTATCGCTGACCCCTGCATATTATTATTAACCCCTAATCTGCCGCTCCGTACACCGCCGCAACCTACATTATACCTATGTACCCCTAATCTGCTGCCCCTAACACCGCCGACCCCTATATTATATTTATTAACCCCTAATCTGCCGCCCCCAACGTCGCCTCCACTTACCTACAATAATTAACCCCTAATTTGCCGACCGGATCTCACCGCTACTCTAATAAATGTATTAACCCCTAAAGCTAACTCTAACCCTAACACCCCCTAAGTTAAATATAATTTAAATCTAACGAAATAAATTAACTCTTATTAAATAAATTATTCCTATTTAAAGCTAAATACTTACCTGTAAAATAAACCCTAATATAGCTACAATATAAATTATAATTATATTGTAGCTATTTTAGGATTTTACAGGTAACTTTGTATTTATTTTAACCAGGTACAATAGCTATTAAATAGTTAATAACTATTTAATAGCTACCTAGTTAAAATAATTACAAAATTACCTGGAAAATAAATCCTAACCTAAGTTACAATTAAACTTAACACTACACTATCAATAAATTACTTAAATAAAATACCTACAATTATCTACAATTAAACCTAACACTACACTATCAATAAATTAATTAAATACAATACCTACAAATAAATACAATTAAATAAAGTACAAAAAATTAAAAATATTTACAAACATTAGAAAAATATTACAACAATTTTAAACTAATTACACTTACTCTAAGCCCCCTAATAAAATAAGAAAGAACCCCAAAATAAAAAAAATGCCCTACCCTATTCTAAAATTAAAATACAAAAGCTCTTTTACCTTACCAGCCCTGAAAAGGGCCCTTTGCGGGGCATGCCCCAAAGAATTCAGCTCTTTTGCCTGTAAAAAAAACCATACAATACCCCCCCAACATTACAACCCACCACCTATATACCCCTAATCTAACCCAAACCCCCCTTAAATAAACCTAACACTAAACCCCTGAAGATCTTCCTACCTTATCTTCACCACGCCGGGTTCACCAATCGATCCAGAAGAGCCTCCGATGTCTTGATCCAAGCCCAAGCGGGGGGCTGAAGATGTCCATGATCCGGCTGAAGTCTTCATCCAAGCAGGAGCTGAAGAGGTCCATGATCCGACTGAAGTCTTCTATCAAGCGGCATCTTCAATCTTCTTTCTTCCGGATCCATGGTCATCCTGCCGACGCAGAACATCCATCTTCACCGACGACTTCCTGACGAATGACGGTTCCTTTAAGGGACGTCATCCAAGATGGCGTCCCTCGAATTCCGATTGGCTGATAGGATTCTATCAGCCAATCGGAATTAAGGTAAGAAAATTCTGATTGGCTGATGGAATCAGCCAATCAGAATCAAGTTCAATCCGATTGGCTGATCCGATTCTATTGGCTGTTCTGATCAGCCAATAGAATGCGAGCTCAATCTGATTGGCTGATCGGATCAGCCAATCGGATTGAACTTGATTCTGATTGGCTGATTCCATCAGCCAATCAGAATTTTCTTACCTTAATTCCGATTGGCTGATAGAATCCTATCAGCCAATCGGAATTCGAGGGACGCCATCGTGGATGACGTCCCTTAAAGGAACCGTCATTCGTCGGGAAGTCGTCGGTGAAGATGGATGTTCCGTGTCGGCGGGATGACCATGGATCCGGAAGAAAGAAGATTGAAGATGCCGCTTGATAGAAGACTTCAGCCCGATCATGGACCTCTTCAGCTCCCGCTTGGATGAAGACTTCAGCCCGATCATGGACCTCTTCAGGTCCCGCTTGGATGAAGACTTCAGTCGGATCATGGACATCTTCAGCCCCCCGCTTGGGCTTGGATCAAGACATCGGAGGAGCTCTTCTGGATCGATCGGTGAACCCGGTGTGGTGAAGACAAGGTAGGGAGATCTTCAGGGGCTTAGTGTTAGGTTTATTTAAGGGGGGTTTGGGTTATATTAGGGGTATGTGGGTGTCAGGACTACTCTTAGAGATTGGTTAATACCATCATCAGACCGTCCCTTTAAGGATTCCAATACATCAATTACTCCACCCTATATAAACACCACATTGGCCCTTCCCTAATTGCTTAGTATTGAAGTGAATTTCTCATTCCTATCCTGAGCCTATCCTGTGAACGCTGTTCACACCTAAGTCTCCCTGCTGCTGCAGAATCACCTGTGAACGCTGTTCACACTCAAGTCACTTTGTTGCTCCTCTCTTATTGAGATCGCTGTTCACACTTGATCCGCAACAATCCCCAACCTGCTACAACTCACATTCTGTGTCAGTCTCTTTCCGGATTTACCGCTCTCCTACCTACAACTCGGATCTCCGGTTTCACTAACAGCTCCGCTCCACTTCCAAGTTCTACGCTAACGGCTCTCCTTGCGGTGACGTCACACGCCTGCTGCTCACTGTCTCCGGATCTCCCGCTTACAGCCTGTGTACTCTCTACCACTCCAGATTCAGTAAGTGTGCAGACTTATCCAAGTAATGTTCACATATCTATTTCTATATTTCACACTTGCCTCAAAGTTACTTTGTTGCCGGATACCTCTGATTAACTACCGCTCAGCTTAACCACTTTTCCATTCACCTGGCTTTCCCTCATTCTCAAATTGACTTTTGTTTTCATACCATTTTATGTTTTTCACCCGATTTTACCCCTATCTCAAAGGGTCATATTTTCTGCTATTTTTGTATGTTTGTGCACATACTGTTCCCTTTTTATTATGTTGCATTCCTTGGGAAAACTACATTACATTTCTCCCTGCTGCAAATGTTAGTGCTAATTAGCACAGGTGGCAGCAATAGGGTTAATGTACTTGTGAATCCCTATAACAATTACAGCCTGGTGATACAAGGTAACCACTATTGCTTCTACACTTACAAGTGTGGTTCCCTGTATCTTTTTGCTACAAACTATTATAAGTATCTATCTGACTCAGCAGTTGTGGTCTAGTAGTTCATTTGCTATTGTCTGTATTTTTCTAGATATAAGACTGAGCATTGTGACAGAATACTAAGCCTTCCAATTATGGACCCAGCTGAGATCAATGTCCAGATGCAAGCATTAATTCAAAGGGTTGACCTTTTAACTACTGGGTTAAATACCCTTAAAGCAGAAAATGATTCACTTAAAGCCTATATCAGGGACGTAGTGGATAAAAGAATCCCTCCTACAGAACCCCAGGTTAGCCCCCCAGAAAACTTCTATGGTGACAGGACCCTCTATAGGGAGTTTAAAAACGCCTGTCTGTTAATGTTTGCCCTCAAGCCACTAACCTACCCTAATGACAGGGTTAGAGTACTCACTACTATATCATATCTTAGAGGAGAGCCACGTACCTGGGCTAATACCTATTTTGAGAGTAATGAAGAGATATTGAATTCCCTAGAGAATTTTTTCACAGCAATGGGTCAACTTTATGAAGATCCTTACAAGCAGCTTACCGCTGAAAATGCTATGAGGGCTCTTAAGCAAAAAAAGAGAGTGGTAGAGGACTATATCACAGAATTCAAAAAGTGGGCAAAGGATTCCCAGTGGAACAACCTTTCGCTCAGGAATCAATTCAGATTAGGCCTCTCAGATGGTATTAAGGATGAGCTATCAAGATCAGAGCTCCCTAACACTCTAGAAGAGTTAATGACACTCAGCATAGCTATAGATAGGCGTCTTAGGGAGAGACACCAGGAAAGGTCCAGTCATGACCCTATCTCAAAAAAGCTTGGTACAAGTACACATGTTCAATCATCCAGCAAAAGTTCTACTGAACCTATGGAGATTGGATTCGTAAAAGGACCTTTATCGCCCCAAGAAAAACTTAGAAGACGTTCTAATAACTTATGTTTATACTGTGCATCTGAGGACCTTACAGTCAAGGAGTGTCCTTCCCTCTTGAGACAAAATAAGGGTAAGAACCTTTCTCAATCCTTTTGTTGTAACACCCAGCACAGTTCGTCCACTTATCTAAGATTGCACCTTCTTTTGCAGTGGGATCAGTTGCGTCTACCCGCCTCCGCGATAATTGATTCCGGAGCCACAGCTTCCTACATTGATAAAGATTTCTGCACTACCAATAAAATACCACTAATGAAAAAAAGCTCTCCTGTCTTTTTAAGAGGTATAGATGGGAAACCCATAACCACTGGGCCTGTAGATTATCATACTATTCCTCTACTGGTAACATGTTCTGACCACCATAAGGAATACTTATCATTTGACGTTATTTGTTCTCCTGTTTCACCTATAGTTCTAGGCATTCAATGGTTACATACACATAACCCACAGATTGATTGGAATACATCAACACTTACATATAATTCTCCTTATTGTGTAAAAACCTGTCTCCCAAACAGCATTCTTCAAACTTCTGTAGTGACTGATCATAGTGACATACCTGAGGTTTATAGAGATTTTACAGATGTCTTTAGTAAAAAGGAGGCTGAAAGTCTTCCTCCTCATAGGAAGTACGATTGTCCCATAGAGATCTATCCAGGTTCAGAGATTCCCTTTGGACACATATTTCCACTATCAAATTCAGAATTAGAACACCTCAAAACTTATCTGGATGAGAATTTGAAAAAAGGCTTTATCCGACCTTCCACCTCTCCCGCTGGAGCAGGTATATTTTTTGTTAAAAATAAAGATGGGACTCTTAGACCCATAGTTGACTATCGTCAATTAAACAAGATCACAGTGAAGAATCGTTACCCCCTACCTCTTATCCCAGAGCTCATTGAGAGACTCGAAGGGGCTAGATTCTTCACGAAGTTAGATCTAAGGGGAGCATACAATCTGGTCCGTATAAGATCTGGCGACGAATGGCTGACGGCGTTTCGTACTCGGTACGGCCTCTTTGAATACGTCGTCATGCCATTCGGGTTGTGTAATGCCCCTGCTACCTTCCAGCATCTGATAAACGACCTGTTTAGAGACGTCCTAGACGTATTTATCGTTATTTACTTGGATGATATCCTTATATATTCCAAGACCTATGAACAGCATGTACATCATGTTAGACAGGTTTTATCCAGGCTAAGGAGTAATTACTTGTATGAAAAAAAGTCAGATTCAGGGAAATAGCTGTGGGGGAGAGTAAAGTTTGGCGTAATGTGCTAGCACCAATTGTGTGCTCATAAGCTGTAAAGGTATAGTCAACTGACAGTTATGCAGTGCTCTCTTGAAGCAATCCTGAGCACATGAATACATATAAATAGGAGGAGTGGGGTTCCGTCCGTTACCTTATCAGACCGGTGCCCCTTATCCACTGTCTCACCGCCGGTATAGAGGTATGTATATATGCATGCAAAAGTTCACAACGTGGTTAGCTAGATACAGAACTGTGGGATAAGAAGCAAACTTGTACCTTTAATCCTGCTGTTACCCACCGGAGATCATCCTCTGTCTGCTGCTTGCTGCTTACTGCCGTGTGACTTATGTCTCCACTGGTGAATAATGCCGTGTAGCCCCCAGGGCAGCTTCCTCTCTGAGTGCGGTGTGTGTGTCGCCTCCTTGCCAAACGTCCCTGACAACGAGCAGGCTGTGCGGTCAGGTATTGCGCTCACTTCCTGCCTGTGCTCACTCCGGGCGGCCAATAGAAACAATGTGAAAGTGATTGAGGAGCACAGGTGTGAATGAGTTGCAACAAAAAGGTTTATTTGAAACGGCTTGCAATGTTACAACGCAAATGAGTGAAACAAATATACAAAGATTAGTATTGAACTAATCCAAAAAACAAACAGTGTGAGGGGAGAAAAAAAAAAAAACAAAAAAAAAAAAAAAAAACATACTCCCCGGGGCTAATACATGACTGAACAGAATCTACTGTTAGGAAGCAGACTACAAAAAGGACAGGTATACGCGTTTCAGCAGATTGCCTTACTCATTACCTGGTTAAAAGTATATGTGTGTGCTCTTTAAAAAGACTAGTAGGCAGCTTCCTATTGGTTACTAGGGACCCACCCCCTGTTGCTAGGTGTAAACAACAGACCAATCACGATGTTCTGTAGATACACAGAAAATCACTACCAGTGTTTACATTGAAACTCCTAAAGTGTTAAATGATAATCTGATAAACAAACAAACTAACAAACTAATCATTACTGCATAAATTAAAGGGGCACCAATTTATCCGAGTTATTTCAACTATCTAGGTAAGGGTGACCAAATGCAGGAAAATACAGATGAAGGTTAGTAATCTAACTATGTCATGTGTTTCATGGGTAATATGCAGTTCATCATTTCTCTTTGATTTAAAGTAGAACTTCTGCTTCCATACACTCTGAAACATAATATAGAAAATTATATGAGACATGTTATAAAAGACATTATGCAGATTATCATAAAATAAAGTTATTGAATTCTAAATTCTAAATATTTTGAATGCACAGATAGGAAACAACACTAATCAGTCCTAGATAAAGTTCCTAGAAGGGAAGGTAAAATTCTGGTTATTCCAGTGTAAACATGTATCCATTTGCAAATAGTAGATATTACATCAATAACAATTGTGGTCTAGATAACCTTGCTAATGGAGGTTTTTCGGGAACAGAGGGTCAAGAGGATGGTGAAAATACGTGGGCAGTAAGCTATAGTTCCACTTACATAAAGCAAACCCAAGATGTTACTTACTCGGTTTTGGATAAAGAGGCAAAAAGAGGTGAGCAGGACCTTGGGCTGGGAGAGAAATAAGTAACAACAAGGGAGAATATATTCTCACCAAAAGTTTATTAGGTCATATTCAGAATTAAGACCTTCAGGAACTCTTGTCCTGAGTTTGAAAATCCAAAATACTTCTCTCTCCCCCAGCCTTCGGTCCCTATCTTGTCCTCTCTTCAGTGGGGGGACCTTTTCTATGATGGTCCAAGAGAAGTTAGAGGTATCTTTAGCATGTATACCTGCAAAATGTTGTACCAGAGGGGTGGATAATACTCCCGCCCTAATATCTGCTAGATGTTCTTTTATTCGGACCCTGGCTTCCCTGGTCGTGAGACCCACATATTGAAGGGAACAATTCCTACAGCTAATGACATATATCACATAGGTAGATCTACAGTTTAGACATGTGTCTATTCCAAATACTTGGCCAGTTGTTAGTGAATTGAACTGATTTCCTGTTGTCACTTTCTCGCATGCCACACAAGTTCGATGGTGGCAGCGGAAAGTGCCCTTACAGCTCAACCATGATGACACATTTTGGCCTTGTGTTTTCAACCTAGTGGGTGCTATTAGGTTGCCTATGGTTTTATTCTTCTTGTAGGATACTCTCAAGCCTCTCTCTACTACCTCCTTCAATCTGTCATCAGCAGACAGCATGCAGAAGTTTCTTTTGATGATTTGACAAATATCATCATATTGTTTAGAGTATTCTGTTAGGAAAATGATCTTGTCATCTGTCCTCTGTTGCGGACTCAGTCTTTCCCTTGAAGCTCTAGATGGTCCAAGGAGTTTGTCCCTAGGTATACTCTCTACAATATTCCTAGCCTTAGAAATGACCGAATTCTTATAGCCTCTCTCCCTAAGCCTTCTCTCTAGGTCATCCGCCTGTTTATTGTAAACTGCTGCATCGCTGCAGTTTCTCTTCAGGCGGATGAACTGTCCCTTTGCAACCCCCTTGAATACTCCTTGCGGGTGACAACTTTTTGCATGTAGAAGGGAATTTCCCGAGATTGGCTTCCGATAGGTTTCTGAGGCTATTGTCTGTCCTGGCTCACCTACTAATGTTACATCTAGAAAGTTGATACTTCTACTCTGTACTTCATGGGTAAAGTGGATTCCCATGGCGTCATCATCAAGGCTGTCCAGAAAGATCTGTAGGTCAGACCTATTGCCCCTCCATATGAACAAGAGGTCATCTATAAAACGGCCATACCAAATAATACATCCTTTGTGGGGATTGCCATCTCCAAAGACGTGGGACAGCTCCCACCAACCCATGAACAGGTTGGCATATGAGGGGGCAAACTTCGCCCCCATCGCTGTCCCACGCCTTTGGAGAAAGAAATCCCCCCCAAATTCAAAATAATTGTGGCTCAATAAAAAATGTGTTACCTCTACTACATAGTCCACAAAGGCAGAGTCTGACCCCCAGTATCTTTCCATAAAGAAGCGAATGGCCTCCAATCCCCTCTCATGTGGAATGGAGGTATAGAGTGACCTTACGTCAGCTGTTACCCATAAGAAATCTTCAGCCCACTTCACACGTGAGAGGAGATTAAGGACATGCTTAGTGTCTGAAAGGAAGCTCCAAAGTGAGCTCACCATTGGTTGCAGCACCTGATCAAGCCACTCTGACAGGTGCTCCAGGAGGGAGCCAATTCCACTTACAATTGGCCTCCCCTGCACATTCTGGACAGACTTGTGTACTTTGGGCAAGTGATTGAAGGTAGGTATTGCTGGGTTGGGCACCATCAGGTAATCCCTTGTGTTGTCATCAATAATGCCCATCTCTACTCCATTATCTACAAGGGAGGCCAACTGCCGCCGATAGAGCCTTGTAGGGTCACCTGCCAGAGTGGCATAATCATCCTGATTACTCAGTTGTCTATAAGCCTCATCCTTGAACTCCTCTGTACTAAGTACTACTATAGTACCCCCCTTATCGGCGGCCCTCACCACAATACTAGCATTGTTAGCCAAGCTATCCAACGCTTTCTTGTGGTTAACAGAAATGTTTCATTTTTGACCTCTTGTAGAGCTATAATATAACCTGGTGAGGTCTTGCTCTACCCTTTGCTGGAATTTCTCAAGAATTGATCCCCTATTATGTAGGGGATAAAAAGTTGACTTACATTTAAAGGATGGTGCTCGAATTGACATCCCAGTAGTGTGTCCACCCCCTGTTGCCCCCAGTGTTTCCAGGGCTCTAATATCACAATACTCCTGAAACTCAAGGTCCCCTCCATCCCCATCCCCCCTGATTTCCAGAGGCCTATACATAGGAATGGATTCGGGACTCTCACAAACTCCAGCCTGTTGGGAGTGGTAGAACTTTTTTAATGTTAACTTCCTTATTAACTTGTTCACATCAAGCAAAGTTCTAAACAGATCAAAGTCCACATCTGGTGTAAATGATAGTCCCAGACTGAGTACCTCTAGTTCGTACTTATTAAGTACCTGGTCTGACAGACTTTAATTTATGCAGTAATGATTAGTTTGTTAGTTTGTTTGTTTATCAGATTATCATTTAACACTTTAGGAGTTTCAATGTAAACACTGGTAGTGATTTTCTGTGTATCTACAGAACATCGTGATTGGTCTGTTGTTTACACCTAGCAACAGGGGGTGGGTCCCTAGTAACCAATAGGAAGCTGCCTACTAGTCTTTTTAAAGAGCACACACATATACTTTTAACCAGGTAATGAGTAAGGCAATCTGCTGAAACGCGTATACCTGTCCTTTTTGTAGTCTGCTTCCTAACAGTAGATTCTGTTCAGTCATGTATTAGCCCCGGGGAGTATGTTTTTTTCTCCCCTCACACTGTTTGTTTTTTGGATTAGTTCAATACTAATCTTTGTATATTTGTTTCACTCATTTGCGTTGTAACATTGCAAGCCGTTTCAAATAAACCTTTTTGTTGCAACTCATTCACACCTGTGCTCCTCAATCACTTTCACATAATTACTTGTATGTCAAGGCTGAGAAATGCATTTTCAATTCACAATCTATTTCGTTCTTGGGATATGAGATCTCCCCTTCTGGTATTCGTATGGAGGATAATAAAATAACGGCAATATTAAATTGGCCTACACCAAAGTCTAAACGTCAGGTACAGTGTTTCATGGGGTTTGCTAACTTCTATCGTAAATTTATAAGAAATTTTTCTAAGTTAGCAATACCTTTAACCAGACTCACTAAAGCCAATATACCTTTTAAATGGACAGCTGAGTCACAGGAAGCTTTTGATTTCTTCAAACAGAAATTCACTAGTGCACCTATTCTGCATTTTCCAGACCCTAAACTCCAGTATATTTTGGAGGTCGATGCCTCCAATTATGCGATAGGAGCAGTTTTATCACAAAGGGTCGCCATAACGAAACCTCTACACCCCGTAGCCTTCTATTCACGAACCCTAAACACTGCTGAACAAAACTACCCCATAGGGGAGAAGGAACTCCTCGCCATAAAACTTTCTCTCGAACATTGGCGTCATCTATTAGAAGGCACTGAATTACCAACTCTGATCTATACAGACCACCGTAATCTCCAATACCTGAAAACTACAAGAACCTTGTCCGCCAGACAAGTTAGGTGGAACCTTTTTTTCTCACGGTTTAACTTCCTCATTAACTACCGTCCATCCTCAAAGAACCAGAAGGCAGATGCTCTCTCACGAATGCCGGAAGAACCGATTACTTCTCATCCTCAACAAACTGTTATTCCTTCTCAGAACTTTCTTTGTTTCACTATTGATACTTTACCTCTTCTCATGAAGGAACAACAAACCGATCAGACTAAACCACTTCCCCTCTTACAACGTAATTCAGAGGGTTGCTACTGTTTCCACAACCGTCTCTATATTCCACCATCTCTCAGAAGATCTCTACTCGAAGCAGTACACGATTCCCCTCTTGCTGGACACCCTGGAATTGCTAAAACTCAAAAATTAGCCAAGAGGAACTATTGGTGGCCAAAGATGAGTAGTGATATTACACAACATGTCTTAACATGTCCTACTTGTACCACTTCCAAGAGGAAGAAACAACCTCCCTATGGTCTTTTACTCCCACTACCAACTCCCAAAAGACCCTGGACTGAAATTGCCTTAGATTTCATAGTCGATTTACCACTATCCTCAAGAAACAATACTATCCTTGTTGTGGTAGACCTATTCACTAAAATGTGCCATTTCATCCCATTCAGCAAGTTGCCTACTTCTCTTGAGACTGTTCAGCTACTCATCAGTCACGTTATCAAACTTCATGGTTTACCTCACACTATACTAACCGACCGTGGAACTCAATTCTCCAGCAAATTATGGAAAGAATTCTGTAGATTATTCCACATTGATAGACGACTGACCAGTGCATACCACCCACAGTCAAATGGACAAACGGAACGTTGTAATCAATGGCTAGAACAATTCCTGAGGTCCTTCTGCTCTACACAACAACATCTCTGGGCAGAATATCTCCCATATGCTGAGTTCTGCTATAACAATACATTGCACTCAGCTACTAATCAGACGCCATTTTACTCCAACTATGGCTTCCATCCTACTTTTCAATTACATCCAACGCAAGATTCTACCTCTCCCACCATTTATGAGATCTCAAACATCATCTCTTCGAACTTCAAGTGTATCGAGACCTCCATACAGAACGCTAAAATTATGTACAAAAAATACTATGATAGGCATAGAACACCACCACCACAATATAAGGTTGGAGATTTAGTCTGGCTCTCGACGAAGAATCTCAGAATGAATTGTCCCTCCAAGAAACTATCACCTCTCTATGTTGGACCTTATCCAATAGAACACGTAATCAATGTCAATGCAGTTCGTCTCACTCTACCTGATACTTTGAAAATCCACCCAACCTTTCATGTGTCCCTGCTTAAGCCATACCGTGCTCTGAGGGGATCTTCCAAACCTTCCTACGTTCCCCCTGTTCAAATTGATCCGAACCTAGAATACGAAGTTCGAGCTATACTGGATTCACGGCTCAGTCATGGCACTCTGCAGTACCTAGTTAGTTGGAAGGGCTACCCTCAGGATGATGATTCCTGGGAACCAGCGACTAACATTTCAGCTCCCAGGTTGATCTCTCGTTTCCATCAGAGGAACCCTGAACGTCCAGCACCTTGAGCTCCGGTGTCGCTCCTTGAAGGGGGGATCCTGTCAGGACTACTCTTAGAGATTGGTTAATACCATCATCAGACCGTCCCTTTAAGGATTCCAATACATCAATTACTCCACCCTATATAAACACCACATTGGCCCTTCCCTAATTGCTTAGTATTGAAGTGAATTTCTCATTCCTATCCTGAGCCTATCCTGTGAACGCTGTTCACACCTAAGTCTCCCTGCTGCTGCAGAATCACCTGTGAACGCTGTTCACACTCAAGTCACTTTGTTGCTCCTCTCTTATTGAGATCGCTGTTCACACTTGATCCGCAACAATCCCCAACCTGCTACAACTCACATTCTGTGTCAGTCTCTTTCCGGATTTACCGCTCTCCTACCTACAACTCGGATCTCCGGTTTCACTAACAGCTCCGCTCCACTTCCAAGTTCTACGCTAACGGCTCTCCTTGCGGTGACGTCACACGCCTGCTGCTCACTGTCTCCGGATCTCCCGCTTACAGCCTGTGTACTCTCTACCACTCCAGATTCAGTAAGTGTGCAGACTTATCAAAGTAATGTTCACATATCTATTTCTATATTTCACACTTGCCTCAAAGTTACTTTGTTGCCGGATACCTCTGATTAACTACCGCTCAGCTTAACCACTTTCCATTCACCTGGCTTTCCCTCATTCTCAAATTGACTTTTGTTTTCATACCATTTTATGTTTTTCACCCGATTTTACCCCT
This sequence comes from Bombina bombina, assembly GCF_027579735.1. NCBI lineage: Eukaryota > Metazoa > Chordata > Amphibia > Anura > Bombinatoridae > Bombina > Bombina bombina. The sequence continues at coordinate 552,976,255 of NC_069504.1, read as the reverse complement.
ATCTCAAAGGGTCATATTTTCTGCTATTTTTGTATGTTTGTGCACATACTGTTCCCTTTTTATTATGTTGCATTCCTTGGGAAAACTACATTACATTTCTCCCTGCTGCAAATGTTAGTGCTAATTAGCACAGGTGGCAGCAATAGGGTTAATGTACTTGTGAATCCCTATAACAATTACAGCCTGGTGATACAAGGTAACCACTATTGCTTCTACACTTACAAGTGTGGTTCCCTGTATCTTTTTGCTACAAACTATTATAAGTATCTATCTGACTCAGCAGTTGTGGTCTAGTAGTTCATTTGCTATTGTCTGTATTTTTCTAGATATAAGACTGAGCATTGTGACAGTGGGTGGTGGGTTGTAATGTTGGGGGGGGGGTATTGTATGTTTTTTTTTTACAGGCAAAAGAGCTGAATTCTTTGGGGCATGCCCCACAAAGGGCCTTTTTCAGGGCTGGTAAGGTAAAAGAGCTTTTCTATTTTAATTTTAGAATAGGGTAGGGCATTTTTTTATTTTGGGGGTCTTTGTTATTTTATTAGGGGGCCTAGAGTAGGTGTAATTAGTTTAAAATTGTTGTAATATTTTTCTAATATTTGTAAATATTTTTTTATTTTTTGTAACTTAGTTCTTTTTTATTTTTTTACTTTAGTTAGTTTATTTCATTGTATTTATTTTGTAGGTATTGTATGTAATTTATTGATAGTGTAGTGTTAGGTTTAATTGTAGATAATTGTAGGTATTTTATTTAATTAATTTATTGATAGTGTAGTGTTAGGTTTAATTGTAACTTAGGTTAGGATTTATTTTACAGGTAGTTTTGTAATTATTTTAACTAGGTAGCTATTAAATAGTTCTTAACTATTTAATAGCTATTGTACCTGGTTAAAATAAATACAAAGTTGCCTGTAAAATAAATATTAATCGTAAAATAGCTACAATATAATTATAATTTATATTGTAGCTATATTAGGGTTTATTTTACAGGTAAGTATTTAGCTTTAAATAGGAATAATTTATTTAATAAGAGTTAATTTATTTTGTTAGATAAAATTTATATTTAACTTAGGCGGGTGTTAGGGTTAGAATTAGCTTTAGGTGTTAAAAAATTTATTAGAGTAGCGGTGAGCTCCGGTCGGCAGATTAGGGGTTAATGCTTGAAGTTAGGTGTCGGCGATGTTAGGGAGGGCAGATTAGGGGTTAATACTATTTATTATAGGGTTATTGAGGCGGGAGTGAGGCGGATTAGGGGTTAATACATTTATTATAGTAGTGGTGCGGTCCGGTCAGCAGATTAGGGGTTAATAAGTGTAGGTAGGTGGCGGCGACGTTGGGGGCGGCAGATTAGGGGTTAATAAATATTATGTAGGTGTCGGCAGTATTAGGGGCAGCAGATTAGGGGTACATAGGGATAACGTATGTGGCGGCGGTGTACGGAGCGGCAGATTAGGAGTTAAACATTTTAATAGAGTGGCGGCGATGTGGGGGAGCCTCGGTTTAGGGGTACATAAGTAGTTTATGGGTGTTAGTGTACTTTGGAGCACAGTAGTTAAGAGCTTTATAAACTACTGACTTTTTTCTGTGGCTGGAGTTTTGTCGTTAGATTTCTAACGCTCACTTCAGCCACGACTCTAAATACCGGCGTTAGAAAGATCCCATTGAAAAAATAGGATACGCAATTGACGTAAGGGGATCTGCGGTATGGAAAAGTCGCGGCTGGAAAGTGAGCGTTAGACCTTTTCCTGACTGACTCTAAATACCAGCGGTAGCCCAAAACCAGCGTTAGGAGCCTCTAACGCTGGTTTTCACGGCTACCGCCAAACTCTAAATCTAGCTGTTAGTCTCTAGTACGGCAGTAAGCTGTGAAAAACGGGGCTGCTGGTCTTGGAACTGTATGATCAATTTTTTGTTTTTAAACATACATACATATTGTGAATAGTTTCAGTTACATTGCACTTTTAATCGACAAAGAAAAAATTTGTTATATGGTGTCTACAGACCTTGGCAAATCTGGTCAACAGCGATATATGTAGTTCACTATTATGATTTTACTCTGTATCAAAAGTTACTATTCGTCCAAGGTTTGACCAATGAAATCTCATGTTACCCTTTTTAAACTTGTTCTGAACCATTGTGTGTAATTAACTTGATGAAACGGCCAGGAGCTTGCGGCTGAGAAACGCGTTTTAAGCTCACCAATAAATAATAATCTGATTTTACCTAAAGCCTATTATCAGCATTACCCTGTCCTTGTTTCCTTGGAATATTTGAACCCGTTAGCGGTTCTCTACATACGGCCACCTCTGTTAACATTTACAGAACCCCTGTGGTCAAGCAGAAGCTGCATACCACAATCTGTGTCTTCATATAAGATCCTGGTTTAACGACGGAAGAGAGCCCACAGCCGGATTCACGATTGATTGTATCATCCACAATCCAGCGTGCTGACTGCTGTAAACGTCAGCTTGCACATTCACACTTCTTTCTATACGAGTGCCAGTATTCTTGTGAGTATATTTTCACACGCTTGTTGTCAACCTGTCACTTCACATTTTGGAGTTTTTCTGCACTATGAGGCACTGTCTTCTTTTCTTATCCACTTATTAGTGTAAGCTTAGGTTTTATTTTTATTTCAGATGTAAGTTTGTATTTATTTTAACTAGGTAGTTAGTAAATAAATAGTTATATTGTAGCTAGTGTAGGTTTTATTTTTATTTCACAGGTAAGTTTGTATTTATTTTTAAATAGTAACATAGTAGATGAGGTTGAAAAAAGACCGAAGTCCATCGAGTTCAACCTATACAAATCTAAAATATATACAAAAAGCTCCAGTTAAGCCTAAATAATCCCACTAAAAGGTGACCCATTTAATACTAGCAATCATATCCATGAATTTTGTTTATAGACAGAAATGTATCCACATAATTTTTAAATGTATCTAGGGTATTGGCATTCACTACCTCTTTTGTTAATGAGTTCCACAATTTTATTGCTCTTACAGTGAAAAAACGTTTCCGTTGCAGGAGATTAAATCGCCTTTCCTCCAAACTTAAATTGTGACCTCTGGTCACAAACAATTTTCTTGGAATAAACAGAGCTTCTGCTATCTCTTTATATGGGCCTTGAATATATTTATATAAAGTAATCATGTCACCTCTTAAGCGCCTTTTTTCTAAAGAAAACAGACCCAGTTTGGCTAGCCTCCCCTCATAGGTTAAATTCTCCAAACCCCTTATTAGATTTGTGGCCCTTCTCTGAACTTTTTCTAGTTCTGCAATATCTTTTTTTGCGATTGGTCCCCAGAACTGCACTCCATGCTCAAGGTGAGGTCTTACCAGCACTTTATATATATATATATATATATATATATAGTGCTTTCCTCCCTTGAGTCAATGCCTCTTTTAATACATGCTAGTATCTTATTAGCCTTTGAAGCTGCTGCCCTGCATTGTGCACCCATCTTTAGCTTTTTATCTATTACTACCCCCAAATCCCTTTCCTCCTGTGTTTGGCTAAGTCTTGTCCCATTTAAATAATACGTTGCCTGCTTATTTTTACTTCCAAAATGTGGAACCTTGCATTTTCCTGTATTAAATCTCATTTTCCATTTACCTGCCCATACTTCTAATTTTTGCAGGTCCCTTTGTAACGAAAGTTCATCCTGCGCTGACCTAATGACCTTACTTAATTTAGTATTATCTACAAAAATAGAGTTGTCGCTATTTAATTCTAGCTCCAAGTCATTTATAAAAATATTAAAAAGAATAGGGCCCAGCACTGATCCCTGGGGTACTCCACTGATTACCTTTGTCCAATCTGAGTATGATCCATTTACTACTACTCGTTGCTTCCTATCTTTTATCTAGTTATATATCCATAAACTAACATTTTCAGCTATTCCCAGTCCCTTAATTTTGTGCATTAATCTCTCATGTGGCACTGTATCAATCGCCTTTGCAAAATCTAAGTATATCACATCAACTGATTCCCCTGTATCCATATTTTTACTCACTTCCTCATAGAATCTAATTAGATTAGTTTGACATGATCTATTTCTCATAAAACCATGCTGATTAGAACTCATAATCTTGTTCACACGAATATGCTCATCAATATAATCCTTTATAATCACCTTAAAATATCTTCCCCACTATTGATGTCAGACTAACTGGTCTATAGCTTCCTGGATCATCCCTACTTCCCTTTTTGAAGAGTGGGTTAATTGCTTTATCTAGTGATTTAGTTAGTGTCGGCAAACTGCGGTTTAGATTAGAACAATGAAAAATTCTGAATATGAACAAAGAATGGATCCAAAAATTTGGAAACTGATTTATTCATTTTCAGAATTTTTCGGGATTTTAGTTATGGTGCCGATTCGGAAATTCTGATTCATTCATTTAAAGATGTAATGGATAAGAAAATTGACTTTTATTTAAAACTGTCTTTTTTTTTCAAGGTGCCTGTCTTACCCAATTTTATCTATGTTTTCAATTACTAAGGCAGCTGAAAATTGGCTCTCCCTTTTTCAAGATAATCGATATCCTTCCGGTGATGAGCAGATGATCGCATAATTGTTTGCAGATATGGGCCAGTTAAATAATTTTTACTCTGAAACCATGAATGATTTCCTTCTTCTGAATGCAAGAATTATGGTTTCTACCAATTTGGCAAGAAGATCACTATATCTTAGGCATTGAGAGGCGGATTCTGGATCTAAGGTTAATCTTTTGAATTTGCAGTTTGATCCTTCTATGCTTTTAAGCAAGCATCTGGAGAATTTAATATCTAAGCAATCTGGGGGAAAAGTCCCTTTTTACCTCAGACTTCAAAGTCTAGAAACTCCTCTTCATTTTATTTTCATCAGAGAATGTAAGCTCATGCATGTAGAAATTTAGCTACAAGAGAACCTTTCAGGGCTTAATCATTGAAGCCCTTTCTTCCACAAGAGGAAGGTTCAGAGGGAGGCCTACTATAGGACAGTAATCAAAGTCACAATGACGGTTTCTCTACCCAAACAGTTTCTGTGGGAGCTTATTTGGTCCACTTCAGTCATGTTTGGTCTATTCAGGATCCCTGAGATCTAAAGACTGTATCCAGAGGTTACAAGCTAGAGTTCAGGAAAAGTCCTCCCCCCAAATCACTTTGTCCTCTTCCTATGAAAAAAGGGAAATGGCAGATAATTTTGCAGTACATAGATCTCCTTCATTTACAAGTTATTCAAAAGGTATTTCTGTCTCATCCTCAAGGATGTTATTCCCAACTGTTCCTAATAAGGAAAAAAGATGGAGGATGGTCACCAATCTTAGACATCAGAAGTCTCAACTACTTTCTAAATATTCAGTCCTTCAAAATTGAGTCAAATCTGACTGTGATATCTCAGATTTCTTGGAACGTTTTTGGTCTCTATCGATCTGAAAGATGCATACTTCCATGCTCCTATCAATACCATCCATATGCATTTCCTAAGGTTTTCAATCAATGCTCAGCACTACCAGTTCAGAGCCCTGCCATTCGTGATTTCCTCTGCTCCAATAATCTTTACTAAAAGTCTTGTTCCTCTCATTGCAGATATCTGGAAAAGAGGAATATTCCTTTTACATTATTTAGACAACATCCTATTGATTGCAAAGACAAGGGAGCAAGTGCTGTTACAGACACAAGAGACTGTTCAAGTTCTTCAGTCCTTTGGTTGGTTAATCAATTGGAAGAAAAGTCAGTTGGAGACGGTTCATCAGACTGTATTTTTGGGCACATCATTTGATACAAAATGAGGGATTGTGTCTCTACCTCAAAAAAAAAAGAGTTAATAAGGTTTTTCAAACATCTTTTGAGTTTCAAGCATCTGTCTGCCAGGAAATAAATGAGTTTTTTTGGGAAGATGGCCTCAGAAAATCATCTTCTCTAATGGTCCCGCTGGAGGATGAGACCTTTCCAGACCAACAATTGGTGCAGGAAATTTAAATTATTTCAGCAACTCAAGTTTCCAGCTTCTCTGAAGCAGTATCTGCTGTGCTGGTCTCATCAACTGATTCTTTCTCATAGTCAGAGTCTTTTTAAGCCTCAATGGATCCAGGTTACAGTGGATTCCAGCAGTCAGGGCTGAGGGACCCTCTGTCAAAATCAGCAAGTTCAGGGAGGTTGGAGCAAGAAACAGTCCTTCTTGCCTGCAAATATCATGGAAATCATGGGAATATTTCAATTATATATATTTCAAGCCCTGAAGGCTTTTCAAGAGATTCTTCAAGGTTATTCAGTCAAGATAATATCAGACAATCAGACAACAGTAGCCTATATGAAGTGGGTGTGAAAAGCCTTTCAGCACTATGGGCAGTTGCTTCAATTTTGAGGCAGGCGCAGAAGAATTTACAGATGATTACAGCTGTACATCTTCTAGGTCATCTAAATGTGGCGGCCGATTACCTGAGCATGTCCGAAATGTCTCGTCTCGAAAAGCAACTTCACAGAGGTGTTTTTCTCAGCATAACTTGGATTTGGGGATTTTTAGAGGTGGATATGATTGCCACCAATCTCAAAAAGTCAAACAAGATTTTCAGTCTGTTTCAAGTCCCAGGATAAATGGGAATAGATGTGATCAACCAGAACTCAGATTTTCAACTGAGATATGTGTTCCCTTGATTCTTCCCTACAATTCCCTTGATTCTTCATCTCCTGAAAAGAATATAGATTGAGAAACAGAAATGTATAGCGATTCTTCAGTATTTGCCCAGAAGGCCTTGGTTTCTTCCAAATTTTAGAGGAGTTCTTCATCAAGGTCCTGTTCCTCATCCAAACAGAAAGAAGTTGCATCTGGTGGCTTGGCTACTGAGGGGTCTAGGTACAGTAGAATGAATATTCCTTTTCCATTCATTGAAACTCTTCTTAAAGCCAGAAAACCTTCAACTTCAAAAACGTATTATAGAGTTTGGGATATTTTCTCTACATGGATTTCTGCTCATGGGAAGACTTTAAAATACTTTTGGCTGAGTGATTTATTACATTTCTTGCATGATGGTTTTCATTTTGTCTCCTTCAACTCTTAAATCCCAAGTTTCTGCAATATCTGTGATTTCAGGGTTTTGATGGGCACACAGAACCCTTATGGTTACATTTTTCATTCTCTTTCTCACATTAGACCTTTTATACGGTCTCATGTTCCTCCTGGGACTTACCTTTAGTTTTAGATGCCTTGATGTCCTCTGCATTTGAGCTTTTAGAATCAATTTCTTTATGGTATTTAACATTGAAGAAAGGTAATTCAAAAAAGGCCACGCTCTTGTAAATAAAACTTCATTTTATTCAAAAGTTTAAAATAGCGACAATACCACTCAGTGCAGAAAATCAAAAAATGGTAGCGTAGCACAGATGGCTTACGCGTTTCGGCAAGTAGCCATAATCATAGCCTCCTGTGTGAGAATATTGAACAACCTTAAAAAGCTTCTAAAACAACCCTATTGGTTAATTAATTACACATCATTTTGTAATGCACCTGTTCTCTGGTAAGATGTGCTACTGTAATTTCCCATAGAAAAGAACTAGCTAGTTTACCTAATGTATATATGTCTATCTAATGAATAACAGTTTTTGTGTTATATTTAAAATTAAACACAATATTCTTAGTATATTTGTTATGTAACTAGTTTAAACATTCATAGGAATTTATGTTGATACTGTTGTTTCTTCAAAACCATGTAATAATAAGGATGGGACCTAGTCATATGTAATGTGCTTTTAATTTTACTCTCTCCATATATATGGGAAGGTACAATGAAGGATCAATATTAACTGTTTAACTGGACCTAGATGTAAAGTACAGTAAAAAGTATACTAACTATAATAATACTTGCATGAATGAAAGGGTGAAAACTACCAATTCTATTCCCAAAAATTCATAATATCATATCTTGAATTTAGACCATCTGGGTACCCTAACCTGCTCAATAGCACACCATTTTACTGTATCTAGTTTTCCATTGTGTTTCACTGCAAAATGGCTCACCAAGGGGGTTGTTAATTTACCTTTCCCAGGTGTTCCCTAATCCTTGATTTTATATCCCTTGAGGTAAGACCTATGTATTGTACCTGGCAGGCCTCAAATTTTAGCATATATATGACCTGACTGGACATACAGTTCATGCATGATTTAATGGGAAAAATTTCTCCTTTGACGCATGAACTGAATTCCTTAGTCTTATACAGGTATTCACATGGTTTGCATCTTGTGTGTCCACAGCCATACATTCCTGTGCTAGTAAGCCATGAACTGGTTGTGTTGCTCTCTTCTTTAAGTTGTGTAGGTGACAGGATGGATCCCAAAGTGGGACATCTCCTAGAACTACATCTTACACCTTGTTTAGCTAATTCTATTAAATTGTCTTCAGCTGCTAGTATGGGAAAATGTTTTTTAACTATATTGGCTACCTGTGGAAATTGTGTGCTGTAACTTGTCACAGAATTTACACCCTTAAATACTGGTTTGTTCCTTTGGGTATTTTGTAGTAATTGTGTCCTTTGTCTACTATTTACTTTCTTCCTGGCTGTCAATACAAGTTTCTTAGAGTAATCTCTCTCTTTTAATCTCTTCAAGGTCTCTAGCCTGTATTAGATATTACTCATTGTTGGTGCAGTTTCTCTTTATACGCGTAAATTCCCCTTTAGCCACAGCTGACGCTGTGTGTTTCGGATGACAACTCTTGCCAGGAAGGAGGGAATTTCCGGCTATGGACTTCCTATAAACCGTAGTATCAATGGTACCATTGATATGCCCTGTTAGGGTTAAATCTAAGTAATTTATAGTAGACGTGTTACTTTCAAATGTAAAGCTTAGCCCAATTTTATTATCATTCAAATAACAAACAAAAAGTGTGATATTCTCTACTGTTCCCTTCCAGATGAACAGGAGGTCATAAATGTACCTCCTGTACATCTGTATGTCTTGTTTGTAAGGGTTTCTATCTCCAAAGACGTGGAAGTACTCCCACCAACCTAAAAAAAAAATTTAGCATATGATGGGGCAAATTTAGCTCATTTGGTTAGCCATTTTGCAGTGAAACACAATGGAAAACTAGATAAACTAAAATGGTGTGCTATTGAGAAGGTTAGGGTACCCAAAAGAGGGGGAGATGTGGAAAGGATTCTAGCCAAAAGAGAGGCTTTCTGGATACTTAAAATAAAAACTAGGTATCCAGACGGTCTAAATTCAAGATATGATATCATGAATTTTTGGGAATAGAATTGGTAGTTTTCACCCTTTCATTCATGCAAGTATTATTATAGTTAGTATATTTCTTACTGTACTTTACATCTAGGTACAGTTAATATTGATCCTTCATTGTTCCTTTCCATATATATGGAGAGAGTAAAATTGATAGCACATTACATATGACTTGGTCCCATCCTTATAATTACATGGTTTTGAAGAAACAACAGTATCAACATAAATTCCTATGAATGTTTAAACTAGTTACAAAACAAATATACTAAGAATATTGTGTTTAATTTTAAATATAACACAACAACTGTTATTCATTAGATAGACATATATACATCAGGTAAACTAGCTAGTTCTCTTCTATAGGAAATTACAGTAGCACACCTTGCCAGAGAACAGGTGCATTACAAAATGATGTGTAGTTAATTAACCAATAGGGTTGTTTTAGAAGCTTTTTAAGGTTGTTCAATATTCTCACACAAGAGGCTATGATTACGGCTACTTGCTGAAACGTGTAAGCCATCTGTGCTACGCTACCATTTTTCTATTTTCTGCACTGAGCGGTATTGTCGCTATTTTAAACTTTTGAATAAAATGACATTTTATTTACTAGAGAGTGGCCTTTTTTGAATGACCTTTCTATGTACAGACCGGCTCCACCCTCTAGTTACTACACAATGCTGGCTATCCTTACGATTGGGCTATAGCACACACAACCCCAGAGTGACATCAGTACATCGGGTGCAATGGTAACTGCAGTGGGAACATAACCTCACACAGCTCCGTAAGCACCGGACAAAGAAGCAGGAAGCTTAAGGTCGGAAGCGGGAGGTAAATGCAATGGTTACGAGCTTTGCAAAAGAAAAGGAGATATGGACAGCCCCTAGATAGCCTGGATAATCACAAACGCAGACCAAGCTGTAAGCCCATAGAAGCAGTTTACATATGTTATTGTGACACAAGATACAAAATAGGGATGACACTCTGTGATTTTATGGATTGCATTTTTTGGAGACACAGTTTGCTTATAAGGATACGTTAAAATAAGACTCACTTGAAACGGCATTTATCACCTAATCCACACAGAAGTGTGAAAAGGGAATACATCACAGGGTGATTTATCATTAAGTATCCCAGAATAGATAATCAGATAAACTGACTTGGGGAGGTTGACATAAGTGTGTGTGTTTAGTATACAAAGGTCCAATATATATTTTTTAGAGAATTTAAAGGACCATACAGAATTTTTACAGTTTACAACCTGCAACCTTGACTTTGCTTTGTAATTTAACATTAAAGACCATGTTTTTGATAGCTATCACTTCTGCACGATGTGTATCTGAACTCCATGCTTTATCTGTAGAAGAACATTTCTTGACCTATCTCCCATAAGAACAACGTGGCATTGCAGACAGTATCTGAATTTTTTGCCAAACGTGGTTTCACAATTTCATTCATCTCAGGATATTGTTTTGCCGTCCTTTTCCTCACAAGAGGAATTTGTGGATGAAATACCTTTGTATACCTTGGATTTTGTCAGGTGCATACATTTTTATGTAGACAGAACTAAGAAAATTTGTCACTCAAATAGGCTCTTTGTGATTCTCTCTGGTCCAAACAAAGGGAATTTGCCAGCCAAGTCAACAATATCTGCTTGGATTGTTCACTGCATTTCAGGTGCTTATCAACTTTTTTAAATTTATATTTTTGCAGTATTTTTTTGTGGTGTTTTTTAGCTTTGGTAATCTCTCAACTAGTAAGTCATAACTAGGTACGCTATAATAACAAGAACTTAAAAACATACAAATAGCACTTATAGGGGTACCTTGCCCTATTTTATGTTCTTTTTGAGATGTTCAGAATTAGAAACAATGAGATAGGGTAAGGTGCATTCTTATACTTAGGTTTTAGGGGGCATGGTATGCTTCTGCCCATGCCCCCTGGAAGGGGGAGCGCTCACCTGGTAAGTGCTAGATAGGTAATGGGCTAAGAAATAGCAGAAAAAAGGGTAAGAAGCAGAAGTTATGTTACCACTGCTTCTTATGTGTGCTGCTTAGTACATGGAGCACTTAATGTTGTTTTTATAAAAGCTTATGATACTGGTATGGCTCAGTAAATATGTTTCAGCGCATTTTAAGAAATGCATATGTGATAAATGCCCAATTTTCTATACAGCTTTATATAGATTTTAGAAAAGGGTACATTAAATATTACTCTACCAATCTTCATGAAATCTGGGATAAAGACAAATCTCAGTGACAATAAGAATCTTTTTTAGCCTGAAAGAAAACCAAAGTTATATGCGTAGAGATGTAAAGCTTCTAATTGGTGATACTTAATGTTCTTAATAGATCCTTGGTATTGAAAAAATAAAGCCAAATTCAACTTTATGAGCATGTGAAGTTGTTGTTTCCATTACCAGACTGCTATCAGTTCATTGTTTACAGAAGTCATGATGATCTAGATTTCATATCAGATATGGAACTTATGTCAACATATACAGGCCCATTTATCAAGCTCCGTACGGAGCTTGAAGGGCCGTGTTTCTGGCGAGTCTTCAGACTCGCCAGAAACACAAGTTATGAAGCAGCGGTCTAAAGACCGCTGCTCCATAACCCTGTCCGCCTGCTCTGAACAGGCGGACAGGAATCGCCGGACATCAACCCGATCGAATACGATCGGGTTGATTGACAGCTCCCTGCTGGCGGCCGATTGGCCGCGAGTCAGCAGGGGGCGGCGTTGCACCAGCAGCTCTTGTGAGCTGCTGGTGCAATGTTAAATGCGGAGAGCGTATTGCTCTCCGTATTTAGCGAGGTCTTGCGGACCTGATCCGCAGTGTCGGATCAGCTCCGCAAGCCCTTTGATAAATGGGCCTGATAGTATATATTGATTTAGTGAATCAATTTTTATATCTCATTTAATGCAAGTATTTTTAATGTAAGTATGAGCTATATAGTAATATGTAGATTTTAGACTAACTGACCATACAATGTTAAAAATCATCCTGCTTTGTATATATGGTCCCTAAAATTGTATTTATTTGCCATAGAAACAGCCAAGCCATTTGTTTGCATGCAACTAGAAACTTAATATGTTTAAATAGCGATTGTAGAAGACTGAGAACTAGAAAAGTCAATTGGAAAAATAAAAATGATATGATATATTTCCTATTTCAATTATGTTTAAGTCTAGACTTGTGAAAAGTTAAAGTTGTATGTCACCATACTGTTGAAAATTAAATTCACAGGTTAAAGTCTAATTCAGGGCAGTTTTACTTAATAGTCATGTATCAGTATTGTAAATATTATACAAACTTTAAAATACATTAACAGCTTATTTTTGTGTGTATTTTTTAAGATACTCAAAAGGTATAGCAGAGGGGGGCGGAGCTAGCCGTCTATCTGGAGAGACGTGCATGGAGAGTGCTCTCTGAAAACTTTTTAAAAAAACAGGCAAAAAGTGCAGGAAAAAGAGATTCAAACTTATAAATTAGACCCTACAACCTGCCCTTAAGGAGCCTAGGTGACTGGGGACAAACAGGAGACTTGAACGATACACAGCGTTGCTGACACCAGCCGTTTCTAAGAGGCCCTGTGGCGATACCCGGCAACACAACTAAACAGTCCTTGCGACAACTTGGATCTACCCATCTGCTGTGTCTGCCCTGGAAGAGGGCCAACTGCACAGATACCTCTACTAAACTGCTGACCGGAGGGTCGGGGCTCCGCTCCGGTACAGCAGCATTTTACCTAACGTGTCGCCTGGAAGACCTGAAGCTGCGGACATACTCTGAGGGACTGAGTCGCTGGCTGAACTTCCCCTCGTTGGCCCCTCTGCTGGAGATCGCGACCCGGCTCTGACCGGGAGTTGACACAGGCTTGCGGGTGGCGGAGGGAGTACGAGCTGCGCCACGGACTTTTTGGTGCGAACACCCGCCATCTTGCGGCCGGGTCCCTTCCCCTTGCTGGCCGCTCTGCACCACTCGCAAGGACTTGGCCTACGTCTGGAGAGGGTAAGATGTACTAAAACACAAGTAGTTAACCACCGGTACCTATTACCTCTCAATTTTAACACCGCCACTGTAATTTCTGGCCTCCACACTTAGAAATACCACTTGCACTGTTTATAAGGACAGTTGAGCCTAACATACTAGCTATTCTGTTACTGGATCCCCTGGTAAACAACTACAAGCTGAATGAACCTCTCTTAACTTAGCCACGGATCCTTAGTGCTCCTGATTTAGAGATACTGGGAAGCTTTCTACTAAATACTTGCTGACTCACTGTGAGGGCTGTGCGAGGGCTGGAGGCCTGCTGGCAGACACGTAACTCTACTTTGCAGACTCTCACTCGCTGCTGCAGGTCACTTGTGTCACAAGCATACATCTGCACACCAGCACAGACAGCTTTGCCTTTAATATCCCACTATGCTGAGCACTTGCAGAGGGCCTTAAGCTATTTGGGCCACACATACAGGATATACCCCAGCCGGAGAAGCAGCCCCAACTCACTGGGACTGATTACTGTCCCCATCCTGCCTAGGACCTTCAACAAACCCTGCAGAGAATATACACAGTAAATTAAGTAACTTCAGCACTAGAAAGGTCTACTCAACTTGCTTTACCTCCCTAACTGGAGCCCAAGTGATTGAGACATACTCATACCCTAGACCCTGAGAACTGGGCACTACAGCCACATTTTACAGTGAAGTGTATGCAGAGTATCCTTTGTTGTTTAACACAACCTTGTTCTCTTCCTGTGGAGTGAGACTTTTCACACCCCCTACTACTGAGACATTTTCACATTAATCTCTTTTTTATTTATGCTAGCTGCTGCGACAGCTTCATTGTCCTCAGGTTCACAGCCTGAGGTGGAGTGTGATTTCATATTGCTGCCTTAATCATACATCTTTCTTCCACAGGTTTTTAAGTGTATCACAATAAGTGCTGATGTAACTCCTCATTGATATGATGTGCTGACAGTTAGGCTAAAAAATACTGGTCTTTCACTAAAGGTTCTAGTGCCCTAGCCTAACATATATATTTACCTAAAGCTACCAAGTAGTCTAACCAACACTTACCCCCCGAGGCGCATACACATAGACACATATATTGACGCGCTCCCCTAGCCACACACACACTGACACGTAGCAGCAAGCACACTCACTACACATAGCCTGATCTTCCCACACCGCACTCCCCCTACTGTAACATACCTTCTGAAATCTTATATCCAGAAGAACATCACCTTCACCTACACTCCTAAACTAACAATTTAAGGACTTAATAGCAGGGTATCTTATCCACCCCTGCTCAATATTCCGCTGAGTTACACTGTCTGTTAATTCTCTCTGGCACCTCTCCCTTTCCGGTCCAGCCAGTCTGGGCTGGTCACTTCCCTTCTCCTTTTTCCCTTCTATATAGTCGTATCCCACCACTCCCTGGGGTGCCAGTGACTCACATACTTGCATTTATATGTTGGGATAGAAGGGTTCAATTACTACCTATTATTTGATGATGTAACAAAATGTCATAAATATAGAAAGTGTTATTGACCCCTGCTCCGCAGTCTAGCAATACATATCAGACCTAGTAAACTTTACTGTACGGTGCTTTATACTTTTCAGATTGTTTTCAGAGCGCTCTATAAGAGAAGGTTGGTGTTAATCTTTAACCTACAGACATACCTAACAGTCTTAACACAATGCCCCACGGGCCCAGACGTCAGGGGAAACCCTCCACTAACACTCAGAAGACTGTTTATGATCACTTTACTCAATCAGGAAAGGAATCTAACCCTGTCACCAACGAGGAGATGAGCGAGCCTGAGTCGATCGATGCTGAATCTCATTCCAGTGTGCGCTCAGAAGCGCCATCACATCATTACATTACTAAGGCTACCCTACAACATATGTTGGCCAGTCAAACACGCTCTATCACCCAGGAAATTCAACGGTCCTCTGCGGAACTGAAAAAGGAAATCTCAGAGATTGGAGAAAGAGTTGAAGCACTAGAGCGGAAACAAGATGATCTAGCAGTAGATCAATCAAACCTGCTCACTTACTCTGAAACCCTAGCAGATCAGATGACTCAACTTGAATTTAAAATGGCAGACATTGAAGACAGATCTCGCAGAAATAATATCTGGTTTAGGGGCATTCCAGAAACCGTAGAAAATACTCATCTCCAACCCTACCTAAAGGAGCTGTTTACAGTACTCGTGGGCACCCCAGATGGACACACTGATACAATGGAGAGAGCCCATAGAGCTTTAAGATCACGGCTTACTCCAGCCGACAAACCAAGAGATGTAATTGTCTGCTTTCACAGCTACATATATAAAGACAAACTTATGCAAGCAGCCTTCAAAAGACCGCCTATGCCAGAAAAATTCAAGGATGTTCAACTCCTGCCTGACCTTTCAACTCATACCCTACAGTACCGTAAAACCTTTCAACAAATTACTCTGACACTCAGGAAGGCCAATATTAAATACAGGTGGGGCCATCCTACAAACCTAGTGGTCACCAGAAACAACCAGAGCCACACAATTAACTCCATACCTCAAGGTATGGCTCTCCTGGCCACATGGGGCCTACACCAGGAACAACCTCCACCGTTACAGCCAACCTACCCAAAGCTGAGAGCTTCGGCTCCCGAATGGACTATTAAAGAGCAAAGAGCCAAGAAACCTAAAACTAACCCACCGTAAAAACACGCCTGGTAGCCTTTAACGGAACTTACCTAGACTTTATTTAACCTGGAAGTTTGACCTGTCTCCAACAGATCATAACTGAGACTGAGTTAAAGTTTGAAAAGTTTACTATTAGATAGTACAATTAAGTTATGTGTTAGATTGTTATTTTAAGGTTGTTGTCTTAATTTAAGTATTGCACATATGTAATAGCAAGTTAATTTACAATGATTACTGCGGAGCAGGGTCCATTCCAAAGACCCCTGTTTCTGTTAGCTTCTCGCCCCCCACCACAGGCAGCCCACACTAGGGCTCCACCATAGCGAACTATTTTCGCTAACTTTTCTTCACACTATCTGTTGCCTATTTCCCTCCCCCTATCCTCCCCACTTACACTAACTCTCAGTATTAAAAGACCTGACCTACTCCCCATACCTCTCTATGCCACCCCTCAAAATACTAACCCATAATGTACGAGGCCTAAACTCCCCACATAAGCGTAGCCTTTTAGCTAGATCACTCAAATTCCATAACCCTGACGTAGCATTCCTTCAGGAGACACATTGGTCGTCAGACAATCCTCCTTGCACAATATCTAAAGACTACACTGTCCTCGAATACACCTCTTTTTCAAAAAAAGCCAGAGGTACAGCAATTTTAATCCATAAAAGAATAGTTTACAAACCAATCCAAGTTCTAAAAGACCCCCAATCTAGATTTCTCATTCTAACATGTAAGCTAGACCATACTGATCATACCTTAGTTTCTATCTATCTACCTAACTCACATCAGCCTAGATACCTCAAACGGATCCTACACACAGTTGACCGGATAAAAATAGGCAGAGTCTTGCTAGCGGGGGACTTCAACATGACTTGGGATCCAGCACTAGACAGAAAAAGAACTGCCCGGACAAAACACACCACCCCTCCTGCTCAACTTTCCCAAAAGTTCAGACAAATAATTACCCACTTCTGCTACTTCGATGTATGGCGTTCACTTCATGCTAGAGATAGAGACTACACTCACTTCTCATTCCCTCATAAAACATACTCCAGACTCGATTATGTTTTTTGCTCAGCAGAAACCCTTGACCAAGTCAAACATTCTAACATCTCCCTATGCCCATGGTCTGATCATGACCTAGTTTCAGTAACTCTCTCCCGCATGACATCCTACAGGATGCTGCATTTAAGGAAACCTTGAGAAAAGACATAACCTTCTACTGCCAAACTAATGACAATAATCAGGTCAGAGACGACACACTATGGGGGACGGCAAAGGCCACCTTTAGAGGTCTCATAATTAAAAAACAAGCTCATCTTAAAAAACTATCTGGCCTACCCCTTTCCAAATCTCATATTGAATTGCGTCGACTAGAACTCCTAAATAGAAGTACACCCTCAGATGAAACCACAGCTCAAATTATACAGATTAAAAACCATATTAACCAACTAGAGCTAAAACGCACCCAGGCTAACTTATTTAAACTGAAACAGATTACTTACCATAAGAGTAACAAAGCAGATACACTACTAGCAAATAAACTTAAAAACAGAGCGAGTACCTCAAGAATTCACCAGATCCAATTTGAGAACCAGACATACCGCAAACCCTCAGACATTGGTACTTGTTTTGAGAAATTCTACTCAAACCTGTACAATCTAGAAAAAAATGCAAGCAACAAACTAACTCCTGTTGACAAAATATGCTCCTTCCTTCGCAGCTTAAATCTCCCCTCATTGTCACCTGACGACCAAGAAACACTCTCATCCCCCTTCACCTCTAAGGAAATCAAACACGTAATAAAGCATCTAAAACCTTTTAAAACTCCGGGTCCAGATGGCTACTCAGCAGCCTTCTACAAAACATACACAAACAAACTAACCCCACTACTCTTAAGATTTTTTAATCACGCTAGAGAACAGGGTAGGTTTAGTCAGGAATTCTTGGAAGCAACGGTGATTACTATTCCTAAACCCCAAAAAGACCCATCCTTATGCTCCAATTACAGGCCAATCTCCTTGATTAATTTAGACATTAAAATTTATGCTAAATTATTTGCTACACGTATCTCTAAATTACTCCCGAAACTCATAAACTTAGACCAAGTAGGATTTATCCCTCACCGCGAGGGGCCAGACAATACTAGACGTCTCCTAAACATCTGCACTGAATCCACCAGACTAAATAGGCCATTCTCTGTCATCTCATTGGATGCAGAGAAGGCTTTTGACCACGTTAGATGGTCCTACTTATGGGAAGCTCTTAAAATCTTTGGTTTCCCAGATCAAATTATCAAAGCGATACAGGCTCTTTACTCCACTCCCACAGCAGTAGTTAGAGGCCTAGGCTTTGCCTCACCCCCCTTCCCAATATCTAATGGCACCAGACAAGGGTGTCCACTCTCACCCCTTCTTTTTGCCCTGGCAATCGAGCCACTAGCAGAACAAATCAGACAAGATAAAAAAATTGATGGCATTCGCCTACATGGCACAATTCACAAAATTGCACTCTTTGCAGACGACATTACTATATTCTCGTCAGACCCCCTATCTTCATTCCGGAGACTGATAGAAATCTTAAACTCCTTTGGAGACATGTCACTCTACAAATTAAATCTAGATAAAACAGAAATCTTTACCTGGGGAATCCCACAGAACACAGTTGACACCCTCAAGGTCCAATACAGAGTACACTGCGTCAATAACTTCATCTCCCACTTAGGTGTTAAGATATCGAACAATATCCCTCAGATGATCAAAGACAACTACCTGCCCCTCTTAACCGAACTGCGTACTTTGAAAGACAAATGGGACTATACTCACATCTCATGGATAGGTAGGTTAACAGCCCTTAAGATGTCCTTTCTACCTAAAATTACTTATTTATTTAGATGTCTTCCTCTCCGTATCCCGGGATATCTCCTTCCCCAATTTCAGAGTGAATTTACAAAATATATATGGCAGCACAAACCCCCCAGAGTGGCGCACAAAATCCTTCAAAGCCCCCTTAGTAGAGGAGGTATAGCCTCCCCATCAATAACTAGGTATTATGAAGGAGCCATGCTCACCCACATCTTACAATGGGGTGCTAAAGATTCCCCTAGTAAATGGAAAACCATAGAACAAGCCTCCCTCCCAAATCATATATTTTTGCCTGACTTAATTTGGATTCCTGCCCACCTAAGACGCACCACAGACATTAGCAATAACATAATACGAGAATGCCTCGCCATGTGGGACAAGCTTAGACACTATCCACACATCGCCCCACATCCTTCACCTATTACTCCCTTGACAGGTCTCCTACGAGGCTTACCTGACTCTCATCCTTATGGCTGGACTAGAATTGGAATACAAACAGTAGCTGACCTTTGGGTTACTTCACCAACCCCGCGCTTCATGACACTCTCAGAAATAAAGGCTGGCTCCAACTTACCCAGGTACATGACATACAAATACACAAGACTAAAGAGCTTTCTTACTAGCTGGGGATTCCAACCTGAGTTACACCGACCCCGTACACTCTGGGAAACGACTTGGCAACAAGGTAACAAACTACACAGACCATTATCAATGCATTACACTTTAATAGGAAACACAGACCCTGAGAATAAACTTCCTCACTTACTCACTTGGGAATCAGTTCTGAACCTGACTCTGCCCCCACAAGTATGGCAACATGTAATTTCCCTCACTAAAAAAGCACTGCACTGTGTCACACTCTTTGAAACATATTACAAACTCTTAACGAACTGGTACCTTACCCCTGCGAGACTTAATAAAATGTTTGTCTCTACCTCTCCCCTATGCTGGCGCAATTGTGGCAAAAAAGGAGACTCTCTACACATATGGTGGGAATGCCCCAAGTTAAAACCCTTATGGAGTACATGCTTCCGTACGCTAGGGAGATTAGGCATAACACTTCCTATAACTCCTTCTAATGCCCTCTTACACATAGGCATCACTAAATTACCTAAACACCAAGCATATCTAGCAATCTATTTGCTAACAGCTACTAAAGCGACAATAGCCAAGGCATGGAAAACTGTGACGCCCCCAAAATGGTCATGCATCCTAAACTATATGGCATACATCTACAATATGGAGAAACCTATCTTTTACTCTCTAAATAATTCAGACCTATTTGAGTTAGTGTGGGCAGATTGGCAATCTAACCACACCACTACTTGGGCCCCGAACACTAGAGTAAACACACACTAGGTAACCCTCTCCAAGTACCATCCGCATATGAACCAAACCCCTGCCTCTAACAATTACCCTCCCGTTCCTTTCTCCCCAATCCCTCCCCCCCACCCCAGTTAACCCACCCCATCTGACTTGAGCTATATTTCGTTCACTTTTTCATTTTAGGAACACATTCTAACCTGACATATTTTTAGTGTTCCAATTTTTCTGTTCATACTTTCTGTAGGAGCCTACGTGCTCCAAATCATTTAATATGTCACTGTTGTATTTGAGAAATCTTTACTAATAAAAATTTGAAATTTAAAAAAAAAAAAAGGTATAGAAGAGATAATTTGTACAAGGAGCCTTTATCTTTGATGGGCTAAAATCACCTTCTGAATATGATGTTATGATATCTAAAATTACTAATTACTAGAGGACACTCCAAGTAAACAGGCAGCTCAGAAGATAGAATACCTCTCTGTGTATTACAATTCACAGACAAAAATATAGTATTATCTGTTATTAATAGTTATGTGTTTGAGCTCATTAAGACATTTTAAATTTAAACATATTCATTTCAGTTCATGATGTGTAGGTATTTGTGTGCATGGCTTATCTATAGGTGCTCTCGGTATAAGTAAACCTCTCCTTTGTAATGCAAATTCATTGTAGCCAAATGGTAACAGGAAATTCTAAAGCTAAAGTCTGCACCCCCTACCAAAAAAAAAAAAAAAAAAGAATATGTTTTATGCTTCTGTTGTTAAATTCGAGTGTAACATGTTTTGATAATTTGTCTCGTATACAGCATATTTATGGAGAGAAAAGATTAAGTTTTGAACTTCAATAAAGTGATAAACCTGGAATGCCCTGCTTTTGCAAGTTTAATTGAGATAAACTCCCACATAAATGTTTTTTTTAATGTCATGCATATTTTAATACATTATCTATTTATATGATCTTAATACATGAACTAGAATGAAATATGATTCTAATAAACTTACTCCATCTTTTTTATCCCTTCCTAGAGCACCGTGAAGAAATTCCATTGACACATCTTCATTTTCATCCAACCATTGAATAACAAAGGGTTCAAACCATCTGCATTGAAAAGACAATGAACAAATCACACTTTGAACTCAACACCACAGATTCTCAATATAGAGCTACATTACAAGTGGAGTACAACCAATAAAGAAGGGTGCATTTTCCTTAGCGTGACCTTGAATAAAGAATAATGTGTGTCTTAGAGGTAGTGCTTCAAACACGGACTAATAATGTCAATTACAATGCTATGGCAATATTATATCAAAAATAAAAATGTCGAAATATAAAATAAAATAACAGTATTTATTTTATAGCCTGCCAAGAGGAGCTACAAATCGGCCTGAGGTGTAAGGTACTATGTATCCACAGTTGTAAATAACTGAAGATTGGCACATACACAACATATGACTGTCTGAATCTCTAATATTTGTTTGGTATATGGTGGACAATTGTTCATATACGCATCCATAGTGTGATTTGTTAGTTGATCTATAGCCACAGATGTTCAATTGATTTTTTAGACACAAGATACGTTTTATTTGTATACTAGATTGACTAGTTTAAATTGCTTCAGTTTATATTGCAACAGTGATTTTACTCGTAACAGGGAGACGTTCCTTATTAATCGATATACTAATATATTTTTTTTTACTTATTGGTATAAAATAAATACTGTGTAATTTTATTTTATATTTCAACATTTTTATTTTTAATATAATATTGCCATAGCATTGTAATTGACATTATTAGTCCGTGCTTGAAGCGCTACCTCTAAGACACACGTTATTCATTTTTGTATAATTGGAAGGATTATACTGAGGCTAGCAGGACCCATGTTTCTCCTAAGCACTTTTGTTTATTATTGTTCTTGAATAAAGAATGGCATGCAATCATTATTACAAATAGATAATGTGGTTTTGTTTGTTTGTTTTTTTGTTTAAGAATATAAAGTAAGTATGATAAACCCAATAATCTCCAATAATGTACATTTCCAACATAATAACAATTTACACTAGTTTCAATAAAGCACATTGAAACGTTGAAAGCTAAAATAGTTATGAATTCCCTGACATAGTTCAAAGAAGTAAGTGTTGGGGGTAAATGTATTAAAATTTATTTTTAATTGGAGCTATGGCTACAGCAATCATCTTATTTGTAAGATTCTTGTAGAACTTATGAAGAAAAAAATCCAAATTGAAAATTTGTTAATCCGTTTAAAAGAGTTTACTATTTCTGGATTAGAAGGTGAGAATAGAGACTTCTGAGGCATGCAGAAATACCAGGGTCATGTCGACTCATGGCTCAGAGGTGTGATTGCAGCCTAGGACATCAGTGCCATACAGGATCCTTAAGGGCTAAACAACCAGAACTGGTCGTTAAGGGGTTAATATATTTGCAAAATTGTCTACAATTATAAAAAGAAGGGAGAGAAAAAAAGGAGGCGCCACAATAGTGTGAGATCGTAGGTGTATGGGACCCCCACAAAACGATACAGGATCACTTACTAGATTATGAGCACTTGAGAAGTGCCACAGGTGCAGGCTGAACTATTAAAAGCTGTCCAGCGAGCTTATCCTCATGATCCGATGGCCAAAGGGAAAAATTCGAATTCCCCCACATGTACTGGGGTCGGAAATGAGCCCAGTATTGGTATGAATATCCACTCGGGGCAAAAATACAGCTTATATAGAGCTGAAAGCTGGTTAAAAGTCAGAACAGCTTATAAAAGCAAAGGTAAAAACAAGCGTGATGACAGATAGGTTAAAATATAACATATAAGTTTATTAAAACCTAATACACTACGCGTTTCCCGGTCACAACAACCGTTTCATCAGGTGTATAAAACTAACAGTCATCACACTATTTAAAACCAATCTCGGCGTTCACAAGTTTTCAATGCGCATTCCCATTAAAAGCTGTTAACCAATGAGATGTGAATCTGAGCCGGCAAACATTTTGATTGGACCAAACAATGGGCGTGTAGTACCAGCCCCTACTACGAGTGTTACCTGTCACTCAAATGGCGTCACTGAGAAGCACGGCTGCGATCATTAACTAAAATACGCCGTCATTGCTAAAATACATTAATAAAAGGCACTGCTCGGTAATATACTGGGTGTTTACTACAGGATAAAGTCCCCGTAAACTACCCCAAAGAGGGCGCTAATGATTCCTTACTGGGATGGGTTTATTATTATGTGATCAATAGTACTATCACAAAATATGTCAATAATGATTTCTTGAAAGCATAAAACTGCCTCTATATATAGTGCAATTTGAGTCCTTAGGGAAAAATCCTAGCTCTATATCTAATGGTAAATATAAAGTATATTGATGCCGAGAGATACAAGGTAACACCCCACAGTAATATGTATTACAATGTAAGATAAGTATCACTCGATGGATACACGATAATACGAAAAAATATATAAAAATATAAAAAAAAAAGTATAAGGGTTATGCCAGCTCAGGGATCATCTGATAAGTCACAACTACATGCACTTATGTGATATACTAAAACTTGTAAATGCATAAATATACACATAAACACAAAACTATATAAAAATATAAAAATACCAAATATCCACATAAAAACAATTTTCAAAAGAATAAAAACAAATTATATAATGGTAACTCAATATAATTCAATTAAAAGCTGCCATGTCAATGTTTTCATTTAGACCGTGGGGTTTCAAAGTTTTTAATTTCCATATCCAATAGGTCTCTCTTTGTCGCAAGTGTATAAACCTATTTCTACCCCATTTGGGAGCTACATGTTCTATAGGGAGAATATTAAATATATCGCTTTCTCCCGGATGGCAAATGCCCTTATGGCGAGGAACACTATGATTTACCAATTCTTTCTTTACATTTCTCGTGTGCTCCCCCCATCTTTTTTTGATGGGTCTTGAGGTTCTCCCAACATACTGAACCCCACATTTGCATTGTAGCAAATACACCACAAACGTTGAATCACACGTGAAGTGTGAAGAAACACTAAATTTTTCATTGGTGACTGAGGACTTAAATTCAGTAACACTCCCCATCGTATAGCTACAAAGGCCACAATTATTTTTCCCACATTTAAAAAAACCTATCTTAGTGTTTAAAAAAGAATTAGTATTAGATTTAGTTACCATCCTATTTGTGCGCTTTTTCATTAAAATCTTACTTGGTGCCAACTTATTTTTAAGTGTCTGTGCTCTTCTAAAGGTGCATATAGGGGTATCATCCAAAATTTGTTTCAAAACTGGATCATTTTTTAAAATGAACCAGTATTTCTGTAGAATATTCTTGATTAAATGATGATTATTATTATACCTAGTAATGAATCGAGGATGATTATTATTTTTGGAATTATAAAGTAACCTTTCCTCTTCCGAGTTCCATGTTTTTTCATATTTGTCCTTTTTCTTAGAATTGAACAAATCTGATCTTACTTTATTTCTAGCTTTTTGGTAGCCTAATTCTATAAGTTTTGGTGGATACTCTCTTGCAAGAAACCTCTCTTTTAATATTTGTGATTGTTCATCAAACACAGACATTTCAGTACAATTTCTGCGTATTCTGCAGAATTGATTGAATGGAATATTTTCTTTCCACGGTTTATAGTGATTACTTTTAAAATTCAAATAACTGTTCGTATCCACAGTTTTGAAAAATGTCTTAGTTAAGATGGACCCTTTTGGATCCCAATATAATATAAGATCCAAAAATTCAATTTGTTCCTTTGAAATATTAGAGGTAAATGTTAAGCCCATATTGTTGGTGTTAAGGGATGTTACAAATTCCTTTGCCTTAGACACTGTTCCATCCCATATAAAGAGCAAATCATCAATAAAGCGGCCATAGAAGACCAGGTTCGTCCTCGCTGGGGAATTATAGATATACTCCTCTTCAAAGGACCCCATAAACAAGTTAGCGAAGCTGGGGGCGAACCTGGTCCCCATGGCCGTGCCCTTTATTTGTAGGAAAAACTGCTCCTGAAACACAAAATAATTGTGCTTAAGCACAAAGGAGATGGCATCCAAAAGGAAAATTTTCTGCTGTTTGGGTAAATAAATATCTCTAGATAAAAATTTATCAATAGAGTTAATACCTAAAAAATTTAGTTTGGATGACATGTGATGTGTCAGCCCTCTATTCAAATATAGCGCACGAGTTAGGTATTAACTCTATTGATAAATTTTTATCTAGAGATATTTATTTACCCGAACAGCAGAAAATTTTCCTTTTGGATGCCATCTCCTTTGTGCTTAAGCACAATTATTTTGTGTTTCAGGAGCATTTTTTCCTACAAATAAAGGGCACGGCCATGGGGACCAGGTTCGCCCCCAGCTTCGCTAACTTGTTTATGGGGTCCTTTGAAGAGGAGTATATCTATAATTCCCCAGCGAGGACGAACCTGGTCTTCTATGGCCGCTTTATTGATGATTTGCTCTTTATATGGGATGGAACAGTGTCTAAGGCAAAGGAATTTGTAACATCCCTTAACACCAACAATATGGGCTTAACATTTACCTCTAATATTTCAAAGGAACAAATTGAATTTTTGGATCTTATATTATATTGGGATCCAAAAGGGTCCATCTTAACTAAGACATTTTTCAAAACTGTGGATACGAACAGTTATTTGAATTTTAAAAGTAATCACTACAAACCGTGGAAAGAAAATATTCCATTCAATCAATTCTGCAGAATACGCAGAAATTGTACTGAAATGTCTGTGTTTGATGAACAATCACAAATATTAAAAGAGAGGTTTCTTGCAAGAGAGTATCCACCAAAACTTATAGAATTAGGCTACCAAAAAGCTAGAAATAAAGTAAGATCAGATTTGTTCAATTCTAAGAAAAAGGACAAATATGAAAAAACATGGAACTCGGAAGAGGAAAGGTTACTTTATAATTCCAAAAATAATAATCATCCTCGATTCATTACTAGGTATAATAATAATCATCATTTAATCAAGAATATTCTACAGAAATACTGGTTCATTTTAAAAAATGATCCAGTTTTGAAACAAATTTTGGATGATACCCCTATATGCACCTTTAGAAGAGCACAGACACTTAAAAATAAGTTGGCACCAAGTAAGATTTTAATGAAAAAGCGCACAAATAGGATGGTAACTAAATCTAATACTAATTCTTTTTTAAACACTAAGATAGGTTTTTTTAAATGTGGGAAAAATAATTGTGGCCTTTGTAGCTATACAATGGGGAGTGTTACTGAATTTAAGTCCTCAGTCACCAATGAAAAATTTAGTGTTTCTTCACACTTCACGTGTGATTCAACGTTTGTGGTGTATTTGCTACAATGCAAATGTGGGGTTCAGTATGTTGGGAGAACCTCAAGACCCATCAAAAAAAGATGGGGGGAGCACACGAGAAATGTAAAGAAAGAATTGGTAAATCATAGTGTTCCTCGCCATAAGGGCATTTGCCATCCGGGAGAAAGCGATATATTTAATATTCTCCCTATAGAACATGTAGCTCCCAAATGGGGTAGAAATAGGTTTATACACTTGCGACAAAGAGAGACCTATTGGATATGGAAATTAAAAACTTTGAAACCCCACGGTCTAAATGAAAACATTGACATGGCAGCTTTTAATTGAATTATATTGAGTTACCATTATATAATTTGTTTTTATTCTTTTGAAAATTGTTTTTATGTGGATATTTGGTATTTTTATATTTTTATATAGTTTTGTGTTTATGTGTATATTTATGCATTTACAAGTTTTAGTATATCACATAAGTGCATGTAGTTGTGACTTATCAGATGATCCCTGAGCTGGCATAACCCTTATACTTTTTTTTTTATATTTTTATATATTTTTTCGTATTATCGTGTATCCATCGAGTGATACTTATCTTACATTGTAATACATATTACTGTGGGGTGTTACCTTGTATCTCTCGGCATCAATATACTTTATATTTACCATTAGATATAGAGCTAGGATTTTTCCCTAAGGACTCAAATTGCACTATATATAGAGGCAGTTTTATGCTTTCAAGAAATCATTATTGACATATTTTGTGATAGTACTATTGATCACATAATAATAAACCCATCCCAGTAAGGAATCATTAGCGCCCTCTTTGGGGTAGTTTACGGGGACTTTATCCTGTAGTAAACACCCAGTATATTACCGAGCAGTGCCTTTTATTAATGTATTTTAGCAATGACGGCGTATTTTAGTTAATGATCGCAGCCGTGCTTCTCAGTGACGCCATTTGAGTGACAGGTAACACTCGTAGTAGGGGCTGGTACTACACGCCCATTGTTTGGTCCAATCAAAATGTTTGCCGGCTCAGATTCACATCTCATTGGTTAACAGCTTTTAATGGGCATGCGCATTGAAAACTTGTGAACGCCGAGATTGGTTTTAAATAGTGTGATGACTGTTAGTTTTATACACCTGATGAAACGGTTGTTGTGACCGGGAAACGCGTAGTGTATTAGGTTTTAATAAACTTATATGTTATATTTTAACCTATCTGTCATCACGCTTGTTTTTACCTTTGCTTTTATTAGCTGTTCTGACTTTTAACCAGCTTTCAGCTCTATATAAGCTGTATTTTTGCCCCGAGTGGATATTCATACCAATACTGGGCTCATTTCCGACCCCAGTACATGTGGGGGAATTCAAATTTTTCCCTTTGGCCATCGGATCGTGAGGATAAGCTCGCTGGACAGCTTTTAATAGTTCAGCCTGCACCTGTGGCACTTCTCAAGTGCTCATAATCTAGTAAGTGATCCTGTATCGTTTTGTGGGGGTCCCATACACCTACGATCTCACACTATTGTGGCGCCTCCTTTTTTTCTCTCCCTTCTATCTGCAGATCGTCGCTGGTGCCATCAGCCTTGGAAGGAGTGTTTGCTGCCGCATACCCGCTATTTAGTGGACATCCGGAGGAAAGAATCTCCATTACATGAACTTTGGATAAGGACTATACGTATACTCCATAGTACCTGGGTACCTTATTGTATGTATCCGGTATTGCTATGCAATACCTCCACCAATTTGTGTCTCTAATATCGCTTGTTACTATGGTGTGTTTGTAACATCTCTCGCATTGATAGTCACTTGGTCTTAGCAACATTGTGTTTGTTGTTGGAGGTTGATTGATATCATTTCTCTCTATCAGAAGGACACACAATATATATCACTTTTTGGCACTGTATTTTATGACAATTTGAGTTCACATATATCATATTGTTTTTTATATTTAATGTACACATATATATATATATATATATATATCCAGTACCAGTTTTCTATCACACTAAAAATATAGTTGTGAATTTATATCACGCACATCTCAAATCCTTGTCCTTTGTTGAAGAGGGCACCAAGGAGATTGAGATATATAAAATATTTCTACATGTGCATTTTTGTACACTTTATTTGTGTGCATCATATCTAGGCGCCTTCACTTTTTTATATATTAATTATAAAAAGAAGCTTTTTAAAGAGTTAGAAAATGTTTTACACTATACACATATACACACATACTAGTCAATTTGTTTCTATAAATAGTTAATACCAGCGATCCTAAAAGCATCAGTATCTTCTAAGGTATTTGCGAGAACTTTAAGGTTCCAATTTCTTTTTCTTTCTTAATCAAATAGGATTGCCATTGGCAAGTCTATAAACCATGCCTTCAGTTCCAGAGAGCTTCAATGAATCTTAATTTTCAAAAGGGTGAAACTATTACATAAAATACAGTATATTACAATCGGTAAAGATACAACTTTAACGTTCTCTCAAAACTTAATTTTACTTGTAGGAGTGTATTAAATTATTTACAAATAACTCCTTTAACTTTATTTTGTCATTTGAAATACCTGAGGCTAGCTGTTGAAACAAACTACTACTGAAAATGTCCATATAGTAGTGTTGGCTGTAAAAAAAAATCATGTAAACAAGGGGCAGCGGCAGAAATCAATATCCCAGTTGGGGTGAGAGAGAGACTCAAGCCCACTTGAAAGGGTGTTCCTGCAACTGCTCTGAATACACTTAATTTTTATCAGCTGCTCATCTCTCTGTCTCTCTCACTCACACACACACATATTATTTAAACATATTATTTGTAGAATTGTATTGCTATTTTTACTATATTAAGCACAATATGTAATTACATTTTTATTTAACTCAGTAAATAACTAAATTTGTTTAATCATTCATCAATCAACAGAAAAACAAATGTTTATTATAATTTCACATTTGCATTTGATGTAATAAATGCCATATTGTAATATGATTACAGAGTGCTTTGCAGTATGGTGCAAGTATTTTTCATCACTGTCCTTGAAGATAAAAAATATATTAGTATTTTAAATGTTTTGAATATAATTATGATAAATATAATTTAAACACATGTATACCCACAAACAAACAGCATATCATCTCTTGTCAGAAATGCAGATATGACTTACAGAGAATACTCAGGGACTGTATTCTTGTATCCAGGAAGGTCTCGAACATATTCATTATAAAACCATTTCACTTTGAAGTGCAAATTCATATAATCTGTGCTCTTGCATAGCCGGTGCTTTTCATGCTCTATAATAGAAAGATTTATACACATTATTGTAATTCTAGGTTAGCAATACATTGTATCTATTTCATTGCCGGGATTCCAAGGAAATATATAAATAAAAAGTAATGATGAGTTAAAAAAAAAAAATATATATATATATATACATACACACATTTTTATAAGTAGTATGATAAGCAGAATTCTAGGAAATACCCACAGCTGATACAATAATTTGAAATGAAATCCTTTCCTTTTAATGCCTGAAACATGGAGATAACACAAGCACAACTGTACAACAATATTAGAAAATATGCAGAGGTAAAAAAATTACATCACTCAAACCATTATCCTCGCACCCTAAAAGGCATCCAGTTAGGCTGATTACTAGAAAATATAACATTCACCAAAAAATTGCTGGAGGGCTTAGCAGTTAGCACGGATTTAAACCGCCCTTTATGTATATTTGTATTTCAACTTAAAAATAGTGGCATCTTTGAATAACGAATATAATCAGAATTCAAGACTATGCAAAATGCTACACAGTGATAACTTTATTTGGTTTATATTGTCTTTCATGGCCTTTGTTATTTAATAAACAAAATATCTTTTGCAACCTTCATAATACAATTCATATCATCTACACAAACACACACACATTAAACATGGCCAAAAGTATGAGTTAATTAGACATCCCATTCCAAAACAATGAACACTGATATGGAGCATCCCTCCGTTCCACTTTGTGGCTATAGCAGCCAAAACTCTTCTGTGAAGGCTTTCCATATAATTGTGAAGTGTGCCTGTAGAATCTGTGCCCATGCAGCCAAAAGAGCATTTGAGGTCAGGCAATAGTGTTTGATGAGAAGGTCTGTCTCTTAATCAGTTTTCCAACTTATCCAAGTGGTGTTCAATGGGGTTGAGATCAGGGTTCTGAGAAGGCCACTCAAGATCATTCACATCAAACTTGTCAAACCATATTTTCATGAACCTTGCTTTGTGCACAGGGGAACAGTCAAGCTGAAACAGGAAATAGTCTTCCTTATACTGTTACCAAAAATTTGGAGGCATAAAATATAGCATTAAAATGACCCTTTAATTGAACTCAAAATGAAAATGCCCCAAGGCCATTATTCCTCCTCTACCAAACTTTACAGTAAATACTATGCATTCTAGTAGGACACATTCTGGTATCAGCCACACCCAGAAAGGGCATGATTTACACTAGTGTTTGTTAACTATAGTCCTCAAGTATCCCTAACAGGCCAGATTTTCATGATATCTTAACTAGAGCACAGGTGAAATAATCAGCTGGTCAGTAACCATGGATTCTAATCTATTCTCACCCATCAGCTGATTACTTCACCTGTGCTCTAGTTAAGATATCATAAAAATCTGACCTGTTGGGGGTACTTGGGGACTTCAGTAAAGAAACACTGATTTACACCCCTCTGGGCTAAGCTTGGCTTTGTGGATGTTGATGTGAGGCTTGTGTACATCTGCTTGATAATGGAAAGCTATTTCATGAAGCTTACACTTCACTATCTTATGACAGTGCCACATTTAAATTCCAAAAATACAGCAGCACCACTATAGTTCTCTATACTACTATAGTTTAATCATGACATGATTAGGGGCACGTAACTCAAAATGTTGTCTGTAATTTGTGCCTTTTACCCATAACAGAAGCATAAAATGGAATATAGTGGTGCTGCTGTAGTTTTGAAATTCTACGTTTGAGAGCTTTGGCAGTGGATCTTGCAGCCTCATGAGATCGCTGCTTCCCTAACCTCTTTCCCACCTATTAGGTGGAGAATTTCACTTTCCCCGGTCTAGTCAGACCGGGAAAATTGACAGCTCCTGCCCACGTGTGATTGTCTGTGCGCTGGCAGGGAATGTCATTGCACAAGAGAACAAAATTGCGTTCCTGTGCAATGCTGAATTCCAGCAGCCCCCATTATTTCTCTTTTTTGTGTAATTTAATTGTTACTTTGGAGGATTAGCACCTTATCTCATAGAAATATTTTTATCTGATAAGTTTTTCCCACTCGTTTGGATTGTAGTGCTGGTTAGCGCTAATCTGTTAATTAAATATTCTGATATTAATATTGTGCTTATCCCCTTTACAGTGTACAACATATCTTTACATGGAACCAATAGTACAGTAATGAAATGCTTTAAGAAATTACAGCATTTATCTATTTCTACTTTTATGTCCCTTTAATACAAAAATTAGGTCAACATCAAAACAGCTCCAACATTTTTAAACTTGAATTCTTCTTTAAAGTGAATGTTAAGTTAACGTAATACGGTAAAGTCAAACGATAGAAGTTTCAAAATGAATGAGAGTTTAATTCATGAAATCTTTACTATATACCTATCTTCGGAGATATTTCAATAGAAACGCTCTATGGATAAGAGTCAATCCTCCACACCCAGCATAATCAGCAATTAATTGACAGATTATGATTGACAAATGATGATTAGTTGATTGCAGATGAGTAATCTGTCAATCAATTGTTGAATATGGCTACCGGAACTTCAGTTCTTATCCGTAGAGCGTTACTATTGAAATATCTCTGAAGATAAGTATATAGTAAAGATTTTATGAATAAAAATCTCATTCATTTTGTAACTTCTATCGTTTAAGTAAAGTAAATGAGAGGTAGACAAACATTTTATTTATATAATTTTAGTAAACATGTAGATCTTAAGCAAACTCAGATATAGGAGAAAATCTGTTATAAATATCAAAATGTATGTCTGCAATACTCTGTATGAGAACATACTTTACATTTGTATACATATAAGACATGTGCAACGATAAAAATTTTGTTTTCATTAGTTAAATGATTTTGTTTCGGTTAAAAAAAAAATAGTTTCGGAAAATGAGTTATGTTAAGTTAAATTGTTTTTTCGGATCTGTTTATTATTTCGGATCCATTCATTATTCATATTCATTATTCTATTCTAAACTTCAGAATAGAATAATGCATATGAATAAAGAATGGATCTGAAAAAGGAAAGGATCCGAAAAAATAATTTAACTTAACATAACATAATATAATATGACGCTGATTGCCGAAACACCCACATCGCAGACACTAAATAAAGCTATTAACCTCTAGACCGCCGTACCCCTACATCACAAACACTAACTAAACATATTAACCTCTAAACTGCCGTACCCCCACATTGCCAACACTAACTAAACCTATTAACCTCTAAACCGCCGTTCCCCAATATCGCAGACACTAAATAAAGCTATTAACCCCTAAACCGCTGTCCCCACATTGCCAACACTATCTAAACCTTTTAACCCCTAAAATGCCGTACCCCCACATCGCCAACACTAACTAAACCTATTAACCTCAAAAGTGCTGTTGCCCAACATCGCCGACACTAAATAAAACACTAAAAGCTATTAACCCCTAAACCGCCGTACCCCACATCGCCAAAACTAACTAAATCTATTAACGTTTAAAGCGCCGTTCCCCCACATTGACAACACGAACTAAACATATTAACCTCTAAACCGCCACCCCCACATCCCAACTAGCTAAATTAAACTAGATTAACCCCAAAACCTAACACCCCTTAACTTTATTTAACATAATTAAAATAGACATAAATTAAAGTTACAATTTTTAACTAACTACCGATTTAAAGATAAATACAACCTTACCTGTGAAATAAAAATAAAACCTAAGCTTAAACTAATAAAACCTTACGAAAAATAAAAACTACCATTATCCAAAATAAAAAAATATTCCTATTATGATACATCATTAAAAAAAACACCTTAAAATAATAATAAAAAAAATCTATATTAAACTACCAAGGGCCCTTAAAAGGGCCTTTTGTAGGGCATTGCCCTAAAGTTAACAGCTCTTTTGCAAAAAATTAAAACTAACACCCCTAACATTAAAGCCCCCAACCCCCCAAAATAAAAAAACCTAACTAAAAAAACCTCATCTACCCAATGCAGAAAAAGGGCATCTGTATGGGCATTGCGCTTAAAAGAGCAATCAGCTCTTTTCCTGCCCTTAAAAGGGCATTCAGCTCTTTTTCCGCCCATTTAAATAAAAAAGCCCTAATCAAAAAAAAAAAAAATCCCCCCCCCCAAAAAAACCCCCCGCAAACCCCAAAATCGGTACTCACAGTTGCTGAAGTTCAGCGAAAGATATTCATCCAGGCGGCTCCAACTTCATCCATCGCGGGACTGGTATCTTCTAGCTTCTTCATCCCTGCGGAGGCGGAGTGGTCGGTGGATGCGCGGAGGCGGAGGTCCATCGGTCCAATGTGAAGGTCCTCTTCATGCAATCATCTGCCGAACAACTGAGGATTCAATGCAAGGTACCCCTTTTATACCATTGATTTGAACAGCCAATAGGATTTATTGGTAGTTTATTATAGATTAGGGTTTTTTTTATTTTGGGGTGTTTTTTTTGTTAAATGGGGTATTAGAATAGGAATAACTTATTATTTTGGATAATTTTGTTTGTCATTTTTTTGTAATAGTAGTTTTTTTATTTTTTGTAATTGTAGTTTTAATTTTTTTTGTATTGTTAGTTTTTTATTTTTAGTAATCTTTTTTTGTTTTTAGTAATGTGAGGTTTTATTAGTTTAAACTTAGGTTTTATTTTTATTTCACAGGTAAGTTTGTATTTATTTTAACTAGGTAGTTAGTAAATAGTTAGTGTGTAGCTAGCTTAGGTTTTATTTTTATTTAAAAGGGAAGTATGTATTTATTGTTAAATAGGTAGTTAGTTAATAATTGTTACTTTAATTTATGTCTATTTTAATTATGTTAAAGTTAGGGGCAGCGGTTTAGGGGTTAATAGGTTTAGTTAGTGTTGGCGATGTGGGTGTATGGCAGTTTAGGGGTTAATAGGTTTAGTTAGTGTCAGCGATGTTGGGAAACCGTGGTTTAGATTAGAACAATGAAAAATTCCGAATATGAATAAAGAATGGATCCGAAAACTCGGAAACTGATTTATTAATTTTTGTAATTTTAGTTATGGTGCTAATTCGGAAATCTGGATTTATTCTAATCTACGAATCGGCCAAAATTCTGCTGAAACAAATTGCACGTCTAATAAATATATACCATATATACACCCCCTTTGTATAACTATTCACCATATACACTACTTATGAATTTTGCTAAAATAAATATTGGCACTAAATCAGAACTACTGGTGGTGTAAATATAAAGAAATTGTTTGCCAGCTTTAGAAGAGTTAAAACAATAATACTATCAAGAATGAAAATGGCCTAAGAAAAGCATCACAAATTTGCAAGTCATTATAATGACTTTTGAGAGATGAATAAATCATATTTTTGTTGTTTCAAATGTCCCTGCTTTGACATTAATAGTTGAAGATCAATGGAATTATAATAGTAAGTCTGTCATATTAAAATATATACAACCACATATAAGTATGAGGCTAGGTGAATTTGTTTGCAAGGAGTAAAGTACAGTAATTAGTGCTGAATTATTGCAACTAATCATTGATTCAGTGGTTCAGTTACTCATATATTTTTATTTTATATTGAGAATGATATATATATATATATATATATATATATATATATATATATATATATATATATATATATATATATATATATATATATATATATATAAATACAGTTGTACTCATACATTTACATACCCTGGCAGAATGTTTGATGTCATGGCCATTTTTCAGAGAATATGAATGATAACACAAAAACTTTTCTTTCACTCATGGTTAGTGTTTGGCTGAAGCCATTTATTATCAATCAGCTGTGTTTACTCTTTTTAAATCATAATGACAACAAAAACTACCCAAATGACCCTGATCAAAAGTTTACATGCCCTGGTTAACTTGCACACAAGTGTACACAAAGCGGTTTGAATGGCTATTAAAGGTAACCATCCTCACCTGTGATCTGTTTTCTTGTAATTAGTGTGTGTATATAAAAGGTCAATTAGTTTTTTGGACTCCTGCCAAACCCTTGCATCTTTAATCCAGTGCTGCACTGACGATTCTGGATTCTGAGTCATGGGGAAAGCAAAAGAAATGTCAAAGGATCTGTGGGAAAAGGTAGTTGAACTGTATAAAACAGGAAAGGGATATAAAAAGATATCCAAGGAATTGAGAATGCAATTCAAACTCTAATAAAGAAGTGGAAAATTAGGGGTTCTGTTGAAACCAAACCACGATCAGGTAGACCAACTAAAATTTCAGCCACAACTACCAGGAAAATTGTTCGAGATGCAAAGACAAACCCACAAATAACTTCAGTTAAAATACAGGACATGTGGTGTGGCTGTTTCAAGATGCACTTGAAGAAAGATGGGCTGCATGGTTGAGTCACCAGAAGAAAGCCATTACTACGCAAACGCCACAAAGTATCCCACTTACAATGCTCCAAACAGCACAGAGGCAAGCCTCAAACCTTCTGGCACAAAGTTATTTGGAGTGATGAGACCAAAATCAAGCTTTTTGGCCACAACCATAAACGCTACATTTGGAGAGGAGTCAACAACATGATGAAAGGTACACCATTCGTACTGTGAAACACGGAGGTGGATCGCTGATGTTTTGGGGATGTGTGAGCTACAAAGGCACAGGAAATTTGGTCAGAATTGATGGCTAGATGAATGCAGTATGTTATCAAACAGAAAGCCTAATTTTCCCCTTCTTGATTAGAGTTTGAACACTGCTGATTTGCATTCTCAATTCCTTGGATATCTTTTTATATCCCTTTCCTGTTTTATACAGTTCAACTACTTTTTCCCACAGATCCTTTGACAATTCTTTTGCTTTCCCTATGACTCAGAATCCAGAATTGTCAGTGCAGCACTGGATGAAAGATGCAAGGGTTTGTCAGGAGTCCAGAAACTCATTGACCTTTTATACACGCACACTAATTACAAGAAAACAGGTGAGGATGGTTACCTTTAATAGCCATTCAAACACCTTTGTGTCAACTTGTGTGCATGTTATCAGGCCAAAATCACCAGGGTATGTAAACTTTTGATCAGGATCATTTGGGTAGTTTCTGTTGTCCTTATGATATAAAAAGAGTAAACACAGTTGATTCATAATAAATGGCTTCATCCAAACACTAACCATGAGTGAAAGAAAAGTTATTTGTGTTATCATTCATATTCTCTGAAAAATAGGCAAGAAATCATAAATTCTCCCAGGGTATGTAAACTGATGAGCACAACTGCATAGTTAAAGCAGGAATGTTACAGCTCAGAAAGGCATCACATTGCAGTGCTAGGACCAGTCGACATTGGGAATGGGACACCTTGGCTCATTTCCCTGTGAGGAAACAAAATTAAAGCTACATACTCCAAGAGGTGGATGGCATATCTGAATATCCTTGGAGGAAACTACTGGATGTGAATCAATTCATTACTACATACTCCAAGAGGTGGATGAGATCTGCAAGGCACCCCTCGCTACACCAGACCTACCTGTACCAGTATATGAGTACCCCTTTCAGTGCGGCCACTTACCTCATTAGATTGAGGTAAATTCTGGTAAGGGGATTCATATTACAAGAGAATACTTAAGAGAATATTTAAGTGGACATTCACTATTTTTGCATTGTTTTGCACTTGATAATTTTCAAGACTGTATAATTACACTTTATTATTGATTTTGTAATCTTATCTACACAGCTACTATCTTATATGTTTTTTGTTTTATATGAGGAACCTTTAAGCACTGTTATACCCTTGTATACATTTTTAACCCTTACATCTGTTGGGTAGTTTTGCACTACCCTCTGATGTATTTATCTTTTAATGGCTGCTAAAGACTCTCCTCCCCCTGATCAGCGCAACCTTGAGTGCTGCTTGTTTACAGACCAGTTCTCTGACCTATTACATTCTACTTGTATGCACATATATATATATATACTGTATATATATATACACTAGAAATATGCATGTAATATATATATATATATATATATATATATATATATATATACAGAGAGAGAGAGAGAGAGAGAGAGAGAGACATACAGAGAGAGACAGAAAGCTAGAAAAAGAGAGAGGGGGGGAGAGATAAAGATAGAAAGATAGAGATAAATATATAAATAGACAGAGAATGATAAAAAGAGAGAATGATATATATATATATATATATATATATATAGAGAGAGAGAGAGAGAGAGATAAAATAGAGAGACAGAGCTAAAATAGAGATACAAAGAGCTAGAAGGAGAGGGAGAGAGATAAAGATAGAAAGAGAGAGAGACAGAGAGCTAGAATGAGAGTGAGGATGAGAGATAAAGATAGAAAGAGACAGAGAGCTAGTAAGAGGGAGAGAGAGAAAAATATAAACAGAGAGAGAAACAGAGAGCTAGAAAGAGAGGGAGGGTGATACAGATAGACAGAGAGAGAACTAGATAGGGAGAGAGAGAGATAAAGAGAGAGAGAGAGATAAAGATAGAACGAGAGAGAGGAAGAGAGAGATAAAGGGGCTGATTTATCAATGATCCGCTGTAACAGTCATGTCCACCAGACATCGCTAAATTTAACATTGCACAAGCAGTTCTGGTGAATTGCTTGTGCAATGCTGCCCCCTGCAGATTTGCAGACGCTAGCAGGGAGTGTCAATCTACCCAATCGTACACTATCAGGCAGAAGACAGACCGCAGCCTCAGAGAAGGCGTATGAGTTAAGAGGCTGCTTCTTAATTCATGTTTCCGGCGAGCCTAAAAGCCCCAAAGAATGAAAGAGAAAGAAAGAAAGAAAGAAAGAAAGAAAGAAAGAAAGATAGAGATAATTTTTTTAAGTATGCTGAAGTGTTCAATGCTTGTAATTATGGATTGCATGGAAAAATAATGATTTCAAATGTAGCAGTTTTGTGGGTACCCTCAATGACTAGAAATGCTGAAATGTAAAGTACATTAGTTGAGTATTAAATTATTAAAAGAATATGAAAGTCAGAATTAATCTTTCATGGTTTAGATTCAGAGCATTCATTTTAAGAGACTTTTCTTTTACTTTAGTTACTTATTTTATCAAATGTACTCTTGGTATCTTTAGTTGAAAAGCAGATATAGGTAGGCTCATGGCCAGCAATGCACTACTTGGAGCTAGCTGCTGATTGGTGGTTACACAGATGTTTCCTAAGAAAAAGTTAAGATTATTCTCTATAAAAGGAAACAGTTTAAAGCAACCTAGGTTTAAAGCAGCATTAAATGTTATAATGTGAGAGGTAGTAACAGTGGACACTTATAACATTATATTCACAAACGCAGGGGACATATTTTGTGTAAGAGATTTAAAAGAATATACTTATATTGTAAGGGGACTCCGGTCTCGGCATCCCATGTGGAGGGACGTCAATACTCCAGTTCTCCTTCAGCTGCAGCTCTCTAGGTGTGCTCAGCTGCGCAATGCTTAGATTTAAAGGGGCCATGTCTTAACTACAGGTACTCTTACCTGGATGACTCAGGTGTGAGAGTTCCTATAAAAGTTCACTTAGCCCATCACTCTGGGTGGAGGTTTTGCCTTCTAACCTTGTTCTTGGTTCCTGTGAAGCAAAAGGATACTTACCTGATACCTGTGTATGCTCATCTTGTTATAGAGATCAAGCATACTTGCCTTGTACCTGTGTATGCTCACCTTGTTCTAGACACCACACATACTTACCTGATACCTGTGTATGCTCACCTTGTTCCAGAGATCAAGTATACTTACCTGATACCTGTATATGCTCACCTTGTTCCAGAGATCAAGCATACTTGCCTTGTACCTGCATATGCTCACCTTGTTCTAGACACCACACATACTTACCCAATACTGGTGTATGCTAACCTTGTTCCAGAGACCCAGCATACTTACCTTGCACCTACGTATGCTAACCTGGTTCCTGAAAGCCAAGCAGACTTGCCTGATACCTGTGTATGCTCAGCTTGTTCCTGAAGCTGTACCTATCTGGTTTCCTCCTGTGAGAGTCTCACCAACAGTACCCAACTACCCACTGGGTGAAAAACCTTTGTCTACCATACCAGTGACAGTTTTTCTCAAACCAGCTGTGCCTGCTGTACCTATCTGGTATCCTGTGACAGTCTCACCAACAGTACCCACTGGGTATTCTGTGCCTACTGAGAAACCTGTGTCTGCTTTCCTCTCACTAGTTGTGCCTGCTGTACCTACCAGGTATTCTGTGACAGCCTTACCATTTACTGTTCAATTTAAGCACCAGTGCCTATTAGACTTTGTTACTATACTACTTAAAGTATTCTAAATCTTGTATTGAACTTTAGTGTTCTGCATAGGGCCTAGGTTCAAACTTGCTGTTTCTGTAATATTCAATCTGAACTACCAACTGTTCTTTTGCTTATCAATAAGTAAAGCTTTCAAAAAGACTTTCATTGTTCTGTGTATCTGTTCCTGCATTCTGAGTTCCACAAACTCTAACCCCCTCAAATATATTTATGTATACTTGGATAAACTGCCTAAAGCAAGCAATGTATAATTGTAATACGTATACAGTAGATGGGTGTGAAGTGGGAATGTTTTTAAAGTGGACATTTGATTTTGGTTGTACGTATACTTTTTTTTTTACTTATTTGATGAAAATGATGTCTTAAAAAATGCTTTTGTATAAATCCAAAACATTAATAGCCAATTTTAATGTATGATTTAATAATTATTTTTTTTTAAAGTCCTGTGAGTGCCCTCATAATTTATGAAGACTGGATACAGATAGTAGAGGAAAAGCCCCTCGCCTTCATCAATGACACTAGCGAGTGCATAAATGATGATTATTTCTTATAATAATGTAACACCTTAATTCTTCATACAAGATAAGATCTGTATTAGCATATGAAGTGGGACTTGTTGCTTCTTTAAATGCACTTAAAGGGACAGTCAAGTCTAAAATAGTCAAGTCTAAAATAATCTTTCATGATTCAAGTAGGGCAGTTAATTTTAAAAATCTTACAATTTACTTTTATCACCAATTTTTACTCTTGATATTCTTAGTTAAATGGACATGAAACCCAATTTTTTTCTTTCATGATTTGGAAAGAACAAGCAATTTTTAACAACTTTTTAATTTACTTCTATTATCTAATTTGCTTTATTCTCTTGATATGCTTTGCTGATTGGTAGATGCACATAGATGCCTGGTGTGATTGGCTCACCCATGTGCATTGCTATTTCTTCAACAAAGGATATCTAAAGAATGAAGCAAATTAGATAATAGAAGTAATTTGGAAAGTTATTTAAAATTGTATTCTCTACCTGAATCATGAAATATTTTTTGGGGTTTAATGTCCCTTTAAGAGCTAACCCTAGGAGGTCCATATGCTAATTTCTTAGACCTTAAAGGCCGACCTCTAATCTGAATGCATTTTGACAGTTTTTCACCACTAGACGGCGTTAGTTCATGTACGTCATATAGATAACATTGAGCTCACGCATATTAAGGAGTGAGCACCGATTGGCTCAAATGCAAGTCTGTCAAAACAACAAAAATAAGGGGGCAGTTTGCAGAGGCTTAGATACAAGGTAATCACAGAGGTAAAATGTGTATTATTATAACTGTGGTGGTTACACAAAACTGGGGAATGGGTAATAAAGGGATTATCTATCTTTTTAAACAACAACAATTCTGGTATTGACCGTCCCTTTAAGCAACAATCTATACAATTTTATTTTTTTGTCTTCGGGAATAAATTAAAGCCTTTGTGGATAAACATTTTTTTTTGTACTTCAAACTTTTTAACAAAATGTTCTTTTTGTTTCCACAGAAGCAAATACACATTTTAACACCAAATAAAAAGCAATGACGAGGGGGAAAATAGAGAAAAGCACATAGGTATTGTAATTGTAATACTATTTGTCTTAAATCCACCCCTCAGTATTATAATTGTGGGAATGTGTAATTTTAGTTGGAACATTTTTACCCCATTAAAAAAAATATGATTCATTTGTAACTGTGTTGCTATACATTAATGACTATGAGCTGTTTAGCACTGTTGCTCATGTTTAATTTACAAGTTTAAATGTAGGAAAGTCATAAGTTGGCAACAATTGTCAGGTTCATTCTAAATTTAAAAGAAGTGATAACTAAATTTTATTTAACTAAAAACATATTGCAATGAATAGATTTTTAAAAGGGAAAGAAATATTTGTATTCATCCTAATTGCATGTTTTTTAAGATTCCTCTAATTTACAAACACTTGTTTTTGTTCATGTCGATTTTTCCTTATTTACTACAAAAAATATTTAAGATCCAACATTCTTCTAGGGCTATGTCATGACTGTAAACTCTTTTATATGAGAAGCCACCATATAGTTTGTTTTTTTGTTTGCAGGGGGGGATAATTAAACTTTACAAAATGCTTATTGAAACAGAAACATACTTCTCTATAAACGCATACTGAATGGCAATAGAAGATTTTACATAATTAATAATATTGAAAGATCACTGTAGATCAGAAAACAAGGACTGGAATTACAAAGCTACAAGAAATTAATAGCAGTAACTAGTTTGATAGTTTCTGAACAAATTGAGGGCAAAATAGTAAGTGGAGCAATATTTTGAACTCCCACTTGTGAGTTAAAGGAACACTGAACCCATTTTTTTTTTCTTTTTTGATTCAGATAGAGCATGACATTTTAAGCAACTTTCTAATTTACTCCTATTATCAAATATTCTTCATTCTATTGGTGTCTTTATTTGAAATGCAAGAATGTAAGTTTAGATGCCGGACCATTTTTGGTGAACAACCTAGGTTGTTCTTGCAGATTGGTGGATACATTCATCCACCAATAAAAAAGTGCTGCCCAGAGATCTCAATCAATAAAAAAAGCTTAGATGCCTTCTTTTTCGAATAAAGATAGCAAGAGAACAAAGAAAATTGATAATAGAAATAAATTAGAAAGTTGCTTAAAATTACATGCTCTATCTGAAGTCAGTGGAGCAAGAAAAAGTTGGAATAAACCTAACACCCTACTCCCACACAAACCCAATAGCATTTTCTCAAGTGCTCTAACTTGAAAATATGACATGAAAATATGAATATTTCACATTCCAATGTTCTTCACAGAAGAATATGTTCTATTTATTCATAGATACCTATTTCTTTATATAACTGATGGTTTTAAGGTAATATGTATATATATATATATATATATATATATATATATATATATGTATATATATATATATATATATATATATATATATATATAGGTATAGATATATACAGGAATGTATATTTAGAAATACATAGAGCATATTCTGCTTTGTGCAGAACACTGGAATGTGAAATATTTACAGTAAATACACAGTATAACACTTTATTAAAAATGAATATTGCATAAATATGATAAATATGCGTTAACATGATTTCAACTACTTGACTGCCAATGCACTTATATACTGCATGTCTAAATATGTATTTATGTCTTTATATGTGTATACATGTCTATAAATACATATATTATTACTAGCAAATGCTAGTCTATATTTATATAAAGCATTAAAGGGACAGTCTTGTCAATATTAAACTTTCATGATTTAGATATGGCATGTAATTTTAAACAACTTTCAATTAACTTTTATCATCAAATTTGCTTTGTTTTCTTTGTATTCCTAGTTGAAAGCTAAACCTAGGTAGGCTCATATGCTCATTTCTAAGCTCTTCAAGACTGCCTTTTATCTGAATGCATTTGACAGTTTTCACAGCTAGAGAGCGTAAATTAATGTGTGCCATATAGATTATTCATCACTCTCCATGGACCGACAAGTCAATGCCGTCTCCTCGTCATGCTTCCACATACTCCGACTCCACCACCAAGCTCCAAAACAGTCTCCAGCGCATCCAGAACGCCTTGGCCAGACTCATCCTTGACCTCCCTTGCCAATGCCACATCACCAAACACCTGTGCGACCTGCACTGGCAACCCATCAACAAAAGAATCACGTTCAAGCTTCTCACCCACACGTTCAAGGCCCCCCACAACATCGGTCCCAAATACTTCAACCACCGCATCACCTACTACACCCCCACCACACAGCTTCGATCGGCTGACCAAGCCCTGACAGTCATCCCCCGCATCAGGAAGACCACAGCGGGAGGCAGATCCTTCTCTTACTTTGCTGCCAAGACATGGAAATCTCTCTAGCTGCACCTCAGACAAGCTACATCACTAACTAAGTTCAGTAAGGACCTCAAGACCTGGCTTGACCTTCGACTGAACTGCAGCAAACCCAAGCGCCTTGAGACCCTTACGGGTGAGTAGCCGTTCTTTACAAAAACCCAATAGATAGATAGATAGACACCCATGGAGTTACTTATGAGAGGGCACTGATTATCTAAAATGCAAGTCTGTCAATAGCATTTAAACAAGGGGGCAGTCTGTCAAGACTTTGATACAAGGTAATCACAGACGTAAAAAATATAGTACTTTTTTTTTTTTTTTTAAAAGATTTTTATTGAAGCTTCAAAAGATGCAAAGAATACAAATACATTTGCCCATTCAAAACGTTAACATACGAATATAACATCAAAATTGTGACACCTATTATATCTGTTAGGCTAGTAGAGTAGCTGATCTATATAACAAGTTAAGTCATAAAATTTAAGGGCTCAAAGAGAAATACATAATCATAATAATAAAATAAGGCTAGCTCTAACATGTAGAAACCTATGTTGTGTCTAGAAAGGTGTCAAATATATGGTTGGGCGAACTGGAAGAAAACTTCATTTTATATTTTAATATTTGCGTTCAGATCACCACATCTCTAGGATGAATAAGATAAGTATTTCTGTGAAGATGTGGGGAGTTAGCTTTTAGCGCGACCACTAGTAGGTCATAGAACACTGGAAGGAAGAGGGGTTACAGTGGACGAGAGCCACTCGAATATTGGGAGGGGAGAGGGAAGGGGGAGGAGAAAGCAGGGGGGCGGAGCTCCTTCTGGTAAGACTGCAGAATGGGTTAGTTTATAAATCTATGTATGCCTTATGTGAACAATGAGGTGGCTACGGTTGGGAACCATAAGGGCATCTTATGTGTTGTGTGTGTCTATGAGACTAGGGCCCGTTT
Organism: Bombina bombina; assembly: GCF_027579735.1. NCBI lineage: Eukaryota > Metazoa > Chordata > Amphibia > Anura > Bombinatoridae > Bombina > Bombina bombina. The sequence continues at coordinate 552,931,483 of NC_069504.1, read as the reverse complement.
ATCATTGGAAGCTGGGGGGATATATGTTTAGGTTATTTACTTATCATCTTTTCCACCTACTACCATGGAGTAAGATAAAGCGCAGTATGTGGGGAAATTTAACTATGGAGTAGGCCTTTTTGTCATAGGGAATAGAGGGAATATTTATATGTCTAATGAGAGGTATAGTGGAAATTTACCGGTAGGTCTTAGGTTGCTCAGTTATGCAGTGTGGGGGACTAAATATACATACTAGATCTAGTAGGCATAAATACACTTTAATAATGCAACAGGGAATTATCCCCGTATGTAGGGAGGAGGTAGAGTCATAGATAGAGCAAGGAATAGCCCATAAACAACATAATGAAGAGCATATTCGGGTAGTCCTAGCCTATAATTTTACATAGACATGGAGAACAACATGAACAATATTGTTAGGAACAACTTACATGTAGAAACTGTTACCATTGAATACATACCTATGTCTAAATTGTAAACACTGATTAATATATTATGTAGGTATAAATAAAACATTATACTATAGAAACTGGTAAAAGAATATATGTTCCTCCGTAACAGTGCAGCAACTAGCTAATGTCATAATATTGATCACATCTGTACCTTTAATAAAGATTATATGAACCTGCGATATGAGGAAATTGTTATACATTGTTACCTCATTGGGCAAAGCATGCAAACCACAGTGATAAGACCATTTTACAGGTACTTAGGTATTATAGGTTCACTCCATAGCTAGAACCCCAGTAAGAATGGAGAGTATATCTTAACAACTAGATAAATCTAGTAAATACCAAACAGATCATTATCTAGCATAGTACAGAGCTCCTCATATCTTTAGTATTAAAACGTATAAGGAAGTGTAAGGAGATCAGGTCATATGGTTAATAATTGAATGGTTAAGTGGATGCAGCATAAGAAGAGCTAAATGTTACGTGCTATGCTACTGCATGGATGTGAACACATATGTATATGGATATGACAGGTGTAAGCATGAGGGACGTCAGCAGCATAGGACCAGTACAACCAAAGCTTAAAGCTATATAATACATAGTATAATAGAGGTACTGTAGAGAGGGTCATACCCATGTCGTATAGGAACTTGTAGATACAAACACATGAGGATAGATATACAAAACCAATCTCCCAATCCCTTACTTCAGAAAGAAGGTGTGTGAAATGTTCAGCTGGGTGTTGTATGTCAATTTTAATAGTCAAGGTAGAGGACTTCAGTTTAATAAATCTGGCCCAGGAGAGACCCGGTCGCTACCTTAAATGATGGGAGGGTGGGCATAGAGCAAGGAAAAGTCCAGAGTTAGCCCGTGCTATAAGATCTGAAGCTTAACACCTGCAGGCATGAAATCTTGATTGCTTGTGTGCTAAAACCCTCCCGGTAACACCCAACCTTCTCTTTCTTCTACAGTGACATATATGTAAGAATCTTTTATGAAGGTTGATCCTAATACTGAACAAAGTGCATAACAATATTAACAAAGGTGAGGAGTAGCTAAATGCGAGTGGTGGGGAGCAAAATTAATCCAATTTCAAATGAATGCTGATATGTAGAGCACATCAAACCAGGTTGAAATGTCCAGCAAACTTATTTTCATGACTTTTAACTTCCTCACCTCAGTCAACTCCTAACCTTAAGGATCGTTGTAAGCTCAGCCAAACAAATCGCCACATAGTCTAATGAATCATTTTTGCTTACCGCTTGTCTCTTGCAACAGAGCCTGTGTCACCTTTGTTAACCTATGCCCACCTTGGGGAAGGAAGAGCGGCTATTATAACTCAGACCAAGCTTGAAGATGATTTCCAACCTTTCAGGGCAAGCTAGTGTAGTACCCTCAGTATCAAGCCAGGCAGGCCGACATAGTAACAGCAGTAAAGGAACGAATATCTCAGTGTCGAGAAGCTTGTAAGAGCCGGAGTGGCTTTGCAGGTATCCTCTGCTGTCTACACAGTCAAGATCCAGAGTCTTGTCTGCTGCTGTATCGTCGTCGTCTGTAAGCTTAGTAGCGGCCGCCTGATCACCTAACAATGCTGTGTCATCTTGCAGGAGTGAACTATTTTGAACCTCTTCCTCTATATTTATGTGGCGTATCACAAGAGGGGTTCCGTGAGGTAGGCTCTGCGAGAGTAAGTCAGCAAAGGTCTCCTGAATCAGCCTTGTCAGCTCCCGAAAGTGGTTATCTAGTAGGCAGTGGACATGTTCCTCACAGCTGTCGATTGAGCGTATCAGCCGCATCTCCGGAGGTAGTAGAAAAATGTTGTGTTAGCCAAGGTGATATAATCTGCTGGGAGCGGGAGCTGAGACTCTCAAGTGCAGGGTCACATTCCCCACAACAGGCTGTATCAATGTTCTCCAGTTTACTTGCTGGTTCCAGAGAACTATATGGGGATAGAGTTATTAGTTTTACCCTGATCGGCACTAACATTGAATGCCACGTGGTCTGTAAAATGGCAGCTCTGCAGGCAATCAGTGAAGAAGCAGCGGCTAGTAAAAAAAAAGAAATATTGCTCCGCTCTGCTACTGTAGGTCCTCTCTCTCTCACCAAATCCTCTTGTACATATTTCCACACCAGCAGCCACAGTTTTTCTTAATTTTTGGGCAGTACTGAGCGGTCTAAATATTAATTATAAGAATTATGTGAGCAGAGCTCTCTCAATGTACGACCGCTCAGACTCCCGGATAGCTCCGCCCCCAAAATATAGTACTTTAACTGTGCTAGTTGTAAAAAAACTGGGGAATGGGTTGTAAACGGATTATCTATCTTTTTAAACAATAAAAGTTCTGGTGTAGACTGTCCTGTTAACTATTATCTTTATGATTACAGTACTGTAGTATCTTTCTGAGGGTAGGATGTATACAAAAGTATGATATAAAACTTAGGTTACAGGTATTATGACATGTAAATATTCCCTAAATGACATAAGATGTTGTTTACACTTGGTTATATCCACCTCCAAACTATCCCTTTTTACCAATGTAATGTAAATGTAAATATTCCAAAATCCAATTTATTCTTTTTCTACTTGTTTTTTACTTATGTTATATATAGCTGAATAGGAGGCAGTAACTTTTACTTATTGAAAAGGATATCATTGTTTTACAATAATCATTTTTGCTGGTGGTTTGTTGCTGTAGTGTATGCTGATGGAAAACGTTGCAAAAAAGTAATTTCCGATCACTTACATTGTTCTTTTTTTCTTGTCAGAATCAGGAAATGCAGGTGCTCACATATATCAATGTCTATCTAAGGTACTAACACATACAATTGGAATACAGCCATTTTTGCAGAGAAGGAACAATTATGAAAGCATTATAATAATGGTAAGATTTAAATGAAGGTAATTAATTAAGTTATGGCTCAAGTTTACCTAGCATTAAGCTTGTATTTTGCCCAAGTACATTATCAGATTTATGAAAAAATCATTCATATAAATCATATAGTAAATAAGTATTGCTTCCTAGCTAAGAGTGATGCACGGTTATGATTGGCCTGTATGCAATGCACAATTTGAAGCATTTTTCTGCCCATGCACTGGGATAATTTGTTATTTGTATTTATCATTTAGCATACTCTATAAAAAAAAAACTGCAGGAGTTACGATAATGATGATCTTGTGTTTCGTATAGATCTCTTTAGTGGAATGAGATATAATTTATATGGCTATTAGATACATATACATAAGTACATTTTGTAACACTTAATACCAACTGACTATACAATAGAAATGATTAGACACAAACATGTTGAAAATATCTGCTGAGTTTTTTGCAAGTTGTAATGCAAAAGTATGTAAAACTGTGTGTAAAACGAAACCCAAAGAGGAATTTTCTGAAGTGATATTTCTACCATTTTACACCTGTTGATTATCAGCAACTAAGTAAACTTGGCCTGTGTCTTATACCATTGCAAATAGAACATGATCTGTCTGTCTGTCCGTCTATCTATCTATCTATCTATCTATCTATCTATCTATCATCTATCTATCTATCTATCTATCTATCTATCTATCTATCTATCTATCTATCTATCTATCTATCTATCTATCTATCATAAAGTTAACTCAATGTTTTTTGGGGTTTCTTTGGACTTCTAAAATAAGTTAATACCTGAATTTAAGCTCTCTATCAAACACAAAAGTAGGCAAATTCCAGTTTTTCATGCTCTCTGAAAAAGTTAAATTAAAATAAAAATAAAAATCTCCCCTAATAGTTCAAGATGGATTGTCTTAGCTGTCATTTGCTTCATTTAGCATTAGACATGTTCAATTTGTTTCGGCTGAATTTCATTTTGGCCGAATTTTGGCCAAATTTTTCTTTGGACTCCTAAAATAAGTTAATACCTGAATTTAAGCTCTCTATCAAACACAAAAGTAGGCAAATTCCAGTTTTTCATGCTCTCTGAAAAAGTTAAATTAAAAAAAAAAAAAAATCTCCCCTAATAGTTCAAGCTGGATTGTCTTAGCTGTCATTTGCTTCATTTAGCATTAGACATGTTCAATTTGTTTCAGCTGAATTTCATTTTGGCCGAATTTTGGCCGATTCAGAGATTTGAATGAATCCGAATTTCCGAATCGGCACCATAACTAAAATCCCGAAAAAAATCCTGAAAATGAATAAATCAGTTTCCGAATTTTCGGATCCATTCTTTATTCATATTCGGAATTTTTAATTGTTCTAATCTAAACCGCAGTTCCCTGACACTATCTAAATCACTAACTAAAGCTATTTACCCCTAAACTGTAGTTCCCAAACATCACCAACACTAACTAAACCTATTAATCCCTAAACGGCAGTTCGCCAACATCGCCGACACTAACTAAACCTGTTAACCCCTAAACCACAGTTCCCCAACATAGCCAACAATAACTAAACATATTAACCCCTAAACTTCCATACACCTACACCGCCAACACTAACTAAACCTATTAACCCCTAAACCACCGCCCCCACATTGCAACAACCTAAATTAAACTGTATTAACGCCTAAACCTAACACCCCTTAACTTTAACATAAATAAAATAGACCTAAATTAAAGTTACAATTATTAACTAGCTACCTATTTAAAAATAAATACACATTTACCTGTGAAATAAAACTAAAACTTAAGATAGCCACAATATAACTATTTACTAACTACCTATTTAAAATAAATACAAACTTACCTGTGAAATAAAAATAAAACCTAAGCTTACACTAATAAAACCTAACACTACTAAAAATAAAAAACCTAACATTACTAAAAAATAAAAAAAAAACTAACATTACTAAAAAAATAAAAGTACAATTACAAAAATCAATAAACACTAAAATTACAAAAAATAAAAAACTATCATTACAAAAAATAACAAACAAAATTATCAAAAACAATAAACATGATTCCTATTGGGGGACGGAGCTAACGCCTGAGCTAATCGGATGCACAATACTTGAGCTCCGGGATTAATATCTATTTATTAGCTGAACATTGAGATTATAAACTATATATTGGGACCTTAATACTGATTCACAACCCAAGGAAAGTAGGGATTGTGCCTACGGACCTCAGTGACTCCCTCATTGCCACTTAACAGAAAACTCCCTGCTACGCTCTTGTGGCCTTACCCTCCAGTCCGAGAAGAGTTATTGCATGAACGACACACTTAGACCTCCCATCTGTTATGAGTATAGAGAGGGAACTCTTGAATGCAGTTATTCATTTATTAGACAACCACTTCGAGCGGTTTCACGATCGCTGGAGTGGAGCAAGTTGTCTAAGTGCAGATTGTTGGGAGCGACTGGAGTTTGGGCAGAGGAGATAGCTGCTGATCGGGAGATCATTGTAGAAGAAACCACAAGCCTACAAGAAAGTGTGGAATATGCCACCTATAATATTGGCCATGACGATGCTAAGCAGAGCAGGAGGCTGATCAAGGAGTCTGATGACTCGATGAGATGTAGGTCTAACAGTTCTAATGACCTGTTGGGAGTGAGACATTTTTGGACTGGCCTAAGTCAAGTCAGGACATTAAGATTGTTCAACCTGAGCTGAAACTAATGCATGTGACGCTTATGTCTCCTAAGTCTGGATGGCAATGGGACATTCCTCCTTTAGCAAAATTAGAGAGACTGATGCATTGGCCTATCCCCATGGCCCCCCTCCAATTCCATTCATTTGCCAATACAAATACCTAAACTTGGCGAGATGGTGTGATTTAGTGACTGATTTCCATTATGGGACCATTGAGATCACAGGTTGACCTCTCTAATCCTTATATATATATATTCTAACCATCAAAATAACAATAATAACAACACGTCAGACCAATGGAACTATATTCTAACCATAACTGACCTTAAATATGTGAGCTTTACAATTATGCTTTAAGGCTTATCACTTAGTTAATTTTATACCTTTAATTGTTGCATTATATACAGTATATTTGACATAGAACCTTACTAAGATGCCACTACAGATCTCTATATTATATGATAGCAATAGGCTTGAGCGTTTATTTAGAGCTTCTGTGTACGTGAATATGCTCATATGGGTTACATCACATACAATTGTTTACTGTATACATTGGTCTTGTTTATAATCACTAGGTTTAGCCACATAAGTCTTGGTTTCTAGTCTAATGCTCTAGATACATTTGGGAATACTAACATTATCTTTGAGGGCAATATAACTGCTGACTATTTTTTTTTTATTCTCATTGTATAGCCATATTATTGCCATTCCCAGGTATAAAGAACTAATATGCCAAGAAAAGGGTATTTCTAGCACTTTGTGTAAAGTGGCACTTTCTTTCAGTGTACACGTATGAGCTTAAATGATAATATCATCTTAATATCTATCCCTTAAAATGTCAACATGTAGACAGAAAATGTTTAAGTTCTATAACCAGTTGAATATCATATATACCATATCAATTTATACCTCTAATTGTGTGTTAATCCCACAGAGTTTATTATTTTATTCTCCCTTTTAGTTATAGACATTTGTTTACTTCTAACATCTACCTATCGCTGGGTATAGGGCCCATACCCAGATGATGGAATTCATTTATGAAAGTACAAATGTATTTGTGTTTTATTCTGAACCAACGTAAGCCATATCACATTCTATAGCTACGGAGGCAGGTATAGTCTTACGCTGGGGTTATTTATATTTAAAATATATTTCTTACTGCATAGTTACTATTGTATGTTGTACATTCCCAGATGTTTAGCAACATTTTACTGAATATTCTTACTTCACAATTAACAACATTAGTGTATGTTGTCAGCTATGTATATTTTCAATAGTGGTCGACTGATAGATGGTTGATACTTCCCATAATTGAGGAGCAAGTCATACACTCAGCTACACTATAGTAAGCTACGCTTGGATTCCCTTTTCACCTAAAGGTGAGGTGGGAAAAATAGAGGTAATAATCTAGTAACCTCTCTCCAAATAAACCTATGTATAGGAGGAGGTAGTGCCTAATGCCAAGTATAAGTAAGATTAATACGAGAGAAAGAACAGAGGCATTGTGGGGCACACTTAGGGGGATTATTACTCAAGCTGTGTGCGGTGGAGTTTATTCCATATGTAATATGAAGTTCATTAAAACATAACGTTTATTATAGTCAGTTTAAAATGTTGTAAGTGTTGTGGACCATGCCACCGTTAAGCTAAAAATTCATCACAAATAATTTACAAAAAAGAAAAAAAGAGAGAGAGAAAATGTTTCACTATATTGAAAAGAACGAAAAAATATAGGAAAAAACACACACTATGTGCTCTCAAGGACGGAGTAAAACTCCTTATACCATATTTGAATAATTCATATCAGAGACTGAATACTGTGCTGGCAGTTCAAACAATTCATAAAAACTGTATTATAATTTACGGGGAGAGGTGCGGATAGGAGAGACAGTCACTGATCTTTCAGTGGCTCAGATTCTCAGATCAGAGCTATATATCAGTTGCCTGTATAACAATTCTATCTATTAATGTGAGTCACTGCACCGTAACCAAATACCGTCCCATCTCCCATAAAGATCAAGTTCTCACTGCTCAAAGATTGAGCCAACAAGTTTACCAATAATTGTTTCAAAGTTTTAAAGTTTTTAAAGTTTACCAGCTATGTCTAAAGTTTCTATTATTATAACAATATTTGAGAGCACCAGTGCGAACGCCTAACGCGCATTTCACATAAGCTTTATCAGTGACTGTCTCTCCTATCCGCACCTCTCCCTGTAAATTATAATACAGTCTTTATGAATTGTTTGAACTGCCAGCACAGTATTCAGTCTCTGATATGAATTATTCAAATATGGTATAAGGAGTTTTACTCCGTCCTTGAGAGCACATAGTGTGTGTTTTTCCTATATTTTTTCTTTCTTTTCAATATAGTGAAAAATTTTCTCTCTCTCTTTTTTTCTTTTTTGTAAATTATTTGTGATGAATTTTTAGCTTAACGGTGGCATGGTCCACAACACTTACAACATTTTAAACTGACTATAATAAACGTTATGTTTTAATGAACTTCCTATTACATATGGAATAAACTCCACCACACACATCTTGAGTAATAATCCCCTTAAGTATGCCCCACAATGCCTCTGTTCTTTCTCTCGTATTAATCTTACTATAGTAAGCTACTCCATAACACTTAAGACATCAGAAATTACAGGAGAGCTCTTGACCTGTTTTAAGATTGGTCTCCCCCCCCCCCCCCCTTATATAAAACTCTGGCACTGTTGATCGTGACCAGAGTTTTACTTTGCGGTTTCCCTTGAAACATACCACACTTAAAAATAACGTTTTCTCACCTAGATACCAGGTTTAATTGGCTCATATATATTCCTAATTACACTTATAGTTCTTATACATCATAATCCACAGTTTACTACTCATCTTTTACATTAATATGGGTACACATGAAGCATTCCTTATTTCTGTTTAAGATATAAAATAAGTTTTATATTCTGGGTTTAGGTGGATCATATATGTTCCTAATTACACTTACAGGGAGTGCATAATTATTAGGCAAATGAGTATTTTGACCACATCATCCTCTTTATGCATGTTGTCTTACTCCAAGCTGTATAGGCTCGAAAGCCTACTACCAATTAAGCATATTAGGTAATGTGCATCTCTGTAATGAGAAGGGGTGTGGTCTAATGACATCAACACCCTATATCAGGTGTGCATAATTATTAGGCAACTTCCTTTCCTTTGGCAAAATGGGTCAAAAGAAGGACTTGACAGGCTCAGAAAAGTCAAAAATAGTGAGATATCTTGCAGAGGGATGCAGCACTCTTAAAATTGCAAAGCTTCTGAAGCGTGATCATCGAACAATCAAGCGTTTCATTCAAAATAGTCAACAGGGTCGCAAGAAGCGTGTGGAAAAACCAAGGCGCAAAGTAACTGCCCATGAACTGAGAAAAGTCAAGCGTGCAGCTGCCAAGATGCCACTTGCCACCAGTTTGGCCATATTTCAGAGCTGCAACATCACTGGAGTGCCCAAAAGCACAAGGTGTGCAATACTCAGAGACATGGCCAAGGTAAGAAAGGCTGAAAGACGACCACCACTGAACAAGACACACAAGCTGAAACGTCAAGACAGGGCCAAGAAATATCTCAAGACTGATTTTTCTAAGGTTTTATGGACTGATGAAATGAGAGTGAGTCTTGATGGGCCAGATGGATGGGCCCGTGGCTGGATTGGTAAAGGGCAGAGAGCTCCAGTCCGACTCAGATGCCAGCAAGGTGGAGGTGGAGTACTGGTTTGGGCTGGTATCATCAAAGATGAGCTTGTGTGGCCTTTTCGGGTTGAGGATGGAGTCAAACTCAACTCCCAGTCCTATTGCCAGTTTCTGGAAGACACCTTCTTCAAGCAGTGGTAGAGGAAGAAGTCTGCATCCTTCAAGAAAAACATTATTTTCATGCAGGACAATGCTCCATCACACGCGTCCAAGTACTCCACAGCGTGGCTGGCAAGAAAGGGTATAAAAGAAGAAAATCTAATGACATGGCCTCCTTGTTCACCTGATCTGAACCCCATTGAGAGCCTGTGGTCCATCATCAAATGTGAGATTTACAAGGAGGGAAAACAGTACACCTCTCTGAACAGTGTCTGGGAGGCTGTGGTTGCTGCTGCACGCAATGTTGATGGTGAACAGATCAAAACACTGACAGAATCCATGGATGGCAGGCTTTTGAGTGTCCTTGCAAAGAAAAGTGGCTATATTGGTCACTGATTTGTTTTTGTTTTGTTTTTGAATGTCAGAAATGTATATTTGTGAATGTTGAGATGTTATATTTGTTTCACTGGTAAAAATAAATAATTGAAATGGGTATATATTTGTTTTTTGTTAAGTTGCCTAATAATTATGCACAGTAATAGTCACCTGCACACACAGATATCCCCCTAAAATAGCTATAACTAAAAACAAACTAAAAACTACTTTCAAAACTATTCAGCTTTGATATTAATGAGTTTTTTGGGTTCATTGAGAACATGGTTGTTGTTCAATAATAAAATTAATCCTCAAAAATACAACTTGCCTAATAATTCTCCACTCCCTGTATAGTTTTTATATATCATGATCCACAGTGTGTCACTCATGTTTTACATTATTATAGGTACATATGAAGTATCACTTAATTCTTCCTATATTCTAAAACAAGTTTTATATGTGTGTAAATTATTTTAAAGCATAACAAAATTGAAAATATCAGGTTTATTTGGTGCATGTTTAATCTTATCTGTGATGTAACAGAATGATTATGTATTCATGTCAATATATTTGATGTGATCCTGCCTTTTTTCATGTTCCATTTGAAATTTTGCATGTCTGTTGTACTACATATCAAACCTCAATAAAAAATATATTAAAATAAATTAAAAAAAAATATTACTATTTTAATAGCCTGTTTTAAAAAAAAACACAAAAAAAAAACAAAAACTTATTTGTAATAAACTACCAAGGGCCCTTAAATGGGTTTTTGTAGGGCATTGCCCTAAAATTAACAGCTCTTTTCCTAAAAAGAATATAACAAACACCCCTAACATTACAAACCCCTACCCCCCAAATCCGCAAAATAAAAAAAAACCTAACTAAAAAAAACCTAATCTACCCATTGTCCTGAAAAGGGCATTCAGCTCTTTTACTGCCCTTAAAAGGGCATTCAGCTCTTTTTCGGCCAATTAAATAAAAAAAAAAACACTCCCCCCCCCAAAAAAAATGTACTTAACACTAACCCCAAAGTCGGTACTCACAGTTGCTTAAGTCCGGCGAAAGATCTTCATCCCAGCGGCACCGGCATCTTATATCTTCATCCTAGCAGAAGTGGAGCGGTCGGTGCATGCACGGAGGTCCAGACGGAATTCCATTGATCTGACGTGAAGGTCCTTTTTATGAGATCGACCACCGCACACTGAAGATTGAATGCAAGGCACCCCTTTTATATTGGGGTACAGTTGCATTCCAATTGGCTGAAAAATTAAAATCAACCAATAGGAATGAGAGCTGCTTAAATCCTATTGGCTGATTTGAACGGCCAATATGATTTAAGCAGTTCTCATTCCTATTGGTTGATTCAAATCAGCCAATAGGAATGAGAGCTGCTTAAATCCTATTGGCTGATTTGAACAGCCAATAGGATTTAAGCAGCTCTCATTCCTATTGGCTGATTTGAATTTTTCAGCCAATAGGAATGCAAAGGTACCCCAATATAAAAGGGGTACTTTGCATTCAATCCTGAGTTTGCGGCTGTCGATCGCATGAAGCAGACCTTCACGTCAGACCAATGGAACTCTGCCTGGACCTCCACCCATCCACCAACCGCTCCACCTCCGCTGGGATGAAGATAGAAGATGCCGGTCCCGCAATGGATATATCCGTCTGGATGAAGATGCTTCTGTGCTGGAATGAAGATCTTTCGCCGGACTTCAACAACTGTGATTACCTATTTTGGGGTTAGTGTTAGGTATTTTTTTTGTTTTTTTAGACTAGGGCTTTTTTTATTTTAATGGGCCGAAAAAGAGCTGAATGCTCTTTTAAGGGCAATGCCCATACAAATGCCATTTTCAGGGCAATGGGTAGATTGGGTGTTTTTATTTTGTGGGTTTTTGGGAGGGTGGAGGTTTGTAATGCTAGGGGGTGTTTGTTGTAATTTTTAAGCATAAGAGCTGTTAACTTTAGGGCAATTCCCCTACAAAAGGCCCTTTTAAGGGCTATTGGTAGTTTATTATAGAATAGTTTTTTTTTTTGTTTTTTGTTTTTAAACGGGGTATTAGAATAGGAATAATTTTTATTATTTTGGATAATTTTGTTTGTTAGTCCTTGTAATGGGATTTTTTTTATTTTTGGGGTGTTTTTTTTTTTAGATTAGGAATTTTTTATTTTTAATGGGCCAAAAAAGAGCTGAATGCCCTTTTAAGGGCAATGCCCATAAAAATGTCCTTTTCGGGGCAATGGGTAGATTAGGTTTATTTTTATTTTGTGGGTTTGGGAGGTGGGGGGTTGTAATGTTAGGTGGTGTTTTGTTTTTCATTTTTTTGCAAAAGAGCTGTTAACTTTAGGGCAATGCCCTACAATAGGCCATTTTAAGGGCCCTTTGTAGTTTATTATAGATTAGTGTTTTTTTTTTATTTTGGGGTGGGATACGTTTTTTAAATTTTTTAGTAATCTTAGGTTTTTTATTTTTAGTAATGTTAGGCTTTTTAGTTTTAGTAATGTTAGCATTTTATTAGTGTAAGCTTAGATTTTATTTTTATTTCACAGGTAAGTTTGTATTTATTTTAGCCAGCTAGTTAGTAAATAGTTATATTGTAGCTAGTTTAGGTTTTATTTTTATTTCACAGGTAAGTTTTTATTTATTTTTAAATAGGTAGTTAGTTAATAATTGGAACTTTAATTTAGGTCTATTTTAATTATGTTAAAGTTAGGGGGTGTTAGGTTTAGTAGATAATATAGTTTAATTTAGGTTGTTGGGATGTGGGGGCGGCGGTTTAGGGGTTAATAGGTTTAGTTAGTGTTGGCGATGTTGGTGTATGGCGGTTTAGGAGTTAATATGTTTAGTTAGTGTTGGCAATGTCAGGAAACTGTGGTTTAGATGTTAATAGATTTAGCTCGTGTCTGCGATGTTTGGAAATGATGGTTTAGGGGTTTATATGTTTATTTGGTGTCAGGATGTTGGGGAATGACTGTTTAGGGATTAATAGGTTTAGTTAGTGTCGGCTATGTGGGGGCGGTGGTTTAGGGGTTAATAGATTTCATTAGTGTCGGGGAACATGCAGTTTAGGGGTTAGTAGGTTTAGTTAGTGTCAGTGATGTCGGGGAACTGTGGTTTTAGGGGTTAATAGGTTTAGTTAGTGTCGGCGATGTTGGGGAATGGTAGTTTATGGGTTAATAGGTTTAGTTAGTGTTGGCTATGTGTGGGGCAGTGGTTTAGGGGTTAATAGATTTAGTTAGTGTCAGCTATGTGTGGGGCAGTGGTTTAGGGTTTAATAGAATTAGTGTGAAGTGATGTGCTGGGTTCCCCAACTGGCCAACCTAATAAAAGCTACCTTCTTCCTAGGTAGCTATATAACTAGGGAGTATCAACTTGGAAAATTCAGGTGGCGCTTAAAAAAGCTGTGGGTTAAATACTAATACAAAGTCTTAAAAATTCCCTCTTTGAAAAAAAATCTTACTAGATGCAGTCAGCTCTTCAAAACACTTAATTTATTAAACACAGTATGAAGACAATTCAAATGTCATTAAAACATTGTTCAAATATCATGACAAATTCAATCATACGTTTTGGCCCAAAACAGTTACAATCACCATTCATACAGCCTACAATTTCTATTCACTGATAACTTTAACTATACTATATACAAATTGATAAAATAACAGGTCAATATCAGTGCTTAATCAACAATAAAATAGTTCAACCATAAAATGCTCCTTAAACTTTTTTAGGTATACTGAGCTTCTATGAATTTCCTTACTGATCGTATCCTATGTAAACACTATGCAACATATATCCACCAGTGCAATGTTTGATATAAGAGAATCGTAGTGTTAACTTGCTGTTAGTCAGTTCAAACAGTATCAGCTGTCTCCAATTGTAAATAATGTGCAACTTGGTTATCCAATCACCACCTCTTTCCAAATGCGCTTCCAAATTAAAAACACTCATGGTGCTGGGTGTGTTAATACAGTCTCTTTCCAATAGTATCATTTTTTTTTTTTTTTTTTGTTACAGGATTAATTAAGCGTGTTAGTCTCCTCTAATTATATCTGACATTATCAGTGCAAAAAAATAAGCATTTTTGTAACATACTTCTATGCTCGAATATGCTTCTAGTAAAAGTTATTACTGTTTTTCCTGCAGTTTACGCACATATTCTGTAAGTGCCTGTGCACCAGTATTGAAACACCACACATTCTCTGAGAGCTAGCTGTGGTGTGTATTGATTCTGAGGACATCATTTGTGTCATACAAGCTACTGTTGTGACTCTCTGAGAAGGCATTGGCCCCTATTTATGAAAGTCTGGCGGACCTGATCCGACAGTGCGGATTAGGTCCGCCAGACCTCGCTGAATACGGCAAGCAATATGCTCACCATATTCAGCATTGCACCAGCAGCTCACAAGACGTACTCGATCGGGTTGATTTCCGGCGATGTCTCTCCGCCTGCTCAGAGCAGACGGACAGGTTATGGAGCAGCGGTCTTTGTGACCGCTGCTTCATAACTGCTGTTTCATGGGGCATCAGGCTCCATACGGAGCTTGATAAATATGCCCCATTATGTTTTAATACTGGTGTACAGGCCCTCATATGATATGTGTGCTGCAGAAAAACAGTGATCATTTTTACTACAAGCATTTTTGCTAATGATAGTATATTGCAAAAAATTCTAGTATTTCAAATTTAATTTCATTTTTGACTTTTCTATCCGTTTAACTTCAGCCTCTTCCAGCTACACCATTATTTAAGCTGAAGATGAAGACTTGTTAATGTAATAGCTCTTTATAAAAAGAAAGGACAGTGGGTTACATTCTGCTAACTAGAGGCCTTTGTTTGACTTCAGTAGTGTGAAAATAAATAGAAACTAGATTAAGGGAATAATGTTGTTTTATGATTTAGGGCCAGGCTAACAGTTACACGCAAGCGAAATGGGGTTTATAACAGGTGTTTACGTGCATCGCTCATATTACAAGTTGAAAGTAAACGTGATCACTTAATCGGAATTTAAATTAACGTGTTTCACGTTAGTGCATCCCCAAAGTTTTGGTTAACTGTTTTGGAAAGCAAAAAAGTGTCAGAAAACACATAAAAAATACATTTAAAAGTACAGTTACAATCATAATAACACCATCTGATAAAAAATATTTTTAAAAATTGCACAAAAAATTATAAGGGCTCAAAGATATAATATGAGGTCTCAGGTGTTGGAAAAAAAGGCAGAAAAAGGGCTTTAACATAGAGATACATACATACACATGTCTAAATATGTATATATATATATAAATCTTTTTCAATAAGGGACTGCACTCGCTGGATTTGGTTCAAAGAACCTTTTAAGTCTTTATTACGGTAACGTTTCGGGGTTCGCAGACCCCTTCCTCAAACCAGACAACAGTGCAAGTGAACAAAGTATGCAATATATAGCAATAGCCCCACCCATCAAACAATCAGTGAAAATTGCGCAAAAAACACATTCACCATGGTAACACATCAACAAGGCCAAATACCCAGACAATCAACAAATTAAATTAAATTACATCAATCATAAATGACAGTGTCATATATATACATTAAGTAGAATATATACATGAAAGCATTGCATATAAATGCAATGTTGTAAGCAGAGAAACAAAAATGTCAAACACAGACCTATGAATACACCATAGAGAAAAAATGTGTCTATTTAAAAATTGGTAAAAACTTGCTAGAGAATCCATAGCACCTTCCCTGTGCATAGATACAAAGATCTACAGACCGTATAGTATTGCAATAGGCATCTGAAAAGTGTAATATAATATGTTAAGGGCCAAAAGAGCATATGACATATGAAGTATATAAAATAATAACCTATTATATGAGCGCAAATTAACCTCTATTGCGTTACCTGTGTCACCCATGCAATTATGGTATATCATATGTGGGCCCAGACAAGATATTTGTGCATAATAGCCTATTAAAGAAGCATCTAATTAATACTGTGGTAGTATACAAGGATCTAGTGTGTTTGCACTGTAGCGTAATTTTAAACATAGTCGCAGATCAATGTGCTGGTCAGAAGTATACATAGACCGCCCCATAGCTACCTAACATGATGTCAAACCATTTACTCAGCCAAGCAAGTGCAAACATAATATATGCCTAAATGTGAACATAAGCAACCAAGTTTAGAGTAATATGTGGGATCATTACCTATATGCAATCAGGCGTCAGGTCCGTGTTAAAGCAGAGCCCAGAGAAAAGGCACGGATCAGCCCGATCCGACGTGTGTGTACGGTTACGTCAGTCAGCATGGCTAACTTGCATAGCCTGACGGCAAACCACAGTGGGCGGGGCTAAGTTACGGAGTGACAGGGAAGCTGTTGTACTGTGTGTGGCCGTAAAGGTTATGTGTAGGAACGGAGGGTGTCTCAGTGTCTAAACAATGGGCACTAAAACGATGTAGCAGCATATCCAAAGTCATATATCAAAAGTCTGCCAAACAGAATAAATATGCATATATAAATATATAGATAGAGAAGTACCCACAAGTGATGTCGCAAACATAAAATTTTCGTGTACGGGCATGTTCGTGAACGGGCGAACCGACATAGACTTCAATAGGCAGGCGAATTTTAAAACCCACAGGGACTCTTTCTGGCCACAATAGTGATGGAAAAGTTGTTTCAAGGGGACTAACACCTGGACTGTGGCATGCCGGAGGGGGATCCATGGCAAAACTCCCATGGAAAATTACATAGTTGATGCAGAGTCTGGTTTTAATCCATAAAGGGCATAAATCACCTAACATTCCTAAATTGTTTGGAATAACGTGCTTTAAAACATCAGGTATGATGTTGTATCGATCAGGTAGTGTAAGGGTTACGCCCGCTTCACAGTGACAGACCAAACTCCCGCAGCGGGTACAACATCATCATCATCACACCGTACGTCCATGTGTGTAATACTGCCTGACTGAGACATATCCCTGTTATCTACATCCTCTGGCAATAATGGTTGCGCATTACTCATTTCTTCCAACTGATGTGTAAATAACTCCTCTGACAGATCAAGTGAAGCGGCTGTGGTGCTAGTGTTGGTGGTGGCGGCAGGCGGGCGAGTGGTAACTTGAGAGGTGCCCGAAGCTAAGCTGGAGGAGGATGGTGTGCCAAGGTTCCGAGTGGAAGCTGTAGAAGATTGGGTGTCCTGTGTTAGCCAGTCAACTATGTCCTCAGAACTTTTCGAGTTCAGGGTACGTGGCCTCTGAACACTGGGCATTATTCTAGGGCCAAAGGGAATCACAGCACCACGACCACGACGGCCCCTGCGGGGTAGCCTGCCTCTGCCTGTCATTTTTTTTTTCGATTAGTGGTACTATGCGTACAACCTACTATGACAAGAGATATGAGTGGCACTGTGCACTGGCAGAAGTTGGCAGAGTAGACGCTGTAGGCCTGACACACACGCTTGCAGACAACTAATTGCAATTCAATCTATTACATTTTTTTTTTTTAAATGTACACTACTGTTACACCAGATATGAGTTGCACTGGTGTGACACTGTGCCCTAGCAGGCCCTGAAACGCACACGCGTGAAGGAAACTGACTACTATTATTTCACAGTTAAATTTCTAGGTTTTTTTAACCCCTTAAGGACCAAGGCCATTTTTCAATTTCTTTCCCTTAAGGACCAGGGCTATTTTTACATTTCTGCGGTGTTTGTGTTTAGCTGTAATTTTCCTCTTACTCATTTACTGTACCCACACATATTATATAACGTTTTTCTCGCCACTAAATGGACTTTCTAAAGATACCATTATTTTCATCATATCTATAATTTATTATTAAAAATATTATAAAATATGAGGAAAAAAATGGAAAAAAACACACTTTTGCTAACTTTGACCCCCAAAATCTGTTACACATCTACAACCACCAAAAAACAACTATGCTAAATAGTTTCTAAATTTTGTCCTGAGTTTAGAAATACCCAATGTTAACATGTTCTTTGCTTTTTTTGCAAGTTATAGGGAAATAAATACAAGAAGCAATTTGCTATTTCAAAATCACTTTTTTTCAAAATGAGCGCTAGTTACATTGGAACCCTGATATCTCTCAGGAATACCTGAATATCCCTTGACATGTATATATTTTTTTTTAGAAGACATCCCAAAGTATTGATCTAGGCCCATTTTGGTATATTTCATGCCACCATTTCACCGCCAAATGCGATCAAATAAAAAAAAATTGTTCACTTTTTCACAAACTTTAGGTTTCTCACAGAAATTATTTACAAACAACTTATGCAATTATGGCATAAATGGTTGTAAATGCTTCTCTGGGATCCCCTTTGTTCAGAAATAGCAGACTTAAATGGCTTTGGCGTTGCTTTTTGGTAATTAGAAGGCTGCTAAGTATAATAGTTAGCTAACCAAGGTAGTTAGGCTAACAAGGTTTTGGGGTAACCAAGGGGAAATATATTTATTTAATACTTTTAAGTTAAACCTTTTATTAAGAATGTGTGAGAATTTCATTCAGTGTACAGTTTGCCACATGTTTGCATCACTGGAGCAGCCGCTTCTGGGATTATATGTTTGTGGCAAGTGCGAGCATATTGTCTCTTTAGAAACTCGTATTGGGGATCTGGAGGAACGAATTGCAACACTACATGAAATTCAGACACTTGAAAGGGAAATGGATAGGACTGAGCTGGTTGTTAATGGTTCCACCAGTGGGAATGGGGAGGATTCAGATGAGGAGACTCCAGGATGTAGCTGGGTCACAGTTAGAGGGCGAAGTAAGCGGAAGAGACAGGCCAGTTCTGAGCTGGTACACCCCAATAGATTTGCAAGATTAAGTGAAGATGTTGGGGATATCAGTTCAGGGGTGGCAGTGTCAGAGAGGGCCGTGTTGCCTAGTATAGTGAACAGTCCTTTAGCTGTGGAAGAGGAGCATACTATGGTGGGCAGTCCTTCAGTCATGGAAGAGGGGCATACAAGTCAGGGCCAGAGGCAGATGTTGGTGGTAGGAGACTCTATTATAAGGAAGGTTGATAGGGTAATTTGTCATCCAGACCCTTTACATAGAACAGTTTGCTGTCTTCCAGGGGCTCGTGTTAGGCATATTGTGGAGCATATTGATAGATTGTTAGAGGGATGCGGGTCTGATCCTGCAGTCATGGTGCATATTGGTACTAATGAAGAAATCAGTGGGAGATGGAGAGTCCTAAAAAATGACTTCAGGGAGTTAGGTAGCAAGCTTAAAGCAAGGACATCCAAAGTAATATTTTCTGAGATATTACCAGTGCCGTGTGTTAACTCAGTAAGGCAGAAGGAGCTAAGGTCTGTTAATTCATGGCTAAAAACATGGTGTAAAAATGAGGGGTTTGACTTTTTAGAACACTGGGCTGATTTTTCACTAGGGTACAAATTGTACAGTAAGGATGGATTGCACCTGAATGACATGGGTGCAGGTGTGTTGGGGGAAAGGATGGTAGCACGTTTAGAGAACCTTTTAAACTAGGCAAAGGGGGGGAGGGTCAATTTGAACAAAATAGAACAGAGAGATCAGTGTCTGAATATGTCTCTCCATTAATATCTCAAGGAAGGGATGACTTAAGAAATGTCACATTAGAAAGTATAGGGGAAAGTACACCAAGTAGCAGCAGAAAGCACATGAAAATTAAATGTATGACAACAAATGCAAGAAGCATGACAGGTAAAATGGGGGAGCTGACGCTCTTAGTTGCAGAAGAGGACTATGATGTTATCAGTATAACTGAAACTTGGTGGGATGATTCACATGACTGGGCAGTTAACTTAGAGGGGTATACATTATTTAGGAGGGACAGGAATAATAAAAGGGGTGGAGGAATCTGCATGTATATTAAACCTGACCTTAAACCTACAATAAGGGAAGATATTTATGATACAAGTGACAATGTAGAGACCCTGTGGGTTGAAATAAAGAGTGGGGGGAAAAATCCTAAAAAAATATTACTAGGAACATGCTACAAGCCTCCCAACATTAGTGACCCAGAGGAAACTCAACTACTAATGCAAATAGGTAAGGCTGCTAATAACAGTGCTGTAATTATGGGAGATTTTAACTACCCTGATATAAACTGGGCCAATGAAACTAGTAATTCAGCTAAGGGGGATAGATTTTTAAATGTTCTCAGGGATAACTTCTTGTCACAATTAATAGAGGAGCCAACTAGGAGTAAAGCTATATTGGATTTAGTGCTATCAAACAATACAGATATAATATCAAACATAGAAATCAAAGAACATTTGGGTAACAGTGATCATAACATGGTCACATTTGAAATCTCTTTTCATATGCAGTGTTTTAAAGGCTTAACTAAGACTTTTAATTTCAAGAAAGCAAAATTCAACGATTTAAGGAAATCATTAAATAATATAAATTGGGACAATGTATTTTCTAATAAAAATACAGAGGATAAATGGATAATATTTAAAAATTTGTTAAATAAATATACATATCAATACATACCATATGGTTATAAAAATAAAAATAAAAAAAATAAGCCGTTATGGCTAAATATAAATGTGTTAAAAGAAATTAGGAAAAAACGTAGGGCATTTAAATTATTAAAAGAAAATAGTACAGACTCAGCATACAATATTTATAAGGAATGTAACAAAGCATGCAAAAAAGCAATCAAATTAGCCAAAATTGAATATGAAAAATTAATTGCCAAGGATTCTAAGTCTAACCCTAAAAGGTTCTTTAAGTACATAAATAGCAAAAAATCTAAGAAGGATAATATAGGTACATTAAAATGTGTGGAGGGTAGCATGATAAATAATGACAGGGAGAAGGCTGAGGTACTAAACCAGTTTTTTTCTTCAGTATACACAAGAGAGGAACCATTGAATGATACTTTGGAACAGAATAGAACATGCCAGTCCATACCACTAACTGGGTTTTGTTTAGAGGATATCAGGAAAAAACTAAAAAATATTAAGGTAAATAAAACTCCAGGCCCAGATGGAATACACCCAAGGGTGTTAAGGGAACTTAGCACTGTTATAGACAAACCTTTACTCTTAATTTTTCAAGACTCATTATCCTCAGGCATGGTACCCCAGGATTGGCGTAAAGCTGATGTGGTGCCACTCTTCAAAAAGGGAAGCAGGGATGATCCAGGAAGCTATAGACCAGTTAGTCTGACATCAATAGTGGGGAAGATATTTGAAGGGATTATAAGGGATTATATTGATGAGCATATTCGTGTAAACAAGATTATGAGTTCTAATCAGCATGGCTTTAGGAGAAATAGATCATGTCAAACTAATCTAACTAGATTCTACGAGGAAGTAAGTAAAAATATAGATAAAGGGGAATCAGTTGATGTGATATACTTAGATTTTGCAAAGGCATTTGATACAGTGCCACATGAGAGATTAATGCACAAAATTAAGGGACTGGGAATAGCTGAAAATGTTAGCTCATGGATAAATAACTGGATAAAAGATAGGGAGCAACGAGTAGCAGTAAATGGATCATACTCAGATTGGACAAAGGTAATCAGTGGCGTCCCCCAGGGATCAGTACTGGGCCCTGTTCTTTTTAATATTTTTATAAATGACTTGGAGCAAGGATTAAATAGCGACATCTCTATTTTTGCAGATGATACTAAGTTAAGTAAGGTCATTAGGTCAGAGCAGGATGAACTCTCTTTGCAAAGGGATTTGCTAAAATTAGAACTATGGGCAAGTGAATGGAAAATGAGATTTAATACGGAAAAATGTAAGGTTCTACATTTTGGAAGTAAAAATAAGCAGGCTATGTATTTTTTAAATGGGACAAGACTTAGCCAAACACAGGAGGAAAGGGATTTGGGAGTAGTAATAGATAACAAGCTAAAGATGAGTGCGCAATGCAGGGCAGCGGCTTCAAAGGCTAATAAGATACTAGCATGTATTAAAAGAGGCATTGATTCAAGGGAGGAAAGCATAATTCTGTCATTATATAAAGCCCTGGTAAGACCTCACCTTGAGTTTGGAGTGCAGTTCTGGGGACCGATTGCTAAAAAAGATATTGCAGAACTAGAAAAAGTTCAGAGAAGGGCCACAAAGCTAATAAGGGGATTGGAGAAATTAACCTATGAGGAGAGGCTAGCCAAACTGGGTCTGTTCTCTTTAGAAAAAAGGCGCTTGAGAGGTGACATGATTACTTTATATAAATATATTCAAGGCCCATATACAGAGATGGCAGAAGCTCTTTTTATTCCAAGAAAATTGGTTCTGACAAGAGGTCATAATTTAAGGTTGGAGGAAAGGAGATTTAATCTCCTGCAACGGAAACGTTTTTTCACTGTAAGAGCAATAAAATTGTGGAACTCATTACCAAAGGAGGTAGTGAATGCCAATACCATAGATACATTTAAAAATAGTCTGGATAAATTTCTGTATATAAACAAAATTCATGGATATGATTGCTAGTATTAAATGGGTCACATTTTAATGGGGTTATTTAAGCTTAACTGGAGCTTTTTGTAAGTATTTTAGATTTGTATAGGTTGAACTCGATGGACTTCAGTCTTTTTTCAACCTTATCTACTATGTAAATGCCACTGCGCACCACACGTGTTTTATGCCCAGCAGTGAAGGGGTTAATTAAGGAGCATGTAGGGAGCTTGTAGAGTTAATTTTAGCTTAAGTGTAGTGTAGTAGACAACCCAAAGTATTGATCTAGGCCCATTTTGGTATATTTCATGCCACCATTTCACCGCCAAATGCGATCAAATTAAAAAAAATTATTCACTTTTTCACAAACTTTAGGTTTCTCACAGAAATTATTTACAAACAACTTATGCAATTATGGCATAAATGGTTTTAAATGCTTCTCTGGGATCCCCTTTGTTCAGAAATAGCAGACTTATATGGCTTTGGCGTTGCTTTTTGGTAATTAGAAGGCTGCTAAATGCCACTGCGCACCACACGTGTTTTATGCCCAGCAGTGAAGGGGTTAATTAAGGAGCATGTAGGGAGCTTGTAGAATTAATTTTATCTTAAGTGTAGTGTAGTAGACAACCCAAAGTATTGATCTAGGCCCATTTTGGTATATTTAATGCCACCATTTCACCGCCAAATGCGATCAAATTTAAAAAAAAATTAAATTTTTTTGCAATGTTAGGTTTCTCACTGAAATTATTTACAAACAGCTTGTGCAATTATGGCACAAATGGTTGTAAATGCTTCTCTGGGATCCCCTTTGTTCAGAAATAGCAGACATATATGACTTTGGCGTTGCTTTCTGGTAATTAGAAGGCCACTAAATGCTGCTGCGCATCACACGTGTATTACGGCTAGCAGTGAAGGGGTTAATTAGGTAGTTTGTAGGGAGCTTGCAGGGTTAATTTTAGGAAATCACAGGGATTGTCCAGGAGCCTAGTTATATAACGGATGTGGGCTCACCCACTAGTTGCACCTCCCTCCAAAGGTGTAACAACAAGCATACCAAAAAACAGAGATTGTGGGAAGCGCCCCAAAAGAGGCTATCCGTTTTGACTAAATAATTGATTTGATTATATCTAGTTTGCCAAACATCTATTACTCCAATCATACATGATCTCATTTAATTAATAATAAACCACTTAAAGTAAAAGGATTCATAAAATTTTATTCTCTATTTTAAAAAATGTACATAAAAATTATTTGCTCCGAATCTATTCAATTATATACAAGACACCGGTGTCCTATCCTAAACAGTTAAATGCAATAACCTATAAATGTAATAACATATAATATAGGTTCATAAATAAGAGCTCAATATATAAATATTCATCAATATTAAAATTTGGTAAACTGGTTGAGTTTAAGTTGATTAGCATAAACTTGAAAACAGTGTTGTTATGGCAATTCACATATAATAATAACTGAATAAGGTTGCTACACTTTCTTGCAACATTCAGCACAAGTTGTTCAATGAACTACTTAGCAATTTAGTATCGTCTGTAGAGTTCTGGTTAAACACTTTGTAAGTAAGTAAATGTAGCGTTAATGTTCAGTGTTATATTTGTTCACCGTTAGGTTTACAAGGATAAGGTACCTTATTTCTTCACAGGCAGCTCAGATGATTTCACCGGCGTCTGTGCTGCCCACAGTCAAATAACAGGTCACAGAAGAAAAGATGAAGATGCTGCTCATCAGCGGTTTGAAGTCTCCGGTTTGCTTTACTTTTTGGAGTCCAGTTTCGCCAATAGGATGGTGCGCGCACTTATTCAAATTCTTTTCAACTCCTATCGCCCCAGCAGTTACGTCAGGCGGACCTGAATTCTCCGGTTTCCCACTCTGACACTGATGTTGCGGTTATGGGAGTCAGAATGTGTTTTCTTTCACTGGGTCTTCACCTGCTATATTGACAGACAGGACATACGAACAATACCAGTGTTTAAGCTTCCTCTCTCTCGTGGAGCTGTGGATTGGATCAACGCGTGTCGGCTCTTACCTGAGCCTTTGTCAAGATACTAGTCTCCTCAGCTCCTCCTCTCTTTAAAGGCTGTAGAACTAATTGGTCAAAGGCAGCATCGTACCTATGAGCGGCCAAGAACGGACACTTCCAGCTGATTTCTTGCAAGATACAGCTTTCCCCAAATCGAAGAAATAATCAATAATCAATTTTAATAAATTTTAGCTTTAGTGTAGAGATCAGCCTCCCACCTGACACATCAGACCCCCTGATCCCTCCCAAACAGCTCCCTTCCCTCCCCCACCCCACAATTGTCCCCGCCATATTAAGTACTGGCAGAAAGTCTGAAAGTAATAAAATAAAAGGTTTTTAAAAAATGTTTAATTTTTTTAGCATATTTACATATGCTGTGATGTAGCATCCCCCTTAGTCCCCAACTTCCCTGATCACCCCCAAAACAGCTCTTTATCCCTCCCCATCTGCCTTATTGGCGGGCATCTTGGGTACTGGCAGCTGTCTGCCAGTACCCAGTTTGCAAAAAAAAGTAGTTTTTTCTGTTTTTATTTTTTTTTTCTGTAGTGTAGCTCCCCCCCCCACAGACCAACCCCCACCACCTGCCTGATCTTTTTTTTTTATTATTTTTCTTCCTTTTTTTAAAAAATTTTACACCAACTTTTTCTGTAGTGTAGCGGTTCCCACCCGCTCCCTCCCCGTGCACGCGCCCGCCCTCCCGTGCACGCGCGCTCGTCCGTGTGCACCCCCGGACATCCCCGCCCACGATCCCGCCCCCCTCCACTGACTGCTATTATTTCACAGTCAAAAAAGTGTTGTTTTTTTTTAATGTACACTACTGTTACACCAGATATGAGTGGTGGCACTGGGCAAGTAAGCACAGTATACGCTGTGAGCCTGACACACACGCTGGCAGGCAGGCAACTGCAATTAGATTACACAGGAAAAAAAAAAAAGCAGTCTGATGTTCTAGCCCTAAAAAGGGCTTTTTGGGGTGCTGTCCTTACAGCAGAGATCAGATGAGTCCTTCAGGACTGTAGTGGACGCTGAATACACTAGCCTAGCTATCAATTTCCCTATTAAATCAGCAGCAGCTACACTGTCCCTCCTCTCACTAAGAATGCAGCTTCCGAATGAATCTAAAATGGATGCTGTCCAGGAGGTGGGAGGGTCTGGGATGGAGGGTCTGCTGCTGATTGGCTGGAATGTGTTTGCTGACTGTGAGGTACAGGGTCAAAGTTTACTCAATGATGATGAATAGGGGGCGGACCGAACATTGCATATGTTCGCCCGCCGCAGTGAACGCGAACAAGCTATGTTCGCCGGGAACTATTCGCCGGCGAACTATTCGGGACATCACTACCCACATGTCATTAACCTTATATGTTAATAGCAGATATGATAACGGGACCTATATCAATGATATGTGCCATAATGCCCTGAAACACAGTTGATGCTGCATAGATGAATGTACCAGCAGAATTGAAATAAGCAATAAATATTACAGCAATATAGTGGGACGTCAATGCGAACCAGAGCCAATAACTCATAGTCATATATAGTATTACATAATTGATGCTACATAGATAAATGGACCAGCAGAATTGAAATAAGCAATAAATATTACAGCAATATAGTAGGACACCAATGCAAACCAGAGCCAATAACTCATAGTCATATATACTCTTGCATAGTAATTCTTGTGCCCGAGTAGAGATGACTCGTACAGTGGGATCTCAATAAGGATATCATTGACCCCCTGTTTAAAAGTGGCAATCAAGATAAGCATAAGGGCAAGGTCCTGGGTGGGAGGGCAAAACAGGGGTGAATAAGTCATCAGACCAAATACCACAGTGATGGTCATGTCACTGTCTATTACTGTCAATATACATACTCATGCATTTAGTGGTATCAACTAGCATAACCACGACAGGATGATCCAAGTGTGTAGATCATGCACTACTTGAGTTCCTAGAGGTACAATGTTGCATTTAAGACTTGTATTCCAGCCCCAGGTGGAGAATGTATTTAAAGAAAACAATGCCAGTCATTGGACATATTAAGTCCTCTGGGATGTAAGGTATCCAGTCTGTGTATCCATCTAGCCTCCATCTGGAGGAGTGCCCTGCCACGGTCGCCCCCACGCCTGAGGATAGGGACATGGTCAATTAAGATAAAGCGTAGGTCAGTTACCTTGTGTCCCGCCTGTAGGAAATGTCTGGCCACCGGTTGATCCAAAGCCCCGTTGTCAATGGCATTTCGTATAGCTGAGCGATGGTTTGCCATTCTTAGGCATGCGTTGTCCGTTGTTTTACTAACATAAAACTGTCCGCAGCAACAACTAAGGAGGTATACAACATGACTCGTTGTGCAAGTAATAAAGTGTCTTATAGTGTATTTCTGATTGGTATGTGGGGGTCGGAATACTTTGCAAGGGATCATGCTGCTGCATGTAGTGCAGCCTGTGCATCTGTAACAGCCCATTTTATTGGTTTTAAGCCATTTCTTCATGTAGCTCTGTTGTGGATCCGTCTGCATAAGTAAATCCCTCAGGTTTCTGCCTCGGCTGTATCCCATAATTGGTGGGTCCATATGTCCGAAGGGAAGTGTTCGATCAGTACCCAGAATTTCCCACCTGTTGCATATGGAGTCAGCCAGCACCTTCTTTCCTTTGTCATATGTAGCTGTAAACACCATCCTTGAGGACTCCTTCTTATCGGCTCGATTGTCCTGTGCCTCACCAGACAAAATCTCATCTCTAACTTGCTTAATAAGGTCAACTTTATAACCCATTTGTCGAAATTTATCAGACATCAGGTCCAATTGAAGTTCCCTGTTGGTTACCTCAGTGTTGTTCCTTACAACCCGTACCATCTGGGATTTGACAATTGCCTTCCTAGTATGTGGAGGGTGGTTGCTTGTTGCTTCCAACAATGAGTTTCGGTCAGTAGGTTTAGAGTAGAGAGTTGTAAAAAGCCTGTCCTGTTTCTTGTAGATCCTTAGGTCAAGGAAATTGATCTTGTCAGAATCGTACTTCAACTCAAACTTGATTGGGTCTGGTAGTGCGTTGAGATGTGTTACCCATTCACTGAGTAGGCTCACTGGTCCACGCCACACAAAGAAGACATCATCAATATATCTCCTATAATGCCTCACCATTCCATGATTGTAGACATCCATGATGTCCCTTTCATATTGTTGCATATATAAGTTTGCGTATGATGGTGCCATATTGGATCCCATGGCCGTCCCTGTCAGTTGTTGGTAGAAGCTGTTCTCGAAGCGGAAATAATTCAATTTCAGACATTTTTCCAGGATATTTAGGATAAAAACTGCGGGTGGTCCCACATAAGGGTACTGGTCCAGTGCCGCTGCAATGGCCCTCATTCCTCCGGAGTGAGGGATCACCGTATAGAGACTCCTCACATCCATGGTTACAAGTACATCGTCCTGAGTGATTCCTTACACAGTGTTTAATATCCTGATGAGCTCACCGGAGTCCTTGATATAGGAATCCATGGATCTGACAATAGGTTGTAGAAATGCATCTACATACTGTGCCAATGGTTGTAGCAGTGAGCCCCTTGCTGAGACAATTGGTCTGCCTGGGGAATTCAGTTGGTCTTTGTGTATTTTTGGCAGGGTATAAAGTATCGGGTCGATAGAGTGCGTGGTGCAGAGGAAATCAAACTCCTCTTGATCAATCCACTTAAGTTGTAGTGCCTCCGCCAGTGTAGTATCAATCTCATTTTTTAACTCCTTTGTAGGGTTTCAGGTAAGTTTCTTGTATGTTAGGACATCATCCAGTTGCTGCAGTATTCCAGTATGGTATTGCATATAATTCATAATGAAAATAGCGCTACCCTTGTCAGCCGGGCTTATGACAATGTCAGGGTCAGAGGCTAGCGATTTTATTGCTAATCTCTCCGCTTTCTTTAAGTTGGGTCGATGCTGTTCACTGTTAATGTTCCCAAGGTCATTCAAATCCTTGAAGTGTTCCTTGAGTTTCAGGTTCCTCTGAAACTTTTGTATATCCAGATAAGTATCGAAGTCATCATGTTTAAAGGTAGGAATGAAAGTAAGGCCTTTATTGAGTAGGCTAGTTTCGACGTCAGTCAATATCCTGTCACTGATATTGATGACAATGTCAAGATTCTCTACCTGGGTGGTAGGGGCGGTCTTCTTGCCACAGTAGTTCCCCCTCCTCGGGTGCGGCCTCGGCCTTGTGTGTTGGCCGATCTGGTTGTGACCCCTAAAAAATGAGAGTTGGATGTTGATGGTACTATAGTTTGCCTCATTATCAGAGCCTGAGCTACTGTCAACAGTGTATATATATATATATATATATATATATATATATATATATGTAGATATGTATTTATGCATTTATATGTGTTTATATGCATTTACAGACATATATAGACATATAAACACACACACACACACATATATACAGTATAATATATATATATATATATATATATATATATACACACAGTATATATATATATATATATATATATATATATATATATATATATATAGACATATATATAAGTGCATTGAAGCCCTTTGCAGTATTACTCACTCATAATCTAGCCCTGTGTGTATGTTCCACATTTTTGGAATGTTCTATAGAAAAACCCTTGACCTCTTGAAAATCAATATTCTATTTTTTTTTTTTTTAAAGCTAAATTTCTCAAGGTATATTTTATTAAACACACTAGTTTTCTATGAAAACATTCACTGCAATCCACTTAATGGATTACCAAGTTTTCTGAACAGGCTTGCTTGTTAAAGAAAGGGTGGGCCTTTGATAGTATCTGAGCTCTGATATACAGGATACTATAAACTGCAGTCCCACTGGTAATTAACGTTCCCAAACATAGCAAACTTGTTTTTTTTTTTTACTACTGGATATTTACTATGGTGGACCTATGCCTATATTTCTGCCTGACGCAGAAATTTGCATCTGTCTCTGTCAAACCAAAATTAAACTTTCATGATTCAGATCAAGCAAGAAGTTTTAAGAAACTTTCCTATTTGCTCCCATTATCAAATTGTACACAATATGTTTTATATGCACGCTTTTGAAGGCACCAGCTACTACTGAGCATGTGCAAGAGTTCACAGAGCATACATATATGAGACTGTAATTGGCTGATGTCTGTCACATGATATAGGGGCTGGAAAATGTAAGTACATTTTGAATTTTGTCAGAAAACATACTGCCCATTTAATTCAGAGTAAGTTCTATTGCATTGTGTTTTTATTATGCACTTGGTGATTATGCAATTCTACAGTATTTAAAGGTCCCTTAACGTGCAAGCTTATTAGCCTTCTATGGAGGGATGTCTAACTGTTTGTCTATATATAGTCAGCTCTTACATCCTTAGGCCCTATACAACAAAGGAAGGATTACTGTCTGGGTTGAATAACACAATGCTGGGGAACTTTTAAATAATAATTATATTTTAGGGGAGTGGGGGGAAAAAGATAAAAATGACAGTCATATTTGCAGGTCACTGGCAATATTTCTACCACAGGTAACAGTTCTTTTCCAATAGTACAATAACATGATGTCATTTTTTATTACAATGCAAGTCAGCATACACTGAATATCAGAAAAACTAGATATTTCCGTCTTTCAAACTTCATTCCAGCTATAGTTTTCTTGCTTCATCTGATACAAGTGCATACAAACATGTACAGTAGAAAGGCAATTCCCATGTTCCAGCTTAAACTGCAGCATACTTGATTTTTATCAAAAAGGACCCATAAAAATAAAGCTAATAAATGTTACAAGGTGATATCTGAAAATGTAATGTGTTGGGTTCAGCAAGGGATGCATAACCTTGTCAAAGGATGAATAGCAATAGGAAAATAGCGCATGAGAAGCATTCTTATTAAATGACATTTGCAGCTGAATCTACTGTGAGAATTTGTAGCTCTGCTGTCAAAAGAAGATAAAAACATTCTATAGCTCCTATTTTTTATTTGTTGTGCTCTTATAATTTTCTATGACTAGTTTTGCTGAAACCTGGAAGAGAAATACAATTTCACACATGAAGGAAACTCATTATTTGCATTGCTATTATTAGGCAAAAGGTAAAATAAAGGAGTATTTAACTTCAGCTCTAAAAGTTTAGCTTGCAAAATGAAAATAAATATTAATAATAAAGGCGCTCATCATAAAATGCATATTTATGTATAGTAAATAATATACTTTCATTATTCATTTTGCCAACTTTTTATGTATTTTGTACGATGAAAACTGTTTTTTCCCATTCTAGAGACAGGTTGTGTTAACTCTACTACATTCTAAATAATGATTGTTTGATCAGTGTAGGAGCTCATTAGTAAAGGTCTCTAAACAGCTACAGCAGAGGATATAAGATAAAGAATATTCAAGAAACGTTTCAAAGGGTACATTCTTGGACTGAAAAAAAATATTATTTTGCGATCAATAAAAAAGCTTAATTGCTTTAAAAATATATATTTTGCAAGAACAGCTAAGTGCAGCACTTTGCTGATACATATTATGTATATATAACAAATGAGTTTAATTTCCCTTTACATTATAAATATTAGAGGGATTTCTCTAATCAAGGAACATGAGTTAGATACGACTAAGTGAAACTTGTTCATTAATAACTGCTTGGTAACTAAATAAACAGAGACCCCACCTTGTTACACTACAAAGTATAACTGTAAAGTGAAATAGACATAGGTAGATATTGTGCCAAAACTCTGTATTCATTTTGTTTCTTTTTCAGTTTATTATTCATTTCAGTTAATGACTTATGTGCTAAATGAAGATTGTGATTAATTTATTTACTATAAAAACATAGATCTAACAAGTATTTAAATAGGTGTTATAACCAAAAAAAACTTTTGACTTTAATTTTAAGTGGTATTAAACATTGCACACTGCAGCCTTCTGATTCTATTACGATACATAAAAGAGTGCTAAAATACTTATTTCTAGATTTACAAGGACTTACGGTACTAGTTATACCATGGTTTTAAAAGCAATAGGGGATAACTTTATCATCATTAAGACTGTGTTTGTAAATATTGATGCTTCTTCTAATCAACCCAAGAATATAAAACAAACCATGATATACAAACCCTATTTGACGTGTATAATATGAGCGGAAATATCTGTAGAAAAGCAGTTTTTATGTAACTGTAGTTTATGAATCTAGTTTTAAAATTGGGACCTGAAACAAATACAAGTAACATTTAAAAAAACACATTATATTTGCTGTATGTCTGTTATAGATTTTAGATAAATATAACAATAATTAATTTTGTATTTGAATAATTTAGGAGAGCCAGAAAATGTCAAAATAAGAAGTCGGACTTAACTGGGATCCAAGTACTGATACTAAAAATAATGGCAATGAACTATTATTTTTTTTAATGTATAGTTAATGTGACCACTTTTGCAATAGAGTGTTGTTTTTATTTACTTTTAGACCACTTCCTAGGGTACTTAAAGAAATCCCCAAGAGAGAAAAAAAAATAATCCATGTGTTTTTGTTTGATTCATAGTCACTCAGACATTGAATTGACAGTCTGATTAAACTGCAAAGTGACCTTCTTTGGTTATTTTTACACGTGATCGTTGACTACTGGCATGACAGAGACTGAAAGGAAACAAGCCACAATGGAAATTAGTGTTGTAGACTGCTGTTAAATGATGTCATTTGAAATATGTTCTACTAGTTTAATGATTATAGTACAGTTGCAGTGATCATGATGTTTCATGATTTGGAAAAAAAATCACATGTTCTCTAACTGTCACATTTGAAAATATTGTGAGTTTACAATATTTGATTAAAACTATAAAATATAGTGGGTTTATATTATTTGATTACAACTATAATATATCTATCATACTATGTTTCACAGAAACCTGCTATAAAGACTCTGATAATCAAAAAATTGCCAGCTCGGACAAAAATCACATAAAAGCTTTGGATTTTTTTTTTTAGTATTATATTGTAATTTTTTCTCCTGCACATTCAGATCGCTCCATTGCTAGATACAGTTCTCAAGTTAAATGTGCCTTCTTTGAACAGACAAAATTCTAGGAATTCTGACCCTACTCCAAGAGTAGCCCTTAGATTCACACCAATATAGGTATTTACACAATACCTTATGGTAAGTCTTTCGAGTATCAGGCTTGCGAGCCTGGATCATGGTCTTAATGACAGACTCAAACACCACGCTTAGCCAGAATTAAGCGGTCAATCTTCAAGCAGTCAGCTTCAGAAAAACAAGATTTTGAGTTAGAAAGTCCTTCCTCAGAGGCAGCCTCCAAGGTGGCAGAGATGACATATTCACTAGGTCTGCATACCAGATCCTGCTAGGCCATGCAGGAGCAATTAGAATTACTGATGCTCTCTCCTGTTTGATACAAGCAATAACTCGTGGAAGGAGCGCAAACGGAGGAAACAGGAATGCTAGACCAAACACCCAAGGAACCGCCAGACCATCTATCAGAGCTGTCTGCTGATCTCTTGACCTTGAACCATACCTTGGAAGTTTGGCGTTCTGCTGAGACATCATCAGATCGAACTCCAGCACCCCCCATTTGAGGGTTAACCTGGAGAACACTTCCGGATAGAGAGCCACTTCCGGGGATGAAATGTCTGTCTGCTCAAGAAATATGCTTCCCAGTTGTCCACTCCTGGAATGTGGATGGCAGATAGACAACAATTGTGAGCTTCCACCCACTGAATAATCCGAGCCACCTCATTCATGGCTAAGGAACTCTGAGCTCCTCCCTGTTGGATGATGTAAGCCACTGAGGTGATGTTGTCCGACTGGAACCTGATAAACTAGGCTAAGGACAATTGAGGCCAAGCCATCAGATCATTGAAAATCACTCTCAACTCCAATATGTTTATGGGGAGAGCAGACTACTCCTGAGTCCATAGTCCCTGCACCTTTAACAAGTCCCAGACTGCTCCTCAGCCTAGCAGGTTGGTGTCCGTGGTCACAATCACCCAGGAAGGTCTCCGAAAGTGTTTGCCCTGAGATTGATGGTCCTGAGAAAACCACCACGGGAGATAATCTCTTGTCAACTGGTCTAAATCTATCCTCTGAGACAGATCCGAATGGTCTGTGTTCCATTGTCTGAGCATGCATAATTGCAGAGTTCTCAAATGTAATCACGCAAAGGGAATGATGTCCATGGAAGCGACCATCAGACCAATTACCTCTACACATTGAGCTACTGATGCCGAACGGTAGACTATAGAGAGAGGCAAGAGGAGAGAATTATGGATTCAGAAATGTTTTCATATATAGGGAATCTATTATGGTCCCTAATAAAACCACCTTTGTAGCTGGAACAAGGGAATTCTTTTACAGATTCACTTTCCATCCATGGGAACGTAGAAAAGACAACAAGATCTCTGTATGAGAGTTTGCTTGTTGAAAAGATGGTGCCTGAACCAATATGTCCAAGTAGGGCACCACTGCAATTCCCCGAGACCTGATCACTGCCAAGAGAGCCCCCAGAACCTTTGAGAAGATTCTAGGAGTTGTGACAAGGCCAAGCGGAAGAGCCACAAACTGAACGTTTGTCTAGAAATGCGAATCTCAGGAACTGGTGATGATCCCTGTGGATGGGAACACAAAGATATGCATTCTTACGGTCTATGGTCATCATGAACTGACCCTCTTAGCCCAAAGGAAGAATGGCCTGAATGGTTTCTATTTAGAAGGACCATACCATGAGAAACCTGTTGAGACACTTTAGGTCTAAAATGGGTTGAAAAGTTCCCTCTTTTTTGGGAACCACAGACAGATTTGAATAGAATCCGAGACCCTGTTCTCTTACTGGAACTGGAACAATTATTCCCAGAGTTGAAAAATCCTAAACGCAGTTCAAGAATGCCTCTTTTTTTACCTGATCTGCAGATAATCTTGAGAGGTGGAATCTGCCTCTGAGAGGGAGAGATTTGAATTCTATTTTGTAACCCTGAGATACTGAAGGATATTTATCAAATCCTCAACCGCAAATAAGATGGAATTCTGCAGCGTAATTGTTGCAAGCTTGATCCGACCTAGTTATCAAAGCCTACAGACCGGCAAATGTTGAAATTTGTGACATAACATGCGATCCGCCGGTCTCAATCCGACGCAGATTGATGCTTACGTCATTACAGATGTTCTAAATACACATTTGGCTCTATCTGACACTTTTTCCCATTTACCAAATAGTTAACAGGTACGCTTGCGGCTATTCCATCCCACCGTACCTGGTTTTCAATCTGCCACCCTGGAGGCCGCAGATGCAATAGAAATCAATGGGAGTCTGAAAGCAGCGAAAGCTTATGTTCGATGCTGCCAGATATCCCATTGATTTATATGGTAGAAAACAAGTGACGTTTACACCTAACACCCTAAAATAAACCCTGAATCTAAACACCCCTAATCTGCTGCCCCTGACATCGCTACGACCTAAATAAAATGTATTAACACACATTCCGCCATTCCCCGACACCGCCGCAACATAAATAAAGTTATTAACCCTTATTCTGGCGCTCCCTGACACCGCTGCCAATAAATAAATGTATTAACCCCTAAACCTCTGGCCTCCCACATCACCACCACTAACTAAACCTATTAACCCCTGAACCGTCTGCCCCCCACATCGCCATAAACTAAATTAAGCTATTAACCCCTAAACCTAATAACCCGCTAACTTTAAACTAAAATTACAACATCCCTATCTTCAAATAAATTTAAACTTACCTGTAGAATTAAAATAAACTATTTTAAAATATTAATTAACCTAATTAAACTGGAACTTCAATGCAAGTGACGTCATCCAAGATGGCGTCCCTTGTATTCCTATTGGCTGAAAGATTTTAATCAGCCAATAGGATTAGAGCTGCTAAAATCCTATTGGCTGTTCCAATCAGCCAATAGGATTTTAGCAGCTCTCATTCTATTGGCTGTTCCAATCAGCCAATAGGATTAAAGCTCAATCCTATTGGTTTATTGGAACAGCCAATATAATAAGAGCTGCTCAAATCCTATTGGCTGATTGGAACAGCCAATAGGATTTTAGCAGCTCTAATCCTATTTGTTGACTGAAATCTTTCAGCCAATAGGAATGCAAGGGACACCATCTTGGATGACGTCACTTGCATTGAAATTCCAGTATACGGCGGCGACCGTATGAAGGGGATGCACTGTGTCGGATGTTTTCAGGATGTACCTGCTCCGCGCTGGATGGATGAAGATAGAAGACGCCGTCTAGATGAAGACTTCTTGCCACCTGGATGAATCCTTCAAGCGGGACTTCAATAACTGTAAGTGGATCATCGGGGGTTAGTGTTAGGTTTATGTAAGGGTTTTTTAGGTAGGTTTTATTTTTAGATTAGGGTCTGGGCATGTAAAAGAGCTAAATACCCTTTTAAGGGCAATGCCCATACAAATGCCCTTTTCAGGGCAATGGGGAGCTTAGGTTATTTTAGATTTTTTTAGATTTTTTTTTTTATTTGGGGGGGTTTGGTTGGTTGGGTGGTGGGTTTTACTGTTGGGGGGTGTTTGTATTTTTTTTTTACAGGTAAAAGAGCTGATTTCTTTGGGGCAATGCCCCACAAAAATGCCCTTTTAAGTGACATTGGTAGTTTATTGTAGGCTTGGGGTTTTTTCTTTTGATAGGGCTATACGATTAGGTGTAATTGTTTTTAATTTTTGATAATATGTTTTTTTTATTTTTCGTAATTTAGTGTTTGTTTTTTGTAACTTAGTTTTTTTTTTTCTTTTTGTAATGTAGTACTTTTAATACGGTTTAATAGTATATTTAAATAGTTTGAGTAGGGTTAGGGTTTTTTAATATGTAATTTAGTTAATTTAATTGGTAGTTTAATTTAATTGTAGTATAAAAGTTAGGGTATGCTAATTAATATTTTAAAATAGTTTATTTTAATTCTACAGGTAAGTTTAAATTTATTTGAAGATAGGGATGTTGTAATTTTAATTTAAAGTTAGCGGGTTGTTAGGTTTAAGGGTTAATAGCTTAATTTATTTTTAGGCAATGTGGGGGGCTGACAGTTTAGGGTTTAATAGGTTTAGTTAGTGGTAGTGATGTGGGAGGCCAGAGGTTTAGATTTATTTAGGTTGCGGCGGGGTCGGGGAGTGGCGGGATAGGTGTTAATAAATTTATTTATGTTGCGGCAGGGTCGGGGAGCAGCGGGATAGGGGTTAAACATTTTAGTATAGTGGCGACATTTAGTGACAGGGTATAAATAAAGTTTGGAAAAAGCCGAATAGACGCAAGATTGATGACTGCTAGTTAACAACAGTCCGATGCTCATCGCCCATACTTGGTGTGCGTCTTTTTTCCGGCTTTTTTCATAACTAAGGAGAGCGTATTGAGATTCGTGGCCACGATGTTAGGTGAGCGTATTGATACCGGCGAATGCAACACATTTGACGGCTTGATAGATATCCCCGACTAAGTCCACAGCCCAAGGATCTGGGACATCTTATATACATGGTTGACAAAACAGGGAAAGTCCCCCCCCACTTTATCCGATCCCAGACTGGGGGGCCGACCCTTCATGCTGACTTAGACTCAGCTGAGGTTTTTTTTGATTGCTTCCCCTTGTTCCAAAACGGATTGGGTTTCCAAGAAGACTTGGACAGCTCCTGCTTGGAAGAGGAAGACGTTTGACAGAATTGCATGGGTAAAACAATATTCGCCTCAATACACAGTAAATAATAGTCCATAGGAACAGACTCCTGCTCCATGATTAAAGCTATCAACATTTTAACGAAATGGCAGAAAAAATAAAGTTTCTGAAAATTTTGTACTGTCACTTTAAATTTTACAAAGCGATTTAGCGCTCAAAAAAATGAACCACAATTGAGGACCTCTACACCACAGCAGACTGAGGTGCCTTGCGGATTATAAAACAACTTAAAAAAATAACTTGTCAGCTCCTCACAGACTCTACTATTACTAATTGCAGAGCTCTCGGCCAACGCTGCTCAGAGTGGAAGAGAGAGAGAGAGAGAGAGAGAGAGAGTCATGTGACTGGCTCTTACTAGAAACTGCACCACAAGTGTATTTTCAAGAGCTAACTCAGCCAAACAGAAAAAACACTTTTCATCTGCTGACATACAGAGTCATGAGCCGATCTTAATGTATCAAGTAAAAACAAAGATACTGCCCAAGAACAACTTTAGTACCACACATATTCACCAGTACCAAGTTGAATAAATAAATGAGCCACCTGTTGAAAGTTAACCCCTTCATGACCATAAAGGATAAACCTTCAGTCTCTCACATACATTCATGTGCCTGCAAACTGCCTCATAAAATCCTATATATGAAGGATTTGATATGTCCCCTAAAATGCTGCAGAGTTAAATAAGTAACTGAAGTGCCAGTCTCCAATACCTAGAAGACAAAAAAAGCACTTACCTGCAATCTAACTGTCCTGCAGGAAGACAGCTCACAAGACGTGAAACAACTCATACTCCTTACAGAGACCTTTAGAAAAAAGAAAGAACAGGGTAACCAACTCTGGCTTTCTATAACTAGGGCAGCAATATGTTAGGAAACAAAGTAAGGACCACCTCACAGCTTCCTAACTGCTACTGAAGAGATTGACGTGGACTCAGCTAAACCCAAATCCTTGCTTGCAGGGAAAAGTACCCAAAAAAGGAATTCATTTCTTCAGACACCAAACTTCACCTCCTCCATTGACAGAGGCAAAGCGAATGACTGGAGATTATGGTTAGGGGAGTGACACTTAACAGCTTTGCTGTGGTGCTCTTGCCTCCTCCTGCTGGCCAGGACTGATATTCCCACTAGTAATTGGAATGACGTCATGGATCTAAGGAAAAAAATAAAGATGCTACTATCTTTATTTTTAATAAAGTATATAACACTTGATTTTGAGGGCATTTGATGAACATTTATAAAATTAACCAGAGATCTGATCTCTGGTTAATTTTATATATGCTAAAATCTACCGAGAGCTTGCGGTAGTAATAATCAGCCACTTGTAATGGCTGGTTATTTAATGCACTCCCGCAAAAGGGCAAATTTGTCCTTTTGCGGGTGCACAATAAATTAGCGCTCCACATTGAATCCCAGTCAATATAAGAATAGTATGAATATGAGTGCTTATTGCTTCAGAAATCAAATGTCCCTTACCAGGTAGTCACATGAAAGTGCATCAGGTAATGTACATTGTAAAGGTAAAAAGATAGCCTTGTTACTGAAAACATAATGTTCTCATCATTAATGAGAACGACACAAAAAAACATTATAAATGCTTCTGTAGAAATATATCAAGAAATTATACCCTATAATGCTGATGGACAGGAAAATAGTCACAGCCAGCTAGAATCTTACGGGATTGTTTATGGTCCATAATATGTTAGAGGGTATATATAGCAACAAAAATACTATAATCCACAAGGAAGACCAGGCAAATGAGTCTATTGCACCAAGTGAAGAAGTAGAATTTACTGCATCTATGGTATGAAATTAAATTTGCCACTATAAGCCTATTCACTAATGAGATGTGATACAACAGGCCCATAAAGAATGTAAAAAACAAATGCTTATAAGGAAAAAAGAAAAGATAATGTGAAAATAGATTTATTTTATCAAAAGCATACATAATGCAGAATTTTGTGTCCATATGTAGCATTAGAGGTTATAGAATTATCTGCAGTGCTTTGAGAAAAAAAGCATAGCTCTTTTACAGATTAATATTGAAAGTATCCCGGTGGTCCAGCTTATTCTGTGTGAAAATGTTGGTGTGTGGGAAAGTACAATTCATCTAAGCAAAGTATATTTTGCTGGATAAACGTATTTCAATTAATCTTGGGGTTTTACAGTTTTTTTTATTTTCTATTAGATCATCAGACCACTTACCATATGCAATGTATGGAGTCTTTGACCTTAAAGAGATATGAAACCCAATTTTTTTTCTTTCTTGATTCAGATAGAGCATTCAATTTTATGCAACTTTCTAATTTACTCCTATTATCAATTTACATTTAGCCACCAATTTGTTA
This sequence comes from Bombina bombina, assembly GCF_027579735.1. Lineage (NCBI taxonomy): Eukaryota > Metazoa > Chordata > Amphibia > Anura > Bombinatoridae > Bombina > Bombina bombina. Next base: position 552,891,766 of record NC_069504.1, on the reverse strand, counting down.
AAGCATCATCTTATTCTTTTGATCTACCAAGTAAGATTCTTATGATGAGAAAGTCTAAAATCCTGAAACTCTTTATGAATAGCCAATCAATTCATATTCCAATGACAGGCTCAACAGAAAGAGGAATCAATGCTTGCAGAACCAAGTAAAAAACAAAAAACAAAAAAAAAAACAAGTGCAAGTGATAATTAGTGATGTCGCGAACAGTTCTTCCGCGAATAGTTTGCAGCGAACATAGCTATGCGATGTTCGATCCGCCCCCTATTCGTCATCATTGAGTAAACTTTGACCCTGTAGCTCACAGTCACAAGACACATTCCAGCCAATCGGCAGCAGACACTCCCTCCCAGACCCTACCACCTCCTGGACAGCATCCATTTTAGATTCATTCGGAGCCTGCATTCTTAGTGAGAGGAGGGACAGTGTAGCTGCTGCTGATTTAATAGGGAAATCGATAGCTAGGCTAGTGTATTCAGTGTCCACTACAGTCCTGAAGGACTCATCTGATCTCTGCTGTAAGGACAGCACCCCAAAAAGCCCTTTTTAGGGCTAGAACATCAATCTGCTTTTTTTTTTTTTTCCCCTGTGTAATCTAATTGCAGCCTGCCTGCCAGCTCAGGCTCACACTTGCCCAGTGCCACCACTCATATCTGGTGTAACAGTAGTGTACATTTAAAAAACAAAAAAAACTTTTTAATTTGAAATAATAGCAGTAATTTTACTTCACACGTGTGCATTTGAGGTCCTGCCAGGGCACAGTGTGACACCAGTGCAAGTCATATCTGCTAAAAAAGTAGTGTACTTTAAAAAAAACAAAACCTGTTTTTACTGTGAAATAATAGCAGTCAGTTTCCTTCACACGTGTGCATTCCAGGTCCTGCCAGGGCACAGTGTCAAACCAGTGCAAGTCATATCTGCTAAAACAGTAGTGTACATACATTTAAAAAAAAAAAAACTTTTTTATTGTGAAATAATAGCAGTCAGTTTCCCTCACACGTGTGCGCTCCAGATCCTGCCAGGGCACAGTGTCACACCAGTGCAAGTCATATCTACTAAAACAGTAGTGTACATACATTTAAAAAAAACAACAACTTTTTTTTACTATGAAATAATAGCAGTCAGTTTCCCTCACACTTGTGCGTTCCAGGTCCTGCCAGGGCACAGTGTCACACCAGTGCAAGTCATATCTGCTAAAACAGTAGTGTACATTTAAAAAAAAAAAACCTTACACTACCTGAATGATACAACATCATACCTGATGTTTTAAAGCACGTTATTCCAAACAATTTAGGAATGTTAGGTGATTTATGCCCTTTATGGATTAAAACCAGACTCTGCATCAACTATGTAATTTTCCATGGGAGTTTGCCATGGATCCCTCTCCGGCATACCACAGTCCAGGTGTTAGTCCCCTTGAAACAACTTTTCCATCACTTTTGTGGCCAGAAAGAGTCCCTGTGGGTTTTAAAATTCGCCTGCCTATTGAAGTCTATGGCGGTTCGCCCGGTTCGCAAACTTTTGCGGAAGTTCGCGTTCGCCATTCGCGAACGCAAAATTTTAGGTTTGCGACATCACTAGTGATAATTTCACATTGATTTTACAAGATTCTACTTTACAGAATAGTGCCTAGTGCATCTATGCATGGCTTTTTATGGAAACATTTGGAAGAACTGCACCTACCTCTGAATTGTTTTTTTTACCACTTTGCACATCAAACAAAATAGAGAGGGATACACCAATCTATGTATAGAGAATTTTCAACTGGAATACTCTATAAGACTTTGTTATATAAAGGTTGCTTATTCAGTCTACATTCTCCTGAAGGAGATATATAAAACCCCACAAGGTGTTACTTCTTTTGGATTATAAGTGTGATACCCTCAAGGACTGGAGATGAACTCCCCTGTTCTAATGAAAAAGTATCACTAATGTTCTGACTAGTATGTGCATAATTTGATTTAAGAACAATGATTTATATAACTCAAAACTGAAAGAAGGGAATGTGTTTTGTACAAAAATGTATGTTTTTTGTCTTTGATTTTGTAGACAGAAAACAATAGGAGGAAGAATTTTATTAAATGCATTGCTGTATTCAAAATGTTAATGCAAGGTAAATTATTCAGCTAATGATACATACATTACATAAATATTTGCTCTAACAAATTTTAAAGAACACCCTTGGAAGATTGTTTATCAATTTTCATTACATTGTTTCAACATTTAAAAGAAGATGTTTGCTCTCATAAAACTCCTTTGAGATGCGGTTTCATCTTCTGTGTTAAAATAACATTATCATTGGGATCATAAGTTGAAGCAATACCTTATCTATTTGTAGAGCAGCATTGCCATTAACCTATATAAACTGTTTAACTCCCAAGAGCTAGAAATGTGTAGCATTGAAAATTTGATGGAAAAAATAATAATAATTATGTTTCACATGTATATTAATTATTTAACCTTTGTTTACCCAAGCAGCAATTAAAGCAATAGTTCAATATACCTAGACTGACCTTGTGAAGGACATGTTCAATAACATGACAGCTCAAGGGAGGTTTCTATGACTTTATGAATATAACAATGACAAAAAAACAGAAAGTTACAATATAATTGGTATACCCAATGGATCTTCCCTTGCCAAAGAGGCAATCAATCTTGCTTGTTAAAGGCAAGCAATTAGAATTTCTCTGACTAAAGCTAGCTGTTCATAGGGAGTGTAAAATCATGTGAATGTTGATTTTGCTTCAATTCAGTCCTTGTATAGGAAACTTTCAATAATAGATGTTTCGAGTTCACTGAATGTAAAGTGGTGATGGTAATAGAGAAATATTGTATATTTCATATAGTTTCCCTTACACTCATTATCAGGAAAAAATGAACATTTATTTACACATATTTTGGCACCATACATATCAAACATAATGGTAATACTTTTTGATGATGTAATTATTTATGATATTTTATAATATAAATTATAGTTACAAAACACAACACTGTTTTAGCCGTCCATTGGAATATCTATATCTCTGACTGCTAAATTCACTTTTCAAGTACAATAAACCAGCCAGGCTTGCCAATCTATTCGAAAAAGGACATTGTAGGACAATGGCCTCTAGTTATCAAGGTCTGGCGGACCTGATCCGAAACTGCGGATCAGGTCCGCCAGACCTCGCTGAATACGGCAAGCAATACGCTCGTCGTATTCAGCATTGCACCAGCAGCTCACAAGAGCTGCTGGTGCAACGCCGCCCTCTGCAGACTCGCGATCAATCCTATTGGCTGATTTTTTCAACTTTAATTCCGATTGGCTGATAGAATAAGAATTCAAGGGATGCCATCTTGGATGACGTCACTTAAAGGAACCTTCATTCTTCAGTAGCTCTCGAAAGAAGAGGATGTTTTGTGCCGGATGTCTTGAAGATGGAGCCGCTCCGCGTTGGAAGGATGAAGATTTCTGCCCGCCTGGCGACTTATTAGCTTATAATGGGACTCCTGAATGCGCGCTGAGACTGAAACAGTCTTAGAGGCCCGGAAAATCCGGTACCACTCCAGTGTGTCCAACTCTGTACCCAATTCTGTGTGCCATTGTCTGATGTATGTTGGAAGATCGTTTTCTCCTCTCAAAAGAAGGCCATAAACCTTTGAGATTAAATGCCTTGGGGCATCTTTCTGAATGCACAATTTTTCAAAAAGTGTACAATCCCTAAGAAATAGTTGTTTATTTTTATGTGTCATGATGTAGTGGCCTATCTGTAAGTACACAAACCAAGGAATTCTAAAAATAGGTTGGTCGGTCAGTAGTTCCTCCCTAGATTTCAAGTTCCCGTTTGTGAAGAACTGTCCAATGTGGTTACTGGCAAATTGAGTTTGAGCCGGTAACGGTGGCGTCTGTATTGGGATCCCTGGATTACCATACACTGGAGATAGCGGGGAGCATGCCGTATATATGTGTAAATTTGTCCTTACTGTTTTGTCCCATTCTTCTAACATCACACTAGTCAGGGGGTAGAGTGCTACAGTCAAAGGCCTAGATTTTTTATCAGTCCATGGGAGAGAGGCGAGATTCCCCACCCGAAGGATGTTAGCATCAAGCTCAATCCAATCTTTTTGTGACCATTCAACCACCCTCTGTAGTAGGATAGCTCTCCTATAAAGAAGGAGGTTTGGGAGCCCCAGCCCACCCTCCTCCCTGGGGAGATACATGGTCTTCCTGTTCACCCTGGGCCTAATGTCTTTCCAGATATAATCTTCAATTAGTCTTTTCAGGGATGGTAGAAAAGAATATGGAAGAGGAATTGGCATGGCCTGTAGAAAATACAATACCCTGGGAAGAATGTTCATTTTAATTACATTAATTCTTCCCAGCCATTATATCATTTTGTGTTTCCATTCTGATAGGTCCCTAGAGATGTCAGTTTTGAGTGTTATGTAGTTGGTATCAAACATATCAGATACCCTGGCAGAGAGCTTGACGCCAAGGTATTTCAGTGATGTGGAACTAAGAACAAAAGGGCTATAAGTTTTGAGCCATACCAAAGTGGCTGGAGCCAAACCAATACTTAATAGTTCTGACTTAATATTGTTAAGGAGGAAGTGGGACACACCCCAATATTGACTAAACTCGTTCAGTAGAGCAGGAATTGAAGTTTCTATCTCAGTGAGCGTAAATAAGAGATCATCCGCGTACATTGCAATTTTATATTCTCTACCACCTACATGAATCCCTTGAATTAGTTGGTTTGCTCTAATACTGCATGCTAGGGGCTCTATGGAAATGGAAAACAACAAGGGGGACAGTGGGCACCCCTGCCTAGTGCCATTTGTAATCGTAAAAGGAGATGAGAGAATATTATTAACCTAAACCCTAGCATTAGGCGTTGAATACAGGGCGAAGACCATCCCCAAGAATCTCTTGCCAAAACCTATCTTTTCCATTGTGCTTCTGAGAAACAACCAGTTAACCCTATCAAACGCCTTTTCTGCATCAGTTGATAGAAAGGCTATTGGAGTGGAGTTATTTTAATTCAATCAGTTGTAGTACCTTCATGGTGTTGTCCCTCACCTCCCTTCCCAGGACAAACCCTACCTGGTCCTGGGAAATTAGCATAGAGAGAATGGAATTAATTCTGTTAGCTAGAGTCTTTGCCAGAAGTTTTATATCTGAATTCAGCAATGATATTGGCCTATAACTCTGGGGGATGTCTGCGGGTTTACCCGGTTTTGGCAACACGGTTATATAAGCAGTCAGCATAGTGTCCTGTAGTGCCTCTAGGTCTGCTAGTATATTAAATACGTTTTGAATGTGGGGCAGTAAGATTGGTAAGAAAGTTTTTTAATATTTGGCCCCAAAACCATCAGGGCCTGGACTCTTTCCATTTGGGAGATCTAAGAGTGCGGTCTGTATTTCCTCCTGTGTAAGGGGCGATTCGAGAAACTCCACAGTCTCCTGAGGCAAAGTAGTCAAGCGTACTCCCTCTAGGTATTTTGCTATCCTAAGCTTCTCTTGATTATCGCCTGGGGTAGACTCAGGTGAGGAGGGTTTAAGGTTATATAAATGACTATAGTAACTGCGGAAAGTCTCTGCAATATTAGGATTGTCTTTATGGGTTTTGCCATTTTTGTCTTTTACTGTGTAGACATGAGCTTTTAATTGAGAGCGGCGGAGGGCTCTAGCAAGTAGTTTTCCAGCTTTGTCGCCCCCTTCATAAAATTTTTGTTTTAGAAACAATGCTCTCTTCTGGTTCTCATCTTGTAGTAATTGTTTAAAGTCAGACCTAACAGATGTCAAATTAGCTAACAGAGTAGTGTTCGTGGGGTCCCCCTTGTGCTGTTCCTCCAATTTCGTGATCTGTAATAAAGTATGATTATATTTTTCCCTAGCTTGTTTCTCTACCCTGCTTTTATGTTTTATAAAGAGTCCCCTCACAACACTTTTGTGCACTTCCCACACTGTAGTTAGCGTCATCTCCTCCGTCAGATTGATAGTGAAGTATTCTGTCAGATTGGTGTTAATGTCTTCTACAATTAGTGGACAGTGCAATAAAGAATCATCTAATCTCCATAGATAAGGTGTGTCTGGAGTATCTGGCCAATGCATCACGCATGAAACTGGCGCGTGATCAGACCATGTGATGGGTGAGATGTCGCTATGTAAGATGTATGCAATTCCCTGGGAGTCGGTAAAGAAATAATCGATGCGTGAGTATTTCATGTGTGGGTTCGAATAGTACGTGAAGTCAGTCTCTGTTGGGTGCAGAGTGCGCCAGACGTCTTGTAACAAGTGTGTTTTCATGGTATTGTTAATGTGTTTCAGAACATTATGTGGTACGCTGGAGACCCCGTTAGAGGTGTCCAGTCTAGGAACCAATGGTGCGTTAAAGTCGCCACCTAGAACCATGACTCCTTTAGAGAGTTCAAGAAGCCTGGTAGAAAGGGCCTTAAAAAAGACATGTTGCGCTGTGTTTGGAGCATATACATTAACCAATGTGACATACCTGCCATATAGTAATCCCACCACTATGATAAATCTGCCCTCTTTGTCCTGATCCACTGTTTGAGCCTGGAATGGGACTTTGTGGTGTATGAGTATGCCTACTCCATTATGTTTACAGGGTCCTGAAGCAAAAAACGCGACAGGGTATCTGTGATTATGCCACTTAGGGTCTTTATGTTTAGCAAAGTGAGTTTCCTGGAGGAAAAACAAATCCCCTTGGAGTTTATGTAGCTCACGTGACACTATAGAGTGCTTTCCAGGGCTGTTAAGTCCTTTAACATTTATAGTGATGAATTTGGTAAGGTGTGCCTTTGATCTAATATCCGGAGGAGCCATATGTACAAAAAAAGGGAGGAGGTAAGAGGAAGTAAGAGAGAGGGGAAAACAAGCAAAGGATTGGGGTAAGAAAGAAGGATCAGAGAAGAACCTTTAAAAGAACAAATCCAAGAGAGACTTATACACACACTCTAGATGGAAAAGTAAACAACACTCTCTCTGAGCCGAAATGCTCTATATGAAAGGGAAACAGTTTTCAAAGTGAGCTCACAACCACCTACAGTGCAAATAATGCAACAATATAACTTTTTCAGTTAAACTTTAAAGGGAATGTGCCTTTAGCTAGTCATTTTAGAAACATTAATATTGAGCAAATTATTAATATTAAACTGAAAGATAATATTTAAGCATATTACCGGTTATTAACCTGAACTATTAAGATGAACTAGATGAACCGAGGGGGGGAGGAGGAGGGGGGGGGGAGGAGGAGGGGGGGGGAGGAGGAGGGGGGGGGAGGAGGAGGGGGTGTAGGTGGAGGGGGGGGAGGGGAGGGGAGGGGAGGGGAGGGGAGGGGAGGGGGGAGGGGAGGGGAGAGGGGGGGAGATAAAGGGTTATGTCTGTGGGAAGAGGCATGAAAAATAGCATTACAAGTAATTCCTATACATAAATGATGCTTTGTATAAACCCATTATTTGGAAATACAGAGATATTACAGTCCATTAACTAGATGCCTTATTCTCACCTCAGGGTCAAGTGCGGTTTCCCGAGCTCTCTTTTAACACTAACCCCAACATTTGGAAATAAGGAGATATTACAGTCCATTAACTAGATGCCTGATTCTCACCACAGAATCAAGTGTACTTTCCCGAGCTCTCCTTTAACACTAACCCTGTGGGATGAAAAAAAAAACTTTAATGTGCATAGTTGGGTCTGAGTACTTATGTTTGTGGCTGTAAAACATCTGGTGGCCTCTCAGGTTGCTGCAAGGTCTCCAAGGCTGGGACTGTTATGTCCAGAGCTGCACAAAAAGTGTCCAAATCATCTAAAGTCCTGTAGATGGCCGTATTTCCATTAGTGCTGTGGTTAGGAATTTCAATTATCTGCGCTTTTGAAGGGTTGCAGGGCAGAGGTCCGAAAACACCTGAATTATAATGCCCACATGTTGGATTGGGTTTTTGTTCCTGCTGTGGCACAAGATCTCCTCCTTGTCCCTGAAGTTAAGCAGCTTCAAGATCACATCCCTTGGGGGCGCCTTTGCGGAACGTTTCGAGCGCAGCGCCCTATGGGCCCTCTCTATGTTAATTTCTGGTGACATGGGTGTCCCCTTGATTACTCTAAATAAGTCTTGTAGATACCCTTGTAAAGCATTTGGGTTAACACTCTCCGGTATACCCCGTATACGTAAATTGTTTCTTCTTCCACGGTTATCCAAGTCTTCTATTCTTTCTAATAAATTTTGAATAGTGTTGGTGTTATCTTGCACTTGGGGTATAGTCTCCTTTAATTGCTCCCGCATAGAGCTTTGAGAATGTTCCATATTAGTGACTCTCTGTGTTAAGTCTGCTACATCTCTGCATATTTCTCCAAAAAGATTTTTGATCTCATTTACTACTTCTTTAATATTCTCCTTTGATGAGAGGCTTTTTAAATCATCTTTCGTGACATATTGAGTGGGAGGAGTTGTCTCATAAGGGTTGCGGTCAAGGTCTATTGTTTTAGGGTCAGACTGAACAGGAAAATCAACAGAGGTCTGGGGGTCTATATTTTTAAGATAATGATTCATGTTTCTGGTCTTGGCACCCTTGTCTCCCAGTCCAGATTTTTTTTGTGCCATTGTATTATGGGACATATATTCTGTGTGCTCTTAATTATCATGGTGTCAGCTAAGTGTGGGTTACAGTCTTACAGTGACAAGCATTACAGATCTAAAGCCTCCCATTTCAATTTCACAGCAGTTTAAGTCCAACAAAAATGCTGCTTATTCTATGCCTCCTTTTTTTTCTTTTCAGCTCAACAGGTACCGGGACACAAGCTTTTATTTTAAAACTAGGCTATATAACCCTTATATGCAAAAGCACCACAGGCCGTCTTTTTAGCCCACACTTTATCACTCGGTCTGGCACTGCCTTAGTTTAGATGGCTCACATTCACTCACCGGGTCTAAGAGTTGTGATGTGGCTCTATGTCTGCCTCCGCAGCTCCGGTATTATTGCAATGTCCTCCTCAGCCTCCCCGCTCAGAATGGAGGAGATAACCCTGCACGACTGGTGTAACGCTCCTCCTGGAGCACCGGTCTCCGATGTGGCTATGGATAATTCTGCGGTTAGGTGAGTAATGGGCTTGCCACGTGATTATCCTGGTCCGATTTGGTGTCTCAGCTGAGGGTTGCTAGTAGTCGGAAGTATGGCGTCCCGACCATGCCCGTACACCCACGTGTGTGAGGCCTTTACAGCCGGCTCGACCGCCGGGTTATCAGCTGCAAGTTCAGGTTAGTACCGGCGCAGACAATAATTTGTTCTCCCCTGGGGCATTGCTGCGGGGGCTATCTGTGGTAGTTGCCGGGTGTTAGATTAGACCGGTTATTCCGTCAGGATCCCACATAAGCCTTCGGATTACAGGTGTGACTGGGGTAGATGCTCCTCTGATACTCTGATCAGGTCTATTTAAGAAATAATTATATAAAATAAGTCCCCCTCGGTTCACATGGGGTAATAGTGCTTATAGATGCACAGATGTGATCATAAAGATAGAATAGACTAGCTGTTGGCTCAGGAGCTCTACTCAGCTGCGGCCATTCTCCAGAACAGCCAGGCTCCGCCCCCCTTAATTGTAATTTTTATTTAGATTTATTTTAATTATGTTAAAGTTAGTGGGTGTTAGGGTTAGACTTAGGGTTAGAAAGCTGCTGTGGAGCAGTGGTTAGGGTCATGGCCCTTGAAGCACAGAGCCACCGGTTCAAAAAAATAGACTTAGGGTTAGGGGTTAATAACTTTAGTATAGTGGCGGCAATTTTGGGGGCAGCAGATTAGGGGTAATAACAGTAATGTAGGTTGCAGCGATGTTAGGGACTAATAATATTTAACTAGTGTTTGCGATGCGGGAGTACGGCGCTTTAGGGGTTAATATGTTTATTTTAGTGGCAGCAATGTCGGGAGCGGCAGATTAGGGGTCAATGTTATTTCAGTGTTTGTGATGCGGGAGGGCCTTGGTTTAGGGGTTAATAGGTATTTTACGGGTGTTAGTGTACTTTTTAGCACTTTAGTTATGAGTTTTATGTTACGGCTTTGTAACATAAAACCCATAACTACTGACTTTCAGTTTACGGTACGGATCTTGCAGTTATGGGCTGTACCGCTCAATTTTTTATCCGGACAGGCAAACTCGTAATACAGGCGCTATGGAAGTCCCATTGAAAAAGGACTTTTTTAAAGCTGCGGTAGTTACGTTGAGTTACGGCCAAAAAAATGTGCGGTACAGATATACCTGCAAGACTCGTAATACCAGCGGGTAGTGAAAAAGCATTGTTTTGAATCTTTTTCACTCATAGCGCAAAACTCGTAATCTAGCCGATTATTAGTATAAAATATAAGAGCTGTGAGTTAACTATGATCAGTGCTGTGCTACTTGTAAACATGATAATGCAGTAATCCCAAATGCCGCTATTTGAGAAGGACAGTCCCAAATGTTGAGCTTTGTTACACTGTTACTCTGAGACATCTAAATGTCCCAATTTGCAGTATTTTCCTTCGCCCTGTTGATAGACAATCTAGCGATAACCAAAAACAACCAGACAACCTCACCCACTATACACTCATTATCCCACCTCTTCCAACACAGTCCATCCACAAAACGTCAATGGCCCCCCACAACCTACAAAGTCCCTATTAACTAGTCTCAAATGTGTTGGAGGTAAGATAATGTTATAAAAATGTTTAAAAAAAACAAATGTTCTTATAAGTATCTGTACCATGAAACATCTCCAAATTATCAGAACTCTAGGACCAAGTGGGTTTTTATCAGTAATAATTGTAAATGTAAATTAAGATGCAATATGTGACATTCAACATAATAAATGTTGTTTTTAGTAATATATATCACTACAAATCATATATTAAATTTAAAAATATTTTATTCTTGCCATAGTTTTGTTGCTGAAGCCAACATGAAGCAGCAGATAAATTCCAGACTGTATCTCTCTCTTAATGGAAACTTGAAAAATAAACTCTGTTTCCACAATATATTGAATATATGAAACAAAACATGAATTCATACACTCACACACATACATATAATACATATGCACCTAGTACTGAAATGTTCTGTTCTCTCTTCAAAGGCATTTTCATATCAGAATTAAGAATATATTTTTATTATTATACTTTAATTGTGCATTTTTTAACATTCTGTTAATATATTACCTCCCATCAAATTTAAATTAACATATGAAGCTTTATAAACCAGCCAGCATGGAATGCTAAAAACACAAAGGTCATTTGCTTGTAAAAATATATATTTATACTCTAATACTACTAATTTAGGAAAATAATTTAAAAAAAAATGAATAAGTAATCAAGATTTACCTTCCATTGCATACTTCATATCCTGTGCAAAAAGATTCCAAATAACTTCGGCACTCACTTTGCCCATGTTAAGCTCCTGGGGGAACCTAAAATAAAATCAGAAAATATTTGTATATTAGTACTAGTATTTAACATTATCCATCAAAGTAAAAAAAAAAAAAAAAAGACAGGGCTAGGTTGCAAGTGGAGCGGTATTTAGCTCTCCCTCTTGAGCAGTAATATCTCTGAAAGTAAACTTTTTACATGCACGGGAAACAAGTTGAAAGTAATTTTTTGTATGAGTGTGAGCGAAGACGAACTTTAGGACTTTAAGAGGATCAATACTGAAGACAGGGTGTTGAAAAAAATATTGTTTTAATAAAAAAAACCTTTAAAATACGATAAATGTATAAAAGATTATCTTCCATTTAGTAAATCAATAGCTCTATGCATTTCAGCAGAATCTGCCTTTCTCAAGAGCAAGTTTGCTTTATCAAATTGCTGGAATAAATGCACCTGAAAATACAAAGTATTGAGTATTTTCCATTTAGTATTCATGGTGTTTTATCAGTACTTCACTATTGTAACCTTTTGAATTCTCGAGAATTGCAACAAAGCTAAAGAACCAGAGGAGAAAGTTGTAAGCGCTGCCATTCTACATATATATAGATATTTATATATAGGAATATCTATTTCAAAATACATTTCCCTTAAAGGGACAGTCAACACATTGGTCATTTTAAAGTCTTACCTTAAATTAAGCTGCAAAGAGCCACCTGCACCTTTTCTATATCATGCAGCAGGAACAGTTACAAAGTAATTTTAAAATGAATGTTTCTGGACAGTTTGAAATGGCTGCCAAGTTCAGCCCACTGATTACATCACTATCTGGCTGCATCTATGCACTCTGCTGAATAGCATTGACAGTCTGTTGAATTCAACTAGTGAGCCTTTTGTGATAGGATGAAATATGCAGCCCAGATCATGATGTCATCAGTGGGCAGAGCTTGGCAGCCATAAAATAACTTTTTTTTACCATTTCTGCTGCATGATATAGAAATGGTGCAAGGGGCTATTTGCAGATTAATCTAAGGTAAGACTTTAAGATGACAATGGTGTAAACTCATCACTTTATCAGTGAAGAACATTGGAATGTAAAATATTTACAGTACATAAACACATTATTAAATATTAAAATTGTTTTCAGGTATTTGACTGGAAAGGGCTTCAAAGTATATGTATGTATGTATATATATATATATATATATATATATATATATATATATATATATATATATATATATATATATATATATAGTAGCAAAGCTAGTATAGCTCTGTTTTGAAGTATTGGGTGTATGCACATCCTATGAGCTATACCAGCTGTAACTATGTATACTACTGATTAGTTTTCAATGTACATCCTACTTGTTATAGATCACATTTGACCTGCCACCGTGCATAGACAGGGTGGCTTGATTAATCCAGCAACTTATTCTGATGTTTTTTGCACGTGTTCTAATAAATTACATTATGTGGTGACTTGCAGCTGAAGTGGTACATATATGTTATTTGGAGCTTGATAATTTGGCCCCTAAATGTACTTTGGAAAGTCTATACAGAGTTGACTGTGTTTCAAAACAATTTTAAATTTATCGAGTCTTAATTAATCAAGTTCCTTCAGGCACATTTTAATAATGTCCTTATCTAAAAGTGGAAAAATCATAAACATTTTAGTGCATAGTCGCAATAAAATACCTTACAAAATAAAAAAATAATCTTTTCCTCTAATTGAATATAATTAATACTCATCAAGATATATTGAGGAGCTAATTACCCTTGCTAAGCTTTGAGGCGCTATAATGATAACATGTTCAATTGGTTATGCAAAATTATGTATTAGTTTAAAATAGGTAGATGTGATTTTAAGCATTATATTTTTTTCATAAAGCCAACATAGGGCCAAATTACAAGTGGATTTGCGCACATATTACAAGTTGAAAGTAAAATGTAAGAGTGCTTGTGAAAGATCAGGGGTGCTTACAACTGCGCTAACTCTCTCACCATAGTCTTGTATGGGTCACACTACTTTAAAAACCATGTTGTAGCTAGTGATGTCCCGAACTGTTCGCCCGCGAACGGTTCACAGCGAACATAGCTTGTTCGCGTTTGTGGGCGAACACATAGCGATGTTCGATCCGCCCCTATGTGTCATCATTGAGGAAACTTTGACCCTGTATGTCACAGCCGTCTGACACATTAGAGCCAATCAACATCAGACACTCCCTCACAGACCCTCCCAGCTACTCGGAATCCGCCATTTTAGACTCATAAAGACCTTGCTTTCTTAATGAGAGGACGTGTTGTGTTTTTGCTCCTGAAATTAATAGGAAAAAAATAGCTAGGCTAGTGTATTTAGTGTCCACTACAGTCCAGAAGGACTCCACTCATCTCTGCTGCAAGCACAGCACCCCAAAAAGCCCTTTTTAGGGGTATATTTCGTGCTGTTTTTTTCGTATTTTTTTTATTAGCATTTGCCTGGCTTTCAGCCTGTGTGTTTAAGGATCACAGCATATGCTGTGATTACTGCCACCACTGATATCTCCCTAACAACATTAGTTTAAATTTAACTAACCAAAAAATTTAATTATTTTGCTAGTGTAATTTTTTTTCATTTTCTATCAGGCCTGTGTCACACTGCATATACTCTGGTTCATTGCTCTGTGCCAGCCACCAGTGTTAATATCCGTTTATAACATTATTTTAAATTTAATTTTTTTTTATTTAAATCATTTTTCTAGTGTAATCTAATTACATTTACTATCAGGCCTTTGTCTGTCAGGCTCACTCAGCATTAATATACCTCATTTTTTTCAGTCTTTTGGTTAATTGGTCTGTGCCAGGCAGCCACCCACCACTCATATCTTCTTCACCTTAATTTAAATATAAAAAAAAAAAACTTTAAATTTGTTTGATAGTGTAATCTAATATAATTTTCTATCAGGCCTGTGTGTTTTGCTGACATACAGAGCCTACTGTGTTTACTTGCTGCCCTCCCTAGTCTATGAGCCACGACTCATATGTGTTTAACCTTTTTTTAATTCCCCCCCCAAAAAAATAATTTAAATCATTTTTCTAGTGTAATCTAATAGTATTTTCTATCAGGTGTGTGTGTATCTAACTTACAGAGAGTACTGTTTTTAATAGCTGCCCTTCCAAGGCTATCAGCCACGACTCATATGTATGTGCTTAACCTTTTTCTTTAAATTCCCCCCAAAAAAGTCTTTAAATCATTATGCTAGTGTAATCTAATTTTATTTTCTATCAGGCCTGTGTCTAACTGTCTATCTGACTTACACAGCATACTGTTGTTAATTGCTGCCCTACGTAGCAGCCAGCCAGTGCGACCACTCATATGTGCATTGCACTCCTTAACATAATTTTAATATTAAAATCTAAAATTTCAAAATATTTTGCTAGTGTAATCTAACTTAATTTTCTATCAGTCCTGTGTTTTTGTCACTTACACAGCATACTGTGTTAAATTGCTGCCCTACCTACCATCCACGACTCATATCTGCCAGCCTGTGTGCCAGGCCCAACTAGCCAATTAGTGGCACCAATCATAATTCTTGTAACAGTATAAAAAAAATGAAAAATCATAATTTTTTGTACTGCAAATATTCAGTCTACTAGTGCCATTGAATTGCAGTTTCCTCCTGCCTGGCAGCCTGTGTGCCAGGCACAAACTAGCCAATTAGTGCCACCAATCCTAGTTGTTGTAAAAGTATTATTAATCTTTAAAATTCCAAATTGATCGCTTGTGATTCCTCAGTTTGCTCGTGCCATTGAATTGCACTTTCCTACTGACTGCCAGCGTGTTTTCCAGGCCCAACTAGCCAATTAGTGGAACCAATCATAATTCTTGTAACAGTATATAAAAAAATAAAAATCATAATTTTTTGGACTGCAAATATTCAGTCTCCTAGTGCCATTGAATTGCATTTACCTCCTGCCTGCCAGCCTTTTGTGCCAGGCTATTTACTTCAATCATAATTGTTGTCACAGTATAGTTACTAATTAAAATTAAAAAAAAATTGATTGTTGATCTTAATCCTCAGTTTGCTCGTGCCATTGAATTGCACTTTTCTACTGCCTTCCAAGCCTGTGTGCCAGGCCTACTTTCAAAATATTTACACCAATCATATTTGTTTTCACAGTATTCTTAATAATTAAAAATTAAAATTTTTGGTAATAGTTGTTCTGAATCCTCAGTTTGCTAGTGCCATTGAATTGCACTTTCCTCCTGCCTTGCAGCCTGCTGTGTGCCAGGCCCACCTAGCCAATTATTGCCAGCAATCATATTGCCATGGATCCCCCTCCAGCATGCCACAGTCCAGGTGTTAGTACCCTTGAAACAACTTTTCCATCACTATTGTGGCCAGAAAGAGTCCTTGTAGGTTTTAAAGTTCGCCTGCCTATTGAAGTCAATGGCGGTTCGCATGGTTTGCGGGTTCGCGAACAATACCGGAAGTTCGAGTCCGCCGTTCGCGAACCGAAAATTCTAGGTTTGCGACATCACTAGTTGTAGCTTGCATGCTAACCCAACACTGCCCTAGACCAACAGCACTCTACTCAAAATAAGTAAGAATACTTTACATTCCAATGTGCTTCACACAGAAGAAAATGTTCTTTTTATTTTTGAATATTTATTTCTTATATCTGATTATTTTTTTGTAAAATATATAACTATACCTATATATCTACATTTATGTTAGAGGAAATGAGAGCGCCTTGAAATATATATATATATATATATATATATATATATATATATATATACACAATAAGTATCAAAAATAAAACCAAAACCGAATATTGAGGCTGCTGTCTTAATAACCGGAAAAAAAACTTAGAGATTTATGCAATTCAGTTTTACCTGAGGAAGGGGAGGAACCCTGAAACATGTTGTGAGGATTACAGACCTGGCCAGGCAAGCATTTTTTTTTGTCTCTCCCTTCCTTATTTATTGTTTAAAGCTTAGTGTGGGTACTCTGCCTTTTATTATTTCTTCTGTATATAGGCATTTGCTTTATAATATGATACTATGCTACATTCAATTGTTTTAAAATAAATGTATTTTAAAATAAAAATAAATGTATGCTACATTGAATATTTTAAAAATAAATATATATTATTTAACCTACATTTGTTGGCACTGTCTATATATATATATATATATATATACACACATACACACACACACACACACACACACACACAGAAGCACACTCACAGGAACAAACATTATGCAGATCATTTCACTAGAAATGCTTGTGCAATGGTAAATGCTGGTATTTAGTGATGTCGAGTGGACAAGATCCACTACATCTGATCGTGTCCACCCGACACTTGATAAATCTACCCTAGACCTCCATCCCATAGAGCACCTGTGGATAGATCTCAAAACAGCAGTTGGGAAAAGGAACCCTTCCAATCTGAGAAAACTGGAGATTGATTTTAGTTATTTTTTCCAAGGGATTTGTTATCAAATATTAAATTGAGGGTGCCAATATTTTTGTCCAGTCCATTTTTTGAGCTTTGCAAGGAATGTGTCAGATACCAATACAAACAAAAGAAATAAACATGAGAATGCCTAAACATTTGTAATTGCAACAATTTTCTGGGCGAAGTGGTGCATTATCTGACAGAAATGCAGGGGTGCAAATATTTTTAGCCATTGAAAATTGTAATATCACAGAAATTATATTTTTGTTACACTGGTGTGTGAATTTTGGTTTACGTATTCTACAAATTAGTCAAAATCATTTTGTTCTCTCTTCTATATATTGATCATACCGTCTATAAATCTCCTTCAGCAAATTATATATAAGGAATTGTTGTTCCAGATTATTTCTAGTTCAAAAACACCCATATATAGATTTGCAAAGGTAGGGTCGAATTTTACACCCCCATAGCTGTTTACCATTTTTGTAAATAAAATTAATTTGATTAATATTTATGCTTTCTGTATTTTTTTTTTTTAAATCCTTAACGATAATAATTAATTTTTTGGGGGCACTTTCAGAAAATTAATGGCTGTTAAATTATTACACACCTGCAAATGGGCGCGCAATAATTTAGCGCTTACCTTGTAATCTAGCCTTTAATGTGTTCAAAATAGATCTACATATAAATGATTATGTCTGGAAATGTGTTTATAACTAAACAAAAATCAGCATAAACATGTTTAAATATGCTAATACCATATTTCTAGTTCCTCTATTATACACCAAGAATTATTAATATAAAAATAAACTAGTTTGTCATAATATTTTCAATTGTAGGGGCCAATGTGTGTAAAATAGGCCTATTTTAATTTTTTCTTCTGCAGTTAGATGCAAAATATCAAAAGTATTTAAAATCTGTGTTCTAATAAAACTCATAAAGTAAATACATACAGAACCAAACAAGTGAAATTTGCATTGCTATTACATACATTCCCAAGTGGACCGACAACATTCCTTTCACAGGAACAATTACTTGAAAGGAAATTCTTCTCAGTTTTCATTCCTTTATTTCAAAAAGCCAACAGAAAATGAGCATTTAAACCTCATTTTCAGATACCACAAAGACTGGCATATTCTCCTTTAAAATTATAAGATGTTTATCCTTCAAATATTTTGAATCAATTATATCCTAATCCCAAACATGTTCTACAACTCGGGACTCATTCATCGGTGTCTTTTGCAATGTAATATAATAATATACAGTATAATAGAATATATAACATGCACAGAGTATCTTAATGAAAGATACTATTAGGAAAAACACAGGAATTAAATAGAAAAAAGATGAAGAATGAACCTAGATTACTTCACTGTCACACTCGGGAGAGCACATTCTCTAGAGGGAAACTGCTTCTGCTGCATGAACTACAACCTCACAGACATGAAAACTGTTTCACTTAAGAGGAGCTTCTGAACACGAAAAAATATAACAAGCTGGGAGCATAAAAGTATGATCATGTTTAATTCACTTTCTTCTAGCTTCAATAAAATTGACAGGTTTACATCTCAACACTGTTTAATTTTTTTAAAGGCTCCTTCCTCTCTCTTTAATGAATGGACTTTGAAAAAAAGAATTATTGTGAAGCTTATTTACCAAGTTGAGAAAGTGGACAGCTGTCTTTGACACTTTTTCTAACGGTGCCATGAATTACATAGCTCTAGGTTTGGTGAAGAAACCCAGTGCCTTTGAACTTTGAGATGAAGAATTTAATACTTAATCCAAAGAACCCTAAATTGTACAGGGAACAGAATGTCCCAAAGTATGAAAAAATATCTGACAGACAATTGTCTAGATTTAATAAAAACCTGTTCATGAAATTAATCTCTCTTTGGAAAAAAAACTAGTTGTAACATTCCAAATCAAAAGTGGCAGAAATCAAAGAATGAAACTTGCCCCTTATCATATCCTCAAGTTGAAACTTTTTATTTTAATCAATGGAGGCATTCGCTTTTTAACACTATGGGGCCGAATGATCGAATTCGAATGAAGCTTGATGTCCCTGTTTTCGCACGAGCCTTCAGGCTTGCCGGAAACAGTAGTTATGAAGCTATGCTACCACTGAGTCTGCAGTCTTCTATCCTTTGATCCTATACGATCGGGCTGATTGACACCCCCTGCTAGCATCTGATGGGCCGCGAATCTGCAGGGAGTGGCATTGCACAAGCAGTTCTGGTGAACTGCTTGTGTAATGATAAATGCCGACAGCGTATGCTGTCGCCATTTATCGATGTGCGGCGAACATGATACGCTACATCGTATCATGTCCTCTCACATTTACATAAATCGGCCCCATAGAACAAAATCCACTTTGAAGGATATAGAACAAACAAATTATAACAATAAAAACAAATTCCACTATAAAAAAGGCAAATAGCTATAGGAATAGATATATATGTATATGAATATATATATATATATATATATATATATATATATATTAAGAATAAATAAAACATATTTTTCTATGTGGAGAACATTGGAATGTTAAATATTAATATCTCATGTCGGGTTTATCGCTCTTGAATATACGCAGCCAGGCTAGCACTTGAGTATGGGTGTTATTTTTTGCAGTTTTCATGCTCGATTTAGGTTTATATGCAAAATTAAAATGGTCACAATTTTTTTTTTTCCCGCACTTCGGGTTTATACTCACACACAAACTTGTTACATTTAACTTTAAATACAAGCAAAAACCAACGAGCACAAAAAGCCTCCGTCTAGCCAAGTTAGCACTCCACTCGTAATTTAGTTCTTTAATTATTGCAGAAGTCTAGGTAATTTCAAGGTTTTACAATTTTTTTCTGCCCCACACCCAAAAAAAACAAAAAACACCACATCTGACTTTTGAGTAGTAGCTCTGTAGTATTCATAAGGTTTTTTAAAAAAAGTATTAGAATTATTATCAGTTATTTGTAGCGCACCACCAGATTCCACAGCACTAAAAACAAGGGTCTAATTTGCAGGGTGACAATTATGGAAAGCAAAGGGATAGAGGGCACTGTTTGTAAATCAGCTCTTATGAAGGTGATCTACAAAGCAGCTGGGCTCGTAGCCTTACATGCTAATGGTCTCAAAACTATTGAACACATTTACTTCAGGCTTTGCATGTATTGATAATTCCCATATTACTGCTGTAATTAATAATCAATTTGGGCAGTCATTTTTCTAATGATTTGGAAGGTCAAAAGAAAGCCAAAAACAAACTTAGTTGGATTTAAGTTTATGCACAACAAACGCTCCATCAGCTTGAAATAAAAGGCTTTGCCTCTGGTCCTGTGTTTAAAGGGGCTGTAAACACCTTATGCATGCTTGCAACTAATTAACATACTATCAGAACGTGAAAATTATCTGAATGCATTTACATCTTACTTTCTGCAGCTGTTATTTACTAGCCAAAGTTCACTCACCACATGCTTTATTTAGAGAAGCCAGTCAAGACTGGAGTATACAAACTAGCCAGTGTCATTTTGTTAACAAAACTTGCATTGTTATCTCTTCTCGTCATTTGTTTCTTAGAATAATCCCCAGTATAAAAACTAACTTTTTAAGGGTATAGATATATTTAAACAGAAGTATGACTGTGTATGAGAAGCTAGGCAATACCCCTACCCCTATAAGACACTCACTTTCCTTAATATATTCAATATTACAACAGGTTATTCCCTGTACTTTTTGGACAGGTTTAGTGAGGAGCTTGATATAGCAATAAATTCAATAACCACAGGTCACATATTTTTCAATATTTCAAAATCATTGATTTTAGTAAACTTTTTTGAACTAAACTTGAAGATAAATACACCTTACTCCCAACAGAATTAATGATGTTTAAAAAGGCAAGTGCTGGCATTGTGGACAAGCAGCAGGAGATATGTCACCTATATGGTGGCAATGTGTTACGGTTAAAAATATATGGGCGTCTGTTGCTGAATGCTGAAGAAACATCAAATATACTCAAATACCCTTAGCAGTTGATCCATTTTTATGGTTGTTCAAAAAAGTACCTAGTAAGTTCCCTGTATATAAAAGATAACTATTATAAATAGTGAGCAATAGCATGAAATGTATTCTAGCACAACATTGGGGGGGGGGGGGGGGGGAGTACACACCAACAATTGCTCTGCTCAGTGGTTGCACTATCTTCATCGTCTTCTAAATTTAGACGAATCCTGGTATATTAAACATAAATGCAAATTAGTTTATATTCAAATGACAGCAATTTGGGATATATATACAGTATATCGCATGTAATTTTCAGTAGCTTATGTTTAGATTTAAAAAAGCATCCTAATTAAAGGGACAATATACACCTTTTTTATTTAACTGCATGTGATAGACACTAGTACAGGGATGCCCACACTTTATTGTGTTGGGATATACTTTTCAAATGACCAGCTCAACAAGATCTACCTACTAAAAATGGGCCGGCTCCTAAGCTTACATTCCTGCTTTTTCAAATAAAAATACCAAGAGAATGGAGAAAAAATGATAATAGGAGTAAATTAGAAAGTTGTTTAAAATCGCATGTGCTATATCTGAATCATGAAAAAAAAATGTGGGTTTCATATCCCTTTGAGGTTGCATAATTTAGCAACACATGGATGTGCAAAAGCATAAAGTTATAAAAGATTAATCCTGATGACAAAAGTAGCACTGACTTTATTCGGGTTAACAGGAGCAATCCCTTGTGCCATGTTACAAAACACTGCATTCAAATTACTGCTGCAGGCTTGGCCTGATGTGACCCACAAATAAATTTCAATAGCGCGCCACGAAGACCATTTGTTACCGGGTCAACACGTTCATTTGCCAGACATCAATCAGACTTGTTCCTTTAGCATAGCACAGCAGACTCCACCTTTACTTTTTCTATCTATTGACACTTACCCTCCTAACTATACCGCCATATTCATTGGGAGGGTACTGACTCAACCATGCTTTTGATAGGCCAATTGTGTTGTTGTTCAAAAATCATCTACATTGATTGGTTGAAATCGATGTCCCTCAAGATCCAATCCTGTAGCACTTTTTGTGTCCGACCATCAGACCTGCCCCTTCACACACTGCGGTAGATCAAGTGGTATCCCTAGCAACCATACTCTACTCACGCCACAGTGTTGAGATCGCGTAACTTGACCACATCATTTTGACTGGTAGATACCAATCTACCTATTGGGCACCCCTGCACTATAATAAATAATAATATGCACAGATACTAATCTAAAAATCCAGTATAAAACCGTTTAAAAACTTACTTACAAGCTCACAGTTTAGCACTGTTGAAATGGTTAACTGGAACACCCACTGCAAGTGGTTCTATAGCAAAAAAAGCAGATCCTCCCCCTCCCCCTTCCTCTGCATATGAAAAGACTCTTTAAACAAAGAGGGGCAAGCTGAAGTAGGTATACATCAGTATTCTCCTAAAACGTTGGAGCTTGGTTAGGAGTCTGAAAATCAGTGCAATGTTATTTAAAAATAAGCAAAACTATACATTTATATAAAAAAAAAGCTGTATAGGCATGTAAATGGATCATCTACAAAACATTTATGCAAAGAAAAAAAATAGTGTATAATGTCCCTTTAAGGAAGGCTGTATATAGATGCTTGTAATGGGTCTGTGATGTTTTAGGGTCCTAAGGCAGCTAGAACAAGGCATTACACAGAAAATCTGTTAAAACAGATGCATATATAGGTATAAAGAGAAACATGTAAGATTGACATATTGATTCCTTCTTTATGTTTGTATTGTTTATGATATCTTTATTATGTATTCTTGATATTTTCAGTAAAACTGATGTTTACAGAGTTTTAGGATAAATGCTGCAAAACTATTATCATCATTAAAAGGGATATGAAACCCAAAAATTTTCTTTCATGATTCAGATAGAACATTCAATTTAAAAAAAAAATGTTCTAATTTACTTGTATTGGCAAATTTTCTTTGTTTTCATGTTATCTTTTGTTGAAAAGCAAGGACATATGCTTAGGAGTGGGCCCATTCTGGAGTACTATATAGCAGCAGTTTTGCAAGAATGTTTTCCATTTGTAAGAGCACTAGATGGTAGCACTATTTCCTGTCATGTAGTGCTCTAGATGTCTACCTTGGTATCTCTTCAACACACAATTGTAGTGACTTTTATTATACCACTAAATTCAGAAATGTTTTAAAAGAAGACATTTAGGTCAACAACTCATCAGATGACATTTGGGAACAGAAAATGAGGAGAAAACTGGAAACAGAAAATCAAATTAGAATACGTAGGTATAAGTGGAAATGCAGAGTAATCTTGCTAAAGGCAACCCTGAAAAATTACTATTAAAACACAAATAAAAAAGGTCTAGAAATTACCTTTAAGTACAAATTTACATAGGCAGGCTTCAAACTCTTTAGTGGCTAATATAAAAAGACATTCTCAGAATCCAGGCAATTGTGGTTGGAAGTTATAAAAACCTAATAAAATGATGTCTCATAATGTTCATTCAAATATTCCTTCTTAGCTGATAAATATAATAAAAAGATAATTAATTTCTAATTTTTTTTTAAAAAATCCCTTTCTTTGTTGATCCTTGGGGCAATCATAGCAGGATGTCCAAAATTGCCCTAAAGTACAGACGTAAATCTATCCAATTCTGCTTGATGAGCTTTCATTCCAAAGGTTGCATTTTCTAAGGCAAGAAAGTCAAACTAAAATTGTTTTTGAAGCTATAAATATTATTTTTTTTGCTTAATTTGTAATTCTGTGTTAATGTAGTTGTTAATCTTTCTGTTGCTGATATAATGTGGTATATACGGTACTTAGTAAAATGTACTTTTACACTTTTCTTCGGCCCAACATTTACTTTAGCTTGCTGTATTTTGTTTTTATATGTCCTCTAAGGGTTAGTGTGGGGTATTTGTTAAACCTCAAAAGCGGCATTTAAGGCTCCCGCATGCTATCTCCACTAGAAGTAAGCTTTTTGCGTGTGTCAGGTAGCGATCGTATTACAAGTTGCGGGCTAACTCGATGTGCGCAATAAAACAAACTTAGAATATTGCGAACATGTTAACATAATCCCCCATAGAAGTCAACAGAGCAAAAAAGTGGAAAAAAATCCAACACCCTACTCAAGTGCAAACCCCATCACATATTCTCAAGTGTGCCAGCCTGACATGAAAATATTAATATATCACATTCCAATGTTTTTCACATAGCAGAATATAATCTATTTATTCATACGTGCTCATTATTGTGCTCATACGTTTACATACCCTGGCAGAACTTATGATTTCTTGGTCATTTTTCAGAGAATATGAATAATAACACAAAAAAAATGTCTTTCACTCATGGTTAGTGTTTGGTTAAAGTCATTTATTATCAATCAATTGTGTTTACTCTTTTTAAATCATAATGACAACAGAAACTACCCAAAAGACCCTGATCAAAAGTTTACATACCCTGGTGATTTTGGCCTGATAACATGGACACAAGTTGACACAAAGAGGTTTGAATGGCTATTAAAGGTAACTATCCTCACCTGTGATCGGTTTTCTTGTAATTAGTGTGTGTGTATAAAAGGTCAATGAGTTTCTGGACTCCTGACAGACCCTTGCATCTTTCATCCAGTGCTGCACTGACAATTCTGGATTCTGAGTCATGGGGAAAGCAAAAGAATTGTCAAAGGATCCGTGGGAAAAAGTAGTTGAACTGTATAAAACAGGAAAGGGATATAAAAAGATATCCAAGGAATTGAGAATGCAAATCAGCAGTGTTCAAACTCTAATCAAGAAGTGGAAAATGAGGGGTTCTGTTGAAACCAAACCACGGTCAGGTAGACCAACTAAAATGTGTGAGCTACAAAGGCAGTGGAAATTTGGTCAGAAATGATGGCAAGATGAATGCAGTATGTTATCAAACAGAACCCCTCATTTTCCCCTTCTTGATTAGAGTTTGAACACTGCTGATTTGCATTCTCAATTCCTTGGATATTTTTTATTATCCCTTTCCTGTTTTAAACAGTTCAACTACCTTTTCCCGCAGATCCTTTGACAATTCTTTTGCTTTCCCCATGAGTCAGAATCCAGAAACGTCAGTGCAGCATTGGATGAAAGATGCAAGGGTCTGTCAGGAGTCTAGAAACTCAATGACCTTTTATACACACACACTAATTAAAAGCAAACAGATCACAGGTGAGGATGGTTACCTTTAATAGCCATTCAGACTCCTTTGTGTCAACTTGTGTGCATGTTATCAAGCCAAAATCACCAGGGTATGTAAACTTTTGATCAGGGTCATTTGGGTAGTTTCTGTTGTCATTATGATTTAAAAAGAGTAAACACAGTTGATTGATAATAAATGGCTTCAGTCAAACACTAACCATGAGTGAAAGAAAAGTTTTTGTGTTATCATTCATATTCTCTGAAAAATGACCAATAGATCATGAATTCTGCCAGGGTATGTAAACTTATGAGCACAACTATATATATATATATATATATATATATATATATATATATATATATATATATATTTCTATTTAAAAATACATAGAACATATTCTGCTGTGTGCAGAACATTGAAATGTGTATTTTTTCACAGTAAATACACAATATAACACTTTATTAAATATTAATATTGCATAAATATGTTTTTACATGTTTTCATTTACTTAAAGGGACACAAGTCAAAATAAACTTTTATGATTCATAAAGAGCATGCAGTTTTAAGACACTTTCAATGTACTTCCATTATTAAATTTTGCACAGTCTTTTTATATTTACACTTTCTGGGGAACAAGATCCTATTGAGCATGTGCACATATGTATACTAGTCTGTGATTGGCTGATGTCTGTCACATGATACAGGGGGCTGGAAAATGGGAGAAAACATTAAATCTGTCAGAAAAAAATCTTATGCTTTAATTCAGAGTGTTATTGCATTGTCTTTTCATTATGTACTTGTTAATTATGGAATTCTGCATTGAGTGGTCCTTTAACTGCAAAGAAATCCAATCGATATATATATATATATATATATATATTTATTTATGTTTTTATATGTGCATATAGGTCTGTAAATACATATATACACATATAAATACATTTATTTAGACATGTATATGAATGTTTCTCTATGTTAAAGCCCTTTGCTGCCTTTTTTTCTAACACCTGAGACATCATATCTTTGAGTCCTTATAACTTTTTTCTGCAATATTTTTTTTAAATACTACTAATAATAATATTTATTAGATGGTGTTATTATGAGTGTAACTGTATTATGTAATATTAGTAATGTGTTTTGTGACACTTTTTTGTTTTGCGAAACAGTTAACCAGAGCTGTGAGGACGCAATAATCATTCTAGCGTAAATCACGATTGCAATCACATGTTCGCATTTACTTTCAACTTGTAATACAAACGCTATATCCAATGATTGCAAACAGCCATGATAAACCCAAAATGGCTTGCGTGTAACTGTGTTACACTCTGCTGAAAATGAAATCAAACATATACTGTATCGGCAGCCAGTTGCTTTTCAGACGCAAAATAATATTTTCTGTTAATCTTTTAAGATAGACACTTAATACACAATTGGTCTCTTTAGACATCATCCTGAAAATCTTTGCTGAAGAATGTAGTGGATAAATTGTTTATCAGTATTGTTTGTCTATCACTCAGGGTTAACACATTGTGGTAGATTTATTATACTCTGAGTTTTGTCTAAACAAAAACAGCTGGTTTACAGCTAAAGACTGCTGACCAATTGCTTGTAATTGATCTTGCAAAATGGGGTCTGTGGGAGCAATGCTGGCTGCCACACATAATAGTAACAGTCATAGAATAAGCCAGCGGAAAGCACATTTTAACACTTCCCACTTTCTTTAAAAAAATAGCCATCAATGTAGATGAAATTAAAAATCCTGCATTTTGTAAATATTGGTAAACCTATTAAATAGGTATTAATTACTCAGCTTCTCTAAGACATAGTTATTACTTTCAGTGATGAGAAATCTGTAGGCCTGCAATATTAGATACAATGCCCACATCAAAACGAATAGACAAACCAATTTATTAAATATCTTTTAAACACTCTCTAGCTCTACAATGTCCACCTCTCTTACATCCTATCAATGAAGCATCAATTACTTCAGCAATGAGACCTGGAACATAAAATATTGTATGCTGGACATAAAACTTTGCATAAATACATCTTCAGATTAAATATGTTATCCACATTTACTGCAGAAAATATAACAACCATGCATGATATGATGAGCTCTAATTTGTAAGAGCATGTCATTTTTATATTGCAGACCCTAGCTAACTGTGGGCCCTATTACATATGCGGCGTTGCCCACAAAAGCAGGCGACGCCGTTTTTTTATGCAATTTTGTTATTACATATACGGCGTAGCATACAAGTTTTGCGCGTATATTTCACCCGTCACCCACAATTTTTACTCCCATAAGCTAACATGGGACCGCGTCGCAAATCGGTATCCAATATTCAGCGCAAGGACTTACGTGGAGAAAATGGAGAAATCTTACTCCATTTTCATTTCGCCATACTAAGGCAGCCGCAGCAGACCTTGCGCTGAGTATGAGAGCACAGTAACTCTCGAAACTGCCCGCAAAAATAAACTAACACCTAACGCATGCGCAATATCTATCTACCTGTCAACCGCAATCCCCCACCGCAATAACTAATAAAGTATATTAACCCCTATATCTGCCATCAAACCCACACCGCGACTACAAATAAAGTGTTATCCCCTATATCTGCTAACCCCAACATTGCACACTACCTAATAAAACTATTAACCCCTAATCTGCCATTAACCCACAATGCAAACTACCTATTAAAGTATTAACCCCTAAACCGCCAATGCCCACAACGCAACCTACCAATCAAATTATTAAACCCTAAACCGCCAAAGCCCACAACGCAAATAAATAATTAAATTACTAAACCCCCTAACCTAACACCCCCTAAATGAACCCAAATTACCTAAATTACAAAATACTAAAGTTACCATAAAAATAAAAAAAACTAACACTACTTTAAAAATAAAAAATAAACTAAGTATAAATTAAAGGGACAGTCTAGTCAAAATTAAAATTCTGGTGTAGACTGTCCCTTTAAACTACAATTACATAAAATAAAAAAAATCTAATATTACAGAAAAAAAAAAAAAAGCTATCAATTTTTTTTTTTACCTAATCCTGATAAAAATCCCCCCAAAATAAAAACACCCCCTACTCTAAGAATAAACTACCAGTAGCCCTTAAAAGTGCATTTTGCTGGGCATTGCCCCAAGATAATCAGCTCTTTTACATTAAAAATACACAAAGTCCCCCCTAACAGTAAAACCCCCCACCCACCAAACCCCCCAAAATAAAAAACCTAACACTAAAAAACCTAAACTACCCATTGCCCTGAAAAGGGCATTTGTTAGGCATTGCCCTTAAAAGGGCATTTAGCTCTTTTACAAAATGCCCACCTTAATTCAAATAAATATTCCCCCTCCCCCCCCCCCCAAAAAAAATATAAGTCTAACCCCCAGGTTGGTACTCACCATTCCTGAAGTTCGGCGGAGAAGGTCCTGTCCAATGCGGTGAAGTCTTCTTCCAAGCGGCAACCTCTTCTTTCTTCTTCCAGAAACAATCAGGCACAGAGCGGAGGGCGGAGCTGAAGACCGATGACCGCAAAGCTGAAGACCCTGGAACTGAAGACCTGTGACCCTGGAACTGAAGACCGGCGACCGTGGAGCCATGGAGCGTGGGGGATCCTCTTCGTATGATCGCCGCCGTACACTGGGTAGTGAATTCAAGGGACACAATTATAAATGGTGTCCCTTGAATTCCTATTGGCTGATTTGATTCTTCAAATTCAAATCAGCCAATAGGATGAGAGCTACTCAAATCTTATTGGCTGTTCAAATCAGCCAATAGGATGAGAGCTACTGAAATTCTTTTGGCTATTCAAATCAGCCAATAGAATTTCAGTATGTTTTTTTATTTTGGGGGGCTTTTTTATTTTCACAGGGATTAGGTATAATTTTTTAAAATTTGATAATTTTGTTTTTTATTTTCTGTAATCTTAGATTTTTTTTATTTTATGTAATTATAGATTAAAGGGACAGTCTACACGGGAATTTAAATTTTGACTAGACTGTCCCTTTAATTTATGTTTATTTTTTTATTTAGTAGTGTTAGATTTTTTTTATTTGAATAGTTAGTAACTTTAGTATTTTGTAATTTGGGTTAATTTAGAGGGTATTCGATTAGGGGGTGTTAGGTTAGGGGTCTTAGTAATTTAATTATTTGCGTTGTGGGCTTTGGCGATTTAGGGGTTAATACTTTGATAGGTTTATTGGGTTGTGGGCTTTGGCGGTTTAGGGGTTAATACTTTAATTGGTTTATTGCGGTGTGGGTTTGATGGCAGATTTAGTGGTTAATAGTTTAATTAGGCTTATTGCGTTGTGGGGGGGGTGTCAGTTTAGGGGTTAATAATTTTATTAGTTCCATTGTGGGTTTGATGGCGAATATAGGGGTTTTATGTGTCGGGCTTATTTTTGGGAGGCGTGTTAGACTTTTACTGGAGATTTGATATTTTTTTTACTTTTCTTAGGCGCCGGCAGTATCTAAAGTGCTGTAAGTCACTGGCGATTCCAGAAATTTTAATTTACGCTCATTTCTGTACATCACTAGTTTATCCGACTTACGGCACTTTATAAACTGCCAGCGCTGTATATGTAATAGCCCGATGTGCGAGGTGAAATTAGGAGCTGCAGGTTGCAGCACTTGCGCTGAATCCTGCGCCGTATATGTAATCTCACCCTGTGTGTTTAACCTCCACAAAGGGATTAAACACATAAGTAAAATCATGCTCAAGAATCACAAGCATTCTCTGTCCCTTGAGTTACAATTAGAATTACAGCATGCGATTTCTGCACTGGAATGGCCCTTTAATTAGGTATTATTTGTACTTATGTATTGCATTCTTTAAATAATGTAATATTGTTCAGTGTTTCTCCATTACTATATTCAGCCCTTTTAGACTAAAATATGTCGTACATGATAAAAAACATTTTAATACTAAAACCCAAATTGTTTTGATACTACAACTTCTACAGCCTTTCATACACTTTACTTGCTCAGAGTGACAGCAGTATGCAGCCCTTGCAGACATGATTATTCAACTTCCATCTATTTTTAATACCTAGAAGCTTGATGACCCTTCACGGCACAAGAAACAGCATTGCTGACAGGGAGAGCATCAGTTATATTTTTGCATCTAATTTTGGAGCATTTTCCTAAAGGCATGATAGTCTACTTCACAAGCCAAAGCACCGCATGTGCTAAAGTAAATCATTTAAAAGGGCTAAGTAAAATATAACCAACACTGCTTTTTTTAGCAGATACATTTTTCAAATCTACTCTGGTTAATGTTTCTGGGGACTGAATCAGAAATTAAAAGGTGCCCACAACTGGATTTATATTTTAGTCTAGTTTTATCTCTTCGTCCCAATAAATACATCAAACTTCTGCTAAATGTCTATACTAATGCAAATAAACACTTTTATATTTGTTAAAGAAGAATCATAAAATAATCAAGGGAATTATTGATTTGAGAATAGTGATGTCCCGAATAGTTCGCCGGCGAATAGTTCCCGGCGAACATAGCTTGTTCGAGTTTGCCGCGGCGGGCGAACATATCCGATGTTTGGTCCGCCCCCTATTCGTCATCATTGAGTAAATTTTGACCCTGTACCTCACAGTCAGCAGACACATTCCAGCCAATCAGCAGCAGACCCTCCCTCCCAGACCCTCCCACCTCCTGGACAGCAACCATTTTAGATTCATTCGGAAGCTGCATTCTTAGTGAGAGGAGGGACAGTGTAGCTGCTGCTGATTTAATAGGGAAATCGATAGCTAGGCTAGTGTATTCAGTGTCCACTACAGTCTTGAAGGACTCATCTGATCTCTGCTGTAAGGACAGCACCCCAAAAAGCCCTTTCTAGGGCTAGAACATCAGTCTGCTGTTTTTTTTTTCCTGTGTAATCTAATTGCAGTTGCCTGCCTGCCTGCCAGCGTGTGTGTCAGGCTCACAGCGTATACTGTGCCACTTGCCCAGTGCCACCACTCATATCTGGTGTAACAGTAGTGTACATTTAAAAAAAACAACACTTTTTTTACTGTGAAATAATAGCAGTCAGTGGAGAGGGGCGGGATCGTGGGTGGGGATGTCCGGAGGCGCGGTGGTGTAAAATAAAAAAAAAAAAAAAGGAATAAAAATATTTTAAAAAAAAAATGATCAGGCAGGTGGTGGGGGTTGGTCTGTGTGTGTGGGGGGGGGAAGCTACACTACAGGAAAAAAATAAAAAAATAAAAACAGAAAAAACTACTTTTTTTGCAAACTGGGTACTGGCAGACAGCTGCCAGTACCCAAGATGGCCGCCAATAAGGCAGACGGGGAGGGTTAGAGAGCTGTTTTGGGGGGGATCAGGGAGGTTGGGGGCTAAGGGGAGATGCTACACCAAAGCATATGTAAATATGCTAAAAAAATTAAAAACCTTTTATTTTAGTACTGGCAGACTTTCTGCCAGTACTTAAGATGGTGGGGACAATTGTGGGGTGGGGAAGGGAGATGTTTTGGGAGGGATCAGGGGGTCTGATATGTCAGGTGGGAGGCTGATCTCTACACTAAAGCTAAAATTAACCTTGCAAGCTCCCTAGAAACTACCTAATTAACCCCTTCACTGCTAGCCATAATACACGTGTGATGCGCAGCAGCATTTAGAGGCCTTCTAATTACCAGAAAGCAACGCCAAAGTCATATATGTCTGCTATTTCTGAACAAAGGGGATCCCAGGGAAGCATTTACAACCATTTGTGAGAAACCTAAAATTGCGAAAAAAAATTAAGTTTTTTTTACATTTGATCTCATTTGGCGGTGAAATGGTGGCATTAAATATACCAAAATGGGCCTAGATCATTTATTTGGGTTGTCTACTAAACTACACTTAATTAAGATAAAATTAACTCTACAGGCTCCCTACATGCTCCCTAATTAACCCCTTCACTGCTGGGCATAAAACACGTGTGGTGCACAGTGGCATTTAGCAGCCTTCTAATTACCAAAAAGCAACGCCAAAGCCATATAAGTCTGCTATTTCTGAACAAAGGGGATCCCAGAGAAGCATTTACAACCATTTATGCCATAATTGCATGTTTGTAAATAATTTTTTCTGTGAGAAACCTAAAGTTTGTGAAAAAGTGAACAATTTTTTTTTATTTGATCGCATTTGGCGGTGAAATGGTGGCATGAAACATACCAAAATGGGCCTAGATCAATACTTTGGGATGTCTTCTAAAAAAATATATATATATACATGTCAAGGGATATTCAGGTATTCCTGACAGATATCAGGGTTCCAATGTAACTAGCGTTCATTTTGAAAAAAAGTGGTTTTGAAATAGCAAAGTGCTTCTTGTATTTATTTCCCTATAACTTGCAAAAAAAGCAAAGAACATGTTAACATTGGGTATTTCTAAACTCAGGACAAAATTTAGAAACTATTTAGCATGGTTGTTTTTTGGTGGTTGTAGATGTGTAACAGATTTTGGGGGTCAAAGTTAGAAAAAGTGTGGTTTTTTTTCCATTTTTTCCTCATATTTTATAATATTTTTAATAATAAATTATAAGATATGATGAAAATAATGGTATCTTTAGAAAGTCCATTTAGTGGCGAGAAAAACGGTATATAATATGTGTGGGTACAGTAAATGAGTAAGAGGAAAATTACAGCTAAACACAAACACGGCAAAATGTAAAAATAGCCCTGGTCCTTAAGGGAAAGAAATTGAAAAATGGCCTTGGTCCTTAAGGGGTTAAAACAAAACTAGAAATTTGACTGTGAAATAACAGCAGTCAGTTTCCTTCACACGTGTGCGTTTCAGGGCCTGCCAGGGCACAGTGTCACACCAGTGCAACTCATATCTGGTGTAACAGTAGTGTACATTTAAAAAAAAAAAAATACAATTTTGACTGTAATAGATTGAATAGCAGTTAGTTGTCTGCAATCGTGTGTGTCAGGCCTACAGCGTCTACTCTGCCAACTTCTGCCAGTGCACAGTGCCACTCATATCTGTTGTCTCAGCAGCTTGCACGCATAGTACCACTAATCCAAAAAAAAAATGACAGACAGAGGCAGGCCACCCCGCAGGGGCTGTCGTGGTTGTGGTGCTGTGATTCCCTTTGGCCCTAGAATAAAGCCCAGTGTTCAGAGGCCACGTACCCTGAACTTGAAAAGTTCTGAGGACATAGTTGACTGGCTAACACAGGACACCCAATCTTCTACAGCTTCCGCTCGGAACCTTGATGTACCATCCTCCTCCAGCTTAGCTTCGGGCACCTCTCAAGTTACCACTCGCCCGCCACCACCAACATTAGCACTACAGCCACTTCACTTGATCTGTCAGAGGAGTTATTTACACATCAGTTGGAAGAAATGAGTGATGCGCAACCATTATTGCCAGAGGATGTAGATAACAGGGATATGTCTCAGTCAGGCAGCATTACACACATGGACGTACGGTGTGATGATGATGATGATGTACCCGCTGCAGGAGTTTGGTCTGTCACTGTGAAGCGGGCGTAACCCTTACACTACCTGATCGATACAACATCATACCTGATGTTTTAAAGCACGTTATTCCAAACAATTTAGGAATGTTAGGTGATTTATGCCCTTTATGGATTAAAACCAGACTCTGCATCAACTATGTAATTTTCCATGGGAGTTTTGCCATGGATCCCCCTCCGGCATGCCACAGTCCAGGTGTTAGTCCCCTTGAAACAACTTTTCCATCACTATTGTGGCCAGAAAGAGTCCCTGTGGGTTTTAAAATTCGCCTGCCTATTGAAGACCATGGTGGTTCGCCTGTTTGCGAACATTTGCTGAAGATCGCGAACGGAAAATTTTATGTTCGCGACATCACTATTTGAGAAATCTGAACACTGATTTCTTGATATAAATGTTCCCTGTTTTGACCTTTAAGGGATACTTAACCCACATGTTTTTCTTTCATGATTCAGATAGTGCATGCAATTTTAAGCAACTTTGTAATTTACTCCTTTTAAACATTTTTCTTTGTTATTTTCCTATCTTTATTTGAAAACGCAGGAATGTAAGTTTAGGAACTGGCCTATTTTTGGTTCAGCACCTGGGTAGAGCTTGCTGATTGGTTTGTTATATTTAACCACCAATCAGCAAGCGCCACCCAGGTGCTGAACCAAAAATAGGCTGGCTCTTAAGCTGATATCCCTGCTTTTTTCAAATAAAGATAGCAAGAGAATGAAGGCAAATTGATAATAAGAGTAAATTAGAAATTTGCTTAAAATTGCATGCTCTTTCCGAATCATGAAATAAAAATGGGGTTTAGTATACCTTTAATAGATGTACATAATAAAATAAATTGTACCTTATGCAGATCAAATGATACACCAGATATTACTTGATCCAATGAATAGAATACTCACAAATGTAAAAGCACTCCCTTGTGCTAATAGATGCAGACTGTGTTATCACAGTGTTCCAGCTCAATGACAGACCAGCCACAGCATCTCCACCACTACAATTCAAAGTTTTTGTATGGACAATTTGCAGGACTACTTACTCCAAATAATATATAAATAGTTTGATTAAAAAGAGTGAAAAGGGGGATACAATTTAACACCCCTTCAATCAAACACTGTAATATGAATTAACACTAAAATTGTCATAGCCATGTTATATTAGATGGTTGCATAGAGTATGTATTCACATTTTTTAGGTAACATTTGTAATTATAGTATTGTTCGTTACAATGGGTTTGCACTTATGGCTAATTGATGTTAGTTATTATAATAACCATTTTTTAGATAGATTTGTTTGTATTAAAGGGACATTAAACACTTTGAGATGGTAATATAAAATGATAAATTGTATATAATAAAACAACTCTGCAATATACTTTCATTATTTATTTTGTCCTTTGCCTGTAATTCCATTCTGAAATTGTGAGCTTTTTAGTTCCTGTTAGAAATGGAAGTGCAGAACACTGTTAAATCCAGCACAACCATTGGCTGCACACTCTAGTGACCTTTTTATAACTGACCCTAATTGGCCACAGCAGAGAAGGTAACACAAGTTACAACATGGCAGCTCCCAGTGTTTTATAGGCACTAAAACTTTACACTTATTTTGTCACTTTTTAAACAACTAATGAAACTTTAAAAAATACATCTACATGTTAGTCATGGACTAATCTTTCTTTGAATGCATCATTCTATCTAGCATGTATTTAGTGTTTAATGTCCCTTTAAGGACAATGTCACACAAAAGGTGAGAGCCTGCCCCAGTGTGAGTGGTCAGGAGTGATGCTTGGAGGCAGCGTGATTTTGTGTGTGCTTTGCAAGTTAGTTAGCAGCATTTGGCGTTCGTGGAGTGTTGTGTCCCACTCACCATTCCCCTTAGGTTTTATCATGTTGCTACATTTGATATTTGAATTATGCGGTAACTGTTTGGCAAGGCATTCATTGTTTTGGATTTGTGCCTTTTTAGATATAGGATGTTTCAAGCAGTATTTTTGATTGGCCATGTGATTACCAAAGGCTCTATCATAATGATTGGTATAGAGGTATAAATCATTCTAGTTACACTGATCAGTGGGAAATGTGGAACACGTGCATCAGTGTGTGGGAAGGAGACAGATTTGTGAAACATGCATTTCGATTGGTTCAGAATACTCTAATATTGACCCAGTTTATAAGAGAAAACTATGCCTGATGAATTTGCAAGTTTGCAGAGAAATGTGTTGCAGAGTTTGATTGAAGGGATGCTGCTGAATTCTGTCCCCCACTGTAGTTTAATCCCACATGATACCCTGTGGAAACTCACCATCATGAAAGAAATTAATCTATCAAGTGTTTTTTTAACTAATTTTAATAAAACTATTTTATAAATTAGTCAATAGCCCAGCTACTTCTCCATAGCAAGAGCCTGGACATTAAAAACAACTACCCTAACAATTGCTCTGATAAGGACATTTGGTAGGGCAGTGACCTAAAGTAGGCTTTTTTTGGGAGATGGGGGTTACTTTGGTTTTAGAATAGGGATATTTGTGCCAAGTAAAAACGCTTAATCATTTTAGGGCAATGCACTACAAAATGCCCTTTTCAGGGCAATTGTCAGAGTAGGTTTTAGTGTTAGTATAGGCATTTTTATTTTTTAGTGGGCTTATCTTTAAGGGGACTTTAGTTTTAGGATAGGCATAACTGGATTTTTTTTTTTTTTTTTTTTTGCTAGTGCTTTGTTCTTTTTGGTAATGTGTGTTTTTATTTGATGTAAATTAAGTGTTTGTTATTTTGAATAACTTAGTGGGTGTTAGGTTAGCGATCTTGGGGTGGTTAGCTCTTAGGTAGTTAATTAGTGTATTGCTAGTTTGATTGAGGGAACTTTGGCAGTTTAGGGATTAATAAGTTATGGGGTTTGCATATAGGGGGTTGTGATGGTTTAGGGGTTAATAGGTTAGAAGGTGTTTGCAAGGGGGGTTATGGTGGTATAAGTGTTAAGCAGTGTAGTGGTAGTTTGTAATGGGGGTTATGGCAATAACAACATTTATGCTTACCTGATCATTTTTTTGTGAAACATTTTAGGGCAATGCACTACAAAATGCCCTTTTCAGGGCAATTGTCAGAGTAGGTTTTAGTGTTAGTATAGGCATTTTTATTTTTTAGTGGGCTTATCTTTAAGGGGACTTTAGTTTTAGGATAGGCATAACTGGATTTTTTTTGTTTGTTTTTTTGCTAGTGCTTTGTTCTTTTTGGTAATGTGTGTTTTTATTTGATGTAAATTAAGTGTTTGTTATTTTGAATAACTTAGTGGGTGTTAGGTTAGCGATCTTGGGGTGGTTAGCTCTTAGGTAGTTAAGTAGTGTATTGCTAGTTTGATTGAGGGAACTTTGGCAGTTTAGGGATTAATAAGTTATGGGGTTTGCATATAGGGGGTTGTGATGGTTTAGGGGTTAATAGGTTAGAAGGTGTTTGCAAGGGGGGTTATGGTGGTATAAGTGTTAAGCAGTGTAGTGGTAGTTTGTAATGGGGGTTATGGCAATAACAACATTTATGCTTACCTGATCATTTTTTTGTGAAACATTTTAGGGCAATGCACTACAAAATGCCCTTTTCAGGGCAATTGTCAGAGTAGGTTTTAGTGTTAGTATAGGCATTTTTATTTTTTAGTGGGCTTATCTTTAAGGGGACTTTAGTTTTAGGATAGGCATAACTGGATTTTTTTTGTTTGTTTTTTTGCTAGTGCTTTGTTCTTTTTGGTAATGTGTGTTTTTATTTGATGTAAATTAAGTGTTTGTTATTTTGAATAACTTAGTGGGTGTTAGGTTAGCGATCTTGGGGTGGTTAGCTCTTAGGTAGTTAAGTAGTGTATTGCTAGTTTGATTGAGGGAACTTTGGCAGTTTAGGGATTAATAAGTTATGGGGTTTGCATATAGGGGGTTGTGATGGTTTAGGGGTTAATAGGTTAGAAGGTGTTTGCAAGGGGGGTTATGGTGGTATAAGTGTTAAGCAGTGTAGTGGTAGTTTGTAATGGGGGTTATGGCAATAACAACATTTATGCTTACCTGATCATTTTTTTTTCTTTCCAGACATGGAGAGTCCACAACGTCATTCCAGTTACTAGTGGGATATTCACTCCTGGCCAGCAGGAGGAGGCAAAGAGCACCACAGCAAAGCTAAGTGTCACTTCCCTTACCCATAACCCCCAGTAATTCAGCTGAAGGGAAATGGAAAAAGAAGATAACACAAAGGTGTAGAGGTGCCTGAGCTTTAGTAAATAATTACTGTCTAATCTAAAGGAAGGGGCCGTGGAAAGAAAGAAATTTATCATGTAAAGAAAGAAAGAAATTTATCAGGTAAGCATAAATTTTGTTTCCTAAGACACGGAGAGTCCACAACATCATTCCAATTACTAGTGGGAAGCAATACCCAAGCTAGAGGACACGAAATGAACAGGGAGGGAGAATAAGACAGGCAGACCTAAACAGAAGGCACCACCACTTGAAGAACCTTTCTCCCAAAGGAAGTCTCAGCCGAGGCAAAAGTATCAAATTTGGAAAATTTGGAAAAAAGTATGCAGAGAGGACCAAGTTGCAGCCTTGCAAATCTGTTCCACAGAAGCTTCATTTTTGAAAGCCCAAGAAGAGGAGAGAGCCCTAGTGAAATGAGCTGTAAGTCTCTCAGGAGGCTGCTGTCCAGCAGTCTCATAAGCAAAATGAATCATACTTCTCAACCAGAGGAAAAGAGAAGTAGAAGTAGCCTTTTGACCCTTACACTTTCCAGAGAAACAAACAAACAGGGCAGAAGACTGGCGAAAATCCTTAGTAGTCTTTTTTCTTAGGATTTTAGAGCTCACATCATATCCAAGCTGTGCAACAGACGTTCCTTATGAGAGGAAGGATTAGGACAGAGATAAGGGACAACAATTCCCTGATTAATATTCCTATTCGAAAGCACCTAAGGGAGAAACCCCAATTTAGTACGAAGGACCGCTTTATCCGCATGAAAAATAAGGTAACACAAATCGCACTGCAAAGCCGAGAGTTTAGAAACTCTCAGAGCAGAAGAAATAGTAATAAGAAACAAAACCTTCCAAGATAACAGCTTAATATCTATGGAATGCATTGGCTCAAATGGGGTCTGCTGCAAAACTCTAAGAACTAGGTTAAGGCTCCAAGGAGGAGCAACAGGTTTAAACACAGGCCTTATTCTAACCAGGGCCTGACAAAAAGATTGAACATTTTGGCACATCCTCCAGACGCTTATGTAATAGAATCTGATCTTTCAGAGAACTGACTGACAACCCTTTCTCCAGACCATCCTAGAGAAAAGACAAAATTCTAGGAATCCTGACTCTACTCCAAGA
Source organism: Bombina bombina (assembly GCF_027579735.1). Classification (NCBI taxonomy): domain Eukaryota; kingdom Metazoa; phylum Chordata; class Amphibia; order Anura; family Bombinatoridae; genus Bombina; species Bombina bombina. The sequence goes on along the minus strand of NC_069504.1, from coordinate 552,852,914 downwards.
GTAACCCTTTGATTTACACCAATAGAGGTATTTACACCATACCTTATGGTAAATCTTACAAGTAACAGGCTTGCGAGCCTGAATCATAGTATCAATGATTGACTCCGAAAACCCAGGCTTAGACAAAACTAAGAGTTCAATCTCCATGCAGTCAGCTTCAGAGAAACAAGATTTGTATGGAGGAAAGGACCCTGAGTTAGGTCCTTCCTCATAGGTAACCTCCAAGGAGTAAGACATGACATCCTCACCAGGTCTGCAAACCAGATCCTGCGAGGCCATGCAGGAGCTATCAGAATTACAGATGCTCTCTCCTGTTTGATATGAGCAATGACTTGTGGAAGGAGAGCAGACAGAGGAAACAGGTATGCTAGACGGAAATCCCAAGGAACCGCCAAAGCATCTATCAGGGTGGCCTGAGGATCTCTTGACCTTGAACCATACCTTGGAAGCTTGGCATTCTGACGAGATGCCATCAGATCAACTCTGGCACCCCCCACTTGAAGGCTAACATGGAGAACACTTCTGGATGGACAGCCCACTCCCCGGGCTTCTGCTCACTTTAGAATGCGAGTCACCTCCTTCATAGCCAAGGAACTCTGAGTTCCTCCCTGGTGGTTGATGTAAGCCACTGAGGTGATGTTGTCTGACTGAAACCTGATAAACTGGGCTAAGGACAACTGAGGCTAAGCCATCAGGACATTGAAGATCGCTCTCAACTCCAAGATGTTTATTGGGAGAGAAGACTCCTCCTGAGTCCATACGTCCTGCACCTTTAATGAGTCCCAGACTGCTCCCCAGCCCAGCAGGCTGGTATCCATGGTCACAATCACCCAGGAGGGTCTCCGGAAGCATGTGCCCTGAGACAGATGATCCTGAGAAATCCACCATGATAGAGTCTCTTGTCAAATGGTCTAGATCTATCCTCTGAAACAGATCCAAATGACCTCCATTCCATTGTCTGAGCATGCATAATTGCAGAGCTCTCAAATGGAATTGAGCAAAGGGATGATGTTCATGGAAGCGACCATCAGACCAATTACCTCCATATATTGAGCTACTGATGGCAGAACAGTAGATTGAAGAAAGAGGCAAGAAGTGAGAAGGTTGGATCTTCTGACCTCCATCAGAAAAATCTTCATAGATAGGGACACAATGATGTTCCCTAAGAAAACCACCCCTGTAGTTGGAACAAGGGAACTCTGTTCAAGAATCACTTTCCATCCGTGGGAATGTAGAAAAGACAACAAGATCTCTGTATGAGAGTTTGCTTGTTGAAAAGATGGCACCTGAACCAATATGTCATCCAGGTAAGGAGTCACTGCAATTCCCTGGGACCCGACAACTGCCAAGAGAGCCCCTAAAACATTTGAGAAGATTCTGTGAGCTGTGGCAAGGCCAAACGGAAGAGCAACAAACTGAAAGTGCATGTCTAGAAAAGCAAATCTCAGAAACTGGTGATTATCCCTGTGTATGGGAACATGAAGATATGAATCCTTCAGGTCTATGGTCATGAACTGACCCTCTTGGACCAAAAGGAGAATAGAAAGAATGGTTTCCGTTTTGAAGGACGGCATCCTGAGAAATGTTCTGAGGTCTAAAATGGGACGAAAGGTTCCCTCTTTTTTGGGAACCACAAACAGATTTGAATAAAATCCTAGACCCTGTTCCATTAGTGGAACTGTAACAATTACTCCCAGGGAGAAAAGGTCCTGAACGCAGTTCAAGAATGCCTCTATTTTTACCTGGTCTGCAGATAATCTTGAAAGGAGAAATCTGCCTGCCCCTGGGAGGAAAAGTCTTGAAGTCTATTTTGTAACCCAAGGGTTTGGGACATCGCGTATCCAAGCTTGTTGAAACAAGGAAAGTTTGTCCCCCACTTGATCCAGTACCAGATCGGGGGCGGACCCTTCATGCTGACTTAGTCTCAGATGATGGCTTCTTTGATTGTTTCCCCTTATTCCAAGAATGATTGGGTCTCCAAGATAACTTGGAATGCTCCGACTTGGAAGAGTCAGACTTCAGACCTTTGAAGTTACGAAAGGAGAGAAAATTAGAATTTTGACGCCCCTTTGGTGTATTCTTCTTGTCTTGTGGTAGAAAGGACCCCTTTCCACCCGTAATTTCAGAAATGATCTCTGCCAGATCAGGACCAAACATTACCTTGTAAGGTAGCAACAGAAGCTTGGACTTGGAGGTAACATCAGCTGACCAAGATTTTAGCCACAAAGCCCTGTGGGCTAGAAAAATTAAGCCAGACATCTTGGCTCGCAGTCTAATGACTTGCATGTTCGCATCAGAAATAAAGGAATTGACTAGTTTGAGGGCCTTAATCCTATCTTAGATCTCTTCCAATAGAGTTTCCTCTAAAACCAACTCTCACAAAGCATTACACTAATTAGATGCTGCACTTGCCACTGTTGCAATACAGATGGCAGGTTGCCATTGTAGACCCTGATGAACATACATTTTCTTTAAATAAGCCTCCAGCTTTTTGTCCATGAGATCCTTAAAGGAACAGCTATCCTCAATAGGAATCGTGGTTCTCTTAGTCAGAGTAGAAATAGCCCCTTCTACCTTAGGCACTGTGCGCCATGAGTCTCAAATGGAGTCAGCAACAGGAAACATCTTTTTAAAAATGGGAGATGGGGAGAAAGATATCACTGGCCTATCCCAATCCTGTGCAATGATCTCTGACACATGGTCTGGAACAGGAAACACTTCCACAGAGGAAGGAACATCATAGTATTTGTTGTTTACTAGATTTCTTAGGGTTGGCAGTGACAGAAGAGAGTTGTCCAAAGTAGCCAGTACCTCCTTTAACAGTACACAGAGGAATTCAAGCTTAAATCTTAAGTTTACCTCTTCAGAGTCAGTCAAAGGAATCATACTGTCTGAATCTGAGATTTCACCCTCAGAAGATACTGAAGTATCCTCCTCATCAGACTTAGGATGGAGATCAACCTTCACAGCAGCAGAGGTGACAGACACCTTACTATCAGAAAAATGTTTAGATTTCCTCTTGCGCTTCCCCAACATGGGAAAAGCAGATAATGCTGCAGATATCGCAGAAGATATCCGTGCAGAAAAATCTGATGGCAAAAAAACCCCTCCAGGAGGTTGAGAGGAACTGCAGGGCACTGTATGTGACATCATTGAGGCTTGGGACATTTGAGAAGAAAGCTGTGGCATTGCCTGAACAGTATCATCCTGAGAGACATTTGCATAGGCAAAACAATTTGTGCCTCTAGGCATAAGAAACGCTATTAAAATTAGATAGTCTAACAAAATCAAAATCAGGCCCTCTACACCAGACTGAGGTGTCCTACCTGACCTAGTGGGAAATGTCAAAAGGGCTCTCCTGCCAAACGAGTGATCATAGGAGATGTCGAAACATAGTAGACGCCGCTTCACTTAGAAATCTGAATGCGGAATAGCTGAAGTCATATGACCATCTGTCGAGAAACTGCGCAGCAAAAATAAAAGCGCACGTTTATGAAAACTGACCATTTTATTTGAAAGACCGTTATCAGCCTTTAGCAGTGAGAGGTGTTAGTCCTTTACTTGAGCCCAAATAATCACACATACCGATAGAGTGTCTCTTTCAAACAAATCCATATTTGAAATAAAATGAATACACGAGCCACAAAACAATAAAAATAAAAATAAGGGCTAAGCTTTATCTCATAAAGAAAAAAAATAACCCCTTAATCACATTTGTAAAGTGCCTGCACCCTGCCTATAAATATCCTATATAAAGGATATAACATGTCCCAAATAAACATTGCAACTAAATCTTCTTCAAGTGCATGTCTCCAAAACCTAGAAGACCAGAGCACTTACCTGCAATCCAGCTGTCAGACAGGATGACAGCTTACAAGGTGTGAAAGGACACATACTCCTCACAGAGACCTGTAGAAAAAAAAAAGAACACAATAACCAAAAAGTGTTAGGAAACCAAGCAAGGACCACCTCACCACTTCCTAACTACTTAAAAGCCACCACTACTCTTACTCAAGAGATTGACGTGGACAAAACTAAACCCAAATCCTTGCTTGCAGAGAAAAGTACCCAAAAAAGGAATCAATATCTTCAGACACCGAACTTCACCTCCTCTGCTGACAGAGGCAAAGAGAATGACTGGGGATTATGGGTAAGGAAAGTGACACTTAACAGCTTTGCTGCAGTGCTCTTTGCCTCCTCCTGCTGGCCAGGAGTGAATATCCCACTAGTAATTGGAATGATGTTGTGGACTCTCCATGTCTTAGGAAAGAAATAGGGGTGAATAGGTTAGTAAGTTTATTGCAGTGGGCTATTGGTGGTATATGGGACAATAATTAGAAAGTTTATTGCAGTGGAATATTGCTGGTTTAGGGGTTAAGTAGTGTAGGGTTAGTTTGCGGTAGTGAGTTATGTTGGTTTAGGGGTACATAGGTATATTTGTTAGGCTTGGTGCTATATATTTAAAAGGGATCCTTTACTTTACATCACCGATGTTGGTGTAATATTTCCCCAGCATCCCCACCCATTGCGATGCTGCCTTTAAACAGTCATTTCGGCACTTTTGAATTCTTCATCGGCTTCTTAGTATCACATTGGATCCCTGTTGAGTATATCACTGCCTCCTAGCACTTTCATCATAATGGACTAAGCCTGATGTATTCCATGTATTGACTTTCCTGCAGATGACTTAGTACATCTCAGATTATATCATATTGAGAGAAAAATACTTTTTTAGAATTCTTTTCATTGACAGATTTAGAACAATGTGACTATATGATTTTGTTTTTGTCATATACAATAAGACATCACCCTTCTTCTTTACATACTGCAGACCTGTTTATCACACTGTACTTCTCCCTGTGGAAAGCAGGCAGCTATAGTTTGATATAGCTTAAAAGACTGCAATATAAAAAAAAGTAATAGATACTGGATAAATTGAAGATGTGTTACTAAAAAACATTAAGCTGTGCCGTTTATTTGAAATAATAGAAGCTTTCACTACATTTAATTAATTTCTACTATAATGTGATATTATAGTTTGTTTTGTGAAACTTTATCAGTGATTTGCCTATTGCAATGAGTGATTATAGGTGGTTTTTATATTGTTGATATTCAGAGGAAACAGAAGCTAGCAATTTGTATTGTTTTGTTCACTTAATAAAATGATGCTGAAGGAAGAAATCCTTTGTGCATTTTTTATTTTTATTTAAAGCTTAACAATGTATTTTAGAGTAGAAATCATTCACCAGAAGCAGAGATAATTTCATGAGCAGCATTGGGGAAATGAGCCAAAAAGCCAGCAGGTTGGCATTTATAACTAATGGAGGAATTACTTGAGAATAGTATCACAGTAAAACACAATAGTTTGGAGTTACAGTCCTAAGCTAATGATCACCTGAGTTTGCAAACAGTCATGATTATTAGACACAACTTAAGTAAGCACAAAAAGCATCCTGCAGAGAGTGAGAGTAAACCACGTTTTGCTCTTTCTCTGCTCATTAAGATGAAGAATGGCACTGTCAAACATTCTGACATGTTTCTTTTATCTTTTATTTTTTTGCTGCCTTATTCTTGAAGACGCACACATTTGAGTTAGTTAAAATATTTTATTAGCAATGAGCAGAATGGTTTAGAGGATTATTAAATGACACATTGATTTTCCACATAACCAAGAAATGTATATACTAAAATGAGCAATGTTACAAAGAAGGGTGTAGCTATAACAACTGTAATACATATTCTAGATAAAATAGATTATTAAACATTCCCAGTAATGCACTTATTATTTTGATCTTTTTACAAGAAGAAACTATACTAAAAGGACATCCAAACTTGTATTAATTTAAGTTAATTGTAGTGTACTGTAGTGAACTGCTTGTGCAATGCCGCCCCCTGCATATTCGCGGCCGCTAGCAGGGGGTGTCAATCAACTCTATCGTATTAGATCAGGTAAATTGCTGTATGCTGCTCAAAGGATCTTAAGACCGCTGCTTCTTAACTCCTGTTTCCGGCGCGGAAACAGGGCGAGTTGGCCCCATTTGAGGCATAGTAAATCGGCCCCATTGTGTGTAAAAAAAGATGAGAACTATAACTCCACAACTGGGAATATAGTGGCCTATCTGTACAATCTTTCACAGGAAGCCTGAACTGTTAGGGTTTTCCAATGTAACAGCAGACATTTTTAAAGGGGCAAAAGACACATTAGGATCCATGTACAAAACAGTGAATGCTACAATGGAGACCTTGCTGGGCATACTTGTTCATGTGACAGCCGCTTCTTACCCTCTCTGCCAATTCTGATTTGGTGGCAATAAGTCACCACAAATGCGTTCATTCAGGATGACTGACAGACCCTGCACAAGGTGCCACACAAGTACCTGGGAAATAGCACATACGGACAGTGTTCATCACAAAGCCTGCAGATAAGTTCCCCTCTTTCTTTATCTTGAGGAACTAGTTCAGAAATGTTACTTGAGTAGACAAGACTTGCCTTTGTCATTTTCTTTAGTAGTATCCTATCTAATCTCCTCTGCTAAGACCAGTTAAAAACAGATATGTGTCACGGTTAGGTTTGTGAATTTTGAATTGGAAACCACAATTTGCATTTTTCATGTTTCATTGTAATTAAAGAAAACCCTAGGCAAATTATCACCTTTCCCAATTTTGGGACCTGGTTATCATTAAATAAAAAAAAAAATTAAATAAAGGTGACCAACAGTCTATTAGCAGACTGAATGGAATGGAATTTCCTGTGGCCTGTATGCACAATGATTTGATAAATATCTCCTTGTAGCAAATCTCTCCAATTTAAGGAGCTTACTGATAGATACAATGAATATTATCCTTTCATTCTGGGCACATTTCTGCAGAATAGAAAGCACAGCCATGGCTCAACTCTCTGAGGATAAACAACACCCACTGCTATCTCTGATCCATCAATCTCCACAATAAAATCTACCTATTGATTTGAGTGCACAAGAATCAATGAGAAGTAAATAACGTTTTTATTGTAAACGTCTGAACAGGTTTTTGTTCAGGTGAGCTACTGAAGCAATGACTCCAAAATAGTTATTAATAATATCTTTAATAAATGGCAAAAAAATTTCAAACCTTTGAATATTTTTCTCACTGGGATCAGCAAACACCAGAATACATAGATTAATACTAATGTTTTAATGATTAGTGCAGAGAACGTTATTAGCGCACTAATTGCACTTGTATGCAGTCCAAAATACCACTTTAAATTTAGGGCGAGATTGCATATGTGGCGTAAGTTTCAGCGCAACTGCTGAAACCCATGTCGCCTGTAAGTTCACCTTGCACATCGGGTGAATCACATAACATGCGCTGACATATGATAAACTGCCGTAAATTGGAAAAACTGGTGAGGTTTAGAAATGTGCGCAACTACACATTTCTGGCGACACCAGCAACTTACGCCAGTATATCATATTGCACACGTAACAAAAATAAATAAATGTTAAAATTGCACATAAAAATCTGAACCGAACAAAAAAAATTAAACAGACACGGCAAAACATTGTTCAAAACCCCTAAACCGCCATCCCCCAATATCACAAATATTAAATAAACATAAACCCCTAATACGCCATCCCCCCACAAAGCTATAATTAATAAAATTTATTAACCCCTAAATCGCCATCCACTCACAATGCAAACTACTATAAAAACCTATTAGCCTCTAAACCGCCACCCACCCGTTAACGCAGGTTGAACAAAAATCTCAGTCATGAAATTAATGGAAAGGGGTAACCGTTTTTTTAATGTGATTTTATTAAGTTGTATTAAGGCTCCATTCCACTTTTCCTCAAAGACAATTAGTCCTATTGCAAGAAAAAAAAACAACAGAGGATCTGATAGACCTTTTCAGAAAATCTTTCTATCTACATTACCTAAACAATTTCAATTCACGTTCACAAAGGGAATAAATTAAGGCAAAAATAACAGTTGATCCAAGTAGCAGTTCTATAGGGCAGTCATATGGTCACTGAGGACTAAGTCTATCTGCATTCTTTTTATTAAAAATGCTCTATGAAATACTGTACAGGGATTTCCACAAAGTTATTGAAGATACATTTCCTAAACTGCTGATGTAGTATTAGGAGTCTTGAGAGTTTGTCAGAAGGTGATACTCAGATGGGAAAAATAATTTCCTGGTACTCTAGTCAATCTGCATTTTGTGTGTAGAAAACTGAGACATTTCCTAAATCGTTGGAAATTGATGAAATTAGTTAAAAATAGATAGTTTTAATGTTATTGTTTAAAAAGATAGATAATCCCGTTATTTACCATTCCCCAGTTTTGCATAACCAACACTGTTATATTAATATACTTTTTACCTCTGTAATTACCTTGTATCTAAGCTTCTGCAGACTGCCTCCTTATCTCAGATCTTTTGACAGACTTGAATTTCAGGAAATTGCTGACTCTTAAATAACTTCACGTGCATGAGCGCATTGTTATCTATATGAAACACATGAACTAATGCCCTCTAGCTGTGAAAAAATGGCAAATGCGTTCAGATGAGAGGCGGCCTTTAAGAGCTTAGAAATTAGCATATGAGCCTACCTAGGTTTAGCTTTCAACTAAGAATACCAAGAGAACAAAGCAAATTTGATGATAAAAGTAAATTAGAAAGTTGTTTAAAATTACATCTGAATCATGAAAATTTAATTTGAACGCCAAAGTCAAAATTAAACTTTCATGATTCAGATAGAGCACACAATTTTAAACAACTTTCCAGTTCACGCCCATTATCAAAATATGCACAATCTTTTTTATATGCACACTTTGAGGCACCAGATCCTACTACTTAGCACGTGCATGGGGAAAAAACATGAAACTGACATTTTTTTAGTTCTAATTTTAAATTGGGACTAAATGCTTTTGCATTTTTTTTTTTACTAAGTATTGGTTGATTACTGTATTTAAATGTTCAACAGCAAATGTCTGCTAGACATAATGATGTTTTCAAAGCAAACATTAGCCTGAGAATATGTAGATATGTTTTACAAATATATTACTTGTTTAAATATTGACAATGTAAGTGTACCGGTTTAGTTTCTATAAAGTTATAGCAGCCGCCATGTTTGAACTAAATTTCACTTCTATCTGCTTGTGTGAACAAGGCATTGTTGAATACCTTCTATTATTGCCTGTTTTATATTTGTCCACAATTGTCTTTAGCAGGGGGAACAGATAAGTGGCAACTAAAGTCCAAACAAAGTGGCTCCCAATCATTTATAAAAACTCATTGGAATTTAGAAAACAATCAATTTTCTAAATTAAATTACAGGAAAAGGGGACAAAATAAAGTTTTTTAGCTAAATATTATTAAACATTTTATATTACAATCTCATACTGTTTAATACCACTTTAATGATCCTTTAATATACAATTAAGGAGAAATTATGGGTTAATTTCTAAAAATTATCTTCACTTTCCCTCTTAATTATAAAAATATATGGGTAGCATCAAATGAGGGTGTCTAGTTGACATCCTCTTAAGCTGCTGTGCAAGAGAAAGTAGAGATTGGAAGACCACATATTAAAATCCAGGGCATGAATTGCCTGTTGAATTCTGTTATCCTTGTGCAGTCAAAATAGAAGTCTTTTTTAATAACTTGCTCGGGTAATTGATTGTAATGTGCCCTATATTTCCAGAGTATGATTCCCAGAACAGCATAGTTGCTTTTTTCAGCAGACCGAGGTGTCTGTATTAATTTTACCTGCAAGGTTCCTGGTCAACTGATTACTAAAAATATTTTTGAGGTTAAGATGTTAATGGATACCTTCAGAAAGTTTATTATTAATATGGAGAGCTAACCAAATTCACTCATCCAAATACTCAGGGACATATAAATACATAAATCACAGTCTTCTTAAATAACTGAATTGTGAGTTAATTCCAGGTTTTATTCTTGACTCTTCAAAACAACTCAGCAGTTTATTTTGCCACAAAACACCTGCTTAGGTATAGATTTAACAAAGCTGTTTCAGCTGTAGACAGGTTCAGGCTAGTGCTTCACCCGCAAAAATAGATAACTTATGTGCCAGTTTAGTTCCTTCTGCGATTAAATGGATCACTATGTATCGCTTCCGGACGTACGTTAATTACTTTAGAAATAAGCTTTTTGCGCATTTTGGCTAGCACTCGTGTTACAATTTGAAAGTAAAAAGATTTTGCACACTTGCAAAAAGCAGGATAGAATATCGCGACCGCATTACCCACAGACTTCAATGGAGCACAAAAAGTAAAAAAAGAAACTAACATCCTTATTCGTACGCAAACCCGATTGCATTTTCTTAACTGCACTAACCCTACATAAAAATGTTGCATTCCAATGTTTTTCACATAGAAGAGTATGTTCTATTTATTCATAACATTGGAATCTGAAACATTTACAGTAAATACATAGTTAAACACTTTATTAAATATGAATGCAAATGGCTCTATATGTATACATATGTATTTATGATTTTTTCATGTAAATGGCAAGAGTCCATGAGCTAGTGTTTCAGTACTGGTTTGGCTGTCTGCTATATGTGGATGGGTGTCTTCAGGTAAGTATATATCTTTTTTAAAGACACTCTCAGCTATTTTGGCACTTTATATTTTTAAAGTTTTAAATATATATTGCATATATTTGCCATGAGTCAGGTCTATGTTTATTTCCCTTTGCAGTCTAACAGTTTCAGCATGGAAAATTATGTTTGGGAGAAATTTAGTATATTTTTTTTACTTACCTAAGGTTTCAACTAGTTGTGACTTTGGTCTCGTTTTTTCACATTTTCGCGGGCAAATTAGGCTCGCGATTGCGTCATTCTTGGCGCAATTTTTTTTGGTGTGAAGTCGCGCCTGTTATCATGCAAATTGTGTCATTTTCTGTTAACCTTGGCACCAAAAGTTTTTTGTCAGCATTTGAGTCATCTTTGTTAGTCATTTTTGGCGCCAAAAACTTTGTTATATTAAGTCTCTCCCTCTTTTGCTCTCTGCTTTCATTTGTTACAGAGGGCTATGATATTTGCTTTTGTTTTTCATAGAAGCATTTTTTTCCCATTCCTGAAACTGCTATTTTATGGAAATTGGATATTTTGTTTAAATGTTATTTTTTCTTTTTTGTCACATTTTTCAAGATGTCTCAAACTGACCCTGCCTCTGATGTTACTGTAGGAACCAAGTTGCCTGTAAACAAATCTGCCAAAGCTAAGTGTGTATGTTGTAAATTGGCTGATCTTCCTTCTAAAGCTCAAATATGTGGCACTTGTTATGAGAAATTGTTTCATGCTGATAAAAGTTTCTATAAGTACAAATACATCTACTGTTAAACCTTCACAGTCTAATGTACATGGTATTCCTGTAGATATAAAAGATTATATTGCTGCAGCCATAGAGAAGGCTATGAAAGCTATTCCACCTTCAAATAAATGGAAAAGGTCTCTTCCTACTTCTCATAATCTTGATGAAGTTTGTATTGACCCACAGCATACTGAAGTATTGTCTGCTGATGAGGACTTCTCTGGCTCAGAATACCCTATTTCAGACTCTGAAATTGATAAATCTTCCTTTCTTTTTAAGATGAAATATATCCGTTCTTTGTTAAAGGAAGTATTGTTTACTTTGAGTATTGAGGAATCTAGTCCTCTTGATAACAAGAATAGTAAACATTTGAATTCTGTTTTTAAGACTTCTGATGTTACTATTGAAGTTTTTCCTATTCCAGATTCTATCTATAATATGATTACTAAGCAATGGTCTAAGCCTGGTACGTCTTTTAATCCTTCTTCTAGGTTTTAAAAATTGTATCCTTTACCTGTGTCCAATTTAGTGCTTTGGGAGAAAGTCCCTAAGGTTGATGGCACAATTTCTACTATTGCTAAACGTACTACTATTCCTATGGAAGATAGTACTGCTTTTAAATATCCCTTAGATAGGAAGAATTAATCTTATCTTAGGAAGACATATTTACATACTGGCTATATTCTTAGACCTGTTATCTCTATAGCTGAAGTTGCTGCTGCTTCAACTTTTTGGTTGTACAGTCTAGCACTGCAGTTATCAGATCCTGATTTAACTATAATTGTTCTTCTACTTCAAAATGCTAATCATTTCATTTGTGATGCTTTATTTGATTTTATTAAAATTGATATTAAATCTATGTCTTTAGCTATTCTATCTAGAAGAGCTTTATGGCTTAAATCATGGAATGCTGATATGGGGGCCTAGTTATCAAGCCGTCAACCTCAAATACGCTGGAATTCCGCATCATATTTGTGGCGATGCTGATACGCCTTAGTTATCAAAGGCTCGAGACCGGCAAAAGTAGAATTTTGTGACGTAAGCATCGATCCGCCAGACTCAGTCCGACACAGATCGATTCTTACGTCACTCCAGATGTTCCGCACACAAGTGCGGCACATTCTCACTACTTTTGCTAGTTATCAAAAAACTAGCAGGTACGCTCGGCACTTTTACGGCCCAGCGTACCTGGTTTTCAATCCATCACCCCTGGAGGCGGCGGATCCCATAGGAATCAATGGGAGTCTGACCATAGCGAAAGTACAAGTTCGCTGCTGACAGACATCCCATTGATTTCTATGGGAGCTGTCTACACCTAACACCCTAACATGTACCCCGAGTCTAAACACCACTAATCTGTCCCCCCTACACCGCCGCAACTAAATAAAGTTATTACCCCCTAAACCGCCGCTCCCGGAGCCCACCGCAAGCTACTCTATACATATTAACCCCTAAATTGCCGCTCCCGGAGCCCACCGCAACTATAATAAATGTATTAACCCCTAAACCGCCGCTCCCTGAACCCGCCGCAACCTATATTAAATGTATTAACCCCTATCCTGCCCCCCCTACACCGTCGCCACCTATAATAAATTTATTAACCCCTATCCTGCCTCCCACTACGCCGCCGCCACTGTAATAAAATTATTAACCCCTAAACCTAAGTCTAACCCTAACGCCCCCCTAACTTAAATATTAATTAAATAAATCTAAATAAATTAACTCTTATTAACTAAATGAATCCTATTTAAAACTAAATACTTACCTTTAAAATAAACCCTAATATAGCTACAATATAAATAATAATTATATTCTAGCTATCTTAGGATTTATATTTATTTTACAGGTACCTTTCAATTTATTTTAACTAGGTACAATAGCTATTAAATAGTTATTAACTATTTAATAGCTTACCTAGCTAAAATAAAGAGAAATGTACCTGTTAAATAAATCCTAACCTAAGTTACAATTACACCTAACACTACACTATACTTTAAAATTATTCCTATTTAAAACTAAATACTTACCTGTAAAATAAACCCTAAGATAGCTACAATGTAATTAATAATTATATTGTAGCTATCTTAGGATTTATATTTATTTTACAGGTAACTTTGTATTTATTTTAGCTAGTTAGAATAGTTATTAAATAGTTATTAACTATTTAATAACTACCTAGCTAAAAGAAATACAAAATTACCTGTAAAATAAATCCTAACTTAAGTTACAATTAAACCTAATACTACACTATCATTAAATTAATTAAATAAACTACCTACAAATAACTACAATTAAATACAATTACATAAACTAACTAAAGTACAAAAAATAAAAAAAGCTAAGTTACAAAAAATAAAAAAATAAGTTACAAACATGTTAAAAATATTACAACAATTTTAAGCTTAATCTAAGCCCCCTAATAAAATAACAACCCCCCCAAAATAAAAAAATGCCCTACCCTATTCTAAATTAAATAAATTTCAAAGCTCTTTTACCTTACCAGCCCGTAAAAGGGCCATTTGTGGGGGCATGCCCCAAAGAAAACAGCTCTTTTGCCTGTAAAAGAAAAATACAACCCCCCCAACATTAAAACCCACCACCCACATACCCCTAATCTAACCCAAACCCCCCTTACAAAAACCTAACACTAATCCCCTGAAGATCATCCTACCTTTAGTTGTCTTCACTCAGCCGAGCCACCGATGGAACTGAAGAGGACATCCAGAGCGGCAGAAGTGATCCTCCAAGCGGCGCTGAAGAAATCTTCCATCCGATGAAGTCATCATCCAGGCGGCGCTGAAGAAAAGTCTTCGATCCGGCCGATGTCATCTTCAAAGAGGCGCTGAAGAGGTCTTCTATCCGGGCGAAGTCATCTTCCAAGCCGGGTCTTGAATCTTCCTTCCGCCGACGCGGAACCACCTTCTTCACCGACGGACTACGACGAATGACGGCTCCTTTAAGGGACGTCATCCAAGATGGCGTCCCCTCAATTCCGATTGGCTGATAGGATTCTATCAGCCAATCGGAATTAAGGTAGGAAAAATCTGATTGGCTGATGGAATCAGCCAATCAGATTGAGCTCGCATTCTATTGGCTGTTCCGATCAGCCAATAGAATGCGAGCTCAATCTGATTGGCTGATTGGATCAGCCAATCGGATTGAACTTGAATCTGATTGGCTGATTCCATCAGCCAATCAGAATTTTCCTACCTTAATTCCGATTGGCTGATAGAATCCTATCAGCCAATCGGAATTGAGGGGACGCCATCTTGGATGACATCCCTTAAAGGAGCCGTCATTCGTCGTAGTCCGTCGGTGAAGAAGGTGGTTCCGCTTCGGTGGAAGGAAGATTCAAGACCCGGCTTGGAAGATGACTTCGCCCGGATAGAAGACCTCTTCAGCGCCTCTTTGAAGATGACATCGGCCGGATCGAAGACTTTTCTTCAGCGCCGCCTGGATGAGGACTTCATCGGATGGAAGATTTCTTCAGCGCCGCTTGGAGGATTAACTTCTTCCGCTCCGGATGTCCTCTTCAGTTCCATCGGTGGCTCGGCTGAGTGAAGACAACTAAAGGTAGGATGATCTTCAGGGGATTAGTGTTAGGTTTTTGTAAGGGGGGTTTGGGTTAGATTAGGGGTATGTGGGTGGTGGGTTTTAATGTTGGGGGGGGTTGTATTTTTCTTTTACAGGCAAAAGAGCTGTTTTCTTTGGGGCATGCCCCCACAAATGGCCCTTTTAAGGGCTGGTAAGGTAAAAGAGCTTTGAAATTTATTTAATTTAGAATAGGGTAGGGCATTTTTTTATTTTGGGGGGGGTTTGTTATTTTATTAGGGGGCTTAGATTAGGTGTAAGTAGCTTAAAATTGTTCTAATATTTTAACATGTTTGTAACTTATTTTTTTTATTTTTTGTAACTTAGCTTTTTTTATTTTTTGTACTTTAGTTAGTTTATGTAATTGTATTTAATTGTAGTTATTTGTAGGTAGTTTATTTAATTAATTTAATGATAGTGTAGTATTAGGTTTAATTGTAACTTAAGTTAGGATTTATTTTACAGGTAATTTTGTATTTCTTTTAGCTAGGTAGTTATTAAATAGTTAATAACTATTTAATAACTATTCTAACTAGCTAAAATAAATACAAAGTTACCTGTAAAATAAATATAAATCCTAAGATAGCTACAATATAATTATTAATTATATTGTAGCTATCTTCGGGTTTATTTTACAGGTAAGTATTTATTTTTAAATAGGAATAATTTATTAAAGTATAGTGTAGTGTTAGGTGTAATTGTAACTTAGGTTAGGATTTATTTAACAGGTACATTTCTCTTTATTTTAGCTAGGTAAGCTATTAAATAGTTAATAACTATTTAATAGCTATTGTACCTGGTTAAAATAAATTGAAAGGTACCTGTAAAATAAAAATAAATCCTAAGATAGCTAAAATATAATTATTATTTATATTGTAGCTATATAAGGGTTTATTTTAAAGGTAAGTATTTAGTTTTAAATAGGATTCATTTAGTTAATAAGAGTTAATTTATTTATATTTATTTAATTAATATTTAAGTTAGGGGGGCGTTAGGGTTAGGGTTAGACTTAGGTTTAGGGGTTAATAATTTTATTACAGTGGCGGCGGTGTAGTGGGGGGCAGATTAAGGGTTAATAAATTTATTATAGGTGGCGACGGTGTCGGGGGGGCAGATTAGGGGTTATTAAATTTGTTATAGGTGGCGACGGTGTAGGGGGGGCAGGATAGGGGTTAATAGGTTTAATATAGGTTGCGGCGGGTTCAGGGAGCGACGGTTTAGGGGTTAAACTATTTATTTAGTTGCGGAGAGGTGCGGGATCAGCAGGATAGAGGATAATCATTTTATAATAGAGGGGGACGGTGTAGGGGGGGCAGGATAGGGGTTACTAGGTATAATGTAGGTGGCGGTGGGCTCCGGGAGCGGCGGTTTAGGGGTTAATACATTTATAAGAGTTGCGGCAGGGTCTAGGAGCGGCGGTTTAGGGGTTAATACATTTATAAGAGTTGCGGCAGGGTCTAGGAGCGGCGGTTTAGGGGTTAGTAACTTTATTGAGTTGCGGGGGGCTCCGGGGGCGCCGGTATAGGGGGTAGAACAGTGTAGTTTAGTGTGAGTGCTTAGTGACAGGCTAGCAATAAAGCTGGGAAAAAGCCGAAGGGCAGCGAGATCAGATGAGTGATAACTCTCACAGTCCGCTGCTCATCGCCCCGCGGCTTTTTGACAGCTTTATTTGATAACTTAGGCGTATTTTTTCAGGTCCGCGGCGGCGATGTGAGGCGAGCTTAGGCGGGCGTATTGGGCCGGCGAAGCCAGAAAAGTAGACGGCTTGATAACTACCCCCCATGGTGTCTAAATCTAGATTTCTATCTTTATCCTTTTAGGGTAATAATTTATTTGGTTCTCAATTGGATTCTATTATCTCCACTATCACTGGGGGTAAGGGAGTTTTTCTGCCTCAAGATAAGAAATCTAAGGGTAAATTTAAAGCTCCCAATCGTTTTTGTTCCTTTCGACAGTCTAAGGAACAAAAAAACACTCCTTCCCTTAAGGTCTCTGGTTCCAATTGGACACCATCCACAAATTGGAATAAGTCCAAGCCTTATACGAAACCAAATACAGCCCCTAAGACTGCATGAAGGTGCGGCCCTCAATCCAGTTCAACTGGTGGGGGGCAGATTACAATTATTTTAAGACGTTTAGGCAGATTCTGTCCAAAATCAGTGGATTCAGGATATTGTTACTCAGGGGTATTGAATAGGTTTCAGAATAAGACCTCCCATGGGAAGATTCTTTCTTTCCCATGTTCCAACAAACCCTGTGAAGGCTCAGACTTTTCTGAAGTGTGTTTCAGACCTAGAGCTTTCAGGGTTGATTGTTCCAGTTCCTCTACAGGAACAGGATTTGGGTTTTTATTCAAATCTATTCATTGTCCCAAAGAAGGAGGATTCATTCAGACCAATTCTGGATCTGAAAACTTTAAATCATTTTGTAAGAGTCACAACTTTCAAGATGGTGACTACATGCACTATTCTGCCTTTTGTTCAGCACAATAGACTTACAGGACGCTTATCTTCATATTCCGAATCACCCAGACCACTATCGGTTTCTGAGATTCTCTTTTCTAGACAAGCATTACCAATTTGTTGCTCTTCTGTTTGGCATAGCGACAGCTCTGAGAATATTTTCAAAGGTTCTCGGTGCCCTTCTATCTGTAATCAGAGAGCAGGGTATTGCAGTGTTTCCTTATGTGGACGATATCTTGGTACTAGCTCAATCTTTTCATTTAGCAGAATCTCACACAAAACAACTTGTGTCGTTTCTTCAAAGACATGGTTGGAGGATCAATTTACTAAAGAGTTTCTTGATTCCTCAGACAAAGGTCACCTTTTTAGGTTTCCAGATAGATTCAGTGTCCATGACTCTTTCTTTGACAGAAAAGAGATGAATGAAATTAGTGTAAGCTTTTCTAAACCTTCAGTCTCTATCATTCCCTTCAGTGGCTATGTGCATGGAAGTGCAGCATCGTACGTGATCCCCTTTGCTCGTTTTCATATGAGACCTCTTCAGCTTTGCATGTTGCACCAATGGTGCAGGGATTATACTCAGATATCACAGTTTATATACTTAACTCCCAACATTTGACAATCTCTGTCTTGGTGGTTAAACCATCACCTTATTGTTCAAAGGGCCTCCGTTGTTCATATTTCCTGGACTGTGATCACAACAGATGCAAGTCTTACAGGTTGGGGAGCTGTATGGGGGTCTCTGATAGCACAAGGGGTTTGGGAACCTCATGAGGCGAGGTTACCAATAAATATTTTAGAACTATGTGCTATTTTCAGAGCTATTCAGGCTTGGCCTCTATTGAAGAGAGAACTTTATATTCAATTCCAGTCAGACAATATCACTACAGTGGCATATGTCAATCATCAAGGGGGGACTCGCAGTCCTTCAGCAATGAACAAAGAATCTCTGATACTTTCTTGGGCGGAATCCAACTCTTGTCAAATTTCTGTGATTCATATCACAGGAGTAGGCAATCTCAGTCGCCAGACTTTACATCCGGGAGAGTGGTCTCTCCATCCAGATGTGTTTTTTTCAATTGGTACAGATGTGGGGTCTCCCAGAAATAGATCTGATGGCCTCATGTCTGAACAAGAAGCTTCCAAGATATCTTTCCAGGTCCAAGGATCTTCAGGCGGAGATGGTAGATGCTCTAGCAGTTCCTTGGTTTTACCAACCTACTTACATTTTTCCGCCTCTGGTTCTTCTTTCAAAGGTGATCTCCAAGATCATGATGGAACAATTGTATGTGTTTCTGATAGCTACAGCTTGGCCTCTCAGGTTTTGGTATGCGGACCTTGTCAAGATGCCCAGTTCCCAACCTTGGCCACTTCCTTTAAGGCCAGACCTTCTGTCTCAAGGGCCATTTTTCCATCAGGATCTCAAATCTCTAAATTTGATGGCATGGAAATTGAACGCTTAGTCATAGAGGTTTTTCTGACTCAGTGATTAGCACTATGATACAGGCTTGTAAGTCTGTTTCCAGCAAAATTTATCATCGGGTTTAGAAAACCTATATTTTTTGGTGTTCCACTCATAATTATTCTTGGCATTCTTTCAGAATTCCTAGGATTTTACAATTTCTTCAGGATGGTTTGGATAAGGGTTTGTCTGCAAATACGTTGAAAGGACACATTTCTGCTCTGTCTTATTTCATAGAAAACTTGCTAAACTTCCTGATATTCACTGTTTTGTTCAGGCTTTGATTCATATTAAACCTGTTATTAAATCTATTTCTCCTCCTTGGAGTCTCAATTTGGTTTTGAACATTTTGCAGGCTCCTCCTTATGAGCCTATGCATTCTTTGGATATTAAACTACTTTCTTGGAAAGTGTTATTTCTTTTGGCTATCTCTTCAGCTAGAAGAGTTTCAGAGTTGTCTGCTCTCTCTTGTTAGTCTCCTTATCTGATTTTCCATCAAAATAAAGCTGTTTTGCGGACTTCATTTAAATTTTTGCCTAAGGTTGTTAATTCTAACAACATCAATAGGGAAATTGTTGTCCTAATCCTAAGAATACTCTTGAAATGTTTTTTTATTGAGGTTTGAAATAAGGCATACAAACTTCTTGAGACCAAAATAAGTAATAATTACAATACAATATCACAATATAATATACAGTATATATAACATGCCATAAATCTTTGAGCCATACAGTGAACGCAAGGGGCCCCTTTTGGACCTCATAGAAAACATAGAAAAGGCAGAAGGCTCCTTGGAATATAGGAGACCACTCATGGATCTCACCTGATAAACCTCAGTTTTATAGTAGAATATTTGAACAAATAAGGTAAATTTATGTTAGAATACTGGAACAAGTAAGGTAAAATAATATTTCTATAATACATCATAATAAAAAATAACTAACAGTAGGGTGAGCTTACCATTAGAGACCTAGGGGCCTATTTATCAAAGGTCTTGCAGACCTGATCCAACAGTGCGGATCAGGTCTGCAAGACCTCACTAAATGCGGAGAGCAATACGCTCTCCGCATTTAACATTGCACCAACAGCTCGCAAGAGCTGCTGGTGCAACGCTGCCCCCTGCAGACTCGCGGCCGCCAGCAGGGAGATGTCAATCAACCTGATTGTACTCTATTGGGTTGAATTCCAGCGATTCCTGTCTGCCTCATCAGAACAGGTGGACAGGGTTGACCGCTGCTTCATAACTGCTGTTTCTGGTGAGTCTGAAGACTCGCCAGAAACATGGGCCCACAAGCTCCGTTCGGAGCTTGATAAATGGGCCCCCTAGGCTTTATAGAGTTATACTGCTAAGGCTCATGACTATCCTGCCATATACTGCCTAAAAGAAGCAATTGTATGGATCTCACTTGATTTCAATTTTGTCGCAATGCATGGTATATGGAATTATATTCTAAAGTATGGTGCAGAGTTTAATTATGCTAATAATTAGGCCAACCATATGTGTCTTGTAAAGGGTGTGAACTAATTCTTGTTATATCCAGTATGATTAAATACAGACTCTCAAATAAGAGTTGGAGACCTGTATGAGATAGAAGTAAGGTTGCAATACAATATAGTCAAATTCCTCTCTTACTAGTTAGGTCACAAACTATAGAACAGCTAATAAATATATTTATAGCCTAATAATTGGACATTATATATTCAACATCAATATTACATTCAAATATTATTCACAACACTAGAATACATAGATTAAGCTTAAACAATTTTAACGCCCTTAACCTATAAGCAATAACATGTGTAACTGTTGACTGGTTAGAATCTATAGAACATAGATATATAAATATAGAATAATGGGGGATCATGGAAGCATAGGGCTGTCTTTTTCAAGGTTAAGTGAGCTAATTAGAATTAGTGGAATATAGGTAAGCAATGAGGGAACCTAGCAGATTAGCGCTGTCTATTGCAGTGTGAACCAAGATTTCTGCCCCGGCTGCAGGTAGGAAAATGGTAGTAACCCTCATGAAACAATATTGTGTGCTATGTTCTGCCTAAATAAATAAACATTTAACTGTACTGGTTTAACATCAGTGAAAATTGTGGCACTTTGACCTAGACAAAATGCATCTATGAACTATGCAATGCTTATTAACATGTTAATAGAATGTAAGTTCTTTAAAGGGACAGTCTACACCAGAATTTGTATTGTTTTAAAAGATAGATAATCCCTTTATTACCCATTCCCCAGTTTTGCATAGCTAACACAGTTATAATAATATACTTTTAACCTCTGTGTCTAAGCCTCTGCAAACTGCCCCTTTTTTCAGTTCTTTTGACAGACTTGCAGTCTAGCCAATCAGTGCCTGCTCCCAGATAACTTCTCGTGCACGAGCACAGTGTTATCTATATGAAATACATGAACTAACACCCTCTAGTGGTGAAAAACTGTTAAAATGCAATCTGAAAGAGGTGGGCTTCAAGGTCTAATAAATTAGCATATGAACCTCCTAGGTTTAACTTTTTAACTAAGAATATCAAGAGAACAAAGCAAAATTGGTGATAAAAGTAAATTGGAACATTGTTTAAAATTACATGCTCTATCTGAATCATGAAAGTTTATTTTGGCCTAGACTGTCCCTTTAAGGGAAAACTATTTGCCCTTATAATTCCATGTTGTGCACAACTGTAAGTGCCAATGGAAAGGCTCAACATAAAGATAATATAGATCTGAAACAATCAGGACATCAGCACGGGAGCCAAATCAAAAATGTCGCTGAGCTTCTCCTGTGTTTAGACCAGTAGCCCCACTACCATCTAGAGTTGTTGGTGGAAACTGACCTAAAAATTATGTTGGAAAATAAAACTCAAAATTATAGTGAAGTTATAATAGATGAGCACGACACTTGGTGAAAATTGCCTCAGTGCGGTGGACCTCACATGGCGATATCAGCAACCTGGGAATCTGATATCAGTCATCCAATTCCAGATCTCACAGTTCGCTTGTGATATTCAGCAGGGATGAAGCAAACAAAAGCTCCATAAGGTGTTCAGATTAGATGCCATTTTATTGGCCTTTTAGCCTCCTGTAGCTGGGCTGTGAATGGAGCTGCAATAAAGAAGCCATTAAGCTGTGCAAGCTCGGATCCTGGTGGGGTTAGTAGCTGTAGCGGTGCGCTTCCAATATTTTTAATAGGAGCTTTAGCGGGGGTGCCATTTGAACTGAATGTCCGGACTTCTTGTATCAGTGTGCAGGGGGAGCTGCTCATAGTTAGGCATACATGATGCCCTGTGGTATTCACAGCAATTACAGCTGCCACCTCTCTGCATCGCACCGCTGACTCTTTCGAACCAACTTTAGGGTCTGTTGAGAATCCAATATTGGTGAGTGGCGGACACTGGGGCCCCAAGGCATCCCCCCCCTTATGGTTTGGGTCTATTGAATTAGGCTATTCGAGAGCACTACCACACTTGAGATCTTTACAAAATGTTGATTCATATGTATTTAGATAGCCTTCCAACAGGCAGCGTATATCTTCAATAATAGCCTTAGTGGTCTCCATAGCAATCTCACACAGGAGTATGAAATGCCAGCATAAATGTATAATCTCAGGTATGTTCACGAAATGTTCCTGCAGTGCCTTGCAGGGAATCACTGCTTTTTAACGATAGAAGCACCTGAGTGCCCTAACGGGGAGTAGATGGTAGGCCGCGACCTATGTATTACTCCAGCAAGCTGAGTTCAAAACCAAAATAGTGGTATTGTGCGAGAAAGCTTACTTTGGTGATGAATCTTTAGTCAAGCAAGATGCACGATGAAGTGTTAGAGGATTTTAAATAGATTTGCGCTTAATTTTGAAGAGAATAACACTGTTGCGACCTATCATGGCCGCCACCCGGAAGTTCCCCCCCTCTTGAAAGGTCTTTACATTCTTTGGATGTGGTAAGAGCTTTGAAATATTATGTTGAGGCTACAAAGGATTTCAGAAATACTTCTAGTCTATTTGTTATTTTTCATGGTTTTAGGAAAGGTCAAAAAGCCTCTGCCATTTCTTTGGCATCTTGGTTGAAACTTTTGATTCACAAAGCTTATTTGGAGGCTCGTGGATTTCCACATCTTGGGTATTATATCCCATACATCACTAGCTCATGGACTCTTGCCACTTACATGAAAGAAAACATAATTTATGTAAGAACTTACCTGATAAATTAATTTATTTCATAGTGGCAAGAGTCCATGAGACCCACCATATTTCTGGTGGTTTTTATGTTTTTTTATTTTTCCTCTTTTTCATATGCTTTTTACTCCTTTTTTACACCTCACTTCTTGGCTATATGTTAAACAGAAGTATGAGTGAGGTTGGAGGTGTATTTATAGGCATTTTGAGGTTTGGGAAACTTTGCCTCCTCCAGGTAGGAATGTATATCCAATACGTCCCTAGCTCATGGACCCTTGCCACTATGAAGAAATGAGGTAAGTTCTTACATAAATTATGTTGTTTATATGTGTATATGTCTGTAAATACATATATACACATATAAAAATATAAATATGTATATACACGCACACCCACACACGTATATATATATATATATATATATATATATATATATATATATATATATGTTTAGATATGTATGCATCTCTATGTTAAAGCTTTTTTTTCTAATACTGGAGACCTCATATATTATATTAGAGCCCCTGTAACTTTTTAAAAATATTTTTCATTAAATAGTGCTATTATGAGTGTAATTGAACTTTTCAATGTGGGTTTGGGCAACGTTTTAGTTGAGCTTAACAGTTAACCTGAGTTCTGAGTTCACGCTATCATGATGTGCGTTGAATTCAATTGTGCTCGAGCAAATGCATTTAGGGGTACATTTATTAAGCAGCGGATGCTGCTTTCTACCCGCAGAGTTTCAGATCTGCCTGAAACGTAAGTTAAGAAGCAGCATTGACACGCCCTGCTAGCGGCCTATTGGGCACAAATGTGCAGGGGGTAGCATCGCACAAGCATTTAACAAGAAATGCTTGTGCAATGTTAAATGCTGACAGTGTATGCTGACGACATTTAGCGATGTTGGGCAGACATGATTCGCTACAGCATGCACCTATTGCATGCAGCAAACTAAGATTACATTGTGCCTCTTCTGAATTTCCAAGCAACAAATTTAGCCAGAGCAGCCTGTCACAGGTGGAATAGCTATTGATCCGTTAATTTAAAGGGACAGTTTACCCTACATTGTTTTCCCTTTTAATTTGCTTCAAATGATCTATTTTACCTGCTGGAGTCGAGTGTATAAAATTGTTTACAAATAACTCATTTACCTTTATATCAACTTACCTGTGGTATCCCTAACTATACTGAAAGTTTCTATACTTAAGTATAGGATATAGAAAAGCTATGTATACATACCCAGCAGAAGCAATTACACTCACAGTGGGGGTTATGAGAGAGCAGAAGCAATTACACTCACAGTGGGGGTTATGAGAGATAAGTAATACAATGCTAACTTCCAATTGTTCTCTCTAAGTATTGGGCTTTGGTACAATTCAGTAAATGTAAGATTTTTGAATACGTTGGGTTTCATAGATATTACAAGTTAAGATATTCCCACCATAGAAGTCAATGGAGAGCGCAGAAGAAAAAAAAATCTAACACCTCTCACTTCGCGAGCTAACCCGACAGGAATTATTCATATTCCAATGTTCTTCACTTACAGAACAATGAAATGTTTATTGTAAATTATCTATATATATATATATATATATATATATATATATATATGTATGTATATACCTATACCTGTATATCTATGCATATAGATATATAGGTATAGATATCTATTTTACATTAACATTATCAGATATACATAGAAATATATATCTAATAAAAATTACAATATTTTTTAATTTTGTAACTGTTTTTTAAATATATTTATGTTGTGTTTAGTGCAACTTCTTTTACTCACTACCCTTTACGTATTTCAGTCCCAATGAGTGTAACTTAAAACTTTTAATACACGCTCTAGTTCTGACACATGTAAAAAGCTATCGCTTGCATGCAACAGTTAGCTCACCACTTGTAATCTAGCCCTTAATGTGTTGGGTTTTTAATGAACAAAATCATCTATTCCAAATACAAAATTAAAACTAAAGCAATTTCTCATACATCTTATATTCTGCAGTTGGTACAGCGAGTCATTAGAAAACATTAAGGAAAAACTATTTTACAGTACACTACCCCTTTAAATGTGGCTGCAATAATAATAAGCTTGTACTATTATATAAAAAGATATATAGTATAACTAGCTATATATAATTAAATTATAATTATCACTGTACTCCAAATTAAAGGGGCCAATTTATCATGGGCCAAATGGCCCCTGATACCCCTGTTTTCGCGAGAGCCTTCAGGGTTTCCGGAAGCAGCAGTTATGAAGTAGCAGTCTTAAGACCGCTGCTCCTTAACTGGTCCGCTGCCTCTGAGGCTGTGGACATCAATCCGCCCGATCGTGTACGATCGGGTTGATTGACACCCCCTGTTAGCTGCCGATTGGCCGCGAATCTGCAGGGGGCGGCATTGCACAAGCAGTTCACTAGAACTGCTTGTGCAATGTTAAATGCTGAGAGCGTATGCTGTCAGCATTTAGCAATGTCTGGCGAACATGATACACTACAGCGTATCATGTCTACCAGACTTTGATAAATCGGCCCCTTTACTGGTGCTCAGCCTAATACTTAAATAACTTTTTAAGTCAACGTATTTTTCTAATTGGAGGTCCTAATTCTTTATCCTGTAAATCTGGCATTTGAAAATTTGAACGACTTAGAAATTGTAAACTTTAAAAACAAACAAATAAGGATCTCCACCCTTTGAAAGAATCACCAACAAAGTGATGTCAGTTAAAGGGACACTGAACCCAAATTTTTTCTTTCATGATTCAGATAGAGCATGAAATTTTAAGCCACTTTCTAATTTACTCATATTATCAAATTTTCTTCATTCTCTTGATATCTTTATTTGAAATGCAAGAATGTAAGTTTAGATGCCGGCCCATTTTTGGTGAACAACCTGGGTTGTTCTTGCTGATTGGTGACGAACTTTATCTACCAATAGAAAAGTGCTGTCCGGAGTTCTCAACCAAAAAAAAAAAGCTCAGATGCCTTCTTTTTCAAATAAAGATAGCAAGAGAATGAAGAAAAATTGATAATAGGAGTAAATTAGAAAGTTTCTTAAAATTGCATGCTCTGTCTTAATCGCAAAAGAAAACATAATTTATGCTTACCTGATAAATTTATTTCTCTTGTAGTGTATCCAGTCCACGGATCATCCATTACTTGTGGGATATTCTCCTTCCCAACAGGAAGTTGCAAGAGGATCACCCACAGCAGAGCTGTTATATAGCTCCTCCCCTCACTGCCATATCCAGTCATTTGACCGAAACAAGCCGAGAAAGGAGAAACCATAGGGTGCAGTGGTGACTGTAGTTTAATTAAAATTTAGACCTGCCTTAAAAGGACAGGGCGGGCCGTGGACTGGATACACTACAAGAGAAATAAATTTATCAGGTAAGCATAAATTATGTTTTCTCTTGTTAAGTGTATCCAGTCCACGGATCATCCATTACTTGTGGGATACCAATACCAAAGCTAAAGTACACGGATGATGGGAGGGACAAGGCAGGAACTTAAACGGAAGGAACCACTGCCTGAAGAACCTTTCTCCCAAAAACAGCCTCCGAAGAAGCAAAAGTATCAAATTTGGAAAATTTGGAAAAAGTATGAAGCGAAGACCAAGTCGCAGCCTTGCAAATCTGTTCAACAGAAGCCTCATTTTTAAAGGCCCAGGTGGAAGCCACAGCTCTAGTGGAATGAGCTGTAATCCTTTCAGGGGGCTGCTGTCCAGCAGTCTCATAGGCTAAACGGATTATACTCCGAAGCCAAAAAGAAAGAGAGGTTGCCGAGGCCTTTTGACCTCTCCTCTGTCCAAAGTAAACAACAAACAGGTTAGATGTTTGACGAAAATCTTTAGTCGCTTGTAAGTAAAACTTCAAGGCACGGACTACGTCTAGATTATGCAGAAAGACGTTCCTTCTTTGAAGAAGGATTAGACATAATATGGAACAACAACCTCTTGATTGATATTCTTGTTAGAAACCACCTTGGGTAAAAACCCAGGTTTTGTACGTAGAACTACTTTATCTGAATGAAAGATCAGATAAGGGAGAATCACAATGTAAGGCAGATAACTCAGAGACTATTCGAGCCGAGGAAATAGCCATCAGAAAAAGAACTTTCCATGATAGAAGTTTGATATCAATAGAATGAAGGGGTTCAAAACGGAACCCCTTGAAGAACTTTAAGAACCAAGTTTAAGCTCCATGGAGGAGCAACAGGTTTAATACACAGGCTTAATTCTAACTAAAGCCTGACAAAATGCCTGAACGTCTGGAACTTCTGCCAGACGCTTGTGTAAAAGAATAGACAGAGCAGAAATCTGTCCCTTCAAAGAACTAGCTGATAATCCTTTGTCCAAACCCTCTTGGAGGAAGGACAATATCTTAGGAATCCTAACCCTACTCCATGAGTAATTCCTTGGATTCACACCAATGAAGATATTTATGCCATATCTTCTGGTAGATTTTCCTGGTGACAGGGCTTTCGTGCCTGTATTAAGGTATTAAGTGACTGACTCGGAGAAGCCAACGCTTATGATAAGATCAAGCGTTCTAGGTCTCCATGCAGTCAGTCTCAGAGAAATTAGATTCGGATGATTGAAAGGACCTTGTATGAGAAGGTCTTGTCTCAGAGGCAGAGTCCATGGTGGAAAGGATGACATGTCCACTAGGTCTGCATACCACGTGTGGGCCACGCAGGCGCTATCAGTAATCACTGATGCCCTCTCCTGTCTGATGTTGCAATCAGTCGAGGGAGCAGAGGAAACGGTGGAGAACACATAAGCCAGGTTGAAGAACCAAGGAGCTGCTAGAGCATCTATCAGCGTCGCTTCTGGTCCCTGACCTGGATCCATAACAGAAGCTTGGCGTTCTGGCGAGACGCCATGAGATCCCAGTTCTGGTTTGCCCCAACGATGAAACCAATTGAGCAACACCTCCGGATGGGCGTTCCCACTCCCCCGGATGAAAAGGTCTGGATGACTTAGAAAAATCTGTTCTCTACCCCTAAGAAATGGATTGCTGATAGGTGGCAAGAGTGAGACTCTGCCCAGCGAATTATCTTGGAGACTTCTAACATCGCTAGGGAACTCCAGGTTCCCCTTGATGGTTGATGTAAGCCACAGTCGTGGATGTTTGTCCGACTGAAATCTGATGAACCTCAGGGTTGCTAACTGAGGCCAAGCTAGAAGAGCATTGAATATTGCTCTTAACTCCAGAATATTTATTGGGAGGAGTTTTCTCCTCCTGAGTCCCACGATCCCTGAGCCTTCAGGGAGTTCCATACTGCACCCCCAACCTAGGAGCTGCATCTGTTGTTACAATCGTCCAATCTGGTCTGCGAAAGAGGTCATACCCTTGGACAGGTGGACCCGAGAAAACCACCAGAGAAGAGAATCTCTGGTTTCCTGATCCAGATTAGTAGAGGGGGACAAATCTGTGTAATCCCCATTCCACTGACTGAGCATGCATAATTGCCAGGCGGTCTGAGATGCAGGCGCGCAAATGGCACTATGTCCATCGCCGCTAACCATTAAGCCGATTAGCCTCCATGCACTGAGGCCACCGCAGGGCCGTAGTGGAGTGAAGAAACACGGCAAGCATTTAGAAGTTTTGATAACCTGGGGGGGCGGAGCCAACACTGGAAGAGATCAGACGTGTTATGGAGGAGCTCTCCTGCTAAAAGCCGTAATCTGGGATTAAAACTACAATTTGAGATCTAACTAGCACCTAAATCTCCCCAAATCCTATACAAGAACATTTAAGAAGCAGAGAATCTGTTTGGCTGCAGGGGGATAGTGTCTGGAAACGTTAATACAGCACAGAAGTAAAGGCCGCAATGATTATCCGCTCATCAGTAGAACACTTTAACAAAGGCTTCGATTACTACAAGCTATACTTCTTCTACTAGACCCTTGTATACAGTCTTACAATGGCCATGGCCCAGGACGAATTTTCTCAAGCTCGTCTGACCTGTTTAAAGGAGTTTGAACATAGAATGGATAATGCAGTTGCCCGCCTATCGCATACTGTGAAAGATACCATGGCGCAGCATGATCTTCTGGAGCCGATAGAAGCAAACTTCACTGCAACTCCAGTTTCTACCTACACCTACCTGCATTCTCTGATAGGCCGATGAGGAGAAGACGCACTAACCTCTCACTTGCCAAGTGCTGATGAAGAGCCCTGCTGTCAGTGTGCCGTGACGCATCTGACTCCTGCTCTGGTGCGGCCTGCCGGAGCAGGGGCCGGGACAAACATAGAGAGATTGATGGCGCTTTGAGAGTCACACCCCACGATGGAAGGGGGGAGAACCAAATCCTTAGCTGAGATGCAGCGTAGCAGCACTCCCATCATGGCCTCTTCAGAGCTCCCTCTGCACGATGAGCAACCTGGAATACAGGACTGCGCAGATCAGCAAAATCTATCTTACCTAGGCTGAGCGTACAGGACGATTCCCATGTGAGCCTTAAGATCCGAGCTTTGAACTATAACTCTGTATTGACTTTGTGGAATTTGATGATACATGTGCCAGAAGGACTCCGAGTTGGAGTGGGGGTAAATCTGTAATGACTGCTGCACTACCGCAGGTGCCCAAATCTTGCTGGTTTGTTGTGGGACTTACAGCAATAATATAGTCTCTTGAGGGACTAATGTTTCTTACCTGCGAGAATCTTTTTTCAATTGACGTTAGACTGCTGTACTGTCAGTCCTCTAAGTGATGTTTAAACCCACTTTGTGAAATTCATGTAACGTCCATCCCCCGCAATAAATGGCTGGATAGCTTTAGAATTGTTAGTAAAATAATTAGCAGAGAGCTATATTCCTGAGTTTTGTATTAATTAATGTTTGATCATATGCCCTATTTTCTTTCTCCATTAGAGTTAACTCTTTTGTATATATACCAGTTCACTGTGTGTGTTTTTGTTAATATGGGTGGGCACTCATATAACTCTGTGCTGGAGTCTCACTCTACTAAGACATGGTGCCACTATCGCCCTTAGACTATTTCAAATGGGGCATTCCAAGAGGTCTAGTTACAGTATAGTACACTGTCTTCCCCTGTTCTGCAATTACTAGAGGGAAGATATTTTCTCTTATTTCCTCTTTTTTGTTATAAGCCATAAAATGCTTCAAGTTAGATGCACCAAACCATAAGTTAGGGTATAATTACACTGTAGTCTCTAAGGTCATTAATATAGTCTACTCAAGCTAGATGTGGTGGGATTTATAGAGATGTGGGGATAAAATATTTTGCAATTTAATTATTTCTGATTGTATATTTCATGTCAAACTT
This sequence comes from Bombina bombina, assembly GCF_027579735.1. Taxonomy (NCBI): domain Eukaryota; kingdom Metazoa; phylum Chordata; class Amphibia; order Anura; family Bombinatoridae; genus Bombina; species Bombina bombina. The sequence goes on along the minus strand of NC_069504.1, from coordinate 552,822,607 downwards.
ATATGCTTGTGCCATTTGTCCCTACCTATGCTATATATGCTGGGAAATTCCCTATTGTCCTCCTTCTGTAAATGAACACTAGCCTAGTATACCTATATTATTCTCCAGTATTATTTCAGACCCTTATCACCTACTCAGACCTCTAACGTAATTTATTATCCTAGCTTGAGACAGTCCACCCTAGTATGGAAGTGTGCTCCCTGCAAAGAAACAGGTTGTGATTAGTTAATTTTGGATATAGACTAAGGGAAAAGGTCAACAACTTAGCGTATGACACTGATCAGCTTTAAATAGACAAACTTGATTTCTACTCTAGAGTTTAGCTCTTGTTTTCCTACACGGATAGGACTATATTAACCTGCAACATTCTCCAACTGCAGATAGCGCTGGTGTAGGCTAGCTACTCCCTAGATACCACTAATACTTTTATAACTGTTTCAGAATAGTTTATACCCGGCCTCATATTAGCCTACTATGCAGCATAGGAGGTTGTATTGTTTAAATATTTTGCATCCATCCTGACTATAGTTTGTGGTTTATGCTATTTAACTGTTGAAATCTTTACAAGTAAGGCAACACTCTTACTGTACTACTTGCCTGCTCCTAATTCATATAGAATAGTTATGCCTTAGCCTTATAAATGGGACCTGTTGAACCCCTCTCATATCAATAACAACTATATTCCGCTCCTGGCTGATGAGGCTTGAATATCTTAACTAATTGATATGGAGACACCTCTTATCATTTTGCAGACTAGCATTTCTCTTAGAATGCCCCTTATATCCATTGTACAAGCTCACTCACTAGTTATCCCCTATTTTCAGAGGTAATTTTATTAATTTCAACATTTACTTTATGTCCTACATTTTATGTACGTGAAATGTATGTTTTACCCTTACCATTTTCAATTTGTGCCTGGATATATATCCTTGTTATGTAAACATTACCTATTGCCCTCAATAATATATATATATATATATAAATTAGAAGTTTTGATAACCTGAACTCCGTCAGGTAAATTTATTTCTACAGAATCGATAAGAGTCCCTAGGAAGGAAAACCCTTGTGAGAGGAGATAGAGAACTCTTTCTTCGTTCACCTTCCACCCATGCGACCTCAGAAATGCCAGAACTATCTCTGTATGAGACTTGGCAATTTGAAAGCTTGATGCCTGTATCAGGATATCATCTAGATAAGGAGCCACCGCCATGCCTCACGGTCTTAGAACTGCCAGAAGAGAGCCCAGAACCTTTGTGAAAATTTTTGGGGCTGTAGCCAACCCCGAAGGGAAGAGCTACAAATTGGTAATGCCTGTCTAGAAAGGCAAATCTCAGGACTGATGATGATTCTTGTGAATCGTAATGTGAAGGTAGGGCATCCTTTAAGTCCACTGTGTCATGTACTGACCCTCTTGGATCATGGGTAAGATGGTTCGAATAGTTTCCATCTTGAATGATGGAACTCTGAGGAATTTGTTTAAGATCTTTAGATCCAAAATTGGTCCTGAAGGTTCCCTCTTTTTTGGGAACCACAAACAGATTTGAATAAAAACCCTGTCCTTGTTCCTGTCCGACGCGAACTGGATGGATCACTCCCATTACTAGGAGGTCTTGCACGCAGCGTAGGAATGCCTCTTTCTTATCTGATTTGCAGATATTCTTGGAAAGGTGAAATCTCCTTGTGAGGAGAAGCTTTGAAGTCAGAAGATATCCCTGAGATATGATCTCCAACCCCAGGGATCCTGAACATCTCTTGCCCATCGCCTGGGGCGAAGAGAGAAAGTCTGCCCCCCCACTAGATCCGTTGCCGGATAGGGGGGCCGTTCCTTCATGCTGTCTTGGAGGCAGCACAGGCTTTTAGCCTGCTTGCCCTTGTTCCAGGACTGGTTAGATTTCCAGGCCTGCTTAAATTGAGCAAAAGTTCCCTCTTGTTTTGAAGCAGAGGAAGTTGATGCTGCACCTGCCTTGAAATTTCGAAAGGCACAAAAATTAGACTTTTTGGCCCTTGATTTGGCCCTGTCCTGAGGAAGGGGATGACCCTTACCTCCAGTAATGTCAGCAATAATTTCTTTCCAACCAGGCCCGAATAAGGTCTGCCCCTTGACAGGAATGTTGAGTAATTTAGACTTTGAAGTCACGTCAGCTGACCAGGGATTTAAGCCTTACGCGCCTGGATGGCGAATCCGGAATTCTTAGCCGTTAGTTAAGTCAAATGAACAATGGGCATCAGAAACAAATAATTAGCTAGCTTAAGTGTTCTAAGCTTGTCAATGATTTCAGTCAATGGAGCTGTATGGATGGCCTCTTCCAGGCCTCAAACCAGAATGCCGCCTGCAGGAGTGACAGGCGCAATGCATGCAAGGGGCTGTAAAAGAAAACCTTGGTTGAATAAACATTTCTTCTTAAGGTAACCCTCTAATTTTTTATCCATTGGATCTGAAAAAGCACAACTGGTCCTCAACCGGGATAGTGGAACGCTTTGCTAAAAATATAAACTGCTCCCTCCACCTTAGGGACCGTCTGCCATAAGTCCCGTGTAGTGGCGTCTATGGGAAACATTTTCTAAATATAGGAGGGGGGGGGGGAAAACGGCACACCGGGTCTATCCCACTCCTTACTAATAATTTCTGTAAACCTTTTAGGTATTGTAAAACATCAGTACACACCGCACTGCATAGTATTTATCCAGTCTACACAATTTCGCTGGCACTGCAATTGTGTCACAGTCATTCAGAGGCAGCTAACACCTCCCCAAGCAATACACGGAGGTTCTCAAGCTTAATTTAAAATTAGAAATCTCTGAAGCAGGGTTTCCCCGAGTCAGAGATGTCATCGCCACAGACTGAAGCTCTCCGTCCGTCAGGTTCTGCATATTGTGACGCAGTATCAGATATGGCCCTTACAGCATCTACTGCGCTCTGTAATCTCGTCTAACCCCAGAGCTATCGCGCTTGCCTCTTAATTCAGGCAATCTGGCTAATACCGCTGACAGGGTATTATCCATGATCGCAGCCATGGTCCTGCAAAGTAATCGCTATGGGGCGTCCCTGATGTACTTGGCGTCATATTAGCGTGCGTCCCTTGAGCGGGAGGGCAAAGGGTCCGACACGTGGGGAGAGTTAGTCGGCAGTAACTTCCCCCTCGACAGAACCTCTGGTGACAATTCTTTTAATGATAAAGACTGATCTTTACTGTTTAAGGTGAAATCAATACATTTAGTACACATTCTCCTAGGGGCTCCATCATGGCTTTTAAACATAATGAACAAGTAGTTTCCTCTGTGTCAGACATATTTGTAACAGACTAGCAATGAGACTTAGCAAGCTTGGAAAACACTTTAAACAAGTTAACAAGCAATATAAAAAATGTTACTGTGCCTTAAGAAAAACAAATTTTGTCAAAATTTGGAAATAACAGTGAAAAAAGGCAGTTACAACCAACAAAATTTTTACAGTGTATGTAACAAGTTAGCAGAGCATTGCACCCACTTGCAAATGGATGATTAACCAATTAATACCAAAAACGGGAATAATAAATGAAAAAAAAACGTTTTTAAAACTAGTCACAACAACTGCCACAGATCTACTGTGGTTGTTACCCTCCTCAAACACGACTTTTGAAAGCCCTTTTGAGCCCTTCAGAGATGTCCTGTATCATGCAGAGGGAAGCTGGATGTCTCTGTCAGTAATTTTAGCTGTGCAGAAAAGCGCTAAAATAGGCCCCTCCCACTCATATTACAACAGTGGAAAGCCTCAGGAAACTGTTTCTAGGCATAAATCAAGCCAGCCATGTGGAAAAAAACCTAGGCCCCAATAAGTTTTATCACCAAGCATATATAAAAATGATTAAACATGCAGCAAACGTTTTATATTGCACTTTTATAAGAGTATGCATCTCTGGTAATAAGCCTGATACCAGTCGCTATTAAATCACTGTATTTAGGCTTAACTTACATTAATCCGGTATCAGCAGCATTTTTCTAGCAAATTCCATCCCTAGAAATATGTTAACTGCACATACCTTATTGCAGGATAACCTGCACGCCATTCCCCCTCTGAAGTTACCCTCACTCCTCAGAATATGTGAGAACGGCAGTGGATCTTAGTTACTTCTGCTAAGATCATAGAAACCACTGGCAGATTCTTCTTCTAATGCTGCCTGAGATAAAACAGTACACTCCGGTACCATTTAAAAATAACAAACTTTTGATTGAAGTTAAAAAACTAACTATAATACACCACTCTCCTCTTACTTACCTCCATCTTTGTTGAGAGTTGCAAGAGAATGACTGGATATGGCAGTGAGGGGAGGAGCTATATAGCAGCTCTGCTGTGGGGTGATCCTCTTGCAACTTCCTGTTGGGAGAGAGAATATCCCACAAGTAATGGATGATCCGTGGACTGGATACACTTAACAAGAGAAATACATTTGGGTTCCGTGTCCCTTTAAGTCACCACTGAATACTATTTATTAATATTTACAACTATAACACATTTAATACACTACCAAACTGAAAAAGAAAGAAAATTCAAGATAAAAAACAACATAAGAAAAATTCTTAGCCATATCAAAGAAATGCCAATGACAGTTTTCATAAATAGGGGCATCCCTTTATAAATCTGTCATACAAAGTGCCCCATTTATGAAGCCTGGAAACGTTACTTAAGTAGCTGCAGTCAAGACAGTAACATACTGAAGGAGCTAAATCATCTCAATCCAATTCTAATCGGCATGATTGATAAGCTCTATCACAATTACTTGCTCTAGAACAGGGAGCACAGCCCCTACTAGCAATTGCTAGTAGAATGTTAAATGTGGCCAGCAGATGTTGCCCACTCACCATAATGCCAGGCATGCAAGATTCCCGAGAGCAAACCTTGTCCATTCAGCATTTAATAAATGGGGGCCATAAACACAAATTCAGATGTAAACTCAGCTCTAAAGTAGTCAGATACAAAAATAACCATTGTTCATTGCAGTTAAAGGGACAGTCAAGTATAAATTAAAATTTCATTATTCAGATAGGACTTTTAATTTTAATTGACTTTCCAATTTACTTTTATCATCAAATTTGCTTTTATCTCTTGGTATTCTTAGTTTAAACTAACATAGGTAGGCTCATATGCTAATTTCTAAGCCTTTGAGGGCTTCCTCTTATCACATGCTTTTTAAATCTCTTTTCAACTCAAAGAGACAGAAAGTACACGTGGGCCACATAGATAACACTGTGTTCAGGCACAGAAAGTTATTTAAGATCTAGCACAATACAATGCTAAATTTAAGACAATAGATAATAAACAGTCACAGTCATGTGATCAGGGGGCTGGAAGAAGGTTCCTAGATACAAGGTAATCACAGAGGTAAAAAGTACATTAATATAACTGTGTTGGTTATGCAAAACTGGGGAATGAGTAATAAAGGGATTATCTATCTTTTAAAACAATAACAATTCTATGGTTGACTGTCCCTTTAAGAAGCTACTGAGAAATGTGGCCTTTTATGTATATTACCTTATTAACATGTTATATTTAACTATATTGCAGATTTCAAATGTAGTTTAATTGATGTAATAAAAAATTACAACATAGTAAAACAGAGTGTCTTTGTCCTTAAGAGATACTTGAGTGCATTATAAATATTTGCAAATGGAACACTACTACAGATGGATAAAACGTACAATTTAATTAAAAACCATATTGGTAAAGAGTCATACTGAGACACTCTATGCAATATCATTTTTTTAGAAGCATTTATTATACTTACTGATTTAAAATAGGAGTGTAAGATGTCTTATCTTCATCAATGATAGTCACCATTAAAGTAATGAGGTTGGGCCAGAAGTCCAAATTTTTGATAGTAGGGTCCTTGGTCCTCCCTTGGAATGTCTTGTTTTTTTACCCTGAAAGATAGTAAGATTATTAATTGATGCTTTAATTGATAACTTTTGTGTGTAAGGCTTTGATAAAAATAAATTAAATGTAATACTCTTGGTACTCTCTGGTTTATAGTTTTCTGGAGTATTGGTTCTATCAAAAACAAACAAACAATTTTAATTACTTACCTTATCTATGTAGTAAATACGTCAAATAATGTCATAAAACCTACCATAATGATTCACTCACATTGCACAAGAATAAAACAAGGATTTTTTTCATATTTATTCATTTAGAGAAAAAAAAACCCATAAAAATATCACTGAATATCCATTAGCAGTTACTCAAATATGCCCTTTACTCATAAATTAAGTATGATCACATTATTGCAATACAGGCCAGCTAGTATTGTAAAAAAATTGAACTTTTAAGATGTTCATTTCAGTTTAAGCAACTAGCAAGATGTTCAAAGCTTGCTTCTGGTAAAATTTGCTCTAGAAAAATGTCCAATATTAGTGTCACAGAAGTAAAAATGTAATTTTATTATTCTGATAGAAAAAGCAATTACAACAATTCCTTGTTGAAACAATGCTACTTTCTTGAAGTATGCTCTGGCAGGTGCATCTGTCATGAGCACTATGTAACAGTAGTGTGTGTAGTACTGTTATACAAGAATCCAGTAGGAGGGAGCTTTAGAGTGGTAATAGCTTCAGCCACTCTATCGTAAAACTCAGTGGTCTATTATAAAACGCAAGCATGTGTGATAAAAGCTAGCAGCACTGTTATAATAAAATTACTAAACACAAACTGAGAGTGCTCCCATCTAGACTTCTTTTTAGTAGAGTTGTGGGGTTTGGTATTCAAGAAGCATTGAAGACCTCAAATGTCTCTTGTACATCTGAAGAAGAATCATGCAAGGTCTTAAAAGATTATGGAATACAAAACCTTGATTTTGTTTATCCATTAAAAAATATCACAATCCACTACAAGAAGATTCTCTGTGTGACCAACATGAAAATAGCCCTTTTTCTGCATAGTAGACTTCCAAACAGAATGTGCAAGTGGCACCAACATAATATTGCTGAACACATTTTCTTTTAGTAGCTATGATATTCAAGGAGCAGGACATGTTGTTCCATCTGAGCTGCCCGACATGATATGAAGTAACATAGTAGATGAGGTTGAAAAAAAAGACCAAAGTCCATCGAGTTCAACCTATACAAATCTAATATACTTACAAAAAAGCTGCAGTTGAGCTTAAAGGGACAGTCTAGTCCAAAATAAACTTTCATGATTCAGATAGGACATGCGATTTTAAACAACTTTCTAATTTACTTTTATCACCAATTTTGCTTTGTTATCTTGGTATTCTTAGTTTAAAGCTAAACCTAGGAGGTTTATAAGAAAATGTCTTAGACCTTAAAGGCCGCCTCTTATATGAATGCATTTTGACAGTTTTTCACCACTAGAGGGAATTAGTTCATATGTGTCATATAGATAACACTGTGCTTACGCAAGTGGAGTTACCTAGGAGTCAGCACTGATTGGCTAAAATGTAAGTGTCAAAAGAACTGAAATAAGGGGGCAGTTTGCAGAGGCTTAGATACAAGATAATCACAGAGGTAAAAAGTGTATTAATATAACTGTTGGTTATGTAAAACTAGGGAATGGGTAATAAAGGGATTATCTATATTTTAAAACAATAAAAATTCTGGTGTAGACTGTCCCCTTTAAATTAATCCCATTAGGGGGGCGGGGCTTGGGAGCCGCTGACGTATGGAGGTGTAAAGCAAGAGCTCTGTGATACATGGCTGATTAACCTGGCTAACAGATCATTCTGACCCCCAAATTTTTATAAGAAGGGGCGAGATAAGACAGTAACTAACCACCGTGAAGAGATTGGCTTGGTGGTGGGAGATGTAAAGCACAGGGCAGCTTCGCTGCATTTGATAACGCACGGAGCCGACACGCCATCTTGGCCACGCGGCTACACACTAAACCTCAGGCTGCAGAACTCCACAGCAAGCGGATAAAAAGCTCCGGAGACATGATCCTCTCTGACCGGAGGTAAAGCAAGCAAACTCAGCTAATAAGGAGCCGGGATAAGGCTATCATAGAGCTGCATAGAAGCGGACCGCCAGGACTGAAGCCTAACACAGTAAGAGGCTGTAGCAGAAGTGAATGAGGCAGTTAAAGGACATGTGAGAATAAAATTAAGGCATCTTAGCCCTATTACACTTGGCTCTATTTGCGACCTTATGTATGACTGGGACATTTATGAGACGCACGTGCAAAGTAAAATAAAGTGCGATGTCTGCAAGGAGAGAGAAAGCTTACTATAAAGCAGGGAAACAAGCTTAAGTGAGATATTATTGGAAGTAATTTGCACTATAATGTTGTGACCACAGCAAAAATGGTCTTATATACGGTTACTAGCCACTCATGCTGCTTGCATTAGCTACTGAAATCGATGTAAAGGAAATAGCTGTGCAATATTATACAGGCCTCCCTACAGAATCGATCAGCAGACAGTACATAAAGCAAGGAGGGTACCATAAGCTTCACAGTAAGGCAAATATCCACAACAAGAACATACTGCAGAGTGACCTACATAAATTCTGTTATCTATCCGGGGGTAGTCACTGGCTAGTTGGAACAAACATGTCTGCCAGAAAACATAACAAGTCTTCACAAGGGACTAAAACTCCTGCAGCCAGCTTATTTTTAAACCTGCCAGAGGGGAGAAAGTGACTGAAATGGCGGGGAGTATTAATGAAGAAGATATAGATTCAGAATCCGATTCTCAGATAGCTGAAGAAGATTCTACCCCTGTTACAAGAGCGGACCTTAAAACCCTGGTATCTAAACAAGATATTAATAGAAACTTTGACAAGCTGTGGGAGAAATTTGATTTGTTTCAAAATACGGTGACTAACAGTCTGGCTGAAATAAAGCAGGATATCACGGAATTGGGCTCCAGAGTAGCTGCTTTAGAAGATACTGAGGGCACCACATCAGAGGAGATAGCCATGCTACACCAACAGCTGCTTACACAAAAACAAGAAGTTGATGAAATACAAGAAAAGCTGGAGGACCTTGAAAATAGGAGTCGCAGATGTAACCTGCGATTGAAAGGGGTTCCAGAAACTATTCAGTCCGACGAACTACAGAATTATCTGCATCAACTGTTTCAGGCTATTACAGGAGAGGTAGATGATGGTAAATACTTAATGGAGAGAGCACATAGAGCATTAAGGGCAAAGCCAAAGGAAGATGCACCCCCTAGAGATGTCATAGTCAAACTTTTCAGATTTCCAGAAAAAGAGGCTATTCTATCTGCAGCGAGAAAACATCCCACCTTCAAGTTCCAGGGAACAGTTATACAATTTTATCAGGACTTGTGCGTGAGAACGCTCCAAAGGAGAAGTTGTTTAAAACCCCTCACTCTACTCCTGAGAAAGCATCAAATCAGCTATCGCTGGGGATTTCCATTTAATCTACATATCCTCCACAATGGCAGGCCTATTAGCTTGAAGGAACCATCAGAGATCCCAGCAGTATGCGGTAGATTGCAACTGGAACCGCCAGAGATACCTCAAGAACACGCCTCAGAAGAGTCATCAAAACAACAGGCGGCTGCAGCACTTCCTCAACGCCAAAAATGGAACAGAGTACCGAAAAGGAAAGTGAAATCCTGAAACCTCTTGTGCCCAAAGACTTACCAGTGACTTTATTTTAGTTATAGGCACTAGACAAGTGTACTCAAAAAGAGGATTTTTTTCTTTTTTTTTTGTTTTTTTACTCCCTATAAAGTAGTAGGAGAGTAATAATACCAGCGAGAGGAAGATATTTGGTAACAGTAATATGGTAAACCATTAGCATGATATGTGGTACAAGTAATTATTCACAAAGTGCAGTTATTCCCGCTTTTTCCCTTCTCTCCCCCTATATTCTTCTTCTTTTCTACACATAGGGGTCGTATTGTTAATATTGTTATTACTATTAATTTTTTTTTTTTTTGTTAGCCAGGACTAAGAATAATGTAAATCACAATAACAGCTAATGTATTGCATTGTAAATGATACATATTGTTTTTTTTGTCTGATTTTTCTCCTCCCCCCTTTTTCTTCCCCCCCCCTTTTTTCCCTTTTTCTGTGAAGGGTGGAGGGCCCTCAGAAAACTCCCTCTTTCTTTTTCTTTTTTTTATTCTCATTGTTCTTAATACACATAGCGACCGTGATATTTTCATGATTATGTTTGTGTATATTGATGGTTTTTGTTCTTTTTTTCCAGTTTATTGTTATGCCTGCCTGTTTAGCCTAGCTGAGTTTGCTGTGACCGGAGAGGGGAGACCCCACACCTTAGACTGTAAGTAATGGACAACAATATCAAGTTAATTTCACACAATGTGAGGGGCCTAAATTCAGACCACAAACGTAGAACTGCACTAAGTCAGTACACCCGACTGAAAGCCAACATTATCTACTTACAAGAAACTCATTTCACTAAGGAGGTAGTACCCAAATACTGGACAAGACAGTTCACCCAACATTATCACTCCACTACCGACCAAAAGAAAAGAGGAGTGTCGATTTTGATACACCAATCACTAGGATTTGTGCTAGAGGAGACAATTAGAGACTCAGAGGGCAGATATTTGATTCTTAGGGGGAGGCTACATGATAAACAAGTAGTTCTGTGCAACATCTATGCACCAAATGAGACACAGATTTCTTTTTTCACAAACATTTCCCATTTACTAACCCAGTGGTCTCATTCTAGGATCCTCCTGGGGGGAGATTTTAATTTGTCTATGTACGCGCACCAAGCACAGGGGAAACTGGAGCTTTCGCAAAAACAAATGAGACACAACTCTATGGTAAAGAAGATTAAGGAAGTTCTCCTCTCACACAACATATTAGATTCTTGGGACACACTATACGGGAAAACTACAGATTATACATATTACTCCTTTGCCCACAAATCGTATTCCAAATTAGATTATATCTATGTTAGCCAAATTTTGATTCCAGACTTAGTTTCATCATCAATACATGCGTGTGCTTGGTCTGACCACTCAATTGTCCAGATAGAGATTAGAGAGTCTTTTCATACTAGTGCCACGCGCTCTTGGACCTTTGACCCACAAGTCCTCCGAAATCCAAACGCACAAGAGAATATTTCTAAAGCATTAATTGAGTACTGGGAAATAAACGTAGGTACAACCTCTAACCCGCTAATGTTTGGGCGGCTCACAAACCTTACATTAGGGGATTATTAATTAAAGAGAAGGCAGCATTGACCAAAGCGTCAAGATTACAAGTAGACTCTTTACAGAAAGAAATAGACTCCCTGACTAGACTGCATCAGGAGACTTTATCACCAAATACTTTTACACTTCTTCAAAATAGGAGATTAGAATTAGCCACAATTATGAATAAGGCATCCGCTAGAGCAGCCACTAGACTGAAAGCACAGTACTACTTATATTCCAACAAGCCAGATAAATACCTGGCACATAGATTGAGGGAGCAAGTCAGATCCTTTACTATACCATATCTGCAAAAGACAGAGGGAACTTATACTTCCAATCCCCAAGAGATAGCGGACACTTTTGCACAATATTATGCGCAGCTATATGATGGGGATAAAACGGTACATAATGCCCAGACGGAGAGGTTACGTGATAGGTTTCTGAGAGGGCCAAACTCACTCCCTTAACTGAGGATATTAGCAGAGAGATTAATGCTGAGATCACGGCCAGGGAAGTCCTTAATGCTATCAAAGAATTAAAACCAGGGAAGGCTGCTGGTCCCGACGGCTTCCCAGGAGAGTATTACAAACTCTTTAGAACAATTTTAGTACCGCATGTAGTCAGATTCTGTAACGAAATATTGCAGGAGGGTGAGATCCCAAGGGAGATTTTACAGGCTAAGATAGTAGTCATATCTAAACCAGGCCGCAACCCAAAACTATGTCAAAGTTACCGGCCTATTTCTTTAATAAACCAGGACATAAAGATCCTCACTAAGATTTTAGCAAATAGACTTAAATTACACCTTCCACAATTGATCCACCCGGATCAGGTGGGTTTCATCTCTAACAGAGAGGCCCCTGACAATACGAGACGTGCAATATCCCTGATCGACTATCTCATGAGTACTGGAACGCCTTCTCTGGTCCTTTCTCTGGACGCGGAGAAGGCGTTCGATAGAATAGATTGGAACTTTATGTTAGCAGTATTAACCAAATTGGGATTTCACGGTTCATTCTTGAAAGCCATTAAGAGTATCTATTCTTGTCCCACGGCTACGATAAGGGGCAGCAGGTCATCAGTCACAAATCATAAACATTCTGAATGGCACTAGGCAGGGCTGCCCCCTGTCGCCGTTACTGTTTGCGATGTGTATAGAGCCACTAGCCGCCACGATTCGCTTAGCTTCGGAGGTCCATGGGGTGAAAATAGCGGGGACTGAATTTAAATTGTCACTATTTGCAGATGATGTGCTTCTTACGCTGACTAAGCCACTGGTGTCTCTGCCGAAGCTATATCATATATTAAGCGAATTTTCTGACATATCGGGCTATAAAATTAATTTGGATAAATGCGAAGCATTACCCATAGCTATCCCACCCCACACTAAAAAGGTTATTGAAGCTAACTTTGAATTTCTATGGGCTCCAGTAGCAATTAAATACTTGGGGATTAGATTACCAAGCGATATTAGAGACCTCTATAAACTCAATTATCTCCCACTATTTAAAACAATTAGGAAAGATATTAGAAAATGGAAACTGGGCAACTTCTCCTGGTACGGCCGACTTTCAGCCATTAAAATGAACATACTCCCATGGCTGTTATATCTTTTTCGGGCCCTCCCAATTAAGATCCCTATGATAGATCTAACTAGGGTGCAGTCAGACTTGGTGGGGTTTTTGAGAGGAAACAAGAAGGCAAGAATTCCGTCACAATCTCTATTGCAACATAGGCAATTAGGAGGCGTAGGAGTACCAAACCTGACTCATTACTATCAAGCAGCGAGGTTAGCACAGACTACCCTTTTGAGTAAAAACCCAGAAGAAGTAGTGTGGCTGAAAATTGAGACATTGTTAGCTAACTATAAACGCCCAGACGACATACTGTGGGGGAGACAAGGACACTCACTTAGAGTCGATAACCATAGAGTCGATGCAGGATTGGGCTTCTTGGTCCAAATCCATGCACCTGATTCCGGTGAATTCAGTGGTCAGACCAATTAGGACTCTTTTGAATCCGGACTTTCATGCGCAAATTGCAAAATGGGAAAATAAGGGGCTGTATAGGGTGGCAGATTTTTTACACCTAGGGAAGATAGCTACCTTTCACCAAATACAAGACAAGATAGAGCCAGAGAAGTTGTACTGGTTTCTATACCTACAAGTAACTTCAGCTATAGCGAAGTATAGTTTACACTCCACTAGACAGGGACTGAGCACATTGGAACATCTATGCAACACAGATAAACGCGACAAAAAAAATCATCTCTCGCATATATATAGCAATACAACAAGCCACTAACACTTCTAAGTCATCCCTTATGGTTAAGTGGGAATCGGATATCAGGCGAGAATTAACAAAGGAAGAGTGGGAAGGGATTCTCTCTACATCAGGTAAAGGACTAATTAGTGCTGATTTTCGAGAGAATTGTATAAAAACGTCTTTTAGATGGTATCTCACCCCTGTGATTACGTCTCACTATGCCCAGAACGGAGACAGAAATTGCTACAGAGGATGCGCTGAGGTGGGGACATACTATCACATGTGGTGGGACTGTCCCCAGATCAGGCTCATTTGGAATAAACTATCAGAGTTATTAAGCGAGGTACTGTCTGAGACTATCAAATTAACAGCAACACAGGCATTGCTGAATGAACACATCAAGCCATTTAATGCAGCCACTAACACTTTCATCCGCACACTGTGTACAGCCACTAGGATAAGTGTAGCTAGGCATTGGAAAGTGGGGTCACCCTCTTGGGGAGAAGTATTAGAAAAGATTAAAACCACACATCAAATGTCCGAAATAGTGGCCTACCAACAGGGAACAAAAGATCAATATCTGAAAGTATGGAATTACTGGATCTTGAAGGGGTATTAAATTGCTACACTTTAGGGAATCACCCGTACACTACACAAGACAACTAGACTTTAGGCTGTTTGCTTTCCCTATCCTAGATTACTAATTGACTGTAGGTACCCGGATGACGAAGTAAATGGATGGGGTCTCCTCTCCCGGTCTGATTAAGCGGAGTTTAATGTTGCAGGCAGGTAGGTCTTGGTTTGACATTATTTGTTTAAGTTAAGTAATTTTATGTGTTATAGTTGAGAAAGTGAGATCCAAAATTGTTGCGGGATGTCTATGGAGGGGGGGGGGGGAGATTGTAAAGGTGTAGGGGCCAGTCTTCAGCTGCTGCATTCCCTCCTCTCCAGTGATGTCCTGGAATAAGATCAAGAACACACCAAGGGATGAGTATACAGATATTATCTGTAATATTGATATAGGAGCAATCCTTAAGCTACAGAATTCCTGGACTCTATTTTGTTTGCAGAAGCAAGAAAGATGGACTTGAGCTATTTTATAAAATTACAGGGGAGTGATAAAATTCCATGGATGGTGATACATGATATAACAACTATTGTGCGGAGGGTTTGTTACTCCTATGTCTTTTTGTTATTGTCTTTCAATATATGTGTTCTATAAAATAATAAAAAATATTTCAACTAAATTAATCCCATTAAAAGGTGACCCATTTAATACAAGCAATCATATCCCTGATTTATTTTTCTAGCCAGAAATGTATCCAAACCATTTTTAAATGTATCTAAGGTATTGGAATTCAATACCTCCTTTGGTAATGAGTTCCACAATGTTATTGCTCTTACAGTGAAAAAACATTTCCACTGCCGGAAATTAAATCTCCTTTCCTCCAGCCTTAAATTGTGTCCTTTTGTCACAAACAAATTTCTTGGAATAAACCTCTCCTCATAGCTTAACTTTTCCTTTCCCCTTTTTAGCTTTGTGGCCCTTCTCTTAACTTCTTCTAGGTATGCAATGTCTTTTTTTGAGATCGGTCCCCAGAACTGCACTCCATACTCAAGGTGAGCTCTTACCAGGGATTTATACAGTGACATAATTATGCTTTCCACCCTTGCATCAATGCCTCTTTTAGTACATGCTAGTATCTTATTAGCCTTAGAAGTCACTGCTCTGCATTGTGCACCCATCTTTAGCTTGCTATCTATTACTACTCCCAAATCCCTTTGCTCCTCTGTTAGGCTTATTCTAGTCCCATTTAAATAATACATTGCCTGCTTATTTTTACTTCCAAAATGTAGAACCTTGCATTTTCCTGTATAAAATCTAATTTTCCATTTACCTGCCCATACTTCTAATTTTTCTAAGTTCATCCTGCTCTGACCTAATGACCTTACACAACTTTGTATCATCTGCAAAAATAGAGATGTTGCTATTTAATCCTTACTCCAAGTCATTAATAAAAATATTAAAAAGAACTAGGTCCAGTAATGATCCCTGGGGGACTCCACTGATTACCTTTGTCCAATCTGAGTAGGATCCATTTGCTACTAATTGTTGCTCCCTGTCTTTTATCCAGTTATTTATCCATGAGCTATCATTTTCAGCTATTCCTAATCCATTTTATACATTAATCTCTCATGGCACTGTATAAAACGCCTTTGCAAAATCAAAATATATCACATCAATTGATTCCCCTTTATCTATAGTTTTACTTACTTCCTTGTATAATCTAATTAGATTAGTTTGACATGATCTATTTCTCATAAAAAAAACATGCTGATTTGAACTCATAATCTTATTTATATAAATATACTCAATATAATCCCTCATAATCCCTTGACGTATCTTCCCCACTATTGATGTGAGACTAACTAAGACTTTTTAAAGAGTAGCACCACATCAGCTTTATGCCAGTCCTGGGGTACTACTAAGTAGAGGTTTGTCTATAACAGTGCTAAATTCCCATTAAACCCTTGGGTGTATTCCATATGGACCTGGAGTTTTATTTACCTTATTATTATCCATTTATTTCCTGATATCCTCTAGGCATAACCCAGTTAACCTCTTAACGATCATGGACGTGCCAGGCACATCCTCCAAAAAGTTTCTGTTAATGACCAAGGACATGCCTGACACGTCCTCTGGGGTTTGAGGCACTGGAAGCGATAGTGATCGCTTCGAGGTGCTTTCAGAGTATTGCAGTGATGCCTATATATTGAGGCATCACTGTAATACCGTTTTTTACCCACTGATGCAGAGAGGGCCACTCTGTGGCCCTCTCTGCATCGGCCATCGATGGTGATGATCGTTGATTAGTGGGAGCCATGGCATGGATAGCATAGAGGGCGGCCCATCAATGGTAATCTTCCATATCCTTTTAGTACAGTGTGCACATAGGTGGACGGGAGCTCGCTGGGGACAGAGGGGTGGGTGTGTGTATGTGTGTGTGTGCGTGCGCCGCATTTCCATCAAGTTGTATGAGAAGGATGGAGTGGGAGGGGGGAATCAATGTTGGGCAAGGGATCTGGGAGGGGAAGGGGGGCAGCTACACTACAGAAAATGGGGTTTTATTTATTTACTAACCCTAAAGGCATATTTTTTTTAACAAACTGGTTACTGACAGACAGCTGCTAGTACCCACGATGGCAGCAACTAGGAATAGGGGGAAAGGTTAGAGAGCTGTTTAGGGGGAGATCAGGGAGGTTGGGGGCTAATGGTGGATCCAACAATGCAGAATAACTATAAAAAAATAAAAATATAAAAAAGCCTTTTAATTTAGTACTGGCAGACTTTCTGCCAGTACTTAAGATGGAGGTGATAATTGTGAGGCTGGGAGGGAAGAGAGCTATTTTAGGGGAGTCAGGGAGGGATCAGGGGTGGAATGTGTCAGATGGGAGGCTAATCTTTACACTGAAGCTAAAATTAACCCTACAAGCTTCCTAATTAACCTCTTCACTTCTGGACATAATACAAGTATGGTGCGCAGCGGCATTTAGCAACCTTCTAATTACCAAAAAGCAACACCAAAGCCATATATGTCTGCTATTTCTGAACAAAGGGGATCCCAGAGAAGTATTTACAACCATTTGTGCTATAATTGCACAAGCTATTTGTAAATAATTTCAGTGAGAAACCTAAAGTTTGTTGAAAAGTGAACAATTTTATTTTATTTGATCGCATTTTACTGTGAAATGGTGGCATGAAATATACCAAAATGGGCCTAGATCAACACTTTGGACTGTCTACTACTCTAAAGTTAAAATTAACCCTACAAGCTCCCTAATTAACCCCTTCACTTCTGGGCATAATACACATGTGGTGTAATTACCAAAAAGCAATGCCAAAGCCATATATGTCTGCTATTTCTGGACAAAGGGGATCCCAGAGAAGCATTTACAACCATTTGCCATAATTGCACAAGCTAATTGTAAAAAATTTCAGTGAGAAACCTAAAGTTTGTGAAAAAGTTTGTAAAAAAGTGAACAATTTTATTGTATTTTATTACATTTGGTGGTGAAATGGTGACATGAAATATACCAAAATGAGCCTAGATCAATACTTTGGGTTGTCTACTAAAAAATATATATATATACATGTAAAGGGTTATTAAGCAATTACTGACAGATTTCAGTGTTCCAATGTAACTATCGCTAATTTTGAGAAAAAAAAAATGGTTTGGAAATAGCAAAGTGCTACTTGTACGTATTGCCCTATAACTTGCAAAAAAAGCAAAGAACATGTAAACATTGGGTATTTCTAACAAAATTTAGAAACTATTTAGCATGGGGTTTTTTGGTGGTTGTAGATGTGTAACAGATTTGGGGGGGTCAAAGTTAGAAAAATAGTTTTTTATAGTAAATGATATGATATGATGAAAATAATGGTATCTTTAGAAAGCCCATTTAATGGCGAGACAAAATGGTATATAATATGTGTGGGTACAGTAAATGAGTAAGAGGAAAACTACAGCTAAACACAAACACCACAGAAATGTAAAACTAGCCCTAAACCCAAACGGTCAGAAAATTGAAAAGTGCTGTGGTCACTAAGGGGTTAATGGTATGTGCTTGTATGTTCTAGTTTGTTTCAAAGTATGCTCCCTTGGTTCCTCTATTGTGCATACTGAGGAAAATAATTTATTTAGTACCTCAACCTTCTCGCTGTCACTGTTAATCATGCTACCCTCCACACATTTTAATGTACCTATATTGTCCTTCTTGGATTTTTTTTGCCATTTATGTATTTAAAAAACCTTTTATGGTTTGGCTTAGAATGCTTTGCAACTAATCTTTAAATTTTAAATATGTAGGGTGGAATCATTAAATATGTAGGGTGGTAAATCCTGCATTTCGTGCTGTTTTCCACTATTTATTTTGTTTCATCTGAGCTTCCCGACATGCCTTCCCCCTGAGGATTGGTGAGCACATTATTTAAAAATTTGATATGACCTATATGTCACTACATTGCAACAAGCTGATTTTATTCAGTAGAGAGGCAGACAGTGCCAGTATGAGATTTTTTTTTAAATACTATAAAAAAAAAAATAGAGAACATATTGTTTACATGCTAACTACATCAACTAAAGTTTAAACAAGTTTAAAAATGTATGCTGTGCTGTATCTGAATTATAAAAGTTTAATTTTGGCTTCCAAGTCTCTTTAACAGAGAGGTAATTTTTATAAAATCACTATTCCAAATCGGGCACATGTAAGTGTAACATGGGTCAACAGATTTGTTGGTCTCAGGAAATTTGAGGGGAATTCCTTAATTAATCAATTAGTGTTCTTATAATTCCATGAAACATGATTGGCTCACCCTCCAATATATAGGGATCAATCCATACAATAAATACAGATGTGTTCTTCAGTCAGGTTATGCAGGTGTGAGCTCTTATATATTCTTAAATCTCCCAGATTACTGACTCCCATGCTAGATTTGTTTGGTCAATATATTATATTTTATAAACACACAAACTGGGTCTTATAACATTACAGATCTAGACAACCACCCAGCACACTAGATATAACAATTCAATTATTATGACACTGGCTGTCAAAGATGCTTGTATGTGGATCAGATCATATAAGCCGAATGCCAAAATCTGTCTGGGAAAAAAAAATGATGCAAAAATGTGCAACAAAGAACACATCATTCTGAGTTCAGAATGAATAAAATATAGTGATCTTGACAGCTAATCAGACAAATTACTGTAATTGTTTCATTATTCCTTCATTTTAATTGGCAATTTTTTTAACAAGTTAATCATAGTTAACGAGTCTTAAAGGGATAGGAAGGTCAAAAACAAACTTGCATGATTCAGATAGAGCATTTAATTTTAAGACACTTTTAAATTCACTTCTATTTTCAAATGTGCTTCGTTCTCTTAGTATCCCTTGTTAAAAAATGAATACGCACATATCGTACACTAATGGGAGCTGCTGCTAATTGGTGCCTGCACACATTTGTCTCTTGTGATTGGTTAAATAGATATTTTCAGCCAGTAGTGCAATGCTGTCCCTTCAGCAATGGATAACAAGAGAAAGAAGAAAATTTGATAATATAATTAAATTGGAAAGTTCTTAAAATTGTATGCTCTATCTGAATCATAAAAGGAAATGTTGGGGTTTACTATCCCTTTAATAATGCTATAAGATATCATCAATTTATTTAACCAAACAAGAGAAAGCTGTACCTTAAACAGATCTGATCCCGAACATCCCAAAATGCACATCAGACCTTGGTACATTTTAATGTTGGCCTCTCCCCAATATTAGAATGAGTAGGAATAATCCAGTAGACAATACATTTTAGTAGTGTTTATTTTCTGTTAACTCTGATGTGTCTTAGGGATGAAAATGTTTATCTTTAAACTTAACGGACAACAAGTATTGGCCTGGATTCATAGGTGCTTGTGACCAGAGAGACCTCATTGTAAAGGCAAGATCATGTACCAAATGCATTAAGCCTTGCTTCACCTATCTTTTCCAGCATTTCTTTGGTGTCCATTCCTGCTTTTGGCTTCTATAGATGAGTGAAGTGTCCAATACAGGATATCTCACTCATCAAATATGAGCTATTATCAAAGTGGCAAACAAATAACTACAACCTCAACACTTAGTAAACTTGGTTGAAAAAGGTTTGATGTAAATGTTTGCAAGTATAAAATAATTGCATCTCTGTTTTTTTTATGGTAAAGTTATCTATCTGGATAGAATGAAAGGTGTCTTAATGGGATTGGCCATGGGTGTTCTGGAGTTTTTGAGGGGAGTGGTCTCTATATATTGGCCAAGCTTGCGGAATTCATAAAGACTGTTGCCCCTGTGATGTATCCAAGTTATGTTGCACTATATCAAAGCTGAAAAAGCTATCTTGTTTTAATTTTTATTTTATTACTTGTTAACTGTTTTTACATTTTCTTAAGGGACATGGCCTTGACACATTGTAGCCAAAATGTCTGATGTGCTATCAGCAATGCTGGAGTTACTTGTTTAGTTCAAGTATTGCTGTTTTTTCCCCATATGATTTTTATACTTATATCTTTATTGTGATATGTATATATACAGTACATTTATGTTTATATAAAAACATTTTTATCAGGAAATACACAATGTGTGTATGGTGCTAATCAAGCTTCCTTGATATGGATATAGTTACTCTCTTTAGTTTTTCTAAAAAGTTTTCTTTTTTTGCATACATCATGTTAGAGTGGACTGTTTTGCAAAAGGTGGTTTGTTTTGTTTGCTTTAATTTGATTGTTCTCTGCACAAAGATGTGAATGGGTACAAGACAGATGGAGCTGTAATGATTATAATGGAACTTAACTCATATCTCTACTGGCTGTGAAAAGGGGCAAGTACAAATCTATAAATTTTGCTATCTTTAGAGATTTTTTTTTCTGCAAGATATTTGTTTCTCTGAAGGGTTTTATTGATCCTATGCCATCATTGTTCATATAAATTCCAGTTATGTTTATTTTATTCACTCATATCCACATACTTGCTTTGATGAGTTACTCTGCTGGGGTACCAAGAGTACTCCAGTTATACTTTTTGTGAAGCAATGGAATAGGGAGTTTTCTGAATTGCCTCCAGGAATGGGAAGTGTTTGAAAAATTATATGGCTCATTTTAAAATAAAATCCTCACTTTAAACATCGGATTTCCTCATCACTTTGGCAAGTAGACATGCAGGGATACATAACATATTGTAAAAAGGAAATATGACATGCCTCTTAACACTAACAAACAGGAATCAGCACTTAACTTCTTGATTACTAAGTAAAAAGGTGCTGCAAATTAGGGGTATATTTAACAAGCAGTGGATTCTGTTTCTATGCCTGAAGTTTAAGGCTCACCTGAAACCTAAGTTCAGAAGCAGCAGTCATGATGACCGCTGCTCCTTAACTTCTCCACCACCTTTTAGGTGGTGGACTGCAATCATCCCGATCGTGATGATTGACACCCCCTGCTAGTGGCCGCGAGTGTGCAGGGGGCGGCATTGCACAAGCATTTCACAAAATGCTGTCGACATTTAGCGATATATATATATATATATATATACACATACTTTTTTTTATTGAGGTTTGATATGTAACATGACAGACAAACAATATTACAAAGATACATATATATATAAAAAAATACAGAAGGAAAAATAATGTCAGTCACATTAATAAAAGTATACTATTATGTCTGTTACATCACAGATAAAATCATACAAGCAAAAGAAAAAAAAAACATAAGAGAGAAAATAAAAATATACCTCACATTTTCTAATATTTTAAGAAATGCAAAAATTATCCTCAAGTCTTAGAGGTCCTTCTTAGATATCAACAAACTCCTATCATGATGTACAAATAGGAGAACCTGATTAGAATTATCGGTAAATTAAACATAAAACATCATAACTTATGTAAGAAGGGTCCATACGGATAAGGATATGTTGAAGGGAGTTATAATAATTCACTATCCTTAGGGAGTGCTTCAATGTCCTAGCTCTCTATTAGAAATGTGTGATTCGTTTCGGATCAATTCGGAAATTCGGCCGAATTCTGTAAATTCAGGATTCGGATCGATTCGAATTTCCGAATTAAAATAGTGCTGAATCTACCAAATAAATCCGAATTAGTTTGGATTTATTCGGTAGATTCGGATGGCCATGGATTACACTAGTATTGTACAGTATATTAGGTTATATCACTCTGCTATGGGTTACACCTAATATACAGTACATAATACTAGTCTAATACACAGCACATCCCACCTAACACTTACCGAAATTCCGAATTTCCGAACCAAATCCAGCCGAATTTATTCAAATCCGAATGAATCCGAATCGATCCGAACCAAATTTTTTCGCCATGCACATGTCTACTCTCTATATCATTATCTGTCTCTGTTTTTCTATTTCTATTTTTCTATTCTTTTTCCTCTCAGGGGGCTGACTGAGAGGAAAAAACAAAAAAAAAAAAAAACTATTTATGTCCCTAACAAGAATGTGTTACCTGAATTAGAAGTTACCTAATTTATATAATTGGTTTTGTATCCAGACGGTCCAAATTTCCCAGTAGCAATCCATATGATCGTGTGTACTATAAACATATTTTTCCATACTAGCCAAAAAGTTTATCACCTCACAGACATTGGTCAGTGATGGAGCCTCTCTTTGTTTCCAGACTCTGGCAATGTAGAGCTTGGTAGCAGATAAAATATAGATTAACAGCTTTTATGTAGATTCCGGGATTCTATTGTCAAAGATATGGAAGGTAATAGCTTGAGGAGTCAATTTTATATCAATGTCTATGGATTTCAACAATAATTCAACATCCTTCCAGAGCTGTGTAACTTTTAGACACAACCACCAAATATGTGAGTCTGTGTCATTGTTGCCAAATATAATGGAGTGGTCATGTTAAACATTTTGGCTAATCTAGTGGGAACTCTGTACCATCTTAACAATATCTTAACATATACTTCAAATACAGTTATACAATGTATTGTTTTTTGTTGTTTTTTTGTGAGTATAGCTGCTTTACTAATGTCTAGCTCCATAATTGTTAAGTCAAGTTCCCTACACCAAGCCTTAGTTTGCCAAGGGATACCTTGGGAATGGTCTTTTAATAGAACATCATAGTGAAATGTGAGGGTCTTTTTCATGACTAGACCACTTGTCCATCCATCCTCCCACCTAGAATATTTTCTGACCCTGTGTCTAGGGAAATTCCAAGATTTCAGCAGACTCAATAAACTGAAACACTCAAATCTAAGCCAAAAGGGTGTATCCACAATTGAGGCAGTAATCTGAGGTACAGACGCCATTTTATCATTTAGGTACATATCCTCCACTAGAATTATATTTTTATCATTCCAATAATCTATGTGTATATTAGGGAATTCCCAGAGGAGACCTTTTAGCTGGTGAATTGGGGACGGGTGTGGGGCTATATCTGAGTGATGTCAGAGACCATGCCATAAATTAATATTTTGATAGACTATAGGGTTCTCAATCTTTTTAGTAAGGAGTTTGTAACTTGGGACCCAAATGGCTTTTGATAGCTCTAGTCCCACCAGTAAAGCCATTTCTTCCAACCTATACCATCCCAGCTGTTCTTTTGGTAGACACCGGGCCGTTAAATGAGAAAGTCTTGCTGCCTCATGATATAAAAAGATGCAAGGGAATGATACCATTCTTTTTGCAAACACTCTTCGCAAAATTGTATGACCTATTCTAGGGGTTTTACCCATCCAAACATATCTAGCAAATATCTGGTGATGTTCAACGAAATACATCTGAACAGGTATAGGGCTTTTGTCAGTAGGGACATTTTTACTGTGGCTACTCTTCCTAGCCAAGAGATCTCCTTGTAATCCCATCTCTTTAAAAGGGATTTACATTCCATGATAATGGCATCAAAATTAAGTTTCAGTACCCTATCCATATCTGCACTTAGTGTTATCCCTAAATGTGTAAGGGAATGTGAAGACCATTGGAACCTATCACCTAGAATACGAGTTTTGCGGTAACAGGGGTGCGGTGCTAACGAGCAGTTTTCCCTCACCGCTCACTTGCAGACAGCGCTGGTATTACGGGTTTTTACAAACCTGGCGTTAGCTGCAGAAAAGTGAGCGGAGAGCAAAATTTTGCTCCACATCTCACCTCAATACCAGCGCTGCTTACAGTAGCGGTGAGCTGGCAAAACGTTCTCGTGCACATTTTCCCCATAGGAATCAATTGGGGAGAGCCGGCTGAAAAAAACCTAACACCTGCAGAAAAGCAGCATTCAGCTCTTAAAGGGACACTGAACCCACATTTTTTATTTTGTAATTCAGAAAGAGTATGCAATTTTAAGCAACTTTCTAATTTACTCCTATTATCAATTTTTCTTCGTTCTCTTGCTATCATTATTTGAAAAAGAAGCCATCTAAGCTTTTTTTTGGTTTCAGTACTATGGACAGCACTTTTTTATTGGTGGATGAATTTATCCACCAATCAGCAAAGACAACCCAGGTTGTTCACCAAAAATGGGCCGGCATCTAAACTTACATTCTTGCATTTCAAATAAAGATACCAAGAGAATGAAGAAAATTTTATAATAGGAGTACATTAGAAAGTTGCTTAAAATTTCATGCTCAATCTGAATCACGAAAGAAATTTTTTGGGTACAGTGTCCCTTTAACGCAGCCCCATTGATTCCTATGGGGAAATACATTTTATGTCTACACCTAACACCCTAACATGAACCCGAGTCTAAGAACCCCTAATCTTAAACTTATTAACCCCTAATCCACCACCCCCAACATCGCCGACACCTACATTATATTATTAACCCCTAATCTGCCACTCCGGACACCGCCGCCACCTACATTATACTTATGAACCCCTAATCTGCTGCCGTCAACATCGACGACACCTACATTATATTTATTAACCCCTAATCTGCAGCCCCCAATGTCGCCGCCACCTACCTACACTTATTAACCCCTAATCTGCCGCCCCCAACGTCACAGCCACTATATTAAAGTTCTTAACCCCTAAACCTAAGTCTAACAGTAACCCTAAAACCCCCTAACTTATATACTTTAAATAAATCTAAATAAAATAACAATAACTAAATTATTCCTATTTAAAACTAAATACTTACCTATAAAATAAACCCTAAACTAGCTACAATATAACTAATAGTTACATTGTATCTATCTTAGGGTTTATTTTTATTTTACAGGCAACTTTGTATTTATTTTAACTAGGTACAATAGTTATTATTGGCTGATTCAATCAGCCAATAGAATGCCAGCTCAATCCTATTGGCTGATTGCATCAGCCAATAGGATTTTTTCTATCTTAATTCCGATTGGCTGATAGAATTCTATCAGCCAAACGGAATTGAAGGGGTGCCATCTTTGATGACGTCATTTAAAGGAACCTTCATTCTTCAGTTGGACGTCGATTGAAGAGGATGCTCCGCGTTGGATGTCTTGAAGATTGAGCCGCTCCGTGCCGGATAGATGAAGATAGAAGATGCGGCCTGGATGAAGACTTCTGCCCGTCTGGAGGACCACTTTGCCCGGTTTCGTTGAGGACTTCGGCCGTTTGGGTGAAGACTTCTCAAGGTAGGGTGATCTTCAAGGGGTTAGTGTTAGGTTTTATTAAGGCGATATTGGGAGGGTTTTAGAGTAGGGTTGGGTGGGTTGGGTGTGTGGGTTGGGGGTTTTAATATTGGGGGGTATTGTGCTTTTTTTTTACAGGTAAAAGAGCTGATTACTTTGGGGCAATGCACCGCAAAAGGCCCTTTTAAGGGCTATTTGCAATTTAGTTTAGGATAGGGCTTTTTTATTTTGGGGGGCTTTTTTATTTTATTAGGGGATTAGATTAGGTGTAATTAGTTTAAAAAAACTTGTAATTATTTTATTATTTTCTGTAATTTAGTGGTTTTTTTCCCTACTTTATATAATTGTATTTAATTGTATTTAGTTTAGGGAATTTATTTAATTATAGTGTAGTGTTAGGCGTAATTTTAACTTAGGTTAAGTTTTATTTTACAGGTAAATTTGACTTTATTTTAACTAGGTAGCTATTAAATAGTTAATAACTATTTAATAACTATTCTACCTAGTTAAAATAAATACAAAGTTGCCTGTAAAATAAAATTAAATCCTAAAATAGATACAATGTAACTATTAGTTACATTGTAGCTATCTTAGGGTTTATTTTATTGGTAAGTATTTAGTTTTAAATAGGAATAATTTAGTTAATTGTAGTTATTTTATTTAGATTTATTGTAATTATATTTAAGTTGGGGGGGGTTAGGGTTAGATTTAGGGGTTAATACATTTAATATAGTTGCAGCGACGTTGTGGGCGGCAGATTAGGGGTTAATAAATGTAGGTAGGTGTCGGCGATGTTAGGGACGGCAGATTAGGGGTTAATATTTAACTAATGTTTGTGATGCGGGAGTGCGGCGGTTTAGGGGTTAATATATTTTTTATAGTGGAAGCAATGTCCGGTTTGGCAGATTAGGGGTTACAAATTTTACTTTAGTGTTTGCAATGTGTGGGGGCCTCAGTTTAGGGGTTAATAGGTAGTTAGTGTACTTTTTAGCACTTTAGTTAAGAGTTTTATGCTACAGCGTTAGCCCATATAACTCTTAACTACTGACTTATAAATGTGGTACCAGTCTTGACTGCCCCAATGCGGTACCAGTCAACTGCCCCAACCCCTGGAAAACTCGTAATACCGGAGTTATGCAAGTCCCATTGAAAAAATAGGATACGCAATTGACGTAAGTAGATTTGCGGTATTTTCGAGTCTGGCCAAAAAAGTGAGCGGTGAGCCTGTCATTTCAAGACTCGTAATACCAGCGGGCATTAAAAAGCAGCCTTGGGACCACTCAATGCTGCTTTTTAAGACTAACGCAATACTCGTAATCTAGCCGTATATTTTTGTTGCAGTTCCTCAAGTTGATCTTGAAGGACATTTATTCAATTGGCCTCTGTCTTGGACATATTACCTTTATAGTAGCTGAGTTTGCCAAATTGCTCAAATAATTGGAAGAAAGAATGTACAGAGGGGGTAGGCTCAGGGAGGAGCGGAATAACATTGTCCACATATAACACTATGTTTTCCTCTAAGGTGCCAAAAAGGATCCGAGATATCTGGGTGGAATTTCAAATTGCTTGTGCAAACGTCTCCATAGCAAGGGCAAATATCAAAGGGGACAGAGGACACCCTTGCCTCATACCATTAGATATTGATATTTCTGGGGAGCAAAATCCTGTGCCTCTAACTTTGGCATGTGGGAAAATATATAACACTTTGATAGTAGAAATGACTGGAGGCAGAATCCGAAAGTCTTCAGGACTTCCCATAGGTACTCCCATCTGACCCTCAGTTTAATTTTTAATATTTCTGAAAGTTTACTTTTTAGAGGACTAAACATAAAGAAATTCTTTGGATCTTGCAGTTAATACATATCAACAGCACTTTTTATCTGCATAATGTTTACATGAATTCTGCAGTATTACTTGGTTGCATGAGTAATCTGGTTGTGTTCCCACACTACTCCTCTACTACATTCCATTTACAACCCAAATGAAGACCACATAGGTGACTTACCCATGCAACTGAAAGCTAAAATGGGTATAAATATTTATAAATGACTAAAAGCTAGATCCTATGCAAGCGGTTATGAAAACATCAAAAACATATTTTTCTTTGGGGTTCCATTTTAGATGGATCTCACTTTTACCACTATTGTTTAGTGACAGCTGGCTATATGCAAGTTACTAAATAATAGCACCTAATGACTAATTGCTTTGGTGTATAGAACCCGTTTCCATGGTGAAGAATACTGGCATCACATCAATTTCTTCAAAACCTTAAAGAACAAAAATTAAAATCTACCAATAAAATAGTTCACTCTAACATATAAAAAAGAGAGAGAAAAAACAGTTAAAGAACAATCGCATTAAAATAAAAAGCTCCATATGCAGGGCTAAGAAATATGTTAAAAAAACAAACAAAAAAACAAAACAAAAAAACATAAAGCCTATGGAGGCACTTTTTGTCTTATCCAGCTACTCTCCCTAAACAAATATTTTATAGTTAAAAACATTTACATAAACCATTTTGCAAGCATGTTTCCTAAGTGCTTGAAATGAAATAATTGCTCTTTTGCATTGCAGACGGTTCGCATTTGATGATTAAGATATGATACATTGCTCACCTCTATATGTTAATAGCAGGAACAGCCACTAACAAAACAACAGAAAATTTAAGTGAAGCAATGATCTTGGAAATTTTGTATTATTATTTCACATTTACAACAAAGTCCCTTAACAACCTCATAAGCATCAATGAATGTAAATCAATGTCTCATATATAATTTACCCTTTAAAGTGCTGTCTAATATATTGGTGCTTTATTTAAAAAAAAATGAGATTTCATTAACTATTAATATTATTATACACGTTGGATTCTGATAAATAATCTAACTATATTGCTTCTGTCTAAGCTACTGCTTTATTATGAAAGCATAATTGTATTAATTGACTTAAAAACAAATAAAAAATAATGTGTGCTTTTTCACTAGTAAAATGACTCATCATTTTTTTGCCACAAATAATCAAGAATAGCAGAATATTTATGCAGCGCTAAGTAATATTTATTTTAATTGTGTACTTAAAATAGACCAACAAAGTAACGCAGCTAACAAGTGACTTTTTTTTTCTTAACAACTAAAGGACTTGACAAGTATAGTAGATTATTTGAGATGCAGTGTGATCTCCAAGATCAGTAAGCTGAGACTGATGATCGTGCTTCATTACTGGTCTTTGCATGCTGCATGTTAAATAGCAGATGAATATTATTTTTAGAACTTTTTCTGCAAGGTTGTTTTCATTTTTCTCGCATTAAGATGAACTTCATTCACTTTGCAAAATAAATGAAATTACTTTTTCTCAGTTTGATGAAAATATTCTTTTGTTTCTGTTTTATTAATATTATGCCAGATAAATTATAACAGCAATGGGCGCATGAATTGTTTTCTGTCTTGAAACGTATCTATGAACAATCATTTACATCTGCTGATTGGCGGTTGATAAGAGAAAAAAAGGAAAAAAAATATTTCAGCTTATTAACGTATTTAATTAAAATGTCTTCTATTTATTACAATGACTTGGGAATTTTTTAAAATGTTTCCAAAACTGGATACTCATTGTCTTTTTCTGATTGACGATGAAATAGTAAAACCGTCTGCTTGCTTATATGTCCAGTGAAAAGCTAGGCACCTAATCATAACATCTGTCAGGGGCAGACTGAGACCAAACAAGACAAAAATTAAGAAAGGGCCTCTGATCAACTGCCCCAACCCCTATGCCCCTCCCTCACTCTGCACCTACCCCCTATGCCCCCACTGAAGTGCTAAGTCTCTCACTCAACCCACCCTTTACTGCTAGCAATTCTATTCAATTAGAGATAACATTTTGTATATATAATATATCATTCTGTCAACTGCTATATATGTGAATGCCCTTGTAGCCTAGATCATGTGATCATCCTCAAAAAAGTCAAAGTCTGGGTCTATTAAAAGTAAATTAATTTTTTTTTCATGTTTTCAGGTACTTGACTGGAAAGGGCACAAAAGTATATATACATATGTATATATGTGTTTATATGTGTATATACAGTATGCAGATATGTATATACATACATATACAAATATAAACATAAATACACGTATACACATATTAAATAATAAAATTGAATATAAAAGTTTTTGTTCATGTTTTCAGGTATTTGACTGGAAAGGGATCAAAAGTATATATACATATGTATATGTGTGTTTATTTGTGTATATATGCATATACATACATACGTACATATATACACATATAAACATATAAACAAATGTATACACATATACACCTACTTCCAAAATATCTATCCCTCATTTCTCTATAATTGTCGATAACTCCATCATTACCCCTACCCCGCATGCCTGATGTCTTGGGGTCACACTTGACTCAGATCTTTATTTCACTCCTCACATCAGTCCTTGGATAAAGCCTGCCACTTTCAAGTTAAAAACATCTCTAAAATTAGACATTTCTTTACACAAGAAACCACTAAGATTTTAATCCACTCTCTCATCCTTTCCCGCCTCGACTAGGGCAACTCCATCCTCTCTTTTACAATCCATAATGAATGCCTCTGCCAGACTCATCTTCCTTACGTCGCTCTTTATCTGCTGCACCTCTCTGCCAATCCCTTCACTTGCTTCCTCTTGCTTCCAGGATTAAACACAAAATTCAGACTCTGACATACAAAGCCCTCAACTGCACTGCTCCCCCTATATCTCAGACCTTGTCTCCAGATACTCTCCCTCCTGTCCCCTTCACTCTGATCATGATCTCCTACTCTCCTCCTCTCTTGTTACCTCCTCACAATCCAGTTTACATGATTTCTCCAGCCTGGCTCCCACCTTGTGGAACTCTCTGCCTCGCTCCGCAAGACTTTCCCCTAGTTTTGGAAGCTTCAAGTGCTCCCTAAAGACTATACTATTCATGGATGCATACTATTTAACTGTGAAAAACTTTCAAAATACACTGAGATAAGAAGCCTTCAACAGCTTAGAAAACAGTTTGAGCCTACCTAGGTTTAGCTTTCAACAAAGAATACCAAGAGAACAAAGCAAATTTGATGATAAAAGTAAATTGGAAATGTTTTTAGAATTACATGCCCTATCTGAATCATGAACGTTTAATTTTGACATGACTGTCCCTTTAATGTTTCCACTGAAATGCATCACCAATAGAAATATTTTGCTTTTGTAATTAAAGTTTTACTAATGTCAAGATTAAAAGTTCATGATTCTGATAGCGCAAACAATTATAAAAAAAAAATACTTTCATTATCAACATGTGCACAGTCGTTATCTGCACTTTCTGAGGCACCCGCTAATACTAAGCATATGCAAGAGTGCACAGTATATATGTATATGTGTTTTGTGATTTACTGGTAGCTGTCTTATGGGAAAATGATACAGATTTTAAATTTACCAGAAAAAAATCTACTACTCATTTGAAATTAAAAGTATGATTGCATTGTATTTTTTTGTTATGCATTTATCAACAAAAAAATACTTGATTATATATCATAATTTAACATGCTAAATTGGTTGAGTGAAATGATGTTTTTTTTTTAAAAAAAAAATGTAAATTATAAAACATATTACATTTTTACAAGGTAAATATGTATTTCTGTCTATATCCTAACCTCAATACTTAAGAAAACAAAAAGAAACACTTGGCAAACAAAGAAACATGAAAATAAAAAGGAGATCAAACATGTAACTTCAAGCTTAATAATGTTGTTCAGGTACTCAGTCTGCATGTTTTAAAGTCTAGTCAACCATGAACAAACAGAGGTTTAAGCCATATGCACAAAGTAATGTAGGTCAATTCAGTTACAAATAAATTTATACTAAGGGCTGAGTCTCAGTGCACAGGTCTGAGCTCTGTGTAAATATAAGACTGTATTGTAAGGAAAGGGAAAAGGACATTTAAAGGGACAATGACAGATAGGTGAATGTTAAAGGGACAGTCTACACCAGAATTTTTATTGTTTTAAAAGATAGATATCCCTTTATTACCCATTTCCCAGTTTCGCATAACCAACACAGTTATAATAATATACTTTTAACCTCTGTGATTATCTTGTATCTAAGCCTCTGCAAACTGCCCCTTTTTTCAGTTCTTTTGACAGACTTGCAGTCTAGCCAATCAGTGCCTGCTCCCAGATTACTTCACGTGCACAGTGTTATCTATATGAAATATGTGAACTAACACCCTCTAGTGGTGAAAAACTGTTAAAATGCAATCTGAAAGAGGTGGGCTTCAAGGTCTAAGAAATTAGCATATGAACCTCCTAGGTTAAGCTTTCAACTAAGAATACCAAGAGAACAAAGCAAAATTGGTGATAAAAGTAAATTGGAAAATTGTTTAAAATTACATGCTCTATCTGAATCATGAAAGTTTATTTTGGCCTAGACTGTCCCTTTAATGGAAATATAACTGGTCTTTTTGTTCCCTTATTAAATTATGTGTTCTGATGGGAGATATGCTTTTTACATAAGTGGATAAGTAAACTTTCATCACTCCATACACTAACCAATATGATAAGATAGTTAACATTGTGAAACACAATCTGACCATTGTAAGGAGTGATGATGATCTGCATGAGTTAGTTAAACAAGGATGTTGCTTTGTTCCAAAACTGAATTTTAAAGTGGGAAATTATTTATTGCCCATTGTTGTACAATTTAACATGCAAATGCCAGGCAGTTGGTTGAGATGCAAGGGCCACTATACATGTGGAACAACAAACTGCAAGGCATGTAGTTGTGTTATTGTGACAAAGCAATTTCAATCTAAATTCACCCAGAAAAGTGTGTGATTTGACAAATTGCACTAATTGCATAACTAGTTATGTTATATATCTTATAAATTTCAGTGAATGTAAAAAACAATATGTTGGTATGACCCCTAGGGAGATCAGAGTCTGCATTAGGGAGCACCAAAATGTTATTTTTACCTCTAATCTAACCACGGTCCCCAAGTACCCCCAACAGGCCTGGTTTTCATTATAGCTGAACCAGTGCACATGTGAAATAATCAGTTAATCAGTAACCAACCTGCTCTCATCTGTCAGTTGATTAGTTCACCTGTGCTCTAGTTCAGCTATAATGAAATCCAGGACTGTTGGGGGTGCTTGAGTGCTGCGTTTGGGAAACACTGCTCTAATCCATGTTCAACCGTCGCTGCTTATTTTATAGAACAACATGATTGCCAAGTGAAGTCTTTTAAATTGCTGGTGATAGTTAAGTTATGATTCCTATAAGATGAGGCAATATTGATGCCCTCCTTTCTAGGAGGGAAGCTTATTGGATCTTTACTCTATGCACAAGAATACCATTAGGATTCAATATGGAGGCTGTTATCTTGAAGATTTGGTGTTGAATTAGAGGTTTACAACATTATGCATATAAAAGATCTTTTTGGTATTGTAATCTATCCATAGTATAAAAAACTGTCTCATAACTGTCTCATAACTATTAATTTTTGTTTAGTGCTTTTGTTGAAGTATAGAATGCAATTAAGTGTTGCCATTAAAGTGAAAGAGGTCTGGCTCTTCAATAGTTAAAAAAAAATCCAAGATGGTGTCAGAGGCTTACTTTACCTTTATAAAGAGGCAGATGTATCTACTAATGTTTTTTAGTTACATATACCAAGATTTGTTTTTTAACCTCTCATTAATTTACTAGCACCTAGATTACGAGTTTTGCGTTAGAGGCTGTGCGGTGCTAATGAGCAGTTTATGCTCACTGCTCACTTACAGACAGCGCTGGTATTACAGGTTTTTACAAACCAAACAAGAAGTGAGCGCTAAGCAAAATTTTGCTCATTACCGCACTTCAATACCAGTGCCGCTTACGTTATGTTCTATTGGCTGTTCCAATCAGCCAATAGAATGCAAGCTCAATCCTATTGGCTGATTGCATCAGCCAATAGGATTTTTTCTACCTTAATTCCGATTGGCTGATAGAATTCTATCAGCCAATCGGAATTGAAGGGACGCCATCTTGGATGACGTCATTTAAAGGAACCTTCATTCCAGAAGAGCCGGCGGATGAAGAGGATGCTCCGCGTCGGATGTCTTGAAGATGGACCCGCTCCGTGCCGGATGGATGAAGATAGAAGATGCCGTCTGGAGGACCACTTCGCCCGGCTTGGATGAAGACTTCTCCCGGCTTCGTTAAGGACTTCGGCCTGGTTGGATGAAGACTTCTCCCGGTAAGGTGATCTTCAAAGGGTTAGTGTTAGGTTTTTTTTTAAGGGGGTATTGGGTTGGTTTTAGAGTAGGGTTGGTTGTGTGGGTGGTGGGTTTTAATGTTGGGGGGGATTTGTAATTTTTGTTACAGGTATTTTCTGTAATTTAGTGTTTGTTTGTTTTTGTACTTTAGATAATTTTATTTAATTGTATTTAATTTAGGTAAGTCATTTAATTATAGTGTAGTGTTATATGTTATTGTAACTTAGGTTAGGTTTTATTTTACAGGTACTTTTGTATTTATTTTAATACACCTGTGCTAAAATAATAACTATTTAATAACTATTCTACCTAGTTAAAATAAATACAAACTTGCTTGTAAAATAAAAATAAACCCTAAGATAGCTACAATGTAACTATTAGTTATATTGTAGCTATCATAGTGTTTATTTTATAGGTAAGTACTTAGTTTTAAATAGGAATAATTTAGTTAATTATAGTAATTTGTATTTAGATTTATTTAAATTATATTTAAGTTAGGGGGGTTAGGGTTAGACTTAGATTTAGGGGTTAATAACTTTAGTATAGTGGCGGCGACGTTGGGGGCGGCAGATTAGGGGTTAATAAATGTAGGTAGATGTCAGCGATGTTAGGGATGGCAGATTAGGGGTTAATAACATTTAACTAATGTTTGCGAGGCGGGAGTGCAGCGGTTTAGGGGTTAATATATTTATTATAGAGGCTGCGATGTCCGGTTCGGCAGATTAGGGGTTAAAAAAAAATTTGTGTTTGCGGTTTAGGGGTTAATAGGTAGTTTATGGGTGTTAGTGTACTTTTTAGCACTTTAGTTAAGAGTTTTATGCTACGGCGTTGTAGTGTAAAACTCTTAACTACTGACTTTAAAATGTGGTACCAGTCTTGACAGGAGAGGGTCTTTTTGGCAGACTCGTAATACCGGCGCTATGCAAGTCCCATTAAAAAAAGAGGATACGGGGGGGCGGAGCTAGCCTGAGAGGAGAGAAGTCGCAGCCTGACAGAGCTCCTGCTAACTTTCTTTTATATAACGCTCAAAAATGGTTTATTTGGTTTTTTTTAATAACAAAAAGACATTTTTTTCAGAGTGGAATACAGGCTGACTTAAAATAATATCAGATCGGAGATGGATCCACTGATTATTCTGTCCAATGAGGATATTGAGGCTTGTGGAGGTCGGAGCCACTAACGAGAAAATCACCGGAGACTTTTAAAATTCCCTATCGGGTTTGGAGCAGAAAGACCGACAAAGAGGTGCTACGGAGGTAAAATAACATTAGAAACTCCTGCCTGACATGACTATCCGTTGCCATAATTATGGGGAGTAATTGGCGTGAAAGCCGCCATTGCTCTGTCGTCATAGAGGAGTCAGAGATCGTTCCAGCTGGTGCAATAAAAGACTTTTATTGTGCAAACAGGGATAAAGAAGCAACGTTTCAGGCCCACACTTGGCCTGAAACGTCGCTTCTTTATCCCTGTTTGCACAATAAAAGTCTTTTATTGCACCAGCTGGAACGATCTCTGTTTCTATATATCAATACTGGGTTTGGTAAACCTGTTCCTGGCTGTGCAGTGAGTGCTGTGGTTCATGATACATTGTTGCGTCATAGAGGAGTCATCTGTTTCTAGTTTTTGGCCGCAATATCTACAAGACCAATATTACTTCTATACAGACATGGCAGAGTTTGTTTTGAACTGGATTGCCGAAGTGATGGAATCTTGCATAGCGGCACTTGTGGATGTATTAGATGAGGCTTTCAGCTTACCCACTGCTCACACCACCACCTCTGATGCCCAGACTGTTTGGATAGCACAGTGTAACGGTACAGCAGATCTATTACTAAAGCCGGCAGTCGATATACCACGAGGCAATGCAGAAGAGGTTGGGAGAATCAATATGCCAGATGACAGCAAAGAACTGAAAACTTTGAATAAGCCATACGATTTGCATTGGGAGGTCCTATTTAACATTTTAAAGGTACCGACACTGGCAGAGATACTTCAGGGAAGCGGAATGGGTATATGGGAGCAAAGTTTTCATACTGCCCTTGCCTATAGCCTAATCTACCAGAGCGCTCTTGGGGGACAGAGTCAGTCTAGGGATGAGAACTTCCTTCAGTCCCGCTATGCTGATATCCCTTCTACACTAGATGATGGGAGAAAGGGAATAGGCTAACTGCTTTCAGCGGGGTGAACTTCACTGTCACAGATTGCTGGACTTGTTATACGCAATCTGATCTGCTGATCTCACCTTGCCTTACTTTTTTATTTCTCTACGCATATATGAAGGACAATAGCCGGACCTCAGAGATGTTCTTATAAGCCTGTAAACTATTCATTCTCTTTCATAATGCAGCCCTAAATAGTTAATTTGTAGTTCTGTGTTAGTTAGGATTATGTGCTATCTATATAAATTCTAATAACAGTAGCTCTCACATCCTGAGACTCATATATTGATACCTCTATGTTTTTCTTGAAATATAAATCTCTACAGGTTGTATAAAGCAGATTACTATTATATATAGGCTTACATTTGAGTCTGAAAGATAAAATAGTCATGTAGCTGCATATCCTCCTATATGAGGATCTTAATAACTAAATGTTTCAGGTTATACTAGCTAGCCTTTTACTATGAACACAGCTAGTTGATGAACTCTGCGCAAATGGACTTCCTGGATTTGTGTAGTCTATTTCAGCTTAATAACCTACAGTATGAAAGTTACTAGCTTAATTTACAAATTGACTCTCTAAGTTGGCCAACCAATTTTGCATATGCTTGTTTATATAGCAGTACAGGGAAGTTAACACTCTGACGTTTGCTAGTCATTATTGTTTTAGGCCTGTACTTATATGCAGATGTTGTCTGGACAAATGCAGATTATGTCAAGTATGGTGTGATTGTGTTCTTCAATTATTATGTTAATATTGCACCTGTTGTGCACCTATACTGTAACAATAAGTTTATAGTTAAGGATAATTCAGTACTGCTAGGCCTCCAATTTGTGTGCAATAGCTAATACTGTTCATATGCTATATTATCGTTTGACATGGGAGCTTATGTGCTGCCTATGGCCAGGGCGGCATATCTTAACCCTTGTGTTTATTGACGTTAAAGTTAACTTTAGAACCTCTATATTCCAACATACTATATAAAAATTTACTACTTTCTTTGAGATGTATCCAGGTACAAATTTCTCAATGCTTACTGTATGTGTAAATACTTTTCCAAACAAACTGGATAGCCCTTAATTGTTTACACCTGAGCACCCATCAGTTAAGTCATTTAGGTTAGTTGTGAATTTTCTCTCTTCACAGTTCTATTTAAATAGCCTTGAACTAATTATTGGTTGGCCCAGATTCCCCCCCCCCCCCTAAGGGCCTCCCCTTAGTATTTGTTTAGCAACTAAACTCAGGAACGCAGATTTCCTTTAATTACCCTGCCATTTGACAAATGGCTACCATAAAATAACGGCTAGTAATATTCCTATTTCTATATATACCTGATAGTTCTACATGCATATGGTTAAATATAGACCCAAGGGCTTTACAGTGGCCCTATATGTTATTTTGGAAAATTTGAGGTCACTTTCTTAGGCTCTAATAACCACATCGGCAGAATTTTAATGCTAGCATTCTCTCTGATTTTCAGCTTTGAAACGTATGTGTCATGCTCGGCCGCTGGGAAGCTCCAGGTGTCCTCTCTGTGTGCTTGATTGACAGGTAGTCTGAGCTGCCCCTTCCTGATGATGTCACTACCAGGCTTTTTATTCCGGGCTTCCTGTTTCCTCAGTGCCCGTTTGTTTGTTTCTCTTTGTGGCTCCTGTGAGGACTTTGCTGTGGAATCTCTCTAACTGCCAAACTCTGCAAAGACTGACTATCCTGGGTTAATCCTCTAACTTCCTGATAACCTGTTGCCGAACATTGCAAGTACTATATTTTTTGTGAATCTCTCAATCTTCATGTTTACCTGTTGCCAAAACTCTGCAAATACTGGTAATTCAGTGTAAACCTTCAAACTGCTTGATATCATGTTGCCAAACATTGCAAAGACTGTCTATTCTGTGAAACTCTCAAACTGCATGACAACCTGTTGCCAATCCTTGCAAGTACTGATTAATCTGTATTAACCCTCAAGCTACCTTTTATCCTGTTATCTAACTCTGCATATATTGCCTATTCAATATAAACCTACAAACTGCCTGATAACCTGTTGCCATCCATGCTCTCCTGATTCTGTGGAAGACTTTTCCTGTAACCAGTTCCTTACTCAGAAGTCTATTTGGCTGATATCTTGAATTACTTTGGACTCAGGCTAAGCCTGCTCCATATCGTGAGTACATTGTTTTTTAGAGGTTGTCGTGGGGTCATGTCCTGGATTAAACTCAGAGTGCAAGGGTGTTGTTTAAGTTCGCCCTAGCATTTGGGTCTTCTTATGGACTTTTCCTAACCTGACAGTATGTTTTTATCTATGCGCTATCATATGGAGATAATATGTGGTTTATGTATAGTACTGCATATCACTGTTGTTTGCCCTTATGGGTTGAGGGCTTATGTAAATGTTTATCTTGTACTGATCTATATATTACCTCAATAAAAAATTATAAAAAAAAAAAAAAAAAAAAAAAAAAAAAAAAGGATACGCAATTTACGTAAGTGTATTTGCAGTATTTACAAGTCTGGCCAAAAAAGTGAGCGGTGAGCCTGTACCTTCAAGACTCGTAATACCAGCGGGACCTCCTAACGCTGCTTTTTTAACCTAACGCACAACTTATAATCTAGTCGTTATATTTCCCCTGTCAATTCAACACATATCAATTATTAGTTCTGCTTTAAAACATAAAGATGTGTTACTAACACAGAAGGCATGGCTAAAAAATACTTGTATTATATCTGTTAAGCTGAATTTCTGCTTTGTATAGGTGATAATGAAAGGTAGAAATTTTATATAGCAAATTTAAATGTGTATATATATATATATATATATATATATATATATATATATATATATATATATATATACACACACACTGTGAATATATATATTCATCCCAAAAAATCACACTCTCTGGATTTAAGCACAGCAAAGGTTTACACCCCTTCCTCAGACAACCAAATTAAAGCAAGTGACTGTGAATTTAAACATAAACAAAACCCCGCCCCTTGGTGCACATCCAATAACCACTCACACAAAATAAGATGCATCTGTATACACAAAACAGAAGCAAAGCATAAATTCTACAAAATGTAATATCATATAATAAATATCAGTGTGCATTATCAAAAAATATGAAATGACATAATCACCTGTAATATAATAGTGATATTATAAGTTGATATTAGTGCATACTTCACCATATAACATGGAATTAATACATCTACCACATCTCATACCAAAGTGGTTATAGCGGTTATAATGTTCACTAGTTTCACAGACAACATCATATGTCTTTAAATCTGTCCTTTTGTCAGGGTGCCAGAAATAAGACTGAGACGAGAAGTGCAAAAATAATCAAACCTTTATTAATAGCAAAAAGTAATAAAAAGTCCACAAGTCAAATAACAAGCCAGGAGTCAAACGAGCCGAGTCAGGAGCCAAAGCGAATAGTCAGATGAGCAGGAATCAGGAACAAGGAAAACAGCAGAGTCAGGAACAAGCCAGGGATCAGGGCCAGGAAGGACGTCAGGCAGCCAGGTAATACATAGGAACTCTCACAAACAGGTTTGAGACAACGCAAAGGCAAAGCATACTGAACAGAGGCCCTTTAAATAATAAGTGATGACATCACAATTCTGAGACTGCATCCTGTCTCACATGGATGATGCACACCAGTCTGGCCATAAAAGGAAGTGCAGGAAGTGAGCAGCATCCCCCACAATGCACCATAGTCAGGAAGAGAGGTGAGTAAAATGGCTGCCAGCAGCACATGGCAAACACAACAGGGAAAAACCCTGACAGTACCCTCCCCTCAATGACCCCTCCCCCGCGGGAAGACAAAAGTCTTATTGGGGAAGCAGGCATGGAAGGCACAGAGGAGGGCGGGAGCATGAACATCAGAGGAGGGAACCCAAGAACGCTCCTCTGGACCGTAGCCCCTCCAGTGAACCAAATACTGTACACGGCCCCTGGACATACGAGAGTCAATAATGCTGCTGACCTCATACTCCTCATGGTTGTCAACAAAGATATGATGGGGACGAGGCAACACAGTGGTAAACCGATTATAAATCAATGGTTTCAAGAGGGAGACATGAAAAACATTGGAGATGCGCATAGCAGGAGGAAGGTCAAGAGCGTAGGCCACAGGATTAACCCGTCTGAGTATTCAAAAACAACCAACATAACGGGGAGCCAATTTATTGGAAGGCACACAAAGGTTCAAGTTGCGGGAGGACAGCCAAACTCTCTCACCAACCTGGTAGGAAGGTGCGGGCAGATGCCTACGATCAGCCTGGAACTTTTGGCGCTGCATAGAATGATGAAGGCAATCCTGAATCTGCACCCATGTGGAACGGAGTTCCCGGAGATGCTCCTCCAAAGCCGGAATACCCTGAGACATGAATGAATCGGGCAACAAGGATGGTTGAAACCCATAATTCGCCATGAACGGGGATGACTTGGAGGAAGCATTAATAGCACTATTACGAGCAAAAGCTGCCCAAGGTAACCGTTCAGACCAATTATTGTGGTGATCTGAGACATAGCAATGGAAGAACTGTTCCAGAGCTTGATTAGACCATTCCGCAGCCCCATTGGATTGAGGGTGATATGCCGAGGTGAAGGAAAGCTGGATCCCCATTTGAGCACAAAAGGTATGCCAAAATCTGGAGAACGACTGGCTGGAGACACTATCTCCTTGGGTAACCCATGTAAACGGAAGACCTCCCGGGCAAAAATTGAAGCAAGCTCCTGAGCGGTAGGCAGCTTCATCAAGGGAATGCAATGTGACATTTTAGAAAAACGGTCAACCACCATAAGGATAACAGTATTGCCATAGGAAACAGGGAGCTCAACAATGAAGTCCATGGAAAGATGTGTCCAAGGACGCTCACCATTAGCAATAGGTTGAAGAAGACCCACAGGAAGACGTCGAGGAGTCTTATTCTGTGCACAAACTGAGCAGGAAGCAACATACACAGCAACATCAGAACGAAGACCTGGCCACCAGAATTTTCGAGTGACAGACCAAATCATTTGGTTCTTGCCTGGGTGACCTGCGGCTTTAGGATAGTGGTAAGTGTGCAAAAGTTTAGGTCAAAGATTCTCAGGAACAAACCACTTACCACTAGATTTCTCAGGAGGTGCATTGGTTTGTGCAGCCAGGATCTCCTCCCCCAAGGGAGAAGTCAAATTAGTACATATGGTAGCCAAAATATGGTCAGGAGGTATAACAGGAGTAGGTACAGACTCCTCCTTGGACAGGGGAGAAAATTGTCAAGAGAGTACATCAGCCCTAACATTCTTACTACCAGGCAGGTAGGAGACCACATAATTAAACCGAGACAATAATTGCGCCCATCTTACCTGTCCGGGCGACAAACGTTTTGCTTCAGATAGATAAGTTAAATTCTTGTGGTCAGTAAGAATGAGCACTGGCACGCTAGTACCCTCGAGAAGAGGTCTCCATTCCTTAAGTGCCAAAATTATGGCCAGTAATTCCCTGTCGCCAATTTCATAATTGCACTCCGCTGGAGACAATTTCTTAGAGAAGAAACCACATGGATGCAAGGAACCATCAGGCATGGGACATTGAGACAAGAGGGCACCTACTCTACTCTCAGACGCATCAACCTCAAGAATGAAACGCAGGACAGGGTTAGGATGAGCCAGAACTGGAGCAGCAGCAAAGGCAGTTTTAAGACTATCAAAGGCCTTAATGGCAGTAGGTGACCAATGGAGTGGATCATTCTCTTTACAGGTCATGTCTGTGATAGGTTTGACCAAGGAAGAAAAGTTTTTAATAAACTTTCTATAGTAATTGGCGAACCCCAAAAAACGTTGAATAGACTGAAGACCAACTGGGAGAGGCCACTGCAGAACTGCAGATAACTTGTCAGGATCCATGGAGAACCCTACAATGGAGATAACATAACCTAGGAAGGTTATTTGAGTCTGATGGAACTCACATTTCTCAAGTTTACAAAACAGGCCGTTCTCACGTAGTGTCTGAAGAACCCATGTATCATCAGAACAATGAGCCTCAAGTGTGGGTGAGTGTATGAGGATGTCATCTAAGTACACCACAACACACTGTTGCAACATATCTCGTAGGACATCATTAATACATTCCTGAAAAACAGCAGGAGCATTACATAGGCCAAAGGGCATTACAAGATACTCATAATGCCCGCTCCTGGTGTTAAATGCTATTTTCCATTTGCGGCCCTCCTTAATCCTAATGAGATTGTACACTCCTCTCAAATCAAGTTTGGTAAAGACCGTAGCTCCCTTCAGACGGTCAAAGATAAGAAAATATGGTAAGCATTCTTAATGGTAAGACGATTAAGACCCCTATAATCGATACATGGTCTTAACTCGCCACCCTTTTTCTTCACAAAGAAGAAGCCAGCCCCTGCAGGAGAGCAGGATTTGGGGATGATCCCCCGCGACAGAGCATCGGCAACAAGGGCTTCATTGTTCCAACCTACCTCTGCAGCAAGCGTACGGAACTCAATAGCATACTGAGCAACAGATCTTGTACATTGCTGAATGGACATGAGTTGTTTAGCAGCAGAGGATCAAATACATCAAAACGGTAGAATTTAGTAAATGTATGCAAAGAAGACCAAGTTGCTGCTTTGCAAATCTGATCAACTGAAGCTTCATTCTTAAAAGCCCACAAAGTAGAGACTGATCTAGTAGAATGAGCTGTAATTCTATGAGGCGGGGCTTGACCCAACTCCAAATAAGCTTGATGAATCATAAACTTTAACCACGAAGCCGAGGAAACAGCAGAAGCATTCTGACCTTTCCTAGAACCAAAAAATATAACAAATAGACTAGAAGTCTTCCTGAAATCTTTAGTAGCTTCAACATAATATTTCAAAGCTCTCACCACATCCAAAGAATGTAAGGATCTCTCCAAAGAATTTTTAGGATTAGGACACAAGGAAGGGACAACAATTTCTCTATTAATATTGTTAGAATTTAAATAAAGTCTGCAAAACTGCCTTATCGTGATGAAAAATCAGAAAAGGAGATTCACAAGAGAGAGTGTATAATTCAGAAACTCTTCTAGCAGAAGAGATGGCCAAAAGAAACAACACTTTCAAAGAAAGTAGTTTAATGTCAAAAGAATGCATAGGCTCAAATGGAGGAGCCTGTAAAGCCTTTAAAACTAAATTAAGACTCAAAGGAGGAGAGATTGATTTAATGACAGGCTTGATACGAACCAAAGCCTTTACAAAACAATGAATATCAGGAAGTTTAGCAATCTTTCTGTGAAATAAAACAGAAAGAG
Organism: Bombina bombina; assembly: GCF_027579735.1. Lineage (NCBI taxonomy): Eukaryota > Metazoa > Chordata > Amphibia > Anura > Bombinatoridae > Bombina > Bombina bombina. The sequence continues at coordinate 552,779,343 of NC_069504.1, read as the reverse complement.
AAGAGATTTGTCCTTTCAAGGAACTTGCAGACAAACCTTTATTCAAACCATCCTGAAGAAACTGTAAAATTCTAGGAACTCTAAAAGAATGCTAAGAGAATTTATGAAAAGAACACCATGAAATGTAAGTCTTCCAAACTCGATAATAAATATTTCTAGAAACAGATTTACGAGCCTGCAACATAGTATTAATCACTGAGTCAAAGAAACCTCTATGACTAAGCACTAAGCGTTCAATCTCCATACCTTCAAATTTAATGATTTGAGATCCTGATGGAAAAAAACGGACCTTGAGATAGAAGGTCAGGCCATAGTGGAAGTGGCCAAGGTTGGCAACTGGATATCCGAACAAGATCCACATATCAAAATCTGTGAGGCCATGCTGGAGCTACCAGCAGCACAAACAATTGCTCCATGATGATCTTGGAGATCACTCTTGGAAGAAGAACTAGAGGCAGGAAAATATAAGCAGGTTGATAACACCAAGGAAGTGTCAATGCATCCACTGCTTCTGCCTGAGGATCCCTGGACATGGACAGGTACCTGGGAAGCTTTTTGTTTAGATGAGATGCCATTAGATCTATTTCTGGAAGCCCCCGCATCTGAACAATTTGAGAAAACACATCTGAGTGGAGAGACCATTCTCCTGGATGTAAAGTCTGATGACTGAGGTAATCCGCTTCCCAATTGTCTATACCTGGGATATGAACCACAGAAATTAGACAGGAGCTGGATTCCGCCCAAGCAAGTATCCAAGATACTTCTTTCATAGCTTGAGGACTGTGAGTCCCACCCTGATGATTGACATATGCCACAGTTGTGACATTGTCTGTCTGAAAACAAATGAACGGTTCTCTCTTCAACAGAGGCCAAAGTTGAAGAGCCCTGAGAATCGCACGGAGTTCCAAAATATTGATTGGTAATCTCACCTCTTGAGATTTCCAAACTCCTTGTGCTGTCAGAGATCCCCAAACAGCTCCCCAACCTGAAAGACTCACATCTGTTGTGATCACAGTCCAGGTTGGACGGGCGAAAGAGGTCCCTAAAATTATACGATGGTGATCTAACCACCAAGTCAGAGAAAGTCGAACATTGGGATTTAAGGATATTAATTGTGATATCCTTGTATAATCCCTGCACCATTAGTTCAGCATACAAAGCAGGAGAGGTCTCATATGAAAGCGAGCAAAGGGGATCGCGTCCGATGCTGCAGTCATGAGACCTAAAACTTCCATGCACATAGCTACTGAAGGGAATGACTGAGATTGAAGGTTCCGACAGGCTGCAACCAATTTCAAATGTCTCTTGTCTGTTAGAGACAAAGTCATGGACACTGAATCCATCTGGAGACCTAAAAAGGTTACCCCTTGTCTGAGGAATCAAATAACTTTTTGGTAAATTGATCCTCCAACCATGTCTTCGAAGAAACAACACTAGTTGATTTGTGTGAAATTCTGCAGACCGTAAAGACTGAACGAGTACCAAGATATCGTCCAAATAAGGAAATACTGCAATACCCCGCTCTTTGATTACAGAGAGTAGTGCACCTAGAACCTTTGAAAAAATTCTTGGAGCTGTCACTAGGCCAAAAGGAAGAGCAAAAATTGGTAATGCCTGTCTAGAAAAGAGAATCTCAGGAACTGAAAGTGATCTGGATGAATCGGAATATGAAGATATGCATCCTGTAAGTCAATTGTGAACATATAATGCCTTTGCTGAACAAAAGGCAGAATAGTCCTTATAGTCACCATTTTGAAAGTTGGTACTCTTACATATCAATTCAAAATCTTTAGATCCAAAACTGGTCTGAATGAATTTTCTTTCTTTGGGACAATGAATAGATTTGAATAAAACTCCAGACCCTGTTCCTGAAACGGAAATGGCATTATTACCCCTGATAACTCCAGGTCTGAAACACACTTCAGAAAAGCCTGAGTCTTTACTGGGTTTACCGGAATGTGTGAGAGAAAAAATCTTCTCACAGGCGGTCTCACTCTGAATCCTATTCTGTACCCCTGAGAGACAATACTCTGAATCCAATGATTTTTTACTGAATTGATCCAAACATCTTTGAAAAATTTTAATCTGCCCCCTACCAGTTGAGCTGGAATGAGGGCCGCACCTTCATGCGGACTTGGGGGCTGGTTTTGATCTCTTAATTGGCTTGGATTTATTCCAATTTAAAGAAGGCTTCCAATTGGAAGCAGATTCCTTGGGGGAAGGATTAGGTTTCTGTTCCTTATTTTGTCGAAAGGAACGAAAATGGTTAAAAGCTTTAGATTTACCCTTAGGTTTTTTTTATCATGAGGCAAAAAAACTCCCTTCCCTCCAGTAACAGATGAAATTATTGAATCCAACTGAGAACCAAATAATTTATTACCTTGGAAAGAAAGAGATAGCAATTTGGACTTAGAAGTCATATCAGCATTCCAAGATTTGAGCCACAAAGCTCTTCTAGCTAAAATAACTAAAGACATAGATTTAACATCAATTTTGATAATATCAAAAATGGCTTCACAAATGAAATTTTTAGCATGTTGAATCAACTTAACAATGCTAAATCATGATCCGATACTTGTTGCTCTAAAGTATCCAACCATAAAGTTGAAGCAGCTGCAGCATCAGCCAAAGAAATTGCAGGCCTAAGATGATGACCTGACTATAAATAAGATTTCCTTAGATAAGATTCAAGTTTCCTATCTAAAGGACCTTTAAAAGAAGTACTATCTTCCGTAGGAATAGTAGTACGTTTAGCAAGAGTAGAGATAGCCCCATCAACTTTGGGGATCTTTTCCCAAAACTCCAATCTAACTTCTGGCAAAGGATACAACTTTTTAAACCTTGAAGAGGGAATAAAAGAAGTACCAGGCTTATTTCATTCATTAGAAATCATATCATAAATAGCATCAGGAACTGGAAAAACCTCTGGAATAACCACAGGAGGTTTATAAACAGAATTTAAACGTTTACTAGTTTTAATATCAAGAGGACTAGACTCCTCCATATCCAATGTAATCAACACTTCTTTTAACAAAGAACGAATATACTCCAATTTAAATAAACCACTTACCACTAGATTTCTCAGGAGGTGCATTGGTTTGTGCAGCCAGGATCTCCTCCCCCAAGGGAGAAGTCAAATTAGTACATATGGTAGCCAAAATATGGTCAGGAGGTATAACAGGAGTAGGTACAGACTCCTCCTTGGACAGGGGAGAAAATTGTCAAGAGAGTACATCAGCCCTAACATTCTTACTACCAGGCAGGTAGGAGACCACATAATTAAACCGAGACAATAATTGCGCCCATCTTACCTGTCCGGGCGACAAACGTTTTGCTTCAGATAGATAAGTTAAATTCTTGTGGTCAGTAAGAATGAGCACTGGCACGCTAGTACCCTCGAGAAGAGGTCTCCATTCCTTAAGTGCCAAAATTATGGCCAGTAATTCCCTGTCGCCAATTTCATAATTGCACTCCGCTGGAGACAATTTCTTAGAGAAGAAACCACATGGATGCAAGGAACCATCAGGCATGGGACATTGAGACAAGAGGGCACCTACTCTACTCTCAGACGCATCGACCTCAAGAATGAAACGCAGGACAGGGTTAGGATGAGCCAGAACTGGAGCAGCAGCAAAGGCAGTTTTAAGACTATCAAAGGCCTTAATGGCAGTAGGTGACCAATGGAGTGGATCATTCTCTTTACAGGTCATGTCTGTGATAGGTTTGACCAAGGAAGAAAAGTTTTTAATAAACTTTCTATAGTAATTGGCAAACCCCAAAAAACGTTGAATAGACTGAAGACCAACTGGGAGAGGCCACTGCAGAACTGCAGATAACTTGTCAGGATCCATGGAGAACCCTACAATGGAGATAACATAACCTAGGAAGGTTATTTGAGTCTGATGGAACTCACATTTCTCAAGTTTACAAAACAGGCCGTTCTCACGTAGTGTCTGAAGAACCCATGTATCATCAGAACAATGAGCCTCAAGTGTGGGTGAGTGTATGAGGATGTCATCTAAGTACACCACAACACACTGTTGCAACATATCTCGTAGGACATCATTAATACATTCCTGAAAAACAGCAGGAGCATTACATAGGCCAAAGGGCATTACAAGATACTCATAATGCCCGCTCCTGGTGTTAAATGCTATTTTCCATTTGCGGCCCTCCTTAATCCTAATGAGATTGTACACTCCTCTCAAATCAAGTTTGGTAAAGACCGTAGCTCCCTTCAGACGGTCAAAGATAAGAAAATATGGTAAGCATTCTTAATGGTAAGACGATTAAGACCCCTATAATCGATACATGGTCTTAACTCGCCACCCTTTTTCTTCACAAAGAAGAAGCCAGCCCCTGCAGGAGAGCAGGATTTGGGGATGATCCCCCGCGACAGAGCATCGGCAACAAGGGCTTCATTGTTCCAACCTACCTCTGCAGCAAGCGTACGGAACTCAATAGCATACTGAGCAACAGATCTTGTACCTTGCTGAATGGACATGAGTTGTTTAGCAGCAGAGGATCAAATACATCAAAACGGTAGAATTTAGTAAATGTATGCAAAGAAGACCAAGTTGCTGCTTTGCAAATCTGATCAACTGAAGCTTCATTCTTAAAAGCCCACAAAGTAGAGACTGATCTAGTAGAATGAGCTGTAATTCTATGAGGCGGGGCTTGACCCAACTCCAAATAAGCTTGATGAATCATAAACTTTAACCACGAAGCCGAGGAAACAGCAGAAGCATTCTGACCTTTCCTAGAACCAAAAAATATAACAAATAGACTAGAAGTCTTCCTGAAATCTTTAGTAGCTTCAACATAATATTTCAAAGCTCTCACCACATCCAAAGAATGTAAGGATCTCTCCAAAGAATTTTTAGGATTAGGACACAAGGAAGGGACAACAATTTCTCTATTAATATTGTTAGAATTTAAATAAAGTCTGCAAAACTGCCTTATCGTGATGAAAAATCAGAAAAGGAGATTCACAAGAGAGAGTGTATAATTCAGAAACTCTTCTAGCAGAAGAGATGGCCAAAAGAAACAACACTTTCAAAGAAAGTAGTTTAATGTCAAAAGAATGCATAGGCTCAAATGGAGGAGCCTGTAAAGCCTTTAAAACTAAATTAAGACTCAAAGGAGGAGAGATTGATTTAATGACAGGCTTGATACGAACCAAAGCCTTTACAAAACAATGAATATCAGGAAGTTTAGCAATCTTTCTGTGAAATAAAACAGAAAGAGAAGAGATTTGTCCTTTCAAGGAACTTGCAGACAAACCTTTATTCAAACCATCCTGAAGAAACTGTAAAATTCTAGGAACTCTAAAAGAATGCTAAGAGAATTTATGAAAAGAACACCATGAAATGTAAGTCTTCCAAACTCGATAATAAATATTTCTAGAAACAGATTTACGAGCCTGCAACATAGTATTAATCACTGAGTCAAAGAAACCTCTATGACTAAGCACTAAGCGTTCAATCTCCATACCTTCAAATTTAATGATTTGAGATCCTGATGGAAAAAAACGGACCTTGAGATAGAAGGTCAGGCCATAGTGGAAGTGGCCAAGGTTGGCAACTGGATATCCGAACAAGATCCACATATCAAAATCTGTGAGGCCATGCTGGAGCTACCAGCAGCACAAACAATTGCTCCATGATGATCTTGGAGATCACTCTTGGAAGAAGAACTAGAGGCAGGAAAATATAAGCAGGTTGATAACACCAAGGAAGTGTCAATGCATCCACTGCTTCTGCCTGAGGATCCCTGGACATGGACAGGTACCTGGGAAGCTTTTTGTTTAGATGAGATGCCATTAGATCTATTTCTGGAAGCCCCCGCATCTGAACAATTTGAGAAAACACATCTGAGTGGAGAGACCATTCTCCTGGATGTAAAGTCTGATGACTGAGGTAATCCGCTTCCCAATTGTCTATACCTGGGATATGAACCACAGAAATTAGACAGGAGCTGGATTCCGCCCAAGCAAGTATCCAAGATACTTCTTTCATAGCTTGAGGACTGTGAGTCCCACCCTGATGATTGACATATGCCACAGTTGTGACATTGTCTGTCTGAAAACAAATGAACGGTTCTCTCTTCAACAGAGGCCAAAGTTGAAGAGCCCTGAGAATCGCACGGAGTTCCAAAATATTGATTGGTAATCTCACCTCTTGAGATTTCCAAACTCCTTGTGCTGTCAGAGATCCCCAAACAGCTCCCCAACCTGAAAGACTCACATCTGTTGTGATCACAGTCCAGGTTGGACGGGCGAAAGAGGTCCCTAAAATTATACGATGGTGATCTAACCACCAAGTCAGAGAAAGTCGAACATTGGGATTTAAGGATATTAATTGTGATATCCTTGTATAATCCCTGCACCATTAGTTCAGCATACAAAGCAGGAGAGGTCTCATATGAAAGCGAGCAAAGGGGATCGCGTCCGATGCTGCAGTCATGAGACCTAAAACTTCCATGCACATAGCTACTGAAGGGAATGACTGAGATTGAAGGTTCCGACAGGCTGCAACCAATTTCAAATGTCTCTTGTCTGTTAGAGACAAAGTCATGGACACTGAATCCATCTGGAGACCTAAAAAGGTTACCCCTTGTCTGAGGAATCAAATAACTTTTTGGTAAATTGATCCTCCAACCATGTCTTCGAAGAAACAACACTAGTTGATTTGTGTGAAATTCTGCAGACCGTAAAGACTGAACGAGTACCAAGATATCGTCCAAATAAGGAAATACTGCAATACCCCGCTCTTTGATTACAGAGAGTAGTGCACCTAGAACCTTTGAAAAAATTCTTGGAGCTGTCACTAGGCCAAAAGGAAGAGCAAAAATTGGTAATGCCTGTCTAGAAAAGAGAATCTCAGGAACTGAAAGTGATCTGGATGAATCGGAATATGAAGATATGCATCCTGTAAGTCTATTGTGAACATATAATGCCTTTGCTGAACAAAAGGCAGAATAGTCCTTATAGTCACCATTTTGAAAGTTGGTACTCTTACATATCAATTCAAAATCTTTAGATCCAAAACTGGTCTGAATGAATTTTCTTTCTTTGGGACAATGAATAGATTTGAATAAAACTCCAGACCCTGTTCCTGAAACGGAAATGGCATTATTACCCCTGATAACTCCAGGTCTGAAACACACTTCAGAAAAGCCTGAGTCTTTACTGGGTTTACCGGAATGTGTGAGAGAAAAAATCTTCTCACAGGCGGTCTCACTCTGAATCCTATTCTGTACCCCTGAGAGACAATACTCTGAATCCAATGATTTTTTACTGAATTGATCCAAACATCTTTGAAAAATTTTAATCTGCCCCCTACCAGTTGAGCTGGAATGAGGGCCGCACCTTCATGCGGACTTGGGGGCTGGTTTTGATCTCTTAATTGGCTTGGATTTATTCCAATTTAAAGAAGGCTTCCAATTGGAAGCAGATTCCTTGGGGGAAGGATTAGGTTTCTGTTCCTTATTTTGTCGAAAGGAACGAAAATGGTTAAAAGCTTTAGATTTACCCTTAGGTTTTTTTTATCATGAGGCAAAAAAACTCCCTTCCCTCCAGTAACAGATGAAATTATTGAATCCAACTGAGAACCAAATAATTTATTACCTTGGAAAGAAAGAGATAGCAATTTGGACTTAGAAGTCATATCAGCATTCCAAGATTTGAGCCACAAAGCTCTTCTAGCTAAAATAACTAAAGACATAGATTTAACATCAATTTTGATAATATCAAAAATGGCTTCACAAATGAAATTTTTAGCATGTTGAATCAACTTAACAATGCTAAATCATGATCCGATACTTGTTGCTCTAAAGTATCCAACCATAAAGTTGAAGCAGCTGCAGCATCAGCCAAAGAAATTGCAGGCCTAAGATGATGACCTGACTATAAATAAGATTTCCTTAGATAAGATTCAAGTTTCCTATCTAAAGGATCTTTAAAAGAAGTACTATCTTCCGTAGGAATAGTAGTACGTTTAGCAAGAGTAGAGATAGCCCCATCAACTTTGGGGATCTTTTCCCAAAACTCCAATCTAACTTCTGGCAAAGGATACAACTTTTTAAACCTTGAAGAGGGAATAAAAGAAGTACCAGGCTTATTTCATTCATTAGAAATCATATCATAAATAGCATCAGGAACTGGAAAAACCTCTGGAATAACCACAGGAGGTTTATAAACAGAATTTAAACGTTTACTAGTTTTAATATCAAGAGGACTAGACTCCTCCATATCCAATGTAATCAACACTTCTTTTAACAAAGAACGAATATACTCCAATTTAAATAAATAAGAGGATTTATCAGTGTCAATATCTGAGACAGGATCTTCTGAATCAGATAGATCCTCATCAGAGAAGGATAATTCAGTATGTTTTTGGTCATTTGAAAATTCATCATCTTTATGAGAAGTTTTAAAAGACCTTTTACGTTTATTAGAAGGTGGAATGGCAGACAAAGCCTTCTGTATAGAATCAGAAATAAATTATTTTAAATTTACAGGTATATCTTGTGCATTAGATGTTGAGGGAACAGCAACAGGTAATGAACTACTACTGATGGATACATTTTCTGCATGCAAAAGTTTAACATGACAACTATTACAAACCACAGCTGGAGGTATAATCTCCACAAATGTACAACAAATGCACTTAGCTTTGGTAGAACTGTTATCAGGCAGCCGGGATCCAACAGTGAATTCTGAGACAGGATCAGATTGAGATATCTTGCAAATGTAAGAGAAAAAAACAACATATAAAGCAAAATTATCATTTTCCTTATATGGCAGTTTCAGGAATGGGAAAAAATGCAAACAGAATAGCCCTCTGTCATAAAAAAAGGAAAGAGGCAAATAGGAATGGGGTGTAAAATAATGAAAATATTTGGCAGTTTCAGGAATGGGAAAAAATGCAAACAGAATAGCCCTCTGTCATAAAAAAAGGAAAGAGGCAAATAGGAATGGGGTGTAAAATAATGAAAATATTTGGCGCCAAGTATGACGCACAGCAAACAGAAAAATATTTTTTGGCGCCAAATACGTCCGGAAATGACACTCTCGCGTCATAAATGACGCAACCTTGTGAAAGGCCCCGGCATCAACTAGGACATCGGAAATGACAAATTTGCATCAGCAAACGTAAATTTGCGCCAAAAAAATCTTGCGCTAAAAATGACGCAATAAACTTTGGCGTTTTGCGCACTCGAGAGCCTAATTCTGCCCACAAATTAGAAAAAATGACAGTCAATTGAAAAAAGACTACACCCCAGGTGAAACTGACAGTCTGCAAAAGGAAATGTACTGAAACCTGAATCATGGCAAATATAAGTACAATACATATATTTAGAACTTTATATAAATACATAAAGTGCCAAACCATAGCTGAGAGTGTCTTAAGTAATGAAAACATACTTACACCCATACACATATAGCAGATAGCCAAACCAGTACTAAAACAGTTATCAGTAGAGGTAATGGAAAATGAGAGTATATCGTCGATCTGAAAAGGGAGGTAGGAGATGAATCTCTATGACCGATAACAGAGAACCTATGAAATAGATCCCAGTGAGAAAAAACATTGCATTCAATAGGTGATACTCCCTTCACATCCCTCTGACATTCACTGCACTCTGAGAGGAAACAAGCTTCAAAAATGCTGAGAAGCACATATCAACGTAGAAATCTTAGCACAAACTTACTTCACCACCTTCATATGAGGCAAAGTTTATAAAACTGAATTGTGGGTGTGGTGAGGGGTGTATTTATAGGCATTTTGAGGTTTGGGAAACTCTGCCCCTCCTGGTAGGATTGTATATCCCATACGTCACTAGCTCATGGACTCTTGCCAATTACATGAAAGAAATAAACGCGATCGATTGAGCAAAAGTTGAGTTAATGCACATCTGGAGAGCATGTCCTCAGAGCTCTGGTAAATTGTTTCGCAAAACAATAAAGTGTCACAAAACACATCAAAAATACATTTGAAAGTACAGTTACACTATCTGATAAAAATTATTTTTAAAAAATCTGCACTAAAAAGTAATAAGGGTCAAAGACATGAGGTCTCAGGTGTTAAAAAAAAAAGGCAGGAAAAGGGCTTGAACATAGAGATACATGCATATATATGTCTAAATATAGATGTCTGTCTATCTATCTATCTATCTATACATATATATATATATATATATATATATATATATACATATACACACAGGTATACCTCACTTTACATCGCTTCACTTTACAGCGCTTCGCTGATACACAGAGGCTTAACTAGAAACCACTGGGCCAAGGTGCAATAATCTAAGAAGGGCCCCTCCCTAACCCCCCCCCCCCAAAAAAAAAGGTGAATTTGATACATATCTTTTTTTTTTTTTACATTTAACACAGAAAAAAAATGTGAATCAGATTACATGTCTGCAAAAGGAGGTACCCTGTGCCCACAGTCTGTGAGATGGTCTGACCCCCTATTACTATATATAGTGACACTGTATAACCCACCAGTACTGTGTATAGTGAGTTAGTGATACAGTCTGTAATCTGCCGGTGAGATGGCTGGCCTGACCCTAGTACTTTATAAAGTGACCACAGCAGTCAGTGACATGGTCCAGCCCCCCTGTACTGTATATAGTGGTACTGTATAGTGACACTGTTTACCCCATGCCCCCCATGCCGTAGTAACAAGGTCTGTAATTTGCTGGTTCCACAAACATACACACACACACATACATACATACATAAATACACACACAGTCACATACATACACACATACACACACATAAACACCAATGGGTAAAACAGAAACACTAACCCCTGCAGTCAGAGACACTAGTGAAGCATCATGTCACACTCACATGATATCAGTGCAGGCAGTGGCCGGTCAACGTTTTTTATTAAAAAAAAAAAATATTTTTTTTTAAGCTGGGCCCCCACCCAGCTTAAGGGGGTAACAGTGTTATAGTCTGGCAAGTTTTACTACAGTAATTGACACTATTTTACAGGTACAGTATTTATTGAATACTAATTGAATACTGTGCTGTGCTAGTGTTAAAGGGACAGTTAACCCAAAACAGCTTTTAAATCATACATATAGAATTTAAAACGATAATTATTTTTAAATGTAGCCAATTTTTCAACAATATTGCTTTATCATGTAAAAAGACTTACTATGTTCGTTTCTGTAGTTCAAAAATGTCCGCCTGCCCCCTTCCCCTATTTTGTCACAAGTGTCTTCTCGCATTCGCTTTTCTATTGCACACGCTCCCGGTGTTTGCGCATACGCAATGCGCCGATTTTCATCAAGGGGGGACTTTTTCAACCGATCAAGCAAAGCACAATCCTGATCAAGCAAAGCACAATCGTATGTCTCACATATGAAACCGCTGTATACTGAGCGGTTACTTTCTGTTCCGGTTGAAAAAGGACCCTACTCCCGTGGGAACTTACAAATATATAGGTATATATATATATATATATATATATATATATATATATATTATAAAAAAAAGATCATATACATATATTTTATAAAAAAAACATCATACACATATTCTGCTACGTGAAGCACAATGGAATGTGAAATATTCATATTTTCATTTCAAGTTAGTGCACTTGATAAAATGTGATTGGGTTTGCTCATGAGTAGGGTGTTTTTTCCACTTTTTTGACTTATTGACTTCTATGGGGGAATACGTTAACGCGTGTGCAATATCCTAAGTTCAGCTTTTTGCGCACATCGGTTTAGCGCTCGTGCGAAAACAGTTTAATTTCAACTTGTAAAACGAGCACTACATAACGCTCGCAAAAAGCTTACTCCTATTGTAGTTAGAGCATGAGCGGGGGCTTTAAATACTGTTCCACTTTTAATCTGGTCCTTAGTTTTTTAGTTAACCATAATGCAATCAAGTTTGTTAGAATGTGACATTAGCACAGTAATTTAGCAAAAAAGGTATGCAAAGGAAAACAGGGCAAGGCTGTTAAATTACATAATTAAAACAACAATATAAAAAGTAATAGAAAATATTTTCTCATGCAATTTATTGCTAAAAGTTCACAATGCTACGTGAGCTTTTCAATGACAAAGCAGCTGAAGAGGAAGACAGTTTTATTTAATAAAAATATAACCACACTCACATAGCGCCTTATTTACCCTATTCACCAGCACTAAAACATTATTTCATGTAGCGAATACAACAGATTTAAATTGTGAATATTTACCTTTCTATTTCTACTACTACAAATAAATATATAAAAAAAAGTAGGTAAAATGCGGCTTTAATTGCATAGACTATAATTTGAGAAATATGAGGTTGATTTAGTTCAGACTTCACATATTTTTAATGTGCTCAGTGTGTATAGAAGCATGCATTTAAATTGCTATTTGCTTGGTTAAATATAAAATATTAAGTGTAAAATAAATAAACTTTCATTACTGAATTAATATATTGCACTACATTTATCATGCATTGTCAACCAGAAATGTAGTAAATGCCCTTAAGCAAGGTACAATGAAATTAAATTTTTTATGAATTCTGCATGCAGACCTGATGGATTTTGCAGTAGCAAATTTTAAGCATCTTTCTAATTTACTCCTATTATCTTTTTTTCTTAATTCTCTTGGTATCTTTATTTGAAAAAGCAGGATTGTTAAAGTGATGGTATATTTCAGACTATAAGAATGTTGCAATAAAACATAATAGTTTGCAAGTAAAACCACATACATTTTTTTTTCAATTGTATATATATTTTATAATAAAAGGTTTATAATTGTAATTGGAATTGTCTGTTCCTCCGCCCCCCTTCATTTCCTCTTTTGGCTGGGCTGTGATGTATAGAGCAGTCACATCCACTATCTATAAAGGCTTTCTATGGACTTTAAAAGGGCTGGACTTCAAGATTGTCAACTGACACACATGTTGATTGGATGTTCACTGGAATTGTCATTAAAAAAAAAGAAGAGTTCTACTATGTGGGCAGGGATAACATTGTAAAAGAAGCATTACTATATGCACCAGGTCCGTTTCTAGAGAATCTGGCTCCCAGAGCAAAATTCCAAAATGCCCCCCCCCCCACAGATTCTAAAGTCCCCCTCCTAGACCTTGCATGTCACTCTGTCATTTAGAGGTCAGCTCCAAAGCAGCAGTGCACTACTGGGACCTAGCTGAACATATCTGGTGAGCAAATTACATGAGACAGATGTGTGTTGCGGCCAACCACCAATTAGCTACTAGTAGTGCATTGCTGCTGCTAAGGATATGTACATATGCTTTTCAACAATGGATACCAAAAGAAAAAGAATAATAGAATTGTCTTAAATTGTTTTGGTATATCCTGAATTATGAAAGTTTAATTTTGACTTTCCTATCCCTTTAAATATGTCCTTTTTCTACTACAATATTTTTTCCAAATATATTGATATTATCTAAAAATATCTTTATATCTTTTACTAATTGCCATTTTATTTATACTTTTCTCATAGCTATGCATATTTATTTGTTTAATGCATAACAATCCCTTTAAATTCTTATCGAAAATGTATCTACAAAACGTCCAATAGACTTTAAAGTTGAACTTTGCAAAAAAGTAATCAGGTAAGATTTTCTAAAGGATTGCAATATATCACTGGGTGTATTTGTAACATATTTAGGGGTCTATTACAATTATTTTGAAAAGTTCTAAAAAAAAAAATTCTTTCATGTAATTAGCAAGAGTCCATGAGCTAGTGACGTATGGGATATACATTCCTACCAGGAGGGGCAAAGTTTCCCAAACCTCAAAATGCCTACAAATACACCCCTCACCACACCCACAAATCAGTTTTACAAACTTTGCCTCCTATGGAGGTGGTGAAGTAAGTTTGTGCTAGATTCTACGTTGATATGCGCTCCGCAGCAGGTTGGAGCCCGGTTTTCCTCTCAGCGTGCAGTGAATGTCAGAGGGATGTGAGGAGAGTATTGCCTATTTGAATTCAATGATCTCCATCTACGGGGTCTATTTCATAGGTTCTCTGTTATCGGTCGTAGAGATTCATCTCTTACCTCCCTTTTCAGATTGACGATATACTCTTATTTATATACTATTACCTCTGCTGATTTTCGTTTCAGTACTGGTTTGGCTTTCTACTACATGTAGATGAGTGTCCTGGGGTAAGTAAGTCTTATTTTCTGTGACACTCTAAGCTATGGTTGGGCACTTTTTTATAAAGTTCTAAATATATGTATTCAAACATTTATTTGCCTTGACTCAGGATGTTCAACATTCCTTATTTTCAGACAGTTAGTTTCATATTTGGGATAATGCATTTGAATAAAACAATTTTTTTCTTACCTTAAGTTTGACTTTTCCCTGTGGGCTGTTAGGCTCGCAGGGGCTGAAAATGCTTCATTTTATTGCGTCATTCTTGGCGCTGACTTTTTTGGCGCAAAATTTTTTTTCTGTTTCCGGCGTCATACGTGTCGCCGTAAGTTGCGTCATTTTTTGACGTTCTTTTGCGCCAAAAATGTTGGCGTTCCGGATGTGGCGTCATTTTTGGCGCCAAAAGCATTTAGGCGCCAAATAATGTGGGCGTCTTATTTGGCGCTAAAAAAAATATGGGCGTCACTTTTGTCTCCACATTATTTAAGTCTCATTTTTATTGCTTCTGGTTGCTAGAAGCTTGTTCACTGGCATTTTTTCCCATTCCTGAAACTGTCATTTAAGGAATTTGATCAATTTTGCTTTATATGTTGTTTTTTCTATTACATATTGCAAGATGTCCCATGTTGAAGCTGAGTCAGAAGATACTTCTGGAAAATCGCTGCCTGGTGCTGGAGCTACCAAAGCTAAGTGTATCTGCTGTAAACTTTTGGTAGCTGTTCCTCCAGCTGTTTGTATTGAATGTCATGACAAACTTGTTAATGCAGATAATATTTCCTTTAGTAAAGTTACATTACCTGTTGCTGTTCCATCAACATCTAATACTCAGAGTGATAACATAAGAGATTTTGTTTCTAAATCCATTAAGAAGGCTATGTCTGTTATTCCTCCTTCTAGTAAACGTAAAAAGTCTTTTAAAAGTTCTCATTTTTCAGATTAATTTTTAAATGAACATCATCATTCTGATTCTGATAATGGCTCTTCTGGTTCAGAGGATTCTGTCTCAGAGGTTGATGCTGATAAATCTTCATATTTATTTAAAATGGAATTTATTCGTTCTTTACTTAAAGAAGTCCTAATTGCATTAGAAATTGAGGATTCTGGTCCTCTTGATACTAAATCTAAACGTTTAGATAAGGTTTTTAAATCTCCTGTAGTTATTCCAGAAGTTTTTCCTGTTCCTGGTGCTATTTCTGAAGTAATTTCCAGGGAATGGAATAATTTGGGTAATTCATTTACTCCTTCTAAACGTTTTAAGCAATTATATCCTGTGCCATCTGACAGATTAGAATTTTGGGACAAAATCCCTAAGGTTGATGGGGCTGTCTCTACTCTTGCTAAGCGTACTACCATTCCTACGGCAGATGGTACTTCCTTTAAGGATCCTTTAGATAGGAAAATTGAATCCTTTCTAAGAAAAGCTTACTTGTGTTCAGGTAATCTTCTTAGACCTGCTATATCTTTGGCGGATGTTGCTGCAGCTTCAACTTTTTGGTTGGAAGCTTTAGCGCAACAAGTAACAGATCATAATTCTCATAGCATTATTATTCTTCTTCAACATGCTAATAATTTTATTTGTGATGCCATCTTTGATATCATTAGAGTTGATGTCAGGTATATGTCTCTAGCTATTTTAGCTAGAAGAGCTTTATGGCTTAAAACTTGGAATGCTGATATGTCTTCTAAAGAGAGAATCGTTCATTTGTTTTCAGACAGACAATGTCACATCTGTGGCATACATCAATCATCAAGGAGGAACTCACAGCCCTCTGGCTATGAAAGAAGTATCTCGAATTCTGGTTTGGGCGGAATCCAGCTCCTGTCTAGTTTCTGCGGTTCATATCCCAGGCATAGACAATTGGGAAGCGTATTATCTCAGTCGCCAAACGTTGCATCCGGGCGAATGGTCTCTTCACCCAGAGGTATTTCTTCAGATTGTCCAAATGTGGGGACTTCCAGAAATAGATCTGATGGCCTCTCATCTAAACAAGAAACTTCCCAGGTATCTGTCCAGATCCAGGGATCCTCAAGCGGAAACAGTGAATGCATTGTCACTTCCTTGGAAGTATCATCCTGCTTATATCTTTCCGCCTCTAGTTCTTCTTCCAAGAGTGATCTCCAAGATTCTGAAGGAATGCTCGTTTGTTCTGCTGGTAGCTCCAGCATGGCCTCACAGGTTTTGGTATGCGGAACTTGTCCGGATGGCCTCTCGCCAACCGTGGACTCTTCCGTTAAGTCCAGACCTTCTGTCGCAAGGTCCTTTTTTCCATCAGGATCTCAAATCCTTAAATTTAAAGGTATGGAGATTGTATGCTTGATTCTTAGTCAAAGAGGTTTCTCTGACTCTGTGATTAATACTATGTTACAGGCTCGTAAATCTGTATCTAGAGAGATATATTTTAGAGTCTGGAAGACTTATATTTCTTGGTGTCTTTCTCATCATTTTTCCTGGCATTCTTTTAGAATTCCGAGAATTTTACAGTTTCTTCAGGATGGTTTGGAGAAAGGTTTGTCTGCAAGTTCCTTGAAAGGACAAATCTCTGCTCTTTCTGTTCTTTTTCACAGAAAGATTGCTAATCTTCCTGATATTCATTGTTTTGTACAAGCTTTGGTTCGTATAAAACCTGTCATTAAGTCAATTTCTCCTCCTTGGAGTTTGAATTTGGTTCTGGGGGCTCTTCAAGCTCCTCCGTTTGAACCGATGCATTCATTGGACATTAAATTACTTTCTTGGAAAGTTTTGTTCCTTTTGGCCATCTCTTCTGCCAGAAGAGTTTCTGAATTATCTGCTCTTTCTTGTGAGTCTCCTTTTCTGATTTTTCATCAGGATAAGGCGGTGTTGTGAACTTCTTTTGAATTTTTACCTAAGGTTGTGAATTCCAACAACATTAGTAGAGAAATTGTGGTTCCTTCATTATGTCCTAATCCTAAGAATTCTAAGGAGAAATCATTGCATTCTTTGGATGTAGTTAGAGCTTTGAAATATTATGTTGAAGCTACTAAGAATTTCCGAAAGACTTCTAGTCTATTTGTTATCTTTTCCGGTTCTAGGGAAGGTCAGAAGGCCTCTGCCATTTCTTTGGCATCTTGGTTGAAATCTTTAATTCATCATGCTTATGTCGAGTCGGGTAAAACTCCGCCTCAAAGGATTACAGCTCATTCTACTAGGTCAGTTTCTACTTCCTGGGCGTTTAGGAATGAAGCTTCGGTTGATCAGATTTGCAAAGCAGCAACTTGGTCTTCTTTGCATACTTTTACTAAATTCTACCATTTTGATGTGTTTTCTTCTTCTGAAGCTGTTTTTGGTAGAAAAGTACTTCAGGCAGCTGTTTCAGTTTGAATCTTCTGCTTATGTTTTCAGTTTTTTTTCATTATAAAATGTAAACTTTATTTTGGGTGTGGATTATTTTCAGCGGAATTGGCTGTCTTTATTTTATCCCTCCCTCTCTAGTGACTCTTGCGTGGAAAGATCCACATCTTGGGTAGTCATTATCCCATACGTCACTAGCTCATGGACTCTTGCTAATTACATGAAAGAAAACATAATTTATGTAAGAACTTACCTGATAAATTAATTTCTTTCATATTAGCAAGAGTCCATGAGGCCCACCCTTTTTGTGGTGGTTATGATTTTTTTGTATAAAGCACAATTATTCCAATTCCTTATTTTTTATGCTTTCACACTTTTTTTCTTATCACCCCACTTCTTGGCTATTCGTTAAACTGATTTGTGGGTGT
The DNA here is from genome assembly GCF_027579735.1 of Bombina bombina. Lineage (NCBI taxonomy): Eukaryota > Metazoa > Chordata > Amphibia > Anura > Bombinatoridae > Bombina > Bombina bombina. The sequence goes on along the minus strand of NC_069504.1, from coordinate 552,761,455 downwards.
GGTGAGGGGTGTATTTGTAGGCATTTTGAGGTTTGGGAAACTTTGCCCCTCCTGGTAGGAATGTATATCCCATACGTCACTAGCTCATGGACTCTTGCTAATATGAAAGAAATGAATTTATCAGGTAAGTTCTTACATAAATTATGTTTTTATTATTTTTACAAAATTCACTAATAAAGTCTATGAGATTTTTGCACATAAATAATTTGATAAAGAAATGTAATAGCTGTTTATTTTTCAAATATACTATACAGGCAGGCAGTAATAGACAGAGACATGCACACACCGCCAATAATAGGCAGATACATGCACACACAGCCAATAATAGGCAGATACATGCACACACAGGTAGTATTAGACAGAGACATGCACACAACAGGCAGTAATAGACAGAGACATGCACACACAGGCAGTAATAGACAGAGACATGCACACACAGGCGGTAATAGACAGAGACATGCACACACAGGCAGTAATAGACAGAGACATGCACTCACAGACAGTAATAGACTGAGACATGCACTCACAGACAGTAATAGACAGAGACATGCACACACCGCCAATAATAGGCAGATACATGCACACACAGGTAGTATTAGACAGAGACATGCACACACAGGCAGTAATAGACAGAGACATGCACACACAGGCAGTAATAGACAGAGACATGCACACACAGGCAGTAATAGACAGAGACATGCACACACAGGCGGTAATAGACAGAGACATGCACACACAGGCAGTAATAGACAAATATATACACTCACAGACAGTAATAGACTGAGACATGCACTCACAGACAGTAATAGACAGAGACATGCACACACTGCCAATAATAGGCAGATACATGCACACACAGATAGTATTAGACAGAGACATGCACACACAGGCAGTAATAGACAGAGACATGCAGAGATAGGCAGTAATAGACAGACATGCACAGATAGGCAGTAATAGGCAGCGACATGCACACACAGACAGTAACAGACAGCAACATGCACACACAGGTAGTATTAGACAGAGACATGCACACACAGGCAGTAATAGACAGAGACATGCACACACAGACAGTATTAGACAGAGACATGCACACACAGACAGTATTAGATAGAGACATGCACACACAGGCAGTAATAGACAGAGACATGCACACACAGGCAGTAATAGACAGAGACATGCACACACAGGCGGTAATAGACAGAGACATGCACACACAGGCAGGGATAGATAGGCATACACACACAGGCAGTAATAGGCAGATCCATGCACACACAGGTATAGATAGGCTTACACACACAGGCAGTAATAGACCCCCTTTGTGATCTTGTTGCTCTATTAGTATGATTGACATCCATAGCTTCCTTTCAAATATATATATATATATATATATATATATATATATAATGTATATGCTTGTGATCTGCTCCTGTTTCTGCTGCTGCACCTAGTCCTACCAGAAGCCTGTTTGGTTCTGCACCTCTACCTCAGCGATATGGAGGCGATCCTATTCAGTGCAGAGGGTTTTTGAACAAGGTTGGCATTTACTTTGAGATGTTACCTCAGGCGTTTCCCTCTGAGAGAGTTAAAGGGACAGTCAACCATAGAATTGTTATTGTTTTAAAAGATAGATAATCCCTTTATTACTCATTCCCCAGTTTTGCATAACCAACACAGTTATATTAATGTACTTTTTACCTTTGTGATTACCTTGTATCTAGGAACCTTCTTCCAGCCCCCTGATCACATGACTGTGACTGTTTATTATCTATTGTCTTAAATTTAGCATTGTATTGTGCTAGATCTTAAATAACTTTCTGTGCCTGAACACAGTGTTATCTATATAGCCCACGTGTACTTTCTGTCTCTTTGTGTTGAAAAGAGATTTGAAAAGCATGTGATAAGAGGCAGCCCTCAAAGGCTTAGAAATTAGCATATGAGTCTGCCTATGTTTAGTTTAAACTAAGAATACTAAGAGAAAAAAGCAAATTTGATGATAAAAGTAAATTGGAAAGTCGATTAAAATTAAAAGTCCTATCTGAATAATGAAAGTTTAATTTATACTTGAATGTCCCTTTAAGGTGAGATTTCTCATCTCGTTACTCTCTGACACAGCTCTTGCCTGGGCTAATCCCTTGTGGGAGACTAATAAACCTGTGATTTCAAATTACCCTGAATTTGTGGCCTCCTTTCGAGGGTTTTTGATGTTCCGGCTCGCTCCTCCTCTGCTGCTAAACAACTCATGTCCATTCAGCAAGGTACGAGATCTGTTGCTCAGTATGCTATTGAGTTCTGCATGCTTGCCGCAGAGGTAGGTTGGAACAATGAAGCTCTTGTTGCCGCCTTCTTTCATGGGCTCTCTGATGCGATTAAAGACGAAGTTGCTGCCAGAGATTTACCAGAGGATCTCGAGGCATTGGTGTCATTTTTTATCCTAATTGACATCAGACTCAGAGAGAGGCCCTCTTTCAAGGAGCGCTTGCGGAAGCCTCCTGTTTTGTTGTCTCCTACATGTTCGTTCCCACCCATGCCTCCCTCTCCTCCCATGCCTCCTGGTCCCAAATCACCAGGTACTGCTGAGCCGATGCAGTTGGGATTCACGCATCTCTCCACGGCGGAGAGGGCCTTTAGGAGGAGGGAGGGGCTCTGCCTCTATTGTGGGTTACAGGGCCACCTTTTAAAGTCTTGTCCTACACGGCTGGGAAATGCTCGCACCTAAGGTCCTGTCGGGGGCAGTCCTTAGGTGGTTTATCCTCGTCCCCGGATCTGCTAAAGGAGAAACCTTTGGTCACGGTTGTCCTTTCCTGGGTGGACTTCTCCATAGTCACCCAGGCTCTTGTTCACTCCGGTGCTGCGGGCCTTTTCATTGACAGTGCTTTTGTATCAGAGTACTCCATTCCTGTATTGCCTCGGTCCGTTCCGCTTGCTATTGAGGCCATTGATGGCAGGCCCCTTCAGCCCGCACTTGTTTTTCACGAAACCGTTCCGTTATTCATGGCTTTTGGGGCTCTCCATTTTTAAACCCTCCAGTACCAGGTGATTAACGCTCCGCATTTTCCAGTTGTTCTGGGTTACCCCTGGCTTCAAAATCACAATCCCAGTGTCGACTGGCGCAGGTCCGAAATTTTGTCATGGTCTCCGCAATGTATTTCCACTTGTCTTCGGAAACAAGTCAAAGTCTTGTGCACTTCTTTGGTATCTCAATTGCTAGAGGAGTACCGAGAGCTCCTAGATGTTTTTGACAATATTTGTGCCAGTATGTTGCCTCCTCACCAGTCTTACAATTGTGCCATAGACCTGCAACCCAGAGCTATTCCTCCTCGGGCCGGGTTTACCCTCTGTCTGTTGTGGAGAATTGTGCTATGAAGGAGTATGTTGCTGATGCTCTGTCACAGGGGATCATCTGCAAATCCTGCTCTCCTGCAGGGGCTGGCTTCTTCTTTGTGAAGAAAAAGGGTGGCAAATTAAGACCAATCATCGATTATAGGGGTCTTAATCATCTTACCATTAAGAATGTTTACCCTATTCTGCTCATTACGGAACTCTTTGACCACCTCAAGGGAGCTACAGCCTTTTCTAAACTTGATTTGAGAGGAATGTACAATCTCGTTAGGATTAAGGAGGGCCACAAATTGAAAACAGCATTTAACACCAGGAGTGGGCATTATGAATATCTTGTAATGCCCTTTGGCCTATGTAATGCGCCTGCTGTTTTTCAGCAATTTATTAATGATGTCCTACGAGATATGTTGCAACAGTGTGTGGTGGTGTACTTAGACGACATCCTCATACACTCACCCACACTTGAGGCTCATCGTTCTGATGTCACACGGGTACTTCAGAGACAACGTGAGAATGGCCTGTTTTGTAAACTCGAGAAATGTGAATTCCATCAGACTCAAGTAACCTTCCTAGGTTAAGTGATCTCCGTTGCAGGGTTCTCCATTGGATCCTGACAAGTTGTCTACAGTCCTGCAGTGGCCTCACCCAGTTGGTCTTTGCTCTATTCAATGTTTTTTGGGCTTCGCCAATTACTATAGAAAGTTTATTAAAAACTTTTCTTCTTTGGTCAAATCACAGACATGACCCGTAAAGAGAATGATCTACTCTATGGTCATCTACTGCCTGTGACTTACGCTCTTGACCTTCCTCCTGCAATGCACATCTCCAATATTTTTCATGTCTCCCTCTTGAAACCATTGGTTTGTAATCGGTTTACCACTGTGTTGCCTCATCCCTGTCCTATCTCTGTTGACAACCATGAAGAATATGAGGTCAGCAGCATTATTGACTCTCGTATGTCCAGGGACAGCGTACAGTATTTGGTTCACTGGAGGGGCTACAGTCCTGAGGAGCGTTCATGGGTTCCCTCCTCTGATTTTCATGCTCCCACCCTCCTCCGTGCCTTCCATGCCTGTTTCCCCAATAAGCCTTTTGCCCTCCAGCGGGGGAGGGGTCATTGAGGGGAGGGTACTGTCAGGGTGTTTTCCCTGCTTTGTTTGCCATGTGCTGCTGGCAGCCATTTTGCTTACCTTTTCTTGCTCAATCTGGTGCAGATTGTGTGATGCTGATCATTTCCTGCACGCCCTCTCTCGGCCAGACTGTTGTACATCATCCGTGTGAGAAAGGTTGCAGTCTCAGAATTGTGATGTCATCACTTATTATTTAAAGGACCTCTGTTCAGTATGCTTTGCCCTTGTGAGTTCCTGTGTATTACCTGGCTGTCTGATGTCCCTCCTGGTTCCTGACTTGGCTCGTTTGACTACTCGCTTTGGCTCCTGACTCGGCTCGTCTGACTATCAGCTCTAGCTTTGACTCCTGGCTTGTTATTTGACTTGTGGACTTTTTAATATTTTTTGTTATTAATAAAGGTGTGATTTTTGCACTTCTTGTCTCAGTCTGATTCCTGGCACCCTGACAGGGTGGTTGCATTGGTAAGGGTTTTGTAGGTCAGAGTGAGATTTTTTAATTTAATTCTGCTGTGAATGGGGAGCCAGTGAAGGGAATCACAGAGGGGCGCAGCGGATACAGAGTGTTGGGAGAGGTGGATTAGCCTAGCAAAAGCATTTAGGATGGATTGAAGGGGGGAGAGGCGGGAGAGAGGAAAGCCAGTTAGTAGGTTATTACAGTAGTCAAGTCAGTTAGACATAATAAAAAAGGGAGAAGAGAAAAAAGTAGAACTATTCTAGCTTAGGAATACTATATTATTCCCCAGAAAAAGGAATGCTGAAAATAAAACTTAACTTTTACAAATAAATGTAAAAACAGGTTTAAAATCAATTAAAAAAAAAAGGTAAGTCAAAACAACTACTATGTATGTAGTGTCCCAAGCGCTAAAAAGACAGCCTAAAGCTCACTACCAAATAAGTCCCCTAGCGGACTACAAGAGGAAACAGTGGAAAAGGTATGGAGTGAGCGCTAAAACAAGCTTAATAGGCCAATAGGATAAAGAAGTGCACTAAAATGGTTCAAATGGGCTAGAACAATATAATACTGATCTCAATAAAATGGACAATTTAATATGCATATAAACAAAAATAGGTAGTAGACGTGGATAAAGTTAAAATACTTAACATTAGCATGGATCCATGTAATGACTAAAACAGGTATACAACAACGGTAAAAACAATGATAAAAACAGTGATAAACAGACAGATAAGAAGTCAGTGAGATCCTCTGCGAATTAGGTCAGAGGTCTCTTGCTATGTGTAGATGTAGGTGCGAATAGACACAGTAGAAACAATAATAATGGTGTCTGAGTGATAAAATGCAATAAGTGAAAAAATGCAATAATGGTTGGTGAAAATTCAATTACAATTGGTAAAAAACAAAACAAAAATAATCCCAAATATGATTCAAAGTTCAAAGTACAAGTGAGAAAGTAAACAGTGACCAAGGGTGATCCAAATCAGATAAATCAACAATCCATAAAATCCATATGTTGAAAAAAATTAGTGGTGTAAAGTGTCAGTCCAAAAATCCATATATAAAAAGTGATCCAGAAACAAAACAGAAATGGTGATCCAAAAATTGCAGATAATAGTTCAAAAGTAGAATCCAAGGTAATATAAAAATAAAAGTCTATGTAGAAAAACCTTCCATATCAAAATATGTTGTGGAGAAATGACACGTGAAAAACAAAACGTTGGTACAATAAATACACAAAAATTGATAATAAACAAACGATCCAAACCTGTGAAAAGACAGAAACAAAAAATAGTGCAATAAAGTTTGTTACACTTTAGAAGGTATGAAAATAAGCTCACCAGTATGTCTGTGTCAACGCGTTTCGGCCTATCTTAAGGCCTTTCTCAAGACCATACTGATGTGTAACTACTGGGAGCTTATATGGGGTGCCAAGTGATGCTATTGGTGGTAGGTTTTGGCGCCAAAAATGGATGTGACACCTCTTCCTGTTTGGCCCATTTGATTCTGGGACATAATAGAACTCTTTTTCTTTTTGTTTAAATCATATTATTATTATAACATTACTACTTATATTCGATTACCACATTATGTTTCAAAAGTTACCTAAAATTTATTCATTTCTACAGTTGATTTCAATCCAAATTGTATTGAAAAAACCGTTAGTGAATACCATTACTTCCGGTTTCGTGTATCACTTCCGGTTTCGGTAAAATCACTTCCGGTATGTCACTTCTGGTTTCGTTCGGGTCACTTCCGGTTTTGGCGATTTTTACTCCCCACTTCCGGTTTTAGATTGTTTAGTGATACTATGATGAATCCCATGTCACTTTGTAATAAAATAGTTTTGGGCATATCTTCAATAATAATGTTATTATATAGGAATAGATTATCAATTGTTAAAAGCCTGAAATTGTCCATTAGAAACAATGTTGGACTAATCACATACAATGTATCAAATGGAATATTAAAAGAATATATAAGTAAAACATATATACATGTGTATATATTAAAAAGATGACGTGTATAAATAAGTAGACAAATAAATAAATAAGATCAATATAGTTAAATACATTTGAATAGTCTCCTAAAATCGTTATGAAAATCAATAATGTGTGAGTCCAAATTCTAAAGACCCATATATTGGCTCAAAAGGTGAATGGGACCTATATATATATGTCTGTAGGTTCATATATATTTGTGAAAGTATTGATGTCAGTTAGGGAGAAACCAATCATATGGGAAAAGCAAGAAACCATGCATGTGTCAGAACAACAAAAAGCGAAAATTAACGTCCTGTGGTACAATTGGGACAACAGAAACTGGTTAAAAGTGTACTAAATAGTACAACCTCAGAGAGTTATATGAAATAGTCTATATTCGTAAAAACTTCCTACATATTTTCTTGGAGGGGAATGGGGATATGTCACTGCTGGGGCGAGAATCTTGATCATTTGGTTCTCAAAATATTTATATGGTCCAACAGCATTGGAGATGTTAAAATTGTATGTCTATATAGGAAGAGAATGATCTGTAAGTCCGATGGTAAAACAAACTTTGTTAATCTTAAGGGCTATACATTTGCCTATAATCATCAGTCCCTATTTGGATATGTAAAAAAGTTATGGGGATGTGTAGACCAACCTATTTCATCAGATCTATAATTTAAAGTGAGAGCTAGTGTGATGACACATGCGGTCATAATAAAGATAGAATTTGAATAATAAGGTTAGGTCTATCTAATCTTTTCTAAGGGACAGTAGATGGGATAAGTCTTCTTTATGATTCAACCCTTTAGGGAACAGACAATCCAAAGTGAAAATCCATTTGGACTCATGATATAATAATTTTCTCTCATGGTTGCCTCCCCTCCAGTTGTTTTTGATCTTCTCAATTCCAAAATATTTAAGATCTTTTATATTACCTCCATGTTTAGTTGCAAAGTGTTTGTATAATGGAGTCTCTGTATTATTCTTTTCTATGCATAAAATATGCTCCATGATTCTGTCTCTGAGGGCTCTTGTTGTTTGTCCAACATATTGTAAGCCTATATAGACATACAATTTTAACATCTCCAATGCTCACTGTTGGACCATATAAATATTTTGAGAACCAAATGATCAAGATTCTCGCCCCAGCAGTGACATATCCCCATTCCCCTCCAAGAAAATATGTAGGAAGTTTTTACGAATATAGACTATTTCATATAACTCTCTGAGGTTGTACTATTTAGTACACTTTTAACCAGTTTCTGTTGTCCCAATTGTACCACAGGATGATAATTTTCGCTTTTTGTTGTTCTGACACATGCATGGTTTCACCCTTTTCCCATATGATTGGTTTCTCCCTAACTGACATCAATACTTTCACAAATATATATGAACCTACAGACATATATATATAGGTCCCATTCACCTTTTGAGCCAATATATGGGTCTTTAGAATTTGGACTCACACATTATTGATTTTCATAACGATTTTAGGAGACTATTCAAATGTATTTAACTATATTGATCTTATTTATTTATTTGTCTACTTATTTATACACGTCATCTTTTTAATATATACACATGTATATATGTTTTACTTATATATTCTTTTAATATTCCATTTGATACATTGTATGTGATTAGTCCAACATTGTTTCTAATGGACAATTTCAGGCTTTTAACAATTGATAATCTATTCCTATATAATAACATTATTATTGAAGATATGCCCAAAACTATTTTATTACAAAGTGACATGGGATTCATCATAGTATCACTAAACAATCTAAAACCGGAAGTGGGGAGTAAAAATCACCAAAACCGGAAGTGACCCGAACGAAACCGGAAGTGACATACCGGACGTGATTTTACCGAAACCGGAAGTGATACACGAAACCGGAAGTAATGGTATTCACTAACGGTTTTTTCAATACAATTTGGATTGAAATCAACTGTAGAAATTAATAAATTATAGGTAACTTTTGAAACATAATGTGGTAATCGAATATAAGTAGTAATGTTATAATAATAATATGATTTAAACAAAAAGAAAAAGGGTTCTATTATGTCCCAGAATCCAATGGGCCAAACAGGAAGAGGTGTCACATCCATTTTTGGCGCCAAAACCTACCACCAATAGCATCACTTGGCACCCCATATAAGCTCCCAGTAGTTACACATCAGTATAGTCTTGAGAAAGGCCTTAAGATAGGCCGAAACGCGTTGACACAGACATACTGGTGAGCTTATTTTCATACCTTCTAAAGTGTAACAAACTTTATTGCACTATTTTTTGTTTCTGTCTTTTCACAGGTTTGGATCGTTTGTTTATTATCAATTTTTGTGTATTTATTGTACCAACGTTTTGTTTTTCACGTGTCATTTCTCCACAACATATTTTGATATGGAAGGTTTTTCTACATAGACTTTTATTTTTATATTACCTTGGATTCTACTTTTGAACTATTATCTGCAATTTTTGGATCACCATTTCTGTTTTGTTTCTGGATCACTTTTTATATATGGATTTTTGGACTGACACTTTACACCACTAATTTTTTCAACATATGGATTTTATGGATTGTTGATTTAACTGATTTGGATCACCCTTGGTCACTTTTTACTTTCTCACTTGTACTTTGAACTTTGAATCATATTTGGGATTATTTTTGTTTTGTTTTTTACCAATTGTAATTGAATTTTCACCAACCATTATTGCATTTTTTCACTTATTGCATTTTATCACTCAGACACCATTATTATTGTTTCTACTGTGTCTATTCGCACCTACATCTACACATAGCAAGAGACCTCTGACCTAATTCGTAGAGGATCTCACTGACTTCTTATCTGTCTGTTTATCACTGTTTTTATCATTGTTTTTACCGTTGTTGTATACCTGTTTTAGTCATTACATGGATCCATGCTAATGTTAAGTATTTTAACTTTATCCACGTCTACTACCTATTTTTGTTTATATGCATATTAAATTGTCCATTTTATTGAGATCAGTATTATATCGTTCTAGCCCATTTGAACCATTTTAGTGCACTTCTTCATCCTATTGGCCTATTAAGCTTGTAAGTCAAAACAAGACTGGTTCTCACAACATAAACTATCTATTACATCCAAAATTAATGATTAAATATCTGAGTGCAGTTATGGAGCATTCTGCACTGGGTGTTCCATTATATAGGCAAAATCAAAACAAGAAAATTAAACTATGAGGATATAATCCTAAAAATATTTAAACTAGCAGTAGTACATTCATAATTATTAAAAACATATCAGATAAACCAATAAAAATGAAATCAATTCATAACGATCAAACAGTCCTTTAAAAACAAAGGAGAGCGCTCCGGAATTAATTGAATTTACATTTTACTTTGAACTTGTAGTATGTGCACTAACTCACGCACGTTAAAAGGTTACTTCTAGTGGTGTTTGCATTTCCCTCTCATTTTGCAGAAAAAATGCAAAGCAGGAACTGTGTTGGTGACACGAAAGAGCAAATAAGAGGATAGGTCTGTTGCGGAGATATAGATATGAGTGTCATTAGCATATTAGTGATACAGAAACCTACAGGACATGATTATGGAATCAAGAGATGATGCTTGTAAAAATATGAGGAACTATAACTGAGCACCTCAAGAGAGGTGTAATGTGGCACAGGATGTGCAAGAGAATACACTGAAGGTTCAATTAGAGACAAGAAACCAAGAGGTCTTTATTACAAATGACAATGATAGAACAGGGTGGTAAAAAGGGTCAAGTGCAGCAGATTGAGAAGAATGAGCAAGCAAATGCAGAGTAACTGCTCTTTATGTTAAATGTTTTTTTTTTAAAGATATAACTGTAAATTAACTCTGTAAAGTTTGAACTCAGTAGACCGTTACCTTCATTTAGCCTCTTTTTATATATTACTATGTTACTATGGTTTTTTTGCAACAGAATGATCCATTAAGCTAATTTATTTAAAATGTCACTTATTACATATTTGCTAAGCATTCCCTCAAAAATGTAAGTAGCCTTGTCATCTTTTTTTCTAGGATATGCAATCCCTTATGCAAGGGATTAACTCTTCAAGAATGGAAGACATCCAAAATTACCATATTCTGTACATCCTGACCCTTGTTATGGCTGACCTATCAACTACCACCCATGACATATCTTGCTCTATTTTTTTTATTTATTTTTGTAACATAAACAATATCCTTTTCTTTTCTCTCTTCCTTTAGTATTTGTGGTGGTGTTTTTTTGTTTTTTTTTCTTAGTTATTATTTGTACTAAGACATAAATTATTATTTGAGATATGTGATGTTTTTTTCAGTAAGCAAACCCTTAAAAAAAAAAAAAAAAAAACTTGAATAAATTAATTAATATTGGGGAAGGAGAGTCAGCTATGTTGTATTTAAGTAAGCATTAATATATCAAGCAATTTTGAGATGTAGGAAACCATTATTCAACAGCTGCAGTTAGCAGCAAGATTGTAAACAACCTCTTATTTTTATAATATCCAAGACACTCTGCTGGGGGCTAATTACTTGGTGCCCTCTCTCAATTGTAATGTGTATGCTTTGAGCAAATCTCCCTATGGTTCTAACATTTGTTACTGGGGTGGATCATGTCAGTGTCTGAGAATAAAAAGGTCTACTTCCTTACCATTATAAATATCAGTGTTAGCGTTTTTCCATGGCACGTTTGCATTAATGATATTTGTTTTTCTTAAAAACAATGAAATCTCATTTGGTGAAGCAGCCATAATCGGAAACAACCTTGAGATTGAATTAATTCAAAGGTATTTGTATAAATGCAGCACATATGTCCCCTCTTAATAAATGTTATTAGGCTAAACACCCACTAGTGCTAAGGAGGACAACTTAATAACTTTCATATCCGATACTTACCAGTCTGTTAATTTAAGCCCTATCACTGTCATCTGGCATTCATATGTATCCAGTACAGTTACTGTTCATACAGAGTGAGCCTAGAATTGCACCTTATCCATGGATTCTGACTATTTATACTAACCTTGCTTGATATTCTTCACTTTAGCACACCAAATGCTTAACCCCCCTTAAAAAGTCAGTGAGACTGCCTATTGCAAGACCTTTAGGGAGTCCAGTTCTTACTGATTATATAGACATATTTGAAAGGTAAAATATTTTATGATAGATAAAAATATAGAGATTAATATAAAATAGAAAAAAAAAAAGAGTAAAGAAGAGTTGAGTGGAGAGAGTTGTAGTGAAAGGCAGATTTACAAGGTAGTATTTATGGTTTCAGCATCTCTGTTTGCATCTGCAGTTGCTTCGAAGCAGTAGCTGACCCACTCAACATAGGGCCCTGGTGCAAAAAATGTTTTGGGCCTCCCAAAGTTAACTCAATAATAAGCAATAGTAATACACATGCTGCTCTGTATAATGAGTTTGAAGATAGATGGACCAGCAACCTGCACTAATAAAAGGCTCCCCTGCATTAAGAGGGAACACATTCTTCTGCTATGGGCCCCCAGCACTTGGGCCCTAGTGCCACCGCACCTGTTGCACCAATGGTAGTCCGCTGCTGCTTCCAAGTTTGGTATATGTTACTCTGAAGCACAACTGACACTTCCCATGTCTATTCTTCGTGAGAGTGAAGTTAAGAATGCTAACTGTCATATGTACTACGTCACAGTTTTGCATATGCAACAAACTAAAAGTCTCTAACATTTGCACAATACAGTAGTGGGTATTTAACCTCTTGAATATCAGGACAATATTGGAGTGCATGGGTAAGGTAAATCTGCAGACCAAGGGATAAGATGTAATCTGCTATTCTAATGTTATCTTTTCTTCCATAGGATATGGTGTGCATGAATTAGGGATCAATTTTCTAAAGCTCTCCTTTTAGTTGAGATTCTTTAAAAAGATCAGTCAGTGTTATGTGGTCCTTCACAGTTTTCTATAAAGGCACATTTTTCATTCAGAGCTATACATCCCTTAAAAGGGTGATCAGTCAATGAGCCCCGGATGAAAATGGCTGAACAGAAGTGGTTCTTAGGTGTCTGAAGTTCTTGCACAGATCACATTGTATTACCTAAGCATATTGTGCCTTCTCTAAGCATATTATATCTTGCTGTTTTACCTCTCCAAATATAACATAGTGAGTCTGTCTGAAAATACTCAATGTTCTTGTTTAAATTACATAAAAACACATGAATACTAAATGCTATTAGTTTCAGGTGTGTCTCATTTTATTGGCTCATCCTTGACAGAGATCTTCATTACATTTTTCATGGGACACAGCTCACAAATCACTGAGACTTCCAGGTTCAGCATTCTTTTTAGTGAATAGAGGGAAGTCTGTCCATGCAAGAAATTAAATATTTTACTGCATTGTGGGTTCATTTTAGAGAATTGGGCAAATGGGGTCCCATTTATCAAGTGTCTGGTGGACATGATCCTCTGTAGGGATCATGTCCGCCAGACATCGATAAATGCCAACAGCATTTATCATTGCACAAGCAGTTCTGGTGAACTACTTGTGCAGTGCCACCCCCTGCAGATTTGTGGTCAATCGGCCTCTAGCAGGGGGTGTCAATCAACCTGATCGTATGAGATTGGGCAGATTAATGTCTGCCATCTCCGAGGAGGCGTACGAGTTAAGGAGCAGTGGTCTTAAGACCGCTGCTTCTTAAGTCCTGTTTCCGGCGAGCTTGAAGGCTCGCACAGAAACAGGGGTATACGGCCCCATTTGGGCCATGATAAAACAGCCCTTAAGTCTTTAATATTACAAAGTAAATAATTAATTTTGCATTAGACAAGTACTGCTGCAGCAGAAAAAATGTAGTTATATGTTTATTTAGAAACAAAAAATGCCTTGATATATGTATAAATATAAATACACACACACATATATATATATATTTCGCATCATATGATGATTGAACTTTTCAAGTTTCACATAAATGCATTCATGTTTATTTTAAATATAATGTTTCCATAATGAGTTTTTTTTAAGCTTATTGACTAAAAAGCAAATATTTGTATTCTTTAAAACTCAAAATAATTGGTATTCTCTTACATGTTTATTCATTATGATAAGGAAACAGATGAATTTACATTTGCAGTGACTGATGTGTTCATTTCTACAGGCTATGCTGTAAAGTATTGTTATATCTATCAGAAGATAGTCACATTCAGGGGAACTAAATTGCGCTGTCACTGAAGAACTTGAACCTCAAAGCATCCAGGGCATTCAATGACTGCCCTGCATCTTTCCTCTGTAATAAAAGTGCAGTTGATGCTCAAAATCCAATTTCATCAGCCTGTGCTTCTATACACCTTACAATAAAACACTAATCAAAGAAAGCACTTCTTACTTTCTTGTGGTTGCCATGGATACAATATATTGAGCATCTACCTTTGCATTTGTCTGCTTTGTCTTTAGGAGTGGTAATTTACTTCCACTCTCAAACAAAAAAAGTAAGTGTATACAATAAACACTTAAAAAGCTTTTACTTTTACTATTCTCAGGCCAAAATTGTCAAATGAGGCAACTTAGCTCTACACTTTTCTTCTAGTAAGTGCACCAGTAAGAACTAGCATAACAGTTACATAAAAAGTTCTCTTTTAATTCCTCAAAGGGTTTTGTCTGCTGTAGATATTTGTAGGTAACAGTGGAGTTTAGTTGTATCCTGGATATTATGTTATGAATAGGAAAGGCAAATACTAAAATATAGGAATATTTCCATAGACTTGTGTTGGTAAAGGATTAATGCATTATAATGATGTAAAATAACTTAAAAATTAAAGGGAGCACACTTTTAATGGCATAGTAATCGAGAATACAAAGATAGCATTCAATTTAGCTTAAAGAAACAGGGGCCTATCTATCAAGCTTCGAATGGAGCTTGACGCCCCGTGTTATGAAGCAGCGGTCTAAAGCAGTGTTTTTCAACCAGTGTGCCGTGGCACACTAGTGTGCCGTGAGAGATCCTCAGGTGTGCCACGGCAGACTGACAACAGTGTGAAATATTTTTAAACTTTGCTTGTTTTTTACTCCCAGTGCAGGGGTAGTTTGTAGGAGGCATGGCATAACAGCACAATACATACAGTATGTGTGTGTTTGTGTGTATGTATATATATATATGCTGTATTAGGCTACAATGTGTGATTTTTTTAAAATTTTGGGATGGTGGTGTGCCACAGGATTTTTTAATGTAAAAAAGTGTGCCACGGCAAAACAAAGGTTAAAAATCACTGGTCTAAAGAACACTGCTCCATAACCCTGTCCGCCTGCTCTTAGCAGGCGGACATTAATCGCCACAATTCAACCTGATCGAGTACGATCGGGTTGATTGACACCTCCCTGCTGGTGGCCGAATGGCCGCAAGTCTACAGGGGGGCGGCGTTGCACCAGCAGCTCTTGTGTGCTGCTGGTGCAATGATGAATACGGAGAGCAAATTGCTCTCTGCATTCAGCGAAGTCTTGCGGACCTGATCCGCACTGTCGGATCAGGACCGCAAGACCTATGATAAATAGGCCTCACAGTATCTACTTATTGTAATTTTTTGGAGTGGGCAAACTAAATAATCCACATTGTTAATTCTAGGATAGTTATCATTGTCCCTGTTTAAGGTTACTAAATTTGTTCTGTGCTCTGTGGATTTTGAGGTCATCTCTAAAAATTCCAAGCACAACATTTAGGGCTAGAATACGAGTGGAGCAGTATTTTGCGCTCCCGCTCATGCGTTAACTGCGCTAGAAGTAAGCTTCTTGCGCACGTCGAGTAGCGCACTTATCACTAGTTGAAAGTAAAACATTTTCGTAAAAGCGCTAACCAGACAAGCTCACCCTACTCGCGTGCAAACCCAATCACATTTTCTCAAGTGCGCTACATCAACAGGAAAATATGAATACTTCACATTCCAATGTTCTTCTCATAGAATAATATGTTCTATGTATTCATAAATATATATATCTATATAATTTTTTTGGGTAAAATATATATATTTGCCTCTCTCTTTCTATATATAAAGAAATATCTATGTAGAAATACATAGAAGATAGTCTGCTATGTGCATAACATTGGAATGTGAAAAGTTGTAAATACACAGTTTAACACTTTATTAAATATGAATATTGCATAAATATGCTTTAAATGTTTTCATCTACTTGACTGCAAAGGGCTCCAATGCACTTATATTTATGCCAATAAATGCATGCATGTATGTGTTTATATCTGTATATATGTATGTAAATACATATATACACATATAAATACATTATATACCCTTTGCAGTCCTTTTTTTATACTAACACCTGAGACCTCATAATTTTTTTGTGCTTTTTTTAAAAAATATTTTTTATCAGATAGTGTTATTATGAGTGTAACTGTTTGTGTAAATGTATGTTTGATGTGTTTTGAGACACATTTTTGTTGAGCGTAACAGTTAAAGGGACACTGAACCCAAATTTTTTCTTTCATGATTCAGATAGAGCATGAAATTTTAAGCAACTTTCTAATTTACTCATATTATCAAATGTTCTTCATTCTCTTGGTATCTTTATTTGAAATGCAAGAATTTAAGTTTAGATGCCGGCCCATTTTTGGTGAACAACCTGGGTTGTCCTTGCTGATTGGTGGATAAATTCATCCACCAATAAAAAAGTTCTGTCCAGAGTTCTGAACCCCCAAAAAAGCTTAAATGCCTTCTTTTTCAAATAAAGATAGCAAGAGAATGAAGAAAAAATGATAATAGGAGTAAATTAGAAAGTTGCTTAAAATTGCTGTTCTATCTGAATCACAAAAGAACAAATTTGGGTTCAGTGTCCCTTTAAACAGATCTCTGAGGTCACGGTAATCATTCTACCGTAAATCGTGATTGCAGTCATGCGTTCGCATTTACTTTCAACTTGTAATTAGAGCGCTCCTTCCAATGCTCGCAAACAGCAGCGATCAACCCGATATCGCTCGTGCAAACATAGCGCGCCACTTGTAATCTGGCCCTAAGTATACAATAAGGTTGTAGATAGATCAGACAAATAGTCAGACAGACAGTGAGATTATAGCTAAATAGAATGAACTATATAAGCTTTAAGAATATAAAAAAATGCATATTGCTATTAATTTTAAGTATTGTGGTTTATAATGTCAGAGGAAATCCTTGACAAAATGTATCCATCAGTACAGCCGGGGCACATGTAGGCACCAAAATCTGAAGAGTTCCCTGCTGTGCCCATGACCTTAACTAAGATGGCCACCAGCAGTGAAATAACAGAACCACACGTGTGCGGTGGCCATCTATGTTAAGGTCGCCGCAAACATTGCACATCCACAGGGGAGAACTGGTAGGTAATACCTTTAATTAACATAACAAAAGTTAGCTTGTATACTTGTACCTATTGTTTGTAAAGGGTTTTGGATCCAACATACTACATAACAATATATTGCACTCTGACAGCAGAGTTGTTATATTGCTGTATGACTAATTAATAATAAACAACATATATTTTTTTTTATAAGTTCACATAACACAGATTGCAGAGTTTAGCAATGCACGTGTCAACAAAGTACACAAACCCTATTAAAATGAGTTGTACTTGCAGGTAAAATCTGATCTGTTTTATTTTATCACATTTTAAATATACATGCTTACTTATTTTATATCTGTCTGTAAACTAAAGCCCAATACTTAGAGAGAACAATGAAAATTAACATTTTATTATGTACCTCTGCTACACCACACTGGGAGTGTAATTTCTTCTGCTAGATGTGTTTACATAGCTTGTCAATATCGAATACTTAAAGGGACAGTCTATGCCATAATTTTGTATTGTTTAAAAAGATAGATAATACCTTTATTACCCATTCCCCAGTTTGCATAAAAACATGGTTATACTAATATACATTTTACCTCTGTGATTACCTTGTATCTTAAAATCTGCAGACTGCCCCTTTATTTCAGTTCTTTTAACAGACTTGAATTTTAGCTAATCAATGCTGACTCATAAGTAACTCCCAACTAATTGTACAAGATTATACAATTAAGTATAAAGAACTTATGTTCTATGTTAGAAGATAAAGATTCTGCTTAAGGTATATTAATCATCAAATTTACGTTAATAAAAATTAAATTATCATTCACTCTAAATAACTTTATTCAAAATATCTTAGAAAAAAATAGAAAAAAGAGAAGAACACACACATACAAATAGCTTGAGCTCATGTAATTAAAAACACTTAAACGAGCAATGAAACTGGAACTTGCATTCAAATAATGAAGTTGAAATAGGTATAAGCCAGCAGTGACTATATCAGACTATCAAAACGCGCGTCAGGGGTCCTTTGGAGTAGCTCTGTCTCTCCGTTGTTTTATCCTGCTTACCATGCTCTAAAACTGATCTCCCATGTATTTACAACAAAAGTTAAACCCAGCAGTTAGCTTAAAATGGTAATGATTAAAATAATTTAATTTCAGCCCTCTAATTGAAAGGGCTTTTGATAGTCTGATATAGTCACTGCTGGCTTATACCTATTTCAAACTCATTATTGAATCTTGTACAATTACTTTGTTTGTTGTTAGTTGCTCTTAGCTTCTGTCCTGCGGCAGGTAGTCTTATTTTATATATATATAATTAGAAACTATTCTAGATACCATTTATTTATATGTCTCCTGTCTAAATTATTCTGCTTCCCCCATCTTATATTGTAATTTAAATCATAAGTAACTCCACAGGAGTGAGCCCATTATCTATATGGCACACAGGAACTAGCGCTGTCTAACTGGGAAAAACTGCCAAAATTGAGGCGGCCTTCAAGGGCTCAGATATTAAAAAATGCTCCACCAAAGAATACCAAGAGAAAAAACTAATTTGATGATAAAACTAGATTGGAAAATTGTTTAAAATTTCATTCCCTATCTGAATCATGAAAGTTTAATTTTGACTAGACTGTCTCTTTAAGTATAAAAACTTTCCGCATAGGTAGGAATACCCCAGGCTAAATCACCTATTTTAAGTGCGAAAATAAGGGTAAAGGAGCTATTTGTAAGCAATTTAATACACTCCAGTAGGTAAAGGGAGTGCGGGCCACACCGGGTGACACATTGGAGGGGGTAACACCAACCCCCAAGTAACAACACCATGAAGTAAACTAAGACTAGAATTTGAGGAGGGTGAGCGAGTGGGGCAGTGACTAACACAGGGAGGTAAAAGGAGGAGAGAAAACAGTATAGTCTGAACAAGGTCCGCCCTTTGGGCGGGGTGAGTGGACCGCACTTAGGAGATCACAGACAGACAGTGCAACAGACTGCAGCAGCTGGGAACCATTAATAAAAGTACAGCACTGCAAAGCAGGAGTTATATCCTTTTTTGCTAGCCCATTAGATTTTGCCACTGGTGATAATGTCAAAATCTAACGGGTAGCAAAAAATGATAGAACACCAGCATGTCACCCTCACTCATTCTGGGAGTGGTAGCTCAGTGTATATATGTGACGTGCTTGGGCTGGACTAGAGAGAGCACTCCTCTGTGGCGGCAACTGCAAGTGACACGTGGAGATCTAAGAGGGTGAGTGAGATTACAGCAGAATGCACCTCTTTCTTAAGATCTGTCTGCTACTTCAAAGGCAATCTCAGTGCTGTCACTGAAACTTCCCCCTGCAATGCTGTAAACACCACTGAGGCATGCAGATAACTATTTAACTCATTGGCTAACAGAAAGGACTAGTTTATTCCCAAGCAGGGCATTCCAGCTCTTTTTGGTAGCTATGGAGTTAAATTGTACTCTGCATGCTATCTCTTTGAAGGCTGTAGGGCAAGAGGTTATGAAAGAGGGGCTGATCATGGTTAGTTTTGTTTATGAAAAGCAGCTAGTTTAGAGTTACACTTCTAGGCAGTGCAGGCACTTCAGTAATTCTCCTTAATATTCTTAATAACATAAAATGTGTATTTATGTGTATGTTTGTATGTATGTCTATCTGTATATATGTGTGTGTGTATGCATGTGTATGACTGTATGTATGTGTGTATGTCTGTATGTGTGTGTATCTGTGTATGTGTTGTGTATGTGTTGTCTGTATGTCTGTATGTATGTGTGTATGTCTGTATGTATGTGTGTATGTCTCTGTATGTGTATCTGTGTGTATGTGTATGTGTGTGTGTATGTCTGTATGTGTGCGTGTGTATGTATGTGTGTATATGTATGTATGTGTGTGTATGTCTGCATGTATGTGTGTGTATATGTCTGTATATATGTGTGTGTGTATATGTTTTATTAATTTTAATGCAAAACTATGTTTGATGCATGAATTTAGAAATGTTATGATTGACATTAAGCCAGATATGTTAAAGAATGAAAGAAACATGTTGAGAAAACATAAACGTTTAAACTAGGCAATATACAATTTATACAATGATATTCATACTTTGAAACACAACATTCTATAGCAAACACAATTACTTGAACATCTACGTTGTTCTTTAAAGAGAAAAATGGAAAAAAAAAAAAATACCTAACACCCTACTTGATCGCTAACCCAACATGAAAATATGAATATTTCACATTCCAATGTTCTGCAATAACATAATATGTTCTATTTATTCTGAAATAAATATTTCGACATATATCTGATGGTTTTTGGTACAATAACATAAATTATGCTTACCTGATAATTTCATTTTCATAGTTACGAGGAGAGTTCACGGCTTCATTCATTACTTGGAGGAGGAGGCAAAGACATCCCAGTCAAAGGCTTAAATACCTCCCCCACTCCCCTCATCCCCCAAGTCATTCTGCCGAGGGAACAAGGAACAGTAGGAAAAAATTTAGGGTATAAAAAGTGCCAGAAAAACAAACAAATAAATTTAGGAACCTTCCAAGACAGTCTTGATGTCAAGAGAGTGCATAGGCTTGAACAGAGGCCCCTGCAAAACCTTCAGAACCAGATTAAAACTCCAAGGAGGAGCAGAATGTCTAAACACAGGCCTGATCCTGGACAGAGCCTGAACAAAAGACTGAATATCAGGGAGCTCTTTGAGCTTCTTATGTAACAGCACAGAGAGAGAGAGACGAAATCTGTCCCGTTAAGGAACTGGCAGCAAGTACCTTCTCCAGACCGTCCTGGAGGAAGGAAAGAATTCTGGATACCCTGACCTTATGCCAGGAATATCCATGAGATTCACACCAGAGTAAGAAGGTCCTCCACACCTTATGATAGATGCAATGAGTAACCGGCTTCCTGGCTTGAATGAGAGTATCAATCACCCTCTCAGGAAAACCTCTTCTGGCTAAGACTTAGCATTCAATCCCCACGCAGTCAGCCTCAGAGAGTCTAGATTCTGATGCACAAAGCATATCCCTGCGACAGGGCAACCTCCATGGAGGGGAGGATGACATCCCCACTAGGTCCGCAAACCACATCCTCCATGGCCACGATAAAGCATCAGAATAGTTGACACTTGCTCCTGTTTGATGCGTGCCACCACACGAGGTAGAAGTTGTAACGGTGGAAAATGTACACTAGGTTAAATCCCCAAGGCACTGCTAAGGCATCTATCAGTTCCACCTGGGGATCCCTGGAACGCAACCCATATATGTGTAGCTTGAAGTTGAGTCTGGACACCATGAGATCTATCTCCACAGTCCACCAACTGTTGCAAATCTCCGCAAACACTTTTCCCCCCAGATGAAATGACTGTCTGCTGAGAAAATCTGCTTCCCAGTTGTCCACACCTGGACCACTGATAGCGAGCAGTCGTGGGTCTCCGCCCACTCCAGAATCCGAGATACTTCCCGCATGGCTATGGAGATTCTTGTAACTAGTCCAGGCCTAGACTGAACATAATCTTTCCCTTTAATGAAAGGGATATCAATCTAGATTTGGACGTCATGTCAGCTGACCATGACTCCAACCACAGGGCCCTCCGGGCCAGAACACAAAACCATGATGTCTTGGCATTCAAGCGGATAATCTGCATATTAACAACCCTCAGGGCCTTAATTCTTTCATGATTTTCATCGAGAGGAGTCTCCACCTCGATCATCTCTGACAGAGAGTCGCACCAATAGGTAGTGGCTCCCACCACTGCAGCAACCGCGGCTGCAGGTTGAAAAACGAACCTTGTATGCTGAAACATTTTTCTTAACAGGGTCTCTAATTTCTTATCCATCGGTTCCTTAAACGATGAACTATCCTCGAGCGGGATAGTGGTGCATTTAGCGAGCGTGGAGCTAGCTCTATTTACCTTAGGGACAGAGCCCCATAATTCTAGCTGAGCATCTGGAACCGGTAATAATTTTTTAATTTCTCATTCTTGATAATATTCGCCATCTTTACGGGAACCGGGGAAGTCTGTGGCACTACCCTGTCCTCATAAACTTTATCCAGCACCTCTTTTAACAAAAAGCATACGTTCTCAATCCTTAACCTAAAGTCTGGTTCCTCTGCAGCCGGAGGCCTAGAGGCCGCAGATTCCGACCCAGAGAAAGAGGCCTCTGAAGTATTGGAATCCTCAGCATCAGCGGATAATCTAGTTACATCCAACGGAGTAGATGACCCCTGGGAAGGATAGCAATGTTTAACCTTTTGCTTGCACTTGGCTGGGCGAGGTAAAGCACTAATGACCGCACATACCTCCATTTGCAACTGCTCAGCAAAATCGGAAGGCAACGTGGCCCCTCACACAGAAGGATTAGAGCCCCTCCCGCAGGAGGATTAGAAGTGCACTGGGGAGACCCCTCAAAGGTGGACGGCTCAGTGATACTAAACATTTTATTTCTTTTAGATATCACTATTTTGTCGCATGTGGAACATAGTTGAGCAGGTGGAGATACCGAAACCACCTCACAAACACAGGCATTAGATTTAGTTAAATAGGGAGTACCTTCTAACATATCATAGTCCTTCTTGCACTTTATAAGGACTACAGAAAAAAGGCTTAAAGGAAAACTGAACTTTTTCTTTCGTGATTCAGATAGAGCATGAAATTTTAAACAACTTTCTAATTTACTCCTATTATCAAATTTTCTTTATTCTCTTGGTACACATCTAAATAAATATGGATTTATTCAACACGGTGAGTGCTCTCTCTCTGATATATATATATGTACTGTTGTACCATCCTTCTAACCTTTTTTCCTAATTCTTCATTATATTTTCATAGCTAGACACCCTAATTAATGTTATATCTTGTTAGTTCATAGAGGTCCAAGAGTAACCTCATTTATTTTAGGGGGACATCTCACATTCTAACTTTAAGTTTAAAGAGGTATACTAAGCATACATAATGCACAGAAATGTTTATAAGTCCGGCATGAATATTGTCAATGTTCCATTCTTTCTAGTTATACTTGATGTACTTCATAGTTGTATTACCATGCACACATTTATTGAAAAAACTTAATGTATATCTGCAATGTGCATTTTTTGTTGGTAATTATAACTATCTGACCTCAATACAAATATTAACATATAAAAAAGTGGGCTGGGTTGTTTTCAGGGCTGTTTAAAGAAATGTTTTTATATAAGAACCCTGACATATGAATTTTTCATATGTGTCCCTTTTTAAAGCGGCAATACGGTCACCCTAGATTTAGTACCATATTGTGGCCAAAGGTGGAAATAGAGAATGTCCATATACTTCTAACATATGTGTTTCCAGCTCAAGTGGTATTTAAATTGAATAAATGTGTTTTTACACAGTGATCTCTCTCTGTCTCTGTCTCTCTTAATAAATATATATATATATATATATATATATATATATATATATATATATATATATATATATATTGTATATAGGTATATAGAAACCATGAGCATTTAAATATGAATAACATTTTTTTTTGTTTATTATTAAACCCTAAGGAATTTGCAACATGCCAGTTAGTTATTGTATTGTATTGCCATAAACAACAATAAATCCCTTTAATCTTTGTTCTTTTAAATACAGTACAAAGAAAGATTAGAATGTTTCAGTTTTATCTTCCATTACTCAACCCATCTGTTCCTTTTGATCATATTTGATTCTTGATATTTCTATATGCAGACTAACCCGCAAACATTAAAGGAAATACAGGCATCTATTAACTTTGCAGAAAGAATATTACATAGATAGTAAAACTAACTAAAACAATAATGTCCAAGCAAGAACAAAAAAAAAAGAAAACCAACAATCTAAATAAATAAAACGGAAATTCTAGACCATATAAGGAACCATCATTCAGTCTTTTTATTCACATGTAAAGACAAAGATAAAAATGTACCAATATTCTGAAATAAACCCTGTAAATTACTGAAACAAAAACAAAAATGATGATATAAGAATATAATGATAAGACTTCTAATGTTATCCATCTTCTATGGCTTATGCAAAATATTCATATTGCCTTGTGCAAAAAACTAAATAAATATATAAATACAAGTAGAGGTGCTATGCTATGTCTTTTATTCATAAGTAATTATTCATAACCAACAGGCAGTTATATGCAAAGCCAATTTGATTTTCCAGTTTATATTTTCAGTACCGTGTCTTTAATTAAACCAATATTTTACATATCATTACATGTTTCATTATAATATATTGTAGGGGAAGCAATGTTTTATACATAACTTACTAGGGTTTAAAAAAAGTGTTTTGTTTTTTAAATAATTACTATGCTTGATGTAAAATATTTTTTATAAGTACAATGATATATATATATATATATATATATATATATATATATATATATATACGGGGAGTGCAGAATTATTAGGCAAATGAGTATTTTGACCACATCATCCTCTTTATGCATGTTGTCTTACTCCAAGCTGTATAGGCTCGAAAGCCTACTACCAATTAAGCATATTAGGTGATGTGCATCTCTGTAATGAGAAGGGGTGTGGTCTAATGACATCAACACCCTATATCAGGTGTGCATAATTATTAGGCAACTTCCTTTCCTTTGGCAAAATGGGTCAAAAGAAGGACTTGACAGGCTCAGAAAAGTCAAAAATAGTGAGATATCTTGCAGAGGGATGCAGCACTCTTAAAATTGCAAAGCTTCTGAAGCGTGATCATCGAACAATCAAGCGTTTCATTCAAAATAGTCAACAGGGTCGCAAGAAGCGTGTGGAAAAACCAAGGCGCAAAATAACTGCCCATGAACTGAGAAAAGTCAAGCGTGCAGCTGCCAAGATGCCACTTGCCACCAGTTTGGCCATATTTCAGAGCTGTAACATCACTGGAGTGCCCAAAAGCACAAGGTGTGCAATACTCAGAGACATGGCCAAGGTAAGAAAGGCTGAAAGACGACCACCACTGAACAAGACACACAAGCTGAAACGTCAAGACTGGGCCAAGAAATATCTTAAGACCGATTTTTCTAAGGTTTTATGGACTGATGAAATGAGAGTGAGTCTTGATGGGCCAGATGGATGGGCCCGTGGCTGGATTGGTAAAGGGCAGAGAGCTCCAGTCCGACTCAGACGCCAGCAAGGTGGAGGTGGAGTACTGGTTTGGGCTGGTATCATCAAAGATGAGCTTGTGGGGCCTTTTCGGGTTGAGGATGGAGTCAAGCTCAACTCCCAGTCCTACTGCCAGTTTCTGGAAGACACCTTCTTCAAGCAGTGGTACAGGAAGAAGTCTGCATCCTTCAAGAAAAACATGATTTTCATGCAGGACCATGCTCCATCACACGCGTCCAAGTACTCCACAGCGTGGCTGGCAAGAAAGAGTATAAAAGAAGAAAATCTAATAACATGGCCTCCTTGTTCACCTGATCTGAACCCCATTGAGAACCTGTGGTCCATCATCAAATGTGAGATTTACAAGGAGGGAAAACAGTACACCTCTCTGAACAGTGTCTGGGAGGCTGTGGTTGCTGCTGCACGCAATGTTGATGGTGAACAGATCAAAACACTGACAGAATCCATGGATGGCAGGCTTTTGAGTGTCTTTGCAAAGAAAGGTGGCTATATTGGTCACTGATTTGTTTTGTTTTTAAATGTCAGAAATGTATATTTGTGAATGTTGAGATGTTATATTGGTTTCACTGGTAAAAAATAAATAATTGAAATGGGTATATATTTGTTTTTTGTTAAGTTGCCTAATAATTATGCACAGTAATAGTCACCTGCACACACAGATATCCCCCTAAAATAGCTATAACTAAAAACAAACTAAAAACTACTTCCAAAACTATTCAGCTTTGATATTAATGAGTTTTTTGGGTTCATTGAGAACATGGTTGTTGTTCAATAATAAAATTAATCCTCAAAAATACAACTTGCCTAATAATTCTGCACTCCCTGTATATATTGGGGCACCTTGTAAGTGGTGACTGGCTAAGCAAAATATGGCCATATTGTGTGACTAAGATCCCAATTTTATTTAAACAAAATAGTTGTCCCTTGATGTTGCCTGCAGGCAATTTTTTGCAGCAGTTCAAAAAATATGTTGTGCTTTTGAAAATGGATGTGTGCCAATACCTTTTTGTTTGTGTAATTACTGGGTCATATTGGCAGTGCTCCCAAAGATGTGTATATAAACTTTTTGTAAGGTGTGCTAAACCAAATTTTGCATTTGTATTAAAACATAATCAGGGAGACTGACCATTTCCCATTGGTTAAAGCACCCCACCCAAGCTCAGGTGTGCTCATGACAGTGTAATAGAGTTGTGAATATCAAGCCAGTGAGTCTCATTCTATTATGAAGAGTAAAAGCAGGAATGATTCAGCCCTCTGAGGCAAAGGACTGTAGTGTTAGGACCAGTCTATATCGGGGCACCTTGTAATTGCTGACTGACTAAGCAAAATATGGCCATACATATTGTGTGACTAAGATCCCAATTTTATTTAAAAAGAATAGTTGTTCCTTGATGTTGTTTGCAGGCAAATTTTTTGCAGCAGTTCAAAAAATATGTTGTGCTTTTGAAAATGGATGTGCACCAATACCTTTTTGTTTGTATATATATATATGCATAGCATGTATTAGACATAGGCATTTGAAATGCGGAAAAAGGTTGCATTTGGCTTTTTTCTGCAGCAGAAGGCTGAAAAGATCTGTGCAAATTTAGATCTTAGTGTGTTGCACTTTCACAAGAGTAAAAAGTTCCTAAAAGAGCCAAATGCTCCGATCATCTACATTCATCCTCATTTGGATCATAATGAATAATACAAATGCCCATGTCTGGCATGTATAATCAATTAAGCCCTGTGTTGCAAAAGATCTTACAAAATATTGTTAAAGCATTTAAAAATGTACGATTTGCAAAACTACTTTAAAACCCAAGTGAATATCTTTATTTTACCTCCCTTATTTGTGACCAATTATGGCTAAATGATTCACAGCTCTGTGCAATCATTTAGCTGATTTAGGCATTTTGCAGCATTTTAAAGAAAACCTTGGTTACAGAATTTGCTTTTTTGATCTCTATAGGGAGCACGAGATGCATATTTTTTAAACAAAAGCAAGAAAATGTCCTATTTAAAAAACTTTTTTTTTTTTTAAGAAATACAATAGCAAGTGCAACCAAATGCAGAGTCTAATAAGAAATGGATCCACAAACATAAATATGAAAGCGAATTATGAATTTTGTAATACAGACAAAGGTTCTCTCTAATTTCTCATTATAACGATCACTTAAAGGGACATGAAATCCAAAAATTGTCTCTCCACAATACACTTGTAATGGCTGGTTATCACAGTTACACGTGAGTGATAGGTTTATTGCGGCTTTTTGCGCATGTCAGGTGTAGCACTTATATTACAAGTTGAAAGTAAACGTGAACGTGTGAGCACAATCGTGATTTACGCTAGAATGATTATCCTGTCTTCAGAGAAATATTAGATAAAGAAAGAGACACAGAGGCCTATTTATTATGTGTCTGTCCGACATGATCCGATCAGCGGATCATGTCCGACAGACATCGCTAAATGAGGAGAGAAATACGCTCTCTGCATTGCACCAGCAGCTCTTGTTAACTGCTAGTGCAACGCCGTCCCCTGCAGATTCGCGACCGCTAGCAGGGGGGTGTCAATCAACCTGATCGTATTTGATTGGGTTGAATTGCGGCTATGTCTGTTCGCCTCCTCAGAGCAGGCGGACAGGTTATGGGGAGCATTGCTTCATAACTAGTGTTTCTGGCAAGCCTGAAGGCTCACCAGAAACACGGGGCTTCAATCTTCATACAGAGCTTGATAGATAGCCTAGGCCCCATAAATTGAATAGAGTGAGGATATGTAGATTAGAGTTGTAGCAAGAGTTTGAGATGTTCAGGGCTAATCCTCTATCAGAGCTCCAGAAAAGTTTCATGCAAGCACAATCCTCTCTAATTCCTTTGAATGGGGAAATTATAGCCTTTAAAGAGCATGGGTAAATTGGTGGCACAGCTACTCATGGTTCATTCTTTCACGTATCTTTTTATAATACTGCTTTGGTTGACATACTTCATAATCCATCATTAACAATTTGGGTAGAATTCATTTCATTTCATTAATATATTGACCAAACAGATTGCTGTACTAAAATATAGCAGTCTGATAAACTAAATGATAAATTTATGGTGCACAACGTCAACAAAACAGTGTTAAAGTTCCCTAAAAGTGTATAATATATTTTGTTAGCTGACTGTAGTCTTATTTAAATGGTTGACATTATATTAATAACCTAAGTGAACATTTGCATGTTTATGTTTTGTTTCAAGTTAGATAGTTATAGATTATAATATATTTTTTGAGTGTGGTTGCATTTTTTTTTTTTATAATTGTACATACTTCCTCCAAGGCAGGGTTCTATATAAATTCTACTGAACTTATGTTTTTGTTGTATTCTCTCTTTATAGTAACACATTTTGAAGTGATGTTTTCCTTGGGGGGGGTTAATATTATTTATTTTATGTTCCTTGTTTTATTATATTTTTAATTTTATATTATTCATTTTTTTATTATTCAAACAACCTGATAAATTATCACTGTACTCAGTGTCAGAGTAGATCTTTTAGTTAAAAAAACAAACAAACATTGGATTAGTGGTGTAGGTAGTTACATATGTCTGCTGGATTTCTGTATACTGAGTGTCATTTCCTATTCATGGTAACAAATAGTATTTCAAGCAGACTAACATTATTTCTAGAATTATTTTATGTGTTTAATACATGGGGCTCCATTTATAAAGTTTATAATGCAGTTTTAGAGCCCTTGCTCCCTGACTTCTCTGCCAACTGGTGGCTGACAAACTTTATTTGTCCAGGATGATTGACAAGCCCTGCTCTTCTGCATTTAGTTATGCAAGAGCATGGAATGGAGCTGCACAAGTATTTTCTTACATTCCAGGAACTGATGCTGCCTTGCTCCCTTAAACTCGGGTGAACACGTTCACAAACTGGGAACCTTTTCCATCCAATCCATAATAAATGGCGCCAATGAATGAAATTAACTAAATTATTCATGGTAGTGTTTCAAGATTTCTTCTTTCATGCATACAATTACTATATGATCTGTATTGTGATATTATATATACAGTATCTCACAAAAGTTAGTACACCCCTCACATTTTTGTAAATATTTTATTATATCTTTTCATGTGACAACACTGAAGAAATGACACTTTTCTACAATGAAAAGTAGTGAGTGTACAGCCTGTATAACAGTGTAAATTTGCTGCCCCCTCAAAATAACAACACACAGCCAAAATAACAACACACAGCCATTAATGTCTAAACCGTAACAAAAGTGAGTACACCCCTAAGTGAAAATGTCCAATTAGCCATTTTCCCTCCCTGGTGTCATGTGACTCGATAATGTTACAAGGTCTCAGGTGTGAATGGGGAGCAGGTGTGTTAAATTTGGTGTTATCACTCACACTCTCTCAGACTGGTCACTGTAAGTTCAACATGGCACCTCATGGCAAAGAACTCTCTGAGGATCTGAAAAAAAAGAATTGTTACTCTACATAAAGATGGCCTAGGCTATAATAAGATTGCCAAGTCCCTGAAACTAAGCTGTAGCACGGTGGGTAAAACCATACAGCGGTTTCACAGGACAGGTTCCACTCAGAACAGGCCTCGCCATGGTCAATCAAAGAAGTTGAGTGCACGTGCTCAGCGGCATATCCAGAGGTTGCATGGCTGTCATCCCAGAAAAAAAGCCTCTTCTAAAGATGATGCACAAGAAAGCCCGCAAACAGTTTGCTGAAGATGAGCAGACTAAGGACATGGATTACTGGAACCATGTCCTGTCGTCCGATGAGACCAAGATAAACTTATTTGGTTCAGATGGTGTCAAGGGTGTGTGGTGGCAAGCAGATGAGGAGTACAAAGACAAGTGTGTCTTGCCTACAGTCAGGCATAGTGGTGGGAGTGTCATGGTCTGGGCCTCCATGAGTGCTGCCGGAACTGGGGAGCAACAGTTCATTTAGGGAACCATGAATGCCAACATGTACTGTGACATACTGAAGCAGAGCATGATCCCCTCCCTTCGGAGACTGGGATGCAGGGCAGTATTCCAACATGATAACAACCCCAAACACACCTCCAAGACAACCACTGCTTTGCTAAATAAGCTAAGGGTAAAGGTGATAGGCTGGCCAAGCATGTCTCCAGACCTAAACCCTATTGAGCATCTGTGGGGCATCCTCAAATGGAAGGTGGGGCAGCGCAAGCTCTCTAACATCCACCAGCTCTGTGATGTTGTCATGGAGGAGTGGTAGAGGACTCCAGTGGCAGCCTGTGAAGCTCTGGTGAACTCCATGCCCAATAGGGTTAAGGCAGGGCTGGAAAATAATGGTGGCCACACAAAATATTGACACTTTGGGCCCAATTTGGACATTTTCACTTAGGGGTGTACTCACTTTTGTTGCCAACGGTTTAGACATTAATGGCTGTATGTTGAGTTATTTTGAGGGGACAGCAAATTTATAAATATATTCAACTTGATACAATTTTCTTTCAAGTAAATGAAACTTGTGTTACTATGCTTATTTCTGAAATCTGTAGTCTAAAGCAGTGTTTTTCAACCAGTGTGCTGTGGCACACTAGTGTGCCGTGAGAGATCCTCAGGTGTGCCACGGCAGACTGACAACAGTGTGACATATTTTTTAAACTTTGCTTGTTTTTTACTCCCAGTGCAGGGGTAGTTTGTAGGAGGCATGGCATAACAGCACAATACATACAGTATGTGTGTGTTTGTGTGTATGTGTATATATATATATATATGCTGTATTGGGCTACAATGTGTGATTTTTTTAAATTTTGGGATGGTGGTGTGCCACAGGATTTTTTAATGTAAAAAAGTGTGCCACGGCAAAAAAAAGGTTAAAAATCACTGGTCTAAAGTATATTAGATAGCCCATGATTAATAACATATCATAATATACTGTAT
Source organism: Bombina bombina (assembly GCF_027579735.1). NCBI lineage: Eukaryota > Metazoa > Chordata > Amphibia > Anura > Bombinatoridae > Bombina > Bombina bombina. The sequence goes on along the minus strand of NC_069504.1, from coordinate 552,730,197 downwards.
AAATTGGTAGAAAACTTCAAAGCAAACATAGCTACCATATCTATAGCAATAAAAAGACAAACACATGCAAATGTGAAATTTAGATTAAGCAAAGGTAAAAAGGACAGTAATATAAGAGACTGATCAGCTGTGGCTACACTCAAGGCCTAGGTCAAATGTTAAGTTAAAGGGACAAAAGTGACAGTAACTTACTATGGAAATAAATAAGCAGTGGAAAATAAATGAAAATAAATAAGCAATGGAAAATAAATGAAAAAGCTGTACAAGTATGAAGTAAACTTGTGATGTTACTTGGAATGGTATGAATGGAGATGTAAAAAGTTAAGAACATTGTGATTACCCTATAGCAAGTCATTACAGTCATTTAAAAATATATTACAAATAGTGGTACAAAAAATAATTATTATGTAATGCAAACACATTAAAATATCCATACAGATATGTGCAGCATGATCCGGTTACTGGGCCACTTTTGTCACAATCTTACTGATTCCTATTGAGATGAATTTGGTGTGCGGTCAAGAGGATACGTTTGCACTGCCTCCCTACATAGTTAGCTTTGTGTTAATTGTTGGCCTTAATTGGCATTATAGGGGTTCCGTAAAATGTTGAAATATATATGGATTAATGTGCAGGTACAGTGTGCGCTATAGAAGCTGAGCCGAGTGGCCACTCTACACACTAAAGGACTGCCTGTTATTACAGCATTCCGCTTGGTGGGGGAATGTTATCCGCCCTGTATTGTCCCTGCCAATGGAGTGGATAATATCGTAACCCTTATTTAATAGTCACTTACAGCTATATATGTGGGAGGACAGTTTTGATTTTTTTTGTGTGTTTTTACTTTTACTATTTATATGTGGATGGTACTGTCCATTTTTTAATATATTGAAATAAAGGTTGTCTTATTGTATGCCCCCTTTTCCATACCTCACTATTGTTAGTAACCTCTTTTCATACAAGTGTGCCATATAATTCTTCTTTTCTCTTTCTTATAACATATATTTCTATATTTATCTGATTATGTTAATGTAAAAAAATAATCTTTACCTATATCCCTATATGAATAGATATAAACTTTTATATATATATAAAAGAGAAAAACCAGCTAGCCTGGGAAAGTGCAGTGACTTGTGAGCTGTGGTCCACTTTTCTTAGTATTAGATGAGGCCACAGGTGCAAGGGGGTTTATAAATAATGAATTAATTAAAAAAAGAAAAGCACAGCAAACCCTGTCCAGCACAGCACATATAGTCGCAAAAATATATAAACCCTTTGGAACTGTAAATCACTCAAAGCCACACACGCAACACAGTTGTCAAGATGCAACAAACTAACTTATTCGCTAAATGTGTAACAAAAACATGCAATAGTGAAACAGACGAAAAAAATGATACAATTCGTCTACTATATATACCCAAGAATCATTCATTACCCCAAGCACAAACAAGAGAGCTCTTATTACTTTGCAAAAGAAACAGTGCATCCATTGGTTTAAGCTAATATATAGTGATCACAAAATATGCCTTTCATGCAGAATGTAAGCTGTAAAGTTAATAGCGTTATAGCATTAGCTTAGTTAGTTTTGAGCTGCATTTGAAGGAAGCAAAGAGTTAATGTCCTCCTGTATTGTGTGTAAACAAAGGATCAAACGTCAAAGCAGTTCAGAGTGGTCGAGAGTGTGTGTGGTTGGTAGTAAAATACACTGTCGGGGCCTTTCAGTATCGATGTCCCTTTATTTAGTCCCCACCACTCGCTCTAAAGTGGAGCGAGCTGAACCAGTGCCAGAGGGGTCGAGTGTATCACTCTGCAGGGGTAATCACATATCTGCTTAATCTCAGGTCTTGCGCTGTGCCACAGAGCGCGCTGTCAACAAATACTGTGTATATTACCTGAATCCAAAGGCCGTCCAAAAGTTGTTTTCATCCCCGTGTCAAGATACTCAACAAAATGAATAGTCACCGCTCACCACATAGGCTAGAACCATCCGCTCATATCCAGTAGAAGATCCATTAATGAGGTACTAAAGTTAGAACGATGTAATCCAAAAACAGCGTGGAAGTCGGCGGCAAGCCGAATTAGCTGTTATGCTACACGTGTTTCACCCACAGAGGGCTTTCTCAAGCTGAATGAATATCCGGTGTGACGATTCAGCTCCTTTTAAATACTGACAGCAGGTGAAATAGAAAGCTAAATATAACATTGCACATTCAAACCAAATACTTTCTATAGCCAAGATGGCAGAAATAAAACACAATAAAAGAAAATAGTGACTGTTGCTACTCTTGACAACCGTGTTGAGCAAATAATTCAAACTCTATAATAATTCTTATCTCATACCATATATGTAATAATAAAGTTGATCTGTCTATATACAAGTATTAGTGAGCTCCCTGAAGTAGGGTAATTTGATAGAAACATAAATTACAATATGTGATGAACGCTCTTCCTTAGTTAATCCTGCATAGTCTTAAGGGTATAAATACTGAAAACCTCAGTTACTATGAATACATTCATTCTAAAGTGAGTATTTCTTAACTCCTTAAGATACAGACAGAGCGTCGCAAATATTACAGATAAGCGGTTAATAATTTAAAACCATTCTGCAACAAATATCCTACCAATTCACAGAGAGTTCCATTTCTTAAAGGCATATACACATAACCTATGTAGGCATCCAATAGTATGAATATGTTCATATAGTTAAACATCAGTATAGCTAATGGGGCGAGATCGCAAATTCCTGTATATTTTTAATAGTCATTTATGAGGAAAAATACGTTCACCATTCCCATATTAATTGCTAAGAAAGGGGGCAAAGTTCAATTCCTCATTTAAACCATTTGGTTGCACCGAATGAAGATTGTATATCCATTTGCATTCAGATTTTAATAATAAATTATCCCAATCGCCTCCCCTCTCACTGATGTCTATAAGTTCCAGACCCATAAATTTTAGGTCATGTACACTGCTTTGGTGCATCTCAAAAAAATGTCTCGCAACACCACTATCCTTAATTTTAGTATTAAGAATATCCCTCCTATGTTCCTTCATGCGTTCCCTGAACTCGCGATAGGTTTTACCCACGGCAGGTAATATGACCCTTAACCCTATGTGGGTAACCTCTGTTATCAATTATAGTCTGCCCTTGTTAATGTGTTTGCACATTTTACATTTTCCACATTTAAAACAACCATCCTTCTTTTGATGTGTTCCTAGCCAGTCTTTATTACCCTTAAAGTGGCTATGGACTAATTTATCTTGAATGGAGGGAGCCCATCTCGCCGTCATTAAAGGGTAGTCACCTACAATTTACAAATATCTGAGTCAATAGTCAGAGTGTTCCAATGTCTGCACAGAATTTTCTTCACCCCATTCAGAGTTGAAGGTGCTGATGAATCTAATTGCCGTGCTAGGTTGCTTATCTACCTTATCATAAAGAATATTATCACGTGGGACATCTTTAGCTCTATGATAACCCTTTTTAATAATTTTATTATGGTAGCCCCTAGCCTTAAATCTTAATTTGAGATCATCAGCGTATATTTTGAACATTTCTTCTGAGGAGCAATTCCTTTTTTGTCTCAGGTATTGTCCAATAGGAATCTCATTAATTTGGTGTATGTGATATGTGATTACCCCTGCAGAGTGATACACTCGACCCCTCTGGCACTGGTTCAGCTCGCTCCACTTTAGAGCGAGTGGTGGGGACTAAATAAAGGGACATCGATACTGAAAGGCCCCGACAGTGTATTTTACTACCAACCACACCCTCTCGACCACTCTGAACTGCTTTGACGTTTGATCCTTTGTTTACACACAATACAGGAGGACATCGGCTCTTTGCTTCCTTCAAATGCAGCTCAAAACTAACTAAGCTAATGCTATAACGCTATTAACTTTACAGCTTACATTCTGCATGAAAGGCATATTTTGACATCACTATATCTTAGCTTAAACCAGTGGACGCACTGTTTCTTTTGCAAAGTAATAAGAGCTCTCTTGTTTGTGCTTAGGGTAGTGAATGATTCTTGGGTATATATAGTAGACTAATTGTATCATTTTTTTCGTCTGTTTCACTATTGCATGTTTTTGTTTCACATTAGTTTGTTGCATCTTGACAACTGTGTTGCGTGTGTGGCTTTGAGTATTTTACAGTTCCAAAGGGTTTATATATTTTTGCGACTCTATGTGCTGTGCTGGACAGGGTTTACTGAGCTTGTCTTTTTTTAATTAATATATATATATATATATATATATATATATATATATATATATAACACATATTTAGAGATGTCTATGTTTGCATATATATGTTAAAGCCCTTTGCTGCCCCTTTTTTCCCAAACACCTTATACCATGGGGCCAATTTAACATGCTGCAAAACAAAAGTTAAGAAGCAGCAGTGCGGGGGCGGAGCTAACAGCCGTGCGAGGTGGCAGCAAAAATACAAAGCTCCTGCAATTATATTCTTTTATGCACCTAATCCCCTTATAATTAATAGCTTAATTTAATGTTACCTATACCAACGATCTACTATCTACCCTCATAACTGGTTTCCCGGTATATGCGGACCCCCTTACTAACTTAGCCTCACTCCGTCAGTGCAGAGAGTCCGGTGCACGACTCCCTGGTTCAGCTGCATCCCAACTGAGAAGCTCACAGTGGCTATCGTGGGAGAAGTATCTTTCCCTTACTGATATCCTGCAACGGATTGGCCCCTTGACTTGGGGCTATTTAGGATCGGTCTTTCCTTCCATTACCACCGATCTACTACCTCTTTCTGGCTCTCAGGGAAACATGCGAAAACCCGCCATCTTGGCTGGAGCCCGGCAACTGCGGAGGAGAAAAGGAAAGGAGTTCCACGGGCAACCAGACTGACCAAAACTTCTCTCTGCTAGTGCCGGATACTACCTGCTTATTCTACAGGGCAGTAACATCTCTCCCTACTGATACCAACCTCCCGGACAAGAAGCAGTCGTGTGATCACGTCCTGCAACTGCCACCTCGCACTTCTTACATTTCCTTAGGCTTATAAAAGGTAATACGCTATATTCTCCGTCTTCTATTTTCCCTATCCCTATCCTTAAGCAGATATTGTCTGCTGTATCACCCCCCAGCCTTTAAACCATATAGTTATGCAGCTAGAATACATTCTGATTCAGATCATATCTTATATTCGTCTATTTCTCTCCTTATGTACATGGATCTGTGTAGATCACGAAGGTCACCTTTTGTTCATTATTGGTCGAACTGCATATGACACTTTCTTTTTCACATTTAATCTAAGTAAAAAAAGAAAACTCTGTGGTGCAGGGCTCTTGGCTAGGATGTTAATAGGCACATTAAAGATATATACTGTGGCCGCTACTGAACTCTATGCAAGTTATGGGATATGCTAAGTTGCCAGTTTTTGATATATAATTTTGCGACATTTTTGGTACAGCCTGTTGTCATATGGTATTGTATCATCCTTTCCCGCATGTATGTTTGAACCTGCTCCTCAATATAAAAAAAATAAATGTTCCTCTGAAGTTTACCCCTGTGACTATATTACATGACCTCTACTTACTCCCTGCATCTTACTATTTTACTATTTTGGTATTTTATAAGGCTCCGCCCCCCCATTCCCTCCCTCACCCCAATTTGAGTGGCTCTTGCCTGCTGAACTTCCTTTCCCCCTCTCCGCTAACTTGATCCAAAAGTGATCAAACATAAACTAACTCTCACTTGCCCCAATTTTTTTTTATTTTCTTTTTTAGATTACATAACTACATGAATGGCAAGGTGGAGACTACACTTATTATCTCTATAATATAAAAACAAGGTTTCATTGTTCTTTATTGGTATACTGGTTATGTATGTCTTACAATATTATTCTCGTTTACTAGACATTTGTTGTAAACTTCTTTATCTACTATACTTGTAAAACGAATACCAGACACAGCCTTATATTGCATATTTATTGTATTGATGCTCTTCCAGGGACGCACAGACGCTATACCCAGTTTGTTGTATCTCTACTTCTTTGTTATGTTTTTGGGTATGCAATACATGTTTCTATGTTATATGTTCATTGTCACTGGATGAATACTTGCTGTAATCCTTCTCACAACCTCAATAAAAATATATTTAAAAAAAAAAAAAAAAAAGAAGCAGTGGCGCTCTGAGGTGGTGGACAGCAATCATCCCGATCAGATACAATCGGGATGACTGACACCCCCTGCTAGCTGCCGATTGGCCACAATTGTGCAGGGGGCGGCATTGCTTGTGCAATGTTAAATTCCGACAGCGTATACTGTCAGCATATAATGATGCTGGGTGGACATGATCCGCTACAGTGCATCATGTCTTCCCGACAGTTAATAAATCTACCCCCATATATCTGAGCCCTTATAACCTTTTTGCTATTTTTTTATCATTTTTCTCAGATAGTGTTTATATGAGTGTAACTGTGTAAGTGTATTTATGTTGTGTTTCAACTCGTAATACACGTGCAAAAAGCTGATATTGCTCGTGCAAAACAGTTAGTGTGCCACTCGTAATCTAGCCCTTAATTGTGTATACCCTTAACGGACAATATGGAAATGTATCTGTAATCTGTAATTTGACCTTTATTCAAAGAGAAATATCGATAAACATATGTTAAATTCAGTATTTACTAGAGCTTCTAAAAAGAGATGCAATGTTTAACACATAGGGCACATCAATGTATTGACCTAAGAATTACAATATAAATGTCTCTTTCCATCTAATGCCCTGCTATCTGGACTGCTAATGTGTAGTAATATGTGATAAACATTTTTTTAAATTAATTGCCCATAAGAAAGCATTCAAATTTAACTAATATAAATATTCACAATATAATCGTATTCTTGACTTGTGCTCAATTAACATATTTTAATGAACTTCACAATCTGTGGTTGTATATCAATATTATGTCTGTAACACTAAGCTGTGTTGATATGCTCCAATAGATTCATTAGTTACTAAGCAACTAGTAATGCTCTCACATTAGTTTCCTTTTAGTTTTAGTGGTAAGCATATTAAAAGCCAGTTATAACTTTTTTACTTAATTTTCCATATGTACTCACAGAATATGTATTATTGATCACACATGCAAATGACAATTCTAATTTGGTTAAGCACTCATTTCATTTTCTGCATGATTTGATCTATTACAACCATGAACTAAGGAATGCATTTTCTTGAATGTTCCATTTGCTAGTAATAATTTGCTTTTCATGACAAATATCTTGGACTAAGAAAAAAAAAAACATATTTCACAAAGGCTCCAAGACATTCAGCGGCTCAGATTTCACTAACCAATAGATTTGTGATCATAGTGTTTTTCCTCAAATAAAAAAATGAAGATTCACTAATTATATTTACCTTACTATAAATATTAGCATTAATATTATTAAGACATTGAAATTCCTGTCAACAAAGAAATATTAAATCATTTGAAATATTTCATGTTTTAAATCATTTTTTTGATGGCTTTTATGGTTCACTTAAAGCAGTGTTTTTCAACCAGTGTGCCATGAGAGATCCTCAGGTGTGCCGCGGCAGACTGACAACAGTGTGACATATTTTTTAAATTTTGCTTGTTTTTTATTCTGGGCCGTTTTTTTTATTTTGAGTGAGATGATGACTGAGGGTAACAGCGCAGCGGCAGCCCGCCTCCCCGATCCGTGTTCACACTTGGAAGGAACCCCCACCCACCACAACACGTGTCTAGTGCCGGCTCTATCCCCATGCATGTTGGCGCAGCTTTGCTCCTCCACCAGAACAGTTCCAGCCAGCGGGGGTGTCCCTCTTTCAAATTTTGAAATATTGGGAGGTATGTGACAGGCTCATCAGGCATCATTTACAACCATGACATATTGACATTCATTCACAGACAATCATTATGATTGTTTGTTAATGAATGTCAATATGTCATGTATAGTTTTTAGGAGACATGGCATGACAGCACAGTACAGTGCGTGTATATATATATATATATATATATATATATATATATATATGCTGTATTAGGCTACAATGTGTGATTTTGTAAAATTTTGGGATAGTGGTGTGCCGCAGGATTTTTTAATGTAAAAAAGTGTGCCACGGCAAAAAAAGGTTGAAAATCACTGACTTAAAGGATTACATTTTGCATCCTCTTATTTGATTGTACTTTAAAATTAAGTCCTCCGTATCTGCCTCCAATTTTGTTGGCATTTATATCTATGCTTTCTCACATGCAGCAAGTCAGTGACCATCATTTTGATGATGAAGGCATTATAGGTTTCTATGGCAATCTATCTATCTATCTATCTATCTATCTATCTATTTGTCTGTCTGTCTCCCTCTTCTCCTCCACTAATTCTACTGAATAAATTACACCACACTTAGCAGATTACTTTCACATTCAATTTACAAAAACTTCCAGAAACTTTGGATGCTCACATGAATGAAAAACTCTTCTTCATTTATGAGTTAGTGGTTTAAAATCACTCTACACTAATCCAACCAGCTTAGTGACAGTCTATGCATGAGCAGGTGGTGGCATTGCACAAAATACACAAGAACAGGTAGCGCAAAATAAAATGTAGGTTTGGTTTCTTAGTTTCTTTTCTCAGATATGTGTGAGTAATAGAAATGCTTCCACAGTGATTACAACATTTCGTGTGCACTGCACAAGTGGCTGCACGTAAAAACATAATTTATGCTTACCTGATAAATTCCTTTCTTCTGTTGTGTGATCAGTCCACGGGTCATCATTACTTCTGGGATATAACTCCTCCCCAACAGGAAATGCAAGAGGATTCACCCAGCAGAGCTGCATATAGCTCCTCCCCTCTACGTCACTCCCAGTCATTCGACCAAGAATCAACGAGAAAGGAGAAACCAAGGGTGAAGTGGTGACTGGAGTATAATTTAAAAAATATCTACCTGCCTTAAAAAACAGGGCGGGCCGTGGACTGATCACACAACAGAAGAAAGGAATTTATCAGGTAAGCATAAATTATGTTTTCTTCTGTTATGTGTGATCAGTCCACGGGTCATCATTACTTCTGGGATACCAATACCAAAGCAAAAGTACACGGATGACGGGAGGGATAGGCAGGCTCATTATACAGAAGGAACCACTGCCTGAAGAACCTTTCTCCCAAAAATAGCCTCCGAAGAAGCAAAAGTGTCAAATTTGTAAAATTTGGAAAAAGTATGAAGCGAAGACCAAGTTGCAGCCTTGCAAATCTGTTCAACAGAGGCCTCATTCTTAAAGGCCCAAGTGGAAGCCACAGCTCTAGTAGAATGAGCTGTAATTCTTTCAGGAGGCTGCTGTCCAGCAGTCTCATAGGCTAAACGAATTATGCTACGAAGCCAGAAGGAGAGAGAGGTAGCCGAAGCCTTATGACCTCTCCTCTGACCAGAGTACACGACAAACAGGGAAGACGTTTGTCGAAAATCCTTAGTTGCCTGCAAGTAGAACTTGAGGGCACGAACTACATCTAGATTGTGTAGAAGACGTTCCTTCTTTGAAGAAGGATTCGGGCACAGAGAAGGAACCACGATCTCTTGATTGATGTTCCTGTTAGTGACTACCTTAGGTAAGAACCCAGGTTTAGTACGCAGAACTACCTTATCTGAATGAAAAATCAAATAAAGAGAATCACAATGTAAAGCTGATAACTCAGAGACTCTCCGAGCCGAAGAAATAGCCATTAAAAATAACACTTTCCAAGATAACAACTTTATATCAATGGAATGAAGGGGTTCAAACGGAACTCCTTGTAGAACGTTAAGAACAAGGTTTAAACTCCATGGCGGAGCAACAGTTTTAAACACAGGCTTGATTCTAGCTAAAGCCTGACAAAAGGCCTGGACGTCTGGATTTTCTGATAGATGCCTGTGCAACAAAATGGACAGAGCTGAGATCTGTCCCTTTAATGAACTAGCCGATAAACCCTTTTCTAAACCTTCTTGTAGAAAGGACAATATCCTAGGAATCCTAACCTTACTCCAGGAGTAACCTTTGGATTCGCACCAGTATAGGTATTTACGCCATATCTTATGGTAAATTCTTCTGGTAACAGGCTTCCTAGCCTGTATCAGGGTATCAATAACCGACTCAGAAAAACCACGTTTTGATAAAATCAAGCGTTCAATTTCCAAGCAGTCAGCTTCAGAGAAGTTAGATTTTGATGTTTGAATGGACCCTGTATCAGAAGGTCCTGTCTTAGAGGTAGAGACCAAGGCGGACAGGATGACATGTCCACTAGATCTGCATACCAAGTCCTGCGTGGCCACGCAGGCGCTATTAGAATCACTGATGCTCTCTCCTGTTTGATTTTGGCAATCAATCGAGGAAGCAGCGGGAAGGGTGGAAACACATAAGCCATCCCGAAGTTCCAAGGTGCTGTCAAAGCATCTATCAGAACCGCTCCCGGATCCCTGGATCTGGACCCGTAGCGAGGAAGTTTGGCGTTCTGGCGAGACGCCATGAGATCTATCTCTGGTTTGCCCCAACGTCGAAGTATTTGGGCAAAGACCTCCGGATGAAGTTCCCACTCCCCCGGATGAAAAGTCTGGCGACTCAAGAAATCCGCCTCCCAGTTCTCCACTCCCGGGATGTGGATTGCTGACAGGTGGCAAGAGCGAGACTCTGCCCAGCGAATTATCTTTGATACTTCCATCATTGCTAGGGAGCTTCTTGTCCCTCCTTGATGGTTGATGTAAGCTACAGTCGTGATGTTGTCCGACTGAAACCTGATGAACCCCCGAGTTCTTAACTGGGGCCAAGCCAGAAGGGCATTGAGAACTGCTCTCAATTCCAGAATGTTTATTGGTAGGAGACTTTCCTCCTGATTCCATTGTCCCTGAGCCTTCAGAGAATTCCAGACAGCGCCCCAACCTAGTAGGCTGGCGTCTGTTGTTACAATTGTCCAGTCCGGCCTGCTGAATGGCATCCCCCTGGACAGATGTGGCCGAGAAAGCCACCATAGAAGAGAGTTTCTGGTCTCTTGATCCAGATTCAGAGTAGGGGACAAGTCTGAGTAATCCCCATTCCACTGACTCAGCATGCACAATTGCAGCGGTCTGAGATGTAGACGTGCAAAGGGTACTATGTCCATCGCTGCTACCATTAAGCCGATCACCTCCATGCATTGAGCTACTGACGGGAGTTGAATGGAATGAAGGACACGGCATGCATTTAGAAGCTTTGTTAATCTGTCTTCTGTCAGATAAATCTTCATTTCTACAGAGAACTCGCAAGAATGGAACTCTTGTGAGAGGAAAGAGAGAACTCTTCTTTTCGTTCACTTTCCATCCATGCGACCTTAGAAATGCCAGAACTAACTCTGTATGAGACTTGGCAGTTTGAAAGCTTGAAGCTTGTATCAGAATGTCGTCTAGGTACGGAGCTACCGAAATTCCTCGCGGTCTTAGTACCGCCAGAAGGGCACCCAGAACCTTTGTGAAGATTCTTGGAGCCGTAGCCAATCCGAATGGAAGAGCTACAAACTGGTAATGCTTGTCTAAGAAGGCAAACCTTAGATACCGGTAATGATCTTTGTGAATCGGTATGTGAAGGTAAGCATCCTTTAAATCCACTGTAGTCATGTACTGACCCTTTTGGATCATGGGTAAGATTGTCCGAATAGTTTCCATTTTGAACGATGGAACTCTTAGGAATTTGTTTAGGATCTTTAAATCCAAGATTGGCCTGAAAGTTCCCTCTTTTTTGGGAACCACAAACAGGTTTGAGTAAAACCCTTGTCCTTGTTCCGACCGCGGAACCGGATGGATCACTCCCATTAATAACAGATCTTGTACACAGCGTAGAAACGCTTCTTTCTTTATCTGGTTTGTTGACAACCTTGACAGATGAAATCTCCCTCTTGGGGGAGAGAATTTGAAGTCTAGAAGGTATCCCTGAGATATGATCTCTAGCGCCCAGGGATCCTGAACATCTCTTGCCCAAGCCTGGGCGAAGAGAGAGAGTCTGCCCCCCACTAGATCCGGTCCCGGATCGGGGGCCCTCGATTCATGTTGTCTTAGGGGCAGCAGCAGGTTTCCTGGCCTGCTTGCCCTTGTTCCAGGACTGGTTAGGTTTCCAGCCTTGTCTGTAACGAGCAACGGCTCCTTCCTGTTTTGGAGCAGTGGAAGTTGGTGCTGCTCCTGCTTTGAAATTCCGAAAGGGACGAAAATTAGACTGTCTAGCCTTAGCTTTGGCTTTGTCTTGAGGCAGGGCGTGGCCCTTACCTCCTGTAATGTCAGCGATAATTTCTTTCAAACCGGGCCCAAATAAAGTTTGCCCTTTGAAAGGTATATTAAGTAATTTGGACTTAGAAGTTACATCAGCTGACCAGGATTTTAGCCACAGCGCCCTACGTGCCTGAATGGCGAATCCTGAGTTCTTAGCCGTAAGTTTGGTTAAATGTACTACGGCCTCCGAAATGAATGAATTAGCTAGTTTAAGGACTCTAAGCCTGTCCGTAATGTCGTCCAGCGTAGCTGAACTAAGGTTCTCTTCCAGAGACTCCATCCAAAATGCTGCCGCAGCCGTAATCGGCGCGATGCATGCAAGGGGTTGCAATATAAAACCTTGTTGAACAAACATTTTCTTAAGGTAACCCTCTAATTTTTTATCCATTGGATCTGAAAAAGCACAGCTATCCTCCACCGGGATAGTGGTACGCTTAGCTAAAGTAGAAACTGCTCCCTCCACCTTAGGGACCGTTTGCCATAAGTCCCGTGTGGTGGCGTCTATTGGAAACATCTTTCTAAATATTGGAGGGGGTGAGAACGGCACACCGGGTCTATCCCACTCCTTAGTAACAATTTCAGTTAGTCTCTTAGGTATAGGAAAAACGTCAGTACTCGCCGGTACCGCAAAGTATTTATCCAACCTACACAATTTCTCTGGTATTGCAACAGTGTTACATCATTAAGAGCCGCTAAAACCTCCCCTAGTAATACACGGAGGTTCTCCAATTTAAATTTAAAATTTGAAATATCTGAATCCAATCTGTTTGGATCAGAACCGTCACCCACAGAATGAAGCTCTCCGTCCTCATGCTCTGCAAGCTGTGACGCAGTATCCGACATGGCTCTAGTATTATCAGCGCACTCTGTTCTCACCCCAGAGTGATCACGCTTGCCCCTTAGTTCTGGTAATTTAGCCAAAACTTCAGTCATAACAGTAGCCATATCTTGTAATGTTATCTGTAATGGCCACCCAGATGTACTAGGCGTCACAATATCACGCACCTCCCGGGCGGGAGATGCAGGTACTGACACGTGAGGCGAGTTAGTCGGCATAACTCTCCCCTCGCTGTTTGGCGAAATTTGTTCAATTTGTACAGATTGGCTTTTATTTAAAGTAGCATCAATACAGTTAGTACATAAATTTCTATTGGGCTCCACCTTGGCATTGGAACAAATGACACAGGTATCTTCCTCTGAATCAGACATGTTTAACACACTAGCAAATAAACTTGCAACTTGGTTACAATCTTATTTAACAAAAACGTACTGTGCCTCAAAGAAGCACTAAACGATTAAATGACAGTTGAAATAATGAACTGAAAAACTGTTATAGCATCAATCCTTGAAAACAACACAACTTTTAGCAAAGGTTTGTTCCCATTAGTAAAGTAACAATAATTAAATTACAGAGCAACGTTTTTAATCACAGTCAATATATAAGTCTCACAGCTCTGCTGAGAGAATCTACCTCCCTTCAAAGAAGTTTGAAGACCCCTGAGTTCTGTTAGATATGAACCGGATCATGCAGGAAATACAAGAGTAACTGACTGGAATTTTTTGATGCGTAGCAAAGAGCGCCAAAAACGGCCCCTCCCCCTCACACACAGCAGTGAGAGAGAAACGAAACTGTCACAATTAAAACAAGCAGCTGCCAAGTGGAAAAATAATGCCCAAACATTTATTCACTCAGTACCTCAGAAAATGCAAACGATTCTACATTCCAGCAAAAACGTTTAACATAATAAATACCTATTAAAAGGTTTAATGTACTTTTTACAGAGTAATTCCAGTGAAGTACCATCCCCAGAATACTGAAGTGTAGAGTATACATACATGTTATTATAACGGTATGGCAGGATTTTCTCATCAATTCCATTCAGAAAATAAAAACTGCTACATACCTCAATGCAGATTCATCTGCCCGCTGTCCCCTGATCTGAAGCTTTTACCTCCCTCAGATGGCCGAGAAACAGCAATATGATCTTAACTACTCCGGTTAAAATCATAGTAAAAAACTCTGGTAGATTCTTCTTCAAACTCTGCCAGAGAGGCAATAACACGCTCCGGTGCTATTGTAAAATAACAAACTTTTGATTGAAGTTATAAAAACTAAGTATAATCACCATAGTCCTCTCACACATCCTATCTAGTCGTTGGGTGCAAGAGAATGACTGGGAGTGACGTAGAGGGGAGGAGCTATATGCAGCTCTGCTGGGTGAATCCTCTTGCATTTCCTGTTGGGGAGGAGTTATATCCCAGAAGTAATGATGACCCGTGGACTGATCACACATAACAGAAGAAAGGCTTGCTGCAATCATGGATCGACAGGCTCTCTGGTTTAAAAATTTGTCAATCCACCCAATAACACATAGAGGCCTTTATCCCTTTGTCTTAAAAAGATACTTCCAATTAGCAAATAAAGACTTTCTGTCAGGAACTCCCTGATATATTATTTTGTTGTCTTGTGAGTACTGACAACATTCTTCTTTGTATTACACTATTTTATACTTGTTTCTTTTAAGTTAAACTTCAGTATTCATAGTCTTACCTGATCTAATTGGGAGTATAGTTCATGACAGTTGACAAATATATACTTGTAGGTGGAGTCTAAGCAAGCTCGTACACAATCCTTTACAACGGTGCTGGCTCTAGGTGGACTCTGGAGTTCAAGAACCTATTGGTAAAAACAATGTATTTTAGGCAAATTTCAAAAATGAATAGATGCGTTCATTGAGAACTGATATTGTTTGACATTAAATATCCCCCTCACACAATTAAAATAGTGTATTCTAGTGACCGGTAATTTTATTTTTATAAAATTGCAAGTAACAGGCAATTTTGTTGGTAACATTTCTTAAACCATGTTGTTTTTCATAATTTGCCTAAGGCTAAGATCCAAACAGCTGTTTTGTGAATTAGTGTAATAAATAAAGCATTCATAAAATGTGACTATAGTCCTGATAGACAGCCAGAAAGATATAATACATAATTTATAGAAGATTATTACAAGGGGAATGCTAGACCTAAATTATGAACAGGTCCAAGGAATATAAACACTTTAAGTGCAATGCACAATGTGTCTAATAACCTATCTCTTATCAGTTGCATAAGTTATATTTTCTAATAAAGCCTTAGAAGTTAAAAATGAAATACATATATAAGCATCTATTTGTGTTTATCACACAAAATCAAAAGGAGGAATAAACTGAAACATGCAACAAACTGAATAAAAATATGTTAATCCCATGTTAAGTGTATCTTGTTATAATACTGGTCTGGTTGACATACTTCATAAATTATCATTAATGATTCCAAACTAGCAGGGGACAATGCAGTTCATCCTATATAATAAAAGGCCAGGTATGTTTGTCAGATGCAGTCATGTGCAGTAGAGACTGGCCAAGGACAAACATACCTGGCCTTTAGGATCAACTTTGGCCGTTGCGGGGGCATGGGCGTGGCCGGGCGGAATGGGCGTGACAAGGGGCGTGGTCTACGGGAGTGCTGTTATGGGGGTGTGGCCGGGGGTGGCTGGACCAGGAGTGGGTGTGGCCGCCCGGGAGTGGGCGTGGCCTGGGAGCGTCAAAGAGAGGAGGAAGATGGGGCAAAAGAGAGGGGGGAGAGAGAGCTAAAGAGAGGTGGGAGAGAAAGAGAGCAAAAGAGAGCGGGGGAGAGATTTAAAGAGAGGGGAGAGAGAGAGTTAAAGAGAGGGGAGAGAAAGCAAAAGAAAAGGGAGAAAGAGCAAATGAGAGGGGAGAGAGAGCTAAAGAGAGGGGGGAGAAAGCAAAAGAAAGGGGAGAGAGAGCAAAAGAGAGGGGAGAGAGCAAATGAGAGGGGGAGAGAGAGCAAAAGAGAGGGGGAGAGAGAGCAAAAGAGAGGGAGAGAGAGAGCAACAGAGAATGGGGAGAGAGAGCAAAGGAGAGGGGCGAGAGAGAGCAAAGGAGAGAGGGGAGAGCAAAGGAGAGGGGGGTGAGAAAGCAAAGGAGAGGGGGGAGAGAGTGCAAAGGAGAGGGGGGAGAGAGTGCAAAGGAGAGGGGGAAGTGAGAGCAAAAGAGAGGGGGAGGGAGAGCAAAAGAGAGTGGGGAGAGAGAGCAAAAGAGAAGGGGGAGAGAGAGCAAAGGAGAGAGGGGAGAGCCAAAGAGAGGAGGGAGGGAGAGCAAAAGAGAGGGGAGAGAGCAAAAAAGAGGGGGAGAGAGCAAAAGAGAGGGGGGAGAGAGAGAGAGCCAAAGAGAGGGAGAGAGAGCCAAAGAGAGGGGGAGAAAGAGCAAAGGAGAGGGGGGAGAGAGAGCAAAGTAGAGGGGGAGAGAGAGCAAAGTAGAGGGGGAGAGAGAGCAAAGTAGAGGGGGAGAGAGAGCAAAGGAGAGGGGAGAGAGAGCAAAGGAGAGGGGGGAGAGAGTGCAAAGGAGAGGGGGAAGTGAGAGCAAAAGAGAGGGGGAGGGAGAGCAAAAGAGAGTGGGGAGAGAGAGCAAAAGAGAAGGTGGAAAGAGAGAGCAAAGGAGAGAGGGGGGAGAGAGAGCAAAAGAGGGGGGAGAGAGAGCAAAAGAGAGGGGAGAGAGAGCAAAAAAGAGGGGGAGAGAGCAAAAGAGAGGGGGGAGAGAGAGAGAGCCAAAGAGAGGGAGAGAGAGCCAAAGAGAGGGGGAGAAAGAGCAAAGGAGAGTGGGGGGGAAAGAGCAAAGTAGAGGGGGGAGAGAGAGCAAAGTAGAGGGGGAGAGAGAGCAAAGGAGAGGGGAGAGAGAGCAAAGGAGAGGGGGGAGAGAGAACAAAGGAGAGGGGGGAGAGAGAGCAAAGGAGAGAGGGGAGAGAGAGCAAAGGAGAGAGAGCAAAGGAGGGGGGAGAGTGCAAAGGAGAGGGGGGGAGAGTGCAAAGGAGAGGGGGGGAGAGAGCAAAGGAGAGGGGGGGCAGAGAGCAAAGGAGAGGGGGGAGAGAGAGGGCAAAAAAGAGAGGGGAGAGAGAGCAAAAGAGGGAGGTGAGAGAGCAAAAGAGGGGGGAAATAGTGCAAAATAGGTGGGGGGGAGAGAGAGCAAAAGAGGGGGGAGAGAGCAAAAGAGAGGGGGGGATAGAGAGAGAGCAAAAGAAAGGGGGAGAGGGAAAGACAGCAAAAAAGAGGGGGAGGGGGAGAAAAAGAGAGGAGGTAGAGAGAGCAAAAGAGAGCACAAAAGAGAGGGGAGAGAGAGAGCGCAAAAGAGAGGGGGGGATAGAAAGCGCAAAAGAGAGGGGGGAGAGAGAGAGAGAGAGAGGGGGAAGAGAGAGCAAGGGGTGGGGCCACTGTACTACAAAAAATGGCCCGTGTGCACAGGCTTTAGGACTAGTTTAATATATTCACCAAGCATAATGCTGTACTAAAATATAACAGACTGTTAATTTCTTAGTGGTTACAAGCTAAATTATAAAAAAAAATTGTTCACATCATAAACAAAATGTTTTAAAGTTTCCTAAAAGTATCTAATATATTTTGGTAAGTTGATGAATAGGACAAAAACTTGCACTCTAAACAGTCCAGCTACAATATAGTGCTTGGGTGCAGAGTCAAAATAACCTTTTCCATCAGACCAATAAGTAGTGTATAAGCAAGTTGAAAAAATATTTTGGTAAGTTATTAATATGTCAACCATTTAAATGAGACTATATTATTAATTGTAGGGCCAGCAAAGACATTGGGTTTATGTGTCCATATTAACAAAATGACTTGTTAAATTACAAAGGAAATAGTCAAGTAATTATTTCAGAAACAAGACACATTGTAGGATGTCTAATTTATTAGGCTGGAGAACCATCATTATAAATATAAAAGGAATCTAGGGGGGGGGGAAGGTGACTATAGGCTAGATTTATTAAGCTGTATTCACAGCTTTTATTGGAGCAGGTTCACATAAACAATGCACCTTTAAAAAATTAATTGTGCATCAAAATGTGTAATCTGTACATTACCTTCATGCGAAAAAAGGTGATACTTGTTAGCAGATCCACTGTCGATTTCAAGTCTTGTAACCTTTCTGCATTGGAAGCTGGAAAGTTGTCCTTTTTAGAGAACAAAACAATTATAAAGCATCTTATATTATAATTATTGTCTTGTATGGAAGATATAGAATGGAAAAATGTATGTTATTACAAGACACAAGAAACTCTTTAGTCTATAACTAATTAAATATGCTACATAAAAGAAATATTTAGATGAAGATGTAACTACCACCTTTTCTGACACCTATTACATTTACAATTAAAAAAGAGAGAAAGAAAAAATAAAGTGATACATTGAAACTCTTGCTTTTTTACATTTTCTATCATATTACTTATACATGGTATAGTCATATGCAATTAATAAGATGTTCTCTATCAATTTCTATGCAGCTAATCATTTAAATTATTTGCAAGACACTGCACTCATTACCTACTGGAATAAATGTATGTTTGCAAATCACTGCAATTGGCTTAACGATGCACTGATATCTGTATAGAATTAAGATGCTGATATTATACATTTCAAAAGTTGGATTTAAAGTAAATATTTCTGATTTTACATAACATTAAAAAAATATTAAATTTGCATGGGGTTTTTTGTTTTGTTTTTAAAGACAATGTTGTACTTTTTGGTGGGGACAAAGTAGTCATTATTGTTTGCCTTAAAGGGACATGAAACCCATCATTTTTCTTTCTTGATTCAGATAGACAATACAATTTTAAAAAAGTTTCCATTTGACTTCTATCATTAAATTTGCGCCATTCTGATGTTATTCTTTGTTAAAGAGATATCCAGATAGATAGCATGCACATGTCTACAGCACTACATGACAGGAAATAGTGCTGCCATCTAGTGTTCTTTCTAATGTATAACAATGTTGCAAAACTGCTGTCATATAGTGCTCCAGACATGTGCATACTCCTGAACTGACCTTTCTGCTTTTAAACAAAGGATAACAAAAAACAAAAAAAAGATTTGATAAAAGAAGTGAAATGGAAATGTGTTTAAAACTGCATTTTCTATCCGAATCATGAAATAAACTTTTTGGGTTTTATGTCCCTTTAAATAAAGTTTATGGATAAAATATTAAAGCCCATACATAAAAATATTAAACAATTTATGACTATATTAAACAACTGTATCATTCAGAGGTTGGGGATATGATGTTTATTCTAATCTATACTACAGTCTGTTATATACTTACTCAAAAATGAAACTGTACAATGTTCAAAGCATAATCATAATAAATAATTATTAATGAGAAGAAGAAGAATTAGTAATATTATTAGTTTATGAGTCTTGTGCTGTGGTGGTTCTAGAACTTAATATTTGGGGGGGGGCTAACAAAGGTGGTGAACATTATACATGGAGCCCCCCACAGCTCAATGGAGGTACTACATGTACACTTGTAGGGGAATAGCGCCCCCCCCCCCCCCCACCCCAGAACCACAACTGGTTATTGTGTCCAATGATCTAATGCTCTCTGCTCTTGCAATATTATCCAATGAGTCTTGTAAGTACTGCAAGGTTCTTAAATCATTTTAGAAATGTTAATATTTGCTTGAGAGATGGTTATCTAGCTATGTGGGGTTCTTGGTATGAAGGAGAGACACACACATTGTAATATAATGCTCCGAAAAGCCTACAATTTTATGTTATTTCTCTCCATGCCGGCAAGTTGTTGATCATCAGGCTTTGAGCAGAATTAAAGTCTGAAAACGATATTTCAAAATTTGTGTATTTTAGATGGATGCAGGACAAGGACTTAATATGAAAAATATAAAATAAATTTGGAAATGTTATCTTGTGTGAAACAAAGTGGTTTAACATTTAACTGTAGAATCACAATTTTGTGTTAATTTACATTTGTATATAATTAATATACATATAATTTTAATTAAAATAATAAAAATATAAAATATAGAGAGATCAAACACAATTTAGAGGTAACATACATTAAGAACTATTGAATCATTTACAAGAAGTATTTGGAAGGCTTGTCCTGATGAAGATCATGAGAAATGTTTTATGTATATTTATCTAATAGAATTTGAGGTGAATTTGTAACTTTTATTTACTGTTGAAATAATCACTTAAGTATTCAAGTTATTGAAAATTTAACCACATTGTGCTAAGTGTAAATAATTTTTCAAATTCCATCTCTGTAGTTAAGTGTATACAATCTATTTTGAAAGAAAGAAACTTTTTGAAATTGTAGAGTTATTTCAACTTACCCTGTATTTTGATAAGTCAATTCTTAAAGAGTTGTGCAACTGATCCAACAGTTTTATGAACTTTTCTCTCTGTAAAAAATAAATTGTTAAATAATTTTAAAATTTCACAGGCTATGAATTAGAAATATTTTTTTCACATGGGTGAAACTATAAGTCGATGTTTCAAAATGTCCACAACACAAAATAGTTCTAACATAAGTAAATAGTTTAAATCTGTATAGCTGAAGTAAATTCCCATAATAAGAGTATCTGCACATTTTAGTAATTTATTATTATTATTTTATGTTGCAACTGCAGATACAGCTACTTCTATTTAGGGGTGCAAACCCTGAAGTGTGTTTTGTAGCTACTGTGGCAAGCACTATAAGGAATATTAAACTAAATTGTTTTTTCTTTAACAATTCAGATAGAGCATGGAATTTTCAACATGCCCTCATTTCTTCTACATAAATCAACAATCATTAAGTTAACCTTTACGTGTACAATCATCTAGATAATTAATAAATACTATTGCTCTTCTCTGCTCTATTTTGAGCTCAAAATATTTTGAAAATAAAAATAGTGCCTACTTATTTCCTCTGAAAATTAATGTCTGTTAAGTGGCTTAAATCATGATAACATCTTAATAACCTGAAATATTTAAATAGTAGTTGTATCTATTAGTCTAAAAACACCATTATATATTTGTAATATGTTTGTGTGTGTGTGTGTGTGTGTGTGCATGTGCGTGTATATGTGTGTATATGTGTGTGTGCATGTGCGTGCGTGCGTGTGTGCATGTGTGTGTATATGTGCGTGTATATGTGTGTATATGTGTATGTGTGTGCATGCACTGATAAAATAAGGAAAAGTTATAAAGATATTTTCATAAAATGTGCTATGCTTTTATCTTGTATATATTGACCATCATTAACATTCCAAACATCTAATATGTGATGTGTATTGAAAATAAACATTGTAATAAGAATAAACAAGACTTACACCAAAATTTGTAGCAGCAAAACGATCTGAAGCAGAGACATTTGTTGAAGCTGTCGTGTGAGCATAAAACGCATTTATATTTGCCAACAACGTACTCATGACTGCAGGAACACCCGAGCACATATATTTAGAAGACAAGCAGGAAAAATGCCTATAGAGAAAAAAATATTTTTTTATTACTTTAAATCAGTGCATAATTTGTTAGTGCTGTCAGGGTAAAGAATACGTTAGAAAAAGAATTAGCTAGATTAATATAACCATAAAGTAAAGTAAGAACTTTATCTCAATATGCTTATACTCTCATAACATATTCACAAATAAGTAATAACTATCTAACAAACAGCAACAATGCAATATTTGTTCATGTTTGTTAATAAGATTACTTGGTAATACATTTGGATACTGTATATTACTGATTACCAGTGCCCAATAACCATTACGGACAATATTACAAGTGGCGCGCTAACTTCAGGACATTGGATGTTGCGGCCCAGATATTGTGGATCGCGACCCGCTCTAACATTTGCGTGCCACTTGTAATCTAGACCATTGTCAGGAGCAACTAAAATGGTTTGCTTAAAGATGAGACAAATAGTTTAAATAATAACACCAGTGAAATGTATCTTTTGTTATTTTCAGTTCATGTAGACCTCTGTATTAGTACAGTTACACCCCAGCAAGGACAAATACCTGTGTCTTTGAAATTGTAAAAATGTTAAGGACATAAATGTCCCTAAGAACATTATAAAGGGAACTACATGGGCAGAATCAAAAAAAGAGTTACCCTCATCAAACTGCCACTGTTGCTCTGCTGCTTTCAGCTGTTCTACTGGCCTGCAACTCTGCATTTCCACAAACTATTCCCTGTATTGGCTGGAGTAGCAAACATTCAATGTCACTATACATTTTTTATTCTTTTTTTTAATAAATAACTTGTATATTCTTAATATACTAATCATACGTTTTCTTTAACTTCTTGCAACTTTTAAATTAAAGGGACACTGTACCCAAAAATTGTCTTTCATGATTCAGATAGATCATGCAATTTTAAGCAACTTTCTAATTTACTCCTATTATCAAATCTTCTTTATTCTCTTGGTATCTTTATTTGAAATGCAAGAATGTAAGTTTAGATGCCGGCCCATTTTTGGTGAACAACCTAGGTTGTCCTTGCTGATTGGTGGATAAATTCATCCACCAATCAAAAACTGCTGTCCAGAGTGCTGAACCAAGAAAAAAGCTTAGATGCCTTCTTTTTCATATAAAGATAGCAAGAGAACAAAGAAAAATTGATAATAGGAGTAAATTAGAAAGTTGCTTAAAATTGCATGCTCTATCTGAATCACAAAAGAAAATTTTTGGGTACAGTGTCCCTTTAATAATATAATAATGATGTATCTCTCCTGTCTGTCTCTCTCTTCATAGGGAGTGGACACCATGCTGTTTTTTGTTTTGTTTTTTCAATTAATGTATTTGTAGTGACTTACCAGTTGCAGATTATTAAATGCATTTGAATGGAAACTGCTCAATTAGGGTTATTTTTGAAATAGCTGGTTTTGCTCATTGAGAGAGGGAGATATAAGATAAACAAGTTCGCTCTTCCTTCAGGGTCAGCACATTTAAATGGTATGTATGAGAACAATGGTTGACGTTTTCAAGGAGCAAAACCAGTTATTTCAAATATAGAAAACTAAAGGAGCAACTTCCCATATATTCAATCTTCTCCACACACTAATTGAGAATACATTTTAAAGAACCGTGTTCCTTTTAATGCTTTCATTTAAATTTACATTACATCAAGAGTTTCAGTTCTCATTGAAAGGTTTAAAAGACATGAAATTCCTAAAGTAAACTCCCCACGAATAATAGCAGATAAAATGCTATGCTTTTATTATATATCTTAGATGCAGACAATTTTAATTGTTAAAATGTTTTTCTTTTAAGGGAAAATAATAAATTAATACTTTTTAAAAAAAAATATGTAATACAACTCAATATAAATTATTTTGAAGTTGATGTCACAATATGAACGGAGGAAAATTAATCTTAACATATATGATACCTATAAAACACAACTTACTGGATAATGGCATCATAATACTAAAATAATGTGTATTATCACCTTTTCTCTTCAAATAGATTCCTTTGTAAATCTTTTCTAAGTCAAATAAATAGCCTCAAAAACACTTGGGGGTCAATTTACTAATGTGCGAGCGGACGTAATACAATGTAGCGTATCATGTCCGCTGCACATCGATAAATGCCGACAGCATACGATGTTAGCAATTATCATTGGACCATCTAGCAGCGGGTGTCAATCAACCTGATCGGGTTGATTTCTGTCCGCCGCAGGTTATTAGACCGCTGCTTCATAACTTCTGTTTCCGGCGAGCTTCGTATGGAGCTTGATAAATTGACCCCTTGTACTGTATAAATGTAAAAACAATGTGCTGCACCAACAGACACAACTTAGTTTTCACATATGGTTCATTATTCCTTAAACCTAAATGGCAATAAGCTAATGGAGAAAAAAAATATTATCTATCTATCATCTGTCTGTATATCTATATATTTTATCTATCTGTTATCTACCTATCATCTATCTATCTATCTATCTATCTATCTATCTATCTATCTATCTATCTATATATATATATATATATCAGCTATCTACCTATCATCTATCTATCATCTATCTAACTATCTATCTATCTATCTATCATCTACCTATCATCTATCTATCTATCTATATATATATATATATATATATATATATATATATCAGCTATCTACCTAACATCTATCTATCATCTATCTATTTACCTATCTACCAATCATCTACCTATCTATCTATCTATCTTCTATCTATCTATCTTCCTATCATGTATATACCTATCTATCTAACATCTATCTATCTACCTAAAATCTATCTACCAATCTACCTATCATCTATCTAAATATCCATCTATCTACCTACCCATCCATCTACCTATCCATTTATCTGTGTCTGTCTGTCTATCTATCATCTGTCTGTCTATCTGTCTGTCTGTCTATCTATATCATCTATCATCTGTCTACCTTTCTAACACAAACTACTTAATATTCAGTATATAATGTCCCCATCTTTATGATTTACACTACATTAACTTGATATTGGTTCAATTAATAATTCCACAGTCTACATAAATCATGTTTCATGTTTCTTTGTAAAGCATAACTAAATCTGAACTCCTGTTATGTTCAGTCTATCAAAGAACTGTTACATTTAGATAAAAAAAATGGGAGCCATCTTTCCAGTAGTTCAGCATTCTATTATTCAGTACTTGGGCCACTTTGATAGGCAGGATTTTCAGGATTACCCTGGATAAGAAAAGCTTACTACATAACTACAATTAACAAAAAGCTGCTAATATGAGTTGTGTTGTAACTCAGACATTCTGGAGTCTGGCCTGTTAGTGGATTTTTAGAATTGGAACTGCAGTAGTTTTTAATTGCCAGATAATTTGTTTAGTATAATTATGCTAACTTTTTTTCTATTTTAAGACACAGCCTAGATTCAATACAATCCTTTCATACATATTTTTGCAAACATATTCACTGCAATATCACAATGTGAAAAGTACGGAATTTAAAAGGATTTGTACCAGCTGACTCATCACATCTGCAAGTTTTGTGTCACTCTCCATTATAATAAATGAAGCAGCACCTATCGTGTAACTGTTCAGCTCTTGGGGCATTGAACAGGCTTCACTGTGAAGAATATTGGTATCACAATAATGTCTTCAGAACTTTACAAAGCAAACAAAACCATTCCTTCTATAAAATAGTCAACACTAGCACATATACAAATGAGAAACTTTAAAACAAGTATTATAAGAAAAATTAAAAAAAGAGGCAACCTCATCAGCTTTGAAATAGCAAAATACGACCGCAAGGCAAGTTACTTCACAAGCACAATATAGTTTCTATGAATGCCACATGCTAGACCTAATTGTAGGTGAAAAAGAACAAACAAACAGATGAAATTTGACTTGGTAGGCATAAAAGCAAGGTAACAGCAATAAATGCTAGTTAGAATGATGCATTCATAGAAAAGATTAGTATAAGAATAACATGTAGGTGTATCTTTTAAAGTTATCTTTTAAAGTTGTATTAGTTGTTTGAATAATGACAAAATAAGTGCAATGGGAGCTGCCATGTTGTAACTTAGGTTACCTTCTGTAGCCAATCAGGGACAGTTATAAATAGTTCATAAGAGTGTGCAGCCAATGGCTGTGTTGGATATCACAATGTTCTGCACTTCCATTTCTAACAAGAACTGAAAAGCTCACAATTTCAATTTCAGCATGTAATTACAGGAAAAGGGGACAACATAAATAATCAAAGTATATTGCAAAGTTTTTATATATATATATATATATATATATATATATATATATAGTATATATATATACAGTATATATATATATATATATATATATACAATTTATCATTTTTTATTACCATCTCAAAATGTTTAACAATAGAGAGTAACAATAGGCAGTATATCGGCAGCTTGATATGTCAAGGAATAGCCTAGAATATTTTAAGGGATATTAAAACACAGTACTCTCGCTAAGAAACCACAATTATTGCAGATCAAAAGTGGGAGCTTACATATGCTTTCAATAACCAGTTTGTGGAGGTTAAAGGGGCATG